>NC_134647.1:39900562-42400562 GCF_030463565.1 Pelecanus crispus | reverse complement strand
GCATGTTCCTAAGTTTTAAAGAAGGCAACCAAATATGCTGCTGTTTCACTGCTGCTAACATTCTTGTCCACTTCAAGAGATCCAGTTCTCTGTGGTTTGCATGAGTGTTTAAATGAACTATTTAATGACAAATCTAAAGCAATTTCATGCATATGAAAGCAGTCACAGTGCTTGATTTTTTCAATGTTCATCCCAATTGGCTTATGCAGCCTTATTTGAATAAATCACAATCAGGTGTACACAGAGTGCAAAACCAGGAAAAAACTGAGACTGATATTGAAGAATTGCAGAGAATGCATATATAAAGTTAGATACGTTTACAGACTCCTGGTCAATGCTAATAACCAAGTACCTCAGTGTCAAGAAAAATAATTTAGAATCTCTGCTTTGGCAATTTAAGAAAAGCATGAGAAAAGGCAAGGAGAAACATTTCAGATGAGCTCAGTTAGAAGACAGTGTCAGGCTGGTATTAAGAGCGTTCGTTCATCAACAGTGTTAACTGAAAAACCCAGTCATCTCCACAGTCCAAGAGACACACTGTAATGCCTTGAGATGTCAAGTTCATTAACCCTCACCTTTTAGTTTTGTGAAAGAAAAATTGGAGTGCTGTATTTCTGTACCTGTTTGGTGCTTCTCTGGTGTATTTCCTTAAATTGACTGAAAATGCGGACAATCTTGGAGTCCAATAAGGAATCAAATGTCTTTTGTAGGACTCTGGTATTGCCTCTCTAGATGATGGAATTCTTCTGCATGTGCTACTCATGGTGGGATACACTCAAATTTAATAAATCATAAGCACAAAATGGAGCTTTTTTTTAAATTATTGTTTGTTTACATGATGGCTTAATAATGTGCTTTTTAAACATCTCTTTGGTAGATGCTTCAGAGAGTTGCTGGCAACATGGCAGAAGGGGCAGACACCTGGCTAGAGACCCAGGGACAGGCATGGGGATGTCCTCTTGGAATTTGGAGCTGGATCTGCAGCCCACTCTTTGTAGAAGCAAAACGCCCAAACATGAGTAATTTCCTTCTGCCAAAGTGGCGTGACAAGTAAGGTGGTATGGGAAGTGCAATTTGAAGCTTGAGACTTGAAGGGCAGGTTCACTCACTTGCTAAATGTTAAGGCTCTTTTGTATTTTTTTCAGTACTGGAGATCTAAATGTATTGCTTCACAGGCCTGTATAGAGGATCAGTTGTCTGAAATGGCCTTATTATAGGATAGCAGACCTCCCCTGGGCAAAGAATGTAAAGATTAGGTTTGGACAGGAATGAAATACAGGCATGTATGTGGGAGAGGCTACTATCAGCTGTTCCCACCTTCGCTCCCACTAGTTCCCAGGCCTCCTGCAATTGCAAACCTTGCGATACATAAAGAATAAAACCATGCATTATACATGATTTCCCAGAAGAGGATGAAGGTGAAATGATATTTTGGGCATAGTGTTACCCCCTCTGTAGCAGCTATGAGAGCTGAGCCAATGATGGGAAGCACATGTATTGCAATACGAAAGATGGCAGAGCTCCGGCTCTGGAATTTGCTCCCTTGGAGGAATTGTATTTTGACTTGGAATACTTTGAGGACTCCTGCAGTTACACAGACTGCAGCCTCTAACTTATAGCCATGCTTTAAAGCAGTATCTTCAAAATTGGTTGCTGGATTAGATGCTTTCCAGAAAAATCTGCAGGAAAGAGCCAGTCTCCTTGTGTGATGGGGAACACAAAACAAGAGAGTAAACTTCCTTGCCAAGCCACCAAAGGATTACTGAGTCAGTAAGATGCTCTAAGAAGAAAGAGGGGAGTATATGAAACAGATTTTAGTTAAGGGTAATGCAGTTTCCCAGTATTACGTAAATATCTCAGTAAATACTGAACCAGCTCTTTTATCGTTCTATGTTCTTCGCCCAAGTCAAACAATACTGTATTTGGTATGGTACCTTACTGAATGCTACTGTGTTGATATAGTTATTTTGTACAAGTAGAGCCTAAGGACAACTAGCAACCCCCTTTATATGCACTGTTAAATGTCTCTTATTCAGACTAGGATGGTAACTTTTAATACTGCTCTTGCGTAAGTCCTAAGGATGCCTGACACAGCAGACAAAACAGCTCATTTGTGATGCTAATAGCTGGGTGTGTTTAAAGTAAATTACTATAAATTAATTAGAATTTTCTGTTGTATCTGCACAGGACTGAAATGCAGCATGACTTAAGAGCCCTGGACTCTGACCTGGATAATAAAAACAACCTGCTTGATGGAGTCTGACTAATTTCCCCTGTGCTGAAATTCTCAGTAAAACTGAAACATATTGACTCTGGAAGGAATGGATGAGACTCAAGTTTCAGGCAAGTTCTTGTTCTGCCCAAAGAAATACTATCTTCAAACCTTTTCAGTGTTGTTGAGATTCAATCCATGTATAGGATTTGGATGGACCAACTTTAACGCTAACTCTGCATTTGGAAAAGTTTACCTACATGCTTACCAAACCATGCAGCACACTGCCCACCTAACAAAGGGGTAGTCTGGTGCTCTCAAGAGAAATAATCAGCTCAAAAAAAAAAAAAATATGCCTTGCCTCATGTGCCCTTGACATGCTTGCTGACCCTGGGATTGCAGTCAGTGTACTGCTGTCACCTGAAGCCTGTACCAGCTAGTCCTCTGTGGAGGTCTGGAGGCTGATGGGATAACCTGCTTCTGTTGCCTGTTTCCTTCTTGCCCCTCAACTGCCCTTCATTTCTGCTTAACCCTACTGGAATTTGACTTATGCCCCAAACTGAAGGGCATAATCTCATTCTATTTAAATGCCTCTGGATGTTTTATTAACCACCTAAGAACCTACTTTCACTGAAGTTGTGCTCTCAACCTTAGTGGTATCTTATGGCAGCTGAGTTTGAGTCTCATTGCGTATTTGACATTCGACTCAAAAAGAGATGAGCTGTTTTGTCCAAAGTACAGGCAAGGGAGGGCAAGGAGAAATGAGACTGGAGGGGAAGGGCTTTCAGCGATGTGGTAGATGTTACACCCATTTCCAGTCTAAGCCTGGATTTTCTATGATAGGTAATGCAAGTCTCCTGGGTGTGGGATTCACTTGAAATTCAGCAATTAAGTAACTTGCCAACAGTTTGTGAAATAAACATGTTGGCATACTGAAGCTGCATTGCCCTGAATCAACCTTATATTCCATCAGACACTCTGCTGCTATGGTTCCCAGTATGCAAACTCTGAAAAACCTACTGTCAGTGAAAACAGTGAAACAACTGTATTTCAGAATTAAATATATCCCTCTTCTCTTGTGAGAAAGAATAACAGGCTGTCATTCACAGCCACATTCCCAGCCATAACTTGCATGCCTTCATCCTCTCCATAGTCGAATGTGACTTCCTGACAATCAAGTCTTTTTTTTTTTTTATATCCACCTGAGTTTGTTTGCTGGCATACACATTTGGGGACTGCTCTTTTGTCTTTGCCTTGGACACACTTAATATTTTCTATCAGTCTTTGGTTCTAACTGTCCCTATTTCTCAAATTGGTAACTTACATTTTTTTTTCCAGTTATATGCCTCTTTCATCCCTCCTCTTCTGATTCTGCCTCTCCAGCTCCATGTAACTACTTCTGCTACCCCTTTGCTCTGCTTGTGTCAGTCCATGCCATGTTTCTTTTTTCCCTACTTGCCTCCTTTTTATTTTGCATTCTACAGAGCCAAGGCTGTAAATGTCTTTTCTACCTCTTCTGCCTGCTTCTCCAAAGAGATCGGTCTGTGGAGCAAGGGCTGTAGCTTGGGAGCCACTGCTCTGTGCTTCGTGTTCATTTTTATTCTCCTTACTTCTAAGCTTTTCCTTAGTCTTTCTCTTCCCAGAATATCCCTCAAACACCTCTCCTGCCAGCCACTGGTTCTTCAGTGCCTCTCTGTCCTACCACCAGGTACCAGCAGCACTCCTGATTCTTTTTTCTCTGCCTGTTTCTTGTTCCTGTATCCCAGCAGATCTTCATTCACTTTGCTTGTTGGAAATGGGGAAGTGGGAAAATTGGTTCTTCCACCTGCTCTGTATTAACTTGCTGGAGAAGATACCTCTCCCTATCACAGTGGAGTACAAAAATAGCTGGGCTGGGTCTCTTCCCCTTGGGATTCATTCTCTTCTTCCTTCCTCATTGATTAGGACTATGCTACACTGGTCAAACCAAGAACAAATCAGATGGTAGAGCAGGCCCCTCTGGGCCAAGCACAGTAGGTATCTAGCTGGATTACTAGAACAGAAACCAGCTCTGAGGTGAAAATCAGGCCCCAGTTATCAGTGTTAAACACCCCATTTGTCTGTTTCTGCCTTCAGAAATCCTGTCTGCTGTGTTAGGACTCTGCTTGAGAACAGAATAAAGAAAGTGCAGTGTAGGAGAACTGCAACGTAACATATCGATTGAACAGGGCACACCACTGCAGCATTTTCCAGAAAAAGCCCAATTCAGTCTTTACAACATGTAAAGCTGTATTCTAAGTTGCTGGCAAGTGAGTCCCTGAATGTAACTGGTGTTTGTGTCTGTGTGAGTATCTATGACAACAAATAAATCTAGTATTTGGGAAGTGTCCTTGACAATATCAGTGGGGGGTTTGTTGCATTATGTCGGTAACACTTAGCATTTTCAGACTTTTAATTCCTAAGTGTTACTATAGATAGGCATGAGTACTTCAGGAAAATGAACTAATTAGTTACAAGACTTTTTTCTTTTTTGCAAATGGGACCAGCTCAGAGTAATGCTATTTACTTTAGCTGACCCCAGACTTCTAGACATATAAAGGAGTGAATACTTTTAGGAGCTTTAATGCTAAGCAGGAGACTTAGACTCAAGGTCAATGGACTGTGGGTCACTTTCAGCCATTTCAGGAAGGTAGAAAAGGGGATCTAACCTAAATTTGTCAGTGTTGTTTCTGTAGTGCTACAAATCAAAAAGTACAAAGCAAATGAAGCCAGGAATTCATCCTAGAGAACAGTGCTCAGGATGAGTGGGTCTGTAAGAATAGGGCTAGAAACAACTAGCAGAATAGGACAGAGCAACTTGCCCTTGTACTAAGACTGTTTTTGGTCTTCTACGTTTTCCTTGCTGAACAGCAGCTGTGCCACCAAATACACACACTGAGGCTTGTTATGGTTGGACTCAATCTTAAAGGTCTTTTCCAACCTAAATGATTCCATGATTGCTTTGGCCTTGCTCACTGCATCCATTTTACTCGTATGTTATACTGTGCTCTTAGGAATGAGAGAGCAAGAATAAAGAGGTGTCCTGTTCGTACGTGCGGAACTACACCTATGGCTGTCTCCACACCATGCTGTGTAACTTGCTGGAACTGGGCCTGTAATGAGGAGGCTATGGATCCCTATAAAATGTTTGGAAAGGTTATGCACCACAAATGGGACTCGGAAAGCCCAGTCATTGGCAGCACCTGGTGGGGGGAAGATGGTGCAAGACCTGCTTCCTCTCATCTATCGCTGCCTTATCTGGGGCTTCATGGGGGATGTCTCTCATGTGTGCTCAAGTATCCGCTTGCTGTTGTTCCTCTTGTGTTCTAACCTCTGATGATTAACCTTATCCTGGCTCTTGTCTTGCATGAGCAGCTGTGCACACTCTGCAGTGTACTGGGCAAGGACTGACAGCACCAAACCAGCTGCACTAATTTTCCAGTTCTGATTTTAGCACTTCCCCAGTGTCACTGCTTGACACTATCCATTACAAAGCTCTGTTTTTCAGTTGATCATGGATTTGTCAAGCTAGTAACCATCTGGGCTGAAAGTTTAGATGTTGAGCATTCAACTTATGATATATAGGTCTGAAAATACCAGCTCATGAGATTCAGGCTTTTCCAAGATGGAGACTTATTAAAGACATAATTTTGCTTATGCTAAATAAATGAGAATGTCGAATTGGACCCATCCTTTTGCTCCCAAGATTTAGAACAAGGAGTTGCAACTTGTCTTTTGTCTATGGTTACCAGAGAGGTTAGAGCTTTACAGTTGAAAACTGCAGAGACAGAAACTGGGACTGTGAAATGGGGTGGGGAAAAGGTTTAAGTCTTTCTGGGCAAAGTTACTTAGAAGTAAGCAGGTTGAGGAGAAAAGTGGAGGAGGAGAGACTGTTCTGAAGAAGAACCATGCTCATTATGGCTTTGCTAATGTGTGACTGTTCAGATCTGAATAAGCTTTTAATGTCGCTAATGCATAATTTATATGCAAGCATGGCAAGAGGTGTGCAATGCAAATCATGCCTGATGAAAAGATGAATATGTGCTTGCAGATACTTGAAGTTCTGAGCATTCCTGCAAGATGCTGAGGAAAAGCCCCATCACAGGCAGAAAGCGTATGATTGAGCTTTTCAGCAGAAAAGCCCAAAGTGCCATGACACTGAAATAGTCTTTCCTCATCTTGCACCAGTGCTGAACTGTTTGGAGAGCAAATCCTTGAGGGGCAAGAGTATGTGCTTCTGTCTGTCTGTAACGCCCTTGAAAAAGCCTTGATATCGATAAACTTACTTAGAAAAAACAGTGTCTCATTCCATGAAGCCCCCTGGAAGTTGATGGGAATCTGCTTATAACAAGGACCTGACCTATTTTCAGTAAAAAGAAGTCAGTAAGCAAACTATCAGGGAAAGGGAGATCATTCAGGGAAGATGACTAACAACTTTGTTATTTAAGATATTGGAATGCCTATCTAGAAGGGAATAGTAGCATTGGGAAAGCTGGTGAAGATGTGCTTATGTGCAGCGCTGGTGCACTTGGTGATTAAATCATAGTTCACGAGGATGACTTGTTATGTTGAAAACCCCTTGGAAAGCTTGATTTGTACCTGTGATATTTTAAGAATCTTTTTGTTCCTTAATTATTTCAAACTTTTGGTAGTTCAAAGAACAAAATTAAGGATCAGCAGCAGAGTCCTTTGCATATGGTTTTTAATCACTGTATAGAGGTGGCAATCATAAATTGAACTGTAAATTCAAGGAACTTTACAAAAATGGAAAGGCAACATATTTCACTTTGTGGTGATTTAGAAAGCAGAACTAGTGATGTTATCAATGCCTCTCTGGAGGCATGACACCAGGGTTCAACTGGCCTTACTGTTTCAGATACCCGTCACCAAGATTTATCTGTGTTTCACCAAGTATGAGAAATATATGAATCCAGGGGCTTCCGGCTGATCCCCCCAAAAGCCATCAAGCCACCTCCATTAATGTCAGCACACTCGTAAATTTTTAGCATGCACTGAAGTAGGCAACTTCTGCCACTGCACAGAAGCTTCCAGAGGTGTCCCCTGCCTCCTGTAAATCCACGGACACACAATAAAGTAGATTAACTGCAGATGGACTTAATAATAGTTGTCCCTCCGTTGGAATTAGAGAGGTTCACACTTTTTAAAAAGAGGACAACGTGGTGTTCCCATAAGCAAGAAAGAAGGACTGAAGGTTTGGGGTTTTTTTAAATGGCTTTCAATGCTAGATAGTTGATTCCAATCAATGGGAAAACAGGTTGCAGAACTGCAGGCTCCACTCCCTCCCTTCAACCACAAACAATCCTCTTGTTTATGATAACTTATTTTCCCTCTGTTCAAAGAAACCCAGTGGGCTATTTGCTTTGGTACTCCTATGGTAAGCTAGTGATGCATTTGCATTCTATTCCCTTGCTCCCTCCAGCCCTAAAGATGTCTGCCAAAATTAGTCAATAGATAACTACTCAGTGGAAGCTTTAAGAATGTGTTAGGAAAGGCTTTAACATTATCCATTAATGTTTACAGCTCCTAATTATGTTAATTAATCAGTCTTAGAGGTTGTCTCACCCGGGAGCCCAAAGGCAGGATTTTAGTTCCCACAGATGTACTTTAAACTAACAGGCTCAGACTCAGTGGCATGACTGCTTGCAGCAAGGAGCTCAGCATGGTCTAGCTGGCAGAATATTTATGCAGGGCCCTGGACAGGTTCTGCTGTCAGAGCTATGTGCTGTCACGGCTGTGTTGTTCCTGTTGGATTTTGAAGCTAGCTTTGACTGCCTACATGAGGTACAGTCAAACATCTGGGAGCAGGCTAAGCCACATTCAGGAAGACTGATGTTAAATGTAAGTTGTTCCTGCAGAATGGCCTTTTGGCATGGGAGAAAGGCAGTCAGAGAGCACTTTGTACCAGCACTAATTGTTATGATAGAGAGATTACTGCCTTTGCAAAATCTGAAGTTGTTAGCTCTGTCAGAAAACTATCAATAGAGAAAACTGACATTGTCTTTATTAATGTTACTGTAGTTTTGCAGGAAGACAAAGTATTCAGGAAGAGGAGGACACCCAAGCCTGTGCCATCCTCTTTCAGAGCTTCATTTCCACAATTCAGAGCTTGTCTTCACTCTCCTGAGGACACTGCGAAGACTCAGAGAAGAGACACAACCCAGACTGGCTGCAGAGTGATTCAGAAGGAGCTTCTACTTGTTTTGTGCTATTCCCTAAAGAATTCGGTTTGTGTAGGCTTTCATTGCACAAAGTACAAGAGGGTAGGAGAAGATATATTCAACTCCAGTGAACAGGTAAGGACAGGAGAAAACTGCGGTGTGGGTACAGACCTCTTTCGAATTTAAGCTCATTCTCATCTGGTGGAAGTAGCTGACAACCACTTGTTTATCCTCATTTGCAGAGTATCCTGACTTTCATGTTGAGCTCACAGCTGCTTCTGGCTGGTAATGTTTGCTCCTGAGTGGAATGCCACATACAAGTGACTTGTGAGTGTGTGACAATCCTTTAATGATGACAGGGAAAACAAGTAATGACAACATAGATTAGGTAAAAGAGAGCGGTTCATCACCCATCTACAAATGGCTCTTGTGGGCAGTAACTCCTGTCTGTGCTGAATGTAAAGTACCAGATACCAGAGAGGCATTTTTTGGTAGGTTTCTACTGGAGAAATGCCCTTGCAGGTGTGTCAGGGAAGAAGGGAATGCATTTTCTGGAATGATTGGGCATTGTATGGAAAGAGGACTGTGATTAAAGGGCTGGTGTGATGTCTCGGGTTGTGTTCCAAGGATTTCCAGACTGGAGCTTGCTCTTTAAGAGACCTGTCTGCCATAGACGTTCATTGCACTAAAACTGGTTATTAAGCAATCTTCCTATCAGCTGTTTTGTGAACTTCTGCTATATTGTGTAGAGACCCCACTCTGTGCTCCTTGGTTACTTGGAAAGCACTTCTGGCAGGCTGAGGGCACGTATGACAAGCTAGATGGGACTGAAAAACAAGACAGGTCTGGATGGACTTAGAGCAACAATTCCTCCAAAACAGAGCTGAGGCAGTATGGGGAGGGAGTGCCACCGCTTGGCACTGCTGAGGTGTCATCTGTCTCTGTCCTGTTGGCAAGACTTCAGTTGCTGATGGATTGCCTGGCAGCTTTCACACATGTTAACATTAACTTCATAAAAAGCAGTGTGTACAGAGTGTGAAATGTGATATGGGCAGTGCCTGACACAAATTGAATACTCTCCCTATTCTGTGGAGTTTCAGTGCAAAACCTCTCTCTCCATTTATCTTCCTCCTGCCACCTCCCTCCCCACCCCCTGCTACCTAGGGAGCTCCATGAACAGGCGTATTGGCAGTAAACTCAGCTCAACAAAACAGTCTTGTGAAAAAGGGAAATATAACATGATCACTTCCTATTTCTTTCTCCTTTCCCTCTGCATCAAAGCCTGGTCTGGCTGTGAGGAATGTTCAAAATGAATAAATAAAGCGCAGGAACCCCCTGCTTCAGAAGGAGTTTCATTCACTCACCATGAAGCTTGGCCAATTCTTTTTCTGACAGTCCTCAAGTCAGCAGGCAGAGCAAGAAGATCATTCAAAGCTAATCAGTAAAGTGTAAACCTATTATGAAAGCACATTTACCCCTTGCCTCCTCCTTCCTCCAGAAAACCAATCCCCAAATCTGTGGGAATAACACATAACGTACATAAAAGTTTCTATTACTTAGATCCCCTGTTATTAGGTCAGCAATGCCACTGATTAAATGCTCCCCAGAGCACTGAGCAGCGGCATATAAATCCTCCAAGAAATTCACAGTGTAATTTGTTACAGCTAGAGGGCATAAGATACATTACAGCAAAGCCTGTGTGTTAGGCTCTCCCCTGTGATTCTTGAGGCTATCTCTGGTAATAAAAACCTCATCTTGATTTCTTATCCTTCGTATTGATTTCTGTCAGAGAAGACTTCTTAGACAAAGACACTACTATATTTCTCTGTATAATAAGGGGATCCTTCTCCCCACACCTTTTTTTAAAATTTATTTTAGGGAAGATTCCAAGGAAGACTCATAATTTGGGAACTGTTGGTATGTACAGTGGGTAAAGAGCAGAGAAGATGACAACGAGAGTTTTTGCATATGCAGTGCAAAACCCTAAATGTGAAATTAGAGAAAAATGTTTCTGGTCTGGAATAGTACAGGAAACTGAAACTAAAACCCTAGCTATGCAATTGTTGTATTTTAATATGAAACTCTGTTATTAATGTAATGGCTGGATCTGTGCGAGTCAAGTGATTAAAATCCAGACTCAGATGTATATAATCATAGCAACCATTAATTTTGGAACATTTGTACTCCTGCTCTACGAATCATATATCTATCTTGAAATAAAGGGAGGCCTGTAGGTATACTGCAAGATGCTTTTTTAAAAAAGCTTTAAAAAAAAAAATTATTTTTTAGTGTGGTGCATAGAGACAAGGCCAAATAGAAATCTAGAAAGCTTTCTGTGATTAATTTGCAAGCCAAATAAGAACAGCTCCACAGAAGTCAATACAGATAAACAGAACGATGGATAGTAAGGGTGTGAAATGCACAGTGTTACATCAAAAATATTTTGTCTTCTCTGCAGCAGGATTGCTATAAGCAACTAGAATGTTTTCATTTAATCTATTCCTTTTGGGTTTTTGCTTTATTTTGCTTTTTTTAGAACCTGTCTTCATAAAAAGCTGGTTTGGGTCTTGAAATGACTGAAGCTATGCCTGTTGCCTTGTGCAAAGAAAGTGTTAAATATTTATAGCAGTTCTTACAAGTTATTTCTTACAAGAAATTTAATATGTGCTCATTGCTTTTGTAATCTGATAGCAGCTGTGCTGAAAGACAATACCTGCTAATTGTATTTTCTATCATTTCTATCCTTTTCCAATTGAAGGATAAAATATGGAAGTTTGGGTTTATTTTTTTAGTATATACAGCAAAATTTATTCAAAAGAATCTTTGTTCCCCTTTAGCTATCTGTTTATTTAATAGACTATGGAAAATGGTAAACTCTGTCAAAAAGCCTAGCTAAAGAATAATTTATAAGCTACATTTAGCTGTTGATCTCGTAGACTGGCTTAGTGGAGAGCCAAAATATATCCTGGCAGGTAATAATTAATATAAACCTTGACGCTTCAGATCTGGCCACTGTTCAGCAGGCCAGGTAGAAGCAGACACAACTCGTACTAGTTCTGCAGTGTCTCTGGCATGCACCACACAGAAAGCTTGGCTCTGCATGACACACATGCTCCCCATGTGTACAAATTTGCTGATTTGTTTTTTTTTTTAAAAAACCTATTTTGGATGCAAGTGAATATGTTTCCAGGGAAAACTATTTTGGTCACTTAAATAGAGACCTCCTTTGAAAGGCAGGATGGCAGGCAACTCATTCTGACCCATCTCAGTCCTGTAAATCACT
The DNA here is from genome assembly GCF_030463565.1 of Pelecanus crispus. Lineage (NCBI taxonomy): Eukaryota > Metazoa > Chordata > Aves > Pelecaniformes > Pelecanidae > Pelecanus > Pelecanus crispus. The sequence goes on along the minus strand of NC_134647.1, from coordinate 42,388,870 downwards.
GCATCACTTAGCCAGATTCAAATGAACTAAAATATTGGGTGATATCCAGACTTTGCTGAAGCTGATGGCAGCTCTCCCACTGGCTTCACTGGGGGTAGGATTTTATCTACCATGCTGCTAAATCACCAGAATAGCTTTTATCAATGAGATCTGTCTAGTCTTGGCTGAAATGTGCCTAACTGATTTTTAGAGATGATGCTGGACAGTTAATTTAAAAGAAGAGAGTAACAGGCAGTATGATCAAACACACTGCTCTGCCTGCACCAAATCTGTCACTGCCCCTCTGCCATCAGAGATGACCCTGCACTCAGGCACACCACATAACTGCACATGCAGTGTTTATTTAACTGTGCTCTATCAAAATGGTCTGATTTAGCTTAAAACTGCTTTTTGGTTAATTTTTTTTTTAATATCAGATTGTTTCAGATGGGTGGCTAGAGAAGCAGCTCTGTGGTTATTCTACAAGGTTGGAGAGGAGCTGTTTTCTCAGTCTCTCAGCTGCAGCAAAACAGCATGTCTGACTAAAGACTTATATCTATGAGCAGTGGTGTCATTGATTAACTCTGTGTGTGGGTATAACTCAGGCCCATTTAATATAAGCACTTGCTCAGGAAAAGCACATCCATAAAACTATCTAAGATCAGTTAATGTGGTGCTTATATTCAAACATCTGCTTTAGTCTTTGTTAATTTTTATGTCTAGATGAGATTCAAGACTACTGAACCTGACTAGACCAGGCAACTTAAAGGTTAGCTAAAGAACTCCTTGTAACTTGTTTAATCACATGTTTATATGCTGGGATACTGACCATGTCTGCATATAGCCTTGAAGTCTCACCTAAAGTTGGGCCCCTGGGCACATCTGGGATATAAATGTAGCAACGAGGTCCCATTTCACTTGTAAGGGCTACTGAATAAGAAGGCTCAGCATTTGCACTCCACCTTACATCTTCAGAGTATTTCACAGATACATGAGACTGAGGTCACTTATACATTAGGTAGCAAGGGTTTTGATGAACTGCTCCTTCAGCCATTCCTCTCCACCTCCCTTGATCAAACAATGGCTTTGGCTTCCTCCAAATGATCCTTTGGATTGGTTAGGCTCTTGGTTGGCTCTGCTGTTAAGTGTCTCCATGGAATGGATGTTACTTTTAACAATGTCTCGTAACTGTCTTTAAAGAGGTTTATGGCTCAGCCTTATTCTCTGTGAGATTGACTGTTCTCTGCTGATCTCCCGTAGAAACATTGTTATTGGTTCACACAGTATTTCAGTTCTCCTCCAGCTCTAGAGTCAAGTTAATTGGACACAATTGACCTATGTTAGGGAATTACTATTAGATGAGTAATATTAACCAAAGGAAATAAGATCTTTCTGTACCTCAGAATATGCCGGAAGTTGTGGGGAGAAGCAGGAAATGGCAGCTCAAGAAGTGTGCAGACCGGGCGCTAGGAACAGGGTTAACTTAGGGAATGGGCATGTGCTTTGTAATAACCGAGGTTTGTAAACCAATAGCTCTTTCTAAAGGAGAGCTAGATGGGGTAAAAACATACTTGAGTGTCTATAAGAGGCAAAAGTGTAAGAAAGAAGAGAAACAGATTGTGGCAGACCTGTAAGAGTGCTATTTTTGATCGCCCCCCCCCCCCCTTATTTTTTTTTTTTAAACAAACACTGTACTGTCGTATAGCTACCAAAACCTGATTAAAGTAGTCAAGGAATAAATAGAGCAGGATTCCATCAGAATGCATTTGTGTTTCCAAGTGGAAACTGTATGCTGAAGGCAGGTCCAGTACACTGAAAAAACGCTGAACGATTAATGGACATGAGACTAGTCCACAAGACAAATACGAGCCCCGTAACATCACCAAGCAGCTCAAGACACAAAAACACTGGAATTGTTTTTGCAGAGCAGTTTTATGCAGAGCAGCTGAAACCTTGCTGCTAAATCCTGGAACTTTTGGGTGCTGCTTCCCTATTTACTTTTACATACCAACCCACTGGATGGGGTAAATCCTGGAAAAAGTTACCTGTATCATAAACCCAGCCTATATTCCTCAGTACAAGGCTTTACAGTATTGCCATATTAAAATTGTCAGTCTCAAAACTTCTTCAGCTAAAGTAAACTTCCTGAGAAAACTATAGGTGTCAGCACTCAGTTTAAAAATGTGTAAGTATGTGCTTAACTCTACTGAGACGTGAAGTTTCACCGAGATCAGCAGCACTGCTTAAGTAAAGTTACATTTGGAGGAGTGTCTTGAAGGTCAGGCCTCAAGTACAAAAGTACTTCGGATACATACTGGCTGCTGGATAATACCAGCAGCAGGCACCTGGATTGCAGTACCAGTGACATGATGTGATTTGCTATAGCAAATAATTGTAATTCTATCTCATGGAAGACTGCGTTCTCTCTCTTGAACCTTATGTATTCAGACAGGGAAAAAAGCCATTGTGCCTAAACTTTAAGTATGCTTCTTATAATTACAAAGCCGGAGCCCAAGCTAGCATGCAGTCTGAATGTGTCCCCATTTTATCCTCTGTGGACCTGATTCTGCATTCAGTCTTTCAAGGTGCACCTCTGATCCCTGCTGGACTGTGCAAGGAATGATGCATTCACTATTCTGGTTTCCCCAGTGAGGAGTCCTGCCATTCAGGAACTTAGTTCTGCAGCTGGGACTGGGATCACCACTGTAAGATGGATTTTGCAATTTCTAAGACTGCAAAATCAGGCTCCTTGGGGCAAATGGACTTATTAAAGGGCAAGTGTTTATCTCTGCTCACCGGCACTCAATGAAACACTGGCCAATCTGATCCTGGAGAGTTTCCTTGATGTTGAGCCCCTCTGTTTCTCTCAGCTTGTCCTTGATTAGTATCTCCTCGTGTCTCTCCTGGACCTCACCTTGCAGAGCATTTATTTGCCCAGCATGCATATGTGAAATATTTGTTGCCTTTAAGTGAGGAGGTAGGCTCTGAAAATGACAAGAGGAGAAAACAAAAGGTATGAATTAAAAGAAACTTAATATAAACTGGAATGCCAGGTTGACAGTGAATCTGAGCTTAAGCTTAAATTATTTGCGGGAAGCCAGGAAAAAACCCTGTGCTCATAAAAAGTGCCTGGATGCACACAATGGTCTATTGTTAGTGTTTCAGCATTAATTAACAACACCGCAATGTACAAAAACAACCCTTCCAGCGTGGGATCCTGGGATCTCAATGAGACAGGTGAGAAAGCTGCTGTTCTGCAAATGCCAACTTTATCCATGTCAGAAGGGTGCCAGAGATTTTTTAATTGAATTTTCAAATGTTTGGACTTCCCATTGGTACTTTTTAATTAGCCAGTATTGTTTTTAATTTGTTCACTTAAATTTTTAAATGCACTTCTTGGTCAGTGGTTTCCTGGTATTTTGTTGCAGCTGGTCATATTCCTTTAGGAAATCAACTTCCCTTGAGGAACAACAACAGAAAAAAAAATTAAACAAACCCCCAAACACTGTAATAAAAATCATAGCTCCCCAAGTTTCCCATGATTTGATAACCTTGGCAAGAAGGGCTTCTAAGCTAGTTTGAAGTTTTGCAATAATTTCTGCTTTGTGATTGATTTTACATGTGGACTTTGAGAGAGAAAAATGAAAGTCTTTCTGGTATGCAAATACAGAAGCATGAAAAATACCATCTGTGTGGGTGGTCTGAAACTTTGCATTTTTTAGTTTGCAATGGCTGATAAAGTTAAGGTGTTCCTAGTGTTTTATGAGCTATTACTACCTTGTAAGTGCAGAAAAAAGTATATTTTAAAAATAAACTTGTAAATTAGCTTTGGTATTTTTGCAATTCTAGAACAAAATATTTTCCACCTACTTGGGAAGTAACAATCATATTGTCTGATAGCGTATGTCAAATCTAAGAATGGAAAAGAGGAGAAGATACGATAATCTGTTTTTGTAGTATGGTGTGTTTTACTCTTCAGAGTTAGTGATTATCTGACATATAGGTGGCAGCATATATGAACAAAAGCCTAGGACTTGTGGTTTGCATGAAAGAAACCTATACTATTCTGCTTTGGCCTTCCACCTTCAGAATGCATAGCAATTGTCCTTAAATCGGCACATCTCAGGCTAATTTAGTAACACATTCTCCTTGCTTTGGTGATGTATTTCCTAGTGTGCTCCAAGTCCTAATTCCAGAGGTCTCCTGTAAAGACGAAAAAGCTTCTATCAAAGCTTTGGCCAGCTTGTATTTAAGATCTGTTATTCGGTGTTTTTCCATGCTTCAGCCAGGTTCCAAAAATCACTAACAAGTGCCAAGCAAATTTGGTTTCAGAAAGTACACAGTGGGATTGCATGCTATCCAAAGCAAGCACAGAGGCCCCGTTCAGGAAAGCAATTTACTGCCTTCCCTCCATCTGTGATGTGTGACTCGCACTATGCAAAAGGAATTGGTCAAGGCCACCAGTGAGAAAATATTCAGGAGAAAACAAGAGCAGCAGCATGCTTTCAAAAGGTGGCTGCACATAGTCTCTTCCCGAATATATGACCTAAAATGTTGCCTTTCACCCTGAGATGTTACCTTCACTCACAGAATCATAGAATCGTTTAGGTTGGAAAAGACCTTTAAGATCACCAAGTTCATCCATTAACCTAACACTACCAAGACCACCACTAAACCAATTAAGGGTAGAGTAGCAATTTCATGTTTACTGGCTTGGTGGCTGGATTATTTTTTAATGAAAGTAAAAACTAGGAATCATTAAGGTTGGAAAGGACCTCTAAGATCATCAGTCCAACCATCAACCCAACACCACCATGTCCACTAAACCATGTCCCAAAGTGCCACACCTACACGTTTTTTGAACACTTCCAGGGATGGTGACTCCACCACCTCTCTGCGCAGCCTGTTCGAGTGCTTGACTACCCTTTCTGTGAAGAAATTTTTCCTAACATCCAATCTAAACCTCCCCTGGCGCAGCTTGAGCCTGTTTCCTCTCGTCCTATCACTAGTTACCTGGGAGAAGACACCAGCACCCACCTCGCTACAACCTCCTTTCAGGTAGTTGTAGAGACCGATAAGGTCTCCCCTCAGCCTCCTCTTCTGCAGACTAAACAACCTCAGTTCCCTCAGCCGCTCCTCATAAGGCCTGTGCTCCAGACCCTTCACCAGCTTTGTTGCCCTTCTCTGGACATGCTTCAGCATCTCAATGTCCTTCTTGTATTGAGGGGCCCAAAACTGGACACAGTATTTATTCAAGGTGCAGCCTCACCAGTCATCTTTCAGTTTCCATAGAAGTCAAGTGTTTCCAATCTTCACCTTCACCAGCACCTATTTTTAAGTATGGTACAGCTACTATTAACACTATTTGTATTTCACCTGGATTTCACCTTTGTCTGCCTTACTAATAATTAAATGAACCTCAGAATAGCCAGATGTGATGATGCTTTCTCAGGGCTCATTTGGAAACCAGAGGAGGACCCATGAGGCTTGCTTCCCAGACTGAGATCTAGAAACAAGATCTACTTCCCTCAGGCAGTTTCCCACTCTGCTTTTGCTTCACTACAGTAATGCTCAAGGGACTGCTTTTCTGAGAAGTTCCCAGCACAGTGCTACTGCCTAGAGGTATTGGTAGCAGGGCTGCTACTGAAGCGATTAGCCAGCTAGAGCCAACGTGACTCTTCCATGTCTTTGTATGCTGCCGTAGCACAGTCTGAACAGATGCTACATTATGCATAGAGGACAACCTACTAGATTTCCTAACTAGATGCTCACCAGGGGAAGCTAGGGAAGCACTGTTTCATTTAGAAATGTTTTCCAGTGTTTCCTGTTGAAGATACGCAAGAAGAAAAGAGATAAGGGAAAGAAATTTGGGAGCACAAGAAAGGGACTGAATGAGTATTTCCATGAGTAAAGGTGTAGTTGTGAACGCTGAAGATGTCCTGCTGGGTGAGCAGAAGGTCTCCCCTCCTGTCTCCTTTGGGAAGTGACAGAATCCATGTTCGAGCCTAGGCAACTCTGTGCAACGGGCGCAAGGATATCTCCAGCTTTAGTGAGGCTGATCTGCAGCCGATGCAAAGACTCCTATACAGGACGTATATGAACATTTAAGGGTGAAATGTTGTGAGATGGCTCACCAGATGAACAGCTTATTGGTGCTGGGAAGGGGTAGTTCCCCCTCCAACCTAACTGCTGGATGTGTGGTCCCTCCCTTCTCCTGCACAGACTCTGGCACTCATCTGACCTTGCAGTGAACCAGTTCAGCTCTCTAAGAAGTGGAAAACAATCCCTTTTATCTTTTCTCCTCCTCCCACCTCCTCAGGTTAATTGTCTCCTGGTATAATGAGGTGAGGCAGCTGAGGGCCAGAGCCATAGCAAGGGATGTGGTGGGTGAGCATGGGACCAGAACAATGTGGAGAGCTGGATGGACTGTGCAGCAGCACAGATAGGAGAGGTCCTCTTCACCATCTCTGAAACTTTCCTCTGTTCAGCTCCTCCTCTGAACTGCTTGCCACAGAGTCCTGACGGAGCCTTTTATGGCCAGCTACTTGTCACTGCAAATTTACTGTCAGTGTATCTTTCATCAGTACCAAAGCCAGATGAGCTAAGAACTGTTTGAACTGGCAAGAACATGCCCACGTAAGCAAGACCAGAAGTAGGAGATTCTTATCTCTAAGTGAATTAATACAGACCATATCTACACCTGATTCCAGAGTCACAAAGCTGATGTGGACACAGTCCAGGTAGCTCTAAACCAGCTGGCTCAGATGCTGATAGCAACAGGGCTACAGAACATGCTCTGGTCTGCAAAACCCTGCCAAGTCCTGAGTAAATATTTGTGTAGCTACCTATCTGAGCACCATATCCGTTATCAATACATGTGCTGAAACTAGTTCATGAGCTGCACTCAGAGCCCTAACACTGAAGTACAGACATAACCTTGTAGACCGGCTTATGAAAAGAAGCTCTGTTGTATTTATCCTTCATATTTTTTTTTCCAAAGGCTTTTTTACTACAATAAAGCAAAAGAAACAGGAACTGCTTCTACCAACAAGAGTCCAGTTACCCATGTTCAATAACACATTAAAGAAAGGAATGAAAGGGAAAGCTGGTAAGACTGTATGCTTATTTGACTGTCTTTTTTCCCAATCCTATTGATTTCTTGTTATTAGTATTTCCTAAATTAAGGTACGTGGAAAAGGGTTATATTTACATGGAGGAAAAGACCGTTGCTAATGTGAAATGTGCTGTTGCTTGATTACTTCCATTGCTGGGAAAGCAGAGCTGGCTCAGACCTAGATGGCCAGATAAGCTGGGGAGGAGGGTAGGTGTTGGAGAGGAGCCATCAAGATTGGATAACATAGCAGGTACAAAAAGACACTTGATCTGAGCAGGAGCCGTTGCTGCCAGGCAAGCTGATGCAATGAGTAGTAGGGAGATATGTTAACAACAAATGACATCCTTTGAAGTTGGCCTAGCAGTGGACAGACAGTTGCCAAACCAGGGGCTCTTCCTGTAGTGCAAAAGCTTTGGCAATAACATGCTCCAGCTCAGATGTACAAGGGAAAGCATGAAATGAAGAGCAGAGCTGGCTGTGATAAATGAGTCCTGAAGGGTTTGTGGCTGTCTAATGTGGAACATACGCAGCGCGCCCTGTTTGAGTGAAGACCAGGAGGCCAACACATGTCAGGAACTGAAGGCTGGCTTCTGTTCTGGGGGAGGAGGAGGCAGCAAGCACTGAACGGCAGTGAGGAAATCATGCCATGGTTATTTGATTTTTTTTTTTTTTTTTTTTTAAAGTAAAACATGACAGGTGAAGGTACAACTGGCCTCACTTTTCATTCTGTTACTTTGAAATCAATGAAGTTATGTCAACAAAAAATGAATTGGACTTGAGGAAAATGAGGATGATGGAATATCAAAAGAACTTAAGTGTATATGGGCTAATAAGTAAAATGGAGGCTATCTTAAAAACTGCTTCCCTGGCCTGTAAGAACTGATCTAAGTGTACTTAAGGGTGTGAATGATCAAGAAAAGGAATCTGTTGGTAGAGCATAGGTAGAAAGCAAGATGAAGAACAGGATAAAAGTTGAGTGTGGAAGCAGTCTTGGGTCTTCAAACGGAGATAGAGTCTATATGACAGCCCTGGTGGAGTTTGTGCTCTCTTGTCAAGGAGCAGACTTCAGAAGAAAGTACCTCTGAAAAAGCTTTGGCTATCTGAGGATGCAAGCAAAAACAGGTACTGAAATGGCAGAAAGAGTGCCAAGACAGTTGGTCAGTATGAAAGGATGGTTTCAAACAGCTCCAGCAGGAATGCCTCCCTGCTGGCCCGTCTTTGACCTGTGCCTTCCAGCACTGCAGATCAACTTTCCATGTGCTTGTTCTGGAGCTCTAAAGAGTTATACTGAGACAATATGATGAGTGGTGCTTTTATAGTCCTCTATACTTAATGTGCATGCTAAGGAAGACAAAAGCCAATTTATTTCTAACATCACTTCTCTCAGCACCTCTAATGTTTCTGCTTCTGAATCAAAGGGAGGCATACTACAGTAAGACACTAATAAATAGCTTTTCCTTGGGGGAAGAAGCATTTTCCCATCTTTAAGAAATTTCTTTGGCCATGTGAAATTCAAATTTGTTAACTTGCCCTACAAACAGCAACTCATTTAGAAACAAATTACAAATACTAGATGGAGACAGTGAACTTGATAATGCAATGCTGCCACATCAGTTGTAGAATAATGCATCTTAATGAAGGCTTCCCATGTGAATAAACCATTATATTTACAAGCTTTTCACAGTTAATGACCCGGAACTGGATAACAAAGCTCACATTTTTAGTGTGGTCCTCTGTCAGCAAAAGTATACATATTAATAATTGATGTTGCTGTAAAAATAGGACATAATATGAAGATTTCTGAGTTTGCGGGAAAATAGGACTACATGGTCCATTAACTTAAAATGCTTATCTAATGTTTGATGGGCTTTGTCTTTAAAATCCTTGTTTAAATTAATAAGGCAAAATGGACATTTGTCTAAAAGAGAATTTTATTCCAACTCATCAGTCACAAGTATGCTGATGAGAGCGCTGTTTGGTATTTTTTTTTTCTCTGTTCTTTACTCCTTCTCTGCCTATCCTACCCAAAGAGAATTTAGGTTTTATGAGAGTGGAAGACCCACCAGCAGAAGGAAGGAAGAAGTTCCCTACACCTCCCAGGTAAGCCAATGTGATGAAAGTGTACGTTTTCCATTTTTGACTTAAGAACTCAATTGCATAGATCACTCTTTCCTAGCTTGAAAAGCCTGCCTTTCTGCTTAGTCAGCTCAACAGCTCTTTCCAACACAGACTGCTTTATTGTTCATTATAAAACACTTAGAGGTGTGCAGGCTGGCTGAACATGCTTAAGGCTACAGTTCTACATATAGGAGGCCCCATGCTGTGGAACTAACTGCTCTTCAATTGTTCCATTACGACTACACTTACAACGAAAGATAGTCTTCATTTCAATGAAATAAATACATTTCATTTTACTTCATGTTTTAAGGCTAACATTCATATTATGCCTGAAAGGTAGATTTACTGCAGCTTTTATTACTGGGTACTTAATTTAGGACAGCTTCTTTTCTTAGACCTGAAACAGCACAGCTGAAACACACACTGAATGGTTTTATGGGACTTCTTCAGTAAATGTTCTGCTACAGACAGTATTGTCCATAATTGTAATCTTTTGATAGATGTAGTAGTTGTGTAGCATTTTGCTGTAGATTGCTCATTTTCAGAAGTAGTATAGTTTGCTTCTCTGAAGGGCTTTATTTCCTAAGCAAAGTAAGTATTTTTAATGGTCATTTATTTTCACCAGTAGTGAAAGTGAGATTTTTTTTTTTTCTTAATATTTGGACTACACAGACAAGTAACTCCTTACGAGTGGACTACAGGAATTTACTACCTAAGCAACTGAGGTGGTCTTTACTCATGACTGTTATTCTACTGAATTCTAAATAGTGATCTAAATTCTCTTTCACAGTTTGATATCAGTGTTAGCTATGTTCTTGCTTATTTCCTCAATGCATTTTGTCTGGCTGCAGGAAGAATGCATTTTAAAGACATCTCTTGTCTTACAAAGATTGTATTCATATAGGTTCTATGGTACACAAATGGCAATAGCCACATCAATTATATGGCTGAATTCCTAAATTACACACAAAAAAGGAACAACTAAGCAAAATATATTGCATTCATTAAAGCTCCCCTACTATATGATTCACTTCAATGGCTTTGCCAATTAAAGTAATTGTCATATGCATTCAAACAAAGCATTTGTAGAAAGAGGCCTTGTTAGAAAAATATTGAAAATGGCTGTTTTATAGATTTACATTATATATATATATGAAAAAAAATATTAACATGCAACACTTTAATAAGATGAAAGAAAATTTGAAGTGGAGAAAACATTTATCTTCATGACTATATAAGTTTATATAATTTTGGTTATGTTTATTTCTGATATTATACCTAGGCATGCTGTCAAACTTCTACTAAAACTGGCAAGTATGTTTTGGACTCTGAAAGGCAGTGATTTCATTGTTAGTGCGACTCCAGCCAATGAAAGCCAAATTATTTAGCGGGCTTCTTGCTTCCCAGCGTCTTTCTATTTCAAAAATAAGCAGGTTTAAAATCTCTATTGAAAACAGGACAGATTAGTTATTACTGTTTAGATGTATATGTATGCCTGGTGAAATAACATATAACTTTGTGCTGACATCTAAACATCATCTAGGTTGCAAGTAAAACGACAGTCATTTTAATCTTTTGCTTCATAAAAACAGGCCTGGTGCGTACCACTATTGCAACTGCCCACTTCCAAGAGCTGAAGAAGTATTTTAAATTTCACTTACTTATGGAATTTGCAGTTTGTTAAATCCCATATAATATTTATTTAGTCATAGTCTGATGTTTACACAGAAGGCTATTCTTGGAAATGCTAATTTTTTTCTGACTAGATGAAATGAATTACATTTATCAGGAATTCAAAGAATAAGGAATGTTTGGCAGACTGTTTACTCAGATATAAATAAAAGCACTACCCAGGACAACATGCCTAAATTAGGGTATGTTTGAAAGAGGTAAGAAGGAGAGAACAGTGTTTTTATTTAAGACCACATAGATCCATTCATGTGAAAAGGATACAGAAGAAGGAAGAATGGTGGAAATACTATGTAAGAAAATCATAGATCAGCATGTATTGTGCCACTAACTCTTTGGTGAGGGCTGAAATAACGGAATAGAGCATGTGAGAGCTGTGTAACTGTAAATCAATAGACATATCTGTGAGACAAGAAGGTGTTTACGTGTATGCACGTCCAAAGCATGCAGGGCTCAGTCGTATAAATTTCTTAAGCATGTAGAGCGCTTGGCTCCAATGGGATTGACTACTTGTGCTTGTTAAGTGAAAACACGAGCAAGGGGATGTCAGGCCTTCGGAATACTTCTGCCTCAAAGTTGCAACAGTAGGCCGAGCCCCTAAATTGAGGTGGATTTTGTCTTGTCTTTTTGTATTCCTTGTTCCTAGGCTCCTCCTACCATTCCATAAATCAGTCTGATTGCAAACTGTTTATCTTAACGTTATATGTTAAAAACAGCTTTTCCTCTTTCCAGGAGTCTGTGTTCTGAGATTGTAAGTATAACTTCCTGCAGGCTCTGCCCTGTGAGGAGGCTCTGCCCTGTGAGGAGAGTCTGTCAGCGAGAACGCTGAGTGCAGATCCAGTATGAGGCTTGGGCTGTCTTGCACCACCTGGAGACAAAGCAGTTGCCAAAAGCCAGTTCACACATTCAGTTACACTAGGCTAATAGCTAGTTTGCACTGCAGCAAAATGAGACAATCACAGCAACCTCTAACTCTGGTGTTTAATGACAGGGAACTTGTAAGTGCCAGAAACAGACAAGTGGAATTACGCACTAGTTTAAAAACTGGAAAAATGGTACATTATAATTGGGCTGTTAACAGTAAAATAGAGCAAGAAAATACAGGTTTGTTTGAACAGCACGTGCATGTTTCCAAGACAATTTAATGTGTTTTTTTGCAACATCAGTGTGGTTGGTGTGGCTTAAACACAGGCCTATGCCTGGAACATTGGTTATGGTGGTCATGCTGGAGGTGGTAGTAAACAGCACTGTGGTAGTAATGTGAGGAAGATCGGGAAACAGGTCAGGATACAGTTATCAAGATATATGTGCTCTTAGTGAGGCTTGCTTCTCTTTCCAAATTAAACCGGTATTGCAAGCTGTGATTTATCGGAGATTTAGAAAAACATGTGCTGAGGGAATCATGCTGTTTCTGCAATTAAGCTTTAATAAATAATAATAATAATGAGTCTTTAGTTTTGAGCCAAGAAAAATCTCTGGAACATAGGCTACTACTCTGTCATCAAGCAAAAGATGAAATAGAATCAAATTCCAGAAAAGATACATAAATTTTTCTGAAGTAGTAAAGAAAATAATACTGAATTAAGTAAAACACTAGACAATTCCTGGTCTTTGCAAATATTTCCATGTTTTTTTGGCAAACACAACTGAATTTTTCAAAAAAATCATTATTCAGAACTTCAAATGGACTAGCTCTTTTTGCAAAGCAGTCTTTATATGAAAATAACACAGGCATTTTAAAAATAGCTATAATTATAAGAGAAATTATATTTATTGCAGTAAAAGTCGTCTCCTTTGGGATGGACTTGGAGTAATGAATGGCTAGGTCTTCTAATTTATCTAAGTCGTACAGCATTAGAAAAGCAAATTCAACATATTTACACATGAAGATCTGTGGTCATTTTTTTAGAGGGCTGACATGATCATACATCAAAGGGACTTGACCTTTGGAGCTCAGTGCCTATCTATCAGTGTGAACCAACGCCTGCTTGCCACTCGCTTCCTTTGGAGACCATGGAAGGGAATGCAGCATGAAAAGTAAAAGGGAAACACAAATGGGGAATATAAAAACAATGAACAGATGAACAGATTTTTTTATTATTATTATTTAGAGGTATCCATTTTTTCCCCACATCCTTTGATTTTATACTTGATAAAGAGTAATGAGTCTGAGTGCAGAGCTGCAAACATCAATTCTCTTGCTCCTAAATGGAGGTCAGGAAACGAATACACTGTATGTGTTTGGTTTTAATTCCCTTCATCCCTATGATCATATAGATTTCCTCCCCATAAACTAGGCTGTTTACACCCTAGTTATCAGTTACTCCTACCATCGGCCACCAAGAAAAGAGTGCTTGGCTGTGAACCCTCCAATAATTGATACCAGACTTAGATTTCCTTCCTAAGTGTCTAGTTTTAAGACTTGACAGAAATTGTCATGGGATTTGATAGGAAATGGATCCCTTGTTTTGCAAAAGGTATAATTTCTAATTAATTTTCAGTATGTCCCAAATAGTCACCATTTTAGGTCTGCGCTAGTTAAAATATCTGGGAACTTTGTCTTAAACAGAGGCAGAATTGGCACCCAAAGCTCTGCTTAGCTATGCTGGCCACATTTACTGTTAATGACCGGCAGATATTAAAGACAATGGTCCATAAGTTGTTATCTGTATTTAACATGTCAAAACTTTGGTAAATGTACATGTTACTTCCTGAAGGTAAGATTTTAAGGTCATTCTTAACTGATGATACGTGTTTGTCAGGTGTACGCTACAGCCACAATTAGTTTTCATAAACCTGTAATGTAGCTAAGAACAATTCCATTGCTGGGTAAGAAAATAATACAAATTGTCTGGGAGAAGCAGAAAGCATGTTTTAATTCAAAATTAAATGATTAGTTTATAAATTAATCATTTAAGAACTGTAAAACATGGAGGTATAAATAAATCTACCAAACATAGAGCAGTGTTGAATGTTTCTGTAACGTGGTGCTGTGAAGCAGCTTTACTTGAACTTGGTACAAGGGCCGTGCTAGTGTAGCTGGAGTTGAAGAGAGCTGTCAGGCTTGATACCTGTTAGCGCCTAAGGCACCCAAAGGATTGGTGGTGGCTAAAGAAAATGTCAACTGTAAAGAGTTTATCCTCCTTCCCACATACTTGCTAGGAAGGAAGATGTCGGTGGGAGGAGATGTACCTTCTCTGATTGTGGGAGGAAGAGGTTCCTTCTTCTGGAAGGGGTGTTTTCATTTTTAAATTTTAACCCACAAAATCTAAGTGACCATGGCCAGCTGTTCACTTCCCTGTACTTTTGCAGTATGATGTGAGGCTTGCAAAGGGGTGGGAGAAGATTTTGCTGCTTTAATTCTACTTCAGGAATAAAGCAGCTCAAGTGTCTTGGAATTACGAATTAAAAATTGATGAATAAAATTTCCTTGCTCTGTCATGCCTGGGTCAAATTCCCTAGAACCTGGGACAAATTCTGCACTGCCTGTTTCCATATTTGCTGTATACACTGGACTACATATATACAGCACAAAAACATGCAGCATAAGACAAACTGTGCTACTTCTGTGCCATCTATCATTTCAGTTTAGTTCTGTATTCCTTAGAGACTCCTTTTAAAATAGGAAGACTCTTAGAAATTAATTTCTCATCTTCTGCTAAATTACAAAAGTCTGACGAACAAACAGTGTGGCATTTTATATTCTCTAGGCAGCACTACTTACCATCCCCAGAAATATCATTTCCTCTTCTCTCATTTTCTCTGTTTTCTTGCGCTGGACATATCCACGCCAAACCTGAATTGTAAACAAAACTCTAATGAGATAAATGGGCCTTGTTACAGCTTCCTTTACTGTGGCAGACACAGGAAAAAACAAATAGAGGAAGGAAAGGTACAATATACAATTGAAACTATTACTCTTTAACAGGTTGCCATCTGCTTTTTTTTTTTTTTTTAAAAACAAGTTCTGAGGTTTGTTATCCCCTCACACTGGTATATCTAGCTTCTAAACACAACATTGTCAGGGTTTCAAAAAGTGTTTAGACTCAAGATTTAGACTGAGGTCCTGTTCTCACCAGGCTGAATTGTCTGAATTATTCATGTGAAAGGACTTTTTCTGGAATTTAGCAGTGATCTCCCTCTCTCATCTTTTCAAGATATGGAACAACTTCTTTGGAGATCACAGGAAAGGCATGGATTCCCTGAGATGCACTGCATTCCAAGGGGATGCCAGAAAGAGTAACTGAGGTCATAAAAATCAGAATGGAAAAACATGCAGGTTATAAAGTCATCCTGCATTGCCAGTGCAGGACTGTTTCCGTTGATCTCGCATCTAGGATCCTGTCTCATTTTGTTAAGTGGTGTAAATGATGTATTTCACCTTGCTAGACACCCCAAAAGCTATCTAAAAGCAAGCTATGCTTGCCATCCTATGAGCTGTATTTCTGTCTATTGCTGTTCTCCTGAACAAAACATTGTCATTTGGTTCTGCCAGAACTGTTGTTAAATCAGAGATTTCACCTTTTGAATGCAAGTGGCAGCAGCATCTGGATTTGGACCCATCTGGACCTGAAGTTTAGTTTGTCTTTCTCTCTTCTCTTCAAGGTAAATTTGCTTCATGAATGCTGCTCGACAACGGCCTTGGCGAGCCCGTTCTGCAACCTGGATCATTTTAATGGCTTCTTCAAATGTCATGGCCTTGACACGTTTCTTCAACAGTACAGCCAAAAAGGAATGGACAAAGGAAAGTATTAGAGTTATGTGTTTCGTTAATTGCTTATGTCAGTTAGCAAATGAAACAACAAATGAACTTCTTGTGGAAACTTTCTAAGACAAAAAAAACCCTGTCACAGACAGCAGGAACTCCTGTCTCAGTGCTATCTTGCAATACCTTGGAAGTTTGGTATCTTGAGATGTGTTTTTCTGAGGACCCTTACGAGACAGTGAACCGGACATGTTGATGTGTGACAAGGAAAGCCTGACGCTATAGTGGGAAGCAAGAACGGTTCTATATGGCTTATGCTTTGTGCTGAAATTTATCCATTTGAGAAAAAAGACAAAAAGAACCACAGGGCTTTGTCCTATTAAGAGGAGAATTGCTTAGGCTATGGAATGTTTTCCTTCTACTTTTCTGAAGGGATGGGTTTCTGGATGTGCTGCTGGGACCTCAGCTCTCTTGCTGAACGGAAGGACAGGCTGTTCTGAGCTAGTCCAGGCCTGGTCAGCCCAGCCCAAATAGAAGAGGCTTGGGGAAAAACGTGTCAGAACAGTGCAGCTGGAGAAAGGGACTCCGCCTTCTCACTCCTGAGAACTCTTGTTAACCCGTCATGCTCCCCATGGAAAAGCTGAATTATTGTCCTTTGTTGACATTAATCCCCCTATTGGAGACAGTTCACATTTGATGCTTTTTATATATATATACACACACACACACTGTGTGGAGCTCACTATGCTACATTTTCAGCAGGGCTTTCTGTAACAGAATTACATAGAAGGACAAATGATCTGCAGAGCCGAGTCCTCTGATGAACTCCACTGTTTTTGATGTATGATAGACTGCTTGTAACAGCATTGCCATGGACACTGAAGACTACAGTGGTCTGTTACACAGCAGTTAGGATTTCCTGAGTGTACATGGCTTGCTACAATACATGCAGAAGTGCCAACAATCCTCTAGCAATGCCAGCAGTGATTGAACTGGAGGTGCGGCACAGGGCACCGGACTCATACTGTGTGGGATTGTTTAATTTGTGTTTACTGAATCCTGTGCCTCTCTTGTGGCATCTTGGCAAGGGAGACCTGGACCCTGCCAGTGTCGAAAGTGCAAGCCTGGTGCTCCCAGGTGAGCTGGCTGCACACCAGATAGTCTCATCTGTAATGGATGCCATGCTGAAAGGGGCGAGAGCAAAACTGTGGGAAACAAAAAGGTTTCAGATGTGCTGAAACAGAGGATCTCCACCGACTAACATCAGACCACTAGAAGAGCAGAGAATTCACCCAGAGATTTACTGTGGAGGCCAAGAGGACTGCAGCTGCCCATTAAAGTAATCTAGCAGAGAGCCTGCGCTCTGTCTCCACAGACTGCCTCTGTCTGACTGGTGCTGTTTCTTCCCCTGGGAACCTTCCCTCCGTTGCTTTCTGGGATCAACACGCAGACTTCCCCCACCAGCACAATTACTGGTGGAGTATTCAACAGTTGGGACAGTGCAGCAGTTTGACTAAGTGGTCTGATCAGGACTGTCTCTTGCAGCTATAACATCTATGAATCTAAGTCATCCAGACATGTAGGCACAGTTGTTTATTTCAGGAGGTTAGCAACGACTGCTTGTAGGCAATGCGCCATTTCAAAAAGGTCAAAAGTATATCAAATCCAGAACAGTCTTCACTGGAGTGTTCATGTACTTCTCTGTAATGACTTTTGCTCTGCCAAAACTCAATTTTCTACTCCTCCTAGCAGCTGCAGCTCTATAGCTGTGCAGAAGAGACTGCAGTCATTGTTCAGAGGTTATACGCAACTGAATGCTAACAGTTGTGCTGACCTGAACCCTGAGTTTTGCCCATTCCAGTTAGGAATTCTGGTTCAGTAAAACTTAAGCCCAACTTGATTTCAGTAGGACTAATTACATGATGGAGAGTTAGCTAGACGAATAAAGCACCTACTAAACTTAGTCAAAGTGATGCACTTTCCGTGACACTCTCGCATGCATAAAGCAGAGTAAATTCATTTCAGTCTTAACCAGACTCAAGGTGTGACTGGATATTGTTAGACAAGAAAATGTAATGTTACTTTCTATTTGTGCCTTATCTGTAAACAGACTTTTACTTCCTAACTGCTATAAGAGTACTTTTCACTTCAGTGGCTCGTGTGGTCATACATGTGTGGCTATAACCTAAAAAAGTTAAGCATGTTATTATGTAGGTATGTGGTACACTTACCTGTGTTTGCAACCCAGCATTAAGCAAAATCTGATCAAGGATTTTCTCCCTCTCCTGCAGGGCTTCCAGCTTTTCTTTAATGAAATACCTTGGGATAGGCACTTCTATGTCTTCCTAGAGGAAGAAATAGTCATGAGATGCTTTTTAAAACTGCATTAAAATCACATTACTTATTAATTAAGCACCTTTACAAAGCAATTAAATTGGACTGAGATTGTTGAATATTTTGGAGTGTTGGGGAATTTGACCTCTGTAACAGCTGCTGAGCTGTTACTTTGCAATTACTTAAGGCCTAATTCAACAAAAACAAATAAATCAACCCAGTTTCTGAACCATGGCAGCTCAGAAATCTTTCTTTTTATAATGGCTCAATTATATTATCAAACTGTTAAAATATTTGGCAGAGTTGCCAGAAATTTAAACATTATTTCCACTGAATTGAATACCTCTGGTTGTATGATCATCCCACTTTTTTTTTTTTTTTAATCAACATGAAAAATAAGTTTGTTCTCTTGCATTTTTTTAACCGTTACAAGGAACCAAAGCACAATTCTGTTCATCTGAAGTTACTTCTACTTGTAGACAAACTGTCACTGTCTGTGACTGTTATATCTCAGTCACTTCTCAAAATCAGGCATGATTAGAAGTGGCTGTCTTCACTCATTTTTATCATTAAAAAGATGTAACTGATTCACACTTCTACAGATTCTTCTTCTGTAGAATTTCACTCTTGTTGAGAAATGAAAAAAAGACACAGGCAGATGAAAAACTGCCCCAAAAATTAAGATGCTGTGGAGTGGCATAACCTGTTCTTTGTATCATGTTGAAGACTGGAGACAATCGTTCAGGAATAACTGCTGGCAAGTGTATTTCTTCAGGGGGGAAGGAGTGTGTCTTCTAGATGTTTCAGGAACATCTAGAATATTTCATCAAGGAAATGATTCACCTGGAGGGACAGGGGAGACAGGCAGTACACTTACCCTGTTGTGCTACTCATGAGGAGTTGCACAGCCAAGCTACACAATAATTTGTCCACAGGTATATGGGGGCACTTGGTCCTTTTGCCTGATGAGCCTAAGATAGGTACAAGACTCAATGCTGCACTATCAGTGCTCTCTGTTCTGTCTGATACAGAAACTTGGTGGGCTTTGACCTGCTCAGGGAGACCTTTGACTTGACCCTTTGCATCCTCAGTGCCACCTCCCATATGAACAGATACAGAGGAGAAAAGTGCTGTCTGCAAAGAACAAGCACCGCTCCTGCTTTGAGACAGGCACATGCTAAATGTGCTGCCTGTGAGCTCTAAGGCCTTCCAATTCCTAGAGCAAGAATTTGCAGGGAAGGCTGTGGCCAATGAAACAGCCCCTGTGAACTGCAAACTTAAGATTTCATTACTAGTTCCCTCAGTTGTACACTGTGCAGACCGGGACATCCTTGTTACGGCAGTATAAGAAGCAAGCTTCCAAGTAGGACTGTGTTTACCCCTATTGATTTTATCATTGCAGAGGTCTGGTCTGCTAAATTTTCTACATATCTGTCTTGTTAAGCTCCCTGTTTGCACCTTGTATAACATCCTTGACTGGTGGTGGAAATGATTATACGTTGTAATTTAAGAGTGCAAATCGCTCTAGGATGGATTACAAATCTGGCTGTCTTTAGGTATAAGAAATCAAGCGGTTTCTCTGGACACCCTCGCATAGGATGAGAGGGCTTTTACACCGTTAGGTAGCAGTGCAAGTATGTCAGTGTAGGGGCGATGAGTATCTCTGTCTGACCTGGGCTTTAATTACAAGCGATTCTGGACTGTGACCTTTACTGACTGTAAAGGTGAGATCAAAGCCATGATACTAAGGCTGGAAGGGGTGGGGAGTAGGGAGACTACTTCTCTTCATAATCTCTTTTTGGGGCCCAGCATTGAAAAGTTAGGTTTGTGATGTTTATCCTCAGGTCAAATTTGCAGCCTTTTAGCCACTCCCGGCTCTGCATGGGATTTGTGTATCCAAATACCTTTACAATTACCCCAGGAAATGGAGCGACTTGAGTGGTGGAAGGCAACCATACAAAAACATGAGGCACAGAACTAAGGAAAGATGAAGCTTAGCCTTATAGTGACATAGTAAAAAGTATGCAATATCATTGCATAAGATATGAGACTACTCTGTGTCCTCTGCCTACTATAATGCTACTATATAATGCCCATGATAATACAGTGAAAGGAAGGACTAGAGATCCTTTCTGGGCAGATTTTTTAAGAAACAGTAGTTATTTGTGAAGTACTGCCCATTAATTTTGTTTTGGAACGAAGAACATGTGATGATTTTATTAAAAAAACAAAACAAAACATAAATCTGTATTCCTATCTACTATGGAAAATCATGTTTTCTCTGGAAAAGCCTGAAATCTCTTCAGTGCTTTTTTTTTTTTTTTTTTGTAGGTAGGTATGTCATGCCTCCTTAAAATTAAGGTGTGGTGCAGGAATTTGAATTTATGCTTGTTTTTTAATAGATGTCAAGCATGACTTTTCAGACTTGCCAACTTTTTGCTGCAGGTGGATTTACTGAAAAGTCATGAAAGCAGTAGTGCTTAATGATTTCAAAATACGATTTGAGGGATCAGTTTCCGCAGAGATGTGTTTATGCTCTCCAGTATGCCTTCTTGTTTAAAATAGTTCTCTGCTATGACTAATGCCATAAGGTAAAGAGCTGGTGAAAATTCATGGCAATTGCTATCCTAAATTTGCAGAGTGAAATACACATGCAGTTGCAAACAGAAACATGTTTGCAAATCAAAATAATGCTATAATGATATTAGGCAATTTACCTCATGTTATAACTAGGATCCTGAAAAAAGCAGTTAACTTAAGCTCCAACTCTTTTTCTTTAGAAAAGCTGTTACCAGCGGTACCTGAACTTGACAATAGGTGGAGCTGTCTGCGAGAGAAGTATCTAGCTTTTTGCAGCTAATTTTTCATACTGCTTTTAGAGCACAGCTTCAAGACTTTGCCTTATTGTTGTATTCATCTGGTTTAGCGGGCTGTCTGTCAGGGGGCTGCTTTTACATTAGGCAATCCTGAACCCTGGATGTTGAATATGGTCCCAGCTCCTGCCTCCTTTACAATAAGAGACTTGTCTCAGATTTCTCACTTTAGTAGCTCATTGTACTATGAGATAGTAGACCATGCAACTTTCAGCATTACCTGCAATCTGTGGAAGAGGCCTGAGACCAGGCTGATGCACAGTGATGCAAAGGGCAGACTGAAGTGGACTGTACCTTGGTTATCAGTTGCCCATCTTCTGTCTAATCCCACATTAAAATCAGGCCGTGTCAACTGCTGACGTTAATAGTGAAGCTGTCTAAGCTAATATGACTTCACGTTAGGACATGTGCAAGTGAAAGATCCACAGAGCCCATGCTGCTAAGGAGAAGCAAAAATGCAACATATTGATCAAGCAGATCAGCTTTTAAAATCTTGCTCCAATATGTAATGCTCATCATAGATCAAATAAACTCTGATCTTCAGTAAAATGCCATGATTACTGATCACCCAGTACACTAGTGAACATGCAGAGGAAGCTAAATCACTTGGTGGAACTTCACAGAGTGCAAGTAAATGTGGCTGTCCTTAAAACACAGGATAGGCAAAGTTCCTATGCATTTGCTAATAATAGAGGTAGACCTACTGGGAGAAGCTTTAGATCTTCCAGGATATTATCCATGTAATGAAACTCCGAGTTCTCCAGATCCACCATCTCTTTTTTCATCTCCAGGATTCGCCCAATCACACCATCTAGCACTTGCCGAATCACTGTGCGTTTCTGCCAGTGAACAAGTTGGTCATGGGCTGTCTCCAAGTTACGGAAGATTTGCATGTATTTGATGTAGGAAGTGGCTAACATCTTGAATACTTTCACGCGGTCCTTCTCTGGCTGGAGGAACTCTTCTCTTTCTCTCTGGAGCTGGATGTCAAGATCTTTCTGGGCATCCTTCCACATCTTATTGTAAGTGCTAATTGAAAAGAGGAGACTATGTTAACCTGACATGAAAGTAAGAGTTAGCGCACAATGATGCCAGGGCTCTATGTGTATGGATTTCTCAAAAAAGCAAGCCTGGATATGTGAGCCATTATATTTATGATGAGATTTTAACTACAATGTATTTTAAAAACCATTAGCAAAAGTTTCTCTCTTTGGTTGTTTTAAAAATAGGAGTCCTAAAATGCTGTTTTATTAATGAAAGCTTAAAAGTTAAAAACTTTTTGACTTCATTAACATATGCTTGAAGCTGCAACCCTGATAGGGTCGTCAGTTTCATTCATTTATGCTGAGATGATGATTTAATAGAAAAGGTGTCTCCCCCTCAAAGCCCTTACGAGGCAGGAAGGTCTCTTTCAGGCCTTTCCATGTTTGGGATGAGAACCAATCGATGTTTCTAAAGTCTGTTGCTTTTCTGCCTTTCTGAAGTGGTTGCTCGGAACTAATGGTAGGGTAAGGGCTGTATTGGTGCTAATGCTACAGGATAGCTGTGGGCACTGTTTCAAATGTGAAGTGAGGAAAATAATTTAATTTATTTCTGTGGCAGGAATTGTTGCACTCCAAGCAATTGCTAAACGTCTGATCCAGCGGCTAGAGGATTATCTGATATGGAAGATGTCACCTAAGGCCAGCTACACTTCCAGAAGTGATAATACTGTTTACTTTGGTAGTTTTGGTAGGAATAGGTGGAGCTCTGATGTGAGCATGGACTGGCTGCCAGTGGCTTTTCATGATAAAAGCAGATCAGCACAGAATAGTGGGAAATCATCCTAAAGGAGCAAGAAAGGGACTCTGGGCAATGAGGCTTTTATTCAGAGAAGAGCTCAAACGGCAGGTTTGTCACTGAAAGGTGCTAACATCCGTGGTAGTGAAAGACCCTTTTAGGTCCTGTTCTACTTTGCAGCCTCTCTTTGCCAAGTGGAGACTCTCTCCTGGGAGTAACAGGCATCAAAAAATCTTATGTCCTTGGAAATGCTTCTCTACTAGTAGAGCTAAGAAATTTCTTCTGCACAGAGACTCAGTTATACTGGGAGAAAACCAGTTGATCCATGTTGCCAGATTTACAGGAGGAGGGGAAAACTGGGCTAAAGTAACAGGGAAAGCTGACTTATGTTTCTTAGACCTAGAAATAAAGGTCATTGGCCTCAATGGTGCAATCTAGACCCATCCATGTGCTTAACCTAGCTATTGCTTGCTGTTCCTAGAGTGTCTCAAAGAAGGATGAAGACAGTAAAAGGCCCTGCCTCTATTAGGTGAGGTTTCAGAGCAGACCTCTTGCTGGTCTGAGCAATGTTGAGGGAGTGCTTGTGTATTAACTCTGACAAGAAAGCTGGGCAGCTGTTAACATTGCTCGTGCTTGGTAATAAATGCCGAAATTGGAGCTCTGTCACCTGATTTTATCATTCCCAGTGTCAGAGTACAGAATGACCAGAGGCTTGTGCTGTGAGAGGGACCAGTGGGGTGGACAGGACAAACTCCAGCCCACAAGTAGCCTGAGCATGGGGTGTGTGCTGCACATCCAGGATGCTGATGGGGCTGCTGGGAGTCCCTGCAGCAGTCAGCAAAAACACCAACAATCTGAACCCTGCTATTGAATTTGAACCATTAACTTTTTTTTAAAGTGCATATTATACTTCTCAGCTGACCTGGGTTTCTGCAGGATGCAGCTGGTCTTGCTTTTCCTAATGCCTCTGCAGCCCACCCAGGTCTTTCCCCTTCCTTTTTTCCAACTTCATTTACATCCCATTGCACCACCCAAATCACTCAATTGCAGCATTAATCCAGGTGCAGGAGATAAACAAAATAAAACGGGCAGAGTGGAGAAGATTGGCACAAACAAGACCAGTTTTAGCTTTGACCTAACAGCTCTGCTGGTTCATCAATGGGATTTTTGTATGCTTCCTCTGAAGTCAGAACACGGAAGAGCGTATACTGGTGTGAGGTTCACGGGGTTTTCCAGCGCAGAAGGAAACAACGCGGTATTGTACTTACTTAGCTGTGCCTACTCGCAGACCGTTTGCTGGCGGGGAGGTTATAAATCTTTGAGAAAGCCTGGCCCTGTAGGTTGTCCCTGCAACCATACAGCTGATTTATGAACAGTGGGTACCCTCAGGCTAGAGCATTTCGAATGCAGGTTATTGCATGGGGACAAGAGATTGTACTGCCACGACCCCATGATTGTCCATTCCAATTTACAATAATCTCCCTTTCTGCCTCCTCTGACTGAGGAATGTCAAGTGGTTCCTCCTGCTGAGCCAGATAATATCCAGTTTCTTTTTATATTTTGAATTACTTTTTGAGGGAGGAGAGGGACGGGGTGCTTTAGCTGTTCAGAGTACGTTAATACAGGGCAATATAGATGGAATATAATTGCTTCCATAAAGTATTAGTTTATCAGATAAGCATTAAGATGATTGCAAGCATGTTGCTGTGGGTCAGATGTTAAGACTATGGATATTACAGTACGTTCGTAGCTTTTGCAGCAGCGATGCTCTATGTAAATGAGGGCAAAAGAAGAGGCAGGCCCATTGGAAAATGAAGTATTGAAGGAAAAGATTGATGTGGAACTTCTAAATTTTCAGCTGTGATGAACTGATAGCTCCTGTGTACCTGTTGCAGTCAGGGTGACTGATGTCTTGGGGGCGACCTGGTCCTAGCGCTTCACTTCCTTAGGCAGGTGATGGGGAAGAGCAGATACTTGATAACTGGACAGTGCAAGCAGAAGTGTGATTTGACTGTTTCTTTGGTTCACCCTGACTAAAAACTAGAGGACACGTGCACAGCCATTTGTTTCCCCTCCCCAAAACAGGATTAAAATAATTATTTCAAGTTTTACTAGTGGCCAAATGGGAGCCCTTCTGCACTAGTTTGAAGGCTCAGATGTGCTTGGTCTTTATAGCCCTTTCTGGGGGACTTGGCAGAGCTGCTCTATTCCTGAGGAGCCCTGCAGCTTTGGCGACAAATGTGTTCAAGGGTAGTCAGAAGGAGTAATGCATGTCCTCGAGGTTACGTGTTAAAAGCAAAGGACAGGACTGACTCTCCTTGCCTGTTAATTGGACAGCATGTGACCCCTAAACCCCTATTTGAATTTTTGCCTTTCTGCTCAGTCTCTCTCTGCATTACGTTGTAAACTCCCTCAAAATTGCTTCCACGAACTGAAGGGGGAGTACAACGCAGCTTGAGTGCACTGGCTTTTTGATTACTGTTACTGGTTCATTTTGTACGTTTGTTTCTGTTCTGTAACGGGTAGGTTGTAAGCTGTATCCGTGCCTGAGGATGATATCGCATCAGAGTTATGTTGGATTAGAGCATCTAACTAGCCTACTGGTGCAGGTAACCAGCAGGACTGAGCATAATTTTCCTATTCAAGGCATAAGATTATTAAATCCTGGAAAAGAAACAAGCCTGTCTCTTGATCTCTGCATGCATATAGCAGTGTAAGTAATGCTGCAAATTGTCATAGCAACTACAAAATAGGAGTGTTATGGGGAAAATAAGCAATGCTGTAATGGGATGAGGAAAAAGCACATAAAGTGACTTAACTGCAGAGCCCCCAGAGTGCTTTCTGGCAGCTTATAGCTTGGAGGAAGGGTCAAGGCTTTACCTCCTAACCGGTGTCCCTTCTCTTCGCTCCCACAAAGTAGAAATGGAGTCTAAGACAAGAGCTTTGGAAGACTCTTTTGCCATAGCATGACTTCTAGTTTGAATCTCACTTTTATTGCTCAAAATAAAGCCTGATTTGCTTATTTAGAGTGAAGCTTAAAAATATGCTTTTCTGCTCAAGTTATAAAGAGATGTTTAAAATTCTGCCCAATTATGCATTGCCTCATTTGAATATTCCAGGGCCCTCTAACTCTGCATGTTTGCTTGACCCATCTCTTCTCACACTTAAAAAAAAAATCTGTTGGTTTTGAGTGCAGCTAAGGTTAGCTTGCTTACTTGTGTTGAATGCGTTTTGAGACTGAAGCATGCCTTTCTTGGAAGGATTTGTGCTGAGCGTGCAAACTGTCCCTCAGACTGCTCTTGAGCTAGTAGTGGAATCTGGCATCTGTGGGGTTACCTTTGTGTGTGTGGTTTTTCTTTTTTCTCCCAAAGTGTCTCAGTGTTTTTACTTAGCTGCCAAAGGGAACACTATTTCTGTTATTCCAGGACATGGCACAGTTTGCACTCCAAGCTCTGTCTGTCTCTGGATTTGTATATGGGCTGAACCTAGGCTTCTTTGATGCCTGGCATTTCCTGGGCTGTCTGTTCTCTGAGAACAGAAATATCTCATGCTTTCGTATGCCAACCATGTAAATGCAGAGTGTAGTGCTGCATGGGCCCTACTGTTTTTTTTCTGATGGATAGGCACATGTAAAGAGATAGAAGGGAAAACATTTGACTCTGACTTGGCCCAGCTCTCTTCACCTGATATGGAAACTCCTGTTTGATTAAATGAGTGCTAAACTGTGCGTGTGTGTTAAAACATTTCTGAAGCATCTATGCTGCCACTGCAAACTACCTGCATTTCTTCTTTCTCAGAAGATGAGACTGTGCTGTGTTGGGCCATTTAACAGGGAATGGAGAAAGCACTAGCAGGGCTTTGAGAGCAAGGGAGTGTGGAGCGGGGCTGCAGCAGGGATCTGTGTGATGGAGCAGGGCTCCTTTGGGCGCAAGGAGCCCAGCACGTATTCCATCACCATGCAGATCAAGCCAACAGTCACTGAGCAGAGGAGAGGTGGCTGAGGTTTGGATCTAGTGACAAGGAAGTGCATGCAGGGGCCAGTCCTCAGGGTCTCCTCTAGATACTTGGGGCTTGACAGGTCAGCCATTGTGCTAAGCCCTGGGCAAACACGGGGGAGGGAAACCCTGCCCTGCAGCCTGTGTAAAATAAAGAAACAAGAGACAAAGGTTGGGAGGGGAAAGTGAGGCCCCAAGAGGAAAAGGGGCTTGCTCAAATGCTGCTGCTTTTCTTTTTCCTTTTCTCTTCCTAAAAATCACCAGACTTAAAATGACTGCTGGCTTATTCAGGTCAGCAGTTACCTGTTCCCCCACTACAACCTGCTCAGGTATTGCATGGTGGTTGCTGGGCTAAATATATTACACGATCGGCCCTCTCCTTTCTTTTGTTGTCTTATAGAGAAAACATTTTGCAGACAGAAACAGAGATCAGTGTGGCCTTATGACACAACCAAATTGACTAAAAGGTTGTTTGAATCAATTCCTGTTTTAAAAGCCTTTAGCCTGCAGTCTGGAGCAGTGCTGACTAGTGGGTCTGAGCTTGGTCAGGCCTACCTTGCTCCTAAAATAAGATTAGTTTTACAATTATGCCAAACTACTTAGCTCGTGGTGAATGTAATGCTGCCAGGTGACTTTCCTTAAGCATGCTTGCTCTAGCCGTAACGTTTTACAGAGTTTGAAGCATACAGGGAAAATAAAAGGATAAACCTCAGTAGGCTTTGGTTGTGGCTGGGGAAGAAAACATAACAGCCTACTGGCATTGTTAACATGAACAGCTTTATGCTTCCGTCATCTCCAATTGCAGTCTTTGGTACTATGACAGAAAGTGAATAGGGGATAAAAGATTTTTGTGGCATAATGTAATGAGAAACTGCAGGGAAGGCGAGGAAACCTGCTTCACTAAGCAGTGGTGGCAACACCGCACCTCAGCAGGTCTCAAGTACCTGCTCTAGCCAAACTCAGGCGGCTGATTGGAAAAATGGCTCTTTTCTTACAGGAGGACACTGTGAAGTGATTAAGGTGGGGGAGACATTATTCTAGGCTGAACCTTCCTGTAGCATGCTCCAAGGGCCATCCTTCTGTCTGTCAGGCTGTGGCTCCTGCCTGGGCTAGAGGCTGCTCTTTGCTTTGAGGTAAGGAGGAGAACAGCAGCCTCCTCTCCTTTGCAAGCAGTATTCCTCCTGGCCAGGGAAGCACGAAGGGATGGGAAAGAGAGCTTTGGTAACTTACATCCAATTACTGTGTAGCATTGCTGCAGCAGATACTGTAGTGAGCTCTCTGTTGAGACATGGATAGCCAGAAATAGGCCAGAGCTGAAAAGACATTACCTGCTCAAGGTCCAAGCAGCATTTGCCTCTACCACATTTTACTGGGTGTGGTAATGAAGTTTCTTTCAGCATTAACCACCTTACGTGTATCTTTTTCTTTTTTTTTGTTTTTTTCCTTCCCTTAGAAAAGGAAAGAGCAATCGCCTGTACAGCTGCCCACAGTTGTGTGCATAAAGGGCAAATGCTGTGTCTCGGTGCTGCTCTGCGTCTGCTAAGATCAGGAGGCTTTAAGCTCAAAGTTAATACAGTCTACTCAGTTTCTTGAGAGCTGTAGCCTCTTCTTTCACCGTTTTCTGCCACAAGTGCTGCTGGGATATTTCCACCGGTAATGCTTTTTCCTAAAGGAGACAACGTACAAGTAATGCACAAGATCTTTCCCTACCTGCTCATTAAGGACGAAGGGAGGCATGGGAGGGAGTTGCACCTTTGAGTCTTAGTTCTGGTAATTGTGATTCTGTCTCCATTTTCCTGCTTTAACATAAGCAGGATGACACGCTAATGCCCACAAGGGGTGGAAAGAGGGGCAAAGATGAATCCATGAATGCTTGGGAGATGTATGAGAAAGAACATGCTAGGAACGCCCAGGAGGAAGCTAATAATTGTGGTGTTTGGGTGGAATTTGAAGAATATGGCCTGGGGCCACATGCTGAATGAGGGGATAAAAAGAAATATTCAACAACAGCCCAATCGCTGAATGAGGCTGGGGTCCCGTGGGAAGAAAATAAGATGTGATCACAACATAAGAAACTGCATCGTAATGCAGCCATGTAAAGTGGGGGAGAGAAGAGGCGATTAAAAGTTGCACTGACATTTTCTTACATTTTGGTTTTGCAACCTTAATTTTCCTTAACTGAGCTTTGGGGATCTAATATAAAATACATAGGTCTCTTTTGGTTGTTTCTAACGGAAGCAGAAGGGGAGATCCTAAAGATCTTGTCTTAGATTAATATTTAACCACTGACTTAATATAAATTCTATTTGTGACATGAGATTAAATTTTAAAGCTTTCTGATTGTTTAAAGCTCCTTGGTGGCAGTGGCAAATGTCTTGTAGCTGATTAAAACCTGGTACAAATGGTACCAGTGCCACGACTCAGCTTTGAACGTGTCTGGACTAGGGCTGTTAGGGCAAGTTAAGAAATTACTAGTCAAGATCGCTGCAGATCAAGTAAATGGTAAACAAATTCATAAAAGAGGAGGAAACGCAGCAGGAAAACATAAATGCAAAAAAATCTGTGTAAATCTCCTGTTCAATGTCTGGAACAAAATGTACATCTGTATGCAAATGCTGGGGTTTGAGTACTTTAGGAAGTGTGGTAAGTCCGGCACTTCTTAATCAAC
This sequence comes from Pelecanus crispus, assembly GCF_030463565.1. NCBI lineage: Eukaryota > Metazoa > Chordata > Aves > Pelecaniformes > Pelecanidae > Pelecanus > Pelecanus crispus. Next base: position 42,359,616 of record NC_134647.1, on the reverse strand, counting down.
CTACAGCAAATGTAATGGGCATGCTCTCTCATGAGCACTACAACTGTCCTTAGAAAATGTCAAGCATGTCTGGACTTGCTGACTTTCTTTTGGCTGGCTGCTAGAGCTTACTGACCCTAAAAGAATACAGCCAAGTGCTTCCTGAGTGTCCTGTCTCTATCCTGATACAAAGCTTACTAAAGCAGTGGAATAACACGCTTCCATGAGCTTTAGACCACAACACTGTTAAAACCACACAGCCTTGAGCATCGTGAACACACCTCATAAACTGACTGGAAATTCTGAAATCCCAGCCACTTAAACTGTGTGCAGTGTGACTGTGCTGCAAAAGTTGCTGGTGTGACCGCTCTGACTTGTGGTGCATGCAAGGCAACTGCCCTGCATGCATGCTTATTACGGCTAGCACGTCCAACTGGCTGCATGAGACACATGCAATGTCTCTCTGTGTGTAGCAGCTGTTCTTCCAGATGTCTAAAAAGCAGCTGTTTACCTCAAGCTCAAAAAAAGCTATGTGCTGTGTAGCATTTCTATACAGCACACAGCATGTGACTGTACAGTATTGAAAAATCAGTATTATAGACTTGGCTGTGACTTACTGATGTGCCTACCTCTTTGTAGGATGCAGTCTGTCTTCCATGTGACTTGGCAAGATAGGCACCCATTCCCAGCCAAATAAGGTGGTGTTCCCTAAAGTATTTTTGCCCGAAGTACGAAAGTTCTTTCTCATAAACCCCATGCGCTATTCGCTCTTTGCTGTACTGCCTTCAAGTAAGGCAGTCTATTATAAGACATTTTTGTCACGTGGCTTTTAAAATACTTTAGCATGATTTATGGTACGCAGCCAGGATAACCTCACTACATACAATCAAGTAACAGTAGCCTCAGTAACCTACTTGAGAATCAACTCAGCTGTACCTTGCAAAACAAGATAGCCTAGGACAAAAGGAAAGCGTGCTATTTCCTAACTACTGGCATTGATTGCAACTCGGCTCTGTGCTGGGGAGGAATGCACAAGGCTGTGAACAGTAAACATTAAGATAAAATTTTTATGGACTTGCCAGCACTGTCAGCCCCAACCATTTAAAAATAATGAAATTAAACCTTTAAGGCAATGTATATCTAGGTATGAATTTAGTACTTTTTATTTTCCTGATGGTTTGGGCGCGTTTCTGATTCACTTTTTTTTTTTTCCCCTGATGGATTTTTAAAAAATTATTTATTTTTTAGAAGGGATGCTGAGATTCTCAGGCAATAACCTGAATCCAGTGGCTGGGGCACTAAAGAAAAGCCCAAACTGTCTGGAAAACTTGGTATGCTGGCTGAGGTGTAGAATACAGCAAACAAAACTATCCAGCCTGTTGGTTAACTCAAGCTCTGTAGATGCAGTGGTTGATGAACTGGTGTCTATTCAGACTCGTGTTTATGAAGAACTAGATTAGCCTAGCTATAAATGCTGTGCTGTGCACAGCTACAGACTGCTTACAGTTAAGTGAGCCAAGTAGCATCAATGTCAGATTGGAGTCCCTTACCAGCACCGCTACCTCATTTCGGAGCAGAACTGTATATATTTTTGTCACGTGGTGCAGAGATGTGTATCATCTTTACATGGATTTGCTGTTCCATGCTGGCGGTGCTATAGGAAATGCTAAAGAGCTCTGTCTCTACTAAACTGAGTTAAGGCAAACAGTTGAAGCACAAGTATTTTCCAACTATACTCAATTCCTTTTCTGTTAACCTAGCTCAAATAAGAGCAGCCATGATTCAGACACTCAGCAGGAATGACAGATTCTGAGAGAACTCTCTTGGGAAGAGGTCAAACAGGACTTTTGTTGTTTTGAGTTTTTTGTTTTGGTGGGTGATTTTTTTTTTTTTTCCCCCTTTTAAACAATGCAATTTAGATAACTCTCCATTACTTTGTGAACTTCCCTTAACTGTGTCACCATGCCAGTGCAAGGCACAATTTGTGCTGTTACAAGCCAAACCCTGCAACTGGATTAGCCAGGGACCTAACCGAGCCTTCCTCAAACTTAAGGCTGCTGGAGGCTCTGCTGGGTCTGTGTCCTTGGACAGAAGCCCCAAACAGTCTCTGCTGCGCCCTTGGTGGTGTTTTACTTTATTCCTCTCAGCTCACCCTTCTCTCCTGAGCCAAGGAGCGAGGAAGAGGAAGCTGCCTGGCTGAAAGCATTGGTGTTGGCGGTGGTATCTGGCTGGGACTGCAAATGCGTTGAGGGAGGCAGCTGGAGGTTAGGGTAGGGCAGATCCCATGTGGAAGTGACAAGGAGAGCTGCTCTAGTTCTGAGGCGAGAAGGATGTGTTAGTGTCTGAGGCGTTTTACCTGGCAAAGAGTTGGAGTTTAGAAAGAGGACACTGAGCAAAAGAAAAAGGAGACTTTGAAGCTGGTACCACAGATGCAGAGGAGAAGACCATGGGTAAGAAGCCAGGAGAGGCTGTGCGCACAACTTGCTGGGGCAGCAGTTTGGATATGGTCAGGTTTGACCAGGTCAGAGCTTGAATGTGCATGAGAGGAGCAGCAGCAGGCAGCACGTACTGCCCGAGGGGTTTTTTTTGTTGTTGTTCCCCCCATGTATTATTATTTATTGAACTTGAGCAAGCCACATCCAGCTGAGAACTGGGAACAAGAGCTGCCCCAGGCTGGGCTGGCTGTGCCCAGGGTTTCATACTGCTGGACCTGGAGGCAGCAAACGGCAAAATACTGAGGGATAATGTCATGAAAGACACTCACAGTTAGGTTCCCAACTTTGTAGTGCAGCAATAATAATGCTTTCTTAATATAGGGGCTCGGTATTTTAGTAATGTTTCTGGAGAAATAAGTCTGGTTCCTTGCAGGCACTTTGATACAGTGCCATCATCAGTGTCTGGTTATTGCAAATAAACTTTTAAAGCTTTGTATTGTGGTGAAAGCATGAGGAGTTCATTACAGGAAAAAAAAAAAAACCCTGGAAGAGCGGGGGAAAAGTATTTTTTGAAAGCAGAAAAGGGGCCAAGTGCCTGAGTACGAATAATATTAATATTGGCCTAAATACTGCTGAGGTGATCCGATTACTCTGCGGGACTGAATCCCGCCCTCTTCACAGCACCCCTTCGGGTGCCTGACCCAGGGGAGACGGCGGGCCGGCGGCGCGGCCTGGCCCGGCGGGAAGGGGCGCCCGGGCCTCGCACCAGCGAACGGGGCCCGGCGCACCGGTCATACCGCCTTTGTACCGGCAGGTGTTTTCCTCTGGAGGTATTGGGGTGGGGGGTGGGGTGTGTGTGGTTTTTTTACCCCCCTTAAACAGGGATTTCGCCCGGGCACCTGCGGCCCCTCGCCCCGCCGGGCCCCCGCACCCCGCGCTACTCACGCCTGAGACATGGCGCCGCAGGGCCGCTCCTCCGCCGCGGGGCTGCCCCGCCGGGCACGCCGCCCCGACACCGATCCCGATCCCGAGGCCGCCGCGGAGCCGGCCCGGCCCGGCCCGGCCCGCCCCGGCTGGCAGCAGCTTGGCCGCGGCCCGGGCAACCGAGCGCCCTGCGCGGGCCCCGCCGTTACCGCGGAGACGGGGCGGGGGGGAAGAGACGATCCCCTCCCTACTGCTGCTCTAGGGCCCGTCCTGAGAAGAAAGTGAGCTTTATCCCTCTATTTCCCTTCCTTTTATTATTTCCCAAGGGATTGTCTCAGTTGCATTCCCATTTTTCCCCTTTTATCTTTCTTTTTTTCTTGCCCCGAGTGCCTATCGAGGCAAGCTTCTAGAGGTTTTCTGTTGTCTTACCGCTTAAAAACCAGTTTATTATTTTTTTTTCCCCTCGTAACAGCTGGAAACCTGCCTCGTGGGTTGTATTTCCTCCATCAGTTGCATCCCCAAACCGAGCACATCTGTACACCAAGGGCAGCTGGGAAGCGAGCGCTGAGGCTGGGGACATCTGTCTCTGTCCCACCTAGTACTGCTTCATCATTCCTAGCAGGATTTCCTTATTTTTTTACTTCCTCCCCAGCAATGGGGAAATAGGAGCATGTTGTGATGTACCCTATAAAACCACACCCGTAATTTCTGAGCCCTGGTTTGGTAGGAGGCTGGCTTTGAGGGCGATACAGCTGTTTCGCCTCCTTGTAAATGATGTCTAGCCAACAGTGAAGCTAGAGTTTTTAAAAATAATTGTTTTAATTTATTGCCTGTGTGTAGAGTGAGAAGCATCCATTGCAGAACATTAAAAGGCTCCTTTTTTAAAAGAGGAAAAATTAAAGCCAGCGAGACAGGTTTACAGCACATCACATTTTTTTGGGGAAAAAATGTGCTCCTCCGCAGAGCGGGTGGGGAAGGGAAAAGCAAGAAGTTTGGAACAGTGAGTGTTTTGCCAGCAATCGTGGGGTTTTGTCCATAAATCTCTGGGTGTCTGTGTTCCTTTGCTGCCGCCCCCCCCCCCCCCCTTGAAGCCCCAGCTTGTATAATTAGGTGAGACTCTTGGCTATCAGGTTTTCGAAATAAAGTTCCTAGCCCCCATGGTTTTGGAGGAAAAGCTCAAAAATGTGAACCTTGAAGGATCAAGACCATAATAAAAAGCATTGAAGGCATATTATTTTTTTGGGCGGTGCAATGGCTATGCCTATTGCATGACTTCTTTTGGTGTATTGGATTGGTGGTGGTTTTTTAGGAGTAATTGAGCTTGGGTACCTGTTGCTTTTTCTTTGGGGGGGTGTCAGAAAATGATGTAAAATCAGCTTGTAATTAGCTGTGTTAATATGAAAGTGGTTCTTAATGCTGGTGTGGTTTACATGAGAGATTTGTCTGCTTCCTTTCAGCACCTGATTGTCATCCATCTGCAGGTTGGGGTGGGTCCTAAAAGCAGTAATGTGTGTTTTGTTCTTGTTTAATAACTTAACCTTCACAGGTACCTTCACAGCCTAGATGGGAACCTGACATTTTTATTTCCATTAATGCATGCATTTGGACATCACTTTTTTTGCCAAACTATTTTTTTTCAGCCAAGGGTTTTACCCGCAGAGTCCTAGCAGTACTGTCTCCATCAGTGCGTGTGGTTTTAAGAACCAATTTGGCTATAACCCCTAAGCTATATAACTTTTTCTGTAGATCGCAAAATACCGTTCCTGAATCTCCAAGAGAAAGGGAGTAACGCTTGCAATTCAATAAGTAAATTCAGGAATTTGAGTCAGAATAGAAAATTACTTTAGTTCTGTTATTCTGCAATGCATCACTCAAAACCAGCTTTTAAAATGAATAGCTAAGCAACCCATTGCATGTGTTTGAGACAAAAAAATAGAAAGCTTTCTGAAGCAATTGAAATGAGAGCAACAAGATTGTTTGATACGATGTGGGTGTTAATGATTAATCTGAATTTATTACCCTCTCTTAGTGCCTTAGTGCCACAGTGCAAAGGATGGTCTTCATTGTGCTAGAAACTGTATTAAAGCTGGAGTAATGCCCATTGCTCACTTCTCCTCTCCTTGTTCTCCCCCCCCCCCCCCCCCCCCCCCAAAAAAAAAAGAGTTGGAGGAAAGCCAACATCTTCCTTTTAAAAATGGGAAATTAAGCCACAAAAAAGTGATGTGCGTGAGAGCGTGCAGGGAGCCTGTGCACGAGCTGAGGGGCTTTTTGTTTTTGTCAGTTTGTAGGGAATGTGAAAAAAATAATTGTGTTGCTGCAAAAAGTTACGCAGTAAAATTAATTATGAAATAAGCGGAGTTGATTTTTTTTTTTTTTTCATGGGAAAGGAGCCTGCTTTGTAGCTGAAATGGGAGTAGCGTACAACTGAGAGTTAAGTAATTGGTTTAGCCTAAGAAAATAGATATTTATAAATAGAAATTGGGGAGTGTGGGATGTTCTGGTTTGCTGTAGGTTTCCAGCTGAATCCTTGAGCTTTCAAGTAATTTGAAGTAAGAGGATGCAGGTTTGCCTGGGCTGTTCATACAATGCTATTCTCAGAAGACTGCCCTATGATACATTTTCTGTTGTGGCTGTATCTATGCTTCAGGTTTGTCACAGCCACTCTCCATCCTCATCTCCAGCTTTCTTCTCTTCTTCTTTCCTCTATCTCCCTTCTTATCTCTTCCCCTGGAACACCACAGCCTCAATTGCAACTGAGGTCCAACAGACCACTGACGGTCAGTCAAAACTGTGAAGTATCTCAGTCTTTCTAGTCTAGGATCATACGTCTCTGATAGTCCCTACAGACACCAAACCATCTGAGATCTCTAGGTACCACCAGAGAGTAAAGGGATTTGTAGCTGTTATTCTACATGTTGTATATTTTTTGTATAGCATCGATAGTGACTTCCTTATCCAGATCACGTTGCATTAAAAAATAAAACTGTGTTATTTAATCTATCCATCAGGAATAGGTGAAGGGTTTTATACAGTGTGTTCCTTTTGGCATCTGTAATTCCTTAGGCTCTTGCAAACACGAGCTTAAAAATTCTGCTGCCTTGGAAACTAGGTGCCATCATTTTTCAAAAAAGTCTTTTTTATTACTAGCTTACGAGGCAACTAGTGAGCTTACAAGGGGATAATGCATAAAACTGGAGGGCCTTGTTCCTCTAAATGCAGGTCCCTGGCAAAGAGCTTAGTGCACCTGTCTCTTATTGTAGGGGCTTAAGTAAAGCAAGGAACATAATAGGAAAAATGTTCTGCCTTTGCAACTCGTATTTCAAAGCACTTACAAAGGTCTGGATTGTCCCTCAACACACAGAATAGAAGGCAGAGTGGGGTTTTTTTGTGTGTTGCTGGCCTAAAGACCATGCAAAGGGAGAGGTGGTCGGTCAGGGCTTTCTCCATCACACAGGATGGATGAGCTGAGGCTTTGGGCTACCGTTTGGGAGTCAGGGATCCTCCTGTTGCTTGTTTGTCCATGGGGACAGGTGTGCATATCTGTGCTGCACCTCCCTGGTGTGTAGGATGTGACGTGCTCTACAAGGCATCTCTTGCTGACATGAGAGGTCATTGAAGGGGTGTCCTGGTTTTGGCTGGGATAGAGTTAACTTTCTTCCTAGTAGCAGGCACAGTGCTGTGTTTTGGATTTAGGATGAGAAGAATGTTGATAACACGCTGATGTTTTTAGTTGTTGCTGAGTACTGCTTATGCTAGTCAAGGACTTTTCAGCTTCCCATGCTCTGCCAGGCACACAAGAAACTGGGAGGGGGCACAGCCAGAATAGTTGATCCAAACTGACCAAAGGGCTATTCCATACCATATGACGTCATGCTCAGTATATAAACTGGGGGGGTTGGCCAGGGAGCAGCGATCGCTCCTCAGGAACTGTCTGGGTATCGGTCAGTGGGTGGTGAGCAATTGCATTGTGCATCACTTGCTTTGTATATTATTATTATTGTTACTATCATTATTATATTGTTATTATTATCATTACTATTTTACTTTATTTCAATTATTAAACTGTTCTTATCTCAACCCAGGAGTGTTTCTCACTCTTACTCCTCCGATTCTCTCCCCCATCCCATCGGGGTAGGGGGAGTGAGTGAGCGGCTGTGTGATGCTTAGTTGCTGGCTGGGGCTAAACCACGACAAGGGGCCTGTTTGCATGCTAGTAATGAGCTGTATAAAGCTGGGGTTGTGAAGAAGCGCCAGGAGGGTGAATTTTGCTGGATGTCTCATACTGAAAAACCACCTTGGTCTGTAGCCCTAGCCTGGATCACCCCTGTCCCTCTCACCCTTAAGGGCTCTACAGAGGAGCTCTCCTGCAAGGGACAGTGGCCTTGACAGCACTTACAGTGGGGCAACTGTTCCCAAATGGAGACCTCGTTGCAATTGAATTGCACAGCAAACCTGTGAGTCCAGGAAAGTAAGAGAAGTAGGACCTCTGATGGGCAAGCTTGGGGATATGTTGCTCAGGGCTTCCTTGCAGATGGGTGTTTGTTTTTCCTTTAGTCTTGGATTAAAGTACATAAAGGAGCTCTGGGTGGCTCTTCGCTGCAAGCTTGGGGATTTAGGTCTGCTTTGTGGCTTCAGTGCCAGCTTCCAGCTCGTGCTGACACCCAGGAGGGATGGCTTTGCCAGCTGGGCTGCGCTGACCAGTTCGTTTACCCTTGCAATCAGTCGCTGAGCTATTTTGTCAGTTAACATTAACTACCGCATCTACAGGAGGCTTGCTGCTTACTTCAAGGCTAAGTGAAGGGGATTTGTCGGCAGTCAGGTCTGTTAGACTTTGATATAGCACCAGCATGTTCATCAGGCCTGAGCGTGGTACATGGAGGAGGAGGACTGGAGCAGAATTAGAAGGTATAAAGTTCAAATCTAATTTGAAGAATTTTCCCTCTATCACTTAAATGTGGGAAATGTTCCTGTGGTTTCAGGTATAAAATGTCATACTTCATAAGGAGCGTGTGTTTTAAATCTCAGCCAGATATTAAATGCTATGCCACACTCCACTTCTCTCTTTGTTAAAAAGTAAAACTCCAAATCATCTCTCCTGAAATAATGTTGTTCAATAATATTAAAGCTTTCAAAAGAAGCCAGTTCAAATAGCGTTAGCGCTCTATCATTAGGAAACGTTGGGGACTGCATTGATTTTATTCTGTATTGACAATTGTTCATCGGTGTTCAGCTATTTAATTATCTAGGATGCTGTTCTTAAAGATGCCTACTGTCATAAATCTTGCAGTCAATACAGATTGACAATTAATATGCACCAGATGTTTTTTTGGTGAGAAAGAAATAGAAAAAAGGATTGGACTTGGGCTTCTGGCAATTATCCAAGTAATTTGTTAGCAGAGTTTTTAGAAAACTGGTTGGCTTGAACATTTGGCTTCAGCTAGAAAATTTTTAATAAATTAATGCAAACACTGTGTCAAGCTTTAGTCACTTAGGAGGGCAAAGGTTGCTTCTATATTATTCTGCAAGATAAATATTGCAAATAAGTAGCATTTCTTTTGATTGTGTAATGTGAAGATGTATTCAATATCGCATGTGAAATGGCACTTCTGGACAGACCCGTTTTAGTTCTTTCAAGACATATAGATCCTCTAACCATTTACTCACTTTATAGGCTCACCAGTCAGCAATTTAAAATGTTGTATAAGTTTCTTTCTTATTATTTTGATGGAAAAATGACAAAAAGTTTGACTGTTAATACTGGCTATGTGTGCACATTAGTCACTGAAAACTTCAAAAATTATCATATTTCTAAGCAAATGAGGAGAAAATGCTACACAACGTAAGCCACTACCTGCTCCTTTCAATTGGAGGGGGATTTTATCTGACCTGAGCCTCCATGTCTCATGCCGTGGTAAACGGGTAGGACGTTTGGTGGGACCAGCCTGCCAGGGAGCCCAAGGTTGGTGAGAACTCAGAACAGCAAAGTACCACTTGTTTTCCATGGCAGGAGGGGGACGAAGATGCTGGTCTCTGATGTAGTCAGTTTATACGTGCACAATTTGATGGTCTTTCTGTTCATGGAAGAAAACAGCTGTGAGGTGTTACCATGAATTTATGGGGCAGCAGTCTTGTCCTACTCAGTGCATGAGATCAAGAGGCTGTTGGGAAGTCCTTTGCTCTCCATCTGGGGAGCTGGTGTTTCTGAGATGACCAGGGTAGAGAAGACCATGAGTGAGGGGCAGGTGAGGCAGCTCAACCCTTCAGGGGTCAAGTCTGGATCAGGAAGGTCCTCTTGCAGACCTGCTGTATGATGGAAAGGAACCGTTTGAGCTCCGGGACTTGATGTCTTTAAAGCCAGCAACTGAGAGTGACTTGGGCCTAAAGGAGAAGGGGATGTTAGCCATCTGCTTTAGCAGTTCATTGCCCAGAAGAGGAGAAGTTCACCTGTTATTTGTGCACGTAGGCCGTTGTTTCATTGTGTTGTGTTTTGTTTTCCCTCCCACTCTGCGTAAAGCACCTGTTCAGTTAATCCTCTCTGATTCAACTCAAAAACAAGGAAGTCAAACTCCTTGAGAGGCTGAGCAGCTCAGCTCTCATTTCCCCAGGTTTCTGTGCAGGGCCTTTAGTTCGTGTGTTTTGAAGGCTTCCAGAAGCAAAACTATTAAAGTAGGGAAGGAAGGATACAAGGGGAGGGAATACTTAATTTTGCTGGACGTAAGGGTGATCCGAGTCACAAAATGTTAGCCTGGAAGGGGGAGATACCTTGGAGGTTCCCAAATCATTCTTGAGGCTGGTGAGAAATGTTTTAGAGGTTCCATTTTGGTGCACTTTGGTGAAAAGTAATTTGATTAAAAAAAAAAAAAAAAACCAAGCCTCCTACTAAATTGGATGCATCCTGTTGTGTTTGTGCTGAAAAGCGAAAAGAAAGCAGAACAAAATGTCAGCAGAAAGTAACCCCAAAATACAGTGATTTTGTAGGGAGCCACAAGCCATCAGCAGCTGAAATTTGGTGGCAACCTTTGGTTCTGCAAACATGCATGATGCATTGCATATTCACTTTTCTGACCCTGAAGGCTGGGCAGCCAGTGCTGCCTGTGGAGGGAAAGAGGTTCCTCCAGAGGATGTCTGGGGAGAGGACTCTCTATGTCTTCTCTAAGCTCTGGAAGAGCCTCTCTTAGTCTGCTGGCCATCAGGATCCAACCTTAAGTGCTGAAGGCTAAGATGGATGAGCAGTTTCCACGATCCCTCCCTCATAATTGCCCATCTCTTTGTGTTTAGGCTCTAAGGATATTATATCCAGTGCGTGGGGACTCAGTTTCCTTCTGGAGTATCCCAGGATAAGTTAGGTTCAACTGATGTGGTTGCATGGATGAAGCAAAACCAACAACTCATGCCTGTCTAATTCATGAGTTACAGCAAGAGCTCAAGGGTTAATGGTGTCCCACCTAGAGCTGAGGGAACAATACAAGCCAAGCGCCTGGCGGTCAGTCCCTTCCACGTTGCACATGCGTCACTTCTTCATGGAAGTGAGTGTGAAACTTTTTATTTTTCCTCCTCCTGGTTCAACTTCTCCTGCTATAAATAAACAGCGTAGTGTGTGAGAAAAGTGAATAACAAGGGGCTGTAGTTTTTTAGGTGCCTGTGGCAGGATGTTTTCCTGATTATCCTGTTTCTTGTAAACACAGTGATGGCTTTTGTAGCCCAGATGTAGAGGCAGTCTGGGTTCATTGTTCGAACACCTGCTGTCCTTTCAAATGGACCCAGTGCAGCCCATTGATAAAATTCAGACTCAGAAACCTGCAGCAACAGGCTGAGCTCCTGTAGGTAGCTAAAAAAAAAAAAAAAAAAAATTCTTGAGGATCTGACATCCGCCCTGTTTGGTTGGGGTTTTTTTTTTCTCCATTATATTTGATTGGGAGGGGAAGGGAAGCTCAAGATTATTTTTTTCCCCTGCTCTTGTTCTCACAATAGCAATAAAAACAATACTCGCTGGCTTCAAGGTGGTAAATGGTGAGAAATAACAACAATAGCTCACTTTGCAAGGATGCAGCCAAATTTATGAATGAAACTGGTGGCTGCAATTTAGTTTCCAGGCCTGTCTCTGCCTTTGGTATGATGAGATGAAATAAAAAAGCCAGAGGGAAAACAGCTCGTAACTATTATGGGGTTGTGGCTGGGAGTCAGCACAGGGAAAGATTCTGTCTGAGTTGGGGAAGGGTAGCACGGGGTTTTTCTGCTTCCTGCATCAAGATCAAAGCACAGAACAGGTGGATTTGCTTAGTTAAACAGAGGCTTTGCAGTATTTTCTTTATCTGACACTAGCATATGGTGGTGTAACACCTTTAAGACTGCAGTTACAGCACTTCCCAGGTTGGCCATATGAGGTAGATGAAGTCAGGTGGACTCCCGATGGGACAGGACTGTTTTACCAGGTGCGCAATACTACCACCATCCCTGGGAAGACAGGGGTAAAAGTTAGACCAAAGGCACCAAGTGTGCTTGTTTCTGCAGACACAGGTCAGTTATGCACCTTCTATGCACCTGAATGTTTCTTTGGTTGGGTCTTGAGGACTAAAAACTGCTTTTTGGGCAGGTCTCTTTGGGGAGTGGAGACCCTCTGAGGCGAGAGGTCAGAGAGTTGAGGTGGTCAGTCAGGGCAAAGTGTGGTTTAGCAGCCTCTTTGCAGATAGCAGACTTGTTTTCCATGGTGTTGTTCAGAGCGGGAGAGATTTTTCTTGTGTTGAGGTCTCTTGCATACTTCCCTGCTCCTCATGCGTCCCCTACCTGTGCCTTTGGCTGCACGAGCAGAGGAGACATGCTGCGATTTATTTACTGCTGCTTTGAGCAGGGGACTGGACCAGATGGCCTCCAAAGGTCCCTTCCAACCTAAATCACTGTATATTTATCTTGCCAAGAGAGTCAGATGCCAACAGTGAGTCCTTTACAAAGGCACTTAATGGGTCAAAGGCTTTCTCCCCCCATCTCTGAAAATGAGATCTGGCACTATAAAGGAAGTAGTCCAGCCCAAAAATTGTCATTTTGCCTGAAACAGGTGAAATCAGGTGGCCAGACCTGTGTGTGCCGTGGCTTCATCCTGCTTGAACAGATGTGGCCAGCCCCTTGGCAGCCCCAGATGTTGTGCAGAGTGGAGGGCAGGGTTTGAAGAACTCCTTGCTTGTAGTGTCCCATGTGTCCTTCCACACTCCCTGGCTGTTAGGGGGGCCCATCTTCCTGCTCTCACTCCTTGGCCCCCAGCCTGCAAGTGGGGTCCCAGGGAGGGAAGCACCTAAGCATAAACATTTGTGCGAACCGCCCTTTGCATCTGCCTTTAATTAAGACACATGCAAAAAAAATGCAAAGCAGCGTGTTGGTGTGTGTCAACGTCCATGTGCGAGAGGAGCACACGCTGTCCCTGAACCACGGAGCAAGCGTCACGTAGCGTGCGTGTCATTATCCAGCTGTGGGAGAGTGCCACCACATAGGCACCCCGCGGGCAGGACAGCAGGCACGAGCCGACCTTTGCTGAAGCACGCGATGCACAGGGACCCTCCCGGGCTGGAGGTGGGACATGATAACCTCTCAACAGCCAGCACCCAGGAGGAATTTGTCTCTTAAATCCAGTTATATTTGCAGACTGAACTCTTTTGTGCTCCTTTCAGGAGATGGCTCTGTCATTGCAAAGTCCTGCTCATGCAGCCTTTCCTTTTTACTGGGTGTTCTGGTTGGTTTGAACTTTCTTTTTAATGGCTGTGTTTAAGAGTAAGATAGCAAGGAGTTGGAATGGACTTAATGTCCTCAGCTTTCTTATGCATGCGCTTTCTGAGAAAATGCCTGTTTGTTGATATCATCTCGTATGGCACGATGTCAGAGCTTTGCTACATTTACTAAAAAAGCTGCGCTAACCACATGAAGTGCTTATGGGAATTTTTCTAGCTTGCATAGGGAGGTGTCCTTGATGACCTTTCATGGTAATTACAGCAGTTAGGAGATGTTTGCCCCGGGCAAACCTCTCTCTAGGTCTTCAGTGTTGTGTTGTGCACTTGGTTGTTTTGGAGTTCCCCTTCCACATTATTCTGCAGAATAGCGTTGTGGCCACTAATGTCTCACTTTTCCCCTAAAACCTATCAATTGCTGTTGGGAGGCAGTGAAAGCGGCTGGGTGTTTTCACAAAGAAACCAAATATGGTTTTAAGGAAGGATTTATATTTCGTATTTGTGTTTTGCTTTTAGACCCTGCCTTCCAGAAACCCTTTTTGCCCAAGAAAAACAGAGACAATCAGACCAGTATTTCTTTTAAAACAGGTAAGAGATGAAAGATGAACATCCGTGAGCAGCAAGTTTCCTTTCAAGCGATTCTGAGCAAAACCAAAGGCTTTTTGAAGTAGTTTGCTGCAATCACAGCGTGTCTTGCTTCCTGCTTGTTCCTTGAACATGCTTTCGGCAGTTCATTTCTTGGGCACACCTCCCGGCACACTGTGTGTGTGGTTACAGGCAGGGAGGGAAGTTAGAAGGCTAACAAGAGGCTAGGGGGCTTTAAAACCTTATTTATTTCTTTTCCTATTTAGAATGCTCCTAACAAGACATTGTGTTTTATTCCTTCCTACCATCAAGGCACAATATCTCCCCCAGCATCAGTGCTGATGGAGGCAGGGAGGGTTATGAAAGAAATGGGAATAAGAGATTTCATGCTGGGTGAGTCTCCAATTAGGTGTCCAAACTGCAGGCAGTGGAAAAAAAAACCCACCACAACCCAAGAAAAACCCCAACCAAACAAAAAACAAACACCCCCCCCCCCCCCCCCCAACTTCTTTAGTCTGCTGTTGGTAGCTGGTGGTTGCTCTTTAGTGTGAGCCCTGGGCGCCATGCTGGGAAGTGGGGTGTCCTCCTTCTCAAACTGGAGTGTTGGAGTATGGCTCTATTGCAGATGCGAGATCAATGGAGCCAAAGCAGAGGGAAACGTGTGCTGGAGAGCTTGTTTCAGTGCCAGAGGGTGAGATGTGAGGGCAGAGCTGCTCCTTGCCCACGCTTGCTGGGACATTCATCTTGACAGCCAGGTCCTTCCTTCCACTGCCCTCTGCTATTTCTGGACTGTTTCCTGCCTCGTGTTTCTGCTGGTGGAGCTGTCTATGGGACCTTGGGATGCGCTGGTGAGGATGAAGGAAGATTAATATGGCTTTGGAGCTACAGGTTGGGGCACTGCCGGATGGTTGGGTGTAGTGAGTGATAAAGGCTGAAGACATCACTGCCACCAGCTGTCTGGCCACATCCATGAGAGTGGGAAGCATGTATTGAGCTGCTCCTGGCCTAATTAATAAATAAGATGAGTTCTTAGAGCAGGACTCCACCAACTTGGTGAAAAGCTGTGGCTTGCAGCAAGGCTGTGGCTTTGTATCACCATGGTCACACCAGCTCCTACAGTGGTGCAAACTAAGTCATTGCCTTTGGTGCCTGCTGTACTCCATCCATTTACACCAGTGGAGGAGTTGAACACCTCAGTTTTGCTTGGCAGCTGTTTCAGGGCAAGATGCTGTTCTATTTGCTTGATCAGTGTGCACGTTGATGTGTGTTAATTACGTTAATGTAATCTGACGCTGGGCTCTTGCAAAGACCTCCTCCTGCTGTTGAAGGTGGTGATGGAAACCCTCACTGGAGTGAGTGATGAAGCAGCGTATGTGGGATCAGAGGGTGGGTGGGATCTGGGCCCATCTGAGCTGTGCAGAACACACTGGATGGTGAAGATCTGTCAGCTCTCTGATGTCCTCATGTGTGTGTGTGGAGTCATGTCAGTGGTGATGGTGTCATACTGGCCTCAATGTCTCCTTGCATGACTGCAGCTGGGAAATGTAGCTTCTGGCAAGGCTCCTTGTCCAGGTCTTCACTCTCCCACAGTAGACCACCTTGGTCCTGGGCACATGTAGTGTGTGGACAGGTTGTGGATCAGCTTGTTCCCGCACTGGAGGGGTGGAGGTCCCATAACAAGAGGAGAGGGGGCCACAAGAAATGGCAAATGCCTAAATTTTCGGTGCTGCATCACAGGGAAGGGAGACCAGGCTGAGACGCTCGGGTCTCCCTCTTGATGGGTGAAATGCAGCAGGTTTGTATCAGTAGCATGGGTTTCTGGCTCTTGAGCTATGGCTTGGTTAGATGTGGTTCCCTCACTGAATCGCCTGACTCATGAGCAAGGTCCTGGGTTTAATTAAAGCCTCAGTTTAGTTTTGGACTGTTTAAAATGCACTGATAAAGAGCAGCCTTGATGCTAGTTCTCCCATTGACTTGTGTTGTATGCTGTTTCCATGCAGATGATACTTCTGGGCTCCGGTGTTGGTGTAATGTGCTCTCCTCTCCCAGCATGGAAGGACCACTTGTGTCCTGAAGGGCTCACGCATTAAGCAAACAAGCTTTGGCTCCAAATCCGGAGGTTAGTAAAGAGCATATGATTCCTAAGAGGTGCAGCTTGTATTGCTAAAAATGCCTGGAAAACTGGATAGTGGCTTTTCTTTTTTACTAGCACCTCGCTTGAGGAGGAGCAGGTTTTAAGCACATACTTAAATTTCAGCATGTGCTCAAGTGTTGTCCTGAATGGAGACCCTCTTGAGCTTTTGCTGAAGGGCTTTTCTGAACTGGGGCCAGCAGGCTGTGAAAGTCCTCTCTTGGCGTTTCTACCCCACTGTGTATATGCTCATTGCAGTTCGCTAGCTGTTTACCGCAAGGAGAAAATCACTTTATTTAGTTGCAGCTAGCTAAGTAACTGAGAGCAGACAGGTTAGGAAAGTTGCATATGAGCTGAGTGCGAGACATCTGACCTTGTCTCTTGTCTGTCTTGTTTCTATGATCCTAATTCTAAATTAATCCTTTTGTTTAGCTGCTGGTTTTTTGCTTCCCCCTCCCCCCACCTCCTTTTTGTTTTCGCATGAATGCTTGTCTCTATATTTAGGTCTGCTGGGGCGGGATGTTATGAATAATTGTTGATTGATATTATTAAACAGTATCACGCTTGGCTGTGTTGCACTAATGATGGGGCTTCGGGGATATGCAAATCAATTAATTGCAGTAATAGCTGTTTTGGAGGATGCTGTTGAAGAGCCCTTGGGATGGCAGACAAAGA
The DNA here is from genome assembly GCF_030463565.1 of Pelecanus crispus. Taxonomy (NCBI): domain Eukaryota; kingdom Metazoa; phylum Chordata; class Aves; order Pelecaniformes; family Pelecanidae; genus Pelecanus; species Pelecanus crispus. The sequence goes on along the minus strand of NC_134647.1, from coordinate 42,343,174 downwards.
GGGAGACATTTGGAAGCACGAAGGAGAAGGGGTGCTTGAGAGTCACTGGAGATGGCTCATTCAAACTTCTGATTTGTAAAGTTGGGTTTGTTTTGCTCTCTAAAACCCACTCACACCAAATCCTCTCTTGCTTTGTTTCAGAGTTACCCCAGTGTGGCTACTCCTGGACTTTTCCCAGGACCCTTTCTGCTGAGGTGGAGCTGAAGAAGCTTACAGGTGAGACAGAGCGTTTTCCAGGTAACCTCTTGGCTTAGAAATATGTGAGGCCTCCTTGGAAAACACTTGAGGAAGAGAAATGTTTCCAATTATTAGACCTCTGCGTCACATCACACTGAACAGTTTTGGCTTGCCAGCTGATTCTCACTCATGACAAGGCTTTTTCCCCTTCTGTGGCAACATCATGGAGCCTCGCAGTGGCCACAGGAGGGACGTGAGATGCCTCAGGAACCATTGTGGGAAGCCTGTGGAGGGAATGGGATTCGGGTATTGTGAGGATGAGGAGGAAAACGTCTTTTCTGGCTTCTTCCCCATCCTATATGTGTTCTCCCTGCCTTTGTGTATTATTTTTATATTCTTTTGTCTGTGTTTCTGTATGCAACGTGCTTTAGTCTCCGTGCTCTGGGGTGAGTGTTCAATGTGGTGCACAGATGGTGCTCCCAGAAATCCCATTATTTGCTAATGGGATTTTGTGCAAAGTGTTTCCACTGTTCTTTTCAATAGTCTGCATGTTTGTGTAAATATGCCCAGACTCTCATCTTGCTGAAACACCCTCTCCTGTGCAGCTGAGAACATGGCTTTATTTTTTATCTATCTGGTTTTTAATCCCTGGGAAGGGCATTGGGCCAGCTCTGTGGGAGGCAGCGGTTGCAGGATCCGGGCAGCACTGAGGTCTGTACCTGCATGTTGCACAGTGAAGGTGAAGGAGAGTCAGTCCCTGATGGCTCTGCCAGACGTCACAACCCTGCCAGGTGGCCTGGCCAGATATGTTGGTGCATTCCACTCTCATGCCATTGTTACCTTGCTGGTGATCCCATCCTTACATTTTACACTGATGTATGGCTAAGATATGCTTATCTATTCAGCAGCTACCCCCTCAGTCCTGCAACGTTTCTGTAATGCAGTGTTCAGCTATTATGCAGCTATTCCCCTCTGCACCCTCCATTCTTCAAGTAGTGCTCAAAATCATGGTATAAATAGCAAAAGCCTAGAATATGTTGCTTTTATCACCAGAGGCTTTTCAGAATAGGTTAGACGTGTGCCTGATGGGAATAATACAGTGCTTACTCTTCCACGGGGCACAGGGCTGGACTAGCTGACCTCCCGAGGTCTTTTCCAACCCTTATTTTTCTGTCGCTGCGTGACATTTGCTGCTGGTGTTGAAATCAGTAAGTGGAGCTTTGTTTTGCGTCACGCTCGCTGGAGGGAGGTCAGGGCTCAGTGGCTGTCGTGACTAACAGACAGTTACGGGGTGTGTATCAGGAAGTTCCCTGTCCGTCTGTGTACTTGCATGCTCCTCATCCTGCAAAATGCTCTTCCCCTAAATGCTTCGCAGGCACTTCTGTGGTGGGAAGGTGAGTCATACGAGGGCAGAGGTTCTCCTTTAGCTGGCCAAGGACTCCAGGTGGTTCCTCTGGAGCTGAAAAATCTCATCGCAACCCTGGTTCAGAAAGTACAAGCAGCTCAAGGCAGGAAACCTGTCAAGGACTGTTCCCGTTATGGTACGGTGCCATTGAGCTGGCTGATTCAGGATCGGGCTGGTGATGGCTTGTCGACCAGGCAAAGGAGAACCAGCTGTGGGATACTGCTACATGCAGAGATAGGATTGACACTTAACAGCCCCACTGTGCTTCTCTCAACACCCAGGACTGTATTGTCTTCTAAAGTGGAGTCCTGGTCGCAGGAAACCCTCATCTCCAGCTGTGTTCCTGTGCCAGGGTCCAGCTCTGGGCTGGGGAGGTGTAGAAAATGAGACTTGCGGTCACCTCCGCAGCAGCTGGATCAGTCTCCATGTTTTGTTTGGACATCATTGCACCTATTAAGCATCTGTCCAGCTGTAGTGGTTTTGTGACCACTTTGTCCAAAATTTAGGAGCCACAGGGGATTCTGGAGCACAGGCCTCTGCGTCTTGTACACCTCTGCCAGTGGTAGAATTTGGGAAATAACTTTTTTTAGGTCTGCAAAAGATGGCAGAGAACCTGCACAGACACTGATTGTCAGCAATGTCCCACTGTGGTCTGATGTCCTCTGTGGGGTGGGATCTCTCTGGGGAAAATAACTCTTCAGAGACGTTGGCTTTCTGTGCCCGTTGCAAAATACCCTTCCGGCTTGCGTTTTCATAGCCTCTCAATTTTGCTGATTTTTATTGCCCTTCTGATAAGGGTGATTAGATCTGATTTGTTTGAATTGTAGCCGGACGGCTTTCAGCTCTCTCAGACACAACACGGTGCTGTGCTGGGTTCACACCAGCTTGCGTATGGGGGAAGCGAGGAGGGGAGAGCCTTTCTCCTCCTCTGATAATAGCTAGCAGATGTGATATCGTTACCAGGTCAAGGATCTGAAAGCATCAAGCAGCAGGAAGAAAGCTGTGCTTGGATGGCACTTTAAAGCTGTAAAGGGGAGGATGTGGCAGAGGCTGAATCATCCCGTGCTCAGCAGCAGGTCTGAGCACTGCTCTGCAAGGTTTCACAAGCTGTGGTATATTTAAGTAGTCCTGGTTTGGTGGTTTGGCCCCAGGAGCTATTTCTTTAGGTCTGTACTAAACCATTAACAATTTCTTCATGAAAATCAAGTCTGCCCATGGCTCATTTATGTCTTGGGAGCTGTGTGTAGTCAGTTTGTTAGTGTGTCTTGTTTTTCTGGAGGTGTGATGCCCCATTTTTTTCCCTTTTTAGAGGCTCCTGGGCCACTAGAAAGACTTTCCCCCTCTAACCAGGTTTTGTCTGAGGTTGGTGACCTGCTGTGAGCCAGACCATGATGCACATAATATTAAAACCCGGCTCCCCTGTGTTATTGGGAGGGGTTTTTTTCCTAAAGCCCTTGCACTAGCTTTCCAGAGCAGTTAAAAAAATCTGGGGCAGGTCAGACTGCAGATTATTACTGTGCCCTTGTGCCTTTGTCCTTTGATCTAGTGGCTGAAAATCCAAAATAAGTCATAATTCAGCTGTGGGTTTGGTGTCATTTTGGGCTCTGGGAGGAGGCTGAGTTCTACCTGTAGGTGCATCTTTTCTGCAGGGCTTGGCCAGGTGCATCCCTGGGTCTTGCCCTCCTCATCCCCTCAGTCTCCCCTGCCAGGTGACTTAAACTGTAGTGGTAGATCCTTGTAGGATTGCTATTTAGAAAACAGGCCCTGCTTTAACTTTGGCTAGTGTTTTCAGTGAAAGCAGTATGCTTTAAAAGCCATGTTGCAGTCCTGGGCTCTACACAGCCCTTGGAAAAAGACTTTCCCAGGTTCTGGCTGAAAGTGGTCATCAGAAAGTAAGTGGTTGCTCCTAGCATGAGGTCAGAGAGCTGCAGGAGCTTTGAGGAGAGAACTGAGTGTGCCTCTACAGCGTGCTGACAAAGAACAAAGTACCTAAAAGTACAGGAAAAAGTCTTGAGGAGCTGCTGTGGGTAAGAGAGGACTGAGCCTTACTTGAAGGTGAGTGAGTTGCATCTTTGAGGGCTTCAATGCGGGGAGGTATAGGAGTGGGCTGGAAGGGAGGATGTGGCGGCTCCATCTTAACGTGGAGGTGCATGTTCGGGAGGAACAGCTCAACCTAGGCTATCTTTTCATTTTCATTCTCTAGTGGTGGCTTCACAGCAAAAAAAGTGTCCCTTTCCAATTCCTCTGCTTCCCCCCCGCCCCGCTCCCCTCACGTCCAGCAAGGTGTCCTCCAAGTTAACGTTAGGATAAGAGAAGCAAAGTCTACGTGTTTAACTTAATGGCTGTTTCAGTACATGCTGTGTGAATGCAAAGCAAGGGTTGTAAGTGCAGCCAAAAAAATACCGTGGAGACACAAGTGTGTATATGTGTGTCAGGAGAGGCTATAAATAGCATATAGATGTGCATTATATTACACTGTACTTTGCTTTTCTCTTATGCTGATTGCACATTTTCTGGCGGTGTAGATGGCAGGCCCTTCTATGTGGTATTTGGCAATATAGAGAGCATTTGTGAACTCTTATGCTGCTGCTATTTGCTATCCAACGGACACGGGAAGAAAACTGCAATGCTTCCAGTGCGCTTGCTCTCTCCCACCTCCCCCCTACATCTTCTTCCCCAGCTGATTTGACCAGGTCACTCCCCATCTTTGATTCTTTCCTCTTATTTAAAGACCTCCCGTGGCTGCATTGTCTGGAAAACCTCTGGTAGAGGCTTCAGAGCGGTACTTCCCCTTAACTAGAGAACACGCTCTCATTAACAGCCTTCGAGGAGGGTGAATATCGCTGCTATCTTCAAAGGAGAGACAGAGGCGCCGAGCAAACTCCTGGCCCTCAGTCGGATGGAGCTCTGCTGAAGCCATCAGCAAGATCAAAACATCAGCTGGTGAGAACAGAAGTGATGCAGGTATTCCTCTATGATGCAGGAGCTGTGGTGGCTTTGTGGTTCCTGGAGACACGAGGTGAACTGGCTTTAACTAGCTTTGGTACCGATAAAAGTGCAGCAGGCACTTGGGCGAACGACCCAACTACTTGCTTAGCCTCTCGGGAGGGTTTCAGCGTACATGCTGAACTCTGCTGCCGCTGTCAGCAGTGACTGCTAGCTATCTTAAAGTTAGCTTAGGACTGCCTGTGCCATCTGCAGCTGCACCATCTGCAGAAGAGATGTTCCCTCAGTTACTGTCAAGTGAAACTGTGCTGAAGCTTGGGAGCCAAAACCCTCTTCCCAGCTGCTATCTGAACACTTTTGCCAGGCGTTCAGTCTCCTTCCTCAAAGTTGCACCTCGATGGATGAGCTCCAGATGGTTTAGTGGGACCCTTGCCAAGCATGGAGGGCTATCAGCAGTGTTACGGATGACTGTAGTTTCCTGCTGGGAAGTATGTAAAGATCTGGTGGCTTCTTGTTTTAGTCCCCTAGAAGAGCGTTCTCACAACTTTTGGTTTTCCTTTTAGCCTAATGAGTTCTTCCCCCTTTTCCAAAAAGTCTGAGGCGGGTAAGTCCTAAACTATCCACAGCATCTATTTGTCTGACTTCCTCCTTCTCTGGAAGCGTATCAGATGAGTGCGGTGGAGTGGAGGTAGGTTGGACTTTTGCCATTCTTTGGCTCCTGCCATGAGTGCATAGACTTTTATCTTTTCAATGTGACCGTTAAGGAGAAAAAAAAAAAAAGGAAATTAAACCACAAACAACTGCATTAAAATAATAATCAAAGCCTCATGAAAGCACACAAAACCCCAGTAAACTCTCTGTTCTTAGAAACTTGAATCTTATCTCCCCCTGTCAAGGTTAATTGTTGCTGGGTTCAAACCATGGACAAGCTTTCATTATGACTGGAGATCTGAGCCATGGCTGGGCCAGGTTCATCTGCTGGGTGGTTTGTAGCAGGGTTGAATTTGGTACAGTCTGTTAAGGAGGGAGTTTCATCTCTGAAACTGTGCATTTTATTATATTTGTGGATTTAAATCTGACGTTAATGTTTCTTGAGTGTCTTCTCCCAGCATTATAATCTGTGGAGTTATTTTAAAGGTGGTCACTTTATTTCTTTCCATATTATGTTGAAGACTACAGTATGGCAGTGGGGTCAGATTTGGAGAGCTTGGGAACAAGTAATAGGAGGTACTCTAACATAAGAGACATTTCTAGTTTATGTGGCGGGGAGCAAATAGTCTGTCCTGGGAAGTAGGTCCTCCACATTTCTCTCAGTTAATTAACCTACCAAGAGCCAAAGACTGATTTTTTTTAATCTTTTTTTTTTTTTTTTTGGAGTGCTGCAGAGTTATGGTGTTCAGGATCGCACTAGTTGTGGTTTTCACTCCTGCAGCTCATGTTCTTCTGAAAGGGGTGCTTCGAGGAGGTGGGCTATTAGGAGCATTAACAATGAAAAAAATACTAAACTACATCACAGTATTAAAAATACATTAATGAAATGGGCATAATGAGTATTGGAAATAGTTTTATACCCCCTTGAGCTAAGAAATATAAATATACATATACTAAATGACAGTCCTCCCCTGCCCCCCACAGAGTCATATTTTCAACTGGCTAGGTTAATTTAGGAGACAGTATTTTACATGCAAATAAGTTGGGATTATGGTTCTGCTTGGGTAAATCACAGAAACTGTTCAATGCCTCAATTTACTCAACCTTAAAAGGGGATTATTGGTGTTCTCTTCACCTCTGTGCTGTCTCCTGAGATCCTCAAGCACGAAAGGGGGCTGAGGAGATATTAGAAGAAAAGAAAATGAAGTTACTTTGGCACTTTCAGCCATTTTTATGAGGTGGGTAAGAGAGTTGCTTGTATCTGTGCTGGAATCTTTCCTGGTATTTGTGTTAGAACTAGCAATGGGGAAAACAAGCTTGTTTTGGAAGTGGGTTTGGTTTGGGTTTTTTTTTTTTGTTGTTGTTGTTGTCTGTGTTGTGTCCCCCCATCCCTGTCCCCCTGTCTCCCCCCTGCCCCGCCCTGGAGTTTTCATGACTTTTATCAGAACTTTCCAGTTTTTTAATACCAAACAATATTCATTAATTCCTATCTGAACTCCTTTCCCCAGAGTTGCATAGTAACTTTCTAAAGCATCTTTGAAAGTGTTGCTTTTACAGGACTGAGCTTTTGGTGGTTTCCAAGTCCTCCTGGTGCAAAGCAGTGGAGTCCCTGGAGCTATGGGACATGTAGCTGCTAGATGCCAATGCCTCGAAGGAGCCTCTGCCCAACAAAAGAGCCCAAAGTGCTGCAGGATTGGGTGTGCAGGATTCTTCCTTTGCTACAGAGGTGCTATTTTGACATGAGGAACCCTCAAACACAACTAACGGGATGGGATGTGGCTGGCTGTGACTTGACATGGTTGCTTAGCTTTACATCTCCATCTTTTCCCCCAGCCCACTTCTTTCCTGTGGCCTGTTTTCATTTCCTTGCTAATTCAAGCATGTCTAATTTTAGCATGAGGAATTTTTGTATAGTGCAGATAAGTCATGGAGATCTGCATGAGGCTGTATTTTACAGGTGACATCCATAAATACAGGTGGGGGGAGTAGGACAACAGAAAGGTCAGGGGGATGGGACCTGTGAGAAATGAAACTGTAGGTGATGGGGAAGTCTCTGAAGGTGAAATGCGTAAGAATAACTTGCAGCAGTGGGTGAAATGAGGTTAAAACACTTGTGAATGGGTGCATATGGGTGATTCATGGGGGTTTGTATTACTTTCTGCTGTCAGAGAAATGTGAGTGCCCGCTCCCTGTCTGCAGGCACCAGCCTCTAGCATCATGTGCCATCACGCGCTGTCCTTGGCCAGCGCAGAAGTGCTGCCGATAAGCAGGTGTCCCTCGCCGGTGTGTGGAAAGAGTCAGCTTGCCTTGCAAATGCTTTCCCCAAAGACAGCTTAAGTCATTGCATTTGTGGGGCTTAGCCCATTCACTCTTGCTGTGAATTACAGAAACCAGACCTCTCATTTATGTATGGACTATATCCACTAGCAACCAGCTGGTGCTGGTATTTGATTATCAGCTGGGAACCTGGTCAGGAAGCTTTGAGGTTGGTATGTGTTTTGGGTTTTTTGTTTTGTTTTGTTTGTTTGTGTTTTGGGTTTTGTTTGGTGGGGCTGTTTTTGTGTTTTTGTGGTTTTTTTTAGATTTCCATCACCTTCTCAGCCTTGGTCCCCACACCCTGCTTGGTCTGTCTGGTTCACTCATGCTGCAGCAGTATGCCATGGGTAGTTGTGAGCTTGCTTGGCACAGGGACCAACTTCCCTGATGTGTCTCACTCTGGGTAGTCTGAACTCAGCATCATTTCTATGAAGCTGGAGAAAAAGGCTGCATAGCTCTGGAACAGTTTTTGGGGTGAGGGTTTTTTTTGTTTTGTTTTTAAATTCTTTTTCTTCTCTAGTCTAATGCATTTCTGTGCCTGAAAACAGGTAGGTGTACAATTTATTAGAAACAATGCTTAGAAAGCTAAGGGCTGTAGCTTTGGTCTTGTGTGTTTATTTTTATGAAAAAGATCCCATGTTTCCTCCATTAATGGATAGTATTTACTTTAGGTACAGCAGAAATCTGAGGTTAAGTTTCAAATGAAGTAAATCTCCTAAGTGCCTCTGTTTCCAGATCTCTTCATGGTACATTTAGGCTCTGTGTCTGTGTTGGAGACTTAAAGTTCAGCAGCCTGAGCTCAGATCTAGCAGGAAGGGAACTAAACATCCATCTGACTTTTAGGCTGTATTAAAGGCTGGTGCCATGGAGGGGTGAGAAAAGCCTTTCATGTGTCCGGAGGAGAACCCTCCAGAGACAGCCAGAGACAGCTTTGGTGGAGGAAAGTCTAGGAGCAAGGTGAAGACAGGAATCGAGCCTGTTAGAGGCACAGGATAAGGTTTCACTTCTGGGGGTTTGTTCCTTTGCTAAAGCAAACAAAACCTTGGTTTTGACTTTGCTCATTTTGGTTTTTCTTTTTCTGGAAATGTATTGCTTTATCAAGCGGTTGCAGGAAGCTTCCAAAAACTCAGTTTGCAACAGGACCCTTGAGCAATTTCTTTTTGTTTTAAAGGATTTCTGTGTGTTGATTCCAATAAGCTGAGCACAGACCACTGGACCCTCTTACACATTTAGTGTTTTGGGGACTTAGTCACCACCAACATCATTCTGCAATACATTATGCATGGCAGTGTTTAACCCAGTAAGCAGCTAAACACCACACAGCTCACTTCCCCCCCGCCCCAGTGGGATGGGGGATAGAATTGGGGAAAAAAAGTAAAATTTGTGGGTTGAGATAAAGTCAGTTTAATAGGACAGAAAAGGAAGGGAAAATAATAATAAAAAAATAAGTGATGCACAATGCAATTGCTAACCACCCGCTGACCAATACCCAGCCAGTTCCTGAACAGCGGTTTTCCGCCCCAGCCCCGCAGTTTATATACTGAGCATGATGTCATATGGTATGGAATAGCCCTTCGGCCAGTTTGGGTCAGCTGTTCTGGCTGTGCCCCCTCCCAGTTTCTTGTGCACCTGGCAGAGCATGGGAAGCTGAAAAGTCCTTGACTAGTGTAAGCACTACTTAACAACAACTAAAACATCAGTGTTTTATCAGCATTCTTCTCCTACTAAATCCAAAACACAGCAGTATGCCAGCTACTAGGAAGAAAATTAACTCTATACCAGCTGAAACCAGGACAGGTGGCCATCACTTTACCCAACGCCAGTTGCATGAGAAAGCTGTTTCACACGTATGTTTGCTGGATGAGGACCAGAGTACATGGCATTTTGCAGGCTGAGGTATGAAAGTGCTGCTGTCCCTCGTCTCCAGTTTATTAGCAGTCTCTGAGTAATGAAGTTTAAAGGAAAGATGGCACCTATCTCTACTGCTAGTGCTGCTGTGCTTTCTAAGCTTTGTGTCCAGCTTGGTGTGACTGTGTGCCTTGCAGCAAGGATCATTAGCAGATAATTGTCCCCTTCTGAAATCAGGTGAAACCTTTGGACTTACCTTTGATTTGTCCTGTGTTGAATGAGTACTGTAAGGCTCTTAGTCCTGTCCAGAGAGGATTAATTCCCAAGGATCTCAAGATAGGTTAATAGCAACTGTGAAAATCTGTCCTTTCTTCTTTTCTAGCACCTGATGCTGTATTACAGTGGCTGAACCATTTTTAGAAGGGAGGAAAGAAATTTGTCTCTACTCACACAAGCAGATTTTCTGGCTCTATCGTACCCTATTCCAGTATTCTAGTGCTGGTTTTATTATTGTGAATCAGTATTAACTGGAACTGGTAATATTAAAACTAAATAATCAGCCAAATGTCAGCCCAAGAAAAAAAAAATGACCAAAAACTCCAGAAGATGTTGACATCTTCCTAACCCCTCCAGAGCTGAAAATGTCAAAAAACCTTCTGTGTACTGTATGCTTTGGAAAAATACATTAGCAGATGAGCACTGCTGCCGTTAGACTGTGCAAGGACTGGCATGCAGATGCCACAGGTGATAGTTGTGAGGAGCTCTGCCCTCTGCTCTTGTGGGTGGAAGCCTCCCTGCAGCCAGCTTCCCATCCTAGAATAATGAGGCAAGAGGCACATTCCTGCCTAAACAAATCACATTAAATACCACACCTTCTCCCCCTCTTCTCTGCCAGGCAAAAACCCACCTGGAAGTGATAGGCATTAGCAAAGCTAATTCACTAACTTATCTTCAGTGTACCATATAATTGATTTCATCAAATAAAATCTGTGTAATAAAGCTCTGGAAGTTAAGGGAAAGCTACAACTTAATTGTAGTTCAGCCAAGAATCAGTTTCTCCTTTTCTTTCTTGCTTTCTGACAATTTCTGCTTGTTAGGGCCAGAAAAGATGGAGATTTTACAAGTTTTGGTATCCTCTGTATCACTGGCATTTCATATCCAGACTAAAAATTAAATGAAAATTTTGCAGATATTTTTTGGACCAGCTGGCGTAGGGAAACATCTGGGTCAAAACAGTTATCCAGCAATGAAGAGCTTTATCTCTGTGTAAAGCTAAATACCGTTTTTATCTGTAAATTTTTCTTTTAGTTCTTTCTGTAGTTTCCCCTGAACACAGAGTTAGGGAAGAAATTGATTGACTAGTTTTTTTACAGTGTCTCCATTTCAGAGAGACAATAAAAATTGAAAGCACAATAAGAAGTTAAAACATCAGCCCTATTTTGCTGAGTGAAGATGTTTAGGAAGTGTTTTGGATAAAACCTCTGCAGTGAAACCCTGTAGTCATTCAAGCTGATAGATATTCAGCTTTTCTTTTGTTTTCAGTTCAGAATAAATGCCATATCCTGGAGGAAAAAGGAGGGATTGGACCAAGTTTTCTGGGATGCCTGGGTAGTTGGAAGAGTGGTGGATGCTCTAGGTGAAGGGCTGCTGTGTAGGCATAAATTGCCTGTGAAATGTATGCTGTGGCAGTCCAGCCCATCCAAAATGCAACATGTAGTTTTTTCTCTAGATGGAACTGTTTGCCTTCTGGGTGCTTTTTTAGAAATGTCTTGGATCTATCCAGTGGGTATGTCAGCTGCGACTTTTGAAAGCTTTACAAGGCTGATTCTTTTAGAAAGCTTCCATTCTACTCCATCTCTCAATTTGTTGCTCCTTTTCATAACGGGAGCAAATGCAAGACATATTTTGGCCAAGTTATAAGCCTTAGGCTTTTCAGAGGAAGATGCCAAGGGGAGTGGTGAAGTGAGAACTGGCATCTCCTCTCCCTAATCTTGTCAGCCTTGGGATTTCAATATGGGCCAAGTAAGAGGTGGCTGCTTAAATGGAAGCATCATCTCGATTCAGACAGTACATTTTGCTGGGGCACTAGTTCCTATCCATGTAGGTCAAGTGTGCCAGATGCAGCAGCCTGGGTTCAGTAGGGTCTTTTTAAAGCAGTCATACCATTGCAGGCCTTTTATTTTGGGGATACCCCATGTTTGTTCTGCAAGCTGAGAGATTGCACGGCCAGGAATGGAAGGAGCAGGAAAAGTGAAAGCACTATCCAGAGCCCTAAATTTCTCTCATCCACTGTCCACCTTGTTCTCGAGCTGGTCTCCTGCCCACGTGCTGCGGAGCTGGGCTTCACTGGAGATATTTCTCCTTACTCGCTTTGCTTACACAGCTGGTTTTTAAGTACACTCTTGAAAAACATACATTCAGTACAAATGTTATCCCTATACATCCTCCCCCTCTTATTTCTTGCATGCAGGATCAGCAGTTTGCAGCGCGTACCTCGAATCTCATAAGACACTAGAGCTACCCTGAGAAACATCACTTAGAAAAAAAAAATCCTTCACCAGGCCAGCTAAGAGGAAGATGCAAATGGTGACTGAAAGGTACAGCATCCCTGGGATGGGCAGTGTTCAACCAGGTCGTAGAAAGCTGGTGGATCATGAGAGAAGTTTCAGTCCATGGGGAGAAATGGTGACATGTGAGATGGCTGACACCATGCAGCTCATTACACTCCCGTTGCTGATTTCTAAATGGAGTCCTGTCACTGAGAGAGACCAGGTTTGCTTTTACTAAAAACACAGGGGTGGGGTTTTTATTTTCTTGTACTGAGGTATGTAACTTTAGATGGCTGTCTCTGTGCCTGGTCACTTCTGAGATTTTTTTTCCACTGACATTCACCTTGACAAGCTACAAAGAGGTAAAAACTACAGTGGCTTGCTGTGTCTTGACTAGTGTCTTGCTTTGATATAAATCCTCAGGGTAAAAAAAAAAAACCACCTTGTGCAGCAAAAGCAAAGGTTGAAGTAGCTTTCATGAGGCAGGCTTAGTTCCCCTGGAGGACTGACATCGCCATTTTTGAGGCCTAATTGGATGAAGTCTCCTGTGATAATTTCTTGGACAGTGAGGAAAAGCGGCTGGAGCCAGCCTCCAGTGTTGAGGGGTACGAGTCCCGCGGGTCGGTGTAGTGTCTTTATAGGGCAACAAAGAGAGCCAAAGGCTTGAACAACAGTGATCCTGTTGGATGTGGTTAAATCTTCTTTTTAATCCATTGCTAACAAAGATTCCTTGGGTTGATCAATATTAAAACCCTTCACTTAAAGGTGCATTTCCTTTGCAACTTGTAATGATACCCTCATGATAAAGGAAGGCTCTTGTATTAAGTTATTGTTGCTTTTGAGTGGAGGCAGTACTTTTAAGAGTCATCGGTCTGACACTGGGCTGCTGTTGTCAGCTTGGCCATGCAGGCCTATTGCAAATTCCCATCAGCAGCATCTGCCTTTGTGCTAGCCCAGAGGGACCGCAATCCAGGCTCCCTGTTGCTACCCAGATCTGCAGCAGTAACCTGGAGATACTGTGTTAGGAGCTCCCCTCCTTTGCTCCAGATTGCAGGATCAACCAATGCTGTGCTTCCTACTTGCGTGTTATCCCGTGCTGAGATGGGGGCCGGCTGCGCTTGGGGCTGCCGGCATATCCCTTGGTTCTTCGTTCTTTGCCGGTGATGCAATGTCACGACTCCCTGGCTCCGCTTGTAGCAGTGCGTGGGGTATTGATTTCTGTTTCACAAAATGATAGCCTTCAAAGGATGGCTGGGCATAATGAGTTGGGAAGCTGCCAATAGCTCTGTGTCACCAAAAGCCTGTAACTCTCCATGTGTTAAAGCTTTCCTGCTTCTCAGTAGTTCAGATGGCTTTGTGTCTGTAAGAGCAGGCACAATTTCTCAGGTTCTTGGGATGTGTCTACATCTTTTGAACCCTTTTTGAAGCTATTTCTGCATTTGATTTGACAGCCTAAAGCCCAAAGAAGGAAGACAATAGCTGGTTTGTAGGCATGCAGCCCCCCCTGTTTAACTTGGACAGCATAGCCCGCTTATAAACCCTAAGTAACAGCCATTTTGAAAGCCCTCTGCAGTATTGATTTATATTTTTCTGCAGCATCAGCATCACTTTAAAGGACAAGGGATTTTATAATGCAGTTGTAAATTATCCCTGTAAGTATCTTAAGTACCTCGTGGGAGTGCATGATCACTCAAGATGCTTTGTAATTTATTTCTTCTCATGTTTTTTAGCTGTGCAATAAACCATTTTTAAATACCTAGGAATGAGGGTCCTTACAGATGGCACTGACATGCACCAGACTCGCATGAAAACCCTTGTATCATGTGCCAGAAGGAGAAAAGGAAGATAGAAATGGTAACTCTAAAATTTTCCTGGACCTGTATAGCAAGTGTGTGCTACTGAAGCTCCTGAAAAGGCAATAAACATGGTAATTGTGCTTCCTCAATCCTCTTCCTGGGGTCCCCACTGGAATATCTCCTTGCTGTGTTGTGGCTTATGCTCTGAAGTTAACTGCTTTCCTGACCTAGTAAAAATCTAGGCAGGTGTGAGCCAAACCTGCTAAGAGCAATTAGCATCAGTGCTTACATTCCCTAATTTGTGCTAATATGTGTCCTGTTGATGAGGTACAGGTGAAAGACTTAATGGTCCTGTTGCCCCTCTGAGAAGCAGAGGGTTTTGTGGAAAGGACTGCCTCTGCCAAGTACAACTGCTGCTGCTGGGACTCAGCTGCAGAGGCAATGAAAAGCTCAGGTTTTTCTGTGCAAGTCTCAGTGAAAAATTCCTTTTCTCAAAGAGTGTAATTCTGTGTGGATGTAATCAGTTCTATTTTAAAACTGTACAGCTTTACAGTTGGTGGTAAGAATGTGTTTGTCCAGGTCTAATCTTGAATGGCTTGGACAAACATAACTTGTATTATCTTCAGCAGAGCCATGTTTTGACTCGCAGTAGTGTTGTTTTACCCTCTTTCTGATTAAGTACTTGATGGGCTGTTTCATGACCGTCAGGTCCTAAAGGATGTCAAAAGTGACTGTCTCAAGTGTGAAGTTCCAGGTGTAACTCAGAGAAGACCTCAATGACCAAATGTATGCAAAGGATGAAAACCCTCAGCTGCTTCTTGCTGGTGAGGGAGTCCAATGTCATCCCAGATAATTTTTTGAGAGTAAATAAATGGCTGTGTTTTCTATTATTTGAGAGAAGCCCAGCATGAAATTTGCTGGAAGAGTGCTCTGTTGACTTCTAAAATGATAGGCACCTGAAGGGACTTTACTGTGCAAGAGTCTCAAGGCTCAGCAGCCCTGTGTAACAGCTCCTCAAGATATTGACCATCTGAGGCTTTGAATGAGCACATCAGATATGCTGTTTTGCCTTCAGTTGTTTCTCTAACTGCCACTTTGCTTTCCCAGTGCTCCTTATCATCTGTATTATGTAGCTTTTAACCATAATGACCTCGAAAACACTCATAGCTGCTTAATCTGCCTGTGTTCCCCTGTTAAAGTTCTGTGTTAATCTGTGTGGATTTGTTAAGGGGATGTAAATGCTGGTGGAAATCTTACAAGATCATGTTTTTCTTGAGTGGGGAGACCAAGAGATTGCTGTTCAGTAAGTAAACAAAGAGAAATAATCTTTATTTCTGGCTTGACTTTGGGATTTCTAGCTAACCACTCTTCCAGGCGTGCTTATGGAATGCCAGCAAATTCTTGTAGGTAAGGCATGGTGGTCCTCTGACAAAACAAATCTCGAGGGGTTGAGATACCATCAGAACTGCCCCTCCATCTACTTGTATTAGCTGATGCGAAACTGGTAGTGGTTGTATTGCTGGCGGCATAAAGTAAATACCAGTCACGGCAGAACATTGATCTCTGTAGCAAAGGAATTGTTCGTGGCATGTTGACCTGCCCTGAACTCCTGGGCAATCACAATGCGTTATTGATAGTTACAGCACAAACACAGTAAGCAGTACCTTTTGCTCTGTGCAAACATACTATGCGTGCTTGTGAGACCAATTATGAGTCCCAGTGAGTGAAATTCATTCTTGTTTTGCTTATGACCTCCCAGCGTGTCTTTGCTTGCACAAGAAGTTGTTCTGAAGCGACTGGTCATGGGCTCCAGATGTTTGCCCCACCGTGGCTGGCTGTCCCTGCTAACCAAACACCTGTCTGCTAATAAATATTTCATGCCCAAATCTTGAAGAATAAAACAAAATGCCTGCCTTGAAAAAGAAAGCCCCAAAAGTGTGTGTAATGTCTGTTTCTCAAGACCAGTCATTCTTGATGTGTGGGTCTCTTGCCTTGAACAATTGACTGCTCAGTGAAGATCTTGCAGACCTATTGGAAGTGACTTTTGACCCTGCTTTCATCCATCTGGCCATTAATAACTTGTTCAGGGATCCAGATAATTTAGACTGACCAGCAGAAATTGCAGCTGGCCTGGTGGCTGTCCTGCTGCTTGCAGCTCTGTCTCCAGGCTTGATGTAATTCATAAATAACCCTCCCTTGCTTCTGGAGCCAGTTATGGGTGTATGCTGATTACACTGCTGTGGTTGACATCAGCATCTTAACTCTCATCATTGCAGCCTGGCTGAAAAACCAAATATATCTTTTCTTTTTTGTGTCAAGAACATGATTAACTCCTCCTGTTTCTGTGCAAGAATCATGATGGACCTGTGCAAGAAAAAAGTAATCGACTTGGAGCAGCTGCCTCTGTTCTTCTCTGGCTGGACTGTGTTTCTCAAGATACAGGAGGGATGCCAATGAAGCAATGTCTCTCCTGGGAGAGAGTTGGATGGATCATGTTAACGGAGCTCGAGCAAAAGGCTTCACCCGCAGAGGGTGGGGAGTAGCAGTTGATCTGGACCAAACGATGACTTAACCTTGCCTGAAAATTAAGATATCGTTCCTTTGAGATCCTCCCCCCACCCCTGCCTTGCTGGAAAACTGAAATATTTCCATAAAACCCACCATGAAAACTTCAGGTGTGGTGTTTTTCCCTGCCCCCCCCCCCCTCCCCCATCCAAAGCCTGTCTGTTGGAAAGCTCCCCACCAGCACTTTTGGTGGGCCAGGGAATTTTCCAGGGCTTGTAAAGCTTAGCCTCACGTTTCCATTAGGCAATGCAAGGCATTGTTGGGGTTATTGTTTGGTTTTTTTAAGACAGCCAAGCAAAACAACTGCTGGTGAGAACTTTAGTACCTGGTTCATCCTTACAAAATTATCTGCAAAGTGAGAAGGCATTTTCCAGAGCTATCTGCAACTTGCTTTTAAAACTGAATTTCCTCTAATGCCATAAGTAGGAGTTAATAAGTGGCTTAGGTGTTTGGTTCATTTTGGATGCCTAATTGGTTCTCAGTTTGTTTCAGATGAGACGTTAAATTTATTACATGACCCTGTAAATACAATCTTTCTTTCCATCCCTTAAATAGCCACCTTCTCCTTTGAAACATTATTTTTTGTTGACCTTCCTGGTGTCCAGTTTTAAGTAAATATTTTAAACTCAGGAGCGTGGGTCTCTGCTTTCCGCTCTCCTGGCTTCCTTGAGGATGGCAAGGGGTCTGACGAATTTATTCTGATAGGCTCGAAATCTGCTCAAAATTTATTTCTGGCCTTTCATTTGAAAGCTGTTTTGGTGGAGAACAACTTTTTGGCTATTTAGAGAGTAGAAAGGAATCTCCTTTTTCTCTTTGACAAGTGCCAGTAATATCATGCTTGGAAAACCATTACTTTTCTTTTTCTTCCTTGTGAACTTGGTGCAGCTGAAAGGTGATGGAGCAGAGCTGGGAAATGAAAGGTCCTGCAGAAGGAGAAGAGGATGGGCCATCCTGCCTGCAAAGGGTGGAGCAAGGTGGCTTCTTTAGCTCTCCAGCAAATCATATGTAACACCACCCATTAGATTCTGTGGATGACTTTAGATTGGCCTGGGGATAAAACAACACCAAGGGATGATATTTTACTTGCATTTTTAAAGCTCTAGGCAGAGTCTCTGGTCCAAGTCTGGTTGGTAGCATGTCAGCATGCACTGGGAAGTCTTGTAACTGAGCTCATAACTTTCTATGTTTTTAAAAGGGAATGATTGGCTTTCACTGTTTCACTAGGGGTTTCTTCGTGTGCTTTGAAATGTGACTATCTGTGAGGTAGTACCAGGGTTTTTTCCACCCCGTTCTCCTTAGTGACTTCCCTTTTCTGCATTTCTTGTCCTGCTTCCTCTGCTTCAGGCTTAATTACACTAGTCAGGAGAGATGGAGTTGAAATGGCCGCAGCTTTAAGTTGGAGACTGTTTGTTGCATTGCTCTCCATCAAACTTATGATATTAAAATCAATAATTCTCCCCCTCTTCCAATTAGTTTTATTGGTGCTAGCTGTCATGCCATGCAGAAAGGGCTCAGATACTTTGACTGCTGTGCACTTGATACCCAAGCAGAGAAGTGGCAAGTAATGGATAAAAGACTGTGCAGATCCCCTCCTCACAGTGACCTCTGCTGATGGTGGAAGATCTCCAGGATTGGTTTTCCTCATGTTTTTGCTGTTATGGATAGAACTGACTGTTAAAAAGGAGGGTTAAGTTGGTCCTGCAAACATATGTCTCGGGGAAGATAGGGATTGAGAAATAGAGCTGCTTTGGTGATGGATATTTTTTGTGAAGGAAAGATGTGTCTGTTAAAAAATACTTGTGCTTCCACATGTATAACAACTAGACCTGTCCTCAGCAGAGCAGTCCCTGCACTGCTGGTTAGACGAGAAGAGATCATCCCAGAGCTACCTGAGATGACCAGTGGTTGGGCATCTACCCTGTAAAGCCGCTGTAGGAAGACTGATCCATGCCCTTCTTCTCTCATTCTTGATCTGAAGGAGAGACATGTGCTGGGAATGTCTGTACTAGAAAGCTTCTGTTAGATGGAATTGGTTGGCTGAGAATATTCATGTATGACTTGTTTTTGAGGCAAAAGCGTGAGCGAGGCTGTGGTACTGCTAATTGCAATTGAAAGTGTTAATTTTCACACGGTGGTAAAAGAAATCCCAATTTGCAAAGATTTCACTTGAGTCAGGGGTGAAGTTCCTGACGGTTTTAGAGGGTGCAGATGTGAAATGCTGAGTTTGAATATTGAGTCCCTCCTAAAATACTTAATTTCATCTGGAAGATTCTCAGGCTCTCTCAGTGTGTTACTTTGTCAAACAAAGTACAAAGGACAATGGAAAGGGACTGGAAAGGCTAGAGGGATTTGACCAGATCCTTATTGCAAAATGGGGTGCATAATGAATGCCAGCAGAAGGACTAAAGTACATTTAGTGTTTATCCTGAGATGAGCCAGCTAGGTTGGACACGTGTGCAAGCTCAAGCTGGAGATAGCTCTGAGGACACTCATCAAACACAATAAAAGGTGATGTTCAAGGACCACTAAATCTTGTTACTACCCATGACTTGTTCGGGGGTTCTATGCATTGAATCCTTGTAGGACAGCTTTGCACTCTTGAAGTGTTAACTTTGGTAAAATTAACAAATTACTGTGGTTTGACTGCTGGGTGGATAGAGGATCCTCCTGAGTATTTGCTGGACAACCAGCAGCTACAGCCACGTTGAGAAGCTGGAAAATTTATTGAGTGGGGTATGTGTTATCACTCTGGGCAAAGGGCTGGTGAGTCAAACTGCTGCTTCTGGATCTGAGGTTCTGGGAAGGAGGAGAGTCGGGGGGGGGGGGGGGATTTTCTACTTTTTTCTGAGGGTATATTACAACGTGGATAGGGAGCATCTCACAGGCTCCCCACAGTACAGACCTGGGAAGTATCAACTGGTTGAAAAATTTCTGTATCCAACAAACATTAAAAAATAAAAGCTTCTGGAAGAGGAGAAAGGCTAGCTTCAGTGAAGTTAATGGTACAGCTCACCTTAGCATGAGCCCGGAGCAGGATTTCATCTTGGAGCTGCAGCGAGTAAAACCAGCATTTCTCCTGGACCATAAACTCAAAGTTGCTTAGAGTTATTACACACACGTGCACACAATAGCGCTCAGAGCCCGTCCGCCAAGATCTTTCCTTAGGGATCCATATAAAATACCTCTTACAAAAGCTGCCCTGTGTGGGAGCAGAGGAACTCCATCTAGTGACGTTAAAAAAGAAAAAATAAAAAGAAAAAAAGCCCACAAAACCTTTTTCACACACATACACAGTTGCGTACCTTGTATCTTACTGCCAGTCTATTGAAGATACCAGTACAGCTGAACAGCACACACTTACCATATGGGACGCTAAAAATGCTGCCTGGGAAGTGACTTCAGTCCCTGCTCTGAATTCTACCAATGCAAAAAATGTCCCCTTTGTCATGGTGGTGAATGAATTTTCTTGTTCCCCTTTCTCCTTGGATTTATGTTAACCCTGGGTTTCAGCTGAGTTTGATCTCCTCACTTTATTGTATTGCAAACAGTAGTCAATAGCTCTTCAGCTTGAGATCGCCTGGATTTATTTTCAGGTCAAGTCAACTCTCCTTGACCCAAGCCTGAACCAAAATACATTCCCAGAAGATTCCCCCACAGGATATCGTATCCAAAGACAGAGTGACATTGTAATGCATTCAAGGTTTCAGCTCGGTACAAGAGAGTCCCTGTTGGTGTGGGGAAGGCAACCGAGCCATCCTTCTTATTTCAGAGCTGGGTCCTCTACTGGGGCAACTCACAGCAGATTTTGTCATACACCAGTCACTTCTTTTCACTGAACAATGTCATCGATTGCATTCCTGGTGTTTGTGGTCTGAAGGGAAGGCGCTCTCAGCTCCTTATGTATGTGTTTGCATGGCTCTAACATGCATGTGTGGAATTTGGTGTGCAGACTTTAAGTAACTGATTAGATGATCTGCATTCATGCTCTCTTTTTTTGAAGGCGAAGTGGGATGTCTTGTGGGGACTGCCTAGCACAGCAGCAGAACCAACTGATACTGCATTATGAAGTAAAAACACCATTTTGAAGACTTGGGACAAAAACGGAATGAACTCATGAATTTATGCTGGATGATAAATCTTCCTTCAAAAGAAGGCAGCCTTATGTTTAGTACAAAAGACTGTTTATTTCTTCTATGGAAAAAAAAGTAGTGTAATCGGATAGGATTAACTTTCCAGGGGCCCTGGACAGAAGCTAAAGCACAGGCTGCCTCCTTCTTGTGCTCGCATTGGATAATTTGAGTAGTCTAAGACCTCTCTGGCTTCCTACGGCATTGGGCCGTGAGCTGCTGCCAATGTACCTTGCACCTAAAGCCAATATTAAGGACCCCAGCAACAAGGGTTTCTACAGAAACTAAAATTGTCCAAGTGTTTGGCTAGTATAAACTGCTTGTCTCAACTGGGAGCCTGGCCCAGGTATGGAGAAAAATACAGCCTTATTAGTGTCTTTCCTCTTGAGCGGGTAGTTGAGTACACTTACGGCAAATACATAAATAATGTACAACTGACTTAATGTTGCATTAAGAGTCTTTGTGGTTTGTGTGTGCTGACTTTGTTGTTTTGACTGTTCATGGTTAATGTTTCATCAGCCCTTTTTTATTTTATCTAGTTATTTAATTACCTAGGAAGAGTCCTGTGTGCAGTTTTGTCAGTGGGAGCGATGATGCTTCAAATTTCATGCCTCAATAGGATGGACGGGAAAGCTTTTATCAAGATAGCAGGGTTGGCAAAAGGAAGGAGAAAAGTGAGAAGTCCAGCAGGAGTTTGCATGTGTGTGCTCTCTTGTGCAGAGTGCAATTCAGGTGATAAGCGAATCCTATCTTTTCTGATGGGCCAAATTGAGTTATCTGTGCCTGAGCGGTTAAGAGCGTGACATGGTCAAACTGGCATGAATGGTGCATTTATGGTGCAAGAGTGTAAGAGCTGCTTGACAAGTTACTGTTATTTTGTGCAGCAGAATCATAGAATATCTCAAGTTGGAAGGGACCCATAAGGATCAAGTCCAACTCCCTGCTCCTTGCAGGACCACCTAAAACTAAACTGTATGACTAAGACTGGCATCCAGATGCTCCTTGAACTCTGACAGGCTTGGTGCAATGACCACTTCCCTGGGGAGCCTGTTCCAGTGACCGACCATCCTCTCAGTGAAGTAAGCTTAAGCTATCTTCTCACCTTGTTCTTCTGGAATAAGCTACTTTGGCGAGTTGTCACAGAGGAAGGACATGATCATGTATGGTAACTTGTATGTGAGCTGAAGACCTTCCCATAGTATTATGAGAGTAGCTGTATGGCAGAACATCACTGCTTGGGATGATTGGGAGTGTGCTTATAGTGCTGTGTGAATTTGATCTGAGCTCAGGTCTGCATGTAGGTGTGGTGGGGTTTTTTTTGGTGGTGTTTCTTTTGTTGTGTTGGTTTTTTTTTTTTTCCCCCTCCTCTGTGATCCACAGCCTTCTCATGAGGGAAGATGTGCTCCAAGAGACAGTGGCGCTCGTCGGGGACTTGAGCATGGGCTGAGTATCTGGAGAACATTCACAGTGGGCAGGAGTCCCATCCCAGTGTCCTCCATGCCTGGAGCCAAGCTGGAGGAGATTCAAACCTGTATGGGGCTGTGCTGACTGCCATGCTAAAGGTATGGATGGAGAACGGTGGGAGGGATGCTCCCATTTCAAAGGAATACAAGATTTGTGGGGTCAGGAGAGAGGTGGGAAGCTAAAGATGGAGTGTGACCATAACTGTGAAAGGGGGCCGTGAGACCAGTCCCACCCCAGCATTGTGAGGAAGCTGCCTGTTGTGAGGAGACCTCGTCTATATGCTGTGGCTGGCTGTGTGCAGGGTACTCCTCAAATGTCTGTCAGATATGGTCCTCAGGGGAGGGAGGTGTTTATTGGCCTTGATCTGATTGCAGTGTGGGCAGGAAACAGGTGTCAGTCTGCTGCAGAGACTTCTGGGCATGTGCCACAGTGGGACTGGAGCCTCCTGGAGAACGGAGACCAGGCACGTAGAGAGTCTAGACTGGGCAGCAGCCAAAGCAGGGCTTTGGTGAGCCCATGTTTTGTAGGTGGCTGTCCAGTTCTACCCAAATCCTGAGTGTCTGGCTGGACTGAGAGCCAAGAGAGCTTGGCAATTTCCACTGCTGAGCTAGAAGCAATCCAGAAGGAGATGGCCAGATAGTTCCCAACCAATGAACATCAAACTGATTGCAGCTGTAATGTCTTTGTCTTCTTACCTACCATTGGTGTTTGCTAGCAGGCAGTGACTGTTCATGACGGGCCTAGTAAAAAATTACCTTTTGTGTTCATTTACTTAACATTTTCAGGGAGTTGCGGCTAAATGAGGGTGACCTTCATTCTCAGCTCCCATGCACGGGCTTAGCTCCAACAACTCCAGTTAAGTTATGCTGACTTTCGGCAGCTGGGACTTGGGCCCTGCTTTTAATGTCCCTTACTCAGTGCTCATGCAGTCAGTTTTCCTTGCCAAGATTATATTTGCTTTCCTTCCTAAAGGACTGCTCTAAATATCATACTTTAAAACAATATGTCTTTTTCCCCCACAGAGAACAATATGATATGCCACCGTTGAATTAATATGTCCATGAAAAGTGAATATAATCTCCCCAGTAGATCCCCTTTCCAAAAGATTTATGATTTAATGAATTTTTTACTTCTTACCGGCGTGTAGTATTTAGTCGTTTTACACCTAGCAGGACTCTTTCCCATGGAAGCAAGTGAAGGCAGGGGGGGATCCTATCATCCTAATTCAAACTCCTTTCCTCCCTCTCCGTCCCTGGTGTGCCACTTGTAACCCTTGCTGCCAATGCAAAGTTAGACTCCAGCTTTCCGTAGCATGGCTTCTGTCAAAACCTACCCCCGACACGTTAATGTCACCTTGCTAATTTGAGACAGCGCTGTGCGGAGGGGAGAAGTTTATGAATAGCATTTATGTAAAAATCAATGCCTCTGAAAAATCTTCACTGCTGGCTGCTTAGCTGCTCCAGGCACGCTTTCTGGCTCAGGGTCCTATTTTATCTTCTTCATGGTCATGCTCCGGCACACTCTAAATAAATGGCAATAATGCCTATGACAGTAGATTATGAAGCTGCAAATAACATCCATAGGTAACACCTTTATTTAGTGGAAGGGTAAGATGGAAATGAACTGTGAAGGAGAGCACCATCTTCGATAATTATTACCTACACGGGTAATATTCCTAATTACATCACCAATTGATTTCTCCTAAAAGCTCTCATCGCCTTGAAAATGGTAAATTGATTGCTCTGCCAGCCCTTTCCTCAGCGGATCCCGCTGGATGTATGCCATACCGGTGCCTGGCTTTTGGGAAGCTTGCTGGGAACGATGTCTGCAATTCCCACTGGGACTGATGGAGAGTGTGCTGCCGGGTGGCTGGACGGGAGCATTAACCTCTCTCCTGCTGCGTCTTTGGGGCGAAAATACAACAGTTAAAATCCTGGGTGGCCCAGTTGATCAAGACCCACGTGAAGTGCTGTGTGCTTTGTGTTGTCTCTGAATCAGCGCTGTTCACCATCACTTATCAAGAGGTGAATGCTGACAGCAGCGTCCCTGGGCTGGACAGTCTGCCTGGAAAACACACATCTCTACTGGCAGGTTTTCACAAGCCTTTTGGTGTGCGGTGCTTCAAACCACAGATGCTGGAGGCCTGTGACATCCCAAGCTGCTCAGCTTTCGTGCTCCAAAATCTTCCTCTTAAATTTGGTCCTTACTGTTGCAGTGGAGAAGTTGAAAATACAGCTTTGGAGCTACAGTGTAGATGGAAGCCAGCCCACAACGGGCTTTCTGGATGGGGGGGGAATCTCATGAACCTTTCAACTAACAGGTGGGTGGTATGGAGGAGAAAGGGAAGTTCTGCACTGTGATTTTTCTCTTACTGTTTGGTTTAGTGGTTTAGGCTAGGCTAGGGGAAGCAGGAGCCTTGCCCTCGGATGAGTTATGGTCACACTGGCAGCCTCTGCATGCACATCTCTTCCTTTGCTCCCCAATTTTAAGAGGTCAACTTCTTTCTGCAACAGTTTCCCTAGCTGTAAAATAGGGTAATGCTATGTGTTTGCAAGCATGAGCACAGCATCCCAGGGCGTGCTGAGCATCCTGCCCAGCATTATGGCCATGCCCCTTGCCTTGGCTTTCCCACCCTCCCAAGCTATGGCAGCTCCTTCAGTTTGGGCACCTCTGGCTCGCTCCATCCTTCTGCAGAGGAGGACATTGGTCTCCTTGGAGCTGCCTATGAGTACAAGTGCCTTTCCCGTGCTGCTGCAAGCATGAGTAGTTCCTTTCCAGAGCGTAACAGCAGGGAGGGTACTTCTCCTTGCTCTCTTCTCCTTGGTTTCCTCATCTTGCGTCTCTTCCAAACTGAACAGGACAGAGCTGGACAGGAGACCAGCCCTGTGGCTTTCCTGACAGCTGCCAGAGGCTGCTGACATTGCTTTAGGCATGGCTTAGCATTAAATAACTTGATTGTTTTCTGTTGGTAGGGGAAGTGAAGCTGGGCAGTACTGCAGTTGCTGCCTGCTGGAAGTTTGCTACTCGTTTCCTTTCTGTCTGCGATTTCAGAGGTGACTCCTGATGTAGTCATCTATTTACTCCTTTTGTTAGTCTGGTGGCTTGTTCCTCCATCCATCATCCAACTGATCCAGCAAGGAACGTGACCGGGAGAGGACAGAGAACTAGCTGTCTTGGAAGAGGGAGGAAATGAGCGCTGCATTTTCATCCAGCAGCCTGCTGGCGCTGGCTCCCAGGACTGCAGGAAGCTCTTTTTTACCTTCGTACACTTCACGGATCACAGCCTGATTTCCTCCAGGGCTCTCCCTGGCTTTATCTCTCTATGTGGGTGTTTGCACTCCTGGCCAGCACGTTGTTCTCTGCCTGTGCATGAGGCTGCTGCTTTTGGATGCCTGCTCGGTGATGCTGCTCCCGCCTCGCTCTTGCTGCACGCAAATCCTCTCTTGTGTAATGAAGAAATGTTTCCCTTTGTCCCTTTTTGATATTTGCTGTGCTATTGAAATGCTCCCCCACCCAACACATACATGCACTTTGCCTTACTGGCTTTCTCTCTCACCCCAAAAAATCTTTCTAGCACTTAAAGCTGCCAACTTGCTTGCCTTTTTTCTTTTTTTTTTTTTTAAATTTCTTTGTTGACTTGAGTAGGCAGGGCTGGGTGTTAGCTTCCATCTGCCTCCCAGTAGGAAAGGGAAGCCTTAAGAGAAAATGAGGATGCTTTCAGCCCACATTCCCAATGCCAGCACGGAGAGGCTGCAGGGCCTGTGAGAAATTCCTGACTTTTCTCTCCTCCCCCCCCCCATTAGTGAAAACTTGTGCTCTTGGAGGAAAAAATAATATATTGCTGTAGTTCAGGCAGTTAAAATATAAATGCAAAACAATTGCATAAGCAGTTAAAATAATAATCTGGCTTTCAGTGCCGCATTTTGCCCAACCCCCTGCGCCGGCCCCTCCTGCCGTACCTATCTCCGTGGGTCAGAGCTTGCCCTTAGGTGTATTTATCTGCAGCACTGAGCACAGTGGAGCCTTGGCCTCACGCAGGGCCCCCCATGGTCCTGCCCATGGTCCCCACGGGGATAGCAGAGGCTTGTCATGGAAGGACCCCAAGAAAAACCCAGCGAGGTGAATCCGCTGCCCCATGAAGGAGACCAATCCCTCCCTGGCACGTTGCCACAGGCTCCTCCATAGCAGGGTGAATCATAGAATCATAGAATCCTGGAATGCTTTGGGTTGGAAGGGACCTTTAGAAATCATTTAGTCCAACCCCCCTGCAGTGAGCAGGGACAGCTTTAACTAGATCAGGTTGCTCAGAGCCCCATCCAACCTGACCTTGAATGTTTCTAGGGATGGGGCCTCCACTACCTCTCTGGGCAACCTGTTCCAGTGCTTCACCACCCTCATTGTAAAACATTTCTTTCTTATGTCTGGTCTAAATCTATTCTTCTTTAGTTTAAATCCATTATTCCTTGTCCTGTCACAACAGGCCTTGCTAAAAAGATTCTCCCCATCCTTCCTGTAGGCCCCCTTTAAGTACTGAAAGGCTGCACAATAAGGTCTCCCCACAGCCTTCTCTTCTCCAGGCTGAAGAACCCCAACTCTCTCAGCCTGGAGAGGTGCTCTAGCCCTCGGATCATTTTTGTGAAGTGCTGCAGAGCTTTGCTTTCCCGCTTTCCTAAATATCTGGAGCCAACTTATTTTCAGTGAGTGATGGATTGCCTTGCCTGGATAGCAAGGAGTTTCTTGGCGCTGGACTGTCACATCTCTTGGGACACCTGCTTGGACTGACTGTAACGTTGGTCTAACAGCAGCAGATACGAACTAATCCCAGCAAGCAGCTAGCATTGACCCTCTGCTGATCTTATCTGGGGTGCTCAGCTTCTCCTCAGCTCTGCTTGACGGCTCATACAGTGGTGGTTTTGCATCGTGGGTTTTTTTCAAGACCACGTTGTTTTGCTTACCGCCCAAGCATTTCATCCCTGAACACCGAGCAAAATCTGGCTTTCATAATGGAAAGGGAACGGGCTCCGTCTCCTGCGTGAGGAACGTGCTTGCTATAAAAAGATAGCTGGAGGGAGGAACCTGGAAGGGGCAGAGAGGGCCCTGCTCTTGGCGAGTGCAGGAAAGGGTAGGTTGACTGCGACTCCTGGACAGCCAGCAGCTTTGCGGTTGCAGATGCTAGCTGGTATTTTTGGAGAGCTGTGGAAGAGATTGTACTACTTGATGTTATTTTCTGGCACACTAAGTAAGGAAAAAACACTCCGCTTGCTTTTTTGGCCAAGTGACTCTGGAGTTCTGCTAGAGTGCCTTTATTTTTTTTTTCCTAGGATTTTCAAAGCCCGATTTAGCCAAGTGCTTCAGTACATGCTTATTTTTAAACCTAATCCTGTCGTTGTCTTAACTCATCATGCTTCAATTCCACCAATGTCCACGGACTCGAGTGAGCACTCAGACTTCAAGTGGATGCCAAAAGGCTTTGCTCACTGACAGCTGTGAAGTTTGGAGGACCTGTCTGTCCTCATCCAGGGAGAGTGGGGATCAGGGAGGGGGGACAAGGTACCTTACATCTCACCCTCTCTGTCCAAGGGATGGTGAGAGACTCCTTCCTCTGTTCTCCTCCTTCCCTGGCACCTAAACCCACAGCAGTGTTCTGAGCATGGTGGCGGATGGGATGGTCCAGGTGGCCTGCTTGGTGGCTTCTTGAGGCCTTGTTGAAGGGTGGCACTTCACAGAATCATAGAATGCTTTGGGTTGGAAGGGACCTTTAGAGGTCATCTAGCCCAACCCCCCTGCAGTGAGCAGGGGCAGCTTTAACTAGATCAGGTTGCTCAGAGCCCCATCCAACCTGACCTTGAATGTTTCCAGGGATGGGGCCTCCACTACCTCTCTGGGCAACCTGTTCCAGTGCTTCACCACCCTCATTGTAAAAAATTTCTTTCTTATGTCTAGTCTAAATCTATTCTTCTTTAGTTTAAATCCATTATTCCTTGTTCTGTCACAACAGGCCTTGCTAAAAAGATTGTCCCCATCTTTCCTGTAGGCCCCCTTTAAGTACTGGAAGGCCGCAATAAGGTCTCCCCGCAGCCTTCTCTTCTCCAGGCTGCACAACCCCAACTCCCTCAGCCTTCAAGCCGGTGGCAGCCCAGGTCTCGGTGGGAACAGAGGCACCACCAAATACCCAACAGGTCTGGCCTTTCTCCAGCGCGTTTCTTTGCCACGTGCTCCCCAGGACATCCCAGTGCAGTGACAGCTGGGAAATGTTGGAGGTCTCTGTGGATGCATGAGGCCAAGCTGGGAGGGAGCACAGGGTGAGCACCAGGCAAGCTTCAGCACGTGCTTGGAGCTGCAGGAGGTGTAATATCTACAGCTTAATCTTCTCTTTGCTGGCAGAAAAGCTGAAGCTAATTGTGCCTCTGCTTGCAAGGGTGTAAGTTCGATGCATTTGACTCCACTCCTTGATGGGGGCATTGTGGGCTAAGAGATGGAGCACAGTTAAAATAGCAATCTTCACCCCCCCCCCCCCCCCTAGAATTAAGACCGCTCTGCTGGCAACTAGGAGTCCTTTTAACCCGCACCCTCGCTCTTTTTAAATGGGTCCATTCTGCCACAGAATAAAATATCTTGTTTTGCAGCATGCCTGACTTGCTTTAAGCTTGAGAACTTGGGCTAGGCACTTTCATGGGAAAACATGTTCTCTTTTTAAGCATGTGTTTGCCAGCAGGTTTTAATGCAAGCTTTTAATTGCCTGTGGAAATAGGATCAAGCATCTTTGGGGAAACAAAATACGTGCTTTCTGGGGGTGTTGAAGCCCTCGGTTTGCAAGTGCTAAAACGCCCTTTAGCTTCCAAAAAGTGCTGGTTAAAATGTGTTAGCTAACCCATTTCTCCTGGCTGGACAGTGGCGCAGTAATGACGAGGTGATTTAGGCTCTCAGGGCCGTACATGTCGCTGTGCGCTCCAGCAGCAGGGTTTGGGCAGGGGGGAGCCAAGCCCCCGCGCTGTGGGTTATCTGGTGGTTTTGGAGCAGCCCAGTGGTATGTGCGTCAGATCCCTCGGAGCTGTCAGCACCGTTGTCAGGATTCAGCAAGTTGTATCATGCGGCTGTTGTGTTGGCAGGTAGATTATCATCTAATCCTAGCATCTTTCCTGGGACAGACAGGCAGGCTGACCCTGCTGGAGCTGAATACTGATCTGCCCCCTTTCTCTCCATGGGCCATTTTAACCACCTGCCTTTCCTGTGCTGTGAGAAGGAGCGCCAAGGAGTGGATTTTCAGTTTTAGTTAGCGAGTTTCTGGTTTCCTGTCACTTTTACTTGTTAATTTTTCTTGCTCTGGGTGAAGGAGTAGAGGTGAGAATCCGCTGCCTTCCCTTGCCTTTGTCTTCTCAGTATTTTATAGCGGTGGGGGAAAAAACCAAAACAAACCAGAAAACAACTAGAAACCTGCTTTTCTTTTTTCCTTTAAAGGTTTTTTTATTCTTATTTTAATTTTTTGATTTTAGAATTTTGATTGACTTTTTATTTTGACTTTTTGACTTTTTATTTTGACTTTTTTTTATTTTGACTTTTTTTTATTTGACTTTTTATTTTGACGTTTCATTTTGACTTTTTATTTTGACTTTTTTTTATTTGACTTTTTATTTTAACGTTTCATTTTGACTTTTTGACGTTTCATTTTGACTTTTTATTTTTACTTTGACTTATTTTGAAATTTTGATGTTTTTCTTTCTTCTTTCTTCTTTTTACTTTTTTCTCCTTTCATTTCTCCCTTTTTTCCTCCCCCCCCCCTTTTTTTTTTCCTTTTTCCCCCTCCCTTTTTTTCCTTTTCTACCCCCTCCCCCTTTTTTTTTTCTCCCGCTCCCTTTTCCTTTTTTCCCCTTCCTGGTGCCAGTCCCCTTTTCCCCTCGCCTGCCCACCGGGCGCCTGAGGCTCCCTGTCTCCCCAGCCCTCGATATCCGCCCCCCCGTTAACGCCAGCGGAGGCCAAAGCAGCGCCGCGCTCGCCGGCTGACCCCTTCCCCTCGCCGGGGTGCGGCGAGGCGCCCCGTCCCCGCTCCCCCGCCCCGGGCCGCGGCGCCGCCGCCGGCAGCCCCCGCAGCTCCCCCCGCGGGGCCGGGCGGGGCCGGGGCGGGCGGCGGGCCCGGGGCCGCCCCCGAGAGGCGGGCCCCGCCGCCCATATAAGGGGGCGGCGGCGGCGGGCAGCGCTCAGTCGCTCCGCCGGCGCCCGGTGCCCAGGCTGCGGGAGGTAAGGGCGGGCCTAAGGGCGGGGAAGCGGAGCCTGCAGCTGGCCGGGGTGGGAGGGGGGGCGCGCCGCGCCTGTCCGGGTCCCCCCGCGGCCGGCCTGTGCGGGGTGACAGCCGCGGCGGGCTGGAGCAGCGTGGCCGCCGCAGCCTCGCTCCCTCGGCCCAGCGCCCCGTCGCCCCCGCAGCCTGCCTCGGCTGCATGCCGGCCCCTCTCGGGATCGCGTTTGGGGTGCTGGGTGGAAGCCTCCTCTTCTCGCACTCCACCCGTTTTTCCCGTGGCCGGGTCAGTGGGCTGGCACGCCTCGCCGTGGTGGAGGTTGGTGGCCTGCTGGGAGGGTCTGAGACTTCGGAGTCACCTGCTTCAGGCCCCTGCAGCATCCCGCCACTGTCCCAGCACCGAGCACTGCTTGCTTCTGGGTGCTCCTTCCCCCTGCGTGCCTACGTGTGATCTAGAGCTCTACGGGACACTTGTTTCCCCAATTGATTGATTTCCCCCTCCCCCCCCCCCCCCCAACTCAGAACTGTAGAAGAGAGTTTAAGTGTACTGGGTTCAGTCTTGCAAAGCCCCTTGCGGGATGGGTGTCCTCTTGTGGTGGCCAAATGGCCTGGAAGGGGCCGTGCTGCCCACCTTCCCATGCTGGAGAGCCAGGCTGGTCCTTTGACATGGGAGGGGTGAAGGTGTGTAGGTGACAACCCAACCAGCCATCCTGGCTTTTTCTGGCATAGCTCATTTTCTCCTTTGCTCAGGAAGGGCAAAGTCCAGTTTGCCTGCATGCACCTCTGAGCTGCCCAGAGGCAGGTCTGGGCTGTCAGATGCTCTGGGTGGAAGAGGGGATGCTGAGAAGTTCCCAAAGGTGTCAAGGGCTTGAACACTGCCACACGGTGCTAGGCTGCCCTTCTAGGCAGGGATGCTTGTGCCTGTTTACTTCTTCACAGCCTGTAGTGGGAGGTGGGATAGGGAGGGTGCAGTCCTGCAGGCTGCATTGGCTCTAGGGACATCTCTGGGTGTCTGGAGCAGCATTTTGGATGCATCTCCTTTCCTTCATGCCGTAACTCCTGTGAACTAGCAGGGACTGGCCACAGCACACGTGGCTGCCGGGTGAAGGGGTGATGGCCTGCAAGAGCTTCGCAGTGCAGCGGATGCAGAATGCAGTTCCAGCTGCCTTCACAAGTTTTTAGGATATTGTGCTGTCTGCAGAGAGCGCTAAAGGTATTTTTCTAAGAGCACGGAGTGGCTTTATTGAGTTTGTCTGGTGGGTTCCCCCCACGCCTCTCAGCTAATCTGGGTGGGAATCAGAGCTCGGGTTACAGCGGCTAATCCCAGACTACAGAGAGCCCAGCCTTGTAAAGCTGTAATCTCTGAATATAGCCATCCTCCCTAGCAGGGTTTTGAGCCTGGGAGGCCGTATCATTTTCAGATTTTTATTACCACGCTGGGGATGCGAAAGCACACAGGCATGCGGGCGGCCCCGGACAGATGGATGCACGTGCATGCAGCAGACGTGCTCTTGGAGTGGAGGCAGGCTGAGATTCAGGCTGAGCATCGTTTGTGTTCAGTAAGATCCCCAGGGTGGTTGCGAGTGAGAGCTGGGATGGCGTTGCCCTCTCCTAGCTGCTGTCTAGGACAGCACCACAGCTGGTGGCTGTGGTGTCCCCAGCACTGGTGTGAGTCCCAGCTTCAAGGGCTTTTTGCTGCCCTGTTTCTGCCTCGCTGCCTCTGTTGGGACCAGTGATCTGACACCCTGCAGCCAGGTCTGAGTTTCTTCTTCATTAGGGGATGCGCTGGAGGCTTGGCAGTGGTTGGTCACAGTCCTGTCCTGGAGGTTGGCTTGAGTTGGGGTCTTGAGATGTGGAATGATGCTCCCCTTGTTGGACCGCATGCCTACCCAGAAGATGCCCGGGCCCACCCGTGCTACTTCTGTGGGGTGTTATGGGGGTAGCCTGGTGTTCCTCCTGCTGTACTTGCCTCGCTGTCCACAAATACCAGCAGGAGATGGTGGCCCATGCCACAGGGCTGGGAGTTTTGTGGCTTTTAGGGAGTTTGCTTTTGTTCCTGTATCTCAAAACCCCACAGTGACTTGGGGATGGTGCTGCTTCTTCCTGCATTTGAGAGGCCTTGAAAGGTGTTTTTGCTGGGATGACAGTGGTAGTGGTGGGATGCTGGATGAGGTCTAGCAGGAGACTGATCCCTCTCTCCCACTTGCAGCTCTGGGCTGAAGAGAGCATCCCGGGGAGCTGCGCCTGGGAGTGTGCATCCCTGCTGCTTGTACCAACTGGATGGTACAGGCAGCTTGAGGGTGGCCTGCATCTCTGCAGTGGGCAGGATCAGCCTTTCTGCCCGGTGTAGACATGGGGACAATCACCCTCTGCTTTGCTGAGGTGGAGACGGGATCATCTATCCCAGGACAGAAAGCTGCTACTGTCTCCGCTCTCTCTTTGGCCAGCATTTTAGCAAAATCCATGCTTGCTTTGGTTTGAATCTCAACTCCAACTTTCAGCAGGCCAGGAGGATGAGAGCCTGGAAGCCTGCATAGGTTTGAAGTGATAGGCTAGATCTCCTTGCGGGGCCAATTTGGGCCCTGTTTGTGGAGAGATTTGATCTCCCCTGGATGCGTGCACGATCCCCCTCATTGTTAGCACCACCAGCTTCCCCTCCACTGGGACAATAGTGCCTTGAGTCCTCCCTGGTAATCTCCCCCCTTATCTCCCTTCTCTTCTGTAGCCTGTATCCCTGGCAGGCAGGGAGGGTGGGAGGTTTGGGAAGAGCCAATTATGCAGATGGAGGAGCGAGAGGTGCTGTGTCAACCGACATGCCTTTTTGGGGAGTGGGTGTGAGAAGCAGATGCTCAGCGTAGGAGCATGTCTGAGCTCTTCCCTGCTTGCTGTCCCCTCCATGCTCCTGCAAGCCCCACCAAGAGGTCCTGTGGTGGCTTTGAGGATGTTCCAATGTACAGGTGGCTGCGGCAGTTGTCCCCCCCAGTGCTCTTTCCAGCCACTCGCTCATGCTGGCATTGCCCCCAGGGCTGGGGCAGCATCAGGGGGTACCTCTTACTGCTGGGGCTGGGGGCACAGGGAAGAGCAAGGTGACCACCGTTCAGGATGCTAGAAGTGTCCATGGTGGGGACTACAGGTGGGCTGGCTGACCTGATGCTCCGGCTCAAGTGAAGCCATGGGGGAACGAGATGGGGTCCATCCCTTGGAAACCCACCTCTCCATCTTCATTTTGGTGTGCCCCAAGCCAGAGGCTGTGGACATGGGGCTCCAAAACTTGTTTGGCTGAAGCATGGCAGTCATGGGCCAAGGCAGCCGGCTGCTGCTGTGGGTGGTACTTTTGGCCCTGTGGGGTGGGAGGATCCCAGCGGGGGAAGCAGCATTTTTTACGCTGCCCCAAAAGCACAACAGTAATTAGCAGCCCAACTTTGGATTTTGTATAAGCCATGTGGCTCTCCTGGGGCCCTTCCTTCTGCTGGCAAGGAAGTTAAACGAGGAGCCCCTTGCTTTGTCCACTGCCTGCTGATGGAAGGAGGCACTGAAGAGGCAAGAAAAGTAGATGTAGAAAAGCAAAGGGGTGGGGAGGAAGCAGTTGTTGTGAAGCCAGCTGTGATGGGGAGTGTTTTGTAAATCAAAGCGCTCTCCTAAAAAGAAAACTTAAGCCCAGCAGATCTACTCAGCGGTCAAGCTCAAATTTTTTTTTTCTTTTCTCAAAGCTACGTGATAATCGTTAAATGCAGGGGATGCTTTGTAAAATAGAATTCAAGCAAGGCAGGGAGGACAGAGCAGGATTTAAATTTAAAATTGGATGAGGGTACAAAGTCCCTTAGTTCCCCATTTCTGCTTAATGCAGCTGGAGCTGGGCTTGACAAGATGCTGACCAGAGCTTGTGGTAAATGTTTTATGATACCGTCTATCAGCCAGATCAATTCTTCTATGCTTGAGGGAGTGCAGATAAAATGGCTTAAAGATTCCCCTGCTGAAAGCGATAGTATCATCATTTATGCTGGAGAAGACAGATTTAGTTGCCTGACATTTATTTGGCCATGGAGTACTTAGCGGATTTCACACCCGGGAATGATAGCCAACCTGATGATGTCAGATGTGAGCTGCAAGGCGGGGGGCGGGGTGGAGGGGGGAATCACACAAAAAGCTAGTGCTGTTCCTCTGTTGTCAACCAGATGAGTTTTGCTATGTGTCTGTTTTGGTTGTTTTACTCCATGGATCTCTTTAGTGGAAAGTGCCTTACAAGAATAGGACGTCACTAAAATAGCGTGACCTGCATGTGCTTATGCTATGAACGTGGCAGCAGAAATATCTCTGTTAACTTAGGTCGTTTCTTTTGATCCTATTTTGCCTTTAGGTCACTTGAACTCCAAACTGAGTGAACATGAGTGCGCTTGATTTGACTTCCATTCTCGATTTTCTGGAAACGGCCAACTTGACAGAGATCAACTGGACGTGCAACAACGGTGACTGCATCACAGTTGATGCAACAACATGCCCTGGCACATTCAACAAAAGTGCCCTGCTATACACCCTGTCCTTCTTCTACATTTTCATCTTTGTCATAGGGTTGGTGGCCAACTCTGTTGTGGTGTGGGTCAACCTCCAAGCCAAAATGACTGGCTATGAAACCCACCTTTACATCTTTAATTTGGCTATTGCCGACCTGTGCGTCGTCATCACCCTTCCAGTGTGGGTTGTCTCCCTTGTCCAGCATAACCAGTGGCACATGGGAGAAATCACGTGCAAGATAACTCACCTGATATTTTCCATCAACTTGTACGGGAGCATCTTCTTCCTGGCATGCATGAGTGTTGACCGCTACCTCTCAGTTGCCTATTTCACCAATTCCAGCAATCGCAAGAAGAAGATAATCCGTCGCTGCATCTGCATCTTAGTGTGGCTCCTTGCTTTCTGTGCGTCTCTCCCAGACACCTACTATCTCAGGACTGTCTCTTCCAACAACGAAACCTATTGCCGTCCTGTCTATCCAGAGGAGAGCTTCAAAGAGTGGTTGATTGGCATGGAGCTTATCTCTGTTGTGCTGGGCTTTCTTATCCCTTTTCCCATCATTGCTGTCTTTTATTTCCTCCTTGCGAAGACCATCTCCGCCTCCAGTGACCAAGAGAGGAAGAGCAATGGGAAGATAATTTTCTCCTACGTTGTCGTGTTCCTCGTCTGCTGGCTACCCTACCATGTAGCTGTCCTGCTTGACATCTTCTATAGCCTCCATTTCATACCTTTCAGTTGCCAGATGGAGAACTTCTTGTATGCTACTCTCCACATCACTCAGTGTTTCTCTTTAGTCCATTGCTGTGTCAACCCCATCCTGTACAGCTTCATTAACCGCAACTACAGATATGAGCTCATGAAAGCCTTTATTTTCAAGTACTCTGCCAAAACTGGTCTCACTAAACTTATTGATGCTTCCAGAGTGTCAGAAGCAGAATACTCTGCTCTGGATCAAAATGCCAAATGACTGCAACCCCGTAAAGAAACCTCCTTGACTCTTTGACCTTTTTTTTTTTTTTTTCCCCAGTGTGTTGGTTTTGTGGGTTTTTTTACCCTCCCTTTCCTTGTGCTTGTTATGAACGGGGCATGAATTCCAGCCTACAAAAGAGAAATAGCAAACTGTAATTTAAGAATAGAATCAGGTGCAAAATGGAAGTGGTACCAAAATTAAGCCTTTTGGTGGTGTGTTTTGTTTGATCTCCTCCTACCCCAGTCTGGACTTCTCGACAACGCTATGCAAATGGAAATGACTTTCTAGCAGACAAAGCCATTGTGTACCATAGATAAAATGCATTTCCAGGATAAGCTTTTTCTTCCACGTGTAGATTCCCTCTTGTCTCCTTGTATATGTTATATATATAGTGTTGTATTTAAAAGCTCGAGACTTTATTTTCTGGCTCTTGGTGTACCTTATACAATTGTATTTGAAAGTTAAATATATTTTTATCATGTATTTGAAGTATATTGCCGATGAGTGTATCCAGAGTGCTGTAGTCTGAGTGTTAGATTGCCATTTGGTCTAAACTATTGTAGGTAGGAGGGTGCCGATAAGTAGCAGTATGGAAATGATCTCTTAGGTGCATCCTCCCTGGCTGGCAGACTTTATTGACCATAGCTTTATGTGGTGGTCATACCCACATGTCTGGAGCATGAGATGTATGTACTGTGATATAGTTACCATCATGTTAAAATTAACAGTATTGTAAGAGTTGTTAACTCCTACACCCGTACTTCACGAAGCTGTATCCTTATGCACAGAATGAATGATCTTACTTCTGAGAGTTGTCTCTATTTGTAAGTTATTTTTGTAAAATAAAGATCTGGGGGGAGAAAAAAAAAAAATCTATGCCTACCAGTGGTTTGACTTGTCATCCTCCTCCTCCTTAGAAAGAAAGGAAAAAAAAAAAAAGCAACAAAAGAAGAAATCCTAAAGCCACCTTCTCTCCTTTGTTTGGTGCAGGAGCAAACAGGTCAGTCTGTATTTTCCTGATGTTTGTTGACGGTGGGCAGAAACCATTGAATGGAGGAATGTGAGACGGCAGGGTGCATGGTGAGAGGGGAAGGGGTGGGAGGAGCAGGTCTGCGGAAGGCCGTGCTGTTTGGGAAGGTAGAGCTGATGGATTTATAAGGTGAAAGCTGTTGGGAGTGATGAAAGGCTGTGTGTGTAGCTTAGGAATAAACATGTGGAAGGAAAGTATGGAAATACGCAGATGGAGTGCATATTTGGACTAATCCAGGTTCAGTCCTCTGCAGTGTTTGCTTGCGCTGGAATTCAGCAGTCCTAACAGCATTAAATCCCCTTTTATCTCTTCTCTGTTGTGGTTTTTGTTGAATTTGCAATGCCATATTGCCAAAGTGCGGGGCAGGATTCAGCTGCTATGGGAGGTATGAAGTAGATCTTTGAGACACTGTCTCTCAGGACAAGGTAACTAACATTAAATCAATGTCTCGCAGCCATCGTTGACTTGCTGTTTCTGGTTTGCATGTTTTGCAACTCTGGCGCAGTGCTAACTGCTTTGCTGTGAAGGCTACACATAAATTCCTATTAAATCAAAGCATGCCATTATTAATGGCTGTATTTTGTTTTCTTCTATGTGTTGCATTACTGCCTTCTCAAAGATGATCCTATAAAAATAGATGTTTGCTAACTTTGCAAAGTCTACTATCCCCCCCTTGTTCTTGGTGTTTCTGAAAAAGCGCTGGTCCATCACAAATGGAGGAGCTGGTTGCAGAGAAGGGCTGCCAGCGTAACTGTCACAACATCGCTACGCAAGTATAGCGTTTTGTGCGGCCACTTCTTATAAGGGATGGCTGAGATTTCCATAAGCCTTTCTTAAGGTAGTGCTGAACTGCAAGGAGAGTGCTCCCTCATGCCAATAGTTAAGATTGGAGGTGGTGTGTTAATACTGAGAAATTAATGTTCCTGATTTAGCTTCCCATGCCCCAGCATCCATATGTGTGGCTGTGTCCTCCCCAAAGGTGCTGGGTAATGGCTCTGGCATCCCACTCCCGTGTGCTGAGGTGTGCCTGCGGGGTATTTCTCAGTTTATAGCAGCGTAACTATTTCAGTTCAGGTGCCATCTCTGGCAGTATGATATTTTCATGCCATGCTGTAGCTGGTTTGGAGGTTTGACTTGGCAGAACCTTACAACTTCTTTTTTTCTCTGCAGTTTTGTACTTGCAGCGCAGTGTCAACTCTGGAGATCCTGGGCAGTGCTGAGTGTTGGGGAGGTCCTGCAGACCTGCTGCGTAGACTGGCCTGATAAAGTCTGTGGCCCTCTTCCCTGGGGAGATGAATCATGGTGGGACGATGTGTTTTCCAAAAGCAGGGTCAGACTGAGAGAGCGCATAAAGGTCTGGATTGTGGCCCTCGCTGTCAACAGCTGTAGCATCGTATGTGCAGGTCCCTTCCAGCTCCTTGGATGGGAAGACCTGGGGCTGAGCACCCACCTTGGCTCTTGAAAGGTCAGGTGGTGCTGGCAGGCAGCCTTCTCCCTTGCCAGCAGCACTGGGGCTTGGGAAGGGTGCACAAGGTCCTCTCTGGGGATTGGCACTGCTTGTGTGGAAGTGGGCAGCCCCGAGGTGGCTGTGACTCTGTAAGAAGGGTGGTAGTGGGCAGATGATGGGAAATCAGTGGAGGGCAAAACATTGCAGAGGGACGGAAGGATAGAGTGTGTCTGTCGTTGCATATTTTTCATTAGGACTTGTTTTTGTGGAGAAAATTCTCAAAAATCAAACTTTGGCAGAGGTAGAATAGGAAAAAACATATGTATATGTTCTAGGAGGCTTTCCTCATGACTGTGTGTGACGCAGTACCCCAGCTGGTATTTGCACTGAGACCAAAAAAGTCTCAGTGGAGTCTGATATAAGGGAATTTATCAGTGGATAACAGGTGAGTGAAAATACGTGTCCTCAGGTAGATGCGACTGTGACTTACAGTGATTGATGTGATGGCTGCTGTCACCTTGTTTGGCCAAATGTCCTGACCCTGGAGCTAGGGGTGTTATGAAGGCTCCCTGCTTCTTCCCACTGCAAGGCTGTGGCTTTGGGGCAGGACTGGTGGGCTGGCTGCCCGTGCCTGGGCATCTCCCTTGTTCCTCTGATGGATACAGATGTACGTAGGCGCTTAGGTCTTGCCTTTTCAAGGAGGTCAAATTCCCTATGTA
The DNA here is from genome assembly GCF_030463565.1 of Pelecanus crispus. Classification (NCBI taxonomy): domain Eukaryota; kingdom Metazoa; phylum Chordata; class Aves; order Pelecaniformes; family Pelecanidae; genus Pelecanus; species Pelecanus crispus. The sequence continues at coordinate 42,304,422 of NC_134647.1, read as the reverse complement.
AAGGCCTCGGTGGAAAAATGAGTAAAAATCGAACATAACCCATGCTGGAGCAAGTCCTCCTGCTTAACTCTTGGATTTTATGGCTGAAAGCATCCCAGTACTGTCAGACTCCACGTGCCTCGGAGGCAGGCACTGAGCAAATAAAAATACATCTGCTCTGCGAGAAAGGATTTTTTTTTTTTTTTAATATAGAAAGTGCAGTCCTGCTTTATTGTTACTTAAACACAGATTTCCTTTTATGAGCCATAAACGACATTCAGGTGCAGCACAGTGACTTTAAATCAGCTCCTCTGGCAACCATCTAGATAATGTATTGTAAGAAATGCCTAACTAGCCTGTTTCTCCTTTGGCTAATTCATCGTTTCAATGCTGCTGACTTTAGATACTAGCCTTTCATGAGTTCACTGAGCATAAAAGCCATTTAAAGTTCCTAAGAAGCAAGAAATAACTCAGCTGTGAGCAATATTTAAGCACGTGGTGGTGGCAGCGCTGCCAAAGTCAGCTCTTAATCTGTTTCAGAGAGCTTCTTGATGAGAAGAGTCGGGCTTTGAGAAATACTTCGAGAAGCGGGGCTCAGCCCCTGTGATGGAGTGTGGGGCTGAGCAGGGCATGATGCAATAGGGATGGGTTTTTGGGGGAACTGATGTGTACAGAGCCCAGGGTTTGCTTTTAGCCTCACTGCTCCATTACAGTGTGTGGCTGAAGAGCACCTGGGTCAGACTCTGCTCTGATTTACACCCTGGATTTACAGTAGGATAATGCTGCTGATTTAAAGGGAGCTATCCAGGATTTACAGGGCTTTTTATAAGTAGGATCAGGAACTTTAGCCATAATCCTGTGCAAATGTATGGGTGTGAGTGCAGATGTGCGCATCTACATTGCTAATGCAATGTAATACCCATGTACAGCAGCAACACAAAGATGTAATAATAGTAAAACAACAGGTAATAATGATGTGAGTTTGCTTTTGCAAAAGCACTTGCATTACAGGGTTATAATACGATTCAAACCAGATGCACAAAGGTCCTGTGATGGATAATCCAGCTGTAACCCTAAAGCACATGGCTGACTCTTCTAACACCCACTGTCACAAGAAAAATCAGTCTCCTTCCCTTTTGGTTGTTGCTGTTTGAAAACAGTTCACTTTTTTATTTGGTTTTCTGGGATTATGTGGAATACGTGCAAGGCCTTAGCTAAAGGTGTCTGTCCTGGAAATGTTATAAATTTATATTACTAAAGAGATACCAAGATCCCAGTGATGCTGTGAATCCAGGGCGACCACTCAATCCCATGGCTAAAATATTGAGTGGGATTCTCTTAATTATTGGAGTAAAAGCATCAGAACAAGGCCCTTTGGGTTATTTACCTTACCAAGCAGGTATGTATCTTTACAAGAAAGTGCTGGGAAGCCAACCAGACCCTTTGCAGATGCCGGTGGGCTTAGCTCCGATGTGAAGTCTGAAATCAGTGCAACTCAACAGGTCAACTTCAGCAGAGAGTCAGGGCCACTGTATGTCGTACATTTCTTGACATCATCTGGTTTTAAGCCAACTCCAATGATGGATGTTTTTTACCTCTCGCCTCTAGGTTAGGGGGGAAAAAACCAAACCCCTATCATGTTTGCTGTCTGTACAGTGCTATTTCCAGACTAAAGAAAAAGAGTTAAATTACATTTTAACAGAACAATACCGACAACAGCAAAGGTCAGGAAACTTTTAAGTGAGGTCACCCTATCGATTGCAACAGTGAAAGGATAGACATCAAATACTTTGCTGTGAAAGACTGAAAAGAAGTAAATTCAGCATGATATATTGAAACCCAAGTCTCTTTCATATGTTGCAGAGCCTCTGACATAGCAGGTTTACTGTTCAAGCTGAGATATGTTGCCTTGCCAACATATATTCTGAGTTACCCAAGCAGATTTAATGTTTTTGCAGTAGTGACTTTTCCCTTTTTTGGGGGGACACTTTTCTTTTTCTTTTCAAAAAATTGTTGCAGAAGATTTCAAACCTACCTAGGAAATGACCTTAATCAATTTAGTTCCACCGATGAGTATGAAAACTCAGATCTTTCTTTTTGCTTTCTCTAAACATTGTCTTGCTTGCATTGAGTAGGGTGACCAAGTCACAGCTTGATAGAAAAGTGTGTTTTGTTTGTTGGTTTTTTTTTTATCCATCCAAGTGGCAGCTCTGTTTTGTCCAAAAGGATTGACGTGACTGACAAGTGTTTTGAATTTCTGAACTCCAAGGTCTCAAAATGCATGAAAAGTGAATGACACACACACACAAAAATGTAAATCTTTGGAAAACAAGCACCAACTGCACACAAAAAATACTAATTCTGCAAAAGGGTGACAGACGCTGCATTCATTCTTTTTTTTTTTTCCCCCCCTCCTTTTTAATAAGTGAGTGTTTCTGGGCCACCTACAGGCACATTTATGTCTTCTGCAGCAGGGAACTGGGATGCACAATAAGCCAAAGTCACGGTCGTCGTGCGTCTGGGTGTGTCTATCTGCATCTCAGGGTTATGGCTCCTGTTGCCACCAGCTTGCCAGGACCTGTTCCCATCAGATCCATATTGATAGGGGCGATGCCATGCGTCTTAGCCCGATGGGCACGCGGCACTTGAATATCCTCATTAATTAGGGCTTGGGTTGCAGGAGTCCCAAGATAAGCCATCAAGCCGGGCTGTGCAAACACAGCCGGAGGCAGTGCCTGACCCACAGAGCTCACATCCCAGCCTGTGTAAGGTGGACTTCGAGATGGGGGAGCCCTGCTGGTACCAGCGCTTTCCTGGTGTTCACGGGTTAGTGGGGGGTCCCAAACTGGGACTAAGGCATTCCCTGGGCTGTCCCAAACAGGCTCTGCTGCAGGCTGCTTCAGTTTAGGTCTGTGGGATGCTGCTCCAGAGATCGGAAGGTGAGAGAGGGAAGGAAAGTCTTATTTCTGGTCTCCCACCCAGCGAGCCGACATCTCCTTTCCTCCAGGCACCCCATCGCAACATTGTTGTCGCTTGCTGTCCTCAGTAATGACTGCTGCAAAGAGGATTTGCTCAGTTTGGGATTATCTGTGACAGCCATATGAACCTCCTCTGGAGGGCATTTTAATAATTTTTGCCTTTTTTTGTCAAGGACTGGTAAAATATCTGAGACCACAACACCTGAATGCAGGACATGACTTCACGAAGCTGCCTGTGAGCCCTCGACGGCATGGCCACACTCCCTCCTAGCTCTCTTTTTCCATGTGGTCTCACTCTAAATCCAGTGCAGGATGAAAGGTACGGGAATCCTGTGCTGTGCAGAGGATGCAGAACCCTTGAAGATGTGGTCCAGAGCTCTTGTCTCTAACCCAGCCAACTTGTTCCAATGGCTGGCTTGAATTTCAAGGTTGCCCTGTTGCTTTGGTGGGAGGTGGGGGTGACAGTTTTATAAAGAAGAGTGGCGATGGAGAGAAAGTTTTTCTTCTCATTTCCCATCCCATCTGGCCCAGTGAATGCAGCATTTTTGGTTGAGGGGTTCAAAGGAGCGACGGAGGCAGTCAGTCGGAAATGCTGATTCTGCAAGCTCCCCAGAGCCACCAGCCACTGCTTCCTCTTGGTTCAGCTCGACCGGTTCATCATGGGCCTGATGTGGCTGGTTTAATGGGAGGTTGGCCAGCAGAGGAGAATCTATACCTTCCCTTTGCAGTGAATCAATAAAAAGCTTGAGTGTTTTGGATTCCTCCTTCCAGGAGAGAATAGCCCTCATTGTAAAGTCTGAAGAATAAAATAGCAAAGAGAGAGAGGGAGGGAGACTCTTCCCTGTGCACGCTCCAACTATCTTGGCTGAGAGGCAGCTTTGCTCTGCATGTCTCGGCCACATTTGATTTTGGCATTACTTGAGACTTTCTAAAGCTCGCCTGAGAGTTGTGTCTTTCTGTGGAGGCGAACGCCAGGCATTGTTTGTTCAACCTAATTATGGGATGAGGGAGATGGAGCCTAGGAGATCCCTGGGAAAGGATGAAAAGTGAGTATTTAGCGAGAAAAACATCAGCAGCCCCAATGCCTTGCTATCATGAGCTGTTCTCTGGGCACCATCTCAGCTCTGCCTGTCAGCCCTATCACCCCTTTGCACCCAGTGATCTCTTGGTCCTGCTTCTGCAAAAGATGCTTCAGGATGAAAGCCTGTATTTCAGGTTGGAAACTCTCCGACATGTGAACATCCTGAGCGTCTGAGAGGGGTGACTGCTTGGCTCATCCCCTGAAAGTCTGGATGCAAACCTGAAGTGCATTAAACCTTCTCTAGGGAGGGGGGTTTCACACTTGGAAAGCTTTGTGAGGTTTCGAGCATTTGCTGCTTTCAGTCAGGCTGGAATCCAAAAGTGCAAAGGCCCATGAAAATGATTAATGAAGAACAAAAAACAGACCCTGAGACAGGTTCATCTCTGTGACTCTTCTGAAATTGTAGGCTTGCAGAAGTCGCACATGTTACTCAGGTAGATTTGCTCTTCTAAAGCTGAAAACCCATTCTTCAAACGGGGTTCAACCTCGGGTGCTGTTTGTATAAGAGTTAAGAGCATCTCCAGGTATAAATTGCTAGTGTCCATCAGCATCAGTGGGTTATACTCCTTTATGTGGCTGGAAAGTCTGGTCCAGGTAGTTCAGTGGAAGTAAATGGCATTTACTTACATGGGTGAGTGCTTCTGTACACTGTGCCTTCTCCCTGCAATTGCCGTTGTTCTTGACGGCAACCTCTTTTATCTTATGTCAGTGAGAAAGTCCCAGACACCTCTGGGCCTGGATTTCTTCGTACAAGGCTTCTTGATTCCCCTCTGCAATGTGAGACCAGCAGCTTGTTGCCTGTGGTGTGTGTTGGACCTGGGAAGTGTTTTGGGGAAGGGGAGGCTGTTTCCCATTTGAACCGTCTGCACTGCATGTAAGGAAAGTCTACACAGGCAAAGATGCCTTTGGAGACAGTATAGCCCCCAAAATGAATTGTTGTCACGCAGAATATAAAAGGAAGCAAAATGCTTGGGATTATGAGTCAAGTTTTGGTGATGATTTAGCAATGGCTGGAAAGTAGTCCTGGTTTGAAGGGTCCTTCTCTTTGGCCATGTATCTGCTGATCTGCTTCCATGTGTTGAGTATTATTCCAATGCAGAGACGGCTCCCGTGAATAATGGGATATCGCGTACATCAGTGGCTCATCATCTCCATCAAGGGATGCCCATTCTGGGGTTACAGGTAGTGCTCCTGTGCTCATGGCTGATATCCAGGGCAAGAAATCTTGGCCTGGCTGAAGCCAGTGGGATGTCATTAACAAAAGGGAGCTGCTCTCTGCTCAGCTAATCCTGACTTGTAAGATCAGACTCTGGGGCTTTCAAGGGGTTCACTGTGACCTCTTGTAATCTTCAGCTGTTCAGAAAGTTGGGGCATCTGGCAAAGGTACAGTGAGCTCTCTTGAAGTTTGTTGTGTGGTTGGCATGAGGTCTCAGTCTGACATACTAAGGTAACAGCAATCATTAGTAAGAAGAATTATGTGCTCATCCATAAAAGAGACTGCTAGCACTTACGGAAATTGGCTGCTTTATACTATTTGTACTATATATATACACACACTAATATCGAGCTAGTCCTGGGAGTGGAGAATATAGCGACATATGGCACCAGAAATACTATTTGGGATCTCACAAATTCCTTCTCCTTTCCTCAGGTGAGGACCAACCACTTCCACTTTACAAGGCATTGGATTACATCCATGTCACTTAGGAGCTAAAACTGTTTCAACTTGTACGGTGATGGAAAAGGGAACATTCAATGAACTGCAAGTCGTCAGATTTGTGTTACGCAGATAGTACCTTCCTGCCATTGTTAGCTAATTTAATCACCTTGCCCCCTTCCATTGACAGCTGAAGTTATGCATTAGAGGAAGACAGCAAGGGAGATAGGTTCAAAAAAAGGCTCTGAGGTAACTCATCATCCCATGCCTGTAGGAGAAGAAGGCTGGAGACAACTGATGGGGGAAGAGCAAAGCTGTTGACTGTTTCCAGGACCTGTGGTTCACAGGTAAGGAGTTGGGGTTTTTTTCTGTATGCTGTATGATGTAAGTGAAGCTGTCATCTTAACTTAACCAGAAGCACGTTCAGTTCTGATTTTGAGTCAGCTGAGGTGTTGTTAGAGCTTTTTCGTAGCGCACAGCCTCTCTGTTTGGTTGTTCTTGTTGTTCATTTGCAGGGGGTGAAGATGAGAATGCGGGTTTGGGAGAGCCAAGGACCCCATATTGAAGTGGTAGGGTTTTGCACCGTTTTTAGCAGCAGCATCTGCTTGATAACCAGCACTGTATTTGTCAGGACAGATAAAACTCATCCAAGGTCTTCTGCTGGATTGGCTTGGCTGTATTCTTCCTCTGCCTCACGTGGTAGTCTTCACCTCCTCCTGCAAACCTGGGACTGATTCATGCCCTGTGTTTCCATTGATCCCGAGGCCTTATCTCTGCCTTGCAGCGGGGAGTAGGACTCTGTCCTATCTCTGGTGCTACAGGCACAGCTCCACATGAGCAAGCACCTGAAATCCTAACAGTAAGGCTGGTAGCGAGCACCAAGTTCTCCTCTCATCTTTTCCCTTACCCTTGCAGGTCCCTTCCAGTTGAGGGCCATTTCTCTGGGCCCCTTCACGAACATGCACCAAGCAATGCTGCTTTGTAAAAGCTGTTTTGTAGCTGTAGTGCCACGGGAACAAGAGTGACCTGTGTTTCAAGCCAGCTCCCTCCCTTATGCATTGATGGTCTTGCGGCCTGCAGCGCTCCCACAACCAAGGTGAGGTTTGTAGGAAGTAATATCTCGTTAGATTAGCCAATAGATTTAGGAAAAACCAGACAAGCCATTCTTCAGGCTAAAAGCATATTTGTTTTTCCCTGGTTGTATCAGCGCTGGTTTTTCCAATGGTATCTGTGCATCACATATAGCCAGCTGATAAAAGACATGCACTGTGGTCCCTATGCTATCAAACGTTGTGAGATGTTGCAGGAGTTATATGCCTGTTATTGGCAGCAACCTGTGATCTGGTAGAGTCCAGTTCTTATATGCCTCTGTCTGGAAGCCCCTTGGCAGATGATCCCTGCTCAGATGGGGGCTTCCCATCCATACGCCATTACTCAGTTGCTTACAAAGATGCGAGGGTCTCATCTCGGTAGAAAGCATCTCTGGAAGCTCATTCCCCAGGCAGCTCATGAGAGCCAGGGTTGCACGCAGCCCACTTCCAATCCACATTTGATAGACTGAATCGGCTTGTTATGAAACTTCTCCGAGATAATACCACAGCTATTTGAATTCTCTTTTCTTTTATAGTGTAATCCACTTACTTTTTCCCCCCGGCTGCAAGAGCAGCCAGTTCTTTCTGTGCAAGTCTAGTATGGGTTAGTAATATATCAAGGAGTAAAATTACAGGTTTTTCTCTAGTGCCAGACATTTGGAAGCATCTGGTTAGATAGAGAAATACCCAGCATGGATAAATCATGTTTAAAAAGCTTGTAAATTTTTTTTTTCCTTTGTGTTTTTTTTTTTTTTTTTTCTTTTCTTGTGTGTGTGTGTGCTTCCACCTCCTGGGGCATCTCCCCAGCTGGCTGTGGAGGAGTGATTGTCAGCGAAACCCCAGCCCAGCGGATGCTCTGCTGGAAAGACAAGAAAGTAGTGGAAATGCTCTGAATTCAGTTTTATACCTCATTTACTAGGGATTGCCTTTAAAAGCTTATTCTTCAGCTAAACTGGGTTTCCTTTTACTCTTTTGGCAAAGGAAACATTTTGCACAGGGCTTTTCTCAGAGCATCTGTTCCCTTCATTTAAAAACTGGCTTTTTAAGCTCTGCTTTGTAAGTATGTGCTTATGTAGTAATTCCCTGCTGCTTCTCATGATAGGATGCCCTTCTGAGTTGCACATACCTTTGCCTGTTGGGACTGGAGTTTTCCACCCAAGGTGTCTGCCTTGGACTGAGTTCTTCTGGGGAAATACCAGCTCAGAGTGAAACAGTTATTTCTGAGAATAAGACTGTGGAAAACCAAATAATTTAGTCCATGATGAGGCAAGCCTGGCTCTCTCTTGTGGAAAAGGCAAGGGGAAAAGAAGAGAAGACATATTAGAGCTTTTCAGTTAATTCCCTGAATATGCCTATACATGAACCATGTTTTATCTTACTAATGTCTTCCTCTGCACCCAGGAATACAGGTCAGAACTGTCCTTACGTTTGTGTTTGTGCAAGCCTGAAGGCTTTGGCCTGAAAGAGATGATGGCCTGTCATTGGGAGCAACTTGATCTCCACTTGGTGGCTTCCAGTAGAGTGAAAAGAAGCAGTGAACTGGCTGGAAACATGACCAGTTTGCAGTTCATGTTTTTATCATGTTTGAGACCTACCTTTTTTTTTTTTTTTAAGAGAGACCATATCACAAAATGGAAGAAGTTATATGGTTTCCATAACACATAAAAGCCTGGATAAGTTAATCACACTGCAGTGTGCCTGGGGCAGTCCATCATCCTAAAACCACCGGGGATGTAAAGTTGCCCACTAGAAGGATGGAGCTGGCTTCGTTCAGGCAGCAGGACCTGCAGCGGTCCGGGAGGCAGCCTGTATTTCTGGCAAGGAGCAGCACCAGTAAAAAAACTGGTGTGGCTAGCGGGGAAGGAGCACCCAAGTGAAGTAGATGATGGGCATCTTGGACTGCTGGGCCGCCTCCAGCCTGGGACTTGCAGTTTGGGAAGGAGAAGATGGTTCCTCTGTCTGCGCCCCCTTTGCTAATTGCTGCTGAGCCAGGCCATCCAGCGTTTGCAGGTGGGCAGATAGATCTGTCAGCATCTGCCTTTTGGATTCATTTTCCTTGGTATTGTAGGGGGGGTGTGTCAAACTGTTGTTTATTAGAGACTCCACCCCAAACTGCTATGATCTTGCAACACATGTGTGTCTTTGCATGCAAAATGACCATAAATCAGTCAAATGCAAAGTCAGATATGAATGGGGTGGGAGTTGGACTGTATTTCCAGGTCTGCTGTATCTGGCCAGAGCTGAGTCCAGACGCAAACCATGAGCTTGCCCAGCAGTAAGCTTGTCTCTGGATTGTGGGTGAGTAGCCGGGCAAAACCCAACCACACTTCTCTCCTTTCACATTCGGAGAAGATGCCAAAGGGGCAGTAGCCATGGGACATGTCCCTGAGGGGCTGTGTCACCCTGTGAATGGGTGCAAGCTGGAATTATGCACCATGTTTCCCAGCCTCTGATACAGTGATGGGGGGGGCAAACAGCCTGGGGTGTGGCAAGCTGGCTGGCTGCTATCCGAAAAAGACAACCATGGCATTTTTCTCTCCAGGGTAGCCCTGAAAGTGAAGATATTCAAAGCTAAAAAAATTTAAAAAAAAAAATGTTTGCATGAGCTAGAGCCCTGGCCTGTTGTCTGTCAGCTGATGGCAATTAAACTCTCTCAACAGGTTGTGTGTCTGTACATGATAAGATAGGAGAGTGTGAGTGGGGTATTATTGATAGTTTCTGGACGCACGGTGTCCTGGGGATTTACGTTGGGGAATGATGCAAGGGGACATCTCCCCTGGAACACCTTTTGTGTTCAATTCACAACCAATTTGCTTCGAACAAATGAAGACCTGTGTAATCTACATGAAAAAAGTTTGCAGAGGGACAGGGGCTTGGCAGACTTCAGCTTTGAGATCTGATCTGATACTGTACGTGTGCATAGGGTGACTGGGTGGGCTGGGAAAGGCCTTCTTGGCAGCAGCCCAGCTTCCAGGGAGAGCATGAGAGGCAGCTGACTCCCAGAGCAGGTTTGGTAGCTGAGGGCTGAAAACTTGTTGGATTAGCAAGTCCTGCAAGCCTGACTCACTAGGCAAAATTTGTCTGAGCTGATTTCTGCAGGGCTTGATCTCAGAATTTATATATCTTGAAGCAAAGAACAGCCGAAGCCTGCAAAAGGCATTGCTATCACTAATCACAAAAAGCAAAATTGAGCTTCTGCAATGCTGACCTTGCTGGGACAAAGGAAGGAGTGGTGTTTTGGTGATGCAGAGGATGGGGGGCAAGGAGGAAATTCCTGAAGTTTGTAGGCGTACGTGTAGAAAGGCAGAGAAAATACCTGAGCTTGTAGAGGCACTACAGTGAGACTTTTTCAGCAGTAACATGAGGCTGTGTACATAGCACCTGAGCCATGTGCTTAAACTGGGATGTGTGCATACCCTCACCAGCCCAGGAGGATGCTGCCACCTCTCCTTGTTGTGCACTTTGCTTTGGTGAGACAAATTTGTGTGCTGAGCTGCCCACAGTGCTTCACAGGGTGGGTGGATTGAATTAGTCTTAGGGAGAGGTTTGGCCTTTCCTGCCTTAGGGATGGTGACGGAGGGGACCAAGCCAGGGAGGAGGATGGGGGGAGGTTGGAGGGTCTTGCTACCTTTGAGAGGAGACAAACAGAGGATGGGGGCTCAGGCCACTCTCCCCAGCTTTTGCTATTCTATTCCTTTCCATCACAGCACCAACCAGGTGCTGGCAGGAGAGGTTGGTACCCCAGCGGTGGTTGCCTCTGGCAACCCGTTGCCCTTAGCAACATCCTCTCCTGCCTGTATGCTTGTGCCCTTCTAACCTGAGCTTGGTGGTGTAGCAGAATAAAAGGAAGGTGTTCTGCTGGGGTTACTTTACTTCTGTTTAAGCTGACCTTTCCCAGTTCTCTCTTCTCTTAATTAATCCATCCCCTGGAAATCTTTATGTGCAAGGGCTTTACTCAGCAGAGTATTTAGCCCAAGTAGATTAGGGAAAGGCAGGAAGAGCTTCTGATTGTGCTGTATCTGTAGCATAGGTGTTAAAGATGTATTTGTGAGCCAGTCAGAGAAGAATGCTGAGGAAATCCTGTTTGGGTTAATCTTGTTTAATATTGTAATAAAAAACAGATGGCTGGCCATCTGGTGCTTCTTGCAATCAAATATCTCACAATTAACAGCAATTTACTTGCCCTGAGACTTCCATGATCTTTGTGTGTGTTTTTTTCCCTTCAACCTGAGTATGTGTGGTCCCTTCTTAGAGCAGTGCTGAGCATAAGCCTAGCCCTGGAGCTGCCTGTAGAAACTCGTGATGGAGAGCAGTGCGGGGTTCCCAGGAGGCATCTGCTTTCCTGCTGGACCTTCTGCTTAGCACCCCCAAAAAAAGAGGCAGGCAGCATATCTTCTGCTTTTCAGACCCTGGAGGAACCATGTTCAGAGTAAGCTAAGTGAATCTCAGTACATACCTACATATGCATCGTTGTAAGACATGTAAGATGGCACTTAAGGGGAATATACAAATTAGATCTACATTTTCCACCAGGCTATGGGATTTCTTCAGAGCTCAAAATGATTATAAATAAAGAGGGTTTTCTCTGGCAGTTTCAGTTACTGAATGTAATTAAACAAGATGCAGGCAATCCTCTGCACTAGGAAAGCTTTCTGAGGGAATTAGCAGCAAAATGGGATGCAGAATAAAACCCACAGGGCAAATATGTCGTTCTCCTGTGCAGTCTTTCCTCCAGGAGATTGAGACTCCAGGATTCATCCTACTTAAACTGTTCAGTGGTAATGCCAGGTGTGATGGGCAGTTACCAGCTGCAGAACCAGACACTGCGTTGCTAGCTCATCTTGGTTGATCCCATGGATGAATTTGGACCTTTGTGACTTGCAGTATAATAAGAGGTGCCTTCTATTTCTGATAACACTAATGAATTTGCAGACAGGAGGTGGAAGTGTCCTGCCTTTCAGTGTGATGGGAGCCATATCTGATAATGCTGGATTTTTAGGTGGTGCTGGTGCTGCTGAAAATGGCATTTCTTCTTCTGAAATGCTAGTCTGCTGGTTCAGTTACATTATTTCCAGAGGTGACATTGGCAGTGGAGACTGGCTTCTTCAATAACTTCAGGTCTCTTTTGAATATGTCCTTCCCCAACCATCTCTGTAGTTTAATAGCATCAGTAGTGAACATGAATAAATGAATTCCAGATGAGAGATCTGCATGCCAGTAGGTAAGATCTCTCCCAGGCATTCCTATGTGATCGCTGGCTGTTTACTATCCTAATATTTTTTTGCTAGCAGATGAAGAAAAATAATTGAGCTCTTCCCCTTCTCCTTCACAAAATCGCTGGCTTTGTATGCACTCAGTGTTCTGGTGCTAGATTCATCAGGGAATCAGGTCATGGAGCTAAAAGATGTATTCAGATAGCAGGGCACGTCAGACTGCTGCTATGCTCCATCCTCCAATTTGTTTATTTAAATAGAGAGGAGCCTTCTGAAGGGCAAGAGCTCATTTTAATAGGGCTCCCGAAGGGGACTTCAGGCCATCGGTGAGATCTGCAGAGCTAGCAGGTATAGGGTTTCATGCTGCCTCAGCGACCAAATGATCAGATCTTGGAGGTGCAGTTCAGGAGTGGATCTGACATTCATCCAGAGCAGCTCACCATCTAGTCTAGATAACTGCAGTTAGAAAAACAAAGTGATTAGTGGAATGGCATGAACAACACAGGTCAATAAAATAGTTGTTATTATTAAAGCAGTAGAAAAATGCTGCGTATGACGATCTGGGACCTGTGCACATGAACATTTCTAGGTGAGCGCTATTCAGCTCAATCCAGACCATATTTTGGAACCTGTCCACCCTGTTTTCCCCTTTTCTTTTTCCCTCTTTCCTGGTGGGACCAGGGCAAACTCTTTTGTCCTTTAATACTTCTTTTTTCCCCCCAGTGCGGCCTGTGTCTACAGTATCTTTTTCAGAAGACGGATAAGAATGGATGATCCAACAATAAGGACCTGTATCTGGTGGCTAACCCCTCAGTAGGCGCTCTCCTTTTTCTGGGGTATGTGCCACTTTGGGACGTCACTAATAATGCAGTTGTGAGCTTTGGTCCAAACTCTGCTCCAGTTCAGGTTTGCCCACCCTCCAGTTATTTATGTGGAGTGGACAGAGGCCCTGGGGCTCTCTGGGTGAGATTGCTCCCACGTGAACATCCCCCATCCTTGTTCCTGCCACTGGCATGGCACAAGCCCGCGCCACTGGTGGTGGGTCCATCTGCTTGGTGTACGTGCTGCCCAAGGGATGTGCAGACCATGAGACTTGCTCAAGCATGCTCTTCACCCTGCCCCTTGGACACTTGGGGTTGTTGGCCCTGCGGGGCTCATCATCCCACTTCTGCTGCTCACCAGGCTGGGAGGAAGCTTGAATGCCCAGCAGACCTCTGATGCTGCTTTGAAGGGACTGTGCTATCCCTGCTAGGCAGAGGAAAGTCAAGAGGCACTGGCGACAAATAAAGGATGATGAATCAGCCATGCCAGGAAGCAAACCTTGTTCTTTAGGAGAGCTGGATCTTGCCAGCACAATAGCTAGATTACAAAGCCATTTCCTCCAATTACCTTCTGTGTTAAATCTCTGTGTCATCTGGCACTAGGAAAGCTTGGATCCAAATTCATTGTGAATTGGGGCGATGACACCAGAGATTTCTAAATTAATATCCTGCCAAGAGGAATTGAGCTTGTTTTTTCCAATCATGTCAGTTCTGATTCCTTTGCTTGTCAGAGAAAACTTTGGCTTGCCATCTGGTTTCAAGGGCACAGGTTAGGGAAATTGTAGGTTGCTCAGCCCAGCATGTTGAGCTTGCTGCATAGTGGCTGCAGGGAGCTTTGCAGCAAAAAAAAAAAAAAAGGCTTTGTGGGCCCTTCTTGGCACCTGGCAAAGAGTGAAGGGGGAGACAAGAGGCACAGGGTGCTGGTGAGAAGGAAAGAGAGGGCATGACCTCTTCCTTGAAACAGAGGGAATGTGCACAAGTTGTCCACAGCAGAGTAGACTGGGATGAATTACTGCCCTCTTCACATCTTCCCAGTAGAAAGCCATCAGCCATTCTGGATGCATTTAAAGACCATGGTGTGTTTGCTCCACAGGCTGGATTAGATATATTCAACTGAATGTCAAAGGATTCCTTTGCACTACAAAATCCATGGACCTTAAAATTTCCAGGAAAGGAGCAGCATGTTGACCAACTACTGCATTCTAATGCCACCTAACTGGGGTCTGTTGGACGTGTTACCCAAAATACATGCTTTTACAGACTGGGATGACTCTGGGACAGTGGTCTCCACAGCTGATGATGGGAGTGCTGTGGACCTAGAAGGTAAGCTGTGGTGGGGTTGGTGGGAGTTGGGGGAGTCTGTGTGTCCCTGTCCCTTTGCAGACAGACTGGGGGAGTCTTCAGAAAGGGGGGCACAGGTCATAGGGGAGGACCACTCAGCAGCAGGGGACAGTTTGGTGCCTGGCATGTCTCCTTCTCTGGGAGTGGATTTGGAATGGCAGTGAGCCGGCCAGCTCCATCGTCACAGCATGCTGGGAAGAGGATGCAAAATAACGCAGACCTTGAGTGCTGGCCACGCTGCAGCAAAGGGGGCTGGTTCACATGGTTGGGGGAGAGAAGACCCCAAAAGAAGAAATCCTGTAGGAGCCACCAACTTCGGCAATGCACTCTGCAGCAAAGGGCTTTTTAGGAAGGTGAAGCTGGTCACCGTGTGGGTGTGATTATCTCCCTCCGGGTAGCTCTTCTTAGAGGGAGAAGAAGCCTCATGGGGTGCACCGGAGCTGAGCTTCCTTGGCTGCTGGGGATGCATGGCTCCTTTGTCAGGGCATCAGATGCTGGCAGCAGGCGCCCAGCCAGTGGGTCACGTCTCTGCAAAGGCACCATCAGCCCTGGGTGCCAGCGTTCCCACCCAGCCATTGGGAAAGGGGCACCTGCTTCCCCCAGGCATCTCTGCCATCAGCTGCAGCTGCCAGCGTGGGGACCGTCCCCATGCCCAGGGCCGTGTCCCTCCCCTCCTGGCCCCTTGCAGCTGCAGGCAAAGGGTCTCCATGCATGCAGCATCTCAGGGCATGCAGCACTATCCGTGCCAACTGCCAGCCGGGCAGGGGGAGGCCACTGCTGCACTGGCGGGGAATTTGGAGAGGTTTCCAGACTTCTCCCCCATGAACTGTTTGTACAAAGCCATCTGCCTGCCCTGGGTGCTGAGCTGGGGGTCCAGCATGGCTGTGGTGCAGCTAGAAAGACGCAGCAATGGGTGATGTCCCTCTTCCCTTAATATTAAACCCACATCCTGCCCGTGGCTGCCTGCACTACTCAGCTCCTTACAAAAGGGTGAAAAGATGGGCAGCCTCACACTCTCCGGACGAGTCAGGAGCTGTGGAGATATTGGTGGTCAGTGCTGGGAGCGTGGGGGCTGCATGACCAAGCACCCCATTTATCACTCCCTTGCACACTCAGCAGCCATGGCTCCTTATCTCTCTTCCCAGCACTGGCGTGGTCCATGCCAAAAGCTGGAGCAGAAGAAATTGGTCTCTGTGTCATCTCTGCAGCCCTCTTCTCAGCTGGTGGGTCCTGCTCTGCCCGTCTTACAGCACTCCAGCTTGCTGGGTGTTGGTGCCCCCCTTGCTGTGCCTGGGTGCTGGGGTGGTTTTGGATGCTGTGCTGGGAAATGCTGCTCACAGCTCCTTCAGCAAGGGGCTGCTGGGGGCTTTCTCAACCGTGGCTTTATAAATTCAAACAGATGTGTTTTTGAAAACTTCGGCTTTGAGGCATGCTCTCTTTTTAAATGGTTTCGGTGGAAATTTGCACTTCAGTGGATGTGTGGAAAAATGGTGTTTTCAAAGTGCAAATGAAATGAAAACCAGCCTACCCTCTCCTCCCCCTCCCTCCCCCAGTGAAACGTTATTTGGAAAGTGGGGCCTCTGTTTTGAAATATCTGAAGCAGAGACATCCTTCTTTTTACTTCCTTTGCTTTGCTGTTCCTTTCTTTGCTTCTATTTCCCTTATTTTCTTTATGTCTCGAGTCCGTCCCCAGTCAGCTCCCAGTTCCCCTCATCACTTGTAGGGTGCAGGGTGTCATGAGAGGTCTGCTGAAGTGTGTTAAGTCCTTATTTTTTCCAGGGTTTTTTTTGGTAAAATGTGCTCAGAACTGAAACTCTCTATAGAAACTTTGTACTTTTTACATGAATCAGGCTTTATAATTTATGCCCACTTCCCTGGGGCTGCGCCTGTGAGCTGGCCACCTTGGGTCCTGCCTGTGCATGGGAAGGAAGTTGGATGGCTTCCCAGGAGCTGCTGGTTTACCTGTGAATGGTAAACCTGTTTGCACTAGCAGCTTGCCAAAATCCTCACAGCCTGCTGCACAACCTTCCCTCTCTGGCTGGGGAGATGATACTGTGTGCTGCGGTCCTGTGCCCGCGAGGCGGATTTAACACAGAGGGGCTGTGCTGCATAAGCTTGTGTGTGTGTTAGCTTGGATGTGGTGTCCTGAGCATTGTGTCTGAGGAACCCTTTTTAGTCAGAGGTTGTCCCCTTTGCTGGGCAAAGTCTGTGTATGGAAATAGCTGGTATTGGTGCCTAGCTCTTCCTCCAGCTCACCACTGTGTGGCCATGCAATAGGAATGGGCAAGACCTACAAGGAGAGATGTAGTGGGGTGATTGAGGCTGTGGTGGATGATGCAATGTTGGTGCTTTCACAGCTGTCTAGACAGATGCGAAGGGCATGCCGGGTGCTGGCTGTGCATCATGGAGCCAGGCTGGTGGAGCTGAGATTGGAGAGATGTTGCCAGGTGCGGGGGAGGACAGACCCAGCGCTGTGGATCAGTGGCGATGAGACCCTGCGTCTGTGCATTGTACAAGTAGCTGCTCACGTGGTTTCAGTTGAGCCAAAATATTCTTTCAGAAACAGAACAGACCAGATGTCTTATTATTGCTGCTCACAATGCTGTCCTCTGAGTACAACGATCCATCAGGGGGCTCGGCACAGCCCTACAGAAAAGTCCCTGACACGTTTTTACAGCAGGGCCAGGTTCTCACCACTTGTGTGCATTTGTATCCCTTGACAAATAGCTGTTTGACTTCAGTTTTGTTCAAAGTCGTGGTGGTGTCAAGCACAGGGCTCCTATTCAAGTGCCCACCAACGGTGGTCCACAACTCACTGTTTCCTCCTCTTTTCTTGCTTTGTTTCCCTGTGACAGTCACTCAGGAACTTTTTCTTTTTTTTAGCTTGTAGGGTTTTTGAAAGACATTTTTAAAGGATTTACCCCCAGCAAAACAGTGCCTCTAATAAGGACTGTAAAAATGGCTTGGGAGTATATGGTGTGAGGAATTCCCATTTGCATTGATGTGTTGCTGATGTGACACATAATTGCTTTTTTTTTTTTGGTAACTTTTCCAATAAGTTGATTTATAGAATTGGCTAGCAAAGCCTTGCTACACTGAGAAATGCAGCTCTTTTTACAATGGACCAGCTCATTCTTAATGAATGGTTCCTCTTAAAGCTGGGAGATGTGCTCCTAACTGCTCTGAGCACCTTGGGCATGGAGGAGAATTTGTACCAGGTTATGAACTGTGGTGTTTGTCCTGCTGTATAAACCTGTATAGGTAAGGCATTGACTTTAAACTGCTTTCTAAGTTATGTGTGTGCCCAAAGTTGCCTATAGGGAATGGACCCCAGATGTGTCATGGGCTGTACGAACACATAGCACAAGGATGTCCCAGCCTGGAACAACTGGCAGTGTGAGCTCCCAGGGTGCTGGTAAAACCCATGCAGATCAGTCCATGCAACCCCGGTTGCACAGTGCCAATATGACGTTTCTGTCTAGGTCTCCTGGTTATTAAAAGTTTGATTTTATAAATGAGGAGTCCTTTGCATTCTCCAGACTGTGACTTTCTGCCATACTTCTCTAGCTGAAGTTCCCTTTTGACTTCAGTGAGTATTTTGCGTGCTCAGGGAGCATTTTCCATCACTTGCGCCTGAAAGGGAAGAGGATTTATGGAATGGGGAGTGTAAGGCACCAACTCAGCAAATACCAAAGCGTGTATGTAAGCATTTGCAGGTTGGAGATGTAAGTACGTGAGTGGTCTTGATCTTCTTAAGCCACTCTGTATTGCTGGGTCCAAAGGCTGAGCTGGAAACATGCAACACAGTTTGCATATTGATATTTTCAGATGTCTTGTCTAAGGAGAGCTTTCTCTCTGCTGTGATCTTGCATCTTCTTCCAATCACTCTGTCTCAGCCTGTTTAATAGACTTACAGCTACTCAGCACCCTCAGCAGATGCTGAATGTCATGTTGTCAGTGCAGTAGATTCATTATCTTTTCATAGTCTTAGTCTTCATTCTCTTAAATTTTGGCAAGTACATTATAACGTATCTGACCTATTATTGTTTCTCTCTCCTGACCTGTTGATGTCCCCCAACTGTGGGTCATCATTATGGAGGTTCTTGGTGGCCCTTCCTATGCTCTTACACTTTCTCTAGATGTTAGCTTTCACTCCAGCCTTCAAAGTCATCTCTTGGCGCATTGCAAGCTTCTTTCTAGCCAGGTAAAGCCTGGGGAGGTCTCGTGGCAGATAATGTGAGCATCTTGATTGGTAGTTATAAAGTCAAGATCTGTAATTAATTTTTCTATAAAACTCTCAACCTCAAGGTGAGCCTTTATCCATCTATTAATTAGCACAGGGAAGGGACGCTCTTGTCTAGAGGCAGAAGACAAAAATGGGAGCAGGGAGGAAAGTGAATTGGCTCCTTTCTTTGAATGATAAATATTGTTCCCTTCATGCCTTAAATAAGATGAGAGTTTGGCTAAAACCAGTGAGGTTTTAACTCTCAGAAACACAGACTTAAAAAGGATTGGAGAAAATAGTCCTAGAATAGGCACCAGAGACCCCATCCAGCAGATTCCTCTCATTCCAAGGCAAGTTCAGCGATACCTGTGTGATTCTTTGTAAATGTTTGTTTAACCTGTTTCTGGGACTGTTGAAATGTTCTTTTTTTGCAAATGCAAGGCTCAGGAGCACACGCAATCACTTGGGTTCTCATGTTAACCCCTGTGAACTGTGGCTTTTCGAAAAGCACCAAATATTGCAAGAGCTGTTAACACTTCATTATTTGCATAAATTATTTTTTCTTTTTTCTTTTTTTTTAACAGCAACTTGGAAGCAGTTTAAAAATTATTCTATGGAAGGCTGTCAAAGAATAGATTTTTTTTCACAAATCTTCATGCGGAATTGATTATACAGTCCTATGTACTGGAGCCCTCTGTGGAAGGAGAACTTGAGGTACCTCCATATAAATCTACAGGCAGTAGGACTTGTTCTGCCAGATTCAAAGGAAAGAGAAGAGTCCTGTAGGGATGAGAGTAATATCTAACAAAAGCAGATAGTGTCTGACAAATCTTACTAATATTGAGGATTCAAAGTCTGCTGAGCTGGCGAGCGTGGCGGTATGTCCCTGTAGTAGATGGTAAGGATACCAGCTTGAGGACCATGCAGCTTTGCCAGAGAAGAAAGGCGGATTAAAGAAAAGTTGAAGTAGTTAGCTGAAGTGTTTGTTGGTTGGCTGGACTAACTAAACCCCCCAATAATCAACAGCTATTTCAGTTGACCCTATTAAAGGCTTTGGGGGAGTCTTGGGAGAAAAGTTAGAAATGCTTTTGATTCAATATTTTTCATTTGCCCTGAAATGAAGAACAATGTTTTTTTAAGACTAATATGTTAAAAAAAAAACCCAAAAAACCAAACCACAACAGGTTTTTTTTTTATAGATAGAAAGTAGCCCATAGCTGTATTTGGTGTGACTGTAATCTATTGCTAAGCACAGCCTGGGGTGGTAGGCTAACAGCAGCTCATAGAAACTTTGTCTCTACAAGTGATGGCAAGCTGACTTTTCACCTTCTGATCTGGGCTGATGGCTACCTTTTGAAGACCCTCGTGGCGATTAAGGGATGCAGTGTGATTACATTTCCAAGCCTCTGATACTCATGTATCCCACTAGAAAGCTAATGGGAGAGAGCAGTGTTGTAATACCATGAGCCACTTTGGAGATACTTAAGTGTAAGTGCGTTAAGACATGATTTATATCCACCACTGAGCCTTGAAATTTCTTCCAGGGCATGCCAGCATGCTTGTATGTCTTGGCTCTGCAGGTTACAGGGACGTTGAGAGATAGCTGAGCTATTGTGGGCGGTTCTGATTTGTGGGGTTCATTGAGGCAGGCAGCTTCCCCAATGGGTGTGATTTTTTGAGGTTTTGGTTTGTTTTGTTCATTGCACAATTCCTTGGCATAACGCCTTTCACCTTGTCTCCAAATTATTGTTTTTTCCTCTTTGTCCCACTCAGTGACTCAGGTCAAAGGCATCTTATTCAGTGCAGTATGTTTCTTGATGTTTTTTTTTGCTTTTCCAGATGTGTTTGAGCTCTAGGATGAAAACTGGAATGGAGACAAGTGTTATGAGTGGCTTTGGTGCTCAGCTCTAGTTCTCCCAGAAGGTGAAAAGGGACGAGGCTTTGATGTAGTACAGAGGACGCTCACCTTCCATCCAATTACAGCTGATGGCTGTACCCCTTTGGAGCTGGGCCAGGTGACAGGTAACCATTGACCTGTTTTATTCTCTAGCAGCACCAGCAAGCATTTAAGATGAAACCACCACCAAAGTCGTGGTTTCAGTGTACTCTCTGCAAGATGCAGTGATTCAGCTCAGATCCTCTCTAGAGACAGCCTCATGAAATGAGGGTCCAAAGTCCAAAACTGGAAACTGTCCAGGCCCCCCTACTCACCTCCTAGCTGATGCTATGAGTACCTCTACTCAACCTGGTCGATCTTGAAGTCTGTAGGGTGGCTTCAGGTTCTACCTCTGTATTGGTCTCAACTACCTGGAGTTTTATCAACTGACTGAGGCTGATCAGGACAGAGAAATCGGGTACCTGCATGTCTCAGTTTGAAGGCTCAGCTTCCCCAGTATAAGCTCATGGGATGAGACCTCCTTGTATATCCAGTTGTGGCTCCATCCATTGGCCATGGAGCTGCAGGACAGGATGTGTCCTCACTCTCCCCCTGTAAGGACTTGTGTTGAAACACTTGCCCAAGAGAACAGGCAGCCTGGACCACTTGCCTTTTGGTCCCTAGCCTGAAAGATCCCCACCACAACTCCACCTCTGAAACTAGGCTACTGTGCAAAAAAAGGTGGCAAGACTGATGGGCAGGGAAAGCAACCAGCACCTCTTCTTCCCACCACCTGGAGCACTTGCCTGGGCACTACAAGGGGGCTGCCCTCTGGGTCATGATTCCCCTTTGGAGACCCCAGCACCATCCATGTCTCCCTACAAGGAGTGTTCAGGATCAAGCCACACAGATATCAATCTTGGACTCTCTACAGCCAAAGCAAAGCAAACTCTTAAATATTTCTGAACTCTTGAAAGACCCTCAGATACTCTGATGATGAGCCCAGAAATGCTTGGGTTATTAACTGCTAATAACTGTGGAAGTATGCCAGCGCTGGGAACAGCTCATGCTGTCATCACAGCATGGGGAAAAAAGGCTGGCTGAACAGTCAAACACCTTCATGTACATGTTTCTGAAGAGCCTAGGCTGAGGTGCTCAAAATGGGGGGGTTTAGCTACTGCGGCTCTCGTGTAGCTCCTACTAATTTCTGACCCAGCTCTTGAAATCCTGGCCCATGTGCAAGTCAAGCTGGCTTTATTCAGCTTACTCTTTCCTATATGGCAGGCAATGCCTTACTCTGAAGTGGGCAGGAATGTGCCTCTGGTATGCTGAGACTATAGATTTCTGATGATACTTTGTGAAAATGTTTCTGACTGGGGTTCTGGCCTCTTGCTTCCTGGGATATGTGTTTCACTTTGCGCTGACTTGCAGTGAAAAATATGCAATGGCAGTTTGAAGAATTGTGCTTTCCACCCTGCTACCAAGCCAGATTCTTTTCCCCTAGGCAGATCTTCCTTTTTTTGTTTTTTTTTTTCTCCCCAAGCTAAGGTTTTTAACTGAATTCCTACTGGTAGAGGGTTCCTCCCTTTTGTGTTGTGCAAAGACCTTGCAGTGGGGTCAGGACTTGTAATCTGCAGATGACCTGAGGTCTTGTGATCCAAAGCACCATGAAGTAAGTTGGAAATGGGCAGGGGGAATTTCTGTGTATTTCAGAGGGAGCAATGTCTGATGTGGAAGCACGTCTGCTTTTGTCTAAACTGAAGTCCATGCAGCCACACTCCTTCATACTGGAATTATAACGTTAATTAGACCTGACTGGGAATTTCCCAACTTTGATATACAGTGATTTTTGAGATTGAAATCTCAAATGCTGAAAGTGCATTGAAAGACTGGAGAGGTATTGCAAAACCATGTCTTTAAAAAAAAACAAAACAAAACAAAACAAAAAATCCCCTTTTAGCACACACCTAACCTGACTTTGCCACATTTTCCCCTAAGTGACATGCCCAAGGTCCCACAGGAAGCCTATGGCAGAGCAAGGAGCAGAAGTGCTGCTTTTCTTTACCTCGGGCCTGCATCTGGCATTATGGGATTGCTTGTTCCAGCTGGGAGCAACTTCAGCCAGAGCTTGGCTTCACTGTTAGTGTGTCCTTACCATCAGTATTTCGACCAGCAGAAATGGAGGAGGGGGGAGATGGAGCTGAGATCATGTAAAGTGATCGTTACAGGAAAAAGAGACTGAAACCACATCCATTTCTGCCTCCTGTCTGTGGCTTTTCAGCTGTCTGTGAGTAACTGGATGACTGCTGGAAATATCAGGAACCCGATTGTCATCTCTGCTCTTCTCTGTCAAGGCGAGGCAGCTCTGAAAGAAATTAGAAATATGTTTTTGCATCTTGTTGCCATAAGAGCTTATGTAAGTTCCTCCTCTGTGCTCTGACTCCTGACTATTGGTGAGGTGGTTGCCATTTCGCTGCATTACAGTACAGCTTCGTATAGGTGGGAAGAAGCTTCTTTAGGTAACACCTCTGTAATGGCCTTAAAAGAACCAAAACATTAAGAAGTCTGAAAGGGCTTTTTACACTGATCAGCATTTCTAGCTCATGTTACCAGACACGCCGTACCATCTCCCCTCATCCGAGGCCAGAAAAGGCTTAATGGTCCATGCAAATAGTGAGGTCTTACTTGTATGCTGCAACATATCTATAGCACCAGACACTGATTTATGTACTAAGTTGGTACTGATGGGTGCTATAAGTTGTGTATTACATCATTACCATAGTTCTTGCTTGTTACTTAACCATAAGGAGAGCTTTAGACATTGCATGCATTTTGATTACAACTGCTATGGATGTTCATAACCTACAAAACTGACCTTTTTGCAACTCTTTGACCTTTCACACATGAATAGCAATGCAATCTTGGCAGCACCTTGCTTTTCTTAGCACTTCAGATGTCATAAAATTACAGAGCATCCCAGGCATCTCAATAAAATGTATGTCTTAATTTATTCCAGCCTTGAGAATATTCTTAGGCTATTTTGCTAATCAGCCCTTCAAAGGATGTGCATGAAACCTCATCTCTCCTCCCCCACTGCCTCTAAACCTTGGCTTGGTGAAGGATGCTTGTCCAATATTCAACTGTCCTGAGCCTTGAGTTGAATCAATGTTCCTTATCTTTCTGTGGATGATGATAATGACTTTGCAGACCATGTACTCCTAATGTTTCTCACATGAAAAAAAGTCACTGAAGTCTGGAGAGTGTCCTTAATGTTTCTATTTATAAGCCCAAATGAATATGGGCCCCGCAGAGATCATCGCCTCCTGCTGCTTCTCGCAGCTCCAGCCTGTGTGTTCCTTGTCAGTCTTTGGCTTTCCTTCCACTTTCTAGAGCAGTTGTCATGCTGCTTTGAAGGTCCTTGAATCCTATGTTCTGCCCGACACAGGTTCTCCTTGGAAGGTGCTTGTGCACTGCAAATTGGTGCTGAAAGCCAGACCCGTGTGGCCAACAAGACATCTCTGCTGCTCCCAGATAGGAGCTAGTTTTCTCGCAGGATTTGTCTTCTCAGTGGTGCTATGGGTCACAGCATGAAAAAAACAAGCCAAACAGCTCTGTCCTGAAGATCTAATTTTGACTGGGAACTGGGCCAGAGATAAGTCAGTACCCAGACTGCAACCCACACCTTGGCTCGGGACAGGAGCCATATTGGTACAGGTAGAAGCCTCCTGTCACCCTGCAGTGGATGAACCTCCAGACGTCAGAAGCTGAAGTGCCTCCAAGCTGAATGACTTGATCTTAAGTCAAGCCTTGCAAACTGGGTTCGTTCTCCTTGGGCATGTTCTCCTTGGGCACTTTCCCCTGCTGCCAAAAAAGCTTTAGGACTCTCCGCTGCTTGATTGTATCTTAAATTCTTCTCAGTCCTCCCCTCTGTGAGTGACCCTGACTGGTCACCAAACAGAGGGTGATTCAGACTTTTTTTGTCTCAACCTACAGTCTTGAGGGCTTAAGCAAAGCCTTTCAGGCAAGGTCAAGAACAAAGATTTGAGGAAGGATTTTGCTGTGGAGGATCACACTTTGGTTGCTATCTTGATTAAATTAAACTAAGCATTGTGCATGATGAACTCATGTAAAATTCATGCTCTCAACTTCCCTCGGTGCTTTATTAGATGTTTTAATTGTTTTACACCCTTTTCTGTATGTTGTCTCAGATGTGCTTAACGTGAGGAACTTTGTCTTCTTTTGTACAGTAGTTGATGGTGAGTTTTGACTGGTGGGATCTTGGCACCAGTCTTCTGCTTTGGGAAATGCATCAGACCAGCCCCATGAGCGGGCCAGAAGTTGATGACATTGCTTTACCCAGAGGATGCTGCAGCAGAGGAAGTATAATCACAGACTTCAACAGGCTTTGGATCAAGTCTACAACAAAGCTGTTCTAAGAAGACAGTATCAACATACTGCTATTTTCTGCAAAATCAGCCTAGCTTGGAGCAGGAATCGTAAGATTTCTCATTCAGAAGGGTCTTATCAGTCCTCCTTCTGTCCTGGTAAGTGGGATCCAACCCATAAGCTCTGTGAGTACAGCAGATACAAAAAAACAATGTAAGAGCTGAATGAATCCTTTTATTTGTTTTAAGCATTGCTTCAAGTACAAGGTTGGTCAAAGTAGTACTGGTGGTGGAAGAGCAAAGAACTTATGCCTCTCCACATGAAATGTTACTTCAATTTCCAGCTACTTCTTACTTAGGGAAATATTATTTTGCAGATGGTGCAGTCACAGTGTGGTTGTATGCAGCTCCATTATTATCAAAATGGATTTATTACTGCAGAGAAATCTTTCTGCTATCTCATTTCCCCTCTTCCTTCCCTGAGGTTCACTCTCCCCACCAATGTGTGGAATGGTTCTGCTCAAAATTTCATCCAGTGACAAGATGTAAAAACTCAACATCTATAAGGTCCAGAGGAAGGCCACAAAAATGATCAGAGGGATGGAACACCTCTCCTATGAAGAAAGGCTTGAGAGAGTTGGGGTTATTCAGCCTGGAGAAGAGAAGGCTCTGGGCAGACCTTACTGCAGACTTTCAGTACTTAAAGGGGACTTATAAGAAAGATGGGGACAAACTTTTTAGCAGGGCCTGATGTGTTAGGGGTAATAGTTTTAAACTAAACTTAGTTTAAACTAAACCCCCATGCAATGCTACAGGCTTGGGGAAGAGTGGCTGCAAAGCTGCCTGGCCCAAAAGGACCTGGGGGTGTTGGTTGAACATGAGCCAGCAGTGCAGTTTGTCCAGGTGGCCAAGAAGGCCAACAGCATCCTGGCTTGTCTCACGAATAGTGTGGCCAGCAGGAGCAGGGAGGGAGGTGATTGTCCCCCTGTACTCGGCGCTGGTGAGGCCGCACCTGGAATACTGTGTCCAGTTTTGGACCTCTTGCTACAAGAAAGACATTGAGGTGCTGAAGCACATAAAAAGAAGGGCAACAAAGCTGGTGAAGGTCTAGAACACAAGTCCTATGAGGAGCTGCTGAGGGAACTGGGATTGTTTAGCCTGGAGAAGAGGAAGCTGAGGGGAGACCTTATCGCTCTCTACAACTACCCGAAAGGAGGCTGTAGCGAGGTGGGTGTTGGTCTCCTCTCCCAAGTAGTTAGTGATAGGACAAGAGAAAATGGGCTCAAGCTGCGCCAGGGGAGATTTAGATTGGAAAAATTTCTTCATGGAGAGTGTAGTCAAGCATTGGAACAGGCTGCCCAGAGAGGTGGTGGAGTCACCATCCCTGGAGGCGTTCAAAAAATGTGTAGATGTGGCACTCTGGGACATGGTTTAGTGGGCATGGTGGTGTTGGGTTGATGGTTGGACTGATGATCTTAGAGGTCCTTTCCAATCTTAATGATTCCTAGTTTTTACTTTCATGATAAATAATCCAGCCACCAAGGCAGTAAACATGAAATTGCTACTCTACCCTTAATTGGTTTAGTGGTGGACTTGGCAATGTTAGGTTAATGGTTTTCCAACCTAAACGATTCTATGATAAAAGACGGTAGATTTAGACTAGATACAAGGAAGAAATTTTTTACAATGAGGGTGGTGAAATACTGGAACAGGTTGCCCAGAGAGGTGATAGATGCCCCATACCTGGAAACATTCAAGGTCAGGTTGGATGGGGCTCTGAGCAACCTGATCTAGTTGAAGATGTCCTTGCTCATTGCAGGGGGTTGGACTAGATGACCTTTAAGGTCCCTTCCAGCCCAAACTAGTCTATGATTCTATAAACTTGACAGACTTGTTTTGCTGTTGTTTTCTTTAAATCCCAGCCTAGGCTTGGCATGATGGACAGAAATGCCTGGTGCATCTCCAGAAATGCCTGGAGATATTTAGTCCTTTTGGGGCCAGATATGGAGACACTCTTCCTTGCAATAAAAACAGTTGCCAAAGTAGATAGCAGCCTTGATGTGAGGTGTATTGACCTGTGTCACATTACACCTCTTGGAGGAGATGGCAAAGGAAAAATGCTCAGCATTTCAGAAGGAAGGGAAGTTGAGTTGCTGTAAGTCCCTGCCTCTGACTTCTTTGTTCACCTGCTGGCATGAGTTGGTTCATCTGCTTGCCTGAGATCATCTGGTAGGGGCAATACCAGAGGTAACTGAGGAATTTTTAAGAAATAATAAAGGATATGTGTGTACTGCCATAAGACAGACCAGAGCCAGCAAGAGCTACCCGGGAATCCTAGGAAAGGGCCCCTCCATCTCCTAGTGTGGCCAAGCCTGAATGGAGCCAACGTCTGGCTATGGCTTCCCTTGAGGCCACCTATGAAAACACCCATTTTTAGGCTCCCATCAGCCTGCCTTGAAAGCTGGGACAGGTCCAAAATACCATTCTACATTCAAGCCACCTGGGACATGTCTCACAGGTGAGATTAATTTCTTTCTGGCCACTGTAGTGGAGAAAACCCAAAGTATCCCAGAGAGCCATGACTCTGAAAGAGCAATTCTCTCCTTTTCCACCCAAAGCAGAGGTCAGGCAAACAGCAGTTACACAGGCTTAGAGCTCTAGGCTGGGTTACGTATCTCAAGCAGGTTATTTCCAAGCCTGCCCAGGTCTCCATGTCCTGGTTACACTCTCTTATGTTTCCAAACTTTCTTGGCTAGCAGCAGTATTTTTGAAACAGCATCCATGGAAATTATGGTCTTGCTTCACTGCACACACTTGGATGGTAGCTGGTTATGGCTGTATCTTATCTGTAGCATTTTAAATCTAGTGGCCTGCATTTAAGTATTTTTCATTTATTAAAACTGGGTGAAGCATAACTCATTCCATAAATGATCACTTTTTTCTTAAGGTGTGCTCAGTGATTTAATCTTTTTTCTTTAATTCAACATTTCAGGGTTTTTTGTTGTTTTTTAAAGAGGAATATGTACTAGTTATTTATGTGTGTACAGACCATATTTGTGTGGGTTTTGTGCTGATTGGCTGCATGTGTGTTTACAATAGCCTGTGTGTTATCCCAGCCGTCAGCCTAAAAACACTTCCAAATTATTCCACATCAGAAGCAAAGAGGGTTTGGATAGACTCCTAGGGGAAAGTCTTGAAGTGGTGCCCAAACCTCAGTCCCAGTGCTGTAAGTCAGGCACGTGGCTGATATTTTATCCACCCCAACTTGGACTTTCGCAAGCTGTTTTGTTTGTGGAGGAAATGGGAACTTGGGAGCAATTTTAATCAGTGATTTCTTGGAGATGGGCTTCCTCCTTTCCTTTGTCCTCTTTTTCTCTCTTGACACATGTGCTTGCACTCTGCCCACATTTTCTAAGGAATGATGGAAAATATGCACATGTAAGCACAATGGTTAGGCTGTACTAAAACAAACCCCTTGGTGTATAGGGACTGACCTGGTTACAATTTGTGCCTTTGGAGTGACGCTGGTTTTATGTGTAAAACACTTGAATTACTGTAGGTGGATGTCCACTCAGGATTTCAAGTTCAGTTCTGTCACTAAGGTTTGGTGTTTGCTGCTAACCTCAAAGTGGGCTGGGAAGTTCAGACCTAAATGGTGCTGTAATAAAAAGCTGGAAATGCTCCAGTAAATACTCCAGGCTTTGTCCTCATAAGTGTCATAAAGGTAATGATCAAAGCTTTTAGACTGCAACTTCTGTGAAGGGGAAATAGGAGGACGACTGCTGATCCTTGGGGTCCTCAGCTCTCAGGCAGCTTTGTTGCATGGCTGCCCTGGGACCGAACATTGCAGGTCTGAACTTCACAGGCAATGCCCTAGGACGTGGTGTCCTGAGTCAGGTGTCTCCCAGCCAAGCTGAGCTCTTCAGCTTGGAGAAACAGCTGCCCTTTGGACCAGACTGCCCTTCAGCCCACCCTGAATTCCCATGAACAACCCAAAATCTGCAGCGGTCATTCAGGAGAACATGGATCATCAGTTTTGTAGCTGTCTCTCAGGCCAGTTTAGGTCAGCAGTGGCCAAGGATGTCAGAGGGGACAATCCTACATCATGTGAAAAAAAGCAGTGTTGTATTGTCTCAAAAACAACCCCCTACAGTGTGATTTCAGGTCTAGAAATACCAGAGTTCTTTGCTTTTTTAGCTGCACTAAAGATGACATTGTTTTCCAAAAATGTTGGTGTTATTGTGGCTTGGAAGCTCAATACTGGAGCCAGCTCTGATCTTGGACCTTCAGTGACTCATATAATAGTCCGCTTTACTATTGGAGTAAATATGACTTTTTGAAATGTAATTTAAAACCAGCACGTGCATTGATCTAGGAATGCAAAATCATTTTATTACTATCTCATCTCAAAACATTTTCCTTGCCTGTCTGCAATTCTGAATTGTAAAATGTATTACAGAAGCACATCTGTCATACTTTATGATGTGAGGTCAGACATTCTATGGTTATTGTTTGTCTCGAAAAAATTTTAGAAATCCAGCGCAATGCAAGAATAATATATACAGCATCAAAGTTAGAATCAGGTCCGTAACATTTTGCCCATCTGAGGCAAAGATGCTAAAGGATTGGTAGGAGGATGTACGTTGGATGGGACGGAGTAAGAGGTGTCTGTCTTACAGAGATTGGCAATTCCTTTAGTTGAACCTCCTTACAGAGGTTGTGCTCTGAGGCTGAGAGAAAGATCTAAACTTCTCCTTCCTAGGTGGTGCAGAAGTCCAGTAGAGTAGGCACAATGCATGTGATCACTTGACTCCAGGATCTGGAGCTTTCAGACTCTCATCTTTTCCTCTGCAACTTTATAAAAGAAATTCAGGAATCTGGCGACACTCAATGACCTTACAGAGAAAAGCAATAATCGCTCTGGAACTTGGGCCAATCCTTTTCCTCATTAGGGCAATGAAGCTTTTATCGCTCCTGCAGTAATGATGCATTTTTAAAGCATTTCACACCTACTTTAAATCTCAGTAAAGACCATGAAACTTCTTTGGTCGTGGCCACATGGTATCTATTGTTAAGCAGACTGTTAAAATGAATCAACCCATATTAAGCAGCCAAAATTACCACTTGCTATCACTTGCCTGAATCTGTTCCCTCAGAGACAGCCCCGTAAAGAGACTGAATGCTGATTAAACACTTCTCCGCCAAGTGGAGTCCGAAAAATTCTGGCAAGAATTGCCTGTAGAAAGCATGGAAAAAAATGTAAAAGATGTAAAAGGCTTCATGCATCGGTCTGCTTGAATTCAAACTGTCCCCCGCTGCAAAACCCTTCATTAACAAGCCTTCCATCTGCCCGATGAGAGCTTCTGTGTCTTGGCCCCAAATTTCCTTGCTCTCTCCCCAGGGGCATTATCTTGTGAGTTCATTATTACTGCTGGCTGTAATTCATACTCCAATACACAGTGCTATTAGCAAAAAGATTTTAAAAAATTGGTAAATGGCCTTGATTTGCCTCAGAGCTCAGACTGGAGGCTTAAACGTTTCCTTGGAGGCAACCATCCAGGGCAGGACTATGGGAAAGAAGCTCAGCCCATGAGCCTTCAAATGCACTTGTTGGCAGTGGAGGGCGGGAGGTTAAGGAGCAACTTGCTTGTGATCTTTCCCACCAGGCTACTTAAACAGAAGCATCTGGTCCATCTCTAAAAGGTCTATTTGACCCCTGGACAGGCTGGATCCTTGAGTAAAAGGGTGCTGCTTTGTGCTAGCTGAGCATGTGGCTCCACAGCCTCCAAATAAAGCTCGTGGCTTGTGGAAAGCTGAATGGAGAGTAGCTGTCTTGCTTGCTGGAGAACATGGCTTTGATTTCATCTTCCATCACTGGGCTGGTTGTTCTTGAGCCAAGGGACGTACCAAATTCGGACAATCTGCTGTGTTACTGCAACCCAGTTCCAAAAAGAAAATCAATGCTTTGTTTAGATTTTCCTTTTCAGCCTCTTTCCTCCTCTCCTTTCCCCTGGTCTTCCCTCTCCCCCCTCTGAAGCACGTACATCAGTGAGTCTTAAGGGAGCAATCACGCTTGTTCACAGTGAGGGAATTTAATCTCCTGGTAATTATAGATGGAAAATCACAACATTGGGAATGTTTTCACTTGAGCAGAGGGGCATTCCTGCCACAACTTGGATTGTCTTGGAAGAAGCAGAGTGCTATCAGGATCACGGGATGCTGAGCTGGTCTGAGATGGAGGTAGAACCATCTGGTGCCCAGTGCGTCAGTCAGTGAGATCAGCCCTGGCTTCTCCTGCCCAGGTGGCTGCCACCAGCTCTGCCCAGGTGCAGCGCTCACACCAGCTTACCCAGCAGAGGGGATTTGAATGGACCTACTGCCAAACTCTGGAATAATTCTTCAATTGCATTTATGCTGGAGTAATTTATTTTGGTAGGTCATGGTTTTTACTGAAAATACGCTGTATTGAAACAGGGACTGCAAGCAATCATGCCACTGGGGCTGCTGTAGCTGAAGGTGTGTGTGCAACTGCAGAGGTTGCTGTGGTTTAGGTTGTGCCTCCTTATTTAGCTGAATCAGTGCAACTTGTGTGCTGAGTTGCACCTGAACTGAGAATTTATCTGTTTGCCTAGGCTTGTCTATCAACTCCAGTAACTGCTGGGAAGGCAATAGTGGGTGAAGGGCATTGCAGATGTGCAGCAACCCTCCAGCTCTCCAACGAGCCGGTGGTGCTCGTCTCTATCCTTCGACTGGAATTCCTTAGCTTTGCAGATGAAGTTGAAAAATCGATTTGAGTGCCTTTTTGGGAGTCATCCCAAATAAAATTGGGCTGACTTGGCACAAAGGTGGGAAATGAGTTTCATGCAGGGCTTTGCTTCCTTTCCACTGCTCTGGTATTGCTGTCCTTTCAGTAAAGCTCCTGTGGGTCTGGGAGAAAGGCTTAAGGAAGAGGGGAAGAAAACAGGGGAGAAAAAAAACAAAAAAGGATGGAAACTGCTCTTCTCTAGGGTGTCACCTGGTAGAGGAGGACTGAAAAGCTCTGCTGCTGGACCCTGGCTAAATGGGATCACAGATGGCTCACAGCGACAGTGGGATGGTATAGGTGGGAGCAGGACATCTTTCTGAAGACAGAAGGATTTCAGGGGCTTTATAGTCTTTGAGGTATTTTTAATTACTTTTAACAATTTGCCTCTCCTTTGTCAGCAACAAGCAAGTTGGACTCTGGAGAGAAAGATGTCTTGCTGCTTGGCAAATTCCCTGAGAGCCTGTCCTAGCTTTTTGTCCGAGGACACCAGAAGGCTCGCTTCTTCCCTGCCATCATCTTTTGGCAGGAAAAAGTGGTGATGGAGCCCCAGGAGATGGCATGTTAGTTCTATTGGCCGGACTATCCAGCAGGTCTCTGCAGCTGGAAGCCAGGACAGCGTTTGGGTCTCTGCCTGCTTTGCATTACCCTCCCCGAACCTAGGGCTCACTGTCAGCCACACAGGGGGCTGGAGGGCTCCCACAGTGTGCACACCAACCCAGAGGGCCTGGTGAGCAATTTCTGGCAGTTTCTAGGGCTAATTTGTATTTCTTTTGGTCACAGCAGCCCACCTTAATGAGCAGTTTTGCCTTGCATTTGACTTTTTTCCAGGATGCCAGATTTTGGAGGCTGCAAAGAGGCAGAAAATCTGCAAACTTTTAGTAAAGAGGAAAACATTTAATAAAACCCTAAAACACTGCATATTCTGTGGTGCTCTGGAAATGCTCCTGCCGTTCCCTGGTGTGAACAAAGGAGGATGGGCTAGCAAACCCTGTAGCACCAGCCAGATACCATATTCTCTTCTAACTCCAGATTTTACTAATACAACTTCAGGCTGAATATCCCAGCAGAGCCTTATTAAACAGAGAGGTAATTCATATGTTCCAGCTCTCTGCAGCTGAGCTTAGGGAATTATTCAGTGGTGGCTCTGGTCTGCAGTCCCACAGTGTGGCAATGACCTGTAGTGAGGAAAACGGGAGGAATACTGCAGCTGGGTTACTCTCCCCAAATGAGAAAGAGGTAAACAGAGATAAGCAGGTACTTGGTAATGGATATCCTTATTTTCCAGCACTGGTTCCCTCTTTATTTCTTCCAAGCTCTGCCTCAGTATCTTATATAATTTGGAAGTCACTTGGCTGGTTGCATGTCATTACATCTATTTCATGGTGTTGTTTTTATCTGTAAAAATAGATTTCTAAAAGCAGATTTTTCTATTTCTTTGTCTGCGCTTTATAAAAGACTCATTGCCAAGTGTTTGAAACCCTGCGTCAATCAACAGTATTTTCTACATACGAAAAGAAGAATAATTTGAATTCAAATACGATTTCAAAACTTGGAGTTTTGGGGATTTTCCCCCAGGGTTTGAAATAGGTATAATTTTAAGAGTACTTATAAGTACTTATGTCAAACTAAGTTGTAACTACAATTTTTTTTTTTTTTTTAACAGAAAGTTGAAATTACTGATAATGAGACTTCCGGACAACTTCACTTGAAACATTGATATTTTGAAACCTGTGAAAAATCTGGGAAATACTGCCAACATTTTTAGATGCTGAATTAAAAAATAATCATGATTCTGGGAAGGGGCTTATTTATCCCTAACATCACCTTGTCACTGGCGATGGTAACCCATCCCAGGCTGCTGTGTGCTCTTCTCCTGTACCTTGCTCAGTAAAGGACTTGCTTCTGGAAGTGCTGTTGCACGTAACCAGAGTTGTGGCTCTTATAACTTACTCAGAGTTGAGCCAGCCTTGCATTTTCCTCAGCAGCCTAATGCCATACTAATTTAAAAACTGCAACGCTGAAAGGCAAACAAAGAAGAGGATTAGACCAAACTAGTTCCAGAGCACACATTGTACATACTAATGTCTTGTTGAAATAGGAGAAGGCTAAAAAATACTGCCCATGCTTTAACGAGAATGCAAGCTTGCTTTCCGAAAACCTGCCTCCTTTTGCCAATCAGATAGGGGGTATCCTGCATTGCTAAAGGAGCCAGGCTAATAAGATTATGGTTTATCACTTTGTAAAATAAAACTGTACTGCTAGAAGAATACAATTTATATAGGAATTGTGCTAAACCCCCAGTATGATCACTGGACTCTCCTCCTGAGGTTGTTGAGGGGAAAGCACTGAGCCTTGCAAATGTTTCCATGTAGACGACTCTGCATCTCCAAGAGAAAAAACCATCAGCCACTTTATGTCCCGAGTTTCATCTCAGCCAAGCAATGGCATAAGCAAAGTCAGGCTTGGTGAGAAACAAATGTGCACATTTCAAATCTGGTGTTTCAAATGTGGCACGTCACAGATCTTGTATTGAGCTAGCTGCATACACTGTGCCTGCTGCATGACAGAAAATGTACTCAGAAAATGTACAGAAAATGGATTCCCACCCTCTGGGCAGCGACAACCCCACCATGCAGCAGCAGCACTGGAACCCCAAAAGGGGCTAAGGGATAGGAAACGCTTTCCAGCTCTGTGCCTGTTTCTGGTGGGTTTTAAAAGTAGTTTTACACTTGCGTTTCTTTATCTTTGTTCCCTATGAAATCCCCTGCTAGGCAGAACAGACGGTGCTGTTGGAGAGAGAGATATCTCTGGAAAGAAAGAGTATTCACCCACTGCAGTCGCTGTGAGGTAGTAGAGGGGCTAACTCAGCAACCCTTAAACTACTAGCTCAGTAGTAGTTCAAGTGCAGGAAGAGCAGTTGTCAGCATAACGGCGCCTCTGTGGTGGGCTTGATGGGTGAGGATTTAACCCTCTCCGCTTGGTTTCCCGATTGGTATGCTAAAGGTCTGGCTTATAGGGTCAGGGGATACAGCAGCAAAGCTGAACTTAGCCTTTAGCTCCTTTCAACCCTTCCCTCTCCTGTTTTGCTTTTCACCAGCAGGAAAATATTTGCAAGAGGGCATCGGGCAGAAGGTGGCTTGCTTTAGCTCTGACACAGGCCACGTGAACAGCTCCTTGGGGCTGACTCCCAGGACCACTGAAGTCAGTGGCACGAGTCCCACCATTGCTTAAGGCTTTGCTAGGCTTGCTCCTAGCTGGTTATTGGAGAACACATGGGCTGTAGTTTCTGTCCTAGAAATTCCTGACGTTTATGGACTTTTGACTTAGTTGTTTTTGGAAAACATTAGCTATGGCTTGGCATCCTGCCTAATCACTCCTTCTGGAGTCTCGGTAATTGGCTCTGTTTGGGGAATTCGGAGGCTTCCCCCTCCTGTGTCCAGTTTTTATTTACAGAACCTTGTACCAATCTAAGAGCTAACGGAGGTGCCAGTTTTCCATTAGAAAGCTAATGGTAATCCCCCCTTCTCACTTTATCCAAACAAACCTGGTGTGCCACATTCCTCCTGTCTGCTGTTACAGTGGAGAAGCAGTCCCAGGAAAGCCTAAGTGTGATGTGAAAAGAAGCAAGGTATGAGAGAGGGAAAAAGTTGGAGGTCTTCTGCTTGGGGAAAAGCTGGCGTTCTGGTGCAAATACCTGGTGCTGTTGGTCCTGCAGCTCCCTTGGGTGGCAATTTGAGTGCAAATGCTCTCATGAAGCTCTTGGAAACTCCCTTTGGGGTTCAGGGTTATTTCAAATCAGTTTTGCTTGGTTGTTTTTTGGTTTGGGGTTTTTTTTTTTTTAAATTTGCAGTGTGCTAAAGCCAAGCTGTATAACCTGGGACTTAGCTTCCCCTTGGGGACTCTCCAGGTTTCCCCACCTGTAGCTCAGAAGCAGTGTTTAAAATCCCAGAGTTTTAGACATAGAATCATAGAATCGTTTATGTTGGAAAAGACCTTTAAGATCATCCAGTCCAACCATTAACCTAACACTACCAAGTCCACCAGTAAACCAATTAAGGGTAGACTAGTAATTTCATGTTTCCTGGCTTGGTGGCTGGATTAATTTTTAATGAAAGTAAAAACTAGGAATCATTGAATATGTCTGGGTTCTTCCTTTTCAGTTCACAGCTTTTAAAGAGGAATTTTAGACAGGTTTTTTTCCCCTTTTACAGACAAAGCTGTGTTTCTGACCCACAAGTCAAGAACAGAAGATTTTAAGACACCAGTATCAAAGCAGAGTTTTGAATTAAAGGACTCAATGCTCTGCACTCGCTGTTTCTCCCCCTCTCCCCCATCCTCACTAGGTCTCAGACAAGGCACTCGGGATTTCTCAGCATCTTCCTAAAGTCTGAGGCTCTCTGTGGTTTATCCTCACCAGCCTCACTGAAAAGCATCACTGTCCTGCTCGAGCTCTGCTGGCACATAAATCTCTGGGGTCTATGAGATGGGAATGGGATTCGAGGTGATTAAATAGTGAGTATCTGCTAAAACCAAATCTCAGCCAGTGGGAAGCAGATAGGGCTGAAGCATCTTCCCCTCTGACCCACAGGCACCCGCATCAGTTGGACCTGCCATCAATGAAGCCCACGTCCCGAGGGCTGACGTTCACCTTGACGTACACCCCTTCCATCTCCCTCCTAATGAATGGGAGGTTGCAGGGTGCCTGTCAAGGCAGGATTTGCCCTTTAGTGTCAATAACTTCTCTGACAGCCTATTTACTCTTTCATCTCCTGGCTGTTACTGCTGATTTATGCAATTTGCGGTACTGAGCGATACAGCAGCTGCAGGGAGGAGGAGATGAGAACCAGAAACCCCGCAGGCTTCCTAGGAGATGTCTTCTCTAGTAATAAATCTGGGATGGAGGAAAGTCTGCTCTGATCCTCTGTGCCTGCTCCAGTGTGTTGGGAAAGGACCAAACACCAGGATGATGCTCTCCAAAAGGAGATGTTGCCTCTTTGTTTCTTTCCTCTGCAGCTTTTTGGGATGCTGGAGCCTTATGACTGTTGGCTGGAAGATGCCATTGACTCAGTGATCTCCTAACGCATTCAGCTGTCAGCGGCTCTCACCAAACACCATTCTCCCTCCGTCACGCATGAGCACTTGCATGTAGAGCTCCCCAGGCATGGGCTGGAGCCCATGGGGATTACAAAAGGAACAGGGATTACAAAGAAATGTAATATCTGTCAAGCCAGAGACCGTGTGGCTCTAATCACTGATCAGTGATTAGAGCCACACAGTGCGAGGGGCCATACAAATTGCTACCGATGGAGATGTTCTTTGCCCTACAGATCTCATGGCGCTTGGCTGTTAATCTCACCGTGGGGGCTCCGGGTTGTTTCTGCCACCACTGTTGAATGCAGGAGATGTTTACTGAGTTATTCCTTGTGTTGCATGAGTGAGGGTGATGGAAATGGTGGGCAGGATGAATTTAGGGTTGATTGCCTGGTGCCTCCTGATGCTGTGCCTAATAAAGGTGTGCTGTTGTCACTTGAGGTGCACCCTGGGTAGGTTGACAAGGTGTTGGGATGGAGACCACCTCTCCTTCTCCTCCTACAACGTGAAAGGGGATGAAGTGCCTCGCCATGCGGGCCTTGTCAACTCATCTATTTTCATTATGTAAATGAAGCAGGAGGACAGCAATAATGTCATTTAATAGAGAAACACACTGACAAAGCACAGCAGAACTAATACCAAACAAATCAATTGTCGCTGTGACAATTCCCTTTCCCATTTTATCTGAAATACCTACCGAGCACTCGCTAAATTTGCTTGCATGCTGAAATCACCAAGTAATGAACCTTTTTTTGCAAGGAAATGCTTTTTTTCTCTAACTTGGAAGGCCTTCTCCCATTTGTGGCTTTCTCTATCAGATTACCAATTTGCTTTCCCAAAGGAATTGCAAGGTATATGGCAAAATCTCTAGTTAGGGCAGCAGATAAACAAATGAAACATCCAAGTTATTTGAATTTTCAATGTGTTATAATATGCTATAGTTAAAAAAAAAAAGGAAGGTTTTTTTGTTTTGTTTTAGTTTGGCTTTTTACTTGGTAATGTTAGGTTACTGGTTGGACTGGATGATCTTAAAGGTCTTTTCCAACCTAAACGATTCTATGATTCTATGATTTACAAACTTCTTACTGAGGGCACAATCTGGTTTCTGGTGTCTGAACTTTTAATGTGAAAGGGAAAACCTGCAGCTGTTAGCACAGAGCCAGGTGAAGGGCTTGCTTTCTCTCCTTTCCAGTGTTGTAGGTCTCTCACCTCCCATGGTAGGTTTGCTCAGTTCCTTGCCCTGTCTCCTGATGCTTCCCCATGGCCTTCTGCAATTCTGTCATACAAATGAAGAGATTTTTCACTGAGTGAAAAAACAGTTTTGTCTAAATGCCAGGCAGATGTTTCAAGCACAACCGCTCTGGTGAGGTTCATGGGGAGGGTTTGATTTCCTCCAACAAGGTATTGCCATGGTGTTGGAGAGAAGAGGTTTGGTTTTACCTGAAACCAGCCAGTGAAATCTTCTGGATTTGAAGTGTGGGGTTATATAGGGCCCAAGACTGTCCCTAGCAGTTCTGGTAAGGGTCTTGCATTGCATGGTGATCCCAAGGAGACTAGGATAAAACCTACATCCTAGCCGAATTTCCTACCTGCATATGAACCAGGCAGGGCATCTGTACGCATGTCTATGAGTGGTGTGGAGACAGTCAGCATTGTGTCTTCTGCTGTGTGGTGAAAATTGGGAGGCATTCATTGGGACTGAAACTTAACACCTGCCTCTTGCTCAGGATTGCTTAACTCACACGCTTTGAATGCGGTTGCTTGTGGTCTGTCTCCTAGCAAACCTTTCATGTGCACAAGATATAGGCCTCTATCAGAGCAAGGCTGAAGAGCTTAAGAACACCCTGCAGAGGCATAGGGCATCCTCCAGTGTACAAAACTCTTCTGCTTGGGCAAACGAAGGAAAAACACATCTCCTGACTCCTGCATAGGCACTTTGGAAGTTCATCAGTAAGTTAATAACGTGTTAAACTATAGGCTCTCTCTGCTTTTCTTGGGAAAACAGCTGGCATGGCTTCAGTGCATAAGCTGAAGTTCAGAGTGAAGCAGCCAAGAGGAGTTAGTGTCCTGCTGATTTCTGGTTCCTGAATGCCTGCAGTCTATCAATTTCTGGGGAAAAAGAAGAGAGGTGAATTGAAATGAAGAAAACTGGTGCAATCTTGCCCGAGCCCGGAGCCTGGGGAGCCGTGTCCCATCTCTTCATGTGATGCCATGAGGCAGATACAGCTCATCCATCACACTGAGGCATGCGTCCAAGCCTTCTAATTAGTGAATATAACCGGAGGTTTGGAGCTTAAACTGGTTCTGACCTGTATTTTTTAATTAAGGCATTTTTTAATATAACCCCTGCTTCAGGTCATCTGATATACTAATCTGGACATAATGCCTAACCTTCTTAACCCTAGATTGTTACTTCTGCACTTTAATGCCAGTCTTAAAGAAACATTGCCCCATAAATTAGATGCCAGGTACTAAACAGGAACAGAACTGGCTGCGAATTAAAATGCTCTTAAGGAATAATTAGATGGGCCCTGAAGATCGGCTCCCAGCTGACATTCTTCGGCCTCTCATAAAAACACAAAATGCTTATGTTCCCCTTGTTAATGCTGCCTCCGTCTCATTCAGTGTGTTTGCCTGTAGGGTCAAAGGGGGTGTCCCATCTTCCTATGTCAACCCCATGCCTGATAATGGCTCAAAATGAGCAGGGACAGTATCTCCAGATACTCTTCAGGATTGTTGTTTTCAGCTGGCTGATGGCCACCTATTCCACTTGTATGTCGGGGAGTGGAGATTTTTGATAAGCGTAAGAGCACTGTGGAGGAGACCCTTGTTCCTATCATCAGACGGAACAACTGATGAAGTCAAGGGATTAATGAAAGAAAACCAAGCACTGTGCAATTTTATGAGAGCCTTTTTTATGGGTTTTTACTTATCCTGTATTGTTCTGTGTGTAGCAATATCACGCTGAGAATCACAGGGAGAAATGCTAATTCAGTGTTTTTATATAGGGGAAACAGTATGCTAAGTGCATTCCTTAAGTCAGTCCAGAAACCGCCTCCTGCAAAAATTCATGAAAAGCACATGTAATGCCTTGTCAAGCTTGGCTCTTTTATCTGGGATAGTTAAAATATTTTCACTAGGGGAAGATAGGTTGCTGGGTGGTTTGTTTGTTTGCCTGTTTCTGGATAAAGATCTTCTGAAGGTGGGAAAACACCCGTCTTCCATCTGACAGGCAGGAAGATGCTCTACACTGCAGCCTCTGGGCACAGTTTGGACTGTGATTTCCTAGGGGAGCGAATGACAAAACATATATAGCCACAACTTTTTTCTTGCTTACCAATTCTGGTAGGCTTCTTATAAGTAACCAGCATGGCGTATCAGGCAGAGAAAAAACTTCCTCATCATCTCAAATACAATAAAAAGAAATTGAGGAATGGAAAGAACAAACAATTTGACTGTAAGAGCCTCAAAACTCCATTCCCACCAGCTCTCCAAAGTACAGTGTTTCAAACATTCATGGCTCAATTTACCACGTATTTGATGGGGGAAGTGTTTACGACACATTCTCTGCATTCCTTTAGTAGAAGTGCTGTAAAATTGGACTTCCCCCCCCCCCCCCCCCAATGTGATGCAGAGAATGACTCACATCTGGAAAATTTACCTTACAGCTCAGCACTGAGCTTTTCTTACAGCAACTTACCTAAAGGAAAAATCAGACGTGACCCTGTGCATTTGTTGCCCTGCAAGCATGGGTGTTCATATGTACTCTTGTATACTTAGGGTTAGTTCGAGTCATGGTAGTAGCAGAAATTGAGAGGTATGGGCTTATGCAGAGGCTTTATAGGCTCTAATGGGGGAGAACTGGTTAAATCAACATTAGGTCATGTGGAAGGGCATGTTTCCCCATGGTCATGGTTATCTATACCCAGTGTGGCAAGAGGGGGAAGGAGAAACTTGATGTTACAGTTGATTAGGTTATCTGGAAGCGTGGAGAAGGTTGGAAATGTGGCCATCAGACAAGGCAAAAGCACCAAACACAAAATGTTTGTAAACTGGGCTCTAAGGGTATCCAGGGAAAGATACCAGAAAAGCATGGTTGATGGCAGTGTGGTGTGTTGAGGTCCTTGAACTACCCCTTGGAGGTGGAAAGATCTCAGAGGAGGACATTGTAGGAGGGAGCAGTGCTGCTTCTAGCTCCACAGGGCACTTGGGAAGGAAATGTCCCTGGATGGTCCTGCACTCATGGCCTTGCAAATCTGCCACCTGGATCAGCCACTTGCATGTCACTGAGCTTTGACTGTAGACATGTCCTCAGTCGAGCAGGAGGAAACTCATCCAGGTACAGTGACTGCAAGCTGAAGTCATAAAATGGGTATTAGATTAATGCTTTTTAAAGATCAGAGGATTTTAACAATTGGAATAGATGTCCAAAGGATCTTGTGCATTTTTTCTCAGCTTTGTCTCAAGCTTATATCTGTCATGCAGTGGCAGATTCCTCCTCAGCCCTGGGTTATTTGACTTGATGGAGGAATTTCTGGGTGCAAAGCACAACCCGCTCTAACACAGAAGGCCAGGTTGGCAGTTTCTAATGATTTCTTCCTGCTTTCAAAGCTTCTGATTAAATCTGTGTCTTTTCCCACAAGTTGGGAGCCAAGCCCAGAGAGTGAAATTCCATATGATTCGCCAATTAATTCCACCTGCATTCCTGCATGCTGCCTGATTGTGAGGTCTCAATTGGTGCAGAAATGGGTATCTCTCCTTTCCCAAATACCTTCTTCTCTTAAGACAGTAGCCCCAGCTTCTCATCAAACCTCCTACAACACAACAGTGCTATAACTGCTCTTCCCAACTCGAGTGGAGTTGCTACCGTCCCTCTTGATGATACACAAGGGTGTCATGACTTTTTATGTCACATCAGATGATGCGGTGGGATAATAAGAGCTGATCGGATGCAGCAGCAGTCATTTTGAAATTGAAGAAAAAAGGTTCTCTATGCACCAAAGAACACATCTGTTTTGTGGCATAATTCAAATTAACTTGGGGGAATTCACTACATCTCGGGTGTCTTCCATGGTGACATGCAACACAGAAATGCAGTCTTGGAAAGCTTTTGTGAAAGCTCAGCAGCCAGAGCGGTTTTAAATTGCTTTTGCCTTTTTTTTTTTGTTTAAAAAAAAAAAGAAATTCTGACAGCAATTTCCTACTCTTGACTGATTCTACCTAATTTGCACTTGCACTGATTGCAGTTTTATAAACAGGAATGTATCTCTCTACCAAGGGGGGAGATGTTTAGCATTTCACCTTTCTCCCGGATGAAATGCAAATTGCCTGCATTAAACCTCTCCACGTAGGGTGATGCTGGGAGACCAGAGAGCAGCCTTGCTTGCTGCTGCCTGGCTCACATGGGAGCACTCCAGTCCCCTTCACAGGGACCCCCAGAAAAATTAACTCCCTGTGCTCGGCTTGCCCCTAGGGGAATGCGATTCAGGGGTTGATGTCAGCAAATGGACCTCAGGACCTGCTGGAGGGAAGCAAGTGTGCTATGGTATGGTGCAAACTGAACTGTACCAACCAGGAGCCAGGCAAGAGGCATCTCCTGGGGAATTAAAACTTTAATCCCTAAGGATGCAGCAGAGAGATTATTTCCAGGGCGAGGAAGCATGAGGTAGCTGCCGTTTGGGCTGCCGTGGTACCTTCAAGCTTAGTCCAGATGACAGCCTATGCTTGCAAAGCTCACTGTCTTCCTCTCAAAGACAGATGGATGGAATGAGGGTCCAGTGGGGGTCTAAAGGAGAGGGTTTCATCCTCTGAAAATATGTCCCAGTGCTAGCTGAACACGTAGTTTCCCTAGCTCTCAACAGGAACTTTGCTGTTGGGAGCCAAAATTGTTCTGATACATCCCCAATGTCAAATGTTGATAAAGAGCTGTCTAAGTCTTTTTTTTCTTCTTAATCTTAACTGAAGTGTATTTCTTTTCCCTTAAAACTGGAATAGAAGTTTTGAGCCTCTCTGAGCTTTGTAGATTGCAAAATCTGAGCAATCCTCCCCACAGGAACATCTGGCAAAGAGGAATCCTCACGGCTTGAATGGAGGCAGTCTGCTTGGAGTGGGTCTTCCCCACGGGATGTT
This sequence comes from Pelecanus crispus, assembly GCF_030463565.1. Taxonomy (NCBI): domain Eukaryota; kingdom Metazoa; phylum Chordata; class Aves; order Pelecaniformes; family Pelecanidae; genus Pelecanus; species Pelecanus crispus. The sequence continues at coordinate 42,261,750 of NC_134647.1, read as the reverse complement.
CGCTACAGGTAGCTGCAGAAAATGACCCTGTGTCTGGTCTTGTGGGTCTCAGATTGGACCATAACTCTGGGGAGATGGATTCTCTGCCATGGACCAGCTGGATGAGCAGCAATGGTCATATCACCTCCTGTGCCTCAGTTTCTCCAGTTGCTAAAACAGCAGCAATGATATTCTTTCTTATGTGGTATTTCAAGACTCCTGAGGAAATGGTGGAAGGTATGGTCATACTCTTCCTCTGAGCTTTCAAAGGGGCCATGCAATTAAATTAACCACTGAATCTTGCTAACAGCAGTACAAAATGTGTGATCTCTTGTTGCAGTTAATCTCAGATTGTGGTACTACTCGGGAGTCTGCATGGTTGTTACTTACTGGAAGCGTACCCCAACCTTAACCCAAAACACATGTGGCTGGTAGAGCTGCCCCAAGGGAAGGGCCTTTGCCTGCAGTTTTGCCTGGCATGACCACTAGCTGCAGGGGGCTGCGGCAGCTCTGGGTGCTCACTATGGGGCTGCCCCTTCAAGGGGAGTGAAGGGGCTGAGCAAGGTGGGGCTTTGTCCTAACAATGGGATGGAGCCAGCTCAGAAGAGGATATAGGGCAGGAGCTCAGCCAGTAGCAAGTCTGGGAATGGGGATAGTAAGGGAGGAGAAGGAGGATTTTTATGACTGTTTGCATTAGTATGGGGCTACTGAGGACATGAGCTCAGCTTGCTTCTTGCTCTTCCCATCTCTGTCTGTGCTGTCTCAGCTAGGCTCACTTTTTTCCCCGCTTAGGTTAATAAGCATAGAGAAGGGAAAGACAGCAGTAATCTTCATTAGAGGGGAAGCTGGGCTAATTAGCTATGGAAAGCAAACACTCAGGGCTCAGGAGGCAGGCAGAGAGCCTCGACACAGTGGGGATCACCCTATTTATTGCCCAGCCCATGGTGTGTCTGATCACCTGCATGTAGGAAGGCTCTGTGTACACACACGAAGTAAGCCTGAGCTCAGCATAGAGAGCAGGGGTCTTTTAGAAATGAGAGTAACCTGTACAGTCCTCAAACCCACAAGAAAAGATGCCTTTCTGGATTAGGTCCTGGTGGTATCCATGACCTAGGTCAGGAGGTGTTGGTCCAAGAGGTGCTCAGCAGTAGCAAATGCAATGGGGCTCCAGGTGTTTGGGCCAGGTCTTTAAGAACTTTAGCCTCCCAGAGGAGGGTGATGAGAGCAAGACAAATTGCCATTTGCCAAAAAATTAAGCTTTAGTGCCCCTGTGTCTTGAACACTGAGGGTACTTCTTGCCCCTGCATCTGAGGAGGAGCATGGTGGAAGTAGGTACAGGTAAAATGGTGGAAGACAGGCAGTTAGAGACTGGAAATGTTGGATTTGCTTGGTTGTGAGAAGGGAACAAAATCACAAAGTCAGCAGGAAAGGCAGATGTGGGCCTGCCCTTCACCAGCCCCTGTGTGTGGACCCTGTGAGTGGGTGCACCTGGTGAAACCAGAAGGAGCCAGGGAGGAGACACAACCTGCTCCACCTGGTCTGAGAACTTTTTTCTTATGTTTTTTCTACTTTTTTTGAAGTCATTTCACCATTTCTCAATCATTTTTATTTTGCCTCTCTCCTGTTCCATCCACCACCATCCAAATGTCATGGCTGATGCTTTGAATACAGCTTAGCAATTTTTGTTCATGGGAAGCATTACAAGAGAGCGTCTTGTCTACAACCCCCCTCAGGAAGACTTATTTTGTGCTTAGCTGTCATGCATGTGGGTGCCAGAAAATGAAAGAGGAGTAGCTGTTGGATTCTTCATTCCTGCCCTGGTCCAAGAGCCTGTGCAAGACTATCTCCATCATGACCATCAGATATCAGCTCTCTGTAATGTGTGAGTAGGTGCCTGGGGATGTTTTGAGAGGGGCATTTTAGGGTTTCCTGTGTTCTGTTTCTGAGGCAGAGTTTTGGGCTGGAATTTGGATCTTGAGGCCAAATGCAATGGTTCCAGACAGCCCCCCTTTTTTTTGTGAGTGCATCTGCATGGGCTAATGCTTATAGATAGCTTTATCAAACTATTAGGCTGCCCATCCCAGAACTTGATTCTTGGGCAGGTTGTATTTTGCTCTCTTTCTTTTCTTTCTTAATTCTTGCCTTTACTGGCTGTTGGTTTTGGTAGCAGCTGGCTGTTTCTTGCCATCCTGGCTCCCAGTGTTTGGGTTTGGGGAGGCAGCTGGAGACAATCTAACAATGCACCGCTTTAAAAAAAAGCGGAGGATTCCCTTTTTTATCATCCTTGCTCTAGTCCTGCACTCCCTTTGTTTATCTAGTGCTGGCTTCAGTGCTTGTTGGACCCTGATTTAACTCACTAAGCTGGCAAAAAAGGGATCCAACAAAAACACTAAATGATTTTCCTTTTTTTTTTTTCTGCTGGGTTTGTGAGTTAAAACAGCTCTGAGTGTCTGGATGAGAAGCCTATATCTTGAGCCTGCTGCTATTTGTGTTGTTGACAAAAGTCCTGCTGGCTTCAGAAGGGAGTAGACCCAGGGCAGGAGCCGCGGTGCATGTCCTTTGAGAAGGCTGCCCCAAATTTACAGTGGGTGTCACGGAGCAAACGATGCTTGGGCTGAGTCCTAGTCCGTTTGCTGTGTAGGTGCTTTGATGGGGAGAATCCTTCTTGATTTGCGGTGGTCCCTCGTCCTTTCCCTTGCTCTGCTCCCTCCCTCCTATGGCATCTGATCTTCTTTTCCTAATTTTGGGGGATTAGGGGATGAGAGGTCCGTCTGCCCCGGAGGCATGTTTAGCCTTGGGGCGTTTATGGTGCAGACAAGAGTTATGTCAACAGCATCCCATGTGGTGCTTTGCTTCATACAAAAGCCAGGTTCTTCCCCCACATCCCCTGCTTTAACTGGGAGAGGAACATGTCCAGCTCCACCCTGAGCTGGTCTGGAAAGAGGTATTTTTATTTATTTACTTTTAGCTACCATGTATTTGGGTGGTGCTGTTTGTTTCATGCCATGGTAAAATATCCCAAAATCTTGCATCTAATGCTCAACGTGTAGCCATGTCTCTGGTGGCTGGGTAGCTCAGTACTCTGCAGCTCCTGACCCCCCCTGAGGGCTTTTCTTGAGAGTGGGGGAGCTAATCGCATTGTTCCAGCTCTTTTTCCCTCTCTGCTGTTGCCACAGCATGCTCAGAGGGTTTGAATAAGGAGGGTTACACTAATTAAGCAGGGAAAGGTTGCCTCGCTGGGCTTGTGGTCTCCATCAGGCAGCTGGACCTAGAGGAAAGGGGTCTTCGTGTGACACAGAAATGTGGCTGAATGGGTGCAGCTTTTGTGTTGGCAGGGAGAGGATTTTGTGCATGGGTGTGTAAACTGGTGGCAGGTGGAATCGAGTAGAAAAAAGGACCCTGCTCCCCATGTGGATGATTGCATGAAGAAGGTCCCTTCCTCCCAATAAAGAAGGAGGAGGAAAATCGGCAATGAACAAATAGGTTTTGTTTTCCTGAGGGCCTTTCCTGGATGGAGTATTTCAGCTTCACCTTCCTCCTGATGGCTGTGGAAAGTGAGTTCAACAGTCTCCCAGGGCTCAGCTATTCAAGTTTTCCAACAGAAAAACTTTGCTTTTTCAGGACTACTTTCCCCCTTAAACAAAAGGGATATTATCTGGAGAAGGATTTTGGTTTTATGCTTTTTAAGTCAGAAAACTTCTGCTGCAGAAGCTTTCTAGCTGGCTTCCACAGTAAGTTTGTTCTTGCCACCTCTGTGGGGGTGCTTTGCAGTGCCCCTGAGCACAGCATACTGCAGTGAGCTACACCCCTGATAATTCACATTAGTCTGGCTAGCTTATAAGAGCAAACATACTGCAAAATAACTCTCGGACTGCAGTGTCCACCCTGTCCCTGGTGCATGTATTTGACTCATGGCACATCCCAATGTATTGTGGAATAATTTATCTGTCCTTTCTGGGCTCTTGTGAAGAGCTATAAGAATACAATGAAGAACAACAAACCTTATAAGCAAAATGGTTGTGACAGCAGCTACCATATTTGTTTAGCTCATCTTCTGGTCTGCGCTTTTAATAGACCACCCAATGTAACTTCATTGCAATGGTTCTCTTGGGTTAAAAGGAAGATGGGTCTTGGGCTAGGACCAAGAAAGTCAACTGCAAAGAAGGACTATCATAAGTACAGATAGTGTTTGGTTTTTTTGGTGGTTTGTTTTTTTTTTTTTATCCCCTCCTCTTTGTCCCATCATATGCCTCCAGACAGCCTGCAACAGAAAGAGAAAGCTCAGACTCCCCTCAAAGGGATAATGGACAGAAGAATGAGGCCTCATTTTATTTTATTCCTAGGAAAAATGGCATGCATTTCTCGTTCTGTAGAAGCCCAGTATAAGTTAAACTGCCAGATATTTATGACAGGAATTTGCTAAGCACATATGATTCATGATTCAGATTGCCACTTAGTCTCAGCAGGGATTTCTGAGCAGCCGTGCTGGAGGCTGTCCCGCGCAGCTTGATGTGAAGGAAGGGTATGCTTCCATGTGGCTTGGCACCGCCTTCCCAAAGGAATATCCCAGAGCAGGGGAAGATGTTTGATATCAATGTTCCTGCTGCTGTGATAGGTTAATCTCCCGAAGGAGCAGCTGGGCTTGAAGACAAGCTGTGATAGCTCTCCGCTTCTCAGGGTGCAACGTGTACCCACCTTTGCTAATGTAATCTCTCCCACTGGCTGATGGCCATCCACTTTTCCAGTCATGCAGCATCAGAAGCTACCAGATGTTGAGATATTCCAGATTGCTGCTGCCCTGGATAAATCACCCATACCTACGCACATGTCCAGTGAGGGATGTGTTGGCAGTACTGTTTGCAGGGGGAAAGGCTTAGCAGGGGTTGGTGCTGCTACTGCCTACAACCCCCGCCATGCTGAACTGCTTCAGCCCTGCATCCCCCACCTGTGAGCAGTCTTGAGCAGTCAGTTCACAAGGAGCCACCCAAACTCTTCCAGTGTTAAGGTCCTGCAAGCATCAAAAGACTCTGCTGGGTGCTGCCCATTGGGTGCTTTTCAAATGCTGCCTTGCAAATAATAAATGAATGGGCCAGGGACCGTGGCACAAATGACGTGGGGGAGTCTTGCATCCATGCTGCTCTGGGAGAGGTTCCACGAGTGCAGTGGTGGTGGATGCTCCAACACGGCTCTTCACTTTGCAGCTTCTCTGGGCCTGAGCCAGAGCTCAAGATGAGTCCCTGGGCCATGGAGACCTTCTATATGTTCTTCCTCATGAGAGCCCTTGCAAAAACCAATTTGGTCCAGTTTCGCTGTTAAAGCAGTTGGGTTTTTTTCTGCCTGCTCCTGGAGGGATGCTGTCTCGACACGCAGTTGCACTAACACTTGGGAGCTGCATGTTTCAGTCTTCCCTGCTTCCGGCAACATGTGCACCCATATCTTGTGCTAACAGTGCCCTGTTGCTGTAGCTGAAGCTTTCCTTCCTCCCTTTTCTGGGATTTTATTTGTGTGTGTATATATGTAGGTATATTTATCTACCTTTTTTTCTGCCCTCTTCTGCTTTTCTAAATACATTGAGCTTTATTAAGCTTCATGATCCCAGGTTCCCTCCATAAGAGTATCAAAAAGAACTGATTAAATGAGTGAGGGATCTCCACCCATAATCAGATACAGTCATGAACTGATGAGGATGGAGGGAGAGAGATCCAGTGTTGGTGATTAAGCTTACCTCTGGCCAGTTTTGGCTGTGAGAGGTATCCCCAACCCTTTAAATCAATGTGGCAAAGGAGCAGCACCCCACCAGAACTTTACATCCCCAGCAGGCAGAAGCTGCAGGCGATGAGCACAGTTAGCGCTCCTCATCCATCTGAAATCAAGTGAATACCCTACCAAAGCACAACCTTTCCGTGCGGTGTCTATTTTGCACTCACGACCCCTTTGGCTTGGCTGGAAGAAGATGGGTGGCAGATGTTAGAGATCTCGTCTTGGAGGGAGGAAGCGGGAAACTGTTCTCTAAACAAAATCCTCCCTTGTGTCCTGCAGTTCCCTAAAACTGCTCATTTGTGAACTACAGATATTTATCTATCCCCCCCTATATGTGTGTGTGTACATCTATAAATATGTGTGGGTGTAAACATATGTATATGTAGAATGCTTTATTCCATTACCAGTATGTTCATGTTATTTCAACAATAACAGCAGTACTGGGGCCAGAAAATGCATCATTATCAGAGCTCAGCCTTGCAAGTACCATAAATTTTTTGATGTCAAAACATTAGTGGCTTCTTTAATGTCTTGTAAGGACACTTGATGCTAGCCATCCTTATTACCTCATCCATACGCTCACCAGCTATCAAATTAATGTACTTTGGTTTTCGTGCTTTTTAGCCCATGAACAGAAATGGCATGCCTGCTTCCATTAGAATCGCAGGGTGATTTTGAAGGTACTGAAGGCTGGGCCAGCAGTTGGGTGGGAGAAGATAGACCCAGTCTAGCAAGCTGCCTTTAGCTGCTCTTGGGACCAGCCCGCGGTCCTGTGGGGCAGAAAACATGGGATGGAGCAGAGCAAGACCAATAAGGATGGCAGGAGAAGCAGCAAGGAAAGGGAGCTTGGAGCTATAGATGAGCAAGAACAAGCTGGTGGGGAGCCAGCAAAACCTCTGTAGGTCTGTGGGTGTATGGTTTGTGACACCCTGACCCTGCTCTTTCAGCAAAGAAAATTTAAGGGCTGGCTCAGAGAAGTCAAAGCAGATGCCAAATCAAGGTGTTGCCAAGGGCATTTTTCACATCTGAGCAGCCTTCCTTCCCACTGGGGAGACAAGGGTATTTTTCCCCAATTTTCCCTCTGGATCTGAGGTTTGCTTTTGTGGGTATTGAGCCAAGTTTGTTTATTGCAAGTAATCTAAATATTGTGTTCTATGTGTATTCCAATCTATATGCAAAATGGCAATTGCTTGCCTAATCTATTTTTTCTCCTGCAAACAATTTGCTTGCTCACTTCAGTATAAATCAGGAGTATGTTCTCCAATGTTGATAAATTCAGGGCTCATATAACTCCAGTCGGGGAAGAACTGGGCTCTATGTGTTTATAAACAATGAGAGAAAATCTATATCTCTGCACACAGAGTTTACATTCCATGTGGGCTCCCTTGCCAGGGTGTCCAATAAAAGAAAAGATGCATTTCTTTTCAAAAGGCACTGGAAGCATCTGGCTAGGTGGCACCATCACTGAGTCCCATGTGTGGAATCCAAAGGAGGTCAAGCACAATGCAGCAGCTCCATTAATTTGGGGTGCTTGCTAGGGACTACCAAGCTCTGTGATTAAGTAAAATCCATCAAAAGCAGGAAAACTGGGCCCTGGGGCTCTCAGAAGTCTTGGTGGTGGAGGAACTTTTTAATTAATTTGGATGGTGTTTAGAAGCCTTTTTTTGTCACAGTTGTCATCCCATGCAATTCTTAACTCATTCTGAAGAATTTTTCACAAGTTCCTAATACTCTGAGGTTCAGAGAAATAAATTATTTTAATGGTTAAATATTACTGTTGTCTGCTCTCCAGTTCCAGTGTTTTACTGTTCCTTCACAAGGTGTCAAGGCTTCTTCTTAGCAGTGATTGGAAACTGACTGGAGATGGGGAAAGGGAACTCTATTATCTATGAAAAGGAGAAAACAAACAAAAAACATGAGTAGTTCATGCATGGGCTTCTGCATCTTAGGCTAATGGTTCTGTAAGACCTTGCTGTGTTTCTGATGTGACATGTCTTTTTTATGTAACATAAAGGTGACGTCCACACTATACTGTAAAATTAACCAAGTAACTTCTGATTAGATTTAAAGGATGGAAGGCAGTCAAACAAATCCAATTCTGTGTATAAAGTGCAAAGTCTTCCATGGTCCAGTGTTGAAGTGCTCTTTCCAGCCAAAACAGGTATAAGGCCATATAATAGACTTTCCTGAATTATTTTGAGGGCAAGTGTTGGAAAGGGTTGGAGAATGGACTTATCATTAAAGCCCCACAGGGAATTTTTATCAGTTGGCAACTGGATGTGTAGAGGACAAGCTTCTCTGTGCCCCCCCCAAATCCTTCTAACAGGATCGTTAAAGTTACAGACAGAACAACTGACTCTTTCAAAATATCTTCTCTATACAGGCTGGACTCAACAGTCCTTGACTTTGAGATAGCCAAGGAGGAGAAGCATTTTTAACAGAATTCCAAATTTTCAAAGCTAGCAAAGGTATTAGGTCTCTAATTCACCTTTTAGGCAATGGATAAGATCATGATAACCTTTCTGGGTACTACAGCAGCATCTATCAGCACAGCAATAAGTTAATTCACTTGTATTGAACAGAAGTCTCAGGGCTATTTTTCTTTTCTTTGCATTTCTGCAAAGATAAAAAATATTTGAAGGGAGGGTCAGTATTCATCTTTCTCCTCCGGGGAATATTTTTCTCTGTAATCCGTAGTTTGGCTCCAGCCTTTGCATGGCTCACTTATACAACACACTCTTCACTGGCACATTGGGGTGGCTACCTATGAACCCATCCTTGGAGATGCTCAGTGGAAATCTGTTTGACAAACAAATGAGGTGATTCTTCCTCCTTCTCTAATATCATCACAGTTTGTTTTAGTTTGCTTTATTTTTAACAACAGATGGACTGCTCCAGTTGGTAGAGGCTTCCCGGACCATCACCAGCTTCCCCTAAAACCTCTATGATAAATGAACCTCGGTGCCGGTTGCCTACTGTCCTGCTGGGATCGCTGACCTGCCCACACTCTAGAAATGAGGACAAAAGCAAGATTTAGGGGTAGTCACCAGACTCAAAATTCTTCCCACATTTTACCCATAGCTGCTAAATGTACGTGGGGCGTGCTGTCGGTCATGAACCCTATGGGCCGGTCCTCGGCTGCAAAGCTCCCTAAAGGAGGAATTTTCCCACTGCTAATCTTTTTGGCAAGGAGCGTAGCTTTGCTCAATGCAATTGTTATTTTTATCCATCACTGAATGCTCTGCAGTTCAAGCTGGGTGGTCTTTAAGATGTCGTACACAATTAACGTGGGCTGAGTGGGGGAGCAGAGAGGTATTATCAGGGAGGAACGTGTGAGTGTGGGACCAGCCAAATTCCTCGAACTCTGCTGGGACAGCGGTGATGGCTGACAGTGAGCTGAAGCTGTTCCTCTCAAGGTTCAGCAGAGAGGCTGTCTTGTTCAAAGGTCTATCTCTACCTGCTGTCCCTCTCTGAGGAAGAGCTATGCAGAGCTGTCAGTCCTGGCAGGTTTGCGTCAGGTCAACAAATCTTATTGGACTGGGCTTGTCAGAAATGGGGCTGATGGCTTTGTCCTCAAAAAGCCCATCTGAGGAGTGCTGACTAAACCCATCACGGGCAGACCTGACCAAAGAGGACTTCTGAACCTGATGCAAACCAAGGGAAGGCTGAAGGGACTGGCTTGAGAGTATGATCTCCAGTGCGAGTAACACTGTGTCTTGCTGAGAACCCACCATGGCTCATGCTTCACTGCTGGGCAAAGCCAGAGGGAGATCTCCTGCCCTCTGGCCCTCAAGGGTGGCTCTTTTGCCTGCAGAATGGTTGTGTTGGGGCCAGGAGAAAAGTGACTCTATGGCCTGGTGACCAGGGGGAAGGGCCAGCAAACAATGGCATTGCTGGAGGGAGTTTGGGAGTTTTCTCTAGCAGAGAGCCTAGAGCTGTCATTGGTGGGACGCACTTCGAGGACTTCCACTTCCCTAGGTGTTTCTTTAAAAAATAATTGAGGGGGAGATAGGGTGGAAATTAGCTTCAGCAAGGGATTGCTATTTTTCCCATTTTTTTCCCTGTTACTGAAAGCATTTTACAAACTGATTAAGTTTTGCATCATCCCATGGCAGCTGTAAATGGTAATAGATCATTGCTTTATTTCCCTCTTCATTTCTTCAGTCTGGAAACCTCAGCTAGTCATTGGGAAATCAGGAGGTGCAGGCAGTTAATGAAACATGTAATTGAAAAAGAAGGGAAAACTAAAATCTCTATATGCGTGAAAAGTTACAGAAATCCCCATACACTGAGAAATAGATTGGCAACAGGTTGGAAAAATCACTCCGGTTGTTTGGTGGTGTCTCATGGATGGATGCAGCAGCTATCACTGGCTTGGCCCAAGAGCTGTAGGCAGCGCTAGGCAGTCCGCTGGTGGTGTGATCTTGGGGGTATTGTCTTATCTGAGGTGGGACTGCCCACACCCCACTGATGTGCTGGAGCTTGACTTGATTGAGCTGCACATCCCATCTTGGGATGAAGGCCAATTGGACATGACATCAGAATGTCTGCCTGGTATTAGACTTAGTCCTTAATTTCTTTTGCACGCAGTTCTCGTGGGAAGCTCTGTTACCCTTTAAAGAAAAACAGCAGTTTGTTGAGGGAATGGCTGGCATGCATCCAGAGGACCATCTTCATCATGCTGTGGGCTACCGTGCACCACCAAAATAGCACTGGCCTCCTCTGCCCTCCCTCAGGGATAGAGAGGGCTTCTGCATGTGTCCAATCTCTGGGTGCTCTCCCTGTCCAGCAGACACTGCTAGGACGTTCAACAGCTGCTGTCGTTTTGGGACAGGGGGTATGCAGGTTGGATGTTTGCCCATCGCTGGGTGGAGACCACCAGCTCATTTGCTCTGGAGCAATGAGCTGTGAGAGGCTTACAGCCATCTGAGTTTCCACAAGGCAGTATTTATCTTTGGAGGGATCCAATTCGCTCCCCTTCCTCCATCTGCAACCTCTGCCTTTTTGGTTTAAACCATCGTACTGCAGGAAAGCCCAAAGGCTGCAGCGTGAGCAGGCGTGCAAATATCTGGATCGCCACAGGGCGGGAGGCTTAGAAGGATGAGGTGACCTCGGGAGAGGCATGGCAATTCAGCTCTTTTTGGTTAAGTTGTGGGGGTGTTTTTCAGTTTTTCATGCAGAAAAAGAATTATTCTAAATAACAATTTTTCCTTATTTTCCTTCCATCTCCCATATAATTTTCCATCTCCCCACCAGAAAAAGGGGAAGGGGGATTTGTGAAAAAAGCAAAATCATTTTGCTTTTGGTTTCATTTCATTCTTTAAAAACTGGTTTGTTTTCTCAGTGGAAAACCAGAGAAAATTAGTGTGGAAGAGGAAAATATTCTTCTCCCTCAGCTGTAGGGATGCTGCATAGCAAAATACTTCTGACAGAGCAGCCACTGGGGCCTGAAGGGTTGCCAAACCCATCCTTTTCATGAAACTGAAGTCCCTGCCACATCCCCTCCCTGAATGTCCCTGTGTGCTAGGAGCTGCCAGCACCATGTGTGAAGTCTTCTGCAGGTGGAGGAGGAGAGAGTTAAACAGATTAAGGCTGTTTAATTTAGTGAGGAGCCGAGTAAGTGGTACTTTGGTGGGGTTTATGTGATGATGAGTGGTGCAGAGAAGGTCAAGAAACTACTGCTATTTACCAGCTCATATGTTTTACAAGACACCTGATGCTACTTGAAGGGAGGGGTGGAATATTAAATAATATTTATAATAATAATGTAATATTAAATTAAATGTTTAAAGTAGGAAAAAAAAGATGTTTTGCAAGTATGTGTCAGTGCTCCAGCTGTTCTTGAGTGATGATGTTAGGATGGATGGTGCCCAGGCCTTGGTAGGAGCACTTCTCCGTGGTCCTCAAGGGGTTGCAGGGTAGGCTTCTGCCTGCCCCAGGAGGCAGCTGAAATAGTTTCTGATGGATATGGAAATTCAGCCTCTACTTGGCAAGACTTTAGGATTTAAGCCTGTCCTAAGGCTGAACTTTCAAAAGACAGCTTAGATGTTTTGCATGCCAACCTGGTAGTATCAGGACATGGCAGATGTCCCATTGAAAAAAGGACTGGCCGGGATCAAGAGCGAGAACTAAGGATGGCTGGGCACTGAGGCGCTGGTCCTGGGGAGGACCTGCCCCAGCTGGGGGGTACCCGAGGGCTCTGGCAGATGAGCCACAGTGGCATACAGTCCCCAGGTCAAAGGCAGTAGGGTGTTTGCTGTAAAACTGTCATCTTCTGGCCGTCAGGAGCTGAAACAATGGTTAGCTCTAAAAGGCTGTGTAGCATGATTTAGTGTGTGGTGCTGATGTTTCAGAGAGACAAATGAGGTTCGGACAAGCTGTGTTGCCAGATCAGAAGTAACCCTGTGGTTCCCCTGACACTTACAAGCCGCACTGATTTACCCCACTGAAGAGCTAGCCAAGAATATTTGCTACAGTGGGATGTTTTGTGAAGGCAGATTTGTTTCCGTTGTGGCAGGGTGGTGATCAGGTCGTTGTGGATGGTGTAGGAGCTGCCGGCATGGCGAGGGTCCTACAGCTCTGGGATGGGACTGGGACCCCCATGGGCTCCTCTTGGAGGAGATGGAGGCAGAGGGGCTTCCTAGGCTGCGTCCATCCCACTTTGGATGTGGGAACCACCATGTGCCTGCTCTGCTAATGATGCTGCTTTGACCCCTTCCCATTTCCCTGCTGACACTGGGGGCTCTCTGCTGTGTTCCTGGCTTTGTTTTGATTTTCAGTAATAACAAAAGAAAACAAACTGATGCTTCATGTTCCCCCTGGTCTGAAGATGCTTGTTAGATTGAGGATGAGAGATGGGTTTTCTCCAGCCCATCTCAAACGCCTGCACGCCAAAGCTCGCAAAGACTTTGCTGGTTGTTGCTCTAAGATTTGTATCTAACGAGTGCTCCCTGGGGAGGTATATTTAAAATGAATAACCAGGAGCTTCCTGAAAGGGGTTGTTTGGGTGGTGGGTTGCAGCAGCAGGGCTGGGAGAGGAGCAGAGGAAGGAAGAATGGGATGGAGGGGGTGAGAACTACTCAGGGAAGGCAAGCCATGGTGCCATGACATCCCATGTCTCTGCCACGCTGCCACCATGCCATAGCTGCCTGTCACAGCATCATGCTGCATCCGTGCATTTCCCCTCTGGGAAGTCACCATCTCTGTTGCATCAGGTGTTTTATAGATTACCAAGGCTTGATGCAAAGCTGTGTAAAACCATGGTGGGTCGGAGGGCTGGGGCCACTCTCTGAAACGGCACATGTGGCCATGCTCAGAGCCTGAAGACCACAGGGAGGGTCTGGCTGGTGCAGCCCTTGGGCAAGAAAATAAGCTGTAGGGGGAAACTTTACCCTGCAAGGTGTTACTTCAAGAGCAATTGCTTCCCTCTGCCTTGCTGTTTCAAGAGACCCCACTCAATTCAGCCATATTCGTGCTAGGGCAAAAATTAAAAAAAGGGGTAGGGAAGTTTTGGTGGCTTCTCTGCAGCTCCTGATGTGAAATATCTCCCTCTTGCCCCTTCCTCCCCCAATATAGCTGGTACCCACTGGCCTGGCAAGAATGGATCTACTTGTGGTCACTGTGCTGCTGTCGTTCCCCCAAATACAAGCGACAAAAAAGCATCCCACCGGAGCCTTGAATGAGCAGGAAAACTTTGCAGAGAGGAGCCAGCTGGGGAAAGCACCTCAGCCACAAGCAAGCCTCCTCCAGGCAGCTGCATCCCCCATCAACACTGGACACCCAGCAAAGCACGGGCCTTAATACGATGATAAACACACAACTGAGATTGTTTCTTCTACAGAGAAACACTAAAGGACCATTCCCAAAGCCACAGCAAATGGGATTGCCCACAAGTTTTAGATAAACTGTGAGATGGGGCATCCCTCTTCCACAGGACTGGGATGGTCAGATCACATTCCTCTCCTTAGAAAGGGCAAGGCAGCAGCAGCATGAAAGGTTTTGGGTGTATATTTTTCAAGTGTAGGATAGCTGCAAAAGCTTAAGCCAGGAAAGTGGATCAGAAAGTTGTGGAGCTGCTCTCTCCTGTTCTGCTGCCTAGCTGGGAGCTTGCTGAGGTCACTCTGCCTCCCCAGCAGCTTGCAATGAAAGCGGTACCTTGCTCTTAAAGGGAGTCATGGTTTATGTCAGAGAAATGCAAAAGTGATCGTGTCGCCAGAAATTTTGGATATATTTTAATGGTTTTTCACCGGTGTTGTGCTCAGCCTTGATAAGAGAGTTTTCAGTCTCTGGGGTTAAAAGCATCCCCTTTGCCAGCTGCGGGTTGGGAATTAATTCCTGTGATGGTTCAGTGCAGGTATTTAGGGCTGGATGTAAATAAGGCTATGATATACAAATGGTTACTGCCCAGAGGGAAAGGGCTGAAGGCTAACACCGTGCATAGTCCCATCAGGGAATTATACTGAGCTCTGATCCCCTGCTAAAATGTGAATGGGTGCTGTGTATGAGCCTCGTTGTGTTTCCAGTCCCTGTTGCTCCTGGTTCTCCCATGTGCAGCCAGCCCCGTGCATGCCGCCCTTGACTTTGTATTGTAAGATGAGACTGATCTGATTATCTCTGTAAGGAAGATTTATTCCTTCTCCAGCTTAGTGCTGATGGCTCGCCTGCATTTCACTTTCTGCAGGGGGCTTGTCCTGCCTCACTGCGGTTTTAGCCCTGGGAACTGGGGCCAGGTTTGCCTCTGCCATACTCAGGAGGAGGAAAGATTTGGGTGACCATCTCTGAGCAGATTTCATGCGCCTAATGGGGGTGATGGCTGCAAATTATTATGGATGGGTGATGGAGAGCTGAGAGATGCGGTTTGCAGAAGCACACAACTGACTTGCTTTTTTGCCACATTGATACAAAAGAAAAATCATATATGTGTGTAAACTGCAGCAAATCTAAGGTGCTAAGACCATTCAGGTTGAATTAAACTGAGCATGGTATAGCCTGTCATATAATATCTTTTTACAAAAGCCAAACATAAATCATTTTGATGTAAGTATTTTAACCAGCTGGTCCTGTCATTTCCATAGTGCAGTTAATCTAATACTGGAAGTAAATAATTCAGCTGCGTTTCATCTCCATCCGTCAGAAAGCTCTGCTCTCTCCCTCTTCCCCACTGAGTTTTGTCAGGAGCGGTAAAACAACAGGTTTGTTTGTACTGACTGACAATTAATCATAGAATCATAGATTCTGTGTTTAGGCACAGAACACACACACACACAACATGTTTCATGGTGATTTTTCTTTTTCCTTCTTTATTACCTAGAAAGGCTTACCTTTGCTCAGAGGATGCGCAGCCTGCTTACTTTTCAGGTTAAAAAAGAAAAAAAAGGTCACACATGGCTGTGACAAATGTGCTTTTCTCTAGGTCAGTTGATCACCAAAAAGTACCAGGGATACACTTTCTCTATAAAAGCCCAAAATTCTTCCCTCTGGTCATAAAGCTGAGTTTAGTCCTCTCAACAGTGCCTAGGACCTACTCTAGCTAATGGGGCAGATGTTGGCTTCTGGTGGCTCCATCATCAGTATCTGTCAGTCTTCAATATTAAAATATTAAGTTGGAAGAAAACATATGCACATTCTTATAGCAACCCATGTTTTATTTAAAAACAAGGAGCATGCAAAGTGGTATTTGGTATGGTAAAACTTTAAAAAAAAAAAGAATAAAGAAATATAACCAAGCCTTTGAAATCTCAGAAAAGTTGTGGGATTGGTTTTGGCAGGAAATGAAAAAATTTCCTTTTCCTTGATATTCTTCTATTTTCTTTTTCTTTTTAATTTTTTTTTATTTTTCCAAAGACGATGTAATTTCCTGACTATCCCTAATCTGAGCTGTATAATCAAAAGGAAAGGAAGACAAACTGGGATAGCTCTTTCCTGTAAGGAAATGATTTCCAATCTTTATTTGAATGTCCTATAGCTTTGTATCCCTTATCCTTCAGATTTAGCCAGAAGTATTATTTGGCAAAGGTCCTTGTTGAAGAGATAGGGGCTGGGGATGGAGGAAAAGAGAGGTAATGGAGTTACATGCAAACATCCCTAAGGGTATATAAGACCCAAAGCTGGAGAGAAGGTTCCAAAGTAAATTTTTCTTTGTTTTAATGCACATTCATATAATCCAAATACTGTTTTAGGTTGGATTTTTTTTTTTTTAAGATCGTACCCTGGTTTGTGTATTTGGGAGTATGGTACTCAGAGCAATTGCTCTCATTATCTGATGAATACGGTTGGCTCTTCCCTTCCAGGCAAAATTATGGGAGTAATTAAAACTTGCTCAGTTTGCAAATGGGAAACATTTTGCAGTTTGCAAAACAGACGGGAACATTAACAGCAGTTACTGGAAGGCAAGCCAAGCAAATGAAGGAAATGCTTGCCTCCAAAACCATCTTTAAAAAAGGATGCAAAACTTTGTGCTTGAGCTAGCCTCCAAGAAAGCTATGGAAAGTTGCCGTGGTGTAGTTTGGTTGGAAGTTATGTTTCAGAAAGGACTTGGGTTCAGCCTCGTAACTTCATTGAAAAATGGTCCTAGACTTGACGCTGGCAGATTTTGCTAGCGGTACTCATGCTGCTTGGCTCAAACCAAGATTTGAAGACATTTTGCAAGCAGGAAAACATTGGAAAATCTGTCGCTTGCATGAGTTTTTCAGTCACATCTGAAACAGTATTATGAAACTGGTCTGATTTGGGTTCCCACATGAAAATGGGAGTCAACTGATCCAGATTCAGGGTGTCTCATCCAAACCACAGCTCAGTTTTTAAGAGGGTTAGATTTGCAGCTCTAGTTTCAGTCCACTTATAATGGGAAAATGGCTTTTATTTTGGATGATCCCCAGGAATTTCTCTATCTTGCAAACTACCAATTTCCAGATTTGTGCATAGCATAGAGTGGGGGGGGGAACCTGACATCTTTTCAAGTCCTATGTACATTCTGCATAATCCAATTGTTTCTGCTTTCAGCTGAGTCAAATTTACTGCTAGAGGAAAGTGGAAAAAGTTGCATGTGTTCTTTGGAAATGCAAAGAAATTTGCATATGAAAAAAGCCCATCTCTTATGAACTCCCAAAGAAGCCCTCCACTCCCAACCAGAGGGTCCGCACCACGCTGCAAACACACCCATCCTAGGGTGTAAGGACCGTTTATTCAAACCCTGGTTCTCATTACCATTTTTAGCCACAGAAATCTCCCCCTGCTGCAAGAGTTTTGGCCTGATCTAAAGAAAAGAAAATGTAATACTTACGTAACTTCTTAACAACGTGTTTTTTTGGTTATTTACTTGGTCTTCTGTAGTACAAAAAAGAGCAAACACTTGGGAAATGTTTACTTTAATGCCTTTGTGGAACCATGCTCCTGTCCCTGGAAAAAGCCAGCAGCAATTAGTGCATGTTGCTCACTTATGAGTGTGAGCAGGCTTATTTAAACACCATGTTCAATATCGGTAGATGCTGCAGAAATACAGTATTTCAGACTAGAATGATTTGACTTGTAAAACTTCAAGAAAATGTTGAAAACCATTCTGGGGTTTCAGCCAAAACCAGGACAACAACAAATGGCAGCTTCTAATGCAAATATCCGAGACTCGTTGGTATTTATCACTGCCTTATTGAAAGATCATTTTCAGGTCCTTTAAAAAGGCAGGGGAAAAAAGCATTTCTGATTTAAATCGGGGCCTCAGAGTGGCAGCTTTTCACACGAAGATGTGACAATCTTTTTCCAGCAGAGAAAAGCAGGTCAGTTATCAGTCCTGGGCCCTTTTGCTCCAATGTGGCACAACGAGGTACTGTGAGCAGGGTTGTCCCAAAAAAACAGATGATGGATAAGCCTGCATCCTTGCTGGTGTGAATTCCTGACGTAGTTTCCATAGCAGACTAGCTCAGGAGCACGAAGGAGCTGCCAAGGGTGGAGAAAATGCCTTGCAGGCAGGCTGGCCCTTTGGTGCATGCAAACGTAAGGCAAGCATTGCCATGTTGGAGAAAGTCTCTGGGCACATAGCAAACTAGCCTGTACAGATCCGGTCCTCCAGGGATCTTGCCCCAAGATGCTGCTGCACAGTTCAAGGATGGGTTGATGAATAAAAATCCCAGCTAATGTGATAGATGGGGAGGAAGGTCTTGCAGTCACTGGCTGTGGAAGGAAGTGGGTGGTGTTTTTTAATATTTTCAACCAATTCCACTATTTTTTTTTTTTTTAATTTTCCAACTGCCAGACCCCCTTCTACTCTCTGCCCATTATCTTTCCCGTGTGAGGGTCTCAGTATACACCAGTTTGTCCCCTGGACTTGCAAAGAGCTGGCATACCCTTCCACCTATTCCGTTTTGGGTTTGGAAAACAGGAGATTGGTGAGATCCCTGCCCTTGCAAAGGGCAGCAGCTGGGCTGTGGCATCCCCATCCCACCAAAAAATATCTCCCAGGGTAGCAGGCACCCAGTGTATTCTGTTGCATGGCAGTGGGGAAACAGGATCTTGTGCTGATGCTTTTGGCTATCCCCAAAGGCTGGGGTGAGGATTCATGGCATCCATAAGAGCTGCTCCCTCCACGGGGAGGGCTGTGAGCCTCCTCCAAGCCACAGTGTGTGGAGAACTGGGGGATGAGATGAAATGGTTTTGATAGTGTGAGTGTAAATAGCTCCTGAGTCAGCTGCCCTGGGGGCTGGAGGCTGCTCCATCACTTGAGATCACTTGGCTCGGTGCTTGATGTGCTCTTCCAAACGTAATTGCTAGCTCAGGGCTGGTTTATTGGGTTTTGATGCATGTGTTTGCATGGCAGGGAGGATTAATTCTGTCTGCTGCAGGGGTCACTGGATGGAGCTAAGCAGAAGGTCTCCTGAGGATGAGGGTTCAGAAAGGTGCAGGGACATCAGACACCCATCTCCAACAAGAAAGCAAAAAGGGAAATATGTGCTTTATCCTGCTTCCCCCCAGATTGCCACAAATATTCCAATTTATAGAAATATATGGATCCCTTTTGGCCTTGCAGTGAACAAATCTACGGTCTCGCCAAGTGAAAATACTCCTTCAAGTGCCCATTTCGTGCTCCAGTCCATCCAAGTGTATTTCAGTCCCAGCAGTGATCTCTCCTCTGTCAAGGATTTAACATTAGGAGGCTGTTGGCCCTAATTCAGCAAAGCACCAGGTCATCAGCAGTGCTCGCACATTCATGGCTTGCTCGCTTCTTAATATCATATTGAGCATGGGTTCCTTGGGAGATGAATGTTTGGAGCGAGGAGACAAGTTGGTTTTGTTCCTGTTTATTTTGTTTGCCGTCCAAATTAATAATAGGTTAAAGATGTCCTGCTGATTAGCCATAACATCCCAGCAGCATTATTTGTTCTACCACAGTCAAGATCAGGGTCCTGGGGTGCTAAGGAAAGAAGAGACCAACTCTGCCATGGAGGTGGAGAAAGGAGAAGCTTCTGGTCTTAAGAAAAGGGGTGTCAGCATTGAAGTGATTAAAGTGGCCTTAAAGAAATGGACTTGAAGCTGGTGGTGTGGATTTCCCCAGCTGATGACAGCAAGATGGCTGAAAAGCAAATATGGGGAAAATTATAAGTGAATTGGAGGTCCTGAGTTAAAGGAGGTGCATAAATGCTGATGGTGTTTTTAAAACTAAGTGGAAACATCTCCAGGCATTCCCTTTCCATGGAAGTGGAGCAGGGCAAACTTTGCTGGCCAAAAAGTAGCACCAGCTCTGCTTTTTGGGTGTCAGGGTATGGCCTGGTGGATCTGGCTGGATGGCAAAATGTTTGTCTCACCCATCTCCAGGACCTGTGCTCTGTGGAGGGATGCGGGTTAGAAAGTTCACATAAACCTATCCAATGCTTCACATCAGTCCTTCTGCTTTGTGTGCCAGGTCCTTCCCTGCCAAACTCGGGGGTATTCAGAGTTCCTCTCTGCTCACCATCCAGCAGCACAATAGGAATAGAAGTCTTGCTTCACAACAAATCAGTGCTGCCCAGTGGTCCACATCTGGCCAACTGGGCTCTGCAAGCTTCAGAAAAGAAAATATTGAAAGTTCTTTCTTGCTCAATATTTATAGATGGAAATCTATATATGTAATATATATATAGAAGCTTGTCTAGAACCACAGCATGCAGCTTTTCGCTGTCAGCAGGCTTTCCACGAGGCTGGGCTTACACATGGGGACCAGATGTGGCCATCCAGAAAGGTCTGTTTGCTTCTATACCCTCTCTGTTTTTTCCATCCTACTTAAGTACAGCATGAGACATATGGGCCAACCATCCAGCTGAGGCTAAGCGGAAACCAAGAGTGATTGCTTATGATGCCATAAATAGCTAAATAGCCATTTTCAATAGTAAATAGGGATATGTGAATTAAGAATGAACTCTCCAAGCAGTTTGTAGACATTCCAGTTTCTTGTTTTAATATCTTCATGTGGCTTCCCTCCCCCCCGCTTCTTCTCTTCTCTTGGTGGGAGGTGACACATTTAACAATGCTTCCCATGAGTGAGAGGTACACTGTAGTTATCTAAAGCAGAATGAAAAAAAAAAAAAAAAAAAGGCTACGACTCTTCAAAAGGAGCCTAGCAGAACTAGAGACCTCAGGCATCTTGGGAGTCATATATTTAGTTCTTTGAGGGGACCCTGAAAAATCCCATGCACATGATACTGGCAGTCGATGCAAGGACTGGGGAATGCATTGCCAGCTTAGAGCCTTTGTATGAACTTTCAAAGCTTTCATGAGCTGTCTCAGCCAGCCACCCTTCTTCTTGACAGCAATGAAAGCTGTCCAGCAAGTCAAATTCCCATTGCATGGAACGAAATTTTCTGACTTTTCCTATTTGCTTTTGTTCCAGATGAGGAAGAAAAGTCAATGTTTTTTCACTGAGCAGAAGTTCTTGTGAAATGTAGAGTCAGAAACATGGGAGTGACCTTATTGAAGCGGACCATTTAATTTCAGTCTAAACATCAAGTAAGGTGATGCAAAACATGGGCATCAGAACAAAAGGAAAGGGTAGAATAACCAACAAGAAAAAGCTGAAATGAAGCTTTTGGTTTCAAACTTAAATGTTTTGGAGGTTTTGCTGTCCAGCTCCTTCAAAATCAAAATTTTCCCACAAGTCAAATGATTTTGGATGAATCAGAATTCACTGTTGAAAAGCTGCTCTGGGAATTTTAGTGGTTTGCCCCAAACACAGCTTGCTGTCACATCTGTGCTCCTCTTTATAGTGCAGAGTTGATAACCACATGTAAAACTTGGGATCCAGCTTCAAGGCTGGCCCTCCTTTGAGCAAGAAGTTGGACTAGAGACCTGCCAAGGTCCCTTCTGACCTTGGTGATGCCCACAGTCTTTCCCATGGAAAACAGTAATTTTGCTAAGAGATAATGGGGAAGAAAGGGGTGGGGTGGGGGATGGAGGGTGGAATAAGAGGGGAGGAAAAAAGCAAGATAGCAGAAGAAAAACAGAGGTAGAGGAATGTGCTTCTCAAAGCCATGACTAGAGGGGAAAAAGCAAGAAGAGTACTTGTACCTTTCCAGGTTGCAAATTTAAAATTCCTTCCCTGCTTTTCTTCCAAAATATCCCCAAAGTAATCTCCTCCAGGCACCCTACAGACCTGATCTAGTTCAGTGGTGGAGCAGGGATTTTCCCAGGCACGTGAAGCATCTCTGGGAAGGTGGCATCTCTGACTGTGGGGAGCATCCATTAATGGGGAAGGCACAGGAGAGTTGGCTAGTAGCAAACTAGCAATAAGCAAGTGTCTTTAATTTTACCCACTTTGCTTTATAAAGAGCTGAGAAAATGGCAAACAGAAATACCAAATCATGTGGCAGGAGCTGTTGCATGAAGCAGTCCTGGTCACCAAGGCTCAGCACCCCATGGCAGAGGGAGCACTCAACAGATCAAGAGGTTTACTAAAAGTAAAAAGGAGCATTTTGATTATCTGGCACTAACTTTCTCTGCAAGTCTGGGAACAGCATAAAGTCACTTGGTAATTCTTGCTTGTGCTGGTGGCTGTGCTGGTCTTCCTTGAACTTTGTCTGTTATGGAAACCAGAGCCTGCAGCCACTCTGACTTGAAGGAACGGTGGCACAGGTGGGACAATGTGACTAGTTCAGCCACAGCATCTGAACACCCAGTGTATTTATTTTGGCTAAGTAGTTTTGCTACTAAAGTGGTGCAAGGTCAACAGCACCAGCCCTGCTGCAGAGCGCCATCTTTGAGTCTCGCAGAATGCTTGATGAATAGGTTGGACATTTGGTGTCGTAATTCCAACAGTGCTCAGTATTGGCTCAGCTCCGCTTTATTCAAAGTCAGCGGGAAGCGCTGACGGCAAGCCAGCACGGCTCTTACAATCCCTTTCTCTCAGTAATTACTTCTGGCTGCTGTGGAAGCCCAAAGGACTTCAAAGGGATGACACTGGATTTGCACGAGGTTGTCTCTCTGGATCTTCCATCCCAGTTTCTCAGCCCATGGTGGTCCATAAGGGGAGCCACTAAACAACTGCAGAAAACATTAAAATACATTATGCATTCCCACAAATGCACATTCCCACACAGACAAAGGCAAGGAAAATGGAGAGAAATCAAAGCACTAAATGAACAATTGAGATGCAGCTTTTTTTCTCTTTTTGGCTATAAATGAAAAAGCATGTGCGCAAGATGGTGTTGGGTTCTCCAAAAGGTGAAATGGTTCTTACATAAAATGCACAGAAGTGCATACTCTGCCCTGCATCAAGAGCACTATAGGGTGCTGCAGAGGTGGTCCAAGGCCCTGGGCACCATCCTTTAGGGTAAGTCCAAGCTTGAGCCCTTAATTTCACTGACCTCTTGGTGCTTTTAACATCTTGTTCTTAACTAGGTGCACATCTTCCCTCAGGCCAAACACTTCATATACCCTTCTGGCTATGTCTTAGGACCATGTAGCCCTCCTGTCTGTCTGCTAATGCAAGACCAAAGATAGACCACTCCAAACGGATCTATTTTGTTTCCTAAAGCTATTAACGAGTCTTCAAGGAGCTTCATGCACCTAAGCAATTGCATCCCTGGCCTGTGCTGCTTCGTTCTTGGGGGCCAAATTTTGAAGCAAAGTATTGATGCACCGACTTTGCTGCAGTGATGCTGCTTTCCTTGGGTGGGGATGTGCCCTGCTTCTCTATGAGGGAGCAGAGAAACCCCAAGGCAAAGCAAACTGTAACATCCACAGCCATGCCAGGACACCCACCAAATCAGCATAATCCTTCTCTGTCTCTCAGTGGCTGGGTCAAAGAGCAGAAACTCTGGTCCAGGCTGAGCAGAAAAAGCACTTTTTGGTCTTGGTGGAGGTTTGAAGGAGGTACTTCAAAAGGGATGCTTTGAGGGACAATGATGCCAGCTCAGGGGGAATGGGGGAAGGTAGGCTGATGCTCTCCACATCCCGTGGAGGGGCAGCAAAACATGGCACTGAAATCACAGCAGTGAATGTGTTGGAGGCTTTTTTCTCTTTTACAGTGTTGCCCACCTTCTTGGGCCCTTTTGGGTTGGAAAGGTGGTATAATCAGAGGGTTTCTGTAATAAAGGCTGTTGGAGACATCTCCAGCACCACTGCATATCCTAAAAGAAAGGAGTGATGGATTTTTTTTCACTAGAGATAATCAGCCCATGGCTCTTCTGGACAGTTTCCTGCAGGGGGAAGCAAGGGGAGTAGGGGGCTGTTTATCCCCACAGCCTCCATCAGCCCCGCTACCAGGGGGGCACCCTCTTTGCCACAGGGATGTTCAGCCCTTGGTACACAGTAGTGGCTCTTTCCATCCAGCAAGGGGCCCTGAGCCCCACATAACGCTTGAAAAACACATCCTAGTGCTGGATTAACCCTGTCCAATGTGGAGATGCTTTATAAGCAGTTTTCATAAAACAGGGACGTTTTATAGCTAGTCAATGAGCTGATGGGATGGCTCTGGATGAAGCAAACGAATAGTATCATCAGACAAATTTAAGTGGTTTTCGCCAGACTCTTCTCCTGGACAAAACCAGGTTGGCTCCATTTACTCTGCTCCTGATTTTCACCCATTTCAATGAGGGGAGGAACAGAGGTTTCCACTAAATCATTAAGAAAGCCGTGATTTCAAAACAGCCAGGCAGATCTGAATGAGCTTTTAGTAACCTTCAGAGACTGGCAATTCGGGTGGTAAACCCACTTTATGACCTGTTATTACCTGTGCTTTGCTCAGAGGCAGCAAAACTCATTACAGGCATAAATGGCCAGAGCGCTTCTGTGTACCCGTGCAGGCAACCTTTAATGCTCTCCCTTTTCCAGCTTCTCAGCGATAAAAATACATTACTGGTAAAAAAATGAAAGCCGCAGAGTTAGCTGCCAGTTTGCTTAGCGGTCAGGCTTCTGTGCTTGAGGTTTTATTTCGTTGCTGACGTCCCATGGATGACTGTAGAAAATGCACTTAGTTTTTAGGAAGTAAGCCAGTATGGTATGCTTTCTGGTTTTTATTTAACTGCACATTAAATGTTCCCCTTTGCCCCAAGTTTTATTAAGGAGAAATTAAAGAAAGCCTTGTTAAGCTGGAAACACGGAAGGAAAACAGTCCATCCTGCTGGGCCAAAGAAACAGCCTCAGGATCAGCCTTGTGACATTAGCCCAATTCTCCGGACCTGATGTAATTATGAGCATCACAGTCTGCAAAGGGCATGGGAACTGCAGACGTTCCTCTTGTAGAAAACTGGGGAGAAACGAAGGCTGAAAAGGACCTCAGAGTTAATCAAAACTCACAGCTGGTGGATGTCAGTGCAAGCTGATCATGTTGGGTGATGGAGATCCCTCGATGGCCCTGCGCAACCTCTCCCTGCTCTTACAACTTTTGACTTCAAATAGAAAACATTTTGTATCTCTAGGAAGCAGAAATACCAAAGTCCATCGACATTCCAGCCAGCTCTCTCGGCTGTGGGGTATCGCTCCAGAAAAGCTCAAAAAACTGGTCCTGTGGAGGAGGCCTTCAAGAAACGATGCACCAGAGGGTTTCCAATGAGCTCACAGGCCCATTGGCATGTGGAATGATGTCCTGAGCGTTGGGGCGTGCTCACATTCCCCACCGCCTTTGCTTCTGCCATCTGTCCCAGTGCTTTGGCTCAACACCATGGTACAGCCAAAGGCCCACATTGCATTTGGGCTTGAAGGTGCATGCTAGCGCCCGTAACCCACCATCATCTCTAGATGCTTCAAAAACATGTTGCTGTTTTTTGGACCGTGTTACACCTGGGATGAAGCCATGTGGTCTGGCTGGTGCTCTAGGAAGGCTCAGAAATCTGTTGCTCTTGGTGGTAGTTCTCTGCACCCCACCTGTGCTGGAGTTTCTCAGTGGAAGGAAAACGCACAGATTAACTCAGTATTAACTAATACCAAGAGCACCATCTGGTGGGCTGTGGGGCTGGATAACATGGGCAGTCGGAGCCGGGGATGGGCTTGGGGCCTGAAAGCAACCCAAAAGTGCATCTGGTCAGGGCCGTCAAGTAGTTGTGGTCCACCTGGTCTGGCTTCCCACAGCCACCAGCTGGCAGCCTCAAGGAGAAGGTGGAAATAATCCCCATGGCAGCGATCAACAAACAATATTTCTTCCTGCCTTTAGATGGACGGAGCTTGATGGGCTCCTTGAAGAGTGGAGAAATCCCTAGCTGGGATGACTAAGCTCCTACCATAAATATCCATTTCTTTGAATATGGATAAAATCTTAAAATCAGTTATATTGTGGCAATGAGTTCCACAGGTCTGTGATATTATATATATAAGAGTATGTATATTTCTCTTCCATATATATATAAAATATATATATCAATTTTAAGGTGGCTGATATTCAATGTTACCATCTGTTCCCTGGGAGGGAGGGACTTAGCAGGGCCTGAGTTACTTGGACCAGCCACAATATTGCTGGTCCTCAGGGTTTTGTCCAGAGCCTTGTGATATCCTATTAACTCTTACAAAAACCCTCCATATGCTGTGCTGAACAAAATCTAGAAAAGGTGACCTTCAAAAAGCAGACAAACCCCATGCAAATCATGCACCATTTTTAAACCTTGATCTTTTAACTGAGCCTTCAGCATAACCCCCGAGCTCTGCGTGCTTTGGGGTAGGAGACGTCCTCCCAAGACATGATAAGGCTTTTGCCAGGCAGCTGATCCTCTTTTTGCCTGTATGAAAGTAAGGCAAAGATGCTTCTTAGTGTTGGAGCTCCTTCGCCTGTCCCGTTTGCTGCTGGCCACAGGTCTGACTGAGAGATCCCTCCTTTACTGCAACCATGAACTATCCCAGGCATTTTTTTGTGCTATTATCATACAAATATTGATCCATCAAAGTGTTTCCTGTATGTGAGCTGTCAGGGAACATGTTGTTCTATGTGCTTGTGCAAACTGGGGGCCTTAGCTTGAGCGGGGCACTTGAGCAATAGCAAGAGTACAATAACAATAAAGATATTGTGAGGTCTCGAGCCGTTGCCAGCCTCAGGAGTAGAAGCTCTTGCTTCTCTGAGCTGAACCCCTTTCCCCAGATACAGTCCATCTGATTTCCATTAAAACATCCTCAGAGCAAAGGTGAAAACAATCAGACTTATTAAGCAATTTTAGCCCAGCCTCAGCTTTCTGCTTCCCTCACCCGTGGAGTGCCTTGTCAGGCTGGCAGCGATGGGTGGATGATGGCAGTTGTTTTTAGAAAATAAACAAAGATGTTTGCTATGGTCTGCTCTGCTCCTGCTCCGGCACCTGCAAGAGGTGAAGGAGATGTTGGCAGAAGTTTGACTGGAGACATAAGTTAATATAACGCACAGATTTGTTATATCTTAACGGGATGGCATTGCTAAGCATGCTCTGTGACTATCTCTGGGGCTTTGCAGAACAAGTTGGGTGATGTTTTGTAACATGGTTGCAGTGAATTTTATTGTCACTACTTGTTGTGTTTCTACACAGTCATCAGATACTTCATAGAATCATAATTCATGTGAATTATTCAGTAACAGGGGTAGCTCATGGTATTTTATTGTCAGCATCAGTGGTGGTTTTTGTTGCAATGAGCTTACATCAAACATAAAGAGAAAAATTAGTACCAAGGGAGTTTACAGCCATGCCTCTCCAGGATGCTTTTCCATCAGTTCTCTGTGCTGGTCGGTTCCCAGGGCTCGCTGCCTCATCCTTCATTTGTGTCCTCAGTGCTTACCCTCCATACACTCTTCTCTTGGCTGAGGCAGCATGGGATCAGTTCCCATGTTTTCTCAGAAGAAAAAATCTCTTAAGAAAACATATGAGATTTTTCTCATAATTTTCATAGCGGAGCAGGTGGAAACGTGCAAGCAGTGTGGAAAAAAAGCCAGCTGGGTGGACCCAACCCTGTTGTCAAAGTGTCAAAAGCTAGTTAATAGAAACTCCTACTGTTTCTTTTCTTGAGTAAACACTCCCAAGGGCTCTACTGCCAATAGCAAACAAGTCACGCTCGAGAAACACTTGTTAGTGGGAGCCTCAGGCAGGTTTCCCAATCAGAAGGTAGATGTGGGCTTTCCCCTTTGGGTTGGGAGTCATGGAAAGCGCTAAAAGTGCCTTGCAGAGATTTCAAGTCTTTCTCCTCTTGCACGCAAGGATTTGGTGGAGTCCCAACCCCTTGCACAACCCACTGCTGGGTTTGCTTTTCCAAGAGTGAGCAACTAGACAAACTTTTTCTTGGAGGTGTGCCAGGGTCCTCCTTAGGACAGCGCAGATCTGTACATCTCCTCTTTTTCTCCAAGCCTGTGCCAGCGTGCTTGGGCTGCCATGGCTGTCGTAGTCTCTCTGTCCTCAACGGCCATGCAAAAGATCCATGTGCTCGTATTGTCCCAGTGTTAAGACTGTGTTAAGGTAAACCATCCCTATGCAGCTATGTTGCTGTAGATGCTGCTCACCAGTCATCATGCATGCTTACTGCAGCAGGGTGTTGACCCTGCTGTGTTTTGAAATGAATGGAAGAAATCAGAGTTGTGCTCCACACCAGTATCTCGGCCACAACCCCTTATTTTCTTCCATGCCAACAGTTTGGCATCATCAAAGGCATACATGGGAAAATGGATGTTTTGGTTAAAACTGCTGGCTATCGATGCCAACCTGTTGCAGTTGAAGCAGGCTTTCACTTCTGGTGTGCCCGTGCAATGGTTCTGCAGCAGCTACTTGCCATCCTCACGGAGGAAACAAGGAATGTGGACACAACACTGCTGCACTGCAATTTAATGAGCCAAAACAGTAAAAATCCCTCATGCAGATGAGTTTTTCCCTGTGACGTTTCCCTTCCCCCCATCTTCTGCCCTTTTCTGTGGGCTCTGAATCACAGCACCTGCTTGCTTCAGCTGCTGTGATTGAAACTGGAAAAGAAAATGATCAGTGAGGCTTGCTTTCTTCTCCCCAAACAATACCCAAAATCTCCCGAAACTGGCATGCTCTGTACAAAAACCTCTGCATTAATAAGCACGCCTTTGGACACTAAGAAATGTCTTTTGTGTGGGGTTCTCCCTGCATTTTAATAAGCCTGGCTTTTTACAAAGACCCCCCAAAAAAAGAGAGAAACAGACACACGCACAAAGACAAATTTCATTAGGCTCTAATCTCCTTTCTGACAAATACACTCCTGCTGATCTCTAAGCCCTTTCAGCCCAGCAATGCTTTTTTTTTTTTTATCTTGTTGTTGTTTTGTTCCCCACCAAAATAAAACTTGTCCCGGGAGGGGACCCTGGTGCAAAACGCAGGGTACCAGCATTAAGCGCAGAGATGCTGAAATGGATAACACCACTTTTTTTCCTTCTTAAAGGTGTGAAGTTGTTAATGAGGTGTCCCACACGGTAGAAACCCAGCAAAGCCTTTGATTAAAACCAGTCCAAGTGGCAGAGGCTGAATTATTTGTACTGAATACGTGTTCCCTTTGACGAATGGTAGTGGCAGTGGTTGAGGGGGAGAGGAGAAAAAGATGAGAAATAACATATGCTGGGCAGCGGGTTTGCTTAATTTGGCAGTGCAGTTTAAGCTAATGTCAAGAAAAGGGAAGGGATTTTTAAATGCCATCAGTGCTTGATACTGTATAAATAGAGATGCTGGCAGGAGGAATTGCTTTGAAATGCAGCATTTTTGGGGGGCAAACAGCAGAAGATCTTAGGTCAGTGTTATGGCAGCAGGGCTGTGCTGCTGTCTAGCAGGGCCTATTTTCTGTTGGGATGGAGGGAGAACAGTGTTCATCCCCACATCTGTACAACACCTTACATGGTGCCTCCTCCCTTGCTGTGAGTGAGATGTACAGCAAGGGCTCGGTCATACGCAGTGCTGTGATGGGGCTGATGTGAATTCCCTCTGGAAATTGCTCCTGTTGGCACTCAGCATCCCAGCTTTGAGCTCAGATCCTCAACAGCTAAGGGTTTGTCTTTCTGTTGTTGTCTTCTATTTCAGGTAGGTCCCCAAATCCTGTGTTTTCCCAAGCTCCGAAGACTTTGGCTGTAAGGTCCCATACCTACAGTCACGCCAAGGAGCAAAGGAGGGCTGAGCTTTCCCTTGCTCTCTGCTTTGCATCTACTCACCTGCACAATACAAGCTCTTTCACTCTGTTTTATTCTCACTTTGATCACTGGGTATAGGGGTCCATTGCATGCATATAGGAACTGCAAAGAAGGGATGAGCATGCTTGGACTACTGAGGAGCAGAGCCAAGACAAAAATAAAAAAAAATTAGAGAAATAGGGATGGAAGCAAAACACCCAATTCAAACTACCTAGCACCACATTGCCAGAGGAGTTCCCGTTTTTGGCTGGTTTTTGGCTGGCAGCCCACTGGAGCATTCCTGGCATAGCTGCTCCTGCCCCAGGGGTATTTAGTTGCTTTTTGGGTCAAGTCCATGGCTGTGCTGGACTCCTCTGCTTGCAGGGTCCAAGGGGGGTGTGAAGGCAGGTTGTGGGTATCTGGGCACTTTTGTGGGAGGCAAGATGCTATGGTTTTGGGATCTTGAAGGCTCATGAAGAGTCAGTACCCTGTCCTGAAGGAAATGCCACCTGGGCACCCTGGAGCAGGCAGGGGACCATGTACCCTGCAGCAGCTGCCAGCCTGAGACCATCCATGGGGATGGAGCCAGGGGAAGGAGCTAGCAATGACCAGCTGTCTGACGGGAGCAGCCGGGAAAGAAAAACAACCCCTATTTTCTCGCCTTTGGCTGTCAAGGCTTAAACACACTTAGCAAGTTTCCAAGCCTTAGCGGAGCCACGGCGGGTGCCGGCAGCTGCCTGCGCTTGCGTCTCCCCCCTGCTGCACGTCAGACTGACAAAAGCTTTCGTGGGGAGCAACGGAGGGCACACAGGCAGACGGCTGTCAGGCAGCAACTCATCTGGCTGCTGCACTGCTGTCACTCCTGTGGGCACTTGGGTGTAGCTCTGGGGTCCCCCGGCTTGATCCCCAGTGGCTCAGCTCCATGTGGATAATATGGCATGCAAAGGCTGTCGAGTCAGCCCTCTCTGGAGCCCAGCCATCAAAAAAAGCAGCCCCTCAGCCAGGGGAGGACAGGAAACATTGCAGCTCTAGCCCCTCCCCGGCAGGGCTGGTGCCTCTGGTCCCCAGGGTTTGGTGGAAAATGGTTTTCATGCCCTGAAAATATGTTGTAATTGCAGACAGTCTGTCCAGCCTGTGAGGAATTCATGATCTGAAAAATACCCCCAACCTCTCCTGCCCAAAAGGAGAGCAAAGGCGCGTCAAGGATGCATGTCCTGGTGGCTACATTGGTGCTGGGCTGTGTGCTGGCGTGGCCACGAGGAGCGTGGCCGGCTGCCTGAAAAGCCAGGTAGCCGGGACGGGTGCTCAGTGCCTTTGCCATGGAGGTTAAAGCACATCTGTACCATGAGACCTTAAATGGAGCCAAGAGCTGCACAGAGGCAGTCTGGTCACTCCCCACTCTGATGGCATTATTCTCCTGATCAGAGAGCTGAGGGACATTAAAACAGCTGGCTTTTTGCAATGCTTGGGAAAACAACCCTCATCAATTCACACGCTGGAAAGAAACCCCGTGCACAGGAGGAGCAGGATGGCCAAGCTCCCCACCACCCCACCGGTGCTCTTCTGCACTGCTGCTTTGCACTCCCTCTGGCCCCAATGAAAAGGTGCAGCAAGGCTCTATCTGACTCCAAGTTACTTTTAGCATTGATTTGTTTACATTAAAAAAAAAAAAAAGAAAGAAAATGAAAAAGCCAGCTAGGACTGTGAGATCCCCCTGTCCTTGGAGGACAGGTTCAGAGCAGAAGCATGGAGTCCTGCACCTCTTTGTGCCCTCCTGGTCTGTGTCTAGAGGGTGCTCCCAGCCATTCGGCAGGAGGGGAACACAGCTGCGGCTCTGCAAGGTCTTCCCAGAGGAAACTTTTTGACTACTCATGTAGAGAAAAATTGCAAAAAAGTCTGATAATTTCAAGTATTTTTGAGTGGGATCTTATTTGGAGGAATTTCATTGGCGCAGTAAATATTTGGTCACCTAAGAGATTTCCTGCACATCATTTGTCTTCTGATTGAATACTCTGGCTTCGTTCCGTAGCTGTTAGCACACGCAGCCAGTTTTCCCTTCTGGGTCAAAAAGGAGTAAAACCAGCCGTGCACCTTAATATTTCTATGCCATCTTAGAGGTGGGCTTCTGCACAAATGAAATAAATCAGGGGATGCAGCAAGTGAGGTCTTAAAATTTTCCACATTTACTGTAGCAGAGACTCCTTCACATGTGACAACTGACTGCTAGCAAAAATCCTGTCTGAAATCACTTAATCACAGCAAGCAGTGTAAAGCTTGAAGGGGGTAAAAACCACCCCAACCAAATAATCCATTGATCTTTGGGCCAACAGTCAGACATAAGACCTGCAGAAGGACTTTTGTGCTTGAAAGCTTATCTGCTTATTTTACCCAGTGATCATCTGGGCTAACGAAAGATGTACCCCTCTCTGTAAACACTCAACACTTGGCTATTCAGACTATAATAACGCTGCTTTAAATGTGGAAGATAGCAAAGACTTCCAAGGAGATCATAGGGAATGCATTGGAAAAATTGCCCATCACTTACGAAAACAAAAACATCTCTAGTCATCTTTAAAAAGAGGAAGAAAGCTGTTAGATACCTTCTTCACCTCCCTGCAATCTGATAGTGTGCTCTCCTTCGTGCTATACACAGCAATAGCAAATCCATAAAATGTGAATTAAACATCAGAGATATTCTGGGAGAAAAATCCCAGCACCAAACATCTGTTCCTGAGTTTCCCGTGGCCAGAAGGGATAGGTCAGGCTTAGCTGGAGTCAAAGTGCCTTTTGCATCCTGCTCCTCCATGCAGCTCTGCACAAGCTCAGCTTTGTGTGGGCGGATAGTCTGCGCTCTTCAAATTAAACACACGCAGGAACTCTGCCAGGATCCGTGCGCAGGGTTTTGAGCTAAAGCGAATGCTGGGTTCTGGACCAGACCTCTAAAAACAAATAAATAAGCTTCTGCTCCGATGGCTGCCTTTGTATTTAAGGTGAAGATGATGTGCAGAAATGGCACATTACTGTGCACAACCATTGCTATCAGGAGAAAATAAATACCTGTCCTTACCCAGCTACCAGGCTCAGTTTTAATGGAGCCTCTGCGGGGAGGTGAAAGACTCCCCGTCGGAGAGATTATTATGGAATAAATCAGAGTAGCTCCAAGCAAGCAGCTTTTTTCCATTAGCCAGGGCACAGCAGAGAGATCGGGTATCAGGCGTTCTGTCCTGCCTTGCCTGCAAGGGAGGGTGAAGGAAGAGCACACCAAAACACGTGTCTGCTCTGGAAAACTGTAGTAGACAAAGAGTTAAAAAAAAAGTAAGGTTTTTCACCTAGATTGAAGGGAAAATGGGCACTGGATATAAACTTCTCTCCTGTCCGCCCTGTCTATAAAGTGATCTTTCACACGCTCATCTTTGGGAAGATTTTATGAGAGTATGTTGCAGCCTGGGCTTTGCTTGCAAGTCCTTCACTGCAGGGATGAGCAGCATCCCTTCCTCCCCAAGAAATTCAGTGGGGGAAAGAGGAACAAAAATTCCTCAGTCCCTGGAGAAGCCAGGGTTGTGCTGCACCTTGGTCCCAGCCCTGCAGCACAGCGGGTGTTGGGAGCCCCTTTTTGGGGGGGAGCAAGGGCAGGCTGGGGATCCTAGATGGAGCACTGTCCTCAAGTGGATAGATGCCTTTATCTTTGGGTGAATTTTATCCACTTTAAGGGGTCATTTGGGCTGTGATTCAGGAAAGAGTAATTTGCCCCATCTCTGCCTGGCTGATTGCTGGCAATAAAACTTCTGCTTCAAGGATGCACTTTGCTTTAGGGAGGACTGAGGTGGTCCGGTTGGAGCCACAAAACCAGTTGCTGCTGCTGAGAGGTGCTGGTTTCCCTGGGAAATCTGGGGTTAGCCACGGTCCTTGGGAAACATAACCTAAATTGGAAGAGGAATAAACTGGAAGAACAATAAAAGCAAGGGAATGGAGCAAAGGGTAAACAGAGCAAGAATCATGCATAATGTTTCCCTGAATCTGGGTCTGAAAGACATCTAAATATAACAAATATTGAAAACTTTAATCCTGTCCAGTATAAACAACAACAAAGTGTTGGGTTTTTTCCCCCTGCCTGGCAGAGAAATAGGAAAAAATTCCTTTTGGATCCCACAGGCAAATTGAGGACAGGATGAAACCCCACCCCACATGGTGGCATGGCCCTTCTTAACCTTTCAGGATGCTCAGGGCAGAGGCTGGACAGAGCCAGGCTGTTGAGCCCAGCTTCCCAGTTCACACTGGTTCGGCTGGGAAGCAGCTGGGAATATCTGAACATCTATAGAGCTGCGCTTCCCAGCATGGCCTTGAAGGAGCACAAAACCAAACCCACCCTATATCTTTAGCAGACCCCTTTAAGGCCCAGCTCAAGCCAGAGTTTTCCCCTTACCGAAGGAGCACAGGGCTGAGGAAATTTGCAGCAATAACATCTGACTGCTCTGACCAGCTGTAAGATTTTTAACTGTGTGGTTGTCCGTGAGAACTGGGAAGACCCTGCCCCAAACCGTGTCAGCTCGGAGCTGTAATAAGGGGTTTTTTTTTCATTACCTTGAGGAGGGCAGTGGAGGTAGAGCAGATACCAGGAAGGGCAGCCAGAACCACGGAGGGGACAGAGCCCTTCCAGGACAGACTGGAAATGCCGGGGCTGCTCAGGCTGGAGGGGATGATGGAGGTCTGCAAAATCACAACGCCAGTGGGAAAACTGAATGGGGGAATATTGCTTTCTCGATGGATGCAGGCAGGAGCTGGGGCTGCTGGAGGCGTCTGAGGGGAAGGGCAGCAGAGAGAAGTGGGGCTCACAGATCACCCAAACCAGCATCTCCTATTGCTGTGGAAGACTGAGAGCTGGGCTAGGTGGGCCCTTGGGCTGGCAGGGACCAGTAGAGTATTTCCCATGCTAAGTCCTCAAGTCTGAGATGGTCTATATCTTTTTGAATGCTGAAAGTCAGAGGTCTTAGCACTCATTTTCCAAACTTTGCTGGTTCTTCATATTTCAAAAGCCCACCGTGAAGTCCTGCAAGGTATTCATAGTATCGCACCGTGGCCAGCTAATCTCCCAGTATTATGTATGGGAGAGACAGAGATAGAGGCTTCCCCAGGTACTAATTCCCCAGAACAAAGCCTTGCTCTGCATATCCCCATTGACCCAGCTCACTAATTTTAGCAGGTCATTGGTTGGCAAAATGCGTCCCAGCCTTCATCCTCTTCCTCATTCTGCCACCCCTGAGGCACTGAGCTGCTTAGTCTCAAACTCTGTGCTTTGGGGCTGGGCTCTGTGACCCTGATCAATAACTGGGTGTAAGTCCTCCTCATGCAATCGGTGACTTTAGGCACCAATATGCAACACATTGCCCATCTGTAGAGGGTCCAGGCTGGGCAGATCCCCAGGGCTGAGCCTGGTTGACTGGTGGTAAATGCAGAGGAGAGGGGCTGATTTGCAGGGAGGAATTCAGCATATAGCTAACCCACAGTAAAGGTTAAACTCTTCATGCTGTGTGGTTACTAAAAAAAATGCCTTGATAGAGGTAGTGCTTAAAAATGAATCAGATTAGATTGCAAAGACCAAGAGCTAACGTGATACAGCAGAAATCTGGGAGTGGAGACGGAGCTCCTTAGCTGATAAAAATGGGGGTGGAATAACAAGAGTTTACACCTGAAATTTTTTCTCCTCTCAGCTCAGAAGTTTTGGCTTTTGCAATAGCCTTCCTCCTCTAACATCAAGGGTATGTGAAAGAAGGCGGTGCCAACAGAAGCCTGTGACCTGCTGTGGACTCAGCTGGGTGAAGAAATCCCTGAAAAATGAATGCAGGAATTTGAAGGTCTTCTCATGTCATCTATTTCTGATGTCCCAGAGCTGACAGTGGGAATGCTACCTTGGTATTTCTGGCATATATGGATGGAGTGGGGAGAAAAGTGTTTAGGAACAGATGAACTGCTGCTGTAAAACACAGAACATTGTGAATGAATCATGTTTGCAATAGTGCAGATGTTGGCATGTTCATAACATTGGAACAAATTTATAATGCATGTAAACTCCTCATTCCAGTAGGATGAATTCAGGCTTGGAATAAACTACCAGGTAGATATAAACAGCCGATAGCCAAATGTAGGCTGATCTGTGCTGTGCAATGCGCAGTTAGGCTGCTGATTGTTCCTGCGGTGGGCTGCATTTCAGCAGGTTGGTCGCTTAAAATAGATTTGACTTCTTGGTAGGAGAGAAATTCCTGCATGCAGGCAAAAGCTAGTAGCAAGCTCCTAGGCATCAGAAAGAAACCTTCCTGGAAGAGTGCGGTAAGTCAGTTAGTACCCCAAAAGTGCATGTCCCCTTAGGTCTGGGTCTGAAGGACCTGCTACTGGTGATGGTTAGAGACAAGCAGGTTTGCAGTGGCACAGTTTTTGGGGGACAAAAAAGTGGCAGATGGGTGGCAAAGTGGGAGTTTTTCCAAATATGTGGCCAAGACACTAAGGATAAACAGTGTTAACAAAGCAGTGTGTAAACAAAGGATGTCAATATGACCTGATTTCTATCAGTATTCACTAGTATTGAGTCAGTTCCCTGCCATGTGGCCATGGTTTCCTGTTTATACACCGCTCGCAGAAGAGATAGTCACAACAAAAACTGTAGCAATTGGCGCCTGTAATTTATCTTATTTCTAGAGCTAAAACCAGCCCCCATTTCTGGAGACACAAAGCAGTGGTGGAGCTCTCGCCGCTTGCTGTGATCGAGCATGGGTGATGGGGCATCAGTTCTGATTCTCAGGTCCTGTCATCTAGCTACATCTTGTTAGGATCTGAAATCATACAGTTAATCTAAACAAGGGAGAAAGCGTCATACGCTTGCAAGAAAAAAGAAATTAATTCTCTGTAATTTTTGTTCCTTCTTGTTTGACATTTGATGACAGGAATCTCTGGAGTCAATCTTAGGAACATATGTACAAAGCTGTTTAAGGGGAAATTCTGCTTTATCATCTGTAATAATCTATACTCCCAAGGCTGCTTATCTTGTGCTGAGTGGTGGGACCACTGTGTGCAAGCTGAGCTTCTGTAATTAACCTTCTTCCAGAAGATGGATACTTTTGGTACCTCCTTTGGTGCTCTTGAAGGGAGAAACCTAGATCAGTCAGTCATTGCTCCCCTCTCCTGGCACAGCACAAGGGAATCGGCACAGGTCTTTGAATTTCCCTGCTGAAAGAAAGTGAAAACCTCACGTAGTTTTGGCAGAGGATATTTAAAAGAAAGAAAGAGGAGAGTCTTTGTGGGATTACAGTGATGCGAGGTCTCTCAGAAACACCCAGCGCCAATTTACACTACCCCTGCCAAGGTTGGTAGGACTTGTGGGGATGACCATGAAGGGATGATGTTGCTTTTAAGGCATTATCCCACAAAGGCATCTGCTCTAGGTCTGGTAGTTGCTCTGTATTTAATAACTCTCAGCGGAGTCCTCATTGCATGAACCTGTCCAGGCCTCACAGCTTGACCACCGTACATTGCAAGTGTTTAGTGTGGAGAGACGTAAAGGGACACATGGAGTTAGATGCTCCCCAGACCTCTCCCAGCTCTGTGGCCAGTCTGTCTTCTCCATCTGCTCATGAGCCATTGTGCAGTCCCTTCCAGTCGCACCTTCCCAGGGCAGAAATCGCCAGGAGAGTGTTTGTATTTATGGCTCCCCTTTTTGGCTTTTACTGTCTGGAAACTGAATGACATAGGTGATGATGTAACCAAAGATGTTACAGAAAGGGAGTGGTCACGAAACTTGCTTTTTAAAACAATAAGAAGAGATTGTCCTATGGATCCCTTTCTTGAAAATGAGAACTGCCACAAAGTTTGGCAAAGCTTTCATTGGAGAAATCAAGGGCAAAATAAGGAAAGATGAACCTATTTTACTTAAAAAAAAAAAGAGTCATATGGTGAGATCTGCAGTAATTATTTTTTTTTTTACATAGTCCATGTTTTGTTTACCTTTGTGTCAATCTAGTGAGGATTTTGACTCTATTTTAGTGGCATATAAAGAATTTCCTGTTTGTTCATATTTGAAGGAACTTGATGAGTATTTCTGTATAAAGAAGAAGGTCTGAAAGGAGGTTTTATCTCAGGAAGGAGAATGGTTTCCATTTTCCAGGATGCCCTGAGATGACGCTATGCACTCCACCACAGAGACATTGGCTTGTGGAAGTGTTGGTGGCCAGATATGGAGGCAGGCCAAGTGATGCTTTTTCTGCTGAAGCATCCACACACTGCTGTTCATCTGAACACAAAAAGTCAAACCTTATCCCTGCCAAGTGGCTTTAGTATGGTATCATCAATCCACACAGCAAACAATTAGCATTGTGCCATTGCAAGGCGTAGCTTTGACAGGATCATTTATGAAAGTCTAAATCTGGAGAGAAGAAAGCTGTAGAGCTGTCAAGCCACCCCAGTTCCTGTTTGTTCCACAACAAGAGCCAAAGTTATGGCTTGAACAATGGATTAACTAATACATTACAGACACAGAAAGCCCTGAAAAAATGAAGGAGGAAGAGGTTTCCCTCCCACCTTAAGAACATCTGACGTGGGGCTGCTGGCAAGGCAAAAGATAGGCAGAAGTCATCTTCGCCAAGGAAGGCTTTAAAAAATTGAAGAGAGCTTGTATGAAGGCTCAAGAAGAGAAAAGAGGAGCTGGAGGGATGCTCCTCATCAGCCTCGGCTGCTTTGGAAGTCTATGCAGTCAGTAGGTCAAACCAAGTTCAGCAGTCAATGCGTGAACTCTCCCCAAAGTGAATTTTTGTTCTTGCATATGCACTGGCTTATGATAATCATTTCAGTTTGGTTTTGTACAGCATAGTTACTTTGCTCTGCAGAAACATGCCTGAAGCAACTGCAAAGTGCTGGAGTTGAGGTGTTTCTGGAGTGGGGGTTTCTGAATCATCTAGATAATCCCTGAATCCCAAGAGATGCACTTAGTTTTTGAGGCTCATTCTGCTTTTGGCCCTGGGTAAGGATAACACTCAAATCCATCCCTGCTCCTGGCCTTTCAGCCAGCATCACTGCTGCATTTCACCTTGCTGAGACCAGATGCAATGGTGGGGACAAGTCTAAAAGCCAGAGCACCACTGTGAGTTAAGCTTGGGCTCAGCATTCTTGCAACCGCAAGGCTGAAGTTTGAAGGTTTCTTTGTTTGGTGTATGCTGTGTTAATTTGTCAAGTTTTATCTATTTCTGCTACCCCAGCAGCTGCAGTGTGTGTAAAATACCCCTGGCTCCACCAGCATTGGGCTGGAAAAGCAACAAAAGCGGAGGCCCGCAGCCTTTTTCATGTAAATGTTTGTTCGGGGTGTAATTGTCTCACAAACCCAACTGAAGGCACTTAAATTGGTTTAAAGGCTTGCAGTTACATGCCTTTGACAGCTCCAGCCATACCCAGCTTGTTCTGGCATTCGTGAGATCATCACATGGATTTTCACTGTTGAACGGAGCTTTTTTTTAATCGCTTAACATCAGTTAATAGGCACTTAAGATGAAGTAATTTCCTTTTTATTTTCTTACTTGGTCTCTGCTGATCAATGTGGGATGAGATCACCTGAATTTTATTTGGGGGTGTCAAAGGAAAAATTGGCAACATCTACCTAGGGCTTTTTTTTTTCCTCTTCTC
This sequence comes from Pelecanus crispus, assembly GCF_030463565.1. Taxonomy (NCBI): domain Eukaryota; kingdom Metazoa; phylum Chordata; class Aves; order Pelecaniformes; family Pelecanidae; genus Pelecanus; species Pelecanus crispus. The sequence goes on along the minus strand of NC_134647.1, from coordinate 42,222,839 downwards.
CTTTGAACAGGGTGGGATTTTTGCAGAACAATTAACATTCATTTGCTAAGTGGTTTTGCAAGCATGTTTACAAGAATGCAAATACCCTAGGACTATGGTGGTTTTGTTTTCTACTCTTCACCTAACTTTAGCCCCTGATCCTGCAGGTTTTATGTACATGTTTGTCTCAGCTCATGCTAAGGCAATTGAAAGATTGCATGCCTGAAGCTGAATGTACCCACAAACCTCTCTAAGGTGGAGGTGCTAAGATATAAGAGATCTTAAGCTTTTTGAAAATGCTGTTGTACCACAGCTTAAAAATAGAGGCTGTTTAGTCCGCTCCAGGTGTTTTGCAAGGGAATTTCAGTTGGAGGTGAAGAGCTTGAAAATACCACTGTCCGAGCGGATAAAGTGCGTCTCTGATGTTAGCCTTCCACTAAGACAACCCAAGGAAGCTGACGCCTCCAGGACTCTATTGTTTCACATCAAAACGTCTGCTGGCAGAGCAAAGGTGATAGCAGGGGTGTTGATTTATGAAGTGGTGGCTGAGTTCCCAACCAGAAGCAGCAGAAACATTTTGCATTTGAAATATGATGTCTCAGAGGCATGTGGCCTGCCTGGGATCCTTACGTGTGTTGGGTTTCTCAAGCCTGGTGAAAGTCACCCACTGATTTGGGGACACTGAATGGGTTTCTTTTGACTCTCCCCAGCTGCCTGTTTTTCGTGTAACTTGTGGGCACGGAGTGGCAACAAGACCTCTCTCCTTCTGTTGGGTTTGCATGAAGTTGGCCAATACATTCAGTAATGATTAAGGGAGGACAGGCAAATGCACATACACTTTCCCTAGGAAATTAAGCTAAAAATGGAATTACTCCTTCCTAACCAACTAATGGACTTCAAGGACCAAACCTGGCTGAGGCCTTGGGCTGTGCAAAAGATTGGCAAAGGATGCTGAGAAGGGATAAATTTAGCAGGATGGGACAAGCCAACCTGAAGACCCCCTCCCACTCACGAATAAAGCCCCTTAGGGGCATTCACTGGGAAACTCTCTGCTTAATTACAGCCTAATTGCTTCTCTGGGTACAGTTCTCATGTCTTTTGAAGATGTCTTGACACTGGCCAGTGGAAAACTGCTCTAAAACATGTTTTTAAGGTATCAGACCAAGCCAAAGGAAATATGCCAGGGAGTCATGGGTATGATTGGAGCCTATCAAGGTGCAGGGATGAGAAAATGCATATCTTGTTCCCTCAAGTGGGAGAAATTAATTGCATGTGAATATGGGTATTGCGAGTCCTGGAAATAGTCATGGGGACAGCAGCAGCAGCTCAAACACAGATATAATTCAACCCTTCTCCTTTTATACTTCATACTTCAGAGCAAAGGAACTTCAGCTGCAGGGGTCACCAAGTCAGAGGCATAATACTGGAGTGGTTTAGGAATGACCTTTCATAATACTAAAAAAAATAGTTTGAAAATTAATTAGAAGAATATGATCCAGAAATTAGGATTTAATGCAGTTTTAAACTTGATAGAGATGAAAAACTCATCCAAAGGGCCTGGAAGAAATGATAGCTAATAAGAATTATGGTGGATAACTGCTTTAGTAAATCAGTGTGTTCAAGGGGAATATACAGGAGGTGGGCAAAAGCTTCTTTAGTCTGTGGTTGACTGCCTAGCTTGTGGAGAAAGAGACTCAAAGGGGAGGAACAGCCAGGGCTGCCCAAGGGCAGTGGCAAGTGGATCCCACCATGACCACCCAAAGCACCATGTGGCCCTGGCCAGGGCTGAGGATACTGCAGCTGCCACCTGCAAGGCAGCGTCTTGGGCTCTAGAGTTGGTGCATTAATAAAGTCACCCTTGTTCAAGGTTACAGCGAGAGTTGATTGCTTCTGATTAGGGATTTGTATTCAGTTGTGACATCCTCCAATTTTTATTACCTTTATGGTAATAATTGCAAATAATAAAATGACAAACTATTGTAATTAAACTTTAATTAATTACAGATCCATTACTTTTAAGTTTATTCATGGTAGGGACAATGATACTGAAAACAATTCATTAAAGCACTTGATATGTAAATTGCGAAGTAAAGCATTAATATCAAGCAGCTCATGTATTCACTTTCTGCATAGCTGTAGAGAATTTGTTTAAGGAAAGGCAGCTCCGCTGGATGATTTTAACTGCTTACTTTAGGGAGCAGACAAATACCGGATACTCTCGAGCTGAAATTATTCCCAAAGTCAGGTTCTGTATCCTCTAAAGCAAAATGCTAAGCAAGCAAAAAAGAGAGATCCCTGCCCAGGCTTGCTACTGTGCATGGCTAATCACTTTAACAGCCACGGGGAGACGTGGCAATCCTGTAGAGAGGTGGGGAGGAGGGCAGTCCTCTTCTCCCGGTCTGCATGTTTTAGTCCTAATGGGTAACCCTACCTACGCAGTGCTCAGGGAGAAGGTCAGCATCGCTCCTGTAACACCAGGCAAGCAACACACCTTTGCTTTGGCTATAAACACCTACCCACCTCCCCCGAAACCACTTTCTATCCTACCAAGCCAGTGCTTCTCCGGCAGGGCAGCAAACCTCTTATCATGGCTCTCTAAACTGAAATAATCTAATTTGTGATGGTCTATTTGTCTTCAGCTTTTGCTGACTTAATTCAATGTAACGAGCCGAGCTGGAGTCTGCTTCCCCCGGATAACCTGAGCACAGATTGCTGCATATCACCACAGTAAAAAATCATTTGTGTTGGGTACAGGATACTAATCACATGCCCGTATCACACCATTCATGCTCAGAAAGCCTCATCTTTGGCCCTAGAGGAGCATCTTCTGCAGCAAAAGTGCCCGGTGCAACATCCCCACAGTCGCTCCTTATCCCCAGGCAATGGGGACAAGCCGTTGCTGCTGGGTCTGGCCGTGTGCTGCAGTCAAATGGCACATGGGTATTCCATTCACCTTTTCTACTCCACTGGAATGGGCTGTAGTCTTAACAGAGAAAAGCAAAAGGATTGAGAAATGCACAGAAAAATGTCCAGGGGCGGTCAGCTCTGGAAGGCGCAGGCTACACAATGCAAGGTGTGCTGGAGGGATGTGTCTCTGCTGAGAGTATCATTCCCTGGCAGTGCTTTTTTTCCACGATCTCTCACATTTAGCAGCTTTGACTGCCTCCTTCCATCAGCCTGGGGCACACTGGCCTGGTGGAGGTCAGCACAAAGCTTTTTTTTTTTTTTTCCCCGCTAATGCTATTTTCAGGTGGAGGTATCAGTGCCATGTTGGGAAGCACAAAATATTTGCCTTCTGCTAAAGGGAGCCGGCATTTTACTGCAGCACCCTCTGTGCTCCCAGTTGTCTGCAGCCCATGTGTAATTTTATCCCACTTTTGCAAGCTAGTGAAAGAAGAATCTTTTCTGTCAAGGGGGAAGGCACAAATAAAGGGGAGACGTGATCAGACAGAAAGGCACCTCCAGCTCGGACAAGGAGAGCCTAAAGCAGGAAGGCACACCCAAGGTTAATAACATGTTGCTCCACCAGCTTCTATCTAATCTTGGAAAACGTCCTCTGCTGCAAAGAAAAATGGGAAAGTGATTATGTGACTTGAAATAAGGTCTTGCTCTACTGTCTAGACAGCTTTAAAAAACATCAAGCTAGGGTGTTCCTATTTATGAAAAATGCAGCTGTACTTCTGCCTTCCTCGAGCAAGAGAAGAAAGCAGTGCACTTGAGGTCATTTGGCTGCAATGTGCTCACTGAGCCTGTCCATGGGAATTTATTCCTCTCTCTTTCTTTCTTTATTTGTTTTATTCCTCGTGCTGCATGGCTTGTGCTTCCAACCTGCTGCCTCCAGCACTGTCAGGCTCTGTCCTTGGGGGTGCAGGTAGGGAACCGGGGGCTGCCTGCACCTTGCTGCCAGCCCAGCTGGATTGCCTGCAGTGGGACAGCCTGCCAAACAAGCATCCCTGCAAGGGTCCACAAGCCAGAATGGCTGCTGGGTGCTAACCTGGGCTTTTTTGTTACCATTATTTTGCAGTAGGGGTGACTGCCCAGAGCAAAACCACAGGCAGCCTCCAGGTCCTTAATAGAGTCTCTTATAGAGTCTCTCTTAAATTGGAAGAATTTCATTTGCCCTAAATGCAACCTTGGCAATTCCCTTCTTTTTTTTTTTTTTTTTTTTTTTTCCATAGTAAATTATTCATAGGATTTGACCTTTTTTTCTGGTGGGATCTAGGCAGGTGGAATCCGATGCCCAAATCAACTGGGCAGGATTTTCAGCAGTGCCCAGCACCAGCAGGAGCCCCACCACTCAGCATCCCCTGCTAATCAGACCCAGCACTGCATTGCTGCTAAGGTTCAACCCTGGATGGTCTGAAAAAAAAAACCCTATTGATCATGGGGCTGTGTCCTACAAAAGGGAGAAATGGGTCAGCAGATATACTAATCCCAACTTGATCTAAAGTCTTCAGGACAGGTGGCAACCTTCATTTAATGGAACAATGAGATCATTAGGAATTCGTAATGAACTGTACCGCAGCCATGAAAGTAGGTCACCCTTACCCCAGGAACACTTCAAAATTAGTCTGTCCCCATTCATGTGCAGCAGCAGAGATGGCTGGGGGCAGACTGACAGCTCTATCTTGGGATTTGCTAACCAGACAATTTTAGGAACAAAAAGGGGCAAATGCTATGGACGTAAAATGACTTATATTAAATCAAGTAGTAAGATGACTTAAAAAATAGGCTGATTCAGTTTTAGGTGTCGAGTCTCACTAGCCACAGGCTGCACCCCTGCTGCCCTGGACGAGCTAGGAGGGTGGTCAGTTTGGGAAGAACCAGTCCCAGGCCAGGGATGGTAACCAGCCAGGAGGAAAAGAGAAGAGATCCTTCCCTGGTCCCCAAGGGAAGCTTTGTCCACTTCTGGGCATCACATAAGCAACCCTATGTCCACATCCTGAGAGCCTCCCAAAAGGTCTCTCCTCACTGTGGCACTCTTCAACTGTACAGCAAGAGATGGGACCTTCACTGTTGAGCTTGAGCCTTTTGGATGCTTTCTCTGCTGCCTTCAGGGATGAAGTTTGAGTGCTTCTGGGGTTGGTATGGTACTGCTCTCGTGTTGGGACACCTGTGTAACAAGCCCAGACCCAAGGAAAAAAAGGAATCACCCCATGGCCCTTCTGTTATGATGTCCAGCCCACTCCCAATGCAGAGCTGGATGATAACTGGCAGAGTTAGAGAAAATGGAGGTCTCCCGTGCCCAGGACACCCAGAGCAAGCCTTTCTGTCCTGCCCAAGTGCCAATCCTTGCAAGTCAAATATGCTGCATGTCAGTAAACCATCTATGAACTTTTTCCTTCTCCCATTGACCCCTGTGGATGAAAAGCAAGTGCTCTTGATAGGACTACAAATCCGAAAAGTTTCTTTTCTTCCCTCCACCTCCTTTTGCCCCCAAATCCTGACATTCCTACAGTCCTATGTAATTTCATTATCCACCAAGCAAGCAGTCTGCTGCCCTGCAGGAGGAAAACAGGCAGGCTGGGGTACAGGGAGGAGAGAGGTTTGCTTAGCTAGTGAAAGCCCCAGGGTTGAAGATAGGAAAGGTTAAGAAAATATTTTGCTAAAGATACAGTAAGCGGTAGTGAGGTTTGGAGGGTTATTTAATTTTAATTTTTTTTTAAATGGGTATTCAAAGCAAGCATTTTATAAATATTTATACACAAGAAACTGTGCTAAAATAACACTTGGGGGCTGGTTTGAACTCGTCCAGGAAATTGAGGCAGTGCACGGTCACCATGTGGACCTCAAGTGTTGCTACCGAGGATCCTTACCATTGTCCGTATTAACTACAGCTTTTGCCATTGCACGAACATGGTTGCATGATGCCAGGTGGTGGTGGGTGCTTGAGTGACCAGCCTCCCCCAGCTCTGCCCAACGTGCCCTGGGCACCCGGTGGGCTGCTCGCCCTGACCTGCCCAACCCACCAGTGCTTCCCAGCATAGACCTTTAGGCAAGGCTCTGTGCAACATGCTGGGCCACCCTGAAAATCCCTCTTTTCTGTGCACACCAGGTCCACCAGCTCACGCCCAGCTCTGGACTAGAGCAGGGAGAGGAGTTGGCAAGCGCCTGCATTAGTAACCATTGCTTTCATGGGAGAGGGGAGCTAATGATCCTCACACTCCCCCTAATTAAGGAAAGAGCAGCCCATTTCCCCCCTTAATTGTTTTTTCAGATTCACTGTTTCTGCTCCAGCTTGTCTGCACCTAAGATGTTAGTCCCATAAATTTAGCAGAAGGCCCTGTATTCTTCACTTGCAGCCCCACAAGAGGCTATTTAGAACCCAGCCCGTATCACTGAAAACTGTCATCACTCCCCATGAGCACATCAGGGGACCAGGCATGCCATGACTGGCCACCAGGCCAAAAGAGCAGGTCTCCTTTCATCCCCCTTCACAGGAAATGCTCCACAGACCCTCTCTCCCCTCCCCAGCTGGAGGTGGTTGCCCATGTCCTCTCCCTCTGGGCACAGGTGTCCATAGTCTTCACCAACACATGGAGCTTCAGCAGTCAGGAGGGGAGGGCTCCTTCCTCTCCCCTCCTGTTTTGCTGTTTTCACTTACATTTTCTGTGCCTCTCCTCTTCCAAACACAGCTTCAGGCTTTCTTTCTGTATGTGTTCTGGTGCTGTCTGAGTTGGTTCATGAGGACTTTCTGCTCACATGCTGCCAACCGGAGCCTGGAGATCATTTGCTGGAGGAATGGGAAAGAAACCCAAAAACACTTCAGGTCACCTCCTACCCCACCACTTCCCTGCAAAAAACAGCTCCAGAGGATGACCTTGTGGAGGATCACAAAGATCTGTGGTCTCGGCGGAGCTTGGTGAGAAGGTAAGCACAGGGGTTGAACCAGTCCAGTGGTGGCACACTCAGTGCAGGCAGCCAAGTTCTCCCATCTCAAGCAAGCCATCTTCAGAGGCAAAATGGGCACTGGCTGGTGAAATGTTTTGGGGAGACATATGGGGATGAAAAGGAAAATGAGCTTGGGAACTGTTAAAGAGAGAGGGATGCAATTCACCTCATTAGAATGGGCTGATTTCTTTGTATTATTTGGGAAAGGGCAGCCTAAATATGTACCATCTATGGTTCCTGTGTTTCTGAGTTACTCAGTGTAGCAGCTAAAAAAATATATATTTCTTCTGGGGAAGGGAAAAGAAGCTCATGTATGTGTGTCCTTGGCTGTGAACAAGGCAGGAAGACTGCCCTGTGATAGTGCCAGTCCCTTGGCCACAGTCCTTCCTCTCCACTCTCAGTTTTGAGGACAAATAAAATGCAATAACCATCTTGCTATGTAATGCAAACACTACACCATGTCAGGCAGCTGATAAGAAATCACCTCTTACTTCTAATGAGGAAACTTGACATAACCTTAAAGAGTGTGCAGGAAAAAGGAAAACATTTCAAAGAGTGCCTGCAATGGAACATTTCTGGTACTTGAAAAGGCACAAAGCAAGCATGGTTCATGTCAGTAAACATTTTCAGCTTCCTTTTAAAAAGAAGTGTAACAACTGTAAAATTTAAACCAAAAGATAAAAAACTTCCCATAAATGTAAAATGACTCAAAGAGCAGTTTGGTCTTGAAAAAAGTTTTCATATGCTCTTCCAGCAAAGCAACCCCACATGGGTTGCAAGAGTAAGGTTTTGGAGTTTTTTTTTTCCCCCTCATTATTTAGCTTTAAATATCCTAAGCAATCAGAAGCAGCAAGCCCTCAGTCATGTTTCACCTGGTCCAAGGAGAGCCAGTGACATTGCAGTGGTTCTTCAAGGTCCAGCCAGAAATGCAGGTCCTGATGTTTGATGGACTTCAGCTGTCCGCTAGCCATGCTTCAAGGCAACTGTTGTATTATTGGATTCTTTCCCACTTTCTCAACAAGCTGTGCACCCAGCTGGGAGGATGATATTGTTAGATTATTTAGAGATCTCCTTTTGAAGTTTTGATGTCTAAATGGAGATTTTTATTGAAAGGAGAGAATTAAAATGCCAGCTCCAGCATCAGATTGCCGTGGTTTCATGGGAGCTCTCCAAGGTCTGCCTGGAGAGACTGGGTCCAACCTTTGACCGCCTCTTGGAATCATAGAATGGTTTGGGTTAGAAGGGGCCTTTAAAGGTCATCTAGTCCAACTGTGAGGTTGGACTTGATCGTGAGGCCCGAGACCCTCACTGTTGCCTCTCAAACACATGAAGAGCTTATAGCTAAAAGCAGTAGAATGATGCCAGTGTGCTATTTGTAGCTTTAAAGTTGTTTATTTAAAAAGGAAATAAAACTGGAAAATATTTTTACAAATATGATGAATATGCAGCATTGATTCCTTGTGCCTTTCTGCTGGAGTCTTCAGAAGCATCTGATTTTTGTCCTATCCTAGTAATAGTCTCACAGTAATAAACCTTACACCTCCAGGGAGACAAACAGATCACAGTGGCCTTGATGGTGGATCAGAAGGTCTGGATTCGAATCACTAAAAAAAAAAAACCCACTGCTAAAAACCTCCTGTGTGGTCCTCAGGAGAAATCTCGTCCCTTCCTCTTGCTTTCTCCACCTGGGCAGACAAATTATTATTGCTTCATTTTCAGTGAGGATCAATGAGATACACAGAGGAGACAAGCTGTTGTTCTACAGCTTTGCCACTCATGGTGGTTAGAAAGATGATTAAAAAACCCCAGTTATTCAAAGCTTGAGTAAGATGGGAAGAGTTTTATAACAGAATACTGATATGTGTAGTGCTAAAGCTACTTCCAAACCACAGATACAGGAGGCTGACTCTGCTTATTTATCTCATGTGAAATTGGCAGGTTCTTAATATTGTTGCTGAAGCGTGTTTCCTCTTTGCATGCACACAGAGACTTTGAGCGATGCTATCTTACCTTCTTTTGTTTTCTGGCAGTCCTCCTGCTAACTTAGCCCCTTTAGAAAAATAAAAATTGGCAGCAGACTCCGACAACTAGTATGCTGGTGTGGTAAGAGTTGGGGTTCAGGGCTGTGTTTTCTCATTTCTGTTTGGTTGCCTCAGACTTAGTCTAACCCCCTGCAGTCACTTGGACTCTCTACTCTGACTTGAGAGGGTGTTGGGTTATGCCCATTTTCCTTGATCTAAATGGTTTTCTATCATTCATCTCAGTCATTTATTCTAGTGTTAATCATGAGTAAAACCCCCTCTTGATGGGGAGAACTGTAGGAGGTGTTGGCAGAGCTGAAGTTAGCATTCACTGGGGAGATGGATGTAGTGGACCACCTAGGTAGGTGGCCAAGCCAAACTGGAAATTCCTTGGTTTCTTTGCCAGAAAAGGAGAAAGACAAAAACCTTTCTTTTAAGCCAGTCACTCAAAACTTTCTGTGCAACCTGGAGTAAACCATTTTCCTTTGATGTTAGGGTTAGTTAATCCTTCTGAGTTTTATTTTAATAGTATGTCAGTTTGGGAAGAAAAAAGACTTTTGAAAAAATAACCAACAGTGTTTCCACTTCTCCAGGAGTGTGTTTCCCTTTATAACAAACAACTGGATGACAATTACAACTCAAATGCATAAATAGATTCCATCTCCAAGGCAGACTTTTCCGGCAAAGTTACCGTTTTCTGAAAATACTATCTTATGTCTTATTTTTTACATACGCTATGCATTTCGGAAGCCAGCTTCTCCAATAGCCTCTAGATTTCATCAGATATTGAGCAGTGTACTATATATTCTGGCAGTAGAGCCTGGTTATATTTCTGCACAGATAGAGGTGAGATTTTATATAAATTCATAATTTATAGGACAGACAGATAGGACATTTTATGGTTCTGTTCAACACTTTTGATGTCAATGGGAATTTTTCCTCCATGAGCATTCTGGATGAAAATCTTAAAAAATGCTTTAAAAAAAAATTATTTTAAAATGTTTACATCTGAGGACATGTAGTCAAATCTAGCTTAGATACACTTTTTATTAACCAGATGGTAGCATCTTATTTACATTTCCCATATAAAACCATCTGTGCTTGAACTGGGGAGATGCTGTCTCTTGCTACATTTGAGAGTTTGGCTGCAGGGGGTGTAGCATTGCTTTTGTAGGCATGCAATTTTCCTCTTTCGTCAGAGCTGAATATGTAACACTAATTTTATTTAACCTTGTTTTAATTAAAGGGTTACAAAACTGTAGTTGGCTCTTTCTGCATCAGTTAGCTGGCACTCTGGATTTTGCTGCCTTTAAACAAAACTGAAATCTCTTGCCTCGTTTTCCCTTGATATTGAACTTGCAGTCTGCCTCCTCTGTCTTCATGCCATGGTTCCTGCATGTAGCCTTCTCCACCATTAAATAATTCCTCTTCCTCCGCAGTGCGAAATCCTGGCTCCACTGAAGTCAATGAAACTCTTGACATCAGCTTCAACAAGGTCAGGATTTCTCCCTGGGTGTTATTTTCTTTGAGTGCTCATAGCCTGTTACTCTGTCCAACCTTTCCTTGAGCCAAGTTCAACACCTCCATCTCCACCATCTCTGTCACTCTTCTATGACCTCCCTGCAAATTATAGCATTGGGTGCCCAGAAAGGACCATGCTATTTCAGGTGTTGTCTAACCAGTAACTTCACAGAAATACTATTTTTTTGCTCTCAGCTTCACTAGCTTTACCCCCCCTCCTTTTTTCCTTGTTTTACTCACATATCATGTTGCATTTTCATGTCATTAATAAGGATGTAAAAAAATGTCAGACCTAACACTGACCTCCCAGTGGAATCCACCAGCTCTGCCAACAGTACACTCTGTTGGTTGCCTTTTTGCTTTTTCTCCCATCTAGCTCCTAGCCTTCATGGACTGTTCCCATCCAAGCCAATTTGAATTAATCTCGTGTGATGTGAAGAGACACCATACTGAAGGCTTCATCATGGTAAAAATCAGATACATGTGGGAACCAGATGTTGTCTTCTATGAAAATTTTCATAATTTGAAAAGGAATTTGAAGGAAAACTTGTTTCCCTTCCATGTCAAAATGGACTATCAAATTTGCCCACAAAGTGATTTTTTTTAATGAGAAAAGATCATTCACTGATAAAAATTGTCTGAATTACATTTTTTATGTTAATTTGAATTATCTAAGCTTATGCAAAGCTTACATGAAAAAGACAAAATACTCTGGTAAAATCAAGCCTGTAAATTCCGATAAAATCAAGCAGTACTGACACAATGCTCTCAAAAAGGAAGGTAGCTCCACAGAACATCATTTCCCAGTAGAAAACTTTCTGATGAGAACAGTATTGACTAGCATTGAAAACCTACAATATGTAATTTCTTCCCCCAACCCAACAAGTATCTCTCATTTCCTGGAAAAACCACGTTTGCAGAGTTGTGTAGTGTTTCTCATCTTAAGGATCTGTTCTTTTCAAATCTGCTACAGAAAATAGAAGTATCTTCAGGAAGGAGGGGGTACAAACCAGGCTATAACTGTCCAATGTTCAGTGCGGAGCATGCTTTCTTGGGGCTTTCCTAACTCATGGACTTTATTTGTATTTCAGGATAATTCAAGATTCACTGTGGCTTGCTTGAAGAAGGTTGTGCTGGGAATCTCAGTCGGGGTCAAAACAGCCTGTTTGCTTTGGCAAGCGTGGTGTGAGCGTAGTTAGATGAGCAGCTGACCACCACCTTCACCTCATATATGAACAGTGTTGGCCATTTACCTTGGGTGATGGCCAGCAGTTCCTGCTCGACTCACGTTACAGGGCCGTGTTTGAACTCATCTCTGTCATCCCAGGCATCCAGATGTGTGACAGACACACACACGCATGATGCTACAGATGCTGTATATTGGCTGCAGCTGAGATAAATATTATTTCTATATCATGATGAGGATGAGATAATATCTCTGGAGGATTTGGAAGAGAGATGGAGGAGACTCAGTTTGTCGTGGTCTGCCCTTGGGCTCCTTTTCTTTTTTCTTTCCTGAAAACAGGAGGAGAAAACCCAGCCTGCTAATGAAAGGGATTTCAACTCTCACTCAGATCCTGGTCAGGAAAACAGAGCACATTGTTTGTGATGGCAGTCTCCACCAAAATGGCTCAGGGGCCAAGTTAAGGCTAAGGAGGAAATTCAGCCTCTCCGAAGATGAAAGGTCTGCATGCTTTCTTCCCTTGCCTCCGCCAGTTCCCATGCATGCCTTGCTCTGCTTGCTGCAAGGCAAGGAGAGGTTCCGGGGCTGCTCACCATCAGTGATTCGGTGCTGAGCTGTTCATTACCAATTACAAAATGTCCTTTAGTGGGCACGGTGGCTGGGTGCATGTTTGGGTGAGTGCTCCCAAGAAGACCCAACATGGGGTGTGACAAGGCTGAGTGAGATGTGAGCCCAGAGAGATGCAAGGAAGCTGGTTGGTGGTGCTGGTGACCGCAGGGCTGCTCTGAGGAGTGGTTTCCCAGGCTGGGTGGAACAGGGCAGATGGGTGGAGAAGAAGAAGATAAACTGAAGCCACCACAGCGGAACTCGAGAGAGCTGGGCTCAGATCGACGGCGCAGCCCAGGCATGTTTGCAGACCTTGAGCCTTATTCAACATGTCAGAGTGATAGCAGCACAGCCGTGATGCTTTAATTCAGCCAACGTGGCGAACCCCTACTTTCGTGACCAAAAAGCCTGTGATGTACATGATGTAAACTCTTGTTCCCTCTGCTAGGAAACATAAACCAGGCTGAGCACATGACCATGTTATATTTGCTTTTGGTGGCCAAGCGGGTAGATGGCATCCCCTGCCTCTCTGCCCCTCTCTGCTGCAGTGGTCCCTTCAGGACAGCACAGTCCCCAAAATGCTTAAGCTCTGGGGAAGAGGGAGGGAAGCAGGCTGGGATGCTGTTTCTCAGCAGCTGGCTTAAGACATGCTTCTCAAGCACTTGAAGCCTGCATAGCCCCATATCAGCTCGGGATCATTCTTGAATTCTACCCAGCTGCTGATCCCCCTAGCTCCAAACCAGGATAACATTTCCCTTCTCTCATCCTTCACTTCCCTTTGCTATTAGGATGGCTGCCTGGCCCCCCTTCACTGAGTTTACAGTCACTCAGCCGCAGTTTATGCAGAGCCTGACACCGGGTGTCCTCAGCCTGGAGGGGAGAGCAGGAAATGCAGACTAATTTAATTGGTAAAAACCCTTCCATAAATTAAAAGTTCAGGCTCTCAGCTCATGTTTTTAAACTCTAAACACATCTGGTTTCTCTGCTAAAGACTCTCGCTCTAGTAGGAGAACTATAATAATGTCAAAATTCTATTTAATGGGGAAAAACCAGAACATGTGGTGGGACCATGAGGTTGGTTTTGGTCATATTTCTTGCTCCATACCTGGCACTGCATGATGTCAAATGACACTGCAGGAAGGCAATGCTGCTGGCCTCCCTGTCGCTGCTGTGGGATCATCTGTCACTGCCTGGGCTCCACGTGCCCCCAGCTCTGCCGCACTCACGACATGTACAAGATGCAAGCCTGGAGCATCCCAGCCCCATGGTCATGGGCCAGATGGCATGTCATAGTGTAGACTGTGAGGCATGGATACTCACTGCAATGGCAATGTGCTGGCAGGTCCCTTTCCACTCCCCTTCTTTTGTGTAAATATAATAAATTACATGTGACATCCCACACCACATTTGTAAACAGGGTTTTCTGAAAAAGAGAGGGAGGTTTACTGTGCAGTAAAGGCAGCCAGGGTGGAAGGGTGGCTGCTTTGTGGTTCCCCCCTGCCAGATGTGCTGTTCTCCTCTTTCCAGTGTCTCTTCCATGTTAAGTTATCCAGGGTGAGTAATACTACCCCTCACCCATATCTTTCAAAAAAAAAAAAAAAAAAAGAAACCTTCCTAGGCTGCTCCTGGACATGCCTGCCCTTTAATTAAAGCAGGAGAAAGTGAAATCACTGTGCTTTGACTCCTTGCTCCTATTTACATCCATACTACTGGAGCTAGGACATTTAGTGCCAAAGGTCTCTCCCAGTCCAGGCAGTAAAGCATCCTTTGTTGCACCCTCTCTTTCCTAAACCTCTAATGCACAGGGGAGGCTTTTCCATACCTTTTCCCAATAGTGACAGCTTTGTGCTTTGGGGAGGAAACATTTCTTTGGAGATCTTCCCTTCCAGCAAGATAATGTTTCTGTGATGAGCTGGCAAAGCTTGACATGCTGCGTACTTGTGCAGGTGGACAATTGATGCTCGGTGCAACCCTCTCCCAGCCCCTCTCATTTGATGGCTTGATTTAATTTTTTTAATGGAAAATATTCTGGTTTTCAATTATTTTATTTGAAATTTTGCACAAGTTTTGAAAGGGCTTGAAAATCAGTTTCAAAACTGAGCTGGAAAACCCCCTTTTGAGCAGATCTGTTTCCCTGCTTCCTTACTGTAGTTAATAATCTGCACTTTGCTAGACCTGATCATCTTAAAATCTCAGGCAATTTGAGATACCATATTTCAGCATGAGTCTGAACCAGAAATGGAAGCAGCCAGGCCCTTCCTGTCAGAATGACTGCTGCTGGAAAATTTTTGCTATCGTAATTTTCTGCCTGTAAATGTTGTTTTTCCCTTTTTAGGTCCCATACCCCTTTCTGTTTAAAGGGGATTGGTAGTACAGATAGTCTCTCATCCTCGAACTGAACATCTCAAGGGCTGGAAGGCAAAGGGAAAAGCCCTTCCTGAACTGTGAGGGCATCCTATCTAGCTTGGGAACTACTCACAGGCAAAGCAATTTTCACCATGTCCATCAGATGACATTGAAAATCAAATGCAGAAAAGACGTAAGACAGCAACAAGCAGAAATCAGTGTCCCAAAATCCAGCACCCTCCAGTCCATGTTTGATCCCGTTACCTGTGAGGCTCTTGTGACTGTGGGTTTTATGTTCCTGGAGGTTGTGGCCACGGCTTCGGTGGGAAGGGTCCTGCAAGGCTGCTGTGACTTCCTACCCTGGAGAAACCAGCAGAGACACCCCATGAGGTCCCCTCCAGCTCTGAGATCATCTATTTTGCTGGCATCCAAAGCTGACTCAGTGCTAACACGTGTTGCTGCTTGGCCTTATTTATTACTCTTGCATGACATCCAAAATAAACAACGCCTGAGGTTCTTCTACCCCTTGCCCTGCACAGTGCTTCAAGTGGGAGCTGTGCTTGTGCTGGGGGGACCCGTACTCCCCAGGCTCCATAGACGATGATAAATCACCTGGCATGGGCAATGTCTTTCATCCAAGCCCTAACCTGTTTAGTCTAATGGGCAAAGCAAGCCAAAACGAAAGGCTGGTTGGCAGCTCTGGTTTAAACACTGTGACCAAGGCATCCGCCATCCTCCTCTGCAAATAAATCACAGTTCAAAGGAGCTGGCGTTGCGGCAGCTGGTATATTCGACTAGAGGATGGCGTGTGTTTCTAACCCATCCCTCATCCCTCTTAAAACACAGAAGGGGAGTGGAGAAGCCATCAGAAGTGGGTCTCAGCCCTGGGTGGGTATAGGGCAGGGCTCGCCTGCTGGCCGTGGGTGCAGGGGGATGGAGGGGAGACAGGAATATGAAAAGCAATGGGACCATGACTCTAGTTTGCTGGGTTTTATGTTGCTAATCTATCCCAAAAGGCAGCTTGATAGATTTCATTTATGGCTATTCCTGCCCTACATAATCTCTCAGAAGAGAAGTGCCACTTTCAGTTTGTATATCTTTCACTGACATGTATATTTAGCACTCATTAACCACTTACCTTGGGCTAATAATTCAACTTATGTTCCAAACTCCAAATTTTCTCATTTCCGTGAGTTCTTGGAGCCAAAGAGAACGTTTCTGACAGATTCATTTCAACTTTGTCTAAAGGTTTGCTATAGCCTTGTAGTTCATTTGAACAGTATTTTCCATGTTTCTTTTTTAAAGATTAGTCATAGTGAAACAATCTCATTGCTTCAAACCTGTACATGATTCTCACCCATTTCAGGTAAAAGCAAATTCAGAACATCGGTTGCATTTTACAAGGGAAAAAAATAATTCATTACATCTAGGTGCTTTAGCCAAGCTGACTGCAATTATCATTGCTGTTTCTGTCCAAATTCTTTCCTGCTCCAAGTTGTAGGTGCTTTCATTGTTTTGCTCTAGATTCAATGGCCCACTGGTTTATTTTCCATCTATTTAACCTTTGTCAGCACATAAAATCCTGCAATTGACAGGACCTGGAGTGCATAGTCCTTGAACAATATCTTTTTTTGTTGTTGCTTTAACTCAAGCACACATAAGCACATGACTGAACCTGACTTCAGTGTGATCTAAGCAACTGTGTCAAGCAAATGCAGGCAGGATTAGGGCTGTTTCCTGCAAAAGCACCTGAAGCAGGAGGGGTTACGAGCACTGTTGGGGGCAGGAGCTGGCACAGTCATGGTGGGGAATACCCAAACGTCTGTGTTCAACTCTGCTTTGCTGTGATTTCCTGCCTACACAGAAATTAAAATCGATGCAGTAAGTCAAAGCAAATGCAGACTGAATCACTGGGGTTTCCCCCCCTAAACGGAAAATGAACTCAAAGAGGATCACAAGCAAACAACCCAGTTCACAGCTGAACCCAAACCAGAATCAACCTTTGAAACACAGTAGTTAAAAAGGAGATTAAATTGCTTTGCAGTGCCCAGATCACCCCAGATGGGGTTCTGTAGAGCTTATGACATGCAGGGTCCCCAGGAGGGGAGCTGGCATCTCCCCGTCTTGGCTTCTGAGCAGGTGCCAGCAGGCCATTTGGGCAGGAACCTGCCTGGCCTCTGTCAAAGTTTCATCAGCCCATCTTGGGGGAAGATTTTGATTTCAGCAGATCAGCAAATTTCTCCAAGAAGTGCTTTGCTGTTGGGTTTGGTGGTTGTTTTTTAAAAATTATTATTATTTCTGCTGCTCAGCTGTAGAACAAGGGGTGTTGCACATGTATGAGAAATCCTCCATGGACTGCAGGAAAACAATAAGCAGCCCAGGCTGAGTAGGAAGTGGATGGAAACCCAACCCAGAAAAATGAGAAGTGAAGTATTCAGCCTTGGCTTGACTCTGCGCCCAGTGATGCTGATAGCTGGGCTGTCACTGATTGCAGTAGGCTTAGGAGAGTCCTGGAAGCTTCTGTGAAACCCAGTCCGGGAGCAGTGCAGGACTTATTCAAGCCTTGTGGCCCGCCCCGCACCCCACACCCCAGCCCCAGTTTTTTCCCATTAAACCCTATTTTTTTCTAGGCAAATTCCACCCCTATGTCACATAACTCCTATTTTAAATAATCAAGGACTTCCCATCCAGTCCAAAGGTTTTGCCCTCCTTTATGAGGAGCTCAGTGGCAGACAAGAACACCCTAAAAGCACAGGATGAAGAGCTTTCAAAGTCCTCAGATGCAATCAAAATAATAAGAGTAAAAATCAAGACTTGTCTATGCAGCAGTGGAACAAAACGCAGCGCCAGGGCAAGCAAAGGCAGCGGGGGAAGATTTCTCCTTCTGGTTTAGGCTATTGCCCTGGGTGGAGCCAGCACAGGGGAGGAGAAAAGCTGGAAGCAAAACTCCCCAACCTCTGGGGCTGGAGACACTTGGAATCAGCCCACTGGACTACTCCGCTCCAGCTTCTGCTACAAAACTCATGCCCAGTCTGCACAAACATCACTACCACTGGGATCCTGTCTGCAGAGCATGTTTTTGAGTTGTGTCGTGCTAATCTGTGGTTTTCAGGAGAAACTGTTGGAAAATAGAGTAGACGGAGTGAATCCAAGCCAAACTTGCTAATTTTGGCTGGTCTTCCTTTTTCTGGATTCTAATTGCAGTTACATTTTTTGTATTTTTGCTTAAAAACTCAGAAACACAGGAATAAGAAAAAACTGAATGAGATTATGAAGAATTCAATTCACTGCAATGAGTGAATATAACTGAGTTTTGAATAGCTCTGCAAGGACAGGATATCCCCCCTCCTCCTTGCTTTTCTTCTGATACTGAATTATGTTTCCTACTGATACTGGGTTGAAGAGTAAAAATCAAACCTGAGTATTAGGGACCTAAAATTTGAGTTTAGTCAAATTAAGCCTAAGACTAGTTTCACATTTTGCATGTTCCAGACCAACCGCTACCTGAGGTCAGCTGCCTCCTCATAGGAGAAACCCCAGCATTTTTAAACTCACCTTACATTGACACAGGGCAGGAAAATATTATTTCTGATTTTTTGGTGCTGATATGGCCCCTATTAAATATGATAATGGCAATCCTCATAAGCTTTGAGGTGTTTATAAGAGCCAGGGGATTCTTGCTCAACCTGTCCTTTGTTTTGGATATAAGTTACTGATTTTGGCGCAGACTCACATGCGAAGCTTCCCTTGCCTGGAGCATGGACTGCTGGATGGATGTCCCAGGTGGTGGGCACCTTGGCCAAGCCACGGTGGGTAGAGGTCCATGGTGTGATGCCCAGTGGTGTGGTGCAGGCACCAAGATGCAAGCTCCACTGCAAGAACACAGCAGCTCAGCACGGCATTTGCTGGACTTGAGGTTAAGGCTGCATCTGCTCATTGAAAACAGATTTAAGAAGCAGGCGAAGAATGCAGTGAGATGGCGGGAATATCAAATCTGTTTGCTCAGGGAAGGGTCATTTTCCATAACACCTGCTTGTTATTGTCTTCTGCTCAGCGTGGAGTCCTTTTACAACCTTGTGTTTAGGGAGCTTGGCTGGGCTGCCAAAAAAACAGAGGGAATCACTCTTTTATGAGCCATCCCTTCCTCCCTTTTATGTTGTTAGGAATTTCCCCGTGTGTCTCTCTTTCACAAATTCCTTTTAATTATGTTGCATCCAAGAGAAAGTAATCCATCCCAGTTTGGCTTCTCTAACACTAGCAAATGGAGCTCTTGGTCTCCTCTTCTCTCTCATCTTTTTTTAGGGTTTCCAATACATCAGCCCAATGGCCTGCAGAAGAAAAATTATCTCAGGCGAGAACCAATTATCACGGCTGCCCGTTCTGGCTGGAAGGAAATGTTTACCTTGAATTCCACTTAGTCGTGGGGTTTCAATTAGGAAACAGCAGCGCATCTGCTGAACACACGCATGAAAACGTGGGTGAAGTGTTATTGCACCCAGCCTAGGTTAAAGACTGTCTTCACAGCTAGAGCATCAGAGATGCAGGTCTACGGGTGAGATAAGGGGTCAACACAGCAGTGAGTTGAAAGTATAATCCTGGCATCTCAGCTCTGTGTTGCTGCTGCATCTGAGATTGCAGTAAACACAGAGCTGAGGAAAACAAGAAGTGGTTGAATGCTTTCCAAGGGAATGATTCTTTTTCTCCCTGTGGTAAAATCCCCTTTGTCACAATGAAAACTTTCCAGGAGAAAAATCAGCTTACAAAGGTTTGGTCGAGTCTTTAATTTGTTTGTTTCTGAATGTCTTTTTAATGAAGTTGTAGAGCCATATCAGATATTTTAAAAGTCAGAATAAAAACAAGATGTATCCATTTCACCATTAAAAACAGAGCTGGAAAAGAAGATTATACAGACCATTCCCCTGCCCCTACCTGGGATCGAATATTTTCAGGATATGGATAAAACACCAAGAAATGTTGCTGTTCCTTTTGCTTTGCTTTCGTCTACTTCCCCAAACTTGCAATCTTCCTTTTCACATCACTTTGCTACTGCACGTTACATGCCCTCTGCTCCTTCTGGATTTTAGCTGACCTGAATTAGAAATGTACAATTATAAATCTGCATTAGAGTATCCCACCCCAGAGCACAGCCCCTTAGGTGCCATCTGGTGGTTTTCCCCTGGTCCTTGTCCCTGGCTCCTGCCCTGCTCCAGTCCTGATCCCACGCAAGATCCTGCCATGACCTTTCTGTGGCATCTTTGTCATGCAGGGGTTTGCCAGTCAACCTAGGAAGTAATTTATAGCAATGCTGGAGAAACTCCTTTATATCCATTAGATGTTTGAACCAAACCCCCACTGCTGCTACTATTGGATCTGGCCAAAAATGGCAATTTAATGAAATCCAAACATTTTGGTAGAATGTATCAATTTCACCTACAGTTTCAACAAGAAATTATGGAAACATTTCCATCCTATATAGTCAAAATGTTTCCTTTTGACCACTGCATTGGCTCTTTTTCTACCACGACTATAACTTGCAGAGCAGTTGATGCTCAGATTTCTATCTGATGGTTTTTAGTGTAAAAGTCAAAGCAAACCAAACATTTCAGCTTCATTGGTAATTTGCTCTCATTTGCATTTGGAAAAAAGAAAGCCACATAGTCGTACGCCTGCTTCCCTCATGACAAATGCTTTTGAGAGCACTTTTTCCTAACTTTAATGCTCAAAAGTGTCAAGGAAGTCTGAGTCACTTGCCTGCTTTGAATTGTGAAGGATAAATGGGCTTCTCAACCCCTTGGGCTGTTCCAAAATCCCAGCCAGAGGCTTCTATTAATAACCCAGCAAGCTTTTGTGTGACACTTTCTTATCCCCATCTCGCAGATGGGAATGCAGCGTGGTAGTGATTCTCCAAGGTCACTCAACAGTGGAGTCGCAGCCAGAGGCCAGTCCTTCTCCCGCTGCCCATTGACCTACTTGAACCAGAGAAAATGCATCATCCTCTTGCACAACAGCTTTTCCATTAATGCACACCAGAAAACTAGGGTTTTTCTCATGGAAATTTCCATGGGAAACCCTCAGTTTCCTGGTCAGAAATCTTGGGAAAGTCTTGGGAAATTCTGCTTTTTCTGTAAGGAAGTTTGAAAATGTAGGGAAGTGGGGATTGCTTTCCAGATCTCCTTCTCCCCCACATTTCCCAGGTAGAGAGGAAATCTGTACAAGCAGAGCTAATGATGCAGCTGCAGCAATTTGATAACAGATGGTTTCTGCAAAAATAAGAGCCAAGACTACAAGACTTATTCGCACACTGGCAGCACTGACTAATGCTAACTGTGCCAACGGAGTGCTAGTAAAGTCTTCAGGCTACACCCAGTTATCATGCATTGTTGTAAATGCCATGGCATGTCCTGCAAAGCTGCTTGGTTTGAGAATTACAAAAAGCCCAATGAAGTCATCCTTTCAAACTCCCCTGCTTGACAAGTCTGGTGCATTAGCCTTCACAGACCCAGTCGTCAGAGAGTCTCAGAGGGATAAAGAAGAAAACATCGTCATAATGCTTGAGGAACAAAGAGCTCCAAACCCCTTTCTGGTCTATCACCATCAGAAGATTCAGGTCTGATTTCTCTCTGCTGGCTGTTGGAACATGCAAGTTTGCAATGTGGTGGTGAGTGCTACTTGACTCATAGGGAAGATGAGAAGGAGATGACTCTGGAGGATTTCTGTTATTGCTTTTTGAGTAGCTATGTGACTCAGCAAGCCCTATTACAACATCAAGGGAAGAGGTGGCTGCAGCTCACCCAGGTACTCTGCATGAAGGCAGGGCTGGGCAGAGCCAGTTAGGCAGCTGCAGCTGCCTGTGAAAGCCTGGCTGGGCAGGCAGGCTGGCTGGTTAGATAAGCAAGCAAGTAATGAAGCAAGGACAGACAGACAGATGTAAGTAAGTGGGTGGAGGGAGCTCAGAGCAGTAATTTTCTACTGGATTTTCTCCCATTTGCTTTACTAAAAAATGCTAGGCAGGATGCTGGCCTCAGCCAGGGCTTGACCTGATGAGGGTACTTTTCCACTGGCAGAACTTTGAGGGACCTTACAATACAGGCTTAGGGTGATGAGACTCCTGTGGTAGGTTGGTGGCTATTTAATGTATAGACTGCTTACTGCTAGTTAGTACTGAGCAGGTAGCCTGTGCTGTGGGCTAGTAGTTAGTGAGGTTTCTTTAGGCATGGATGGGAAAAGCTGCTCTTGATGCAAACTGCTCTCTGACCACTTCTTTAGCAAATGCTGTTAATGGAACAGTCTTTTCCAGAGAGCATGCAGGACTTCTGTCTCTTGCATTAGGGATATAAACTAGAAGGGAGAGCACTTTTTCTGTGTTGCTATTAGAGAGGTAAACCTGAGTGGCTGATAGGTCAGGTGTAGACCTGAGCTTGGTTTTGCAGAGGATGATAGGGAAACATGTGGCAATTAAAATAAGCATGTTACCTCATATCAGTGCTGGGCACGCAGGGATGCTCCCTGGGCTATGAATCAGCATAGCATATTTTCCTCACAAAAAGTAAACCTCTTTTCTCTGTTATGCTGGTAGCTAACCCAGACTGATCGTGTGAGTGGAGTCCCACAGGGGAATGCTCATTCCAGGATAGGAATAGAGATTTATTTTAAACTCCTCCAAACTGAGATCATCTGCATGAAAATAGGTATTTGTATACCAGGATAAAAGTGTCCATGTGGGAGGTTACACCAGAACATCCAGATGACCAAAAACTCAGGTCCTAGATCCATTGAGCTAATCCATATAGACAAGTACACAGAGATGACGTCCCATGCACTCTGTTGTACATTGAATGAGGCTACCTGTGTTTGAAAAACAGTGTCTCACAGCTCCTCGTCTTGTTACTGGTTGCTTATATCTTTTTAAATAACAGCAATTTCCTACTTGGCAGCCTGTGGCCCTGTTGGAGCAGTGTGTGATTCCTACAGTGTTGCCATCAACTGAGCTAGATGGTCTTCTCAAGGCTGTAGGTCTGGTTAAATACAATAAAACAGTCTCTGTACCAGCAGTCCCATGCTTTGTGGCTCTTTGCATCATGTCTTGTCATTCTAGATAATTTAGCAATTAAGAAATTGGGAACCTCAGGTTTAACAGAATCATAGAATCATAGAATCATAGAATCATCCAGGTTGGAAAAGACCTCCAAGATCATCCAGTCCAACCATTAACCTACACTACCAAGCCCACTCTAGACTAATCAAGGGTAGACCAGACTAAACCATATCCCGAAGTGCCACATCTACCCGTTTTTTAAACGCCTCCAGGGATGGTGACTCCACCACCTCTCTGGGCAGCCTGTTCCAATGCCTGACCACCCTTTCCGTAAAGAAAATAGAATCATACAGGCTCCTTTGTATCCTCAGGCTGCAGCAGACAAGGGCTTGCAAACCTGACTAATCCCCTATACCTCAGATTCCTGGGATATACTGTTTTTGTCCTAATCCACAAGGACCCCAGGTAAACAGGGCTATGGAAATTATCATGGAAAATGAACCCAGCCTGAATAGCAGTTCATGAATGGCACCACAGCACATTTTTGCAGATTCTAGTTAATGCTGAATGGAAGAAACTTAGCATAGTTCAGCTTCACAAACTGCTGGGCTTTCATCCCAAGGAAACTGAACTGAAATTAAGTATTTCTTGGCTTGTGGGGTTTTTTGTTGTTTGCTCCCAAGGGAAAATGGATTCTCCAGAATGGTTTCCCACAGAAAATTCAAAGTTTGCAGAAATTGCATTTGCCTACCCAAAAGAGCTATTTCAGTGGAGAACTCCCAGCCAGCTCTGAAGCTCAGTTATTTAGGGGCGAGCCTATGTAGAGATGCCAGTGATACAGCCAAGTATTAGCTAAGTTAGCTGCAGAATTTGATCTCTTACATATTTCCCTTTAATAGAAACAGACCCATTGACAGACTTGGTGGTTATTTATGTTTCAGATAACTCCCTGCCCTTGGTTTGGGGAAACCTTTGTTGTTCCCTTATGCTAGAGGAATGATTTCTTTAATGCAATAGCCTCTCCATCTGATAACTATTGTAAAATAATACGTTGAGGTGGCAGAGGCTGTATCCATGTCTTATGAGCCCTCTCCTCACAGTGCTGTGGGACAAGGCCCTAAACTGTGGCTGTTTGGGCACAGCATGGACAGCACATGGGCAGCCAGCCACCCACCCACCCGCCCGTGCAATCCAGGCTGCTCTCCTGCCCCTGCACCGCCTCTCCTCGAATTCCCCAGCAATGACCTTACTGCGGCTATTTCCAAGCCTGTAAATCACCTTGCCCATGTGAGGCAATGCTGTTAATTATGTCATGCGAAGACAAATTTACAATGTGGAGCAACAGTAAAAAAATATTCCTACTTGAAATGATGCGAGATCTATACTCAGCAGGCTGTCCATAAATCACAGCCAGCTCCATGCACCAGGCTGATGGGCTCTTCCCACCCACCGGCAAAGGCTGTGGTTATCGGTGCTGATGGGCCAAAAGAAGTGCTCAATGCCTGCAAGCCAGAGAGAGCCTTAAAACTAACCTACATCACTCCAAGTGCATGAAAAAGTGCCTGTTTGTAGATGCCCAAGTGTGGAGCGACCTGATTTTCTCTGTTGGTGGCACTGTAGTTTCTGATGAAAAAACCCCATAATCTTCTACTAGCACCTGAAAACTTTACTTATCCAGGAGGGAATTTGCCCAGGATGTGTTGGCTGGGGAAGGAGCAATGGCTTAGGTGCTTGGTGGTCTCTGGTGTACTGTCCATGTCCCTCTGCATCTCCAGGTGCTCATCTGCCTTTAGTCATCCCTCTTCTGGAGAGGACCAGCGATGGTGCTGTGGCTTGAACACTGGGGGGTCACCCCATAGCCTGGGGACAGAGCCCTCCCCTTTTAAAGGTGACCTAGAAAGCTCAAAGGGGAAATAGGAGACACGTGGTGATGCTGGCATTTGCTTAGCAGAGCCAGCAGCTATGGTCAGACCTGTAATTTCACAAAGATCAAAGGCACAGTTGAAAGCAGCTGTTTAACACCAAGCCAGAGTGTTTCAGCTTACATTTCCCATACCAATCTCATTTCTTTCTGAAGCAAAGACAGACTAACCTAACATATCTCCTAGGGCATCACCAGAGCTGGGCTGGATTAGCACTGTCCCCAGCTGATGGCTTTGCCTTCCCTGGTCCTACCACTGTTGACCTTTGCCGTTCAGCTAGAAGAAAAGCCAGAGCAATGTTTCCAGCTGAGGGGATGTCAGCCAGATGCAGAGCCATCGTGGTGGGGTGTGTCCAATGGTTGGGCTACCCTTGCCCCAAGGAAAGAAGTCTAAGTTCAGCTGTCCAGGAGCCTCTTACATCTAAGAGACATTCAGTGTGAGCTCCCATGCTGAAATTTGGGAACATCTTCAGACCTTTGTGTAAAAATCTTTTTGCAGTCAGTGCTCTCAGTAAGCAGTTAAGTCTGGGTTGGGTGCCAGGGAAGTGCTTGCTAAAGCAAACCCAACAGTTCATGAATGATCAGTTTAAACAAATAAGTGAAATGCCCACATTGGCCTACAATCATTTTTTCCATTTCCTGGCTTTCCAGTCATCTCCAAGGCTGTTGCTGTGTAAATCCACTGAGCAAACATCTCACATTACCACCCACTTGCTCACTGTGTGGTGTCCCAGAGTCTGGACATCCATCCAGGCACCTCCATCTCCCTTTCAGGTCCAGCTCTGCTGGCTAACCCACCTATATGGATTTTCAGTGCAAAGTAAGCATCCTTCACAAAAATTTATGGTGATTCATCTCTTGGCTATGTTCAGCATCATCCTACATTTTTCTCAGAACAGCAAAGATCATCCACAACACCCACAGACAGCACACCAGCTGGCAAAAGGCATGCCAGAAAGGGCTAATCCATTTTCTCTCCTTGTTCATCTCATTGAGAGGCTGCCTCTGTTGGCTTTCAGCACAAGAATTTCACTGCTCTTTCAAGGTGACCTAAAAAAGCTGGGTCTGCTTCAGTGGTGCTAAGCTACCTTACCATATGATGCTGCTGGGTGGGCACTCTTTTGGCAAAGCACTGTGCCCTTGCTGCAGAGCAGGGGGAAAGTTTAATGGCTACGAGGTGGTGGGAACGGGTGGGACACCATCACTTCAAGGTCAGAGGAGCCCAAAGGACTTGCCTGGATACAGCAATTGCTCCTGGGGCTGCCTTGTAGGTGGAAACCTTTGGCTTTGGAGGGCTCCCATGGCTTTCCCAAGGCAAGTCCAGAGAGTGGCCACAGCCCTTGTCACCATGATAAAACTCACCCCGACAGCCCCAGGATGGCCAGGCAAATGCCTGGAGCCATGCTTGGTGCTCTGATGGCAGCTGTTGAATATTCAGGCTCCAAAACCCTTTGGGTTCTAAGGGCATCCCCTCTGTGCTGTGGATACACATAACACACTTATGTGTGGTGCCGTGGGAGGTGGGAGGACCCGGCACATCCTGAGTCCCTGTACACAATGCTCACTGCTTTGCCAGGGCATGGCATCACTGAAATTGGAGCTGCTTGACATCAGCTTGGCCACGGTGGGCTCATGTGACTGTCTTTTTTCTTGTGTTCCTTCGCATGCCCAACAAGACAGCCTCAGTTAAAATTACCCTGGTACAATGCCTCAGGGCTTTTATTTTTGACACTGCATATGGAAAGCAGCTGTCAATTAGCAGCTGAAAAAATAGCCTGCAGTGCTAATGAGAGCAAATCTAATAGAGACCTCTTCCAAATTGTTTCCATCCATTTTTCAGGGCTTTTAATTGCTGTCATATTAGAAGGATGCCAGAAGGAAAACACAAGGGAAAAGCTCCATTAGGAGGTAGATTCCTCTCTGCCAGGACTGACTCAGACACAGCTCTCTTCCCTGAATTTCATTTACAGGAGTTTCTCAAGTTGTTTCCAAAGTTACATTTGGAGCTGGGCCCTGGCCAGCTCCTGCAGTCTCTTCTTCTGTGCAGCAAGGACGGGACCAGGATGTTATACCAGCCGCCACAGCCAGATCAAAGGCTGGGACAGATGCTGTCTCCCACCCACCTGCAGTGCTTGATTTTGACTTTTTTTTTTTTTTTAAGGAATGTAGTCAAAAAGGCAATATTATGTACTGAAACAGCAATGGTAAAATACTTAATATTTCTAAATTCTTACCAAAGAAAAGGCTTCCCTATTATTGTGTTGGTAAGGGCAGTGATGGAGCCCCATTGCATTAGGCACTGCAGCAGAAAGTGAGAAGAAAACAATGCAATGAATGAAACATGGAGAGGGCAGGAAGAACAAGAAAACAAAGTGAATTATGAAATTCATATATAGACAGAGAGACTTACCTTTAATCCCTACATGTATTTACACATATCCATTTCTGGCAGTGGATATATTTACCTGAGGGGCTTTTCTTAGGCTCACGCTTTGAAATGAGGGGTGAATGGCTGCTGTCTCATGGTTACAGCTGCTTATTTTTTTGCAGTGGGATTGGTGCTCCTTGCATGATGTGGGCAGCCTAAGATGTATTATGTGACCCAGCATTCATTTTCTTCCTCTCAAAAGCTTGTGGCTCCATAAATGCTATCTATGTGTTTCTCTGCCTGCATCACCATCCTGGTTCAAAGGTATCTGTTGTCTGAAGATCTGCTCCTGCAGTGTCTGGCCTTGTACAGCTGTTCAGTTCTGGATCTGAGCTGTGGTTTAAACCTGCTTGGATGCGCTTTGTCCAGCCCTTAGCTAATACAAAAACTGCAGGACTGTGGAGGGCAGGAGAACACATGCACTTGAAGATACTTGATAAATAAGGATTAAAAGCATGTGCTACATGGAGGTAAGGGGTTGTACTCCTGGTGGTACCCTGGGGTAGGCTGTAGGAGGTGCTTGACTTGATAAATATGCGGATTAAAACACAGATAATACAGGGGTTATCAGAGAAGGCATCTGGCTGACCTTTTGGGCTGATACCTGCTCTTTGTTATTAATCTGTTGCGCTGTTAGTAAGGTACCCAAGGATTTGGTACAGGCACACTTGAGGAGAGGACCAAGGCTTCCTCTGGATGAAGCCCTGTGCACAGGGTTTATAAATACAAGCCAGCAATAAAATCTTGATTCAAAAAGGTAGATTTTGCAAAAGGTTGGGCTAAGAGTGAGCCAGTCCAGCGCATCCAAACACAGCCATTAAAAACATGTAAAAAAATGACCTCACAGATTCATCACGGCAGCCACAAGACCATGCAGAGCAGCGGCCCTGGCACTGGGAGCTTCCTGCTGCCGGCAGCAGATAAGGAAGCCACAAGCAAACAAATTTCATCTCCTTGCTGATGCCATGAGTGCAATACTTCTGCAAGGTCTCAGCTGACCCCGGGGTCAGCTGCAAGCCCTGAGGGATGCGGCAACTGGTGAAGGGGTTTCCCAGGGTGGAGCATGTTTTGCTCGGCCCCACTGTAGATCACTCAGCAGGAAGGGGACAGGAAGGGAGGGGATGCTGTTTCCCAATGCGCCAGAGCCTGCTGGGATCATGTTACATTAATTAAAGCCTGATGCATGATTTTAATCTGTGGGCCAGTGCACGCTGGTGCCAGGGTCTGAAATCCTACCCAGGGAGGCTGCTGCCATGAATTTCCCAGTGTGGCGCTTGTGGGGCTGCACCTTTCCGGGGACATGGGGCCTAGATGTCCACGCAGTGGGGCACAGACCATGCAATCGGCTGCTTGGGGTGCTGGGATCAGTGGCGAGGACGTAGGTGATGGCTCTCTTCAGATGCAGCAGCCCTCAGGGTGTGTCTTTTTAAGGCTAGCTTAACGAACAAAAAGCATTTCCTCCTGGCTTCACCATGATGCTTGGCCCATCCTGGGTTTCACCAGCATAGCTTAAATACGGGCTAATGCACCAAGTGTGCCTTTAAAAACCTTGGGACAGTAGCAGCTTAGCAAAATAAATTTTCCCCAGCTGCACCGGTCTGGAAACAAGCCTGCTCAGCTGCTTTCCATACTAGCCCCTCTTTCTGGACCTGCCTTGTGAATCTGGGCCAGATTAGGACAAATCAGAGATGACCCTGACCCAGGGAACATGCTCTCTGGGGAACACTGGGTCCTGCAAGTGGTTTTGTCTTAGCACACCTGCCCTGGAGCCAGCACAGAGGGCTGCTCAGCACAGCCAAGGGTCAGGCTGGGAAGCCCTGGACATCTGGCCTGAGGATGGATCTTTGCCTGGCTGCAGTCTGACATGCTTGGCTTGGGAGCACAAGCTCAACAGCAATGGGAGAGGGGAGGAGAAATCCAGAGGTGGCTCCCATCCATGAACCTGGTGCTCTCCAGGACCACTGTAAGTACCTTCACCTCCTCCTCGCCCTTGCTGGAGTCTCTTCCAGTGTCTGGACACTCATGACTTTCAGTGCAGGTGTGAAACAACACAGCTGAAACTCTTGCCTTCATGTAAAATAAAGCTGCAGCATGGTGGCTGGTTACTTCACCTATAAGTCCTCAAGAGATGAAGCCCTTTCCCCCCCCCCCAGATTCATGGAGTAATGAATGCTTGGTGACTGGCGTGTGTGAGGCAGGAGGACCTGGAGCGTTTACCCATCCATCCATCCCTCCTGCTTCCCTGGACTGTGTTTACTCAGACCATCTGTGAGGTCATGAACCTCCAACACTGCTGCAAGCCCACGTGTGTGAGGGGATGGAGCGGTCCAAGCGCCGAGCCAGCCATCTGTTTTGTTAAATGCCACGCGTGCTCTCTGTTTTTAAAAGGGAATGGAGCAAAACAACCCTTCATGAGACAACAGCTTGCAAATTCCTGCAGAGTTGGCTCCTTTGCTGCAGCGTGTCTGGTTGGGCTGAATGCTCTGCACAGCTAAGGAGAGCTGGGCACACAAAAAGGGCCTCTGACTGCAGATTCCCAGCACTGCAGGATGGGCACCGTCCCAGAGGAGAAGGGAAATGGCTTTATTTATGTTCAATAACTGCCAAGGAGAAGCAGGGGACAGACACCCAGGGATGGGGTCAGTTCAGGTAGGCAGCACTCAGGGACAGATGTGACTCAGAGAAACCTTGAGATAGCTGGAAGTGGAGAGAGGTTTCAGGTATACGCTGGGTTCTTTTGTTGTTTTGTTTTTTTTTTTTTTGCATATCGTTGTGGAGGTTTTTTTGCAACTGTATTTCCAGTTTTGTGCTCAACCATCTGCGTTGTGAGGTTTTATACCTATGTGTGGTTAGTGTTTAAGGTAGACTCAGGTGGTACCAACAAGCTAGAGGAGGGGAAATATTGTCCCTTGGTGCCAGTAAGCAACAGGACAGGTCTTGGGGCAGCAGGACTCCTCCCTGGTGCAAAGAGGGGATGTCTGGGACATTGCATCCCAAAGGGCATGCCTCACCCGGACTCAAGACCTACATGGGTACACCCAGAGGTGCCCACATTTGCACAGAGAGCCAAGACTAGCAGGGGTTGCACAGCAGGTGATGAGGGTCTGTCCATCCATCTGTCCATCCCCAAAAGGAGCTGGTGTGCCAGCCCTGTTAAGGACTCAGACTCTTTCCTGATGAAGAAGGGGATGAATTTAAGTCTGAGGCGAGGGCTCCTCACTCCTACTGAATACAGCATCTAAATCCTTTTTTTTTCTCCTCAAACTGAGATATAACACATACTTTCTTCAGCTGAGCTCTTGGCAGCTTTCCTGGGGGCAGCTGGTCAGAGGCATTGGTGTCAGCCCTTACAGTCCTCCTTTGCGCACAGTCCCCTTGCCTGCAGAGCGGGAAAATAAGGCAATTATTTCCTTCCCTTGGCTGCCTCCTCTTCAGTTGACAGGATGCAAACGAGCTCAGCCCCCCTGGCCATGCTCTGCCTTTACACCGGGGACTGACATCAGGGTCGAAATATCTCATGGTTGGTGCAAGCTGAGGCATTCCTGTGATGCTTGGGGCCTGATGCAGTCCACAGGAGAACAGGACTCACAGCAATGGGGAGAGGCAGCATCAACAACTTTTTCACTGGTACGTAAACACATACCCGTCTTCTCGCCTTCCCTCCTGGGGATTTCTGACCTGTGTCTAAATCAGCCTCAGAATTGCACTAAGCATAACCCAGCACTCATCTGCAGGCTGAGCTCCCAAGGACTTAATAAACCCATTACCTTCCTGGCAAATGTGGAGGAACAGGCAACCATGCCAATCCCATGGAGGAGTCAATCGAGACACTGCTGGTCCCCTGAAAACAAGCACCTTGGCAGGCTTGTTTGAGGCAAACAAGGTTTTGGTGTGTAGGGAACATGGGCTGGGTTAGCCGCCCCCCAGATTTGCATCAGGGCTGTTGCTAGTCCCACTGGAGCGGCCTCTGGGCTCCTGTGACTGCCACCACCCACAAGAGCAGCCTCTGCCAGAAGTGCTGGAGGAGGCATCTGCCCAGCTTTTTTTCTGACAGACATCATCTGGGAGATGATGATCACCCACCATCTGAGAGGCCTTCCTCTGCCTTTTCAGATTATTCTCTAAAGAGGACGGCTCACTCTCAGCCTCAGGTAGTTTCAGAGGTGATGGAGAAGACTGTAAAAAGACCTGCTGGTGGCTTAAGCCCATGGCAAAAATTATGATGTGTTGGAGAAATGCCTGCGTGGGGAGCGGGACTTGTTGGGAGATGTCTGTACTGTGATCTCAGGCATGCTCCATCCTCCCCTCCGCCCAGGAATGGCAGAAAGTTCATCCCTCCAGCTGTCTTCCAGGCTGAAGCCTCTGCAGGTGTTAAAGACATCAACTGACCACCCTCCTGCTGGTGTTTTTCCATCTGCCTGCACTCAACAGCTCATATTTTTCGAGCTCTAGGATGGGTGCGAAGAGTAACGGGGCATTGCTGGGGCACCCAGAGACCTGAATAACCCGCAGGTGGGATAGAGCTGGGTCTGGAACTGTGCAGCGCTGGGATCTTCCAAGGCACGGGCTTGGAAGTGACAACTCCAATGACGTTAAGTGGGGGAAAAAACACTGCAAACCCTCCAGGCTTATGTCAGCGGAGCAGCAGGAGAAAAAGTGATTTTTTCCAAGAAACCTCCCTTAAAGCTCCAGTCTAAAATACTTTCTGTGCCTTTGTTGCTCAACAGAAGACCAGCATTCTCCTGGGGAAATGGTTTTCTTCCTAAGAAACCCAGTGGTTTCAGAAGGAAGGGAGAGGCATGGGCAACAGCCAGGTTTTGGGGGGTGTTTGCTAAGGGGCGGGAGTCTATCCCAGCCTGAAATCTAGAAATCTCTTTACCTTATCCCACACAAAATAGCCTCCCATCGCTTATCCCAGGTGCCCTCAAGCTTGCCAGCACCCTGATGAAAACAATGTCAGGGAGATAACAGTTTCTTGCACCGTCTCCAGGCTCCTGGGCACCCTCACCTCAATCTTACCCATGCAGCAGGTGCCTTTACATGTCTTCTGAGCCCAGATCCAGGCTTGAAGAGGTGCACCTGTATTCAAAAAGCACACGGGCATGGGTTTAAATCCCCTGCACTTCATTAAGGGTTTGGCATGTGCTTAAAGCCAGGTGATGCTGGATGTTGTCCACCTCCTGACATGTCCTTTCCCTGCAGAAGAAGGCTCCTTGCATCAACAAGTCCTTCTGGAAACACGTTGGGGTTATGTCATCTCCCTTGCCTCCTCTGTGCGTGTAAACTGGCACAATGTTGTTGACTTCAAGGGAGCCCTTGGCTCTGGATGCACTTCTATAATCAGCTCTATAAATAAAAGAAGAGGGAAAATGATAAATGACACCCAAAGTTATCCAGCCAGCCAGAGTAGATTACTCACAGGCACTGTGCATAAGTGACCTTGAAAATAAATTCCAGCTAAATTATTTAAAAAACTTTAAGGTGGAGGTGGGGAGGTGTAATAAACTGAGCTTAAAATTAACACTCCCAGACTTTCCAACTCCTATCCAGCAGAAAAAGGATAAATTGGTCCCACGTGTCCCCTGGGAAAGAGCCGAATGTGATGTCAATAATCAATATATATCACCTGTGAGGGCTTCCAAAAGCAATCAGGTCTCACCAGCCCTTGGAGGGTGTTTTCCACCTATTTGGAGGGAAACTGGAGCAGATACAAGGGCTTTGAAAATCCAGCTCTAGAAATGTGCTTCATCAGGACAAAGCAGAACTTAATTAGGGCTGGCTGGAAGGTTTTTTTCTCTGCAAAGCTCCTCTCATGCAAAACAGATCTTTGGTCAAAATGGGAAGATTATTAGGAATTTTAGGAAGGGGGAGGATGCTGACATCTAAAATGTGTTCTTCAAAAAAACTACTCCTTTGGGGGCATTGAAGTGATTTGGTTATTTATTCATTCAACTGTCAAGGAAACATTTTTTTTTACAGAAAACTGCTCTGGAAATGGAGCCTTTCCAGGCATGGTGGGGTGATGGATGGATATTTTGTATGAAAATCAGTTAAAATTTTTCAGCCTCCCATTCAAACAGGAGACTTCAATTGCTGGCACAGCAGTTGATCAATTCACCCTTGTGCTTTAAAGTCAACAACCTCAAGTAACCTAATAAAGATATATTTTAAATATATATTACTGGTTATATGTAATTTAACAAATACATCCCTCCTGCTCCTTTGCCTTACTTTCCACAGAAGACATTTTAACAGCTTGAGTGATGTTGCTTTTATGATGCACAAGTCATTTTACGAAACAGCATGATAAAAGTTTATTCAGGCAGGAATTTCATTAACTTCAGGGTCCTTGTTGCACTTAGTGGCATTGAGCTTGGCATGCAGGAATAAGGGGTTCCAGGGCCTGAAATTCCATTATTTTCCATCCAGTTTATTTAAAAATCATTGGATGGATTATAAAAGGCTGCTAAACAATGAACATACTGTTGTTTCTTATTATTTGTTGCTGTGCCCAGATGTTTGGTGTTTCAGGGTTCCCCAAGAGCACTTTGGGGTGCCACAGAGGGAAATGCATCCTGTAAAACAATTCCTAACTCTTAGCTTTGTCCTCATAAAGCAAAACTATGAGTATTGGTGAATAAGATGAAAGAGCAGCAAGTTTCTGCTGGAGCCGATGGTGCTGCATTTGGTGAGCATTTGCATTGTCTTTTTGTCTATGGGACTTTGTGCAAGGAATGGCCACCCTGCTTCGCAGAGGGGGAAACTGAGGCACAGCAAGGAAACCTGACATCCTGCAGTGCCAGCCAATCCCGAACATGGTATCAACCCTTCCTTTCCATCTCCAAGCCAGTGTTTTCCATGTGCCTACAGCTGGATCCCTCCTGAGGGATGGCCACCACTGAGATGTGCCTGCATCTCTTTTCCCCAAGTTTGCAGGAAGGGATGCAATGGGAACTGGTGGTGCAGGGTCACAAGCTCTATGTGTCCTAGTTAGCTCCCACCTATAGGACGTACATGAAAAAAAGACCCACCTAAATCAGATTTGGTCCCAGACCACATCTGCCTGGACCATCCGGAGTGCACATTTATGGGGGAGAGATGTATAGGACCTTATAATGGCCACGTTGTCAGAGCCCACGGGCTGG
This sequence comes from Pelecanus crispus, assembly GCF_030463565.1. Classification (NCBI taxonomy): domain Eukaryota; kingdom Metazoa; phylum Chordata; class Aves; order Pelecaniformes; family Pelecanidae; genus Pelecanus; species Pelecanus crispus. The sequence goes on along the minus strand of NC_134647.1, from coordinate 42,188,763 downwards.
CTCTGCTCTGCTCGCCAGCCTTTTTATGGGTCCCTGCTCTGTGGTTAGTGTAAATCAGACAAGACTCCAAAATAAATAGCCTCCTCCTGTGCTCCCCAGCAGGTCATGCACATGGGGAATGCCACATACTGTAAGTAAATGGCTAATAAAAGTCCAGTGTTCTTACAGAATAAATAGCTCCGCAGCTTAAATTAAATAGTTAAGTGAAATATGGAGATGCTGGGTGCATCCCAAAATATCCCCCCTGAGAAGAGCTCCCAGAGGGTCCCATCCTGAGCAGTGGTGGGGCTGGTCCTCCCTGCCATGTCCCCCCCAGCCCTCTGGAAAGGATGGATGTGCTCGTAGGGCAGTTTCACCTTAGTTTTGGACAACTTTTTGATGAAGAAATTCCCCATTCAGAGAATTTAAGTGCCAGTAACTGTGAAGGGAAGGGTGTGAAGAGGGAGGAAGGCAGGATGGGAGGTGCAGAAAGCAATCCCCATTGGGGGAGCGCTCACATCTTTAATGGTGGTGGCTTCATTGCTGTCTCCAAACAGGCTTTGTCAGATGGGAATTAAGGTACAATGGGTATGACATTGCTAGGCTAAACCGCATCAGAGTAGCAAAACACGGACTAAGACAGGGAAAGCCTTTCCCAGCAATAGTGACATTCAAAGAAGCTGGGGATGTGGGATTTAGCAATAATTTCCTAAGCTTATACAAAGGAGGGGAAGCAGAACAACTTTCTGTTTCATTTTGAGTGGCTATTTTTCCAATGGCATTACTCTCCGGAAGCTCTTACAAGCCAAAAAAACCACCCCCAAACCCTCAGCAGAAATGCTTGCATCAAAAGCTAATTCTGCTTGCAACGTTTGGCAGGTGAAGAAAGGGTTTCATTTCTCAGCTGTCCCTGCTGATGACTAGGAGATGTCTCCTGTGACAAACTGGAGGCTCAGATGGCATTGGCTGTTTTTTTCCAAGGGTAGATGGACTTTTGCATTGAGTTTTTCTGGAGGTTAGGCCTTTCTGCAGGGCTTGTGAAATGTTATGTGCCAGTTCAGAGGCAGAAATGAAAGCCAAATTTAGGGATGTTGTTTATTGGTCTCCTGCTCCAGCCATTAGTCTGGAAACCATTCAAAGAAAATTGATCAAACAATTATACTCCTGATGCTGTTATTGTCATAAATGGTTCCAGTTCCTCATTTATGGAGTGTGCATGTGTCTTTTTTCAGAACATTATTTCAATGCTGACTGATATTGCTTCAGTCTTTTAAACAACCGACTTCCCTTCATTGATTATGATATTCCTTTTAAATTTGATGGCCCAGTGTTGTTGTTTAGCCCCAGCCAGCAGCTAAGCACCACACAGCTGCTCGCTCACTCCCCCTGCCCTGGTGGGATGGAGGAGAGAATTGGAGGAGTAAGAGTAAGAAAACTCCTGGGTTGAGATAAGAACAGTTTAATAATTGAAATAAGGTAAAATAGTAATGATAATAATAACAATATAACAACAACAACAACAATAATAGTAATAATAATATACAAAGCAAGTGATGCACAATGCAATTGCTCACCACCCGCCAACCGATACCCAGACAGTTCCCGAGCAGCGATCGCCCCCCCCAGCCAACCCCCCCCAGTTTCTATACTGAGCATGACGTCATATGGTATGGAATAGCCCTTTGGACAGTTTGGATCAACTATTCTGGCTGTGCCCCCTCCCAGCTTCTTGTGCACCTGGCAGAGCATGGGAAGCTGAAAAATCCTTGACTGGCATAAGCAGTACTCGGCAACAACTAAAAACATCAGCGTGTTATCAACATTCTTCTCATCCTAAATCCAAAACACAGCACTATGCCAGCTACTAGGAAGAAAATTAACTCTATCCCAGCTGAAACCAGGACACCCAGGCTGTGCTAAAAGCCCATCTCCCTACACTGCTGTCACATTACTGATGTAAAAGTGGCTGTTTCCAGCAAGAAGCAGAGAGCAGGACTGGGGTCAGTATTCCCAAAATCCTGTACACACGTCCTCCCATCAGGCTGATTAGGACATTATTAAGGAAAGCAAAGTCTCGACTTCAGACCGGGATGAGCCAGCAGCCATGCCTCAGTTTGACCTCCATCAAAGGGTGGTGATGGCAGGAGCCTATTTTGCCCAGAGGCAGTGCCCTGCACCCAGACCGGGCTGCGTGAGTGTGGATGGCGTGTACCAGCGATGCTAATTGCCTGGCGAGCTTTTATTCAATGCTCTGGGGATTTTTTTCCAGCTGGCTATGTCCAGCCTTATTGTTTCCAACATGGAGGCAGATTTACAAGGGGAATTATGCTGGCTGTGGCTCACTGCCCCACTTGCCAGCTCTCTGTAAATGACTCCTGCGGGGTGTCCTGCAGCACTAGTGGTCTCACGCCTGTCTAGTGATGGGAAACCCACCCTTAAAGACCTATATTTTACTCCTTATTAATCCCTGTGGATGCTCCTCATCCTCATCTAACAGTGCTTAGTCCATAGATGCATCTGATGATGCTTAATGCATGTATGAATTGCACTTAGTCTGGCTCAACCTCCTCTTTAAGGCTCAGGTTTTACGCTCCTCAAGTGAGTTGTTTTAGAGATGGTTTTTGCCTGCTTCAGAGCCCTGCGCCGCAATGGCCAGAGATGTGAAGAAGCCGCAGCAAGCCGTAGCAGTTGCTTCCCCCCAGCACAGGCTGCAGGCATGATCCTCTGCCCTGCTGGACATCCCTCCCATATTCCACTGCACCCAGGACAGGTCTTCTGTGTTGGCCACCTTGGGAGTGACACTATTATTCTGGAACATGGGTAATTCACTCACTCACTGGCATAGCAGCGCAGAATGTGTGGGCCTTTGAGATGCCCAGCTTGGTCAGGGTACCCCTGTTTTGTTTTTTTTTTTTGGCACATCCAATGCCACAATGAAAATCCTGCAAAAACCTAAGATCCCGAGAAAACCTCAAGTGGAGGTGGAGGGATGGTCTTGATTGCTGGCATCAAGGATGCTTCCACATCAAGGGATGCTTCTGCAGCATCAGCAGTGACTTGTAGAGCAGCATCTCCAGCCCTGCCAAGGTGGCTTTGCTCCTGGTGCATGTCCCCTGGTGCATGGGGGTGCCCAATGCGGGGTCTCTGTGTCTGCACCTTTTCCTTTCACTATCCTTTGTCTTTTTTTTCCCAAGAAAGTGTCATTTTAAAGGGAAATCATGATCTCAGCCAGGACCAACTGGCTAGTCTGTACTTCCCAAGAGAAATTAATAAAGAATAAAACCTGATTGTGCTGCAGATAGAGGCATGTCCACAGAAATCAACAGCCTTTCCAGCTTTGAGGGGGAGATTTGCACTTGCCTGAGATATTGCAGAGGATATTGCAGAGAGCAAGGAAAAATTCCCAGCTCAGCACACAAAACACAGCCCCGAAGAGTGGGGCAGCTCAGGGAGATTTTCGGCTCACATCTCCATCCCTTGTAATGGGCAAAGATCCCCTGCAGTTGATGGAAGACTTGCTTTTCAGCTAAACAAAACCTTTCCTGCAGCATGTTTGCCCTCCTTGAGATAGAAAATATTTATAAAAATTTATGAAGTTCGTTATAAATCCCAAACTTCTTTAATGAAAAACTTTTGCTCTCCTCCCACAGCCAGGAAAGAGCATGACCCCGGTAAGGGTGAGTGGCTGGGATGCCTGGGGAGGAGATCCCACCCTTCTTCTGCACCAGGCGCCCAGTGAAAATCATGCTGGATCATGGTAAGAAACATGTTTTTTCCCATGAGTGGAAGGTGTCTTTGTCTTTCCTTCTTGGATTCCCTTTCTTCTGGGTTTTCCATTAAAATAAAAGGAAAAAAAAGAGAATGGGTGTTGGGTTTTTACCTGGGAAATTCTGCCTGAAGCAAACTTTAGGGACAATCTGAGCAAACCATGAGCCGTGTGAGAGGGTGGTGGGGAGCTGTGAGGGTCTGGTGGCCACAACCCTTCCCCTGCCACTTGTCCCTTTAGAGATGTGCAGAATGGCAGGTCTGATCCCCATCCCCACATCCCCATGGAGGTGACAGATGTCGACCAGCAAGGAAATGGGACAGGACCCTCTCCAGACCAGTGCAGGTGCTGTGGAACAGGAGGACCTCCCACCACGCATGTGCAGGCTCAAAGCAAAAATGCTGCAAAATTATGGGCTTCAAGGTGTATGGGTTCTTCAAGTCCTCACCTTCAGAGACAGGAGTGGAATGCTGGGGACATCCTCACCTCCCAGCACAGAAAGCCACTGAGCAATTGGAAGCGACCTCTCCATCACAGGGGCTCAGACCAAAAGCCTGGGGCATGCCTGCCTGTGCCATGAAATATTTATTCTGTATGGCATGCTTGATTTCTTTTCCAAGGTTTTGTTTTTTCCCCCTCTTGTTTTATATCCATCTCTCTTCCTTTTCAGACCCACCTTATTCCAGTATTTATGGGAAATATGTGGCAAAAGACCAGAAGGGGTTTTTCTTCCCCCGTCCTTGTTTTAAGTAGTATTTCCCCTCGCCATCCTGCTGACAAAGACCCATGGAAATTAGGGATGGAAAGGACCTGCGAGGTTGGGTTTTGTGCTCCTGCCAAGACGAGACTTTCTGGAGTGATGCAATCTCTAGTGCTTTGGTTATTTGAGGTTTAACAGACCCAGGTGTATTGGTGATGCAGAGATGAAAGCTCAGGCTTTCCAGGACAGGCACAAGGAGAGACAAGTATGTCTTCTCCTGCCTTAAAGGCAGTCTGGTGGCCTGGGCTTGGCTTTGGCCTGCTGTCCCCTGGTTCCTCGGGGAACACAGCAGCCACCAAAGGGGTTGGCTTAGGCTGAAAGACACCGTGGGAAGCCACAGCCTTTCCCCAAAGCTAAATTCTTCTTTACTGATGCTGATGTAAAGCCAGAGAAAGTCTCTTTGGATGAAAAGTCAAATATCTTGTCCCGCCATGTCCCTCGCCAGCTCTCAGCTTGCAGAACAGAAGTTGAGCCACCAGCACCCCAACTCTGCTGCTAAATACCCTAAATATTACTTTAATTTTGCTCTGCTTTCTTGCCACAGGCTTTGAAAGAGCAACTGCTTGCAGCCGAGGACAGCGCAACCTTGGATGCAGAGATGACATAGTTAATAGGAGAATAAGAAGTCTTTGGTGTGATGCATGATCCCCACGGTGGCCCCGCTGCAAGGCAGGGTTTGCCTCAGGACCCTGTGATGACAGCCTGGGGTGTCTGGGGGGACTAAGAGCCCGGAGGGCTGTGATATAACTGATCTGATCTAACTATTTCTATGGCCCCTGGAAGTCATGGCACCATTTTCTGGCTTTTTGATCCTGCTCATAGGATGCAGATTTGAGCTTATCCTTGGGAATCAAAGAGCAAACAAGCAACACATTTCCTCTTCCAGTCTCACAAAAGCATCTGATCAGAAGAAGCTTTAACCCCCCGATCTCTTCTGGGCCTGCCCTTTAGCCAACAGCATCCTTGCACAGCATGCAGATTGGATGGAGCGGGGGCTCTTCTCTCCACGCAGAGCGGGAAGCATCCCTCCCTCAGGGTCCCCAGGGATGCACAAAGGGGGTCCCTTGTGGCGACCCACAGGCTGCCTCCCTGCTCCCTCGCCTGCATCCGGGCACAGCTGGATGGAGAACCCAGCTGTTGGCAGGCAGTGCTGCGGGAACAAAGAGGCCATTGCAGCACAAACTTTGAGTAATCGAGAGCAAAGCCCCGAAGCTCTCAGCAAGCCTCCGGGCTGTGAAATCCGATTCGTGCCCCTCCGCTAGCAGGGATGGGGAAGGGACCCCGAAGGCAGTGCACTTGGGCGGTGGGGAAGGACAGGTGGCCACAGGCTGGGAAGAAGGACCACAACAAGGCGTCGCGGACACAAGATCTTCATTGTTAGGGTGTTACCGAAGTAGAAGAGTGACTGCGGGAGAGGTTTCGGCACAGCTGCCTGAACTCCTTACCTCCTGGAGATCAAAGCCCATCTTTCTAATTGCGTCTTTTATTACACTCACCCAAACACTCGCCTGGTATCCCGGTGGCTTTGCAGGGGGAACAGGTGTTTTTTAACATGCGTGCGATTACAGGAGATTAACAGATTTAAAAGCGTGCCCCAGGAGACACAGCAATGCATCATGCTCCTGTTAAAATGGGGGATGCTGAGCCGGGTAGGGAGGTTTCTGCAGGAGCATTTCCCTCCCTGGCACTGGAGGCATCCCACCTCACAGGTGGCCAATGCCATGGGGCAGCTTGGGGCAGAAGTGTGCTCCTGGCCAGCCCCAGCACAAGCTGGGAGGCCAAAGGAGGCCACAGTGCCCCAAGGAAGCCCTTGAGCTCACAGTGCGAGCAGCACCTCTGAGATGCCTCGTGCATCCCATCCTGCTGAAAAGGGCATCGGATGGCGAGTGGCTGCAGCCTGCTGAGTGCCTCCTGCACAGGGATGCTCCATCCTTCAAATATCCCAGCTGGACCAGGAACCTCCCCTCCACCCCCCAAATGCTCCCTACTGCAGCAGCCCCCCCCCCCCATTCATACCCACAAACACCCCATGCTGGACCAGGGACCCCCATGCTCCATCCCCCAAATGACCCATATCAGACCATGGACCCTCCACTCCATCCACCAAACACCCTGTGCTTGACCTGGGATCCTCCCACTCCATAGCCCCACATGTCCCATGCTGGATGCTTGATCCCCCCAAACAGCCTATGCTGGACCAGGGATCCCCCCCTTCATTGCTGCAAATTTGAGGGATTTCAGGGATTTCCAAGTGAGGGAGCAGTGTAGTGGGAGATGCAGTGAGGAGAAGAGTTGTTACGTTGCTCAAAGATAGAGAAGGTCTTTGCCATAGAGGATAAAAATATGCGGAGAACAAGAACCGCTGGCCCAGGAGCCAGGGAGGGGACAGAAACTTGGCTGAGGATCCTGCAGAACAAAGCAAAAACAGGAAAATGCATAGACATGTCTAGAAAGTCATAAAAACAAAGTTTAGGTTAAATACACACAGGGTCTCTTCTCCTTGGTAGGTTGGGAAAGGACAATCATTTGCTCCAGAGCTGCTGGCAGAAGCCATCACTCTTGCTTAGTCCTGGGAAAAACAAGAGGAGGTAGATGGAGGTGTTCAGGGTGGGCAGAAAGGGGCTTAGCCAACTCTCAAATCTCAGCTCCCAGGGGGGGAGATTTGCTCCGGAGTAGCAGCAGCAGGACACACAGCCCAATAGGCAAGGACAGCTGGGTGGACAACTCTCAACACATCATACCACACCGGTCATTTTGCTACGGTCTCTGTGGTCTCCTATGCAGCCTCCAAGCTCCCCAGCCTCCATGATTTAGGGATTTTCCTTTAATTATACCACCATGCTGTAGTAAACACCCATATAACCAAGACCTCAGGTTGGAGTCAATAAAACGAGGAGGGAGGCAAAAAATGTAATTCCCCAGAGAGCTTCTCGTTTATTGCACTTGAAACCAATGCCTCTGTCAAAATGAAACAATAAAAGAAAATTGTTTGGGAAAAAGAAATAATTTCCCATCAGCCGTGCACTGTTTCCTTTCTGCTGGGTGCAGCTCCTAAAAATGAGGTGTTTGTCCCCTTTGATGGCTGGTGTAAAATGAGCTTTGATGTCATGGAAGGAAATAATGTATTTAGATACAGCCTTTGCTCAGATCAGGCAGAGCTAATATAAATCAGGGTACTGAGGGGATTGGGAAGGGTGTGGAGAGGTTCAGCTTGACCCTTTACCACTATTTCATTTAACTTTCACATTAAATTAACTTTCCTATTGTTCCATATCACCATGTTACATCTTATGTTCGCCATCATGATTCTTTTGTTCCCCTGCAAAGCTTTTGAAGCAGATGAGAAAGGGAAACCTCTTGTAATCATCTTTCCAGAGGGTACCTCCAGATCACAGACATCACATGGAAATGACTTGGAAAATAAAGGCTTGTCACAACATCTCTGCTGATCTTTCTCGGAAATGCCTTGGTATTACTTTGAAAACAACCAATGGCTTGTTGGGACTGTCCAGGAAGGCAGAACCAGCATAAATTTCTGTCACCACGTTAAAATTCATACAAGGCACAAACAAGTTGCTGAGATTTTCATGGCATCGCTGCCAGAAGCTGAATAAAAATCACATTAAATTTACTTTACACTTCTGCAACAGCTGGTGGCCATGTCTTAAAGTGCTTTTCAAGCCTGTGGGCCAAAGAAAAGTCAGGATCCTTTCAAGTCAAGGAGTTTTCATGTTAATTTAACGTGGTTGGCTTTGCCAGTGGGACAGATTTTCCAATGTGCTCAGCTGTTTTCTGAGTCTGGCCTCTTCTTTTGGTGTCTGAATTGAAGAGAAGCTCCTGAATAAAATATGTGACCCTGTGATTTCCCAGGATGCTAGCTCAGCCAGTCTCAGTCACTGTCCGGATGTGCTGGATGATGCCACTGTACAGGGGCCAAGCTCACCCTGCACCGGCTCCAGACAATCCCAGGAACAGCATCCAAACCTCCCAAATTTATAATAATCCTGGAAATACAACTGATCTGCTCTATTTTTATTTTGGTGATGCAAAAAGCATAAAGCATGCAAAAAAGAAGCATATTCCCTTCTAGCGAGTTTCCTCCCTGAAAATGTTATCACACCCTTAAACAGCTTTGGGAAAGGGGAAAAAGAGAGGGGGAGAAGATACAGCGTGGCCATGCAAAAGGGCAGGTTTGGGCTGAATTCATCATTTTCCAAGAAACTTTTTGCTTCAACAGAAGCTGTTCTTCACTGGATAAGAACAATGCTGTCCGTGTAATGGGACATCAGCCTGAGCCATGTGGCTTGATGATTTCTGCTTGTGAAGGGCTGTACTCTCATCTGCAGGAAAATTACTCAGAAGGGAGTGATGCAATGATGTTGAGGTGCTGGTGTAGTGTTTTTATGTACGCTTTCTGGTCCTGAAGCCTGCCGTGCTCTGGGCTTTGCAAATCCATGCAAAGGGAGACCCTTTTGTGGGATGGGATGGGATAGGGAGCTGGTGTCTGCAGGAGCAAACAGCCACCGTTTGCCCATGTACCTGGGAGTTTCCTTGTTTGAAAAGGGCTGGTTTTGTTGTAAGTTAAGTCTTTACGCTGAAAAGTCTGGGCTTCTGGATGTCAGAATTAAAATACACTTGGTCTTCTTGGCCCGTGACCAAACCGCAAACCCCCATGGTCTAATTCTCTTAATGAATTTAGCTCCTAACACTAAACCCGACCAGCTGGTGACACCCCTCCAGGTATTACTCTGCCACTGTGCCTTGTGCTGGCAGGGGATCTGGTGCTGTGCTCCCCTGTTAACCAGCCCCAGCCCCTCCTGAAGCAAATATTTGGGCTCTTTGGACATTGCTGGCAGATGGCCAAGACACCAGTTAAAGCCCTCTGCAACCAGCCAGCCTCTGCCCCAGGGCTGAGCAAAACTCTGTTGGTGATGGTGTGGAAATTGCTCTTGCTCAAGACAGGAAGGCAAGAGAGGCCGTTAGAGCATCTCGCTCAAAGGGTTGACCTCCCAGCTATGACGCTGGGTTTCCTCTTTGCTTATGGGGCAGGGAAGGGGTCTGAAGACCCCGCCGAGCTGCTCTGGCAGCATCCCCAGCTCTCATAACTACAGGGTTTGCAGTTCATGCACATGGAGGAAATAAAATAACACGGTAAGCCAGTGCATGGCACTGAAGTTGGTGGCACAGAGCAAGTTTCCACCAGCAGTGGGATTTTTTGGCTTGGTAGGAGACCGCATGGAGAAGCACATCCCCCTCCATGGCTGAAGCGTGTGGCTCAGCTTGGTGCATCATGCTGGCCAAGCCGGAGCATGCAAGGAGCACGGTGAGCACAGCACCCGGGGGTCACAGGAAGACGTCCCCAGGGGTGTTAAAGAAAGGTGAGCGGAGAGGTATGGGGGAAGAATAAAAAAATAGAGAGGAAACAACTTTTCCGGCTGCCTCAAACTGAGGCATTGCTTCCAGAGAGGTCCTGGTGGCTTTGGGAGGCTCAGCTAACCAAACTGGAAAGCAAAGCTGCCTTTGTTGTTCAAAAAGCTTAATGAAATCCTGCAAATAAAAATATAAAAAAAGCCTAACTGCCCCAAAATGGACAGTTTCTTGCATGAAAGGCACAGTGGGATGCTGGCAGCAGCCACGGCCCTGCTCCTGTTTCCTTGACTTTTTAGGCATTTTCTCTGGCAGCTAGTGCCCTCTCGTGGAAACGTGCTCATCTGCTCCATTTTTACTATTTTTTTGCCCAAAATGAGATGATTGCCCCGCAGAGAGAAGGAGCACGCGCAGAGGCTGTGGTTCTGCCCAGGCCCAGCACGGCCAGCGGTGCCAGGGACCAGCTCGTGCCTCCCCACCCAGCACCGGGAAGGAGGATCACATTAGGATGGAGGATTGCAACCCCACAACATCCTGCCACAAGATGAAGCCTTCCCAAATCAGTGTGCTCCATGGTGGCAATCCAGGATGGTCTGACCCCAGCCCCGCCGGTGCTAAGCGAAGGTCTCCCGCTGGCACCATCACAAGCTGCCACCTGCTTTGCTCCCCTTCCTCGCCTCCTGAAAAGCATGAGATAATTGGGAATGGGAGCAAAAGGTGAGGACAACGTTCCTCTCAGATGTCCGAAAGTCAAAGCGACGCCAGCATGGAGCTGGGGGCAACAAAGAGCCAGTGGGATCGACGTGGCCAGCAGGGACAGGAGCAGGATGCAAGATCAGCTGCTGAGAAAAGCGATGCCTGAGTCAGCGGAGCAGCAGTGCCATCGCCTGGAGCCCTCCGCAGAGACGCTCTCCTCCGGGCAAATTCCAAAGTGAACATAAACACACGTTATTTTTATTTTTCCATAACCGAGAGCTCTCCCAGAGCACAGAGGCAAAGGGGCCAGGCTTTAGGCCAGCCTTCCCTTATGCCAAAACATTAAGACACTTAGTGTCCATATTTTTTCCTTTTTCAACCCAAAAGCATGGGGCACGCCACTGGACAGCCTTCACGTCAGTGCCAGCAGCAGCAACGTCAGGGAGGACCACCCTGCCACAGCTGGGTCAGGCTTGCACTGGGGCAACCTAATTTTGCATCAAGGTGGTGCAGATCTTGCGCATGTCTGGGGGAAACTCTCCTGCAAAGGGCTGGAGGGGCCCCTGGTCGAATATGAAGAATAAATGGTTTTGAGGATGGTGTTTGGGGCAGTGCTGGGGATGGAAGGTGGCAGGGGGGCGCATGGGTCAGGGTTTGTTCAAAGGATACGGGGCTGCGGATGATGAGGGAAAGCAAATTCATTGTATCAGAAAGCAAGGGTTTGCAGAAAACAAGATGCCCAGGTTAATTTTACTTTTAAAAATAACAGTTTCCATCTGTGGCCCCAGTAATTCCAAAGATCTGGTGACAATCCTGCCGTTTTCCACAAGCGTGCCTCAAACCGGGGCTGCGCTCCATGCTGCCAACTTGTTCAAACGCCATCCTTTAGGCATAAATAAGTAAAAAAAAAAAAAAGACATAAATAGGGTTCCTGAGCCCAATTCTAGGGCAAGGCGGGCAGCACTGGGGGCTCCTGGTGCTGCCCCTGCAGATGGGACCTTGCTGAGGATGGGAACCAGAGCCACGGAAAGGCCACGGCGGAGGGGCGGTCCTACCTATACAATAGCATATAAGCTGTTATGTGCCGTTTTAGAATATTGTGTGCTATTTTGGCATATATACTATTGTCATGGTTTAGCCCCAGCCAGCAACTAAGCACCACGCAGCCGCTCGCTCACTCCCCCTACCCCGATGGGATGGGGGAGAGAATTGGAGGAGTAAGAGTGAAAAAACCCACTCCTGGGTTGAGATAAGAACAGTTTAATAATTGAAATAAGGTAAAAAATAATAATAATAACAGTATAATAATGATAATAATAATAACAATATACAAAGCAAGTGATACACAATGCAGTTGCTCACCACCCGCCGACCGATACCCAGACAGTTCCTGAGCAGCGATCGCTGCTCCCCAGCCAACCCCCCGGCCCCCCCCCCCCCCCCCCAGTTTATATACTGAGCATGACGTCATATGGTATGGAATAGCCTTTGGTCAGTTTGGATCAGCTATTCTGGCTGTGCCCCCTCCCAGTTTCTTGTGCGCCTGGCAGAGCATGGGAAGCTGAAAAGTCCTTGACTAGCATAAGCAGTACTCAGCAACAACTAAAACATCAGCGTGTTATCAACATTCTTCTCATCCTAAATCCAAACCACAGCACTATGCCAGCTACTAGGAAGAAAATTAACTCTATCCCAGCTGAAACCAGGACACTATTTTATAGGATATGTGTATACATGTAGATGCTATGTTATATTGTATATGTAATGTGTAATAAAGGATGTAGCGTCTGTATCTTAAACATCACATAACATGCCAGATACACAAATAAAAAACTAAACATAAATCTGTTTATTACACACAAACAGACAACAAATAATGGGGGGAAAAAAGGTGTAATCCACCTGTTCCCTAAAGAACGCGGGCCTGACACATTTGCTGCCCAGCTCCCCCCCCCCGCGGCCCCGGCGCGCCGCGTTCGTGAGCCCGCCCCCTCCCCGGCCACGCCCCCAGCCCTTGGCCACGCCCCTCCCGGCCAGGCCGCCCTGGCTCCCCGCCCCGCAGTCCTCCAGAGCAAGGGAAAGCGGGGCTAGAGGGGCCTGCGTGCCTTAGGCCGCGGGCGGAAGTGCGTCTGCTCGGGACGGAAGTGGCGTCCAGGCGCGGCCGCCTCCTGAGGGGAGGCGGTTCTGGCTGGCGGCGGCGGGGCGCCGTGAGGGGAAGATGCCCGTGGCGGTGATGGCAGAGAACTCCTTCAGCTTCAAGAAGCTCCTGGAGCAGTGCGAGACCCAGGAGCTTGAGGTGCCGCGGGGCGGGCGGCGCGCTGCTGGGAGGGGCGCGGGGGTGCCGGGGGCGTGGCTGAGGCCCCGTGTGCGCCGGCCAGGCTTCGGGGCTGGGTGCCGCTCCGCAGCGCTGGTGGGTTTGGGCACAAGCGTTTCCAGCCGCTGCGGGGTGCGGTGCGGGTCAGAGTCGGTTGCCTGAAAGCGCTGGTTTGAGAGTCTCATCTGGTCCGGCAAGGAAGGATACGCGCGGCTCTCTGCCTCTGCGCCTTTGTGAGGTCGGTGAGGGTTCAGTGTTTAAACTTGCCGCTTGTGCGAAAGCCCGCCATAAAGCTTTTGAGAAACTTGTGAAGCTGCAGGCAAATAAATGAGTGCGTTTTAGTATCAATGTTAGGGTCTTCTTGGAGAGATGCGTGTGACAGAAGTTTCATGTGTCTCCATGTGTCTCACGTGGTTGAGAAAAGGTATTGAAAAGGGGAGTGGGATACTGAATGGCTCTTAAATCAGTGGTGCCCTTGTTACGGGAGCTCACACTGGAAGCTTCCTTTGTGCCATTTTAAAATCTATTGTTTGATGAGTTTTCAAGTCTGTGCACACTGTTCGTGTGCCAGACTCCAGCCTGTGGTAAATACAAGTGGCACCATGTTAATGCTAAAAGCTCTTCCTGGGTCATATCCGTAGACCCTTTCTTGTCTTGCAGAGTTTCCAGTGCTTTTCTAAATGTGAAGCTCATGCATCCTACTGCAGCCATTTGAAAGAAGGGAAAATTTTTGATTTCCTCTTTCATGCACTCTTTAGTGATCTTGACTTTTAGATCTTGCTACCCTAGCAATTGAAGGCAGAGAGCTGTTCCAGTGGGTGATCACTTGCCACAGCAGAACTTTGGTGTTGACAAACCACACAGCTTTGCAGTGGAAAATATAATCCTTAAATGGAAGGGGTCCCTACTTGTGGGTGTGAATCATCAAGCTTCAGTTGATGTTTCTGTGCACTATTTCTGTGCTGAGCTCAGGTGCCTCTCATGTTCTCAGCATGGTGCTGCAGCTTCTTGGTATGCCCCAAGTTCTGTAGAAGAGTGTTATAGAGCCTGAGGGAGATTATTGTGCTGAAAACATGAGCTACCTGCTGTCTCAAGTGATGGGCATGTGAGCACAGAGCAGCAGTAGAGTGCCCGTGTACCATGTGGGACAGTTGAGTGTGGTTAGCCCTTCCTGCTGGGAGTGGCTTGGTACTTGCTTTGAAGGTGTATTCCCATCCTTTAGAGGGGCACATGTGTACAGCACTTACTGTTAAGGTGTGTATTAGGGAAGTGCAGGTAGAGGGTTATAGTTAGGGTTGTGAGACCACAGCATGTGTTAACAGTCACTGAATGGCTTCTCATTAGGGAATGTCTTTCTGTAAATGGAGTTACCTTTTTATGCCCTTTCAGATTAACAAGCTTCAAAACAGTGGTTGATACTTGGTTTGGGCAGTCTGTTTCACCTGACTTGCAATGGCTTTGGCTGCCTTTTTGGCCTCTGTGGAGTGGTGGGAGGGCTGTGTCAGGCTGAGTTCTGAGGGATAGGGATGGAGCCCAGCAGGCTTTGGGTTTTGCTTCTGCAGCCCTCTGAGGAAGTTCAACACACCCTCTGCACTTCCCTGCTGCAGAATGTGTGGTGTTGGACCTCAGTGGGACCCTGGGAGCTGTTACAAAGCCATTGAACCTAGACTGCCCTCTGCTCAAGGTTTCTGCTGTGTCTGTCAGCAGAGTTGCCTAGAGTAAATGGCAACAGATGCACCCCGGCAATCTGTTAGCAAATCCTTTGACAAAGCTGCTAAGTTATTTGCTGTGCATGTCTGCATCCACATCAAGATTCTTGTGGGCACACTAATATCTGCTGACAGCCTTTGTGTTTCAGATCATGAGTTGATATGCAGGCTGATTTTTTTGCAGGCTAGATGGAGCCACAGAGCTTCTTTCAGTAAGACTGTAGATTTACAATCTAGTTGTTTTGGTGGTAGTTAGCTTTCCCTTTTGTTCCACCAGTCTCCTGGCAGAGAAACTAATGAATTTTCTTTTTAGTACAGAGAAACACCAAAGGTGAACTTACACAGTTCTAACAGGTGGTATTAATTGACCTGGCTTTTGTTTTACTGGCCATAATCCAAGGATTAGTTGCAGAAACTGTTGTATTTGTAAGTGGGTGATGAGCCCTGGAAACAGTGTGAGAATGGCTGGGGACAATGGTATCTGCTCAATGACACAGCTAATCACCTGCTTTTGGTTTAGATGAGCCTATAAATCCTGCATATAATTAAATCAAATAGCTGCATAATTGGCTTCCTGTGAATGCTTGCTGCACTACCCTTTGATAAATTGCTAAAACCTTATTGGAAATCTTGTCGGCTTTTAAATGATTATAGACTTCCAAAATTTTATAACTTTATTATAATAAATTTTTTTCTACTTGTATGATTTGTGAGATCTGCTGAAGTGTGGCAAATGTCAAAGCTTGGTTTGGATTTTTAAGAAGGGCAGTTCAAGTGAGCGAAGAAACTTTGCTCTGGTGGAGTGCCCTGAGTTGAACTGAAGTTCAGCTCAAGATAGGTGAATTTGTGAGCACCTAAAACCAGCTGTTTGTGTGGGACTGTAAAGAGAGAGAGTTTCACTTGCATGAGCTTAAGCTAGAACCTTAGAAAGATGTAACATTACTTTATTCATGCAGCAAAACAAACTAAGCTTTCTAAGCAAAAGTTCTGGCATGTGTAAGTTAACTCTTCATTGTAAGATACAACTGTATTACCATAATATTGCAACTCTGACAATTTGTCCAGACCTATTACATGGTGTGAAAAAACATTAATTGTCTGGGAATGTTCTTAAACTTGGCTACCTGGTGTATTTTGTAAGGTATCTTGTTCTTAAAGTATGTAACCAAATTATTTGTACTTGGTTTTTAGGCCCCTGGAGGAATTGCAACACCCCTTGTTTATGGCCAACTTCTAGCTTTATACCTGTTGCATAATGACATGTAAGTGGCTTGTATTAATCTTTAACTTCAGACTTCGGGTACTGAATGTGTCGCTATTAGTTTGAGCTGTAGTTGCCAGAATATCAGTAATTTGTTGTGTGACTAGCAAAATCCATATAGGCAGTGCTGTTTTTAAAAAAAAAAACAAACAAACAACCTCACAGAATTAAGTCCCTTTCATCCCTTGCTCTGTCAGGAAAATTATTCTCCTTTGTTTGCTCTGGCCCACCCTTTTGAACTGTAGGGAAACAGATTGGCTTTAGGAAGAAAGTTCCTTAAATAGTGAGATTGGAAAATTTTGAACACTTCAGTGTTTTGATTTGTAGCTTTTCAAGGCTGCATTTGTTTTGAGTAAGATTGCATGCTCCTCCTTGAGTCTAATTACAGCAGGATAACACTAAACTGACCATGTTAAAAACGAGGGATACTGTTGGCTTGAATTAACTAAATCTGCATGAATTAGTAATCCTTTGAGTTCGGTCTGCTGGATTATTACCGTGTCCCTGTGTGAACTTGATTGGCTGTGTTTAAGGTTTTGTTGAGAAATTGCTGATTCAGGCAGAATGACACAGCCATGTTTGATTATCAAGCCAAAGTAAGCATTGCTACGGGGACTCGAAGATTTGAGTGTTTTCTTGCATTGTGGATGTATATTCTTCCAGGGCAAATTCCCTGAATGCTGATACTGAGTATTAGGTTTAATGCAAATAACCTTGGTTCAAATGAATATGAAGTTTTAGGAGTGTGGAATTTCAGAATTGTGCTTTAATGAAAAGCAGTGAGTCTCTTTCTCTATTTTGCATTTTAAATCTTTCTGAGAATTTGTAACCATTTCAGTTTGACTTCTGTGCTCTAAAGATTAATGACTAAATATTTCAACATCTCCAAATCTCCAGAATGTATGTGACAAAGCTGGGCTGGGTGGAACATGCAGAGAACAGTCTAAATCTTTGGTAGGCTAAGTTGGGTGTGGGCACATGAAGAAAGTTATTTTTGTACTATTAATAAGTAAAATAAAAATAAATGGTGTTTATTTCATCCTTTTTAACTTCTGTATTTGTATGCTTTATAATGTACGTTATACATGTACTACTGTATTAATATAGTTAATTCATAAATACATGTGTATGCATGCTCAAAAATGTTTTTCTGCTAGAAGCACATGATGAAAGTTTGGAGACCACTGGCCTAAGTGACTGCTGACACTGTGAAAAGTTACTCTTTGTACATGTGTTCATCAAAGATGCAGCTATTCCAAAAATAAAAGCACAAAACTAACTTCTGTGAAATGCTGCCTAGGGTAGATAAATGAAAAACATTTTCTAAATGGGTGTTAAATGAGACAGTTAATGAACTATTTGTTGTATTATGGTAGTTATGTTGTCTACTTGAGAGTAACTTTGTTTTTCTACTTCAGTAGGCATAGAAGGAATATTTTAAAGCACTGAGACTGTGTTAATTATAGCATCTGAACAAACCTTTGGCTGTCTCCTTGTAGCAGACATTTGGTTACTGACAAGTATTTTTAACTTAATATTTTAGGAATAATGCACGGTATCTTTGGAAAAGAATCCCTCCTGCTATCAAATCTGTAAGTACTTTGAAAAACACCATTGATACTAAACCAGTTAGATACAAGCTTGCAGATCATGACTTTTTCCCCTGAGGATTCTGTTTGGTGAGTAGCCTTGGGTGCAGTTCTGTGCTGTGAACTGCTTGCCCAGCAGATGGTGTGTTGGTCTTTTAAGATCTCCTGGTTGCTCATCTGCCGCTACTTTTCCTTAACAAATAATCTGGTGGAATAGAATTCAGTAGATCTGTAGATTTTTTTTTTTTTTTTTTTTTAGTAGAAAGCCTTGTGATGAAGGGTAGTCAGCTGGAGGAAAGCAATGGATCTGAATCTGGGATGGGGCCACATTCCACCTGAGGGTGCAGAATACCTTGCGTAGTAAAAAGTGACTTCAGATAAGTTGCATTTTCAAATTGATTAACTTTCTGAAGGCACTTGTTTTGCACTGCATTTGGGTCAAAGATGCGTTTTGAGGATTTAGCTAAATATAATACCAGAAATGCTTCCAGACTTTATTGTTGTTAGGTTTTTAGTTTGAGATCATATTTTACAAGGAAACAAGTTTTCTGTAGTCTTGTATTAAGAAACCTCATGGTCAGGATAGGACCTGTCAGGTGGTTCTGAAATAATTTTCCTTCCTTTTCAAGAAAAAAAGTAGTTACATTGCTTGAGTCAATAGTCATCTGGACCACATTTTACTTAGCCTTTCTCTGAAACCTGCTGTGTTTATTGCACAGCAATATTCTGTGAATAATCTGGCTTTTTTGGTGTAACTTGCATTTCGTGTGAAGCATTGGTCTTGGTGGGGGAAACTCATTGCATGAATTATTTTGGGAAGGTTACACCTCAAAGCATAGTATTTTCTTACGTGTATGTGTTGATGAATCTTCTACTAATTGAGTCAAGTAATAATTAGTATGAGTCTTAACTTCAGAAACAAATCAGTTCTCCTTACAAAGTTGAAAATACTACTTTATTACCCATTTTGGTGTGCAGTTGCTATTCTGACAGGCTGTTCTGGAGTCCAGTTGACCAAATGATGATGTGTAACACAGTAGAAGTAGCCCTTAAAACCAGTGGTGGGAGAGCAGTTGTAGTGAGGATGGCACCATATTAAGTGTGACCTATTGTCAAGATTGGAAGACAAAATTTCAAGTTGGAAATCACCTTCACTGTGCAAACAGCTGCTGCACTTTATACAGCCTCTCCTGAAGAGGCAAGCATCTCTAAGAAAATAAGCTGTGCCTGTCTCTTTGCAACTCCGGTCAGTAGCCTGTGTGCAGGCTGTCCTCCATGATTGTTTTGGCTGGTATGTCTGCCTGGATTGGTATAACTGACATGTGAGCAGACTTTGCCTATGTGGGTAATAAAGTTTTGGCAGAGGATGGATCAGGGAGCTTGCAGCGGTGATACCTGCTAGAACAAGATTTCCCAATGCTTGTCTGTCCATCATTACAGGTATTGTGATATACTCTTGCAATGGGGAAAGGAGGGGAGTGGAAATGGGTTTATACAGAATGGTCACTGTAGAGAATACACCATTCTGAATTAACTGGGTTTTTTGTCACAACAGGCAAATGCTGAACTTGGTGCAGTTTGGTCAGTAGGACAAAGAATCTGGCAGAGAGACTTTCCAGGAATCTATACAACAATCAGTGCGCATCAGTGGTCTGAGACTATTCAACCAATCATGGAAGCACTTAGAGGTACAAATTGAACTTCTGTAGGTAGCATGGAATTATATGTCGCCTTAAATTTTTTCTGTGTCCTCAAACACAAACAGACAAGTAGACAAATGACTACTCACGAAAGATCAGAAGTGGTCAGAAAGATTGTTGCCAAGTTTTTGTAGGTTTTACTTAAAGTATTTTAGGTATCAGGTGTAAATAAAAAGCTCATTACAAAAACTTGTAGGAACAAACTGAAATGTTTTTGCTAATTAGGATTGTGTGTGATTGTATATTCTTTCATATTGGAATTTCATATACCATATGTTTTATTCTGTAATAGCAAAATAGACCATTAGTTATCCAGTTTTATCAGACTTTTAACCAGTAATCTAGGGAACTTGGCTTGGCATTTCAGAACCTTATGAAAAGGTTTTTCTTTTAAATGTGGCTTTAGACAAATGTTTTATTTATAGACTGTAACAGTAACAATGCAAAGTCTTACTGCTAGAGGGCAGTACAGACTGCTAAAAAGCCTTCCAAGGTATTTTGCAATAAAAAATTCTCTGTAGCTTTAGAAACAACTGATTTGCTGATGCCTTGGTATCAAAGCAGATATAGTTAAAAAGGCATGAATAGTTTAGTTTGCCTAATTGCATTTTTCATGATTTCTTCATGATTCTGAACTATTTGACACAAGTTTATTGCAAATGGAGAGTGCCATTGGAAGTGGTTTTCTAAATTGGTTTACATACTGCTGGTAGTACCCAAGATGCTGCAAACTGCATTTGGAAGTTAAATGTGGTCTCTGAGGGGTTTTGTCCTGGCACAGAGCCAGCTGTTGTCTCTGGCTGCTAACTGTGGTACTCCAGTGAATTGTGGGAACGGAGGGGGAATTTCTAAAGTGCTAGTTTTAAGGGTGGTAGTGGTTTTCCAAATGTGTTAAATTGGAAAAAATTCTCAGATTTCCTAGTTATGGAGATTAGTCTACTGTCTGCTTACAGTGTTTATCTCTTCTTAGATGCAACTAGGAGACGGGCCTTTGGACTGGTTTCTCAGGCATATACCTCAATAGTTGCAGATGATTTTGCAGCCTTTGTTGGGCTTCCTGTAGAAGAAGCTGTGAAAGGTACTTTGCATTTATTCACTGAATAGTTTTTCTACAGATGACTGAGATCAGAGAGCTGTAAGTGATGGTAAATAGAAACATGTACGCAAATTCGGAGACTGTTATAAAGAGAAGTGATGGGGCAGTGAATAGAGAAAAATGTCTTGGTTCTGAATAAGTGTTTTATTTTCTTTTATTGTTTGCCACTAGTTACAATTGGTTATCCTCCCCTTCTATATGTGGAAGTGTTAAAGCAATTCATCAATGAGGGAAGACTGAAGGTAGTGGGTTGACCTAGTTTCATGTGCTGTTATCACTTTCATGAGTTTATTTGTTGAACTAAATGTCTAAATGCTTACAAGAAATAGGTCTTACAGTTGTGGCATATAGGCAGTGTACTGAGATGCTTTTCTGCTGGTCTTCATGTGCATCTCTATTTTGCATTTCTAGTAATTATATATTTGTTCTTACAAATGTAAAAATTCCTTTTCAGGTGTATTGGAACAGGGCTGGCAAGCAGACTTTTCAACTCGTATGGTAATGCCTAAAAAGCCAGGTAGGTGGAGCTGTTACTTCATTAGATATTGAGTTCATCATTTTCTAGTAATGAGGTGTTAGTTTTTAATTAAAATTTTGCACAGTATTCTTTTAGATATTTTTATGGGGGCTTATGCTGCTGTAAAACATGGAGTGTTTATAAAATATAGGAAGGACAAAGCAGGGGGTTTGGTTTGGGCTTACAAGTAGTTTGGATTAAACTACATCCTCAAATTAACTTTTTTAAACAAAAGCAGACAGGATATGCTATGATTTCTCCCGCTCCTCCTCTGCTGCTGGCTCTGACTCAGTGGAACATAAGTTGGATGGCCTCAAATGACATGTCTTAATCTAATAAAGATGAGTAAAAAATATACCATTTTGAACCTGAGATTTCTTTTCAGGAGAAATAGAACTTCTTTGGGCAGGGATCTAGTGGATCTTTTTGCTCTGAGGAGCTCAAGTTGTTGGTATAATTTCCTTTGCTTTTTAAAACTTATTCTACTGGATCTTTTCTTTACTGTCATGATGTTGATAACAGAGTATCTGTTCCTGCAAAGCTCAGCCTGCAAAAATACTTGGGGTTTTTTGCTAAAGCAGTGTCTGTGGCTGGCTGATGCAAAAATAAATTTTGAGCTCTGAAGGCAGAGGTGAAATGACTGTTTTTAAACTGCCCAGTACTGCTCTGGAAGGAGCCAAATCATAGCATATCTAAAAGGGCAGCATCTATTAGGCTAAGAAAAAAATATATTGTTTGCATGGGCAGAATTTTCAGGTGTTCAGAGCTCAGAACATTATAAACATGTGCCAGGCAAGGTGTTGAAATTTATCCCTTGGGGCCCATAACCAGCCAGAGTCCCGAGCTTTTGGATGTGATCAGTTTTTTCATTAACTGGTTACAAAATATGCAGTGCTTACAAGTATTGAGGGTTGCTTACATGTGGTTCTTTTCCAAAAGTGAGTGCAAGAACTATTTTAGAGGCAAAAGAAAGAGGCAGGAGGTTGTCATCTGTTTTGAAACTGTGCCTAACCAGCTAAGCCTTGGGTGTTCTGCTTTTTAGCTATGAAGTAAAACAAGTAAATGAACAGGCTTAATTTTAACTACCTTTTTATACAGTTTTGGTTTGATGTATAGAACTGTTTAAAATTGGTCCACTGGGCTAACTTCTATTGTGTTTTTCTTCAGGTGTGCTGGAAGCTTCCTTTAACAGATTTGTTCCTTCATCAGGTACTTCCTGTTTATATGTAATCTGCTTGCATGTTTCTAAAACTTGCATGATTAATATAAACAGAACTTCACCAGCACCACAAAATAGGAATTGGGTCCCAGACAAATGAATGTTGTCACTCCCTCCCTCGAAAAAAACCCCAACCCAAACAAACCCCAATCAGGTGCTATGTAAACATGACTCCCTCTGTCTTCTCTTCCCCTCACATCTGAAGGAGTGCCTGAGATTCCTACTTCCATAGCTGAAGAAGGGAGCAGATTACAAAGCAGGGGTAGGCAGCCACTGTAAAACAAAAGGATTTCGGTGAAAACTTCTGAAAAGGCAATTTCATCACAAAGCGACTCTGAGTTTTGTTGCTTTTGTGTCATGTGGGACTTCTGAAGCCTTCCCTGTAGAAGAAAGTGATCTTCTGGTTTTCCTTAGAACCATACTCAACTATAGATTGAGATGTAATATGTTATGTCATGCTGATTCTCAAAACACTCTTGTCTGTATTGTTCACAAGATAGTGACAGCAGATCTGAATTGGTGGCTTGCTGCATCTAACACGGTTGCCAAAAGTGTCTTAAATTTACAGGTTTCATTCCCAGCCCATTTCAAGAGCTGGGGTCTTGCTTTTTGAAAACATTCTTTTGATTGTCAGCCTCCTCTATTGCATACTTGCAGCCCTACGCAGTATGTCTGCTTTAACTATATCCTGAATGCTAGTCTGTTAACTCTTCAGGGAGAGTAAATGCAAATTTTCCTGTTACTTTTTATTTCTGATTTTTAAGTCCTAACTTATCTCACTGGCTTTAGTCACTTGTCTTCCAACCTATTGTTAAACTGTAATCTCAGGTTAGCTGGCATTTATATAAGGATCTGCATGCACACTGCATTCTCCTATAACCCATGCAGTACTTTTCTGTGTTTTGTTAGTCAGATAACCCAGTAGATTTATTTGCTATCTTCAGTATGGCAACTTGTAAGCAAAGGAGCAACTGCAGAGCTCCAGAGCCTTTTTGTCAAGTGGAATTGCTGTCAGTCTTCATTATTCAGACTCCAGTATATGCAAAAAGGAAATTTGGAGTCTGCTAACAACTGGAACTTGTTACAGCTACCTTTGCTGTTAGTAACTCTCGGGCTACTTAATTTTGCAGATAACAGAAACGTAATGTCAGGTAAAGCTGCATAGGTAGGAGATACAGTTAAGATGTGCCTCTATAAGACTGTTTTAAGTCTGATGCATGTAATTTTTTTCCTTACTGTTGTGATGGATGGTATTGCAGACTGATTTGCTTTCTTAATTTCATTAATGATACATTTGTTTTATCTTTGTAGAACCTGCTCCGGTTCCACCAATTCCAAATGAACAGCAGTTGGCCAGATTGACTGACTATGTGGCTTTCCTTGAAAATTGATTACCGTGCTCCTGTATTCAGAACAACTTGGGAATCCTGTGTGCTGACAGTTCTAGAAATCTAAGATTTATTTTATTTTGTATCTGTTAAATGTTGCAGCATCCCCTACTCAAATGTGTGAAGTATACAGTGTATGTTATCCCAATTTGTGTTTTGCCAAAGCCAAGCTAGCAATTGAAACAATCCTTTAACTCCTGTAATATTTATTTAGTAGGTACACAGCAGTATTACATAGTAAGTTTTTTATTGACTTGTAGCAGAGAGAGGCAGAACATTTTTCAGGTATATTATGGAGAAGAAAAATATGAGTAATGAAGCAGGTTAACTGTGTTGAGGAATTTATGCTAGTAGGTTATGTGCTTCTATGGTGAGTGCTGCAATGCTTATCACAGATCAACTGCATGTTGAACTAAAGTACAAAGAGTAGAAGACTGCCCTACCTGTATCTGCAGAGAGAAAATGTTTTGATGAAACAGTAACTTAAGAAAACAATTCACAGTAGCTCTTTTGGAAGTATATTTGTGGCATATTTATAATTGATCTTTTTTCTTGTTGGTCTTTCTGGGTTGTTAAATCTTCTTGTTTTGACATGAGAAATTTCACATTGG
The DNA here is from genome assembly GCF_030463565.1 of Pelecanus crispus. Lineage (NCBI taxonomy): Eukaryota > Metazoa > Chordata > Aves > Pelecaniformes > Pelecanidae > Pelecanus > Pelecanus crispus. Next base: position 42,164,791 of record NC_134647.1, on the reverse strand, counting down.
GCATATTTTTATGGCAGAATAATGGGAGTCATTTAAGAAAGGCAAATCTTCACTTTGAGGAAGAATTTTTACTTTTGGAAGGTTTTGTTTGAGTGACATAGGACACCAGATATTTTGCTGGGTAACCATACACTTTCTTGAGGCCTGTCAGGTCTTGGTTCTTTTCAGTACACTGGGCCAGGACCTACAAGAAACAACTCTTACCTGTCTTTAAGCTTTCTGGATTACCTCCGCAGTTATTGGAGAGGATTTGAAAAATTAGTAGGTGTCCCTGAGTAGAGACCAATTGGGATGGGGATGATGTGTTATGCTGCAATGTCAGTTTGAGGGATACATTTTCTATATCAGAGCACTGCTGTGTTAATCTTTGAGTTGAGAGTGGATTTTAGAAGCAGAAAGATGACTTGTATTCCCAGGCTTCTTATTTGTATTATGCTGGTAAAAAGGCTATGGGAAAATAGTGGTGCTTTAAAGGGCAGTGCATGCCTTCATTTGCTTCTCCCCCCTTTTCAACATCGTATTCAGTGGTTTCATCGAAGATGGCAAGTGTGCTGTATGTTGTGATTGTTTTTTTCCAGTGTGCACTACCTACTGTACATTCTCTTGTTGGGGGTGTGGTAGCAGGGAGGAATTATAAACTGTGCACTGCTGCTTTGAGAGCTCCCTTTATATGTAAACACTTACTCAAAATGATTATTTATTTGAAACCCACATAAAACTTGGATTTCTGAATTTATCTTCAGCGATATTAAAGAACATGTTTACACTGACCTTGTGTACTTGGTTTTTAATTTTCCTTAGAGTACAGTTGTTCAGGTTTGGCTAGGTTTTAATGAACTCTTACTGGTCTAATTTGGGTAGAGCTAGTTAAAAATTAGTGCGATACATTATGCCTAGACAGGTATTTTGAGCACCTTTGTGTGCAGCGATTGTATGGTTTTATATTCGAAAAACACTGGTACCCTTCAGATGTCTTTTAAAATATTCATAAAGTACTTGAAAAGCTAAGTGAAAATTTCCCCGTCCGTGTATGTTTTGTTCAACTCTCTTGTTTGTAGCACACAAGAACAACCCTGCTTGCAGCAATGAAAATTAGACATGATTAAAGGATTAACTAACCACTTGCGCTTAAATGGTAATGGGAGAAGAGCAATGTGGACACAAGTAATCTGTGTGTTTCTCAGATCTCTCAAATGTAGTAAGTTTGACTCTTCTCTGTCCAGTTCTAACAAGTTCATAATTTTGAGATACTATCTGGTCTGCTGTAAAATTTAAGCTGGCTTTTAGCTTTGAGTATGGCATTAACTCATAACTTGCCTTGAGCACTGTGCTCCCAGCCGTGCTTTTTTTTTTTTTTTTTTTTTTTTACTTTGGAATCCAAGCTATTTCAGATCTTTTTTCATCCTCATTGTCCTTTATCGTGGTTTCTGGTTCACAAATACCCTTTTTCAGATCCTTTTTCGATATAACTTTTGCTAGTCGTGTAATGGACGTATCATGGGTCGTAACAGCAGCATATTTTCTATTTGTTCCTGATCCTTTCTAAGATTGGCTCTGTTCTAACATCTCTTGATCACTGCCTTGTTCTCAGTGTAGTAATGACAATGACTTCAGTATCTTTCATCAGCAGTGATAACTGGGTTCGTTGCATCATTGCATGTCCTTATTCGGGGTTTTCCCCTCTGGTTAGTGCAGCATGCATGGGTAACAAATGGGCAGTGAAATGGTAGGTGAAATTTCAGTATTGTAAGACACTTCTGGTCTTCATAATCAGACTTCCTTTTGACTTCTTGAATAACTTTGTAATCTGGGCATTGTTGCCTTGCTAACTGGAAGAACTTTATCAATGTTGAGCATAACAGGTATTACAGTAATTTATGGTAGCTTCCTCCACTGTGAAAACTGACTACCTGCTACTTACACTTAGCCAGTCCTTTCTTCTTTAGTCTACTAGTCTACTAGTTTTGTGTAGTTTTGGAAAATTCTGTTGTATATGAAGTAGACCACTTAATCTACATTTGTTGATTGTTTGTAGAAAAAGTTAGTAGATTTGAAGCTGCCTACAAAACCAAACAACACTTCCTCAAATACCTAGAAATGTATTTTTAGTATTTCTCCTTTTTACTAATGAAAATGCTGCCTGATTCCCCTATCCAGATGCTCATCTTGGTTTTCTGGTTTTAAATGGGCAGATGAGGAGCAGGCTGAGTTTAAGTCTCGGTAAAGGAGCTAGAGTTATGAAATGTTGGAGAAGTAGGGGTATTACAGCCAGATGGAATGCTATGCTTCGTGTCTGGGAAAGGCAAATGGGACAAGTTGCTTTATTGATGTTAATTTGAAGTAACACTGGAATAGGTCTTAGTTTACTGCCAATGATACAGCTTAAAACAAATGGCTTTGAGGGATGTTGTTGATAACTGTCATGAGACCTTTAATGGACTTTGTTTGGCATGTATTGAGCTAATAAAGTAAAATTTTTACTTTTCTAACATAAAATTAGTGAATGATTTTATCCTGCAGCTGGTTCACAGTACCTATAAATAGGAAATGTACATCCAGGGGCAAGTTTATTGTAGTTTTTTGTGGAGATTGTGTGATATATTGTCATGATTGATTTAGTTCCTGAACTGCACTGTGCTGTGGATCCTCAAAACAGGAATGAGGGCCATCTCCAAGTACTATGAAATGATGTGCTTCTGTTTTAAAATACTGGATGAGGAAGTTTGGAGTTACAGCATGTCACTAATGAAATTCACAATTGGATTTAACAGCTGAAGACAAATGCAGCTTTTCCATATCAGCAGAGGGTTACTAGGTAGAAAGACAGGTATTATTGTATAGCATAGTTTCTCTAATTAGATGAAGAAGACTTAACCAGTCTCTGAAATGTAGCAAGAAATCTGTCCATAGAGCTGTGGTTAACCTATCAAGCAAAGATAAAAGATGAGCTTTATAGAAAAGGTAGAAGAGTTCAGTTCTCTTGAAGGCAGTGAGTAGTCTCAGTAAAGTACTGTTTTTAGGCTTGCTCCAACTCATATTATGATCTTGAGTGTACTCTGATACTATGGAGAACTGTAAACAACTTCGTGACACATGGCATTACAAAAGCCCAAATCAGACATATTTGTAGAAAAGTTTTTTTTCTTTTTTGGCTTGGGCTTATCTTGTGCAGTCTCAAAGGGGTCAATAACAAAAATTCTGCTGAGCGGAAACATTAGTCCATTTGTTAGACATGATCTGTGTTAGAGAGTTTCAGTCTACACTTTCACTGCTCTGGCAAGCCTAGCATAGCTTTGTGCTTCTCTTTCCAGAGCCCTGTCTTGGTAAACAGATTGTGTAAATTATTTCCTAAAGTGACATCTTTCAGCATTTGAATACTTACCTGGGCTGTTTTAACCCTGTGCATACAACTCAACAAAGAGGAAGTATTTTTGTGGTTCTATTTGCTTTTTTAATTGAAGCAACTGGTGTGGGTCTTGGAGTTCTTCCAAACACTTTTCTGTCCGCAGCGCTGGAACAGTGCTGGAGTGGGAGGACCTTTGGGTTAAGAAGCCATTAAGAATTCATCTGGGAGCAGAGGTTCTTGAAGGATTTGAAAAAAATAAATTCCATTTCAGTTTAGTGTTTTCCATTTTCATCTGCATCCCACATGTAATTGAAGATTGTTTCTTTGCATTTTATTAGCCTCTCCTATACAGGTCAGTGATGCTCATTTACCTGCAGTTTCAGTCTCTGTAGAGAAAGATGTTTCAGCTCAAAGGTGATTTTAAAAAAGGAGAAACTGGGTATGGAGGCAGAACAGTAGAGCATGCCTCCCTGCTGAAGATCCTCATGGAAACCTTCCATAGCTTTAATAACAAAACCTAGCAGACTTTCCAGGGTCTGGTCAGAGCTGTCAGTAACTCAGTTAAGAAAATGAAAACAATGCACATGTAGATAAAACGTCTCACCTGGCATTGCAGGAGAATGGTACTGATGTTGCTGTAATGCATTTTGATTGATCCTGCTGCAGATGCCATGCTTAGGTAATCTGGATACATTCTGAAAACCAATGAAGGTTTTTCTGCATTGCTAATCTATAAAGTATGTGCAAAAACTGGCCAATCCAGTTTCTGAGCATTTGAGAAGCTCCTTTTAAGGGTGAAAAGGGCATCAGCTCAGCCTGGTGCTAATTATTCCTCTGGTGGCCTGACTTTATTCAGGTGACTGGTTACAGCAGTAGCAGGCACAAGATACAAAGCACTGTGCTTTGGCCATCTCGTTGGCTTTTTTCCTCTTGCCATAAATATCTTGCAGGGCTTCCAGGATTATTCAAGTTAGTTGTAAGAGTTCTGCCTAGGCAAGGAGAGAGCTAGTAGGGTTGTTATTAAGTCTGTATTCCAGCAACCTGGTGTACATGCAATAAACCCCTGTGTAAGACAGTAGGGGAAATCTGGAAAAAGATCTTGGGTGGGTCATTTGTTCTGTCTGTGTCCTACCCTGCTGGAGTTGGCTGGGCCATCATCCAGATGGCATGTTGGTGTGTTCTTACTTCTAGGAAGGACTATCTGGGCTGGCTGGTTTGGCCATTCCAGTTGAGAGCCACAAGCAATTCAAAGCATCTGATGCCCGGAGCCTGGCTTCCTCCATTGAGGGAGGCAGTCCAGAAGCCTTTATAAGGTGTCTGAAACTATTAATATGTGTTTGATAATGTCCAGGAATAACTAAAATAATAGTAAAAAGAAAGGGCTTGCAAGATTTTACTCTGAATAGGCTTAGTTTTGTGAATACTAGGGCTTATAAGACATTGTGCAAGTCCACAGTGAAGCTTTCTTCTTCAGGTCCCCATTGATGTTGCAAATCTGTTCCCATTTACTTTCTTAAATGCTCATCTAATACGTAATCTCTTGGAAGTTTTTTGTAATGTAGTAAATAATGGTTGGACTGGATGATATTAAAGGTCTTTTCCAACCTAAACGATTCTATGAAATGGCTGGCAAGCTTCCTGCAGACTGTTTGTGAAAGCTAAAACCAAAGCCTAGGGTTTGTTTGTTAGAATTTGTTATATTTGTCTGTCACAGGCAATGGAAATAAAGTAAATGGTTATTCTACCAGGTTACCTCAAAGGACCTAAACATTGAAGTAATAGCCTACTGTACTTTGATACTAGCTATCTTAAATCTGAGGAATACTACTGAGTGCTGATGGGCCTTATGTATTTTGGAGCTGGTACACCGGGAAATGATGCAAGTTATCATTAGCCACCTTGCTGCTTTGTCAGTTGAGTATACTGAGGTTTTGTAGTTTCACGTGGTTAGCTGAGGACAAAACAAAAAACCCCTTGCGTATCTCAGGTGTCAAACAGCTGTCAAAATATGGTTTTGCAAACAGCTGCCAATGGACTGTGACAAGTGAAAAGCAAGTAAGTTGCTGGTTTTTGATAGGAAGCAAACTTACAAGTATTTTACATTCTTAGATGATACCAATTAGCTTGGGAAGTTTGCTACTTTTTTAATCTACTTGTGTTGAGCAATGGGAAATAATGTGCATTCCCAGTTTCCTGTTTTTAGGGTTGATTATTAAATGCTAGATTCTTCTGTGCTTTCACAGCAAAGAACTCTAGGTGGAATGCTAGGGCTGTGTGGCACAACTTAATGTAAATGAAGTCGAAGAACATGTTAAGCATTAATCAGGATGCTTACAATCAATTTGGAAGCATTGCAGTAAATATGGGTATGTCTTGAACATGTTCTCAGGCTGAATAAAAGTATGAGGCTGGGAAGGAATGAAGATTTTTAGAAGTAGGAACCCAATTTGTTTCTTCCATGTGAGCCTTCTGTTATGCTAGGGTAAGTGATAGAAGAAACAGTGCTGAATCATGACTAGCATCTTACTTTGTATCATAACAGCCCATCAAAGCTGAGATTGATGTAAAAATATGTGATGAGAATCCATCTGAGGTGCCAAGACTTGTACTAAGATTCACATGGCAATCACTGCACTGAGAACAAGACTTGGCCTCTGATTCACAAGGTAGGGTACACTCTGGTAGATATTTCAAATCTGACAGATGTTTGAGGTATGAAGCCCGTTTTAATGCTTTGTCTTTTTATGTGGACTTGGACCTGCCTGGGGTAGAGCATACCAGCTTTTACAGCAGCCCTGAGCATTACAAACTCAGGATAGGAAGATGACACACTGTGCTTTCCTGTGCTAATTGGGATCTGTTTTCAGACTTCGAGTTTATAAGTAAACATGTGGGACTTAAGTACCATATGCAGTGAAAGTTTCACTGCATAACTTAATCCTACAGAAAACAAAGGGAACTGTATTTAGTTCAAACATATTACCATAGTTCCAACTTGCATGTTGCATTTTCAGCCTGTCGGTACAGTGCAGCTGATACAGGGTAAATGGAGTGTTCAGCTTACCCTGCTCTTAAAAGAGCTAATATTTGGAAATAACTGATACCTTTGGTATTTATATTTTTACAAATTGATTAGCTGCGTAAATACTAACTGCTCCCAGTTATTTAATGCTTTTTCTGCAGTAAATCACAATGGCAAATGGGTTCAGCCTTGATCTGGTGCATTAGCAGTGCTTGATCTTTCAAACTTAGGCTCTTGGGACTCAGCTGACTTAAATCCTGTGGAGTTTCTTATGTATTCGGTCTTCTAGGCTGGCATGTGCCAAACTTCAGGAGTGTGGAAAACACTGGATATTGATTTCTCTTCTGTTGTGTGGAAGAGCACCTGCTTGTGACTAAGTCCACACAGAAGACGCTGTTAATGTTTGCACTACCTCTGCAAATGCTAGGATTGAAGCACACAGCATTATCACAATGAAAACAGAAGGCCAATCAGGCCACCTGCAGTATCAGTTGACTGGCACATGAATACTGAGTGATGGAGCAGGAACAAAACTTGCAAGTCCTTTTACACCAGGTGGAAAACCTGAGAAAGGCAGGGTAACTAAACTGCTGGACACTAACCCTGACATAACATGCCAAAATAATTATAGTAGTGTTACCAGGCTGCAAATGTTACAGGACAAAATGGGATGTGCAGATGGGGTAACAATGTATGACAGTGTGGAAATACTGGGTGTGTTTTGGGGTGGGACTTGCTATGAAATCTTCGTAGTTGGAAGTCCTGTACTGCATTTTTATTACTAGGACATTACAACAGTATCCTTCTCAGGACCAGAAGGGTATGTGATTGGAACAGTAGTAATAGTGGGAGATTTTAGTTACCTCATGTAAACAGACACCAAAGCCTGACTGGGGTGAGATGTAGAGAGAACTTGAATGCAATGGTAGTCGCTGCCTAGAACAACTAGTGGTAGACAAGAAAAAAACTCTTAATTTATTTTTCAGTGCTGCATGGGACAGATGTTAGCTGGAGAACTACTCTGGCTGTCATCATATGATTAGGTTTCATGTGCAGTTGGAGAGAACAGGCCAAAAATTCTTTATATGGAAATTCTATTTTAGAAAGGGGATCCATGCAAAAAGTGAAGCAGTTTGTTCCTTTTGCAGTTTTTTGTTTTTAAACAATCAGAGCAAGATGCCTACAATGCCTGTGTACAACCTGGAGACTTAAACCTACTGTTTTAGAAGCCTGGGTAAAACATGCCTTGCTGCAAGTAAAAGCCTTATACCCCTGCAGTGGCTCCATGCAAGACCTGAGGAGGTGTTTTGGAGAAAAGAATGGCATTTAAAGCAGAGAAAGCTCGTGCAAACAAGGAAAATAGAAAAGCCTGTAAAACATGGAAAATCAAATGTAAACAGGAGATGAAAGGGGCAAAAACAAATCAAGCAGTATTTTGCAAAGGGTGCTCAAACTGTGATGGATCATAGTTACTTAAATGTATTGCAAGTGGGAAGTCAGCGAGGGAATTAGTTGGAATTGTCCTTGACAGTGGGGAAAATGACAGATGCTGAATGATTTTGCATCAGTCTTCGCTGCAGATTCCCAATGTGTTCTTTGCAGTGGGTAGCTCAGGGTACCTGTATCAATTCACAGTAAATATACAGGAAACGTTAGACTCTATATACAAGTAAGATATCAGAAAGCTGCCAGGACCACAGTATTTATGAGTCCTGAAGGAACTCTGTTAAACTGGAAAGCTGCAGGCAAATGTTGTCTAACTTTCTATTCCAAACAGTTACTGTGCTGGAGGCCTGGGGCGTTATCAGTGTAGCGCTTTCACATAAATGTCTCTGGGGAGAGCCTGGGAACTACAAACTGTCAGACATCTTGCTAGGAATAAATATTAGTGGTATAGGCAATGAACTGCTGAATATATAGATAAAACAGTCTGTTTGGGAAGAACCACTATGGCTTCTGTAAAGAAAATATTGCCTCATCTGCTGGAACTATCAGTGTGTCTTCAGGCATGTGGATAAAGGGGATCTAGTCAATGTAGTAGATCTGATGTCCCACATCAAATGCTGAGGAAATAATATTGCTGCAGGATCACAGGAAAGCTTCCTTAAGGCCTGAAAGCTGGTTAAAGGGTAGAAAGCAAAGGGTAGGGCTTACTGGCCACTCTTACGGTAAAGATGAATCAGCTTTGGGGCCCCAGGAGCAAATGCTGAGACCAATGCATTGAATAACCCAGAGGAGGACACATGCAACAATGTCCCAGTTTGTTGATGGTAGTAAGCTCTTAGGTAGTCATGGCAGCACTGATGGGCAAGGAAAATTAGAAGAATCTCCCAAAACAGGGTGGACAAAGTGGTAGCAGGTGAGTTTCAGTGTACTATAGGTAAAGGTAAGACAGTACATCTAGGGGAAAAATAATCTATAGGTGTGTTTACATGATGCTGAACTTGTAACCGGCACAGCTCTGGAAGGAGATTGGAGAGTCTTTATCAATAGCTGTCCAAAATCATTATCAGTGTGTGAGAGTCAAAAAAGCCAACTGTGCTAAGCATCATCAAGGACAGTAATGAGAACAAGAGGGAGTAGTTTTCTTGTTATATAAAACTTTGGTGCACTTGCACAAAAATTCACTTCAGTATTACAGTTCTGACTTCCATCTCAAGAATGACAGTAGAGTTAGAGCAGATGCAGAAAAGCACCTGTAAAATGATGAAAGGGATAGAGCAGCTGACTTGTCGGTAGAGAAGAAAAATGCTGGGACCCTCTAGTTTAGAGAGAGTATATAGAGAAGGTATGTCTGAGATTTATGAAATCAGGAAGGCCGTGGATGAGCTGAATGCAAAGCTTATTTGGCAAAGCCCACAATTCTAGAGGTAGGGTACACTTGGATGTTGGTTTAAAGCAGATGAAGGAGTATACTTCTGTATAGCACAGTGAGCTTCTGGAACTTTTTACTGCAAAAGGAGGTAGAGGCGGAGCATATCTATGTACTCTCAAAGGGATTACAAATTCATAGGTAAAGGTCTGTAAATAGATAATAAAGAAGAGGTGAAAGTGTGCCTTCTAACATCCTTGTTCTAGTGTATGCTGGAGGGGTCTTGAGGAAAGAAAGGATCACCGAGAAGAGCCAGACCCAAACAGCATTTCCAGCTGCCACCATGCTAGGCAGGCTCTGGGGCAACATTGACCTTTGTTCTGACCCAGTGTAGTATTTCATATGTTCCTAACTGAGTCCCTTTCTCACAGGTAGTATGTTCATTTTCTCATCTTTTACTGTCCTCCAAGTATTGTTTGACATTTTACTTGGATGACATGGGTAAGGGCCTGTGATTTTTTCAGTATAATTATAAAAGCACTGGTATTGAAATATGAGTTGTGAATTTCTAATGCCCTTGGGGATATTGTATATAATGAAGTGTGCTCTTATATTCTGTCAGATCTGAGAACTGTTTTCGAAGCAGCATGGAGGTTATTTTCTAAATTATAGGCAAAAAGCATCATCTTGCTATATGTCCAAGCAGTCAGTGGATAAAAAGCTTAGTTTAGAACATTCAGACTCAAAGGACATGAATGCTCCCTGATTTGCGTGACATGTCTTAGCTCAGCATTTTGTTCACCTCCCATGGCCCTCACATGTTCATGGCCCTTTAACATCTGCTGAGTAAAGCTCAGGATTAGTAAATGCTCCCTTGAGGTCCTGAAGAGCACATTCTGCTTTCATGTTAAAATACTAGCTGATTTGAATACAAGAAAAATGTCAAATTATGAGGGAAGATCCTGCTTCTATTAACACTTTGGATCCATGCTGAAGGTCTTGTCTTGCTTTAAATTTCCAGCCCAGTCTCATTACTGCGGACTACTTTGTGTAACTTTAAGTACAGTCAGTGTGAGAACATTTTGTATGCTCCTTTGGGTATTTGGTGAGGAAAATTTAGGTCAAAGAGAATTGCTTGGATACTACCCAAAGCTTTGGAGTGTCTCTGTTAAGCCCTAGCATTGGGGGAAACTCTCTGACCACAGGAAATTATTTAACCTTTTAACACACATGTTTTTGGGCTGTCTGTCAGGGGTTACCAGTACCTCCTTTCTCTTGCTTTTCCCCTACTCCTCTTTTTTATCATGTCTCCTGGGAATGGGCCATCTTATGATAGGTACAGTGTTTAGCACCATGCAGTTGACTCCTGGGCTGCTTAGGTTCCAATTAACATTTTATAAAAGTGAGGAAGCATGTGGGAGTTGGAATTGGGAGTGGGAAGAATTGTCTGATATGCCAAAAAATTTTGATTTTTTTTTTTCCCTCTGCTGCTTGGTGACTCATCCAAACCATGTGTTGCGTGTCCAGTTGTTACTTGATTTTGCAATAGTTGATTTCCATGGGACAGCCTTCTTAAATGCTAATCATCTGAGGGGTGGGGGTTGTATCTAGGCTCCTTCTTTCATGCTTTTTGGCTGCCTGTCCAGGTCTCAGCTGGTTTAAGGATTTAACAGAGCACAGCTGAGCTGTTAATTGATTGTGATGAGATTTCTTTGGATGCTTGAGGTGAGCACACCTTTGGGAACAAAAAAGAAGTTTTACTTTTTTAATGTACAAAGGCTAGCTTGGAGGTTGCAGTAGGAATGGCTTAAGGGCTGGGTAGATGGCACATAATTCTGAAACTAAACTGCCAGCTAGTTGATGGTCTGAGGTTGCCTGAAGTAGGACGAAGTGGGGAGGTAATTTTGTGCTCTTTCAGAACTTTGAGGGAAAACTTGTTTCTCATTCAACAAGAATGGGATTTGTCTTACTGCCTTTAGGTATGTGCCAGAAAAGCTAAGAAAAAGCTAAGACCACCAGCATTACTAGAAGTGAGTGAAAGTTTTAGGACTCTGATTTGGAGAGTAAATCTTGGAGGGTTATTAACATGGATAAGCCTGTTGGCAGGTTTTTTTGATCTGTCTTTCAGTTCAGATACATCCTTGCCACCTAGAGAGGGAAAGATGCATTCACCTACTGGATGGTTTAATTTTCCCCAAAGTTGAGTCACAGTGATGTTTGTCTACCTTAAGACACATGCATCATCACTGTAGTATCTCCTAACCAGCACCTTGGCCCCAACTTGGAGTTTAAAAGACACCGAAACCGGCCAACCAGCAGGGAAGAAGAGGATGACAGTAAAGATAGCATGCTATGATGAGCACTTGAGCAGTTTGTAGGAAGTCCCTGACCTAGGGAGGGAGATGTGCTTTACTGATCTCTGGAAGGTGAGACTCCTACACTCTTCTAGTAGTTTGAGCCTGTATGGTCTGCAAATAAATCCACAGGCCCCAGAGGAGTGACAAGTGGTGTGTTACCAACAGCTTTGAGTACCCTCTTGAGGCTTCATGTTTGCACATTTTTTTGTTAGATGGTGAGAACATGCTATTTCCTCCTCACAGAAAGGCTAGCTGTGGAGTTGTTAACCACCTGCCTTGATGGATCTCTCCCAGATGGCCTTGGAGAGTCTGGCTATGTGCATGAAGCAAATGGACGTTATGTGCCTTAACTGTTCTCTCGTGTCTTTCTGTAGCATGCTACCCCTTGTGCAGAGGGTTTCTCCTTCCTTGTTTTGTGGGAGGTTGCAGACATGTGCCAGCTAAGTGCTATAAATAACATCAGCTGCTCTGCTGCTCTTTCAAGGGAACTTTCTCTTGAATCAACATTACCTTTAAGCAGCATTTCCTTGAATTTGCAGAGTACATATGCAGACATCTCAGGGTGAGGATGGGTTATTTTAAGCTGTGATGAGGCAAGGAGTGCACAGCATGGTGTGGCAAAGTGCTGAAAACCATGGCTTGCAAAATTTATTTATTACTACTGCTTCCTTTTCAAAGGAGCTGAAGGGTGGGGAAAGGAGAGGTGGAGTGAAGTTTAGGTTCTCTGCAGTTGATGAACTGTGGGTGCTCATGATGGGACAGAAGGTCTTGCCCCCCTGAGTGTTACAGTGATGCTGTTGTATGTTCTTCCTGGAAGGCGACAGAATAAAGGAAGAGGACCTTGGGCAGCAGCACTATTTCTGTTGGAGGGCATCTGGTAACCTGAAGATGTGAGATGTCTGCGGCCTCACTAAGTTTGGTGTAGTTAGTTGATTCATGAGTAAGCTGGCTTTTTAAAAAAAACCCCAAGCTGTGGTTTTTGAGTATTTACCTGAAGATGAGATCAGTGAATATTTGTTTGGCTTAGCCTAGTAACCCAGGGAACAACCAGATCTAATTGCTGGAAGCAGGCTAAAGATCAAATGGGGCTTATGGGGCTTTTTCCCCTTAGGCACTGAAGTCTATTGAGAGCTTATTTGAGTGATAGAGCTGTTACTTGTGTGTTCTGTAGATGTGCTGTGGCACAGCCAGTGCTGCTGGACTTGGTGTGGAATATTGTCCATGCCAGAAGAGATGGGCCCTTGGCTGTGTGATTTTTGGATCTCAAGTGGTTTATACCTCCTCAGGATACAGCATAACTCTTTTTTTACCTTTGAGATCTGAGTGAATGTAGGTGCTCGCATAATTGGAAACCACAGATGACTGCCAAGTGCCATGGTATCACCTATATAAATAAGTATTGTTCCAATATCAAGAAAAGTATCTTTGGGTGATGATGTGATTGCACACTGCATCACTAAAAGTATTGTTTGGAAGGTCATGCTCTAAATCTGGTTTCCTCAAGTATTGACTTATACTGGATGTTTCTGAGTGTCATCTTAGTAGATGTTTATCCACGTGCTTGTGGAAGTGAGAACGTACACTCACTACTCATTTTCCCCTTCCTGGTAATGATCAAAGTTGGGTTTTTTTGGTTGTTGCAGTCAGCTTTATAGTTAAGGGTCAATTTTTTGCCATCAAGTCTAGTGCTTATTCCTGCTTGGTGTATGAGCAGGCCATAAGAGAAGGTTCTGTGGTGGCTCTTTGTCACGCAAGCAGTGATTCTTATGTAGACTGAGAGGATTGGCTGCTATCAGCAGCCAAAATCTCTCTTGCTAAATATCTGTGAAGACAAGCTGTTGGGGAGTATTGTTCTCCCTTTTTGGACTCTTTCTTTCCTGACAGAACATGCTGGCTGATCATAGTGAGAGTACAAGCACCACAGCAGACCCTCTTCTAATCTTATTAGTTCCTGGATGTGCAGACATGGATGGAAAGGATGCACAGAAAAGGCATAGGTGGGAGTTGCAAACTGACAAGCCTTTTTCTGGAGCAACTCCAATATATAAGAACTGAGATAGCAAGATTAGAATCAGAAAGAGAAATTTCATGGTGGTAGGGGGTTCATTGTTTCCATCTGGATGCTGCTAAAGAAGAAAAGTCATGGTGCAGTTGGTGAACCTGAAAAGGGAAAACATGACAAGAGAGTCTGTATACTGATGGACAGGGAGGGAGTGAACTTAATCTGTTGTCTTGTTCAAAATTCTGCCTGATCCCTAAAGCAGCCCTTTCTGGAGTAGTTATTTTCAGTGCAGTGGAGAACAGGTACCCAGGTATTTGTATAGGTAAGAAGTCAGTTCTGAACCCTCAGCTGGATGATGGAGAGTTTACCACAAGGACCTGAATTACTCTTCCCTGTGAGAAATCTTAGGGGCAGCCAGATCTGAGTCCTCATCCATCCTGCAGCCTGTGCATTCACACTGCAGGAAAAGTTGTTCATGTAAAAGAAAACCATGCCCAGCTTGAGGAAACAGAGGGACACCTGGCCTCAAATGAGAAGTGAAAACATGTTGTTGAGTAGAAGATGACTGCATAGCAAATCAGTGGATTATAGTGTGGTTCTGGGAACACAGTTAATTTACAGAAGCAAGACCTAGCTTGGCTACATTCAGAGCAACCTAGTTCTATGTAGAGATTTTTCTCCTGTGTTAGCATAGGGAAATGTCACTTATGGAGATTCTCCCTGTTCCTGTGCAGATAGGAAGGCAGGGTCCTGGAATAATTTATTATATGCTTTGAGAATGAGATCAGTAGAGTTAATACGCAATCTTTCCAGACTTCTTTGGAGAGCAGCTTCATGTGCTTGCCTTGTTCAGAGGCAGTATGTTGGACGCTTGTTTTTTCTTGAGAAATGGGAAAGATTGGTATTCACAGATCTGCTGCCCACCTGGCTTTTCCCTTCCATTTTGAGATCCTTTAATATTTACTTGGAGATTTTGTTGTCACTGTGGAAACCCTCCATTTTTTTTGGTCGTAGAAGCTTAGAAGTCTTCCAGTTTTTCTGAAGACAATTCCCCACAATGTATTGCAAGTGCAGAGTGGATGTTTGAGAGATTTGAAACCCTTTTTGTGAATAACTGATTCATGCAGAGCATTAGGGATTTCATTCCCAGACATGCTGCAAAATACAAGTTTTCATTTCTTCTGTAGTATTAGCTGAAGCTGGAAATACTCTGCAGTGATAGCAAAAAGACAGTAGGATATTTCAACTGAGCTAATGTCTGGGGAAGGAATGGAAGTCTTTTCCTTTGCTGTCTTAGATACATGTTTGTTTTAAATTTTTTGGCCTCAGCAAAAGGCTGAAAAAGAACAATGTGTTTCTGTAGTCTCCTAGGACTGTCTCGCCTTGGGGGCAAGAGGTCTCTCTTTAAAAACCATTTCCGATTTGGTTTATCTCTTAGGGTTTCATCCAGTTCCCACTGTAGTCAGTTACAAGTCTTCTGACTTCAGTGCAAGTTGATTTGGATCAAGATATGTGATCTTAATGATGTGGAGGAGTTTAGTAGAACTAATTAACACATCAAAACATGGCCAGGTGGGCTTTGCTGCTGTAAGTAAAATAGAATTTTTTTCTTCCAGCTGCTGCAAATGTAAGCAGTAGTGTTGACTCTGAGACTTTAAGTTTCACTGGCATTTCGTCGTCATTAGAAGTGACAGATGATCAGATTCTTAATACTTGGTTTAGTCCACTGGGAAACTAATAACTTGCCTGGGTTTTTTTCCATAGAAGGGTATAAATTGTTACCACAACGCTGTGTGTATATATATAATTTTTTTTTTTTATAAGCAACTTCACTGCTTTACTTTCTTTAGGAAAAAACATTTCAGGATGAGTTGAATGATCCCACTATGAGGCAATGCTCCAGAGCTGACAAGCTAGGAAGGATGTGGGACTCTGGTCAAGCTGAGAGAGTAGTTTTTTCCCTTTTAGAAAATTCTTGCTGTAACTTGTACTTATCCAATTTTGAGGTCTTTGGTATTTGAAGAGCCTTCAATGAAGCCATAACTGATTCTTCTCTAGAACATGGCTCTTCACAGTATTTGCAAAGATGTTCTTATAGTCTCAAGAAAAAGCCATTTAGAAATAATTTCCAGTTTATTTTAAATTTATCCACCTTCCACAGTTAGTACTCACAATACCAGACTGTAGGAAGGTCACTGCGATAGCTGATCTATCTGAAGAAGGTGGAAAAGCCTTGGGAAGTGTTGTAGGATGTCTGGTGAAATACTTTGAGGGCAAGGTGTTTCCCTGTTAGCAGCATCCCCAGACAGGGTCTCTAAGGCCAGCTAATAATGTATGTATCTGAATCTGCATTTGTGCCTGCTTCTTTGTATCCATCAGAGCTGAAAAGCATTCTTTCTCTTTTCCAGCATTCACCTATAAGCTTTAATTTGTATGCCACTAAGTAGTAAAGTATGCAAAGCTGCCAGACACTTGTATTGTAGGGTGGCTGTGGATTCACTAGGGGGTAGCTGGAGGGTATGTGGATCTCAAGCCAATGTGCTCTGGGTGGTTGGCTCCTGCATCTGGCTCCAATGTCCTGTTCTTCAGCTGCTCCACAGGTTGCTGTGCCTCTGTCTTGACATCAGAATAGTGCAATTATGGTGGGAGTGCACTGCATCTAGCAAGGGGTTATGTTTAAAAGAATTCAAAGAGGAAGGCCTGCTTGTAAGCTGTGATCCCAAGTGTACCCTAGTGCCTATCATGGAAGGCACTGAGCTACCTTGGTTGCGATGCCTGTACCAGAGATGGGTGGGCATCCCCACCTGCCCAAGTGACCCAAGGCTGCTTTGATTTCATAGGACCACCCTGGTAAAGAAAAGGAATGACAGTGGCACCAGGCCAAGCTATGCAGCCTGTCTACAAGCAGCACAGTGCACTTATGTGTATGCTGAGGTCTTCAGAAAATGAGGCAGAGCAGATGGGAATCTACAAAAGAGGGGGAAAGTACATTAGAGTGATTAGTCTTTGTTACCCAGTTTCTTCCAACATCTTTGCAAATATCGACAATGAGTCATTCTGAAGACTTGTCATTTTTCCTGTGGTTAAGAGTTCCTAGACTCTTGTAAGATGTGTCCCATTAGAAATATGGATCTTCTCCAGACTCTTTTACAGTGATCTAGGCTATTATAAACAAAAGTCAAGAAACCTTAGCTCAAAGCTTTTTCTTTTTTTTAAAAAAAAAGCATTAACATAGTCAAGGTAAGTGTAAGGAACAGTGTCCTGATTTATGCATGGATATAAACCAAATCCTGATCTTCCTAGACAGGAATTAAGGAATATATTTAGCTATTTGGATACACAGCATCAACACTTTAGAAAAATGATCCAGTATTTACTTACGCTATGATGTTTGTAATAGATGTGCTTTACCCCTCTTTTTGGAAAGAGAATAGGAATTGGGAGTTAGCCTCACCATTTATATTTTGAGACCCAACGAGATAGTAGGAACAATGCATGTTCGAGAGCATGTGAGACAAAAGATGGAGTCCTGTTCTCACTGAAGCCCATGGGGAAATCTCCCACTGACTTGAAAGCACAAGGATCCCACCTTAAGTCTAGCACAACATCTAGAGAACACATCTGGCTAGATGGCAAGAGGAGAACTGTGGTAAGAAACTTTGCAGGCTCTGCTTTGTAGCCATTGAGAACAAGACTGCCTAAAGCATATAAAACAGCAGAGAGAAAGGGGGAAGGAAAAATAGATATGGACATGTTTAATCTTTGATTCAAATTTATTTCTCTATTTTTCAGTATCTTTCATGTGAGGGAGAAGGTGGTGCTGCTTTCCCCTTTGCCTCTAAATTTCATGCTGTCTTCAGGCATCTAGTACAGAACTTAAATTCGACTAAATGAGTAAATTTCCCAGATACAGGCACCAAAAATATTAAGTGGGGATGGCTGAACTCCAGAAATACTGGCATATCCATAGTCTGATCAATTTAACAGCACACCACCAGACCGCTTTCTTCCCTTTTATATCATCCAACACAGTGGCAAATGAGGTTTTTCCCAGTAATATCCTTCTTGGGTAGCAGTCATGCAGTGGGAAGGCTGAATTTAAAAAAAAACAATCAAACAAACAAAAAAAAACCCCAAAAAACCAAACCAAAAACCTCTTGACTCCAAGAAGAATCTTTCTACTCATAGTTATTGGAGAACTCTCCTTGTATGTCACAGATACAGTTGTCAAACCCTAAACAACTCTTAGCTTCTTGTCCCTATAGCATTTGTAATGCTGTTCTGACATCCTTCAACATGCATGTTTGAAAGCTAATGATTGTTTAGCTGTTTGTATTCTCCTATGTTTGGTGGAGCTGATACCAGCCCTTGCCACTGCAACATTTGTGTTGTCATGCATGTGTTGGAGTCATCAGGTCTATAGTAGCAAACTCAGTCAGTAGGAGGAATAACTGGCGAAATTAGTCCTCATCACATTTGAAGCATTATAGTTTTAGTATTTTGGCCTGGCAAATTTCATGTAGCCCCAATTAACATTCATAAAATGTAACAGTTGCAGACAAAGGCAAAGAGATAGGGACTTTGAAGATGAGCTGTGATACTTAGTGTTAGATTCACAACTTAAGTATCTGATTGGGGGAAAGAAGAAGCAGAAAGGGAGATGCTAAGAAATCCCATATTTTGGAGCACTCCCCCCCACCTGCTTTTTTTTTTTAATGTCATATGGCACATTTTTGTGTGCCTAATTGCTCTGGACCCTATGAAAGGATGCACCTGAGATGACATGTGAGATGGATTTAGCCAAAGGATCCTGGGAAAGGAGCTCAGAATTTGAAAGAAAAGACAGTATGGACCCAGAAATCTCTTGGCAATGTTATTAACTCAGCAAAGGCTTGCATTAGGTTTGAGACTTGGTTTAGAGCTGGTTTCTTTGGTTTTTATTTTTTTTAAACTAGGTCATGAGGATCTTTGCAGTTTTGCAACCTTCCCAGGTGCACGTTGTGGACCAAATAGAAACCCTCACAGTTTAGCAGCTTAGGGATACTTTGCCAGTTTTGCAACACACAAAAAAACATGAAAGGCAACCTTCTGTTTAAAACTCTAGATTGTGCTTGTGTTCAAGTAGAGAGGAGGCTGGCTGTAGCCTGGATGCTGAGTTTGTCTGATTGCCTATGGCATCCTTGTGTCTGTGTAGCCCAGTTGGTGAATGATATCAGTGGGGAGAAGAGCTGTAACAGGTTACGGTGGATAATTTTCACCCAATGCAAAACAGAATAGCTCTTTCAACTATTTTGGAGCTGTGTTGACTCATGCCAGGAGGAGACCTTTCTCTAGTTTCCCCTGTCTGTCTCTTCGGCTCATTTGTTTTTGTTGTACTGGTGGTTTACGCTGTATGGACTGCAAGTAAAGAGCAGTCTTCCTCTGACACATCTCTGCCTTGCACCCCTCCTGTTCTTGGAGACTGCCACTGGCACAAACTCCTCCTTGAAGAGGTTAAATGGCTGTATTGCATTCATTGCAGGATGGGGCTGGTAGGAAATTGAATGGTGTGCAGTGCCAAACCCATGATGTGTGTACTGTTTCCATTGGGAACACTGAGTCATAAAATGAAATAAAAAGCTGTTACATTTCTGCATGATGAAAAAAAGGGGCCCCAGTCTAGTCTCTCTTATGCACTCACACAATCTCTGTCTGGTGAACGGTTTCCCTATTATAGGCTATGAAACCTGGCTCCCCTTGGTAGAAATTCAATTTATTTCAGCTGAAAAGAATTGGGCGTCACCTTGGATGGACCTTCTCCCTCACCCCCAGTCAGGGCCAACCACTAGTCTTGTGACTTTCTAAGTACAATCCATGTTACTTATTTGCTGTTATTTTAATTCAGCTGAGAAGAGCTTGGCAATGTCTCCACTTGGTTGTGTTGTCAGCTGGTTGCATTGCTGATCGGTTGTCCAAGGTATGCTTGGTAGAAACTAGAGAAGGAAGCACTTCTAATAGCCATGGTTCCCACCTCTAATTTCTGTTTCAGCTGCAGAGCAAGAGTGTAACATACCCACAGGAGAAGTAGTATCAGATAATTAGAAGCAAGGAAGCTTGGGAGAGGATGTGAATATTCTCACTTTGTGTCCAGCATAAGGTGCACTAGTTAAGTACCAGGTTTTATTGCATGGTCAGTTACAAAGTGATTTCAGTGTGGTTTTAGGTCTGCAGTTTTCTTTGTAAGTAGGTAAAGCTTAAGCAAAAAAAAAAAATCTAATTATTGCTATTATGAGCTGAGATACACAGTTAAGTTAGTTAAGTTAGTTTATATTACTGCGACCATAGATGAGCCATGGTCTCAAACTATCTGAGATTTCTGCAAATGCCTCTTTATGTTGCCTCACTGAACAAATGCAGTATAATTAAAATTGTGTGACAGACCTCGAACTGCCTTTGGTAGAAGCAGCATAGTAGGATTTAAAGGTGAAGAGACAATCTGACGAGCGAATAAGGAATGTTTTGCTTTGTGTTAGGGCGTGGATGCAGCTGAAGGAATTGCTGCTGCTCGTGCACACCATAACAGTCAATAATTGTGTGAGTTGTCCTATGCCTTAGTTGAAACCTATTACTTGTTTTTTTTGTGCAGTCTAGGCACAGATGCTCAGCTACTGTGGCTTTGCTGCTGGGGAGGTAAGTTGTTGAGACAATGTAACTTGATTGTTTGGACACTGAGTGGTAGGATCTCCTGAGTGATGCCATTTTGATGAGGTAGAAGCTTGACCTAGTTATACAGTAGCTAACTAGCTGGAATACTTGAATTCCAGCTACTGTCTGTCAGAATCTTTCATTTCAGGAATAACTTCACAGATGCAGATTTGCAAAGAAGGCTTTCTTGCTTCAGAGGATGGTGGTTTTGCTTAGGCCAGTGCTGGTGAAGCTTGTACGTGAGCAGGAACCTCACAGCCCTGTCTCCTTGGCCCATGCAGGAAGTCAAAAGAGCAGCCAGCTGCATAGCTGAGAAGATAATCTGGGGAGCCTGGGTGCTAGTGCTGTACTCTGGCTACTGGCTTATAGATAGGTATTACCTTTGTGCATTTCCACTCTGTATTAGCCAGATGATGTGGACATGAGGCATGGCAAAGTCCTTCCTTGTCTGAATCTGAATTATCAGTGGCAACTGGGTGCTTGCTTCATTTTGTGCTGCTGGTTCTCATCAGCAGGAACAACTGCCTGTGTGCATTTTGGATATTTTGTGAGCTAATGGAAATGAAATCTAGGTGATGCGAAGATGGCATTGCTGTTTTGGCAAGGCTAATTCATCCAAGCAATGTCTCCTGTGATGTGTGTCCTTAGGGGTAATTCTGCTGTTCTGCTCTCCAGTGGGATGTACGAGCAAGATTACAGTTACTGGGTGACTACTGGATTTCTCTCCAATGTCCTGCCTGGATCATTAAATTCAATTCTAGCTGAAGTTGTGCTAGTGAAAAAATTCTTGTTGCTTTGATTGGACTTGACTCACTTTAACCACTGTGTGTTTCATGTGCTTTGGGAACGCATCCTTGCTTTTCTGTTCAGCGTTCTGGATAAAACACTGAAGTTATTGGTGCATGTGAATTTCTGGAGGCAGGGTGGTTTCCTGCTCGCAATGGGAACAGAGTTAAGAGCCAGGAACTCTGTTTAAATCAGCATGCTGTGGCCTTTGGCATTCCCTAATTCTGCTTCTCTATCTGTAAACTGAAGGTAATTATGATACCTACCATTTGTGGGAATGTGGGGATTACTTGAGATGTATGCAGCCTCTTTAAAAATGTAAAGTGATACATCTGTTGAGTATTAATGGTTTGTTAAATTTATTGAGTGCTTTGGGATTGCTGAATGAAAGACCTTATATAAATGGCACTTAATTATTGTTATTACTAGAGAAAGACTAGCACAAGAGCAGCAGTTATCTGGGAATCCATGAAACAAAGGTCTGGAGTGTACTGCCAACATCTGCTACCACTTAAAACTTCAATCCACTTACAACATGAGGCATTCTAACCTGGAGACACACACAGAGGAGTAGTTTTGCAATCATTGAGTTGTGGCAATCCTTCAGTCAGGCTGTTCATATGGTGAATATATTCTGTACACCTTACCCTGTGGGAAGTACTCTGCCCTGGTGGGATTGTCACAGGGATTGCATGATACTCTTATCACAAGTCTGCTTTAAACATTGCATTTTCCCTTTTCACAGAATTGAACAGAAATGTGCACTGATATTTTTCATTCATGACCCGAAGTGTCCTCACAAACATGGGCAGGACTGTACTGTAGAGCACAGAGCAAAGTGCCCCAAGGGAGGTAATGAAGCTTTCTATTTCTAGGAGCCCTAACAGCTCCTTCAGACTGTTGAGTTTTAGCATGTGGAAAAATTCATCAGTATGTGTTTGGCTCTGGGTGCACCATCTGCTTTCTGGAACAGTGGGAAGCTCAGGAGAAGCTTATCCTTCAGTTTGAAGAGAAACTGATAACCTTGCAACACCAGTCTACTGTGAGGCATCTACTCAGTGGCTTCAGAAGAGAAAGGATAAAACCCTCTGCCCCTAAAGTTGATTGCCAATTACTGTGGCAGGCTTATTAGGCCTATTTCCTAGCAATTTCACTGATACTATGATGAATTTACTGACAAGCTTGCTTTCTTCTAGCCCTTTCTGTGGGATAAGAACAGTAGAGGAAACAGGGCAGGGCAAAGGGATTTATTTAATTGTCCTATTTGTGTACATATCAGGGGGGCAATAAACCATAAACTGGCTGGTGACTGAACTGAATTAAATTCTTCCCAAAAAGGATTACTTAGCCATTTTGAGAGTCTATCCAGCTAAAAGCAAAGCCCATAATTTGTGAAAGAAGGTGCCACTATTCTTTTTAACCTACTAGTTAAACGTAGTCCTGGGGTATGGGGATTTTTGTCCTGTATAGAACCAGGACCCTTAGAAAGAGACCCTGGCCAGAATATCAGGCATGTGAGCAGCCCTTCTAGGACACACAAGATCCACCTTGAAGTTTAGTTTTATATCAGGTTGAGGAGGAGTTTGCATCTGAGAGGTCTCCTGTGTCATGTGGACTTCCTAATCACAAGAGGAGGAGAAAGGAAGGCTCTACTTCCATCCTGTCTCTGGTCTCTCAACCAACCTCAGATTCTCTAGGACATGTCATTTAGATTCATCTGCTGTAATTTTTTTCCAGCAATGGTCATAATGGCGTTTTAACTCTATTTTATACATAAATGTGTTATTATTCTGCAAAATCTTCTGTTTGTGGTTGGGAGGAAAGAGAAAGACAGATGCTAAAATCTATAGGTTCTTTTTCTATGAGATCTTTCTTCTGGCTTTAGCAGCTTAACTGCAAATGGATGCAAAAAATAGAAGCAATTAATAATCTAAGTACTCTTACTCCTGTTTGATCTCCCTGGCTCTTATGACATTTTTGTTGCTCTTTCCACCGTGCATAGATGTAGATGAATGTCTCCTCCAGCATCTGCCCACCCATGCATCAATACCAGGAAGGGCTTGTGGTTGCTCAGGACACTTGCATCAGTAATATTTTGGCTAAGAATAGTGACAGTCACAGGAGGGCCCTGTGCTCAGGACACATCTGATTGCTCTTGTGCATGCTTTGCCAGAATACTAGGAAGGAAGATTGCCTCAATATTTCATAGCTTCATGGCTCAGGAGAGAGAGGTCCCTGCTCCTGGACTCATCTTTTGTGCAGTAAAAGCTGTGTAGCCTCACTTCTCCACTCTGTTCAGAGAGCTTTGCAGGACTAAAGTATACCAACAATTAATTGGTTCCCAGATAATCTCATGGTGACAGGGACTATAAGTTCCACAGATAAATCTGTGGGTTCTGGTTTTGACCATGAGTCCATGGCTTTCCCACTTGCATGCTGGACTGTAAGAGTACACAGTAGGGGAAATACTAATTTGGGCATGGAAGATTAGTCCTTTGCCAGTGGCTCAGGAGAATGAAACTTAGTATTTGTGCATCAGTGTGAACTTGTGTTTTGCAGAAGTATTTTTTCTTTATGGAGTTAGTCGATACATATTTCCTTCCAAAGGCAAGCAAGAGAACATTGCTCTTATGACTTGTTGGAATTTGACTAGATTTTGAGAACTGACTACATTTCAAACTCTGCTAAGTAGTGCATATCATATATCATTCCCAGTTCAAACTACTTGGTTTCACTGCTTTCAAGATGTTCTACACAGTTATTGATGTTTAATGGGATTATTCCCTCAGTTAATAAGGAACTATTTCTTTTTTTTTTTTTTTTTTTCCTTTTTCTTCCTAGTCTTGAAGTTTCCCCTTAGGAACAATTAAAGCTGACTCCTGATATTTTAACTTTGACACTGCCTTTGATACTTTTCTAATCAGACAAGGTCTTAAGTAAGTATTGTTGCTCCCTAGTGGTTTAGAAGCCATAAGTCAGAACCTCAAAGACTGAAAAATTAAATTATTTTTTTCTACATCTTCTGTTCCTAAATCTTTTAGGGCTTGTTAGTTTCCATTCCCAAGGCCTTGCTGAACTGTAACTGCCAGACTATTTTTTCTCTGACAAAATAATTTGACTGCCAGAGCAGCATCTTGAATAAAATATTAGGTATTGCAAAACTGACAATGCAGATTGTGCAGGGTACTGCTGGTTTATTGTTCCCTGTGCCAATTCCAGACATTCAGTAATGTTGGGTATTGCTCAGAGGCTGGTTTAAAATATTGACATGTTCATCCTCAAGTTGTCTACGCAAGAGAAAAGTACCCAGGTTGAAGCTCAGGCAGATGGAATGGCCCTGCTGTGAGCTTTCCAGCGTTTAAAATTCAGGCTCTACATGGAGCACACTGAGCACCCCCCTTGCATGTGCATTCCCTAGCAGGGGAACTGAGGTCACTACAAGTACCACTGTGCTTGGGAAAGGTAATTTCCAATCTTATGCTGAGGTCACGTACAGCTATGGTAGCCCATGGTGTTGGGAATAACTAAATCCTGTGCTGCTGCAGCTGTTTGCGCACTAGTTTTCTAATGGCTGACATGTCTCAGGCCTAGCTACTGCTGAATTTGCTCCTCAGGACCATTCAGCAGATCTATATTGGGGATTTTACTTGCAACTGGAGAGAAAGCATGAACCTTCTGCATTTTACACCATCTTGGATCAAGGGCTGGATTAATTTTCTATCTTCCTTTGCAGTAGTTTCAGGAAATGTTGTTTTGTTCCTGGTGATGCTCCATCAGGATTGCTCTGAGGAGACGCTCTGGCTGACACACAGCTCAAGCCTTGGCACTTGCTCCAGAAATGCTTCTGCCAAATGCCTCGCCACTGAGTTACGGCTCCTGAGCGCCAACTGTTTGCTCTTTGCAAGGTGGGGAACTGCTGGGGAAGGGAAGCATTTGGTGAATCACAACTCCCACGCTTTTGCATACCCACTAATTACCAGCCAAAATACTTTCACGCTTACTCACACCAGATACCACCTTTACTCCAGAATCTTTTCCATCCATCCTGTGGGCTGCCGTGCATAAAGGAGATGAGAGACTCTGGGGCTTCTCTGAAAAGACAGATGGCTGACCTGAAGCAGTAAATACGTGTGTGCCTGCATCAGACATTTGAGTTACCTTAGTGACTTCTGTTCTCTTCTGTTCCTGCTGTCAGCTGCTATCACCAACACAGGGGTGACAGCAGAAAGAGGACTGAGTTACCCATCAATTTGGCTGTAAGAATATCTTGCAGCTTGACAAGAAGCAGTATCAATTTTTTTAAGTGGGTGCTTTGAGAAGATTTCTCAGCTCTGCTAGCTTTCAGTGGGACTGTGCTAATCCTTCATTCGATGTATATTTGATAGTAAGCCAGAAAGGATATTTAGCTAGTGGCAGGGATTTGTTTCAGTATGGCCTATTTTAAGTACCTTAAAGTGCGTGCTGACTGGTACAAGACACTCTAAAATGGCTTTGTTTTTAAGATTCGTGTGTGTGGATGCCAGGCTGGACCCATTCCATCATTTGTCTGAACTCTTAGACCCTATAGAAAATTCATACTCAGTGAAACATTGTGTTGTGTTTGTACTACTGGTGAATGGTTAAAATCCGCGTTTCTTAAAGATAGGACAGGTCTGAGAGAAGTGCTCCCTTGGTCTGCACAGAACTGACTATAAGAAGTGAGACTGTATAGCATGCAGTAAGCAAGTCAGCTTCTTCTGTGGCTACTTGGAAGTGAAGGGGATGAGGTGGGCGCTGGTTTTACCACTGAGATTTGAGGCAGCAGTACAAGATCCAGAGTGGAGGCAACACGTGTGGAGACCCACAATCTGGAAACACCAAGCCTGAAGCTACAAAGGAGGATCTGAACCATTCTGCTGGGCCAGACATAAAGCATGTTCTGGCACAGGGTCAATGTCAGAATACAGCACCAGTCTGAATCCATGACATTTCATCGGCTGGAAGCTCAGCCTCAGAAAATATTTGGATATTCTCTTCCCTTCATAATTATTTATGAGCTCACTGTGTAGAGAAAAGTCAGGTGCTGGTGGTGTTACTGATACAGAGCATTTGAAGGACCGAGGTGTGAGTGTCAGGCAACACCTGAAGCTCTTGTGATCTTATGACATTAGCAGAGCCTGGAAAGAAAAGATTGTGTTTTCTTGCTGGTGTGAAAACTAGTGTTGCAACATTAATCATGAAGGCATATTTTTTGATAGCCCTTTCCACCGTATGTTGAGGTGGTAAGAGTTGTTCCTTGCCACAGTCCTTTTCTTCTTTCTTTTCCCATATCTGTGAAACAAGGATGGTCTGGTTACTTGCTAATCCTCCTAGATGTAATGGAAGGATATTTGCTGTATACTTTGAATTGGTATTTGGATACCCAGTAAAATGGATGGGTATTAACTGGCCAAATCCCACTAGGTGTATCTTGTCCTCAGAGGGCTGAATCTGTTATCTAAAATAAGTATTGCTCAGATATGAATAGAACCACTTCAGTTGGGTTGATGATGTTAAAGGCTGGTAGAAGTGACTGCAGCTTGTTCGTGCTTTGAGAAAGCAATGCCAGGTAGAAGTTTGTCACTAAATAAGTGACTGATACTATTCCCTCCACCCTGCTCCCCTCCCTCAAGCTAAAGCTTTCCATGGAAATTTTAGCTGTGTTGGCTCTGGCTGAGACTTCAGGCTTGGAAACATCCTTGCACTTCTGCTCACATTCAGGTCTTTAATAAAACACAGTAGAGAGCCAGCCCCTGTGAGCTTACAGTCTGGTTAGCATGGCCTTCCAGTGATTGATGGATAAAAAGTTGGCCTTGGCCCCCAAGATGGTGGTTATTTTCTTTATGGTCATGCCTAGCAGTCTCCAGGGTGTTCAGGTTACAGAAAGGGGGTGACTCAGCTGTATCAACATCTGAATTGCCTTACAACGTTGTCTGTCTCTTCATTAACCATGTAAAGAGCTTGAGCAAACTGGGAGTGCAGCTCAATGCCTGCAGTTAGCTGGGTTGAATCTTGACCATGATGAGAGGCAGCTTCTTCTCCCTAACTCAATAAACTACTGACAAGTTTGGCTGACACTAAGGATTAGGAACCTTTGTTTTGAGTAGAAATTTGGCATTAGAAAACAGAAAGAGTCAAGATGCTTATTTTGTTCAGAACTGAGATACAGAGAATTTCAGGATGTGGTTCTGACTTCTCAACCACAGAGCAGCATTTTATTTTACTCACATCTTTATTTAATGTGATGGGCTACTCAGGCTTTAAAGAGTTGGTTCAGCCAGAGTCAAGTCTTCAAGAATCTGCAGAAGTTCACACTGGGTATCTGTGGCAGAGCTAGAAATAAAACCCATGTCTCCAGAGATTTGGTTGTCATCGCTGTAAGGCAGTTCTCAAGGTGCTTTGTTTTCTTTGTGTTGTATGAAAAGAAGGCTAGAGTGTCTGCTTTGACAGAGTTTTTTCCTTTTGCAAGGAACAAGGAGAGCTTCACTTCTTCCAGTGGCAATGAGAATTGCCTCTGTGTTAAAGTCCATAAACTGCAAGAGATTAAGCTGAATGTTATGTACAGATTAGAAATGTAACTCTGCCCACGAACTAAAGATGCAGGACAGAGTTGTGGCTTTGGCAGCAGCCTGGAACATACAGCAAGTACTTATGTTGGGTGTGGGATGTAATGCCATTACTTACTACCATTGCAGTAAAGGCTTCGAGTCTGTCTTGCAGCCATTGCTGGAGGCTTCCTGGGAGCAGAGAACTCAACAAGGCCATGAGGGAATACTGTGGGATTTCTCTAAACCAAACCAGCCACACCTTAGCCATTACCTTAAATCTCTGAACCTGCTCTGCTCCCCAAGCTGAACATGCTCTGCTGCTCCAGGCGAATCATGCAGCTTAGGCACTTGAATTAGAAAGCAGGAGGCACTCTGTTTTTTTATCCAGGAGGCAGAGGTACAAACACACCTAGTACAAACTGGGTTTTTTTTCATCTTCAGTGTTTCTGGGTGGGGAAGAGGGTTTTTTTAATAGGAATGAAGAAAGATGAGGTATAATTCTTTTTCCATTTGGAATCAGAAGGGGTAGAAATCACACCTCAAAAAAGGAGAAAAATATGTTATTGGACCTGCTGAGGACATGAAGAAATTCTTACATTTCAGTTCAGCTTCAACAGCTGAGCTTGGAAAAAAAAATCTGTAGAAGAAAGAAACATTGTTTTAAATGAAGCCATTTCAGGCTCTAAACTTGGAACCTTTCCCCTGAAAAATGTTACAGCAAAACATCTTGAGAAATTTGAAACTTAAGACTCATCTGGAATAACTCTTTCCTATGAATATTTTCATTTTTAATGAGGTCTCTATTTGCTCCAGTATTTTAGTGAAATATTCCTAAATAGCTTAAGCCCCTAAAAATAGTATTTTCTATGCATT
The DNA here is from genome assembly GCF_030463565.1 of Pelecanus crispus. NCBI lineage: Eukaryota > Metazoa > Chordata > Aves > Pelecaniformes > Pelecanidae > Pelecanus > Pelecanus crispus. The sequence continues at coordinate 42,136,343 of NC_134647.1, read as the reverse complement.
GAAACCCACTGTTGTTCAAATAAGGCTTTCTATGAAGGCAGAAGGTATGTCAAGGTATGTTTGCATTAAGGAGCACGTAAAGTTCAAAGCCCCATTCAGTCATTCTAATCAGCTAGGTGATACTATAGTCAAGACTGCAGAAACCAGCCTGCTCAAGGCTCAGTGCTTTGTGTTTTTCCTTCTGTTTTCTGGCTATAAACATCACAGAAATTGCTGCCATGCTTTGAATACTCTCGGGTATCAGAACCTGATCAAACTTTCCCATCAGTTATCCTCAGGTACCCAAGGTACTTCAGGCCAGTGTGGGGAAACATTCCTGGCTAGGGCAATTTGGAGCATCTAGATAGAGTAGGTTTCTGCTATGCCTTGCCCTCTGGAGGGGTTCCCTTTCTCTGTTAAGTGATTGGAGAGAGATTCTGGATGGCTGCATTAGATCCCTAGGTGAGCATAATGTGATAATCTCCCTGTGAAATCCTGGCTTGCTGAAGTGATGAGAACGTCCCTGTTGACATCCATGCACCCAGGGTTTCACCTACAGTGACTGAGTGTGACACTTTTATTCCATCCAATTCTTTTGGGGGCTCTGTTTGTTAAAAGCACAGCCGCAAGGAAGACATCTGGCACTGTGCCTCCTGGGTGACATCATGGACTGTGATTCTTAAAAGGCTGCTACGTGCACAGGAAAGAATTTGATCTGGTACAAACAGGACAGCCACACGCAATTATTGTCAACTTGTGTTCTGTTTCCCAGTGAATATATACTCTTCAGCTGAGATGCATCCCTCTTGGTTTCACTTGCCAGCAGTTTTCAGCTGACATCAGTCACATGAAGGCAATACCAAGTAGGAACTTCATTAACCAGTTCCTTTATGTTTTTTTTTTTTTTCTCTGATCTACCAATGTTATCCTTTTCTGTTCCTCTCTGTCTACTGTTTTATAGAAAACACTTTGAGTGGAAGCATACTGGGGGTTTATTTTTACTTGCCATTAGTTGAAGACACTGGAAGACTGTAAGCATCCAGGCAGAGAGAGCAGGACTCTGAAAGGTGGTGCTGGAGATGATAAGACTACAGTTCTTAAGGTTTTTAGACCAACTATGCTGCCATCATCTGCCTAACTTCCCCCAGGTCACCATCGGGCAAGAGGTAGAAGCAGGACCCTGTGTGACACTTGACATATGCTATGAGACCAATCTGGTCACACAGTTAAGGAGGTGACTAAAAATCCCTGATGAATTGCATCCTTTGCTGCAAAAAGGTCCTGTGCATGTTCTAGCTGCCAGAGAGGGAGCAGTGCTCCATGCAGCCAGGGGCAGGGCTGCTAAGCAGTTGTGCTGTGTGCAGGTCAGTTTGGTCCAGCCGCTCTTCCTCCCTGTGAGGCTGTTGTTTGCCTGGCAGCCTGACTGTGAGGATAGCTTGTGATTGTGGGGTGCAGGAAGTGCCAGGCTGTCTGTTCCTGCCTGTGGTGCCAGTGCAGCTCTGAAGGGTCAGTGCGAGGGGTGGAGAGGAGATGCTTCAGCCTCATTCAGGAATATCAGGCAGGGAGAGGGCAGCACTCTCAGCTCTTCAACTGGTAAGTAAGGAAACCCAGGCTGTGGTTTATCTATCACTATAATTGAAAAGACTGTTCTCTGCAGAAGCTGACTTAGCTCTTGAGTTAGGAAATCAATGTACTGCTGCCACAAGCAGCCATGTGTGTGCTGTCGCTTCATGAAGTTACCTTGGATGCCCTGGCTTTCCATGTCAATAAGATGGAATATGACCAGGCTTTGGCTTTCACCAGGGCAATGTCATCCCCAACACTTTTACAGGCACTTTGCAGTTCAGACCAAGTGTAATTTACATGAAGTCTCACAGGCTGAAGTCAAACACATGTAGGGATAATGCCAAGCAATAACCCTTGCCATATCCCTGGACTGCACTAGAAGTCACTCTTGTTCTGTACTGAGGCTCTTCCAGTAAGTGACTGGCAGTTAGTGAAGACATATGTCACCATTAAAGATGCCACTAAGCCTAGCCCATTTGTCTGCTGATGGAGACATTCCTTGTCTGGCTTCCTCATGAATCACAGGGAGAATGAAAACTTACTTGCCAGGCCTCCTACTCAATTTTTTCCTGAGAATATTAATCTAGGATCCTGACGCTGTTCTCCAGAAGCCTCCTAGGTAGCCAAGCCAAGAGAATAGGAGGGACTTCAGGAGCTGGTCCAAAGTCCTACAGCTTCCAACCTTGTTTGCACCATGAAGTTTCCACTGTGGCTTTGCAAGACCAGAGAGAGAGAGTTCAAACACCAAACTGACTAGTGTATAAGATGCAGTTCACTAGTTTCAGTGCATCGCACTGAGGTCAGTGGGATCCAGGCACACTTTTCCTCTCTATCCAAACTGTGATATGATGCAAGGAGCTTCAGGTATGATTCCCAGAAGCACTGTGTACCACCTTTTTCCAGTGTAATCACTGTGAAATCAGCTCTATTTATTATATGCCTCTAAAAAAGGTACTGTAATATTTACTTCCCAATATGAATTTACAGTTGGTTTATTACTTAGGATGAGAGGATAAGGATGCAGATCTGAATGGATGGAAAGGTCTTAGGGTCAGAGTTTGAATCTAGTCCTAAAGAGGGTGACATACATTTTCCAGTGTGGTTCTAGGAAGACTAGAGTAAGTGCTTTGCAAAATAGGTGACTTAATCTTTTGGGATTTTTCTGTGTCTTGATGAGCTACCATGCTAATAGGAATACTGTTACTTTAAAGATTGATGCCCTCCTTTCCTTTTTGCGCACCGAACTAAATGCTAGGGCCTCAACCACAAGCCTTGCTTTAATTAGGTCTGCTTCAAACAGCAGACATATACATACATGCTATTATGGGCTGTCACTGCCAAGGATGCTATCAAATGATTGGGTGAAAGGGAACATTTAAAAACAAATAAAACCAGTTATTAAGGTGTTTATTAATGAAAGGTCTTTGAACAAAATAACCCCCTCCCCCTCAAAACATTTGAGGTTATTTTTTCTAAGATCCTCTTTTTTTTTTCTTTTTTTTTTTTTTTTTAAGTAAGCTTCATGGGAAGGCAAATACCGTGCAGTTCCTCCAAAAGAACTGACTGAAGAAGCAGTCAGCATCATACAGGTCAGTTCTTTGGGAGCTGGAGGTTTCACAATAGCTCACGTCATGTGTCTGTCCACCCATGCCATTTTGCACAGATGCAGTGAACTTCACAGTCTGCTCTAATTAGCAACAGGCTTGATGAGGAGCTGTGGAGTGGGAATTCAGGAATAGAGGGACAGAAAAAAATAATTCATGCTGTTATTATTTGGTTTCAGTTAGGTAGGGAAAATGTTTGCAGGTCTGGAAAATATGACCTGGCACTTAGGGTTTCATTTAGCAACTAGGGGTGAGTAGCTGCAAGATGGGAACTGGTCTGTTTTCCTAGTTTTTGGATCATATAGGCAAGAGTTTGCCTGTCATGTTGTCTTTGCTTGCCTTGCTGCATATTAAGGCCTTGCTGTACTGAGCACCAAGCTGACAAGGTGAGAACAGTGGTTGCTTGCCTTGTTTTGCTGTTGGGAGGTCACTACTTCCTGGCAGAGCAGCAGCAGTGTGTGTCCTTCCCCAGCAACTACAGTTCCTTATCCGAAGTAATTGGTGCTATATCCTAGTGAATGTAACATCAGCAGGTCAGCAACACCTGGTCTGTGTGCCCAAGAGAGCTCTTCATACACTAGGCTGGATATATCAGTGCCTGAGGAACATATGTTCTCTCTTTTGTGTCATCCTTGCTATGGAAAGACCTGGGAGGACAGCTCTCTTAAATCACTGAAGATCTTGCTTCCTGCGAGAACCAGGTCCTGGCTCAGAGATGGCTAAACAGATGAGAAATGCCAACAAGAGAGAGGAGGAAAGAGAAGCCCTGAGAAAGGAGCTGATTTCTCCATAAGCCCTTTCATTGGGCAAGTGGCAATGTGGAGAAGAGATCCCACATCTCCTGAGGGTCTACCTACCTTTACATTTGCTTGGCCAGTTGCTCATAGCCTGAGTTACAAGGTGACTCTGCCCCCTTGTTCTTGTTGCAGTACTCAGTTCCTGGTGTATATCATCTATTTTGAAACCAAGCAGGGCTGATGGACCAAGTTCAAAGACACTTTTGTCTACAAGTAGCGTTCAGTTTACCTACAATAGCGTATGTTTTTGCTGAGGAAAAGGACAGGTCTTGCTCTGCAATTCTGACTGTCCAAGGGTGAGGTGATGCTCTCACCCATGATGTTGTCCTGTAGGTGGGGCAAGGGAAGCATATCTCCAAACTGGAGACTAGCCAGGGCTTTCCAGGGAAGCCAGGGCTTTGCTGGGAAACTCAGAGCAGTCTAGCAGATGGTTGGTGGCTGGAAGAGGTACCCAAAGGAGAAAGGCGGGAGCTGATCAGTGTGGAGAAGAGGGAGGGCAAGGCCAAAGTGCCTGGGATGGAGGAGGCAGGTACTCCACCAAGGGACCTAGTTTGCTTGTGCAGCAAAGGGAGTCAGGGTCCTGCAGCTCGCTGGTATTGCTTCTTGTCTAACTCTGGTCATGAGCTCAAACAGCTGGTAGAAAATGGATGATGCAGAAGAAGCATCTTTGGAGTTGGAAGCGATAAAAAAGGCTTGGCTTCTTCCACAGCAAATGTTTCCGGGAATGAGGATGGAAAAAAATATAGCTGGATTAGGAGTGTGCAGCTGGGATCAGGGACCTCAGTTCCTCCCTCCTTACTGTCATTGCAAAGGAAAGCAAGGGAATGCATTGAAAGGGATTTCACATGATGCAATTGCATCTTTCCTGAGCTTTGGGAGGCAGAGGCCTTGCTGATGTCTGTCTTGCTTGCATCCAATGCAGATTGCCCCGAGGGCCTTATGCTGCTTGCTCTCTGCCTGTGCAATCCAGCTGCAGTTTGCTCCAGATAAAAACCTCTGGTCTAAGGAAGCCAAGGAGGTGAGCTGCTGCTCTGATGAATGAAGTACCTATCTCATGTGTGGCACTGGACAGCTTAGTGAGAACCTGTGAAAGGGAATAAGTGGGATTTACTCTCTGTTAGTGCTCACTGCTCTCTTCCTGCCATCTTTATATCCTCGTAGTGTCACCATGAGGCCTAATTCAATGCATAGTCCTCTCAGCACTTCTGAGTATGGATGTCCTGTGTCCCCTAAGCTGTGTAGCTCCTACAAATGCCTGGAAAACACACCTCCTGAGTGTGGCTGAGCTGGCCTTCATAGGAGCACTGTGTTCACCAGCAAGCAGCTTGCCATATTTAGACCACAGTCTTTGGTGACTGAATACAAAATTGAGATCCTTGTCAAGTCCTTCTGTTCAGGACCTGCCTCATGTCAGAAGCATGGGCTGATTACAGTACTTTCCATGTTGTACCATTATAACTTTTCCATCTGATGTGGCACGTGCCCAGCATGGCTGCTGCTAGAGAAGGAGGCCAGTGTTTAAGGCTTTGGATGTAGCTGTGGCAGAAGAGGTCCCAAACCTCCACAGTCTGGCTCCATCCCTCACTGTACCCAATAAGGCAAGCCCAGAGCACAGGATTTATCTTATGGCTGAGGTCTGCCACCAAATCCACATAAGAGAAGGCAGCATCCTCCCGTTACTAGGTGGTTAGCTTATTTGGAGATGGAGACAGGCCTTTTGCCTTTGCTGCTCAAACCCTTCCCTTGCTGGGAGTGTGCCCAGACAGACTGCAGAGCAGCTCTAGCTCTTCCAGTCCAACATTTGCGCCATGCGAGAGGCAGGGAGAGCTCAGCCCTGCACCTTGAACGCCTGCCTGGTCTGAAGGGAGGGCTCAGTCCCAGCTCCTGGTCCAGCAAAGAGACTCCATACTAAGTCTATACATTTGAATGAGAAGTACCAAGAGCAGCCTTCCTGTTGCCTTGTACTTACTGAGTGCTCCTACCATGTGTGTTTAAACCCCCTCCAGTGAACAAGAAGATCTCAAGGAAGATATTGGAGCAAGCAGTATGTAAGCATCTTCACCTGGTAGGGCTTTTGACTGGCACAGGGAGCAGGGGGTAGGTGTCTCGGTGGTCTGACACAGTGGCAGATGTGGACAGAGAGATCTGTGAGTAGCTAACTTGATTGGAAATGGTTTCCTGGTTGTTTGCTCTTGAGATGACTGTTGACTTAACTAGAGGAGTCACTGCCTTCTGAGCAGGAGGGGAAGATCATCAGTGCAGCCTGCATCCTCTGGGTGACAAGGAGCAATACTTCAGCAGACATCCTTCCCTTCTCTCTTAATAGTGTAGGATGATCAGGGCAGCTGTGCTTTATAGTTTCTAGTCTAAACCCATGCCACATTTATTTTGAAAGCTTTCCTGTATCGAATGCTTGTGGGCCCGCCTGTAAAACTGTGCTTCCTGAGATCCTTGCTCTTAATAGTCCTCTGCACTTTCTTTCCTTGGTAGCTGATATTATCCAGTTTTGCTTCTAGGTTTGCTTTCTTTCTCTCCCCCTGCTTTCTGCATACCCTCATTGGTAGCCTTACATTTGCTTGAACCTCTCCCAGCTCTTAGTATGACTGATTGTCTGAGCAGCATGCAGTTTCATGTGTGACTTTGGCACACAGTCAACTGAGGGCCATATGCCTGCAGCACTGTGTGATTGAGGCTCTTTGTAAGTCCATTGTTCAGTCCTCCATAGCCAGCTGGAAAAGAAGGCAAGCCTTAATGTAAGGCTGTAGAGAAAACATTGCACTCAGATATTCTGGCCCCCCTCCTCCCCCAGGTTCATCTTGTCCACTATTTCTTCCAGTCTGCATGCAAAGAAAAGCCCTCTGTGTCAGTGGGTGCATACAGTGACTCTCAAACATATTTAAGTTAGTACACGGGAGGTCCATTGGTTCCCATTATGTCTGGGCCTGGTTCTGCTACCTCAGGTGACACCGCCATGGGTGCATAGCTAAGCGGTATCCATGGACTTACTCTGTGTAAGTGTAAGGATGGCAGAAGGATGGAGGCATAGTAGGCAGTAATTGTGCCATTAAAGGTTGAGTGATAAATATATCCATAGGGATATGCAGCTTCATATTGTAGTCAGATGTGTGAAGAGGGAAAAGTACTAATGGAGAATGTAGGATTTAGGTAACTTTTTTTCCCCAGATATGGTTTCTTAAGAACTGTTATTTGAAAACTTGTATCCAATTGATAATCTGGCTGCTTTGGAGAAAAGTAAGTCTGAATGTGAAAATATCTATTTTGGTCAGAATAAACATTTTCCACTGGAGTAAAGGCAGATGGAACATTTTGACCCATTCCTGCAGTAATGTCTCACTCCTGACTGCATGTAGTTAGTTTGGAAGAATAAGCTTATTTAACGGTTCAGACTATTAAAAACATCTGCTTTCCCATGTATCCTGAAACATTGCAGTATTTGAAGATGGAGAACATGTATCATGCTTGTCCTAGCCACCATAAAACATCGGCTCCACAGTTTAAATTGTGGGATTTTAATTATGGTGTGGATGTATTATTCAGTACTATGTAATGCACTTTTGGTTATAGTGCTGTGTTCTCTTTTCCTTGGTTGGAACTGGGCCAGCTGACCATATTTGCAGTGTATGGCCAAACATCAAATGCACCCGAATAAGCAAAGTAATCACTTCCAGACTAAACACATTTCAAATTTGTTTAAAGTATTGAACAAGCTTCATCACTGGGAGATGTCTCTTCCGTGACATCAAGCTACATTGATGTGTCACTGCTGATACCAATCTCTTTTTCTCATGTTTAAGTCTAAAAGCACTGAACTCCACTGAAATCTTGCTTTAACTGCAGTAACTCTTGGCTGAGGGCCAGTCGCTGTCTTATGTCTGAGCATCCCTAAGTATTAATCCTTATGTCTTCAGTGGCCCCTGTGGAGCAAAAAGTTGTAACAGTTATCTTCTTTCAGATGGGAAAACTGGATCATGAACAGACAATAGTCCTCATCTGTTTAGCTTGGAATGACTTGGGGGAAGCTGGTGACAGTGCTAGAAGAAAGCAGAGATTTGGCATTAGCTGAGTTCACTACAAGACCCTTACTTTTTTAGCAAAAGTGTTTGCTGGTGGTGGGCAGCAAAGATGCTTCAGATCTCAGCTGTGCTGGGAGAGCAAGTGGAGCCCATATACGTGTGTGACTTCTATCCCTTCCTACTGATATAGTTTCATGGTTAGGCTTTTTTCTGTTTTGATGTTTAGTCCTGACGTTATCCTGACAGCATGCTCTTCACTTCTCGCTTTCTTTGCCTTTTTATTTAATTCTCCAAAGCACTGAGGTAGGACTCTCTATGTTTATACTGTGTTTTGGAGACAGAGCAGTGAGCAGCGAGAGCTTCAGCTGAACAGCACATGTTCTACATCCATTCAGGTGCTGATATGATAACTCATATTGGTATGTCTGGCACCAAAGGCAGTGAGGATGTCCAGTGCTTGCAGGGTCTCTTGTAAGTGGTCCCACAGGGAGAGGGCAGCAGTGCTACTGTGGATGCCGGCCGGGAGATGTGATGCTTGACTAAAGCTCTGCTCACGTTACAGAACAGGGGTACAGCAGTATGGCCCTCCTGCCTACATGTATGCTTTGTTGCTAATTTGGCTTTCGTCTTGCTGGCTACGTTTCTGTGGTTGTGGAAAGAGTTTATAATGCATCTGTGGTCCTTAAAGATCCTCTGGCTCCCTGTTTCTCTGGAGTGAAGGGTGCTATTAAATATAGCCTCCCACCAAATTCCAGTGACTAATCACACACAGACCATAGTCCCAAACCAGCCATGACTCAGACACCAACAACCCTCTGAGTAACACCGCAGGAAGAGCTAACATGCTTCTCTGCTGGCCTTGCACAGGCATTGGGAATGCTGAATAAGAGCAGACCAAATACCAAGGCTGGTTCCTGAGGGGGAGGGGAAAGAAAAAAAAAAAAGGCGCCTGCAGTCACTAGGTATTTTCCAGTGTAAATGCTGAGATTTCACATGGCCACAGCTGAAGCATGGTGAAGGGGCTGAACATGGATGCTGTAAAGGTCTAGGGCAGAGTCAGCTGGCTGGCAGGGTGATAGGAGCAGTTCCCATCGGGAAGCTTTCCTTTCAGTTTAACAAGACATTTAAGCACATATCTCAGGGCAGAGAGCAGGTCTTGGGCCCAGTGACACTGTGTTTAAGGTTAGGCATAAGTTTGAGCATCCTACTGCAGTAATGCTTTGGATGAGAGTTAAAGGATGAGCTCCTGATCAAGCTCTTTCCCACCCAGAGATACAGTTTTCATCTTAGACTTCTTAAGTTCTTTACAACTGAACCTTGCCTTCCCCTTTTAAAATAATCTATCTTGAATAACAATGGAGTCGATCATTTCAGCCTGTTCCTGTAATGTTTGTTCTTGCCGCAATTATTTTTGTACACTCAAAAGTGTCATTTTTTTCTCTGATTGTACCTAAATAGTAAAGGGCATATTGAAATGGATAGCATACGGGTTTTTTCAAAAATCACTTGAATACAAGAATGAGGATGGAGAGTTTATGGCAAGTTGCTGTGTTTATGAACAAATGGGCTCAAAGGAATTAGCTTCTGAAAGCAACTGCAGCCACTAAAAAGTCCTTCTAAATCTTTCTATCTTTTCTGAACACATTCTTATCAGTATGGTTAGTTAGAAAAATCCTTTTTTTATCTACTGAGAAATGTCTATTCTGTTTTCTCAGAACCTGAAGTTTTGAAACTTGAAACAAAACCCCATCCATTTATATTCCAAGAAAAGCAAGGTTTTCTTTAAGATGATGCTTTCCTCAAAGCTTTTATTTTGTTAAGAACAGGGCATTCAGAGATGAGGCTGGATGCATAGCTGTCATATTTATGAAGTCATGAAAGCATCTGGATACAGTATGGAAACGTTCAACCAGAAACTTTTTGAAGTCTCTCTTTAATACTTTAATACAGGCTTACTCCACTCAGCTATGTATTTATTGGATTTGGATGGAAGATGATGGTAAGAATCAAACTGATATTGTTGAATTTAAGTGTGTTGTTAAGATTGCATTGCTTTAGGGATGTTAAATTGTGAATGTTAATTGTATGCACTTTTCACTACATAATTGCTACTTCTACAGTTGATTCACAACCATCATACGTATCAAACAAATCCACTAGAGAGCAATGTTCAATGTGCACATAAAATAATATTGTGGCATGCCCTTTTCCTTTCTTAAGTATCAGGGAGTAAAGAAACAGAGTAAACTCTGTGCGTGTCCCTGAGTTTGCAATGCATCACTCATGCTTGACTTCATTGGCATCAGTTCCTTAATTACCAAATGGGAATATGTTTGTAAAATGAAATACAAAGTTTTTGTTTCTATTGATTTTTTTTCAGAAACTTTAAAAAATTTTCTAGTGCTCTCAAATACCCTCATCTTTTTAACAAGCTCCTTTGTTTCATTATAGTCTTCAACTTTGGAAAAAATATAGCCCCTTGAGAGTTAATTTAAAGAAAAACTCCCCCTCTGCTTTCACAGACATCGGAATCTTTGGAAAGACACTGGATAGCACATCTGTACAGGCCTGATTCATTCGCCACTAACTTTTCAGTGTTTTAAATCACTTCTAAATATCAAAAGGAAAAGTCAAATAATAGTAATAAAACCTGAGGCGCCACTTAGTATGCATTGTCCCAAGATGAAGAGCTTCACCCTGGCTCTGTTACTGTGTTACAGCTCTATTGCTGCTAAACACCTGTGTATGGAATAATTCAACATGTGGTGTATCAGTGACCTGTCCTTATTATCATTTACCTCTCCCCAGTCTTTGTCTTCCATAAAATTATTGATAATGTTTTTAACTGTTCTTCTTAAAGTCTGATATGTTACAATACTGTTACTTGCAGATGTGATGATACCCACTCTGATAAGAGTAGCTGTATCAGATGGGCCCAAGGGTCTGTCTTGTACAGTATCGTGTCTACAGCTGTAGCCATGAGTCGATGCCTGGGAAAGATGACGTTCAAGGTTGGCGTATGTGATATTCCCCCTTATGCTCTCCTGCCCTTCAGCAGTTTTTCAGCCCAGGAGCTACTTGAGTCTATTTATCTCCAGGTTCTTACATGCTTTTTTACTACTATGTATCTGTGTTGTGGTTTAACCCCAGCCGGCAACTAAGCACCGCACAGCCGCTCACTCACTCCCCCTGCCCCGGTGGGATGGGGGAGAGAATCGGAAGAGTAAGAGTGAGAAAAATTCCTGGGTTGACATAAGAACAGTTTAATAATTGAAATAAAGTAAAATAGTAGTAGTAATAATAACAACAATGTAATAACAACAGTAATAATAATATACAAAGCAAGTGATAAGTGATGCACAATGCAATTGCTCACCACCTGCCGACCCATACCCAGACAGTTCCTGAGCAGCAATCGCTGCCCCCTGGCCAACCCCATCCCCCACCCGCCCAGTTTATATACTGAGCATGATGTCATATGGTATGGAATAGCCCTTTGGCCAGTTTGGATCAACTATTCTGGCTGTGCCCCCTCCCAGTTTCTTGTGTACCTGCCAGAGCATGGGAAGCTGAAAAGTCCTTGACTAGCATAAGCAGTACTTAGCAACAACTAAAACATCAGTGTGTTCTCAACATTCTTCTCATCCTAAATCCAAAACACAGCACTATGCCTGCTACTGGGAAGAAAATGAACTCTATCCCAGCTGAAACCAGGACACTCTGCCTTAAAATTTTTCAGATATCACAGATACGCCTAGGAGCATGTATATTTCCAGGCTGAGCAGAAGAGTTCAATTAAGTTTCTGATTAGTGTGACTTTCATTCAGTTTTCCCACATAGCAGGGCCACAGCAGCTTGGTCTGTAATGGGAATTACTCCTCGCTAAGTATTTCCAAAGAAGCCCTTGAAGTAAACTACTTGAAATGATATAATGAAAAAAGAATGTGATAGCTGTAATGTTTATTTCTGCCTGTTTGCAAGGCCAAAAGAAGCTGGAAAAGAAAGGAGGAATGCAAACAGAAATATACATGATAGTGGCTTTGTTCTTCATGTTGGGAAGTTTTCTGCTGTCAGCCCACTGCAGGATAGCTGGTGACACCTCGTGTTCCCTGCATATGCAAGCTATTCACTGGATTCAGTACAATGAGCGAGACCCTCAGTGATCAGTAGAGAAAGACTGATAGCAATGAAATGGTGCCATTTTACACCAACTCATCTTTTGTTCTATGGCTATTCCATGCTTTTGTTTCTTTTGAGCCAGTGCTGAAACTGCCAATCAGTGAAGGAGCTATTTAGTAGGACAAAACACTTTCATGGATCAATTATTTCCCCACTTCCCAACACTGTTGATAATGTTGAAGAAGGCCATGTTTTCTGTGTGTTATACAAGTAGCACACAGGTTTGAAGTGTTTCAGTTTCTTGCAATCCAGATGTACAATGGTGTAACGATCTTCAGTTGTGCTCTGCAGGGAAAAGAGATGGTCAAAGAGTAGAAATGCATTCCTTACTACAAGATGGGAAGTAACCTGGGATGCTTTCCAACAATCTGTGGTGGAAACTGAAGCCAGCCAATGACTGGAGGAGAGTTCCCAGTCTCTTGAAATCCCCCATCTTAATCTAGGCTTGGGGGGTTGCTGGACTCTAACATGTAAAAGAGACCAGAGCAAAGGTCACTGCTACCTGCAAAGCTGCTGTGGGAGAACGGCTGGTATCTGAGCTGAAAACAGGTCAGAAACTGGCAGATAAGTGCCCAGGAGCAGCCATGCACATGGCCTGGAGGAAGCAGCTGGAAGCAAACAAACATGGGTTTTGTATTGTTTCTGAGAACTGGCTAGGTCACCTCCTTATCTGTGATTTATGTATCTCATGAATAGGCTGCTCAACTATCTGGATGAGAGGACTCACCGCCTTGGAATTAAAGCTGGGAAATGCTTTTGGAAAAACAGAAGATGTCCTGGATGAGGATAGTGTTGTCCCCTCTGGCCTGGCAGGTTTGTTCAGGGGCTTTTTTCCATTAGGAGAAATTGATTATATTTGGAGAGAGGTATTCCATGGAAAACTCCTGATTTACTTACACACCATGTATGTGATGTCCTGTCATTGTGATCTCAAAAGAAAGTTTCATTGTCAGAAATCTCCAACTCTCTTCAGCAGGCTCTGTGCTCCAAAAGCTCTGTCTGTCCTCCTCCTTATACAGGAGTGCCTCCCACTTCCTTTAGGCTTTCTCCTTTGCTTAGGTACTTGAAAGACATGTTGCCTTGCCTTTATTTAGGTCTTTTTTATGTGGATTTTATGTGGATCTTCAGAGTCAGTCATTACCAGCTTCCAAAGTAATTGTGTGTTTATAATATTCTGGAATGATGGAGATTTAGCTCTGGAGTAAAACAAGAAGATGTTTATACTGACTTTTCTTTTGCGTCTGACTCTTTGGACTGTGTATAGCTTTTTTACTTTTTACCAAATGGTAGATTTTTTGCCCCTTGTGGACTTTAGAATAAGATCGAAAGATGGGCATGATGAAGAATAACTGGATTAAAACCAGTGTTTGGCTGAGGTAATGTGATGCTTCATTCTGGCCTGAGTCTCTGAATTTATAACTGAAGGACATGCAGTGCCTAATGTCAAGGCTGTAGTGGAGAGTAGCTAAGTGTGAAGGACAAGAAGAATGTAGCACTGAATTGCAGGAGAGACTAAGCTATAGCAAGGTGGGATAATCTAGTCCAGGTGGTAGCACATGTGCTATCCACACTGTCAGAGACTGTAATTGCATGAACAATGTTACATTACATTATTTGCATTAGTGGGCTATGCTCATTCATTTCAGTTCTGTTCTTAGGGCTGCCAATAGTGAGAAATTTTATGCCAACCACACCTCCCTGGGGATTTCTTGGTTGTCTGCGTAATCCCTTATTTGCTGGACCAGGTGATCCACAACAATGTGGGGCCTCCCCTTCCTAGGGCAGTTGCTGTTTGCTCTGGGATTTCCCAGCATATTCAGGCAGTAATGAGTCTACTTCTTGCGTGGAAGGCTCAGATCTACTGTGGATGCACAAATTGATTGTATGGCATATGCAGAGCCCTCCAAGAGCTGGATTTCACTGAGCTGCCATTCACCATTGTGCAGGTCTGTCAGATACTTGCTGAAATCTTTGACTAACGGAGAAAATCTTAAATGCCTTTCAGACTCAGTCTGTGGGCAGGAAAAAGGCACGTAAAGAAATATGACCATACCTCTTTAAATCCCACAGGCTATAAATTGCGACTGATTAATATTCTGTGGTGCCACCTGGCCCTGCCTGAGCTGCAATAGAAGGAAATTTGCCTTGCAGAGTTGTTATTATGTGTATCTATTTCTGTCAAACCAAGTAGGAAAAACATTGGGTCCCATTTAAAAGGTTGAGAGAGATGACTCAGTCACCAAAAGTAGAGTCCCAGCTGAGTTGGTCACCCTGCCCCAGTACCTACAGTATTTGACACAAAGATTGATTTCTGCTGGCTCACTTACTGGGGATTTTTTTGTTGCATGTTGCAAAATCATGTCCTGTTAATCCCCTGACAGCTTCTATTCTCTGCTGTGCACCATGGTGCAAGCTAGACCTTCATTACTTTCTAATGTGTGATAAGGCATGGGCAGTTTCTAACCTAATTTCATGATCTCAGCCTCCTTATCATTCCCAGGTTCCGTGGGACACTTCCAAACATCTCATCCCTTATGTAGGGCCTGCAATGGGGGACAAGATTTTCATAAATGCTTAGCAGCTGTAGATGTAAGATGCGATTTTTCCAAAGCACTTACCCTATGAACTCCACTTCTCTTAAATTAGTGGTGAATGATCTCTGTTTCCATGGGTCAGGGTTAGAGCAACAATAGGAATTTTGTAAAATCCCACAGATGCAGCCAGGATTTTGGCATTCACCATCCTGAATTCTCTTCAGAGACAAGAAAGAAAAACGCAACAAAAGACCCTAAATGAACATGAAGTTTTCCCCATTCATTTCAACACACAATGTGGGAGCACAGAGCTCTTGTGAACTTGCCTGAGTGTTCCTGCCTCTGTTTATCCTGTAAAACGGATATAAAAGAAATAATCTGAACAAAAGTTGATGAACTTTTCAGGCATGTGAATGTGTTAAATGAAACTTGGTATTGAAGTATGAGGACTTTTTGTGAATGGCCTCTTCTCTAAAGTAGAAATACTGACATTAGTCTTGGGGTAAACAGGTTTCTGCTAAAATTATCACCAGTAGCAACCCTGGCCCTGAAATCTCTGTCATTAGGCTGTAGAGTTAGATATAGAACTGGGGTCACTAGTGAGTATAGTATTCAGCAGATTATTCACCAGTTCAGTGGGTGTAGTATCTACAACCTGTGGTCTAGACTCTGACCAGAATTCACCCCAAGCTGACTCAGCTGCCTGTGATTGTCTTTTCCATTGGCTTGAGGAATGACAGCCAGCAGGGTATGATGCTATATCACTTCCTTGCTGCTAGCTAGCCCAGAGGGCCATTAGGCATGTTTGACTGGGCCCAGTTTTGGAGAAAGACTGAACTTCAATTCCACTGCTCCTGGGGCCTGTTTCTTGAGTCCCAACTAGAAAATGTTGTGTCCCCTCAAAAAGAGGTAATACAGTTTTTTCCTGTAGCTGATTAAAATAATTCAGTATCCTCAATGTCACCTGGCTTGGCAAAATGCTGAAGTTTGAGTGAAAACTCCATTAAAGCCAACTGTTATTTAAGTCCTCCATCTCCCAGATGTACCACTGTAAAGACTCCAGCTGTCTAAGGCAGAATAGAGCTGCTGCTCCCTGTCTGTGTGCAGTGTGTGTTCCTGGCTCTGCATATCTGTGTGGTAAAAATAGTTGTATTTTAAATCTATTGGAAATATTAAGGGCTTAATTATCATCTGCTTTGGAGCTTTTTTCAGCTGAGGCTAAGGAGATATGAAGAATTTGGCTGCTGTTCTCTGCTCCTGCACCACCCAGCCATAATGAGAGCTAAAGCAACTCGGTGGCTACTGTATTTTTAGTGGTCCCTCTGGCAGGAAGAGATTAGAGGGAATGCAGCTACTTCAATACCCCCTTGTTCCAGGCGTGTGTGTGTCTGTCCCCAGCAGACCCCTTGGCTGTGTGTGGCTGTTGTAGGAGCTAGCTTTATATGAAAGAGGGAGAGTAAAATCTATTTATAGGCAGTCTGAACAGCACAGTATTCAAGGCTAGGTTGTTGACTCATGCCCATCTGATATCATTTAAAACATTAGATATTGCCAGCGAACAAATATAAGTGCTGTTACTCCCTTCTAGTCAATAGAATTAACTGTTCTTAAGCTGACATTTGCTTTTACGGCAGAAGCAGCATTGTGTCTCAAGGGTCCTGTTATAAATATATACGTTGCTGAAAGGTGCTAATCTGGATTTCCTTGGGATTACGGTGATGGGAACAGAAATATGAGGGCAGCAAAACTGGCAGAGAAGCCTTCAGCTCTGTTTGTCGCTTACATTCATCTCTATTAAAAGGACCTGCACAATTCAAGGGGGAAGGAGACAAAAGGCAGCCCTGTTAACAGAGAGTTCCTCCTTTTCCACGGTAGAGTCTTGGAAAGGCACTTCCCTCCTCCTCCTCATCCCAGCCTGTCTCAGGAGTGTTCTCTTTGTTAAATAGAAACTGTTCTGTTTCCTGTCTGTCTTAAGCCATTGGCTTTTGGCATCGGTTTTCAAGCCCTGAATCACTCTCTGGGGATGCGTGCTGGAAAGCTGATGGGAACTGATTGCCTATCAGCAGCTGAGATGCAATTCTTGGCTTCACTCTTCTTGGGAATCACAGTGTGCAGACCTGGACAGCATCATGCACATAGCATAAGAGACCAAGCACCTCTCGTGGGCTGAGTGCATGAAATCCTGAGGCAAATGCTTATTGCAAACTTCAGGGCATGAGGCAGTTGGGAGGGAAAAATATCAGCTCATAAAGCTTTGCCTGCTGGCTCAGGAGCAGGGAAAGAAATACAAAAAGAATGAATGTAGTTCCTTTTCTTTTTCAGGTCACAGCTGAAATTAAGCATGAGATATTTAACACTGAAATGGAGGAGAAAGATGAAAAACTAGGAGACCAACTGCTTGAAAACTGGTGAGCCAATGTCTCTTTCCAAAGAGGAAGATGCAGGATTTGCTTGGTGTAAGGTCACACTTATTAACAATATCGTCATCTTTCCTTCTCACAGCTGTGATAAAGAAACTGGGGCCAAGGCTCCAGGCATCCTGCTTGAAATGTAATGTAAAGGGGAGATGCAACAGGCAGGTGGGGAAAACCAGCTGTGAAACAGGCCTCCCATATACACCTTACACTGTGGCTGCTCTCGGCCAGGTTGGCTCTGTGAAACCAGAGCAGCAGCCATAGATGAGAGAATAAGACGACAGAGCTGAACTCCTCACAGCTGCTTTAATTCCCTTTGCTGCCCAAGTCCGAGCATGATGGCCATCATCTCCCATTGAAGGGATGCTAACAGCTGCTCTGCAGAGAGGGTGCACCCTTTGGCTCAGAGTAGTGGCAACAGTACCTTGATTGCCCTGTTATAATCAAGGCTGATGAACACCAAATGGTGTTTTGCCTCTAGCAAAGTTTTTATATATCATGATAATAGCCATCTCGGAAATACTCTGGGAAGGGTTTGTTTTTCTCCCAAATGAGGATCAGGGGAGAGAGAATGGCACTCATAAGAGTCAATACCCTAGTTGATCCCAACCTTTTGTGGCATCGGGAAAGACTTCTTTAAAGTGCTGCTCTGTCTCATCAGATGTATTAATCAAAATTTAGTCTGCTGCTCCTCAGGTTAATGCTACACGTGCTGGGCTGTGCTCTTTCTATCTAACTAGGAAACTTACCCTGGACCTGAAAAAAACCCTTCCCCGATACCGTTAAATTCCTTTCTAATAAAAATGCATTTTCTTTTTCTGATTTTTTTCATGAGGTGAGTGGGAGAAAACTGCATTCAAAAGCATACAACAAGAAAGTACATCACAAGAATATAGGCAAAGTAGTCATTAACAATTAGAATAGCCTTTTGGAGAGGAGCCTGTAACAGCAAAAAAGCTGCTGTATTTGTGATACGTTGATTAACCATGTGCTAATAGCTGAGACATGTCTGTAATAACTAATTGGTTTTAAAAAAACCTAAGCAAAGCCAGGATCCTCTTTGGGCTGAAGGGGCATTTACAGTTTGTCAGCAAGGCAGACATTAGGATTGTACCCAGCAGATCTGGGAAATCACATCCATGGTTCAGCAAAGCCCAGAAAGCACATGCCTAACCCTACCCTTCTTCCAAAAACTTGTGATATATATAGACAAGACAGAGCAAAAGAAATATTGCTGCCATTGGAGAAAGGGGGAAAGATTAAGTGAGTTGGCCAAGTCAGGCAGGAGGCCCGTGTCAGAGCCAGGAGCTGAAATCACCTCTCCCGAGGATGGTCTTTAATGTCATTGCCAAAGGCAGGCTCCTCTCTAATCAAGAGCTGACTTCCCTGCAGCTCCTTGTGCGAGATCCCCATGCTCCACAGAACACGCCACTTGGATTCAGCTTCTTACTTCTACCTTTTTTTGTTAGTCTGCCCTCTGTCAGCTTTCCAAGTGGACCATGCAAGAATAAGCATCACCAGTGAAAGGCTGTGAGATGGCTTCTCCTGTTGGAAAAAATAAACAAAGCAAACAAAAACCCCAAACTGCTACCAAAAACCTTCTCTGAAGTTCTTTTTAACCCAAACTCCTGGAGAAGTTTAATGCCATGGTGGAAGACTAGGTTGTGCAGTGTGTCCCAAAAGGTGGGGAGGAGAGGGAGAGGAGGAATTAACCCTGTGGCATGTGGTGATCAAAGACCCCGCTGGAGAGCAGGGACTGCCAGGATCTGCTCTGCAAGGCCTGGGGAAAGCAGATAAAAGCTCAGCCCTGACTGCAGGCAGGAGGGATGGAGTTAACCAAAACCAGAATTTCACCTCTCTCTGCTTTTCTGCTCTTCCCTTTTAGGAAATGCTTGGTCTTGAAGAAAGGAACTGTTTTTACAGGAACAGGTGACCCTAGGAGTTCGAGGGGTTGCTGGGACAGACTGCCTGCATGCCTGCCTGCCTGCCTGCTGCACCAGAGGCAGAGGCTGCTCCCTGGAGTAAAGGAGGTGAGTGAGCAGGTTGAGTCAACGTTGCTGTATTTGATGGTGGTGGGGAGCATGTCAGTGGCAGATGGGGTGGCCATGGCTGAGGAAGCTCCCTTCCTGCCAGCTCAGCTGTGTTCAATAGGAGGGGTGGGCTTAGGCCCCTGGCAGTGAAACAGGTGCAGGTCTGCACCCTGTACAAGCAAGCAGGTTTTAGTATGTTGGTAACAGACTGCATTCACAGACTGATTGGCAAGTGCAAGAGGCAGGAGGAGCAGAGTGAGGGGAACTAATTTAAAAGGGAACATTTTCAGAGGAGCTAGTCCAGCACACTCTGCCCCAAGATGTTCACCTTGCCGACATGCTTTTCAGCAGTTAGTGGGGATGCAGTTGCATCCTGCCTAGTTGCATTTGCCCAATCCCTGACCTTTTAGGTCAGTGGGAAGAGTCCCAGGCAGTCAGCAGGCTTGCGAAAAAGCCCCAAATGACAGAGAAAATTAGACTTTGTGATCTTTGAACTCTTATTGCTGTTTGACTCATGGCTGTGGGTATTTTCCTCTCTGTGCAGCTGTTGGGAGAACTGGGGGTGGCTACTGGGAGATGATTGAATACATGTGACACCCCTGAGGTAAGAGAGCTCTGTGGTGAGGCCTTAAAATGTTACGGCAATCCTAACAACCAGCAATTCTGACAGGCACTGCTGTCTTGCAGGACTGTATCTGGGGGAGCAGGCATTGGCTCTGTTGTGAAATTCCTTGAGTTATTTGCACAGTGATAGCACCTACCGCCCCCAGTGTTACGTGAGCAAGGTCAAAGGGATGGTCTGTTGCCCCCAAGAAACTTACTGCTTACAAAAGAAATGAGAAATAGAAACAAAGGGGCTGTTGCAAATTTGAAATCCTAAAAGAAACAGGAGGATTGGTCAAATGTGGGTGCTGAAGGCCAGGCTCCTCCAGCTGCTTTTAGGTGCCTTCTCAAATGGACCTGGCTCTCTAAGAAGGGTTTTAATGAGGTGTAAAGGAGCTCATGTGCTCTGGAAGTTAGGACTGAGGATGACTGCATCCTTGTCAGCCAGGTCCCCTACCAGTTGTACAGAGAAAGAGAGGCATTTAGCCTCTGACTGCTGTCAGGCTGCAGCTAAGAAAGCCGCATGGCCGTGCTGCTCACAGCTGCTGGCTCCTCTCTCTTCCCAAATCTGCTTCTAAGAGGGGTCAGAGTGAGGGCAACCATCAAAGTGCAAGGGAAAACTTTCAGTGGTGATAACTGCAGTTTCTCCTCCATCTGCAAAGCTGAAAGTGAAGAGAGACCAAAAAAAAGTCTGAAACCCCACAATAATAATAATCCCCAATTCCCTTGTAGTCAGTCTCATCTCACCCCACCCTTTATTTTCTTCTCCAGCAGGAAAATGTTTCCCCAGCATTGCTGGCACCCTTAGCAGGACAGATCCGGTGCGGGAGTTGTGCTGGGGGTCAGGCGGAGAGATAGTATGAAAGGCTGGGATGAGATGCTGGGTTTCTTTCAGGACAGTGAGTTCAGATCATTGCTCTGCCAGAGGTTTTTCCACATGACCTTAAGTCTGCCTTTTAATCCCTTCTCTACCTCAATTCTCCAGCAATTAAATGGGTAGTACTTTCCTCCTTAGCTGTTTGGATTGTACCTTCTTATGCTTGTGTATGTCTCCTAGCATGCCTGGTCCTAGCTGTAGCTGCTCCTGTAACATCCCTTTTAATGAGAGAGAACGAGCACACGTTCTCCTCTCTGCTCAGGACCAGCCAGTTCTTCCCCTTTAGGTTTCCTATCATGGCAGTTGCACCAGGGTCAAGAAGACAGGATTGTCCAAGTGTGAAAGCGCAGCATGTGTTGTACCAGTCAAAACGTGAAGTAACCCTGAACTTGCACACAAGCCTGTTGCCTGAGCCGAAGAGGAACACAGCAGCTTGTCCAACATATGTCTGAACAGCGTTGCTGCACATCACAAATAAGCCAGGCACTTTTGCAAAAAAATATGGGGCAGTCTCTGCTCAGAGGGGGAGGTCCCTGAAGGCTGTGTCTCAGCCCACGGCATGCCTTGGGATAGGCTGTGCATACACTGAGCAGCTGGGACCCTCTGGACCGCTGGGCTCTTGCTAGCAGAGCTGGCTATAGCACTCTGAACAGGTGTTGCAAATTTTGCTCCTTTTTTTTCTTTTACAAGCAGGGCAAGACCATCTGTTATGCTCTGAGGTCATTAATGATTTCCAGGATTGCCAGGAAATAGAAAATACTTCTGCAGTGTACAGTGTGTAGGGCAAACAAATAATATACATACATATGCAAGAAAACAGAGCAGGGTGTAGTATTTTATGAAATATTACAGTGGAGTGGCTTCCAGCGGTTTTGCCTTAGGAAGCTGCGCAGCTGTTCCAAGCTGTTGAGCACTTGGGGAGATGATCTGTATTTGCATGACAAAGGCAAAAACAACATAGTTGTCTATATTACCTCTTTCTTTATGTGCCATGCAGGGGTGCCTTCCAGCTTCTTGCTCAGATAGGGGATAGGACTGCCTCCGCCTGCAGCCACGGACCTCAGAGATGTTATTTTGCGCTCAAACCCAACTCTTATCTGGAGAAGGTGGTGTTTTGGGCTGTAGCCCAAAAAGTCAAATGAAAGCCTGCTGAAGCCAGTGGGAGTCTTTCCATGAAATGCTCAAGGGTTTGCCTTGGATTTCATTTGCTTTCTGCAAATCTGACCCAAAGCCAGTGAAATGACTCTGTTTTGGGATACTCACACTGTCCCTTTGAGGAGTGTTTCAGAGGTTAGGAAGCGTTTGCCTCCAGACATGAAGCAGGGCCCTGGTACACCATGGAGCACGTGGGGTCCCATGGACCTAATCATCCCTGAAGCCTTTACGAAGCACTCGTATAGGGCAAGGCCATACATGCTCACGTACAAATCGTCTGCTGCCCTCAAGGCAGCTGTGTGTGCTCGGAGGCGGGCTGTGATGTGCTCTGCTCGTGCGGCTTTGCAGCTGGCCATCAACATCTGTCTCAAGGAAGCTGTTGACTTCTCTGAGACAGGCAGGATCAGGCTGTACTCCTGAATCGGTTGTCAGGAGTCTGACTCAAGTGGGAGGCAAAAGACTTGTGATAAAAATGTCTGGATGTTTCATTTGCAGCCAAGAAAGAGCTTAGTTTTCCTAGGCTGGCATAGGTTTCCTGTGCTTTGATAGTACAGCTTTTGTTTTGACACTATCAAAACATTTAACTTTTATGTGCTTCTTTGCCTTTTTGATGGAGATTCTTGTATTAGAATATGACTTCAGTATGCTATATACCATGTTATTTTTATACTATATTAATAGTCTGTTCTGTTTTTTTACAGTTATTGCAACAAGCTATTTCTACCTCATTGAAAAGGAGACTGTTTATGTTATCAGAAAAAAAATCAGCATTACTAAAGCAAACTATACTGATATTTCTGATTTTTTTTTTAAAGCAGTTCACTGATAAATTTCCAATGTGCAATTTTTATTTAATTTGCCTTATTCCGTCTAGGAGCTTGTACAAAAATATTGGGGTTTTGCAGAGAATAAGAATTATACTTGCCAGCCCACCTGACGGTGATTCTTTTTGCAGAGATAAGTATGTATTCATTTCACTAGTGCGAGAGTCCTTTTATAAACCTATTTCATGACCCATTGTGATCTGGCAATAAGAACCTGCAGTAATTTAACATTGCCACTTTTGTATCAGCTATTACATGTACTTGAATTAAACAGCACCCAGGGGCTATAACTGACCCTGAGGTTGGACACTACACACACAGAGTCAAAAAGAGCCCCCGCCTAGTGTAATGGCATAAAATAGCCGAGAGATATTGTTAATCCTCCTGTTTCACATCTGGGGAATTTGGGAATGGAGAGAGGAATTATTTTCCAAAGGGCTGTGCAGAGAATCAGAGACATGAAACCATGAATGTTGGTCCCCGGACTCCCACGCTGTAGCAGCAGGACGTCCAGCAGGTGCTACCTGTGTTTCCCATTCTGTCTTGCTGATGGTTTCTCCAGATCCCAGCCTCTTGTAATGAGAGACCTTGTAAAGATCTTTCAGGAGCAACCACTCTGTCCTGTTTAAAATTTTGCCGTGTCCTTGAGGAAACAGAAGTTTTTCTCCTCTTGAAATGTGTGGTATCTTCAGCTGTAGCATCACAGGAAATCAATCAACATGATCCTGCAAAAATTGTTTCCTCAACAGCTTAATCCCATCCAGAATTCCTTATTTTCTGAAGGTTGTCCCAAGAGTGATGGCTAATACATGCATCTTTTTGAATTTGCTCAGAGTTAGTGGCTTACCAGGATTATTCCAAACCTAAAAGCCAAATTTGGGAGTAACAAAGTACTTAAACAGATTATTGCAGTTTGATGGTCCTACTCAGGTAGGTAAGTGCATCTTTGCACCATATGTATGGCCTCTACTCCAGTTCATCCAAATAATAGCCTGATTTCACTGCCAGCAAACTTTTTTACTTCATCTGGGTGAAACTGGATGAAATGGCAAGGACTGGCCAGTCAGATTGCAACACA
Source organism: Pelecanus crispus (assembly GCF_030463565.1). NCBI lineage: Eukaryota > Metazoa > Chordata > Aves > Pelecaniformes > Pelecanidae > Pelecanus > Pelecanus crispus. The sequence goes on along the minus strand of NC_134647.1, from coordinate 42,112,669 downwards.
AGGGTGGGGGTTGCAATATTTGTGGTATGCTGAAGTAGAAATCCAGTGCAGTGGAGTCTGGCTTGAAGCGGAGACTGCAACTCCTGCCTGCTCTGAAGACATGCCTACAGTCCCATGTAAGGAATTAGATGACGTGTTACTCAGTACATGCACAACGCTGCTAGTCCTTTAGGACAGTTTTACGCATAGGGTGATTGGAGACAGACTACCCGGCAGCATGAATTGTTTGGGTTTACAGATTTCAAAGTGCTTTAGTCACCTTTTGAACAGCTATTCATTTATTCAAGGAAACCTGCCTCAGGCTTTCCCAGTTTAAATTCCAGATTCCCATGGAAGTCCAAGAGTCTGGGGACATTTCAGGCTGACATTTATGCTTTGTGATGGTCTTGTCTTTGTTCAGAAGTATTAGATGCTACATGTAAAGCAAATGCTAAAGTAAAAGATCTTAGGAAAGGGTTCACCTTTCATTTTGTTTACAAGATGAGAAATATAGTCCAGCCTCCAGCCTTTCATCATGTTGCAGTTACCCAGGCTTAGAATAAACAGTCTGCTAAGACAGCATGATAGCATACAGCTTGCCAGGGCTCTGCTTCATTCAAGTCTCACCTACCAAATGTTTGGACCAGGCCAGCTCCATTCTTTATGTTCTTTTTTTTTTTTAGCATTCTGTGAGCTTTCTAGGAAAAAAAGTTTCCTGTTGCAAGGTCCTGCAACCAAATATAGTTCTGACTCCTACACTAACAACACTTTTGATGTGCTGTTCAAAGCAAATCCATCGAAGCAGGATACTGTTAATAAAACTCGGGAGAAACAAGAGGTCAAGTGACATGAGTAAATAGACCTTTCAGTCTCTTTGGAGCTCCTATTCAAAGCCAAGAGAAATTTATCCTGACAAGAATGCTAGTTTTAACTTTAGAGACCGCTCTTTGAACTGGAAAGAACTACTCATGCTAGTGGATTGCCTAAAGACACTTATCCACATCTTTCCAGTGCTCCCAAATGTATCCAGGGACAACTCTTTTTTTTTTTTTTTTTTTTTTTAATGTACTTTTCCATCAAAAGAAATAAACCCCAAGCCAGTATATTTAAACCTTTGGTGTCCTCTAGACTTGTGGCAACATTTTAGCATTTCAGTAGCAGAATCATTAATAACATGAGATGAATTGTCATTGTTTATATTTATCACATAATAAAAAACTTACATTGGACAGTTCTTGCAGTAATACAAGCTCTCTCATTTGGGCAGTAGGAAAATTCAGTGAATTTAAAAGAACTTCAGCTGGTAAAAATTGATTCTTCCTGAATTCTGTCCAGTTTCACCTGGCAGCCTTTTGAAAGAGTATGCAGATATCTTATGTGGCACCTGTGGCTTCATACAGAGGTGAATGTCAGTCAATACACAAGTCCTAGACCTTTTTTGTTTTTTCTTACATCACTTCTGAAAGGAGTCTGAGGTATTTAATCTGAGGAAGTGGCACTGGTAATATGCAAGGGTTTACATGGGATGGCAGATGGCCAGGGCTATGTTTACCTAAGGAACCTCTATTTCTAAAATCTGCTGGTTTTTTGTTCTTCCCCAGAGAGAAATCCGTGACATCACTTTCTTTCGCACATGGCCCAGTGCTTTTAGCTGACTTTGCACCCTCCCCTTCACGTAACTGAGATAATGCTAGCATACAAAATGCCTCACGTCTTGCAGAAAACTTATGCCCCAGACATTTTACATGGGAGTTACACATGTGAGGTTGTTATCTGGAGGAGCTGCTGCCTGTCTTTGGGATGTCTGCCCTGTATATTTGGTAGCTGGTAGGACTTGAACTACTGGGCTGGCTTCCCCTCTTTGAGGTTTTCACCAGCTGTATTTCTGTCCTAGTTTTAGATTGGTGCCACCAAGATGTACATCTGCCTTAGCTGATGAGGAGAGCTGCACACAAAGGAACCTGTCTGTACCCAGCAGCAATGCCCTGGCCCACTCCATCTTAATGCAACACGTTGTGGGAAGCCATTTACTGATGCTGTTACACCATTGTTTCCACCAGCATGGAAAACCAGAGGTACAGAAGATGACTGTGGCTGAAAATTTCATTTCACATGGCCCACCCAGCCCTGTGGTTTGTCTCTCCACCTCTTGTCATTCGATAGCCTTGAGTTGCTTGTCCGTGTGGGGACCGCCAGCAGTGATGGAGAGATGTGCTCATCTCTTGGCAAAGATATTTTTCATGCAGCCACAAACCCTGTAATGCTCGCTGCTCCCTGCCATTTCCTGCCTGCTCCCAATGTCCAGAAGTGACCTTGCAGAGGCCCCTTGCAGGTTTTTCAGGCCTCTAGTAAGGCTATGCAGAAATGGGAGAAATTTAGCAAAAAAAGCATGCCTCATCAAACTTAGCTTTCAAAGTCTTGCATCTAATTGAAATACCTCAGCAAAGGCACTGCGTCAACCATGTGGGCTGTCAGCCTGGCAAAATACATGTTGTGTGCAAGCTCATGTCTGCCCTGAAACCTCAGTCCCACTATTTCCATGTAACCTGAACTTATAATTTCTGCCAAGGGAGATTGCATTAAGAGAAGCCTGCGGTATTCTTTAGGGATGAAAAGGAGCATATCGGGAAAACCTGAGCTGGCCCCAGCCTGGTGAATGTCCAATGAATACTCATTGATGGGAAGATAGTATGTGGGATGTACTCTGTGGGGACTCTCTCCCTTCTTTCCACTCCTTTGGCTCTATGCCTTTTTCTAGCAATTTCCATGGCTGTCATCCTGGTGATATTCTTGTCAAATTCCTCCCTCGGCTAACTGACATGGTCATCAGAGTCACTGAGCAGAAATCCTGCCCTGGTTTGGCTTTGGACCTAACTGGTTACTGTTCCCAGCCCTCCCCCATCCCCTGGATGGATTTCTGTGCCCACGGACGCCTACAGCTCTTTCAGACTTACAATCAGCCCTGTGAACCGGTTACATCTCCAGGTCCAAGGGGCTTCCCTTTCCTCCAAATGACTCATAGCCTACGTGGATAGAGGCCCTTTCTTCCAGAAAGCTCCCAAAGACATTGGACATTTTGCAAAAAAGGGCAAAAGTCATTTGGAAATTACTGTATTGTTGGGATAAAATGTAAAAAATTGCAAAGTGGGGTTTGCCTTCCCAAGGGAAAGGAATGCTGGCTCAAATACACATCCCTCCCACCTATCTTTGGACAGATTGACTCACCCTATGTGGTTGCTTCTTCCTCTTTCCATCAGCTAGAGAGTCCTGCATGCCTAGTTTAGTTGAGTGTTTAACTTCTAGGATCTTTGGAGGGTGCTATATTATCTTAATTTCTCTTTTCAAAGGAGTTTGGCACACTTTCTTAGCAAGTCACTACGTAGCATGTCAAAAATACTGCTCAGAAATACTGAACCATAGCCTCAGCTCAGTCTAGCACAATGCACAGAGAATTAAAGAGTAGTAGGAGCTTGCCCAGGCTCTTTTTAGGCTCCTGATCTTAGTGGGTGAGGATGCAAAGAAAACAGCCACTGTTGGGGTGGATGCATGGAAAATGAGCACCCAGGGACACTGGACATCCCTAGTCCTGCTCTGGGGAGGGGAAGCACAGGTAGAGGCTCCCTTGGTTTGTGAAATTCCAGATATAGAAGTCTTCAGTCACACTGCAAAAACTGTTATATCTGTGAGAAGTCCCAGAAGTGCGAATATATTTGCCTCTTATGGGTCTCTTCACTGTCAAGGCAGGATAAAGTGACCTTACTTCCCTGGTACCTCTGTGGGTTGGTAGTAGCCAGCCCAGCTGCTGAGCAGCTGGCTCGTGCTTTAATGCAGTACAAGAATAGAGTAAAACATGTAAAACTTACTGGTTTAAGCCAGGCAGGCACAATTATTTGGGCACATATGAATGATGCTTGCAAATTTTGGTTAATGTTGTATATCTGAAGGCAGAGTTTGGATTTAAAGATCAATTCTCTACAGTGCTGAGTGAGAGGAGTCTAATTTTAACAAAGTTACTTTTCCCATAATTTCTCATATTTCTGTGACTGTACATCCCTATTTACTTAAAGTACAGCCCTCACCACAGTTATTACATCATGAAGTTAATATCTCTCCCTGGGAAAAGAAACACTTTTTAGGAAAGAAAGAAAAGGGAGGAAAAAAAAAAACCAAGGAAGTGTTTGAAGAAGTTCAGAAAGCCTCAGATTCCTCTGGGGTCCCCAGCTGTGCTGTAGTTGTCCCAGCTGAACGCCAGATATTTCCGCTCTGCACATTAATGCATTCAAGGAGAAATCAAAGTGGCTGTCCTGAGTGTGCTTTGGGCCAAATGTGTATGTCCTACCTCAAAACAACTCTGATCTCTAAGGTTACAGCCCTTTATTTTTCCTTCCTTATAGGCCTGGGGCTGAACACGAGCTCTCTGGAGCTCATTATGGCTACCTGCCTGTCAGTGTGTAAAGTGACAGACAAGTCTTCAGATGCTTCATGGTCCCAGTGGCCTGGAAGCCACATCCTCTGCTGGACCATTTCTGGTGATGCAGCAATCTTTCCTTCCCTTTTGAGAGGAAGAGCAGCAGTATTTCTCCGATGGTCTCATTGCATCAGATGTCCTGTTGCTACCTACCACTCTTCACAGAGGTGTCTCCTTTGGACACACGTGCTGGTGGGTGGCCAAGCACCAATGGTGTTGGGGCAGCTCTGGACAGCAATTAATCCAACGTGGTAGGACACTCTGCCAGATGCGTGGCCCTATGGGCTTGGTTCATTGGTCTAATGTTAGCTGGGCCCAGCCGTTAGCATGAAACCAGGTTTTGGTGAGTCATATCTGCAAGTAGAAACCCTTGTCACAGTCCTTCTTTCCTCACACCCCTGATGAAACTTTGTGTGGGGTTGTGACCGTGCAGCAGAGCAGAGCGGGGCTGTGTGCCACAGCGCCCTTGGTCGGGAAAGCTGGCTGGGGCCTCTGCAAGGTGGCAAGTTCTGTCCAGCCCCGTGGTAGCATCACTGCAGAAGCATTGCAAAGCAAAGCAGAAGTGCAATAAACTGAGTATCTGGCAAAAATTATCTGGTTGCCTCCTGGATGAAATGAAGATGCAGGGGCCTGGGCTGACCTGGACTGGTCAAGCACATGGTTTACCTGGTTCATCTATCTTTCAGTTCAGAGCTGCTGCGGCTGTCATTCAAACTACCCCTGCCATTGTGTTATTTACTGTCCCTCAGCCTTCAGTGGAATGGGTGGGGTTTTTGTGTCCTTGTGGAAGGACCGTTTCTCTACACTGTCTTGTGATTGCTTGTTTAGATGATATGTTAGGCAGCTCAGATCAAAGCCTTGTCACTTACCAGCTAGTAAATGATTCAAAACGGTATTTCACATCTTCACAATAATTGTTCACTCTAACCACGAAGAAGATTGTTCTGAAATCAGTCCTTGCATCTGCCTTTCTGTTTGTAACTACTCTAAGCAACCGTCAGTGCAAAGGAGGCAGGGAGATCTGCTGAAAATTGAAAGTATTGTAGACAGTAGAGTGTGTTGTGCAAGGGCTCTGTCCTTCATCAGTGTCAAATTGCGTAAACCAATATTGGCCAGACGAAGTGAAATAACAGGCACTTCCTAAAATGGAAATATCCCCATATGTTGTTCCTGGCTGAGGACTACTCTCAGGGGCAAGATCAGCAAGCGGTTGGTAGTGACTACAGCATGCCCCTCGCCGCTGGCCCCCATGGTACTCGAGGGGAGGAGAACAGCACTATTTGCCATAGATCTGACAAGCAGCCGGGCACTTTGCACCCTATAAAATCCCCTTAATTTAACTGTAACTGCCAATGAATTGACTGTAACCTAAATAGTGTATCTTTTCTTGAGAAGAGGCTACTGTTCTCTGGGATCCAACCTCTCCCAGTTAGTCTGTTACTGCTCATGTCGTTCTGATATTCCCTAGGGCTTAAATGTTTTGGGCTCGTTGTTAGCACAACAAATTAAAATACAAACTTGTAAAATCCTATACTGGGAGTTTATCTGCACAATTTGGCAGGAAAAACCTGTTTTTTAACGGCTGAGAGCAGTCAAGGGTCCATCCGTGCAATGTGGGGAAAATGACTGGTAGGTGACAATGGAGGAAACTCAAATATACCATGGGACTCCTCACCCTGGGAATGATCCATCAAGGCCAGAGGAGCAGCTAGCCTCTCTCTCTGCTTGGGATCCCAAGGCTGCAGGTCTTTTTTGATTTTAGTTTTAACTACTCTCACCATTTTTAGCCCTGCCCCGAGGCTTTGGGCAAACTGACCTACCCAAAGCCTGATGTGCTGGTCGTGTTCTGCTATCACAGTTTTTACCTCTTGTTTTTTCCTTAGACGGCTGCAGTAGGATTGTATCATGAAGGTATTTACAGATAAGATACTTAGCCAGATAGCGTATTTGTTTAGCGGTAGCTCTGGACACTAGTTCCTTCCAGATGTCCTTGAAGCTGGCAGAGTGTCTTGCCCACAGCTATCTATCAATCGTGCAGTCTCTGCCTTGCCAGAGCTTGTGGACGGCGTTTGTCTTGATGTTGTTTCCAATGTATCTGAGCATTTTTATCCATTTAAGGACTAGGGACTTGAATTGCTTATCTTTCCATATGAAGTTCCCCATAATTTAGCCATTTGACTAGTGCAAGCTCTTATTTTGTAGTTAACTTCTCTCCACATCCCCCACTACGACTTTGCCCAGCCCCTCATCTCTCCAGAATTTTCTCTCCCCCACTCATTTTCTTCCCAAAAGCTCCTTGATGGTATCTGCAGACCTGTTGTCTCAGCTTTCTGGAGCCCTTTGGCAAAACTCATCCCTTTTGTGATGCATCTTGTGGAGTTTCACTGGTTGCCCCTGCAGTGTAGCTCAGCTTGGCATTTCGTATATGTTTGTCACCCCATCTCTCAGCCCTGCTGTGGCCTGCTTTGTATCACCTACCTCTTACATGTCCTAGAGTTGGACCTCCACATGGCTCAGTGGAGATCTTTGAGACCTTAAAAGAAGGTCTGCAAAAATCAGTTTTTCTACAGAATCGATGGAAATTGCATCCAGTCCACAGCTTCCTTCCATAGCTTAATTTCAGAGCCAAATCTGGCACCAGCACAGCCAAAGCTACGCGCCATGCTTCCATGTAGGTGTTCCCACTGGGGTGTCAGGCATGGCTGTGCAACTAAACCAGAGCAAGTTACCAAGTCACCGAGCTTCATTGTTCTCGTGCATGGTCCTCATTTACTTCTGTCCTGAATGTGTGAGCAAAATACAAGAAAATCAGAAGAGATGCAGATCTAATCCAGGACAGGCTGCTGCTAGCAGGGTGCAGGCAAGCAGCCCCAGCAGCAGCAGGGATGTCAGGATCAATAAGGAGCACATGGCTGCTTTCACATTACTGTTCCACTTATTTTAAGATCAGGGATCAGGAACAGGGATATTTGTTCTCAAAAAAAACCAGTGGAGTTGTTCATGCACATCCAACCCTGATTGCTGAAGTTAGTCTATGGATTAACATATTATGTGTCTCTAGGTGTAGGTACATACACACACATTATATAAAGTCAGTGTGGCTCTTCAGCAGAAAAAAGGGGCAAAGTCTTGCCCTGATTCATGCAATGGACATTTGCAGCTGTGTCTTCCAATACAATGACCTGGCCAAGCTGCACATGGAGCCGGAGGGTGGAAGAGTGAGGTATAGTGTAGGGAGGCCTGAATTTTAGCTGCCCTTGCTCCATGGCAGACCATCCCAGCACCCTCTTGAGCACTAACTGCAGCAGAGATCATTCAGATGGTATCAGCAGACAAACTAGAATTTCTGCTTTAAAAACAAGGGAAGCATTTAATGGGTTTTTCTTTGTTTGTTTTTTTCTTTCTTTTCTTTCAGAAACAGAAAAAAATAGTCACTAGGATTGTGGAACTGCCCAGTTTTAATACACAACTCACAGGTTTGGGGTCTGCCCTGAAATCCCAGTCTCCAGTCCTCCTGGGGAAAATTTCACACATAAGCTTCAGTATAAAACCCCTAAAATCCATGGGAATAAGTGAAATAAAGATGACACAAATTTTTCTTTAGAAATTCCAACTTTTAAGGTAACATCAGGGTTTTCCTGAGGTTTGATTCATCTTGTTTTGGAAGGGCTGCAGCCAGAGATGGAACCTCAGCTTCCTGAGGGGCGGTGGCAAGGCTGGGACAGGAGAGCAGGGAGAGACGAGGTCTGCAGCATTGGCTGCTGTGGGGAGGGAGGATCGTTTCTGTTTCCTTGTGGTAGAGCTCAGCTGCAAGGGAAATATTTGAAAACACAAACTTCTTTTCAAAGTCCTCACCTTGTGGGTTTTTCCTATTCACTCCTTGGCCTGAAAGGTTAAGTTTTTTGGAGTCAGAGATTCCTTTTATTTAACTGAGAAGGTGGCCGTGTGGCTAATGCTCTCTTGCCTAGGGTAAATTCCTAGGGTAAATGTCTCTCTAGCTTGTTAGCTCTGGGTTGGGATTCAGTCCATCGACTGGCTTTGAATAATGTTGTTTTCATTTCTGTCCTCTTTGGCACGGGAGGGACATAGGCCATGACTAAACTTTTCTGGCTTCAGTGCTAGTGCAATCATCTGAGAGGTTTAGGGGCTGAAGAAAATGCTGAAGAATCACATCTGAAATAGGAGAACTTTTTGCACGTCAGGCTGCAGATGAAAATGAGCAACCTCGGGCAAAATTCAGGCGAAAGCTGTTCCTCTTTGGCAGGCCAAAAACCATCCAGCACTTTCCAGTGCTGTTCAGAAGTAGCAGCAAGAGCAAAGGGCATTTGCAGCCTTTCTCCTGGGCTGGCCTAGAAACCTCTGCCCCGATCCACCACCCCTGGAGGGTGGGAGCCCTGAGAGATGCAGATGGGCATTTGTTTAAGGACTGGTGCAGTGAGGCCACAGGGGCTCAGGGAAGTGTCTGTTATTCTTAAGCTGCCCTGGTCAGCTGGGTGTTATCTCAGAGCTGCTTGGTCAACAAACTCTGTGAGCTGGGCTAGTCCAGGAACTCCCAGCTGGTGTCTAGCGCAGTGCAGACTTGGGAGACTTCAGCAGCAAGCTGAAAATTAAGAAAAGGCTGATATTGATAGCAAAATCACAGAGATAACACAGTAGATACCTCACTTCTGCATTACTTAGTGACTCCAGAGATAGCTGACCAAGGCACTACCTATCTATATATATTTAAAAATTACAGCACTTACACACACTCTTTTCAGAAACCACGGCGCCTGCTGGAGGCACTGGTTGTAGTCCCTCTCCCTTACAGTAGTTAGCAAAGGCATATCTCAAAGCTGTCAGTGAAGCTGGTTTCTTCTTTGTGCTTCTTTTAATGAGCCTGGTTTTGGCCTTGGGTATAATTTCATTCACTGTATGTGGTTTCCTTTTCTGTCCCAGGAGGGAAAGGGGGAGTTGCTGTTTAGTGGGCAGTACTGGAGCACCCCAAAGCCAGTGCAGAAGCCCACCTGCAGGACAAAAAGACAGTCCTGCTCCAAAAACCTGCAGTTTGAGTTGGTGTTTGCACCCTTGTGATGGACTTAGCCCAGCTGCAAAATAAAAAAAATTAAAAATGCCCTGCTGTCTTTTCTCCCTGGTGACGCATGCATGCAGGTTAGGTTAGCCCGAGATAAGCAGAGCCATCGTCCTTTCTGTGCCCTGAGAGGGATGCTGGGGAATGCCAAGGCATTAAGACAAGCGTGTCCTCATTTGCACATACCACCCCAATGGCCTTCCTAGGACTGAGTTCCCCTGAGCTCCTTCAGAGTCCTTTTGGAGATGGCTGGAGGAACGTGTCATGCATGCTAGCAGTCCTTGGCACCCACCCAGGACCTGCTGTCACTCCTGTCTGCCTTTTTTTTCATGTTTTCCTGCAAACTGATGGAAGGCTTGTGAAAACACTGTCCCAGGACTTTCATGTTAAACCAGGTCACACCTCTGCTTCTTCCAGTGGCTTGGCTCCAGCTCAGCTCAGCGCAGGCCACAGCAAATGCTGCAGAAGGCTTCCCAGCTTTGCTGAAAGAAAAAGCAAAACGGGCTGCTGAGGGACCATGCGTCACCTCCTCACGTCTTAGTACAGCAAGCTGGTCCCAAATAGGGACCCAGAAAATCTGTCACCCCACTCCTAGCTCATGTCCTGCCTCATTGGACAGCTTACTGTCTGCTACTAATCCCTTAGACTGTGGAGGCTGAACTGGGGGAATGTTTCTTGCCTTGCTTAGGTGGTCATCGCACCATCAGCAGCACCATGCTCCTGCTCTGGACACAGGCAAATTGTGCCTCTCACCATCCACCTCCTACACTTTGGTTTTCCTTTTTGGTATCTACCTGTCTATCATTCATTTGAAGGACTTAATGTAGCTGTCTGATACTGCCCGGTCCTCACCATGATCAAGCTGTGTCGCCTCATCCACCTCGTTGGCAGCGGGCAGGATTTGTGTTGGTCCTGTGGCCCTGCCAGCCACAGGGCAGGATGTCCCTGTGCACACTTGGGGCTGCACGAAGCTGGAACAGCAAATCGTCCCCACCCCAGTTGTCTGAAACTGTTATTTTGCAAGACTAGAAGTATCTGGCCAAAAAGTAAATATATTGTTTTTCTTTTGTTTGGTTGGTTTTTTTTTTTGGGGGGGGGGTGTGTGTGAATATTTTGTACCAGGCAAATAAACCACTTAATAAAATCATTAATCTCAAAAGAAAAAGAAGTGAAGAAATGCAATTGAACCATAAGGTGCTATAAAAGCAGTTAGTACAAAAGTACTAATGCTTTAAAACAAGGACTTGACATCGCTGCACTGCACCGGGATGGCAGAGGGTGGCAAAGCACGAGGCATGCATTTTTACACCTCTCCAAAAGCCTCATGATGGACAAGGAGAGAAGAGCATCCTCTTCTGCTGAGAGCGCAGAGGCCACCTGTGTGGGTCTACACGGAGGTACAGAGCCACATGGAGGACATGCCGTGTGCTTAGATCAATCTGGACTTGAAAATCTTGCTTTTTTCCTTCTTCTCTGAGCACAAGAGGCTGATCTTCCACCACCAGTGTGAGCAAGGGTTGTGGCATCCTGTGCCAGCAAACAGGCAAAGGGAAACATAAAAATCCCAGCACATGAGCACTATCGTTATTGTTCTCACTTGGTGAGACAAACTGTTAAAAGCTTTAAATGAAAGGTATCTCTAGGGAGAGGCTTTCAGCCAGCATATAAATCAAAAAGTTCACCTAACTTTTTCCCTCCCATTTGTGCCAGTGTTTTAATTCTGTTTGATTTGGCAGCCCATGTTCATTTTCAGAATATTAAAGAACTGAATTAAATAATTGAATCTTTTACTTTGCAAACTTCTTTCCCTGGCTCACCACCAGGTTTGTACCGGGATGGGGACCAGCTACTTCTTTCAGCAACAAAAATACACAGCAAACAGCAGGCTGACTTCTCAGTGATCTACCTGGCCAACCAGCACACATTTCCTCATTGTTCGTGTGCCCAAGGGGAATGTACCCCAGGGCTGGGGGTTCCAAATCCCGGCAGAGGGATGCGGACCACCGAGCAAGCTCCAGCATTGCCAGAGCAGTGTGCGTGGGCCGGGTGCAGAGTGCACGTACAAGGAGTGAACTCTCCAAAGCACCTAGCAAGCTGACTTTTATTTAATTTTAGGGTTTTTTTTTTAATGGACCACTTATCCCCTGTAGTATTTCCATCCCATAACGGAGCTGTTCCTGAGCACAAAGGAGATTCCTTTGTGCTTTGTTCAAGGGCTTCTCTGTAACAGCAGGTGGGTGCTCCATGCCACGTTGCCATCCCCTCTGGTGACATGGGGATCCCCTGCGTCACGCCCGTGCTCACCCCCTGCTCTGGCAGCACACACAGTCTGCTCCAGCCGACCCCCTTGGCAACCCATACCACCTCTCTGGGATCTGTATTTTTTATCCTAGTGATTTTCCCCTTGCCAAAATAACGTCAGGCTCTTGCCCACAGAAATAAATGTCTTTTTATTGTTGCTGCTGTTTGATGATAGTGTAAGTGAAGATGAAGGGGCAGCTGCTGAATGTATACGAAAGTGGGATGATAAAAAGAGGAGTCAGGAGAGAGACTTTGGCTGTCACGTGGGATTTTGGGTCAAAGCCTGATGTGTTTCAGTGACGCTTGTCAGCCCTGGCTTAGTAGGCTCCCGGTGAACGTGGAACTGAGCAGCACGCACATGGCTCCTCCTCTGAGGATTTTAATGAATTTTAAAGAACCTTGCAGGACTGTTGTGCTCTGTTACACACCTGATAACGTTAAAGCTGGGGTCAGCAAGCTTAGGTCTATCCCAAAAACCAGAGAATGCAAACCCAGTTTTTCACTGGTATGAAACAGGCTCTTTTGTATCAGTGGGAAGGGAGGTGTGTATTTAGGGTGATATTTAGACCTACTGTGATGGTTTCCAAGCCATGCCTTCTGAAGTCCCGCCACGGTCCCCCAGCACAGCACGTTATTGCAGGCGCTTTTTCCCAAAGAAGCCACGTCTCCCCGCCACCAGTGCAAGCTGTAGGAAACCCAGCTGCTCCCAGGGGCACAGACCTCTCCACTTCCCGACTACATTCATTTTATTGCCTTTCACCCATGTGCCAGCTCTCTGCTTTTTCTCCCTCCTTGGGAGATATCAGCCTGTGGTCGGGTTTTCACATTGTAGGGCTGAATAAACCCATCTCTTCCTGTGTGCCCGTGCAAAAAGGCTCTCAGTGGGGTGGCTGGTTGCATTTGCCAACCCCACCAAGGGGATGAATTCTCCAAAAAGGGTAGTTTTGTGCAAGCCTGAACTTTTTTAAAATTTAAGAAAGCAAGCAGGAATGTCTTTGGTTCCTTCACCCATCAGCCTGGCCTTGGTAATACATCCCTGCATGCTGGATGCTGGGGTTTACCTGCTTCTTATCTGTGTGTGTGATGGGGAAGGAGCTCCAGCTGCCAGCCAGCTTGGCATTGCACCCCTCTCATCAGGGTCTGGGCTTTTTCCTGCCCCTGTGAGAAGTAAGTGGGGTGTTTAGGCTTTCACTAATTTTTTTTTTTTTAAGCTGTTTTGTAGAAAAACTTGGTTTTGCCTGTCCAGAGGGTTAAGGAGGGAAGATTAAGGTTTTCAGCTTTGAATCAGTTCAGAAGTGGGACAAGGACGTTTTTTCCAGTGCAGCCCAGCAGCACGCAGTTACCTGCCAGCTTCATACCCCAAGTGGCTGCCAGGAAAGTCAGGCTCTCACGCCTGGCTTTTATTTGCTGCGAAATATCGCCTGGATGTTTCTTCTGAAAAATGACAGGGAAAACAGCCAAATAATGAAGCTTTTGAGGACACGTGTTCAGCCCAGCAGTCAACTCCGCACCACTGGGAGGTGGAAGAGGGATTTTGGATGAGCAAAGGGATCTGCCATGTCTTTCCACATGGCAAAGTCCCCAGGAAAACAGAGGAGGCAAAGTAAAAGTAAAGCTTGAAGTTTTTCCCATATTCAGGAATTACTAGATTAGGGTATTACTAGAAAGTGCTGAGTTTCTTTAAACCCAGCTTGGGCAGTTGGTCCCTGTTGCAAGAAGGTGTTTGGCTGTCCCTGTAAAACATGAGAAACCACACACTGTGGTAAAGCTTTCTACAGAAAATAGTGTAAATCAAGTAAAGGAAAAAGATACTAGTTGGAGGAAATTACTAGAAATTCTGCCTTGGATCAGCTGGTAGCAACCCCTGAGTTTCTGGAAAATGCCCCCGCACCCCGCCATTTTACAGCTTTTCCTCCCCTTGCCTTGCGGATGGGTCTGAAATCAGAGCAGCCAGCGATGTCCGCTCCTGCCAAAAGGGTGAGGACCACCATCACTATCACGAGCAGTGTTTCCCTAAGGCAAGTGCTGGCTGGACACGGTGGATGGCTCTGCCTTGAAGACAGGCGAGGTGACCTCAGCAGAGGAGGGATTAATGTATAGACGATGCTATATTATCTCTACTGTCAGCAGGTGGCACTCCTACTACTCACGCTCTGCACGTATAGGGCTGCATGGGAGCTGAAACCTGCAGGATTTCTGGCCCCAGAGCAGGGCAGGTGTCTGAGGATGGGAAGATCTTGGTCCCCAAAGCTGCTGCACTCACTGGAACTTGACGTTGAACTCTTTCTGCCTTCTGATTCATAGCAAAGTTGTTAAAATTAGACAAAAAAAAAGATACAGAATCATAGAATCATAGAATCGTTTAGGTTGGAAAAGACCTTTAAGATCATCCAGTCCAACCATTAACCTACACTACAATTTACCCTGGGTCTAGGATAGTGTCAGTAAGAGTTGAATGAGTTCTGCTCTCCAACTGTTCAACAGCAATTTATAATCCTAAACAGTAAAATAATTATTTTTCAAAACTCTCCCAACTCCAGGACATGTGAGCACAAAAGTAAAACAGCAGCAGAGGGGAGCTGAGACAGGGCAGGCGGCCCCATTGGCGAAGCGGCACAGCTGGCATGGTGATTTGCAGTACAAACATCTGACACTGGCCTGTAGCTTGCTAATTCCTGCTAATTGCATTGCACAGCAGCTGGTTCATCAGGGAAAGGGCTCTTCACTAAGGAAAGGGGATTCCCCGTCCACTGCAGCCCTGTGGGCTGTGCAAGAGGTTGCTCTTCTCCCACTGCTCACTGTCGAATAGGGAAACAAATTATTTTAGGCTCACAGGCTGATTTCATTCTGGTGGACCTTGAAGCTTGATGCGTAAAACCGCGACCAGCTCACACAACCTTCACTGCAGCTGGAGCCTGAGGGATGTGCTCAGGCTCAGGCTTCATCCCGCTCTAGGCTATGAAAGGTTTAGGAGATGCTGGTGCAGCCCTCAGCATCTCCCGAACGTGTGGTTTGGCTCCCTCCTTATTTCCAGCAAGCTAGTAAATGGGCTGGTCCTGGTCTATGAACACGGCTCAGCAGACAGATGAGTCCTGGGTGTCTCATTTGTCTGTACGTGCCACATGTGCTCCCGAGGGAGGAAGCACTGCATCCGTGGAGCCCAACAGTGTAATGTGGGACCATGTGCACAGCAGCAAAGCTGCTGCCTCTGTTCATACCTACCCTAAAACTCCCCCGCTGCAATTGAATTGCAATCAAATTAATCTCTGCCCCTGTGTAGAGAATATTTCACTGGTTTTACACATGAACTGGGAATACACAGGAGGAAAGGCATTTCCCTGCTCTTTGTTGGGGTTTGTCCTTGATTTTGAGGCAAGAGAAGTGTTTTTTTTAAACTCCCGCAAACATGGGGTGAGTGCAGGAATGAACATGATGTTTCCTGTAGTTGCGATACCTGGTACTCATCATTAGGAGGATTAGATTCATGTTTTTAATAGGAAATGTGTGCTGGTGCCCTAAAACCTAGGGCTGGAAGACATTTGTGAGGTCATCACATCTTTTTCTGCGTCAGCGCAAGAATTCCCTTGCAGCCGTTTTCCAGCAGATTTCCAACTCGCTGTGCATGTCTGTCGGCCGGGCTGCTACCACCTCTGGGCTGATAGCGAACAGGCTGATGCACTCAGTCGTTCATCTCCCTTCCTCGGTAGCTGGCCGATGCTCTCACATCATGCTTCTCATTCCTCCTTTTTGCTCTTCCAAAATATCTCCACTCCACTCCCTTCTCCGTGTCCCCACCCTCCCATCTCTTCTCGTGGGTGTCCTGCCCTGACCCTTTGCCGCACACAGGGTTTGGCTCCTCCTGGCCCCGGCGCTGGCACATCAGAGGGGATTCAGGCAGTGATGACAAGCTGCCCGTGAATCCGATTTTTCACCTCCAGCCCTGGGTCATGAGCTGTGAGGTCGGGGTGTCCCTACTGGACCCCCAGGCATGGGGAGAAAGCTGCAATGAGAAAGGTCGCTACAGCAGAAGGAGGGAAAGCCCCGTTTCCGGTGGGGCTGGGTGCACCGGTCACCCCGTTTTGGGGCAGTGTAGCATCCCCATGGGTGATGCACGGTGAAGCAGCCCCCCCTGCCCCTGAGCTCCCCGCGGCATGCCTCTGGTTCCCACGCTAATGAGAAACAGCTTAAAACATGCTTGAACCTTGCTTGCTTTTTGCACATTTTTCAAGAGATTAGCAGGGCTGGGTTTGCCGTAGGCTCCTTATCCGCCTTGCCTCGCTAATACAATCACTTCCAGAAAATCAGATGGGACAGCCATAGCTATGCACAGGCTGGATTAAGAAAATCCACTCACCCCATGTTGGCATCATCAATTTTGTTTGCATGGTTTGCTGGGTCTTGGCGTACAACCCACCTCCACCGCCATGCTCTGCCTGGCGCTGAGGACAAACCAGCCCATAGGTGTCTTCTGAACTGGTTCCCACAGGGACCCTACAAATAAAATCTTGCCTTATAGATGCTTTTACAGTTCCCGGAGGATGATTAAGAGGTTTTGTCAGTGGTTTATTACACAATGAGGAGTACTGGAGCACCCAAGGTACAGGTGAAGGGCAACATACCAAAATAAATGATGCTTCTTCCATCAGGCCTTGTCATAGCTGACCTGAGGAAGCAGGTCATGAATGGGGGCACAAAACATGGCCATCATACAAGACGATGAGAGGAATAGCTGTTGTACACAAACAGAGTAATGAGGAGTACGTGGGGTTTTGGTAATAGAGTTCATCTGTGGCTGAAGCACATTTCTGCAGAATTTGTGCAGTTTTTCTGGAAAAATGTAGTGGTATTTTTCACTGGATGGACTAGCTATGATGTAGAGAGGTAGGGGACAAGACGTCCCATAGGCTTTCCCACGGGACCATCTCTTCATGTAGTGGTCCCAGTCATGCAGGAGCCAGAGGAGATGATGGCAATCGCACAAATATTAAAGCTGTTGCTGTTGTTGACCAAATTCTCCTTTTTTTCCACCAGCCTGGCCCTTAGAGCAAGAGACAGCAGCCGTAACGTCAACAAGGGACCTCTTCCAAATCTCACACAGGGATTCATGGCCACAAATCATTCTCCTGTCTTAACCAGCTCAGAGGGGAGACCGCTAAGCAGGGTCTTTACAAACACTTGCTTTTCCAAACAGCGGGTTTTTACTTGCTTCCCTCATTGGCTGAGTGCGTGCTGCTGTTGTGTCCCCACCACGAGCCTCATGGTCAGCCCCTTTGCCCCTCTCTGGGCAGAGAGGCAGAGTTTTCTGCTCATGCATGTATTAAATACACACAGGGCTCAAAGCACTACATACGGGATCAAAAGGCATTGAAGCTAATATAAATTTTTCCCCCGTTTCTGGGTTTGACAGGGAGGCTGTTTTCAGCAGAGCAGGGACTCCCTTGGCTTGGTGGCCTGCCCCAGTCCCTGTCCCACCCCTTGTGACCTCCATGAGTTGCTGTAGACCCATGTGGACTTGGCCTTAAGTTTTTTCTTTTTCTTTTCTTTTTTCTTTTTTCTTTTTCCCTTTTTTCTTTTTTCTTTTTTCCTTTTTTTTTCTTTTTTCTTTTTTTTCTTTTTTCTCTTTTTTTCTTCTTTTTCTTTTTTCTTTTTTCCTTTTTATATACATACATATTTTTATTTTCCTTTTTCCTTTTCTCTTTTTTTTCCTTCCTTTTTTTCTTTTTAGCCCTTCTCTTTTTTTGTGCTGCCTTTTCTCTCTTTCCCTTCCCTCCTCAGTCAGGCTGGCAGCACCCCAGCAATGAGCTAATGCGGCTCGCCGCTGGATCCCGGATCTGCGTGGGAGGCAGCAAGATGATGCTCGGTCACGGCTCAGCCTGGTGCCGGCCACGGTTGGGGTCCAGCCCCAGCCCGGTGAGCACAGGGCTACCGTATGCCATCAGAGCCGGGGCAGGCAAGGGGCAGATCCAGACAGCCAAGCACTCGTTTTGCTGGTGGGACTGGGAAGGGATTGCAGAAGTCAGACGGGGTCTGAACTTGGGGTCGGTCCTGGCTGCTGGATGCAGGAGCACAAGGGAAAAGCATCTCTGTGTGCTCCGCAGAGGGGAGCAGGGCTGGCTGCCTTGAGGCTGGGGTGGTGGGCCCTGGGGTCTGGCTCAAGCCCACCCCATTGCGAGGAGGTAAAGCCTGTGGGAGGGTGTTGAACAAGATGTAACCCCCCCCAATTCCTGCCAGGCTTACGGCAACAGGATGGCATGAAATCACCAGCATGGGGAAGTGATGGTAGCTGCCAGAGAGAAGGAAGGGTGGGCTGACAGCAGGGTGAGCAGGGGACACCCCAGGGAAGGGAACGGCTCTGGTGTGCCAGCAATGCCCTGGCTGTTCGCAAATGTGCTCTCTCCTCTGTAAGCTGCCTTTTAACTTTAAAAAAAAGCATCTCTTTGCAAAGACTCTCTCCTCACCAAAAGAAAAAACAAACAAACAAAAAAAAAAACAAACCAGGGAGGAGTTGGGCAGTTCCTTATGTTTAAGGAGGACCTCCTGGCCACTAAGGTCTGAGGTGGCCAAGCCACCATGACTCCCGGGGACAGCAGTAGGCAATGAGGGGTCCCAGCAGTTTGTAGGAGGTGCAGAACATCTCACAGGAGCAGGGGGATCAGGCAGCAGTGTAATGGCTTGTGGGGGGATATGATGAACACCATAAAAGCTGGACGCCCTTTGAGGCCCAGGCTTATTGCTTTCTTGGCTGATTGTGTTCTCCTCCATTTCCATCCTATCACTCATGTCCTTGGCGTATGCGTCATCCTCCAGCTGCTCAGCAGGCTGGACAAACCTCAAGTATATTTTAATGTTAAATTTATTTTTTCCTGTTGCCAACCCCCAAAATAAGGCAATTGGGTGTTATTCCTAGGGGATGCAATCAGTGACAAATTTGGAATTGCACTGTCTCCCTTGGGATAACCATCTCAATCAATTTCAAGTGACTTTACAACATATCCATAAACTTTCAGCAATACTACTTGGAATAAGTGTGTGCTTGTTTTAAAAAAAAATGCAAATTGCACTCCTTTGAGCGAGAGGGAGATTGCCTCAGGCACAGATGTAGTGACTCACAGAAACACGAAAAAAGGCAAAGAAAACACCTTCTCAGCCCCCTTTCCACTTGACCAGCTCTCTCCTGCATTTCTTGCTCCACATCTGCATGATGCTGCCTCATCTCTGTGCAGTACAAACCTGGTCTGGTTTTATTTAAAAATACTCTAAGAAATGTAATCCCCTGTTGTCCCTAAATGTTGGGAGCTCTTTGAAGCAAAGAAATTACCAGAAGGAGGCCTGGAAGATGTCATCTCTTTTTCTGTCCAGCCCTGTGCATGTTCAACTTCCAGGTTACGGACCTTCAGAGCAAATTAATGAATGATGGAGAATTATTTGTGTTTCATGCTCTCCAATACTGCTCTGCAAGAGTCTTACAGTGGTGTTCAATGGGAAGCTTGCTGCAAGATGCTGCTTGGGCACCGCAGCATCATCTTTCCAGCTCTTCCAAAGTCCACCACAGGCCGCTAGCAATGTTCCCAGGGCTTTACAGCTGGGAAATAGCAGCGACCTCCTGAGAAAGCCTGATGTCACAAGATTTTTCAGCTTGATTTCCAGAGCAGTGGTCTGGATGTGCTTCAAACTCTAACTGCTTTTTCCGAGCAGAGTTTTTGCTCAGGATTTTTGTCTTTTTTTCTCATTCTGGACTCTCCCTTTCCCAACACTCAGATCATCTTGTGCAATCGGTGTCCCTTTGTAGTCATGTCTGTGAAAAATGCAGAGATTTCCTGAGAGCAATGCAGTGGAAATTCCTGAGATTTCTGGTGCCGACACGTATGGAGCTGGGGCTGGGGAGGAGGAGGCAGCAGTTTAGGAGATGGCTTTTCTACAGAAATAAAGCTTTTCTACTCATCCTCTCTGCTCTGCACCTGCAAACAGGTTGGTCAACCCATGTTAAACCAGAACTGCGGGTAGACTCAAGCACTTGCTGCTGTACCGAGTTTTCCTAACTACTCTTGTGCCTCTGGCAGGCTGGGGGCTTGCAAATGGGGCTTGCACCTCTCCTGGCCACGCACGGTGCGGTCAGCTCGAACCAGCCCGGGCCATGCACACTGCTCCCTGCTGTGCAGGAGATGCTGTCCCGAGCTTCCAAACATCCAGGTGATTTCCATGTGTGGCTGAAAAATGCCAAGGGAGCAAAGGCATGATGAAAGCTTATTGGAGGCAGTGGATTTTGGCAGTGCGTGGTGGCCACCCCTTGTGCCAGCTCTTCCCATGCTGCTGCTGAGGCTGGCAAACTCATCACAAGCAGCCCCTTGCATGCCTAGAGGAGCACGGTGGGATGGACAGCTGTGAGGCATGCAGCACCCCAGGGTAGTGAGGGTGAGGGAGGCTTTGCAAACCGAGTCAGGATGAGGCCCTGACTCAGGAGCTGCCCCTGCATAGGGAAACCCATCTGGGAAAAGGTTTGAGCCCATGCCTGCAAGGAGGGGAGCCAGGAACATGGGCACCTGGGGATCAGCACGGCACTAGTTCAGTAAATCCTCGAGTCCCCTTGGAAAAGGGGTGAGCTTACCACTTACAGGCACAGGCTGTCAAAGAAGATTTGCAAGGGGGATGTTCTCTTCCCTGTCTTTACGTGACCACCAGCATTAGACAGCCCCACAATGGAACACAGCTGTAGGGACAACGCACAGGGCTGACCAGAGTACAGCCTGCTCTTTTACAATGAGTTTGGCTCCAGACTACAAACAAAAATGCTTTTTTATTCCAAAAATAAAATTAAAAAAAGAAGGAAAAGAAAGGCAGCAGCATTCCAGTAGCTGCCTGTTGTAGTGGCAGAAGAAGAGGGGTGGAAACAAGGTGCTGTTTTCAGTGCTCCACTTCCTAATCAAGCAATGCTCAAATGCCTGCAGCCAAAACTGGGGTCTCAAATTGGGGGCTTT
This sequence comes from Pelecanus crispus, assembly GCF_030463565.1. Taxonomy (NCBI): domain Eukaryota; kingdom Metazoa; phylum Chordata; class Aves; order Pelecaniformes; family Pelecanidae; genus Pelecanus; species Pelecanus crispus. The sequence continues at coordinate 42,091,875 of NC_134647.1, read as the reverse complement.
GGGTGGAGGTGGGGTTAAATGGACCAGGGACACCTTAGAGGGCTTAAAAAAGCTGTTGAATGGCACATGACTAGGGGAAAAACACCCTCTGGGGTGTTAAATGGTTATGTGCAGGTGATGGTTGCTAGTTCCCAAAGCTGTGGGGTACTACAAGCCCAATGTGGAAAGGGTCCCCATCCGTCTCCCTATTCTCACACCCCTTCCCAAGGCAGCTGGGGCTGGCCCATGTTGGAGGCAGAAAAATGGGGCAGATACAGCTTTGGCCACATTGGGGAAAAAGTACTAAAAATGGGAAGTAACCCTGAAATCAGGCTGTTTAATCCAGGGTTTACTCCATCCTCCAGTCTGTGCAGGCACGATGCCTGGCTTCCTCACTCACCTCCCACTTTCAGGATTAAGCTGGCTATGATACCAAACACTTCAGAGTTCGTTAAGCTCTTCCAAACAGCAGATATTCTTCTAGCACTAACAAGGCTTTTGCACTTGTCTGCTAAACCCAGTGAATATTTCCTGTCCTGCTGGGAGGTGGGCAACGAGGGTCTCTTTGGGCTGTGTTGTGAGGATGCTCTGACTTGACCTATTTCAAGAAATAGCCTCCCTTGGGAGGAGAATTATAATTTTCTTTGCTAGGAGGATTAGCACATGTTTCCTAAGATTATGGGCAATATGCAGATATCACCTAAAGCAGTTACTACAAGCTCTGAGGTTCCCACACTGCACTTTGCATTATACCAGTGTGTAATGAGCTGTAGCTCTCCTTGTGGGCTTGTCCACTGAAGTTTTTCAGGGTAACATTTGCATTTTTAGGTTTCCCATTGGACAGGTTGCTGCTTTTAGTCCCAGATTGACACCTAAAACCTGCTTTACATCGGCAGGCTTTTAGGTGTGAAGGAGTGCAGCTTCCAGGCTGCTCTTGGAGGTGCTCCTCTGCCTTTCTCCCATGGCTGCTTCCACCCTGCGGGAGACATAGCATTAAATGAAATATCTAAGCCTAGTCAGGAGCCAGTCTGGGACCACCTGCATCCGTCACTGTGGTTGCACCGAGGGCGATGCAGAGCTGTGGTACTTTTGCCGATGGTCTGCATCCCAAGGAAGAGGGATGGAGGATGAGAAAGCACGGAGAAAATGAAGGAGTCTTACAACACAACTGGGGTTGGTGGGGATTTTGAGTAATTATTTTGGAAATGGCTTCAGGATCTGGCAACTTTTTGCTGTGTGTCAAACTGTCAGCCCGTCCGTCCAAAATCCACCCATGCATAACTCCGAGTGCCGCCAGCCCTGGAGCCCAGGGAGCTGGATGTTTCACCCAGCGAGCTCTGCAGGGACCCCCAGCACCCAGGGCAGGAGCAAGGGGTCGAGATCATTGGCTTTTCCAAAATCATTTCTCCTTCCCGGCAGCCTTAAAGAAATGAACTGGGGCAAAATGTAATGCCATGAAAGCAGCAGAGCTGTTAGCTAATGGGAAGTGTGAGGCTCACTGTATTTAATCCTCCTGCTGCAAAATGCCTCTTTTAAACCATCATCTTTTACACAGAAAACCGTTCTTGCCACAAAAATTGCCAGATTTCCGGGGAAAAAAGTGTGAGCAGTGAGTGAGCATATTAACTTTTCTTTCCAAATGGCACTTGTATAAATTTTTAGTTGCTAGACAGTAAGCGGTAATGCTGTCATCTGAGATTTACATGTGCTGCAGTTAAACCATCAGTAAATATAAGGATGCTCTAAGGGCTGGAGTGGGGAAGCAGCAGAGAGACGGGCAGGGGAGCCTGAAACACGTACACTGTAGAAGAGTGGCTGCAGCAGTCTGGTTATTTCCAAAGCAGGCTGTGTCGTGCCCTCTGCAATATTCCAGTCAATCTAATGCAATGCTCATTTTTTTTCATTAACCTCCAACGCAACCTCTCCATCTGCAGAATTAATCACTGCTGGAAAACTAGACAAGTATTTTAGAAATAGCAAACTACTGCTTTTGTCACTAGCAGCTTTTTTCAGGCCTGTCAGTTCCACTTCAGTTCATTGACCATGCTCACAATCTTGCAGATCGCATTTATAAGCTATATATATTAAATGCATACATGCTTAAATAATTTCTACCTTTTTTCAAGAGTGACAGCTTAACTGGCCTTTGCCCACTGCAATATCTAAAATTGAGACACTCACATCTCAGATGAGATTCCCAGCATCACACTGGGACGCTTTCACCCCAAGTTGGGAAGCTGGTTTTTGATGGGTTCGAGAGCTGGATGTTATTCCCAGGCTATTTCCCTGCCTGTCTAGGCACAGAGCTAGGAGAGTGCATGCTTCAGGCTCTTGGTTTGGAAATCCCCATTGCTTGTACCGGGCTGTGAAACCATGTGGTGTGGTCCCCCCTCGGCACAGCCTTCCCAAAAGCTTTTTCATCATGGGTGGTCAAAAGTTGCCCCTTTCCTGAGAACACAAGGCAGAGCCTGTCTCTCTCCCACATCTCTCTCCCACTCATCTCACTTGCTCCCTGGGTGGGAAAAAATCCCCAAAGATGGGTGCCTCAACCTCCTGCCCTCATTCCCCCTGTACTTGCCCTTCTCCAGGTCCACTTTCCCAGAGACCACAGCGAAAGCTGTGCCCATCTGCAAACTTTCAATCATCTGCCCAGGTTATATCTTTATAATATCAGATTTTAATAGAGTAATACAGTGAGGTCATCACAGCCGGCTGCACTTTTATTTCAGGACGATCACTATAGCAGCGAAGGTCGAAACAAAACATATAGTTCACCAAAGCAAAGTTTCCTGGCTGATGGTATTCATTTTTCTTTATGAGCTGACTTTGGAAGACAGCGAAGCGGCAGCTAATGGAAACTCGAACGTCTTTCTCTCTCCCCTGTCTGCTCCTCTGTCTCCGCAGCAATCGAGATAAAGGTTAGACATCTGGTTCGGATCTGCTCTGTTTAACCAAAGAAAAGACCCGCTCCTGCCGTCTCATAAATCATCCCGCAGCTGGAGTGCAGCCCCAGCTATTTGCTGGGGCTGTTTACCCGCCACGTCCAATTTAGCCATGGGTTTTGCTTTTTGAAAGGCTGCGCTTCCAGCAAGCTGCCTGCTGCCATTTTGTGAGCAGTGCCCAGCTGCTGGGCTGGGCGGGTGGCAAGGGGTGAAAAATTATCATGGATTTAAAATTGTATCAGTATTTAAAGCCATCCAGGATGCCAGTCTCAGTGGCAGGCACACTAGCAGCAGTCAGCTCAGCTTGTGGGAACAGAGATGTTGCTCCCTGGCAGCAAACACCCTGCCCCAAAATGCTTATGGGCGTGCAGGGGCTGTAACACATGGGCAGAAAGCAAATTATCACCTACAAAATCTGGCATCTTCCAAATCCCCTTATCTCAGCTTATCATCTCCTTGTTACTCAGAGGTTTAATGATTTTAGGGTTGGGAGACGTATTATTTCCATCTCAGAAGCAGGAAGCTGAAGCAAGGAGGGACTAAGTGTAGGCTGATGGCCGCACAGAAAACCTGTGGCTGAGAAAATGCCCACGCTTATGTCTTAATTATCTGAGCATCCTTTCTCCAGGCTCAGCTGCTTCAAGTTTATCTGCATCTATGCTGAAGCACTTGGATACAGTCCTAATTTCCAGGAACGCCGTGGCATGGAAGACATCCTTCTCCTTAAACCCTTGACCTTGCAATGTCAACACTCACGGTGTTGGCCATAGCTTTGGCGTGGCACTGCTGGAAAACCCACTTTGACTGAAAGGAGCTAAGTGGGTACATGGGTTTATATGTGTAAATCTATATACTTTTAGACTGGCTTCTTTTACTGATGTAATAAACTTAATATTGGCTAATAAAATGTGTCAGAGCCACTTTGCCTCTCCTTGTAAAGGTTTCTCAAGAAGGCTATGATCAAATGCAAAGCTACAGCATTAAGAAAACCTAACCAAGCACTCAAATGCTGGTTCTTTCCTAAATTTAAGTGTCTGGCTGCAATGCTTAACTCAGCTACATGTCCTACTCTTCATTTTTATGATACCGTCAGTATCATAAAAGGTTATGTCTGTGCTCTGATGTTGAACCATGTGGCTTTCACTAGCAGAATCACAGTTCGCTTGCATCCAAGGGCAGCTTTTTCATCCAAAACCCTCCAGGTTTCAATTACAGCAAGTGAGATATGAGACTGACTATTGCAAAAGCCATGTAATAGTTTGTCCCAGGGACTGTCCACTTTCACCCTTTAGGGTAATTATAGGATTGCCCTAAATCTCTAGAGTTTTCTCCAGGTTAGACAAAACTTTACAAGGCTGACACAGGTCAGGTTGACCCTGCCTCAGAGACCTGCATACAGTCGAAGCAAGTCTTGGATTCAATGCTTTGTCTTCAAGTCTTAATGCTAATTCTGCCCCAGACAGCAGAGCCACCAGCCTTTATTTTTACCAGTGACCCTCCTCACAAAGTGTTTCATGCTAAGGTTGCCCAGAGAAAGCCACAAAGTCCTATATCCTCTCCTGCATCCACATCTCCTTTTAGGAGTGAGTCCTGATTGTCTAAATGTGTGCACCTGCTGCAAGTAAAGATCTTCAGTGTTGGTAGACAATACCTGCATTGGGGGTGGAAGACCTGGTAAAGGTTATGAAGACCCACCACATGCAGTGTGCAACTGGTGCCAAAGGGTTTCTGAAATGACACAGTATGCCTAGATGTAGGCAACTGTATCCCACCCATATTGTCTATACCAATGATCGGCCCTTCCTAGTGTTGCTTTGGGGTGCCTCAGGGCATGAGTCCCACAGGCAAGTTCTGCTCAAACATGTGGCCAGGCCTATCCAAAAGAAGATGTGAGTGGGTCAGAGTAGGAGGAGGATGCCAGGTTACCCTCTCCACTGATGCTGAACTTTTTTACAAGATGTCTTGGCAGTTAGCAGAAGTGATGCAGCTGTTGTGGTCTGGCAATGAGAGATGCAGTTTATAGGGAGCGATTGTATCTTTTATTAGGCTGATGTGCCCCAAGAAAGCAGATTTTCAGGCATACAAGTCCTGTTCAGGCCACAGCCCAAAGGTTTGAGAGCATCAGCCCAAACATGGCACACATCCTCCAGGGCCTCGCTCAGGGCTCATGCCAAAAAGATGGAGAGACTTTCTAAACAGCATTAGACTACAGAACAGATCTTCACCAGGAGATTTTGCTTCCAGTGAAGCTCTTTTTTTTCACAATGCCCTCAGCTTATGGGGAAATGCTGGGTTTGAGTCCAGCTTTTATTTCTTTGCCTTCTCACTCTCAGGCAGGGGTGGAAGACTGACACTGTACCTTTCAAAGCAAAATTGTGGGCACTTCTTATGCAGGATATTTAGATGGGATGCCTGCATAAGAAGTCCTGCTTAAAGGACTGTGTTCTCCGGATTACAACACATACATCCATCACATCTGTCTTGAGTTCATCAACACAGCGTTTATATTTCTTTTAGGATGCTGCAAAGAAATAGTTTCACAAAGGGGTGGGAACTGTTTAGCCAGAGCTAATTTGTCTGCAGAAAAAGACATTAGAGGAACAGCCCCCTCCCTTTACATGGGGGGCTTGGCAACGGGGGGGATGCCAGCTGGATCCACAGCACAGGCATCATAACAAATGGTGAAGGCCACCCCAAAAGCAGCAGGATGGGGATGTCAGGGCTAACCATCAGCAGCCAGGAGTGGAGCGTGCTGCTTGGGGCTCTGCTGGGCCAGGCTGAGCTATTTTTACTCCTGGTCTGGTCCTGCAGCCACGCTGGCAGATGTGCTCCCAGCTGCAGATGACTTCCATGTGTAACCCCGCGCGGCCGCTGGCCAGGGGCCCGGGGCGTAACGTGCTTCCTTAAAAGGCTCAACAGAGGCAACTGCAATGCCCCACGGCCCCAGGGATAGGAGGGGGGGGGGGGGGGGGGGGGGCCCTTCCCAGGCCACCCACCCCTCCCAGCACGGCATGCTGTGAAAGCCTGGGCTGCACCTTCACATCCCTGAGTGCTGCACAGTCCATTGAAAGCAGCTTTCCTGGGAAACAGAAGTGGCACCTGCATTGGGAAAACCTCTCCTGTGCTGCAGAGGGGTGGGAGGCCAGAGAGAAGGATGATTCATGTGTCGCTTTAACCTACCTGCAACTTCTATATTCTGTGGGAGCAAAAAAAAGGAGTCTTAGGCATGCTCCTGTGCCTGGTGAAACACAGGGCAGGCTGCTCTGTCCTCTGGAGACGCCACAGCTGGGTGCAGCCATCACAAGAGTCAATTATAATAATAAATAAAAAAAAGCTGACCATGCCCCTCTTTTTTAATGAAGCCCTTGTGACGTGCTCAGAGAGGGTGCCAAATAAACAGCACAGCTTCCCAAGCGTGTTTGCCAGGGCTTGTCCCCACTCGACCAGCGTCCCTGCCATCCCTGAGCCCTGTGCAAGTGGCTTGGTACTGATGGGAATTTTAGGAGCTGGGCTGGTCCACGTGCCAGGAATGGTATAAAAGCTGAGACACCTGAAAATGTAAATCTCTGTGGGGACAAAGCCCATAGTAGCCCTATGTGGTCCCCTTGCCACAAAGAATCTGCAGCCCCACTCACCTGGACAAGTCAAGGTGAGCCTCTTGGACCCCTGTGGATTGTGTGAAGTGTTGAATGGGGAATCTGAGGTGTCTGGCCAGCTTAATTTAGTCATGAAAATGGTGTTATGGAAGGCAACCCCTGTTGGGAGGGCTGCTTTCAAAGCCATTGTGTATAACACAGGTGGAGAGTCTCATGTTATGGCCCTTGAAGACACACCTGAAGTGCCTCAGAAAGTGGCAGACCGAAGTGCGGAGCAGCTGAGCACCAGGTCACCTTCTCCTCGTCATAGTCCCACCCTGACCCATGGAGGAAAACACTGGATAAGCCCTAAACTGTAAGCTTGGTCTCCTTTCCAAGATTTAACCAATGGAACCCTGTTCTCCAGAAGTGAGTAAATGCTCTCTCCCCTGTGAAACCACTCTGGTTTTGGCATTCAGCTGCCCCTTCCATGGCCTGTTCTTGCAAGGCTCACGTCTTCCTTCTCAGCACCTGCACCGGGCCGTGGGAGGTGTTAATCAACCTCTGCCTGCAGACCACAGCTGAGGCTTTTGAAATTTAGGACCTCAGCCCCACAGCCCAGAGCTGCCCCATGCCCTTGGGGGGCCAAGTTCATCTGCTTCATGCTTTCAGGGGGAATTTTTGGAGGGGCAGGGAAACATGCATTTTTTCTGTGAATTTTAGCTTCCTTAGGTGAGCTCAGATAATGACAGGAATACCCTGGGGTAAAAATCGTCATGGCTATAGACAGCGAAGGAGACACTCAAAACTGCCCATGGGGTCACTGAGCCATGTGGGTTAGAAGGGACCTCCAGATGCCTCTGGTCCAACACTCTGCTCAAAGCAGGACCAGCTGAGGCCAGGTTGCTCAGGGACATGTCCAGATGAGTTTAAATTGCTCCAGGATGGAGATTTCACAACCAAGACATCTCAGTTTCCACGTTTTTCCAAGCTGGAAAATTCCAGGTTACCAGCAGCACCTCAGTGATGTCCCCCTGAATATGCATACTACATCCATCCTCCCTATAAGGACCACTAGGATTTCCCTCCAAAGCAATGGTTTCCAGACCCTGGAAAAATCACTCCACTGATGCCCACCATGGCTTTTACAAAGACAAAGGCATGAGTTTCTCAAAACCTCCATTAGACTTTATTTAAAAGTTCTTTGTATAGACTTCCTGACACAGAATCCACAATAAAAATAAAATCACCCACCCACCGCCCCCCCTCCCCAAATTGCTTTGCTTTGTGTTTTATAAAACATACAACATCAGAAGAATGCCAGAGGCATCCTACACCACAATTTGAAAACTTGTTAACTGAGGCCTTGGTCCCAGCAGTGCATTTGCATTTGGAAACCTTGCTTCCTTTTCCTTGCTAGTTCAGTTGGCCATGTATGTTACAAATGCATACAAGAGATCTAGTTTGAAATCTAATCCAGCAAAAGGAGAAAAAAAAAATAAAAAAGGAAGAATGAAAAATTGAACTGCTTATTTATCAGAATTAGCTACTCTCTTACACAAAGGCTTCCCCTGTAAAGTTATGCTCAGTTATGAAAACAATAAAAGCAAGCATGTAACAGTTGCAGTGAAATTATTATGATTTTTCTGTCTCATTTTTTTTGTTGCCTTAGACAGGCAGACTGCCGGAATCAAAAAGAAAGGGTAATTTAGAGATGTGTTCAGACACAATAACAATCTGCAATTAGGTAAATATTTGGTAATGTTGAAGCTATACAATATAACCCAGACACATGTAGCACTCAGTCCACGAACAGTTTAGCACCATATTGATAGGTCATGCAGCAAAACACTTTCTTAAAGGTTTGTTTGGAAGTTAAAAGCATGAAATAGTACAGTGCAAGGTAGTCTATACCCTTAGCTTCTATAGGGGTAAGTTGGCAACGGCTGATACTCCTGGCTGTCTCAGAGGTATGTGTTGACAGGTCGCTGTCTCTATGTTCCTATCGTTGTCACCACGCCAGGGTTGATATTACCTGAAAAGGTTTGATGGAGAAAAAGAAAATAAATGAGGTTTTCCATGCATGGTAAGCTGTGCAGAATATTGAGGAGTTAATTGCCAGGACTTGCTATGGAATCCAGAGCACCGCAACCAAGCTCACTACAGCCATGCACCAGACTGGAAATGCCAGGGACTTGGCTGGCCCCGTCTCCAGCCATGTGTAAGCTGCTTACCAGGGATGCAAACTTTTTCACATTCTTTCTGCGTGTTAAATCTGTTCTCATTGCCTCCACAACCGCCGTACCAGAACCGGGCACAGCTCTTGGTCTCAGGGTCGTAGTACCATTTCAGCACAAAGTTCCTGCAGGTCCCCTCGTCTTTTTGCAGTCGACAGATATCCATGACTGCAGATAAAAGCAGGAGCAAGAAGAGTCAGCAATAACACTCCTGCGTGAAACACAGTCTCTCTGAATATATGTGCACGGTAGAGAAATGCCTGTGAGCAGGGCTGGCATGCAAGTTCAGAAAGGGCAACCACAGCATAGACTTTGCACATGTCCTGTGACTAAATCCCATCTCTTAGTTTGCAAAGAGAAAGTCTTTCTTTGGATGTCTTTGCCCAGGAGGACACCAGCCCTCACCCACAAGCCCTCAGCTGTGTTGCTGTTATGCAGCCATGGAATGATGCTGAGATGAAGAAAGAGTGCTGCACAGCACTGCTTGTCTGCAAAGCCCGCGGGTTTGCAGGAAATGAGTTGGCAGGTCTCAGAACTGGGAGAGGACTGGCTGGACTGCAAGGGAAAAAGTATCCGCACCATCATTTTCCTATTAAAAATAATGCCTTCCCCTGAAAAGAGAAATCTTCTGCGTGAAGATGCTCCCAGACCTACCACACACTGCCCTGTGGCATCCTGCATCCCTTCCTGGATGAGCAGGGAACAGAATAACAAAGTACCTGGATGTGTTAAAATGAAATTGCCAAATAAACAAATTCAAAAATTTTTAAAATCCAATATTAGCCACTAATTTACCATCATCACAAACAAGGCATCCCCTGCAGACAGGGATGCAAAAGCAGCAAGAGCCACCTCTGCTCAGCACTGCGTAACCATCAGCCATCATAGTTAGCCCTTTTTACCATAGCCCTCAGTCAGGCAGATCCCAAAGATTTCTGGTATCACACTCATTGCTGCCACTTATCAGTGGTACGGCTTCAAGCTGCTGGTGTCCAGCCTTGGGTATGAGTAAAAATCATTAAGTCATCAGTCAAACAAGTATCAGTAAAACAGCCAGCACTGAAAAATGAATGGGGGCAAGGGGGAATCAGACGGATGAAGTGTGGAGTTCCTCTTACTAGAGGGGTATTTGCAACCAGTACCCTTCTTTTAATTAAGGGGAAAAAAAAGTCTTTCACCTTCTTTCTTTTTTTTTCCAAAAGCAAAGATAAATCAATGTATACAGAGTACACCAGCAATGACTGCCAGGGAAATTCAGGTCTTGAAGCTATCTTTTGATAATCTTGTCTCAGAATCATGGCTTTTGTGAACCAGGTGTCAGAAATCAAGCTACTTAAAGGACTTGCCTCTTAAATTGTGGTTAATAGTCCCAAATATAGGGGAATATATAGTGAATATAGGAAAAAGTATATAGATACAGGGTGAATATATAAAAAGGTGTATCTGCAAGCAAGCTTCTTTGGGGTCTTATGAGAGCAAAGGCATGCTAAACACTTCTAAAGTTTTCACGGGAAGAAGGGTGAAGAAGATTATCCCTGAAATCCTGACTAGAAAGTAGGTCTGGCAACAACCCCAAGGCAATAAGAAAGCCCCGGCAACGGGTTTACTTTAAAGGAAATTGTGGCTAGTGTTGGCAGCTGCCCAGAGCCCAGGAGCACTGCAGCGAGGCTGGAATGCTGCCAGGGGAAGGCAGAAATGCCCAGACCAATGTCAGGCATGCTTCTGGGCAGACCTTGCCAAATATCTAAACTCTTTCTGCCCGCTCATTTTAATTGCGTTTTTTTCCCTCCATGCTGTGAGTGACTGAACAGATTGCTGCCAGAACAAGGCTGTGGTCAAGGGGGTCAGACTCAAGTGGCCCACACTGCTGCGGTCATGAAGGAGATTGGGTGGCTTGTTTGAGCAGTGGGTTTGCTGCAGAGATAGGAGGAGCTGGGAATATGTCCCTTCCGAGACAGGAGACACGTCTGAAGAAGACCCATCATCCTATTCTAAATGCAGCTTTTTGAAGCAGGATTTCTTTTTTAATCTCAGTTTTTCTGTGGAATTTGAAATCAATATTGACCTTCCAATTCAGCTTTGCTTTTAGGCTCCTACAGCCAAAAGCTTCCCCATGCCTTTGGCAGCCTCTTTGCCTTTTAGTATTCAGATATTTTCTTTTTTTTCAAAGTCCATCTCCCTTTTTTCCTGCCTTCCAAACCCCTGAAAGCCAGCAGATCTGAATACAAGAATGACTCTACCCCAAACCCTATGCACCCTTTTGGGAATCCAACCATTAATCAAAACATTCAGCTGATGGGAGGTATAATACAATTTTTCTCTGTGACACAGAGTCCAGGCAGCCCAGCTTTCCCCCACTTCATCCTCTTTGAGAGTGAAAGCAGCCTTCAGAATCAGCAGATGCAGAGGGAAATTCAACCACCATTTTAGAGGCAGATCTGGCTTCTGAAAAGCTGCTGAAAATTCTCTTGAATTGTAATCTTCAGTTTGCCTGCCCTAATATTCATACCATGGGGGCTTGTGCCACTCTCCAGTTTCAGAGCACCGTTAAACACCATCTACTAACGGCTGTAGCTGAACCACTGGCTGTAGCTGAACCACTGGATGGCATTTTAATAGGCACACTCCACCCCCCAATCTCAATACATAATAAATTAAACAAAAGCTCATCCAAAAATTTCAAAGAATTGATGGAGAACAAGAACTAGGGAGCTAAAATGTGTTTTAAGCTGTGGCTGGCTCTGGCAGGTTCAAAAGATGGGAACAGCCACCGTAAGCTGGCATTTTAATTCATCCCATGGAGAAAATGTGCCTGGACTCCTCAGTTGCACTTACATTTAATTTTGTCATGGTAAAAAAAAAAAAAAAAAGTATATATATAAAAAATTAATAATTCAAGGTTATCACAGCATTTAAAAGAATTCAAATGGGAGGTGGGTCTGCTACATGTTTTTACACCCAAAGAGCCCTAAGGTTTGGGAGACCAACTAATTTCTCAGTGTTGCATGTGGCTATGGTACCTGGTATGGGCTGAACTGAGAGCCCAACTCAACGCCCAGCATTTTAAAAGCTGAGCTGCATGTGGACTCCCTTGTCTCTTTTTCCACGGCAGATTCAAGCTCTGGTTTTGCAGAAAACAAAAAGAGAATAAAGTGCTGAATAGAGCGGGGGACCCTGGTGGGGTGGGCAGAGACACGAGCATCCCTCCAGGGCCTCTCGGTTGCTTTTCTTGACTATCTGCCCAGGGCAGAACGGCGCCAAGTTCATGAAATATCGCTTTAGCCTGAACAACAGTTGCTGGAAACATCATCAAGGCATGTGACGATGATCAGAAGGGGCTGGTCTGTGGGATGGGGCTAGCAGAAACATGCACCCTCTGGAGAAAAAAACACATCAGGAGGCTTCCCTGCTCTGTGAGGATGAAATCCTGCTCTAGATTGAAGCTACAGGTTTCTGCACAAGCCATACGCTGTTTCCTCTGGCTGAAAAGTCCTCAAACTGCAGCCAATGCATCTTTGTCTATGGTGACCATTTGCAGCCCAGAAGCACCTTGTAACCTCCTTTTGCAAGCAGCTGCCACCCCTGGCAACTCCATGGCTGGTGGTGGCCTCCTCCTCCCTTGCCTGCATGTTTCTGCAGGGTCACCCACAGCTGGACTCGAGCTGCTCTGCTGCCAGTGACAAAAATTCCTGAGTTTGATTTAAGGAACCTAAAATACACCTAAGAAATTCAAATGGGTGAGAGGGGTCCTTAATTTGCCTTTTCAAACCCTGTCATGCCCCTACAAGGATTAAAGCCCTGCCATTAGGTACCAGAGCTTGCTTCAATCCTAGGTTTCCCTCCAATCTCTGCAAAGGGCCCTGAAACACCATTAGAAGGGGAAGGTTGCTATGATAGCAGGGCTTTGCTGGGGTCAAGTTCCCATCCCAATGCCTTGCTGAACCTACACAGGTGATTGCAAGTCTTTACTTCCTTCCCAGGTCTTGAGGAGGTTTGCAAACACAACCCTTTGATCTCAGAAACTCCTTAAGGACAGGAGGTCATTGCCATTTTCCTGTGGGCTCCTCCCTCAACTTTGATTTTTATCTTTTGGTGCAAAACAAAAACATCTGCACGCAAGACCCAAGCCCCGTGCAGTAATTTTCCATCAAGTGTTTTGGTTACAGGCAGTGAAACACTTGCAATTCTTTGCATCTCAGCAAAGGCACACTGCTGAGTAGTGGCATTGGTTAGTCATGCAGTGATAATAGAAACTGCTTGGGGACTGTGCTACACTCCAGTTCAGCAACCCCATGCTTCTTACAAAATCCAGTGCATGATTTTGCCATATAGTTGTAGTTTGCACTCAGGTCGTGTAAACACAATGTGTCCTGGTGTGACAACATGCATGCAAGGTGACTTGCTCATGCAAAGCAGATGGTAGGGCATCGTCATGTCAAGGAGCAAATGAAAACCAAGTCTATACTACTGGTGATCTTGCATTGGACAAGCTTCAATGCATGCTATGAAATGGTCAAGGTGAAATAATGGATTTGCTTTGGTTTGTGATGATTAGGATATTGAGGGTGTTACCTGACAATAATCTTTTCTCAAGGGGTGGCTGCTGCATGGCTTTCTCAGCTGCTGCTGGAGGAAAAGGTGCGTGGGTTTGGATTATAAATTATGTTTTCTCTCCAATCCAAACATTATTTGACAATATGGTAAAATACAAAAGAATTAATCCCCGCATGGTACTTACATGGTTTTAAGCATTTCCTAACGCACTCAGCTTCAGCCTCAAATCTATTGGCATTACCACCGCAGCCACCATACCAACCCTGGCTGCAGATCTTGTTTTTGTAGTCAAAGAACCACACAATCTGATAGTCCTTGCACTGCATGCCCATGTCAAAGTCCAGCAAGCAAGGGTCTGGCCAATCTGCATGTCAAAAGGTGCAAAGGTTAAGTGACTCTGAAAGGGTTAAAAGCTGAAAAAGCAAAGAGATTGAAAAGAAAAAAAGAAAAAAAGCCCGGTACAGGACTGGTGGCATTTCCTTGTCATGTGACTTTTCTTGCTGAATGCAAACCTTCTCCAGCCTCCAGCTTGCCTCTCCCTGCTCTTAATTTTGTTGCACATCCAAGCCCCAAGTCCCTGGACCAAGGTGGTGAGAACCCCTTACTCCCTGCTGGTGCACGCAGGATCAGGCCCTCATACAACTCCCCCCCATCTATTTTCAAAGCTATTTGTCTTGGCAGTAACTTTTAATCCTTAAGTGTGTTTATTTTATCTCTAAAGGTGAGCTGCACCTGGTAGAATTTAAGGCTCGATGAGGATTTAAACATATGTTCCTTTCCTGCCCAGAAATGATAATTTAGGTCCAAATCCCAGTGTTTTCATTAGCAAAGATAGGCCATCCGTGCTAGCAGCTGCTTTGCCTATGTAAGGAGGGCAGAATCTGGGAATTCCTCTGAGGTCCAAAGGAATATTTACGCATGGGTCTCTCCCTTTGCACAGAGAACTACAGAAGACTCAGCTAAACAACCCACCCCAAATTCCCTGCACTGTTTAATGTCTTTAGCCTGGTGAAAAACTTCAGATTAGCTTCCTAAGGGAATGTTCCCCCCAGATTGCTGGTTGCCATAAATCCTCGGGCAGAGACGTTTGCTGCAAGTGGGTCAAGAAGAGGAGATTGAGAGGTCTGCATCTAAACACAAAGTCAGGACACAGCACATCCATTTTCCTTCAGGCAGACCTACACAAGCCTACACACCTTGTTTCCAAAGGGCTGGCACACAAGGGGTTAAACAAAGCCATGGGGTGTGTGTCACCTGGTGGGGACAAGGCAGATGAAGGCTTCAGAGGGGATGTCAGTGCTGGGGGAGGGACCAAATGAGTGGGAACTCATGGGAAGGGTGGGATGATAGGACATGCAGCAAGGCAGAAATGACATGGTCCTTGCCCAGCACAAGCTCTCGGCCTCTTTGCTGCAGCAAGCTCCGGTGGTACCACCAGCCAGGCATGAGGTCCATGCTCATCCCTTTCAACATGAGCAGTCAGAACGCAACAGCAGCTTTGCAACTCTTGGCTGAGCGCACTGAGCAGCAGCATTTCCCCATGCTCTCAAATCACCTCAGGAAGAAAATGAGCCACAGTGCAAGCAAAATATTTAGAGAAAAACACGAGAGTGATGATTCAGGGATGAGTTTTGGTTGCCAGATCTGTAGTTGGTGCCTGTGACAGGGCTGTGCTGCTTTATGAAGGCTGAAAGCCCTTCCAGACCCTTGGAGGAAGGGTTGCAGCCTGGCACTTATGGTACAACTGAGTGTAATAGTGCCGATGTAATGAGCTTGATGTCAACAAAAGCAATGAGACGACGTATTAACAGCTACAGTGATTATGGGTTATTAACACAGATTAACAGGATTAACAACAGAGTAGGAGCTGACAGCTTGCTCATTTAGCAGTTTACTACATACACCACTGGTGGTAGAGAAACAGGGGATGGGCAGGTGGATGAAACTGGAGGGAGGCTACCAATTAGCCAAATTTATGCAAATGTTTGACATGAACTCCCCTACAATCCCTGACTGTTGGTCAAGTCCTTGCCAAGAGCTGTGTGTTAAACCAAGGAGACAAGACCTATTCTTTGCCCTAAATGGGGAGCAAGAGTGCGAATGAGCATCAGGTGATGTTCTGCATCTACACCTGCATCTACACATGCTAGTGAGGCCATGATGTTGAAGGCTAACTCTGAAACTCAGCTAACATCGTATCAGGCCAAGGTGTTTTTATAAGCTGAC
This sequence comes from Pelecanus crispus, assembly GCF_030463565.1. Taxonomy (NCBI): domain Eukaryota; kingdom Metazoa; phylum Chordata; class Aves; order Pelecaniformes; family Pelecanidae; genus Pelecanus; species Pelecanus crispus. The sequence goes on along the minus strand of NC_134647.1, from coordinate 42,076,362 downwards.
AAGTAAAGGACACTTAATCATCCCTAATCAGAAGAACAAACATTTGGTATCCTTTAACCAAAGACATCCCTGAGCAACGAGACCTTGAAGAAGAACTGAAAAGCTGATAAAAGGGAACATCCTACCCCAGAAGGCACCAGAAAAACTGGACAATTGCTGAAAAACAGTAACTGGGGGAAAGGTAAAAGCAGCAGGGGGAGATCAAGACCACCAACTCAATTTAGGACCAAAAGGATTTGCCACCCCATACCCATAAGGAGCATGTGTGCTAATTTACATAGCAAATGAGGCTAACTGGAATATAGTTGACCAATAACAGATAGGATGGTAATTACTAACCAATCACCTTAAAAAGGATAATTACTAACTCCGTAAGTTTTGTGTATAAATAAGGCACAGAAAGTCTCATTTGGTATGCTAGCTTCGTGGAATTACCACCTAGCACCCATCTCTGTGCAGAAATGAAATAAAATCAATATCTTGACTCAGTGTGTGAGTGTACCTGCACACCAGGTAACGAACTCCCTTTGTGAGACAGCAATGGGGCACAGCCTGTCCCTGGAGAGCAGCCAGCGCTTGGGCCCTGGATCATCTCCCATCCTTGCGATGGAAGCAGGACCTGGTTTGAGTCCCCATGAAGATAACAGTGCCTTCAGAGGACTCTGGATCCAGCATGGGGCAGAGACTCCAATACAGGGCTCAGGTCTGCATGGACAAGGCGGTCATCTGGCTCATAATCTGCTGGCTCTGCAAAGCAAAGGACTCGCAGATCCTTTGCTCCTAGCAGAGCTCTGAGAAAGGCCGGGTTAGGGAGCAGGCAAGGGGAAGACCGGTGCTAATGGCCAGGCTCTCTGTGAGAGTCCTGGCAGAGACCCCAGCACAGCACTCCTACCATCGTCCGTACTCACCACTCTCAGGCCCTTCCAGTGGCTCGGTGTTGAGCATCATGTTGGCCAGGGACACCTTGGGCTGCGCCAGGGTCTCTGGAGGGGGAAGAAGCAGTGAGGTCAGCCAAGGGGAAGAGAACCTGCAGCAGCACCCTCGGCGCAGCCATAAACAAACTCACTGGCCCCAGCTCTGGCATGGAGGATTCACACAAGTCACAGGAGTCGGGTCTGGATCTGTTTGTCCTAGCACATACGTTTCAGAAATGTTTATTGGAGGCAGCTGATGGGATGAGTAATCCACAACTGCCTAGCCACACCAGGATGCGTTCACCTTGCTCTCCCCAGCCGGCAGCTCTGCTGCAGTCAGGCTCATCCTCGGGGGTGACTGTGAAGGAGCATCCCCAGCACCCTACATGACTCTGCTTTGGATGCCCCCTGCTCACCCCACAGCATACAACTGGAGGGCTCTGGAGGAGCAGATGTGGCCTCTATATAGCCAGCTTAGCTTTACTCTTCTGGCCTTAGAGAAGGCAGGGAAAAAAAGCATCCTCCAGAGGAGCAAATAGTCTATGATGAATCTTCTCTTGTTCCCCTGCAGCCGTCAAGGACTGTCCATGCATTACATGCCTCTCCTTGACCACACTCCTCCCATCATGGCCTCATATCCTTCTAGAAACTACATTGTTGAGGACTGTCACCAGGAGAAGAAACCCTTTGTGATGGAAAGGAGATCATGGTTCATATTGCATCATGCGCTGTATGACTGCACTATATTGCATCATGCCCCTTTCCAGGGAAACCCATGGTTCATTTTCCATGGGGCTGGAGGGCAGGAGGAGGCTGGAGCTACAGGAAGGGTTGGATTTGCTTTTCTCTGGTGGAGGGTATGAGTGTGGGGACAGTGCTACCCAGTGTACAGGTCACAGCTTGTGGGCATAGGTGGCATCACCGCTGCCTGCCCAGTTTGTTTCTGCTTGAGATTTACCGTATGGGAAACGCAGCTTGCCTGGGCATTGAGAGCTCCAACTTAGCACATGCAAATGTTACTTCTACACATTGATGTCTTTTCTCAACATTTTTGTGGGCACATTTATTGCTTGCGAAGGCAAGAGACTTCAGACCTGATCCAAAGCCACTGAAGCCAATGGAAAGGCTCTCTGTGGGCACTGACATTGACTCTGAAGTGCCAGAAGAAGCCAGATGCAGCACGGGCAGGACCAGCGCAAACTTCTCCACACCACTAAGCCAAGTCACCTCTACGCCAAACTATATAAAAAAAAATTGGCTGTGTCTTACATAGCAACTTCTGGCCATGCCAAAGGGTTTGGTGAGGTTTACATGTGATCTGTACATATGGAGCTTGGATCCCCAAAGGACTAAACCCTCTGTTTAAGTTCTTCGTTGTGGGGTTTTTTTGGATAATATAGTATGTGAAGCAGATAGGTGGCTATGGAAATGGTGAATGGAGAAGAAGCTCTTCTTGCTTATTTTGCAGTCAGGCTGGACTGAATTTATTCTGTGTTAACCCAGTTTGACTCGTTATTAATTGCAGCAATGCTGGCTGGACCCCACTAAGACCCATTGTGCAAAGCCTCCTGCATGCATAATAAGGCAAACACCACTCTGGGACTAGCTTTAATTCTCCCACAATCTGTGTCAATTTAACACCACTGAAGTGTCAACTTGCATTTGCCAAAGAAACACATTTGCAGCATTTCATAACCAGGTCCTGCTTCTGGTCTAGAGGATGCCAGACATGCAGTGACACAACTGAGCATTGCCAGGGCTAGGATCGTTGGTACCAGCTGATTCCCCATCCCTTACATGTTTTTTTCCATTATTTGTTTCCATTCTATGAAAAATAAATGTTTGTGTATTTTCCTCAAGAGGTACTTACTTGTGCTGAATGTCCCCGTGTAGGTAACTTTCGGTTGTGATTTCTGGTAGCCGGTAATAACGACAAGGTATTTCTGTCCACTTCTGAGTCCTCGGATGATGTGCTCAGTGCCGGTCAGGTTTTGCTTCTGCACAAGAGAGTGGTCGTGCGCTAAGGTGACGGTGATATCAAAAGCGTAGGTGTTGTGTGGCTCAGGGCTGGCCCAGCGCAGCCTGGCACTGTTCTCGGTGACATCTGTGATCTGGATGTCATGGGTCTTTGCTGCAATGCAAAATCAGAAGAAACACTAAGCAAGGACTTGAAGAGGAAAGGTCTCAAGGAAGAAGTGTCTCAGTGCTGCAGGATCTCCTTCCCAGTCCACAGCAAATAAATTTGTCTGCAGCCAGTTGTGGCATGTACAAACCATGTTGTGCTATCTCAGATGCCCAACCCAGCACACTGCAGGGAGGCTTTTTTTTCATAGCCTAGATGATTTACCAAGTGGTTTATTTGGGTTTTTTTAATAATCTGCTGCAATCTAGCAAATCAAAGCAATTTTTAATGAGATTTACACAGACTGAAACGTGATTCCCAGCACAACTTTCCCAACAACCGTAAACGTGTCCAGTCAGATCCTTCTCTAAGGTGCAATGGATTCACCGAACTGCTGAAGATCTTCAAGCAAAACCTGCTTAAGATCAAACATAACCTTAGACAGGTCAAAGAAGTTATTAGGAAATGGTTTTCCTGCTATGGCAGGGTATTGGATGAGACCTTTCTAAATGCTGCTTGGAAGCAACAGTGGAGCAAGGAACACCCAGAAATGTTTGTTCCCCAGAAGCCAATAAAAGCATTAACATTGCAAAAGCCAATTGCTTTTATTTATTGCTTTTTATTTATTATTTACATGGGGACATGCATTCACTGAGTGGTTAAGCATCCCTATGCTTTAACACATTTTCTTTGCTACTTGTTCAGCTAGTGCAGAGCTGCCTGCACCCCCTGGCAAAAACATATGGGAAAACTCCTTTACATGAACTGTACTCACATGAAAGAGCTTTAGCATTCCCAAATAGGTCTCCACACTGATTCAGTGATGAACTAACTGAACTAATTATATTAGCTGACAGAGAATTCAAACAATGCCATTGTATGAATCACCATAAATAGCAAAACTTAGCCAAGGGGTAATGCTACAAGGAAAACATAGAAAGCAAATGGCCAACACTAGAAAGAGAAGTGCTCTGTCACTGTACTACTAAGATAGGCATCAGATGACAGATTGTCCCATGTTTAGAAGTCCTGCTTGTCTTTTGCCTAGAGGCAGTCTGCCCCCCACCTGCTTTTCCACAAAATTCTCAACACAAGTTGACAAAGCCTTAACCCCCCCCCAGTGCAGATTTCCAGTTTTGCACCTAAAAACTTGTTTCTGCAAGCACGCAATTGGGCATCTTAGTGACATTTCCCATAGGAATAATCATCTCAGGGAGGAAAAAGCCACTACCCACTGTGGTACAGACAAGCAAGAGGCACTGCTTGCATGGGGAAAACCTTTCACATACCGCCTTGTCTTCTCCTGCCGCCTGCCGCAGCAGCTGTAGTGCTTGTGGTGCGGCCAGTGGCTTTGGCTTGGGCAGCAGTTCTTGCTGTGCTCTGTGCAGTGGTGTTCACCTGGACCATGGTGCTGGCTGTGGTCTGGTTGATGGCTCTGGTCTGGGCCGTGGTGCTGGCAGTGGTGGTTCTGGTACGAGTGTTGGTGCTTGCAACAGGCTTGATGCTCGCACTGACCGTGGTGCTGGTACTGAGGGTCCGGCTTACGGTCACGTTGGGTGCCAAGTACCTGTCAAAGCAAAAGCAGCTGGTATGGGGTTTTTTTACCTCCTATATAAGCAGAATTTTTGAAATGGAGAGGAGTTGACATAGAAACCATTGGCAAGAACACCCCCAAGGTCAATAGTCTTTGTCAGCTTTAGATATGCCCACAGGCAAGCAGTGAAAAGTGCTGCAGAGCACTGCCTATCACTTGGGGCACAAGTCTGTCTATACACCAGCTTTACACACATAAGAGTGAAATCAGTAGATAGATCTGTAACATGCCTGATTTCAAGGGGCTCAGCCTTCTAAAGGCAGGACAGCTCTGTGCCAGCGATGAGTGAGTCTTGGTGACACAAGCTTTCACTTCTGTTCAGAAAATATTAGGATATATTCTATGATGGATCCTGAATATCAGGTAGTCCAGGGCAGCCCAGCCTCTGAAAACAGTTCATTGAGTGGAAAACCCCAAATTAATAGTAATTTCTGGAATACCTGACCTGAATGATGACAGTAGCATATACCCCTTTCATATCCTTTATACATATATAAATATGAAATTTAACCCAAATTTAGAATTATATGTGTATTTGTCTACCCTTCTGTAGTAGATATATCTGTTGCTCTTTTGACACAGCGCTAAAGGAACTAATAAAGTGCTGATAATCCTGACTGTTAGCATTGAAGTTGCTTTTTCTTTCTTTTTCCAAACAGGGACTGGGAAGTGAAGGCTTCTCCCCAAGACAGGCTGTTAGCAAAGCTTATTCTCTTGCAGACAAAACACTACTTACACTTCTTTGTGCCCGGTATGCCTGGGGCTCTGGCTCTTGGATTGCTGATCACTCTGGAACGATTCACACTGTTTCCTTATCTCTGGAGACAGGTAGAACGCAAAGTCACCTAGAGACAGAGAAAGCCTGGCATTAAACACTGGTGTTGAGGATGGTGGTTACCTACCAAAAACACATTACACATATTTCTTCTTGATTAAAAAAAACCCTCTTCTCTTCTTGCTTGCTCTGATAAAAGCTATGGAATATCTCTTGACATTTGGTGCAGTTACTGCAGCATCCTGGGCTGGGAGATTTGTTATGCCCATTTACAAACATGAGAGCAGTAGCTATAAGATACCAGAGGGCTGTATGTCTTAGTCTGTCACATGTAAACAGCTTTCTTATAACAAGGCAGCTCTGACCACACAGTTAATATTTTTTCAAGAGTTAGATATTTCCAGGACCCCTGTAAGTGGTAAATGGAAAAAGCAAACTGAGAAAACCTAAACATTTATTTCCAGAGAAGGATGTGCTCATGTTTGCTTCCTATTCAGTGGCAATACATTCCTGAATCAGTGGTTTATTAGCCCAGTAGACTGATTTTTCAGGACTTTTTTTATAAAACTAGCTTTCCTAGAAAAGCCCCATTTCTTGTCTTTGCTGGCCAGGTCTGTTTAGGATCTCTGGCAGCTGGCTCTAGCTGGACATCCAGCCTGGGGTCTCTAGCTAAGCTGAGATACAAATTTCCAAGGCACAATCTGCACATCCCAAACACAGCAGCATGATTTATCCCTGAGCAAAGAATCCTGTTCATCTGGTCCTTAAGTCGCGTACAGCAACTCCAGATCTCAGCCTAAGCCATCCAAATGCCTGCGAGATGTAATATTTATACTGAAGCTGAGAAGAAAGATTTTCTGGCTGTTCAGGGAGCTCAGGGGGAGTGCTAGCAGGCTGCTGGGCTGCAGAGGGCCAAGAGCCCCAGCAGGACCAGACCCTGTGGGAGATGACGTAGATGTGACCGGCAAGTCAGGCAGGATTAAGTCAGATCCCACAGGTGAACCCATGGAGACCAAGTCAAACCAGACAGAAGTGCAAACTCTACTTGGTGGACCAACAGACTGCATGGAATGGGATGGGGAGGCCAAAGTGAACAAAACTGAGACATATTCAACTAGGTAGACCAAACTAGGTTTGTAGTTGAGCAGCAACAAACAGACCAAACAGTACAGAACATATAAAAAGAGACTAACTTCAGTGGGCCCCACTGCCCAAAGAGGTGGTCAGGCTAGAGCACACCCAAGCAACGGGCAGGCAGAGCAAACCTGGCAGATTAACCCCTCCGAGGTCACATGTTGTCCCTTCCATAATACTTTGGCTGCAGGATGTTATACTTACTTCTGATAAAAGACGGCAGCAGTCTCCCAAAGCGTAGTAAGGGCTCTTCATGAAGCTCTCCTGGTTTATCAACCAATTTGAAGAACACATCATTTGGCTCACTAGCTAGGCTATAGATATTCTTGGCATTCACCTTCCTGCCAATGCCCAAGATGACAAAGAAGTACCCTTTGCATTTTGCATTGATAACAACCTTCTGCAGGTACTCAAGTTCTTGTTTATTCACTTTTCCAGTCATCATCAGAACTATGACTTTTAGATCCCGAGGGTTTGGTGCACTTTCAAAAATATGAGCCATTGTGTGTTCAATTGCACTTCCTATAGCCCTTGTGCCATGGAGCTGGGTCATTTGGTTGTGAAGGTAATTAATGATCTTCTCTTTGGATCCATAATCAGTTAGTGAAAACTCAGTTTTTACTGGTGGGAAGCTTGAGTTGGTTTCATATTCATAAGGAGCTTGCTGGAGAACTGCCACTCTTGCATGGTGCTGAGATACTTTTGGCTCAGAGCTGATTTCCAGGTTACTTACGAGGTGGGAAATGTACTTCTTCATCTCGTTGAACTGCAGAGGGGTGGTGGACTCTGAGCTATCCATGATGAAGGCTATGTCAGTGTCTACATCTGTTGGGGCTGCCCTTCTGTCTCTGAATACAGGTCTCTGACTACCAAAACCACAGACAGGATCAGGGTCACACACATCTAGGGAAGAAATACAGTAGGTTTCACCTGGAAGAACTGAAGATGACCCTCCCTTATCATTGTAAAAATTTTGTGTCATATGAAATACTGTCAAGCTATGGACATTCACTGGTCCATTACTTGATACCAAAGTCACTTCATCCCAAAACATATTTAGCTATCCATTTAGAATTTTTACAAGCTCCTTTGTCCAAAAGGATCCCTGAAGTGCTCTGTCATAAGTGGCAGAAGGCCATATTTTAGAGCATTTAGCTATTGGTATTTGGGCTGTAAAAGTGGGAACTAGCCAAAAAAGGAGCTTCTCTTCACAAAGTGGAGAACGCCCAGCGAGCCTCATTCACAACGCCAATGTTTTCTGCTCAGCCTAAGAATATGAATCCCTTGTTTTCAGCAGCAAAAGGGCTTACTCCCAGCTGGGCTTTCCTTCTGCACCACTGACAGCTGACTGCTGCATGACCAGGATTTGGCACCGTCTAGAGGAGAAATTGGATGCTTTACCCAGACAAATGTGACAAGTCAAGAGTCTCCGGATAGTTTCATTCAGCTGACTGCCGCTGGTTGGAAGAACAATTGCATGTCCAACTGCTGTGTTGTTGATCTGGTTAGATGCAAACAGAAAAACATGGCATTAGTAATGTTGTCTTCTGTCATTTGCAGCTCAAAGTTAGGGGAGTGCAATCCACAACTCGAAGAGATTCTCCACTCAGCATGCTGCTTTTGGTGGATCCCATTTGGAGGAGCCTAATGCTCCCAATGTCAGTTAGTGGGACTAGTTTAGAAACATAAACTCCAAGAAAAGGGCCAAGCACTTGAATCAGTGCTCAGCGTGCTCCTCTGGGGTTTTTTTGTTCCTTTAAATTCCTGTACATCCACTCTCCCCCTGCCAGCAAAGCTACCATACTTCCACCTTCCCACCCTTTGCCTTTCTGTCAGACCTTTCTCACTATGGGGACTGTCTTTTCTTCTGTTTCATACCACAACTGGCACCCTGGAGCCATGGTCTGGGAAACAAATGACTCATCATAACCTCACTAGTGTTTCACAGCATGTGCTGTGTTTTGGATTTCTCTCCTAATAGACATGCTGGATGAGTTTGGCCATCAATGCTTTCTCAGTGCTAAGCACTTGAAAGGCCTGTGGAAGCCAACCACTGCCTGTAGGAGCAAACGCCATCAATATCCCCAGCAAACCAGACTGATGTCATGAGCAGAAAATGAAAGAAAGTGTGAATGACCCCAACCTCCAGAGCTCTGGTGAGAACTGGGTCCTGCCTGCTGGTGAGAAACACGGGCATGACCCCGGCATCGTAGAGTTTCAGCACAGCGTCATTGAGCTCTGGGGAGGCTCTTGTGTCCCCGTTGCTGAAAAAGACAGCCACCTTCCTCATAAGGAAGCCACTTCGGGCACGCTTGAAGGTATTCCTGGCCACAAAGGACATGGCGGTCTCCAGGCTGCGTGGCTTTGTGGTCAGAGTCGCCTGGAAGTTTTGGATCTGCTGGAGGAGGCTCGATTTCTTCCTGGCATCAGCAAAGCGGATCTCTGTGGTGACCTCATTGTTGTAGGTGACCAGAGCCACCCGGGCACCCCGAGGACAGTTGCTCTCAGCGATGGTTAAGTTGTTGACCACTCTGAGCACAGTTTGCTTCATCCTGTTGAAAACATCCCTCACGACACCCGAGGAGGTGTCGATAGCAAATGCCAGCTCAGTTGGGAAGACAGGGCACTCCTTGGGACCTGCCAGAAACATGCATTGGGAAGAAATAGTGCCCAAAATAGTTGTCAGGGTGCAAGGACCATGTCCTTGGCAGGGGTAAATCATTCATACTGCATACACGGGGAGAGAAACAATTCTGGCACAATGTCACACTGGGGTTTAAAGGACTGAAGGTGACTTACCATAGCAGCAAGCTGTGGAAAAGAGGGGGGAAGAAACACAGTTTTGTCAGTGTCATTCATGTAACATGATGGGCATACAAGGGTAGAGACAGGGAACTAGCAAAGCACTGATGTACTCACGGCATTTGTCTTTGATGTTCCGCACAAGTGCACATTGCTTTAGAAAATAAAAGAGAGGGAGAAAGGGAAAAAAAAAATAGATATGTGACACTGCCAACAAAAGAGTATTTCAAAACAAGAGATAAATGATGCCACACTTACATCTCTGGATTCTCCTTTATCACCTTTAAGTCCCTGTTTAAAAAATAAAGTCAAATTGAGTGCAAGGTGTATTTTCAGGGTGCCCCATGAACCCAGCTGGAATAATTGTTTAACCACAGGTCATGCAAAAGCTAAGGGGAAACCTGCCTGTTTTCAGTTGTGTTTCCAGCAACAGGAGGAAATCTTTTCCTGTGTGAGGAGTAAACCTAGCTAAGGCCAAACCCAAAAGTGACATTGATGATGATCTAGGTTCACATGCCAAGCAAGCCAAGTCACCTTGGCCTTCCAGGGGTGCTCTGTGCCAGTCACATTTGGTCATGGACCATATCCTGTGTGGGATGATAAATTATAAAGAGCTGAGAACTTCCTAGAAGAAACTTTAAGTGGCATATTGCCATGGGGAAATCCTAGTGCCTGATAAGAGCCTGTCTCCTGACTTTTTCCTTCTGCTGTGCATTGCAGTTTGAGCATGGGTGAATGATACCAATGATAAACAGCTAGTTAGGAATTTATAGAGAAAAACAAACAGGAATTCGCCCAAGTTGATATTAGCAGGAGATATATCTTTTTCATATTTTTCATATTTTTTCAACCCCTGGCACCGATAAGGACCACCACTTTTCTCAGAGAAGCAATCAGGAGTCTCTCCAGGGGTTGGAAGCCTGAGGCTCTGTCAGCAATGCAATGAACACTTACAGATGGCCCGGGGTATCCAACCTCTCCTTTCTGACCAGGTGTCCCAGGATCTCCTGCATTTCCCTAGAAAGAGAGAGCAGAGACATTCTCTCCATGAACATCTGCAAGAGGACTCCCAGGAGCATGGGCCAACACTTGAGTGAAAAGACATGTACATCTTTCAGGCTGTTCATGCAGAAAGGAAAAATTATGTCATGGTGCAACTTACTCTGCGGCCTCTGTTTCCTTTAGGGCCAGGGCCTCCAGCACCACCCCGGTCACCAGGTCCACCCTGGTTGGGGAAAAACACAAACAGCAGCTCTAAATCTGCACAGGACCATAGGTAATGGCTACATTGCTCAGAAAATTAATGCATAGCTCACACCATACCTTGGGCCCTGGGTAGCCTATGAAGCCGCGTTCTCCCTGAAACAACATAAAGGTTTACTTGAATATGTTTTAGAAAATGGGCCTGATTCTGCAGGCAGATCTGTAACAACTGAAGGAATTAAATGATGGAGGGAAAAGAGAGATTGCAAATTTATTTTGCAATTTTGTTCCTCATATGATTAATAAAAAGCAAATAACCACTCTTTTTTAAGGTCTGGTTGCTCCTTTAAGGCTAATTTCAACTGTAGAGCAGCTGTCAGAGATGCTGGCACATTGTTTTCAAAGTCCTAAAGACATTCATGGGTCTCTGGCTAAACGGTTCAAAAACATTATGCTTCCTCCTTGGAGAAGCTGGTTTATGTAGGCAAAACCTAGACGAAGGCAGAGGGGAAAGGTTTGAAGAGTCTTGACTGATTTTCTCACCAGGTTACACATAGGACTGATTTTTGTCCCTGTATGTATCTGACTTCACCTAGGCTTTGCCCTTGCCCATCTGCACTGGAGACCTTGGCTACTTCCTTGTCCTTGGTAACCCACGTCGGTAGATGGGCATGCTGAGCATACACCTACCTTTCTGCCTTTAGGACCTGGGCCACCAATTCCATCTCGACCATCATCACCCTAAAATTGGAAAGCCGAAGTCATTAATATGTGAATAGCTTAAACCTCACAGATCCAGCAGCATCAATAGAAAGAATTCACTGATGTCACAGGCTTTTGAGAAGTCCTTCTATAGATGAAATTATTGCAAGAAAAAAAAGCACGAAAAGGTGATGCCAAAACTACAGATCTGAATTCAAACCTGCTTAGTATACACATATAATGTCTAAAACCCAGGTGGAAGCCAGCAATGGGGAGCAGGTTAGGGGGTCAGTCAATGCTAGGGGTGTACTTATAGCTCTGTCTGACTCAAGCTTGTCCTCCCTTGCTTTGCACAAACCATTTTTTCCTCAGCTGACTCCTCATTATACAAAGTAATGGGAATCAGACCCCATGAAAGTGCTCACTTAGTCCATATGAACTTTTTATAGGTTACATTGGACTAGTATATGGGGTCAGCTCAGGGTGTCTACCCATGCCTCATGCAATGAGCCAGGACAAGTACAAGCAAGTCTGGACAGCCTCTGCCCTGTGGACTGATCTCTGAGGTGTTAAAAGTCACTTTTCAAGTGATTATATTTCATCTCCTCGAAGGGACTACTGTTACCAGCTATGCTTATGCCAGCTGAAGACATAAAGATGATTTCCCTCTCTCATATTGTACTATGGAGGACGCAAAGTCCACAGGGGAGCTAAACCCTCTGCTGCTAAGGGCTGTGGCCCAGCTGCCACAGGAGAGGGTCCAGCCCAGCATCCTTAAAGGTGTGAGTGCATGGCCACACTTACCATCTCTCCTCGTGGGCCCTGCTGTCCATTTGGCCCTTTGGGTCCAGGGTTTCCAGGCTCACCCTGAAAACAGGAGCATCTGTTAAAGCATGTGCTGAAACTCCAGGCAACTCCGAGTCTTTCCCACCCCATCAATGCTGGTTTCTTTACATAGACCAGTCTGCAGTGGTCCTTGCAGCAGAAAGTCATGACTGGACCTACATGGCCAGCAATGTTACAAAATGCTTGCTCTTTAGTGGGACCTTTAGTGATTTCAGGAAAGCTGAGCAATGGGACATGGGAGACCAGCCAGCTCCCACCACAGGATGGTGTTTGCTTTTTAGAAACACTGCAAAAATAAAAGCTCCCAAGCTCTGTGGATTTTGCCAGTGCAAACGGACAGTGGACCAGCCATGGAAATGAGCCAGTGTATGTGAATGCGGAGAGATAAAACCATACAGAGGGTCTGGAGAGTTCCAGCACAACCACCTTCCCATGTAGGCATCGGCTGAGAATCTGCCCTGGAAAATTACTTGGGAATCTCAGTTACTCTATTATTTTTGCCTTTCTGTTCAATGAAACGGGAGCCTAACGAAACAAACAGAGCACAGACCTTGCTCTACTCCACATCATGCAAGCCAGAGAAAATGAGCTAATTTCACTCCAAGAGGTTCATCTCAAGTATTTTTTTAAGCTCGCTCCTGTCCAGAAGCTTTTCATTGCTGTTTTAGTTGCTGATGCCCAATGCTCGTGAAGACATACCTTTTGTCCCAGGGGACCAATCCTGCCCCGCTCTCCTGGGGTTCCTGGTGGTCCACCACCAGCCTGGAACAGAAACAGGGAGAGGCCTGTTGGCAATGCATCAAGAAAACTGGGTGCCAGAAGCTAGGGGATTGGGTGACCATAGAAATCATGTATTAACTACTAGGGCTGGTGCCTCTCAAAGCACCTCAGAAAATTCAGAAGTCTAATTCATGGTCAGGAAGAGCTGAAGGACCAGGTCATTTCAATGCAAATGTCAGCAGCAACTTATATTGTCCCTAGAGAACCCCCCTGGGAAAGGTGTATGCAGGAGGGGCAAAGTCCTGCCTGGGATGGGGAAATGCAAGATGTGTGGCTTTATGGCCACACGTCTTGCTGGGGTATGCAGCAGGAGAGAGAAATAAATGTATGGGGGGCCCCCAGCAAGTATGTGAGATGGTCATGCTCTGGCTTCAGAGGTTGAAACATCATGGAGGATGCCCTGCCAGTCACTCAGGGATGTTCTTTACTTAAGATTGCAAACCATAATAGGCCAAACGCTGAAGTCCTGACCCCTTTGTGGTTGCTTTTAACTCTTTCTCTTCTGTAATTCTTGCTCAAGAAATCTTTAGCATAAGTTGAGAGAAGAATCATACTGGAAGAGTGTGTTATAAGAGAGTGAAACAGAGTTGGAGCCCTAGAGGGGGGGAATGGAAAGACACATCGGCTGCATCTTACTAGCTCAGTGAGAAGTTCTTGCTAAGCATAGTTGGGTCAATGGCTGAGAAGCAGCAGAATGGTTTACCCTGGGTCCAGGAATGCCCTGCTCTCCTCTTATGCCTGGTGTGCCAAGCTGGCCAGGTGGACCCTGTGCAGGGAGAAAAGAGAGACTGTGTCAACACACATGGACAGAAACACACCAGTGCTACACAAGATCGCAAGGGAAAGCAAACACTACAGCGCCTGAGAGATGGTTTTCAAACACGTCACACCTTGGGTGGTTTGAATGCAGTGGCAGGCTTGATGTCCCGGGGCAGGACATCCGGGCCACAGCACACCCCAAAATTACCCAAATCTCGACAGTCCTCGCTGCTGAGATTCTTTGAGGAAGTGGCTGTGATGAAATAACGAAACAGCATCATGAGGTAAGACATTTACTTTGCTGTAAGCTCACTGACCTGTGGCCCTCTCATGCCTTGTTCTCCAGCCGGCCCCGCTTGACCAAGTGAGCCCTTGGTACCCTTGAAGTGCAAAATAGGAAAATGCAGGTTAGCATGGGGAGATGTGGTCAACACTATGGGGAGGGAAAGGAGATCTCAGGGCAATTACAGCTGCATAAAGAGCAGAGAAGAACAGTTGTTTGGGGTTTTTTTGCAGTATATGGTTATAGCAGAGAATGAGCACAGAACTGATGGGGTAGTTTGCCCCCTGCAATCAACAGGCACCAATCTCCTTTATGCTTTGGCCCCATTATGCTGCTCTGGCAGCACGCGGAGACAAAGCATCTGACCAGGGAACACTGCAGAGAACAGGCAGGCCCAGGCATGTGGAGAGCTGGTTTTGCACCAAGTCCAGCAAGGAGCATACAGGGAGATGAGCCTGAGGAGGAGGAAGGAAATTTGGAGGAGAGAGGAGGCAGAGAGGAATAAGCAAAGCCTGCATGTCTCTTCTCTTGGCACATCTCTCTGGGTACTGTGGCTGCCTGGCCAGTGGTGTAGCAGGAGCTCCAGGTGTTGTCCCCATCACCACTTACCTTAACTCCTATTGGTCCCCTTCTTCCTGTCATACCCTGCAAACAAAGAAATGATGAGACTTGTTATGCAAGTATGTAAGCACAAGTTTCTGTATTGTTTTTAGATCCATGTATCCTCTTTTCTTAGTCCAAAATTACGTTTGAATAGTTTAAACTACTGGGGAGAGATGGAGAGAGAAATCCACACGGACAGCTCTCTCAAATCAAACACTGGCATGATTTCTTCTTCCTCACATCCCCTAACCCTCCTCCACATAGGTGAGTTTCTCCCTCATGTGTGCAGGAGCATGCCACAGTCGCTGGGCAACATGCCTCAAGGGACAGGCAGCAGCAGAGCAGCAGGGAATGCATCCCCAGACATCCTAGTTACCCCAGCTCCAGTTTAGTTTTTGCCTTTTAAAAACCAGCAGCCAAATGCAGATGCATATGCCAGAGTAAATCAGGTGTAGCTCCACTGATCTGAGCACTGAGTTACTTGCATGGGAATAAATTTGGAATTAGACCTTTAAAGCCTATACAGGACAGCAAACCATGAGGCATTTTCCTTTCAAGTTTTTTTTTTTCTTTTTTTTTTTTTTTTCAGGTTGAACTCCTGATGCTTGTGAAACAAAATACATGGACAGGCAGGAGGAAAAAAGTTATTGTTAATCTAAGCTCAGCCCCTGCTGACTGCGGGTCTGGCAGCTCACCTTCCTCCCGACTCCACCGACTTGGCCATCCAGCCCCGCTGGTCCCGGCTCTCCCTAAGGGAAAAGCAAAACTCAAGTGAGAGCCCCAAGTTGAGCAGACACTGGGAAAATAAGTTCAATTCTTAAAAAAATGGGTTATTTTGTGCTCTCACACAAATTACTCAATATTCCCACATTGGTGGAAATCCTTCTAACAGCTCGTGGAGACTTTCCATCAAGTTTCTGAGCTAGCACAAGCCAACATTCCCATTCTTTGCGATATGCCTTCTGACATTTTAAGATGCATTTTTATTCTGAGCTGATATGAAAACAAATGGGTTTTGAAATTTTCCAAGGAGTGTGTGGGATTTTGGATTTTTTTTTTTTTTCCCAAAGGCTTCAGGTGGTGCAGGATGTTCAGGTTTGGTATCATCTAAACAGTTCTCTGCTTTTGTATATGATCCACAAGAACATGTGAAGTTAATTTCTAAGTACAAAGTTGTTTTCAGTGATAATATCCCAAAAGGCATTGTGAAATAATAATAATTTTAAAAAAGCACTTTTTATACCAAACATCTAAACTGAGGTCTTCACAGAGAAAGGTTTGGTTGCAAACCATTAACATTTTTGAGTGGAAAAATATTCCATCTGAAAAGGCATGGTGAGTTTAAGAAATTTGCACCTTTTTGGCAGCATCCTTTTTTCTTACTTTCTCTGTCCCATCTTATTGTAAAAACCAAAAAACAACAAAAGACAACAAAGAAACTTTACCATTGGTCCTATTTCACCCTTTTGGCCTCTGGATCCCCGCTGAGTATTATCAGCTCCTGAATCTCCCTGAAAGCAACAAAACAATGAGAAACATCTGTGTAAGTGGGACATGAAAGTCAGGCATCAAACTGCTCTGCTATAGCTCAGAACCAACGTTTCTTTTTTTCTTTTTTGACTGAATTAGATGAAGTATTACTGGTGTTTTCAGACAGACACAGCTTTGCAACTGAGAAATAATAATATTGAAGAGGATGAAGGGGAATTTTAATAATAAGGCAACAGTGATTGACAGGTTGGTATCAAGAGGCATGTGTTATCCACATGTCATCTCTGAGTCCTTGCTCTGTCGCTGGACCTGCCACTGTCAAGCAGCATTTAATAAGCCTGAGTGCATGCTTGCTAATGACCCCCAGGACTGGTGGAAAGCGGGTGGAAAAATCAAGAAGATGCCTTAGCAATATTTACCGGGTCTCCACGGAGCCCACGGTCACCTCGTTCTCCCCGTTCACCTTTAACTCCCTTATCACCCTGTGGGAAGAGACAGAGAGTTAGCGAGAGCAGCCCTTACCTGCCAAAAGCATCTCTGCTGCCATACATCTCTGCCCATGTCCTCAGCCCCGAGGGGAGGGTAATGGCTTTCCACCCATCCCTGGCTCAAATCTACCTTTTCACCATCATTTAGCCATCATAAATGTGATAAAAGCCTACCCTCCTGCCAGAGTATCCCTTCTCTCCAGAGGAGCCAGGCAAACCCTTGTCTCCCTAAAAAAGAAAAATATTTTAGAATATTCGCAGCTTTCAAGGAGCTGCTTAGATGCTTCACTGAAGCATCTCATTATAAAGAGAAAAGCAGTTAAAATGACTGACCTCTTCTCCATCAATGCCATCCAGACCCATTTCTCCTAGTTCACCCTGCAGAAGAGAGGTGAGGGGCAAATGCTTACCAAGGGAAAGGGGAACGGGGAGGGGGATACTGACGCGTCCATATGCTCACGCTCACTGCTGTGGCATAAGGAAATAACTCCATACCTTCTCTCCTGGGAATCCCCGAGAACCCTAAAGAGATCAGAAAAGAGAGTTACTCCACTTTTGCCCAGTTCATTGCCGTGGCAAGCAGTGGGGGAAGCACGGCCTGTGCTTGGTGGCAGACCCAGAGCCAGGACTGGGACAGGACAGCCAGGGCTTGCTGCACCAGAGTTTGACTGGCCCTTGTTTCTCTTCTGCCAATCATCTCCTTCAGCTGCCTCCTCAATACTTGTGCCAAGATAAAATAAGTGGGTCATGAGGTTTAGCCAGCTGATCCAATAACATAGCTTACTCCTTAGCCACAACTCTTTCTCCACTGACTTTCTTTTCTCCCTGCACCCATTTTTATATGAATCCAGATCCAGTCCTGGTGCCTTTGTGCAAGGCTGGACAGCTTTTTAAAGAGACTCAGTGTCTCAGCTGCGACTAATGGGCTTGGTTCATGCACACCTCTGCTCCCTGCCAGAGGATCCTGTGGTCAGAGCAAATGGTACGAAACATCCCCTTAATATCACTGAATATTTCCCATAAATAATATGTATTTCACCACCTCTTCTGGCTTGTGGTGTGGCTTCTGTCCTGAACCATTTGCTCAAGGTTCCTCTTTAAAGCAGCAGCCATGGCTCACTTTCCTCCCTCCTCCCCAACAGCAGATTTCCATCCACACGCTGTCCCAGCCCTGGGCCAAGACACACACACACTACTTCTTCGTGTTAAGAGCAAATCCATCTCTTCTCACATCTTTCCTCTAGAGCAAGACTGCACAAAATAAATCAGCCTTGTCTGCAGATTAAGCCTGGGTCACTGGGCTGCCCTTTTGCTCTTCATAGCAATGCTAAAGCCATGACACCTGCTGAAAGCCTTGGTGCTTGGCCAGGTGGACACCACCACTCGAGTGGACTTGATGACTGTTGTGTGACATCCTAAAGCAGCAGGAGTTGTCCTTGGCAGAATCCCACCAGCTGAACTCTGGGTCTGCTCCGTGCAGGCTTCTTCTGCACGTACCTTGGTTCCTCTGTGCCCGGGGCATCCCTGGAAACCCTGTGTCCCGTTCACACCCGGTGGTCCACGCTCACCCTGTTGCATGGAGGGGAAAATGCAATGGTCAGGATTTGCCTGCTAAGCGCGTTTCTTCAGCTAACTGTATGCATCAGCCAGCACAGGAGGTGGCTTAGAAGCACGGAAGCAAACAGAGCATCAGGTTTTGAAAGGTCAACGGCCACCCCACCATCTCCTGCCCACAACCTTCCTCATGGAGAGACCAACTGCAAGTCTTCATTACTGAGAGAGAAACATCCTTCCCAAACTCACAGCTATGAAAGAGCTTTATAAAACTTCTTCAAAAATAAAATGACAAGACAAAACCCTCAGAGCTCTGCATAGATGTCTAAATCCCGTCCTGACCTTAAAGCCCCAGGAAAAGATTGCATCACACACGATATCTGATGGCAGCATTTGGTTCCTGCCTGTGCTATTGGAAAAGCGATGAGCACTGCCAGCCCCTTGGCCTCTGTTTCACCTCCTGGGTGTGATGTGTGGGGAGTTGTTTATTCCAGGGGTGACATGGGATTCATGAACTAAGAGTTTGGATGAAACAGTGCTAGTAAGAAGTCATGGGACTCATGTTGTCTGCCACTCTGATGGACAGAAACACCCCTTCTTAGTCTATTCTTGGACTAACTCAAATCTTTCAGCTGCATTTGGTATGGGTAACTTTGGTATAGGCTGAAGCTTTAATGAAGTTGGGGATTTTATTGTGTTCATAATCACCCTGCCCTGCTCACAGGTGTTTGGGACCAGCTGCAAAAACATTCCCACCTGCCTTGGAGGAATAGCACAGAGCTGGGTGACATCAAATAAAGGAGTTACTCCCTCATGTCATGCCTCCTCCAGTTCTCAAGAAGCTCCTTACTGACATTCTCCCAGGAGCAGCTGGGACCAGCAACTCAGGCCATCAGGTGGGGGAAACACAAAGTTCTGCTTGGTATCGCTGTCTAATCCAGGCCCACATCCCCAGCAGAAAATATTTAGTGAAAAAGCATCCAAACACTTCACTATAGTGAGGTCCCCAATTTGAGCAGTACCGTGCAGTGCAGGGGCAATTACTCACCGGTCCTCCTTCATCACCAGGATAGCCTCCATAGCCAAGATCACCCGTGGCACCCTAGAAGACAACAGAGAGGATTATGCATTTCTTTCATAGTTCTGTGACCTCCCTCTAAATTGTTATTCAACATTTCCCTAGATTTGTACAAAGCAGCTGCTTGGTCATCTATGTAAACAAGTTAATGAGAGAAACCGTCTCCCTTTGACATCCCTAAATTTTTTCACCCCCTCCTTCCAGCCACTCATCCCTGCCCTCTTGGTTGTTTTACAACACAGAGGCTGTGAGGAAAGGGAAGAAGAGCAGCTCAACCACTGTGCATGGCCCAGGGCCAGTTTTAAAAAGGGGGGTAAGTGGAGATGACCACCCCATTAGCATCACCCATTACAACGTACACAGCCTGCATGGCACCCACCTGTCACCACTGTGGGGGACAGTGACCTTGCACAGGTACCCTTTATCCTGAGATGAAGTGACCTACCTTTGGTCCTATGGGGCCCGGCACACCTTTGTCCCCTCTCTGACCCGAGCACTTGCATGGGACCTTGCAGCACGTCCTCTCTGCGATGTTGTCCTGCAGCAAAATGTACATATCAAAACGGGAAGATGTTAGAAACATGGCAGGGCCCCAACGCCATAACTGCTGCAAGCCCTCAAGTCTGTGCAATCGCTCCTGTGCTGAGCATGTCAGTGGGGCAGTATTTTGGGGTGTCTCTGCCTTGAAACACCCACAAGAGCAGGAGAAGGATGTTTGTGTTGGCAGACTGGTTAGGTTGCATGGTTAGGAAGCAGCAGTCTGCATTATGTTTTGGATGTCATAGACAAGGGTTTAAATGGGAACTGCATGGGGCAGAATTTGTAGAGAGCATTTAGTAGGAGATCAGTCCTCAGAGCGGTGCCTGTCACTGAAGAGAGCAATCTCATTTCCAAAGAAACAAATCCAGACTGTGGAATAGGCCATAAGAAAGTCATTGCAGTGAGTAGCTCACAAGCAACCTGCAGGCTGAGAGCAACTTGCAAGCACACAGCAAAAGAGGCAAAAGAAAAAAAAATATATGGATTCAGAGAAATCACAGCTTGGTTTTGCATCATCCAATAGAAAGAAAAAAAAAATCACTTTCTTTGCCAAGTGCATTGCTGGCTGCAAACATTTCCTGCCAGCTTTGCACATTTACATTTTGAAAGGACTTTTCTAGGCAACTGAATTACTTGGGGATGGGCTGAAGACTAGCTCTTATCCCAAAACCCAAGGTTCACTCCCAAGTGGCTGCACTTTGATTTGCAGAGTAGGGCTCAGCAAGGTTACCACAGGGATCAGTTATTAAGCCCAGTCTTATTAAATCTACTGGAAAAGGAGCTTAACAATGCTGGTAGCAGATATGAAGTTGGGAGGAACTGGACATACCTAGGTTGGTAGCAAATTAACTCAATGAACTCAAGTGGGACTACACACATGGGAGGGAAGTAAATTTATGAAGAAGAAAGGATAACTCCTTCATCTGTTAAAAGCATGTCTGAAATACACGCAGTGTATCAACTCAGGGAAAGAAACCTAGAAAGCAGTGCTTCTGCAAGAGATTTAGCACTGACAAGGCATTAACAGTGAATTACCCACAAGGTTAGAAAAACCCAACGGTATAAATATAGGCGGAGGGCAGGCTTTTTGACATGGCAGCTTTTGATGACATTTTATCCAATTCCATTTGACGTAATCCCATCGCACTTAATGTGCTGTAGCCTCGGCTAGAGTACAGCTTCTCCAGGAGTAGCATGAGACCGGGCAGCACCGTGATCTGCTCTTATCTTTATTTGCTGTGGCATCTGTAAAAAGAGCTGACATGAGGTAGGGAGGGGAGAGAACCAGAGCCAAGAGGGTGTAATTCAGCCACAGTTCAGCCCCACAGAACATCCAGCCGTTGGCTTTCTTCCAGCATTACAAGGCAGCACTGCCTGTGCCAAGTTACTTACGAGCTGCTCTGCCAACTCGAAATCCAAGTCCAGCAGATTAACTCTGAGCGGTCTGTTGTAGGTGAACCCACGACCAAACTCCAGCTGCATCACTTTGTCAAAATTGCTCACTCGGTCCAGCCCAACAAAGATGAGAGCGTTGACACCTGAGAGGGGGGGAAGCAGAAGGGGCTGTGTGATGGAGTGAGGTGCTCTGCAGAGCCTGCACACCCTCCCCTGCAAGGATGGGTTGTTATCCGCCTCTTCAATTGCAAACGGAGCTTATTCAATTGAGAACAAACATCTTCAAACACATTCAGTGCAAGTTACCCACAGTTAGGTGCCAGCAGGTAGCTAAATATCACAGGAAGGCAATGAAGAACAGCAAGTGTATGTAGAAATCATTAAATCCTTATTCACTACTATCAAAAGCTGGTGGATTCATGAGAAATGGTGGTAAAATGGGCCACAAGTTAACATAGACTATAATCACTGCCTTGGAGAGTAAAAAAGTTACCTTCTGTATGCAAAGCAGATGAAGCAGCCTCCAGCTGATCTATCGAGTCATCTGCACCATCAGTAAAATGGATTATGATCTGGGAGAGAAATAAATTTATGTCAGGACCCAGAATATTTCAGGTGTGAAACACAATCAATGTGCAACTTGAAGGGCCTTCTTCCAAGGGGCGTTTCATCTAAGAGGAGATGGGGGAACTGTTGCGCCCTTTCCAGGCCAGGAAGCTTTGCATTTCTGTGCCAGATCTCAGTACATGGTACCATGCATGTGTTTGTTCCTAAAGCATGAACAGGGAAAATCTGGAAAGCAGTAGTTTGCAGCCAAACAGTGCTCATGGGTACTGGCTGTAATAAATGTATTTATTTAATTATGAATTTACAGTTGCTTTGCCAACTAAAATACATCAGAAGTCAGCTTTTCTGGCCAACACCATCCCAGCGTCCTTGGTTTTGACTTACCTTGGTGCTGCCAGAGGGCACAGATCTGAATTTGTTCAGGTAGGACCTCAGTGTATCTGCCGTGAGAAAATAGGGCCCAAGGGTGCGCATGGCTTGAAACTTCTCGAAGAGCTCAGGCTGGTACTCAGAGAAGTCCAGTCCCTCCACAGGTCCCTTCTGAGACTGGGCCATGATGGCTACCCTGACATTGGGTGCCTGGTTCCCAGTGCAGCTTATCTTCTGCATCTGCGTTATTCTGTTCAGCACAGACTCGACTCTGGACTCCAGACCTCTCTGGGAACTAAATATATTTTGTCCAGGCCCGACATCTGTGACGTCAAAGCCAAGTATCACATCTAAGTCACAGTCTGAAAGGGAAATGCAGAAAGAGATGGGAGGAGAGCGTCACCATTGATGAATACAACCATTGCTTTTCAAGTAATGAATTTCCTAGTTATTCTATTAGTCATTAGAGAAGACACTCTCTGCACTGAGAGTGCAGAGTTCAACTGCCACCATTTGATACACAAGTGCCTCAGGTTTCCTTTCAACATAGCAGTGATAACCTGGGAAAACCTGCATTTTATTAATTTAAAAATATTTTTCCTGTGCAATTGTTGCTGTCCTGGTTTCGGCTGGGATAGAGTTAATTTTCTTCCCAGTAGCTGGCATAGTGCTGTGTTTTGGATTTAGTAGGAGAAGAATGTTGATAACACACTGATGTTTTTAGTTGTTGCTAAGTACTGCTTATGCTAGTCAAGGGCTTTTCAGCTTCCCATGCTCTGCCAGGTACACAAGAAACTGGAAGGGGGCACAGCCAGAATAGTTGATCCAAACTGCCCAAAGGGCTATTCCATACCATATGACATCATGCTCAGTATAGAAACTGGGGGGGGTTGGCTGGGGAGCAGCGATCGCTGCTTGGGGACTGGCTGGGTATCGGTCGGCGAGTGGTGAGCAATTGTATTGTGCATCACTTGCTTTGTATATTATTATTATTATTATCATTATTATATTGTTATTATTATCATTACTATTTTACCTTATTTCAGTTACTAAACTGTTCTTATCTCAACCCAGGAGTGTTTCTCACTCTTACTCCTCCGATTCTCTCCCCCATCCCATCGGGGTAGGGGGAGTGAGTGAGCGGCTGCCTGGTGCTTAGTTGCTGGCTGGGGCTAAACCACGACAGTTGCTTAGCATTGGGATGAGCCTACTAAACCAAGTCTAACACAATTTTGTATTTTCATCAGGCAGCCAAGACTGCTGCTTTCTCTCCACTGCATGAAAACCTGTCAGTACTTGCACAGTGTACATGTACCTTCTGCTTGTGCTTGAAGCGACCATCCTCCAGTTAGGGGGATGTATAGGAAGGCAAAAACCAGATGACTGATCTCAAGTCCCTGAAAGGTGTAGCCAGGATTTATATGGGATAGCTGGGAATTAGTGAAGAAAGAAGCATTGAAGTTGCTCAGCTCAAGCTCAGGAGGTGATGCACAGTCTGCCTTTCTGCAGGAAGATTTAGTGTGGGCTTGGAGCCACCCTACAGCCACCGAGCTGCCCAGTGGTCTGGAGCACAGGGAAATCAGGCTGCTGGATGTAATGTCTCCTGCGCCTACCTGGGCTTTCAAGCAGGGAGGTGTTTGAAATTTCTGTGATATTAATTACACTGGTGCTGCACTGGAGAAGCACTCACGGTCACCACCAGCAGCGGTTTGCTTTTCCCTGCGCTCAGTTTTTCATCTCTGTTGGAGCTGCTGCTCAGCTCAGGGCTGCTGTGGCTCTCCTTCAGCTTCCCCAGAGGTTTGGGAGATGCCTCTGCTTAAAAGCCAGAGGGATGAGCTGTGGTCAGTTGTGCTGGGACTGGAACTTGCCATACTGTAGTAAGTTCAACCAGCTGCTGGGAGTCTGGTCCAATGGCAATACCAGCTTGCTTACTCACTCCAAGTAGCAAAATCATGGGATTCCTTTTTAAGACAATTTAACCTTAAACTACAACCACTCGTGCCCTAGCTTTTTCTCATATACCTGTCATGAGATCAAGTGGGCATCCTGGACAATCTGGCAAGAGAAATTCCAGCACACCATGCATGCCAGGGACTGAATGGCCAAGGAGTCCAATTGGTTTGTTATAAATACAGTGGGCAAAACAAGGACCATCACTTTTCATTTTGGCACTAAGAAAGTTGGTCTGCCAACATGCTACTGGCATCATATGCCTACATATGTGGGGAGGAAGGCAGATTTAGTCTAAAGGCAGCTACATAAAGGAGCCCCTCCAATGCGGTCGTAGGAGGCCAGTGATTTAGTGCCTGCCTGTCACATCTGAAATTATTCCACCATGACTGCACCTCTGTGATGATGGGACACCAGTCATTCATGTGCTGAAGCACATGAACAGACAGCTCTTGTACCAAAGGCTTGCAGCCTACCACCACACTCATGGAGAAGGTCTGAGCCCATGCTGCACCTCAGGCTATAGGCAGAGCACAAGAGCAGGCTGCACAAGTCCATCAAAACGCGTTGGATATTAAAAGCCACCCTCGGGAATGACCTGAGCATATTATGAAAGGATCATGCTTACCTCTTGTAACGTCTGTTGTTCCTGGGCACAATTTCTCCTCCATAGCAGCTTCCAGAGTAACCAGGACCTGCTCATTCAGCTCAGATAGCTCCTGGACTGTGGACGCTCTAAAACTCGTGGCACTCTCGCTGGCCAGCCTGCTGACTTCCTTCAGGTCGATGTTTCTCACTCCAACTGCAAATACCTTGACACCTTTCTGTGCGATTTCCAAGGAGGCACTCGGCCCGTCGTCTGAAGACTTCCCACCCGTGACGATGAAGGCGATCTGGGGCACCCTCTGGTCAATTCGGCTGCCGGCCTCCTTCACAAAGTGTTTTGCTTGGATGTGCTTGATGGCTGCACCAGTGTTCGCCACTCGGCCACCTTTGTAGATGACTTTGTTGATGGCATCTAAAATCTGAGGTTTGGTGGAGTAGTCCTTAAGGAAAAACTCATCAGTGACATCTGAGTTGTACTGGGCCAGTCCTACCTGGATAGAATCACCATCCCTATAAATGGCATCCACCACAGAGTAGACAAACTGAAGAACTTCTTGGAAGTTATCCCTCCCCAGATTGATGGAACCATCCAGCAAAAACACAATGTCAGCCTGTTTTTTACCTCCTGAAAAGATTACAAAGAAAACACAGTTATTAATATTTGTTTGTGTCATCTATAACGTTTAAGATACTTAGTGCTTTGTGAAGTAGCATTGTGTTTCTCTCTTTCTACCTTTTTAGTTTCATCGGTCTTTGGCATGATTTTACATCCATGCAAGAAGCAAGGTTTTATACAACACATTTATTATACTTCATACAACATTACTTGGTTTTGTGATAGACGCCCTCATCTCATTTCAAATTTAATTCTATTCTTTCCTATGCTCAACAAGATCTTCTTCAAAGTCTTCTTTAAAGCAATGTGACTAAAATGTTGGAAATCAAAAGGTGTTATTAAGTTGAACATAAGAAAGAATCGTTTTCACATTATACAAATTCTATCTGTGCTTTCTACAGGGTAAATAGCAGTCTTACCAGGTCCTAAAAATCCAGGGGTTTCTGTTGTAGGTATTGGAAGCTCTTCAAGAATACTCTGCACCTTCTTTTCTAAAGTTGGGAGTCCTGTGAAGTCCTGTACCACAAGCACGCGCTCAGGATCGTTGGTAATGACCTGCAGCTGGTCCCTGTCCACGTTCCTGGCTCCGACACCCAGAGGTTTAATGCTGGTTGTAGTGATCACATTAGCAGGCCTGTTCACGTCATCCTGGGATCGGTCTCCGAGGATGATGACTAGGTGCTGGGGCACTCCATCTTCTATCCTGCTCCCCGCAGACTTGATGAAGTAGTTCTTCACGACGTAATCTAGGGCTTTGCCAGCATTCACGGGGGACCCCCCTCTAAGCCTCAAGCGGCGGATGGCTTGCAGGACGGCATTTTTGGACTTGTGGGTCTTCAGGTAGAACTCGGGGAAGACGTTATTGCTGAACTGCACCACGCCAATTCGCACTTTGTTTGGCCCAACTTCCAGCTGCTGAACAATTCTGCTGATGAAATCCCGAATGTGAGCTAGCCCATCGGGCCTAACACTGTCAGAGCTGTCAATAAGGAAGACTATGTCCTTTTCATCACCAGAAATATCTGCAGGCAAGCAAGAAGAGAGGAGATTATTTGTGCCAAGTCTCTGCTTAAGCTTTGCTGGAGGATTTCTGTGCTATCTGCTCTCATGCGATGTAAAACTGCACAGCATATTTTAGACAAATCTAAGCACGGTGCTTCAGGGAGCCTCTACAAAAGGGCTTGTGTGCAAGTGTGCATGTGTGCGTCAACAGTCTGCCTAATATTTGAAGCATGCATTACTCAGAGCCTTATCTGTTTCATTCATTAACACTGTCCTCCAAATTTGTCAGTTTTTCCAGCTTCATTTTGCCCCCGATTTATGTCTCTTTCCTAGAGAGCTGCTAAATGGGAGTAGGCAGTTATACATGTTGCAGTATTTGACTTGAAAATCAAGGTAGTTAATGTATTTAGGTACTTGACTGGAAAATCGTAAGCTATAATGTAATTAGGTACTTGGGTAGAACGTCCACATATCTAAAGTTTCCTTCTGAAACTGTACATGTGCTACACCTTTGCTTTTAACTAAGGAAAACCTTGGTTTATACAGAAAGAATGGAAAGTTATTTACATATTTGGGCAACATTTCCTTGAATAGCAACCCAGAGGCAGCTGGTGTTGACAGAGCCTTACCTACGGGGGGTTGCACATCTCCCAGCAGCCGTCTGATTTGGTCCCCAGTCAGGGTTTCAATAGGAGTCAGCAGCTTCTGCTCAAGGCTGGGCAGTTCCTGGAAGCTGGAGACTTGGAATACATAATCAGGACTAAGGGAAATCTGTACCATCTCCTCAGGTTCCACATTCTTCGCTACCACCATAGGTGCCACCCCCACTTGTTTGACTTGGAGTGATGGGTACTCTAAGTCATCGTCAGACTTGCGGGAAGAGAGGATGATCAAAAACTGAGGGACGCCCTCCTCTATGCGGCTCCCAGAGGGTCGGGTGAAGATGGTCTTTGCCACAAACTCAAGGGCCTCTCCCACATTCACCTGCTGGCCACCCTGTGGCCGCAGCCGTCTCACAGCACTCTGCACCTCATCCTTGGTGGAGTGGGCATTGAGCAGGAATTCAACGTGGGGATGCTCGCTGAACTGGACCACTGAAATCCTGGTGGTGTCAAAGCCCACATCCAAGTTGTTCACTATCCTCTCAATGAGATCACGGACAAGGTAGAACTCTTGGGCAGCATAGCGGGAGCCGTCAACCATGAACACAACATCCCTCTTCACACCCGCTGCAGGAAAGAAGGCAGCGGTCAGAAGATGCATCATGCATTGCTTATGGATAGCAGCTAAGCTCATCATCTACATCACTGGCCCATGCCTTTGGCCATGGGGAGGATGCTCATTGTTTCGACGCCTGTGATATCTCCTGGGAGCCCCAGCAGACAGCTCTGGGTTCAACACAGAGACAGGACCAGTCTGCTAGGCACATCCCCAGGCAGTACAAGAACAGCAACTTCCAGAGCAAAGGAAGCAAGAGGGAGCAGGGGAAACCTGCAACAATAATTCCTTGTGGGATCTCCACCCAAGGAAACGTAGCCTGGTGATGTTCCTTACTCAGGGCAGGTTTCCAGGCAGCCTGAGATTGTTTTATACTCAGTACCACCCCTCTTTCTTTGGCTTTGTCCTCTAGGAAATCTTCTATCCTATTATTGTCTCAGCTTCTGCCTTTCCAGGATGACTTTTTGCTTCCTAATACCATGTTTTCTGCAGTGGTAATTCAGGTCAGAGCCTGAATTATCTCTGAATATCACACTGATAAATGGGGATGGAGGAAAGCAGTCTGGCTCTGAAGAGAAGGAACAGATAGAATAGGATGGTGGACTTCAAAGGGACTGATCTGGGGTGGCTACCCTTCATCCCAGGCATATGCTGGTTGGATTTCATTCCAAGCGAGACCAGAAATGGAAGATCTGATCCTTTTCCTGATGCCTGCTTCCAGTTTCCCTTCCCCCAGTGAACAAACATGGCAAATGTAAGACACATCAGCAGGTCTTACATTTAGCAGAAAGCTGACCTTGATTTATAGTGTTGTGAAGGTGTCCCTGTAGCATCTAAATGACACAATTTCCACTCGAGGAGGAATAGCATGGACTTAAAATCCATCAACTTAAAATAAGATTAAGATCATAGCATTCACTTTATGGGTCTTCCATGTGGATACAACATGGACCACCTTGAGGGACTGGGCTTAAAGGTGGCTCAGCTTAATTACACAGCTCCTACCAACCCTAAATACATCAACAGTGAGACCAAGATGGACTTGGAGTCTTAGCCGTGACCATCTTTGTTTTTCTCAGTTTGTGTTGCAACCATGATGTTACTAAACATCATATTTTGCCATTGGCTCTTGGTGCAGACACAAACCTCTCACCTGGGCTGGGTGATGTAAAAACCAGATCAGGGGCAAGTGACTCTATCTCTTTCTTGGTCAGCCGGATGACTCTGTTCGAGATGACCTGCTGCACTGTATCCAGCTGGCTGAAGTCAGGCACAGAGATAGCAAAATCTGGGAGAAAGGAAATAGTCTGCAGCTCTGTGAGGTCAGCATTTCCAATCCCAATGCCAAAGGGCACCGTGCCACTCATCTTCAGGACCACCGAGGGCCTCCTCACATCATCCTGGGACCGGTCAGCAGTCAACAGAATCAGGAACTGCGGGACGCCCTCTGCTATCCTGCTGCCGCTTGACACCGTGAACACATTCTTGATGAGATAGTCGAGGGCTGCTCCAGTGTTCAGAGGAGATCCTCCCATAACCTTCAGCTCCTGGATGGCACTGATGAGATCTGCTTTGTCTTCATGGGTGTCAAGTAAGAACTCTGGCTGTATGACATTGCTGTACTGTGCAACGGCAACGCGGACCTTGTCACGACCGATATCCAGGCTTTCAACAACTCTTTGGACAAAGGTCTTCAGTAAAGGGAAACCTCTTCTGACACCATCCGAGCCATCAATTAGAAACACCACGTCCTTCTTGTCACTTCTCTCAACTACTGTTTGAGACAAGTAAGGGAAGGGGGGAATAAGTGAGATTCTCTTTTGCAGTGATTATTATTCTCCGCATACATTGAACCGAAGGAGTACAAAAGCTCGGGGAGGGGAAAGTGAGGTGTCAGGATGGGTCGTTTTGTTCCTTTGCTATCGAATGCAATCCCTGGTGAAGATGCAGATGGGTGGAAGTTGGTGAAAACCGCAGTGCAATGCATGCCATGCCTTACCCACCAAGTCATAGAATCATAGACCCATAGGAAATAGGGTGCCAAGCGACTCCGGGTGCCATCTCCTACCTGAGGCTGGGAGAAGCCATCTGCTCCCAAGGGGGCTGGGAAGCTAGCACATGGCTTTGCAATATGCAACAGGAGTCTGGGGCATCAGGGATCTTTTGCTCCCAGAGAAAATTGAGTTTCTGAGCGAAATGGCATACTGCAGAGAGGGTGCTCACAGGGAGCTGGTGAAGAGAGGGAGAGAAAAGCTTTTCTGAGGCATAACTAAACTTCAAAATAAATAGTCCTGCACATGCTCAGATAAAATAAGAATTTGCTGGAAAGGACATCCAACTGAAAATGCTGAAATGCTTTTCTAAAATGCTAGACACTGTTGGTTGGGTTTTTTTTTTTTTAAAACTAACTTCAAGCACCAAAAAGTGCTAATTGTGACCAAACATTCTTCAAACATTCTTTTTTTTAAAAAAAACAAGACTGTGAAATTACAAAGATCAGAGAACTATTGATGTGTTCTGCTATTGAGTAAGAGAGTTGCAGAGCTTTGGCTCAGCCAAGCATAAAACATCACTGCCTCTTGAACACAGCAACTGATGGATGGCATCCCCCAAAGTGCAATTGGCTTGTTTATAACAGGGTCAAGCAGGAGCATCTGTCCCTCTGAAGAAAATCTTATATATCTGCTTATGAAGGCTAGACATATAGAGTTAACAAGGACAGTTGAAGTCTTAATGCAGACTTCAGATCAAGTTTAAGAGGAATGTTGGAAACTTCGTGGGTTAATGCATGGGACTGGAATATTAATGTAGCTTGTGTTGAGCAATATAGGCAGGAAGAGGGAGCAGACATTGCCTGGTGTATCCCAGTTTCATACAGGTCCTCTACAGTTCAGGAGCAGGGGAAGAGGGTCCTATCAAAAGTCTCTGGGTAGCAGATAAAGAAGAAAAAAATATGGCTACTCTTACGAGGTGGTTCTCTTTTACTCAGAATACTAGGAAAAGTAGGTAGATGCAGCTATTTGTGAGTAATTAGCACAATTATTCACAGTACTTGGGGGTCAAGGTATTCAAAATGATCTTAACAAGACAGAAATGGTTTGAAAAGGGAGGATGCAATTCAAGAGCACTAGTTGCACTAGTCTATGTTGAGGCAGAAGCTGCACAAATATGGGAAAGGCAATGACTCCGCATGGAAATGATGGGGTAAGAGATGACCAGGGGACACCATTGTTACGTTCTGGTCATTTGGAGCAGGCTGATGTTGGAGAGACAAGGGTGAAAAGGTAGAAAACCTACAAGACCTACAAGGAAAAATTGAATGAGCTGGGTACACAGCTGGTGACACAAGGACTGAAACAAGACATATGTGGCAAGCTTAAAGTAAATGAAAGCCTGTCACACAAAACATGGGAATGAGCTGACATCTGTAGCCTTCTTGAGTTGAGAAGGAGATGTAAAAGGCTTAAATTATGACTAGGAAGACAGAGGTTTGACATTAAGGAAAAGTATCTGCTGATACAGATAAAAGCAATTGAACAGACTGATTACAGAGGCTGGGAAATCTCCTCCACTGGAGGGTTTTCAGAACAGATTAGAACAATGTCAGCTGGTTCTGGACTAGAATATCCTGTTGGGGACAAGGGTATGTAGCAGATGGCACCCTGAGATCCCTTCCAGCCCTATTTCTTTTTTATGTTTCTATGATTCTAAGTCCATCTGCCCAGGACTTTTATGGAGAGATGACGTGGATGTTAATACACTTTTCCTTGTCCCCATCTGCTGTTGGGAGACAGGTTAATTCTCAAATTAGGGCTGCATCAGGAAATAATACAGTTGGACATGCATAATTTCCAGTACCACAGCGTGAATTTAGAATTGTGGTCATGTGCTTCTTTTTATGATTTTTTTTTATTCTTCAATTAATCCATACTCATCTACTGAGCTTGTAGCAGTAACTGAGTCAAGAGCATCTAATTTATTGGTGCATGGGTACAAAATGTAGAAACTGCTGTCATATCCTGTAGGAGATA
This sequence comes from Pelecanus crispus, assembly GCF_030463565.1. Taxonomy (NCBI): domain Eukaryota; kingdom Metazoa; phylum Chordata; class Aves; order Pelecaniformes; family Pelecanidae; genus Pelecanus; species Pelecanus crispus. Next base: position 42,044,940 of record NC_134647.1, on the reverse strand, counting down.
AATGGAGCAAGAGTGAATCCAGCACACTGCAATGCTTCTTACTCCTTACCACTCCTCCAGAAAAGGGTGGATGGAAAGAGAAATCAAGACAAGCCTTTATTTGCTGCTTCTAGCCCTTGCCCAGTGTTGCATATCAATTTATGCAAGAACTCTGGGGCAACAACTCTGTTATTTCAGGTTTGTACCATGTTTTACACACTGGTAACAGCACCTACTGCAGCTCTTGCAGATGAACAAAAGGCTTTTTCCTCACCCATCTTTAAAATTCAGTTTGGATCTTAATGCTTTGCTGGATCAGGGTCTGACCAGAGGAAAATCCAAGTACAATAGCAGTTTCTACATAATCATTTTAAACATCACCAGACCCAATTGCCCCAGTTACCAAATTAAGGGTGGCATGTAAGTGGTGTCTTTCAGCCTCCTGGAAACCCCAGGGGTCCCTGTACCTGTTGGCTGAAGCTGGATAGTTTTCAACAGGTTGACTATGTTTGGCTGAATCTCTGAAATCTCAGAGAGGGAGTCGATGTTCAGAATGAATTGTGGGGCGTAAACAATCCTTTCCAGCTCTACAGGGTCGGCATTTTTGGCTTTGATAGCAAAGGTCACAACTCCAGCTTGTTTCAGAGCATCTGACGGTTGCTCCACATCATCAGTTGATCTCCCAGCAGCAAGGAGGACCAAAAACTGAGGAACCCCTTCTTCAATCCTGCTTCCAGCTTCCTTCACAAACAGCCTCCTTATAGCTTCATCTAGTGCAGCTCCAATGTTCAGTTGCTTCCCAGTTTTTATCTTCATCCTTCTCACTTTGAGAAGCATGTCTTGCTTAGACGGGAGTTCGGCAAAGTCAAATTCAACTTGGATGGTGTCACTGAATTGAGCTACAGCTACTCGTGTGGCATCAGGACCCACATTCAGGTCAGAAATGACTTTTTGTACAAAGTCCCGGACGACAGAAAAGCTACCCAAGAGGTTGGCTGAGCCATCAATCAGGAATAAAATATCTTTCTTGCTTTCTAGAATAAATTCACAAATGAAAAGAGGGGAAAAAAAGATATGAAGGCATTTTTCTTCTTAAATGTCATCCTAGAAATGTCTCTGAAAATTAGCTGGGTTTCAATATGCAAAGCAAGTGATTTTCATTTACCAAAGTGTTCAAAGGCTACAGGACTAAACAGTACCTTTGACTTATTTATCTGAGGAGGAAGGGGAAGCAAGGACACCTCTATCCTAAGACTCAGTAAATTCAGGCACCACATAGTCATATCATATATTGTATCACATCACGTCAGTCATATCATAAATTGGCTCTTTCATATTAGGCCAGTGATGTTTATGATCTAGCAACACAGGCATGAAATATAACAGCAGTGGAGGGTTGAGGTTTTTTTCTATTTAAAGGTTCAGTAGATAACAATTAGGCATTAGTTCATGCACACATATGCACACAAAGCATATTCTGTGTTCTCTTAAAGTACCTCTCCCATTTGCATCACAAGGAACATCTAATCCGTAGGCGAGTTATGATTTTGGGAGGAGAAAAAGCCTTTTACCTGTTTTTGTTTGATGCCCTTTTAATTTCATTGAATATCCAAGGCAAAACCAAGCATCTCATATCTGTGTGTCTTAACATCTTTCATATTAATCTTAATGGTCTCCTTTCCATACTAAACAATCCTGGTTGTTCTTATGTCTTCATATGCACATAGCCACAATAAGGGGATTAATGAGCAAATACCTGTTTAAAAAAGGTTAAACTTGCCAACAGCTTTTGGGTTTAATGTTGGAGGATAACTTTGAATATTGCCAGTCAAATTCAGCCTCTGTGACAGCCTGATGACAGCACTTTGACAAGGTGGCTCTGGGGAAAGATTCAGCCACCTGTACCTGGCTAGACCTCTGCTCCTCTGTGTTCTTTTGTACAGCTTTAACCTTTCCACACCACTCCTTGTGGCAGAAAGTGCATGCTCTCATTGTCTGAGCTAGTGCAGATCATGCATTTACAGGTTGTGACATTATTATGGCAACAGAAAGGGAACACCTGAGTAAGTGACTGGTAGGCATAGACTCATTCGAATCCTCCTTCAGTCTTGACCTGCCAAAAGACTTAAAATTGTGCTGTCTTTAAAGTGTGCTAGCAATGACTTGAACAAAATGAAAAGCTGCCAGTGTCAAGCCACATATTGATGGTTAAGCACAGCCCTAGCTCCCCTAACTCAGGGCCTAGGACAGATGTGAATGTGTACATTGGGAACAAACAGTCAAGAGAAACAAGAATAACTTAATGCAGTCAACACGAAGGAAGGTAGGTATTACCTGTTGGGGTGAGTGGAACCTCTTCCACACCTCCACTAACATATGTTGTTATAGGCTTATTTAACTCCTGGGGTAAAGCTGCCAGAGCACTGAAATCATCCATAAAATATACCATTCTTGGATTAAAGGCAATCTGTTCGAGTTCTGCCTTATCCGCACTCCTAACTCCAATGGCAAAAGTCAGCACTCCAGCCCGAGCTAATTCATTGGAAACTTGCAAGAAGGGATCAGCAGACCTCCCTGCTGTCACCAGGACTAGGACCTGAGGCACTTGTTCATTTATTCTGCTCCCACCAGCTTCAGTGAAGTGATTCAAAAGCACAAAGTTCAGTGCAGAGCCAGTGTTCAGCACTGACCCTCCCTTGGGCCTCAGCTGCCCCATATGTTGAATTATGTCTGATTTGGTTTGGTACGAGTATAGAAAGAACTCGGTATTAGGAGTGTCACTAAATTGCACTAAGCCAACTCGAATTTTGTCACTGCCGACATCAAGGTAGTTAACTAGGGTGGCAACAAAGTCACGCACAAAGGGGAAGTTGGCATTTCCGACGTTGAGTGATCCATCCAAAAGAAAGATGATATCCCTTTTGGTTACTTGAACTGCAGTAGAGCACAGAAAATAACATGAGACATCACAGAAAACAAAAATAGAAATTTTTTTTTCATGTGTGCATACAGCATACACTGTACACACATGTAAACCTTGTTAGGAGGAAGGGAGGAGAAAAAGACAAGAGAAAGAATATGATCAGCACAGAAGTAACAAGGACCTTGCTGGAAATGACTAAATTGGGCAGGGGAGGTTTCTGACTTGTATTGAAAAGTCTTTTAAATGTCAGGTTTATCAATTGGGCTCAGCCTCTGCCATGGCAGATGTTTTCAATGGCTGCTAATACAACAGTTGCGTGCTCTGGGCCAGATCCTTAGCTGGCAAAAGGCAGCTTCACTGATTGTAGTGGAGCAACACTGAATTATGCCTACAGACACCTTGCTTATCTACAAGTCACCATGCATTTACTTGGGGCTTTCCAACAAAGCTTTAGGGAATGTTTCTGCTTTCTTGCACCTAAAGTGTGCTTTGACACCCAGCACTATCACTCCCTTATTAAGCAATCCCCTGTTCCACAGGGATGCTCCCTTGCATCCCTAGATGTAGACAACCATGTTCTGCCCTGCAGTGACTTCCATGGTCTTGCTGTGCAGCCAGCAGTGGCTGGCTCACAACTCAGAGTTAGGCTCCACTTGCATGGGAAAACACTTCTGCCAAGTAACAAATTTGGTTGGTATTTTGAGTGGGTATTAAAAATAGCTTTTACTGATAGGCTTAGAAAAGCTGGTCCAGATGAGGCTGCAATGGCTGTCTGAGACACCTGCCTTTTTGACATCTGCATTTGATGCAGAAAACTGTATTTTTGATGTCTGCAGTTATTGGCATCCATTTTGTGGGCTGTTGAAGGGGGAGAAATTTCCCACTTTTTGCAGTAACCAGCCAGTTCTCAGCTCCTTTTTTAAGGTTAAATCCTTCCCGGGCTGTCTCCCAGCATCTGAGCCCCAAGACACAGATCTGCAACGTCACCCCAAAGACACCACAGGACCATGCCCCTGTGCTTTTTGCTCTAAACACGTCATGTCCAGATGACAGATCAAAATGCCAAAACATTAAATAAGATCTCAGAGGAATACTGAGCAGGCTCATCCAATGCATCCCTCTGCATGCTTTCCTCCAGATAAGTTATATATTTATGCCTATTGCTGATCCTGTTCGTTATCTTTCTGTTTAAAACATTTACCTATGGGTATATGGCTATATTCATCCATCTCTCTAGCTTGCCTTGTCCCTGTAAGCTTGCTGTCCTATATATAAAATGTGTAAATACTAAGATATTAAAACCAAAAGGGAGAAAATGGCTCTTTGGTGTACAGGCATTGCTTTCAGTTTTTACAGATTGTCTTGGTTTTCTGTATTTTTAATTTTTCCCAGAAAAGTGCCATTCAAGGCCCAGGGTGAGATAATATCTAGTTGAAATGTAACAGATTGCCCAGTGTCAAAATCAGTTACGTTACTAACAACAGTCATTTTATGGAGTAGGATATGATTACTTGCTTATTGTGTATGTGAGTATCTGAGAGTACAGTAGAGCAAAAGGACTGGAAAAAAGGAGAAGCTGCATGAATGAGCTTTAAAGAACAAGAAAGTATAGGAACATTTTTAATTTACATTGAAAAATAAAAATGTCAGGTTTGGTGTATAGCCATGCAAAACTGTATTAGCAGGAAACACATTCTGAAAAAAATGCTTATTAAATGATAAGTCCCGTGATATTCATCTTAATTAAGGACAAGTATTGGCAAACTGATTTTCAAATGTCTGCTCTTCATGTAAATCGGTCATAGGCTTTAATTCTTTAAGGACCCTTTCCAAAAACTGTTTCTTTTGCACTGTGGTTTATAATTTTAAATTACTTGGAGAAACTAGAAAAAATATGGACATGGTTTGACACCCACTTAAGCCAACAGGAACCTTACTATCGACCTACATGGGAGATGGAAGAAGTCCTGGTTTTCTAATGTCTATATGCCATGAGACAGAAATGCAAGGTTCAAATATGATCTAGCGCAACATTAATTCAGCCTTGAGCACCTCTATCCAGAAGAAATCCTGAGAAATTTGTGATGATATCTCTACGCAGCTAGAACACCTCTTGAAATGCAGGGGAAACTGCCTCAAAGACATGACTCCAGCGACTGGATTGCTTCCAAAGTCTACTGATGTCAATGGCAAGACCAAGTAAAAAGACTCCACTGGCTTCACAGGGCTTTGGATCATCTTCTAAACAGACTAAATTAAAATAAACACTGCAATAGTCTCATATGCCTCTTAGGGCTTCAGCTGAGTAAATGATAAGAAAACTGTAAATATGTTCTTAAAGGGTGAGTTTCAGTCCAACAGTGTCAGGCTAGCTTTCTCTGAAAATCTCCATGAACAAACTTGCTTATTTTCTTTACACTCAGAAGAAACTTTTAAGCTTTCTTGAGCAAATACCCACTATGAATGATTTTCAAACTGGGGAAGAGATTATGACATTCACAGTGTGTCCTGTTCCTAGGTTACACAAACCCTAAGTGAGAGAAAAAGCCTCCACTGAATGATTCCAGTACCTAACTAGTAAAGCACATCTTCCACGTCCAGGCCTTTAAATCTTGGTAACAAATATGGAAAGGGACAAAAATCTCCAGGAAGGAATGGCAAAGCTGTAACAACAACCACGCTACCAAATTCACCAGTATGTTCTGCACATTTTGAAAATCAAAGAGACAACATTTAGCTATGCTGAAACATGTGCTTGATGCTTTTTTCCTCCTTATCTCTACACATCAGAGAATAAGAGTTGACAAACATATAAACTGTATCTCCTTAATTAGAAAAAGGTAATTAATTACCTGATGGTGGTTCTTGGACAATCAGTCCTCCAGAGAGTGTCCGGATAGGCGACAGCACTTCAGGAAGAATGGCTTGCATGAACTGAACACGGAAGTCATTTGGGTTGAACACAAAATCTCTCTCATGGGCAATTTCTTGAAGTTCTGCCAGGTCAGCATTTCTCGACCCAATGGCAAGGATCACTATCCGGTTCCTTTTCATCTCTGCCGCGGCTTGGTCAACGGCATCCCTGGACTTACCACCAGTGATGAGCACCAGCATGGGGAGCACCCCTTCCTCCATCCTGCACCCGACAGCACTGGTGAAGAAGTTGTTCCTCACAAAGTCCAGTGCTGAGCCAGTGTTGAGTGCTGTACCACCCATAAGCTTCATTTTCTTCACGTTAGCCATCACATCCTTTCTGCTCTGGTAGGTGTTAAAATGAAACTCTGGCTTCACAGTGTCTGCATACTGCGCCACTGCAACTTGGATCAGGTCAGGTCCAATCTCCAGCCTTTGGACAATTTTGGCAACGAAATCACGAATTGAGTTAAAGGGGCCAGTCCCCAAAGCAGTTGAGCCATCTATCAGGAAGACTATATCCTTCTTGTTCACTTCAATAACTGTAAGTAACACATGAACGTAATGTTAGTGGAAGCCTTCACCACACTCTGTGCATCAATTCTATGTCAACAGTTCAGCAATGTTTAGGACTTCTTGTTTGCTTGAAGCACTGTTACTCTCAACACTTTTAAAAGGGTCTTGCTTTCAAAACAGCATTATTATTTAGGCTCTAGCAGAGGGCTAATAAGAAATCTGATTGAATGTTTCCCCTTTCTGAAACACAGAAGAGTTGAAGAGTTGCAAGAATTGGATTTTTTATAAAACTTAATATTAAAATGCGTAATATGTCAAAACAAGAAAGAAAGGCAGTCAGGAGAAATCTTATCACTCAGCTGGCACATGAGATAAAATAAGCAGGCGATGCTCCCTCTACCTGCAGTGGAGCCATCTGAATCATGCCAGAGCATGGTTTGGTCTCAGAAGGATTAGGTTCTCAAGAGCAATGATGCAAGTAAATAACAGTCTTCACTTACTCAACATACCTGGACTTTGCGTCTTCACATCCTACATCTTATTCCTTATCTAACAAAAACAAGTTATGATTTTTCTTGGCACAGCTAGCCCAGTCATGGAAGAGCTGAATTACATTCTGGTTGCCATGTCTTTAACAAAACGGGTCCCCTAGGTTGTAATCTCTGAAACTTTATTATTGCTGATGGCACAGGACACAGAAAGAGCACAATTAGCTTTCCAGTTCCCTGGCTAAGTTTGAAGGAAGATAGTTAGGGAGGAAAAAAACCCTGCTGTGTGGCATTGGAACCAAAGCACAATCATATTTAATGCAGCAAATGAACACAAAAAAACAGTAAATATTAAAAAGACAAATACCATTATGAAAAAAGCATTATACATGATCATCATGGGAGATAATCTTAATCCCATCTTTTAGACAACCCCACTCACATCATCCCCTCCCTGATTTCATGCCATTGAAGTGAAAAAGGAAACCTTGTGTTGCTTCCAGGTTATGCTGGAGCATTATGGCTCATTGTGTTAAGTTGAACTTGGGGTGTCTTTAAATTGCCTAGCCACCTAAGAGCTCCTGAGATGGGGTCAATATTTAAGGTGGCAGGTCCATCACCTCCCAGGCTCACTGCTACGCCCAGCGCACAGTGTGGGGGAAGAGGAGACCCAGCATCATCGGGTTCTCACACCCCTCAGGGCAAGTGGTAGCAAACACTCTCCTCCTGCCTAGATGGAAAAGGGCAGCCCTTCAGCCCATCAGGGCTCCTCTGTGTGGAGGCTATTTACTTTGGATTTGAACAAAGAACAAAGCTTTGGCTGCAGTCCACCTTGGCCAGACACCAGCTGGCCATGAAAAGCAGTGCTCCCAAAAGCTGGTCTCTGTCAGGTTTCTCAGTATGGGTGAGTGCCATGAGATTGGGCTACCCCAAGGAGTGATTTAGAACTGGAGATGACATCTGCGACTCGGCTGCCCCCGGACCCCAGAAGACCTGCATCCGCCAGCAAGTGTGAGCCTTTGCAAAAGCCTCTCACAGACTCTTGCTGGAAATTGTTTTATTAAGGACTGATTGTCAAAATTTGAAGCTCAAAATAGCCCGCCATATTGCTGTTGGACACAAAATGATGAGAACCTGCACAAAGCAAATGTGGTGGTACCCTCCCCGAGCCACAGCCCAACATGAGCTGCCAGTGGCTTGCAGTTGACTGCCCAGGCTGTCAAAACAGAGCTACTCACAAAACAACAAGGATTTGTTTAAATGACCCCTTTCCCTGAGCCATGATTTCCAGCATTCATCCTTCCAGCCAGGTTTTTTTCCTCATCAGTTACTCCGAGGAGGAGAGGGCTGAAAACAGGAAACTTTCCAAATGGGTAACAAGGGCTGAAATCTCTGCTTTGTATCACCCAGGAGAGATGTCCAAAGTGCTTCCTTAGCTTGTCAGCAGCTAGATACCCAAAAATGGAGACCCTGGAAAATTTTGACTTTATATAGAATTTTGTGGGAAGCATCAAAGGGGCTTTGCAAAGATGAGGGAGGCTGGGAAGGAATAGCTCCCTCCATTACTCATTCCTCTTGCAGCTCTCAAATCCTGCAGTGTGTTTCCTTAGAGAAGAGGAATGCAAGAACCAAAACCAAAACTCACAGGAAGAAACACCCCACGGTGCTATTTTCAATGGACACAATTAAAGCGAACGCATTTGAGCAAGGATGCACACATCTCATAGGGTCTGATCCAGAGCCCAGTAAAGCTGATGGCAAGTTTCCCAGGAATTTCAAAGGATCTGGGATCTTTGACTCTAAAAGTTGGGAACGTTGGAGAGTGTCAGCATTGAACCCAGCCCTGCATATGTCCCTTCTCATTGCCATCTCAGCTACCTTTGGTGAAGCACCTCATCTAATTTAATGATCCAGGCTCCCCCAGTAGCTAAAGAAGAGAGGAGAAGAGAGGCAGAAAGGCACTCTGAGACATCCATTCATCCCAGGAGGACTAGCGTACAGCCAGAGAACTAAAGTGAAACAAGGTGACTTCAGTATTTCACAGGAACACTTGGCACCTCAATGGGTTTGGCATCCCTTTCGGGCTGCAGCGTGTCTCCCAAACCAGTGCTTTACGCTGCAGACTTCCGAGGCACTGATGTGAATCAAGCAAACCAGTCAAAATTAATTTCCATGGATGCTAGGGAAAGAAAATTCCCTAAAGCTCCTTTGAAAATAGCCACTTCACCATTTAGCATGGCCAGCTATATGTAATTGCACAGGCTGATGCTACTGTAGTACCTTCTACAAATGAACTGGCATTTTAAGTGAAAAACATGCAAGCAAAGATGAAACCAAATGTACCAACATTTTCAACCTTGCCATTTAAGCTGTTAAAAAAATCAGAGGAGCAGAAAGAGAGGTTTTCCATTGACTTGCATGGGTCCTGGCATGCACATTTTAGCTAGACATGCAGACTTCAGCTTATTTAGCTAAATATGGTTCTTGTGGGGTGCTACAAGCAAAAGTTCTTTATGTTCTTTCCTGGAATAAACAAGGCAAGGTCATAAAATGATCTTTTAGGCAAATTCCTCCCTTTGATTTGAGCCACGGGATAGCAATCATGTTTAGACATAGATCAGCGAAGACATCTGGAATGCAGTTTTAAATGTCAACATACATCATGAGTTGAACAGTATGTACAGAACTCCACACTGGCACTTGGATCCTGAAAGTGTTGTTTGCATTAAGCGTCCTGGTAATTAAGTGCAGCAGCATCAGCCTGGTCCTTTCCAGAGGCCTCTGAAATACGACATGTCTTTCATAAAGCCTCTCTATCAGTAAATTTAACTTAGTCATAAAACCATAGGGTGAGAAACTCTTAATCACCTACTTGCTCCATAAATCCAGATGTTCATTATTCTACTGCCCCCAAGCTAATTCTAGTCCAGAAATAGTGTCAATGGGGACTTACGAGTAACAAAGTGACCTAAGTGGAATATTGACACCTACATTTTCATTTCCCATGGCCTCATGGAAAGCTGTAAACTTTCTCAGCTTATGGATTGAAGGGAAATATATGTTAGCAAGGTAGGGATTTCACTTCAGAAGAACTAAAGGCTGTTTTGGTTTTAAGTTCGACAACACAGGAATTTCACCCTTTTCCCAAGGATGCTGCACAGTTTCTATGAGGTACAGAATTTTACTGTTTTATCAAGCTGATAACTTCAACTCTGTGAAATAAGGATCCATTTAACATGCCTGTTATCTTCCCCAGTCAAATTTCATCTCAGGAAGCTTTCAACTGACATATAATGTAAGCTTACGTCACATACATGTTTTCAGAACTGACAGTGCTGCAGTATTTAACCCCAGGGTGCTTAGATACCCCAATAAGGCTTATATGAGCTTTTTTATATTCTGCACGTGTCCTTTAAAACCCCACACCATGCCAGCTCTTGACACAAAACCTCACGGTTTTCAAAAGATAACCCACTGGGCAAATGAGTTTCTGCACATTAGCTGCAGGACTATTCATCTTTCCCATTGTTTCTCTATAACCAGACCAGAGAGATGCATCGCAAAAATAAAAAAAAAAAATTAGAAAAAAAGATATGTTTTTAAAGCGTGCAAAAGCTCATTCATTCATCGATTTGTCAAAATGCAACAGTCTAGAAAGGCATACATACCTTCAGTCACAATGGTTGGGGCCTCTAACAAAATGAGTCTTTGGGCCACTCCAACAATGTTGGGCAGTATTAATTCTCGAAGAGCATCAAGGTTATGGATATCCAGGGCAGTAAATGCGAAGCTTCCATCAGTAGCAATCTGCTGCAGCTCTGCACTGTCAGCATTCAGGACCCCAATGCTAAATGAAAATATACTAGCTTGCTTCACCGCTAACAAGCCCTCTCGGATATCATCACTAGACTCTCCACCACTTATCAGCACTAAAATCTGAGGCACTGCTTCCTCTATCCTGCTGCCTCCCGCCTGGGTGAAGAGGTTCTCCACCACAAACTCCAGTGCTGCACCAGTGTTCGCTTCCTCGCCACCGCGGAAACTAAGTGCCTTCACGGCATCCAGAACATCCGCTTTTGTGGAGTAGCTGTTCAAAGCGAACTCGGTTCTGGGTTGATCACTATACTGCACCACCCCAATGTGTATTTGCTGAGCTCCAACTCTGAGGCTTTCAATCAAATTTACAAGGAAATCACGTATGGCTTGAAAATTGACACTTCCGATGTTGTTTGATCCGTCAATAAGGAAAATAAGGTCAGCGGACTCTTGAGCTTTAAAAAAAGAAATGCAAAATGTGAAAGCATTAAAATGAGTGATTACATGCGGTTGTACAGTGTTCTGACATGTTTCTTGGAAAACCAGTAAGAAACACGAAAATGAGAAAACAAAACACATGTTCGCTCAGGAGGTGATGTCTGCCTCTTAGTTCTGCATTCTGATTGAATACAAGCTCCCAGCCCCATCCCAGTAGCATCCGCTATCCATCAAGAGATGGTTCGAGCAGATACAACCTGAGCCAGTGGCTGCAGTTACATGGGGGGGTCAGCATTATTGGCATGCCAGGAGAAAACTTGGCAAAAAATAATTTTTTGAAATCTAGATCTGTTCCATCAGTGGCCAGTACTATCCAAAAATCTGGACAGAGCCAAAAGAAAAAGGTGGATTTGGGTGGTAATTCACCCTGAAGATAGCAGGTGAGGACAGTAATATTTGTAAGAGGTTTTCCTCATTGCAGTCTCTCTTTTTTTTTTTTTTTTTTTTTTTAATAAGAAAAAAGCCACTGTTTACTGGATACATGGAAAGTTTCAGCATCTCTGTTGCAATTCTGCTCTTTTGCTCATTAAAAACAATGGCTGAATATATTGGCTTCTCCCACCATGAAGGATTATTATTTGAAATGCATTTGTTAGAAACAATTGAGAAGGTTTGGTTATTATTCTTACACTGTAACTCTTTTACCAGCTGCCAGCATACACATGATGGTAATTGTCCAGCAAGCTGACCCGCACAATTGTCATCCCATACCACACAAAAATTGTCTTGCTTTAATTATTTTGCACAAAGATGCATTATTATCGATAGAGGGGTCTGGTCTGTGTTTTTTTATATGGACTCTGGATATTCAATCAAGGAATGCAGAATCAGGTTAAAACAGGGTGATGAAATCAGTCATGACACAATTATCCAACTCTATTTGTTGTGACTATACCCAGATGATCGCAAGCATCCGCTGAGAACATACACACACCAAGCAAAACTTTTATATGGCATGAACATGGTTGTTCAGGGGGAAGCATTTTTTGCTGTGACACTTACCGAAGCAGACCCAAAATGCCCTGGTGTCTGCTCTTACTCCTTTTGCTCAACTAATTTTACTATCAATGTCATCAAGAGCTGTATGCATGCAAAAAGGGGGGGAAGAAGACCCCAAAGCATGCTCAGATGTTTCCAAGCTATCACTCTCCAATCTCATTAAGAAATTAAATTTCAGACTATTTGCAAATGAATGACAAGCAACATTTGGAAATCCCACCCAGCTCTCAACTTTTGAAAGCCAAAGGTGAAACCAGTAGCAAAACTGGCATATAGTTTAACAAGGCCAGGAATAAACCCGTGGTCTTTGCTATTAACCAGCAGTGTCAATTAGTTTAGGTGTTTTTCTAGTAAATGTTTTCATGTATCTCAATGCCACCAGGAGATTCAAATAATGCTGCAATTCCAGTGACAAAGGAGAAGGCCTCCAGGGCATCATCTCTTCCCTGGGCCAACTCAATAGCCAGTGTTGGCTTGGAGAATATCAATGATGTTCAGAATTGCAAAGGGCTCCAGGATTTATTTTTCCATTATTGAATCAAAATTTAGGTGTGCTTAGGGTTGTCTTTACTGTGCCATTTTCAGTTGGGATGTACACATTCCACTTCATCCTATAAATGAAAGGGAAATCTCAAAGCAGTTGTACTCAGCGCTGCTTTAGACGCCGTGGACATCTTTCTGAGGACCAAGATTTCAGACACGGTGTCATCACGGGTCACTCCCACAGGAGAGAAAATAGATATGAAACAGATGTGTTGGATAATTTGTCATCACCGTAAAAAAACCTCATACTTCAGTGCACATTTATGGAACAAGCTAGTGCTGGAGAACAAATAAAAGCATGCTTGTTACACAACTAAGCAAGGAGGGTCAGATGAGACAGACAGCTAAGATTTAACAAATACATCAGGGCAAACTTGGGGCTGACTTTCATACTTACGCTAGTCAGCTCTGGGGACTGCCACAGACCAACAGCTTCGGTACTCTATACTGCAAGTACTATGGGACTGGGGTTTTTTTACATTTCTGCTTCATATTGGGGCTCATTTCTAGCATAACATGAACAGCATTTTTATACATTTTAATGCTACATGTAGCATATCAGCTGAATAAATGACTTCTTAACCTCTTATGCAAACAGTTATTTGCACCATGTTTTGCACACTACTGTCATCCAATGTTTAGGACCTGTAACATCTTTTCCCATGTTTAATGATACCCCATATATCGCCCGTGCAAGTCATACAGGGGCAAAACTACAGTAGTAGGATTAGCTTAAATTTGTGTTATCGGGAGGGAAGGAAATGCTTGCAAAAAATACCTTTGAGTAGAAATGAACTTGGAAATGCATGATATACATGAAGTAGGAATTTACCTTTAAAGCTTTTAAAAAAATGTCTGTGACTCCAGATGTTTATGTACTTTGGGGTTACCTGCTGGCATGCCCCAGAGGAGGACAGCCAGTCTGCAAAGACCAATGCCCCTATTGATTTCAACAGGGAAGCACTGGAGTCCTTCATGGCGAAGATGCTGAACAGCCGCTGCAGTGCTGTCAGCAGGTTGGGTATAACATTCATTTTCCACATATATTGACATGATTTTCTTAGAATTGGCAAACCTTACATCATCTTTCTGGGGCAGCTGGTTTTCTTCCCTGTGGCTTTCACATGATCTAGATAATTGCCCTGTCAAGCACTTTGCACAATAAAAACACACGTGAGCATAGCCTTTTGGTGTTGCTCGGTGTCATGCAGTGATGGAGAGCACCCAGTGGGGCTGGCGTGAGGGTTAATCAGGCAAGACAACACAGGGGGATTAATGTTACACTGCCTCATCACACTGCTGTTGCCTTACATCACCCCACAAGCTATTGACCTTCAGATGGAGTCTCAGGAATAAAAAGAAAGGTTTGATTTCTGGGACTTCTGTTTTGAAACACAACAAGCCGTTCAGAAGGCCCTTTCCAAGCTAAAATTTCATAAACACACTAGGGACGGAGGAAGACTGTCATATTTTTCCAGGCAAACTGGGCCTCTGACTTGAGATCAGCACAGATCCATCAAAGCCAACATGGTTTGCAAAGAGGTTTCGGCTATGGAAAGGGTCCAGCACTCTGGCAGGTGGAAGCCATCAGCTTGTAAAGCAGGCATTTGAGTGACAGAGCAAAAGGGACTCTTCAACCACATACCTACTCCAAGCAGATGAGCAGAGAGGCTAAGGGCCAGCTCAGGGATGGGGTTTCAGTGGAGTAGTTCTCCACCGAACTGCTTTTGCTGTCTTCAGCCAAGAATGACTTTCTGGAGTAGCACATTGCCTATCTCCCCCGCTAGCTGCAAGGGGACATCCTGCATGGTGTCCCCGCAGCCAGAGGCGACCTTCTCAGTCTCCAGAGGGATTTTGGTCAGGAACTCAAAGAGTCACCATCACGGCTGGTGTGTTCATCCCCTATTTCCCTGCCTTGGGAGTGGGTAGGATGGGGCAATTTAATAACTCTGCAGAGCTCCTTACATTTGCATTTCCATGCCATGGACACAAAAGGGTGGCCACAATGGGCTGCTGGCCATCCAAGGGTTCCTGCACTACCTCCTGGTAGCTCTGGCAGGGATGCCAGCTCAGTCTGCAAACAACGGCATGCTCAACAGCTACAAACACACTTCAAACCTTTGTTTTTAAACCTCTGAAGGTCCATCTCAGTCTTGCTCCTACAAAGGCTTTAAACAGCGCAACACCAGCAGATACCATGCTGATGGGAGCCATCAGCAGTCAGCCATTACCTGTAATGTCTTTAACCAGTCCTTTGGCCCCAGCCTTTTCTGGAGTCATGGATGAATGGACACTCGCCACTAAGTCTCCAACTATGCCGTGGAGAGCAGTAAAATTCTCTAGGTTGAAAAGGTGCATATCGAAGGGTTCGCTCGCTATTTCCTTTAACTCCCCTTCCACTGCATCCTGCACGCCGACCGCAAACATGTTTACACGGGCTGATTTAAGGACAGATGATGGCAGAGCCACATCATCCTGGGATCGTCCGTCCGTTAACACTATAATAACCTGGGGGACGCCTTCACTGGCTCTGCTTCCAGCAGCTTTAGTGAGATGGTTCTCAATTAGGTACTCTAATCCTTTTCCAGTCTTGGTGCCTCCCCCCATGTAAGGCATGTTGGCAATATGGGACAGGACGTCTCGGGTACTGGGGTAGGTATTTAACTGGAACTCTGTGTGGGGGTTTCCGCTGAACTGGACCAGGGCAAAGCGAAAATCATTTTCTCCCACATCTAAAGCTTTTACAACATCATACAGAAACTCTCGAACAAGTTGGAAATGTTCCTTCCCAATGCTCCAAGAGGAATCCACTAGAAATATTATATCAGCCACGGCAACGGTTTTGACAGCTTTAAAAAAACAGATGGGGGTTTAGGATTTTCTATCGGTCAGCACAAGCATGCCTCCTCCTCCTCCTCCTCGCCCAAATGACCAACAGCCTCTTTCACATGGTGAAAGTGAAGCTTAGCTTCCCCTTATCACCCGCAGCAAAACAAGAAGCACTGGCAAAAAAAACAGGCAGCCATCAGCACCCTGACACCGCAGGCGTTGGGGGACAGGAGGGGACAGCATGCGACCTAGCCTTCCCGGGGAGGAGGAGGCAAGATGCTTCTCCCCTCCCAGACCTTCGCCGCATAGGTTGGGACACCAGCCCTGAGCCAAACAAAGATGCCTGTAGCTTCACATGTGAATTTAGGCTTCCTCAGCTTCTAGCTGCCCATGGTCTCCTACACATCTTTTGCCGACTCAGGGCTTTGCTGGCTCCGTGGAG
Source organism: Pelecanus crispus (assembly GCF_030463565.1). Lineage (NCBI taxonomy): Eukaryota > Metazoa > Chordata > Aves > Pelecaniformes > Pelecanidae > Pelecanus > Pelecanus crispus. Next base: position 42,028,994 of record NC_134647.1, on the reverse strand, counting down.
GTGCTCAAGGAAGGAAGGGCTGCTCGGTTTAACTAGCCTCGGTGCTGGCATGAGTTTTCCGTATTTTTCCTGCTGCTAACACCCACCCTCATAACACCAGCTCTGGTCCCAAAGGCACCAGCGCCTCCTCTTAAAAAAACCCCTAACAGCCTTTCTGCAGGTTGGTGGCAGTGTTCTTCTGCAAAAAGCCCTCCTACACATGCAAGGAGGGCAAAACAGCTCTGCCCAGGAGAAAACCCATTCAGGGCCACCCTGGGTGCACATCCCACACCGCCGTCCCCCGCAGAGCGTCCTCAAAGGCGCGCCACCAGCCAGTGACATGCTCGGGAAGGCACCACGCGCGTTGGCTAAGGTCTGGGTCCAAAAGGACCCTCAGCCGAGTGGGAGCTGAGGAGCAGCAGGTAAACCACAATGTACCATCGACATGCATGTTAAAAACCAAATGGTGTAAACTAGTAGCATGTTTGCACAGGGGCGAAGTCGGGTAAAGCAGTCTCGTCTCACCTGCTTGCTGCTGGGCATGAACCGAGCAAAAGCCCGAGAGTAGGAGGCAAAACATTGCTGTGAAAGGCAAATGTCGGTGTTTCCTCATTTTGGTCTTTTGTCTCAGTTTTCCTTTTATTCTCTTTGTTTCAAAGCACCGAAAGTGAGACCTAAGGGAGAAAAACAGGGAGAGTGAGAAACAGCAGAAGTGCTGGCCAGGCACAGATGAGGCACAAGACAGAAAATCGAAACCATGTGATTTTGCAATGCTTTTGTGGCACTTTGGCAGGAAAACAATATTTTAATGCTGGACAGAGTCTTCTTCGTAGCAAGCATTTCTTTGGAAGAAGAACCATCACTCACATAATTGGCATTTAATCACCCCTGTGGACTTAGATGGCTTTCCTCTTGCCTATGCTGTCCCAGGTAATACCTAATATTTTGGAAAATGGTCACCCTCAGTTTCTACCACAAACCCTCAAAATATATGATGGCCTTTCACCTGTCCTTCTTGCCCACAGATGACCAGCTGAAACATCTTGTCCAACATGTTCTTTTTTTTTTTTTTTTTTTTTCAACCACCATAATAATAATTGCCCTGAACATTCCTCTTTGCCTCAGCTCACCTTTTCAGCTGTCCCAAGCATACAAATGGAAATTTAATTACTCCAGACCCAGCTGAACCACATGATCTGTCTGTACAGCAAGAAGCCCTTGGACTCCTCCAAGCTCCAGGCCCTGGCAGTTCAACAGCCTGCACCAGCTGATCACATTTTGGAAAAGCATCAAGAATAATATTTTATGTGTTGGAGCCAAAAATATAATTTATGAAAGTTTCTTATCTGTGATCCACCTGGCAAGCCTTCTGAAACAATGTCTCATTCAGGAAAGCTGTATATCTGTTGTCATAGAGATAGTCAATTTATTATTTAATCTTCATTTCCAAGCCTACAGAGCAGAAACCAGCAAGGATTGCTTAACTGAGAAAATATCCTCCCAAAAGGGAATCCAGTGATTTAATACTTTTCATTCCCCAAAAGGGGCTCAATTACTCAAATGAGCCAAAAGTGATTCAAATATATCAAGTTATTAACCAGATCATCCAAAAAAAAAAAAAAAACTTATTACCATCCTTTCTAACTATCAATCCAGAGAGTTATGACCAACACAAGAGCCTAAGGGGAAGGCTAACCTCTTTAAGGAAAGCTGTGGTAGTTACACAGATGGCCATTGTTGGCACAGCTGGAAACAGAACCAAGTGCTGGGAATTAGGGAAAATTCAGAAATAAATATCTGAACAGCTGATCCCTCTTCCACTGAAGAGACAGTCCTTAGGGCTATCAGAGGGGGGTTCAGTGGAAAGGAGGGGACAACGTCCACCTTGTTTACCAAAACCTGAAGCAATTCACTGGCCTTCTGCATGTCAAAGCTGGGTTGGGGTCTGGTCCTTTCTGGGAGAAGGGGTTTGCAGCATTCACTCTTACATGTGCTCCAGATGGCATTTATGAATGCCATATAGCATGAGTCAGGCAAAAGCTAGCCTCTACCTTTCCCCTCACATTTGTGTATAATAATAATAAATGCCAGGTGGAGAGACATTTAATAGGCACCCAGAGCCAGCAGCTAGCACACAGCATTAATTAAGACATGACAAGTCTTTCCTGTTATTGGCAACTCCTCAATTTATAGACGCAGCTGCTGCAGCCCAGAGGTATCACTATCATTCATAAAAAGACTAAAAAATCGCCCTTGTTAGCTGGCACCCATCCATCCTCCTGGCTATCGGAGTCCAAGCCAAACCTCCCAATGCCTCCAGCGGGAGCAAACCTGCTCTGCTGGACCATATCCCTGATTTACAGCTTGCTCCCAGAAAACCTCATTTCACCCAAAGGATGCAGGGGGAGGGGAAAGCTGGGCTCTGCTTCCCCATGGATGCAGGATTAGCCATGGGCATCACGGCGGGGTTTGTCCCCTGAGTAAGCAAATAGAGAAAGGTCTGTAGGTCCCAGAGCTGAGGTTTGCAAAAAGCACTGAGCTTGTGACAAGGACCCATCCCACTCCACTGGAGCATCTCCCCTCTGGGCAGATGTTTATGGAAGAGCTGCAAAGTTTTTGAGATGGGCTTGCCTTGCAGCATCCATTGGGAGTAAAAATGCTGCTAACAATGAATGAAAAATGTGAAATAAAATGCATGCTACGGAAAGACAGCCCATTAAAATAATGTACGCCATAAAAGTGCTAGTATTTCTTTTCCGAAACTCAGGAAGTTATGTTATCATCCTGTTTATTAGGTTCTGGCATCTTATCCCTCTGCAGTCACAACAGCTGGGGGTGAACAGAGCATCAAGATAAACCAGTGAAAATTAATATCTTGCCATCTAATAAATGACAAGACCGATGCAAGCATTTGGGGTTTTTTTAGTTTTAACTTTGAGCAGCTGTGGAGGGCCTTACAGAGCTGTTTACAGCCATGAAATTCAGCAGAAGGGAAAAACAAATCTCCCCTGCCCACAGCACCCCCCATGACCCTCCCTCAGTGGTGGGCAACTGGGCTTTACACTGAATGGGATTTCCAAACTCAGTGGTAGATCTACACCTACATCTTTAGGGTTGCTTTGGCTTGAAACCCCTTGAAGAAGTGCCTTGCCCATGTTCAAACAAGGAGCCTGGGGAGAGCCAGGGCTGAGCCCACCTCTGTTATGTCTCTTTGGGTCACGGTTCTGCCCCCAAACCTTGCAGCAGAGAAACCACTGGCTGTATTTTTTTGTACCTCCATCCTGGCAAACCCAAGCAGCTGAAAGTCATGAGTCAGTCCTTGGGGCACCATGAGATAAACCTGGATATCACAGGGCATTAAAACAAAGCTCAGTCTCAGCTTTGGTTTATTTGCCCTGGCCAGCTGGGAAATACAATGCCTTTTCCAAGCAATAATAAGTTGGTTGTTGTTCTTAGTCACCTTCTTTTCTGTTTTAGCCTTTAGGAGGCCTTCAGATCTATTTCCAGCTTTCTCTATAAACTCCATCATGGTATTTTTAGTTATATGAAAGCAGAGGGACTTGTTCATCAACAAGAGATGAGTTTTAGCACCATGCTTCCCCAAAATCATCCTAAAATCACAGGAGCTGAGATTAGTTATTAGAAGAAAAAAAAAAGCAGCAAAGTCTCGCAGGAAGAGATGATTGATGTCTCTTAGAAACTGACTGACAACTTAAGGAAAAGAGAAACATTTAAGCACAGGTGTTCCTGATCAGGATTTTCCTTTGCATCCCCTCCTCCACAATGCCTTTGTTAGCAAAGGAGTGGGTTAGCAAAGGTTAGCAAAGTGGGGATCTTTCTGTAGGGGATAGACCTTGTGAAGAAGCAGCAAAGACATCAGCTTTTTTGTAGTGGTAATGTGCTTTTTGTGAGGGTTTGGGGGGATTTGAACCAAAACTCTGCTCAGATCTGGTTTGACTGAGCCAACAGCAAGTCTCTAGCTCAGTGAGAAAAATGGGTTTAAGACAGTAAATAATGTGACTTTTATTGCTAGGAGGTAGGTCTTACTTGGCTTGCCTTGGTGAGGTGCAAGTAGCTTGCTTTGCTCAATGTGGTCTTGCTTTGTGTCCCAAATTTACCACTGGTCTCAGAAGCTGGAGGTGGCACCAGCTTGCAGGGGGTGGAGGATAAAACCAGGGATGTGGACTTATGTTAATTAATTTTAATTTTTTATTTTTGGTAAGCATCTGTTTTGCAACTTTATTCTTCTGGATTGTTGTTATTTTCAATAATGTATTTTCAATAAGGTAATTTCATCCTGGATTTTTTTTTTTTAATTGAAGAGTCCCTTGCAGTCCTGGGAGATGAAAAAGCTCTGGTGGAGCTTTTGATATAACCACTGCAAGCTGGAAAAAAATGCTGAAAAGCCTGACCACTGAGTGCCTGAGTTCAGGAAAGCATAAGAATTAACACCAAAACCTGGGGAGCCAGTCCTCTTAATAATTCATGCGCTAAAAGATTAACTCATGTAGTCTTCAGTAATCTGAAGTTTTTATGTCTGTCTAGAGTTTATATAGTGTGTGGTGACCTCTTTAAAATATTACAGTGTGTCCTCCATTTCATCAGAAGATATGCATCTGTTACTAATAATGCTTTCAAAAGGCAATCATTTCTGCCACTAACACAATGAAGTGATTTCCTTAAATATTTTTCCCAGCAGCTATTTTTTGCTTATTGCATATTCCTGTGTGCATAAAATCTGATATTTTACATATTTTTTTTTATTTGAGTGGACGTTTCAAATTCACTTTCTAAGCAATCATCCATTTGTATATGCTTTTTCACTAGAGTGTAGTTAAAATCTGTAAAAGTGCAAAGCAGATGAGTAGACTTAAAAAAGCAAACCATAAAAGATAGGAAAAATTATTACAGCTGTTATATATCACTTTGATTCATTACATGTGCCTCTCAGCTGGGCTGGCTGGCTTTGAGAGGGAGGGGAAGGTATCTATGGCTTTGGTGCAAATAGAAACGTGATGTGTGCCGTGCATAGATATGGATGGGTGCTATGGCAGGTAGAGGTATTATTAATGTTGTTGCAAAATACCTCTCAAATCTGAACTCCCAGCTGGGCAGTGCTTTAGGCACTGATGCTATCTATCTCACTGGAATGTAAGAGAAAGTAATCGGATGGCACATTTTGAGCTGTTGGAGGGGGTTTCTGTACTAGCCTTTTGTAGTCGCCTGATGCTTTTCTTCGAGGCTAAAGGACAGAGCTAGACAGAACTGACTCTTGGGGTGTGATAACCAGGAAAGCCAAAACTAGTGATTTATTTGTTAAATCTGGTCCCATCAGCTCTCCCTCCCCGTGACAGTGTTGTTCCTGTGATGAGGTGAGCAGCCTTTGAGAAAGAAAAGATGACCCAAAACAACCACAGTAGGCAGAGCAATGACTTGCATGCTCTTCTTCTGGGGACAAATGGCCTGGGTTTGGGCTTGGCCTTGGGCAGCCTGTGCAGCTTTGCTAGCTGGCACAGCCAGGGACCTTTGGGATGCCTCATTGCCCTGAAACAAAGTACATGTGTTCCAATTTTCCTGCCCAGCCCCTGGGGCATCCCCCAAAAATAGCTTGAATAGAAGCCTGAAAAGCAATTGTGGCCCTAAATTCCCTTTGTATGTGCAGTGGGTCATCTTGTACTGGGAGAAAGATGTGGATTTGCACCTGGGTCCCAACAGCTTTTCTGCAAGGATATTAGGCAGGACCAGAGGGAGGGCAAAACATCATCCTCCAGATGGTGTGGGAGATGAGATGCTGTGAGCATCCTTGGAGCCCTCTAAAAGTCTGCTCCATGGGGATGTCAGGGTCAAAATCAGGGGGCCTCTCCCTTCATCTGTGTTTGCTTTGTGGGGATCTCCCCATGCCTCGTCATCATCCTGTTTCCCGACCAAACTGCTCAGCCTGAAATCCGCTTGACTTGTCTGTTCTCTGCTATATGCATGTCCCTGGGAGGCAGCAGTGAAGCCATGAGGCTGCTGTAAGCCTTGGCAGTGGCTTGAAAGTGGACACCGGCCACTTGGAACAACTATTTGCAGCCCCAATAGTGGGATGTACATCCCATTGTGGCTGTGGAGCAAGCAGGGAGGAGAAACAGCTCCTGAAATCCTGATGTGGATCCATGATAGCACAGATTGCCCTCTGGAGGTGATGTGGATCCATGATAGCACAGATTGCCCTCTGGAGGTGATGCATGCTCCTCTCTTGGCTAAAATTCTCTGTACTCTTAAGAGCTCTGAGTGGGGAAAAAATTAGCCAAAAGCCATTCCTAGCAGTGATTTGAACACCTAGGAGGCTAAATGACATGATTTTTCCCTGTGAAATAACTCAGTCACCTTTGAAAAGGGATATAAACCTCCTAAGCCCCTAGGCACCTGGCTACCTCTTCATCATATGGCACCAAATATCACCTGGCCACACTGTCTCCAGAGAGGTAAGGCTGTTTCTAGAGACTTGGGATTAACTGCATGGGACAGACTCTGAATTTATTCATGGCTCCAAGGAGTTGAGCAGAGCCATTTCTATTTGCACCAGCTCTTTTGAAGGGTTTCCATTAACATTACTGCCTTCTGGCACTGATGGCACTGGGAAGGTAAGGGTTGTCGGGTTGAGGGCTGCTATTGAAAACATTTCTTCCTACAAAGGTAGACCTGAGCATTAAGAGCAAACAAGCCTAAAAAGGTGGAAAATTTTCCTGCTTTTGCAAACCACTTGAGCTCTGATTTTGAAAACCAGCATTCAGCACAGCGACGAACTTATATTGCATTTATATCCTACCCGAGCAAGTTCTCTGGGTGCTCGTATTTAATATGAATCACATATTCATTTCTGTTCTTATAAGCATGCTGTTGGCTTAAAATCTGGTTGTTTTCTTCATCTGAAGACTGAGACTAAAATAGAGTATTTAATAAAAGGAAAGGGAGTATTTGCTAAAAAAAAAAAAAAGAGGAAACTCCCTCAAAGATCAATGACTCTTTATGTATAGTAGCCTAAGCCTCCCAGTGCTTCTCCACCCGAACAAATCGGCTCCTTAATGTGGAACACAGATCACTTAAAAAGGTGGAAAAAGTGATGGGCATGTGGAGCAGTAAGGCTGGCTGTGATTCATAGTGGCATGCAATGCCACCCGCAGCCAGCCCCACTGCCGTGCACGCCCAGCACAGGGGCAGGTTCATCCCTTTGCTGCAAATCAAATGCATCCAGGCTGGGAGAACATAGTCCAAGGCTGGCAAGACTGTGCAGTTACCCGAGTTTGCAGTGGTGGAAGGAATAAGATGTTCCCTTCCCTCCTGTTCCCAGACAGGCACGTAGCAAGTTAGGAGAGGAACAATATTTTTTTTTCTCCTTGACATCTGGGAATACAGCGGGGGCTGGTTTAGATCACCCTGAAATTGGGGGAAGTTAATGCATTTGAATGGAAAATTGTAAAGATGTTTGAAAAACCAGAAAGGGAACTGGGGAGACTGCTGAAAAATGAAAAGGGATTGAATGAATGATGATGTGGCAGCAGCAAATGTGCAGCCCTGCATTCCTGTCTTAGAAATGCCATTGCACCTCTGGTCATGGTCAACCTCTCTGCAAAGACCAGGGTGGAATGAGGATATAAGGCTGGGGATGGAAAGCCTGTTTCCCGGAGCTCTGGCACTGGTGAGCCAAGGGACGGTGCTGGGGAGATGCAGAGTTGGGTCTCTGCTCTGCCACCGTGTTCCTACATGACCTTGGAGGAGTCCCCCAGCATCCTGCAGAAGCCCCCAGCTGGAGACATCTCTCTGGCTTCCGCAAAGCTCCCAAACTGGGTGGTTGTGCCCCAGAAACAGCACTATATAAGCACAGTAATTATCTAACCATAAATACTGTTGGTTGCTTGGGGTTTTTTTTATTTTTCTAAACTAGTAAGTAATGGGGTAAAGCCAGAAGTTTGAAAAATGCAGCATTCCTCCCCTGAGAGTGTACATGAACCGTCTTCAGCAACCAGAAATGAGCTGGGATTTTCCCATTCTACCTGCTGGAACCAGAGTGACTTTAGCCACCTCGGCTCCAGACAGTTTTGGCCTCTGTGCCTGGTCAGGAAACCCATTTGGCTGCAACCCTTTCTCACCCCAGGCCCCGGTTGGGAAGGGAAGTCTTTGCTGAGCCAAGAGGGACAGTGGTGGGGTGTCTCCACGATTAGTCATAGCCGCCCCCTCAGCCACTGTGTGCAAAGCTCCAAGGAGCCGAGGGCAGCTGGGGCTATGGGGGGAAAGGCAGGGGGGAACAGAGATGGGGGCTGTGAAGAGGGGAGGTGGCTCTATGCAAGGCTGGAGAGCCCTTGGGGAAAAATATCTGACATTTGGCCAATTTGCCTCTCCATGGATGACCACTAGAGGATGAGGATTGCCCCTGGAGCTACAACAGTGCTGGCCCTCCATGGTTCAGCAGGAACGTTCCTGGCAGGGAGACCTGTGTGGGGTAGGCAGGCTGACAAACATCTCTGGCCAGTTAATCCTACCTCGCCTTGAGGCAAGAGGGGTGAGGGCTGCTATTAAACAACACCCAGCCATGGGGGTATGCCTCAGGAGCAGGAAAGGGGCGGTGAGACACCCCCTCAGCTCGACTCCTTGCAGGGTCCCATTCATGCACCCACCTCCTTGTGCCCAAGCAGCTCCTCAAACCATTACATGCCCTCCTTGGGGCGCCTACCCCCACTGCTTCCTGGGGCATCCCAGTCCCATCCCACCAAGCTGCTGCTGTAGTGATTGCAAGGCATCAAAGGCAAACACCGTCTTGCAGCAGCAGGGGAAATACTTGGTGCTTTTGAATGAATTTAATTCCTCTGCACTGGTGGGGCCAGGAGCATCCCCATGCACCTGCGGTGCATCGGCTTGGGGAGAAGGCTTCTGGTGTGAGCAAGCTGGCTGCATCGCTCCGCTTTTCCAAGCACAACACAAGTCTGGGGGTAGCTTTCCTCTGAGGAAGCAGCTCTGTGCATGGGATGGGTTTTGTACAAAATTCCTTGAAAACTCCCCAAAGACTAACACCCCACCAAGGAGGGGAAATGCAGCACAGAAGCTGCTGAGCCCAGGCTAAGGGCTCCCGTACGGAAAGCAACACTTACCCCTGAGCGAACCCCCAAAAAAGTTGCTTATTCCAGGATTTTCCACTCCGAAGTGCCTCTCACCCTTGCTTCATGGTGTGCCAGCGCTGCTCAGCCTTCCCGGTCCCCGCTTGCCTTGCTCGGTGGGGTGCAAGCACTGGCGGGGCAAGGGAAATGGGGATGCGCTGGTCCCTGCGAGACGGCCGCTGCGGGTCTGAGCGAGGCCAGAGGCGGCGGCTGGCGCGGGAGTGCTGGGGGGCCGGGCGATCTGGCGTCGCAAATGGGATCCAGATGGTTGGTGCTGGCGTTCCCGGGGCTGAGGTCAGAACTGCTCATCACACGTGGTCCTGTCCCCCCCCCGCTCCACCCTGGGGGATGCCTCCACACTGTGTGGCTTCCCCTTCCCACGCTGGCCCCACTGTCTCCAAAATGCTTCTCCCTGTTATCAGTGAGAAGAAATATATTTAAAAAAAAAAAAAAAAGGCAATAAAGCCCTGCAGGGTTGCAGGAGCTGATTTAAGTATGCTTTTCAGTCGGGAAGGGCTGGACTGGGTTGTTTGCAGGAGCCAGGATGTGCCAAGGACCATACCAAGTTATGCAGGGCTCCGGCGAAGTGCCATTTGGAGATACATGGGCTGTGGAAAGCTCAGCCTCTCCCCCTGCGCAGTTATGAGCATCAGCGCAGGGGGAGAAAGAGTATCTTCTTAATGCAGTTTCCTATTTACATGTAACAGGGGTTGTTTTTACCTGCCCAGATGGGGAGGAAGAAGTGGGGAGATTATGTTATACTATAACTTTTATTTATAAGTTAGCCACCTAGCATAAGGATAAATATTTTAAAGTGTATATATATATTAGCAGAAAGTCTCAAGTAAAAGTTTGAAAGTTTCTGACTGGTGATTTTTTTTTTCTTTGAAAAAAAAAAAACCTATGTGCTGTGAAAAAATACATTTAACCTTTTATTAGGCAGAGCCTGTCAGGCAGATTTGGGTGGCTAATTTTATTGCTCTGCCTTGAGTGACAGTTTGTCACTGGCCAAAGTTAAACATTTCAGTCTGGACTGGGTTGTGTTTTCCAAGAAATGGTGGTATGGAAACATTAATTCTTATCTCTTGCCCTTGTTTGGTTCCATATAAGGCTGGAACCGAGATGGCGTCCCTGGAATCAAATAGTCAAATTCTCTTCATTTCAAATGGGGATTTATTATGTTTGCTCTAGGTTTTGTGCTGTTTGAAAGACTAGCCGCATAAAGAAATAGCTGGAATGCTTCAGGAAAGTGCTGAGCCCTTGAACTGATGCAATAGCTCGTTTTAGAAATGGCGCTTGGCTTGGCGCTTGCAGACACTGAGCGCCGACCTTGCAGAGGGATCCAGCACAAACATCCTCAGCCACATGCCAGAAAGCAAGCAGGGAGTCGTGTCCCCCTCCCCAGATCTGGTGGAGCTCAAAGGCAGGGTGTTCCCAAATAATAAATATGCCTGGCATAAGGGAGCTGCAGCTCCTCTCTGGGTGTCAGCAGGCAGCTGAACGGGGGATGGAGGAAATGGGGTCTGCTGGAAAACAATGACAAACACATGACAGTGGCCAAGATGGGTGAGGGACAGCTGCTAAAGGATAAAATACATATGATGGAGGTGCACTTTGCTCACAGAAGTGTCCAAACCAAATCATTTTCTTTCTTAATTCAGCTATCAGGTGGGAGAGCCCGACTGAGGATGCTGGGGTGGCACCAGGACAACTCCATAAAGCAGCAGCACGTGGTCATGGGCACTCTCACCCATTGCCAGCCTCCTACTGAACAGGCAGGCACAGGTGATGTGCTGCCCTGCATCTTCTCCTGCCTTTGGGCTTTCAGGCTATTGTGTCTCCTGCACATCTCAGCCCTGCTGTCACCTGTATGACACACCCAGCAAGAATTACATCCACCGAGTGGGGTCCAGCGGTTCCAGTTTACCACCACCAGTGGAAACCAGTATGGTTCAGTGATATGAGTTCAATGGCAACTGGGATCTGTTCATATAACCTTCAAAAAACAGAGTTTTCTGTGTGGCAATGAAGGAACGCAGGAAAACAGTTTTAAGTGACTAGCAAAAACAAAATAATAAAACATGGGAAAGCTCCAGCCACCCCAGAACAGTAGTGAAAAACAGCCAAGATAGAGGATCATAGATAAATGATGCAACAATATTGGCAAAATGCATATGACCTGCATTGTATGTCTATCACAGCTCGATTGAGAACATATTTAACTTGGGAGTAAGAATTTATTCTTTTTGTGATGCAGAATCTGTCTTAATATGCTTTTAATATTGAAATGACTTTTACCAAGTGCTCCAATAATTAAGTGAGACTACGAGAGGTCTTAAGTTCCCATCTGATTGCCTTTATGACTGTAATAACAAAGCTGAAAGCTTTTCCTTTCCAAAAAGGGGCTTTGTAGCTGGCCAGGGGGAGAGCAGCCAGCCAGGATGCTGAGGGCGTTTCAGGGTGGAGTTTTGGGGGTTTTTTTCCTCCTACTTACTATCTTTTCCAATCCTTCCTTTAGCAGTTCCCTCTACGTTTGTGTCGGTGACCCCCTGCAAAGCAGTCCCCATCCGCCACAGCAGCAACTGGGAACTCAGGCAGGTCCCCACCTCAGCTGCTGCAATGTTCTGGGGGTGAGTGAAACCCCTGGGGAATCTGCAGGGACAGACTTCTTTCCATCCCCAGACACCAAACAAACCCTCTCATGATAATTAGTGAACGACTGAATCACATCGGATTGGTAATTTCTAGAGACAGCTGGGACTGTTTAGCAAGATTTCCTCCCTGGTGTATTAATAGCTAGATGTGATTAATGCTATGAGTCAGGAAGAGGGTTTTGAGGAATTCTCTTTCCACCCATGACAAAAAAGCCCTCTGTGCTACATCTTTGCCTGAATGCAAAGGGGACCTTGATGTCCTCCCATCCCCAGAATAAGGGTCTCAGCTTGGGATCCTTAAAAAAAAAAATAAATCAGTGAAACAGGCAGAGAGTGGTGAAATTTTACACTTCTTTTCTGCATGCAGATGTGCTTCAGCTGGGCCATTTCTACTCAATTTAAGAAGCACTGTGTGGATTTCCCCCATGTGATTCACAGAAACACAGGGTGGCCCATCCCAGGCCACATATGCATGGGGACATCCAGGAGCATCCTGCCCTGGCTCCATCCTTGAGCACCATCTGCTGGCTTTTCCTCTGGGGACTCCTCGGGCATCCACCAAACCCAAGGTCACTTTCGTTCCCTCAAATAAAACTTGCTCCTGCAAGACGGGGCCACCGTTTATTCTGAAATTAGCGGGTACTGCCAAAACCAAGGGTTGTTCTGTTATTTTTCCATCACCAGCCTGAGCACCTGCACAGCAGTCTGGAGGCATGGGGTGTGGCTGTGGCCCTCACACCCCTATTTCAAAGAACAAGCTCTTTCTCCTGCTTGCAAAGCAAGACAGAGAGCTTCTCTGCTACAAGGGCAGGGCTGCAGATTGCATTTTCATTTTGCTTGCAGTAGATGGTTTTCATTAGTTCTAAAGGATTTGCTGTTGCTTTCATCCAAATACTTCCCCTGCCACCAGCACCCTGGTTAGGAAGTGGTCCAGGAAATATTTGTGAAGATTTTCTTGGTTCTGCTTTTCTCCTACACTTTCTGTTTGTCTGTCTGCCTCTGTGCAAATGTCTCCTGATGTGTTTGTGCCACGTTTGATACCACCCTTGACTTTGAAACAGCCTGGGGAAACAGCAGGAACACCTCTAAAGCATGCAGAGAGGGTGGGGAGAAGGGAGTGGGGCAGGTCAGGGTGGGAATTAAGGCGAGAGAAGAGCCACCTGGCTCTGCCATTCCCATCCCGCAGCCCTGGTGAAAAAATTAACACACTGCTGCAAAATCTCCCTCCCATCCTTGAGGATGAAGTTGTGATGGTAGGTTCAAGGCAGGCTGCACTAGGAGGGGGCTTGGGAAAGCCTTGGGGATGCTACGAGCATCCCAGCAACCTGGGTGCAACCCAGGATTAATTGCAATCAAGGGCACATCTCCTAATGGGCACCAGGGGAGGGAGGTTTGTGTCCCAGCACAGGTCAGTGAGGTGGATATTAGTGCATTCCCAGGGCTCCTTGGGGTAGTGCTGGGGGATCTGTAATCTTGGGATCTCTCTGCCACCGCTGTATGATTACAGGTAATTTGTCTGCTCTGCCTCAACTCCTTACCTGCAAGATAGTGGGGTTTGCCTCCCTAGCTTATGTGAAGGGCAAGAAGTTCTGATCAGTGTCAGTGCTATAGAAGAAAGACCTGTTGTGTGGAGTCAGGCACAGGCTGGAGTCTTTTGGTCTTGGTTCCTACAAATTTTGAAAAGCAACAGCAGGAAAAGCCTTAAGAATGAAACCAAAAATTTCAGCATCTCCCATGCAACGGGAGGAAAAACCCTCCTGGGAGGAGAAATGGTTTAGGGCTAATTGAAAAGTAATTTCCTTTCTTTCTTCCCTCTTCTTAAGTGTTATAATTTAAAAACAAAGGTGTGATAAGAGCGTCACCTAGTAGGGCTTATTGGGAGTTATTTTTATTAATATTATTATTTATTAATATATATTATTATCGGAGTTACTGAAATGCATTGTGCTGTTGTCTTCTTTTTTTTCCCCAAATCAAAGCCTTTAAAAATCTCTGCACATGCTAGAAAATATTTTTCTTTTGATAAATCAGCGATTTCTTAAAAGGATGCCTGGTTTGTTTTAACATTTTTGAGGCTAATACTGCTAATAAATCACGGCAGTAGGCTAAACCCAGAAGAAGCAATAAAAGCAAACCTACACCAGGGTTGCGTTGTATTATCAGAGTGTATATATACTCTTAATCTATGGCCTACAGGAGAGATTGTAACTCTAACAAAGAAACTTGAAGCCCTGACCAACTGCATCCTGCAGAAAGCCCTCCTGCTGGAAGGGCTTTTCAGTATCTGCGATGACAAGGAGCAAACTACTCTCAAATATGTAAATAATGTGAATATTTTCCCCTCTAACACAATGCACAGCTTGTAGGTCAGTAAACAGTAATGTGAACCGTGATGCTCAGCTTCTGGGAAAGATGCTAGCTGAGCTCTTTTTCAGTATAAAAGATAACTCAGGAAGCATGCGTGAGATGTGCTTTGGCCAACGCAGATGTGGCCAGACATCGCTTTGGGTTGCTCCTGTTTTCTTGCATTAGATACTTCCAGGTGATGCCTTGCACAAAGTCTTTTTTTCAAAGTCTTGGCCTCCATGTCCTGTGGCTACTTCAAAGTCCTGTGTTGCATAAAAAGCGGTTTGAAATGGGCTGAATTTAAATGGTTCAATGAAACTTCCCATTTTGCAATGGAAACAACTGTTACTAATTACTGGGGAGAGAAGTGAGGTGGCTTGAAAAGAGCTGGAGTCAGGGAGAAGCCAGAAATACTCGCTGCCCCCGCGGGTAGGATGATGTAATGGCAGACGAGCTGAAGAGGAATTACAGGGAATTATTCATACCCGTGAATGAGTGTTATGTTAGTCGGGAAGATACAGGGAGGAAAACACCTGAGGGTTTGCTGTAGCCAGTTCATTGGAAAGCTGTGGTCATTGTGCACCAGTGGTAAAAAGAAAAAAATTGCATGTTATGCTAAGAGGGAGAGGACAGCACTGGAAATGTAAAGCTCTGCATTGATGTATCATACATCCCAGTCCCTAGGGGGTATGTTTTTGTTAGGGTTCCTGTTAAAGGAACAAGAATATATATTTTTATCTTGCTCGTGTGGGGTTTTCCATGATAAATGGGGTTTTCCACGAGCATCTCTTGCTTGCAGGCAGGGTGAGAAGAAAGCCAGGGGAGCAGCAATGCTGGAGTCTGAAGCATGCCATTGGGATTGTGACCCCAAACTCACTGGGGCTTCTGCTTCTCCCCTTGGGCATCAGGTCCTTAATCATCCCTCGCCATGGTTTCCTGCCAGGTGATCTGCCAGAAACACTGCTGCTTTTTAGTCTTTGGAGCCAATGCTAAGTTGAACAGGCTTAATTCAGCTGTGAAAATTGGGCCACTCCCTTGAATTGAAAAGAGCTGTGAATTAAGGAGAAGGGAAAAACCCCCACATTTTGCTCAAAGTGATCATATGGATTTGAGCAGCGTTGAATCCTCACCCCTCTCTCCATCTCTCACATCAGGCAGCTTCTTGGTTTCTTCCCTGGGCTTAATTCCTTCAGCTTCATCCCACAACTGATAGTCCCTCTCTGGTCTCTTGGGCCTTAACATAGGATGGGTATTTTCTTTTCCTGAGGGCGTAAGTGACTGCAGGAGCTGGCAGGGTGCTGGCAGCAAAGCCTCGCCTCCTGTAGCAGCACACTCCCCTGCCTGGGGAGGGTCGTGGTGGGCAGGGGTGGCTGCTGCTCCCCAGGGCATCACGGATCTGCTGCAACACAGAGGGTGACGCTATATTTCCCGGTGATAACAAAAAGTAGCTCTAGTTACTGAGCATCCTCATGTTGCATTGCATCCTGGCATTGCTGTTGCTAAAGGTACCCCAGGGTGGGATGCACTTGTTTCTCCTCTTCTTCTCCATGAAGGGTCCTTGCTGTCCCCAGCTGGGTGGCACAGGGCTCCTTGTGTCAGGGAGTCCCACTGGGTGGGCACAGGGGTCCAGGCTGCGTAATCTTGCTCTCTCCCTTATAAACATCCTGTCTCTTGATGGGTAGCCGATATAAACAGAGTCTCCACATCGTAGCTGTTTTGTTTGGAGTTAGCATTAAAAAAAAACCCAGGAAATAGCATGTATGTAGTCAGTATGTATTTATTCCTCAGGGACTTGTCTGTGATTTGCACCAAGCATATGGAACAACTTGTGCTTGAGATGTTTGTGTCTGAGGCATCTGGAGATGCTGAGTTTCTAACAAGGAGGTAAAACTGTGCTGTTTCCACTGGGATGTTCACTGCTTTGGGTAGAGCTGATGAGGCATCATTTGGGAGGTGCTGAATTTTCCCCTGTAAATGGCTGGAGCTCCTTTGGAAGCTAAAAAGTCAAGGTTTTTGCCCAAATCCATCTAGAAACTCACTTGAAGCATGGGTGCATTTCTGTCTGGTCTAGGCGATTTCCAGAGCAATGTATTTTTCTGCATGAGCTGCATCAGAGACACAGACACAACCTCAGTCTTTAATTGGATAGTTTTTCTTTAAGCAAATATCAGTTCCTCAGCACTACCAGGTTATTTGCACACAATCAGATGCAAACTAATAAGTAAGTGGAATTAACTTCAATACCAAATAAAGATGTCACAGCGGTGGAAAAAACCAAAACTCACCTGATACAAAGCTGTACAAATGACCAGATATAAGCTCCCACTTAAAATCTGTGTACAATGTGTTTAAAAAAAAAAAAAAAAAGCTTTAACAAATTATTTGCCTGGGAAAAGAATGCTGTTTTGCTGAAGTTTGTAAGTTTGGCAAGTGGATTTGTTGTTTGTTGCTTTTTTTTTTTTTTTTTTTGTGTTGAGGAAGCCAACCTGGTTTTACAGAGCCAAAGGAGAAGTTCAGTCTTTTCATCCTCTAGCTCAGTTTTAGGGAGCAAACATTGGCAGCAGAGGCTCAGGAGGTTATGCAAACATCTCTGGATTACTGGGCAACCTCTGTGGCAAGGAACCTTTCCCCCCCTGCAAACTTAGGCATCCCTTTGGGCAACTGCCTCCTCCTGCAGGCACCTGCAGCTCATGTGGTGCTGGGGCCCTGCTGCAGCCCCTGGGCTGGGGATGTCTCTGGATGTGAAACATCAACCTGTCCTAGGGCAGGAAGAGGTGGGGATGGTTTTGCATGGTTACTGTTGCTGTTTATCACCCCTTCCAACCACTCATGGCAGAAATGAGTGGAAAAAAAGACTTCAGTACTCCTTATAAAACCCAGAGCCAGCAGGCTTGCCAGCCTTACTAATGTGTCCTCGTCAAACGTTTCATTCATTCATTCTGCAGCAGGGACGCGTGAAAATCGTGTCATTTCCCCAAGGCAGAAAAACAGCATGCTTGTCCCTAAAAAATCCCCATGCTACCTAGCAGCAAGTCACCTGTCAACTACAAGCAATCTGGAACGCGGCTGATCTTTATGGGACCAAGCATCTATGCCAGTAAAACTCAGGAGGAGCAACCTTGAATGCCAGCAAAGCCTGATGGAGTTGTTCTGGCTCCCTGCGGTCCATAAATAATGTGGCCAGGCATGCTGGCCCCTTCCTTCTGGGATGGCACATCACCACTCCTAGGGAGGAGGTGCATGGAGAGGGTGAGTCTGCGGCAGATGATCTCACCTAATTTCTTTCTCCCAAACCAGCTGCCAACAGGCACTCTGTGCCATCACTCCAAAGGTTTGCCTGCAAAGGTGAGCTTTCCCCCAGCAATGGCAGAGTCCACCCCAGTGGTGGTCCTCTCATCTGAACCTGCTCTCCAAAGCTCAGATGCTGGAGTTTTTGAGCGTATCAAGCCTGATCAGCTTTCTCGGGACATGTTTTATCCTCTTGCGAGCAAGTACAGCTGAAGCATGTCTAATTCAAGCCCCTCCAAATATATGTAACCTCCATCATGTAACCTCCTGTCCCAATCTCAGGCTATCTGCAGGGTGAGATGGTTTTATTGTGAATTTTCAAAGTGGGGATAATTTGGAGCTGGATTCAAGGTGAATATGCTGGGGGCTGTCCACCTTCCACCAGGTAATGAGTTGTTTCAGTAAAAAGATGGAGCAGTCAAAACTCTGCTTTTCCAGTCTGATAAATGAAGTGGGTTAGCAAACCTTCTCCATCTTAAACATGCATTCTCCACCAAACCTTCTGGTAAATGCTGGATACGCAGAGGCTTGCTGGGTGCAAAAAGCCTCTATTTCAGACCATTTCTGTACTTTGTAAAGACAAAAACAACTGCAGCCCAGCAGCTTTGACAGAGTGCTGCTGCCCAGCAAGGCAGCCGCATGCCAGGGCAAGGTCTTGTATCTGAGATAACTGATGATCCAGCTCAAAGACCAGCCTTATCTCCACGGGATGCACCAGTGTGCATCTGCACTTGTGAGACTGAAGGCTGTGTACCAACGAGCTCCTCTTCCTTTTTGGGGATGGGTCCCAAAGCTTGGATCTTCTTGCTTTACTGTCTGTATGTTTTTTCCTGCTTTATCTAACACTCAGGGATCTCTGGTCCTCCAAGAGGACCTCCTCCTCTGGCCTCCAGAGAGGAGATGGATGCCAAGTGGCCAACAAGCACCATCCACAAACACCAGCATTTCTTTCATTGGTTTCCTCTCCCAGATCACAGTCAATCTGTGTTAGGCTTCCTCCTCACCTTTGGAGCAATCTAATACTTTTGAAGATGTTTTTGTCCTCTGGCACTGGAAGCTTTGATTCCTCTATCCATTGAACTTATTGTTCTTGAATTAGAAAGACTCGCATCCAGCCTGGCTGCCATTGACATGTGGTTTTGCTTTGCTGGGTCTCATGCCAGCAGCATCTCGCATGGAGGACGGGTTTTCTCTTGCTGCTTGCTGTCAACACAGGAGCAGCTTTGGCAGGGAGACAGTGGCAGGCACCAGGGGGAGATGGACCTCCCCAGCTTTTGCTTGGTTTGCAAAGGAAAGGTAGAGGTACCAGCAATGAGGACAGGCTTTTGTTGAGTTACTATTTTGGTCATTCCTCCCAGGCAAGTGAAATGCTGGTAGGTTGCCAGCTGTCCCAAAATCACTCTGAATGTGAGTCAGACATGAAGGTAAAAGCTAAATGAGTTCATTGCCCTCAAATGCAAGGCTCCAGAGATGCATTACCCTGCCTGGGATGGAAACCCAGAAATTAAAGAGGAAATCACCCTGTACATACTTCATCTAGCTCCAAGAAGTAATCTCCACCTCTTGTTCTACCAAAACCCGCCAACATACCTGTGGCACCATCAGCTGCAACTCAGTCCTCTGGCTGGGGCAGAGAGCAACCTGCTGCAGAGCAGCAGGATTTTTGTGGATCTGAAGCACCGGTTCAGTAATTTGACCTCCTCCTCCGCTCTGCAGCAGGGAAGCTTTGGTGGAGCAGGAACGTGCAGTGATGTACAGAGTACAGCATGTACGTCTCTCATGCTTACAGCAGCATGTTCTCACTAATTTCTCTGTTGATCTATACTCTCAAGCAGGCTGCCACTAACATGCTTCTCTCTGTGCCTCCTCAGAAAACATCTGGTCATCTAGTTTTGCCAGCTCTCTGGTCTGTGAGTCCTTGGATCAAATTAGACACTTGTGGGCTGAATGAAGAGTCATTGTACGTGAAATAATCCCCTGCTGAGACTTGCATCTCAGAGCAGGCAGCGGGGATGCCTGCAGGGCGCTGACTCTTCCTTTCCCTGGAAGGGCTGATCTGGCCAATGCCTTAAGATCCTAAGATCTGGAGGACTGTTCAGGCAAGATGATGCAGTAACTGGATACCTGGCAGGGGGATGCTCTCCCTTCACCTATGGCATCATCCTGGTAGCTGCATAAATCCCCTGTGAAAGGGAACAAGCTCAGAGGGCCTTCAGGGATCACCTCTGTGTCCAACATCTCCCAAAGGCTGCTGATTCTTGTGATGTTTTGGGAGCTTGGGGTGTCCCAGGTAACTTGTTGTTGCATTATGTGGCTTTAAGCTGACCTATATGGCTATAGAGGTACAAGGTCCTGTATTGAGGAGTGCCTCGGAGGCAGTGGTTTCCTCCAGCTGTGCTTTGGTGGAGCCCAGGAGCACTGTTTGGGGTCAAGGCTGTGCAAGGTGCTGCACAAACAGAGGGTGGGTAATTACCTCAGTCCCCAAGGGCTCTCAGTCCAAAGGACAAGACCAAAGAGGTCAATGGCACAAAGAGAAGTGGAAAACACTCATTTTCCACCAAACTGAGTACTTCTATAGCACAAACTTGTGGCCCACAGGCATCACAATGAAGTCAGAGTTGGCCATGAGGTTTTTTAACTGGGAGAGGGGGGTAGTCAAAGGAAGATGCTGCAGGAGAGTCTAGATGTACAGAAAACAAGGGTCGAATCTTCTTCAGTATTTAACAGCAGGAGCAATTTTTACATAAATGACCTGAAGCTCTTCAGAGAAATGCCAATTTGGCCTATATTCAACTAGGATGAGGAATACCAGAAAAAGAGAGGAGGAGATCTGGGTTTTTTTCCCCCCTGCAAGAGGCCAGCCCTGGCTGGACTTCACTGGTCATGGGATAGCAGTTGGGATTTTCCTTCTCTACCAGAAGAAGGAACAGGGAGGAGAAAAGGGCAATTATAATCCCTCCCCAGAGGGGGGAGAGCTTTCCGAAGGTTTAAAAAAAAAGAATAAGAGGGACTTTTAGAGATGGTGTTTGTTTCTTTTCCATGGTTTAAGCTTTTGGGAGGGTGGGGAGGACACTTCTCTGTTGACGGTACCTGGCAAGAGAGCTGTGAAAAACTTGTTTATGAAAAAAAAAATACGCAGTGTCTTCAGTTATAGACAAAAATCCCAGTGTTTTGCCTCCATGCCCGGCTCCAAGCCAGGGTAGTGGAGCATGCAGAACATGCCTGAGCTCGGGAGCCTGGGCCAAGTTGCTCCTGGGCATCATGTCACTGGAGATTGTGGTTGCCTGCAGTTGCAAAGGGGGTTTTCTAGAGAGGTCCTCTAGAAAGAAGGACCTGGGTCTGTTTGATAAGAAGACAGGCAGAGCTGTTTGGTGGTGTGTGATTTTGGGCATGAACACCATGTTCCTGGCGCAGAGCTTGTTTGAGTGATGCTTTGGATTCTTCCACCTTTGGGTGATGGCCCAGGTTTGCTCTATCTGAACAGAGTAAGGGGCGTGGCTTCAGCGTCCAGAGCTAAGGCAAATACCTCCAGCCCTGAGGTATCATTTGATGTGATGGGGGGGTTACTATACTCGACAAATAGCTATTCTTGCTGCTGGGCTGGCAACCAGGAAAGAGTGAATGGGGAGGCATCAAGATGCATATTAGGGGTGGAGATTTCTCTCAGTGTTAATGTACAGGTCTGAAATCAGAGCACTCGGCTTGGGAGCAGCAGAGAGAGCTGCTTTTGCAAAGCAACAACCCTTTTTAATATTAAAAAGTCCCTCTTCATGTGCTGACTTCCCATGCTTGCTGCCTGTATTTCTTGCCGGATTCCACAAGGTGGCACAAGGAAACTGCTCACTCCAGAGAAGCATCCCCGGGCTGTTCCGGCTCCCCAGACTGCACCTTTCCGCACTGGGTCTGCACCAGCAACCGGCTGCGGGGGCTTCAGCTGTAGCCTCCAGCAGAACTGAAAAAATCTTACATGGGGATTATTCCTTCTTAGCTCAAACTATGTTTTGCTGGGTGCCCAGAAAGGACGTGCCAAGCAGGGTGATGTGCAGCACGACACTTTTGTTGTTGCTCGGAGCTTGCAAAACAAGAAAGGATTTGGGGCTGGTCATATTTTGACTGCTGCACCCATGTGGGGATGCCTCCCCTTCCCCATAGCTGTTCATTGGGGCCCTTCTGACATCAGTTACCGCTGATGACCCTGGCCCTGGGTGCACCCCAGGGTGAAATCTGAATTACACCGGAAAAAAGCTGCAAGAAAGCGAGCCTGGCTCTGGCTGGAACTTTATCAGAAATGCCAGCAAAGGAGGAAACCACAGCTACAGATGCACGGGAGGTTGTTTTTCTTTTATGAAGTGGATCACACTTTCTGGCTGGGCTAAAAGGTTTCTCTTTTTCTGTCAATCCAAGGACCCTGGCAAGCCTCTCCCACTGCTGAGGGCCCTGGTGCTTCTTCTCAAGTCTGGTGTCATCCATGTTGTAGCCTGCCAACTCCATTGTGTCCTGTGGACCGCCCTTTACCCCTCCAGCCGGAGTATTTCTGGGTGGCAGCTCCCCTCTCCAGACCAAGCAAGTCATGCCCGCTTCAAGCCACCGGAAGTTAGACACATCAATTTTGCGTCTCCCTTGGGAAAAAAAACCCACGAAAACAGGCTGCCATTTCAAACCATGCCACAAATGTGCCAACCCACTCTCATCATCGCTGTTATTCCTGGGGTGGCAGTTTGGATGGAGGGGATAGGACTCTCATGACTCACCCAAAACCACACAAGCACAGCCAGGCTTCTGGTTTCCTCTCCAGCTTGCTCATTCAGCCTGCCTCAACGGCTGGAGGAAAAGAAAAGCAGCTTATGTTCATTTATTACTGGGAGTAGCAAGAGAGTGTTGATAAGCAGATGACTTATCTGAGCATCTCTAGTGGCTGAATGAGATGAGCTGTATCCTGTGGAGCCAGCGTGTCACGGTAGCTTGTGCAGTTTAGAGAGCTTTGCTGGGGGGGTGTTTCATGCCAGCTCGCTTCTGTCACCTGCTCAGTGCTGTGCAAGTCATCAGGTCCATGTTTACCTCTGCGGAGCCAAGGCCTGGCATTGCTGGGGGCTTTTTTTACGTATGGGGAGGTGATGAGGTTTGCAGAGGCTTCAGAGAGGTAGCTGGTATTTCACAGACTAGGAGGCACCTAAAATCTGGCAGAGACAAAGGCCTCTTGCCCTGCCCATGTGGCTGGGATGGCAGAGGTGCTACGGCGGACATAGGCTAGGACCTAAGCTGGGGGACCTCAGTGCAAAGCTGCTGCTGAGGTGCTAGCTGGGAGCTTCATGGACGATGCTCAGATGAAAAATGTCACCCCTCAATGTTCCCACCACCAAGCCCATGCCGCAGCAGGCTGGTGATCTCAAGTGCAAGCTAACAGAAACAGGAGAGGCAGGCAGAGCCCAGCTTTGTCCCCTGCCACCTCCTGCAGCCCCCCTGTGCCCCAGCCAGGTCTGCTCAGGCACAACCACCCCTGCCCCAGCCGAAAAGCCCTGCCCCGCAGTGCAGAGCCTCAGGGCCGGGTAAGTCTCCAAGGATGCTAGGTTGCACTACCACTGCATTGTATGTGTATATATAAATATATAATATATATGTAATATTATATAATGCGTGCGTCCCACAGTGATGCAAGTGGCTCCGGCTCCACCGGGGCAAGTGGCATTCCAGCACGGTTGCCTGCAGGGGCAGGCTGTGAGCAATGGAAAAAGGACGAGGGCTGATGTTGGCCTGGAGCAGCAGACAAGCAGGAATGGTGACGAGAAGCATAGGAGCAGGATCCTAGCTTGAACCTGCTCATCAGACGCTTGTTAGATCAGCAGGGAGCAGCCCTCTGGGCTGTCGCATCCCCAGGCATGGCAGGTGCCTGGGCTCTGGGATGCGCCCTGCCTCCCACCCATCGCCCCAGGGAGTGGTGCCAAGCCAAGGTAATGCAAGGAGCTTTCCAGATTTATGGAATGGATAATTACAGGAAGGATTCTTTCCTCACCCTTTCCCCTCTGCAGCCTCTTCATATTTGGAAGAACGACTCTGTCTTCCCTCCTCCTGCTTGCTCCAAGCCCTGGCGAGTGGCCACCTCGTCCCAGTAAGGCGATGGATGGGAGCCATCAGCCAGCGGCATTTTCAAAAGAGGATGGGAATAATGGTGCTCACTGGCAGTATGGGGCAGAGATGGACACATGGAAACTCATTAAAGAGCAGATCGACCGGTGAGGCTCTCCTTAGGTGACCTTGCTGGGAGCACTTGCACGGCACCGAGGCTGCCGGCTGCCTCCCACCAGTCCTTCCCAACCCTCCAGGGTCAAGTCTGGTGAGGAGAAAAGCAACATGCTCTGTCTTTTCTAGCTGGAAGGTGTCTCACCTCTTGAACAAGGAGTGCAATGAAGCACTGGGACAGCTTCAGGAGGGACCAGGGAGCCTCCTGGAAAGCTGGAGCTTCAAAATAGAGCAGGTCGGTGGCCTGGAAACAAGCTGCAGCTCAAAACAAATCCCATGGTTGGTGCCAAAGCCACCCAGCTTGAGAGCAAAGAAGGGTGCTAAAAAAGAGCATGGGAAGACTGGTGTGGGGATGGCTGCCAGTGCAGGCATGGCTAGCAGGTGCCCAGGGCTGGGTAGCAAGAATGGAGCAGGTGTCCTTTGAGGTCAAACCATCACGGGGAGCTTCTTCAGGCTCTCTGCTGGTCGATTCAAACCCAAGCCACAGCAAGTAGCATGAACAGTGGTAAAAAAGCCACATGGTTGTGGAGGGGATGGGTTTCGGCTGGACGTTCATGGAGCTGCAGACCACAGGGCTAAGCCAAATGCACTGCCCATCCACTTGTCCCCAGCCTTGGGGCCCATCTCCTGGGCTCTGCACCTTCATTTCCATGCCCACATCTGCCCCATCTGCCTGCCCAAACTTTCTCCAGCCCAAGATGTACCTTCCTGCTTCACACCCTTGCTTAAAGTAAAGGCAGAGACATTTCTGAGCAGGATGCACCTGGGCAGGTCTGGGAGGGCTGAAGCGCTACCTCACATCACAGCGGATTACTGGGAGGTGCAGAAGAAAAGATAATTATTTGTTTCAACATTTATTGAAAATAAATAGAGCAATAGTCTGAAAACATCCCACAGCATGGGCACACACCCACAGCCGGTGACTTAGGCACGATGAGCCCATAGAGACCTAACAAATTATCTCAGAACAACTTTCAGCCTCTACAAAGGAAAAAAATAAACAAGGCTAATAGACAGGGTGAGGGAAGGAGAGTTTTGCCATTAGGGCATCTCAGTGAGGTTGGCAGAGGTGTGCCAAGCTGCTCTTCAGCAGCAGTGACTGGCCCTGATGCCTGCACTCTGCCTCCTCTGGGGAGAGGGGCTGGGGGAGTGGGTCATGGGTAGCTAAGCTCTGGCTCCATTCCCTGGTGCTGGCTCTAGGGGTCAAATACACTTATTTTCTGCTTACTAGTTCAGAAAGTCATATCTTCCTCGTGGTCAGGTACCAAGCATAGCTTATCTCTGCCCCTCCACTACATGACATGATGCTCCTCAGGGCGCTGAGAAATGCATCGTGTACAAGGTTTAAGGGTAAAAAAGATTTAGATTTTAGGATTTTCATGTTAGATAGCTCTTTCTGTGGACTCACAACCGCTTGGTTGCTGTTTCCACTGTTTAAATATTGAAGGCAAAAGAAGATCAACCTTGTTTGCAACCTGGTGCCTCAGAGCAGCCCTTGCTAAATAGAACCCAAACCAGCTCCAGTCCTGGTTCCCATGCACCCCCAACCCCCCATTCAGTGAGGTAAGGGCACTGGGGGTACACAGGGATTTCCAGAGTGGAAACCATCCCGCCTGGCCTTGGAGAGGCTGTTGTTTAGTCTGTAGGGTCTGTGTTGGGGTCCTCTGCCTTTCCAGAGCCTCAGGGCTTTCATTGTGGAAGATGTTGAGCCCCTTCCTGGTCCTTTGTCCTGATCACCATCTTGGGTGAGTTAAAAAGTAAAAGCCAGCTGTGATTGCTTGTGTGGACAGTCAACAAGACCTCCAGGAGGGTTTCCCTCTGGTGGGAATGGTCTGTTTTTCTTGTTCCCAGCTATGAAGTCTTTTCCAAGATGTTTTCAGGCTTGATTTTTCCTCTTTTTAATACCTGTGGATCTCCACTGATCTCTAGGGACTTGTCTCTGGTGTCCTTTAGACAAGTTGAGTCCTTCATTATCATCTGTTTCATTATGCTGTCTCCCCAACATCATCTCTTAGCAGACAGGCAGCAGCAAAGGACAGATATTTGGGGTCTGTTTCTTCTTTGCAGTGATACCAGCCTCTTATGATGGTAGAGACCCCTCTGGGCTTTAGCAAAGCAGGAATGAGTCCAGTAATGACAGCCTGTGCCTTCAGACAGCCTGGAGGAAGCACCCTAGACATGCACAAGCTGCTTTGTTTCTCAGGTGGTTAGCTCTCTAAAACTGTTTGTTTCATTTTTGACCCTGCTAACTGTCTGAACAGGAACATCCAGTTAGTGCCCTTACCCGATAACTCTGATCTTCTTCACATCTTCATAGATGCTCAGGCTGTTTCCAGTGTAACCGGTGAAGCCTCCAGCCCCTTCTACAACATTGTTTTCCTTATGCATAGAGTTAATCCAAGTCTTCACTGGAGGCTGAAATCCCAGGCACAGCATAATTACATTTAAGTTTTAAAGGGAAAAAAAGAATTGAAATTGTCAGGATGACCCTCTTGGGCATTTGCTGGGATCACTTGAGTTTGACATCTGCAGCAAAACTTCCACTTCACCATTGTCAAAACAGTGTGAAAAACTCCAGGTTTTACTGTGAACTAGATGGGACTATCCTAGAATAATAGTGCAGCTGGTCCATCCCCTGCCTTGAGACAAGATTACTATGGCCTATGCTGTGTTTAAGATGTTTGCAAAGACCTCCACCTTTCCCAGTGATGACTGAGGAGTCCTCAGGCTATTCTAGGCTATTGCAATGGAGGGTATTTGAACATGTGGGTTAAAGCCCAGCCCTCTGAGATAGGCTAGGACATAGACTCCAGAGGGAAGGGGTAGAAACCTGACCATCATGATCTGGTCTGGTCTTCTTGTGGAGCACTGGGAAGGATATGGGATCAGTGCTCTCGTCACCAGTTGTGGAGGAGTAGGAATGGACTGGCCTGTCTAATGAGCAGTCTCCTCCATCCTAGAACTCACAATCTTTGAAATATCGAAGTACTCTTGGTCCAATCCATCAGCATTTTGCATTTAAGATGTATTGAACCATTGGTCTCTGGCATAACTCCTACATCCGTGTTAGTCAGTGATGGACTTGAGCGGGACCCAGGTGCTGACCCTGAAGGTGTTTCTCAAATCACATCTTCCTGACTGTGGGTAGGATTTCTGTGGTCTCCATAGTCCACATAGCCCAAAGCAGTCTTTGTTTTCATCCATTGCTGCTGGGTTGCAATAGGACATAATCCATCAAGACACCTGTGTCAGAAGTGACCTTGAATTAATGTTGATTTTGTAGGGATTTACTCGTGTTTGTTCAGTTACTGTTTACTTTTGTAATTCCTACGAGCTGTAGAGGGTGATGGCCTTTGCCAAGTATTTTACCACCTGCCCAAAGGCAGATGCTTGAATTATATTTTTGATCGCTACAAATGATGCATTCCCACAGGACCAAGCTCACCTAGCTTGCTAGGGAAAATCCTGTTCTCTTAATTAAATTAAGGTAAAAAACTTTAATTTCTGGTGGGAACTCTCCCAGCGAGGTTTTTGTTAGGCAAGTGTCTGTGTTTCTCTTCATATTAGGGCACTAAATGGTGAATAGAAGTTGTGGCATTTGCTCCTTTCCAAAGGCAAGCTGGAAACAGATTAGGGATGGTTTAGCCTCACACGTATTGGTAAAACAGGTGAGGAAAGTGGAAATAATTCCTGAATACATGGCAATATAGGGCTGTGAATGATATGAGCATAGTATGGTGAACTTGGATCAGGTTTTGATGCATAGTCCTCTCTGTAAACAATGCAAAGATGCAGCGCTTCTCACGTCAGTTTGACAGTAGGCTTGTGGCATAATCCATCAAAAATATTGTTAGATCCATATTAGAAAAATAGGGGTAGATAAGAGAAGGGAGAGATCACATATCCTACTGTGCCATCATCCAGACTAAAGCTCCAGAACATTCACATGGTTAGGAAAAATATCCTTACAGCTTCCACCCTATAAGTGATAATCCACAACCTTTGTTTTCAAGTCTTCCGTGACGGTAGTTTTCTCATTGCAACAGATGTCAGACCATCGTTGTCTGTGATCATTAATGTTGAATGGCCATTTTCTTTAAGCGAGGCCATTGGGGTCATCCAAATGAGATGTGGTCATGCTGTAACATAATTAAACAGTGGTATTAATAGATAAAACCCTTAACGATCCCTCGCAGGTCATGTACAGAAATAGCAGCGGCATTATACACCCCTTCCCTGTCCTGCTTGTTCTGCTCCAGCATGATGGGAATGATAAGAGGTCTTTGTAAAACTGCCAAGAAGCTGAAGGGAGAAGGAATGCCATCCCAGGCCTAAGAGATCTCATGACTGGGAGATGATTGCAGGGGGATGGTGAGAGAGGCAGAGGGACCCATGAAATTGCCTCTGCCACCAGCAAAGGCATCCTTAAGGTCAGCAGCAATATATTTACTGCTGCCTTGTTTGTTGGAGCTGCCTTGTTTTTGCTGTGCTCCTGTGAATAAGGGTTTTGTGTCCTGTCTGCCTGTGGCTTGGAGATGGGCTGGAGCTGCTGGTGGATGCTTCTGGTCGGACTCTACCTGGCTTTTGGGAACTCCTCTAGCTTGACTAGGATGACTCTACGCCGATGGGAGCCAAAACACCCATCAGAGTTGTCCATGGAGTGAGGAGCAAAGCTAGAGTTGGTGCCATTGGAAATCAACCCACCCCCCTGAGCATTATTTCAGCAGCTTATCCCAATCAGCCTGCTGGTTGCTGCCTGCAAGACCCTGTTTTCCCACCTTCGAGGCTGCAGGTGCACCATGCTGTGCTGCAGTTGCACTGGCATGGCGATCCACTGCAAACCACTGCTTGTGTGAGGTGGAAGCAGCATGGCATGTCCTTCCCCTGCATTCCCAAGTGGCATTTGACCTTCTGTTTCGGTGGCGGCTGCTTGCGTGTGCCAGCACCAGGTTTACATGCAGGGTGGTGGGAACCTTGTGTAGGCATGTCTTCCCTCTGCAGCACTTGGGGCAGCTGTTTGGAAAAATTAGGCATTGTTATATTTAGAGAAACTGGTTTTTTTTTTTTCCCCTTGGTTTGGCCAAGCAGGATCCTCTGCACCTGGAGATGCCAGGCTGAAAATGAGGATGGGAGAGTGAGAGTGTTGGCTGCTTTCACTGGGGTGACATTTGCTATCTTTAGAAGTGACTATTATCTTCATCTATCATTTTTGTTGAACTCTGCTTATGGGCTTACTTCCAGTTATCAGAAAAAACACTGTAAAATGGATGGCTGGAGAAGATCCAGGCCACTTGTCCTATGTATCAGTTCACAGTTGTTTTATAAAAGATTACCAAGAACTGCAAAGATAACAGTTCATGTGAATACTATTTCTTTTAAAAAGCAGCCCTGCTTCTAGAAGGGCATGTTTCCCTTAAAGAAGATAGCCCAGAAATCCCATTCTTTTATTGTCTCACAAGACTGAAAATCAGAAATTGAGTCCGAGCTCCATCTGTACATGGTTTCCCAGGAGAGGCCTAGCTTGTAACACTTCTCTCTCCCATTTTGCCACCCAGGTACCCAGACCCGCAACTCAACTGGGCTTGAGGTCCAGTTGAGCCTCCAGCTAATAGGAAACACATAACTCACCTTGTCTTTTGCATCCCCATTCCTAACCTCCACCCCACACACGCGTGGTCACCACAGGTGCTGGTAAACTTCATATCTGGTCCTATGACATATGGTAGTGTCTGTGTGAGTGCCTCTGGGTTTGCTTTTTCTTTCTTTTGCATGAGTTCATAAGATTTGGGAGCCTTTATTTGTGGTTGGATGATATGGGAAAGAGCTGTGAGCAGGTGGGTTTAATTGTCCTTCTCAAAGCAGAGGATTGCTGGAAGTTGGTGGTTGCTGGGTCTGGACTGCTACAAAATTCAACAAACTGCTTTGAAAGAGGGGGAAAAAAAGTATTTCTTTGCTGGTAGATACACCACTGAGCTAGGGGAGGAGAGTTTCCCTAAAGAGACACAGTTCCCAGGCCAATGTAATATTGGAAATTTATTCCATGGACCTGCACCTCAGACGTTTCCCACGTGGTGGTTTTCTGGTGTCGTGGTTTAGCCCCAGCCAGCAACTAAGCACCACGCAGCCGCTCGCTCACTCCCCCTACCCCGATGGGATGGGGGAGAGAATCGGAGGAGTAAGAGTGAGAAACACTCCTGGGTTGAGATAAGAACAGTTTAATAATTGAAATAAAGTAAAATAGTAATGCTAATAGTAACAGTATAATAATGATAATAAGAATAATGATACACGAAGCAAGTGATGCACAATGCAATTGCTCACCACCCGCCGACCGATACCCAGACAGTTCCCGAGCAGCGATCGCTGCTCCCCGGCCACCCCCCCCCAGTTTATATACTGAGCATGACGTCATATGGTATGGAATAGCCCTTTGGTCAGTTTGGATCAACTATTCTGGCTGTGCCCCCTCCCAGTTTCTTGTGCGCCTGGCAGAGCATGGGAAGCTGAAAAAGTCCTTGACTAGCATAAGCAGTACTCAGCAACAACTAAAAACATCAGCATGTTATCAACATTCTTCTCCTACTAAATCCAAAACACAGCACTATGCCTGCTGCTAGGAAGAAAATTAACTCTATCCCAGCCGAAACCAGGACAGTATCCACCCCTTATTCTATACCATCTACGTCATGCACAGGCCCTCCCCTTTCCAATGTGTTCTAATTCATCACCACCGCTTTCCCTATCTTGATATACACACAGATATCATTCCCTTCGTCTATGGCCCATCCCTCTAAAATGTCCATTGAGTTCATTTAGCCCATGACTTTGGGTTCCATCTGTCATCACAGTCTTTCAGAGCAGGAGAGGTGGTGTGCAGTGTTGGACTGTTGCATGCTGAAGTCAGTTCTCATTCCAACATGGTTTCATCAAAGTTCATTTTCATTAAGCTGGGCAATTCTTACTGCAATACCATTGATGCGGCATATAGCAATCATAATATATAGTATTATATACTTAATATTAACCTACTATATTATTATATTAACATGCAGTTAAGAGATAACATACAGTTAAGAGATAACATACAGTATTATAAAGCAATTAATATTATACAATTCAGTTCATTGGCTATTTTCACCCAAAATCAAATTCCCTTGAGGTACACATTGGGCTTCCCCATCCTTTCGCATCACCCACCAAGTGCACCCAGGTCCTTGAGCAAAAGCAATCCCACGAATGGGTTTGCCTTTGCCAGAGGGGGAAGTAACCCAGACTGTCTTCCCCAGCATATTTTTCATGTGCACTACAGGAACTTTATCTCCTTC
Source organism: Pelecanus crispus (assembly GCF_030463565.1). Lineage (NCBI taxonomy): Eukaryota > Metazoa > Chordata > Aves > Pelecaniformes > Pelecanidae > Pelecanus > Pelecanus crispus. The sequence continues at coordinate 41,998,031 of NC_134647.1, read as the reverse complement.
TACAGTACGTAAAAGTTTTGATTGGGCAGGGCCAGCTCGATTGGCAGATCCCCTGGTGTTGACTAACCAGGTGGCTTTTGCTAAATGCGTATCCCAATGTTTAAACGTCCCACCACCCATTGCTCTCAGGGTAGTCTTTAACAATCCATTGTATCGCTCAATTTTCCCGGAGGCTGGTGCATGGTAAGGGATGTGATACACCCACTCAATGCCGTGCTCTTTGGCCCAGGTGTCTATGAGGTTGTTTCGGAAATGAGTCCCGTTGTCTGACTCAATTCTTTCTGGGGTGCCATGTCGCCACAGGACTTGCTTTTCAAGGCCCAGGATGGTGTTCCGGGCGGTGGCATGGGGCACGGGATATGTTTCCAACCACCCAGTGGTTGCTTCCACCATGGTGAGCACATAGCGTTTGCCTTGGCGGGTCTGTGGGAGCGTGATGTAATCAATCTGCCAGGCCTCCCCATATTTATATTTCAGCCATCGTTCACTATACCCAAGGGGCTTGAACTGCTTGGCTTGCTTGATTGCAGCGCATGTTTCACACTCATGAATAACCTGTGCAATACTGTCCATAGTTAAGTCCACCCCTCGATCACGAGCCCATTTACACGTTGCATCCCTTCCTTGATGGCCTGAGGCGTCATGGGCCCACCGAGCTATAAATAATTCACCCTTATGTTGCCAGTCCAAATCCACCTGAGCCACTTCAATCTTAGCAGCCTGATCTACTTGCTGGTTGTTTTGATGTTCTTCAGTGGCCCGACTCTTAGGTACATGAGCATCTACATGACGAACTTTTACAACCAGGTTCTCTACCCGGGCAGCAATATCTTGCCACAATGCGGCAGCCCAGATTGGTTTGCCTCTGCGCTGCCAGTTGCTCTGCTTCCATTGCTGCAGCCACCCCCACAGGGCATTTGCCACCATCCATGAGTCAGTATAGAGATAAAGGACTGGCCACTTTTCTCTTTCAGCAATATCTAAAGCCAGCTGAATGGCTTTCACCTCTGCAAACTGACTCGACTCCCCTTCTCCTTCAGCAGTTTCTGCGACTTGTCGTATAGGACTCCATACAGCAGCTTTCCACCTCCGATGCTTTCCCACGAGACGACAGGACCCATCAGTGAACAGGGCATATTGCTTTTCATTTTCTGGCAATTTATTATACAGTGGGGCCTCTTCAGCACGTGTCACCTCCTCCTCTGGTGATATTCTAAGGTTTTTTCCTTCTGGCCAGTCCATGATCACTTCCAAGATTCCTGGGCGACTGGGGTTTCCTATTCGAGCCCGTTGTGTGATCAATGCAACCCACTTACTCCATGTAGCATCAGTTGCATGATGTGTAGAGGGGACCCTCCCTTTGAACATCCAGCCCAGCACCGGCAGTCGGGGTGCCAGCAGGAGCTGTGCTTCAGTACCAACCACTTCTGAAGCAGCTCGAACCCCTTCATATGCTGCCAGTATCTCCTTCTCAGTTGGAGTATAGCGGGCTTCGGATCCTCTGTATCCCCGACTCCAAAACCCGAGGGGTCGACCTCGAGTCTCCCCTGGTGCTTTCTGCCAGAGGCTCCAGGTAGGGCCATTCTCCCCAGCTGCAGTGTAGAGCACATTTTTAATATCCTGCCCTGCCCGGACTGGCCCAAGGGCTACTGCATGAACTATCTCACGTTTAATTTGTTCAAAGGCTTGTTGTTGCTCAGGGCCCCACTTGAATTCATTCTTCTTCCGGGTCACTTGATAGAGAGGGCTTACGATCTGGCTGTAATTTGGAATATGCATTCTCCAAAAACCCACAATACCTAAGAAAGCTTGTGTTTCCTTTTTGCTAGTTGGTGGGGACATAGCTGTTATTTTGTTGATCACATCCATTGGGATCTGACGACGTCCATCTTGCCATTTTATTCCTAAAAACTGGATCTCCTGTGCAGGTCCCTTGACCTTACTCTGTTTTATGGCAAAACCAGCCTTCAGAAGGATTTGGACTATTTTCTTTCCCTTCTCAAAAACGTCTTCTGCTGTGTTGCCCCACACAATGATGTCATCAATGTACTGCAGATGTTCTGGAGCTTCACCCTGTTCCAGTGCTGTCTGGATCAGTCCATGGCAAATGGTGGGGCTGTGCTTCCACCCCTGGGGCAGTCGGTTCCAGGTGTACTGAACACCCCTCCAGGTAAAAGCAAACTGGGGTCTGCACTCTGCTGCCAAAGGGATGGAGAAAAATGCATTAGCAATATCAATTGTGGCATACCACTTAGCTGCCTTTGACTCCAGTTCATATTGAAGTTCTAGCATGTCTGGCACGGCAGCACTCAGCGGCGGTGTAACTTCGTTCAGGCCACGATAGTCCACTGTTAGTCTCCACTCCCCATTAGACTTTCGCACTGGCCATATGGGACTGTTAAAGGGTGAGCGAGTCTTGCTGATCACTCCCTGGCTCTCCAGTCGACGAATCAGGTTATGGATGGGAATCAGGGAGTCTCGGTTGGTGCGATATTGCCGCCTGTGCACAGTTGTGGTAGCAATCGGCACCTGTTGTTCCTCAACCTTCAGCAACCCTACAATCGAAGGGTCCTCTGAGAGACCGGGCAAGGTGGACAACTGTTTAATTTCCTCTGTCTCCAAAGCAGCTATACCAAAAGCCCACCGGTACCCTTTTGGGCCCTTGAAATACCCTCTCCTGAGGTAGTCTATGCCAAGGATGCACGGAGCGTCTGGGCCAGTCACAATGGGGTGCTTTTGCCACTCATTCCCAGTTAGGCTCACTTCAGCTTCCAGTACAGTTAGCTGTTGGGATCCCCCTGTCACTCCAGAAATACAAATGGGTTCTGCCCCTCTATAGTTTGATGGCATTAGCGTGCACTGTGCACCAGTGTCCACTAGAGCCTTATACTCCTGTGGGTCTGACGTTCCAGGCCATTGAATCCACACAGTCCAGTAAACCCGGTTGTCCCTTTCCTCCACCTGGCTGGAGGCAGGGCCCCTCTAACACTGGTCACAGTATTCGCTGTTCACTTCCTGTAAATGTGAATCAAAAGTCCCCTGATCAAGGTCAGAAGTAAAATTAGCCCTCTTACTCTGTCTCGGGAACTGCTCACTGGAAACTGGAGCTGCAATTTTCCTGGGAGAACCGCCTTTTCTAATAGTTTTTCCTTGCAACTCACGCACCCGTGCCTCTAAGGTTGAGGTGGGTTTTCCATCCCACTTTCTCATGTCCTCTCCATAATCACGCAGGTAAAACCACAGGGTGCCCCGTGGTGTGTATCCTCTATATCCTCTCTCTTGAGCATAGGGACGTTGACTCCTAATGGCTGAGACACTGGTCCGTGCAGGTGGGGAGTAGGACAGATCCTCTCTGAGTTGTTGGAACTCTTGGCACAGTTTTTCCACAGCTGAGACACAGGCTTGTAGGGAGGAAGAGAGCTTTTCTTCGTAGTCCCGGAGTTGTCTAGCCACTTCATCCACCGTTGGTGCCTCGTCGTCTTTCCAGGCTAGTATTGCCAACGAGTTGGAATACGATGCTGGTGCGCTCCGTACCACCTTCCGCCACATGGATTGCGTGCACCTGACTTCATCTGGGTCTTTGGTTAACCGCTCATCATTCAGGTCACTGTAAATCACCTCCAGCACGCCTAATTCCCTCAGGTACTGGATACCTTTCTCTACGGCGGTCCATTTGCTTGGGCGGTATAAAACATCCTCCTTGAAGGGATACCTTTCCTTCACGCTTGACAGAAGTCGCCTCCAGAGGCTGAGCGGTTTTGCCCCTTTTCCAATTGCTTTGTCAATGCCCCCTTCCCTGGAAAGGGATCCCAGCTGCTTGGCTTCCCTACCCTCTAAATCCAGGCTACTGGCCCCATTATCCCAGCATCGGAGCAGCCAGGTGATGATGTGCTCGCCTGGATGACGACCGAAATCTTTTCGCATATCTCGCAGCTCACTCAGGGATAGGGATCGGGTGGTCACCATCTCATTTATGGGTTCTTCCTCCTCTGGTTCTCGTGATGGCCCTGGTTCATCTTCATCCCTTACTAAACGAACTGATTTCCTCGTGTATTTTTTCTTCTGTATAGGGGCAACTGATACCGGCGCAGGTTGGTTCTCTGGTTTAGCCACAGTGTCTGTCACTGGGGTTTGAGTAGCCGCAGTGCTCATGGCTGTGGCTGGATTAGGCACAGTGCCTGGGGCAGGGGTTTGAGTAGCTGCAAGGCCTGTAATGGGGGTTGGAGTAGCCGCAGGGCCTGTAGTGGGGGTTTGAGTAGCCACAGTGTTTGTTGTTTTGTCATCAGATCCAGAGACCTTCTCTTTCTTTTGAGGGTACTGATTAGCGTTGACCACGGCTCGATAGGCATGGGCCAGTCCCCAGCATGTTGCAATGATTTGTGTCTCTCTGGAGCTACCAGGGTGACAACATACTTCTTCCAAATACTTTACTAATTCTTCAGGATTCTGCACTTGTTCAGGGGTGAAGTTCCAAAACACTGGAGGTCCCCACTGCCCTAGGTACTTGCGCATACGTTCCCACACACCCTGCCACTCATAACTATCCAGCCTTGGGGTAGATCTCTGGATGGTATTTTTAAACTGCTTACTGACCTTTATCAAAACGGAAACAACATTCCCAAGAATTATCAATAGAAGTATCTTAACTGCCCAGGGGTGTTCAAGATACTGGAAAGTTGTTGTAATGAAGGAGGAAACATCATAGAAGAAAGCAGCAAAGGTGCCATTCTGTATTTCCTCCACAACAAGCCTCTCAGAGTAAGAAGTATAATTGCTAACTCTCTCTATGAGGTAGTACCCGAAGTACAGTAGTGACTTCTGTATGAAACCCAAATACCAAAGAATGCTCAAGGTCAGGGTTTTGATAAGGAGCCTCCCAAGCAAAAGATCATGAATCACTGCAGAGCATAGCACACTACACAAACTGACAGCAAGCTTTAACGCATGCTGCAAAAAAAAGAACATGGTGCAGATCAGAAGAACTAATATCGTGACCGGCAACTGTTAACAGACTCCTTAATACACTCTGGTTAATCTGTTGTTATCTCAAACCCTTCGAGCCCCACGTTGGGCGCCAAAAAGGACTGTCGTGGTTTAGCCCCAGCCAGCAACTAAGCACCACGCAGCCGCTCGCTCACTCCCCCTACCCCGATGGGATGGGGGAGAGAATCGGAGGAGTAAGAGTGAGAAACACTCCTGGGTTGAGATAAGAACAGTTTAATAATTGAAATAAAGTAAAATAGTAATGCTAATAGTAACAGTATAATAATGATAATAAGAATAATGATACACGAAGCAAGTGATGCACAATGCAATTGCTCACCACCCGCCGACCGATACCCAGACAGTTCCCGAGCAGCGATCGCTGCTCCCCGGCCAGCCCCCCCCTAGTTTATATACTGAGCATGACGTCATATGGTATGGAATAGCCCTTTGGTCAGTTTGGATCAACTATTCTGGCTGTGCCCCCTCCCAGTTTCTTGTGCGCCTGGCAGAGCATGGGAAGCTGCAAAAGTCCTTGACTAGCATAAGCAGTACTCAGCAACAACTAAAACATCAGCGTGTTATCAACATTCTTCTCCTACTAAATCCAAAACACAGCACTATGCCTGCTGCTAGGAAGAAAATTAACTCTATCCCAGCCGAAACCAGGACATCTGGCTAAACCATCACTTTTTGGTGGTGTTGGCTCTGCTGAGCATTTGCATTTTTCACATTTTCATGGCATAGCAGGCCACATCTTCCTGATTTTATGCAATCTCATTATCCTTTTGAAGAAGAACGTATTCAGATCCAGGCAGCACAAACCCCAGTGTTAGTGCTCCTGGTGGGATTGTACTGACAGGCCCTGGAACAGGGTCTCGTTGTGATGTTAATTAGTATCTATTGACCCGCTCCACTGTTCGGATGCAACAGGGCGTGCACAGGCTCTCAAACACACTTACGTAAGGAGCAGCTCAACTGATGTCTGGCTCCTGCCAATAAACTAATTGCTTTTGCCAGGACTGCATCTCTGCTGGGAGAGGAGGTAGAAATCAATTTCTGGCTTCCAATGGAGATCATACATTCCTGATATCCAAGCTCAACGTTGCATCTGTAATCATCACCTTTTCTGTATAAAATTAATCCAAGTTTGGATTCAAAATCCTTTTCTGGCTCTGTTCATAGAGTTTAATCTAACCTTTCTTTCAAGTGAGTTACTGGAGTGGATAATTCCCTGCACCCCATGGGCAAGCACAGTGGCTGAGCAGCAGGGAGGCTGGTCCCACCAGGCAGAGTAGTTTTCCTCTTCAGTCTTGCCGTCTTGCTCTCTGTTTAGATACCTGTCAGGGAAAAAATAGTGTGGTTAGTATTGGTATTTGCTGTGATGAAGATGAGAAATGGGTTTCTTTTAATATCCAAGGTCTGGGGAGTTCCTGCTTAGAGACACAGAGAGCATTTTACTGAACAAGATACCAGCTTTGGTAGTTGGATTATTGCAATATATATCCCTTTGAGTATGTGATATGTTTAGCATTTTTCTTAAAATCCCGTCAAACCATCTTTTCTTGCTAACTGCAAATGAGAGGAGCACTGTGTCCTAATTAAGCTGTTTGCTACAGGCAAAGCTCAGCTTCCTGAATCGCTGTGAGAGCAGTTAGCAAATGCAGGACGCCAGTCGCCGGCACGGCAGTACTGCTGGGGGGAAGCCAGATGCTCTTGATTTTTCCTGACAAAGCTGTTGGCAGGGGGGGAAATCAGTTTAACAAGATCACACACAGAAGAGCAAGCCAGGGAGCGAGCAACAGGGGAGCAGAAGCTGGTGGTAGGGCAGGACCCACCTTGATGGAGCCGGTACCCTGGGTGTGCAGGCACAGCTCCTCCCGGGGATGCTCAGCCCCCTCCCAAACCCGGTGGCCTGCCTTCCCTGGGGAGGCATTTGAAGGTTTAATTTGATTCGCGCACCCTGCATAAAGCAGGCAGCTACTTCGAGAGTAAACATCTCCTTTAACCCCAGCCAGGCAGACCAGGTCTGGAGCTGCCTGCGGCTCTGGGCAGGACCCCGGGGGAAGGCAGGGCTGCCTGCCCGGGTGACGGGAGTCCCTGCAGCAGATAGGCGCCACGCCAGTCCGGCTCGACGCCCATCTCCACGGGCGGGCTCGCCTGGCAGATCAGCTGCAGTGCTGCCAGGAGCCGGCTGGCCTGCCCGCAGCTCTGCCTCTGCCCGTTCATGTGGGCAGCCACGGAGGTAGGGCTGAGCTCTCCCCCCCTGCCAGCATCCCAGCGTATGGGAGAGCAAGAGCATCGGGCTAGCGAGTAACGAGACGGGGTTCGACTCGCCGGGACGAGATGGGGAGGAAGCTGGACCTCTCCAAGCTAACCGATGAAGAGGCCAAGCACGTTTGGGAAGTCGTTCAACGGGACTTGGATCTGCGGAAAAAAGAGGAGGAACGGCTGGAGTGAGTATCTGCTCTCTGGTCTGTGAGGCTGGGCGCAAGCAAGCCGTAGCTGCAGATCCCTGTACGTCCTGTTGCATATGGGTTGTAGGAATAAAGCAAGACATTGAGGAGGAGCGGCCAGGACCTAGCTGTTAAAATCAAACCAGTGGTTAATAGATTACATTATCAGCAGCGAGGTGACGCATTCGGGCTGCCAAGGTGCAAACTGGCACCGTGCCATAAGCAGCAAAGCAGATCGGTGTCACTACGGCAGTTTATGGGGACAGATATCTGGCCCCCTCTCTGGAGATGCCTCCCTCACAGGGAGACCTTGCCTTGGAGCAAAGGACGGGATTTGGCTCCCTTGCTTTTGTTTCATGTGATGGTTCTTGTGTGTTTAGGACAGGGTGGGTATTCAGTGATTGAGTGGGTCCTGAGAGTCCACAGACTCCTGAAAGATCCTGGAAAAATAACTGAGAAGAGTAGTAAACCTATTGTAGTAGCCTTAAATAGGCTATACAGGGGGACGTGCTGTTCTGGGAAAGTTTTAAGGGGCCACAGATTGGGAAAAGATTGAAAGTCACTGGAGCAGCAAATGGATGTACAGGGCATTTGATAAAAGTGCTGTTTATAAAAATGCTCAGTCAGATTAGATTAAATTTTGAGCGTGAGAAGTGGTGGGGTTTCAGACCTTGTTCATCACCTACATCAGGCATTGAACTTAATAATTTCTTAACTTTATTTCAAGAAGCTGCAGCATCCTGGTTCAGGGTCTGGCCACATTCTCATTATTATCCCAGTGGGATGGCCTGAGCTCCCAGGCCGGGTTTGGGCAGTGCTGCACCCCCAGCAAGCCCTCATACCCCCCTAGCTCCAAATGTTGTGAGCCAGGGCTGGTTCCAACAGCGCGGTGATGTTCTAGGGACCAGGATCTCGATGGTTCCTCTATCAGATCCAATGAGAAAGGTGCAGGGTGAGAATCATCCTTCCTTATTTGGGACATCTGCATCAGAGCTGTTGAAGCATCCCCCAAAAGCTTGCCATCATGTGTTTCCACGCAAGGCTGCATGGGACTCTCTCTGTTTACACCATTAGCCACAAGAAGCTCTTGGTCACATATTTTTAAACCTCCTGATTTTTTTGCCTCAGAAAACCCAGCCTGTGTGGAAGGCAGAGATAATTCGGTATCATTGCCTACTGCCCTCCTCTGCTGGTAGCTCTGAAGTGCAGGATGGAGATCAGACAAGGGTGTTTAAAAAAATTATCACCCTGGAAAGGGTGAATGTTTCCCTTGTGATGGATCTGAGCTCTGCCTGTAGGAAGAAAGTGGGGACCCACGTTGCTGTGCCCCACAGCAAAGAAGTGGGCGAGGTGAATTCCTTACCTACTTGACCTTGGTGCCAGACTGACTTATCTAGGTCTGCTCTGATGTCCAGGAGGCTCCCAAATTGAGTGCCCTGGTATGGGAGGTGTGAGAGGGTATGCAAGGTAGGGGGAAGGTCTCAGGATGCTTCTACCCAGCTGCTGTCTCCTCTAAGCAGCATTGCCTCTGTCCCAGCAGTCATGACGTTTTTTTTTAAATTTGTCATTTAACTCTGCCCTGCAGAGGGCTGGCATTAACCCAGCAGTGCCTGGCACTGCCCAAGTCTCTAGGGTAGACCATGTTACCTGGTCCGAGGCTTGGTTGCCTCTCTCTGCAGGTTCAGCCATAGCCAAGTCCATCCATCAGATATCTCTGTAATACCTGGCATAAACCAGACCACCAGTCTGGGAAAGTCTGCCACACTCCTGCATGCTGGACACGGAGCTACGTGAATGTTTCCTACCTGTAACAAGCTGGGACATGATGTGAGGTTATGGGAGACCCTGCAGCCATTCACCCTGCTCCCTGTGCTCTAACCACCCTCATTTACTTTTTTATTCATTTGCTTTTCTATTCACTGGGCTTGTCTCAACCTGTAAGCCTTGAAGAAATGTTCCCCCCCAGCTTGGTCTTTTTCTTCCCTTTCTGCTGCTTCTTTGCATTTTCTTTTTGGCAGAAGATATTCACCAACAACGGACAAAGGCTTCAGCTAGCCAGAAACTGCACAACCATGCAAGGGTAATGCTTTGCCCAAGAAATTAAATAATGGCCACTTTGTGGGGGCTCTCCCTGCTTCCTTCCATAAACATCCCTGCCAGCAACCCCATTGTTGGGGGACAGCTCCCTGTGTCTTTCCTGGAGCTCAGCTGGACCAACCCCACTGCTATTTGGCATCCCACCACCACTGTTTTATTCTGCCATGAGTAGAGTAGGGAAAGGGCTGGCTTGTGCTCCTGCCAGCAAGAGGAGACAAGAGGCATGTGGTTCCTACAGGTTTTAAACTGGTTTGGCTGAGGCTTGTCCTTCTTTCAGCAGGTCTCGTGGGTGAGGGAGGAGAGGTGAAGGGATCCGACCGGTCTCTGGGAACCAGAAAAAGCAGTCCAGTGAAAGTTAGGATCCTGCTAGAAACAGCCTGAGCACGGGGTGGAAAAGATGCACTGAGCCCAACCCAAGGGGTTTCTATTTGGGTGTTTGTTTTTAGTAGCCACATATAAATGTACTGCTGGACATTTGCACTAGGTCATTCGAAACACTGCTAGGATGGTGAATAGCTGAATATAAAAACTAGGTGCCCAGTTCAGTCTTTATACTGATTTTTACATGTCCCAGACCCTCGGTTAATGCAAGTTGGTGTCACTCCAGTGTAACAGCAAACATAGCCTGGCATGCTGGCAGCAAGCTGGCCTAATGTGCAAACTGTTTTGGTTAAAAAGAGATTAGCTTGATTTACATTCATGTCATTCCCACCACCAGCCACATCGCTGCCCCTGTGGACGTCCCAGCACCACGCTGCCATGCCAGCAAGGCTCCTGCCGTTGTCACCCCAGCATCAGCCCATCTCCCCAGCAGCTGGGGGGCACCAGGAGAATCACCAGAAGCCTTGTGCTCCATGCCGTGTTCCTGAAGCAGCCTCCAAACCTAATTACTTGAGTTTTTTGACCCAGGCTGATTTCTGTTCTGGGAAATGCAGCTTCCTAACCCTGCCTAGGCAGAAAACAACCTTCTAGGACATTGCCTACAAGTCAAACATTGCCTCTCAGCCGTAGCCCCAAAGGTAAACATACCTGAGGTAGTACGTGGCACAGGGAACAAACAGAAAGCCTTTGGGCAGCGCAGGGGGCCCCCGCTGGCTCCGCAGGCATTTTAGCTGGCCTTGGCTGTTGCTGGGGGTTTGGCCTTGTGCAGGCACCTTCCTGCTCTAACAGCTGGGTCTGGATAGCAAAGGAAGCCTGTGGTGAGGGGCTGCCAGAAGATGCTCTTGGAAAGCACTCATGTTGGCTGGGCTTTCATGGGACCATCATGAGCATCTCCTCCAGCTGCTGTCCTCTGAACAGCCTCGTTGCACATCACTTCTGCCCTTAATAAAAGTCTCTGCTGAATTTAGCACTGAAGGACTAGATCACAACCCTTTTTAATCCTTTTTAATCTCAGATTGCTTTTTTTTTAAACTGAAAATTCCAGAAAGCTTTTAATTCCCAGCTGGACTTCAGGCTCAGAGATCATGTTGCGTTGGGATGCAGATGAGACTTCAAGAGCTGCTCTCCTGAGGTTCCTGGGATTTATGATCAATACCCTGCGAAGCAGATGGGACAGGTTTTGGCATAAGCAAATCTAATCTTAAATTTAACAGTGGCAGATCCTAATGTACAGTAAACTTGTCCTGAATCTGGAGCCACCGCCTTTGCTCAGCTTATTTAACTTGTGATATGTTATTTACTAGATTTGCCCTACAACTGTTTCCACAAGCTGCGGGACTCAGGATGTTCCCTAAAAAATCATTCCTGAAATGATGGAAGTGTGACAGGGTGTGCCATGTGAGAGTTTGCAGTGAAGTGCTAACAAAACCAAGTTCCTGAGTTTTGGGATGTTTTCTGCAGGGAGCTGAAATGCAAGATCAACCAGGAGAGCAGCAAGAGAGAATTTCTGATGAATCAGTCCCACCTCAACGAAACCCACTGCGTCCACTGCCTCCAGCCCTTCAAGTTCCTGCTGAACAGCAAGCAGCAGTGCCTGGACTGCCAATTCTACACCTGCAAGAACTGCAGCCGCTACAACAAGAAGGAACAAGGCTGGGTCTGTGATCCTTGTCGCCTCTCCAGGTACAGCTCCTGCAGTGGAAGGCGAGGGGCAAGGCAAGCCTTGGGGCTGAGGCTCAAGAAGAGTCACCCAGACTCAGCATTCCTTTATGCTGGTTAGAAACCAATTATGCTGGTTAAAAAACAGGCTGTGTTTTTTGTTAAGAGACAGTTTCTGGGTGAGGGTCTGGTCACTATGAGTGTGGCTGGACTGGCTCACCTGTAGTGCATCCTCTCTTTGGGCAGGATCGTGAAGATCGGTTCCCTGGAGTGGTACTACGAACACGTGCGAACCCGTTTCAAGAGGTTTGGGAGCGCCAAAGTGCTGCAGTCCCTCTACGGCAGGCTGCAGCCGGGGCAGGGGGTGAACTCCACATTTCTAGGTAAGGAGGAGTGCTGGGGTTTCTCCTGTCCTGCTGTGCATGGGGCGTCTGTGCAGCACCATGTTGGGATGTGCACCAAGGGAGAAACGTCAGCATTGATGGTGCTCTGAGTGCCACATGGTTTCAACATTGTGCAAAACATTTTTGGGGAGGAAGCAGAGGTTCGAAGTGGTGTGTTCATACTGGGAGCAGCAGAGCAGATATTCTTGGTGGATTTTTTTCCCTCTGTTAAAGTATAAGGTTTTACCTCAGATTTGAGAATATCTCATGCTTAGCTTTAAAAGTCTCATGTCCTGCAGTTTGTTAGTGTGTAAGAGTTGCAGCTCTTGTTTTTCTTTCTTTTAGCTCTTTTTGTCACAGGGAAGAGTTTGTGAAATTAACCCAAGTTTAACCTGCAGGTCCAAAAAACAGTGGGTGCATAGAGGCAACGCTCATTTTTTTCCTATGATCTAATGATTTTTATAGCCAATCTGATGATGCTCTGACATTGACAAAATTGTATCAAAATTAGTGTTACCTGTCCCCATAGATATGTTCTTCAGAGCTTTATTGATCTTCAATATTTCTGAAATTGATCCAATAGTGCATAAATATATGCTGAAGACTGTTGTTAATACAGTATTATTTACTGGGTATCTGCTAGTTGCCATTCATACAGCTCCTGCACTGCTTTGCCTATTGCCTTTGAAAACCAATGTGGACTTTATTCCCATCTTGAGAAGCCAAAGAAAAGTTTGCACAAATACGATAGACATGAGCCGATTCAACTGGTCCAATCATTCTTCCATCCAGACCACTCATGGCAGAAATATCAGAAAGAGCGTGCAGGGTAGTGGCATTGAATATAAAATTAATGGACGGAGAGACAATTTATGCAGTGTTCAGTCTGAAAATGGATCAGACCCCACAGGAAGGGCAATCCTAGAGAAAACTAAACCAAACATGAGTATAACAGTGTTAAAATTGAGATTCTGATGTCTTTCTCGAAAAAGGAATATTTTGTTGTTATTAATTCATTAACACTGGTGAATTGGCTTGACCCTTGAACAAGTGAGAACCTCCTTATGGGACATACCTTTGGTTGCAGGAGATACAGCAGAATGATGTGAGACCGTTGCATTTTGCATGACCGCCTGCTGTTGGCTGTGCCTTCCCTTGCTGTTGCACTCTCTGGCTGCAGGGTGTTGCATCAGGACTGTGGAAGGGGTGGCAATACGCTCTTTGACTTTTAAAAGCCAAGTTCTGTCTCCAAAGTGTCTGCTTTGTTCTGTCCAAAGAGCCTTTTTGATGATTGCGTCTTGTGATGGCTAGAGAATGAGAACTCTAGTTAACCATAGCTCTGAGGCTTGTTGTCCACGAGGTACATAGAGAAAATGTGTTTGTTTATTTTTCCCACCAATTTTCTTTTCATTTAGGTCTTCATGACAGAGTTTACAGCCTGCCAGACATTAACAGTAAGTAAAAAAGAGAATTGCAGCATGTGGCTTGCAGTTCAAGAGAGGTTTCTGATGTCTTTTTCTCTTCACACCCTCCGGCTATGGGCACTCCAGCGCGATTTGGTGTGGCTGGACTGAGGAGGACACCTCCCCACTGTGGTGGAGGTGGGCTGTGATGGTCATCTCTTGCACTGCAGCACACCTGGGGTCTCCAAGGGTAGACTCGGATGCAACAGGGCTTTTAATTACGTGCCAAGCTTGAAGTTTGCAAGTACTCCTCATCATCTCAATGCACCTTTGTCATACACTTAAAGCTGGCCATATTCTTAAGGAACCCACTGAATTTGGGACTTCAGTTTGCATTCCTTAGGAGCCCTTGCAGTAAGGATTTGCTCCACCTTGCCATTTGATATAGGAGGAAACATTTTGCCTGCCTTGACTTTGGACTCAGTCTGGCATTTGTACTGGGCTTGGCAGTGATCTGGGCACAGAGATGGGGACCCAAAAAGGAACAGGTCACTGATAGATAGCAGAGCTGGCTGATGGGAACTGGGAACAGGAGAGGAAGAGCTGTGTTGGGCTGAGTTGTAGTGCCTTCAAACACAGGAGTCACCTGGGTGGACCTTGGGGTGCTCTCTGTGGTGCAGGCATCCTTCATCTTCCTGCAGTGGTCACTTCCACATCTGTGTTGGTGCACAGCTGGAAGGGGAAGCAATGAGAGGCCAGCCAAGATTTTACAAGATCAAGTGCTGCTGGTGGATATCTGCACTGTTGCCTACGAACTGTACCCCAAAGAGCTTCTAGCCTACAGACCTTAGACTGGTCACCGCTTGCCAGCTGCAGCATTGGGGCTACCTTAATGTGTTCCTGTCCCTTTCCCATCCTTTGTCCCCTTCCCTTTACTTGTGCAACCTACTGGCCATGGTGTAGTGTGCAAAAAATTAAAACAGAAAAAAAAAATTTGGGGAAGTATTTCTAATCTGGACCTTTTCACCCCATACAAGAAGCATGGCCTCACCTACAGGTGTGACCACCACGGTGAGAACTTACCTCCCGCAGGAACAGGGTGCAGGATCTGCCCATACACAGCGCACCATTGTCTCTCCTCCAGGTGAATGCCAGCTCCTCACCAGTGGTGGCATTGGGGACGAAAGCAATGACGAAGACGATGTCCTTTGTGGAGCTGAAGCAGAGTGCTACAGCAGAGTAAGCGTTTCATTCTGCCTCACTCTGTGCCCTCAGCTGCTTCTGGCATGTCTTGGGTGGTGGTGGTGGATTTCTGTGCCATGTTCAAAACTGGGCCTTTCTCTCTGTTTTCCTTTCCTGAGATGAGCCCCTCTCCCAGTTTATGTAGAAACAGCCAAGTCAGTAAAATCACAGATACTTGTCCTCTGGAAAAAAGACCTGCTCCTGACACTCAGGAAGACCCCAATTAATGTAAACAGACCAGCTCCTACCCATATAATGGGAACCCACTTGGTTTTTTACTAGAAGAAGACATACCTGGTAGAGTAGCAAAGCACAGCTGTGTTCATTGATTTATCTTCTGTTTTTCTGGGACTGTGTGTATGGATTGAAATGCAGATTAAGCAGCCTTATGGGAAGTTTATTTGTCCTTGAAGCATGTGTGAAATCTGTCGGTTTGTTTGAAATGCTGGTACGGTTACATACATGTTGTTACATACATACCATTTCAACCTGCAGCTACAGGTATATGCTGCATTTCACACACTTGCTACTTCATTTTGATCTACTTCTGAAGTCTTAGAGGCTTGTCCAAGCTGCTCCTGCCCCAAGGCAGCTGATGACCTCCCAGATATCCAGGGAGATCTGCCCACAGCATACTTTCTCAGGAGACAGGGGGATGCTTCAGGACTCTCAGCTGTAAATTGGCCCAGCTTTCCCATAGTGCCTTTATAAACAAGGGAAGAGAGTCTCACTGTCTGCTCATGGCCACAGTCCTGAGCCAGAGGCTGGAAATCAGGAACTCACTTTTCCTTAACTCCAGCATAAGCACACACTGCCCTATATATCTGGCTCCCTGCAAGCAGGACCACGTTGGACCCAAATTTTCTTTGCAAAAAGTAAGAGCCTTGCTTTGGGCTGTGCAAACTCAGGCAAACTAAGGAGACAAGGGCCCTCCCTCCCCCTTTCTTCAAAGTAAACTGTGGTTTATGCTGAATTTTCCCTTCTTGCACTTCCTATGCTAAGATGCGCAAGACAAAGCGCCTGCTGTCTGTCCATCCCCTTGATTTTGAACTGGACTCAGAGTACTCTGCTCAGTCTCGCCACCAGTCTGTGCCGCTCTCTCCAGCAGCCAGCAGCCCGGATGCTTTCCAGGTACTGGGAGAGTGCTGGGGGGTTGTTTTCTTCTCTTCTTCCTCCTTGCTACCTCTGCTACCTCCTCCTCCAGCTGGTGTTGAGAGGCGATGCTGCCGATCCTCACTTCCCATAGCCCCACTTGCTATTTCTTCTCTCATTTCAAGTGCTTTGCCTAAGGCTGAGTCAGGAGTAGGACATCTGACCAAAGCAAGGATGAGTGGTAAGATGAGATAGAAAGAGGCTCTCTGCAGACAACAGTTCTCTTGTGTTGTCCCAAGGCTATGGGACACCCTAGTTTCCAGCAAGCTTTTGGAGATTCAGTATTCAAGAGATGAATAGAGAGCTTTGGCTGGAACTCAGGAAAAAAAGGAGAGTTTATGACCTTTGGAAGAAGGGGCAGGCAACTCAGGAGGACTACAAGAATGTCATGAGGTTATGCAGAGAGAAAATTAGAAGGGCCAAAGCCCAACTAGAACTTAATCTGGCTACTGCCATAAAAGACAATGAAAAATATTTCTATAAGTACATTAGCAACAAAAGGAGGGCTAAGGAGAATCTCCATCCTTTATTGGATGTGGGGGGAAACATAGTGACAAAGGATGAGGAAAAGGCTGAGGTACTTAATGCCTTCTTTGCCTCAGTCTTTAATAGTCAGACCAGTTGTTCTCAGGGTACCCAGCCCCCTGAGCTGGAAGACAGGGACAGGAAGCACAATGAAGCCCCCGTAATCCAAGAGGAAATGGTTAGTGACCTGCTACACCACTTAGATGCACACAAATCTATGGGGCTGGATGGAATCCACCCAAGGGCACTGAGGGAGCTGGCAGAAGTGCTCACCAAGCCACTTTCAATCATTTATCAGCAGTCCTGGCTAACTGGGGAAGTCCCAGTTGCCTGGAGGTTAGCAAATGTGATGCCCATCTATAAGAAGGGTCAGAAGGAGGATCTGGGGAACTGTCAGTCTGACCTTGGTGCCAGGGAAGGTTATGGAGCAGATCATCTTGAGTGCCATCATGTGGCATGTACGGCACAACAAGGTGATCAGTCAGTATAGGTTTATGAAAGGCAGGTCCTGCTTGAATAATCTGATCTCCTTCTACGACAAGGTGACCCGCTTAGTGGATGAAGGAAAGGCTGTGGATGTTGTTTACCTGGACTTTCGTAAAGCCTTTGACACTGTCTCCCACAGCATTCTCCTGGAGAAACTGGCTGCTTATGGCTTGGATGGGCATACACTTTGCTGGGTTAAAAACTGGCCAGATGGCCAGGCCCAAAGGGTTGTGGTGAATGGAGTTAAATCCAGTTGGTGGCTGGTCACAAGTGGTGTCGCCAGGGCTCAGTAGTGGGGCCGGTTCTGTTTAATATCTTTATCAACGATCTGGACAAGGGGATTGAGTGCACCCTCAGTAAGTTTGTGGATGACACCAAGTTGGGTGGGAGTGTCGATCTGCTTGAGGGTAGAAAGGATCTACAGAGGGATCTGGACAGGCTGGATTGATGGGCCAAGCCCAATTGTATGAGGTTCAACAAGGCCAAGTGCCGGGTCCTCCACTTCAGTCACAACAACCCCATGCAACACTACAGGCTTGGGGAAGAGTGGCTGGAAAGCTGCCTGGTGGAAAAGGACCTGCAGGTGTTGGTCAACAGAGGGCCAAATACAAGCCGGCAGGGTGCCCAGGTGGCCAAGAAGGCCAACAGCATCCTGGCCTGTCTCAGGAATAGTGTGGCCAGCAGGACTAGATTGTCCTCCCTGTACTCAGCACTGGTGAGGCCGCAAGTCGACTACTGTGTTCAGTTTCGGGCCCCTCGCTACAAGAAAGACATTGAGGTGCTGGAGTGTGTCCAAAGAAGAGCAACAAAGCTGGTGAAGGGTCTAGAGCACAAGTCCTGTGAGGAGTGGCTGAGGGAACTGGGGTTGTTTAGCCTGGAGAAAAGGAGGCTGAGGGGAGACCTTATCACTCTCTACAACTACTTGAAAGGAGGTTGTAGTGAGGTGGGTGTCAGTCTCTTCTCCCAAGTAACTAGTGATAGGACAAGAAGAAATGGTCTGAAGTTGCACCAGGGGATGCTTAGATTGGATATTAGGAAAAATGTCTTCATGGAAAGGGTTGTCAAGCATTGGAACAGGCTGCCCAGGGAAGTGGTTGAGTCCCCATCCCCGGAGGTGTTTAAAAGACATGTAGATGTGGTGCTTAGGGACATGGTTTAGTGGTGGACTTGGCAGTGCTAGGTTAACAGTTGGACTTGATGATCTTAAAGGTCTTTTCCAACCTAAATGATTCTATGAAATGTTGCCAGACTCCTCTCCCATCACCCCATACAGTTTGGGGCTGGTTTTGCCATGTGGTGGCACTGGGGATGTAGTTGGATGGCAACTTCATGGCACACTACCCTTCTGAGATTGAGAAGATTAATCCTGCAGAGCCAGCATGACTGCAGGGATGGCACCTGCAGGGTGGGGGTCCCCATCAGTCAGAGGGGAGAACACAGGGAGACCAAAAGCTGCATGAACACTGGTTATGTCTATATAGGAGACTACACATGTCTTAGTGTCAGGAGATCCTGACCAGGAGCAGGACCCATGGGCAGCTCCAGCACAAGTGACTGCAGTGAGCTGTGCCCTGTGATCACAGTGAGGGCTGGGGGTCAGCCATTCCCACTTTCCACCTCTGGGTACCAATGCAGATGGGGATGCCCTGGATGTAACAAAAAATCTTCCAGCCTGAGATGCTTCAGATCAAGCTTTCTGGGCTACTCCTGTTTGCCTTTCCTGTTGAAATTTCACCCGGACTTCAGTTAAAAAAAATAATTTTTTTTTTTTAAATTAAGCTTCTTTAAACTTTAAACTGTACCCCTGGGTAGAACTAG
This sequence comes from Pelecanus crispus, assembly GCF_030463565.1. Lineage (NCBI taxonomy): Eukaryota > Metazoa > Chordata > Aves > Pelecaniformes > Pelecanidae > Pelecanus > Pelecanus crispus. The sequence continues at coordinate 41,979,446 of NC_134647.1, read as the reverse complement.
GATGTGCTGAGATGCGTAACAAAGGCTTTAAAAAACAAAAAAAACCCAATTCACACCATTCTGTGTACATTGATAAGAATTTTGGACTAACAAATAGATTCATTCTTTATCTAAGCCCATCTTTATGCAGCAGAATTCAGCGTGAGTCTAGGGAGGGCTGGCCTCTGTCGAGATCATCCAAATTGAATTTATTGGTTGCAGATTATTTGAGGGGCAGAAGGTGGCTGTTGTTTGAATACGCAAAAGGGCAACGTGTTTTAAAAGACTAGAGTTTTTTGCAGCCTAACTGAAGGGACCCTGTGCCTAGTTCTCGAAAAAATTAACAGTGCCCCCTGGCAGTGATGAGAAGTATTGCACAGGGTTCCTCAGCAAGATAAGGCTTTAAAATGGATTATTAGGAATTGGCATTATAAAAGGTCAATCCATGCATGTATTGGAGGATAAAGCTAGGAGCTGTTAGCAAAGGTCAGGAGAGGCAGGGAGACCTCACGGGCAGCTGCTCAGCAGCAATCCTCATCTCTCAGTCCTTCCCAGATTTCCCCAACTCAGCTGAAGATGCCTCCCAGGAGTCCAGGATCGCAGAGGCAGATCTGGTCTTCCACCACATCTTGCAGGAACAAGGACCTGGCATGAGCCCTCCGGAGCAGCACTTCAGTACAGAGGTTCAGCTCACCGTCAATTCACGGAGAAGGAGCCTGGAAAGAAATGTAAAACCTGGTAGGTGCCTCTGGCCAGGCTCTTCTTGTATCTTGGGGAAAAGCAGCTGCAAGAGTTGGACCAAAATGAAAATGTCTTTGATTTTTTTGAACAACCTCAAAGCCACTAAAAGGCTGGAGTGTCAAGACAAAATACCCATCTGCAAAAGTGATTTTTTTTTCATTAGAGAATCAGCTGAAGTTATTTGGTTGTAATGGGCTGGTTTTGTCCCCAGCAAACTCATTTCTCAAAGCCAGAAGGGTTGTTCTTAAGGTGTCCAGCCCTTTTATATCTGGAGGTCTTGTCCAGAGTAAGAACAAGGTACAATCAAATGACACTACTAGAAGCCACACTAGAAACAACGGGATGCGTTTCCTCCTGCAGGCAGTGACAGATGAATTGAACTCCTTGCCAAAGGATGTTGTAGGTGCAGACATTTTAGAGGTTTAAGGGGACTTGAACTGGAGTAAGACTGGACAAGAACTGGAGGCAAGCACTGGGGGTTGCTAAGTAGCATCCTTGCTGCTGGGCAGGGTGCACTGGCAGGCTGCAGGATTTGTGGTTTCATGAGTCTATAAATACCCTAGGAAACGACAGTGCAGAATTTGCCTTTTACTACTATTGTTTTTCCTGCTGTGATAGCAGAGCCGGGAGGGTTAGGTACTGGCTTGTGCACATGCAGCTGTAGAATATATATATCCTTCTGGGTCTCCAACTGCTTGGTTGTATTTTCAAGTGCTTGATTTTCAGGGCACTAGGAAACACTGGATAAACCTTACTGTGCGCTGTTTAAATTCCTACTCTGAGCCCTTCTGGAGAGACACAGCAGCAGGGCACCCTGGCTTGTTAATTCCATTTTCTCTCATTGTTTTTATCCCATTTGAAGTGCTCCTTTAAAAAGGAGAAATTCCACTCTTTTAAATGCTCTATGCTAGACTGGTACCTCTTTAGTCTGAGATAAACATCTTCCAGCACCTGAACAATACATGAAGAGCAGCGTCTGAACCTGTGCTCCAAAAACATTGGGAGGGCAATAGCAGTTTTTGGTGAGGGGCCTGGCTGTTTGGAGCGTGAGAGAGCAAGGACGATGCTCCTTGTGCCCACTGCTATGTCAGCAGTGGGACCCTGCTGAGCTAGGTGCTCTGCAGCCACAGTGGGATAAGCTGCAGCCTGGCCCAGCATAGCCATCCTTAAGCTTGGTCTGTCTCGCAGAAGCATCTCCTGCCAAAGGATAGAAAGGGTGATTTGGAGAAGTGCTTCATTATTTGCTTGTCTTAAGGATAGAACCAATGTCTAGGAAGTAACTCAGGGGTGTGAATCTCTTGTACCTTTGTGCTGAAGCCTTCTCTCTCCAAAGGCAGCCCCTGGAACGAGCAACCTCGGTCCCGGTACTCTGCAGATATGGACACTTCTGATGAGGATGTGAAGGGAGCCCAGTTCCCTGCCTACCCACCCCATCACATGAAATGCCGAAACAGAGCCTCTTCCCAGGACAATGTCAGCCATTCTGGGAATCAGGTACCAAACAGCTGTTGAACTTCTTGTGAGACCAAGTCTGTGGCCAAGCCTCTCTTGCCATAGAAGGCATTTGTTATCTGTGAGGTGCAGGAGGAGGAGAGGAGAAGGCGAAGAGAAGCAGTGGTGGCAAACCGAGGTAGTCTCCCAGCCAGGATGCATGGGGCAGTTTGGTGCCCATGCTTCCCATGTGTGGGTCCAAGAGGCAGCAGAGTGGATCCCAGATCTCTGTAGACTCGAAATCCCTCTGTCCTCCTCTTCAGCTCAGGAACTGAAGAAACTGCAAGTGCAGCCACTTGGCATTGCCAGAGCAATACAGCAAGCCTGTGGGATGACCTGGGAGCTGGCTCATCTAGGTGTCCCATCATGGTTGCATGGCACCAGCAAGATGAATGCCCAGGCCATGTCCTGCCCTCTATGCCAAGGTGGTTGTGAAATGGGAGCAGGGCTGAGACCTGGGAAGGTACGTTTAAGGCTCTTTCATTCATTAAGGTGAGGAAGAATAGACTTTTCTCTGCACCGTTGGGATAATACAGAAGTATTCTGGAGCTCCGTGCTGCTCCCAGGTCCTCCTTCCAGCCCTTCCACTTTTACACCCATGGCAAAGAGAAAAACAGGCACTGATGCTTCGCTCTGCCCATGCGGCTGTTGCAGTAACAAGCCTGCCTTCATCACTGTTAATTTTCCAGCCTGTCCTTATTAATCTGCCAGTTACCTATGGTTTTCTGTGTCCCCAAAAAGGCTTTCTTCAATTGAATGCGCTGGTGCTTTATGATCAGACCAACGTTTGGAGAGGGATAGTTAATAAGCATCAAGATCCTTTTCTTCCTTTGCAGTGTGTAGTGTTCCTTGCCCCAGTAGGGCTGGGTCAAGATGACCTGTCATGTATCTCTCCTGAATGATGATAATAGGGGGAACAGTCTAGAGAAGGGTGTCAAAAAGCTGCAAACTTGTGTTTTAATTGTCAAGCAAGGAAGGACCTGCAGTTCCTGATTCCACCTTTGCAAATGGTGGGTGGTGGGAATGGTAAAAAGCAACCCTCAGACCTCTTAAGCTGCAAAATGTGTGGTGATGTTTGACTACACAGATACACGGGGAGAGCCCACTGCTTGTTTCTGCTCACAGCTGGTAATTTTTCACATCCTGGACCCCACTTTGGGTAATCGATGGGGGGATCTGTAACCACAACCATCCCTTGGCATCACACTTCATGTGCCTGTGTAGGGAAACCTTTCCTTTGCCTTTTACTTCTCTTGGCACATGTTTTAATTAATAAATGCCATTCCTTTTTCAGTCAGTGGTAAATGGAAGAACCCTGGACTGGGTGTCCTTAATGAGGCCACAGTACATTAGGCATGAAATGTGCACTGTGCTTTGCAGTAGGGAAATGGGGCCAGATTTCTACCAACGCTTCAGATTACTTCCTTCATCAGCTGGGCGAGCTCTCGCTTCAGGGCAGTCCAGGTTGCATTGTGGTTTGCTCCATCACACCAGTACGAAGGCTGCTGTGGAGCCTTGTCACTCTAATGGTTACGAGACATCTTCTCACTCCCAATTTATCCCCATTTGCTCTTATGCCAACATTGTTCATTAGCTTAAATAGCTCTTCATCCTTCCTGCCCTTTGTGCTGCTGATGGGTTTACAGCTAGCAACCACCCTCCCGCAGATCCTTCTCCTCCACCAGCAGGAAGAGAGACGGCTCTGTGCTGGACCATTAACTTCAGAATGATGCACGCATGCATCACTGTCGCTGTTGGCAAAGAAGAGGCCAGGTGCAAACCCAAAGAGGAGAGAAGACAAGAACATCCAGTTTTCATTGCTAGCCAGCTCTGTTGTATTAGCAGAGCTGGAAGAAGTTCAGAAGAGGCTGCTGTCCATCCTCTTGTCCTGAGGTTGGAGGAGATGGAGGGGCTGAGGGCAGAGAAGAGGGCAGAGACAGGGGATTTGGGCAGGCAGATTTGGGACAGTGAGCAGCAGACTGCATTGTCCTGAGCAGCAAAATGGTGGCTCTTGAGCTGCTTACAGGCAGTTCCAGGGTTTGTCATGTAACCATCATTAGGGTATCCCAGCCCTTCATGGGACATTGTGGGGAACAGCAAGGATGGCTGAGTACAACTGGTCACCCTGGCGTGGCACTTCTCAGAGGCTGTGCCCTTTGGCAAATCAAAATGTTTGCCTGTGGGGTGTAGGGTCCAGAAGCATGTTTGTTAACCCCCATTAATCCTGTATTGGATCCCCTAGCCTGGCTTCAAAAGCAATGTTTTCCTGGTAGACACCTTGTTGGCATCTGAAGGTTTCAAGAGGTAGAGAGCTCAAGTCTTTGCTCTGCATCACTTTGACCCCACAGATGAAAACCCTCTTTCCTAAAACTGCCTTAGGTGCACGTTTGTCAAAATATGTTTGATCTGAAAATCGCTTTTGCTTTAATTCTGGAGATGATACACTGTTCAGGCCCAAACACAAGAAACTTAACTTTTCCAGTAACAAAAGCAGAGGCTGTTCCCAAGCTCTGTGACTCCAGGAGCTGAAGGTGCTAGAACAAAATTTTAAAAAACCCTCCACTATTAGAAAAAGTTCTTAAACCTGATGAGACATGAAAAGAAGCCCTGAATTGGTAACTGTGCAGGTCTTTGCCTTTAAGTCTTTAGAAGCCAGGTAGGAACAGGACCAAGCCACAAGGAATAAGGAATAGCACCAATTTACCAAGTTTCTCCCCGAAAGCTGTTCTGCTGTACCTCAAGGGAGCTCAGTGGTTCTGGATTCCTGAAGCTTTGATGCCATCTGGCTCCTCTTCTTTACATAAAGCGTTTGTTACAGGTCTTAGGTATTTGAGAGACTGGAGGCAGCACCTCTGCTAGAGCAACCTGTCTTCCCTCCCCAGCAGCAAGTAACAGTTTGCCCTAACTGATGTCCTCCTTGTGGGCTGTGTTTTAAGTTTCTTCACTTTAAATGTTTTAATACAGAGCAGCATTTGCCAGCCTTCGTCTGGTGGAGAGCAGTGTAGGGTGGTCCAGCCCCTGATGAGGATGCACGCTAATGGGGTGACCACCATGCATTAAATCCAGCCTTGCTTGGGAAAGGAGAACAAAAGCAAGCTCTTCAGCTCCTATCCTTGTAGCCCATCAACAGCAGACCATGCATTACGCTCTGACCTCTCTGAACCTCTGTGTTATGGTGGCACAGTGCTGCTGGGTGCTCAGTTTGTCACCATCTCTTCCTCTGAAGCTGATGGCCCATCACAGAGTCCTCATTGTCACCAGGAGTCAGACCTTCAACAGTACCGAGAAACCACTTAGAGATGGATTGGATTGCTTCCTGCCTGTGGGTTTAATGTTGTTTAAAGATGCATTCTGTTTGGGACGGTAATTACAGCACTCTGTTCTCCAGAGTGTCAGGTTTTTATATGCATCTTCCCTTAAGCTGACGCAATCTCTTCAAGCTCTTGTGAGGATCTAATTAACTGAACATAAGCAAGCACAAAAACTAAGTGAGAGAATGAAAATGTTATAAAAACAAAGCCAAGCCCTCGCATCTCTTTGTTACTGCATTTACTTACTCCATTTGCTGCTCGTTCCCCTTTGAATGGGAGTCAGCGGCTCAGAACAGCAGTGATGTGGGAGGTAGTGTTACAAAATGGGCAATATTTCTCATCATTTGTGTTTTATTTGTTTGGATCAAAGGAGAAAGATTTTCTTTTAAAAAAAAAAAAGAAAGCAAAACTTTGATTTCTAAAAGGAAAAAAAAAAGCTTCCTTTAATGTTTTCAGTGATTTAACCACAAAGGTTTGTCTTGGCTCATGAGCATAGAAAGCACCTTTTCTTTGATTTTCAGGATTTTGTCTGTCCTCTTCTCTTCTCTTCTCTTCTCTTCTCTTCTCTTCTCTTCTCTTCTCTTCTCTTCTCTTCTCTTCTCTTCTCTTCTCTTCTCTTCTCTTCTTTCATGCCCCTTTTTTTAGTTGGAAGTGTAAGGGAGAAAAGAGGGGCAAGCATCTTGGTAAATCAATGTATGGAGAAGTCAGAAAAATTTGAAGTGTGTTAGGGAAATCTTTCAGTTTTAGTTTTTCCATCTGGAACTTTTCATGGGAAATTCTTAGCTTCTTCCCTCTTCCTTTCCAGTGCTGTATTGGCAGGGGGATGATGAGGTAGTAGCTGCTGGAAAAATGTGTTAGTAGGAAGTGAAAATTGATGTTGACTTGAATTTGGGGCAGCATGCAAATAATGACAAGATAGAGGGCTTTCTTACAGCCTGCTGCTTTTGTCTGGACAAGGGGTCAGTGATGCGGTTTTATGCTCACTGCTACTGATGCTTCGGTGGGAATTGGAGTGTGCTGGGTACTCAGCATCACTTTCAGTTTTCGAGGTTCGAGGAGAGGCCGTGCACCTCCTGGAGCTCTTCAGGGTATCCAGGGCCATTTTTTAATGTCTTTTAGCTTAACCCACTTGCTCCTTGCTTTCTTCTGCTGGTTGTACTGTTTTCTCACTGTCCTGGCAGCGGTGGCGGGTCTGTTCTCTACTCCTTTTCTCTCTCTCTCCTTTCCTCTAGATTCATGAGCTCAACAAACGCATGTCCGCAATCGAACGCATGCTGAACCGCTTGGAGGAAAAAATCCTGGTGCGCTCTGATGAGGTAACTGTGCAAAGCTGGGGCACTCTCTCTGCAGGGAGAGAGCATGGGCTGTGCTGGTCCCTTGCTCTTGTCACCAGAGGGGCTGCTCTGAAACAGCCAACATTGCAGGAGAAAGCCAGATAGACAAAATGGCTCATGTTGTTTGATTTTAATCCTCTGTTTTGGCCTTGGAGGCTCTTCTCTAGGTTCAGATTATGGAGTGCCTTTAAAAACATTGCATGGCAGGACAGAAACAGAAGCAAATTTAACCTATGCCATTTAGGCGCCCATGCAAGCTAGCGTCTTCCTTGCCCCTTCTCCACAAGGAAAATTGGGTTTCAGGTTGAAACTCTATGAAATGCTAATTTCAGGAGTATTGTTAAGTGTGTGTCGGTACATCCACAGAGCTGTGATGGCTCATTTGAAGTCATGGGAGCATCAGTTAGTACTTATGAGGAAGTCACCTGGTTATTGTGAATATGACATCCGAGTCAAGAAGGATTGCTGTATCTCTTCTGAGCTGCCCTTGTCTTACCATGCCATCAAGCTGGAAGCAAACAGCTAAATTAAGTTAAACCTGGGCAGTGATGTAAACTCTGTGAATACTTAGGTCACTTGACACTGATTTGGGGTTTCTAATTTTAGACCACATACTCTTCTTTTCCTTCATGTGAACCCATCACCACGAGCTGCTCTGGCGGCTGATGACTTGGTAGAACAGACAGTGATAATCACAGAGGATCTACCTAGATGTAGATGACACAACACAATTTCTTCTTTTTTCTAAAATTCGTAATGGGGATGGCCATGTCTGTAACCATTCAGTGTTTCTGTCAGTAAATCTGACCAAGGGAGTAGGAGACATGCATGTTTGCAGGTTCCCATGCTTTGTTCCCATGTCTAGGGCAGATCAGAGTAGAGGCAATGGGTTTAAATTGCTACAGGACAGGTTTGGCTTAACTATTAAGAAAAGCTTTCTAGCAGAAATGATAACGGAGCCCAGGGACAAGTTGCCTGGGGGAAAGATTGCCTGCTGCAGATGCCATTGTTCAAGGTCATTAAGAACATCTTAGACAAAAACCCATCAGGTATGACACAGATAGTTGTATTCCCATCTTAACACAAGGGACAGCGAGTTCAGTAATTTCTGAAGATCCCTTCCAGCACCTGGGAGTTTAAAAGGATTCTTCTGCAAGTACCATGAATTGCACCTAATAACAGGGCTGGGTGGAAATATACCACCTATTCTGCAGGAAAATTTGCTGCGTCTTTTCTCATTGCAAATAAGATAACCTAGAGGCTCTGTGGCTGCTTCCCTCGCCTTGGTGGACCATGTCTTTGGGTTGCTGTGATTCCCAATGAAAATAAGGTGATTTTTGGCCACAAATCCCCCATGCACAACTTTTTTTTTGGGTTGGGGGTTGGGGAAGGCAATGTTGCACAGGGAAAAACAAGCAGGTTCTGCATCTAGGAAAAACAGATGGGAGGTTCTTTAGATCAATAGTTTGTATTCCTCAGCATGGAGCTGGAGTGCAGCTTGCTGGGCTCTGCTGCTCCCCTGGGCAGTCTGGTTGCCCCTTGTGAAAATGGGTGTGGAGAGGGGGCTTGAAGTCCCCTTTGCGAAGTCCATCTGTGGTAGCATTCCTCGAGCTCCTCTGCTAGCCAGTCTTGGTGAGTGTGTCTGGACCCAGGCATGCCCCACTGTCAACCTCAGGAGACTCTTACACAACTACCTTCTTATGCTCCTTCAGACTCCAGCCCCAGAGTCCCAACTTGATCCCAATGCTGAGGAGGAGGAATTGAAGAGGAAGCTGGAGGAGTTGGCTAGCAATATCAGTGACAACGAAGTCTCTTCTGAAGAAGAGAAACATGAAGAAAAGAAGACAGTGAAGAAGCCAGAGAGTAGTTCCTCCAGTGATGATGTGGCCAGAGATGCTGGAAAGGTAATCTGTGTCCTCCCACCCATACCGTTCTGGGTTCCATCTGTGGTTCCTTCTGCTCTCGGTGGCTTATGGCTTACATGCAACTCTTCTTCTGTCCCACACCTCCACCTTGATGCCTCCCAGGGATGTCTGGCTCGGCTACCTGCTTAAACAGGGTGTCAAGGGATAGGGAAGTGCCAGGGTGCTGGATTTGGACCTTTGTCCTTGTAGGCTCTCCCAGTCTCATCCAAGAGTCAAAAGTAAAGCCTCTTAGAGGTCTTGCAGGCTACTGCCCATCAGGGAGAAGGTACACAACCTCCACATCTATTTAGAAGAGTTGTCCCAGGATCTGGATGTCATTACAGAGAAGAGAGTCCTGGGGTGGGAGGAGAGCTCAGTGATGATTTAGTACTGGCAGCATTTGTCAGGCACCTGCTACAGCTTGAAATGTCTCTTCCAGACCTGTCAGTGCTCCTGCACTAGGCAAGGGTCTCCCAGTTTCCCTGGTCCCACTTTCACTCTGCTAGGCAGCATCTCCCGTACTTACAGCTCTGTGCTGGCTCCTGTCCCCTACTCAGTGGTAGCTGATCCATGGGACATGGGTCAGGGAGAGGAGGAGGGATCACAGAGTCTGTGCAGACCTGTTCCCATCACCCCAGAAGGTTCCTCACCCCCATGGCCCACTGCAGCTCTGATTTGTCCCTCTGCCTCCTGGGTGCATTTTGGAGATCTGTTTTTCCCCCATGTATCCCCACGGCAGGTCTGGGGAGGCATTCGTTTGTGCGCAGCCTTGCAGGGGAGAATTGCTTCCCTGGCTGGAGAGCAAGAGCAGGCAGAGGTGCTGAACCACTTCCCCCTCGCCTTCCCCAGCAGGTGGTAGGGCTGGGTGACCGCATCAGGGATTAGCAACCAATGATGGCTCAGGTGACACAGAAAGAAAGGGAGATCTTGTGTATCCCCAGTTGTGCGGAGCCTCCCGAGGTGGTCCATTAGCACAAAATAGAGAGGTCAGTGTTCCTTGTTGGGTCTCTAATGAGTTATTTGTTCATCCCCTCCCTTCTGCCTTGGCAGTGGATGGGGTACACATGCATTTGCTCTGACACATCTGTCACTGGCGAGGGCGGTGAAGGAAGTGAGTGGGGTCCGCGCTGCCCCTCTCCTCTCCTGCAAAGCTCCTTTCATCCGAGGTTATGGAGACTTTCATTGTGCCACAAGGCCTCTCTCTAATGTGCTTTTGTTCCTGTCATGGTTTAACCCCAGCCAGCAACTAAGCACCACGCAGCTGCTCGCTCACTCCCCCTGCCCTGGTGGGATGGGGGAGAGAATCAGAAGAGTAAGAGTGAGAAAAATTCCTGGTTGAGATAAGAACAGTTTAATAATTGAAATAAAATAAAGTAAAACAGTAGTAGTAATAATAACAATATAATAATAATAGTACTAATAATATACAAAGCAAGTGATGCACAATGCAATTGCTCACCACCTGCCAACCGATACCCAGCCAGTCCCCAAGCAGCGATCACTGCTCCCCGGCCAACTCCCCCCAGCTTATCTACCGAGCATGACGTCATATGGTATGGAATAGCCCTTTGGTCAGTTTGGATCAACTATTCTGGCTGTGCCCCCTCCCAGTTTCTTGTTTACCTGGCAGAGCATGGGAAGCTGCAAAGTCCTTGACTAGCATAAGCAGTACTTAGCAACAACTAAAACATCAGTGTGTTATCAACATTCTTCTCCTACTAAATCCAAAACACAGCACTATGCCTGCTACTAGAAAGAAAATGAACTCTATCCCAGCCGAAACCAGGACAGTTCCTCAGCCTCACAAGGCAAAACCTGGCTGCTGCTGGGCTTGGAGAGTGTGGCTGCATGTACTCACGTGGTGCACTTAGTGAGTCTGTCTCAGGTATGAGTCTCTGCATGGCTCTACATAAAATTTCAGGATTAGAGCAAGTGACTGTTCCCAGGATGGCTTCCTTCACAGTTTTGGGTACTATTTGCTGTGCTCTTACTGACACTGGATCAGCAATGTGCTGCATCCTTACCGAAACACTCCTTCACTGCCTCCCTTTTCCTGAAAGCTGCTTTTAGATGATTGCTGCAGCCAGACTTAACTACCACTCATCAGCTGAACGATGTTCTTCTTCTTAGTAGCTGTTTCCAGTTAATTGCAACACAGGGGTTAAGTGGTAACTCACCAAGCCAAGGTAACTTAATTCCTGTGTGAGCTGCTGATCTGCAGCAGACAGAGGCTCAAACTCTGACCTGCACTGAGGAACAGGGAGATATTAGTGGGGTATTAACAAAAGCTGCTTCATTCGCATAAAATGAAGCCCAGATTCTCCAGATCTGCTTCTCTTTTTGACCAAAACGCAGCTATGAACAGGAAGGATACAGGCACAGTTGTTGTCTCTTAGTAGGGTTGTGCAGACAGGTAACACAGGAGCCATATGACAGCTCCTAAGCAAAGAGAGACCCAGCTGGGTTGCAACAGCTCAAGCAAAACCAAATCTGAAAAGTGAAACAAAATTCAGCTTTTTGCATCACAGCAACACTCAAAGTGTCATATACCTTCATGCAGTACTGAGTTAGAAATGCCTGCAGTGATGTAGATGGACCAGCCTTCGTCAAAGGCTGTGTCAGTGTGGATTTTTTTAACAGCAACTTTGCTTATACTTACACCAGATCCAGGGCTGGATTTTGCATGGTTCTCAGTTTGTTTTTATGTGAGTCTCCTCTCCAGTCAGGAGGAAGTCTTCTAACTGGGCAACACTGCAATGAAAGCAGAGGCTCCTAATGGAAAATGTGAAAAACTATGCTGTACCATGAAGGCATCATAAAATGATAAAAATATCAGCTGGACTGAGTTAGCTGGTTCTCTGCAGGACAGCTTGCCTGGAAATATGTGCAGTTGTAAACATAACTGTTTGTCGCCAGTGCATATATCACCCCCATCTCCTTGGTTTCTAGGTAATTATCAGTTCAGAGAGAGATGATGAGTTTCTTCATTCTATTTTTACATGTACTTTGTGCCTTATCAAGTGAAAGGCAGCACTTACGAGCATTATTGCCATCAGTGCTTCTTGTGGTAGGAAGAGGGGACATTAGTCCCAAGTTCTGGCAGTGTGGCAATACAGTAATTTTATGGGTTGGGGTTTTTTTTGCCACAAACTTAAGGAGTTAGTTGCATCCATGCTCAGGCCTGCTGAAGTGTAAAGCAATATGTTGCAATTAGACCTTAACTGCTGAGTAACTGAGTGGCCTTCAGGCGGCCAGGTACTGCTGCTGTCAGACAGCTCTGGTGGCACTGCTTCCAGCGAGAAACACATCCCTCGATAACCTCTTTTCCAAGTGTTTTGAGATGACTTCTTTTGTCACAGCCATCCTCCATAAAGCACGGGCTGAGATCAAAGCTCTGCTTTAGCCATGCATCCGTCTCCAGCGGAGAGCCCTTCAGGAAGAGCGTGAGCCCTTTAATTATTGCTTCTCCATCTTTCTCCAGCTCCTGAAGGTCTGATGCCCCTTTCACCTGCCACTTGCGCTGTTTTGTACACTACATTAAAACAATGTCCTTGTTTTTTTCCCTTCCCACCCTCCGCTTTGGCTGTGCTGGGCACTCGCAGAGGTCGTCGGCTCAGGCTTTGAGTGAAATCACGGGCAAAGTACTGAGAGCCATAAACGCCACGGAGAAAGCAGTGTGTGAGTCATTGCACGGAGAGAGCCAGTGCAATGGCAGCTGTTCCCTCCCTGCGGGGCAGCTTCCCAGCCTGGGAGACAGGAAAGAGGTGGCCGAAGCATACCGTGAGCTTGAAGAAAACGTAAGGTTCATGAGAGGTTTCTGCAAGCAGGGAGGGCATTGGGGGGTAGGAATACAGAGGAAACCCACCCCAAATTTCTTGTTAGTGGATAGGTCAGCATTAAAAGGTTGGGCACCACAGAGGGATTAAAGAGTCTGCTCTTGTCCAGTGGTGGCCAGGGCTGTCTTACGAGGGAGATGGCACAACAGCAAGTGCAGATGCTCTGTTTTGTGCCTTCCCTTGCCTCCATCCCCAGTTCCCCCAGGTGAGTGCCAGGGAGAGAGGACGAGTGTAGTCCCCAGCTTTCTGTAGCATCACTTTGCTGGACTTCAGCAGTCCTGTGCTCCAGCTGCAGCAAAAGATTTTGTCCCTCTTTGGTTCCTCCCAGCACTGCATTTCATTAAGGCTTTCATAAATGAGGATAGCATGACCTATCTGTTCGCTAAGGCTTATTTGTGCCTGGGGCTGATGGGCTCATGCAGGTGATAAGTGTACATCTAGAGCGTAATCCCCTGCTAGGTTTGTGTGACTGTGTGAAGCACCAACAATTTTTTTAGCTACTGTAAACCCATATGAATCGATTCCCCGTGGGAAATGGATTACATCTGCAGTGCCATTTACCAAGCTGCAAAGAAACAGCTCAAAGATGGGGTGAAGAGTCGCATCTCCATGCTGGTGGTTGGGTTTTGCTGTCAGAAACATCCTGTGATGGGGAGCGGGGTTTTATAACATGCTCTGTGATTCGTCTCACGTTGGGGAAAGCTTACACATAAAGCAAAGACCTGCTGGGAGCAGAGTGCGCTTGGAAACTGCACCGCCTGGCTGCTTTCTGGCTGAATGCACACCAAGATGGGTGACTGCATGAAGCTTTTGAGGTTCCCCCTCTCACAGGAGAGAGAATGGGGCTGGGAAGTACATGAACTTTGGGCTTAGTGCTGCTGCTGTCAGCGGCGGGGCAGGGGCTGGGCGGTGGGTAGACGATGGCCCCAGGCTGCATGCTCATCCTGCCGTTCCCTCGGGGCACCCCGGCTGAGTCACAGATGGCTTGCTGCTCTCTGAGGGATGACACCCACCTCAGAGGGCACTGGGAGAATTTGATGGCCCAACAACAAATTGTGTCCCTGTAACTCACAGGTTGAGCAGCTTCACAGCTAGCACCTGCAAACGTTTGCAATCTGTTACAGCCTCAGGGTTTGCACTGGGATTGGTGGGACCTATGGGACGTGGGGAGTGTTGCTATGATTTGGGCAGATGGTCAGTACTTCAGTGCATGCAGAGGGCTCATGCCAGGCAGTTTCACACAATACCCAGCCCAGAAAAAGCAGAGAGGGCTGGAGGAGCAGGGTTTGCATTAGCAGTACCAAGATTTTGGGATCTGTCAGTAAAACAGTAGCCACGACCCATCTGATCATCTTATGTCATTGCATACAGACGTATTAATGTCTCCTAAATTGCCTTGCTTGGACTTGCATCCTTGTAGTAGCCCAGGAGGAGCCAAGTGACAGCAAAACCAGTGGTTTTGTTGGGTCACATCCTTTTACCTTTCTTACCTAGACAGCAAAGTTAACATGTCGCTTCCCATAGCCACCATGCATCCCCAGTCAGCACTCCCTGGTTCGCCCCACCTGGTTCACCAGCTGCGTTGGGCTCCATTCACATGCGTGTTTGCTGGGGCTCTTGGCCAGGATCATTCCTGCGTGTCCAGAGCAGTCCCTGTGCAAAGCTGCCTTTTGCAGGGGTCAAGTTGTTTAACTGCCCACAACCAAACTCCCAATTCCTGACCCTACTCCCAGGCAACCCAGCAGCACAGACACCCTTAAAAAAGCCTGACTGGATTTGGAGAGTTGGTCTGTCTCCTTCCCAGCTTGCTGCCACCACAGGACATGGCAGCCTGTGCTTGTTTGCAGGTACGTGCCTTCCCTCTGAGCACATGGCATAAAGATGCTGGTGCTACTTGAGTAGGTCACTGAGTTTTGGTCCTTCCTGTGTTCCCATTGAGCCTTTTACCACTTCACCCTGTTGGTAATTGTTCTCAAAAAGCCCAGGGAAGGGAGGAAATGAGATGAAAAGCCCTGCCAGAGCTGACTGGTACTGTCTGTGCTTCAAGGCAAGAAGGCAGTCTTAAAATAGTGGCAGGAGCTGTTACGTCTGGGGCTGCGGTCACACCAGGAGAGGAGGAATCCAGGGAGTTTAATTCTGCAATGTGGGGTTTTTTTGCTTGTATTTCAGGTATACCTGACTGCTGGGAAGACCTACTGGCTTGAGAAGACCCTGAAGGAACTTGAGGAAGGGACTCGGCACAGCGGCACTACCGACTCAGAGCTTTCGGAGCTGGAGGACAAAGTGGCCTCAGCAGCCGCTCAGGTGCAGCAGGCAGAGAGTGAGGTGAGGGCTTGGTTCTGAGAGCTACTTTGCCCAGACCCCTGGACAGTGATGGCAAACGAAGCCGGTGATGGATCCTCTGGCCATCATCTGCATGTTTTTTCCTCTCTCTAAAGATATCAGACATTGAATCTCGAATTGCGGCTCTGTCTGCTGCAGGGCTGACAGTGAAGTCAGTGGAAAAGGCAAGGAAGAAGTCGAGCAGGCAGGTGAGCATGGAGGACAGTGGGTATGAGAGGTTCCAGCCCTGCAATGTGTGTGCTCCTCCGGGTCATTACTGCCATCCCTGGGTGATGTGAAGGGCTGCCTGGGTTGCTGAGCTGTGCCCAGCTCCCTCCCTGCTGCTTGGTACTCTGCCCCAAGGCTCCAAGAGTAGATGTCTCACTGAGGATGGGGGATAATGCTGATTCCTTACATGGATCAAGGGAGGATTTTGGATTTGGGGTGCTCTTCCCAGGGCTGCAGGGAGGGCACGCAGGGCTACTGCATGCACCACAGCCTGGGCTCAACTCCTGTGTTCCCATACTGATTTTTATAATGGCAGTCAATCAGGTAGAGTTGCTGCTGTGGCAGTGTGCTGCCTCTTTTGCTCACCTTAGGATCAGTCCAGACTAAACAAAAGAGGTGAAAATGCAAAGAAAGGCAGACCAAGTTGTCTGCCTCCTCTGCACCCCCAGAGAAACCTCTGCCCTTCCTCTGCCCGTAGGCTGCCTGCATCCACTCTCCCGGTTCCACCAGCACCAGTCCAGGGGAGTCTTCGGATGATGTTAAAGTGAGTATGTGTTAAATCTATGCTGGCTAGTGCACCTTTCCTGGTGTGCATGTGGCACAGCATTAAGCCTGGGGACAACCAGGGTCTTCAGGGAGCTACTTTTGAAGTGGTGGCCTTGGAGGGGACCTCTGTCCTCCCATCCCCTTCCCCACAGCAGGCTGCTCCGCTTCTCTTGCAGGCGATGCCTGGACCGCAGGGGTTCAGGAGGAAGTTCAACAGTCTCCTTGAAACCACCGGTAAGGACCACGGACTTGCCTGCGGGAGGTGGGAACCTGTGGGTGGATGGGCTGGGCTTTGGGGGACACTCAGTCATCTCTCTCTGCATCCAGTTGTGTGTCTGCATTGGGGCTCCCCTTCCCTGTCCTCACGGTCTCTTGTTAGGACAGCTACATGGGAAACCTGTGGTGGATAATTTAGAAAGGAGGAGGCATCTGGCAGGATTGGGGACAGTGATGGGAGAATGGAGGTCAGGCTGAGTTGGCTCAGTCCTCCAAGAACCAGGACTTTCTCTGCAGCCTGGGCTCCTGCCACCCCAGAGTCCAGGCAGACATCTGCGTTACTTCATTTGTGGCATCCCATTGGGTGTTAGACCTCAAAGCCTCACATATGCCCATTATCTCTTCCAATAGCAATTTCTTCCTTGCTTGGTTCACTTGGTCATCTTGGGGAAGGTATATTTGACCCTGTTGCCCACCTGCCTTGGCCACTGGTCTCTGGTGGGGGTAAGAGGCCCTCCACAGCCAAGCTATGACAAACAGCAGCTTGGGAGTGCTTCAAATTAGATGGTGACCTGAAACTTGGCACAGCAGCTTGTGTGGCAGGGGGCAATCACTGGAAATGTTTCATCCTGACCAATATCAGCAAGACCCATTAGGAAATGACTTTTCTATTTCTCTCTTATCTTGCTGCATAAGCTGACAGCCAGAAAGAATGGCTCTCCTTCCTGATAATGAAAGATGAAGGGAGAGAAGGGGGGAAAGATCATTTAATGCAGAGAAGGAATTGCATTTCCCTGTGCGTGCAGACAATTAACAGTCCCATTTCCCAAGCTGAGGCCGGTAGGCAGAAAGGTCCCTTCTCTTTGTGCTGAGGAGGAGTCATCTGCTCTCCTTCCTGTAAAGGGCAGGCAGATAGAGGTAGCCTGGGACACATATCAGCCCCGCAAGGAGATAGAGGGATGTGCAATCAGGAAGGACGTCACCAGGAGAGCCTAATCCCCTCTGCCTGGGCTGGGTGATGGAGCAACTCGGTCTCCTGACCACCCTCCCCACAGGTCAGTGACTTGCAAAGTTGGGCCTGCAAAGGTGTAACTGGTGGAAGTTGATGGCAAAGAAGTGGAGATGACTTAGCAGGTCAAGAGAAGGTCAAAGCCTTGGGGGGTGAGAAGTCCTCATGGCCTAGGCTTTTGCCGCACCATGGAGGTTCAGGAGCAGAGGTCTTGGCAGTTAACCACTGGCAGGCTGATCCAGCTCGCACGGTGCTCTGGAAACACAAGTAGCAGCAGCTTTTGCCTCCCTGTTGTCAAAGGGCTTCCCACCACCCACCTGGAGAGGGAAGTGCAGTCATGCATTCAAAACCACAGTAAGTGGGGGATAGTAAAACCCAAGAGACTTGGTGGGTAACTGAAACCTCTGGTGAGGTCCTGCTGCCCATCTCTCTTCTTTCACAACAGGTCTTGACGACTCCTTCGACCGCAACTCCGTTTACCGTGGCTCCCTGACACAGAGAAACCCCAACGGGAAGAACAGGAGGGTGGAGCGGCTCTTTGCGGTATGAACCCAGCTGCCCAAGAGGGTGGCTGGCCTGGGCTCCGTGTGGGACCTCCCTCCCTGGGCTTGCGCAGAGGGACCTATCCCTCCCCATGCTCCCCTCGAGCTGGCAGAGCCCCAGGCTTCTCAGCATTGGTCTCACCATGCTGGCCGGTGAGGGCAGGCACACCTGGGCATCACCCCCTGAGGTCTGGGATGTCATAAGCCCCAGGGTGGGGGGGACCAAACAAGATGTACCTCTTTGAATTCCCACTGCTCGCATCGTCCATGGGATGGGGCAGGTCCTCGCTCCATGCAGTGGCAGCTGGAGGGGACAGGGAGCATGCTGGCCTTGTCACCTGGGGTGGGAGAGGTGTCTTGGGGTGGCATGGGCATGGCAGTGAGCAGAGGTTTCTCCCTCTGGTACCTTGCAGAAGCCTGTGATGACCCACCTGTCCTGAAGAGAGGGGCACCCTCCTGCCACCGCATTTCACTGATGATACAAGACCTCAGCCCGAAGTCTTGCCACCTTCCCCCCATGCTTGCTCTTCCTTCTCCCACGCCCGTCTCTCCCTGAAACCCCAGACAGGAAGGAAGCTGGAGGCTATGGGCAGGTGTCTTGCCGGGAGCTGCTGGGGAGAGGAGCGAGGCACTGGGGTGTGGACATGTGGCCAGGGGCTCTCATGGGAGGATGCAGGCATGAGACCTCAGCTTTGGCCAGCTCTTTGGTACCAGGTCAACCAAGGGGACCAGAGAGGGGTGCAGAGCAGGAGTGACCTCCTTGGAGGGAGCTGGACGTCAGTGTGTCTTTCCAGCGTGGGGACTGGGAGCAGTGACACAGCCCAGCCCTTCTAAAAGGCCAATGTCATCTGCCACAGTCATTGCATTGCTGTCAGAGCCTGTCCCTGTGCTCTCCCAGCCTGGTGCCGAGTGGGAACAGGAGCTGACAGCAGGCATGGGATGCCCTTAGGGTACCCTGGATAGAGCAGGGACCCTGCAGAGCAGGCATTCAAGGTTGGGATTCACATCCTAGCACTGGTCCCAACTCCCTGTGATGTCCCTTGGAGCATCACTTCCCTTCCCTGAGCAGCAAAGCAGGGTGAGAGCAGCACTAGCTCCCTCCCAGTGAGCACTTGGCCAAGAGATCTTTGCATGAAGCTATCCAAACACCCACTGAGGCTTCTCACCACCGTGCCTGAAGCAGCTGTGACCATCTGGGGACATCAGTGAGGCAAGGTTTGCAGGAAGCGGTGGCAAGAAGGGTGGAAGAAAGGCCAGAGGGCTTGTTGGAGATCAATTTGTTTTTCCAGCTCTCGAAGAAGTCTCCTCTCCCTGCGAGGTTATACCAGCAAGTTCAGGACACCAGCAAGCAGAGAGTAGGTGCTTCTCTGGAGGCTTTCCCTGCTCTGCTGAGGGGTCAGCCTATGCCAAGAGGTACTTTGTGGATAAGCATGTCCCCTGTCCCTGATGATGGAATTGTAGGACCTGGTAGGACCATCCAATCCTTTGGAGGGGATGGCCTTTGGAGGCTGCGGTGGCCATGGGCTACTGACAGGTGACAGCAGCATTAGTAACACCCTCCCCCAGAAACTCCAAACTGTTTGTTTTTCTCCAAAATTTAATTCTTAATGTCCACTGACCCTGGTGGATCAGTGCCTGGCCCCATACCTGTGCCCAGGACATCGGGACGGGGAGGGGGTTGCTTTCTCTTGCAGGAAACTTTGGAGGAGGTTCATGTTAAAAAATTTTTCTTGATACCCGGCTGGTCCCTGTCCTTCATAGCCCCCACCTCCCTCCCTCTGCAGTGGGCATTGCGGGAAGGACTGCTCACAGCCGGAGTGGGGATGTCAGACTGGTGCTGGCAGTTTCCCATCGATGGCCACTTGGACTGGACCATTTCAGGCCATTTGTGTGCATCTGAACTAAAACCATTTTAATTATGAGCCGCAGTGTGAATTCTCATGTAAGTAACTTGTATGTTTGGCTTTGGTAGTAGTAGAGACTGCTAACTGCCTAGAAATTGGTCCCACAATCATCCCAAAGCAGTCTTGTAAGTCCATAGTCTGGGTTCCAGCTGGAAACAAAACCAGTTTCTTATTTTAAAATGAAATCCTTCTGGCCTGAAGTTCAGAAGGGTAAATGCAAACCACTGCTATTGTAGAAACTCTCCCAGACACCGTGGCATTACTGGCTGCATCTCTTGCTACTCGCCTGGCCTTGGTGTTAGGATGGCAGCTCCTTGGCTGGCAGAAGGGAGCTCCACCACTATCTGGGCAATGCTATGGGTTTGCACCCACCCTTCTGGTGTCAGGGTTCAGCCTTCCCCCCAACAGCACCTCTTGCTGTACCCAGTTTCAGCTGTACCTCAAGTCTTTCCATGCAACCGCTTGGACGCTTGACCCGCTGAAGATGTCCTCACCATGAGCCTCAGCAGTGCAAACTAAGGCGTCGTTCAGGCTGTAGTCACCTGCATTGTTATTTGCTAGTTTCCTGCCCCATTTGCCTGTGTAGAGATTATATGTATGTACACTAAATCATGCAATAAAGCCGATTTTGTGTCCAGAACCTAGGACCTGTTTTGCAGTGTCTGTTCTTTCAGCTCACTTGAGCAAAGGCTCCTTTCTCTCCCCATCCTCTTCTTTAACCAGCTGGTGCACCCCTCACTTTAAGACTAGGCAGGTGAAAGCAGACAGGAGCCATAGCAGTGGCACTGAAGCAGAATGCATGGAGATGGTGGTGAACGGGGTGGAAATACAGCTTGTCAGATGCTGGTTACAGAGCTGCAGGTGGGATGAGCATGGGTCAGCAGTACCCAGCAGCAAGGCCAGGTGGGCAAAGGGGATGCGCAGTGTGGGGGTAAGGAGGGGGCTGACCCTGAAACACACTGCTCCAACTTGCATAGAAACCCAGGAGCAAATCTGGGAGCTGAAGCAGCCTGAAACACAAGCCCACAATGTCAAGGGGATGCTTTAAATCTGCATTAAATAATAGCAACAGGGTGGAGAGTGCCCTGCTGAGCACAGGGTCTAGGTTTCTTTCGCTGATGGGTTTTTCTTTTTTCTCCTCTCTTCATCCCTTTCCCTGCCTTTGATGCCCCTCTGCAGCCATCACCCTCTGTCCCGTGCTGCTCCCATGACTGTGCTTGGGCATCGGAGCTGACCGCGACATGAGATGGAGATGTGTCCCAGGGCAATGCCAGCCCTGCATGGGGGTGGCAGACAGACCCCTTTCCCCTGCCCACACGTGATGGTATCTTCATCACCCTGCTAACATAGAGATGTCCCTGTTTCGGGACGTCCCTCAAAGTCCCAGTAATTCCAGTTTTGCCTGGAGGTGGATGTGTGTTCAGACCCTGACAAGCCCTCCATGCTGGGGACCGAGCTGGCTCCTCTAGTATCACATCTGGCAGAACAAACATCAGAAGTCTCCACCTGGGGGTGGTTTAACCCATTTTAAAAGCGGGATGTTTGATGCCCCCATGCTGCAGGGATGACCCCGCTTCTGCCAGTCCATGTGCCCCAGCCAGTCGCCTTCCCCTCTTCTCCGCTTTTAATTTTCTGATTTCCTTAACGCAGCTTTGGGGGGAGGGTTGAAGATGAAGGGTGGTGGCACCCGGTGGTGGAGCCGGTTTGTGACAGCAGGACCCCAATACATGGGCACAGCATTCAGGGTGGCATCACCCACTGACCCTCCAAAGTGGGTTTTGGGCAAGGGGCTCCCTGTGAACATGGTGATGGAAAAGAAAACTTCACCGGCTTGAGGACAGGGATTAACATATTCCCAAGCCAGCTGCCTCGGCCAGCGGAAGTTAAAATGCAGGTCCTTTCTGAGTCATGAAAATCCCTGTGCTGATTTGATGAGAGGGGACGGCGGGGAGGGGAGATGCCCCAGCTCAGTCCCCGCGGGGGCTCGCCTCTGACATCAGCACAAAACTGGCCATAAAAACGGCAACTGGAGGGGACTCCTGCTCAGACGTTGGCCGCTCAGCTCAGCAGGACGGCAGCCAGGCACCTCGCCTCACTGTGCCGCGGTAAGTGCAGCCCTGGTGGCGGGGAGCGCCGCTTTTCTCTCCCTTTCATGATGCTTTTGTTGCTGGATAATTTCCTGAGTGCTGCTTTGCCTGCGTGTGCATGTCTTTGTGTCTGTCCAGCTGGCTGAGAAGTTTTCAAAAAGGGGTTGTAAAAAGTCAGTGGCCACAGCAAACCTGAGCTCTCAGGAGCCCAGACTGGCTTCTGCCTGGCATGCTGCAAACTTCTTTGCAAAAGTCCCTGGACATAAAGCTGCCACCGCAACCCCGCTGTGTCCTGCTTAACCCAGCTTTCCTGCTTCTGCCCCTCACCCCACTCCCTCATTGCAGGTGGCTTCAGAAATCAAGCCCATCACTCAGCCCACCCTCAGGTCCTGCTCATTGCTTTGGCACCATAAAGCATGTTACGGGGTGCTCCCAGGTTATCATTTCAGCAGCTGGCTCCAGGGGTGGGTTGCTGAGGGCACAGAGGTGGCTGTGATCCATCCACAACTCGGCATCCAGCATCAAAACCCATTTGTGCCTCCAGTCCCACATTTTGGCATTGGCCCCTCTCCCCATCTCCTGGGCTGCAGGGTCCTGCCACCGTGGGCACACTGGGGGTCCCAGCCAGAAAGGGTAATGCCAGGCCTAGCCTAAGGCGCTAGGCTAGGATGAAAACCTATTTTATTTAACATGAGGTTTGTACAATTCATGTTTGCAGGGGAGATCAAGCTGCCCTGTGCCTTTTGCATTGCAGCCAGCCTGGGGATGCTGTGATGGGGACGGCAGTCCCATGGCAGCAGCGATACGGTCACCGCATCCCCTCTGTCGCACCCTTCTCCTCCTGATGGGGGGCTCACCCTGTGAACATTTTAACCCAAGCAGGGTGTCTCTGCAACAGCCAAACCCCTTCACTCCCGCAGCCACATCAGAGGCCGACATCTCTGTGGCACCAGCAGGAAGCACCAGAGACCGGAGGGATTTGGGGCAGAGCCGCTGTGGCCAGAGAGGTGCCGGGGATGAAGCTGGGGGCCGCCTGCCTTCTGTGCCTGCTGCTCGCCTGCCTGACCCTGCCCGTCACCCACGGCCGCATCCGCGAGCGCTCCATGGAAATCAGGAGTAAGGAGAGCAGGAGTAAGGGACTCCCCCCAGCCAACCCCCGGCCTCCAGCCCCCTCTTCATCCCCAGACTCAGCTGCATTTGGGGGGCGGAGGGGTGAGTTCATTATGCAGAAGCAAAGGTTTGCTTCAAAACAGCCTTTGCAACAGCTTTTATCCCCACCCCTTTTTCCCAATCCCCTGGGGTTCATGGTTGTCGTGGTTTAACCCCAGTTGGCAACCAAGCACCACACAGCCGATCGCTCACCCTCCCACCCCCGCAGTGGGATGGGGGAGAGAATCGGAAAAAAAAGTAAAACCCATGGGTTCAGATAAAGGCAGTTTAATAGGACAGCAGAGGAAGAGAAAGTAATAATACTGATAAAAGAATATACAAAACAAGTGATGCACAGTGCAATTGCTCACCACCTGCTGACTGATGCCCAGCCAGTCCCCAAGCAGCCATCACAGCCCCCCGGCCAACTCCCCCCAGTTTATATACTGAGCATGATGTCATATGGTATGGAATAGCCCTTTGGTCAGTTTGGATCAACTGTCCTGGCTGTGCCCCCTCCCAGTTTCTTGTGCACCTGGCAGAGCATGGGAAGCTGAAAAGTCCTTGACCAGTGTAAGCACTACTTAGCAACAACTAAAACATCAGTGTGTTATCAGCATTCTTCTCCTACTAAATCCAAAACACAGCACTATGGCAGCTACTGGGAAGAAAATTAATTCTATCCCAGCTGAAACCAGGACAGTCTTACCCCCCACCCATGGGTGCAATGCCCTGTCCCATCTCTGTGTCCCCCCCGCAACACTCCCTGATGGCTCCTTGGTTTTTGCTTTGCAGACCAGGACATCGACCCCTCCTGGTACACAGGGCGTGGGATCAGGCCTGTGGGGCGGTTCGGGCGGCGGCAAGCCCTGGGTGAGGGCACTCATCCCAGGGGGGCCGGCCGGCGGCAAGCCTGCGCCCCCCAACGCCTGCACCCCCAGCAAGCCTGGGAAGAGCGGAGCCCCTGAGCTGAAGCTGACAATAAAAGCCCTTCTCTTCTCATCCCTGTGTCCCAGCCTCTCTGCTCTGAAACACAGCACAGGGGGTTGCGGGGTGGGGTGTGCAACCCCCAAAATTGCTGGTCTTGCTGCAGTTTTGCAGCCCGCCCCAGCAGTGCATGCGGTGCAGCAGCACTTCCCTCTCTGCATGACACTGCATGTTTATCCCCCCACACCCCAAAAAACACCCTAAAAATAAGCCCCAGAGGCCCCCTTTCCCAGGTGCATCCCCTGGGGTCCTCGCAGCATGCCAGCACCCATGACCCTGACACCTTCATTTCCATGGTGTTGGGGTCAGAAACATCCACCCCATTTCCATGGCCTGGGTCAGAAATGCTGGGGGAGCACACAGGGCCCTGTCCATCACTCTGCATGTCCCCAGATATCCTCTCTCGAGCTGTGTCCCCAAGCCAAAGCATTTTACCCCCTCTCCAGTTTGGGGGCAAGAGGGGCCACAGAGAAGGGTAACCCTCAGCATCACTGTCTGCAGCTCCTGGCCCCGCATTGAGGGTCTGGGGCTGTTTGGGGAGGGAAGGGTTAATCTTGGGAGGGAGGGGGTAGATGGGTGGGATAAGTGGCAATTAGCACCCAATGTCTCTCAGCTGCTCTAACACAGGGTATTTAGGCAAGAGGAGGCAGTATATCTGCCTTCTTGCTGAGGAGTCCCTGTCCTACTCCAGGATGGCCCCACCTTGGGAAAGCATTGCAGGTGGGTGTCCCCAGCTGGTGTGGGTTGCTGGGGGGTCCTCAGCAGGGACCTGACCTGGCAAACCTGGGCAAAAGGTGCTGCAGTCCCATCCTCTCCATGGGGAACATCTTCAAGGGTGTCTGCTGCCCTGTGGCTGAGCTCAGCCCAGCCAAGCCTTGCCCCACAGGCTGACATCGCTGTCAGGGCATGCCCCAAAAACTCAGTGATTATGTTGCCCCATAGACAGGGTGAGTGGTGCTGCTCTTTTCCTGTGGCCGTCCCAGCATTGCCACAGCTCTCCCAGAAAGGGCAATGTATTCCCTGAGCCTGATGTGCCCCAGGTTTGCTGGGTACCAGCATGCTTTTGGAGAGAACCTGGGTACTTTTTTTTTCCCTCTCCTCTTCCAGGCAAGGCACATTCCCGCAGTGTAATTCGTAATGTGCAAAGGGGAGACCTTGCAAGGCATGGGCTGCCGCAATGCCTGGCATTTACTTTGGCCCTGCTCTGCCCCCAGACCTGGCTCTTACGTCAGCAGTAAATCAGTGACTTCTCCTGAGGATGGGTTGTGACCCATGAAATGGCTTAGGTGAGGGTTGGCAGGGTAAGGGGAGCACTGGCTCTGGTCCCTGCCACGTCCAGGCTTCCTGTGGTCCCCACCTGCAGGCTGACATCCAGGTCAGGAATAAAAAATAACACCCTTAGGGCAATATTCTCTTTATTTGCAGCCTGGGTGTCAAGCTACCAGGATGCACCTGTTTTGCTCCAAGAAAGTTAAGCCCTCCCTTTTCAGATGGGATGGGACATGGAGGAGCTGACATGCAGCTGGGGTGGGAGGGATGTGCAGTGGTGCTGGTGGGTCACGCTCCTCTCTGGAAATGGAAAGTTGGTAGAAGAAACCCCTGTGCTTTACCTCTTGGATGAAGCCAGTGCTAGAGGGTTGAAGAGGCCCTGTGCCCCCAGGATGGGCTCTGAGGGGGAGGGTGGTGGGGCTGAGCTGCCCCTGCGCTTCTGTGTTCCCCCCTGCTTTGTCATTGCTCCTCCTGGAGACGTCATCCAGCTACTGCCCAGGTCCAGAGCTGCCCATCCTCAGAGCTGGCAGCACCCCGTCCTCGCCCTGCTCTCCCCCAGGTCAACTGTTGACCTCCCATGCAAGGATGCAGCAGATGCCTTCTCTTGTTCCCGCTGCACAAGCTCTTGGGCTAGAAGAAACACAAGGTGAGAAACGGCTCATTTCTCCTGCCAGTGGGGTGGGATGTGATGGCTGTCCCGACCCATGCCAGGGAACCCACTGACAGCCACTGGTACCATCCCACAGTAATGGTGTTAGATTTCTACCAAACAGCTACACTGGAGACACTATTGCACCTAGTTCAGGTACTAAAGCAAAATAAAACTGTGGCTTTGGGTGAGGGCCTGAATTCCATCTCTGATGTTGGAGCATCCTGGGATGGATCTGTCCGTCCCTCTGCCTTAAGAGGTGTGACATGCTGCACTGAAACCACAGACTGTTGTGGCTATGGCCCTTGAAGCTGCCAGATGCAGCGCAGGCTGGACCAGCAGGGGAGCAGACCTCGGTGGCAAGCACGAGCAACGAAGGGGGTCAGCTTTGGGGGAGGGAAGGTATTTGCAGCCCCAAAGCAGAGGTTTGGGGCCTGTGGTTCACCCGCCTCTGCTCTCACCTAGAGCCATCACACAACTCACCTATGGCCATAAAGATATCGTGTACTTGGTGGTTGGATTTTGCAGATGTCTCCATGAACAGGAGGTCTTTGGTCCTTGCAAACTCTTCCCCCTCCTAGGTGGAGACAAGCAGAGTTATTTTCCCGTCCCCCTCTGGGGCTGCTTGTTCAGTTACGGTGGCATTTCATGGCAGGTCGGTAATTGTATGGGGATTTTGGAGGTGTCTGAAAGCCTTTTAAATTCCTGGCTTTACTAGGACGTATCCCAGTGCTTGCTGGCAAGGGGCTGATGAGGGGGGCCTGGGAGCTCACCACGGGCGCTCACCTCGGTGGCAACTTCTCGCTCAGCAGCAAGGTCCGTCTTGTTACCCACCAAAGCAATGACGATTTCATCGGGAAGGAATTCCTTCTCCAGGTCCCTCAGCCACAGCTTTGCTTTGTTCAGTGTTTCCTGGAGAGATGGAGACAAACCCATCCACTGATCTGGTCTGGATTTAATCCCTTTGCCTCAGGCATAGCAAAGCTGGACAGGTGGTACCAAACCAAAGGGGGTGGAAGAGATGTGGTGGGGAGACTTTGGTTGCCCTCTCTCTCAGGGAAACGGGTCACTAGCCCTCAAACACCTTTAGGGATAAATCAGCCTTGGATTGGATGCACCCTTTCTGCACAGCAGCAGAAATTGTCCCTGGGGTGGTGGTGTGGTCCTGCATGAGCAGGGACAGCCCCTGATATGTCCCAGGTTGGACATTCATCTTCTCAGGCAGTGCTCATGTACTGCTTTCTGCTCTACCAAGGACAAACACCACCATCTGGACACCTCTGCCGTGCCAGTGCTGCTGCAGCATGGCATAGTTTTGGCACAGATAGGATCAGGGTCCCCTGCCTTACCTTGTTAGTGATGTCGTAAACGAGGAGAGCAGCGTGGGCGCCCCGGTAGTAGAGGTGGCAGACGCTGTGGTACTTCTCCTGGCCTGCTGTGTCCCAGATCTCAAACTTGACAGTGGCTACCTCCAGGTTGAGCATCTGTGTGAAGAAGGAGCCTGCAAGCAAGATGCAGCGTGAATGTTTGTTCGCAGCAAGAGCAGAGAGCTCAGATCTGCTGTGAGGTCAAACTCATCCCAAGGGCTGGTAACGATGCTCTAATGCACAAAATTGGGGCCGATTTCTCATACGCGCTGGCACAATTGATGAGATGGTGTGTTACAAGGCAGGGCAGCCTGTGGCAGGCTGGGAGCCCTTCCTGGCAGCAGATTTGGTGGATGCACACCAGTTTTGATGTCAGATAGCTCTGAGCATTGCAGAATAGCCCCCAGAGAGCAAGCCACCTCCACCTTGCTGGTGGGTCAGACCTGTGACAGCTGTGAATAGGAATATCCACTGAAAAGGGCTCCCACTGGAGGGGAGCCTCCATCCCTACTCCCAGGGAGCAGACGGTGTGAGTGGACCTACATGAACCAAGGGGAGCAGCTCCGTAGCACCTTGCTCTCCTCCACCAGCTAGCTCTTCAGGCTCCAGGTGGGACCACAACCTGTGTGCCTGCTGTGCCTTTTTAGGGCAAAACCCAGGTATAACATGTAAAATTAACAACTATAATGTCTAGGTGCTGTAGGAAGCTGTGCTGATGTGAAAGTACAGGGGAGGCAGCTTGATCCCAGCAGGTGTGTTGGCCAGAGGGAGATTATAGAGGGAGCAGGGCTCTCACAGCTCTCCAGATGATTTTCCTCAAAGCATGAGCACGCATGTGGCCTGCCTTGTGATGGGGGTTGTTCAGCATGGCTTGTCAGGACAGGATGCGCAGGGGCAGATGCTCTCCCTTTTGCCAGGGGGGCAGATCGTGGGGTTTGCAGCCTGGCCAGGGCATGGGGAGGTCTGCGCTCTCATCTCTGCAGGCAGGCTGGAGGAATGAGGCACTGCTGTGAGCTGGCCATCACCTCCTGGGCTGTCCTGCCCACCTGCACCCCAGCCAGAATCTCCTTGCTCCAGCAGGACATTGAGGCTGGGGCAGCACATGTAGAGGACAGAGTCTCCTGGGGTGTCCAAACAGCTGTGAGGGCAGCACAGGATGAAGGACACATAGGGCAGATAGGCCCATGCACTTTGGACCCCAGGTTTCACTCATTTAACTGCTCATCTGCCTCCAAAAAGCAACACTAAACCAAACCTGTGCAATTTGGATGTGGCTTTGCTTACAGCCTGGTGCTGAGGAAAATGGGCTGCAGAGATCTGAAGGTGACAGCAATGGGGGAGGTCTGGCTCTGGGGTAGGTCCATATCATGTTGAAAAGTGGGCCTGTGCTACTGCAGGATATACCAACCTATTCTCCTGCATCCCACCCCACTGCAAGGAAGGGCATCAGGCCTGGTCTCTTGTCCAGAGCCATCAAGTTATTGAAGCCATTCACTCACATCCCACGGTTGGCAGTGACTCCTTGAAGTCATTTTTCACGTATCGGTAGGCCAGGCTTGACTTTCCCACTGATGTGCTTCCCAGCAGAACCACCTTGTAGATGTAGGTGGGACGAATCCCCTCCAGGGAGGTGCCTGGCATTGCTCTCTGTGCCATGCCCTGCAAGGAAACCAACGTTAAAAACACGTCTGCAGTGATCCCAGGTCCATCAGCTGAGCCTCCTGCATCAACTCCTGACCAGTGGCAGCAGGGCAGGTGGGGTTTAACTTCAAAATAGGCTAGAACAAACCCATTAAAATCCTGAATCAAATGTAATACTTCAAACCATCTGCCACTGTCAGTTATGACCAGAGGGTGGAGATCTTTAGGAAGAAACTTGATGCAAGAGGCCTTCTTGGAGGTAGACAAGGAGATTGGATTGGGTGCACCTCCTTTAAAGAAAGGGCATGCTGGAGAAAGTTAATGGCAGAGGGACATCACTTATGGGTGTACCTTGCTCTTGAGCACGCCTCCTTCCTCAAAGTCCAGGTGAAGAGCTTAGGCTGATGTTCCATGCTTATTGTGGGTCTTGGTTAGAAGTTATACCAGGAGAGCCTAAGGTCGGAGGTGAACTCAGGCATGGAGGTGATGCTCCTACCAGCTTGCTAAAGACTTGCCCAGGGGCTGGCTGGGCACCCCAAGAGCTGACGGGCTTTGTGGCAGCAACACTTCAAGTCAGCACGTTGCTCGCCAGGGTGAAAAAGCAGGAATGAGGGGACCTGACTCAAGCACCCTTGAGGACAGCAGCGCACAAAGCAGATGGCACGTGCTCTTCCACCATGGATTAAGAAACCCTGGGCAGACCAAGCCCATGAAGTCTCATGCCCTCATGACCATTGCACCATGGAGTGTGACTCTGTGTCACTTGGGGTGGAGCTACACTGCATGGTGACCCGGGATGATGGGGGAGTGTGGCCCGAAATAACGGTGGTCACCTCAAACCTGACTCGAAGAGAGCCGCTGCGAAGCGTTGGCCATACCCTGAGAAGAGGATGGTCGGTGTGAGCCCTCCTGGGTGGCACGTGTCCCCTTCTCCCAGCCTTGAGCTCAAGGAAGTGACGCTGCCTTGCTGTCAGCGAAGAGTGGCGAATAATGCCGTCTTGCAGCTAGCCAAAGCTGTGCCCTGGCTCCTCCTTGCAGGGCTCCTCCTCTAAAATTACTCAGCTTGTGCGGAGAGCTATGCAGGAGAGAGGGAGGTCCATGCAGAGCTTGAAGATGAAGGGTAATAGGGTGTTGGACTGAGCAGAAGCGGGGCATGAGATGACCTTGCATGCACTTATCCCATCTCACACACAGCAGCAAAGGGGAAATAAGCCACCAGCAAGCCTGTAACTGCTGTGTACAGAGACAGGATGTGCCTCCTGTATAGATCTAATCTTCTAACACCCAAAGGCAGCAGAGAAGCCTTCTGAAGGATGCTAAAATGTTAGTCTCCTGCTGCTCATCCCTGCCTGTGTGTCCTGACACTCTCAACGCTATTGCATTTTGGACTGAATGCTGCTGGTGTGGCATGCTTCCTTCCATGTGCTTTTGAAGAAAGCCCTCATCAACCAGAGAGCAGAGACCTGCAAGACTTATAATGAAGATCTGGTGCAATTATTCCAATTTCTACCTGGAGCTCACAGGAGTTTGGTGTGCAGAACTTGCAGGTGAGCAAGAAGTACCTTTATAAAGACACCCAACAGCAGTGCTAGTAATGTAGCTCCCGGCCCAGGAAGGTCTCTGTGGCTCCCTCATCTGACAAAGGCCTCTTGTTCCTGCGCGCTGCTCATTCCACGTGTCTCCTTTATTTTGCCTGTCTTCCCCCTGCAATCTGGAAGGCTCCAGATTAATTCTTCTCCCTTCCCTGAGCTGTTATCAAAGCAGGCTGTCATTAAGAGTGTTCCCCTGTGCTGGCTGAGCCTGGGTGTGTATCTCTAGATGCAGGTGTTTTTTCTGCTAGGTGAGATGGGCTTTCATCCCCTTAAAAAACAGGGGTAAAATCTTCTCCCCCAGCTTGTACAGCCCAGTGATGAACAGCAGCATTGCAGTTTGTGCAGAACAGCTAGTTAGCGGTGGGTTATGGTTTTTAAGCAGGAAAAAGATAAACCCTGCAGCACAGCATAAGGGTGCTCCTTATGGTATTAATTACACATATTTGCCTTTTTGTAGGCCTGGAAATAAGACTGCTACCCTTTCTGGGCAGTTATGTTAGCTACTGCAGGTGATATGCCATAAAACTCTCTAGGGAAGCAAGAAGCTGCATGAAAAAAAAACACCCAAGATTGACTATATTAAACTCAATTTCTCATTATTTCACTCTGCTGCTCTCTGTTTAACCCTAGAAGGCTGTATTGACGCTGGAACAAAGCTCACCTGAGAATTACTGCAATGACAGAAATTTCCTTGCAAACTTTTCATGCTAGCAAGCACCTATTAGAGACAGGGAGTTTTCCCAAAGCTCATTTGAAACAATTTCTTTTCCGTGTTAAGAGGCAGGAGGTGAATCTCCCTTTCCACCCAAGGAGATCAGCAAGGCAGCAAAACATGTGGCTTTGTTTTAATTCAATGGAAAATACAATTTAGGGGAAACTGTTTTCTTTTTCCTTTTTTTGTTGAAAAAGGAGTGTACAGAGTAAAACTCTGTGCTTGCTGGCTAACAGACTATGGGAAAAGCCTTCCAGACATCTCATGTGGCTGGTAGTCACCCTTCTGCAGCTGCTCCCTGCCCTGGGGAAGAGCCTGTTGGCAAGACCCAGCTTAGGGTTACAGTCAGCTCTGCAAATCCAGGATACTGCTCTGGCAGGATCACTGATGCCCACTCTGGGTGCGGATAAGGGTGCTGCTGCCTCACAGCAAACAGCATCCTTGTTCTTTCAGCCTGTGCTGCCAGTGAAGCAGAGGAAGCTTGTTCTTCATCTGGAAACCTCCCTGACTTCTCTGGGCTGGGAGTGACTGACTGAGCATATCCAGGAGAAACATTTAAAGCAACTTTTCTGCTGATTTCTGTGAGTTAAGCCCCAGCAGAGCGCACCTGCAAGCCAGAAAGTTTCTGTTGGCATAACTAGAATAATTTTGATTTATCTCACTACAAACTCAAAACTCTGAAGAAGTCACCGGTGCTTCTGTGCAAAATGGCTTTAGCAAATTTTCCCACACAGGCTTTGAAAGGCTGAGGTGTGATGTGAACTGGGACTGCTTAGATGCTGGATTTTGGGGATTTTTACTTCGATCCTAGTAAAGAATAACTCAGCAATTCAGGGAGCAACCTGAGGAACAGCTGAGGTGTTATGAGTCCTGTCCTCATGCCTAGGGGCCATGCCAAGGGGCAAGGAAAGCTGAACCTGCTCAGATTCAATATAAAGAGCCAGAGATTAGGCTAGACAAGCATTTCTCTTCAATTGGCTGTAAAAATCCAGTTGGCAGATTTAGTCTCCAGATAGAGCTTAATATTTTGTGACAGCTGTGTCTAGCAGCAGATATTTGAGGCAGGCTTGCCTGATCTTATGCTTGCCTAGAAGGCGAGTACTGAAACAACTGCAAGGCAGATCCTTTCTCACTTCCTAATTGAGGATTAAGCATCGCTGCACCCAGGAAATTGTGTTCTCCACCAGACATCCCTGTCCCCCCCTTCTTGATGTCTCCCTTCTCCTTCCTGTGGGCACCAGGTGGATACATTGTGCAGAGGCAGCTCTGATCAGCCCACTGGTTTAATGTAAATCAAGTTAAAGGTAATCTGTTCACCGGGTATGGCAGCAGCGCCAGATCAGTGATACTGCACTTGAACTGCCTGCCCTCATTGTTTCCAAGAAGGAACCTGACAGATCTGTTTATGATGGTGACTCAGTTGTTTATAATTAGCAGGAAAGTGGACTTTATCTAAGGAGCATCCTTTCAAACTCGTGTTTTATGGGCATAAAGACTAGTAATAAAAATCAGAAACATGAGGTGGCAGAGTAGATATTTGCGCTGGAATGCAACAGCAAGGGCTTGGCTCTTGCCACTCAATAAATTGGTACCTCTGCAGTATTTTTAACGTGGGGAGGGGGCATCCTGTTATATTTATGGTCAGGGGGTAAGCCTTTTATTTCGAAAGGAAAACAGTAAAAAAAGAAAAGAAATGCATACCTTTGGGGATGGAGCTACTGGGAAGTGTTATTTAAGACTCTAACTTCCTGGGAAATTAATGATGTTTAAGTCTAATGATGTCTAACTGATGTCTAAGCTTTTCTAAACCACAAGCTCTAAGAAGATCCTAAAACTATTTGCTGAGTTTCTGCAGGGGTGCAGCAGTGAACAAGAACCACAATTAATCAGCTCCTCAGAGAAAACAGGATCCCAATGCTACCCGTTAAGTCTGCAATACCTAGTCCTGCAATTTTTGGAGACAATGCTTTAGGTTCTTTCAGATGCAGAATTTTTTTTGGTTTTTTTTTTTACAGCCCCTCCCCCCCCCCCCGCAGATAGCGGTCGTGCACCTACCTCCCCCATTAACTTGTCCAGTATTCAGCTCAAAGCACTCCTCTGCTTTTAGGAGCCTCTTCCTACCTGCTAAAGCTCTCACAGTGCTGGGAGTAGGAGAGTGGCTGCTTGGAAAGTTCGCTTAAGCCAAGGTTACCAGGGGATACGAAAATCCCAACTGCAGAGACTTAATGCGTAAACACTGTTAGATTTACATAGTGCTGATTTCTCGAGGCAATCAGCCCTCCTCAAAGCTAAGGGGAAGAGAATAAGGGTCAGTCACTGTGCAGGCGGAGCGGGTTGGGAAAATAAGGCAGCAATAAAGAGAGACTGCCCGGGGCCGTGGGTGAGACCAAGCGCCCTGCTAAGACCTTCGCAGCTGCTCCTCGGCTGCCCAAGAGGATGGGGGTAGGGCAGAGGGCTTCCTGAGTCTTCCTAAAATCTCTTCTCTTGGGCAGGTAGCCGCCGAGGATGGTGCCGCCCTCCCCGGTGGATGTCCCTTTGCGGCTGGGATGCGGGGCCGCTTCCCGGTGGGAGGACGGGAGTCCCGGGAGCTTGGGAAAGGCCCCTGGGGGACGGTGGGTCGGGGTGATCCCGCAGCGGAGGGTGCCTTTACCTGCCCGCAGCCGTGCTCTCCTCCGGGCGCTCCGCTCCGCGGGGTCGGGGGCGAGGGCCCCGTCCGGCGGCCCGTGCCGCGCTGCTCCGGGGGCCCGCAAAAGCGAAACTGCCCGGTGGCTCCCGGGGAGCGGCGTCAAAGGTGAGAGGCGACCGCAGAGCAGTGAACCTTAGACCTGCCGGCGAGGCGGGACCGCGGGGCTGCCCTCACGGGGAGCGGGGCCGGCGGCCGTGCCCCCCGCGCCCCTCCATCCATCCATCCATCCTTCCCTCCTTCCCACCTTCCCATGCTGGGGTTTGGCGGTGGGTGGGTGGATGAATGCGTGTGGGTGGGTTTTCCCCCGTGTCTCAGGGTCCGAGGCCAGCCCGGCTACCAGGGGCATGGGGAGTAAAAGCAGCCCGCACCCCACCAGAGGGGTTTGAGGAGCGGGGCCGGCAGGAGCTACGGCGCACCGGGGATCTGGCCTTCTCCGGGTTTTTATCATACAGCAATTTCTGCTGACGCACGTTAGACCTGGCTTTGGTCTTGTGCCAGGGTACAGCCTCAGATAACTTGGGCCCAGGGTTGCTGAAGCGATTTGTTTGCAGGAGCATGGCTGGTCTACCAGCTGGTGCGAGACAGCACGCCCGCTTCTCCTGCAAAGTGCTTCTGCAGATGAGCTGGGGAGGTGCAAAGCAAGCAAAAACTGAGCGCTTGGGCTTTTCCTGCCTTTTAATTAAGGTAATAGCTAGTTACCGCAGGCAGCTGGGGCTTGGTGCTTTGGAGAAGGCTGCTCTTGTTAAAGCTCTAATATCTTGAGAGAGAAAACACAACATGTTAATGCATTGGGATGACAGGTCTGGAGTAAGAACAGGAAGATCTGATAATTAAAAATCCAAATGAAGATAGTTTTTGTATTTCCGTCACTCATCTTGTCATAGTCAGTGTAGTTCCTTCAAGTAACAGCTACCAAAGTTTTCTGGAAGTGAAACAGACTTTACAAAATCTTGTCCTAATAGTTATAGGGAGCAGGGTGAAAAACAGGAGTCCTACAAGCAAGTTTAAAAAAATGTCATCCCAGTTTTTAAATTAAGAGCATGTCTTGTGACTTCGAAGGCCTCACTGCTGTGGCTTGATTACTTCCCATTTCTATGATGAAATGCCATGTACAGACGCCCAAGAGTTGCACAGAGTTCATATGGGAGCAGTGCCCCCACCAAGTGGAATCACCATGAGAGGTTTTGGTCTGCGAGCCAAATGGGAGTGTTTCCCTTCGTTTGGGAATGTGTCTATGCACGGATTTGCACCGTCGCAGCAAAACTGGCTTGAGTATACCCACATACACCTCCAGCCTGAGAGCAGATCTTACCCTGCACGCAGCTTTTTTGCCGGAGGTAAAGAAAGTGTTTACCTTCCTCCGTCCATTCCCATCAGCTCTGCAGAGGCTGGAACAGGATTTGGGGAGCCTTTGAAGATGATTCCTAACAACCCTATGGAAACCCAAACCATCTGAGGCTGGTATAATTTTTTCAGCACAGAAGCAGTTTATGTGATTCTGTCCCTCTCCATAACTTGTTTCACAAGGCTGTGCTGTGAAATGAGCAGACTTAAAGCCTTATTTTTTTCCAGGGCTTTGGATAGATCAGTTCTTCAGTGGGAGTCTCAGTGTGA
Organism: Pelecanus crispus; assembly: GCF_030463565.1. Classification (NCBI taxonomy): domain Eukaryota; kingdom Metazoa; phylum Chordata; class Aves; order Pelecaniformes; family Pelecanidae; genus Pelecanus; species Pelecanus crispus. The sequence continues at coordinate 41,944,330 of NC_134647.1, read as the reverse complement.
CCCTGTGAACAGTCTCACTGGCACAGCAGAGGGGTAGAAAGGTGTTTCAGGGTTTGGGAAGGTCTGGGGGCATGGATACCTTAGGCTGGGATTGCTGCAGCAAGAATCCTTGCCCACAGCAATGAGCGATGCTGAAAGGCAGTCTGCTCCCATCTACCCATTGTTTTGGACCTACAAGCTACAGTAGCATCACGCACCTAAACTAAGCATCTAATTCTTAGTAGAAAACACGGCGCTTGGTCTTGGCTGGAAGACTTTGAAGCCTGATGAAAGGATTGCTTTGTAGCTGCTAGGAGACACTTCACTTCCAGTTTGCACTGCTGCGCTAAGCACCCCTCTCGTGCTCTGTTATTTTCATACCAGTCTCACCTGCCTGAGCAGATGTTACATCTCGGGTGCCTTTGTTGAGGGCTTTTGTAAAAGGAGATGGTGTAAATAAGATGCCCGCACAAAGTGCTATGGCCTGACTGGTGTAAATGTCCCTGAGTCCTCCGGAGCCCAGGGAAGCGTGCGCCTGGTGTGGGCTGGGGCATCCTCCTCCTGATGGGCCCTTCTCCGGCGCCCGCTGAGCCAGACCCCGCTAGAGGGCACAGCTCATCTACCATTTAAGACAGCGGCGATGGCTGCTCCCGAGTCTCATTTCTGAACCAAGCAACAAAATAGACACCAGTCAGTGAGGGTAACGAGAGACGGACCGAGGTGTCCTGCCAGAACTGCATCTGGACAGTCAGCTTTTCTTTGGGTGGGCTCTGTTCTCCAAGCAACCGGGACACAAACCTTTGTAATAAATGCTGTTGCAGTGTCAGGAAGCCAGAGCTTTCTCGCACAGTATCTTGGTCTGCTTGCCTGCTTCTTGAGCATGTGAATATCTTGCTGTCCCGGACGCGGAGAATCAGACCTCCTTCAGCAGTGAGCGGTTTGCAAATAAAGACTGTGGCTGCATCGAAACTGGATCGGTAGAGCACCCGGAGTGACCTGCACAAAGCTAGGGATGCACCTTGCTCAGCTGTGCTTGTGCAGTGAAGGGTTCCTTAGTTGAAATAAACTTTACTGGTAAAAACTGGGCATTGCTTGTTTTCCAAGGTTAGGGATTGCATTTAATTTTATGCTTGCCTGATGTAACTGTGCCACAAGAATTTGCAAGACAGGTCTGGCCGCAGGGGTGGTAGGGATCAAGTATTCCAGCCCACAATGCATGATCTGAGTGCCTGGAACCCCTTGTAGACCTTCCCCCACTGCTCTGTCTCAGACTTTTTCTTTTATTTTTAACTGTGAAGGAAATGATGACATTTCAGTAGAGCACTGGAGTACCAGAACAGGTCAAAACAAAATTCCTTGAGTAAACATGTGAGAATAATTCCAGTAATCTCATATTTTTGGCTCTGCCTGCTGTGTTTCTTTGGGCAGGTTGCCTCTCTTTCTCTCTTTCTCTGAGTAAAAGGAGGCACAAGGACAGTGACATTTCCGGAGCAGTTCGGGAGCTCCTGGAGGGCTCTTTTTCGGTGGTGGTGTAGCACCTGGTTCCTGCTTACTCTGACTGCTGTAAGGAAGCATTAGCTCATCAATATGAGCACTGTAAATCATCCTTGGCTTAAGGAAGAGCAGTTGGGTGGAAAAGGCGGCAGGGTCTGGTAATAAGGGCACTACCCTGACTTGAAAAACAAGACTAAAACCTCAGCTTTGCCACTTGTCTGCTGTCTGCCTGTGGGGAGAGTTATTTTGTCTCCCCTGACTTGTTTCTCCTGCTCCCTTTGGCTTGTCCACTCGGTTTACATGTGCTCCCTGGTGTGCTCTATGCAGGCAGCCCAGTGCAGGCTGTCCGATCTCCATCAAGGCTCCCACACTGCTGAACCAACACTAAGACCTTGCATTGCTCAGAAAGTGTTGACAGCTTAGTTTTAGTGTTTTTGGACTCCTGGGATCCCTGAATACCCTGAAGTTGTTCCTGATGGGTCAGTTTTTGTCTGGAACGCTCTCATTTCTTCTTATTTAGTGTGTTTCAAGAGTATGGCTGAGCACTGTGCCGCTTGCTCAGGTACCTCCAGGCTCTTGTTTTCTGCTCGGATCGCAGTGACATTGCACCATTTTGCATGGGGACAGGTGGCCGTGATCTCACTCCTGAATTTGGCTGGTCTGACAAGGAACAGATACCCGAGCGTGTTTCAGCTGCCCGGATTATGCTGTGACCACTGCTGTCCGCATTGCCTCTTGCTCTCTGACTGGCCGAAGAAAACATCTGAAAGCACAAGTGGCTTTCCCTTTTTTTTTTTCCTGCTGCTGCTGGTGGATGTGGAGGAGCAGAAAAAATGTGTTATTTACACTGGAAGGGCTTTATGAAACTTTTCTGGCCTAAACCACAGAACTGGGATTTGCTAGAGTTGCTTTAAAGTTACACCTGTACAAACTGAAGTTGACGCAACAGGGATAGAGCAGTATGAGCTCGGTAGATATGATGGCCTGGCAATCCTTGTCTGCTTTTTCAGAAAGCCTCATATCTATAATACATGTGCATATGTATGCAGATATTTTAGAAATTATGGGGTGTGTATTTGATAGCATCTGAATTCTCCTATTGCCCTGTGCTGTGGTCCGCTGGCTTTAGGGCTCTGGGCTGTGATGAAAGCCCACAGTGGCCACAGGCCACTGCTGACCTGATGTAAACCCTCTGCTACTGCAAACTACTCTACGAATAGGCTCTGATGGGCTGGCTCTGTATCGCCAGGCTTTCCAAGCGCGTCACCCGTCGTCTTGATGCTGTTGCAAAGCCAACACTGTGTCTATTGTGAGCTCTGGCTAGCTGGACAGAAGTGAGGTTATGGTCAGATTTAGACGACTGGTGATGGGCATGCAGAGCCCAGAATTAATGGTCATAGAAATGTGGCTTTCATTATGACCTTGCCTAAGTGATTTTGGCTCCTGGACCAGCTGTAGGACAGACAACTTGTCTCTCTGCACTGCCAGCTTCAAAGGAACCAGTCACTTGTGTATATATAGCATGCCTTGCTTTTGGGATGTAACTATTTTGGTTTAGTTGGTATTGCTATAAATGAGCTCACCGATCAGAGTCCACCTGGGGTCCTGACCCTGCTGTTGCAGAGCGGCTGTCCTCACTGTGCTCCTTTGAGCTGGGCTCTGAAATGCTGAGTGTTGGCCCAGGGAGCCCCCAGCCCACTTTGAGAGAAGTGGGCATGCTGCCTTTTGCTGAGCAAGCCAGCCTGGCCCTTGTCAGCAGCCAGGAGATACAGAGCCTCAGAAACAGGCTGGGGCTCTTCTATTTTTAAAAGCCTGTTTGTTTCAAGAAGCAGCATCTAAAACCATAGTAAGCAAAATGAATTCAAAATTCTTGGTCCATCCAGAGGTCACAAAAAATTATTTTCTCAAAACTGTTCACCATACCTGTGCTGTTATAAGTGTAATCCCTTGTTTGCATGATGGTTCTCCTAGAAAACATGGGTAAGTTGTTAATCATAGAGGCCTGACTTGGAATGGAAATGCTTTTTCTAAGCATCCTGGTATCTGCTGTTTCTCCTTTTCTATGCCTGCAGTAATGTCGTGAACCGATGCAGTACGATGAACTGGAGTTCAGCTCCTGAAGCCAGATGGCCCACAGTAGCCAGAAGACCCAGGGTAGTCCACTAGTGATCATACAGGCAAGGTTTGTCACTGCTGCAGTGGAGCATTAAAATATCATTTTGTCAGATTTGAGAGGAGGAATGGTTGTCCCTTTGTTAATGAAGAAAATTGGTCTCCTCACTGTTGCACTGATAGAAAGTTAAGAAATATTTTTTGGATTGGTGGAGTTGTAACGATGAACAGATCATTTACACTGAGGCTTGAAACCGAGCCTGCCATGAACTGCTTCAGGCTTCTGAAATGCTAGTCTTCCTGTATTAATTATTAACATCACTAAAACACTCCAGAGATTGGCTTGGAAACATTAAACAAACTTAATATTAATGGCTCCCAGATGGTAAGTGATGGTGAACATCAGCATGTGCTAAAGACCGAGGAGGGAAAATAACTACTGACTACAATAAACATTTTAAGTATAGTGGGATTAAATTACAAAAAGAATACAAGTGTGAACCACAAGAAAGTCTTTTCTATAGCATTGTCTGCTACCCATCTGAAGAGACAGGTAATATTGCTTACACCTTTGAAATTACACTTGACGGGTCACAATAAATAGCCTTGAAGCACAGGGATGTGCTGAGGTGGGAAATGTCTGCCACACACCTCCTTACTCTTGAGAGGAGCCATGCTTTGGCTAGAGACTGTTGCAGGTAGCTGCCTACCTATGCTGGTTACCTGCTAGCCACAATCCCTTGCGATTTATAGGGGATTTCTCAAAATTCTGTTTAAGAGTTGCTATGAACAGCCCCTGCTGAGGGTGCTGGAGGTGGGATTGAAAGAGATAGGAAAAGTAGTCAGCGTTCCCTTTTAGTGCATGTAGTGGTTCTTGCCATGTGTCTAAATTGTAGCTTTTGTGAAAGGTACATGTGTCTTTCTCTAGTAAAAATATATGCATTGAACATTTTTCTTATCCCAAACTTCACGTTCTCTTTCACTCAGAGCTTGGCCAGGAGGACCCCCCTTCCATAAGTCCAGCCCACCTTGCCAAGAGAGCGGCAATGCAGAGACCTTTGGCTCTAGTTTGGGTACCTGACTTCAAAGGGAGAGCCGGCTCCTGAAGGGTATGGAAATGAAGGAAACAGTTATGTGAAATAAGAGACATCGTTATCTAACAAGGTGCAGGTTTTGCAGCGTTTTACATGATTAAAGCACTTAAGCACTCTCTCCCACGTGCATGGTCTGATGCCTTCCATGAGCTCCGTGTGCTCCTTTTTTGCCAGTGGAGATATCACATTTGGGATGGACCTTGACCTTGCTGATAAACTTGGTGGCAACTGACTAGCTGGCTTAAGCTATTAGTCTGGGACCGGCACACACAGAGTGATCATACATGTTCCCTTAGGAAACTAGGCTAAAAATGGCTGTAGGCGGTACCTTTCTATGCAAAGGGCTATAGAGGAGCTCACTGACAGCCAAAAGTTGCTCCCAGCTCAGTAATCTCCCCCAGAACTGATTCATCTGTCTGTGTTTGTGAATTGTAATGAATGCAACTGAAATGGTTTGCCAGTGCTTGGAAAGAGATATATTTAAGTAATGCTGTCTAGCACAGACTTGGAAAGCTCGTGTGGGTGTGAATATAATTTTATTTTCCCTGAAGTCCCCACCCAGCTTTTGGATGTATAGTACAGACATGTTCATAGGGCATTTTATGGTGAGTTTTGCCTCTCCATGCTTTGCAGAATGGCGGTGGCCACATCATAGTCTTGCTTTTTTCAGGTCACGTCTAAATGTTTGGCTGGTTTTCAGTCTCATGCACTGGGTGTTACAGGCATGGTCTGTAAAGGTACAAGAACAGAAATTATTTCATTGGTATAAGACTAAGCAACCTAGTTTAACACCAGCCACTGCTGAACGCGCAGTAAAGCAGTCAGTGTTATGCAGAGGTGAAATGAGTCATCTGTAGCCAATAAACTAGGAAGGAACAAAGATGCCTCAGGGGGGAACCATTATCTGCTGTTACCTAGAGCAACTCCTTTTATAATTGAAAAATGTATTAAAAATTATTTTGGGAATTTCTAATTAGTCGAGTTGAGCCACTAATGCGCTCAGGATGTTTCAGAAATTTCAACTAGTAACTGCCCCAAAAGAGGCCACTGCAGAGAAGTGTCTTTCCTGCCTTTCCCCTCTGCCACCACAGCTACAAGGTCAGGGAGGATGAAAACTTCTGTAGAAATTGAGCTTGGGCAACAAAGGCAGTGTCTGTCAATCCCTGGGGAGATGCCTCCTTCTAACAGTACCCAGCCCTACATGGCTTAAGGCTGGAAACCCTGCAGTAATTAGCTATATATTGAGTAGCTGTCCTTAAGGAAATGCACAACTAGGAAAGGCAGAAGGCAAAAGAAAGGAAAAGCAGAGACTTGTGGCTGAGGCCATTCTGTTCCTGCCTCTGGCATCTGTTTCCAGCCCGGTCCTTGACAAGCCATTCAGCTGGTTATGTTAAGTTGGTTGTTTCTAGATGCAAGCACACATTTTGCTTGCTGTCCAGTTTGGGGTATTTGGTGCTTTATTTATTTATTTGGGTTTTTTTACATGCAGCTGAAATGAAAGGGTTCTGTGGAAACTCATTGTGTTTGGGAAAAAATATCTTAATTGTTTCTACAATCAGAGGGAAAAGTAAACACTGGAGAATTTGACAACGCTTGCCTGACTGTTTTGGCTCTTTGTTGATGGAGAACAGAGGAGCTAATTCCTTCACATTCCTACAGGGAAGGATCAGAAGGATTTTAGTGCCATAACAATTAATGCTGGGGAAAAGCCTACAGGAAAATTGCAGAGCACGGTAACTGCTGCAGGGCTGGGATGGGGTGCAGTAACTAATGGATGAATTGGATTGGGGGTGCACAGCAAGACAGAGGGTAGGAAAGCGCACTGGGCAGATGAGTCAGTCCCACATGCCATTCATCAGTCACTGTGCACGGAAAAACAGGAATGCTAGGATGCCAGAAAAATGTGTTATGACTTAAAATCAGATGCACCAGCTCTAACACACTGTAACATCTGAAGTGCTTTGTCTCCATTTCCTCTAATGTTTCGTTACCAGTATCTTCCTTCACTGCCCAGTTTAGGCAAACTTCTTTATTTCAGGAAACTATAATGACCTGCCTTCCTGCCCTACTAGTGATTATCACAGCTGGAATCTGAAACCCTGTAGCACCAGCATAGTTTGTTTTAGGTAAGCCAGGAATTATTAGCTGACACTGCCAGTTTGCTGCTGTTCTGTGTAGGTGGGTGACTGGAGAGGTGACAGGAGATGGGATAGTGATGCACAGCTTCAGTTCATAATGCAGAACCATGAGACATCAGACACAGGTGCTCTTCTGTCTGATGTTAAGTGGCTGGAACCATTCCCTGAGAAGAGACATGGCAATTTTTCATTTTGCTGTAAAATAGGTGAGTGGAAAATACTTCTTCCCTGACAAGCATGAAAGATGGTTAGAAGCAGAGCACGGTTAAGTTCTGCTGTGCTTGAGAAAACGGATATTTTGCCTCTGATTTGCACTTTGGATGAATCTGGATGGATTTCCACAGGGACAACAAACAGCACCTCCTTCCCCCTCTCCCGCCCCAGCTGAGGGAGTTAAACTGTGATGTGGTTTCACATAAGCTTTTCCAAAATGGTGTTCATATGCCATTTTACGGAACAGTATGACTAATTAGTGCAAGCACTTGGTCTGCTACAAATAAATGGTTGTTTTTAGACCATGTGTTGTGGCTATGTTTTACTGCAGTCCAAAACAACTGGAGTTTAACAAAACCTGGAGGGCCTGATTGGAAAATGTGGCTCAGCTTAACACTGCAATTTTTGGGACAGGAGTGGACAAGGCCAGACAGAATGGAGCAGAAAAACCATGGGGAAAATCAAATAAGCAGACAGTGTCGAGCCCTTGTAGCAAGGCCACGTGATTCCTCGCTCTTGTGTCTACAGGCTGTCAGCGGGGTGAGGACACCGGCACAATGGCAGGAGGAATGCTTTGATATATTAATCCCAATGCAGAGCCAGTTCCTCAGCTGCTTCAGCTGATGTAATGCATTGTGTTTGCCGAAGCAATCCTGATTTTGTCTGGTTGAAGGACTAACTAGTTTAGACAGATTTTTTCAGACAGATGTAGAGGCTGTATTCCCAAATTAAATACGTATATTGACCTCTTGCCTGCCTTTCACCCAGGCTCTGGGAAAAAAAGGCGGGAGTATGCAGGTCTTCTCACCGTAATACCCAAGCATCGCACAGTCTGGAATGGGTTTTATCCCCATAGGACTTGAGGTTGGAAACGAGGAGTGTTTTAGGCTAGGTGGAAGAGATGTATGATGTATTTTCTTCTGAAAATAGCCTGGTGCTCTCTTAAAACTTAGCTTTTTTTACATGGCAAGAGGGGAACCCAAAGGAGGTGAAAGAACCAGATTTTGCAGCTCACTGCGGTGCTGTGGCAGGCTGGGAATAGCAGATAGAAGTGCAGATAGCAAGCAGCAGACCATAACAAGCCATCTTTGTGAGCCAGGTGCAGCAGTTGGTTGCTACTCAGCAGCCTAGGATAGGTTTGGCTCCCCGCAACCTGCAGCTGCTGTGGAGCTGGCTTCACTTTGCTTTGCGCTGAAACTCTCTGAGCCGTGGCGTGTCTGCTGCTAATTAGATTAGGTCCACAGAGGCTGAGTTGAGCAAGTTCCCATTTTTAGCCTGAGATGGGCAGTCTTCAGCAAGCTCAGTGACAGTTTGCAAATTGCAGGTTAAGTTCCCTGCTTGGCACAGTAACAGAGGGCTTACACGATTGCAGTGTTAGTCTGGGTGAAGGCTAGCTGACGTCCTCCAAACAGGAGCATCAGTGGGGCCAGAACAACCTCTCTGGGGCTATTGCAGTGTCAGCTGTGATGGATATTCATGTCCCAAATTTAGTGGCAGGGGAGAGAGCCCACGGTGTTTGGGCTAGTGCTCTTTAAGGCAGAGAGACTCTCAGTATAATGCTTACCACAGACCTAACACACTTCACCCGGCTACCCAAAAATTGCTTTTGGATGCATGTCCAGAACTTTGACAAGAAACATCTGATCTCCAGACTACAATTATACATGGTCTGTTTAGCTGTATGCTTTTGTGCTAACTTGGCTCTAAGCTTTACATAGCGTCATCCTCACCCCTTTTCTCCAAAGTAGTTTATAGAAAAGAGACGCAGTTTTTCTGCCTTTTGCTAGACAAGCCAACCCCTTCTCATCTCAGGAAAGGTCCTCCTACTGCTTATCTTACGAGCTTTTCTCTCTACAGCTATGCAAGTTTGAGTTCTTCTTAACATGGAAAAGCAGACTCGCAGGCACTGTTTTAGGTAAGGTCTTGGGGATGTTTGTGCAATGGTATAAATATTTGCATTGGTAGACCCTTACCTGAAGTGCTCTGACATTAAATGTAATTCTTTGGTGTTTGTGTTGTGATGGCAGCACACAACCAACCTGTGACCAGTTTATAACCCCAGAACTTCCTCCTCTTCCTTCATTTACAGCAGGATGAGATAATGAATTTAGTCCTTGACATGATATTTGCTGTCTGCTTTATTTCATTCTACTCGTTTCTCAAGTCCTTAACCTCTTCCCATTCTTGTACAACTTTATCCTCCTTTATTCATGATGCTTCCTAACACTGTCATCAGTGTATTTCATTAGTGCTGTCCTACTTGTGTCAGGGGACTAATGAAAATATTAAATGAAATCAACCCCAAGGTTAACCCTTGAAAAACACCCTCCGAAGGAAGATTCTTCCTCAGCCTTGAAAGGGAACCAATTCTGAGACCTCGAGATCCCTAAAGTGGCATCTTCACTGACCTGTGAAAAATTTACAGATGAAAAACTGTATCTCATGACATGCCAAGGTGACTAGAGGAGGCCCATAAGTCATTGAGGGGTTTTGGCAATATGAAGACAACAAATAAGCCCTCTTCAGAAAAAACACGTTTGGTAAGTAAGTTGCTGTTGGTAAAAAGGGAACAAGATAATCACCTGCTGCTGTTGTGGGATTTTTTTTTTTTTCCAGTCCTCCGAAAGCTTGGTTTGGAAGCCCACCACTTTATGGACTGTGTTCTCCTTGGTCAACCCAAGCTCATTGATCTCTTTTCTGGGCCACCTGGGAAGACAGTTACCAGTTACGGCTTTGCTGTGATAAGTCGCTGTGCAACTACAAGCCCCGGGCTAGACACGACGAAGATAAGCAAGGTTCCCAGCGCACCAGAACTCCGCTGATGCAAACAGCGACTCTGCTGACTTGAAGAGGTGAAGTAACAGTAATGAATCTCATCCGGGCAAAATCTGCATGGACAATACCAGTCTCCTGAGCCCTGTCTTGACACTGCTCAAATGTGGCAACAACATCTGAAAGCTTTCCCCAGGAGGTCAGATCTGCTGAAGAGGATCATCTTGGGCTCCTTAGGAAGTGTAATAAAGTACAAGCCCTTCAGTTGCACCAGTGTTTTTTTCTGCAGTATTTCAGTGCCAGCACATACTTGTCTGTGATGTAATTTTTTTCCATTAATAAATCCACAGACCCTGCTGGATACCATTGCTGTTATGTTTGCAATATGTTACAATGCTAATGGAGCTCTGCTCATTTCACGTATCTTGACAATATGAAATATTGGCCTCCTAGGTATGAAATAGGCCTTTCCAAGGTATTTAAGCATTCCGCTCTCCTTGGACTGATGGACATCTTGTTAAAGCTGTCAGACTTCATTTCTGGTTTGACAGATGCCGTGATCTTACAGTGTAGCAGAGAGGTGCCCTTGTGTTTTCTTTTAACACTGTCAGCTAGCCACTGGATTCCCCTATTCCAGGGCTTGCCAGTAATAGAGATGTAATCATATTTTGCTGCACAGAGTATAAAAACATCCATTTTATTATGTAGAAGCAGTCTGTGAGTACATGAGCAGCAGCAGTTTTAACAGCTGATTGCTTGTTCTGATTCTCAAGAGCGAGGTTTTACAAGATGGCTTGGTTTAAGAGCAGCACAGAGGGAAAACTGTATCTTTGGGGTGTGCTCTGCATCAAACAGCCTCCTTGTACACAGGATATTGGAAAACGAGGTACATATCATGCACTTAAAATAGAGCCCTTTGAAACTGGCACGGGATACTCAGTCTTGTCCGAGTATCATTAATCACAGTTATGACTCTCAGACAAAACGAGCCTCAACTTCATGTTGCTTGTTAAAATAAGAAATGTGCATTTCAGTATTTCATTTTCAGCTGCACTCACTGCACTTCATAGCACAGCCAAAACTAACGTATTTGAATCATTATTTCACATTTATTTGGACAAATTCTGTATGTATAGTATTTTTATAACAAGATGGCTTATTTTGACTATATTAAAAGAAAAAAATTACTATAAGTGTCTGGAATGCAAGAAAAAAGAAGGATTTCTTACACTGCAGTGCACGTTCAATGTGTGATTCTGGAATGCAAGAAAAAAGAAGGATTTCTTACACTGCAGTACACGTTCAATGTGTGATTTGAAATCTGACTGCAGTCACCCAATAGCTTCTTCTCTTCCAATTTCTCTGCTTTATTTTTAAAATTTCTTTCCTTTCTTCTTCCTTCCTTTCTTTCTTTGTATGTCCATCTGTCTGTCTTTCCAAAGCCCTCTACATAGTAGGTTTTCAGACATAAACCTGCCTAGCACAAACCTCAGTTTGGCTGTAAGGCCAAGCCTCTGTAAGGCTTTCAGCCAGTAAGACAAACAGCACTGGTGCAAATCTTACTGCACCACTGAACTGGAAATTCCTTGCATGGATACAGTGATGCAGCTGCACAGGTGGCTGAAATCCCGGGGTAACACAGACCTAAAAATAAGGCTCGCCTCTTTAGCCAGAATTCCTCAAAGGGCAGGGGCAAGGATAAGGGCTCAGGGAACAAGTTATGCAGAGCCCGAAGGGGTGATAGTGCTAAGCCAGGTCTTGGGGAGGTGAGGTTGGAGCTGAGGTGGTTGAAAAAGGGATGCCTACGGGATATCTAGGAAAGCCAGACACAGCAAGTCTTTGCCTCTGTAGCAGAGTCAGAGCTGACTTTTAAGGCCCCTCACGCTGCCTTGCAAAGCAGGTGCTTTTTTTTCCACTTGTGTGGGGTCAGAGTAAGCTTGATGCCAAATCGCAGGATGTGACACTGTCGTTTTTAATGCCCAAGTAAGGTGGGGAACTCATCTATCTGCTTCTGCTGACAAAATAATCATTTGTTTCTTGTGAAGATAAATAGTCCCAGGCATAAGAAGCAGCATCAATGCAATACCACTACCCAGTCATCAGGAGAGACATGGTTTCCAAAACAACTGTAACATGAGTGGTGAGTGCACGCACAGCCCAAATGCTGTCTGAAAAAAAGAGAGAGCGTTAGGCTGCTCTAAGAAGGTTGTAGACATTGAATGAGTGCTGGAGCAATGGCAGGGTGAAGGAGAAGGTGGGCTTCCAGTTGCCTCTTGGCAATGCTAAACAGGAGAAAACTGTCAAAAATGGAGGGATTCCTGTTCAGGCTGCGGATCTCAGGGCTGAGAAGAAGGGACCTGCCTGGCGGGGTGGCTGATCAGGAGGCCTTTGTTAGAAGCTCTCAATTCCTCATCCACTCTGAAGTCAAAGGCTGCACCTCAGAAGTCTATGCAGTCTCTTGCCAAGTTCGGACCACAGTGCTTCCACGTGCGGTGCTGGGTGCTGGCAGGCACCGTGCTGCGGAGGGGCGGAGGGCAATCACACGGACAATCACTTCAGCACAGGCACCAGCTATAAATATAGCACCTTGATGTCACTCATATAAAAAGCAACAAGTGAGAATTAAATAATTTCTGAAGAACAAGTACCAGCCTGGGACCAATGGAGGGCATCTATACCCTCTTGGGGAAAGGGATTCTGCTAAAACTAGTTTTTTTTTTTCTTTTCCTGAAACAGCCACCGATTGCTTTATTCTCTGATACATGTCCTCATGGGAAGGGATGATATATTAAACTGCTTGACACAGTTTCAAATTTGAGGATGACCCAAATCTCGGTACATGAAAACTGCCAGATAAACTTTGGGCTGACCAGAACGGGCAGGCATTGCCTTTTACCTTTATCAAGTTTGAATCGATGGTAAAATTAAGTTGCAAAGATTAAATGCAGCTTGCTGGTCTTTGTCAGCAAGGGGGTTGGGGTTCGCTGCCCTTTCTTCTGTCATGCATCTGCGTAATGCCTTTGGTGTCCTCAGCCTGAGAGACTTCTAATTCATATTTAAGGAATTATTGTGAAAATTGCAGTACAAGGGCTATGACAGGAATCCCAGAGAATACTTGCTCCTTGTCAATGTTAATTAATTAAGCACTGATGCATTTGACACTAAAATCAATCACGCCCACTTATACTTAATAGGAAAATTCATGGCTGAAGGGATCCCACGAAGCTGGGGGAGGGTTTGGGGCACGAGGAGATGGGTTTCTAGGCCATTCCCCCCCTATTTGTGGCAGAGAAACCCCCCAGGCTCACAGCTCACAGCTAGTGAGGTTTCGACACCCGTTTCTCCGGCTTCAGGGAAATTTCCTTCAGCTTTGCTGACCAGAGGCCGCGGGCGGGCAGGTCACGGCAGGGCTGGGAAGGCCGGGGAGCCCGGCGCTGTGCCCGGCCGGGGGCGCGGGTGCCGCGGGGAGGGGGTCCCCAGCGGGGCGGCGGCGCTGCCCACGGCTGAGGGGGGCTGCCCACGGCTGAGGGGGCTGCCGCGGAGGAAGGGGTGCGAGGGGAGCGGGCAAACCGCCCCCCGCGCCCCGCTTTCGGGGGGGGGGGGGTGCCGAGGGGCGGTAAGGCGGCGCCCGGCCCGGCCCCTCAGGGCGGGGGGGGGGGGCGGCGGCGCATGCGCGCGGCGGGGGGCGGTGACGGCCGGGCTCTTCACGCCGGCGCCGGCGAGCGGCAGAGGCGGCGGCGGCGGCAGCGGCGGGAGGGCCGGGGCCGGCGGGGTGAGCGGCGGTGGAGCGGGTCCGCCATGGGGACGCAGGGCGCCGGGCGAAAGCGGCTGCCGAACCGGGAGCGCCTGACGGCGGAGGACGATGCGCTCAACCAGATCGCTCGCGAGGTGAGCGGCGGGCGGCCATCGCCCCCCCCCCCCCGCCCTGTCCCCCCCCCCCTCCCCGGGCTCCCCCCGCCGCCGCGCACGCGCCCCCGGGCAACGGGCACGGCGGCGGTTCCAGGGCAGGTTGATGAAAGGCGAAATAAAAATCGCATTCGTCTCAACGGTGCCGGCCTGTTTCATGATCCCGGGGCATCGCTTAGGTCTGGAGCGCTTGAAGTGTTTATCCGTGAGGAAAAGGGCGCGCAGTGCCAGCCGGGCAGAAATCCCTCCCTGCCTCAGCCCCTCCGTCAGGGGAAATTAATTGTCTGCTGCTGCTGAGGCTGGTGTTAATGACTGAGAACCGGAAAATAGGACACTCGTGGTTTTTATGGATACGTATAAATGAAAAAACGTAAACCAGAAGACTGCAAGGTGATGCTAGATATAGGCATAAGTGTACAATCTAACTTGGAAACTCGCTTATATTTAATGAGTTAGGCTTGCTGCTCACTAGACACTTCATTGTGCTTGATCTGACTTTTAAAAAAAACAGCTGATGGCGGTTTTATTTCTGCCTCCTTATTCTTGTGTACAGTTGCATTGGTTCAGTGGTGAATAGGATGCCATGAATTTGGCTTTTATGTTTACTAAAGCTGACAGATTGTTTTGCATCCTTTCTCCAACAGTCTTCAGTGGGGGAGATGGGTAACCCCAACCTGACATTGGGATGAGCGGCCATGGGGTTGTTCTTTGCCATGTCTAAGCTGATCCGATGCTGCCTGCTGCTGAAGGTGGCCATCCTCTTCCCCTAGCATGGGTTTTGTATGTCTCATCTCTGCCTCGTATTGCTCTGACCCCAAGATGGGTTACAAGATAAATTGCTCTTCTAGAAGAGATTTAACTCTCCCTTGGTTTGCTTTCCTGAATCGCGGTCACAGCAGGATCAGATGAATGCCGATGTGCAGCTTATTTTTGGTGGCAACTGGCTGTTAGATTGTTAGCTGTAACATTGCGCACCTCAGATAGTATCACTAATGGCAGCCCTGTCATGGGGAGTCTTTATTGTTCTTGTGTACCATTTTGAAGTGGTTTGTAGCACCTTTGGAGTATATGCAGTAGGCTAATTTCTGTGTGAGTGATTTGGTTAGTGTGTTTCCAGAAGTCATGTTTTTGTGGCAGTGTGGTGAGAAGATGGGAAAGTTCCTGGGGATGGAGTTTGAGGTAGGAGGACATGAGACATTCTTGTCCTGGACATAAGATAGCAAGTAAGAGTGATTGTGCTGTCTAAGAGTTTGAGTCATGATAGCATCTTAGGAATTGCTTTGGGATGAGGGTTTAAATTTCACAACTGTGTTCTGGCTGTGGTGTCACTTGATCAAGGAAAACGTCAATCTGTAACAGGGAGCCTAGGTTGTCCTTCTCTGTTGCACGTTTCTCTCCTGCTTTTGCTTTTCTTTAGCTTACATACTGCTTTTCACTGTATTGTGAAGTGGTTTGAGGCCTTATATATTGTGTTGTTTTGTGTGTTGGGTGGGTTTTTTTGGTTTTTTCTTCTTCTGGGAATTGTTTAAAGGACAACTCCATTTGGTCAAAAAGCCCAACACAAGCATGTCTTTTATCTTTTCCCTTGAGTGCTAAAACTGTGAACTGCCAAGTTCAAGGTTCAGCATTTTCCCATATTATTTTAACTCTTTGCATTACTCTGTTTTGGGTTTATGCACTTACAATAGTTTTGTTGTTTACTGCTCATTCTCCACACAAGGGATCCTAGATGAATCCTTCCATGTGATCTTAAGAACTCTTAAAAATGTCAAGTAGGCCTTTTGTCTCTTCCTAATAAAGATGCTGGCAGTCTTCAGGTTGAGAAGGGTACAAGGGTTACTGATACTTTTGCTCTTCCAGCCTTCCTTGCAGGTGTGTAGGCAAAGCTGAGACATAGACATGTTGCATTTATGCATAGATTTTCACTCTTCTCTTTCCTTTGGTCTTCCTTTGTTATCCAGAAGCCACAGGTGCTTGCAAGTTATTAGCAGATTCTGGGATCTCATTTTGCTATGTTGAGATGGGAGCCAAAAAGAGCATCCAAACCAGATTTATTCATAGAGGTACTTTTACCTTGGGATCTCTGGGAGTAAGTTGAAATGCGTACATCTTCTTTTGGAGGAAAGCCAAAAGAGAGGACTGTGCTTTTCCGTTTGTATTTTGTAATTGTCAGAAGATCGTGAAAAATCCGCAGTTCTTGCTATACTGCGTGCTTCTATAAGGACACCTTAAGACTTGTAAAGACTCTCTTAAACTCCTGCTATTTGAAGCATAATTTTTTTTTAATTTGCAACCAGGATGTCTTGCTGTGTATGTACAGTCTTGCATAGACCGAGAGCCTTGCGCAGTGAAGGCGGCAGTCCTCGTCCCCATGGGATGTGAGAACGGTCTTAAGAGGAAGTAACTAAGCAAGGGGAAGGAAATTGAAAAAGTGAAGCACGTTGTAGTGACAGTGTTTTAGTAGCAGTATTAGTAATGTTAAGCAGTAGTAGTAAGTTTTAACATTTGAGGCAATTTCTGAACTAGATCAGCTGCAAGTAGTTTATCACCTTGTACAGACCTGTTTAGAGCAGAGGTAGAAGGTACAGTTACTGTAAATCACCTTGTTCATCAGGGAAGAGTAGTACTGTACCACTAAATTTGGCTGTTGAGTTTCTGACTTACATGGTAATTAAATGGATGGCAAATATGTAAATATAGTTAAAATAAGAACATGGTGTTCTGCATTTCTGACAGACACAGATGACTGCCACTTAGGATTTGCTGTACGCACACCTAGCTTGTATTGCTGAGGTTATTTTTTCCGGGTGTCAGCTCTTACAGATGAGAGCAAAGCTGATCAATGATAGGCTTCTCTGCTTTCAGACTCGTGTTGACGCCAGTAGATTATTCTGAGTTTAGGTCAATGGAAACTTTTGGGCTATTTTATTCCTCCCTGTGAATACATGCCAGCAGTGTTTGCAAAATCTAGCAGTTTGATACTTCTCGAAGTCTGTGCCAGCACAGCCAGCAGTAATCGCGTACGCATACCGTGCAGTCATCTGTCCGTTCTCTCGGGCTGGTGTATGCATGGTTTGGGAAGACAGAGTCCTGGGCTGCTGAACCTTACCGGGACTGGTCTCCTGCTTTTTTTCCTGCTTGGGTTAGCTGGGTTTGATGTGATAACTTGATGTCATTTCTAAGGAAGTATTTTTTTCCGAACTCCGCTATGCTCTTTGCTAGCTACAGTAATAGTTAAGTGTTATATGAGCAGAAAGAATTTTGCAAATCCAATGAGGAACTGCCATCTGTGTAAATGAGATATGTCTCTTACAGGCAGATAATATTAGTTACTGGGGTTTATTTTTCTTGAATGAGGAAGAACAAGGTCAAGGTAAATTTCTTGTTTTTATTAGGAAAGCCGTTTACACCTTGTCTTGCTAATGTTTTGTAAACAGATGTGTGTTATACTGCTCAGAAAAACAATCCTGCCTTGTATAATCTCTGTGCTAGAAATCTTCTCTTTTTCATCCAGCAATTTACAGAGTAGAACTCTTTAGCTGGTAATTAATTTGAAGTCAGTAATTCAAGCAACATAACTTTGTTTCTACTATTAAAGAAAGTAATGTTATGAAGGTTGCTTCTTCATTCTTTGTACACTGTATGTCACTTTCAGAGTTTCAAGAACTGTGACCTACGTGCTTAAACATACATAAATACTATTTTTTAAATAACTGTCATTATCAGTTTATGGGCTGTAAATTTGATTGTTTCACTGAAGCTTTTAGTTTGGGCACTGACTTGCATTCTTAGTGATTCAAAAATTGAAATGTTCCACTCTTATGGAGGAGCAGAAGTGTAGCTGACTAGAAATAGCTCAAAATGCAGGTGAATTCTGTGAAAGCAGCCAGCCAGCTTTACTGGCTGTAGTAAGAAGGCACTAAGTAACTTCAGAAGCCCAAATGGGAGTTTCAGGGCTAGTGAAGAGATGCTGTGATCATTCTATGTGGAATCTAAAGGCCTGGCTTTTACATTCAGGGGATAATTTGAGGGAGAATTCTCTGGTTTATACAACAATTCAGGTAATCTCCATAAATAGAGATGAAAACAATTTGGTAAAAGTCAAAGCTAACACAAGCGGAATGGATATTTATATATGTGAATGCAAGCCACGCAAACTTTATTGAACTGTTATGCAAACCAGAGCATTTAAAGCAGCATATTTTTTAAGGATATACTATGTAACACCAGTGTAAGATCTGTGTGCCTTGTTAGTATAGTGGTGGGACTTTTTTGAGCAGTATGTGGCATTTAAGAGACGCATGGAGACTTTCGTAAGCCAGATAAATATTCCAAGAGAAGCCCCTAGAAGCAGTCTGTTTTATGTAGCACCAGGGGCTTGTACTTGACTTATTTTTTTTAATTTCATTACTTTCTGCCTTTACGAGCGTTAACGTATCAGCCCAAGACAACAAATTATCTGAAAAAACATGCCTGGCTGTAGGTCTCTCTTCTAGAATAGAAAGTTATGAAAGCAAGGGGTGCTCATGGAGGGCTTGACTCAGCCTGGTTGACCTAAATATAGGAAGGAAGGAGAACTTTGTAGGCAATGCTTGCCAGTAGGGCGTGGAGAATTGTTCCAAAATTGTGATGATTTTATGTAGCAAATGTGCTGCTCTTCGTTGAACACTCCCTTTTTCTAATGTTTTATGTCTAAATATCCAACAAATGGCATTGGTTTCACTTACAATCCTTCTCAAAGGAAATGTGTGAAGGAGCAGCTTTGGGTGGTTTAAAAAATGAGACAAAAATCTTAAGACCCATCTCATTTTAGTTAAAGGGGTGATTGTAGCCCATCTCCCGATGCACAGTCTGCTTCACAGCATGCCTATTGCAACTTTAAATAATTAGTTGCCTGTTTTTGTGTCCACTCCTGGCCTGAGTCCTCTTCAGCTGTTCTCTTGCTGTCCCAGGAAACAGCTGTTTAAGAACTGTGATTCCTATTTCAGTCAAGCAAGAGACTACTGTTAGGATTAACAACATGGGAAGCCCAGCCTTTTCCTTTGCAAGCCCAGATGCTGAGCTTGTCTGCAGGATGTAAGACTAATCATTACCTCATCTAGAAGGATGTTTTTCCAGGCCCGTTGCTGGATAAAGTTGGAGCTCAAGTATACTTGCAAGGCTTTCAACACTGTTCAGGTTTTTTTTTTTTCATCCTTTGGTTGCAAGGGGCATAATCCACATACCTTGTTTCACAAGCCCAAAATGCTATTTGTCCCTCTTGTCAAGTCAGCAGCTTGCCAGGAGCAGTGAGTCTAGCTAGACATAAGCAGCCCTCATAGGCAAACCTTAAAATAGCAGCTCTGAAATACCAGCTGTTGTCTCGCTTGTGTTGCAATACTTTTTTGGGGAGAAGTTGCCCATTGGAATGGTGTGTGGGGGAACTGCAGTAAGCCAAATATTCCTTCAGATAGTTGTAAGGTGGCTTTGAAAGTTTTGTGGGGTGGGTTTTTTTGTTTGGGTTTCTGTTGGTTGTGGTGTTGGAGGTTTTTTTTTGTGGGGGTTGGGTTTTTTTTTTTTTTTTATTTACCAGAGATGCTTCTGAGAAGGGAAAGTGCCTGGTCATTTCATTGGGGAGCTTTCTCTGCTTCTGGTGTTATCTGGTGCTCTTGCTCATCGCCCTGAATCTACTAGAGATGAATAGCTGGTCTTGCACATAGTAGAAAAATATCTGATGTTTGGGCTTTCATCACACAGTAAAGGTAAGTGAAGTGCTTACGGGCTTCTTATGGGAAGACATCTGTAACCATCTACTCCCAAGATGCTCTCCTTTTCTTTCACCTTATTTCAGTTGGGGAGCAAGAAGTAGGCTGTAGAACTTTCCCAGCTTTAGCTGGAAAAATAACTGGTATGTGCATTGAAATAAGAATATTGCATCAGGCAAAAATGTATTTAAAAAGCATTCATATGGGTAGGCTTGGTCTTCAGTCTTGCAAGTTAGTGTTGGCCAATTCCTAGTGAACACGTTTTTCATACCATGGGTAACTGAGATAAACTGCAGCGATCTGCACCAGAACAACTTAAGGTTATTGTGATTGCTAGATTCCAGCCTAGCATCTTTGCCTGTAATTTTGTTTTAAACTTTTAAAAGTAAGATGTTGTAAGGTAAATTGTTGCTGGTGAAGAGCTGCTGTATGCTTCTTCATCCTCTACCCTGCGAGTAGTGTAACCTCTTACAGGAGAATGAGACTAGCAACTGGAGACAGTAATATCTTAAATTGAGTAGTCTGTGCTGGAGCTCACTTGCAGGTACTCCTAGATATTTTGACGATGGAGAACCACCAGTGTTGCTGGTAGGTAGCAAGAAATGTAAGGCACCTCTCAGTGGCCTAGTTGTAGAAGCTTTAACTGTTGACACCAAAGCTTGGTGTCGTATGATAAATACTAAATAAGGCAATACTTCACTGGTGGGAATTTGAAGGTTTTAATTACCTAGGAAGAGCTGATCTAGTTGCCGTGCAGTGCTTGCAGTGTGTAAGGGACTTCAGGTAGGTGGATGACTATGTGACATAATGTTCTGGTCAGGCTGTTAAAAACTACTGATTTTTGGAGGCTAGAGACAGGGTACAGAAGTCATGTGTTCAGAGGCTGGGAAAAAGCACGGAAGTAATACCTTCCCGTTGGCAGGAATGTGCCATAACTCTGACCGCTGTCCTAGTTTGACAGCTGTCCTTACCTAGAGTACTCGCTGGCTAGACCTCAGCACCAAAGACATTTCCTATGCATATTTGGATGGATTTCTAATTCTGCCTTTAAACAAACTTAACTAAGTGGCATGACATGTGAAGGGCATGGCTTGGGAAGTATTTCCTGATGAGCAGAACTAGGGGCAGTTTTATGGCCTAACCAGATGAGAATTTTGGGTGTTGACAGAGAAGATACAAGCTAACTCTGACTAACATTGTTTCTGAAATTGAGCGTTGCTTGTTTTGGGATGTGGATGTATGCCTAAACCAAAAACTGGGCAGAAAGGAGTGTATCTCTAGCTAAATGAAGCAGCGTCTCCCCAAGACGGATTTGACTTGCACATCAGCATCTAGCCTGCAATCCTGTTCTCTATTCCTTCATCCCTTCAGTGTGTCACGTTTTCCTGTAAGTGAATTTCTGGTACAGTGTGTACCCCTTTAGTGTGTGGAATTCTGAAGGGGGGGTGGTTTTCTTCAAATCCTTTGAAAAATGTTGGGTTTATTGTCAGACGTTTAAAAAAAAAAAAAAGGAAGTTTTGTCAAAACTAGCTATTTCTGGGTTAAGGAGGGATGGATGTTTTGGGTATTGAGTATAACTGCACATAAATGGCACAAGTCTGGTCTAAAACTTTGAGTGACTAATTCTGACTTGGAAGCTCCACTGAATAGATTGAAATAACTTGTTAATTTAGGGACTTAAGATAGGGTTTGGTGCCAGTAAAAATGAATGTCTCAGCTAATTGCTCATTAAAAATTTCTGACCTAGAACTGGAAAGTTGATTGCTTGGTGATTTACTTTCAGTAAAATATTCTGGGTGTGATCTGAAAAGGGGTGGATTTGTTCAGTTGCATCTGCTTTGCCCTTCTGCGTGCCTGCAGCCTGTGAGCCAGCAGCTTGGCATGGGCTGTGGTTTTATCTGCCTAAATACTACTGCAGCATTTGAGAGTTGAGCTGGAGACAGCAAACAGGGAAAGTGATCTGATAGTGCCAAATCCGAGCTGTGTTCCAGTCTCGGATGTGGTGAGGAAGCCTCTTCATTTCCTATTGCTTCTAGCTCCTTGTTGGTTTGTCACCGCTCTTTCTCACAGCTCTTTTCTCCTTCCTGCATGCTGCTTTTGTGAGTAAGATGAGAGTTGCTTTTGTGGTACAGCTTAATCCTGACACTATACTTGCAAAAACACTGGATGCCTTCTAGTTCTTTGATGCTTTGTGAGCTCCCATGCTCTTTGAGAAAATATTTAAATTTTATTTTTGTATTATATGTTGCTGTACAAGAAATCAGAGCCTTTGGTAAACCAAAATTGCCAGGTGCATCACCACAGCTGTGTTCCTATTTTTAATACCTGGTAATTAGGTAGGGCAGTGCATGTTGTCATTGGCATGTGAAGAAATGCAAAAATGGTAGTTAAGTTTCAGAGCAACAATTTTCTTTCCTCTTAGCTGTCAGAAGGTTTATGTGAATGAGAGTGCATTATTCAATTTGTGTTCAAACTTCTATCAAAGAAACAAGCAAGATGGTATCTCCAACTGCTTCTGGCTGCCTCAAAAATAGATTCTCAGAGTTGGGTTTTTCCTACCATAAGGTCGTTACTTGCAGTTTTTAGATCTAATTAGTGTCAGATTGATTTATCTTTCCCAGAACAGAAAGCTTACTGGAAGCGAGTTCCACAAAAGCAGTTTATTTGCCTGTTTACTGGTTTAGCTGGTTGGTCAGTGACTTGTGTTTTAATATTGCCTGCAATGAAGTGATGATGCCTCTGTCCCAAGCAGTCCCACTGGTGATTCTTTGCAGACTGTTCTCACAATCCCACAGATGCCTCAAGCACAGAGCTCTGCACAGACAGGGAACGTAAAGGAATAATGTTTCTTCCCTCTCAGTCTCTGCTCTTGCGTATCTTGTGACCTTTCCCTTCACCAGTATCTGACTTAAATTTAATACTGTTTTTTTCTTTGCCTTCCTCTTTTGAGTACTTCCTATGTCCCAAAATATCCTTTCTCCTAATCCCACATTTGAATACCAAATTTAGTTGAGTCTGTATCTCTTCTGTCTGCTTTTGCCAGCCTCTTCCAGTAGACAGAAATGGAATACAGTAGTATCTGGCATGCTAAAAGCTGGGTCAAGTTTTCAGACTTGTTCCCTCAGGTCGGATGGATTTCAGGCATCCCCACTTGGGTCTTCTAATTATGGAGCGTTTATCAGCTAACATACTAGGATGACAGGAGAGCAAGGAAAGGCTTTTGGTGTGCTTCACATGCAGAAAAAAATCCCTGGGCTCCAGTCTCCTATCGAATTCTTGTAGCTTCACATTTTTTTTCCCTTCACTTTTAAAACACACATCACTTTAGATTCAGGTATTTCAGATATGGCTGTTTATACTGGTGCCAATGTACTAGAGTCTTCACATAGAAACATGAAATCATATTTGCTTTTGCTGACTATGAACAGTAAAAGATAACAGGCTACTTTTTTTAAAAAAAAAAAGTGTAATCACTTCTTGTTTCTCTCTGATTGCAAACTTGAAGTTCTGTCAATTGAGTTGCTAGGAAAATAATAGATATAACTTTACATGCTTTTTAGAAAATAAGTCAGTTTAAATTTGAATGGTCTACAGCCCTATTGCCTTGCTTTGCAACTGTGCATTTCCCGTGATCTGCTTTCTCTAAAGTATCCGTTTTCCCATATGAAATGTGTGTGTGCTGGTCTTGATTTTCTTGCTTTGCTGAATGTGTTGCTGAGCTCTAAGAGGATTTACATTGACAAATATGTTGAATCAACATCTGTTGAAAATTGAAGTGGGCTTTTGGGACATTTTTTGTGATACCCAAAGGTCATGCTATTCCATTGTCTACTAAATATGAAATTTAAATCTGCCCTGTTGTGAAATGAGCACATTGAAACAGTGATGTGAGCTAACCTTTACATGAACTGTGGAGGAATCTAGGGGCTCTGGGAAATAGTATGCTTGTGTGTAGATACAAGGGATAATGTTAGTATATGTAAAAAATGTCAGTGTTTTAATTGTAGAGGGTTATACAGTGTTTTCAGTAATATTTGTACATTCTTGTCTAATAACCCTGTAAAAAATACCATTATTTGGTGAACTAGAGTAAGCAAAGAAAGGTTCTCTGTGTGTGCTGGTGAAATGCTTTTGTATCACTGATTGAATAAATATATACTGTCAGACTTAACAGCAATTTTCAGGCTACCAGAAGGGCATCTGATAACCAAGATTTTGTTTAACCAAGCAATCTACAAATTCGGCATTAGAAAATAAAGATCAATGGGTTTGTAGTGAGCTATGCTCTCACAGCAATCTATCCTAATTTTTTTTTTTTTGGGGGGTGGTCTCAACCTGTTATTACAGAAGCAAGCTTCTTGTAGAGATCTGTATTACCTAGAGTTGCTTCTCCGAGGTCTGCAACCTGTGCTGCTGGCCTAACACGTCTGCCCTTTCAGTCCTCCCATCATAAAATCAAAACAGCGTGCCAAAAAAAATAGTCTGATGTCTTGGATACAAGCTCTGTGAATACAGCGATCAGGTATAACACCTCAAAGATTGCTTGGTACACCTCAGGAGCTGGTAGTAAATCTTAAGGGAATTGGGTTTTCGCTGTAATTTCCTCTAATAGAACGTGATTCTCAAAAGGCTGAGCTTTTGCCTCTGGTTTGTCTTATCATCTGACCATTCTTGTTACTTGCCATTTTTTGAACGCAGCTGTTCCTGACAATGAACTAATTGATCAACGCAATTTGAGTGTTAAATAGACTGTGAGATTGAGAATAAAGTTACAGTTGTATCTGCCAGGTGGTAATTGCTGTTAGGGGAAAAAAGGAGCAAGCAAAGAAAGGACCTGACCAGGGGAGGGCTACCTCTATGTCTTATGCTGTTGATGTATTCTGAGTGGCGTTCCTTGGTTTCAAGAACTCCATTAAATAGCTGTGAAGGTCATTTTTGTTGTACAACTAAACAAGTTGTGTGTAGCCTGGTAGTGTATTTCAAACTGAACTAATTTGTTAGTGAAGATTAGGACACACATTCTCCAGGTAACCCATTATAGCTCAGACCCAGTTTGAATGCAGTAATCCTGTCCCACCCCCACACAAAAGCTGTCCAATTGTTTCTTAAACAATGCTGGGTTTTTTTAGCTTAAATTTTTAGTTTTTAGCTTTAATCCAAGCTGATGAGGAGCTGACCGAGAGCTTATGGGACAGGATTAAAGGGAGGGCAGGGACAGGTGACATTATAGTGGGGGTCTGCTACAGGCCACCCAACCAGGAATACTGAGTGGATGAGGCCCTCTATAGACAGGTAGGAGCAGCCTCATGTTCACCAGCCCTCATCCTCATGGGGGACTTCAGCCACCCTGATACCTGTTGGAGGGACAACACAGCAGGGCATAAGCAATCTGGGAGGTTCCTGGAATGCATTGATGATAACTTCCTTATCCAAGTGATAGAGGAGCCAACAAGGAGAGGTGCTTTGCTGGACCTTGTTCTCACCAACAAGAAGGGGCTGGTGGGGAATGTGAAGCTCAGGGGCAGCCTTGGCTGCAGTGACCATGAAATGGTGGAGTTCAGTATCCTTAGGGCACCGAGGAGGGCACACAGCAAGCTCAATACCTTAGACTTCAAGAGAGCAGACTTTGGCCTCTTCAGGGATCTGCTTGGTAAAGTACCATGGGATAAAGCCCTGGAGGGAAGAGGGGGCCCAAGAAAGCTGGTTAATATTCAAGGATCACCTCCTTCAAGCTCAGGAGCAATGCATCACAACAAAGAAGTAGTCAGACAAAAATGCCAGGAGGCCCCCGTGCATGAAGAAGGAGCTCCTGGACAAACTCAGACACAGAAAGGAAGCCTACAGAGGGTGGAAGCAAGGACAGGTAGCCTGGGAGGAATACAGAGAAATTGTCCAAGCAGCCAGGGATCAGGTTAGGAAAGCTAAAGCCCTGATAGAATTAAGTCTGGTCAGGGACATCAAGGGCAACAAAAAAAGCTTTTGTAGGTGTGTTGGTGATAAAACAAAGACTAGGGAAACTGATGGATGAAGTTCCTAAGCTACTCTCTATCATATTTGAGAAGTCATGGCAGTCTGGTGAAGTTCCCACTGACTGGAAAAGGGGAAACATAACTCCTAGTTTTAAAAAGGGAAAAAAGGAAGACCTGGGGAACTACAGGCCAGTCAGTCTCACCTCTGTGCCCAGCAAGATCATGGAGCAGATCCTCCTGGAAACTATGCTAAGCTACATGGAAAATAAGGAGGTGATTGGTGACAGCCAAAATGGCCTCCCTAAGGGCAAATTGTGCCTGACAAATTTGGTGACCTTCTGTGATGGAGTTATGGTGTTGGTGGATAAGGGAATAGCAACTGACATCATCTACCTGGACTTGTGTAAAGCATTTGGCGCTGTCCTGCATGACATCCTTGTCTCTAAATTGGAGAGACATGGATTTGACGGATGGACCACTTGGTGGATAAGGAACTGGCTGTATGGTCGCACTCAGTTGCGGTCAACGGTTCAATGTCCAAGTGGAGATGAGTGATGTTCCTCAGGGGTTGGTATTGGGACCGGCACTGTTTAACGTCTTTGGCAGTGTGGAGAGTGGGATTGAGTGCACCCCGAGCAAGTTTGCTGATGACACCAAGCTGTGTGGTGCAGTCGACACGCTGGCAGGAAGGGGTGCCATCCAGAGGGACCTTGACAGGCTTGAGAGGTGGGCTTGTGCAAACCTCATGAAGCTCAACAAAGCCAAGTGCAAGGTCCTGCGCATGGATTGGGACAATCCCAAGCACAAATATAGGCTGGGCAGAGAATGGATTGAGAGCAGTCCTGAGGAGAAGGCCTTGGGGGTGTTGGTTGATGAGAAGCTCAGCATGACCTGGCAAATGTACACTTGCAGCCCAGAAGGCCAACCGTATCCTGGACTGCCTCAAAAGAAGCGTGACCAGCAGGTCGAGGGAGGTGGTTCTTCCCCTCTGCTCCACTCTTGTGACACCCCACCTGGAGTACTGCATCCAGCTCTGGGGCCCCCATTGTAAGAAGAACATGGACCTTTTGGAGCAAGCCCAGAGGAGGGCCACAAAGATGACCAGAGGGCTGGAGCACCTTTCCCATGAAGACGGGCTGAGAGAGTTGGGGTTGCTCAGCCTGGAGAAGAGAAGGCTCTGAGGAGACCTTATAGCAGCCTGCAAGTACCTGAGGGGGGCCTACAAGAAAGCTGGAGTGGGATGTTTTACAAGGGCATGTAGTGATAGGACAAGGGGTAATGGCTTTAAACTGAAAGAGGGTAGATTTAGAATAGATAAGAAATTCTTCACTGTAAGGGTGGTGAGGCACTGGAACAGGTTGTCCAGAGCAGTTGCAGATGCCCCATCCCTGGAAGCGTTCAAGGCCAGGTTGGATGGGGCTTTGAGCAACCTGGTCTAGTGGAAGGTGTCCCTACCCATGGCAAGGGGGTTGGAACTAGATAATCTTTAAGGTCCCTTCCAACCTGAACCATTCTATGATTCTGGTGGGTTGTTCAGTGCCATTTCCCTCAGGGCAAGTTGTCTTGACATGTCCTGGCTCTTTCTGAGAATTCTTCTTCCCACGAGGGAATGGGTTGTGGAACCATAGCAAACATGAGAGGGTAACTCCTGTCCACTGGCCAGGTAAGAGTATCTTGTACATAAAAAATTTTTGAATTGGCTGTAATGGTGACATTTGAAGGATAGTGGTGGCTGTGGGGTTTTTTGTTTGTTTGGTTTGGTTTTTTTACTTATTTTTGACAGGACTCTTAAAATTCCTTGAGAAGTGTAAATTTTTAAAACATTTTCTCTGAAGTTTCTTCTGTGTGCTTTTTCTGCAAACAATGTAGAACTGGGCTCCTCGCCTGAAAAGACATGGTTAGAGTGCTGTTACTAAAAGTTTGGAGATGGATATTTGTGCTTAAAGGACAGAAAATCTGGTAAAGCATGATGTAGTAGAAGCTGGTATCTGTACTCTGCAGCATACAGCTGTACTAACAAGAAAAGGCAATTTCACCATGCTTTTTTTTAAGGTCATTTCTCTGGATATCAACACTGTTCCTTAAATCTGATTTGCTTAAGCAGGTTTTGGCATTTCTTTGGCTGATGTTACAAATCAAGAATTTTGGCTTGTATTTGAAGTGTCCTGACTCTTCCATCAGAATATAGGTAGCCTGAAGGAGAGCTGCAGGTTACTTGTTAATAGCAGAATATTGAAGTTAATGAAAAGCACAGTTTCTCTGCAGGAAGGTGGTACAACTTGAAGAACTGCATGCAACTCTTTCCCACCTAGCTATCCCCAAACACTTTTTACACGCAGGTAACAAATGGTCCAGTGCTTACAAAAGTATAAAGTAGTGGGGGGCATGAAAATGGTTTTTGTTTTATAAATAAAACATATACACACATTTACTACATACAAGAGAACTATTGTGAAAATTATCAGTCTCCTCTGGTGATGTCTCTTGTAGGGTCCTTCATACAATCTATGTACTAGACTTCTGATCTTCTCTAGTACTTATGATGCCTCTAGGTCCTTTTTTTTTTTAAATTGGATATAAACTCAGTGTAGTTGAAAAGGTAATGAAAAAAGTGTCTTGTAACTTGTAACTGTGATACTGTAGTCCCACAAAACATCATATTGTAAACACAAGAAAATGGGCTATTACCAGATTGCTTTATTAACTCTAATCAGTCTAAAGAGCTAAATTTAATTAAATCTTGTGGATTCTCATTCTACCCATGGAAAGGTGCACTAAAGGTCACCTCCAATTTTGAATCTTAACGTTACATGTAAAAATCTGTTTCGTCCGAGAACAGGCATTCTGAAAACTAGATATGTTAAAAATCCTTCCTGCAGCCTTTGTCAGTAGTCAGTACAAAAATTCATTTCACTTGAGTTTTTGACATTAAACTTGAGGACATTCCAAGAACTTAACCACGGGCATGGCAGGAAATCCTGCCTAGCAGCCTTGCAAATCCAAGTGTTGTCTTGGGAAGGCCTGCAGACTTTTATAAAATGTATCACGGGTAACTGTTTATGCCTAGATGGTGGTGGATGGAAACTTTAGGTGGACTTATTTCTATGTAGGATAAACCTCACACTCTTCTACTAGTAAATACATGAAGATTTCTTGGATGTGTCTTCAGATGTGTTGTTTTTAAAAGGAAAGGGCATGGGGAGATGGAGGGGGAAGAAGCAAAGGCTACCTGAGGGAAAGGTCTGATTGCTGGTGCAAAGAATCAGCTGACAAGGTGTGATGCTGCAGCCCAAGATCATAGGCAGATAACATTCTGTGTAGTATAACTTTGTAACTCCTGAAGTATTTTGTCTGCTTCTGTGCTCAAATGTTTATTTCTACTGCTTTGAGTGACATGCTCTATGAAAGGCTTTTACTGACTTAAATTAAATAATCAAGTGTAAGTGGTAGGTGTGACGAATCTTTCCAAAGACTGGATCATATTTTTATTTCTGTTCCACATGCAGTCTTGTTCCTTGCTAACATTATGCTGTGCTTTGGTCATAGGAAAGTGAGTCCAAAGGAAGACTTCTTTTTTTTCCCCACCCAGGAGAACTTGTATTCAGTGTCAAGCAGGCCATATTGTTCAGACACACTGTGCACCAGATACCCAGTTTATATAGAGAAACAACACACTCCTAATACTCTCTTTAACGTGCTAAGCTTGACAGAATTCCATTTGAGATACAGTAAGTGGTTATTCTAGCCATATTTGCTTGCTGATGAACACTGAGGAAAAGAGGGAAAGTATGGTATGGCAAATAAGGGCAATCAAGATATTTAACATCATAGAATTGTTTCCTTCAAAATATTATACTTGCTTTAGAAATGACTAATACAGTAGTTATGTGATTTGTTTATTGTCAGACTGTCTTCAGTTTGCTTTTGCTTCAGTTCTACAACAGAAATACAGACAGACTGGGTGCAATGAGATGTAATGTTCATCCTAATACTGCCAAACCAGGACAGCTGTATAAATGGATTTAATTTCCAATTCTGTAGCATTGTAGTGAGTTCTGTCTGAAGTGTGACCTGATTGATACAGAGAACACCTTGGAAAGTACAATAGTGAGATTTGTTTTTATATAACATAATGGGTCTTGTTGACAGTCTTCTGTTCTCTTAATTATTAATTTGAAATAACTTCTCTTGCACAACTATTTTTCAACCAGGCCTGTTTTTATAGTGCATGAAAATACTTAGGCTGGGTGGGAGTCTGCGATAAATATTTTTATTCCCTAAATGATGGCTCTTGGCCAACTTCTGCACTCTTACTCATCAGCTGCTGGTCTTAATTTTGTTGAATTCAAACTTTTTATCTCTGAAGAGCAGAAATAATTATTTATGCATGATTCTTACTCCTGAGTGTTTTTTCATTAATGAGATGCTGAGATGCCTTGGTTCTTGAAGGCAGTTCATTCACGAGCCTGGCTATGCCGCTGCTGTGTTTGACACTACAAATCAATATAGGTGTTAGCTTCCAAACATCCTTGTTTCTTTCTCAAGTTTTACTAGAGCTGGAGGTCCTTGAAAGATTGTATGACTGGCAAGGCTCAGTACAACACTCTTCCCCCCCCCCCCCCCCAGTTTATTTTAGATATAGGCTAGTTCAGGGGCATGAGAGAAAATCATGGTAATGCCATCAAATGCTTCAGTAGTCAGATGTCAAAGTACTCGGCATTTGTTTTGCTTGAATGATTTTTAATGTTAACTACTTTTAGAAGATAATCAATGTTCTGTGCAACTGCTTTCTCATTTTCATGCATCTCATGCTTACGTCAGCTGTCTTCAATATGGAATATTCTAAGCTCATCAAATCAAAAAGTTATAGCCTTTTTTTGGTTACACTTAAGTGAAGCGCAGCAAACTACAAGAGCCTGTCTGATTCTGTTGTCTGGTGCCTTTTTCTACCACAGCATTGTTGGAAATTCCAGGGGAAAGGGTTATGGCTGGAATGGAAGTGGAGAGTGAACTTTCCTCACTTGGACATTGACTCAAACCAAGAACAAAGTGTTCCTGGCAAAGTACTATGGGAAAATCTATGCTTCTGGGGCAGTCAAATGCCACATTTTACAACTGCAACGCTTATTCAGAAGGGGAAAAAAGGAAAAATAAGTTGCTCATGCAAAAAGGGGAGGAGAAAAAGGAAGGAGGTGTCTTATGCCTTAAAATATCTTTGAAAGCAAAGTGCTGGTGTTGATTTTAACAGCTCTTTGGAAGCTGTACCATCATTAAGGGAGGGGGCATGATACTGTAGGTCCATCCAGTGTACTGGTAAAGCAGTACTCTTACAGAAGAGATGGGAGAAAAATGGTGCTTAAGTCTTGCCTGACTAGTGTAGCTGTGAGAGCGGCACCCAGTTATGGTGCATCTTTATCCACCGTTTCTTAACTCCCAAGCAGTCGCTTCCCTCACCTTGCTGTTTCCCATCGTTTGAGAGGTGAAGCAATGCCGGCTCTGGCAGGGCTTTCAGCTCTGCCGGGGCGATGCCTGTGGTTTAGCTAAGTAGGGCCTCATAGGAATGAGCTTCCTGTCCTAACGGTTCTGTCTTCTTCCCCTCCCTGCCACTGACTCATGCTTGCAATCAAATGACAAAGTTAACTCCATAAAAGAGAAAAAATAATAACTTTTCTGTGAACGCAGAATGCCAGAGAACTGGTCTTTTTTTTTTTTTTCCTTCTTTTTTTTCCTTTGGAGTTTGTGTTTTGCCTCAGGACTAGAAATGTACTAACCAGTTGTTCAGGATGAAGTAGGTCAAAATGTGAACTGACTCAGTCTCTCCAGTTCAGGTGTCACAGGCAGGCAGCAGAGGTTTTCTGCATGTGCATGTTGCTGTCTAATTTGCAGTTCCATTCTGAAACAGATTAGAGATCTGCAGCAATTTTTTGGGGTTCAGCATCTTGGACATTAGTGATAGCATTACGAGAAAGGCCTTTTTCTTTGTAGAAGACCTGTCTCCCTGCTTGGATTTGGCAAGATAGGAAGCCAAAACTGAAGGCTTATTGAGATGAATTGACTGAAAGGTTAACCTTGATGTAGCCAGTCCTTCACCTATCTCCTTGTCAGCATGGTTTTAATCTATTGTTGGTCTTTAGCATCCGAAATCTATTATAAAGTGATTACATTGGATGGAATTGCATTTTGCAAACCACAGCCCAAGATCAGCAAAAATTGCACTGGACCTACTTACTGTGAGTATAAGCCTTCCTAGTGCGATGGATGTTGTATTATGATAATTCTAGAAGACATGGTCTAGCTTTAGAAGCAATACTGATTTATTAATAAAACCTAGAGAAAATGAGCTTTTGTGCTTGGAAGTTTTTCTGCTCCTCTAGTACATCTTCTTTTCAGTATGCATTTGAGAAGTTGTGCCCCTCCCCCCTTCCCCCCCCAAAGTTTGGCAAGTTCAAACTATATAACTTTAAATATTTATCTCAGAAGAGAATCAGTAGGACTTGCGAGTTAATGAATGAGGTGAAAGAGTAGGCAGGACAAGCCAAGAGACTCTTAATAATTCTGGCTGCTTTTGTATGTAGTGTACCTTTTTATCACTGTGTTTGGACTGGAGTCACTTCCTCACATCCAAGATTTTTGGCATCCTGACTCTTCTCTTGATCTAGTTGTAAAGGCTTTAGACCATGATTGTTTAGCAGTAGTCTCAAAAAGCTTTTTGAAAAGAAGAGCTAGAAAAACATCCTGGTAAAGTTCAGGAGCAGAACTATCTGCTTCATCTGTTCCTCACGCTCTGAGAGCGACAAAGCTAGATGTGGGAAATGTGTGTGAGCAAAGTGGGCAAGGTCATAGATCTGTTGCTGGCAACAAATGGCATACATCTCTGAATGGGCTGTGTAGGTTCGTGTACATTTACTTCTGGTAAAAAGACTGAATAACTGAAAAACTAGATTAGAGCTTTCACTGTGATTGCAGTTGAGTTTTCCCCCCTTGTAGGAAGGCTGAAAGCTTAGCTAATTTATTTTATAAGATCATGTTGCAACCACTTGCCATCTGAAGTTACAGCTTTGTCAAAAATGACAGCTGAGAGCTGAAAAACCTCATGCATCTGAAAGAGGAGGAACTCATGATGCTTTTCACTGTTCAGACGGTGGTAAGGGCTTATGCAGGATTTTCTGATGACACCTCCCTGCATTACAGATCCATTGTTAACACTATCATATAGTGGAACCAGGTTGTAGTTTTGCAAGTTTGGTCTGTGAGGGTGAAGTCTGTGTGATGTAGTGAATCTGTGCATAACAACTAGAGTTGAACCAGCCTCTGTACTACCAGTTTGAGATCTCCCTGTGGACTCCCTCCTTTTCAGTGTCTCCTTTTCCCATTATGACAGTCCCCCTGTAGACCCCTGATGCTTGCAGTCATTCAGTTGTCACTTGGGGCTAGCTCCTTGGCTAAAAGCTAGATTTCCTAATTGCCACAAAATGTGAGTTGAGGTCCAAGCACACGTGGAAGTACGATGACATATAAAAAAATTTGAGAGTAATGTCAGTTCTTTCTGATGCTTTCTCAAAGTCCATTTCATATCGCCAAGTGAATTTTGGGATTTGCTGGAACAAGAGGGAAAATATAGACTCTTATTTGGGTGCTAAAGCTTGTCTACAGAGATGTTAATATTTGCCCATTTCAGCTGCTTGTCGTGTTGAGTGAAGTAGCTCCATCAGGCTGACCAATCAGTGTGATAGATTATCAAATTGATTCGTAAAAAAAAAACCAAAACACCAAAACAAAAAAACCTGTGATTTGTATTGTTAATTACTGCTGACTCTTATAATTAAAGTTAATAGCCTTATAAATATTCTGCAAATATAATTAAAGGAAATCACATGTTAGAGAAGTAAAGATTAAGTTGCTATGTTGGTGAGGACTAGCAGAGTTCTGTTGTAGCAGAACTATGATTTGAGAACAAGACTTCACAGATAAAGTGGCAGCTTTCTGGCAAAGATTTTATTGATACTTCTTGTTTGAGGAAATAATGTTATTTACATACCTTGTGCAATAAAATTAATCATTGTATAGAATTTTTTCATAATAGTAAATATGCTAGGTGTACTTACTCATGTAAATAGTGTTTAATTTCTGGAGTGTAAACAATAATATTCAGATACACTCTCCTAATCTGTGTAAAACTGTAGCTTTAGACTGTCCTAGTGTGTCAAGTCCTTAAAGCTGCTTTTTGTGATGCAGTTTGGCTTTTCAACGCTTTCACACTTTCACACTTTTTCAACACAAATTTTAATGGCATTGAGTTGAAAGTGGCTTTGCCTTTCATGAAAGCAAAGACTTGGTGTGCTTGACAAAAGGAAGGGGTTTTAAGATCCCACATCTTCTTGTGATTTGTGAGGTGGGGTGTGGAAATGGTTTCTAAAATTAAACCAAACTGTCACATAACTTATTTTTCCCCTCTTTCTCCCAGTGACTCTGTTACATAGTCTCCTATGGATACAGACAAGCAAGAGCCCCCATTACAGAATTTTCATGCCAGGACTGGTCAACACTACTATGTCCAATCTCTGCTTGGGTATTTGAAGTCTTGAAGGAAAAGTTACTTACGTCATCTGGAACCTGATCTACTCTCTTTACCCTTCCCCCCATTGGAAAGGAAGGGTGAGAGTATGTTTCCTGCAGTCATTCCCTTGCAGGGAGGCGAACAAATAAGGAAGGGTTGTGTTACATGCTGTAGTTATGGGAGTTATTTGGAGATGGCCGAGTTGGTCAACAGCTGCAGCCCTCTGCTGTCATGTGAATGGTTTGCTTTTTGCCACACTGCTTAATTTAATGAACTCCATCTGTACATAGTGTAGTCCATAATAGAAAGCAGATTGCTGGGTTGATGGTGTCTACAGTGCAGTATGGATGCTATGAGTTGTCCAGTATACTGGGTTGCAGATGAAGGTTGAATATGAGTATGAGGCGGATACCTTTTTGTTTAGTGCAGTTTCCAAAATGTTGAAATTTTGCCTGAAAAGGAAGGAGATTGGGGCTGGGGGAAGGGAGAGGCAGCAATTGCTTACAAAGGGGCTGACATTTTTCTGAAAGAGGCAGTTCATAATTTCTGAAACTTATTTTGTTGTTAAATTCCTGGGTGCCCCCCCTGCCCCCCAAGTCATGATGATAGTGGCTTACCATTTGAATTTCCCCACTATTGAAAGTGATTTTTCTTTCTGGAGTCTCTGTTTTTATTCAGAGAGTATATTGGTGTAGAAGTTCCGTGTCCTGTCCTTTAAGCTCTTGATAGGACAAATGTGACAAAGAAAACACAGAATTTTAAGGTAAATTCCAACCAAAGTCAAAGCACTTTTCTTGATCAAAACAGAAATAAGAGAAATAACTTTTAGATTAGACTTTTTAAATAAGACTTAAATGATGGTATTTTTTAGCTGCAGCTTATTCAGGTAAAGTTGCTAATGCCTGAGTCTAAATATATAAAGTATGGCATCCAAAGCCATAGCTGACTTACTGGGAATGTACGGTGTAGCATATTTTCCTTTTCCTCTGCCATAGGTTGAATATAAATTCTCAAACAGCTTACCATACCAAAAATAAGGCTGTATAAATATCTGAGCGCATGGAAAATAACTCTCCTATTGCTACCACATTAGCAATTAAAAGAATTATTCAATTTTAGGCACTCGCTAGGGATCTCTCAAATTAGTAACAATTCTGTGAACCCAAACATCCAGATTTTAGGCAGATTTCTGGAAATGAGCAAGGCAGTGCTGCAATATGCACTGAGATGACCATTACTAAGTAGTATTTCAGAGGAAGTGTTTGTCTGAGAGCTTGTACTTGCAACAGCTGACATTTTTCAACCAAAAGTGTATGCCAAATTAGGTAACTTTATGCTGCTTTTTTGCTATTTGTATTCCACTTGCTTCTCCTTAGAGCGCGGTGTTTACAGAGAGGATGCTTAACTTAATCTGTGACTGTCTGAATGCATAAATCAGTCACCTGAGCACTTGTAATAAACTTAAAATGATACTATGGAAGGGAATTAATACCTTAGACTGTTGTTAGTGGGATCTGTAAACTCTCATCTCTAGCTGTCAGATCTGTATTGATACTAAGGAAGATGCAGTTGCAGTTGGATACCTGTGAAAACTATTAGGAGATGCAAAGATGCAAAAAAGAAGCTCACCTGTTAATCTTGGGATAGTTCGTTGATGGAGAATTCTTGGTGGGAGGAATTTATACTCCATCTCTCTGTGCAGTGTTATTAAAGACTTCAGGATTGTGGCCTGTTGCAGTACTCTTGCTTACATTAGAATGATCTGAGTCTTCCAGGCAGATTTGCGAGTAGGCTGTTTGGTAGCACTTTTCATGTTAATGAAAAGTTAATCACCACCTACTCACTACAAAGCCTGTGTAAGGAAGGAAGGGAGAGTATCTTACAACTTTTTCTGATTGACATAATTAAGAAGGTGCTAAAATTCTAGATAGTAAAGCTGTCTTGGCCCTGTTCCTTAGGTATTTCTTCAGTTTAGTTAAAGGTTAAACATGAGTTAATGTCTTATTCATCAAAATACAGGATGTTCATTCCTAGATTTTAACCACAAAAAACCCTATGGTTGACGTGCTAGGCTCTAGTTTGAGATTCCTTTGTCTGCACTACGGAAATGCTTACGTGTCGTTACTCCTAAAGTCACTTTGCCTATATTTCTGTCTTGGTTGTGTGAAGGACCAGGAAATGGTCATTCAATTTTTTTGGACTGATAAATTCCAGTATTTTCACAATCCCTTTTGTCATCAATAAAAGTCTAGCTTTGACTTTTTGTTTACACTTTAAACTTTTGATATTTTAGTATTGGCAACTGTTGGATTTCAAGACGGAATTCATATGTCATTTGCAAAGTTAATAAGTCATCAAGATAAATTGTCAGCTTAATTCCGAGCTTCCAATTCTACCTCTGCCTTGGAGTGTGGTGCAGCCATCCCCCAAAAGGTACTTAGATTCACGCGGTGTTGAGGAGGAAGGGCTTAGAATAACTGCCAGCTAATTCTTGGAGTTGACCAAGTCTTCTCGTGGGTCCGCACAAGTCCTGAATCTACTCCCACCGAAGCTGGTGGGAATTATGCTGATTATGGTAAAGCCTGCGGTGTTGGAGAGCCTGTAATACATCTACAGAAGGGATCAGGCAGATGAGTTGAAAAATGCATTCAGACCCTTGTGTTCAGTTGAGCTGTTTGTGTCTAGTGTGGCTAAGTCTTAATTCTGTTCAAAGGAAGTAAAGTTTAGGTGGATGCTGTTATTCTAGTGGAAGCAAGGATACATTGTTGTGTCTCTGGGATGTTTTGTGCAGCATACATGCTTTCATAGCTTCTGGCCCTTGAAGCTGAGAGTTAAAACACTCTTTCAGGTAAAATCAAGTGTTCATGAAGAATTTAGCCTGTATAGATTTTGCTTTGTAGGACTGACCTTCTTCCACTGTTCCCAGAGCTACAGATCTTATCCGCTTAGTCAGTGCGGGTGAGAGACTGACTTTAGCATGTTGGTTGTTTTTTGTGAGCCTGTCCTTTTTCTGTTTGTGTTAAACAAACATGCCCTCCGGTATGTGAACAAACTGACAGTTTGTCAGCTGACAAATATAAAAACTAATTCTAAACATGGGATGAGAATAAAGGGGTTTTGACTGGATTAACCAGGATTATGCTGGAGAACTGGGTGAGAAATTCACTGTATCATGTGCCAAGGTTCCTGTCTTGTTGAATTTGTGGAAATGATCCATTTTTGTAAGTTGCTATGCTATTAGACCCTGCTTTACTAATGATGTAACTGATAGGTATTTCAGATTCTAATATAGGCTGTTGTTGATGCTGGTTTAAGTCTAGATTTGGAAAAATCAATATTCTGTAAATACCTCTGTGTTAATAGAGCTTAATAACTTTTTACTTAAGATCACTTTGTCCATAAGGTCTTCTGGAGCAGCACGAACACTTTGAAACCTATCAACTACCAGTGAATTGGAACTCAAAAGCCTAAGGCTCAGATCCATGAAAATATTTTCTTGACTATCTAGGTCTCAGTCACTTTGAAACTATCTTGTGCTTGCCCCCATCTAATCTTTTTCTCATGGTTATGCAGTTAAGGCTCAGCTTGGAGACCTTGGAGCAGGATGCTTAGGCTGATTGCCTCTCTCCAGTGTGACTTCCTCACATCGGGGCTTGCCTAAGTTCAGCAGCCTGACACCCTGTTTCTTCCTTTCAGTAACCAAAGATTTAATGATGAGAACATTGCACAGATCCCAATCTTGAGTTCTCCGGATGCTTTAGGTAAATGATTCTTGCAGGTTTGTGTCCGTGAGACCAAAAACCTGTTTAGAAGTATCTAAGGAAAAAAGGTTTGTATTTAAAAGGATGATTCTTATAATTTCCAGTCTGAGCAGTTGTTGGTGACAGTGATGACAAGAGGAGAATCAGTGCTTATATTTTAAAATAATAAAAATAAGAACATCTCAACAATTTTTTTTTTGTATGCAACTATTTCAGTTTCTCTTTGAAACAGTTTCCTAGAAAGCCTAGTAATGTGTATATGGACCATTGCTTAGGGAGCTGGGACTGAGGATTCCTGGGGACAGTGCAGCATGAATCTAATGGAATGGTCTTCGAGTGTTTTAGTGAACACATTTGAAGGATAAAAAGCACAAGAACTGTGCTGAATTCAGGATGACATGCCCCTGTAGCATAAAAGGTTTAAATGTCACTGTGAAGAATGAAAGGCTGATTTAAGGAGAAAAGGCTATTCTTATACACAGCTTGAGTGTTAGAAGAAACGCAGTTGCATACTGTCAATTCTGATGCTTCTTTAAGATCAGGAATATAATATTCTGCTTAGATTTAGCAGAATTCTGCCTCTGTATGGACACTTGAACATTTGTTTTTATTGTCAAGGCTATGGGCAATTCTGCTGGATTCAGAACAACGCTGGTGCTTCGTGTCACTGAGGGACTATGAAGTTGAGGACTTCAGTACTGTTTATGCTGTGGCAACATAGAAGAGCCCATAAAAAAACCCTAATAGTTATGTTTATGAAGAGCATTGATACCTACTAGACATGAAGAAATCTAGTTTTGGAGGGTGATGTATGCTGTGAGGAACACACAGCTTTCTAGAGTCCTGTTCTGGCTTTCATGTCATCAGAATGGCATTTGCTAGTAGTAAATGCATTTAATGAAACTAATTTTAGAACTGTAGGTCAGCGCTTAAATTTGTTTTCTCCTTGTTAGTCTCACAACTAGACCAGGTCTTAGATTTTATAATAAACAGGACTTTGAAGTCTCATTTCTTCCCCTCTGCCAGGTACTGTCATGCAAGTCAGACAACATGGTTGTTACCAGTTGTGTAGCCTGTA
The DNA here is from genome assembly GCF_030463565.1 of Pelecanus crispus. Lineage (NCBI taxonomy): Eukaryota > Metazoa > Chordata > Aves > Pelecaniformes > Pelecanidae > Pelecanus > Pelecanus crispus. The sequence goes on along the minus strand of NC_134647.1, from coordinate 41,905,513 downwards.
CTCTTTATAAGTCAGCCTCCATTATCTAACAGCTGAATCATATTTCCAGCACTAGTTTTTTTTCCTTTCTTTCTTAATTTTCCTTTTGTTCCTGATCTTTTCTGTCACTAACAAAAGAAACAAATACTGTTGGGCAAATCAGCTGTGTTGTCATGGGGAAACTTCACAGCATGAACGTGATGAAAAATAGCCACTCGTTTTTTCTTTTCTTACTGAGATACCACAGGGGAACAAGCAGAGAAATAATTTCCTTACCACCCTATGGGGCAGTCTGTGCATGGACAAGGAGTGATGGGCAGTCTTGGTTCAGCTGTGCCCCTGCTACTGGATTTGAAAACTGAACAAAGGAAAAGGGAACTGTAATCCATTGTCATATAGGAGTATCCCTTGGCATCCATCAACAGTCCAAGTCAGGCTTTTTTCTTAGCGCAACAGATTTGTGAAGCGCTGTATCTCCTGCAGAAAGCACATGCTGAGTACGCTTTTGCCATCTGTCCCTTGTTGCTCGTATCCATCTAGTTAAGACCAGAGCTGTCATTGCTCTGGAGGATGGAGCAGGACGGGTAGCAGCTGCTGTGGTAGCAGTGCATATTAATGCCCTAAGGAGATCAGATCAGGCAGTGCCTGCCCACAAGTTGTGAAAGGGGAATAGTGCAGGAGGTACGGATTCAGCACAGGAGAAATGTGTGAATTCCTCTTGTAAATGCCAAAGCTTTTGCCACGTGAATATTTGGGTTCTGCAGCTGCCTCTGTGGGCTGGTCTGTGTGTACCTCATTGACCTCTCTGGATAAAGGTTTTTATGGGATGGATGATAATTGGTCTATTTAGAGTTCTTTCCGCTGCAGTGAAAGAACATGACAGAAGCTCAATCCTGCACATCACTCAGAGAAAATAAACCCTTTATCTGGCTTGGTGGTGGTGAGGGATGGCTGTTGTTTCAACTGATGCAATATCATAGCAAAATTTAAAAGGTCAAATAGGTACGCTTTCTTATATGGGGTGGATGATCAATACTCCCAACAGTATACTTAAGTAAAATTTATAGGACTAAGAAAAACTACACAAGGAGGGAAAGATGCTAAGTAGTTTGTATATACTTAACTTCTTCATAGAAGAGATAGCTAGAATGAAAGCTGTATGGTGTTTTTTTGTAAGGACTTTACAGTGACTGTGGCAGAAGGCTTTCTTTTTCCACAGTATTTAAGCCACGTGAGTCTGCATGAATGTGAGGAATGGATTCTAGTAGCAGCATAAAAAAAAAGCTGTCACCTACTTTGCCCTCTACACACCATTTGGAGAACAAAACCTAAACAGCATGAAACATCTAATATAGAGCACACATATTTAATCCTGCTCAGATAAGTAGTTTATTTTGATGTGGATGATGGTATCAGCCGGGTAACTTGGGTACTATTGACTCAGTAATGGTATCAGTGTAATACTTGGTCTGTATTGTCCGTCACAACTAGAGCATGTTATATAGTATAAATATTTAGAGAGGTGAGTTGTGATCTCAGTTGGTCTCTGGATGGCACCAAAACATGAACAGTTTAAAGGATATGTTATATACAAGAGAGCAGAAATAGATAGTTACTTGTGAAGAGTAAATATTGCAACAGAGCTGTAATGATATTCTATTATGCTTAATTGGGATGATTTATCTCCAAAGGTGTTAAACCTGAGCCTGGTGAACAAAGTAAGGGCAATGCTGTATCAGTCTTTTAAAATTAGCCAGACTGCTTGTGTTTTTAGTGGGAAAATCTTCTGTCAGAGGTGGTCAGATCATAACAAATTATTTGTGGTTCAGAAGTGGCCAGTGGAGAGGCAGACTTGTAAGCAGCAGCATGGTATGCTCGTAGTGTGTGTGTTGCGTTCTTTGCAATGGGCATTTGGGTGGCTGGGCTCTCCTCTTAACTCGTATTTAAAAGTGGCACCTCCTAAGTCAAGCTTGGATGTGATTTACCTGCGAAGCATGTGTTTGCTTTGCTCTCTGTGATAAGCTCAGTGGGGTCCTATATCTAATGCGGAAAGTAAAATGCCATCAGTGTGTATGGGAAGACACAGGGCTTGTTGGATTTGGAGCTTGTGTCCAAGTGTAGTCCCTGTCTGGTATTCTGTGTGTGACTCTGGCTTTGGTCTCTGGAGGGAAGTGGGACAACAGCAGAGCGTGCTGCTGGGCTGGCTGCCAGGGGCCCTGGAGAGAATCTGCAGTGTTGTCAACGGGAAGGTGTGCAGCCCCAAGGCATTTCTTAAAGATCCATGTTTTGTGGATGTTCCCCATTGAAACCACTGCACATCTTGGCTACTCTTTGGAAATGTCAGAGAGCAGCAGCATCCTTCCCTCCCACCCCTCAAAGCAGTATTTGGGGTGGGGAAGCCTTATTCCTAGGTTGGAGTGGAAGAACTGGCCGGTGAGGAATAGAGGTTGGGCTGAGGACCTCTGTGGCATCTCACTGTCCTGGCTGGTGCTTACCCAGTGTTCAGTATCGGTGCTCAGCATTTAGCCTGCCGTAAAGCAAACTCTGATATGTACTTTACATGACGTAAAAAACACGACCTGTTTCTCCTTCTGAGTAAGATGTGTCTGTTTCTTGACGAATGTAGGCAATTAGCTGTTTCTTGCATAGCTAAAGAGCTGTTTCCATGGACATATCTTTGTGTATAGAGTTTCCTTAGGATGCTGCTGTGCACTTATTTGTCTCTTAAATAATCCATGGATGGATTTTCTCCTGCTGCCGCATTGTTCAGATTAAAAAAAAAAAAAAAAGGTATTTGACAGGCTTAGAAATATTACTGGACATCCTTAATTTCTAGCTACTAAGTGTATCTTTGGGACTGATGCTGGTTGCTCTGTGACCCGTTCTTGTGTATAATGTTGCCTTGTGTCCAGGTAATTGCCAGGATATTAGCTGTAGTGTCTCTGCAGGTGTAGTGTGTTGCATGGTGATTTGATAGATACTTTTTAAGCACGTGAGCATCTCCAAGCAGTTGGTTGCAGCAGAATGGTTATAATGGCATTTTTGTCAAAACCTGGACTATTTATCATGCTTATTTCTAGTATATAGCTGTTATGGCAGAGCTTCTCCCATTTGAAAAGAATTAGCCTTGCTTTTCTCAGACCCGCTATAGATGCTATACTGGATTTGCACAAACTGTGGTTACATACTCCAGTGGTTTTTGCAGTCTTGGTACTCTAGCCTTTCAGTGAAGTGGATTTTGCTGACTGTGGCTCTTGTTGAGCCATTAACATAACTGGGGAGTGTTCTCTGAACGTTCAAGGTTGTTCTCAGATAACCTTGACTTTGCCAGAATTTCAAAAGCCCTGTTGAGTTGTTAATTATATAATGCTACAGCATTTTTTTTTTCCCCCTGTATGAATGGAACGGTGACGTGATTTTGTGATATTGCTATCCACTGTGAAGTGACTGTTTCATTAATTGTGTAATGGTATAAAATCATGCAGACCCATATGATTTATTTAGAGGAAATCTTGAGCCTGCTGTTAACTAATGCATAGTGTACTAAGCTGAATGCATTCGTATGCTGGCCAAATACTCGGCGCTTCTAGCTTCTGTCTTTGCTTATTTAAATGTGTTTTTCAGAGAAATAGTGCATCACTCCCCTGTTTTACTTTATTTGCTTGTTCTCTGCTAGCAGCTATATGAAGAACTGGCTCTATAGCAGGAACACTACATCTCTTAGACTGAGGCTTGATGACCTCAAGGTTTTTAAAAACCTTTTTTGGCACCTTTATCTTTGCATATAAATAGCTCACAAGTCCGTTCCTCAGCATTGGCTAGACCTAAAGTAGTGTTAAATGCTTTTGCGAGGTGAAAGTAGGCTTTCTCAGTTACTTGTAGATGGAGCATATCCAAGCTGTATGCTATATTTACACACTTTCATTCCCTAGCAAGTCTTACTCCGTAAGACACATGCAGTATCTGCAGATTTAGTAGAGTGTATTTAAAATGCACTCCTAACAAAAGACTTCTGCTGGACTTAAATTTAAGTCTTTCCATAACTCGATTGGTATGTAGCTACTGTCAGCAACTCTATCTTAAATTTATTCATACTTTTTTTAGGTAATATTTTGGTAGCAGCAATTCTTAGATCTTTTGAAGACTCATTTAAAATGGTCAGGTAGTGCTACTTGCTTCACTGGTGTTTTCTGCGAGTAGCAGAATAAGTTTGCCATCATGTCCTTGAGTCTCAACTGATTGATTTTTTTTTTTCTTTGGGTTTTGTGTGGCAAGTGTACATTTTTTTTTTTATCAGCACGCTGCTTGTAATGCAGGAGACAGGAGTGCTTCACAACTGTAAAAAGTACACTGGCACAATATCCTCGTATATCTGCCAGGGAAGAGCAGGTGGACATTTGGAGTTCAACAGGGACAAATTAATGGATTTATCTGTGTTTGCAAAAGGTCACAAAGAATTCTCAGTGACCTCAAGGAGATGTTTTTCCTTCCAGGCAGCATCTCGAGTTTCAAGGAGCTTCGTTACTTCCCTGGTTAATTGGTGCCGTTGAGCCATGGAGATTTGCTACCTATTAAAGCATCGCTGCTTCTGGCGACATGGAAGGCATTGAGGTCTTCTCTCCAAATTTTAGTTGGTTTAAACTCTTTTACTATCTGACTGCGAGGTGATATGGTTGTAAACATCATTAAAGCTTTTCAGTAGTTGCTGTGCATCTTTTCTGAAATGTTACTCTCCATGAAAGATGAACTGTTGTCAGAGCTAAGAAAATACATGGAAGTTATTCTGGTGTATAACTTCCTTATGTATTGCTTTTTTTCATATAATCTAAAAGCCTATGCTAGTAGTATGCTGTATTGTGATTATTAATAATATTTGACATTAACATTCTTGAATGATTACCAGCAAATCTTGTATTCTCTGGCAGACATGCCTCTAAAACCAGTTATGTTTTACATGTCTGTGGCTCCAAGTAATTCTGCATCCATAACAGATGGCTTTAAAAAAGACAGGAAAGCACGAAGGGCAGTCAGAGCTTTCATTAAAGAACCAGAACATGTAAAAATGGGTTGGTTTTTTTGTTTGGTTTTTGTTGTGGATTGGTTTGTGGTGGGTTTTTTTTTTGTCTGTGATACTGGCTTGCTAGCTACTGTGCTGGATTTTACAGATGAATGTAAAATCCCCTTTTTTTTTTTTGTTATGATCCAAGGCATAGTTTCAATTAAATTCAGTTTCCTAATTTTTCCAATTTTTTCAGGTGAGTAAGTGTGTGCATATAATGAAATACCTGTTGAGGTCACTGTGGATAAATCCAGAGGGAGAAACCTGGGAAGGGAGAGCAGTAACAAAGTACAGGGGGATGAGAAGAAGTCCAACCGCACCCTCCATGAGCTGCTAGAAGGACTGATGATGGGACTCTGTGCACCCTTGCGCCTCACCCTTACTACATGGGGCTGGCCGGATGCTGCGCTGGCAGGTTCAAAGCTCGAGGGAGCTGTTCCCTGAGCAGAAGCTGTGCGGGGCCTGGTTTGCCCAGCGTGGGGTGGGTTGTAGCTGGCTGATGCAGCTGCTCCTGCATTGGTGACCGGCTCAGCTGCCCTTCACTGGCCCTCCTGGGATCACCTTGAACCATGAAAAGAAAAAATTCTGTCTCAAAGTATTCTTCTGTCAAAATTCTGTCTGGCAGTCTCCCCTCTGTTGCAGTTTATAGTTGAATGTGCTCTTTTTACAATTCCTTTTCTTAGCTAAGAAAAGGCAATAAATTATTAATAGATCCTGAAATACTGGGCTGGGAGGTAGGAGACAAAGTGATGTGGGAGGTTCTGCCTCTAAGTAAGTATTTAGTTGAGTTCTCAGCTTCTGCTTTGAGCTCTGAGGTGCTCCTACTTAAAAAAACATCTGCCAGCAAAGCACACTGCTGTCTTACTTGTTTCTGTTCTTTCACATAAAAACAAGGCTGTCCTGTGGTTGTGGGAGCCTGCAAGAAACAATATTGTGAACCTTTTCAAACCTTTTAATATGTTTTTCTGCTGTGTTGAAGTGATGCTGAATGCAGAAGCTGTTACCTTTTGAAAGGCTGGTAGTTAAAGAAAAACTGTAGGTTTTGTTGGAGTTCTTCAAAAGCATTGATGAAGCAGAAAGCGAGGATACAAAACATGAATTACTGGCAAAATGAAGTTAGGATTTGTGGGTTTTGGGGCTGAGGGATCTGGAGACTTGACACAAACTCTAAATATACCCACTCCCCTGCCACCTTTGTTGGTTTACTTCTTTACATAGGTGGTTGAAATGCATTTGGTAAGGGTAATAATTTAAGGAAGGCTGAATTACCATGTCGTCAGCAGGAATGCAGAGGAGTATACCTTCTACAGCGGTCTCATCTTCTTTCTTATCCCAAGATCAGATTAAAAGGTGCTAATAATTTTCATCCACATTCTCAATGACTGAATAGCCAGTTAATTAAACATTTATACTGAAAATTCAGGGATCCAGCTTTGTGTGATGGAAGTACTGTCTCTTTAGAAACACACAAAACGTTTGCTTTACTTGATTGCTGCTCCCTCTTGTGGGTTTCAGGCCAGTTTAAACAAGCTTGAAGTTCATTCTCGGTCTTTTTAGGTGGAATAATTCATCAGCAGTACTCATCTGATCTACTGAGTGGGATATTGACCTTAAGACTTGCTTCACTGCATACCTCTACAAATTGGAACATTCTTTTACATCAAGAGGACTAAATCTGTAAAAGCATTTAATTAACTTTTGAGATTTAATTTCCTTTTTTTTTTCCCCAAGAACTTATACTGCCATGCTATTAGTATATAGTATGATTTACTTTTTTGTAAAAGCAGAGAGAAGTCTCTATCGTAACTGTACCAGACTTGGCAAGTGCCTGCTATACTGACAGTATTAAGATCTCTCTCATATCTCCTCTCTGGCAGTCAGCGTTTCTGAGCCTGCTTCACAGGCTATTGCTTTTGTCTGCAGAGGGCTGCTGTGTTATACAAGTTGCTCCTGAAAACTAAATTCCAAAAAAGAGCTCTCTTTGCTTCCTGTGTACTCTCCGGTATAGCTGATAAATAAAAACGCTGTAGCTGTGTGAAAGATTAATTTTTTTTTTTCTTGACGGTCCTCAATTGCTCTGTTGGCCTAACATCTCTATACGTAATGTCTTCTGTCTGAAGATTTCAAAATACTGCTTGTATTTGTTTTCCTCCAGAAGAACGTATAATCTCAATTCTCTGGACGAGAAACTGAAGCGCAGTGGAATTCTGAATTGTTCCTAACTGATGACAAAGACCTGTGCAACTTCACTGACTAGTTCTTGGCCTGAAGCTTTTCGAAATTTCCCACTGGAAGTTAAGAGACAAATTGTTCTGACCTGTTGCAAAATGGAAAGGTCTCACATTAGCGTGACACTGAAATAACAGCAGTTCATCTTACCCTATTTCAAAATAATGATACAATTTGTCTTAGCATTGGAAGCTATCCAGTTTCACTTAACTGGTGCTGAACTGTTTGTGTACAAGAACTGGAACATGGCTGTTAAATCTTGGGTCCCCTAGGCTTTGGCACTTGTCTTCTATGCTTTTATTAGGCCTGATTTTTAATTTTCACTAGTATTTTATTTTCCTTCCCTCTTGTGCTCTCTTGTATATTCATCATCTATTTTAGCTATGTAATGTTTTTGGTTGGTCTGCAGTATTTTCAGCACCTTTTTCCTTTATCTCTTATCTTTATGTCACACTATCCGTTTGCATAATTTCTCAATACCATATAACTTGCATGGCCAAGAACTGGACATTTCATTAGTATCTGACCGACAGTCTCCAGCTGTTGGGTATCTAATAACATTTGATATCTGTTACTGCCTCTGTTGCCTCTTTGAGAGCATATAATATGGGGGGGAGTATTCAGTGGATTACCTAAAACTTCTGATCTTCATTTTACTTGGCCTTAAAAGAATAAATCAGTCTGAAACTTTGAATGCAAAGACCGCACTTCTGTAGAGACCCAGTGGTGCTGGCGGACACATACTTCCCTGTAAATGTATTTCTTCTTACTGTGATGCAAGTAAAGGTGGGCTTTTGGTTGCTTTTTTTTTAAGGTGATTAAACCAGAAAGCAGGTGTGCTTGATTTGAAAAACAAAACAGAACTTAATCATTTATGCCCTTTCTTAAAGCTTTATACCACTTCTTGTCGCAGAGTGGGTAATCCCTAGAACCGTATCAGTAACCTTTACTTCAAAATTTGTGGTTTCTTTTCTCTTTACTTGTAGTTTGAGCATTGTTTTAAGCAGTTGCTGAGGTTTATATCCACATTTTAATGTGCCTTAAGTGCAGAGCGGTGTTCAAGATTTGCCAGCTTTTATTCAGATGAAATTTTGCTGTTCAGTGGAAACCAGAATGTGGTCCCCACAGATTGCGTTGCTTGTAGCACTCCCTGAATTTCAGTTCTTATTTATACTTCAAATATTTTTACCAGTCAGGAACAAAACCTCTGTTTATGTCCATGTTCAAAAAGATGTTGGCATTCACCGAGCCCCGGAGCCCTCCCCAACCTGTGTTTATGCTGTAAAGAAGCTGGATGAGATATTGCTGTTTATTGCAGGCTCCAAATTTGGTTATTGTGCTTACTTTCTCTGTGAGCATTGTCAAGACAAATGTGTTTGCTCTTCAGTAATATGTACCAATGGCTGAATTAATTTTGCATGTGTGCTTCCTTACTGAGAGTCTTTCTGCTGACCTTTCCCGTGTGCTGGGTGCCTGCAGACAGGTCCTGGTGGGAAACACTGGTTATAGCTTTGCTCCCATGTGGGAAAAAAATAGCAGTCAAGCACTAAAGATGAGAAATATAATTCAACTTTTTATTTTTAATTTTATTTTTATTTTAAAAATTATTTTCTTTTTAATTTTTTATTTTATTTTTTTTATTTGTGGTATCACATGAAGATATCAAACTAGCAAGAATGCAGGGTCATTAAGGTGGTAAATTATCTTTCTTTCATCTTTCACTTTATATTTGCTTAAACCAAATATAATCCAGTTCTGTATGTTACCAGTTCATTTGCAGTACCTGGATAACCCTAGTGCCTGTATTATAGCAAACATGCTGTTTTCTCTCTCCAAAGAAAGAAGAGATTCAGGATGCCAAACATACACATTTTGTAATAAAGAAAGATTTAAAGCCTTTTGAGGTATACATACTATAGACTTACTGTGGGATGGGTTTTACAATCTCTGCTCTTAACCTGCCTTAGGTACTCCCTGTTCGCATACTGCCCCTCTTTCAGCCAGACTGCTTTAAGCTCTCTGAAGTCTGCAGTGAACTCTGTGCGACTTTAATTACAAAGGCTGTTCTACAATCAAACAGAAATACAGTATTTGAAAAGTACTCTGGAATACGACTGTTCTACTTGCATGTTCTGAGGTTCAGTTTTATCTAAATTTTAAACAAGGAAAACAGTCACTGCAGAACACTGCTGATCTAATAGAGGGAGAACTAAAAGGATCAGTGTGGTCACTGTAAAAGAGAAGTTTCTTTTTATAAAGAAGTTGGGTAAAGCAAATGGAAGAAACCACTGAATGCAGCTTCATGCAAATAAGTATTTCAGGAGACAACACTGGGAAGCTTTGTATACTTTTCTTGTGAAATTCCAGTTCGTATTTGCTAATACTGTCAGTTAGTGGTTCTTGTTTGATCCCCCCCACCCCGCCCCATAGGTAGTAGCATTGTAGCCTCAACAGTTCTGATTAATTTACTTGAATGAGTGATCAAACTGTTTCCAAGGTCAATGTCGACTTCCTCAAAGCTGTTTTACATGACTAATAGTCTTGATCTAAAGTATGCGAGTGCAGTATTATACAGGGTGTATAAAACGTGTGGTTTTGTTCTGTGAGATAACAGCTGTAGAGTGGTATCCAAATTCTTCTCTGGTGGGAGCAGCCACTTACTTGACTGTAGAGCTATTTTGAGAGAAAACACTAATTGAAGAAGTGATGTAAATGTGGTTAGTTCACACTGCATTGGTCCTCTGCCAAATACAGTACCTATAGAAAATTGGTCAGGGTTTAAAGCTGTAACATGCTTCTGCAGAGCTGCCCGCCAACATCCTATACTGGAATTATTCTTTCATCCCTGTTTTGCTCTTTCAGAGTACAGAAACAGGACAAGTTATTTATTGCTACATAGCAGTGGAAGTGGTATGCCCTATATGTACACAGTGATCTTCCATTCTCCAGGCCCTGGAGCTACAGTGCTTGTGAAAATCTCTGTTTTTACAGGATTCTACAGAACTGATTTTCTGTAGAATTCTGTAATTTTCTTCTGAATCTTGCCTTTGAAGCTGCTTTGAACTCCCCAGCATTTTCTCATGGAGAGGGTTTGTTCGAATGGAAGGACGTGCTTCCAGCACTTTTCCTTTCTACGTTTTTCTTCTCCTACCACAAGTCCAGTGCATCTTAAAGTGGAATCCAGTTTGCAGCTAACCAATCTGTAGCTAAGCCAGTGGCTTAGTACGCAAAGGGAACCCAGCACTGCAAGAGAGACCACACCAGGCATGAGCCACTGAAGAAATTGTTGACAAGCAAGTATTCCAGAGTACTTTTTAAATACTGTATTTCTGTTTGATTGTAGAACAGCCTTTGTAATTAAAGTCGCACAGAGTTCACTGCAGACTTCAGAGGGCTTAAAGCAATCTGGCTGAAAGAGGGGCAATATGTGAACAGGGAGGAAAACAAAACAAGAAAAAAATTTACTAAGGTAATAAATGCCTCTAAAACACTGCTAGGATCTATGGAAATGCCTACAGGATGCCCCCTTTTAACAGGTATTTTAAGATCAGTTCCTTGTGGCAGGATTTACTTTGGTAATCCATGCAAGCTCATGATGGAGTTCAGTTACTGTATTTTTATTTTGTGTATTTTTCAGACTATATTTTTAGCAGCAGCCCCTTGTGACTGCATGGCAATATAATTTATGAAGTAGGACGCAACTCCCTAATTGTCTCTTACACTGTAGAGCTGTACATGCTGTTCAGTGCAGTGTTCTGCCGAATAAACATTCTCCTTCTTCATGGGGAAAAAAGGTCCATGTCAACAAGACTTTCCAGCCTCTGGTCACATGCTTAAATTATATCTCTGAGATGGGTTTCCTGGCAAACACATAAGCAAATGTTTCTCTGAAGTGGTCAATGTTCATGTGTAAATTCCTCATTAGTTGTGGGTCTCTTCCCCTCCTCCTCTTCCCAGTCTTTAGCTCAAAATGTTAAGCAAGAACAACAAGAATGCTGACCCCTTAAACACAGATAACTCACAACAGCACTATCGGCATGTCAGAGGGGAGTGTCTGCCTGTTCGTACTCCCTGCTCCTGGTGCTTGGAATTAATGAAAAGAGAAGAACAAAGCTCTGGCATTCTGAGAAACTTTAAAAACAAAATAAGAAATCCATCTTGGAATGCCCTTGCAAGGAAAACTTTCCACGAAAAAACTTAACTTCATCTCCCACCAAACTTCAGTCTTGTAGGACTGCATCATGTGAATGAGTCCAATTCGGAAAAATAGGTTGAGGTTGCAGTTAGGGTAGTCGTGGGAAACTCCATAACAGTTCTTTTGGTCGATTTTCCTCCATAGGTGGTGGTGTTATCCCCTTTGTATGGGAAAACTGGACACTTCTCAAAGTGAACTGTCAATTTTTTGCTAAGATGTTTGATAATGAGATTTTTCAGTGTTTGCAAAGGATCTTAGGTAAAGATTTGATCATTGTACATTTAAGATGCCATACTAGTTTATTCTCTGGTGCATATAGGTAAATATTTGGGTTGAAACCATAATTATGTTTAGCTGTAAGTCTGAATTTTTGGACTTGTCTTTTACTGTGACTTGGATGTTGGTTGCCTCTTTTTGCATGTTGAGTTGGAGAGCTTGATGAGGTGTAACCATGGCACTCCCAGAGTTTTCAAATGCTCTTAGTGCTTCCCCACCTAATGTCCCTAGTGGAGGGCAGGACTGAGGTGCTGAACCTCTGCCTTTCTGCGTGGTCTTCTTTGAAATTACTGTTGGTTTTCCAATTTACAAAATTTGCAGTCATGGTAGAAATGTTTAATGCAGCTTCCAGCTCTTTAAAGCTGATTAGGTTTGAAGTAGAGCCTGGGAGATGGCAAAGCCTAATATTGTGGATACACCAGCAGAGAAGCACTTTTCTACAAGTAAGAATCTCTTACTGGATCACTCTTGCACATGTTTGTTTCACACAGATGTCTGCATACTCAGGTTCTGTGAGATGCTTCTAATCAAAGCTCTTTTTTTTAATCTTTTAAAATTCTGTGGGCTTTTTTTTTTTTCATTATTAAGCAAAGGAACAGAAAAGTTTAAGAGCAGGTCAGGAATTTATTGGCTTATGGGAACTATTCTTAAATCTGTCTCTTCTAAAACAGAAAGATCATGTAACTTTTCATACACCCGTATTTCAAATTTCTGAAGCTTTCTGATAGTAGCAAGACATTTAATATATTCACTCTCAAAATGCTTTTGCATTTTGAAGTTGAATGGATTCCCTGAGCTGAATGATAAACATACCATGTATAGGGTATCCAAGAGTCTTCCAGCTTCCCCACTAGCATGGTTCGGTTTGTCTGACTTCAGTGCAGTGAGAAGCACTTGCGCCTGGTTCAACAGTTTCCTTCCTCCTCCTTGCTGCATCGCGTTCTAGCCTCAATAGAAAATAATCTGTTGATACTGGCAGTACATTTTGGTGATGAAAACCGGACATTGTTTTTCTAAGAAGCACTTAGTTGTGTATACTTGAGTTCATTGCCTTGGTTACGGTTTACAAGGAGGTTTTGTTAACTTTGCCAACTGAGCTTTGAGGGTGCCAGGATGCCCACAGCAGACAGGGAAGATGAAGTGAGATGCATGTGTAGTTTCTTCTGTCTTTGTGACTTCAGATGTGTGTTACTCTGTAGATTTTTATAGACTTTCTTGAACATTAGAACAAGAATATGAACCTTAAAAAAGAAAAAAAAAAACCAAAACCAAACACCCCACCCCAAAAAGCTTGAGTAACCAAATTTTTCTTCTAATATGAAGTACTTTCCAGTCTTTTTCTCCACAAAGTGAGACTTGATTTGTCTGTTCCCACTGTTTGGAAAGCCAGTAGTAAATGTGATATGGAAGGACATTACTGAAATTCTAAGAGATACTACTTGAAGAGAATAAAGGAAATGCACAATATAATTTCTTTTTGTTAGATATAAATGAAATAAGCTGAGTTACATATATAGGTGACAGATAGTGTTGCAAGGTGGCTGCTGATATTGCTTAAGAATAATATTGGAGTAGGCCAAGCTGGAGTCAGTGTGCTCTGTGTTCCAGGTTTTTTAAGTGTTTAAACTTGTCTGTAAAGGTTTTGACTGCCTTATTCCTACTTGAAGCCCTGCTTCCATGCCTCTTAAACTACCTCTAGCACAACTCGCCCTGAAGACAATAATAATCAATTGGGTGTGACCTGTGTTGGAAGCCAGGCCTCCTTGGAATTTCTTTGCATTTTCAGTGACTGTAACATACCTCAAAGATGACTGTATGATCTTTCCCTATTCCTTTTGATGCAACTCCTTGGTAGTTATGGGTAAAGGGTTGCAGTTCTGTGAAACTGATTTTTAGGATTTAGGCCTGTATTTGTGGAGGAATGCGTTGTGTTGTGTGCAAGCATGCATTTTTTTGTGTATGCATGTTTGCAAAGGTGAGGTATGTTCCCCAAGGAGACATAAGGAGTCTGCAATCAGAAACTGAGTGCCATAGTTTTTTTCTGCTTACAAGTACCTAAGATGAATTCACAGTTAACCTACCAGGTTTATGAAAATGTTGGCTTGCTTGTTTGTTTTCCCCCTCCTCCCTCTTCAGTCTCTCCTGTTACCTGTTTTTCTTATGCTCAATTTAGCATTGTACAACATGTAATGCATAGTTCCATTGTGAACATTCTTCCTGCTTGGATGTCTCCCTGAATTCATGTCACTCTTGCAATGTCCTTTCAAATGGGAAATGCACAGACACAAGAACCATGCGCTGAAGGCATCGTACTTAGCAGAGCTTCAGATCCTTTGGCTATTTTTCTGAGTACGGGGGAGGTATGACTAGATAGACACTGCATTTTTGAGGGGGTAAAAAAAGAAAAGATAGACTAATACCCACCTTCAGACAGCATTCTCTAGGTGCTGTGAGTACCCCACTGCTCCCCTAAGTTACACAGCAGCAGTTCGAATAGCAAGGAGTCAGAGCTAACTGCTGTCAGTTTAACAATGCTAAATAGCTTTGGCAAGCAGTCAAGTAAAATGCATCACTGGCTTCCTAGATTGTGGCTCAGCTCTTGCAGTTGCAGAACTGTATGCACTTGCTTTTTATTTAGTGGTGTCTGAAGGATCCAGTGGAATGCCAGGAGGAAAGAGAGATGAGGAAGTAAGTGTGTATGCAAGTATACAGAGAATTCCTGTTCTTGGGAAATCTGTCAGGACCTGTTTGGAAATCCAAGCAGAATGGCGCTCGCTTCATCAATTCAGGCATGCTGAAGTGTGTGTTTTGAATGCTGTCAGCTCTGTATTACTGAAAAATGGAAGTTCACTAATATTAAAAAGACTCCCTGATCCTTCGGTTCCTAGCCAGCAGGTCCATAGCACACTTGTGTGTTTGAATTTATCCTGAGGTATGAAGTGCTTCCTCAAGTAAGCCAAATAAAAACAAACATCTTGGCTTCTATATTGATTTAGAAAGTAATTAGAAAAAGGTGGTGGTGGTGGGTCCTCAGTAATTTATGCCTTGAAAAGGAAGTACTCACATCTCTGGTGTATCTTCCAAGTAACAGGTAGTACAAAAACTGTACAGATTTGCAAATAAACATAAGGGGAGGTTAATTCTCATTAACCAAGAAAACTGGAAGAAATTGTCTATTTCAAACCAAGATGAAAATATGCATACTTCTTCATGCTGAGTTGTTATGATGCTTCATATTTACACAGTTAACGTCAATCTCCTTTCCTTTCCTTCTCTGTTCAAACTTCTACATATAAGGCAAGACAAATTTTTCCTGAACAATTAACTCAGTGCCTGGCCCCCAGCTACCTTAGGGTGAGCTGCCATAGTCCAGAAGTGCCTTCTTCATAGCTGATCATGCTTTTTGGATTTCCTCAATGCTTGATACTGTTTGCTGCACCAAAATTGAACACGGAGCACTCCCTGAGAATTAGGGCATAACTTGTCTTGGACACAGGGCCATTCACAAAAGAAAGACTTGTTCAGCACTGCAGGGTAGAGCAGAGAGATTGCCAGCCTGAAGGCAGGATCACCCAGTGCTCAGGGTGCGTCTCCAGGCAAGCCAGCCAGCTGGGGCAGAAAGCACAGCTGCAGGGCATGCCAGGGTCTTCCTTCAGGTCTTCCTTCAGTTATTGTAGATTTCTGTTGTTCTTTGCTCTTGCTGATAGAGGATAAGGGAAACGTAGCAGGCTAGGAACTTATCAGCCTTAAATAACGGGCTTAGGGCTGCATGTTATGCCACTTGAATAGGAAAGCATTTCCTGGTCATGTTATGTTGGCCTGGTTCCTGAGTTCAGTATAAGCTGTACCAGGGGATGAAATGGGTATCTATTAAACATAGATTTAAATTACAGATGTTTTCTCTGTACTGAATATTGATTGCCTATGAAGTGTGCTGGGCAGACTATATTGACTGGCTTCCCTTTCCCCTTTCATTTCATGTGTTTTGTTATGCAGACATACCTGTGATACCCTCCAGCTAGCAGGTTTACCAAGAAGAAATTGATCGTAAGGCTATAGTGTATCATTGAATCTGCAATTATCAATTTTCAGAGTAGCTTAAGCCTGACTTTTTGTAATTAAACCACTACCTTTTGAGGCATGTGTTTATGTTCCTGCTTCACAGGAACATATATTATTTCTATATCTATTAGTTTCTTTTATTTTCATATGCACATTGAAGTGGATTTAAGACAGTTCAGATTTTTTTTTTTTAAGGCGAAGTTGGGTCTTTTACCCTGTAATGAAGGAAAATATGAATCAAGATGAAAAAATAACTTGTAGGCTCAACAGGTGGTTTTGGAGTTTAATGAAAGATGGAGACTTTGTGGACCTTATTACAGGCTTTCAGTACTGAAAGGGGGCTTATAGGAATGACGGAGAAAGACTTTTTACCAGGGCCTGTAGTGACAGGACAAGGGGTAACTGTTTTGAACTGAGAGGGCAGATTTAGGTTGGATACAAGGAAGAAATGTTTTATGATGATGGTGGTGAGCCACTGGAACAGGTTGCCCAAAGAAGGTGTGGATGCCTCCTCGTTGGAGGTGTTCAAGGTCAGGTTGGATGGGGCTCTGAGCAACCTGATCTAGTGAAAGATGTCCCTGCCCATGGCAGGGGGGTTGGATTAGATGACCTTTGAAGGTCCCTTCCAACACAAACCATTCTGTCATTCTATGACGTACGTAAAACCACAGTCTGTTTTAGAAATGCAGAGCTTCCCCTCACTTAAGCAGGGTTTCTCCCAGGGCCAGGGTGCAAGTTAGGCATCCCTAATGCCTTTTATTTAAAGGAAGCATGTCTGGCCTTTCCAGGGACAGTGGGACATGGCTGGGGTCCAGGTACTGTCAATAAATCCAGTTGAAGTATTGCCTCCTGAATATAAAATAGTGCCAGCGCTTCCAAATTAGCTGAAATATTGTCAGCAGCATGGCAGTGTGTGCTCTGCCAGCATGAAAAACCAGATTCTCTCTACTGGGCTGGCAGTTCATGGAAAAACTGAGCTCAGTTGCTGGGTAGAGGCTTCGCAGGGCTCCCCAACCCGTGCTGGCTGACCGGGGAGGAGAGCGCAGGGTTTAGTTGCTAAGAAGCAACCTGTTTTGCTTGTCTCTGCAACCGGAGAAAATCCGGTGCCAGGAAGGTGACTCTCCGTGTGTTCTATTGTTGCTGCTGCAAAACTGCGATGGATAAAATGAGCAGCTTAAGCTTCCGTAATCCTCCCTGCCCTGGTGGCTTCCTCCCTGCCCTCTTGTCTCTGCGAGGGGGTAGGTGTGTGTACTTCGGATGAAGTCGGGGGAATCAAGAGATGGCACTAATTTCTGTGGAGCCAAGATTTCTGCTCTGACTGTACCTTGAATTGTTCTTAGGGTATTGTCCCATTTAGTGTCCTTTAAAAACACTTGTGTCCTCTAATCCTTCTGATTTTTACCTTAGTATGTTTTAGGCTCATCCAGCTCATCACAAGAGACCTTTAGAAATGCGGAATTCCCTTTTTTTTTTTTTTGGCCAGCCACTGTTCTCGACTGCTCTTCTGCAGTACTTTCAGACCCCGATTAGGTGCTTTTCTTTCCCCCCGGCCTTTTCTTTTGCTCCATTTTTTTTTTTTTTATTGCTTAGAGTGTAATGCTGTTTCTTCAAGAATAAAACCAACACTGGCAATATCCAGCGTTGATCACCCATGTTAAGCTCAGCTCTACGCAACCCAACACACCATACTGATGTAATTGCAGGAAATTAACAACAGTTAAGCGGTTTATTTCCGCGATGCAAATACTGGTTGGTGTGAATATGTATTTATAAGCATCTGTTCAAGTGCTTCTGAATGTTATCTTCCAGTGTGCTGGGAGAAGCAGCTTGGATGTGCAGCCCGGAGGGCGGACGTGTGCTGAGCAGGGAATTGTTGGGCTGTTGCGGGGGGTGTTTGCCTTCCTCGAGCATAGAAAGGAGGTTATGAGCTTGCAAACCATTCTCAGAATTGCTTTCTCTGATGCGAACTGCTTAAGGGAAGCTTGTTGCGCGGGCCCGGCGGGGATTTTAGAGTAATAATCGGCGGGAGCAGCGGCAAGCGGGCCGGTAACTGGAGACGAGCGCTGAAGCGCGCTCCGCTCTGCCGCCGAGACGCCCCGCAGCCGGGCGCAGACCCCCGGCAGCCGGCCGAGGGGAGCGCCGAGCCGCCCGCGGGCTCCCCCGGCCGGGAGGCGGCCCCGCCAGCGCCCCGCCCCGGAGCCGCGGGGGGCCGGGCCGGGCTGGCTTCCCGCAGCGCGGAGCGGCGGGGGCAGACGGCCGGCGGCGGCGGGAAGGAGGGGCTGGAGCCATGGAGGCGGCAGCCGACTGCCTCAGCCCGGCCGCCCAGCAGCAGGTAAGGCGGGGCGGCGGGGGCGCTTGCCCCCACCCCAGCCGCCCTGGGGGGGGGTGTGGGGGCGCCGGCCCGGGCTCCGCGTCGTGCCCGCGGGCGCCCCGGGAAGGGGGCAGCGGGGCTTTGGCCCCGCCGGCAGAGCTGGCCGCGCACCCCGGCACCCCACGTGGTGGCGGGGGCCGGCGGCGGGCGCCCTTGCGCGGCTGTGAACCCGTGAGCTCCGCTGAGCGCCGGCGCCGCTTCCTGCGGGCCTCCCCTCCGCGCCTGCCTTGCCTTCGCTGGCTGAGCTCGGACCTAGCGATCTGGGCACCTGAGAGCCTGCTGGGGTCTCCGGGCTTTTGAACCACGTGGAATGTAGTCTGCTTTTGGGTAGGGTGTGTAATTCACAGCAGCTCTGCAGAGGTGGGTGCCAGCGAGGTGCTTCGGGCTGCCACTGACAGCTGTGTGAGGTAGCTGATTCTTTAAAGTGTATGGCATTTTCTAAGGCCGTCTTTTCAAAATCAAGGACTAAAACGTAAGCTACTTACTGCTCGGTTTGATAGGGGAGCAGAAATGCCAATTGAACCTGTTAAATGTTTTCTAAATAAAGTTTCAGAACAGCCCCATGTGACCATGCAACGTTAATGGGCGGGTTAGTCACCCGTTGACAAGAACTGTCACTTTCCGGTTCACCACTGTCACTGTGTGAACGGGAGAGGAGCTGTTAGGCGAGCCCGTAATGGGGCCTGGCTGTCTAACCAGCAACGCTGGTACGTGGGTATTGGAAGGGAATCCTTATGTTTATATGTAGGCTAAGGTTCATGAACACGCTACCTTTTCATACTAATTTGCATTTAAAAGTGAGGAGTTAAGCAGGATGTGGAATGTTGGAGCCCTTCGTGATTCATAGGCTCATTGTCATATGAGTAAGTGGTGCAAAGTGTGTTTATATTTAACTTACATGCAAAAAATGTCAGGTAAATATACTGGTTTGACCTCTAAACATAGAAGCTATTCATAGATACCCTTGTTTCAGTGCTAAGGAGCATATGGTAATTCATGGTGGAGGCTCCTGAACTCGCCAGTTTAGGTCACTTATTACTCGGGTGGAGACGGGAAAAACATTGCCGTGGGTTAGCACTAGTTTTACCTGATAGCTGTGTTGCTCAGCTGTGTTACAGGAATATTGCAGATCAGGTGCTGCTTGTCTAAATAGACTATAAATTCTGTAGAATTACAACAAACCTTATCAGATTTCTTTTGTCTGGTGAAGTATGACTTGCATAAGTAGAGTGAACAGCTGTATAACATTTGAGGAAAAGCCTTTATATGCAAATATTGGAATGGGATGGAATTCATGAAGAATTATGCTTGCCCCAGAAGTGACTTGCTGGCTGTATCTTAAGCATGTTGGCAAGAAGTTTAAATCAGCCTGAGAATAGTTATTGCAGAAATACATAATAGTAGTTGCACACAGTGAGCAGGTGTAATTTAGTTGGGCAGACTTGTGTTTTAAAGCTTCTGTGACAGTGGGATCAGAGAGCTTTCTGAGTATGGTTTGGTGCTGGCAAACTAAGGCTTAAGTCCTCCACAAAAAAATATGATACGAACTTTGATTACTAGTCTTAGAAGCAGATAATTTTGAGTACATTGGAATTAAGGGGTGCTTTGTATAGATCGAAAACTCTTACGTATGTAGCTATGTGGCAAGTCAACATAGTCATTTTTCACTGCTCAAAAAAGCAGCATAATTTCCTGCCTTTGTTGGCTGTTTCTTGGGGCTTCCAGTCAAACAATAAACTCTTGGGCATTTCATAAGGGAAAAGCTGTGAGAATGCACACCTTCAGGATGTGTGTTGTTAGCATCTACCTAACCAAGTTGCCTAAATAATTCATCGAAATGATAATGAATGTGCAGCTTCCCCGGCACGGCACTCGGGGCCAGGAAGTCGTTGCTTCCGTAACTATTGTGTATTATATGCTGGCCCCGGCAGCGCTGGCTATGGGTGCAACCAGACCTCGCCTCGTCTTGGTGAGTGGTATTTAAAAACGGGGTGTGCGGGGGTAACTGCAGCAGTTGCAGATCTCGTACTCCTGCTTCTCCCCACTGCCTCATGCTGCAGACAGCAGAAGGAGATGTTTCTCGCCCTTTCCAGCAGATACCAAATATCTCTTTTAGCTTTTTCTTTTTTTCAGATGCAGTTGTACTTCAGTAGTGAACCAGGTTACAACCTGCTTAGTTTTTCCCTGTTCAGACCTAAACGTACTGAACTCCTTAAGGCAGGATAAAGATCTGCTGCTGCATAGGACTGGAATTTTTATTTTAAAACTGAAGTGACCCTTAAGCAGGGGTGTCGAGTGCTGAGCAAGTGGAACCAACAAAAGCAACGAGCATTTTGTAGTGCAGCAGTATACTTGTTTTGGGGCTTAGGGGCTATAAATCATTCTGGGCAACTGCAATAAAATGACAAAAATGCAGGATATGTAGTTGTAGTATTTGAGTGAGTTACATAAATTAAGGTGATTATTTTTCAGCTGGTGTGCATTTCCATGTTCATCTTGGCAGTGTGGTTGCCATCTCCTCTTGCTTGCCCCCTTTTTTTTTTTTGTATGATGTGCACAGTACAGCTGAAGCTGCTGGTTCTTGTCAGATGAGCAACACTTCATAAAAGGGAAGTTACAAAAGCTTTGTAATGAGTGCAATTAGGCTTCATATTTTTATTCTTCTGTTTTTGCCAGCGATCTGTCACTTTTGATTGAGGCCTGTATTGCTCACTGAGTCACTAGTGAATTTTAGATGATTTTAAGATTAGTTCCTTCTATCTTAGTGATTTTTTTTTTTTTTTTAATCTTGAATCTGTTGAATAGTTATTTATGCTGTCAACCTTGAGACTGCCGTTTTAGCTTTTGTAGTCTGAATTTCAGAAATCTGTATGAATTTATTGGTGATTTCATGACGTTCAGCTGTGTCTCTGGCAGGCTATGGTGTCTCTGCCACTGCCCTTAGAGGTGACTTGGGTGTGGGCTCTGGCAAGTGCTTGGGCTGGATGAAGGCCACAGTCATCCAGGCAAAGCCTGTTTTGTTTTAGTCAGCACAGAGAGAGAAATGTAAAGTTAAAGTTTCTGTTTGCAGGGTGTGCAAGAAATAAAGGTGTTTATAGCACAGAACTATTAATGTGAAAACAGAGTGCAAGACTCTTGAAGAGTATGGCTTGACAAACTCAGACTAGTTTAGTCATGCTAGTATCAAATCTGATACCCTTACTGTGTTAGTCTAAAAGTCTGTAGGTGATGGTAGAGGTTGTATTATGAATGTCCATGCCATGTAGCTTGCTGTTGGGGCAGCTGCTTCTGTCAGTAGGTGAGCTGTGGTTCTGCATAGGAAAATCTGTATGTAATAGTTCCTGTTTGTCTCCCACACTTGCTGCGAAATTTGCTAGACGTTAGGGTTGCTACCAGACTTTTAGTTTGACTGATAGAATTGTACACGATAAGTGTTAGGTGTGGATGCATCCCTGCCCTGATTGATTTACTTCCTCTGAGCTCATGAGTGATGCCTGGTTTGTCACCAATGCCACCTACAGGATACCAAAAATGTTCACTGAAGCTAAATAACAGTAAAAGTGTGGTAGAAATGGGGTTATGAAGGGCACAGATGGATCATTTAGTGACCATTATAGCATAATAAGTTTCTGCTGTGTTGGAGAATGTCCTCCAAAGGCTCATGCATAGCCTCCGATGAGTGGGGTTTGGAAATGCTGAGATAGGATATTGGACTTGTGGAGCTTGTTGAATGATTCTGTAATTCTTTGTTTTGATGTGATAAAATGAGTTGCTTTAAAATACTAGTGTTCTGGGTGAAATAACGCTGCGTTGACTTCTTACAAAGGTTCCGGTAGGGTATGTGCTGATGGCAGAATTTGTTATGCTAAAAAAAAAAAAAAATTTAAAAGGTTATTTGAAAGGATCCAGAATATATTGTTTCTCTTGTTTGTGTTGAAAGCTACTTAATGCTGAAGAGCCATGTGGCCACGGAAAGAAAAAGTTCATAAATAAACAATGTGCTTGTTCCAGATGTAAGCTATTGTTAGTCAAAGATACTAAGTGAAAGTGCTTTTTCACTCTTGCATCTCTTAAAGGTTTGCAAATTGGCTTTGCATGAGCAGGTGAAGGACTACAAAACTGAAATAGAATAAATTAGAGCCACCCCATGGATTGGCACTTATAACTGAAATGTATCATACATGTAACCTGTCATTTACTGGGATGTTGCACAAAGAAAAATTTAACTTACTGCAGTTGGTATTGGTATCTAGGGAACTGGCAAGCCTTGTTCTCAGGGATGCCTTAGAATAACTTGCTAAATTTTTTTTTTCCCCCTTCCATTTTTCACATTGCTTCGTTTCATCATATATTGTGCTCACTTCTGGAGAATATATAATTCTGTAACATAGCTAGCAAGAATGTAAATTGTTTGGCCTTAATCATACAAGGAAAATGGAAGGGGAAATTGTGTGTGTGTGTTTAAGCACAACATCTGAATTTTACATACAGGCATAGAGTTTTTCTAACATGAAAGCTTAGCTGGTTATCGAAATTCATAAGGACCGTATCTACAATAATTTTAACATCAAAATAATCTTGTTCCTGTCTTTCTGGTGGGTGGGAAGTTAGAGATACACAGTTCTGTACTGTTTGGTGTATTTTGCTTATGGAGACTTTAAGACCTTTTGTTTTCCATATGGGAAAAATATAGCTAATTGTTTGCACTGGTGTTATTCTTCACCCAGATCAGGTGCAATTTTCAAATGTATGTACAGAGTTAAGTTTGTTTACTTTCATTTTTGTGCTGTTTCTTAAGACTACTTAGAGTGTGCGTGTCAGGATGAGGGAATGCATCTCTAAACCGTAAGGAGAGAAGGGTGTTCTTTAAAATTGTATCTGCTGTTCTCCCCCCCCCCCCCCCCCCCCCCCCCAATCATTCATGAGCTGGAGTTCTTGGAGCAAGATTCCCCTTCCTTGGGGTATGTGCATGTTGTGTTTGAATGGCTACTGGCGAAAGATGGTGGTTGTTACCTGGTATCGCCTGGCTGCCTCTTGTGATGAATAGCATGGAGCAGTCCTTACCTCTGACACTGTCCTGTATTTACAGCAGTACCAACTGTGAGACCTACAGTAATGCTTCTTGAGGTATTGAAATTTATTTTCAGATAAACACAAATGGATCATGTCAAGTCAGTATCGTACTTGTTCCAGTACTATGATTTCTTACCTTTAGCATACGTCTTACAGCATGTTTATGTAGTCATAAACGTTTTCAGACATTGCAGGTAAACCATAATGCTGCCTGGCAGGGATTCCACCTAGTATTTGCCCAGCAGCAGGACTGTGGGATTTTTTGGGACAAACTGCTCCAGGTTGGTACGGGCTGTTGAAGCCAGGGTCCCTTGAAAACGCTGGTGGTAACACATGCCTTCACCCCAGAGCCTGCTGTCATTTGGCTCCATAAGTGACAGCACACTGCGATGATGAGAGGGGACAGTTTCTGGGTGCAAGTGTGGAAGTCTGCTTTAGATTTGAGACCACGGGTGTGTTTTGGAGTTTCTCTCCATGGCGGAGCTAGCTACCTTGAAATTCAAGCAATGAACTGAAGAGAGAGCAGCCCTCTGTGCAAACCCAACCTTTTTCTCTTTCTGCCATGGGCATTTTTACCCTCTGAGAAGGTTTTTCTGTTGTTACAAGTAATTTTTTCAGGCTGAAAGTGTCTGTGTTGCAGGAATTAAAAACTCAGTTCATTGAACTAGTAGATCATGTTTGCACAACAGGGAGCTACAATAGTTGTCAAAAGGAATCTCCCTGCCTACCAGTTTGAGCCTAGGGGCAACAGAGTAAAAAGGGGGGGAATGTCCGTAACTGAAGAGCAGCAGTATTTAGGGGTTGGGGCTGTTTGTGGTGGGGTCTTGTAGAAGGTGGGTGATGTGAACTTAATTTTTAGCCTAGTGACTGTATGTTTTAGATTTTGTTATTGTTGGTGATGTTTAAGATGGACAGCACTGCAAGGCTCCCTGTCTTCCCATATATCGGCTTGTGTTTAGTTTTCATTAGCACTTTTCTGCTAAGTGAAAATTCCATCCAGCCTGCTCCTTTTTTGGCTTTTTTTCAGTGTTTTGTTTGGTGTTTTTGACGGTTGTGGCCCTTTTCCTTCTACTTTGAGTGGTGAATATACTTAAAGAAGGGAAAAGAAATTACAGTGCTTTCTTCCCCCCCCCCCCCCCCCCCCCCCCCTTGATTTGCTTTCTGTTTAGAAGTGCTAATGAAAGTGCTGGCATTCTAATTTTCTGTATGCTTGACCTTGATATTATTGCAGTTTTTCCTGTTAAATTGGATGCTGTACTTAGAGCAAAAGGTTTCAGAAGCAGAGGAGTTGGGTGCACTGCCAGGGTGACTAGCTGAGCCATGCCTTTTGCTTCCTGCTGAGCTATTCTGAATTACGCTGCGTGAACTGCTCTCAGTCACACTGTACCAAGCCTGAGCTAATTTTACATTTTTCTCTAGAAGACTAACTGGTTTTGCCTGGGATTAAAAGCAGAATATTAAAAATGTTACTGTATAGCATGTTCCAGCACTTCCAGCTGGGCTGAAATGAGGAAGCACTGTAGATCTCCCGAGAGGCCCGTTCTTGGCAGATTTCCACTCTGGAGAGGTTTGGACTTGAATATGGATGTCTGGAGCCTTTAATTGAGTTAGGACATTTTCTCAGGTTCCCTACTCCCTTGCCTGCATCATTTCAGCCTTAGTTATGCACAGTCATGCTGAAGAGCAATGTTTACCTAACTGCTGTGCCCATGTATGTGTGCGCAATGTCAGCGGTTAGGAAAAATGGCACATAATGTGTTTGCTGTTGGTCAAATTAATTCATCAATAAAAACTAATCTGCGCCACGGGGGGGGGGGGGGAAGTAAAACCTGCCTTTCTTAAGTAAATGTTGCTGTTTCCTTTCTATCCACATAAATAGTAATTAAAGAAGCACAGGGCACTTGTAAACAGAACTGCTAACCAAAGGTAGTGCCTACACGAGGGTGTATTACCTGCCTGTGAAGCCTAGCAAGTTATGGAAGGCAGGGCCATTACTTGCAATAAGGAATTAACTCCTACAGATGTGTTTACAGTCTTGCTGAATCAAGTCTCCTTATTTCATGCCCTGCTTAACAAGTGTGTTTCACATTGAATTGTCCAGCTTTTCATTCCTGTGTTCCCATTTGCAGGCAGAAGCAAGACTGGCAGCAAAGCGAGCGGCACGGGCAGAGGCACGGGAGATCCGAATGAAAGAACTGGAGAGGCAACAGAAAGAGGTATGGTCAAAGCTTTGGGGGGTGTTTTGATCATCATCTTTTCTGAATATAATCTGAGATCCTGGAACAAAGGGTTAATCTATATTTTGTTGAAACATTAATAGTCTGTGTGGAACTAATGCTGATCATAAAATAGCAAATAAAATAGCCTGGAAAAAAAAAATGGATTGTGGCAAGAATTTTTATCTTGGTGAAGCCAGTATAATTATTCACAGAAAATACTGGTGGTTAGTTAGTAATTGTTGTTTAATATTAAACTTTGAAGTACGTAGCTTGTTTGTGTGTGCACTGGGGGTGGATTCTTGGCAATTTGTTAGAAATCTAATGAAAATGGAAGACTCATGGCCCTTGTATAACTCTTTACTTGCAAGTTGTTTTGCTTCATTGCTGTGAAGCTGGCATTGTGGTTGTCCCCATTTGTAAAAATGTTCTGCTGTTGGCAGAAGTAATGATAGAAATTGAACCTGGCAAAACATTACCTTCTCCAAAGTGTTTGAATTGAATGTCTGCTGTAGTCTCTCCCAAATTCTGGAAGAGCTAGTTGTTTTTATACCATCAGCAAAGTTTCTGTGTCTCTGCACATCAGCATGTGAGAGATCATAGGCTTCCAGTGTAGGAATGATCCTAAAGACCAAAAAGGCTTGTTTGGCTCCTGTTGTGTTTGACAGGCAGGAGCTGTACTAAATGTCACTCTCCACTTCAAGAAACCAAGAGCAGTGTTTGTTTTGAAGCTCTGGAATGGGGCTGCAAGCACAGGTTGACACAGGTGGACTGAACCAGGAGGGCTTAAAAATTGTGTTTGATGATGTGCATTTAATGAAACAGCAAAGTAGACGTAATGGCCAGCAGCAATCATAATTTATTTTTTTCAAATAGATTTTGAAGGAAAGGGAAGAAGTAAGGAGTTTGGGCACGGGGTGTGGGAATACGTAGTAAGAATAAATGTACATCTGTGCTTTAGGGTGCAGCGAAGGATTCAGTTTAGCTTTTAAACAGTAAACGGGATGTGATAGCAGACTAGTGTTGGTGCAGGCTGCAGTAATCGGGTCTGGAACAGAAGCACTCGGGCAGTTAGCCCGTGCTCAGGTTTGTGCTGGAGTGTCTTGTCTAGTTGAGGCATGTCTGGGTGCGTCTTAGCACCCTGTAGCCACAACAGGGTTAGATGTACCTGCAGACACACCCACAGTAAGAGCTGTGGGGGAGTGTTGCTGCAAGCACAGTGCTTGTGGAAGAGAGGAGCCTTTTTCTGCTGCAGTTGCTGCTTTTTGAAGGATGTTTCTTGTAACTTGGACCACAGTCAGAAGGCCTGGACCGCAGATAAGCGTTGGTACTGTCAAATTGTCTGCTGTGACTACAGCTGAGTGATGGGACTTGCCGAGCAGCCTTTGGAAGATCTGTGGTAAACAACCACTAGGTGTTTTGTTTGGGCAGCAAACTAAATATGGGTGTCATGGCACCTGACAGTGGTGTTACCATCTAATTTGCAGGTAACTTTAATGGAGCTGATGACCCCCTTGAAGATTAAAAGCTGATGCTGCAAAGGGTGTCCTAGTAACTTGAAATTTTGGTATGAAAACTAAAGTTTGTGTGCATGCTTGTGCAGTTAATAACTGAAGAGCTAGTGATCTGAAACTCTGTGAAAACTTCTTTGTATAGAGAGAAGTCCCATGGTACAGGATGTTGCTCTGAAATACCAAATTCAGTGAAAGCTAAGCCAGATATCCAATACAATCTGTTTTGTAATTCGCTGGCATAAATCATGTAATTGGACTACATGGTTATTTAATATTTTGCAAGCTTGGATATTCTGTATTTTTTTTTTTTTCAAATAGCTTAATTTCAGCCCCCAGATGCAACATAGAGCGAGTAAGGATGGCTGCAGGAAGTTTTTCATTGCCAAAAAAACCTTGCAGATAATAAAAGAAAACATAAATATAGAAAATTCCAAGCAGTGATATCAACACAAGAGATTTGGCACCTACCCCTTAACATACTGTGATACTGGTGTCTGTACAGCTTGTTGTCTGCCATCTTTCTTTTCCTTCACAAACTTTTCAGAGGAATAAATAGCACATTCCCACTACTGCCATGTTGAATAACCAGAACTTAATGCACTTGCTTTACTACTTCAGAAGGCGCTTTAGAGCCAGTTACAGGAGTTAAAAAGTGATAAATAAATTTATTGCATGTGTATGTACTTGTTCATGCGTAAAGCAACATACATGCCCTGACAGGCTTCTTGTGGAGCATAGATTACTTGAGAATATCTTTATATTGTTGGTCTGGGTTAAAAGTTTACACATGTTACCATTACAAGCTATAAACATGGCAGTATAGCTCTTGCTGGCAGTGGAGTGTTTTAACAATTTGGATTTGGACTGGAAATTGTTCCTTTCCTGCCCATCATCTGGTATTAATGACATTTCTTAATCTGTGCTTCATTTTCCTCATTTTAAACAAATTGGGTGACTCTTGCATCATGAGTCTACATATGTGATTTAACTAATGTTCTGTTGCCATTACAAAAGAAATATGAATGCAAAAGCACCAGGTAACTGAGATTTTTGTTCTTATGAATGTTTCTGTAGGTAGAATGAGCAGCAACTCCATTAGAAAGCTATGAAAATGCCCTGTGCTGGTTCTGTAGGCCAGCCATATGTGAAGGGTGCACCAAAGATTGCTCACACCTGTGTAGTAAAGCTCATCGGTAAATGTGAGGGCTACGCGGTATCATACTGAGCTCTCTTTTGGCAGAAATTATTTCATGTAGAAATAGCAGCAGAAATTGCTGCATAGTCAATTCTTTTGGAAATTTAAAATTGTATTAATCATCAGCCACACTATTGATAAGCTCCTTTCCTTTCAAAAGGAGCTGTACGATGGGAAGCTCGTGGCAGACAGCTTGGCTTTAGATGATGGTGAGCATGCTTGCTGCAGGTGTGGGCTCAGCCCTTGCTCAGGCTGCTCTACCTCTTGCCAGTGGCTGCTGCTATTCATCTCATGGTTTGTGTGCTCAGAGGTATAGCTTTAGTAAACTTGGCTTGAATTCTTGACTCTAAGAATTCTTCTGGAAATTAATGTGAAGCACCGTACTGCTGTAGTAGAACAGTAGTTGGAGAAATTATATAGCAGGCATAGATGGGCTTTTGGAAGAAAACACTCTGAATTGCAGTGTGAGACGTGGGAGAGTTACTGTGGAAGGCTGCTGCCATTTGCTGTGGTGGGGCAGGATTGCAAGTGTGTTCCAGAGGTGGTATCATCTCATCACCTGGCATCACCTCATGCCAGGCAGCAGTAAGAAGGATAAGTATGCCAGTGTTTTGCGGTGTGTTTGTTTTTTTGGTTTTTGTTTTTGGGTCTTGTCTGTTGTGTCATGCTGTGTCGTGTCCTGTCCCGTCCCGTTGTCTGTGTGTCGTGTCCCCCCCCCCCCCCCACGGAGAGGAAGGTAAGGAGGTGAGCATGAGTAAAACTTTAATAGGAATAAACTAGGTAAATGAAAAGTGTTTTCTGAAGCTGAAAAAGAAAAATGAGCACAAGAATCATCATCTCATATATGCTAATTTCTGAAGGGAAGGATAGTGGTCACTCTTGAATTGCATATACGTATATATATATTTAGTAGAGAAAGGGTTCACGGACATGAGGCTCTAAGGCACAGATCTAGTAAATGTAACTGCTTGAATGTTTCTGACTTCTTATTCTGTACTGCTTTGTTGTTGTTATCCACCAAAGATGTAAATAATTAATCTGGAGATCATGGCAGGTTTTCTGGTATGCTTCCATGCATAGTAAGTCAGTACAGGAGAGCTCTCATGTGAGGCAATGCCAATGCATGTTCTAAGCTGAAAGGAGGATTGTTATAGATGATACTTGCTCCCTTGCCTGTTTCCATGCCACTGGTACCCACCCAGCTGGTGGGAGTCAGAGCAGTGATGGGTCCTCTGTTTTTTACCATACCATGCTGCTGTGGCATTTAAACATTTGGTTTTACAGTTGCAGAGTCTAAAGCCAGTCCATTTGGCTTGTACTGTAGAGATGCGTTTGGCACTGAGTGTGCAGTGATACTTATTTTTAATTTGTGCAAGAAGAGCAAGTCAGGAGTTGTCAGTTCAGTTTTTCTGAGTGACAAATTGTTAATTCTCGTGGGGCTACCAGGTAAAATGGAGAGAAAATTTTTTTTCTGTGTGGATTTTTTTTTCCCCCCTTAGAAGCTTGGCATAAGATATATTAAAGCTGTTTTTCCAAGAAATATTTAACAGTAATGTTTCAAGACACGTAAAAGCTGCAGCATTAGGGCTAATTGTAGAGAATGTTTTATGTAGGAGTACCTTCTGTGTGTTCTGCTGGCAAGACTCTAAATGTCTCTTTGAGGACTGACTCTCTACTTGGAGACCACAACTTAAGCTGATATTAGCGCCTGAAGTGAAAAGAGAATGATCTCTTCCCACTCCTTAATCTGCAGGATAAGATTCTTGCTTGCCTGTTCACACAGCAGATGAGCCTGTACTTTTAGTTCAAGGCAAGAGCATTGTGCTTGTCTCCTCACTTCATTTTCAGCTTTCGCTTTAAGGACACAGCACAAAACTAGCTTTTGCTATTTTGTAAATTGGTTCTTTACCAGCATACTCATTTGCACGTACTTGTCCTCCTTTGGATTCCTATTTCCTTGGAATAAAATATGTTACCAGTACTTTCTGTCATGGGTTTCTTTTTTTCCATGTCAGTTCCTTGAGCATGTAGTAAATTCAGTTAACATAGTAAAGCCAAGGTAATGTGGGCAAAAGACTTGCAAACACTCTTGATCTGCTCACCCATCCTGTTGACTGTGACTTAGGCCCCTTCTTCCCTTGCTAGGATTTGGTGCCTGCAAGTCTGATCTGAGTCAGTAGGTCCCACGGCGCAGCTGGCATTCAGGATTGTTTGAAGCCGTTGAAAATCCCAGGCAGTGCAGGAAAAACTAGAGAAAAGCAGAATTCTTGTGGCTTGAATGGAAGGGGAGAGACTGACTGTGAAACTTGGTGCCTGTATATACAGGAAATAAATGAAGGAGGTTTGTGATGATTAGCTGTATCTTTCTTATACAACCAGTATGAAGATGCACAAGAAAATTTGGAGAATGACAATGTTGAAGGTGTTTTTAGTAGACTCTGAATTTCTGCCTTCTGCTGCCATCTAACCATGCTCCACTGGCTTGTTCCTACCAGTTCAAAAGTTATTTCTATGAAAAACTTTACGTTTGTGGGAAACCTCATATGATGAGGAAACCAGGAAAGCAGTCTGCCACTAATACTGTGGGCAAAACCACATTTTTTCTCATACTGTAATACAGAAAAGTGCTATTTAAGACATTTGACTGCTTAGATGTCCATTGACTCTGTTAAGCTCTTTGTGGGGGGCATTCCTGCAATAGAAATTATTGTTTAAAAGTGGCTTTTTCCTGTAACATACTATGTAAGAAGGACAGTAAGCTGATGAGAGATCAGTCTCTTCGGAGCAGAGCTGGTGTAATGCCTGTTAGCTAACAGATGACCAAAAAATTCCAGGTTTTATGAAAAGTTGGAACAGTTATGATGATGCACTTGGCTTTGTCTCTGTGCCCCTCTCCACTGCCCTCTGTGGTGACTGGCCCTGAACAAGGGCTTCGTTGTTATCTTACCCATTGGCAATCTGGGTCCTGGACACAAGACCTCTTGTGTCGCGCTTTGCACTCAACAGGAATACCTGCTGTGCCAAGCCTGAAGCATTGGGGTTTGGAAAAGGCGACTTCCATGGTGTTGCCTCGAAGCGTGGGTGGAAGCTAAAGCTTAAAGGTTAAACAGCTATGTACTAATTGACGTATCTAAACCAGTGGTGGTTGGCTTCCGTGTGAGGATGAAAGGCACTCTGTGTGCAACGGAGAAGCAAAAGATCAGAGTTAGTATGCAGTCTTGGGAACTGTGGGAGGGTTTATTTCATTTTCCTCTTCAGGGTTTTCTTAGAGAAAGGTAAGTGAGGTGATTAGTGTGTGGGAATGCTAGCTTCAGATGTGGGTCTCAATTATCCCCCCTGCGCTTGTAGGAATAGGAATTAATGCTTCTGAGGTATTAAGCTGAGTTCTGCAGTTATCCTTCATGATCATGAAGGGGAACCCGATCAGGCCATGGAGGCAGGGACTGAAAGAAGTACTATCTGCTTCCCAGCACTAGGATCTGGGTTCACCTGAGGTGGCCCAGAAGAGCAGTGGATGGCAGGGCTCCACTGAATATCCCAGGCTATGGGAGACTGACTACCCTGCTGACCAGCTGAGGGATTGGAGTCAGAGCAATGTACTCTTCCCCCGGGTTGTACTCATAGAGCAGAGGGGCTGGTGTTGGTGTTTATTTAGCATCAGTGCTTATGTAGGAAGACAAACAGTAAGGCAGCTGAGGGCTTTGATACCAGAGCTGTGATAAGTTTCCTACATATGCAAAGCTAGGTGTTCAGCAGAGAAGTGGGGAGAACGAAGATGCAGTTTCTTTCTGGATTTGCGTAGCCAGTTAGGTGTGTTTGAACAAAAAGGGTTTCTTGCTTTAGAAATGCTAGGAGACACGCAAGAAAAAACATGTTTTCTGGTTTCATGTGGGTTTGCAAAGCTGATCAGCCAAGGGCAGTTCTCCACTTAAAATTCAGATGTATTAGCATGGCTATAATGCTTTTGTGTATTATTAAAATGGTTCACGACTATGGAAAAACTTTGTAGAGTCAGCAGTGCATTTACTAGTGCCTGCAAATGGTGTGAGGCTCCATGGAAACATTAAAAATTGAAAACGCAACCTGCAGAGATCCTCCAATGCTGGCAGTATGTGTGCAAGAAATTTTCAGACAGTTTTAACAAGATGACATTGTACATAAGTGAAAGATGTATAGCATTGATGCTTTTGTAAATACGCTTAGTTGACTAAGGACAAAATTTGTCCTTAACAGAAGAACAGATCTTCTGTAGTAAATGCTATTTGCTTTTATTGGGATGGTAGATGCACAACTGTTACCCTAGGTGAATATCTGGGCATCCATTGCTTTGAAGGATGGGGGTTAAAAAAAGCAAGAGGTCCTAGCTCACAGCTTGGTTAGGCTCTGGTCAGGTGCAAAGTCTAGGGACCAAATGTTGCATGTGCCTCCAAGACCCTAGTGGGTATGAAAACAGGAATGCTGTATTTTAGCTGGGCACACAGAGGAGGCCTAGAATGTGAACACTGCTTTCATTCTACCTGACTGTACAGGACTTCAATGTGCACTTTTCTGTATTCATGTTTTGCTGTATATTCTGTATAATTGATTTTTTTTTTTCCCTTTGGAATGAGCTATGGAACATTGCATTGCTATTTATTCATTCACACTAGCTTTTGTTTCTTTGTTTCTTTCCTTTCCCTTTTCCCCTAGATCTATCAAGTTCAGAAGGTAGGGCTTGCTCTCCTTCATTCTTGTTTGCATGTGTGTGTTCCCATGTCATGAGTCTTGCTAGCATTTCAGAAAAACCTCTTAAGAATGGAAGATGCACAGCAGGCTTTGTATTTCTATGCCATTCCCTCCCATAGTCTTGTGGAGTGGATAATAACGGGGAGTGGGGGAAGATGACCCATGTAAAATGTGTCTGGTCAGGCACTTAATATAATTTTTTCTACAGACTGTTTGGCAAAGAATAAGCAATGAGCAGAAGAGTAATTTGGCAAACCAGCCATCATAGGAGAGTATGGTGGCTCCATATGTCACCAAGAACCATGCAGACATTTGTGTGTTGAAGGCCAAGTGTATTGCTGAAAATATTTCAGGCCTGGCAAGCATCTAACAGGTGCCAGCAGGAAGAATGACTTTCAGATGACTTTGTTTGCAGAAAGTCACTGAAGTAAATCAGGGATGCTGTGTTTGAATTTGAAATCTTTCACTAAATAAACCATATGGTCTTTCTTCCAATGTGACTTAAGCATTGTAAATGCTTTTATATTGTTAAATCCTCTCTCACGTCAGTTTAAAGTCATGATCTCTTCCCTCCTCCCAGTTTCCTTCTCATAGTTCCAAACGATGGCAAAGATAATAGTAATCACAATAGCTATAACTGAGGTCATTTGCGATGTAACAACAGAGCTTTGGGTTTTGTGTTACAATGTGTGACTGTTGTTATGCTTCCAGCATGTGAACTGTGTGGTACCTAGAAAGAAAAATAGCTCCAAAGAGATTTTGCAGGGAGGGAGAAAGCATGTATTTCTTCAAGCCTGCCATTTTCTACCTTATTGAATATTCCTTTTTCCTGATATTTTTATTGCTTGCTGAATGAGAAATTTGTCCTAAAACCACAGCCTGTTCGTTTTTGTTCTGGCACTCCAGCAGCCTTAACTGCATGTTTCACTCACGTGACCTAGCAGTGTGTGTGCTTCTTGGAAATGCTGTTTTCTTCTTTTAGTGCATGTGTATATGAAGATAGCTCCTCAAATCATGTGCTCCGGTATTTAATCCTGACCCCATCAATTTGGCAACAAATATATCTTACTCTTGTTTTTATTTGTGGAGTTGACTATGGACTGAGTGACTCAAATTAACATCTGCCCACGGATCAACAGGCTCATTACTAGTTTCTATAAAGAAGATTGATTTAATCTTCTGGTACATACACAGCCTCATGGGAGACAAGGAGGCTGTTTACTGTTGCTGTCCTGACATGGATGAGAAGATAAGTGGGTTAGCCTCACAACATCCCATAGCGAGTTTGCAAGTCTAGCAGTTTCACTGTCACTTAGTGAGCAAATCTGATCTGAAATTCTCTCTCAATGGTATTAATGTCATTAATCATTTAATTGTAGTATCACTTTTCAGGGTAGAAGGGAACTTGAGTCTGGCAAAGGCCTCTAACTAAAGACCAAATGAACAGATAAGCACAATTTCTTCCTTTAACCCATGTGGCCATTCAAGCCAGGCCCCTTGGGGCAGAACAGAACAGTTGGTTAGAGAAAGAAATGGGAAATGGCTGAGGGGGCAAAATACCTGAGGCTTCAAATGCTGCCAGTTCAGTCCAGCATGAGATGTGCTGTTTAAAAGATTATAACTTAAAATAGTCTCAAGGCAAAGCCATTCATTAACATTTTTCTTTAGGGGATATTAAACATGTAGCTATGTAATTTTAAGTGGTGGAGGAAATGACTGTAAGTGGAACTTAACTTGTGACACAACAAGTCTTTTAAGGGGTATTTATCTCTCTCTCTTGCAAAACTGAATTCAGAAGCATATGTCAGAAAGTGAGGAGAGCAGAGGGCAGGAAAAGGAAGCAGCAGACCTTGCAAAAATTATGAGCATGTTTATGAATCCTTCCTATGTGTAAGAAAGGATTCTCCATTTTCATAGTATTTTTAAATTGATTTCTAGTGTTAGAAAATGTTATACATCTCTTAGGGGGAGGAAGAAGCCTCTAATAAGGCCTTACCTGACCTGATGTACTACAAAGCATATAATCTGTAGGTTCTGATCATGTACACAGTCTTGACTGGCTGGAGTTCATATAATTTTCAGGGGTCATTTTCAGGATGCGATGTTCATAAAATGTGATTTTTATAACAGGCTGCTGTACATGTTATGCATCTGCCTGGAAGTAACTAGTCTGAGCACTTGTGAGGAAGTGTGTAATGCTTGAAGAAACAATGGTTCATGTCATTCACTCTAATTTAGGAGAAATTTCACTTGTGTCTAATTTGGCTAGGCATTGTATAGGGGTGTTAGATGTATTTGAGCATACACTGAGAAGCTTTGCAGGGAAAGCAGAGGGGAATGCTTCCCTGTTCTCATAGGGATGTGGTTAAAGAGCTTGTTGAACTGTTGTTTATTTTCCTTGTTCCAGAGAGATGTTTGCATAGTACTTAAATCTGCAATGCAGTGAATTTATTTCCTGTTTTCAAATTACTGGCCTAAAAACTTACTTATTAGGAAGAATATTAGAAAATGGGATTGCTGTGAGCTCCTGCCTTTTCCCAATTTGACCCCAAAAGTGACAGTATTTAAAGATCCTTGTACAGTTTGGGCTATTCAGGATGTATAATTAAGTACCCTGCTGCCTATTCTACTTCATAACAGATTTTCTTCTCTCCAGACCTGTTAAGATGAAAATGAAGATGACCTTAGCATGAAAATAATTTTGTTGTTCAATGAGGAAGAACTCTGAAGTGGGAATAAACTGATACAGTATCAAAGAACACAGTTGTTTGTTTAGTTTATTAATAAATAGTGAATGAGGGTTTTAAGGGTGAAAGTAAAATTACATTAATACCATTGAGCGAGTGCTAAATGCAGAGTATAATATAGAACAGGTTTCTGATTTTTTTTTTGATTGTTACCTAAGGTTTTGACTGTTGATACTCCTGCCTCCTCAAGCCTCTAGGAAAGCTGGCAAGTACAGGCTTGTTTTTTCCACAAATACATGAACCTCAAAGCAAATAATCTAATTTTTTCTAAAATACTTATTATGCTTCCTTAAGCAGGATTTCCATTTGCCAACTACTGTGCTCTAGGCTGGTGATTTTTCTTCACACAGGAATGTTATGGTCACCATTATAAATGCAAACTTCCTGAGACTAGATTTGAAGTGTGTATTTGGGGAGGAAGAAGAGTCCTGCTAAACTTGCGGATCTTTGAAAAATTTGCTGTCTGGTGGAAATGCAAGTTCATTGGAAAGTTCCCAATGTTGTGCAGAGAAATTATGAACTGAGAAGTGGTTCAGAAGAGGCAGTCTACTAAGAAAATGCATGGCATTTGGTACTGAAATGCAGAGAGCTTTCCAGTCTTGCCTGCATTGGTGAAGCATGTCTTCTTCTATCCTTGTTGGTGATACTGCCAAGGCAGTTGAAGTGTAGGCAAAAAGCCTCATGCTCTGAAAAGGAGCACTGGGAAGTTCTGAATACAGCAAACAAGAATGCATGGAGATTAGTTGTATTGTATTCAGCTTGTCTTCCAATTTTGGCAAATCTATATGGTAAACATGATTTGACAGCATTTTTCATCCTGAAAGTGTTCTGTGTTCAGATCACTTGTAATGAGACTTGACTTAAATGGGTCAGGAATTCAAGACTCATTACACTCCTTGGTCCTGTCCCCACAGCACTGGTTTTGTTTGCACTGCTGGGAAAGAAGAAGCTGCCGAGTACCCTGGCCATACCCCAAACACCCCTTTTCCCTTGCCAGGCAGCTTTTCCTGGGCACGTGCTGCAGAGGGCTCTGGGGGCACTCAGCACAGCTTTTCCCTGGCATGTTTGTGTGTGTGTAGCTGTGTGGCTTGGCCAAAACCTGGCAGTGCATATCTAAATGTTGGGTGTTTGCCTTTCTCATCTAAATTCTGTTTTTTCCTTTTTCTGTCTGTAGAAATATTATGGTCTGGATACTAAATGGGGAGACATCGAGCAATGGATGGTAGGCCTCAATCAATGTAGCTAAGCAACTTTTACATGTTGAAGTTTTGTATAGTTCATAGAGTTTGAAATACCACAAAGTAGGCATTTTCATGTATTGGAAACATGAATTCCACTCCTATCACAAGGATTCTTGCAGTCCACATCAATACCTGAAATGTGGCTTACGATCAGCTTAAAACTGGCAAGGGTTTGGTTGAGCCATCTCTTTTTACAGACCTCTGTCTCCACCCTGTCACTTGAAGATTAGTTTAGCATATAGACCCAATAAAGCCAGCTGTGACACAAGGAATCTACGTACTCATTTTGCTTCTTGTGGATTTTGTTACAATTTGAGTCTTCTCACATCTGTCTTCAGTTAGATTTTGGGCAAGTTTTATCCATGCTGCTTCAGTTACTTCTACTTACTGGTCCAGGGGCACTGTTCACATGCATTATTACTGCTACGGTGCCAATGCTTGCTTTTTCCAGAAATGCAACGTACTGGATTTTACCATTAGCTAAGCCAGTGAAGTTGATACCAGATATAGACTTGTCCATTAGCAACATCGGACTGTTTTAACACCCATTATATAAGATGAAGAAGTTGCTAAAGGGCTGGAAGCCAGTGGCTTCAAATGTCTTTCAAACATAAGTGATTTCATAAACTTACTAATGATGCCAGATGAAAACTGTTGTTTGTGGCCTTGCCCTACAAGCTGAGAAGTGCACACTGAAAAAGGCAAAACCAAACATCTGACTTCCAGTGTGGAAAATAACTTTTCAAACTCCCTGGCTTCCTTGACCCTTGATAATTAATGGGCATAAATGCTGGTTTGCTCTGTGCCTTCTTGAAAGCCTGCTGCCATATGGACCAACCATCCACCCAAGATGCTCCAATCTCATGGATAAACTATTAAGTCTCTTCAAATCCTTGCTTGGTGAGCTTAGCTCCACCTTACTAGCAATGCCCTTGCTTAGAAATCAGTTCACCTGTGAGAACCATTAACTACAGCATTGAAACTTTTTTTTTTTACCCCTCCTGTGTTCTATCACTGTTTCTAAACTCCCTGTAAAATCAGTTTGTTAAAATCAGTTTGTTGAAACATAATACATCCTACAGCATTTCCAGCATTAACACAGCCTTTGGCCTGCAAAAGGCAGTGATGCTGGTGTGTTGCAGAGCACAGGTGCTTTTGGTCTGAAGCAAGGGGCCAGGCTGTGCCCCTCTGGGATACTCACTAGAGAGAGACCATTGCCCTGCCACCTTATTTCAAATAGAAGATTCTTGAGATTTATTGTGAAGGACTGCAAACTGGAAAGCTTAATTACAAAAGCACTGTAAGTATACTGATTCCCAGATGTAGAGAGATGCACTTGAAACATTTTTTTTGAGATAGTAATAAGGGCATCACTGCATACAGTTTTCTGCAAAAGTAATAAAAGTGTGTAGCAGAATAAAACAGAGGGTAAGAAAGTTGGGGTCACAAATGAGGGCAAAAGGGTTTTTCTGACTTGACAGGGTGTCACCTTCCATTGTTTGGTTTAACCTTGCTGACTCCTATACATTGCTCAAGTTCACTGTGTCTTTCTGATAGCGCTCTGTTGGTGTATCTGTCCTTTCAACACTTCACTCTTTTTTTTTTTTTTTTTTTCCTTGCTGCCTTGGTAGGAAGACAGTGAGCGTTACTCCCGTAGAGCCCGAAGAAATGCCTCGGTTAGTATCTACTTTTGCTTTTTCTTTTTAGCTAGACACTTCAAATTAAGAAAACAGGCATGTATAAGGCAGTTCCTTTTTAAAAGAAAAAACAAGCCCCCCCCCACCCCAGGCAAGTGAAAACACCAAAGCCACTTCCTGACTTCTCTGCCCCTCTCTCCAGTCACTCCGGGGAGCTTTTGCAAATGTGCTAGAATAAAGGGGGGCAGGGGGTGGAAGGTGGGGAAATAACCTGCTTGGAATGTTTAATGTTTGTTTATTCAGACAGTGGGCCAAGAGCATAGCAAGGTTGTCATTTGTCCTGTAGTGAAATGCCTGACAGCGTTTCTTGGTCAGGGTATGATTTAATTTACTTTCTGCTTATAGTTTTAATGCAATTCTTTTTTAAAGATATTTATTTTGTATGTCTTTTCTTTCTTTCTGTACCATCAAAGCCATTGGCATTTACCTCACTGCCTGTTACTTGTGTTCTTTTCATTGTTTTCTTGTCTTTATACTTTCTTTTGATAGGCTTCGGATGAAGATGAGCGCATGTCAGTGGGTAGCCGTGGAAGCCTGAGGGTTGGTAAATTGTACAATTTAAGTGTGCATGTGTGTGTACTGATGTTGCTGTCCCCCTGTACCACCAGCCTGGTTATAGTACTCTGATAATGCCCTTCCAAGGTCTTGACGTGTTCTATGTTCAAGGCATATGGGTTTGTTTGTGGTCCCCCCCCCCCCCAAGTACATGTAGGTCAATAATTCTTTCAACCAGGGGAATTGTCAGATTTGTATGCACGGTGCAGGAACACCAGCAGAGCATGCGACTCTGTAGAAACCTTTCTGGTAAATGCTGTTCTCCGTTACTGCTGCAGGAAGTACTTAGCCAAAACATTAGTATATGCAGTTTTTTCTTGTATGCACCTGTAAGTTCCCCTGTTTCATTACTGATATTGAGAATTTGGGAAGAGAAAGTGCTAGCTTACTGCATGATCAATGTTTAGCTCAGGAAACCAAAAGTAAATTATCAGTGAAAATGAGTCTTGAGTGCTGTGGAATTGCATGTGAACGCTCTCCTCAGAGCTGCTTTAGAGATGCTTGAAATTAATCTGCAGACTTGAGTTTTGTGGAGGGAGCGATTAGTAGAGCAGAGTGCTGTAGTGCACCAGTACTCATCTATAGAAAAAGTTCATTTTTTTCCTCAAAATATCCATACAGTATTTTTTCCAGATAATACACCTGTGTGAATCTTAACTCCATTCTAGCATAGATGTAATTAGCTCTTGTAATTGCGAAGACAGTTTAAGCAATTTAGTAGTTGTGAATGGCTAATGCTACTGTCTCAGCATGTGTTGATAGTCTTCAGAAGATGATCAGAGCTTACTGCTTCTGAGACCTATGGAGAAGCATTCAGCTAACCACAAAACTGAAACAATCCATAACAGCGCTATGGAGGCAGCTCTCGGCAGTCCTGACCCTGATTCAGCTGTGACCAGTTTGTGTTTGGAGTCATTTGTGTTGAAAAAGGTTGTGTTTGAGAAGAATTTGTTCTTCTACAGATATTGTTCCTAACTCATAAGTAGTGCTAGTTCTGTGGTTAAGCTGGATGATCATTTGTATTTTTATAGAACAAGAAAGACCTGTATCATTCATAGCAGGATCTTTATTTGTAATCCTTGGTTTCTGGCTTCTTTGGAGATTTCATGTCATACAATTACTGTTTTTTTCCTCCTTAAAAAACTTGCTAGTAACTATCTAGGCTAGAACTAGCTTTTTTTCCTGACAAAGTATCCACCAAGGAACAGGACTGAGTAAAACGCCTCATATGCCTCTAGAAGAGTTCTGGAAGATGGTGGTGGGGGGAGTTACTACTGCAGAGCCTGCTCAATGATTCCTAACGGAGATCACTGTAAGATAGCGTAAGATGTACTTAATTTTAAGTGTTGCCTTGTTCCCTTTTTAGTGGAATCCTTATTACTACTTATGAAATGCTGTTAAAATCTTTAAGACTTCAAACTTATTCAATTGCTTTTCCAAGGTAGAAGGTGCCTTAAAACTCCAAAGATTCAACAAAGAAAAGCTTATCTTCATAGCTCAATGTGAAAACCGATGTTTATTTTACTTAAACTTGGACATGTCTATGAAAGTGTGTTTTGGAGGGGAAAAATCTCTAGATCAGTTGAAATGTCAATTCTTTCTATTTAGAAGGTGATTACAATACAAATAGGTTGTTTAACTGTGGCTATAACAGCGTGTCCCTTGATACGGCCACATGCAAGTACACTGGCACTGTATTTATAGCAGGAGCCCTGTTCATCTGAAATACCTTCTGTTCATGGAAACCCACTACTGATTCCTTTTGATGTGTTTTTGTAATATGATCCTGCATTTTATTGTTCTGTATTTAAACAGTAGAAGCCTTGCATTCTGTTTCCTCACCATCCCTTGAGAAGAAGCTTTTCTGACCCCTTTTTTCCCCAGAGCAGCCAGTCTCTGGGCTGCCAGCGTGCCTTCAGGCTGCAATAACTGCTGCTGGTCTGGTGAACAGTGGTCTCCAGATGGTTTATGGGATGGCCCATAAATACCTAATACTTTTGCAAAGAATATCCTTTTCTGACAGAAGGATGTGGTAGAAACTTTTCACCCTGGTGTTTCTAGTGATGTTGCACAGACATCATAAAGTAGCGTTTGGTGAATATTCTTATGTAAGCTGACACTTGGGCATGCACAGGAAAAGAGTTTTGACAGAGCTTCCTTCCCCGATCCAAGTGTCACTGGGATTGTAGAAGAAAGAAAATGTTTGCTAGTCTGAACTGAAATTGACCCTTATACATCTTCTAGTTGTTTTATTCACAATGAATTGATAGAACATACATTGATCATTTTCCTAGCGTGGGCTTAAAGTAGATGCTTTTAATAGTTTGACCACATCTCTCTCTGGCTATCTCTGAGGGTTTGGCTCTTGCTGTGTGTCTCTTCAAAGCAACAAAGTAAAAAAAAAAATCCTAAAAAAACCCTAAAAAATTACCTCTAAGGACTAG
This sequence comes from Pelecanus crispus, assembly GCF_030463565.1. Classification (NCBI taxonomy): domain Eukaryota; kingdom Metazoa; phylum Chordata; class Aves; order Pelecaniformes; family Pelecanidae; genus Pelecanus; species Pelecanus crispus. The sequence continues at coordinate 41,863,935 of NC_134647.1, read as the reverse complement.
AGTTCAGTTTGGCTTCTGAGCTATTTTAGTGTGAAGAAAGCACCAAAAATATTGCCTTGTGTCCACAAAGGATTTATAAATGTAGTCAGTCATCTCTTTTTTTTGGATATTTGAAGGCTCCTTCCATAGTTGCAGGATGCCATTGTAATTGGTCTACAAGACTTCCATTTTCTGAAAATTGATGTTACGTCTTTGGCAGTCAGGCTCATTGCACTGTGGAGGGCTGATGGTGTTAGGGGTTGCTTTTTGAAGCTATGCTTCTTTTCTGTACAGAAAGTTTTCAATTAAATGAGCCAATATCAGAAATGTATTTCTCCCTAAAACTTTACCACCCTACTAATCTGTGTGGGTTTTACTCTCGATTTTTTCCTGGAATATTTTCTAAGTGGATGTCTGAACTGCAGGCACCAGAGATCTGCTGAGCTAACTTTTGGGGAGCTGGCCTGGATGCTTCTGGCAGAGCAACCATCAACATGGACTGTAAAACCACCTGAGATGTGGATTAGACCTGGCTAGCAAACTGATTTAAGCTCCACAGCTGTGACTATACTGCAAACAGCGGCCTAGTGTGTTGATATAGTGCTAGCTTGAGTATATGTCCACCTCCTGCAGGCAGACCTTCAGCTGTGATGAAGGGGCATCTTTAGCTTTTCTGTGGCACATCCTGAACCCATCAAAGTGTTCTGCCTCTCTTGTTTCAGAAGTTCTGCAGCTTGGTTCTTTATCACACAGTTTTTTCCTAGGGAAGCCCAGTAACATCATCCTGGGTTTGTTGAGAAACTTGAGCTTCTCTTCAGTCTCTTTTCTACTGCAGGTGTCCTTCTCCCACTTCACAGCTGGCTGTCTCTAATCTGAGATCATCCAGCATGAAATACTGTTGTGTTATTAATCACTCGTGATGGAGTTGGTGCATTTTCCTTGTTCTGTTCGCTTGACAAAGTTCCTGACTCCTGGCTTTGTGCAAGAAGTCCTGCATTATCAAAGTTCTGTAGGTGGGATTTACATCTCTCTGTTTGGTTTTTTTTGGTTTTGTTTTTTTGTTTGTTTGCTTGTTTTGTTTTGGCGGATTCTTTTGATTGCCATAACTTGCTTCAGTGTTTTCTTTTGTATTCTGATTTTTCTTTCCTCTCATGCCCTGACAGTCTCATTTGGAATATGCAAGCACCTACCCAGTGGTGAGAATATTCTGCAAGTTGCAGTGTGTGTTTAAAAACTAATCATGAAGAAGCAGCTAACCTCAATTGCGATAGCTGATCTGAGATAAGGGATGATCTAAAATGATCCTGAGGCACTTTGTGGTCTGTGATGTAAAGATGCTACTTCCCTGCCTGCTGCTCTGACGCAGTTCAGATGAAAAGTGCTGAATGATTAGAGAGCTCTAACGTAGGTCTAGTTCAGTAGTTATCATAGGACAGAGCAGAATAGCTTTTGTTTCCCTGAACAGACTTTTTCTGTTACAGTCTGTCCATCATTTGACCAGGTACATCTGGTTTTATTTCGGCATAAATCTGGAAAGGAAAAAAACTCTCACAAACTCACTCTGAATAGACCTGGCAAAGGTGACAGGACAAATACGCTGCCTACCAAAGCTGCAGCTAGTGTATTGAGCTGTTACCTTTGCTTTGGAGGATAAAATCAAACTCTGTAGGTAATAAGAAGACAGGAACAAGTATTTGCATTGAACACATTGAGATAAAGCTGACTCTTGGAAGAACAGAAAGGGCACGGAAGGGAGAATGAGGACTGGGACTTTAAGCTCAGTTTAAAAAATTTCCTTGTACTCTTAACAGTGCTGTCTTGTGGTAGCGCTGTGTTGAAATAGAGGTGTCAGTTTCTGCAGAAAGCAAACTGTGGGAAGCAGTTTTATAGACTCTAGCTTTTTCACTCCCCTTCGTTCCCTGTGCTATTTCAAATTAGGAGTGCAATGTATCTATTTGTGAGTGACCTATATACAGAAATAGTTCAAACACATTTGGATTTTGCAAGAATGTATTGATGTAGTAAGCATAGACAGCTGGTAGCTCTTTTAATTGACTTAACCCAGCAAGTGTGAGTGATTTTAAGTGTGGCTACTAAATTTAACAGTCCTATCATCACTTTTAACAATATTCTTTAATAACTGGTCATTTGACTTTGAGATTTGATTTTTTTTATGTGTGCTTACTGAGCAGTGTTGTGTAGACATGGAAGAAGATTGGACTGATGTTTTTGCATGTTGATATGCATGCCTGGCTGTGGATGAGTGCACAAAAACTCATTGATCTTTTCATCCTGCATTCTTAATCTCACTGCAGGCTGGATTAGAGAATGAGAGGACCAAAAAGAAGAACTACTCCAAAGCAGTATGTATCTTGAGTAACGTGTCTCAAAGAGGTTTTTGCATACAAAACCACTGTGAGAGGACAGGAGAATATGTGCAAGTATGTTGGCTGCAAAGGCTCACCAGCCTGATGTCAAGGATGTGGTGTAACTATCAGGACTTGTTAGGTCTGCAAGAATATTAAGTATCACTTCATCTGCAAAATGTGGTATAATCCAACACTTACCTCAGTGTTGTACCTAAAAAGCATCTTGAAAAACTCAAAACCTAACTTGAGCTTTAATATTACACAGAAATAGGTAATACTGATAGACTATATATGTAGTAAAGGCTGTATCTTTTCATAAAGGTAGTGTAAATCGAATATATATGTAGTAAAGGCTGCATCTTTTCATAAAGGTAGTTCTGCATAGTATCAATGCGTTACTAGCACCTGTACAAGTCAGGCACTACTTAGAGCACTTCAAGGCCAAACCTGGATTGAAGGTGAAGTGTAATGTGCTTTCACATGGTGAGGATTTTAGCTGAATCTCATGGGGAGCAACTCCAGGGAGTGAAAGAGTACACAAGAGCGGGCAGAGTGGTCTGCTGGTGCTGTGGAGGGAAGGCTACTCATTGCAGAAAGAGGTTGCCAGGCTGGGTTGGGGTTCTTCAGTACATCAGCAGAGAATTTTCTGAGAAGCAGAAGCTGGATGTGGGATTGAGAAAGAAGCCTGAAGGAGCACTATTAGCCACAGTCTAAGGTAAAAAGTGTCGCAAGTATAAATGGATATAATGGCAATGAGAAAGTTTTCTGCATCCATTAAAAGCAAGAGGAAAACACAGAAAAGAATAGGGTCAATTGCATAATTATGAAGGGAGAACACGTACAATCTGAGTATTTCAGCCTCCCCAGTATACAATTTTATTTGTTCCAGTTTTTGTGAAGCTTATGATCAGATGCTTAGTATGTTAACATAGCATAGAACAAAGGTCAGCGAGGTCTGATAAAATTGACCCTGCTCGTCAGGAGCTGTCTGGAGCATTTGCCTTCAAAAATATGCACTGGTGAAGTCTCTGGAGAGGATGGGTCATAGTGACAAGGGAAATGACCTGACCTATGGGGCTTTGGCTTGAAATCTGAAAGATACAGGGCAAATCAGATACATTTAGAAGTGTCTGAAATATAAAGTGACAAACACTTCACCTGGGTTTGTGGAAAATGAATCATGACAATTCAACTTAATTTCCCTAAGCAGGGTAATTATTTAAGGGCGTAAAGGAAAAGCATTATATGTGACTATAACTTGACTATAAGGCTCTTGGCATGTCTCTACGTGACATTAAATGAAACCTTGGGCAAGATCAAGTTTTTGTAAAAGAAATGCACAGTTAGTTGAGAAATAACTCTGTTAGAAAATGAGACAGCTGGAAAGGATCTCATCTGGTCTATTCCCATCTAAGACAGCATCATCTGTTTTTAAAGGGGAGAGCAGTTCTACAGAAGTCTGTATTGCCTAGCTGTCTAAGTACAGGGAGTGAAGGCAGTTTCGTGCAAGGTTATGCAAGAATGCATGCAAGAATAAAAATACTGATGATGAATAGGAGACAACTTGTCAAAACTGAGTAATAGTAAAAATAAATGAGGAATACCACATTTGAGAAAAATGAAATACACTATTGCAAAGTAAGGAATTCTGCACAGGAATGGTTCAGATAATGATCTGAGGTTACATTTAGTCAGTATTACCTTGCTGAAAAAAGGCAAACTTAATTCATGTGTGTAGTAATGAAAGGGGCAGTGGAGGTAATTGGTCTGTATGGTGCTATTGAGCCTGCAGCTGGATTGTTGGCTTCAGTTGCTGAAGATTAATTTTAACCATTCTTCAGGAAAATGGTAGAGGATTTCAAGGAGCCTGAAAAAAACCTAGTAAAACCAGGAAAGAACCCAAACTGTATGAGAAGGCTATAGCAGTGTTTCAAATCAGTTCTTCTTGAAAAAAGAAACTGGATGTTGGCCCTCCGTTTGTGGTGATCATATTGCATTTCAGTAGAGAATCTAAGCTTTTCCCAGAAGTTGCTTTACCAGCTTGGGTCTAAACTAGTTTTGAAGTTAATTTGTTTAATTTTTCATGGAAGCCACTGTATAGTAGATGATAAATATTTTGCTTGGAAACTGATTCAGATTGCATTTAGTGGATTTTGATTTTGTGAATGCATTAAAACTTGGACTTCAAAGCTTAATTTGAATAGAAATTCTAATTAAATTTCCACTAAAAAAGCCCACCCCAAATACACAGGGTGCTTCCTCATTTTCGATGTTAAACCAGGCCGCATTGTGAATTGATTGAGAAATCTGAACTTCTAATGGTATTGATTGAGGTGACTTTTGGGTCTATCCTCTTTTCTTCAACATCATGTTTCCAGACTAAAAACTGCATCGTAGTAGTGATCATTTCACTTTATTCCTGACCCTGCTGCCATAGGGACTTGAAGCACCTCACCCTTCTTGTGAAACCCTTGTTCTGAGCCTGTTTGGTTTTTCTCCTTTGAAAGAAAACACCTTAATGACAAGGCAGGCTATTGAGCATGACAGAGCACAGCTGAACCCACTGAAATCTCTTGTTAGTCTCTGGACTGCCACACAAAATACTGGGATGTGGCAGATGGTCACGGTCTGGGTTTAATTTTGATGTAACTGGGGAAAGCTAAAAAGAAGAGATTTCGTACAGCATTGCATGTTTACTAAACTGAATTTCTCAGTTTCTCTCTTAGAATTAATTATTTTGCTACAATTTACTGCTTTTTAATTGCTTAGCTGCCAGAGGTGTAAGTAACTACAGTGATAAACTTCTTTTATTGTATTCTCATCTTTAGTGCCCCCTTTTTGTCCTGTGTTCCCTTCAGAGAGCATTTGAACATGCAGGTGCTATAGTGCAGTAATAACAGGGGAAGCAAAAGTGTTCCTCAAAAGAAAAACAAAAAAAAGGGTCGAAAAAGGCAAGCAGCAGTATCCTTGACGTTTTTGGCTGGTACACAGGCACTGGCAGACACACAAATGTTCATGTCCTCATGTTTGAAATCATGACCTAATCCTGCACTTCTCCTGTTCCTGGTGTATCTGTGAAAAGTTCTGTCTCTGCCTTTGCTTTTTGTAAGTGATGACTTTTGCTAAAAATTCCCTTTTGGGTCTGTGTCAATTTTTTTCTCTTTTTTTTCTTTTTCTTTTTCTTTTTCTTTTTCTTTTCCTTCCATAACAGACCAATGGTTATGAGGAAGACGTGTATGGATCATCCCAGAGTAGAAAGTCTAGCAGGGTTAGTAGATGATTTATATTGCTATAAAATCTATTGCTCTATGTAATGGGATTAAAGCTAATGAGCAAATTCTTTTCTGTGGTAAAGCAGGTTTTTCCTGTCTTGCATATTGTGTGTTTTGCAGTTTGTCAGATGCAGAGGTGCAGCAATAAGCTGTCTTAAAGAACCACCCCCCCCCAAAAAAAAAAAAAAAAAAAACCCAAACCACCCAACCCCACATGTCTCTGAATTTGGTACAAGTAGAACTTGGAACCCAGAACTGTTTAGCTTGTAAACAAAATTGGGTAAAAGTTAAATTGTGACAAGAAATAGTTTGGCAGCACCTGGCGTGGAGGATTTCCACGTGCTGGACAACAGAACAATTGTTTTCCAGCCTGTGCAACGTGTTCACGTCATGCTCTAACACTGAAACTCCCAAGCTTCACCTAGAATTTAGTCTATGTCTTGAGACTTGCATATGTAGAATGGACTTTGGATTTTGAATTTTCCCCAAATGTATGTTGTTTATTTGAAGTTTGCTTAACTAAATGCTTTTTTTGTCCTTTATAAACTGTATCCTAAGGTTTCTGGAAACTTCCACAGAGGTGAACAGCCAGTGCGTTACTACTTAGCTACTTACCATTCATGTACTTTTATTTCTAGAAATAGTCTTGCAAAAAAAGCTTAATTACTAACTCCATTGTGTGTATGTGGGTCACAGTGTTCCCTTCTGTTCCAGCACAAGTGTTTTGTGTCAATTATAGGAATTAATTGTCCTGCTTTGTTAAATATTGGGGTTTGTGCAAATTATTTAAAGGTATTGTATCAAGCAGAGCGACTTTGGGGGGCAGGGAGGCGAACTGTTTGGTGGTGTTTTTTTTTTCCTTGCCTTTATTTTAACAAAGGCAGACAAAAGCTCAGAGCCTGTTGATCTTTATGCTATCAAGGCTTCTAAAGAAATTTAGTGGTATGCAGACTAAAGCTCTATGTTTAGGGGAAAAATAAACTACTTTTAAGACTCCATTTAGCTAAGTGTTTGAGCAATACTTGCTCAACATGGGATAGGCTTCAGTGAGTTACTTTGTAAGCATGAAGTTAAGCAGGCGCTTGTATAAGTGGTGAAATGGGATCTTGTATTTCATGCCCATTTTAAATTGTTGCTTCCATATGGTTTTATGCATTTAGCTTGTATATGTGGATAAGAGAAAATTAAATACCGATGCTTAAACTGTTAAGAAAACAGTATATCCTGTTGTTGGCACTCTTGCTGAACCACTTGACAGTTTTGAGGAACTTTGTTATGTAGTGCTTCTGACAAATGATGTTCTTATTTTTTAATGACATACTCCAGAGCTCCAAGTACTGCAGGAAAAGCAAAATATCTGTAAGAAAGTCATCCAGGGAAAAGAATTTATTTGGTTTCCATTTAAATAATTTAAAATCATCTTGGTATTGGGGTTTGTAGCATGGAGGTTTAGTGTATGTAGAGCATAATTACAGCAACATCATTAGTTTCTTGCTGTTTTCATTACTAAGTGTAATTCAGATTAATCATTATTTAGAAGGGGAATGAGAGTTTGGTGGGGACTTGGAGTAGCTGATACTCCAAAACTAGTTGATGCCAGTCCAGCTTCCGTTCACCTTTAGGAATACTCTCTCCAAAAACCCCAAACCTAACTGTAAAGATTGCCAAAGTGACAACAAAAAACAGAAGAGAGGCAGGGTTCTTCAGGTCAGGAAGTGATGAGTCTGCTGATAAAGTAGTTGTTTCCAGAATAGGCGTCCAATTTTAAGTTGCAAAATGGAGTGATGTCCACACGGAGATCAGCCTCTGTACGCTGTACTTGCAATATCACAGGTTGATTCCTTAAAAGTTAATAATGCCGTGTGCCTAAGTAGTCCATGTGTGGATTACAAACTCCCTAAGTGGGAATGAAAGTAATTTCTTTAAGCTCAGTTCAGTTTATTCAGTTTTATTTTCAGTGAAAGTCTTTTTTTACTGGCATTCAGGAAGAGTGAGGCAGAAAGGGAGCTAAACTTTTGAGGTTGGACAATGATTTATCCTCAGTATATACCTGTGGGTGTTGTGTCTTATCCACAGATCTGTTTGCCTGCAGTGACAGAAGTTCAGTGTCAAGAACAAACAAGTTTCTTTTTAATTTGCCACAGATCTCCCTCATTTGTAAATTGAGTTAACACCTACATAGTTTATAGTGATGATGCAATTACTAGTTAAGGCTTGTCAGAAAGCTGAGTAATTGCTGACTGCTAGAAGCAGAGTATCTTGGTTATCTAGACCTCCGTAAGAAATGACCAGAGAAGCAGGATGTTAGAGAACAGCTGTAAAGGGAGGTGCTGGAGTATAGCAAAGAAGGTGTGGAGCTCTTTCAGAGCAACCATTCCCACCAGTGTGCACGCATCCATGGGAAAAGAAGGAATCTAAACAGTGCCTAGGAGGTCTTTGAAAATACCTTTGCAACTCGTGTGTTGTTGCAGGGCTAGTTACAGGAGACTTGAGCGAGCACAGAAGTCATTTCACAAGGGCGGGTATGCAGGGAGGTAGCGTTTCCTCCCTCACCTGCACGCTGGCTGCAGCAGCCTGTGCTCGCTCCTAAGCCTGCCTTCCTGGTGTGGCTTTAAACCCTGCCTGCTTGGCTCGGGGCTGCATCTGTCCCTGCTGCGGCAGACTACCTATTTTATCACATTTTACATGTGCTTTTAGGCTGCTGTTTTTCAGAAAAGAAGGAAAATACAGTGTCTTCCTAGTATGCCTGTATTTTTCTTGATTCCTTTGGCTTTGAGATGCATAATGTCTTATATATGGATTTCCAATCTGCATTGAAAACAGACCTTGATTTGCAAATTAAAATATCCCTGTATCTTAAAAACAGCTGTTTATAACAATTTAAGTTGTTCATTATATATTGTTGCGTGCTTCTAAAGCTTTTGGGAAGCCAAAATAATGAGTTCAACTCAGTATTATAAATATCCTGCTGCTGTCAGCCTTCCTGCACCCTGTCAAGCCCTGCGTTCCAGCTTTGTGTTGAAGGGTTTGTGCAGCGGAAATTCTCACAGATAATAGACAACAGCAGAAAAGCTGAGCTGGCATCCTATGCTCCAGTACAGGTGCTGGGGGAAATGAATGGAGGTGCTGTATATCACACTAGATAAATAAAGTAGTATTTTGGAGGGTAAGGGTGATTTTAAGTCCACTGGAGTTGTCCGTCACTCACTATTGGTACTTTTGGTATTTAACTTGGAGTTGAATTAAGATCTTCCCACTCTTGGGGAGACCAAATAGGTGGACCGAAAGTGCAAGGTTGGCTAGATGCTAGGTAGGAAGCTGCATAAAAGCAGGTATTTAATTTAGGCAGTCTTACTTCTTACAGAAGTTTTTTCTTTGCATTCAGTCTTGCCATATCTGACAGTGGGCTGCTCACTTTTCCTGATGGGCACACCCAACAGTTTTGGTCCCTGGCTTTGCTCTCTGTCTCCCAGCAGAGTTGTCCTGACACCTTCTCCTGCATCTCTTGTGGGTTTAGCTTACAGGTTATAAACTCCGCAAGAGCTCAGAAGGAAGCTGACCTACTCTCTGACCAATATGTTTTTCCAGTGCTTGATGGGCGTGGCAATCTACTCTATTGTCCGCAGTGGTGGGACTGCACGTGCAAAGAAATAAGTCCTGTAAAGCAGGAGCCTGGGTTTTTAGGTATGAAGCTGTGATGCCGCCATTCATTCTGAGTTTGAGCTGGAAGCTACCATTTCCAGCATCTTGTGAAACAGATGTCTGTTCTGTTTTACAGAAGCTGGAAGTATGTTGATAAATACAGCTTCACTTAACTAGAGTTAGGATGAAACTTAGGTGCATGAGCTTTGGGAAATGGGGTCCATCTTCTTCCAAGTCCCATACAAACCATGTCTTTGCAGGATACTGTCATGCTGGGTCATAGCATTAAGAAGGGAGGAGGGGGTGTGAGGGTTTGAAGCCTTTTCAGTAGAAAATAAACAAAATGTGTATTCTGTGTGTAAGGTGCTGTAGGGATAAAGGAAAGGGCTTTTGTTTATTTAAAAAAATCTTTGTCTTACAAATGGAAAAGGCACACAATTTTCACACATCCTCCTATGTCTAATGCAGTTTCCTTAATGCAGTTATTTCTTCTTTTTGCAAAGACCACTTTGACTCCTTGCTATTTGCAATCACCTAATTTACTTTTTGCTTCTTATTTAAAGGAATTTAGCCTTTCATGTTACGAAGCTGAGTTATCAACGGGTTTTTTTGTTTGCTATTAATGCAGGCTTCCTACTACTCTGATCTGGGTCTTCACAACAGCGGCTATGCCTCCACATCTCAACCTTCTCCCCAAAATGGAAACTGGGTTTGTTGCCCTCTGGCTTTACCTGGCCTGGACTTGTTCTGACTTCATTTGGATAATACAACCTCGTGTACTTAGGAAGGAATTTGGACCAATTGCCAAGACTGTCTGTAGCTCTTAGTAAAACTTAAAAAAACAAAAACAAAACAGACCTTTTAAGATTGGAGTGAGTAATGGAAAGCTGTTTTAAAATGAGCACAATTCATTTTCCTTTGCTGCTCCTCCCTTTCCTACAGTTATTTTGTTTGCTTTTGGCTTCAGCTGGTCTGGAAAAAATAAGGGAAATCTTAATTATCTGAAGTTCTCTATTCTGTTTGAGGCAATTCTCTGCTGACCATGTCAGCCTAGCAAGCTTAAGACAATCCAGTCTGTATAAAATGAAATTACAAGCAAGTAATTCACAGACTGCTAGAAGAAAATCACTGAAGCTTCAAAATCACCCTGGAGGTTGGATTGTCCTCTGCGGGTGGAAGTCCAGCGCTAGCAAAGCAGTGCTTGAGCAGTGGTCTGCAGCCTGTCCTGCCCGACGGGGAGCAGCACGAGGAGATTGCCTGGTGCTCTGTGGTGGCGGGCGATTGGGGGCACTGCAGATGAGCGGGCTGACTTGCAGCAGCACATTGTCTGCAAGCTGTGGGCTGGAGACCACTGCTGGAGTATCTCTTGCACCTAATTATGCCAGATACATTGATACAGATACAGTGAACTTAATTGCTGCATCTTGTGAATGATGATTACTAACAGCAAAGGCATTTGTTTTATGGTGCTCTGACTTAACTACTCATAATTTTGTCCTGAATTACTTGGGTTTTCTTTGCATTTTTTTAATAATAGAATACATGAGAGATGATCTTTCAGATGTGTGAAACACTTAAAACGTATATCTGACAACACTTCTGTCTTTGTATGTAGCTTTTTCTGGCTTTGGTTGAAGTTAGGAGAAACACCATTTCTGGCTGCTATACACAAATGTGTGTGAGACAATAACAACTTAACAACCTAAAATTAAATTATACCATTTTGCTTTTGCATACAGTTGTGTCCTCCCTTCCTGTAGGAAACGCACGTGTCTGCCTGGTATTCTTAGTCTTTGGGAGTTGAGATCTAATGCTTTTATGGCGCAGATGACTAACACCCTCTGTACTGGGTTTCCTTCTGTTGTAGTTTAATAATCCTAATATCTTATCAAGATGGTTAATTCTGCTGTAGGCACCTTTGTTTCATTTTCTATGCAAAAAAGTTTTGTGCTTGTCTTCCTCAGCCCTCCTTGCTGTACAGCGATGCCCAGCCAGCCAGAAGTTACAGGGTTTGTTGTACTAATGCTCTAAACACAAATACCAAAGCCACTCACCTTCAGCCATGCATATGTTGTCTCTTACCTCTGTAGTTCCTGTTGGGTCCATTTATTTCACAGTTTGGTGTCTGATCCATCTGAATGCATGTGTGCAATGCTGTTTGTACAGACCTGGGTTTGCTGGTCCTTCCTTTTATTCCCGTTGGAACTGTGCAACCACTGCTCCTGGGGTTGTGATACTGCCACAGGCTTCTCTCTGGATGGAGGCGGTTGTCTTCATTTTGATTTATTAGCTGCAACATACAGGAGCAGGCCAGAGATAGGCAACATCAATTCTTTCTGGCTGTGTAACAGCTAACAAAACTCTGTTTAAAACATTTTTGTAGGCAATTTCCACTCTTCTTTTTTAACCTTTAAAATGAGCATCTCTCAGATTTTATTCTCAGTGCTTAAAGGCAGAGTTTCCTGTGTTTCCTGAGCCAGACATTTATGTGCTAAACTAGAGCCAGAGTCTTAGAATATGCATCTTCCTCCTTTTTTATTAATTGGTAAACTGGCTAGTAAGTGAAATTCATCAGGTGTAAGCGTGGGGATTCTCCCCGCCCCCCCATATTTTGCCAGCACCAGAAATGAAAGTTAAACAGATTTGGACAATGAGAATTGATGTAGCTGTTTTGTTGGAAGGCAACATAAACTGTTGAATTGATGATTGGGAGAACGGTTAGAAATGCATGACTAGGGGGTGGATGTCAGATTTTGCATGTGCCTTACGGCATTTCCCAGCTTACTGACTTCAGGTTGTGTTAGATCTTCACCTGCATGTCGCCTGTGGTTGCGTACAGATGTCCCTGTCCTTGCACATACTGCTCATTCCCCTATGTCCTTCGCGCTGCACCTTGTGAATTTGTGATGCTCCAGACTGAAATCAGAAACTAGGTCTGCCAGTCCTGTTCTGACTCTGTCTTTTAATTGTAGGCATCTGTGTATGACGAGAGTGTTTACAGTGGGAGTCGTCGGTATAGTGCCTCTAGTTCTCGTGCTGTAAGACGTTTTCTGCATTTCCCTGTTGTCCTGTTTCTGTCCTCCAGTAAACTGTGTGTACCAGAACACAGCCTTTTCTGGGCTGAGGAACACTTAAGATGGCCTGTGTGAGATTCATAGCCTGCTGCTGTACGCAAGAGTACGAGCACCGTTTCTGTGAGCTTCCACGAAATAATTAGTAGTGATTTATCTGCTGTTGTAATGCCTGGCCTCGACAGAGCCTGGCGCTAGGCACTTGCCTCCCCTGTGGCAAGGGGAATTCAGCTCTGCCTTGCACTTGGTTTGCAGGTAATACACCTTGGAAAGGCGGTACATAAAGCCCCTTCCCTCACTGAGACTTACTTCTTCTTTTGAAAACTGAGAATGGAACAGGTTTTATTAATAAATAAAATCACTTCCCCATTAGCACTTACCTGCTAGCATGAAGTAAAGGATTGTTGTGAATGTATGGCTTGCGTTGTTTTGTTTTTTTTTTTTCTTGGATTCTGTAGTGATGTCTCAGGCAACTTGTGACAATGTTTTCAAAATATATGCTCCTGTGAGTGGATGGCCCTGTCACAGGTAGAGGCAATATGAGGAATGACAATATAAATTGTTTCCTTTCAAAAAAGAGAGGCTGCAGTACTCGGCTTACAGATTGGAAGGCAGGAGACGCCTTCACCTCTTCTCAGATGGGGCCTCTATGTCATGGTGGATGTTTGGGCCAGGCAGTACATCTGCTGCTGTTTTATCTGCCTGGAAAAAATTAACCAGTCTTTTTTTTTTTTTAATTTCTGCTTTGTGGACCCAGTGCTTATACTGCCTCTGAACTGCTTTGCTGTTTATCAAAAAAAAAAAACCCCAAACACACACAAAAACCCCTAACAAGCAAAAAACCACCACCCAAGACCTGAACAGAAAAAAGCCTCAAGACAAAGCATCAATGTTAATTGAATGTTAAAAATTACAATTTTATTAGCTTGGAGAAGGAAACAACTTTCAAGAATGCTTACGAAGTGCTCATTGGTCTTTAAAGGGCTATGCCATCCTCTTGCAATCACGCTGATTTGCTAGTTGGGCTGTGCATCTTGCTGCTACTGATGTTAAGCTTCAGATTATGTTTTGTTTCACAGTTGTGCCTTGTTTTCATTTGGCTGCCTTGGAAAACTCATTGATACTTACCTGTTTGGACTGTTGTGGCAGCAGCAGTGAATTTGCCATTGAGGCTGTGCTGAGCTGGTTGTAGCCCTTTGTTTGTACGGGATGTCTTCCTTTGAGAGAAGCCTCTCAAAGGTCCAGATAATACATTTCTACTCTTGGGAGAAATCACTTAGAGTGGGCTCTGAGCCCAAATGCTGTTTACAAGTCTTTCAGCCACTGTTAATGGCTTGAGCAGGGAACACTGAATAAAATGCTGGTGCTTGTTCCCCTTCCTCCATCCCATCCCACCCTGTGCCACAGGTATTTGGAAGTCTGTGTGTAACCCTGCCATTCCAGTTTCCGTTGCACAGTCACCTGTAGTAATAAGAGAGTTGAAGCATGAGGTTCCTGCCACAAAGGGAATGGCCTTGTCACAATTACGAAGTTATCTGTGGTTACTTTAATGTCTCTGACCCTTGTAGCACTTTTAACATGTAGAGGGTGTGCCATTTGGGTAGCTGTCCCTAAAGAATGTTTTTGGATGATTAGAGGACAGGTGAATGCAGGGGGCAAGGCTGAAACTGGGCGTGCTCGGTCTCAGCTGAACAGGTGGCGCTTGCTTCCATATTCTGCCTTGCAATACACAGAGAGCAGCTATGGAATAAATAGGTCCTGTGAAGCATTAATATGGGATTCACCAGTAGCTTATACTTTTTCCCTGTCATGTGTTTCAAGTTTATTCTACATCCTTGTTATATTAAACATAACATGCCAGTGATGGCACAAGGCTTCTGTGCTAGAGCTAGTTAACAAGAAAACAAAATCTAAATATTTACTTCAGTGCTTTTTGTTTGTAACTTAGGAATTGAAGTGGCTGTGATTGAAAATAGTTGTAAACTGTGTGCAACAGTTCTAAATTTTGTGTATTTTCGTCTCTGAAATGAAGCCTCAGTAGTTCAGGTACATGAAGCCAGTGTCACTTCACGTAAGGCATCAGGGGATGTGGCTTGGTCATGTTCTGCCCTGCTTCAGGGGCTTGCTAAGGGCTGTATACCTTGGAACGTAATGCTTTGTGGTTAGTAACTAAGCTTCTGGTTCTGCTGTAGCTGGGGTTCTTTCCAGCTTACCCTCTTATCATTTATTAGTACTATAAACTTAATTTTAATTTACTACTGTGCTGCTTTGTTAGTGTGACTAATGATGCTGAAACAGTCCTCTAATAGCTTGCTGAAGACCTGGCTGTCTCTGTAGCTGAGGAGTCCAGGGGATTCCTTTAGCGGCCAGGTAACTTAACAGAAGAAACGTTAAAAAAAGGCAGAGTACATGCATCTCAAAAGTAGGATAATTCTTTAGATTTCAGTGGTTTTGTATCTGAGAAACATTTTTAAGTGTCTATAAAATAAACTTATATGGGTCATTAGCAGCATATTCTGAGCTGCTGAGAAGAGCAGTTTTTCGTGCTTGTTCCTGTCCCTGAACTGCCTCTGCCCTTGTGTTGGTACAAGCTTTTGCACGTGAAATTTGACAGACTGACATGCCTCTTTTTGTTACAAAGGCTACATTCACAATTGCCTTGAGGTGGTAGCAATGGGAAAAATATAATCTCTCATAAACCTCAAAAACTTCTTTAAATCATCTCTGTTCTGAATTTATCAAAACCTCTCTTTTATGTGTGCTTATGTATCTTTCTATAAAGTTAATCTAAATACAGGATTGCTACTCTGAAATCTGAAAATAGAGGGAGTAATTCCAAAATGTATTTCCAGAATACATTTTAGTTCTCTTTCCCTGATGCTTTAAACTTTCATTTCTCTTCTCTACTTCCACTGCATTATAACCTCTGAAAATAAAACAGTGTAGACGCATTCTTTGTCCTTGTCAGCAACAAGTCAGCCCTGTTGGTTCTGCATCACTGCTTACGTGTTTGCTTTTAAGAAGGACTAAAATACTTTCTCTGGCAGGAGATGAAGACTGCAGGTGCTGGAAAAGCAGGAGATGCTCAGTCTCTGAGATGGTCTCAGTTTTTACTTTAATCACCACGTAGATGGATGTTTCTTGCTTTGGCCTGTGGAGAATGGATTAATTTTGTATGTGCACAATGTTGGAAACATGGGAAGAAGGCTCACCAGAGAACCTCTCAGCTCTGGAAGAGTAGTGGGATTGAGCCTTTTTTGTAGGGAGTGCGAGTTGCTTACTTGTGACTGGTATCTTAAGATATATAAATAAATAATTAGTATTCTGTCATTCTAAGAATTGAATTAAAACTCTACTTGGTCCGTCAACTGGAATTACTGCTTGCCTTAATTTTTGAATGAACAGTTTGAGGTGTCTGTTCTCTGACTTTCACTGCTATTCCTTTGTCCAGCTGCATGTAACCATTTTTGTAACTAACTTCAGATGTAATGCTCTAAATCCTCTCTCACTTCCCTTCCTAATTCTAATGCTTTTCTTTTTTCTGTGCTTGCTATTCTTGGTTTACCTGCGGCAGCCTTCCGAGTACAGCTGCTACCTTGGTTCAGGATCTCGGGCATCCTCAAGAGCCAGCTCTGCTCGGGCCAGTCCAGTGGTGAGCTCCTCTATTTTTCTTTGTCGCTCAACTGTTTAATTCTTCTGTTCTTCAGGCTCTCTTCTGTACAGAGGTCACTGTCCCTCATGAGATAGTTTCTTTGGTATTAATTGGACCTTCTGGGCAAAGCTTAAGACAAAAAAGGCGTAAACCAGATGAGAAATTGCAAAACCAAAGTAACTTCTATGCAGGTGCACGTTTTTACAATAGAAGTACACTTTGGACTCACGTGACAATACTAAACTTTTTTCTAAGTTGGGCATAAAGCGCATCAGCAAGCACATCTTTTTTTGTGAAAAAGACAGGGTTGTTGATGCTAGTGCTGCATCTCCTTTGGTTATTAAAATCAGGAGACCCTAAATCTTACTCCAGCATTCAGGTAGTTTAGTTTCTCTCCATTCAGCAGTATTTTGGTGTTGTGTTGCTGCAAAGTTGCAGGGCTGTCCTGAGATTCAATTTGGATGTATTTGTTGGACTGTAGATTACCAGGCACTGCAGAGTCTTTAGCATGGTGAAGTGCTAGAAGGATTATGTGTACCTGCCGTGTCTAGCATCATGAATTCCCAAGTAGCCATGGCTGAACAAGGCTCAAATGCTAAAGGCTTGTCCAACCCCTGTGACTCTGGTTGACCAAGACAAGACTTTCCCCTGCTTTTTACAGATATAAAGTAATTGTCTTCTATTTTTTCAATGGCATATTGGTGCTTTCTCTTTGTGATTGTTCCATCTAACTGTTTACAACTCTGAATATCTTTCCTGATTAATTTCAGAGCAAGGCCTGGTAGAATGGTGACAGTAGCAGAGTGCCGTAGCATGTCTTTTAGAGGAAATGTGCAGCTTATAGTAAACTAGTCTATAACAAAATTAATGTTCCACGGAGAGTGAGTTTTGAAGTGTTGCACTGAGTTTTGGTAAACTGGCTTTGCTTCATGGAAGCATTCCTTCTAGTGAAGTTTTAATGTGCTAGTGCTCCCGGGACCTGTCACATATTACCTACCACGTCCCCAAGATAGGAAGTGATGAGGAGGGTGATACCATAAATTAACACACACAACGTGCTTCTCTAGTCAGAACATCCTGTTGCCTTTGTTGCTTTGCTGAGTAGCTGAAACTTAAGTGCTGTAAATGTTGCCTTAAGGACTAATTAAAAAGGAGTTACCTGGATAGTCAAAAGAAGCTACCACAGCATGCAGCACGGTAAGCTGTAACATGAACATTTGGAGTGTTCCTTTTCAGTCAGCACATACAGTCTGCACTAAGGAATTGCTTTGTATCTGATGTCCCCCATGATGCTGGTTCCCCCTTCAAATGTAGCCTGCAATTTGAAAACCTGTCTTCTGTGGGGGTTTTCTCCCATAGTTCAGAACTGTGCAGTAGGTCTGCATCCCGGTGGTGAAAGGTGCCTGAACTCTCCATGCTTTCTTACTTCTTGTCATCAGGCAGGGAACAGGTGAGCCTCTTGATTGTCAAGCAAGCCCTCTCATGAGAAAGAGATGAATAAACTGGCTGGAGCAAAAGAAAATGGAACTGATAGAATAGAGCTTTGTGCTCTGAAGTGTTGGTGTTTCTTAAAGACAAGGGTATATCCACTTTTTAAATTTTTTTTTTTAAAGGATTTTCATCAGATAATGTATGGCAGCCGGTGAGCTATAGATAATTTAATTAGTCCCTGAGTCTGAGTCCCTGAGCTATGTGTTTTTGCAGTATATATCTTACATCAGTAATACTTCTTAAATGGCTTTGCAAACCGAATTTCAATTCTCCCCAAAGCAAAAAATAATCAGAGTAACCAGGGATTCTATTAAAGTTCCTTAAGTGTAAGGATTTATGTTGGTTTCCATTGTGGTTTTTGTATGCAGTCATTTGTGCAAGTTGCTTACGGTAATCACAAAATGCAGCTTGTCCCTCCTGGCAGCTATAGGGGATTTTTTTTGTCTTCTGTTCTCTGCTTACACGTTGGACTGTTTGTATGCAAGTGGCTAGAGATGGTTAGCTGTGTCAGCACTGATGCTGGAGAGGTGCCAAGCTGAATCTACTCTTCAAGGAGACAACAGGCACTTTTTTAATTAGTGGCTTATTGCTGGGTGTGAAGAGCTTCCGTTATTTCTGTGGCCTTGAAGAGCTGAGATTTAACACCGTAGTGGGTCTAAAAGGCACCACTACAGGGGCTTTGCTTCTCCTAATGCAAGGTAATACAAGCCTTGTTAACATGGTGGCATTGCTCTTAAAAGTTCTAATTACTACATGGGGTCAATGCAGTAGCACCTTGTGATTCCCCCCCCCCCCCCCCCCCCATTTAACAGACAATACCTTTTCACATAACTCACAGTAAGGAATCACTTGCCTTGCCTTTTACTAACAGAGGATTCAAGGCATTTTGGTAACATTTCCAGTTGTGTACTTGATCTTGGCAGTAAAGATGCTGAAAGAGAGCCCTGTCTTCTCAGTGGGCTTAGCAGTGTATAGCTTGCACGCGTACATTCCCGAAATATCATCTGCTTGGACTCCTAAAGGAAAAATAAAGATCTGCTCGGACAATGGTGATAACTTATGAGAGGGGAAAAAAGTGGTTGTTTTTGTCTATATCAATAGTCTACATTAGAACTGTTTTAAAATTGCTAACCCCCAAAACAGAGTTGTTCCCTCCCTTAATGTATCGAGCCATGTGCTTTCTTGATTCTGCTTTACGTATCTTCTGGCATTTACACACATAAAGATTTGATTCCAAGTTTAGTTTTTAAATGGCTGGTGGAGGAGGAAGGAAAGGGGAGTATCTGTTGGGTGGAAAAGCTGAGCTTCCAGCATGCTTACGTCACTCGAGAGTGTGATAGTTTACAAAAATCGATGTACTGTAATCATGAGTGCTTAACACTGAAGTTAAATATTATTTTCTTATGACTATGGGCATTATTAGGCAGAAAACCGAAATGGAACTGTTCCTGAGCCTGACTAACTATTATGAGAAATTATATATTGAGAATGGAGAATGATTCAATTTAACTTTCTAAATTAAAGTGTACAATGTCTTGTTATTGCAGCCCTTAAATCTTTTCTCAGAATTTTGTTTCCCCCTTCTATCACTGTTCATTAAACAGTGAGCGAAAACTGACAGTAGGTTTCCTGCTATGCACAGCTTTGCCAGCCTGTGTTCTCATTTGTGTTACCATGTTTGCAATACAGTAAAAGCCAGAAAGATAAACACAAGTGAATATTTATTTGTTTTTGTATTTTTAAGAATTCAATATATCTGCATGAAGTTTGCTGTTTTGCTTATTTTTCTTTAACATTTTTCCCATTATACCCAGTACTAATTGTTGTCTGCTGTCCTTGCAGTTACTGCAGATATGCAAATGTGTTGTTTAATATTAAAGCATTATACTTGATACAAAGTACAGATCTTAAGATCTTACTTGCTGCTGAGAGCAAACATCAGGCCTGTCTGTAGAGATGGAGGTAAATCTTGTGCCGGAGCTAGTGGCATGTTTTGGCTGAGGTGGACTTTTTAATATGAATTGCTGGAATTTTTCTTTTTTTTAAATTAATAAACTACTAGTGAAAAGCAATTATTTATACAGTTGAAGTAAATACTATTGCATTCTGAGTCTATCTATCTGAGCAAAGGAAGGCAAATAGGAGAGGGCACGCTCTGCTACCCGGAGAAGGTGGTCTTTCATATTAACTCTCTTCCTTCTTCTGGAGTCTCAGACTGTGGGCACAAGCAGTCGGCATGCAGCCTAGCCAGGTGGGCTGGTACCGACAGCAGCATAATCATATGAAGTGCAAGAATGAAAATGGAAGTGCCACTTAGCAAGTGTGCAGTCCTCAGGTCATACAGTAATGCACAGTTGTGAACAGCTTTTTTCATTTGAAGAAGCTTACCAGGTTCTCGCCAGAAATAGTTGGACTTAATTTTCATGGAAGCAGTTATCGGTATGCTCAAGCTTTACCTTCTCTCCTCTACGCTTACAGATTTACAGTAGGCCTGTATCCTAGCGCAGCCACTGACAGTCTGGGTGTGCTTTCGGCCCCTCCAGAGTGAGGATTTGCTAACTTGCAGTGCTAACTTGCATTTCAGAGACTGATAAGTTTGTTGAAGCAATGACGTTTGGCATAACATTCATTCCTGAGCAAGGATACTTCTGACAAATCCACTTTAGACCTAACAAAGTTCAGCAGTGGTTTTCCCCTGCTGATTTGTAAAGGCTTATTGCAAATTGCTAGCGTTAAGGTGGCTCTCACTGAAAAAACACGCAGGAACCCTCTGTATTACTGCCTCCCCCAGCCCAGCTGATCAGACTGGTAAGATGGGGATTGTAGGAGGGGTTATATTGACTGCAGTACTTCTTGGTTTTTAATTCCATTTTGTAGATACCATCTGGTGTTCAGCACTACCTATTGCAAGAATTTTTCTTCGGTGGGCCATATTTCCATTTCAAACTGTGCTGTACTGCTTTAAGAGCAGGAAATGATCTTAATTTTATTTGTCACCAAAAAAAACCCCACTTGCTTTCATGAGGAAGTTGATTGAAGTGCAAGATCTTAGGTGGAGCTGAGCAGTGACAGCCATATACTGAACACATTAAAGTTGTTCTCATACCTGAGTGTGGCAGGCAGCACTACCCAACGGCAAGCGTTTCAGATTTCCCTTCGTCTGTAGCCTTGTTTAGGACCCTGGAAACTGGAAATTGTGCCTTAGTCCTGACTCTTCCATCGATTTAAAGATCTCTTTACTTGCAGCTGGGGTGTAATGCTTGACTTTCCCAGGGTCTCTGGTCTTTTTCAGTAGGTGTTTGAGAATTGTCTTGTTGGATGTACTGTGATAGCACTGCGGGGACTAATTTTGGCCTGGACACTCACCAGGGGCAAAGAGCTTCAAGGGTTAACCTGCTAGTTGATGGCAGAGTAGAGAGAAATACTTCTTCAAACATTACACTAAAATGTTTTTATTATCTATGAAAAAATAGGCAATATGTCCATATATAGACTTGTGGGATGATTTTGCTCTTGTACAGCTGCAGTAAGCCTCTGATATTGCTAACAGTTTTGTAACATGGCTGCAGATTTATTCCAAAATCGCTGTCTGAAGAGGCTGAACTCTGATCCCATTGTACTTATTTTGCAGAGAGCAAATTATTCCCCTTGCCAAAACAAAGATGCGTGTGCTGGAGTTCCTCAGAAAATTACTGCCTTTTCCTGCTTTTTACACACTCAAGTACAAATTGCCCAAATTGTTGGTGAAGAGGAAGGTAATCTGGGATTAGTAACGGACCCATACCCTTGTGGAAATGAAAAATGGTATAATGTTGTAGAAATTAAAGGTCTAGTATTGTTAGGTGAATTCCTCTTTAGATCTCCTCCTCTAGCAACTATTCTGTTAGTCCTCTGTATTTTCATGTGGACAAGTCCCAAAGCCAGTATATTTGTATGAAGGGCTGCCCTGGCTGTAGTACTGTGGAGAGGTTGTTTGCAGTCTGTTTAATCATTACAGTATTCTTTATTAAATGATAATATGGAAGGTAAGTATTTTGGGCAAGAATTTTGTGCAACTTCAAATAAAAATAAACATTTTTTTTCCTGACCGTTCTCTGGTTTCTTACTGGATCAAATGCCAAAGGGCTTGTCGGGGACTAGGTGAAGGCTGAAAACCTGGAGTTCCCTCTGGTGGCTGAGTGCTGTTGGAAAGCACGAGACATCTTTTTAAAGGAGTGATACTGTGAATACATAAATCTAAAGATGAGCAGAATGAAAACTCCATAAAATACTCATCTAAAATAGACTTCTGTCTTTCTACAAGACACTCTTGACAGATTTTGGTGTATCACTGCCACATAACCATAAAATTAAATGCTGCTTGTTTCAGACTGACTTTTTGCTTAGGAAAGTGTTGTGTAGCAGGAGGCATCTTTGTAATGGAAAGATACTGTGTTAGTATGAGGAACTGGCTTTTCTCAAAACATTAAATTTTTAAATATTAATACTTAAATATATTGTTAGTGGTAATTACTGTTTTTGAGGAGAAAATGCTCGGAGTATTCCATTCATAGCACCAAATCGACATGTGTATGAGGGCATCACTAGGGAAAATGAAATCACCGGTATTTTTTTTTTCTTAAACCACCTCAATTTTAGAAGTTACTTAATAATTTAATTATTAAAGTTTATGCCACCTCAGAGAGTTATTAAAGATTGTTTTGCAATAAATGCATAGCAAGCTTCACAGGTGTGGTTATGAGTGTTTCGAGTAGAAATGCCCACTGTATGCATATCTCTCGCCACATTTTCTTCAACATTTTCCCCTTTGTAAATGGAAGCTTTTATTTGACCCATGTGATGCATCATTAAAACAATATCAAGATTTACTCCCTTCTTATTGAAAACGAAGGTTGCATGCTTTTTCAGAAAATAGAGGACATTATACAAATGGCTCAAGGAAAATACTTTTGAGTTGTGCTCTGAACCCATAAGATAGACTTCGCAAAAGGCTGTACATAAATTTCTGGAGATAGATTTGTGTGTGTACACACTAATTTTTGGTAACACACCAATATTTACACTGCCACAACTGTCTTGATAAGCAACAACATAGTGTTTGGCTGGGCTAGAAGGCTGCCAGATCCACCACTTGGAGCTGTCTGGCATGAAAATAATAGGCTGTTTGCAGAAGTAAGTACATCTTGTTTATTGGGTCTGAACTGAAGTATCTGTCTTAATTAGTCACCTTTTCTTATTGCATCCAAATTCAGAGATTTGGGTTGTGGTTTTTTTTTTTTTTCCTTTAAGTACTCTGTGTATGCAGTGTCTCTGCAAAGTTTTTATCTAGTGCTTTAAGTCTGGCTTATTTTACTTTGAAACCTAAGTCTTAAACTTCCCTAATGCTAATCATAGGGAATTTATGAGATGTGTTGTCAGTGTAAAAAGCTGATTTGTAATAGGTACCTCTCAGTTCTGGGATTTTTTTTTTTAATAGGGTACCACAGATAATATGAAAAATAACAAGTGAGATCATTCACACATTGCTCTGTATAATTCGAAGAAAAAAAACCTGCTGAATGTGGACTGATTGGAAAGAGATGAAGTTTTTGGGTGCATCTTCAATGAAACTTATCAACTTAACCTCAACTATTTCCTACCTTCCCCTGAAACAGATCTCTCCTGATTTTTTTTTTTTTCCCCTCCAATTGTTTCAAAAAAATTATTCCCTTTGACTCAGGCTCTTGATCTGAGGAAGCCATTAATTTTGTAGAAGTCTTTTGGGAAAACATCTTGACTGTGATGCTGAACGTTTCCAGAAGACGCTGACATGTTCTAGACATTGAGTTCTGCTGAGCTTTTTCTTGCATGCAGTCCTTTTACACCCAGATCCATTTTAGATGGAGTCACTTATAAAAAGATTCTGTTTTGAAACGCTCCCTTCCCCCCCTCCCCCACCCGCAAAGTGAATCATGACAAAAAAATTGCTATTTTGGTTTTATTTGAGGCATATTTTTAAATTGCTGTAAAAGAAGTAGGAGTAGGTGCATATGTCAGCACAGCATGTGCATACAGCTGGTTTTATGTCCAGGGAAAGAAATCTGGGGGTTTGAGTTCATGCCCATGTAGGTATTGGTATTCTTGCATTGTTAACTCATAGATCGAGTGCCATCTTCATGTTTGAAACATTGTGATGTAGAATATGGAAAAAAAGTATTCTTCTGTCTTTATTAAATAGACCAAATAGTTTTTTATCAGTAAGTCTATTCCACTTAATTACATACTGCTTAGAAATTTGAGGTGAGCTGTCCAGCCTCGTGCCCTGAGATGTCAGCCAGGACACCGCTCTTCCGAGTGAGCTGGCTGCTTTTTGAGTGGATAGAAATTGCTAATGAAAAATCTTTTACAGGTTTAAGAATTCCCTTTCTGATATCTTCCTGCCTTCACTTGTCCTTTATTATCTAATAATTCCTTCTAAATCTTTGTTTTACAGATTGAGGAAAGGCCAGAAAAAGACTTTGAGAAGGTAAGAAGAATGTTATGAATTATTCTGACAATAGTGCTTTTTTCACATTCTTTCTGGTAGGTGGAACTCACAGTGAGTGTACAGAAATATACAAAATCCATTGTGGGGCAAAAATTTGAATTGTTGGAGCTGTCTACTGCTACATTTTTGAAGAAGAAGTTTTCAACCTCTGGTCATTCAGATGTTAAGTAGTTGACCTTCACAGCAGTTGGCTGAAATTGCTTTAGGCTAAGCCACATGAATACTGTGTTTGTTCATTAGATTTTAATTATGTTATTACATAAAAATAAATAAATAATAATAAAAAAGAGGAGACTACTGCAGTAGTGAGAAATTGGCTTAATGCAAAACCCTTGGTACAGTAAAACAGTTAATGTGGCTACTGCTGCTGAGTAGATAAATGTCTGTGAAAGGAGAGGAGCTTGGGAGGTAGACAAAAGCATCCACAAAATGTATTATTACAAGTTTTGAAAATACCTGGCAAGACGATACTAGCCCCTAAAGACTTTGTCTAATTAAGAATTAATAGTTAGATGCTAAGTCATGCAACCTCCTATTACAATAGTGTAAATGCATCTGATCTGCCTTTTCTCATTGCTTTCCTTTGTTAAAGCTTGTTCTTTCAATTTTTCTTCTTAGAAAGTTGCATTTCAATCAAATTTGCATAATTTAGAAGTGCAAGGGTTGGTATAAAGTGTGTATTTAAAACAAAAAAAACCAAACCACAAAACAACAACAAAAATGTACAAACCCATAATATAGGAAAAAAAAATCACAACCATTTTTAACTGTGTGTGATTGTAGGGAGCACGTACTGTTTCAAGTTTATCAGCAGCTACTTTAGCTTCTCTGGGTGGGACTTCTTCACGAAGAGGCAGTGGGGATACATCCATCTCAGCTGATACAGAGGCATCTATTAGAGAAATAAAGGTAAGAAATACTTAAAACCAGCATAAATTGTTAGGAATCTGTCTCTTAACTATATCTCTTTTGATCAGAATGTTTTTATGCCTTGCATTTGATAAATTAATAAACAATAAGATTACTCAAAAGTAGTGTTGATGTTCCTGTTACTGACTATAGAAATTGGCAGTAAGAATTGGGATTGACAGGCTAATACTAACTAGGACTGTCCCCCTCATTATTATTAAATAGACTAATATTATATAAAGGATATTATTAAATATGCTTTAGACTTCTTTCCAAAAAATAAACTGTCTTGTCTCCCCTCTTGGCAGTTCTGACAAAATGAACTGTATGCTGTAAATGAAAAGTGAATAGCTTTATTAGAGAGATGCTGCTGGGAAGCTAGTGTGTATTGCAGGAATATTTGGGTAAAGTCCTATGGCATACGATAGTAGAACAGACAGATCATAATAGATCTCATCCTAACCTAATGAAATAGGAAGTGGACTCAGTATAGCACACTGACAGGAGGATTGAAATAATGCAAGCACTGCACTTACTGGATGCTAATTTAGGGAGCGGGGGTTATTTTGTGATTCCCTGAAGTTAGAAACATTTGAATAGCAAATAGCTATGCAATCCAGTGTTCATAATTGAGTGCAAGTCTGGGTAGTCTGTAGCTAAATTGTTTTGGTTTTAATCTGGTTTTTTTAATGCTCCATTCTGAAGACCATTTTGAAATGGGGAATGTGAGTTCTGTTAGCTTTCATACATACAATTTATAGCTCTTCTGAAATTTCAACCAGTTAACATCTGGAATTTGTATTAGGACTTCACATACAAGCAGGTCTGTCCCAGTTTCAGCACTGTAAAACAGCTGAAAGATAGCCCTTTGCTGGTGACCAAGGACAGAAGAGGAGAAAGACTGTGAAATAGGGCTTACAATTAAATTTAGTGTGACGGATGGTTTTCATACAGTCTTTCCTACATCTCTAGTATAGCCTGTATTTCAGGCTGGCTTTGGCAGCCCTTACCCTTAATACCAGAATTCCTCAAAGAGGATGATAATCAGCGAAAGGGCTGTCCGTCTGGGGCATGTAATTGTTGGAGGATTTGAAGCTGGGTTTGTGTCTTGTCCTTAATGTTGAAGATTTCATTTTTTCCAGTCAAGAAGAGCAGAATTGACATAAACTTCTAACCAAGAAATTTCCTTGTCCAGCAGTGCTTCAGGTTAGGATCAGACTGCTTAACCGATGTGGTAGAAATATTTAAATGAGAACTTTGAATACTTGCTTTTCCCTATCAGCTGTGCTTCTGCCCGTTAGATTCAGTGGCATCATTCACCTTTCTCATCGTTTCCCTCAGGATATCTATGAGTTAAAGGACCAGATTCAGGATGTAGAAGGCAAATACATGCAGGGACTGAAAGAAATGAAGGTACTGGTTTACTGCAGACTGGGAGTGTGATCATTAACACTAGCTAAACATTCAGAGAGTCAGTGTGAGACCTAGAACTGACCTTGCATGCTTTTCTTCTGGAAGGGCTTGTAAATTGTGTGAAAAGCATTTAATTAACTGGAAAAGTATCTGTTCTGACCTCGATTGATTGTGGTGAGAAATGCTTCCAAATGTTAATTGAAAGGCCGCTGATTACTATTGCATGTTGTCTTTGCTGTTTTGAGAAGGTAATAATTTTGCTAGTAAATTAAAATTATTAGGGTTTTTTTTACAGTTTCCTAATCCAGGAAGCCTCCCAATATTGGAAGATGAACTAAAACTCATGACGTACAGTGCTATGAAAAATCAGAGTTTAAAAGCTTGTATGTTTTTGTTTTGATAAGGTCCAGCATGCAGTTGGAAAGTTGTGCATGTGAGGTGGTGATTGTCGTTTTGGTTTTATATTTAGATCACAGAAGACACCCTTAAACAATTCTAGTAACAAAAGTTCACGTAACAAAGCTTGTTACGTGAAGAACGAACACTCACACCAGTTGGCACAAAGGAAGTGCTTACCGCTTTCATGAAGCCATAAACAAATTTTGGTGTAACAATTAACTTGTGCATCTGCGTACCACCACCTCATAAGTGAACAGCAACACGAGCTGCATTTTTTGGAAAAGGCAGTCTTGCAAATACATATGTAGACATCCAGCATATAGTGCATTATTTATCAGCAATAATAGCTGACTGTGTCATCGGCTCAACACTGCGTCAGGTGAAGATGGTGCCATCTTAACAGAGTTCTCAATGGAAAAAGAGGAGCTTGGCCTTTTCTGTAAAACCTGGGTTTTTTTTTTTCCCCAAATCGCTGTGTAGTAGGTATAGCAAAATAATCATACTGCATAAAAAAATGTAGGTCATTTTTCAACTCATGTCCCTTAGACTGCCTTTTGTAGTGATTTATACCTAAGCCACACTGCTTGATGCTAAGAAAACAAAATGTAGTGTGCTAAAGGAGTGGTGCAGCAACTACCTTAACTTCTTACTTGCATATACTTTCTTTCCAGCTAACTTCTGAGGTTTGATCCTACCACTGTTTCCAAATCCTGGCTGCTTTTCTTTGCTTGGTATTTCTCATCCTTGGGCTGGAAAATGTACCAAAACACAGTTGGTGTTTGGAACTGTACAAATTTGTCCTTAAAGTCAAATTCTCTTATTTGTCAATAGAAATGTAAACTAAACTGATTCAAACTTAATTTTGTCATCATCTAACCAGTATCATCCCCAGTTCCATTGACTGAAAAGGGAAGTACATTAAACTCAACTGTGCTTTAGATGTAATTATTAGAATTACTTAAGTTCTGAGAGAAATTGCTTGATCTGTAAACTAAAATGTTGACATGAGTGTCCTCCTTGTTTGTGTATTTGCACTGTTTTGTTTCTGTATGGAAATCATACACTGCAAAGTTTGACTGCACAACATGGAAAATGATGCTGATCTTTATTTTGCCATCATCTGTTGTTATAAATACCTCAGTATCTTATATTCAGGTCAAGTTGATAGGAGAGGTTTTTTGAGATCCTGGGAATTGTGTCTTGCAGAGTAAATTTGTAAAGAAGGGATATGATATAGGAGACCTAATGAAAAATGATACATCAGGTGACAAAAGCTGCAGCTTTTTGATGGCAAATTCTAATTCCTGAGTCAGTATATTTAGTGGTTCCCACACTGTAAGGATCCCTGAAATTTGTGTGAAGTGGCTGTCAAACTGCCTTAATTTAAGGCCTAAGATCATCTAAAATGATCTTAAATGAAGCCCAGTTTACCTTTAAAAAAAAAAAAATCAACTTGTCATCTTCAGCAGCTGCTTTGAGCTGCCACTGTGCAGGGGCAGGGGGAGGAGGGGGAAGGAAGAAAACTCTGAGAAAGCAGAAGCTGAAGCAGCAGAGAACAGGAAACATTTTATCCGTCCAGAGGTAAGGTTCCTTGCTTGTGAACAGACGTCTGGTGGGAACACAGGGGCGGTTATCATCACCTTGGGACAGTTGGTAAGCACATGATTAGCACTGGTTTCTGTAGGAGTACTTGGCATGCTTGTGGTTTAGTACTTAATTTTCTTGTTCAAGGGCTTGGTTGGCAAGGTATCTTTTATAACTGACTCTGACTGTGGTTGCTTATTCTTTGCAGGACTCTCTAGCCGAAGTTGAAGAGAAATATAAAAAGGCTATGGTGTCAAATGCTCAACTAGATAATGAAAAAACAAATTTCATGTACCAAGTGGATACCCTGAAGGATGCGCTCTTAGAGTTAGAAGAACAGCTGGCAGAATCCAGGCGGCAATATGAAGAAAAAAGTAAAGTATGTATATAGTTATGGCATGCTATTTAACAGGGGAAGATTGGGTGGGGGATGCAGAGACCTTTGGGAGGAGGCAACCAAATTACTATTCAAGATTTTAAATAAGTCATTGTTTTAGTTACTGTTAAAGCAAGTGGAATAGCAGGATATTCTGTGGTTGTGATCATACAAATGGGACTCTTCCCTAAGTTTCTGTCTTATAAAGCAATTTCTGAAGAAATGTTTCATATGGTAAGGTTATATTGATATTATCACATGTCCTTTTATATTCCACCTTTAAAGTAAATTCAAAGGTTTTGTTCATAGTGAATTCTGGAGGATTCCTCCCCCAGCTTCTGGAGTATTTTACACACAAAGCTCTCTTCAGAGGGCCCGTGGGAGAGAGTTGTGCAGTTTATATCATTAAGGCAGCTATATGGTTGAGTGAATTAAGTTTTACATGAAGTCAGCATCTGACAGCTAGCAAGTTGGTGTTAAATAATAAAGCTGTGGCTTGTGTTAGCTTTTCAGAAATGTCTCTTTAGCTTGGGGCATTTGACTATAGTATACACATAGCTCCTAGAAGATACAGTGTGAGGTTTTTTTTAAAGTCCACAATGTCTGGCTAACTTTTAGTACACAGTTATGTGGAAGGAGTGGGTTAAATTCCCATCCATTAATCTGTGAAGTCTGTAGGACTTGAGTGTAAAAGCTATTCACTGCCAGCCTGCTGCTCAACTTATGAAACCAGCTAAATTATGTCTGTCACTTCTGTATTTGATGGAATAATAGTTTCTTGGGAAAAGGACAAATAAGACAAAAATTGTACTCTTGTGGGACTGTAATTAGAGGAATATTCAAGAATTGCATTGCAGTAAGCATTTTCTTTGTATTTGGGCTTATTTTCTTTTTTTCATGGGATACTATTTTTGATCAATAAAAATCTCAATATTTTGTTATTTATAGGAATTTGAGAGGGAGAAGCATGCTCATAGCATACTGCAGTTTCAGTTCATGGAAATCAAAGAGGCTCTGAAGCAAAGAGAAGAAATGCTTGCAGTAAGTAACTTTTTTTTAATGGCTTCTTCGATTGATATGTTCCCAGTTAGCAGTAGGAGCGTAGAAGGTGAGGCATGGAGGATTTTACTCCCTACTCAAGTTTCTCACCTGAAGAAATACTAGTGTTTCAGGCCAAACAGGTTCAGAGCTGGCTGACTGATAGAAATAGTACTTTCATAAGTATTATGTGAAGTTGGACTTCTTTTTTGCCTTGTTCATAATACGAAATAAGCTGTGTTTCAAACAGCTGTTCGTGGAAATGCAGAGGAAACCAGTGGAACTGTCTAACTTTGTTGCAAGTCATCTCGTGAACAGTAAGATTGTGTTCAGGAGTGTAGGTTTAGTTGAGATGTCAAAAACTGTGAAATGTGCATGTAGATACTCTTTTACTTTAGCACCTGACTTTTTTCATTCTTTGGCATCACTGCAATCTTGACCTTCTTTGTTAACCTGTTACCTGCTTTCTGTCTTCTTGTTTTGCTCCTGTCTCTCAGGAAATCCAACAGCTGCAACAGAAACAGCAGAGCTATGTCAGGGAAATTTCTGATCTTCAGGAGACAATAGAGTGGAAAGACAAAAAAATAGGGGTAGGACTGTCAACTCCTGAAATGTGTTCAGAGTGGCACTGTTGTTCTCCAGCTGATCCTGCATTTGCAAAACCTCCTGAATAAAATCCTCCTTAGTGACTTTGCTTGGTGTGGCTGTCTTACTATATTACCAGTGAACTAGCAAATAGCAGATTTTTGTCTTTGGCCAGTATCATAAAATCCAAGAAAGATTTAGCTGGTCTGATTTCAAAACCTAGGGCAATTTATTTGCTGTGGTGCACCATGGTGTATTTGCCATATTGAGAAAGGAACTGCTATTTATAATGCAATTCTATCAGCACTGAATTTTTGCTTATTCAGATTTAATCTGCTGACTGAGCAGAAATTGGAGTGTGATAAAGAAGTAACAGAGCTATTTATGGACTGCTGGGTTGAAAGTCTCTTAACTCTCCCTTGCTTCTCATCCCTTCCCACCACCCCTTATCAAAGCCAAATGGAAACCCACTCTTAAAGAAAAGCTTAGATTTCTTTTCTAACAATGAGCATTGCAAGACTTCCTGAATTGAGGACAAAGAAATCTGGCCACTTGCCCATGCTTGTGATGTCCAATAACTTGTAGCAACTTGAAACTCAAAATTGTCTAATTTTTGCTACTGTTCTACTTGTACTTATATAGGAATATTGGGGGGATTCAGTAGCAAAATATGCATTTGCACATGGTACATCCCAGTCTAAAGATGACTTAATGGCAGTTTTCAAATTAATTGAAATGTACTGCACCCATGATGGTAATCCATGGAATAAAAGGGCTATTAAAATCTGCTGGGCCTGCTTTCATGCCCTTCTGTTAACGCATAGGAATGGCACTATGTCTTCAATGTGCATGTTGAAATAATATGGATATGAATTAAATTGTCTAGCAGATAAGAATGAAAAGTGGATCCTCATTTGAAGGATCCCTAGTGAAGGATTGGGCTCTGAATGTCTTTAGGAGGAATTCCTGGTTATTGAATAAGCTGTGCGTTTCTTGGATTTGAAGCTTAGTTGTGTGTATGTAAACTTGGTCCTTCAATCTGTAAACTTTACCTTTTCCATACATGCCACTTCCATGAATCTCTGAATATCTTAAATCTACTCATTCTTGTTTACACTTGCTTTTCATGGTCTTTACTTGTCTCCCTTCCTTTCTTCACATCTCCTCGCCCTCTGTCTGTGTTGGGAACTCAGGCGTTAGAGAGGCAGAAAGATTTCTTTGATTCCATAAGGAGTGAGCGGGATGACCTTAGAGATGAAGTGGTTGTGCTGAAGGAGCAACTGAAGGTACGCAAGAGGAGTAAAAGAAACTTATATTCAACTGCTGACCTTTTCCTCCTGTACGTTTTTGCAGAAAATTTTAATCTCGCTCAGCAGCAAGAGCTCTTATTTTCATGTTGCCTTTAAGCTGCCATTTCAGGATTTTTATATAGAAAGTCCTTCCCCCTAATATTGACCATGAGCCCTTAGTATAGTCTGTAGTATTACGTAGTTGCTTTTGTAGGAGACTCTTTTCTGAGGAATGTTTTATGCAGCAGACTTATGTTTTTTAAAAAAACCCAACACACACACAAAAAAACCCCCAAAACTGAGAACTGTAATATTTTGTGTTCTTTTCTGACTTCCAGCCATGTTTAATGGAACGATTGAAGCAATTGTGTATTCAGAGTATCAAGGACAAGAACACCTGAACAATCCTCCCCTTTCTGAGCAGCAGGCTCTAAAGCATTGCTTTTGCTTCTCCACAGAAACATGGAATAATCCCAGACTCTGACATAGCCACCAACGGGGAGACATCAGACATTCTTGATAACGAAGGACACCTGGATTCTTCCAAAACTGTTCCAGGCACAACTCAGGCATTAAAGACAGGAGGGGATGGGGCGCTAGGTAAGTGCTATATATCCTATCATGTCTTTCTGTCTGTCTGTCCATTCATTCATCTTTGCTTGGAGTTTGGGCATTTGTTAGTGGGACAATTAACACATCACGCAGCATGCTACTTGTTGAATCACTCCCTATGCATTTTTCTGCTTAATATTTATTATCACTTCAAGTATGTTGTGCAGTTTCCTGCAAAGGCAGACTTCATTTCCCATTCAAGGCGACAAAGGATGAGAGTACACATATGACATTACAGATAAGTAGCAATCATTCAGATTACTATTTAAACCCTGAATTTGAAAATTGTCCCAGAATAATCCTACTTTTGTTCAACATTTTTCAGCACATATCCTAAAGAATCAGGGAAAAAAAAAAAATTAGCTTCCTATAAAGAACTTGTATGTTGGCTCATTTATATACCTGACAACTGTAAGTGTCCACTAAACAACAGTGCCGGGCACTGTTAAAACACACTAATGTATGAATTTGTTGTTCTTGGTATCTAGTACTATTGAGCAGTTAATATTAACACTTCAATGTTTTTACTTGTTATAACAGGATTAATGCTGTTAAAGTCAAAGAATATGACTCTGAGACAGATAGTGTTAGGAAGGAGAAATCTGGTTGGCAAAAGCATTGTTCTTATGCACTTGTGATGAGTGGCCACTCAGAGAACTTTTATATTAAGAGGAAGGGAGGGAAATAATGGATTTTTTTTCCCCCTCCTGTTTTTTTTCTAAATGAACATACTAATAAATGGCAACAGGCAGCCAACTGTCGCAAGTGCAAGTTAACTTGCTTTTAGCTGTTGGCTGCTTTTTCCTCACTGAGTTTTTGTGTGGAAACAATCTGGAACACCAAAACCAAGGTAAGGGTGTATTTTTAAATGTAGTATGTTTTCTGTCTCTCCTTATTCTGTTGGTTTGGGGTTTTTTTGGGGGGGAGGGTGGTGGTGGTGTGGATTTTTTTGTGGTTTGGTTTGGTGTTTTTTTGTTTTGTGGGTTTTGGGTTTTTGGGGGGTTTTTTTGGGGTTTTTCTTTTTGGTTTTGGTTTTTTTTGGAAATAGGTACAACATAGACCCAAAAGCTAACTGCTGAAAACACAAGCCCTGTTGTTCTAATACTTGTTGCTTCTAAGTATAAGTTGAAGAAAAACTGTTACAAAAAAAATCCCAAAACCACAGAGGTCCCCACCTCTTTGGGTGGATGAAGTGGCTGTAAGGGGCACTAAGTACCTGAGCTTTGTTCTGTGTTGGTAATGTTAAACAGCTGAACCATTTGTTTGCCAATCAGATTTTACATTCAGTGTTTGTCATATACACTGATGATGCCTGTTCATGATACTTAGGAGTAAAATATTACTGAATAATCCTTGATTACTTCATTATAATGGCATCAGACATGCACTCCTGCATGCACAGTGTGGTGTTAGGGTTAAAGTTGTAGAGAATATTGCTGAGAAAAAATAATCTTTACTGTTAGCGTTAACATCTGCAAGTATTGCTGTTAAATTGCACTGCTTGAAACAGTTGTTCTCATCTACAAAAGCTGTAATTCACACAGCCAAGAGCATAAATCTTTTACTTTACAAAAACACAAGCCAGCACCAGAGACTTCTTGCTTTGAGAGGGTGGTGGTGAATTTCACTGATCAAAAACCCCGAACCCTTACTAATTCAATTGCTGCTTTGCCTCACGTAATTGGCAAAAGCTGATCTTTTATTAACCTATTCTTTGATTCATTCTCTTTCGGGTTTTAAGTGGGGAGGTAAGTGCTATGGTGTGGTCCCTTCAATTTTCTCAATGGTCTTTTAGGCAAAGCCAATGAAGTGGACATGAAAAATGAGATTTTGGAGGATATGGGGAAAAGAGAAATCTTGCAGAATACTGAGCGTGAGGAACACAAAGAGGAGTCTGAGGAGCGGGAAGTACAGACATTGCATGCTGATGAAAATGCAAAGGCAGAAAGAACGGTTGAAGAACATGGTGCCCTGTCAACAGTGATGTTACCAGATAGTAGGTTTACAGAACAAATTCAAAGCCTTACAGAACATGTATCAGGGAGCATTTCTTCAAATGATGATAGTGACACAGATGATTTGAGAACGGAGACCGAGTCCGCAGGCACAGCAGTCCAACAGCCTGTTAGTACAGAGGCTGAACACCATGACTTAAGTGCAAGGACAAATTGGGACTCAGATGTGGGCTCTCTGCAAGGTCATCAGATTTTTGAGACTCCTCAGGAAATGCCTAGTGTCTTAGGTACAGAGCATGAACTGGAAGAAGCTGCACCCGAACAGGAAGAACAAGAGGATCTTAAAGGTAGCCATGCCTTGAGTGATAATGAAATGGATCAGGAAGCCAACATTACAAGTGAGAGCTGTGAGTTGGTTTCTAACCAGGCAGGGCTACTAGACGTTACAGTAGCAGGCTCACTTAGTGAAGAGGTAAATGTGGAGAGTCACACTGAGGGACTCCAGCACTCAGAAGAAAGTGCTGAAAAGGAGGTTCCAAATGTCTTGAAGGAAAAGCTTGTTGAAAGCAAAGACTGCACTGATGGAAGAATTGATAAAACAGGAGGTGATAGAGCTGAAGAAGAAACTGAGGTTGGGAGCACAGTTCAGGGTCAGATAAGGGAAACTGAGTCTGTGGGTTTGGAGGGGATGGAGTCATGTGAAAGTGGTGTCCCTGCAGATGCAAGTGAAAAGGAAGGTGGAGGAGATCAGGCATGCATCCAACCAGTTTCTTCAGAGGACAATCCTTCAGCATTATCAGAGGAACAAAATATGCAAGATAAAACTGAACTTGAAAATGCTGTGGCCGAGAGGAATGAACAGGAGGAAGTATTAATAGAAGAGTTGGAGATGTGTTCAGATTCTGCAGAAACAGGCGAGCAAGATAAGGCAGCTGTGGAGACTGCAGGCTGTATCACTGAGGTAAAAGGATGTGTGCTGCAGCAGGCAGAGCCAGGCATGGATATTGTGAAAGAGGTGATGACTCAGGAAACCAGTTCAGACCCAAGTCTTTTAGAAGACAAAATTCAGGAGTCAGAAGTGGAAATAGAGGATGAGTCTGGGAAAGGAAAGGAAAGTAGGACAGAATGGGTAGAAGATTTAAAGCCAAAGGTAGAAGGTCAGGCAGTTCAGTGCAGTGAAGAAACAACAGGAGATACAGTGGGAGAGAAAAATACTCCTTTAGAAGGTGAAATGCAGAATGTAGTTAAACAAGAGAAAGGTGAATCTAAAGAGTCGTCAACTGTAGATATTAGTGTAACTACTGAAAACAAAGTCGATAAACAAACACTGAAAGAAAATGAGGAAGAGTTAGAGCTTGCTTACCGCCATGGTGGTGGATTTGCTTCTGACGAAGGTGCAAATCAATCCCTGGCGCAGAAAGCTGAGCAGGATGAAAATGTTAGTGAACAAGTTAAATTGGATGGTCAAGCAGAGGGAAGACTGGAAGATGACGGTGATGCATTTGATTTTGATAAGGGGTCAAGACAGATACTAGAAACTGATGAAAAATGTGATGGAGAGAAAGCTGATACACAGAAAGGAGAGGGTAATGGAGCAAATGGTGCTGTTGGAAAAACTGCCCAGACAGACGAAACCAGAGAAAGAACAGACAAAATAGAAACTGAAGATGCCCTGACTGAAGATGACAGCTTGCAGCATAAAAAAGGAGATGAACCTGAAGAAACAGGGTGCTTGCAAGGGGAAGCATCATGGAAAACTGATGAGAAGACTGATGTGATGGAAGATGAAATCAAAGCATCAGATTCTAATAAAGTGGAAAAAATACCAGATGAAAATGTCTTGGAACAGGATTTGGAAAGTGCTGGCAATAACAGGGATGAAAGCAAGGAGGATTTGCAGGGTGGTAGAAGGAGTAAGGGTAAATCCAGAGATGACTGTACGGTATCATAAGTTCACAATCTCAAGACTACACAAGTTACATGCTATTTGATTAGTCCCAGTACAGAAGCATGCACTTTGCACAATACATCAGACCTTAGGAATACTCTTAAGGTTTTTTCTTTATAGGTAACTCTCATCATAATACAATGTTATGTAAGTGGTAGTGATGCAAGTATATGAAATTATTTTTTCTCCTAGCCTAGATGATAGATGTCTTGAATGTACTTAATGTGTATTGGACCTTTGTGAACTTATATGCATACTTATATGTACTTACGCGCGTTAGATCTACAGTAAGTACATTAACACTTCATGAAGGAACTCAGTATATCAGCAACACTGATCTGATGTTGAAACTTCTTTCTGAATGATTAAAGCCTAGGAACCAATTTATTTTTTTACTATGGAAAAAAAAATACTCTTATTCCACTTTGTGTGTATTTCTGATATGGTCATATTCCAAAATATAATTAGATCACTGTGAGTCTGTTTAGTCTAAAACTTTGGAAGAACAACATACAGTTTGAAGCAAGTGCAACATACAGGTCTTATTTTGCTGAAAGGAATAAATATATACATGTTTACTTCATGTAGGCACTTTGCACCACAACAGGCCTTTTACACCATGTCTCACATGGTTTTTTTTATTTTTTCTAAAGGAAGTGTCAATACACACTGTAATGTGTGCTTAGGTTTGCTATCAAGTACTGTCTAGCTATGAATATATAAAATACCTATTTTTCAAAAAAGATTTTTGTTTAAAGTTGTATTTCCTTACTGCACTATATTTTTTGCAAACTATGATTCTGAAGGAGTGTTTTTATATCTGAAAAATTCTTTCCTCTTCCTTTCTGGAAAGAAGATAATTTTGCATGTCTTAATTCTTGTTGGGTATTGGACCATAGACGATTGTTGGTCTGTATACTAGCCCTCGTGCCTTTTTGAAAAGCTGGGTTGCTTTGACTTGCTGGCATAAATTAGACACTTCGACTCCATTGGTATATTTCTTCTTGCATCTTTACTAGTGCTTGGCAGGAAGAGCATGTTTTGCCTAATGAAAAATGAATTTAAAGTTGTTTTAAGTACTGAACATCCCAAGGGAATGCAAGCTGAGGAATTGGGGCGGGGGCGCTATGGAAGGCTGTATTTGTGGTGGTGTTAAAAAGTTGATGGAGTACAAACAGACTGCAAAATTTCAAGATGTATATCAAAATGTAATGAGCTGTATATAATTGAAATAAACATATTTTATACTTCAAATTGCCTGTCCAGAGCACTGTTTATAAACCTGCATAAATATTTATTTAAATTATATAATTTCAAAAACATCTTTCTGCAGCTTGCTTTATTAAATTTATTGCATTGTGCTATGTGGCTAGAAGAGCTATCTTACTAGGAATGGGCAGCCTTGGTGCTTGAGGACCTTTAATATGCAATGGCACCCGTAACTGTAAACCTCTAACAGGACTGTAAACCTGTAACTCTTTTCGTATGGCTTCTCTCCAACTTACAACAGTTCCAGTATGGTTTCTGTAAGTATTAGAAGTTGTTCTTCTTAAGGGTTTACACTAAATGCTAATCTGAAATGTCATAGATCTTACAAGCATCTCTTTGTACTATGTAGCAGTGGCTGTTTAAAGTTGTCTCTGCTATACTTGCAACTGTAATATATGGTTTAAAGTTGAAAGTACTTTAAATGTATTTATATTTAAATGTTAGATACGCTTAAATATATAATTAAATGTGCTTGCCAGGCTTCACCTATACTTGTGGATGGATCTAAATTAGGCACATGCCAGCGTTTCCTGTATTTTTCATACGAGTGTTTCTAATAGAAATTTGTATGGATGGTTGAGGGAATTAATGGTGAGCTGTTTTTAACTAGCTTTTCCACTTCAGAAAACAAAGCATCTGTAAGAAAAGTCCTTTTTAAAGCCAAGTCACAGAAGGAGAAATAATAACACCTCTAGTCTTAACTAACTGTCCATGTACCAGCTTTTATCCCACAGTAACTGGCCAGCTCTCAGTGAAACTAGGGTAGGAGCAGGAACATGGACAGGCAATGAAGAATAGCTGATGTACTATAAATCCATTCCTGAACATTAGCTTCTTGGTACTGCTGTTAGCAGCTGGTCCCTGACTTCTGGAATTGGGCAAGTACCATGGAGGAGAAGGTGTTCTTCACCTCTTTGGTTTTTGCTTGAGTATATGCACGTTGAGGGATAAATCACCTTGAAGATAAAGGGAACTGCTAGATGCTATATTCCAAATCTAGTAATTTAAGTATTATATGCCAGCTAACATTTGAGTGAAATGTGTGCCATAAGAGACAGGGAGGGGACAGTGTCTCAGGAGGAGTTCCCTAGAAAATGCATCTTTTGTAAAGTTACACAATTGAAACCCATTTTTGGCATTTTTCCTGTGATATCTAACAGATACAAGATAAGATCTAGCTGGTCTCTTTCATTGGTTTTGACTTTCAAAGACAGCAAAATATCAAAATCAATCTTTTGATGAAGTCTAACATGAAACCAATAAATCATGAGATGAACTAACATCAAGGTTCACATTTGCTGCTATTATGTTACCCATTTTGTTTTGAGTAGGGACAGTCTGCTGATGTGTGCTGCAGTGAGCACCACTCTGTGTATAAGACATTTGTCTTTCAGAATAGCTCCATAGCTCCAAATGCTCTGTGGGTTTTCTGTTCAATACCTAGTGGCACATGTAGCCTGTAGCCCGGGTTTGTGCATTACTGCAAATTCAGAGCTAGCCTGCAATGCTTTCCAAAGCAGCAGCTGAAGAAAGTTGTTTCTCTTCCCCTCTTATTCAGCAAGTAATAGTGAAAGGCCTTGGTCAGTGTTTCCGTTATTACAGAACAGAACAGTCCTCCTGTCCCCCTCAAAATCAGTATGGTGTCTTCTAAACCCTGTGCTTATTCACTGTCCCAACAGCCTGTCCCCAGCAGTATCCTTGTTCTGAGAAAGAGAGGAAGGCACTTCTCACTATTTGTTGTTGTTGTTTTCTCATGATCCAAAATAAATTGACAGAGATAGAGAAGGAGTATTACCCAACCTGCTGTAGATCTGACAGTCGGGTTGTTGCAAAGTGTTCTGAATAGCTGCTTGGGGCTGGTGGTCTGATTTCATGGGATGCCCTCCCACCCTCCAAGTACAGTCTACCCCTCTCATTTGCATCAGTATTAATTACTTGCAGGGCTACTCATCATACAAATCATTCAGGTTAAAACCAGCTGCTTCCCACCCCATGCTGCCCTCCAAGTAGGCAGAGACATCAAGGTTCTGTGGCTGCTTAGGGGATGTTAGGTCAACTGTGCCACTGAAGCAGCGCCCTAGTTAGCAATACCTAGAGTCAACTGCATTACCAAGGTGATGAGAATAACCATTTGACTTACAAACAGGCCTGTACGATAGCAGAAGACACACTGGTAACCACCCCCCACCCCCGGCTGTCCTGCTCTCTCCCAGGCCTTCCCAGGGCCCAGCTGCTCACATCAGCCCTCTGTTAAGGTCCTTTGCCTATGTAAGCCATGAACTGGTGCAGTGAGCAGCCTGGGAATCATGTTATCAAAGTTAAATTTAAGGGAGATGAATGTCACACTCGAATTTTCATTGTAGTATCTTTGTATGTGAAATAAGGGAAAGTACTTTTACAGATAAGAATTGTAATGAGCTGCTTCATGTGCTAATTCAGTAGATTGCTCTTCTCTGCTCATGGTTCTAGGGGTCCTCAGATCCTTGATTGTTGGAAAAATGTCTCCTTCTAAATGCAAAAATAAGGGGGCTCTGCAGAGATATCTGTTAAAGCTAAAGTAAGTTTTCTGTATGAGTGTGAAGTTTTAAGATAAGTGAAACCTAAGAGACCTTCCTCTATACATGCAGAAAACTTTTTTCTACATGTATGGCAATTTTAGCAAACTAATTTTTTCTGTGGTCTTGTAAATTCTGCTGCCAGCATGTCACCTGTCCCAGTGGGGTGCACAGATGTCCGTAATGATGGAAGAGAGAACTGATGGTGAGATCGGATTTCAGGGTTCATCCCAAAATGCTAACATCCCTCTTGCAGGGAAAGGGGTTGGAGGAAGCTGGTGTGCTTCCTTACTCGAAACTGGAGGAGGTGTCCTTTCTTCAGGCAGGCATATTTCACCCTGCAGCAGTGGTTTTGCTAATGAAAGTTAGCTGTGTGCATGACTAAGTTATTTTCAGGATCAGGGTGGAGTATTTGGCCCCTTTGGAGTCAGTAAGTTTGGGCTAATTTTGTAGTGGCCTAGAGGTTGCCTTCTGCATCAGTCCTTGTTCTCTTTCCAATTCTTAGTAACTTCATTTCTTCATCTCTGCTGACCTGTGCTCCCAACCCTGTCTCCAGGTCGGAATATCTCTGACCTTTCTTTTGCTGTTTGCTGTTTGCTTTCTTCATTGACTTATTTTTTTCCCCTTTCTTTCATCCTTTACAGAATTTGTCTTAAGCTTCCTTTCCTTCCCATATAGATAAGTGAAATTGTTTTATTATTTTGAAGGGGTTTATACTTGTAAAAATATAGTTTGCTTATTTGTTTTTGCTTTATTTTGTTTTTCCATGTCAATGCTCAGGTGTAACAATGTTGAGAGTGCTACAAATGGCTAAAAAAAAAAAAAAGGATAGGACTTGAGGAGGTTCAAAATGAATGCATAGAACTGCTTGAACGGGGATGTTGCTATAACATCTGTATGTGGGTATTGCATCAGAAGCCAAGGTAAAGGTTTTATTCCATGCTCTAGAATGACTGCTGGTATATGGGAACTTGTATACCCAAGGAGGGGAATGACTTACCACACTATTACTAGCTCATGGACTGTACGTGTCTGCCATATAGAGGGACTTCCATTTCCCCATGATTTGATTCAATACAGATTCTTTGTTCCCTTTACTGCATGTGTTAACAAGAAATATGGTGAACCACAAGCCTTTGGCCTGTTCAGGTTTTAACAACAAATGAGGGCTACAGTGTTGTCACTTTTTTTATTTTTTTTGATGAAATCTTTTCAAAAATACTTAAGTCTATCAACAGAATTTACCTGGTAAAAGCCGACCAGCCTTTTATCTGTAATTTGTCAATTGCTCTCCTTAAGTTTACAAAGAGACCTTTTCCTTGAGTGACCTTTGGATTTTAACCATTTAATTAACAGGCCAGACCTTAGATGTGGAGTTGAGCTCTGAACGCCCACTGGCTTGGTTCTGCACAGGTGACCGCTTGCTGGCAAGGGAGGCAAGCTAAATAAAACTGCAATAAACATACAAGTCAAACTTGTGGAGTAAGACCTGCCTGAGGTCAATATATCCTCTTCTAATAATAATATTTGAATGCTGTGTTCCAATATATTTCTGTTGAGGTGTACCTGAGCAAACTAAGGTTGTTAGTTAATGAGGTAATTTTAGTGATAAGAAAATTTGTGAGTTAAGATTTGTTGCATACAGTACCTGCTGAAATGCTTTCACATTTTCTATCCCTTAGTAGGGAAGAAAAAAACCAAGTGATATGGTTGGTTACTTCTAGTTGTGTTTTCCAGTTGTCTCATTCTGTAGCATGTACTTTATTAATCAGTGCCACACGTATCCATGTGCTGATCTGTAGCACTTCCAAGTTCAGGTGTAACACAACAGTTGGTCCAGATTGCCCATTGCCTGCTTGATATTTGACCAGGAGAATTGCCTATGAAGAATTAAAGAGAAAAGATTATTTTACCAGAATGCTGGGTTTGAAACAATTTAATGGGCAAATGTTTTTCTGGTCATAATACTGGAGATAACACTAAATGTTATTGTCATGCTGTTTATTAAAAGAAGTGAAGATTTAAAGTGCTGACAATGTACTCGGCTATGATTATACGTGTTTACAGTATTTTCATTATGTTAAACTGTAAAGATTTGTGAGATTTTGTGTTACAGTTGTGTTTGACCCTAGAGTTCTTGCATGCTAACCTAACGTAGAAGACTAGCCTCTTTGCATGCAGCTGGGTGCTGCTACTGCTGTGACAAGCATGTTCTGTGAGAATGACATAACCTCCCCTGGCTGCAGCCCCTTCCCAGCCCTGTCTGTGGCCTCATTTCCTGTGGTACGTGCATAACTACCTTCATCATTAGTTTCACTAACCTTAATGGTTCAGTCTTATATCAGATGCACTCTGAAATGTGTGGCTCGATCAAATCAGCACTGAACTTTCAGTTTTCTCTTTCAGACAGGCTGAAAAAACTCATTGATGAACGAGAATCCTTACTAGACCAGGTAATCACAGGAAAACTGAAATGCTGTGTGTTTACTAACTGTGATAAGAACAGTAGAGATTAAAAAAAATCGAAATAGTCCTAACATAAGGTGTAGAACATCAGTGCCATTGCCAGTGCCTCAGAACGTGTGCTGGGTTGCTTTTGCTGAGAACTTAACGGCGTTGCTTGCCGCTTTATTCTTCCTCTGAAACATTTCTCCTGCGTGTTAACTCAGGATACAGGGGAAGAAAGATATGACCCAGTGTGCCTGTTCTATGTTGCTAACCAGTCACATTCGGTGCTCAGAGTATTGCAGATTGCTGTCCTTAGTCACTTAAAACTCATCCATGACTGTTTCTGAAAAATAATACTTCAGATTGGTCAAGCCCAAGGGAAAAAAAAAATATGGCCCACAAATGGCAGAAGCAAATTTTATCTCCAAGAGTAAGCCTTCCTGATTGCTGGGTCTGTGGGCAATGGGCCATTTAGAAGGAAATGCTGGAGGAATTACAGTAGGTGGGTAAATAGTAATTAAAGTAACTATTGCTGGTACCATGATAATCCATAGCAGATATAAAGCTTATTCAAAAAAATTTAGCTGATCTGTTTCTCTGCAGGATGCTCTGTGCTTTTATTTATGGATTATATCCTTGGCCTTGAGACTTCACACACAACCAAACACAGTTTTGTTTTTTTAAGAATGTTTTATGTGAATGTGCCTACAGAACATCTATGGCTTTTTTAATAAAACAGTCATCTTCGACTCATTATGTTTGGTCCTGAATTTATGCATAAGCACGATTACTTAAAATACTGAGTCATTTGCCAAAAGAATTTCTAAGAAATTATTTTGTAACGAGATTTTTTGGAATTTAGGTTTAAAAAAATAGAATTTCTTTTATAATACTTGAGTGAATTTGAGTACTGAGCCACAATTTTCCCTTACTGATTTTAATAACTAATTCTTTTGTGTGCTTCAGGTTAAAAAATTAAAGGGACAACTGGAAGAAAAGCAAAAGAATGGCAAGATGGAAAATGCACAATCAGAAGATGAAGTTCTAGAAAATGGGACAGATATGCACATAATTGACCTCCAAAGTGAGCTACATTTTGATTTTAAGAGAACTTTTGTGTCCTGCATGTGAGTGAGAAAATGTATCTGTACAATAACCGTATGGCTCTAAATAAAAATGCTCCCTTCATTTCTAAGGGAGCTTCAAACTGGGAATCAGCCATGCACCTCTACTAGAGGTGAGGGAACAATTCTCCTTTGTTTGAACAAGACTGCCATTGGAAGTCTCCCTTATGTTCCCCAGGAGAGCTTGGCTTGAGTTCCTGGTTAATTCTGCTTTCAGAGTGGTCAAGAGGGAATCGGGCAGGGCTGGGAATGGCTCCTATGTGCTGGGCACTGATTGGGGCTAGCTAGCTAGCTGCCAGCTCTGATGTAGAAGGAAACTTTTTTTGGCAGACAGCGTTTGCTGCTCTACTGCTGCCCCAAGTAGCGTGGAAATTTTATGACAGACTTGTTAGAAGACACTGTTGACACTTGTTCTGACATCTCTGATATATCTGCAATTCTTTTAGGAGATGCCAACAGACAGATCAGTGATCTCAAATTTAAGCTAGCAAAGTCTGAGCAAGAGATAACAGCATTGGAGCAGAATGTAAGTTTCTGGCTTGTTCTGTTTGTTTAGGCATGGTGAGAATGCAGAGAGATACTGTATTTTATTATACAATAAAGGAAATAATGAGTACTGTGATTTTCCCTTAAAGTAAGAAAGAGGAGTGTTGGAGTATCAGGACTACTGTACTTAAGTCATAAAAACTAAAATGCTTTCATTTATGTATAGGGAAGAGTGACTGTATTACTCATCTTCACTGAAGGAAAAACGTTCAAAGACAAAGGTATACTGAGAGCGCTTACTGAACTCTTCAGAATACTTTCTTATGCCTAGCTATCGACAATTTTTAAATGGCTCCTGGCATATGATGTAGTATATATGGATTTTATACAAGACTGTTCAGTTTTAACTGTTTATTCTTGTCCAGAGCATGTCAGCGATACTCTTGCTAAGACAAATTTAGTCAATGGACTGTACTTTTTGTTGCTGGAAGCATATTAGATATGGATATGTATAAAAGGTCTGGAGTAAGTTACCATGGCCAGGCTTCCTTGGTATTTTTTTTCTTAAAATATGCCTTTATTTTATTAAAGAAAAGTGAGCATCTCTCTGCTTATTGCTTAACTGCTAGTGGAAGAGTGAAGCTTCAGAGTA
The DNA here is from genome assembly GCF_030463565.1 of Pelecanus crispus. Classification (NCBI taxonomy): domain Eukaryota; kingdom Metazoa; phylum Chordata; class Aves; order Pelecaniformes; family Pelecanidae; genus Pelecanus; species Pelecanus crispus. Next base: position 41,819,291 of record NC_134647.1, on the reverse strand, counting down.
ACTTCTTGGTACATCTTTTAATTCAGAAATTTTGCCTTCACCTTAGGTAATACGATTGGAAGGTCAGGTAGCCCGATACAAAACTGCTGCTGAAAATGCTGAAAGAGTAGAAGATGAATTGAAAGCAGAGAAACGCAAACTACAGAGAGAGGTAACTCTAAATGCAAACTGTCATAGGCTAGCAATCAGCCTGCACTGCATGGGGGGAGACATGTCTGTTGCATTTTAGAGGAGGAACTACCCTTCTCAGTAGAGCAAAGAATAGACATCTGCTTTTTTTATTGCTGCAGTTATTCGTTCTAAATGTTTAACCAAACTTTCAGCACTCAAACTGGAATAACAGTCACAAGTGTGAACTCCTACTGCCTTTTCACCATTCCTTCCTAAACTGACTTGCAATACCTTGCTTTGTACCAGAGTCAGTTCTCTGCAGCAAACTCAAGTTCTACTTGTACAGCTTGAGTCTAGAAGCAGCCTTCAAATGCTCAGGTTTGCATGCTACTTTGCAGCTGTGAATGTTCACGTTTGACATTCATCAAGCTGAAGAATTCCTATTTCTACTTTGCTGTCCTTGTCCTTTGTTGTACCTGAAGACTCATTACTTGGGGTGTTACAAATTTGGAGTTTGTAAATACAAATCACTGCTCTTTTTAGAACATGTGATTCAGAAATTACAGCAGTAGAAAGCTGGAAATCCTGCTGTAAGGTTAATTTGGCCAGTTAGTTATTTAAGCACAGTGCCACACCTTACCAGGAATGAGAGTCTAAACTTTCAAGTTTCAGGGTCTAAACTTGAGTGCTAAATGGATATGAATCGTTCTTACAGAGCCTGTTTTTCTTGCTCTGGCAATCTATTCATTTGCTGTAGTGTGTCCATCTGCAGACTCTGTCATATTTCTCTCCCTTAAAACACTGCATCTTCAAGCTGTCTGTAATTTTGACCATATTTGCCTTATGAAACTTCATGTTCTCTCCAAGTAGCTGCTACAACCAGCTTAAATACGTTTGTCAGCTTCTTTCACACCTGCCTCCTGACTTTTGTTCAGTGTGGCTCTTTGCTTTTTCTAAATAGTCCTTCTGCTCTGCTGCCTATAAATACTGCTCTGGGCAGTCCACCTCTCTCTCCCTAACCCCCATCCTGTGGTGGACTTCATAGAAAACTGAGGCACCGAAGTCATGGCTGTGGCTGTAGTTCTGCGAACCAGAAACATGAAAGCCAGGCAGTGAGACAGGTGTATGTCACCCAGCAGGTGTCTCTGAGCATCTGTGCCTCCGAAGTTGAGGCAAAGTCTGAGCTGTTTGTTCAACATCCTGTAAATGCCTTGGATTCTTGGCACTCTGCTTAGAAAATATCTGTGTGTCACCTTCAAAGCAGCTAAACAACATTTACTTCTAACTCCGCTAACAGGAATTTTCAACTGCTTTGTCTTGTAAGGAAATTCCAGCAATATGGTCAGTTAGTGTTGGTAACTACAAACCTTGCTTTATCTTTGGAAAGGGAAAACACTGTGAAAGTTATGGGGTATTTTTCTGCTTCCTTCCTTCAGCTTCGTTCAGCATTGGATAAAACTGAAGAGCTTGAAGTCAGCAATGGTCATCTAGTAAAACGCTTGGAGAAGATGAAAGCCAACCGGAGTGCATTACTGTCTCAGCAATAACCACCACCTTTCGATGGAAACTACTGCTACTTGACAGAATCAGAACAACGTTGCAGATGCTTCTGTCTCTTGCTGTCTGGGATGCTTTGTGTCATGCCGTCTGAGAACAGACAACCCCAACATTCGCTACGTGCCACCCAGTTGTGGTTCTCCCTAAGCAGATTCAAACCTACTGCACTATATACATAGGAGTAGCTGATCCAAATGGCTGTGCCTGTGGGGGCCCTTCTTCGGGTACATTTAAAGTACAAGATCCGTCTACCGTATAAGAAGCACATAGGGCATTGCGTTAAGTTCTGCATCCAGAAGGCACAGCAGCCATTTATTGCCATTTAAAATGGCATTCAAAGAAAACACTTTAAACTGGACTGGAATTTTGTGTCTTGCTGAAAATTTTAAAAGAAACACTGTAAGTTTTGGACTTTCTCATGACAGTATCTGTAATTTAGTGACTACAGTAGAGTTAATCATAGTAGGTTTTTCATTTACAAATCACTGTGGAACCACAAGCCATTACAAAGCAAAACTCCTTCAGTGGAAACCATGGAAGAAGATGGTCTTGGAAGCAAAAGTGACCTTAAATGACTTTGCCAATAAAACAAAGGTGTTTGGAGGGATTTTTGCACCAGTTGAATCATAAGACTATTTTATTTCGGGGTAAATAGGCAATAGCTTCATTGAATTTTCAACTTTTATTTGTATTATTTAATCCCTGCTCTTGGAATTGAAGTAAACTACTTTTAAAGGATGTAAAGTTGCATTAATAAACCAGCATAAGGCCGTGTTTTAAGAAATGGTGGGTTTTGCACTTAGATCACTCACTTCAGTGCATTTGTCAAAGCAAGTTATCACTTGCTTAAACAAAATATGTAATGGTTTTTTTACATCAAAAGCTATCTACTGGTCCATGAACTACTAGGGAACTATGCCGCTACAAAATACAGGTCTAATTTTTAAAAAAATAACTGATAAGTAAAGAAGCACTTTAGAAAATATTACTGCCTATGGTTTTTCTACAAATACAGAAGTAGCGAATTATTTCCTTCTAAGGTCATTGTAACGGTTTTCCATTTCTCATGAACAATAACCAATTGAAATGTTGCAGGCAGTTTATTATACACAACTAGCACTGCAGCTCTGGTTTATTGGAAATTATTCTGAATGTACTACTCAAAGGAGAACAGCAGTTACCTGAAGAATAAAGGTGTCCTTCCCCCTTCAGCCCTAACAGAAAAGCTTGCGAGTAAGGCAGGCGACCAGTCCCTTAGGAACCTGCTCACACTATGAAGCACCATCTCCTGTTCAACAGGAGCAACCTTCTGTTGATACTGACTGCCTCAGTAGTTACGGTTCTATCAAGCCAAATCCAGACCCGCGAGAGGCCATTTCTTCTTAACTTGGTCTTCAGACTCTCTGGTCCAGATCTTTCCCCAGCCTCTTCATCGCAGGCTGGAGGTTAGAGTATAAACCGCTGCTATTTTCAATGTTAAGGGGATGGCCGGTATCTTCTTAGAGCACCTTCACAAATTAAATAAACCAAAACCAGTGTCTGAATGTGTTTCTCTGGTTTGGCTAGAAAGAAACACCTTTCTCTTCATCTCTTCTGAGTGCACCTGGAAATTTAGGAATGAAGTACTGAAATTAATATTCCAGGAAAAGGATGAAGAAGGCTTTTTTTGTGTCCCTGGGGAAATAAGTATGTCCTTGTTGATCAAATGTGGTGGAACATGAGGATTAAAGGAATCTTTTAAATGAAATTTCCACTCCAGTTAGGGCTTTGGGTTCTTTTTCTCTTTTGTTGTTTTTGAGAGGAACATTCAGGTGCAGAGCCAGGTTTCTTGTGGAATACCTCAAAATTGCTGTGGATACCAATTTACAATTTTCTGTGGTTGACTTGTGTAATTTCTGGTGTACAAAGCCTCTGGGGCCTAAAAAGTAAGGGTTTTTTAGAATGCAAACAAATGTGCTAAATACAACATCAAACTGATGATAAGGTGTATGATTGCCACCAGTCATCTTTTTATTTGTGGTAGTGGTGAAGACTGTCTCTCCTCGCAAGGTTCAAGAGAAACAACCTAGCAACTAAGTGTTGGTCCAAAAGGCTAAAAATAATACTTTGCTCATCAAGAAGTGGTGTGTTTATTATTTTGAAGTAGATTGCATCTTGCACCCCATAAGCATTAACCTCGTGACAGAAATCAGATGTGTATTTCAACCTGGATATGCTCTTAGTAGAAATCTTTGTGTGTGATAAAGTAGCTGAATGTTGAAGTCACATTTTTTTCCCCCCCTAACTTTCAGTATGACTTAGCTTTAGAATAAGAAGGGAATGAAAAAGTACTGGTTGGTTTATTGCAAACTGTTCTATGTTTTCCTGAGAAGAATGTACCGCAACAGGGCTTTGAACGGTAATAATAGCACATGCCCCGGTCCTTTTAATTGAGCTCCAAACGGGAGAGCCTCGGTACCCAGCCCGCTGATTCAGAGTGGAGCTGTGGTGGTGGCAGCCCAGTGAGGAATGGCTCCTGGGGAAACCAGGACGAGTTTCCTAGAATTTGTATTTAAAATTGCTATCCTTTGTTTTAATTTTAAATGTTAAATAATTTTATTGTTTGCAAATGGAATGTTACCTGAGATTTTTTGTTTTGTTTCTTAAAATCAAATCTGTTAGAAGATATGAGCGTGGAAAAGGACATTCATTAGCAGAACTTGCCAATAAAGATGTCACTTGTTTGGGTAGTTTTTATGGAGTGGTCTGTCATGATGATGTTACTGGTAAAAGTTCTCTTGGAAAATACAGACTTTTTGGATGATACCAGTGTAACGGACTCATTTTCCTTAATATATTACTGCAGGCACACAAACGCGAGCAACACTGGTTGTAAAATGGACAAAGGCAGGGGCTTGGTGTGAGTTAAGGGCATGGGTGTGAGACATACTCCTAAATATTAACATTTTTGATGGCAGGGTACACTTGGGCAGGTGGGGGGACAGGGACAGTGTCCCATCAGGAGAAATTTGAATGGTATCGCTAATGGAATTCATTCTCCACTTACGTATTTATGGTGAACATACAGGTAACCCACGTGGTAACTTCCAACAGAAGAATCTTCCACAACAGGAGCCAACTAGGTTCATCAGCCATGTCAATTTTAGTATGCCATTGCATCTTGCACTGATCATGGGCATTGTCGCAGAGCAGTCACTTAGATGTAATATGTTGAGGAGGAGGTTAGTACTTGTCTGCTTTTTTAAATCCTTTAAACAATGAATTATGTGGGTTTGGGGTTTAGTTTGGTTTAGGCAGCTAAGCAATGCCTTGCACACTTTAAGAACTTTACACGTATGTGTTTAAAAGAGGAGTAAGGGCCCGAACCAGCCTTGTAAAAACAACGTGTACATTTAAGATCAGTAGCCCGCGTAGCAGAAACTGGTATTTACAGGGTGACGTTCTCCAGTGCCTGTAATACGCTCCTTCACGCTGGAAGCCTTCCAGCTGCTGGTAGGTTTTAATAACTGTACGAGAAGACATGCTGCTGTCCGCCGCAGGCTGCGGCTTGCGCCTTCCGTGCTAAGCGCTGGGCGAACCGCCGGCCGCCGGGAGGGCGGCGGAGGAGCAAGGCCCCGGCGCCCCCGAGGCGACATGGCCGCGGCGGGCCTCGAAGGGGCGGGCAGCACGCGGGGAGGGGGGGGGGCGCAGGCGCCGCGCCGGCCAATCAGGGGCTCGAGCGCCTCCGTTGCAGCCAATGGGCTGGAGGCGCGGGCGGGGAGTGGCGGCTGGCGGCCGTTGAGCGCGTGCTCGGCGCGTCCGTTGTCGCTCGGCCGGGGCGGAGGCGGCGGGTGTGGGATGCCGGCCGCGGTTCGGCGCTGGTACGCAGGCGTTACGGGAGGCGGGGATTCGTTTAGGCAGCAGGAAGGTTGCTCAGCCTTCCCTGGAGCAGGGGTGAGCGCCGTGAGCGGCGGTTCCCTGCCTAGGCGGTCCCCTTGGGCGAGCGGGGGCACCGGGCAGCTGTGAGGGCTCCCCGGGGGCTCATCTGTGGCTCTCCACGCTGCACTGCGGATATCAGTGCTGGTTTCTTACCGACTTGGCTGTTGTTAAGCATCTAGCTGCGTCAGTAGTAGTAACAACAAGGTTTTTGTTATTTATCTAGGGCATACCTAAAGCTATTGTGGTTCTTGTTTCTTAACTCGTTCTTAAGGAAAAAAGTGAAGGGGTGGGAGGTCACTTCTCTGCGATAATATGTTGTAATTTGTGTGTAGGCATCTGAGATGTGCTTTGGCAGCATTACAGCAAGATTTTTAATTTCACATTAATTAGTTGCTCAAAGCTTCATTTGGGAGATAAAGGTAAAGTTAGTGTAGTAAGAAAGCTTTTGTGAAACAAAAATAGCTGTAGAAGTGCATAATGCAATCATGGTAAGGTTTTTTTGGAGGGTGACTGACTTATATTGATGATTTCTGTTAAGTGATTTCAATGATTTTTATTAAGTGATTTTAAATTATGTCATTTTAATGCTGATCCTTAGCGGAGGAGAATGAGTGGATGCAGATTTGAGGGACAAGACATTTTTCCCTGTGAGGTAGGGCTGTCAAGAAATATCTCTTAGGGGTCCATTCTGCAAACCTTCCTGTGCAGATACAAGGCCTGGGTCACACTGTTTATATCTGGAGCAGACAGAGCTCATGTAACTTGTATGTTAATCCCGGAGCAGTGGCCAAGAAACAGGCTTGAGTTTCCAGTCTCCCCTCATGCTCCACCAGCAGCCTGTCTCTCACTTCAGTACTTCACTTAGTTCCTTATGGACTGTGTTTCACCAAGCTGGAAACTTCCTCTGGAGAATGAACCAGTGACTTGTGTCTTTAGAAGGGTATGAAACCCAGCTTACGGGCCTGTCAGTTGGTCCGCATGCCCTCGCAGGGAGAAGAGTCACAGACGGGACTGTAATTTGCTGTGCTTTATGTAAGGTTATAGTCAGCTTGAAGACCTGTGACAGTAGTATAAAATTGGTATGTTTTGTTCAGTAGTTTAGAAAGCATACCTAACTGAGGAATATGTCTAATGTTTCTATGTATCCTTATCTTAATTATGAGCTTTTAGGGAAGGCAGAGAAGAGATGACAACCATTTATAAGACGCAAGCTTCACAAAGAGTGTCTTCCATCCCTATATGCTTTTTCTCTGCTTTTCGTTAATGTTTGCTATAAAACTAGGTTTGTTGCAAGTCCAGAGCAGGTGTATTGTTTTGGGTTGGTGTATTGTCTGGCTTTCTGCTCTAGCTAAAAGAAGCGCTCTGATCCAAGAAACCATCTTCCTGTTTTCCCTTATGTCTTACGGTTCTTGGTTGTAAAGATTCTCAGGTTTTCTTACAGTTCTGTGCTCGATAACCATTTCTTCTTGTTTCCCCAGAATTATAAGAATGTGCTTCTGTTTCTCCCTTGTCCAATATCTGAAGGCTTTTTTAGTTCTCAGAAGGCACAGAGCTCTAAGTTCACCTCTTCCCTCATTTAAGTAGTTTTTAAAAAATTTTATAGCTCCTGGGCTGGAGGATGTTTCCTACAGTAAATATGCTGGTCTTGAATCAAGAAGCTGTAAGCTTTCTGTGGCAAGGAGTGCTTACAGGCCAAGTGTACAATCAGGAATGACGTAAGGTCAGTTTGTGGTCACTGAATCCAGGACAACATCAGCATCCTGACTCCTGGAGTCAGTGCATACATCGAAACGCCTTGTGCACTGTCATGAAGTTAACGTACGATGTAAATAGCCCGCTGTGTATCAACAGGGATTCTGATGATTCAGCCAAGAAATGCTTCAGTGGTAAGAGGATGGAAACTTTGCCCAAGAGTTAAGAAAATAGGATTGATTGGTCTCTGAGGATGCTTTTACTCAATTGAAATCACCTGAGCAAGAACAGCAAATTCTTTTAACAGCCTTCTGTGAGCTCTTAGGATTTCTTTTGAGAATGTACTGTAAAAGTCCTAGCTTCTACCAGCATGCAGTAGGTAAAAATGAGATGGTTACTTTAACATTTTTTTAAACAGCAATATCCTCTTGTATACCATGAGTATCTCAAACTTCTCTTAATTTTTATTAAGGTGAGAAACATAGGAAGAGACAAGCCAATGACTTTGAGAGGCTGCAGTGGAAGTGAGTTCTGTGGATAACCTCTGAGGAGGAGGAGGACTTAGGTGTTTGTACCATGGAATTAGAAAAGAACAGCGATGTTAAAAGTGAAAGGAGATGCTTCAATCAGACCTCGCGTCTTTTTTCTTATTCTGAGGAAGCCAAGCGCACGCTCGTCGGAGATGTTGCAACAGGAGCTAACCACTCTGATTTTGGCCAGGCACATTCTGTCAATGTTTCAGAATTAAAGTTGTCAGAGGAAAGCTTGCCTTACTTAAGTTCATCTTTAGATGCAGATATTGAAATGTATAATAAACGGAGAATGAGAATTTGCTGTGCCTGGGTAGATGAAAGCAAGAAAGCAGCTGATCTATTGGAAAGGGCATATGACAGTACACACTCTAATTGCGGGGTGTGTGATGATTGCAGACAAAGCCATTTAGGTGAAGATTCACAGCTGGAGTATCTCAGTGCTAATGAGCAAGATTTTGATGATAGGAATAGCTCAAGTGAGTTTTCTGAGCAAAGGGAAACTATACGAATTGAAACCTTAAAGCTGATAGATCCAGTTCATGAAGTTTCACGGGATGGAGTCATAAAGGAACAAAATCTTGTTGATGTGTCAGAAGATTGTTCTCCTGCTTCTGAGTATGGTGTAGGTGACCAGACCTGCCCAGAAGCAGCTATGCCAGAGCTTCCCCACCTGCTTCAGGACTCTCTGTCTCTGCCAGATTGCAATGGCGTGACTTGTGATCATCAGGAAGAGCAAACAGAGTATCATAGTGTTGTTTGTGGAAGTATACTTGAAAGTCATTCTTGTGGGAGTAAAGAAAGGGTCTGTCCAAATCTGCTTGTATGTGACAGTTTAGAAAACGGAGAGCTGAAAGACGTCCCACTGATTGATGGCACACTGTCACCCCAAACGGCTACAAGTGAAGAAGTGTCTGAAAACAATGACAGACACATTCACAGCATCTCAGTGAAGCAAGACAATCCTTTAGCATCACCACGGGAGAGGGCCCCTGCAGTAGCCACGCAATTTTGCGAATGTACAGGGGACCCTGCTTTCTACAGTTGTGAAGAATCCAGTGTGTGCACACGTGGTGCCAGCTGCGTTGACCGCACTGCAAAGGATGCTGAAACCCAATTTCCAGTCTGTGCAATTCTCACTAGCAAGAATCCCTTTTTTGAGGTGGAACTTGCAGATAAATCCTCCTGTGGAAATACCAGCTGTCTGAACTCAGAGTTGGAGCATCAGGAAAACCTGAAAAACGTTAGCAGTCACTCTGTGGTTAACCAGGCTGTTGATGTGAGCTCTGATTTTAGAGCTTGCTTTACAACAAGCAGAAGTACCAGTGCTCAGGTTTGTCTCTTGTCCAGGGCTATTAATACAGAGATAACAATGATGAACAAATCTCGACCTGTGGGATGGTGCCGTGAAACCTGTGCAGACATTGCTTGCAATACAGACTGGTCATGTGGAACCAATAGTACAGAGGAAATTCGGCCACAGCTTACTGAGATGCTGGAAAAACACTCAGTTGGCAATACTGCAACAGCTGAAAGAAGTTCAAAAATTCAGGTAATTTAAAAAACCACAACCAAACAATTGTGATACATAGAACTTTTTTTAACTTAAAGTTGCTTGGAACTTGTCTATACCAATGTTAATCTGTAACTTTTTAAAATGTTTTTTTGTTTAGGAACAGCAGGAATCAAAAAATGAGCTCTGTAGCAGCGATTTAAAGATAAGCACTGACAGGTGGGTCATGAATTGTTCTTGGTTTGGAATTCTACATTCTGGATAAGATTTTTTTTTCACGTTTGAAAGGTTGTCCATGACTTACCAAAACTGATGGTACTAGAAGATTGCTGGGCAGCAGCTCCTACAGTGGAGTCTTTCAGAAGGACCAGGACAAGTCAGAAGAATGAGATGAAGACATCCTGAAATTGAACAGACCAAAGCAGTCTTGGTCTGCAGTTGCAGACTGGCCAAGTACAAGTTGAGTGTGTGTCAGCAGTGCTCCCATATGGTGAAGAAGGGAAGCCACATTCTGGGGCTGCATTAGCGAGAGTGCAGCCAGTGGATGGAGGGAAGTGCTGATTCTTCTCGGTTTGGTGCTCGTGAGGTTTCATCTTGAAAGGTATCTCCAGCTGTGGGCTTTGTAGTGCAAGAAAGAGATTGGCAGGCTAGAGAAAGCCCACCAGAGGACCATGGAGATGGCGAGGGGAGCTGGTGGAGCACCTGGTGTGTGGGGAAAGCTGAGGGAACTGGGTTTGGTCAGCCCAGAGAAGGGAAGGCTGGGGAGGTGGGGAACCTCCCTGCAGTTCTTGGCAGTCTGGTGGTGGTTGCCAAGAAGACAGAATTAAATTCATTGCAGAGGTGTGTTTTGAAAGGGCAAGAGCTAGCAGTTCCAGTGAGGGGAATTCTAAGTGGGTATAAGAAAAAGTTTCTTAGAGTAGCGTTGGAACAGTGTTGGAGAGATGGCACAGTCTCCTTTCTTGTTAAAACAAACAAAAAAATCTCCAAACCCAAAGCTGGACTGCGTAAGACCCCAAGCTAATTTTGAAGTTAGCCCTGCTTTGAACAGAGGTTTGTACTGCAGACCTCCAGAGATCCCTTCCAACCTAAATTATTCTGCAACTGTGGAAACAAAGTAAGTGTGTCTGTAGATCAACAGAGTTGCTAAGTTTCTTTTTGTTCTTATGACTGCACTTTTTGGATAGAAATGATTATGGTGGTCATGCAGTTTCTGCCTCTCAGTTAAGGCTGATTATAATGTGAAAGCTACTGTAAGACGTAATTTTTTTCTGTATGCTAAATAGGAGGAACTGATTTCATTTTTCTTTTTTCCTTAAATCGTGTTAGAAATAGCTTCTGGAAAGCTGCTTGTTTCAAAATAAAACATAATGACTGTAAAATATTGATTCAAGAGCTTCAAGACTTTGTTTATTATTATTATTTTAAAGGACGGTACACCTCAAACAAGCTGTGAAGAATTCTGCATCAGGCTACTGTCAAGAAATACTGCAAAGGGCAATTGAAGCAGAATTGCAGATTCTAAACACTCATTATCAGATGTGTTATCAGCACTGCTTGAAGATTTACAAACTGGCTTTGGAGGAAAACACATGTTTCAGCAGGCATGTACTTTAATGTCCTTTTAAATGAAATGAGTAACTTTTGTTAAATGGCATTAATTGCTAAATGTTACTGATGTATTCTATCCATGGCTTGTAATAGTGTTTATAGTTGGCATTGTTGTCCAAAAGAGGTTACATTCTCCTAACTGCCAAGTCTTATCTTCAGGCTAATTTTTTCTGTAGCATTCACAGACCCAGCAAAATACAGTTTGTTTCCAGGAAAGTATTTCTGTACAGGAGGAAAAGTACAGAAGGAATAGTACAGATCTGTCCAAAATGAATCCATTCAGGAATGGACAAGATGCATAGAGGGGGAGCTGGGGAGGAGGAGGTAAAAGAGAAAGAAAGAGGAGGTGAGGCAGGAAGGGAGTGGTGATTGCAGAGTCTCTAGCTGTTAAAGCATACGCTCTGTAATGAACCTGGAATTCAACCAGGAAGTCCTGCCTCTGAACACTTTACTGTGCCACGGATAGCTATAAAACCTCATTACCATAGTGTCTGCTCCATAGCTTAGGAGGGGGTTCAAGAGAGCACCTAGTAATGCTGTGAAACAGAGTATGGCTCCAGAGAGCTACTGTGTGCGTTGGGTGCGAGCTCCTGTTCATGCAGGATGTGGAGGAGTCTTTAAACACTATAAAATGTTTGGGCAGTTCTGGAAGCAGTAAAAGAAATGAAACGTCCGTGTAAGTTGATCTTATTTTCTAATACATATTTTAACAGATGTAATGGAAATACTGAATTAGGATCATCTCTCGTGTTGGTTTTGGAAGAGCTAAAAAAGAATTACAACAGTATGAGAATGAAAATAAAAATGGGCATACCTTTAAATTCACTTCCACCGCTATCAGTTGAGATGAAGTTGTTCCCAATCTCCTCCTCTTATGTCCCATGCAAGGTAATTTCTTAATTGCTTTTTGTTTTTAATATAAATTGTCTTCAGAAGATTAAGACAAATCTTTTCTTTTTTTGGCAGTTGTTCAGGGATGATCGTTGCTACAAGTAAGTAGTCCTCACTTGTGGTATTTATTAAAGTTCAAAATAAATGAGAAGTGAATTTAAAATATGTTAAACTTAGAATTTCTTTATTTCAGGATGTGTGATGTTGCTCCAAACTGTTTAGCTGAAAGACTAGCATAGCTCTTTGGGTGCAGTGATTTTATTTTAAGGAAATTTTTACTCTGTAGTGTTCTAATATGCAAACTGTGGAGTTGTATTTTTTTACTATCTTTATAGCAAAAGTTTTCAATTTACAGGTAATTTTCCTGGTTCCCTACTTGCACTACTAAAACCTTTGTCTCTAATCTTTATGCTGTCTGTCTTTAAAAAACAAAACAAAGCAAATACCCAAAACAAACAAAAAACCCCACCACCAAAAAACCCACCAAAACAAAAAGACTTTGCTGCCAACAAAGATAACATTAAGCATATAAGCAGCTGTTCTGCCAAGATTATCATTCAGTTATGAAGAATGATAGAAAAATAACTTCATATTTCAGGCAGATGTATGGTACTGCATATTCAGAATCATGTCCTCCACTTTACATAAGTGGAGATTAAAATGAATTTGGCAATAAGTTTTTACTGCATCAGGTAAACACCTAAAGATCTTTTTCAACTTTCTTGTTACGCATTAATAAAATTAATCAAAAATTGCATAGAGATTTCAACTTGTAAAAGACATACATCGAAACGTCACACAGAAAGCCATTTAGATATAAAGGAAAAATAGCCTAACAAAAACCTAGAATATAGCTTTATGTTTCAGGTTGCAACCAATGCAATTATAAAATACAGGTGTGAAAAAAACTTTGGTTCTCATTTTAAGCTAAGATTTATTAAGCACATATTTATTTCACTGTGAGCTTTTGGAAATACTTAAATTAATCTTTCAGAGTACTTGGTATCATTGTAGAATTTAAAATTGTTGTGCCGTATTTTGTATGAAATTCTTGGATCGGTTTTAGTTCTGTCTCAGGCGCAAGAAAAGCTGACTTTGAAGCACCAAAACTGCAAGAAAGGAAGATTTCTGTCAATATGGTAGGGACTACTTCATTACTGAACTTCATACACATTAATGTTGTAAAGCATAGTCTCCTTTTAGGTATATGCAAATACAATCAGAGTCTTCAAGGGTCAGGCTGCAATTCTCTGCCAGTAATTACAAATGCAGCTGATGTGACCAGAATTTTGATCGTCCTTTCAAAATAAAATAACTTGGGGGTTCTTAAAGACAATCACTAGGTTAACTTTTTAAAATTTACCTGTTTAATCAGTTAGTATTCTGAAGCTCAGAAAAATAATGTATAATCAGGTCCAGGTGCTATCACATAACTGAAACATGTTTGTAGGACAATCCACAGACTGTATGTTTAATTGATGGCCGTCAGCCAAGTGACTCTGCTTCCTTCAAGGCTTTTGAAGAACAACATAAAGGTCAGGATGTAGAATGTGGTAAGCCATCTGCTTCTAGTACAAATACTACATTATTTGTTAGTGAAGTTGTTGGGGGAAAAAACAAACCCTGCGTAAAACACATATGGATACTCAACTGTTCTTTCTGTGATGGCATGCTTAACATTATATCAGCTCTATATTATACTTCACATCTTGAAAAAAATTTTGCTACTGTTGTGGTTTAGCCCCTGTTGGCAACCAGGCACCACACAGCCACTCACTCACACTCACCGCTGGTGGGACAGGGGACCGAATCGGAAGGGCAAAAGTAAGAAAGCTCATGGGTGGAGATAAGAACAGTTTAATAATTGAAAGAAAATAATAGTAATAAAAATTGTAATGAAAAGGAGAACAAAGAGAGAGAGAGAAACAAAACCCAGGAAAAACAAGTGATGCAACCCCTTACCACCTGCTGGCCGACGCCCAGCCAGTCCTCGAGCAGCGACGCTGCCCCACCAGCCAACCCCCCCCCCCCAGTTTATATGCTGAGTATGATGTCATATGGCATGGAATGGCCCTTTGGTCAGTTTGGATCAACTGTCTTGGCTGTGCACCCTCCTAATTTCTTGTGCACCTGGCAGAGCATGGGAAGCTGAAAAGTCCTTGACTTCAAGTACTACTTAACACATTGATGTTTTAGTTGTTGCTATCAGCATTATTCTCATCCTAAATCCAAAACACAGCACTATGCCAGCTACTAGGAAGAAAATTAACTCTATCCCAGTTGAAACCAGGACAGCTGTTTAAATCAGAAGTGAAAACTAGCATGTGTCACCTCTTTGTAATGTAGTACCAAGTCACGTAGGTAGCTGGAATCCTCTTAAGAACACAGAAATTTGATATTCATTTCTATGACATACCATGGTCTGAATTTTAACACACTGAAATTTATTTCGACTGTCAAGGCTGTGTGAAAAATGAAGAAGGGAATGAATATTGGTTTGATGCTAAAGAGGACTTGACAGTAGCAGATTTTTCAGTAATATCTGAAGAAACAAAAAAGCAACAAGAAAAACAAGACACGGTTGATGTAAGAGGTGAGGTCATGTGCTTTAAGCTGCCATACCTAATAATGGTGTTTGTTGTTTATTTGAGTATTCTGTTCCTTCTACAAGCATAACTAAACTTGGAAAAAATGCTAGCTGGGTTTTCAGACTTACTTTTTCATTGACTTGCAGTCAATGCTTGTACAGATATTCAGCTCTTTTAATCCACATTTTTTTCTTGAAAACTTGACCTACAGTGGTTAAACTCAACTTAGTAAATGTCCAGCCAGTCATGTAGCTGGAAATCTATCTTTTTTTCTCTTCCTCCTCTTTCTGCTGCCTTCCCCCTACTGGCTTCTTAACAGTTAGCTGGGAATGGTCTGTGTTTGGAGACTTGGGTCCCAGTGACGGGCATGGTTAGAAGTCCCAGTGTGTTGAAAGCAGAGAGCTTGTGTGTTCTGTGGTGGGGAATCACAGTACACTACCCATGCTTTAGCAGTGGTACCTGTTAGTTCAGACCAGTGTTTTCTCTGGTTGTACCTCTTCTGCCTCTTCAACCCTCAGGAAATACTCAGGGAAAAGAGATTTCACAAACTGAACTGTTCTGCTTCTCATGGCACTCTCATTTTCTCTCAGAAGACACTCTTCATTCTTTTAGGTTTTTTAAAGGTTTTCTATCTGTGCTTTCCAAAATCTACAGAGAAGATGTTAGCCTGAACTGAAACAAGAATAGTTAGTTACACTTTGCTTTCTTATGTTTATTATTAGAAGCGAAGGTAATGGAGAGTGGAAATGAGTGTTCTTTTATTCATGTTGGTGGCCTAAGTTCCTCAGTGTCAGAGGTATGCCTGTTCTCATTTACATAGTAGTAATGTTGTGTCTTTTCTGAATTCTTCCATAGTACACCTTTGCAACGAAATATGCTTCTATTTTGTAGGGTGATTTAAGATCCCATTTCCAGAAGTATCCGATTTCTGATACTCTTACCTCAGTGGATTCTAGCAACTACAGGTATATTAATACAAGTTTTACTTGTTTCAGATATTTTTTTCTGTCAAATGAAGTGAATCATGGGAGAGGGGAGGGTGTTGTTCATTAATTTGTTTCAGTAGTCAATGTAGATATAGATAGGTTGACAAAAACTTGCCATTCCAGGCAGCTTCTCATCTTATAAGAAGTTAAGGAGTCTGAAATTTTCTGTTGAGTTTAATGGAGATACAGTTAATATTCAAAAGATGAGACCCATCATGTGTTCTTACTGATAGTAATTTATGTTTTACTTAGTTTCCTTTTTTTTTTTTTTTTTTTAAATTTTATGCCTTAGATATGCATTTCTTTCCTTTAAAGACACTGATAAAGCAAAGTTAGCTGTAGAGGAAATGAACCAGAAAAAAATAAAAGGAAAACCAGTAAGTGTTGAACTTGTAAATACTTCATCAGAGAACAAATATTTGGTTTCCCAAGTACTTACAAAAAAGCTTTGGCATGAAATCCAACCTGTTGATAACAGTCAAAGAAATGCTCAAGATAAAACACTCACTTCAGCCTCCAATTCTGAGAAAACACATGACGACACCTCTGCTTCTGAGAAAATGCCTCTCCTTCCCATAACTTCTTCAAAAATTTCTTGCTCTACACAAGTACCTTCAGAAACAAAGTGCCCTGGTCTGAAATCATCTACTGAAGATTCCGTCCATTATTTGCTTGGAGTTAATCAAAAGGTAAATAGTTATTACTAAGGCACCTTTATATGGCAGATTAAGAGCCTTAAAACTCTTGTCCCATAACATGTTATATTTAATATATATATAGAATGATGTTAGGATAGGAAAACGTTTTACGTGTCAGTAATAAATTTCTGGCATGCTGCAGAGGAGTGAGAGCACCATTCATTTGCCCGTGCATCAAATTGTGGTACTCCATCTTTTTTTCCTAATCCTAAGCCACTTGGGAACCTAGCCATTAGCACTAGATTTTTCATCTTGCTTTTCTCCTCTTTTGAGTTTCTGCTTGCAACACTTTTTTATGTGAATGTCTTGTGATTTTATACAGGAAAGATTTTTGGGATACTGGAGGGGAAACTTGGGGTTTTTAATACAAATATAAGAAACATCTATGTATAAATACAGTATTTTGTATTCGCTCAGGTTTGTCCTTGGAGGATAAGGCAAAGTTAGCAATTGCTGGTGTTGCTCTCATAAACTATATTGCTACCTTTGGGGCTTTAACTGTAAACATGCTACTCCTCTGGGAAATATAAATCTGATCTAATTTAAAGGAGCAGGAATGTCAGTTACACAAAAATGCATGTAGTAGTTTTAATTTACAGATTAGATAATATGACTGGTTGTATTAGAATAACTTATTGATCTGAATCTGTATCTGTCATTTTTTCTTTTTCCATAACAGGAATATTTATTAGTAGTAAAGACACATTGTATTGCTTGTACGATACTTAACCCATTCACTTTTTGCTTATTTTGATGCAATTCTAGGATACTGGAGAAAATTTCATGCAGAAAACATCTGCTCCATTCTTCATTAATTCATATGATGCCTTTATTTCTCCTAATACGTTGAACTTGAGCAGCTTTACCAAATTAATGAAGAAACTTCAAGAAATTCATCCAGAGGCTAGCAGGTGAGACTATTTGGATTTTATTTCTGCCCTGATTTGTAGTGGATCCAGTATCCATGGTAACTAAGTGCTAAATATGTTGCACAAGATGTGATGTAAATAGTTCTTTCTTTTATTCATACAGAGACAAAATTGTGGATGCTCTGCTGAAGGTGAGGAAAAACAACAAAGGTGTCCTGAGTGGCTTGTCCATCAATTCTATTGTGGAAAGGACCTCTGTCATTCTAAGGAAATCGACACCCAGTTGTGGGTGGAAAAAGCAATGTAAATAAGTGAGTATTCTAGCCTACAGAAATATTGAAATAAAAACACTTGAATTTGCGTAGCTGTATAGCCTGACTAGATTAGTAAGTAACTTAGTATAAAGCTCTGCAAGAAGTAGTGGAATGAATCCACCGAAACAGTGGTTTCTAAGGATTGTTAGCTGTTTTGCAGAACATCTTTAGACAGATTGGCTTGCTAGCTCTATGCACTCTATAAAACTTGGTATTCTGGGGGTTTTATTATGCAAACTGTTTTATTGATTAACTTAGTGGAGAACATCATCATACATATTCTGTACAAAGGTGACACCTAATGGCCAGTCCTTGTGTAGCAGTTCATAAAGAAATCCCAGCATAGACTCAATTTTGGTTTAAAAATTGGTGATTTGGTGGATGATCTGGCGTACGAGCTTCAGTTCTGGACTAGAAATCTAACAGAGTAAGATTGTATGTCTTTTAGTTTTTTCATGTTAAAGGACATCTCACATGATGACACAGCACTGGATGCTGCAGGAAGCTGCAGCAAGCTGAACTTCCTAAAACCACAGCCCGGAATTCCAGGGATGTGTATATATATTCTCCTGTAGGAGACATCCTTGAGTTGGCACTTGTTTCAGTCTCCTACTAAGCTTGGTATTCTGCTTGCTTTAGGGCTGCTAGCAGTGCCAGTACCATGTTTCCCACATACTCTTAGCAATGCTCCAGCTTCACTTTTGCCCGCAAACATAATCTGCCCGATACTTATTCTTCTGTAGTGTTTCTTCCCAAAACTGCATCAAATTCTTAATGCTCTGATTTTGGTCTCGAAGCTCCTGTTTCAAGGATGTCCAGGCGTCAGTTTAGTTTTAACTGATACCACCTCTTCCAAGATGAGTAGTATTTATGCCGATGGTTTTACATATCCAAGTATCTTTCCCACCCATTGAATCCTGCTTATCAGACTAAATTCTCCTGGCCAGATGCCTATGCACGTGTTACTGTAGTGCATGAGTGAACCATAACACAGCTTTAACTTGAACAGAACTGCTGTACATTACATACTAGAACTGTAATAGAGTGATTGTGCCCAGTAAGTTGAAGCAGAAGCCTCGGCTAGAAAAGCTTTCATAGATGCATTAAATATACAAATAGATGCTTATAGGTCATTCATCTCAGTCCTTGTTCTGGGAAGTAATATCAGTGACCAGAAAAGTCCTTCAGAAAGACTGACTGTAGATTGTGTTAACTACACAGAGGCACAGGATAGGATTTTACATACAGCATGATTATACCTCCCATAGTGATGAAGAACATGAAAGAATCTCAACCAATATGCATGTTTAGCCAAGTTCCTTTTGAAAGGATTAGTGTAACATAAAGTTTGTTAGTTTGTCATTTGACTGCCCTGTGAGCTTTTACAGATGCCTCTATGAATCAAAATAAAAAAGTCTTCATAGTAACCTACTGATTGACTTCTGCAGGACTGCAGATATGGACAGAAACTCATTTTAAAAAAAAATCTTACACTTGAAAGTATTTTCAATTAGTAAGGTTTTAACAGCCTCAAATGTGTTGAACTTTCCTTGTCAAGTGGTTGGTTTTTTTTTTTTTTAAATGGTGTGTGGGCTTTACAGCTGTAATTGTTCCTATGATAGCTTTTTTTTTCTGTTGCTTTGCTAAAGAGATGATGACCTATAGCAGTTTTTACTTTTGTCATGAGGGACCGTGAAATAACCAAGTCATTAGTAAGTAATGGGGAAAAAGAATTCTCATCTTTCCACAGTAAGAAACAAGTATGTAATATGTTTAAGAAAAGATGATTCTGCTCAAAGCTCATCTATACTAATTCTGGTATGTGTATAGCTTCAGACTTCCCTGAAGGATAAGTGTCCACTGAGAAATACCACCTCAGAGCCTTATGTTCTTGCAAGCTGATGAAATGTCCAGAGTTGTATAGATAATACTTTTATGTCAAGCTGTATTACGTAGTATTTAATGTATAACAACTTAAATTCAGCTTTAAAGTAAAGCACAATATAATCTTGCTTTTTTCTTTGGCTGACTTAGCCCCAAGTTGGACATCTGAATGTTTATAGATCTTGTATGTTTGTTAATTTTGAAGGAGTAACTTCATTAGGGAAGTTAGGTTTTGGACTGGAAAGTCCTTTTATTCTCATTAGTGACCGGCTGTCATATTTACCTGAACCATACACTTAACCTTTTTCTGTTTTCTAAACCTAATGGTTGGCAGAAGTTAACAGGAATCGTGATGCTATAAAAGTTATTCAGTGCAGCATTAAAAATGGCTGTTTCCTTAAGTTTTATCAGTACCAGATGTCCATGCTTGGAAGCTTTCTGTGAAACTAATAATCTGCATAGTAAAAATTTTAAAACAGACCAATGGAGAGGGGTCTTATCAAAGCATAACTAAAACAGTGCTTTGAGAAAAAGAAATGCATAGAGTCTACATACTCCTAAATGATGATTTGGTAACTTAATTTGGAATTAATTAATAAAAACATGACCACCAGATATGATTTGTTGCACAGAGATTATATATTTTATTGTAGTCATTTCTTTCATGTGGTTCTTGAAGGTAGGAGACCTCACTCCTCTGTGTACTTCTGCAGTACATAGCAAAATTAATATAGCTTCTAGTGGTTTCCTGGGGTATTAAAACTGCTGATGTTCCTTTTATTTCAGTTGGAGTGTGTACATGCAAAATTTACCTGCTGCTTTTTTTGTGTGTGTTTTTCTTTTTAAGTAGACGGCTTTCCGATTATGAAGAATTGATCATCTCCCTCTGGAAGATTTTTGCAAATTCTATACTCCAGATTGTTCCAGGATCATACTGTATTTCTTGTTTGATTTATTTCAGCAGATGTTAATGAAAACTCATGTAGCATCACTGTATGATAATGCAGTCTTATCCGAGAGAATATAACCTGAAGGTCAGTTTGTTTTTCTGTTTATGCAGATACTAAATGATTCTTCCCAGTTTTGTTTTTCTCCATAGTTGGTTCAAGCGTTTCAGCAGGTTTCTCTAAGGTAGAAAGGTCATCCTTCAGTGAAGCAAGACTTCTGTAATACTGGTAGAGCTTTTCTAGGCTGAAGTACACAACCCCCAGTTCTTGCGTGCCACTTAATTTTAAGCATGATGGTAGCTGCTAAGATGTTAATAAACAGCCAACACGCTTGTGCTTTCTAGATAATTTGATTCTGAATAGTCTGTAGAAATTCCATGTATCCTTTGAATACCAGGGAGGTGCGGGGGAGGCAGCAAGGGCTTCATTTTAGAAAACAAGGCTTCGGAGCTGGCAGTGCTGGTGGACGTGGTTGCATAACCCTGATGCCGCAGCAGCAGCGCTTGCTCAGGAGCAGAGTCATCGTGTGTCCGTGTTTGACTCAGAAGCGTGTTGTAAACTGCACAGCAGTGATATGGCCAAATGTTTCCTTTGGGATGAAGCCTAGATTTTAATTTAATTTAATTTTTATTTTTTTTTCAGAACATGGCATTTTGTTGTCTTATATTCCACTTACGTTGCTGCAAGCAGAGAATGGGCTTCTAAATCCTCTTTTTGTGTCCCATGGCCTGGTGTAGTGGGAAGCACACGCTCCCTGAGACTTTTGGTTTGGGTTGATACAGGGGGGAGAAGGAGGAAAGCTGGGAATATCCAGTCTTTTATGTTTGTGTGTGTTGTTACTGTACAGAAGAGGTCTACGTTTTAAATCCTCTTCTGGTAAACAAAGGAAAGGCAGCTTAGGTGTACGTGTCTGGTCAGGGGGTGAGGAGAATTATCCGTGATTGACACAGACAGGCTCATGCTGAGATATTGCACGACAAGACTGTACATTGTTGTTGTCCATCTTTGTGTCTCTGTTGTACTTTGTTCTAGATCCCGGCTGCATTTGCTGCTGGAAATAGTAGCCTTACTTAGCTGTGAATAAAGGTTAAAATTCCTTCTTCAGAAAGTTGTGCTGGTGTTCTGCTGTTTTCAGATCTCATCCGTTCCCTCTCCTCTTAGCAGAACCACTGTAGGTAATGCTTTCAGAGCCCCAGCCTTGTCTTCGACAGCCAGTAGTGTAAACTTCGTCCTGAAGCTGCAGGTGAGGCCTCAACTTTGGTTTCTTCCCTGTTCGTGTTAAGATGAAAGCAGGTGTAGGCTTTGCTTTGCCACATTATTAATAGCAAATGCTGCCCTTTGTGTTCCCCAGACTTGATTCTGTAATTAGGCGGGTGTTATTAATAGTTTAGGATAGAACTGGCTTTCTGGCATGCAGGCTGTTTTGTTTCTGTTGAGAAAGCAGAAACGGGTATGATATGAAATACTTAAGTTAGCACGCTGTGTTTTCATTCAAGTTTTCTTGTTTCTTATTCTTCTCCCTTTGAAAGGAAAAGCGAAGTTAAAATGTGAGAGAACCGATTTGTGGGGTGATGACCTCCCTGCAGCTGGAGCCTCGCTCACCGGGATGATATGCTTCTAATGGCATATCCTAATCCTAAATGTGCTCCTGAAGAGCCCAAGCAGGCAGTCTCATGTTCAGGCTCGAATTCAGTTATCAGCTGCAGGTGGAGCTGTACGAGATGATTTTCCACTCAGTAAAAAAAAAAAAAACCACCCCAGCCCCCCCCTCCCCCCCAAAACCAAATCACAAAACATTTATTTTCCTCCTAAAACTGCATTACATTCTCTATGTTCATATTCAACACTGTAAAAAGAAAGGGAAGATACGGTTTTTAGCCTTAGGCTAGAGAGCAACGCCTTCGGTGGAGATGGAAGGAGGGCTGAGGACACGCGTGAGAAAAAAGGGTTTGTCAGCGCTGTCCTGCTGAACTGTTTCTGTTCCCTTTGCCGTGTCTCCAGGCCCCCACCTGCCCGGTCCACGGTGCGGAGATGGAGATAACGCTGTCTTACCGGGCGCGACAGCCTCGGCTAAAGCCTGCTGAAGTCACCGGGAAGGTCACCTGCCCTCGGTCGTGCCGAATAAGGCGGCGGCTGTGGACAGGCGAGCCCGGCGAGGAGCGAAGCGCCCGGAGCCGGGGCAGGGGCGCACCGGGGGAGGCGCAGCCGGCGGCGCGGCGGGCTCCGGGGCAGGGCGGGCGGCAGGCGGGGCGGCGGGAGCGGGGCGCTGTGCCGGCCCGGGCCCGCCCCTGCGCGCAGGGCCCTCGGCCCCGGGGAGCGGAGCGGAGCCGCCACGGGCGCGGGGGGAGGATCCCGCCCCGCCGCCCCGCGCCTGTCCGTGGGCCGCCGGCAGCGCCCCGCAGGCGGGCGGGGTGCGCGGGGCAGAGCGCGGCGGCGGCGGCGATGGCCCTGCTCCCGCGGCGGTTCCTCTGCTTCGTGCTGGGTAAGTGCGCGGCCCCGGCAGCACGCTGCCCCGGCTGCCGCTGCAGCGGGTGGGGGCCGGCGCCGGGCAGGACTCGGGGAGCGCGCTGGCACCGGTGCCGGCGGGAGAAGCGCCCCTGGAAGCCCCGGCGCAGCCCGGCGGCGGCGGTGGCGGCTGCGGGCAGTCCTCTGCCTTCCCGAGCGGGGCCGGGAGGTGCGCGCTGCCTCTGCGCTGAGAACCGCCGGGCAGCGCCGACTTCGCTGACCTGAGCATTCCCCACATCTGCGAAGTCTCCGGCTGGGCTTTGCTGGCAACACAGAAGGCGGGTGGAAATTATAAGGAGAAATCGTTCCGAAGCACTGGGAAATAATAAAACGTCTAACTTGGCTTCTGAATAATGTCAGAGAACAGTGCAATAGGACGCAGTCTGTTTTGTGGGGGATCTCCTACTGGGTGGGTGAGATTTACTGAGGCATGCTCATGCTGGGAGATGTCTTCTGCCATTTATTTCAAAAGTAGAAATTAATTACTAAGAGATGGCTTTAGGAGTCTCTATTTTCCTATTTCTGAGCCACGGGGAGGGGACGCAGCCAGAAGTGCTCATTCAGGCAAGCGTTTCTAAGCTGAGGTCGGGAGTTCTGGGTTTAGCAGATGATCGACTTAAAATCAGTTTGGAAATTCTCGTGTTGACTGATTATTTTCACCAGGCACAGCGTGCCCTGATTGCTTTGATGTCCCCAGCATTTCAGGCGCAACAGGTAGAGTCTTGTGCTGTGCTTGTAACCTGTGTATCTGCAGCAGAAAGCTCGGATCGCGTATTGATACTTGGTATGAGAAGAAGTGTGTTTGTTTAAGGTTATTTAAGGTTAAAAGGGAAACCACATACCCTCATCCTAATGCTGATCTTCCATGAAATCAAAGTGCTCTTTGAGCTTTGAGGAAATGTGGGTTTCTCTTTCTTCTCCTTCCTTCTCTTGCTGGTTTTCTCCTCTAAACCCTGGTGAATAATGCATTGAGCTGTGCTGCATGTAATGGTCTTACCTGTACCACGTAATTAACTATTTACTACTCTTTAGCTGGCAGTTATTCATGGGGAGAAGGTGGCTGTGCTGTTAGATGAGGCGCATTCTCCGTGCTCGGTTGCAGGGAAAGGCTCCGGGTACCTGGCTGAGGAGGGAGCCATCCCGTGCAGAAACCTGTGGCTGATATTGCAGCCAGGGTAGCACTAATTCCTGCTTACTTAGGACTTATCTCTGCTCTGTTTTCCCAGTCCCTTTCCTCTTTTCCTGCCCCTTCCTTCTCTTGGTTTGGGCACTGTAACTTTTGAAAGTGAAGAGAGCAGGAGCTGGTGATGCTCCAGGCTGCTCTTCTCCATCTCCAGGAGGCTCGATCGCAGCAGGATGTCTGCCTCTGCGCAAGCCACTTAACCGTGATAGATGATAGCTAATCGTGGTGTCGAGTGGTGTATGCATTTGTCTTTGCTGCATCCTCCTCCTGCATTTTTTTTTTTCTGAGCATGTTCTGCACTATTTAAAAAAAAAAAAAACAAACCCCCAAAAAACCCCTGTTTGTGTCTTTCTGCTTTACGGCCCCGCACACAGGCAGGGCTGCACTGAACTTGCAGGTGACAACTGAGAGAGCTCAGAAGTCACAGTGGGGTCGTGAATTTTGAGGTTGCTGATGCTTCTGAGGAAGCAGGTGTTTTAAAATGAAAAGAACCATTTTTTTAAAAGGGAAAGATAAAAGGGGGAAAAAAAGCTCAGCTAATAGATGTGCCAGGATCTTGCTAACATGAGCACTGAGGTAGCAAACAAACCCGGAGTGCCTCTGCTCAACACCAAGTCTTAACGCTCACATGGGGAGCATTGTCTCTGTTCCTGTAAATCATGGCAGGCACTGTTGCAGTCTCTTTGGACAGGCAGCAGGTAGGGAGGATGAGTTTTATAGCTGTGTGTTGGCATTTTTGCTGCCGGCTCGTGAGCCCTGCCACTGCCTTGGGACGTGCTCTTGGACAGCTGCCTTTGTCACTAAAGCACCTTCCCTCGCAAATTGTTGAGAGCTTTATGAACGATGAGTGTTGGGTGGTGGCTTATGCTGCTCTCCTTCCTGGATCTGTACTTCTGGAGATGTGTCTGCCTCTGTAGGCTCAGGGGCCTTTGCCAAGCCTGGTCCTGCCCCAGCTGCTTTTGCTGTGTTTAGCTGTGGTCTGCCGCTGCAGCCCACAGCAGGATGCAGAAGTGGTCCGGGGAGGCTGTGTTTCTGTTTCAAAAGAAATAGATACCTCTTGAGATGCCTGGATAGCATCCAGAATAAAACGGGCAGCAAGGCTAAGGCTGATAGTGCTTCGTTGTGCCTTTGTTGAGTTGGTTATTTCTGCTTCAAGACAGAGTGCAGCAACTTCTGCCAGCAGTTGGGAGCATCCTCCCTGCCGTGTGACCACAGCCTCTGCAGGACTTCTTGGTGGTAGGGACCAAGCCCCTGGCCTAAAGCTGTGAGAGCCGTACTGCCCGACTGGAGAGCTTTCCCCTGGCAGCTCAAAGCTGTTGACTCCCAAATTTGCATGCAGTCTGGGCCACAGACCCTCTCCCTGCCACCGTAACCCCCCAGCTGTACCAAAGCCGGGGTTCAGATCCTGGCAGGATCAGCTGAGCTTTCCTCCTATGCAAGAAAAGCCTTTCTCTTAAAGCTCAAGCCTTTCTTGTGAAGCTCAATCTTTAAGCAACTTTGCAACCGGCTGTGGAGTCCTTAAAAAGCAGTGATGGTCAGGGTATCGACTGCCTAAAAATAACCCCCGTCTCATTTAGCCAGCCTGAGATCCAGCTGTATCCTAAGGTAGCCACTTCCATTAGAGGTAAAATTAGGCTTTTTCTGGTTTTTGGCTGCAGTTCCCTGCAGAAGCTGCTCAGAGAGGAGGGAATGAGCCATACTCATTGTTACCGGGAGTGGTGGTGATTAGCACCACGCTCTGCTCTGCAGCCTTACTTCAGTGTTTAAGGGGTTACCTGAGGGCTGGGTTTCACAAGGAGACTCGTTATTGCTGGTGATGATGGATGATGGGGGACTGGGGCTCGTGAGTCAGGTCAAGGTCGTGCAGCTGAGAGTTAACAGGCAAACCCTCTTAGTCCTGCTAAACCCCACGCGGGTTTGCAGAGAGACGGGCCCACGCTGATGGTGCTTCTGCTGCACCGCTTGCTGGAGGTGGTGCAGGGATGTGCTGGTAGCATCCCTCCCATGCCCCCGTGTGCATAGCCAGGGATGCTGGCTGGCCTGAGAAGGGCTGGGTGACGCTCGGTGCTGTTGGCTGTGGAGCTGTGGTGCCTCTCGCAAACGTGCTAGCAGGCGGCTGGAGGTCCCGCGGGGATGGATGCTCTCCATGCCAGCATTTGCTGTCGCTTCCTGTGCCCGTTTCTGGTTGCACGCAGTGCTGTGCTATGCTGCTCTGATTTCTTTTGGGTTTAGATAGCTGTATTATTGGAAGAGATCAGAGGGAATTGCAAATAAGGCCAGTAAAACATTAGTATTATATTGATTCCCTGTGTCTTCTGTCTTTGCTGTCCAGCATTGTGTTTGCATATTCTACAGAAAATGATGCTTTCTTAGAAAACAAAACAGTTACTGGCACTATTTATGATGTCTCCTGGAAAATAAGAAATTACAAATGTCTGTGTATCCTCTGTTCAGCTGCTGGGACCCCTGGAGTTGGAAGAAAAGGTAACAACTTAAAACCTTTGGCGTTCTTCGGAGTGGTTTACATTGTCTTAACTCCACATGTAAACATTGTGACTTTGACCCTTGGACTTTGGTTCAGGGTGCCTCCAGGAAAGGAGGCAGCAGTGAGAGGGGATGCTTTGGGTTTTCTCTACGTACCTGGGTACCCGTATATTCCCTTTGCCCTGTAACCATCCTTAAGCCGTTACACCTTACACCTAAATACCATCAATCAGTGCTTTGCAGGCTGTAGTTAGCTGATCACTTGGATTTCCTGGACTCAAAAATAATAGTAATAAGAAGAGATTAACACCGAAAGTAACAAGAAAGGGAAACCTCTGCCTGTCAGCAGGAGCAGCTTTGTAAGGCAGGTGTCTGCACTGCTACTGCAAAATTTTGCTGTGTGTTAGGTTTATTTGTGTCTTCCTTCACCCCGAATCACACTCAGTAATGCCTGCGTGTTATTTGAGCTCGAGCATCTCTTTTAGAAAAATACTTAGTCTTGCTTTAAAGACTTATTGAGGGCTACCACGTTTCTGGGAAAATCCTCCTAAATATTTAGAGCATGTCATGTTATAAATCCCTGACAATGAAGTAAAACGTTCCTCCTCCATTTCAGAGCATCTCTGAGGTGGAGAGGACTCAAGGCTTCCTATACATTAAAAGAAAAAGCATGTGAGTAGTGCAAAGGAAATTACTTCCACCGTGTAATTTCACGTACCGCTCCCTTATGTACCAGCTCTATTCCTATAGAAACCAGCGGTGTATGGGTTTGGTCAGCTGGATACAGGCTGTGTTATCTGGTCAGGAAGCCACTTGGCTTTGAGAAAATGAATTGCATTTATTAACTCTGAAATGCTGTTGAATTAAACAGCCATTAAGCACTGACACTGTAATCTCATATTTGTAATGACTGTGGAGGTTGTGGGTAATGAAAATATAAATGCCATGACCTGGAATGAAATTAGAGACTTCATAATCGCTAAAAATGGGGTTGTCATCCTTCATGTTTTCAAAGGGCTGGAAATCAATATTGGGTCATTACAGAGTCGAGGGAGGTCTTGGAAACCTGCAGGTGGAAATCCGGAGTTATTGCTTTGTGCTAGCAAGTTGCTTCTGCCTCCCTAACCGGCTGCAAAGTCTGTCTGGCTCTGTCGGTATTAGCGGGCACGTTTGGTGGAGGTTTTGGCATCAAAACTGCTTATATAGGGGATATGCAGCATGTTTCGACTTAGTCAAAAGCTAAATACCTTTTTCTCTTCTAAAAGGAAATCATGGCTAGGGTTTGCTGGGCAGATTCCTGCTGTGGATGGGTGAGTACCGGGAATCCTGAGCCCGAGGCGCCGTTGCTCTGCCATGGTGCTGCTGTGGATGCTGCCTGTGAGCTCAGTGCTTTTAATCAGCAAATCCAGTAATGAACCTGCTTAATGGTTTCAGTCCCCTGTCTCTGTGCTTCTACAACTTGTTCTTTTCAGGATTTAAAACCACAGCCTGACACCTCGAGGAAAGCATCCCAGCGGGGCTCTGCACTGGGCAATGGGCAGCAGCCTGGGTGAAAACCTCTGGCAGTGCTGGATTTCAACTGAGGGTGGGATGCAATCCATCCAGGCTTCCCCATATCCTTTAGGTAACGTTTGTTGGGAAGACGGCAGCATTCTGTGTGGGTGAGTTGCAGAGAAGTGCCATATCTGTGCGTTATTCATCTGGAAGGAAAGAAAACTGCGTCGAGAAACCTCTGTTAGAAAGGAAAGTATATTGTTCCCAGGCTGCTCACGTGTCTCAGCAACAGGTTTTAGTCTGGAAACTGTATATTGAAAGTATTTAGTTAAGCTGCTATTCTTTGCAGCCTGTGATGATGAATTCACCAACAAGACAGTACGACTATTCCCTAACAAATTTTTATATTTATTTATTATGTGCTTTTTTATAGGCAGTCTGTTTGAGTGAATAACACTTGCCCAGGAACCCATTTTTTTTGTCTCCAGGGTAGTTCAGTAAAATGGTTCGTAGTCCCTCTAACCAGAATGATCCGTGTTTAATGCACACAAACCCGTTGAAACCTGAACCAACAGGATCGAAGAGTGTTGTCTCCAAACCGATGCAGGGCACTTTTAACCTTGGTGTTAGTTTCCTGGTTCTTATTATAGCCTCAATCAGCTGAAATAGCTGAAGGAAAAAATAGTCTGGGGGTGGGGGGAGAAAAGCGCTTTTGCATTTAGCACGTTCTTGAGATCTTGAGCGTGGTGGCTGCTTGTTTCTCTGTGGTTTTCTGCAACAAGACCAGCCCAGCTTTGAGACTCAGCCGACATCTGGCCTCTTTTGGCCTCTCATGTTTTGTTGATGTTTTAAAAATAACTCTATAGCACGGCTCTAATGCCGGGTTAAGGTGCTGGGATGACGATGCTGGAAACCGCTGTCCTCCCCTGGTAGGCAGGGGAGAGGCAGCTGGTTCCCAGGGGTGGCATCTCTTCAGCCCTTGGAAGCTGCTGCCAACCGCGCGGGCTGTTTGCAGAAGATGGGCATGCAGAATTAAATGGGGATCCTGATTCAGCTCATCTAGGTCAGCGAGCAGGTAATTGATGGTGATAATGGTCAGACCCGATTTGAACTAGGAATGGGTGAAGCCAGTGAAGTCAGGACTGTACCATCCCACATCTCCAGTGTGTGTCTAAAACCTGCGTTTTTCCTCCATTAATTTAATCAAGGCGAATTATTCTTAAAAAGAGCCCCGCTATTCATTAAGGATATAATAACTAACTGCTCATGGCAGGTTTTTTCCCTCCCCTGATTTGCAGTCAGCCAGCTGTTGGTTTTCAGCATGCCTGGGTTTTGATTCCCATTCTCCTTCCTCCCTTCTCAGCTAGTTTTGATTTTATTTTACTTACTAAATTAATTTTTTGGAGGAAAGAAAAGTATTTGTCATTCTACCCTACGCAAAATCAAGTCTGGGGACATGTAAGATAAGTCCTGTTCCTGGAAATGTGCTTGGCAGCCGCTGATGGGTAACGAGGACATACCATAACTCATGCTGATACCTCTGGGAAACTGAGGCGAGGAGAGAAACTAGACCAGGGTCCTGGCTCTTTGAACAGCCTATTTCAGTGTTCTTAGTAGTTCATATTATTTGACAGCAATACTATATAGCAAAAAGTGAATCCCTTGTGACCCAGCTAAGCAGGACTGTCGTGCACTGGGTGATGTGTTGCAAAGTACCAGCGTTTATTGTGCATTTTAATTTTAGTCAAATACTCTGCATCTTATGGGAGCTGTTATGTGGAAGCCTGTATCAGAATGATGTTAAATTATACTTTGTTTGGGGAGGGGTCAGCTGTTGTGTTCTAGGTGCAGGAAAGCTGCTTTCTGAGGTGCTCCGTAGAATATTGAACTTGGAAGAGGAATAACAGAGCACAGCAGTATCTGTGCTACCCAAGCATCTCCTGAGTATGGCAGGGATCCAGCCAGAGGGGCTGGGGAAATTCCGTGGGGTTGTTGAGGCAATCGCTTGGTACTTCTGTGAGTCACTATATCTTGTGGTAATTTAGTGCTTTGGAAGCCTTACACCATCCCAAAGCGTTTCCATGTTTCTTAAATCCCTCAAATCCTCAGAGAACGAATTACTTTAATATTTAGGAGAACTGGATTTGTCCTTTTCCATGCAGAACCTAAATGCCTTTAATCTGATTTATTAACTTGGTGTAGAAAAGGGGGACTTCACACAGTGGGACACTGCTCCTGGAACAGTTATTCCCCTTCATTTTATTACAAAGCAAAATAAATAGATAGCTTTTTTTTCCAGCCAGTACTAACGAGATATTTTGCATTCAGCTGAGCATAATCACCCAAAAGGATATCCGAGGTTTTAATTTTGGCATCCTGTTGTGCCTGTGAAGGAACATGGTGATTTATCCCATCGAGCTGATACTTTGATGATTTGTAGTCATTTAGTTTTTTGCTAGGGTGGGGGTGTTTTGAGTTTTTGCTGTCGTTTTATAGTTAATCCCAAGCATTACAAGAGGGCACAAAATAAAATGTGTAAAAATAGCTGCCAGTGAATTATTTCTTGAAGTTGAGGTAGAAGCCAGCTGCCTGAAAGCAATGCCTGTTTGGGGGCTTTTTTCTTTTTTCTTTTTTTTTTCTTTTTTTTTTCTTTTCTTTTTTTTTTTTTTTTTTTTTTTTTTAAAGCAAGCGCCTTATTAAGCTGCTGAGGCAGGACATTTTCAACCAGCAGATTTGATTGTATTTTTGTTAATTGGTGGTCAGGGTTCCTGCTCAGGCTGGACTGTGAGTTTGTGGGGGGAGCAGGGACAGGGCAGCACGGGTCACCCATGGGCAGGGGGGATGGCAAGGCAGGAGCTCTGCCACGTGGATTTCAGGCAGGAGGTGGGTGATGTTATTGGCAGTGGTAGGCAAGTGAAGTCCTGCGTGGGCAAGCTGAAGGCTGTAGGGGTTTTCATTTCAGTCTCCCAAATTGTTTTCCTCCCTGCAGAGCTCCTGCCCTGGGTGTGGGGGGCCCCGTCTCTGGCAGCAGGACCCCCAATGCCTGGGGAGAGGTGCAGCCATCTCCAAAAGGTGCTTCAGGCCAGGTCCCTCGTCCCGTGGGAAAGCAGCTGCTGCGGCAGGCAGGGCAGGTGCAGGTCCCCGGGGGCACGGGCAGGGAAATCTCTGTTACTGTGCGGTCCCTTGGGCAGGCAGCGAGAGCTGGGATGCGGGGAGGAGGTGTCACGCTGGGAAGAGAGGTGAGGACAAAGGACTCCTGGCCCATGTACCATCCAGCTTCATTAGCCCGCCGCTCACAAAGTGGCGCTAATTAGGGACCTAGCTATGGAGCTGATTGCCGGGCGCAGCGGAGCGTACTGCAGCCCTGCTCCTTGTGGGGCCGCAGAGCCAGGATGGGGCGGCAGGGTCCAGGTGCTGGCTCCAGCAAGTGGGGACCGGAGCTGCTCCGCTCACCTCCCGCCGTGGCCAGGGGAAAGCAATTGCAGCGCTCGGGTGCACCGTGCTTTGGTAAAAAAGTGGCGCCCGGTATCGCTTCAGAGTGAGTCGTAGACGGCGCGTTTATTGAACAATCATCGGGCTGCCAAAAAATAGGTAGGGATGTAGTCCTGGGCAGAAACGGTAGCGCTTTGGTGCTGCGTGCCCCGTTGGCAGGTACGAGGAGGGGACCGGGAAACGCAGCGTGCCGGTACGAGGCTGCTGCAGTCGCTGGGCTGGCGTTTGTGCAGAGAGCCACGTCTGGCTGCCGGTGTGCAGCTGAGCTGGAGCCGATGCTTATTCATGATCTGCTTGTTTCCGTTTGACCTTCTCCTGTTACTGCCTTTTACCGTAAATAAGTCTTCATGCCTGGTGATGTTTATCCCCAGAAGGTGTTTCTGGAGCATCATCGCGCTGCCTCCAGCCTGGCTTTTGCGAGGCACAGCCCTTGGCACTGGCTCTGCTCCCACGCTCATCCACGCCATGGCCCCCCAGAAATGGGACTTCTGGGGATACTCCTCTGGAAGCAGTGGTGGGATGGCTCTGGCAGGACTGCAGCATGCTCTTCAGACCCACCGCATGTTGTGCTTCGTTCCCGAAGACGTGGAAGCCTTTGGCCTCTTTGGAGGGCGTTGGCTGCCTGAGCTTTCCACGTGGCCAGGTCCCTAACAGGGGACCATCCCCAGCCTGGCTGAGCAGGGACTGACTTTCTCTATCAATTTTACATTCAGGTACCCACTGTCTCCCAAGCCAGCAATGTTTTACACTGACCCTCACCGCAGCTTATGCCCCTGGCACGGCACTTATGCCATGGCACCTCCCGCCACAGTGGTCTCTTTTCACTGGGATTTAATGGAATTAGCCGGCAAGCATTTATTTAGGGTTGGGGGAGGCTGTTTTGTGAACAAGCCCGGATGGAGGGAGATGCGGCGCACAGACCTGGGGAGGCTGGGGGGAGGCCCACGGTGATGCTCTGTCCTGGGACTGCAGTGCCTGCAGCTCGCTGCCCAAAGCAGCACAAGCAAAGCCACAACCACATGCATGCTTTCCAGGGGAATAGCTGTTTTCATAAAATTGGGCTTTCCTAGACCTGTCTCTTTTCATTTAACATTTTCTTCCCTGCTGCAAGGCTTCCCCCCACCCTTCCCACAGCCTGAGTGGCTTCTCTCCCATCCAAGTTTCCCGAGCCCTTGAGCCCTTTGAACAATCCTGTTGCTTCGTGGCAGTGAGGCTGTCAGACAGGTAAAATAGAGGGTGAGTCCTCCATCTGCAGACCTCGCTGGAGAGCTCCGGCCACGCTTTATAACTGTGTCCATGTCGTGCTTACAGACCACTTCATTCAAGTAGTAGCCGGGTAGTTTCCTTCTGCTGCTCCATCTGCAGCCCCCTGGGGTGGAGGGAGGCAGGGAGAGGGGAATCCTCCTTCTCTTCAGCAAAGTGAGCTGTAGCAGCATGTCCAGGACATCCTGGGATCAGCCTTCCCAGGTGCTGGGAGACAGGCAGATGTTCCCCCCACCTCCCAGTATCTGCTCTGCCTCTGAAATCCTTGCTGCGCAGTGACTCAGCAGCGTGTTGAAAAATCCCCACTCGCTTTCAGCACATGAAAACCCCTGAATCGCATTAATTCTCTCTTAATTTACATCCTGAATGGCTACGTTGGGAAGGAAAATCCTGCAGATTAAGGGACAGTGTCACAACACACCAAGTGAACAAGGATGCAGCAGGTGGGGGAGGCAGAGGCTGCCTGGTTTTGGGACCTGAGGATACTCCAGGTATCAGGGAGCAGGTTTGGGACAGAGCAGGTCTCTGAATTAATGCTGCTGAGATGAGAAATTCCCTTCTCACCTTAAACAAGATGTGGGGGCGACTGCTTTGGGTGGCCAATGAGTCCCTCCTTGTCCTAATGTCCCCAAGCCTGAATCAGGCTGTGTGCCTGTGGGTTGCCGGTGGAGGGGAGAGGCTCTTCCCACAGGCTCACCTGTCACCTGCTAAGCACCTGCATCCCTGCAGGGATCGGGAAGTAGGAGCATCTCTGCGAGGACTTTGAAGACCTCCACATATTTTCAAGGTCCCTAAACTGGATGCGGGGTGCTTTGCTGTGGTGAAAGCAGCAGCAGCTCATCCGATGGTGCATTAATAAATGAAGTTTTTGAGATGCTTGAAGTGCTACGTATCATCCATTTTCCTTGGCCAAATTTAGTTGGTCAGAGGTGGTGGCAGGGTAGCTCTGGCAGCTGCAGGCTGGGTGCGTAGATGGCTGTGGGTTCCTTTTCTGCCTGTTAAATAACAGTTATGGCTTTTTTGCATCTCCAAGTGCTTTACAGAAGGACCAAGGTGATGGTCCTTGCCTGCAGTTGAGGAAAGGGAGGTGCTTTGAGTTAAAAGCTGGGTTTTGGGTCAGGAGAGTGCCTTGAGCAAGGGGGGCTATGCCTGGGGAGGGCAGAGGGGAGAGCTCCGTGCTCTCCTCCCACTGCATTTGCTGGGCTCGGGTGGAAAAGGTGTCCTGAGGCCAATGCTTCTCTAACCTGGGCTCAGAAATCACCACGAAGGAGATGCTGAAAGCTTCCACAGATGTTCCTGTGCAGCGGGCTGGTAACGAGAGGGAAAGATGCTGGAGATGAAATATTGCCAAGCTTAGAGGAGAGGAGGAGCTGCCTGGGGAGAAGTTGGACTCAGCCTTCATGGGAGGGGGTGGGATGGCATGGCATGGGATGATCCTGTGCTGGCAGCGGGGCTCAGGCAGGCTGCTTGATTTGGGGACAGGTCTCTTATCTCCCCCACAATCGCCTGCAGAGTTTGGGTGCCTCCATCCATCTTGCTGTTCCCAAGCCACTGCATGGCCCTCACAGCCCTAGGAGACACTGTTGGATCCCAGCAGCGTGGGGCCTGACCCAGCCAGCCAGGGAGGAGAGGCTTTAAAAATACATTCCCTGTGCAAAATGGGGACAGAAATAGCATCCCCTGCCAGGGCTCGGAGGTTTCGTTTGACTGCGGGGGACGCGTCCCAGGCTGTCAGCAAGCAGAGGTGTTAGCGGATGGCTCCTTCCTTTCTGATAGAGAAATAAATAGTGTTGAGCCAGCTACTCTGTTGTTCTCCAGCACTAACATCTACATTTTTCTGCCCACCCAGCTCCAGCTGAAGGGGGGGTGCATGATTGCTAAGCACCAGCTTCATTTTTTCCTGGTGAACCAAGAGAGCATTTGCAAGCTCTGAAGCCTTTGCTGAGCTGGCAGCTGCCCGAAGTAGCCCCAACGGGAGGTATATTTTTAAGCAGAGGGCACCGGCCTCTTCCTGGGGGTTATGGGGCTGCAGCTGCGGGAATGGGCAGTTGTGCCTTTCTTCCCACTTCTCCCCAGCTGGCGTAGGTGACTTTCGTGTTTCTTGGCATGAGGTTTCTTGCACAACACCTGAGCTTCCTGCTAAGTTACGCAGTGGTTTGGTTTTTAAGCCCTACCTGGAGCTGTACCACATGAGGGTGTTCAGAGCCTGGTGAAGAAGGTGCTCCTCGGATGGGTGAGGTGCAGAGGTTGGTCCCATCGCCGGGCTTGTACCTCTGTTGGGGCTCACCTTGCCTTTTGGAGGAAACACCTGACACCACCATGGTGGCCAGAGGCTCCATACAAAGCAGCAGGCTGGAAATGTCCCCCATGCCCAGTCTGGCTCTGTCTGGGGAGCACAAAACCAGGCTTAGGAGAAGGTGTGGATAGGTACAGGCAGGTGGTCAGGGACGTCCCCGGAGCAGGTTTGCAGCGACGCCGCCAGTTCCCATGTTGGCAGTTTGTGGGCGCCAGCCGGAGCCCAGCCCAGCTCTTTACGTGAGAGTGCTGCTGGGTTTATTTTTAGTCCTGCGAGCACTTGCTCTGTCCCCCACGTAACCATCTGCTGCCTCCAGCGGGGCTGGTTTGTTGGCTTTGAGTCAACAAAGCAAAACCCGTCCCAAGATCTCAATTCTTTTGGCCGCAAACCGGGATGTTTTTCGCGCTCATCTTCTGCCTCCTGCCCCCATGTCCTCTCCCCACCCTCCCACGATTGTTTTGGATGAGAAATTTTTCGCTGGGTGTGATCCTTCCCTTGGCTTCATGCTTCAATCCAGGCAGAGCACCGGGGTGCTGGGAGGGGGCTTGCTCTGATGTGACCCAGGGATGCCCCAAGGGGTGCGCAAGCCCCTTTGGGGTGTGCCAGGTACTCACCAGGCTTAAGATGAAAACTGGAGCTTAATTATTAATTAACTGGAGCTTAATTACTAATTAGCAGTGGACATGGCGGCTCTGCTGAGTGAAAGCGAAGATGCTGAGAAATGCACTTGGTGAGGACTGGCTCAGCTGGTCTGTTTGTAAATGTGAGTCCAACAAGAAGGGAAGGGTTGAAAAGCAAAATGAGGCAGCCTGAGGCTAATGGATGTGTGCTCCCCATGTACAGAGCTGCTTTCAAGCCTTCCCAGGGCTGTGCCTGCAAAATTCCCTCGCATAAAACCTGCTTTTCAGGAGCCATGCAGTACCTCCAGCTGGGACACGGGGCTGTGGTCCCCACTGGAGGTTTTTGTCACCAGGGTGAGTGGCCTGGCAGGGACATCTGTGAGTCCGAGGTGGCCAGGGGATGTTGGCTATGAGAGAGTGGGACAAAGTCAGGTTTGGGTTTAGCCACAAGCAACTATCTCCTTCCCAGCATCGTTCCCAGCTGGTGAGCTTGGCAGCATTGCAGCATGTCTGTCCAGCTGGGTTTTACCTGGTTTAATCTCCATGCTCAGGCAGGATTTGTCCCGCTGGATGGGGACGTGGCAAAGGCAGGGCTTGAAGCACGCTCAGCAAATGAGCTCCAGATTTCCAGCTCTTACTGGGTTTTATTTTGCAACTGGGTCCAGACCACAAGGCTTGTTCTCAATAAAACAGAGCAAATGACCACACCAAAAAGGAGGGGAAAGCAGATTGTTTTCATCTCAGGCTTGTTGATAGAACTATTTCAGAGTGGGGTTCACAGCATTTAGGAGAAGCCCAGGAGAAGATATTGGGATGTTTGTTCTTTGAGCCCAGAGCTTTGCTGGTGGTCAGGTTTAGCTATGTGTGGCTTGTTCGTTGCTAGCCCTGCTGTGAGTGTCACTTTGCAATTATGTGTGATCTTTTGGGGTTTAATGAGACCTCTAAAGTTTTAGATGAGTAACTGGCTATTTTCTGCTCTTTGCTATGAAGCCCTGAATGGTTTCCACCAAAAAAAACATGCCGGTCCAGCTGTAGCCAGGATGGTCTGGTGACTGCTCTGCACACGTAGTCAAATAGTTTCATCCTTCATCCAGCACCATCAAGGTGTGTCGTGTGCTGGAGGGAGTCAAGCTCCCCCGTTTGCTGAACAGCAGTGAGCTACAGCCATGAGGCGTGAGTCTGGCAGCACCTCCGACAGCACCCAGTGGGTGCCACTGAAAAGTTTCACAAATTAGGGTGTCTACAGTTCCCATCCTATACAAGAGCCTCCATCAAGGGCTTCTTTCTTGGATGAGGCTGCAGACAGAGGGCACAGTCCAGGTGCTGGGTGAGGAGCCTTCATCTGCAGAAGCCACATGGCTGATGGCTTGGGGCTGCTCCAGCTGCATCTGGAGAAACCCAGCAAGCCCAGAAGGACACAACATGTGAGTCCACCTTGGTGGGATCTCCCCAAAAATGAGGCTGCCTCACTTGGGACTTGCTGCCCCAAACTCTCCATATATTGCCAGCACACACGTGTCGTGGGCAGCATCCAGAGGTTGAATGGCAGAGGGCCGGAGCGGCGAGGCTTGCAAAAAATGCTGACAGGTGCTGTTGTGATGCCTGGGAACCGGGTCTGTCAGCGCTGGCATTGCTTTGACCTCCTGTGCCATGCCAGCCTGAAATGCTCATCTGTTCTCAGGGTCTGCAGTCCTCCCCTCGGGTTGGCTGCATGTCTCAGCAAGACGAGCCCAAGAAGTCCCAGAAAACTGAGGAGAAAATGGCCAGAGACCAAAGAATTATGCAGAGGGGACAGTGATATGAAATGCAAAATTTTTATTGCAGAGAAAGCTCGGGGCTTTCTGCTGGTGAACCATTATTGTGGCAAGTGTGTGGGCTCTGCAGCGGTGGCAGGAGGAGAAGGAGGAGGTGGTATCCACCAAGTTGTTTTCCGGAGCTGTGAGCCCAGAGCTCTTGACCCAGACTCCAGCTATAAGAAGTGCAATGGAAGAAAGTCCAGTTATTTTCCCCAAATTTTTGTAGCAATTCAGGGCCAACACTGTTTTTCTGCTGAAATACATGAGCAACTTGGGTTGTTTGCAGCTAACCCTCAGTAAGCTGAACCCTAGCAGATGTTTGCTGGGACTCTTCACAACATCAATTCCAGGGCAATCAAGAGGATCTGGGATGCCTGAAAAAGCCTTCCCTCCAATCACTTCCTCATGGCCGCTCTCCGGATGTTCCCTGTGAGGAGGCAAATTAAGGATCCTTAAAGTTGCGTCTTTTAGCAGGCAATCAGTGCTCCTCTCGGCAGGGAAGGGCGTTCATCAACAGTCACGCAGGTCCTCGCGCTGAGATAAACACAACGTCGGATGGTGCCGCCATCCAGCAGAAGATGTCTTTGCACGCAGAAGGCAGCGTGCACATGTGCTGCAAGGATGAATTTTGGGTGGCTTGCAGTGGTATCACCGATATGGATGCACAGGCTGGGGAGACATGGGAAGACGGAGATAACCCCCGCTCTGTGTCTAGGCAGCACCTGAAGACCAAGAGGGGCTTTGGAGGTACCGCATGGCTCTGGTGGGATGTCCCAGGGGACCACTGCATTCCTGCAGCTCCCAATGCCCTTTTTCCTAAGGGAACAGGAGCCTCGAGGGCACGCAGGACGGGAGCTCTTGGAGGCAGCTCATCCTCAGTATAGTCAGGTTTTGGAGTTCATTTATTCAGCAGCTCCTTATAGCCTTCACAAATGGATGCTGCTAAGTACAGAGACGTGACCGCTCTGGAGCTCAGTTATTTACAGCTCACTGCAGCTGACTTACACCGCCTCTGTCAGCAGGGCCGAGGGGGGAAGGAAAACCTTCTGGAATGAGAGCGAGGAGATAGAAAAATCCCTCCCTGCTTTTTTTCCCCCTGTTGTTACAAACTCTGAGCCTGTCCCAGCCTGACGTGTTGATAAACGTGGGTTTGGGGGAAATCTGGGAAGCAGCAGGAAGATATCTGTGGTTTTAGGTGGGGACTGTGTGGAAACATGGCAGGAGCTTCTCCTCGCTTTGATCTTAAAATGTGCATTTAAAGCTAAAGCCAATTCTCCCTGGCCAGCTGAAAACAAAAGAGCTTTTTGGCCTCACTGTGACCAGCTCTGTCCTCACAGCATTTACACAACGGGCTCTGTTGAGCATTCTCCTCTTGGCCGCTCTTTGCCTCTAATGTCGGAAACAAAAGAACCCTTCATGATGTTAAAAATCAAATGTCCTCGTGAAATGTCTCAGTTACTGGCTGGGTCTGGTTTCCCCAGTCCCCCAGGGAAAAGGATTTGCGGGATTTGCATCTCCACGTGTAAGTATGGGAGATGCAGCGGGAGAGACGTCTTCTAGGAGCGCAGTCTCTGCACCGCTCCTTGGCGTTACCAAGCCAAGCCTTGGCTGTCGGCGTCTGCAATGTTCACCGCTGCAGAAGGCAAGGCCTCGTGGGGAAGGCAGAGCTCCTGGAGAACATTGTGAAGAGGTGCTGGAGGGCGAAAGAAAGGTGGTGCCATGCCTGCGAAGGACTGTCAGAGCTGAGGCAAGAGGCAGGAACAAAGTGCAGGCATACGAGTCGTGCTCTCAGGAATGACGAATCTCTTGGGCTGGCGCTCTCCTGGCTGCCCACGCCTGTACTCAGCCCACGGCCACGGCCAACCCAGTGGTGTCTTTGGAGCTGCTTTGACTGGCAAGTGCTTAAAGCTCCCTGGGTTTTTGTTTTCATTTGGTTTGGGTTGTTTTTTTCTTTTAATAGAGGGCTCATTTTCACGCTGACTACCAGATATATGTGGCTTGCAGCTACTCAAGCAGGCATTGCAGCCAGTTTGCAGTTCTCAGTTGCTTCATCCCCGTGGTTTATTTAGTGTTTCTCGTCTCTCCACCCAAGGTGGAGCTGCCTGCTAAGGTGTTTTCCTCTAGGTCTGTTCTGCAGGAGCAGCTCTGTGGTCGTCAGGAAATGTTTGGGCATCTCTAAGGATAGTTGGTTTTGTGGTGCAAGGGACGACTTGTCTCTAGGCTCATCCATGCTAACTGGGAGTGGGGAGGAGCGAAGCCAGGCGAAGGGCAGCCTGGCCATATGCAGTTAACTTCTCTTTCTTCTTGTGCTGTATCACCATTGAATTTCTTAAAGCGGCTTTGTCTTCCTCAACTTTTCTCTGCTCTTTGCCTGTCTCATTCATTTCTGCCTGGCTCCATTTCCTCCTTTGGGTCCTCGATCCCCTCAGCTGCTCATCCGGCTGCTTTTTAATCTGTTCACCTGCCCTGCTCTCCTTTCGCCCCTTATGCAGCTCTCTCCTGCTCCACACTCGACGCATTCACCGGCAGCATTTTCTCTGCAAGCTGTTTGTCCAGCCGTGTGATGGGCAGAATGTTTGCAGGGTGCTTGTCCTTTGCACTCCAGTGCCTGGTCCTCACCAAGGGGTGACCCCCGAGGGGTGGCACCTGAATCTCCCTTGGATGCTGGTGCTTGCTCAGCCGTGTCACTTGTTCACTTGATTCATCCAGATTTGAAGGGATGGGAAGGGGAGAAAAGCCTCCCAGCCATCAATCATCCTTAAGCCAGCCCAGACTGAGATGTGCAGTCCAGCTCTCATGTAAAATTATTGCACCTTCCCTCCTACTCCTCCTCTTCTTCCTTCTCCTCCTCCTCCTCCTTCTCCTCCTTCTTGCTTAGCACTTTGCTTCAGCATCCCAAACCTTCCCATTTCAGAGCAGGGCTTGTCTCTGGCTGAGGTTGTGTTGCGCAGGTGCTGTAGGGTGAGCCTCTTAGCAGTATCAATTGGGGGGAGCTTTAGATTACAATAAACTCAGTTTTATTATTGCAATGGTGAGGGCTTAAAGCTCCTTAACGCCCTTCCCTTGGCTTCATAACTCGTTGTCTTATCTCGAGCCGGACTGAAGTGGCTGCCATGGTGGGGTCAGCGTGGAAGCCTTGCAGCCATCCAGAAACCTTGCCCAAGGGTCGGGGGGGCCCCTCACCACCCGATCCCCCAGCGGGTCCTGAATTCTCACCCGTTGCCATAGGATGCTGTTGCCTAAGCGCTCCGAGGATTTGGGGGCTGCAGAGGGACTGCTCAAGGAGGGCATCCCCCAGGCAGGAGCCACTAGTGATATCCCATGGCTTTCATATGCAGACTGCTAAATAAGTAGCTAAATTCTGTTTTGTTAAAAAACAAGAAAAAAAATAAAATAAAAAAAAGCAAAGCCTCACTCTTTTGCACAGAATTATTCACGTGTAGCAAAAAATAGAGCTGGTATGCGATGCCTGCCTGCAGTGTACTCCAGGAGCTGCAAAGGCACTAGCTGGCACTTTGGTAGCAAGGGAAAGATATTATTTATAGCCAGGCTCTGTAAATCATTCCTCGAAACGTTCGTTTTTTTTTCCTTTGAGCCTGATCCCTCTTCCCTTTCTAGCATTACTGTCCTTTCCCCTTTCCACTTGCTAGCAACATTGCACTAATTGTGCACAAATTTGTAGGGAAGTAGGCAGCATCTCTTCCTTCTCTGGTCCCAAACCAGAAGGCACCGTGTAGCAGGGACGTGTACTCAGAGGGAATTAAATCAGTGCTGTGCAGCCAGAGATTAATTTCACCACACTTGTCCCTGCGCTCCATCAGAGATGGATATTGGTTTCCAAGCGTGGCCCCGTGCAGATAATAATAAGGGGTCCTTTGTTCAGCAGCAGCAAGGATCTGGCTGGGAGCTGTGGGGTTATTCCCCAACTTCCCCCACACCCTTACTCTTTTTGTAAACAGAAAAACTGGGAATTTAAAATCCAAAGACGTGTCAAGTGATCAGCAGAGAATAAATCTGAGTCCTTACTTATTTATGACTTACCTGGCATATTTTGAATAATTGATTTATGTAGCGTCAGGCACTTGGGAGGGTAACGGAGGATGATGCTGCAGGGTCAGAGGGATGTGAAGAGGGAAATAAAACCCTGAGAATGAGGCTTTGAAGAAGCTGGCCGAGAGTGGGGTTGCTTTGATGCCCAGCTTTGCTTTGGCAGATGCCCTCTGCTTGAAAAGCTGCGAGGGGACCACATGGCGGGGGGCAAGGGGCTGTCGGCCATGACCCGCCCCGGCAGAGCCTAACCCCGCTTGCCCTTTGCTTGTCTTCCAGCCCATCACTTCATCGCAGCGACGGCGTGCCAGGAGGCAGACTACGGCTGGATGATCCGGCACTACTGCCTGAAGCAGTTCCAGCTCAGCATGGAGGGCATCGGGCAGCGGCTCTGGTGTGACTGGGACGAGACTGTGGGGTAAGTGAGGTCCCTCTGCTCGCCCTTCCCTTCCCGGCGTCCTGGGACTGCCTGCACCCATCTTTGATTCTGGGGTGTAAGGAGGTCAGTGGTAGGTTTCATCTCATGGGGGGAACAAATGTGCCATTTCATTCCACTTTGCAAGTGCTGGTGCTGCCCTGGCTCCATCCCTGCTGGGTCCAGCTGAAGGGGCTTCCCCATCCCAGTTGCTTGTGGAGGGGCCACAAGGTGGGCTTGGAGGGGAGAGCAGCGGATGTTGTCTGCCTGGACTTCAGTGAGGCTTTTGACACCATCTCCCCTAAGATTGTCACAGACAAGCTGATGAAGGGTGGGCTGGGTGAGCAGACAGTGAGGTGGGTCAAAAACTGGCTGAACGGCCAGGCCCAGAGGGTGGTGATCATTGGACAAAGACTAGTTGGAGGCCAGCAACTAGCGCTGTACCCTAGGGGTCAATGCTGGTCCAGTCCTGCTTAACCTCTTCATTAATGGTCAGGGTGATGGGGCGGAGTTTGCAGATGACACCAGACTGAGGGGAGTGGGTGACACACCAGAGGATCGTGCTGGCATCCAGAGGGACCTCGACAGGCTGGAGAAATGGGCTGAAAGGAACATCATGCAGTTCAACAAAGGGAAGTGCAAAGTCCTGCACTTGGGGAGGAGCAACCCCAGGCACCAGAACGCGCTGGGGACCATCCAGCTGGAAAGCAGCTTTTCAGAAAAAGCCCTAGGGGTCCTGGTGGACACCAGGCTGACTGTGAGCCAGCAACGTGCCCTGGCAGCAAAGAATGGTGTCTGGGGCTGCACTGGGAGGAGTGTTTCCAGCGGATCAAGGGAGGTGATCCCCTCTACTCAGCACTGGTGAGGCCACCCCTGGAGTGCTGGGTCCAGTTCTGGGCTCACCAGTGTGAGAGAAACAAGGACATACTGGAGAGAGTCCAGCGAAGGGCTGTGAAGATGCTGAGGGGTCTGGAGCATCTCTCCTATGAGAAAAGGCTGAGAGAGCTGCGGCTGTTCAGCCTGGAGAAGAGAAGGCTTGGGGGATCTTATTCAGGGATATAAATATCTGCAGGGAGGGTGCAAAGAGGATGGAGCCAGGCTCTTCTTAGTGGTGCCCAGTGACAGGACCAGAGGCAATGGGCACAAACTGAAACACAGGAGGTTCCCTCTGAACATCAGGAAACACTTTTTCACCGCGAGGGTGACCGAGCGCTATCACCGGTCTCCCAGGGAGGTTGTGGAGTCTCCATCCTTGGAGATATTCAAAAGCCATCTGGACACAGTCATGAGCAACCAGCTCTAGGCAGCCCTGCTTGAGCAGCGGCATTTGGACAAGATGAGGTGGACGTCCAGAGGTCCTCTCCAACCTCACCATTCTGTGATTAAATGGGCTTTCAAGGAGCCCAACCTAAGCGGTGTTTGGAAATCAGGATGGTGGTCTTGCTCCATACAGTTA
Organism: Pelecanus crispus; assembly: GCF_030463565.1. NCBI lineage: Eukaryota > Metazoa > Chordata > Aves > Pelecaniformes > Pelecanidae > Pelecanus > Pelecanus crispus. The sequence goes on along the minus strand of NC_134647.1, from coordinate 41,776,134 downwards.
TGTGTGTATGAAGAAACCACACACCCCGGTGGCAGAGCTTGAACAGGAGAAGACCACTTTTCTCACTGTCTGCTACATGCTGGGATTCAGTGTGTTAATAAGGCAGTAGATTGGGATCCCCGTCATGGCTCCATTACCTCTTCTGGCGACTTGCTGCTTGATGGACATATTTTCCATGACATTTTTCTTTTTTCTTAGCACTCAGGTTCTCCAGACAGTCCAAAATGCCCTAACTCAGCTTGAAAAACCCACAATCCACTGAGATGCTCTCAGACCCTATGAGAAAATCCCAGGCTGTCCCACTGGACCTGCTGGCTCGCCCGCTACTTCCAAAAGTTGCGTGTTGATTTTTCTTAGCAACTAGAGGGAGAGGCTGGCATGGTACGGCATGGCAGTTTTCTGCTAAGCCTCCTGTTTGTAATCAGTGTCAGGGAATTAGCGGTGATTTATGACTTAGGAGAACTGGAGATGCAGTCCGCTTTGCTGGTGGAGCGCTCGGCGACATCCTTCGGGGGGATAATGAGGCTGATAAGGGAACCCTACTTAATGCAGCAGCCTCAGGGAGAGCAGGGATGTTGCATATGGGGAACATGCTTCTCTGTAGGGTTTTTTTTTCTTTTTGGGCATTTCTTTTGGTTTTTTTTTTTATTGCAAACCACCTAAACAATGCTCTCTTTGGATTAGCTCTTCCCTATTTATAATCAACAGAGCTGAGTTTTTTGGTACTGCCATGGTGTAAATCATTCTCCTGGTGAGATGGTTTTGATTAAAGTTGCAAAGTCTGGTCAGGGGTGTCTGTGTATTGGCGTGAGGGCCTGAAAAGAGAAAATAAAAACCTGTTTTCCACTCTGAGCTGGCTTTCTACGTTGTACAGCGTTGTTGTGCCGTGGCCTTTCTCCAGGAAAACAAAGTGGCGGACAAAAATGAGCTCTTGTGACACAGGGCGGGGATTGAGGTCAGTTGGAAATGGCGAGCAGATGTTGCCATATGCCATGAGTGTTTTGCACAAAAAATTAGAGTTTTTGCAAGATTTTGGTTGATTTCCTGCTTCATGCCCCTTTCTTCTGTGCTGCATTAAAATCTCTATATGTGTGTGTGTAAACATAGAGAGAGTGAGCGCGCTTTTGAAAAGGACAGCTTTGGTTTTCCTTCCCCTTTATTGGTGACAAAATGGAGGGGAAGAAAAGAGAGTGGAAAGACTATGGGAGGTTTTGTGGTTCTGAGAAACCTCATCTGGTCCTCACAAATATCCAGGGCTGCTGCCATTGCTCCAGACCCTGGCCACCATAGGGGTCTCTGCGGGACCTGTCCCCCTCTGTCAACACCTTTGGAGGCAGCATCCAGCTGTGGTCCAGATGTGGTGAGTGGCAGGAGAAGGGGATAACCACCTCCCTGGGTCTCCCGGCTGTGCTGGGGGTGCACTCCCACCCCTGCAGCCATCCCAGCAGAGCTGTCCCCAACCCGGGCTGTCCCCGTGCAGGGGCTGAGTGTGTCCCAGGGGCAGGGCTTTGCTTTTGGTCCTGGCTCGGTGCTATCTGCAAGCCTGATGAGATGCAATCCATCTCCTCCTCCAGGCCTTTAGCGAAGCCATTGCACAGGAAGCGGAGGTGTATAAAGAGCTTGTTCTTTATCTCCAACATTCTGATTTTCTTCTAAACAGCTGCTGCTAAACTTGTTATCCTTGAGGCACTTGGAGGAAATGTTGATAAACTTGCAGTGTTTAATTTGATTGCGTGAGTCCATTTGCTCCGTGCAAACACAAGGCTTGGGTTATTTAAGAGATGACATTCCTCTGATCCTTCTGTGCCCTCAGGACGCTGGAAGAATCACGTAGCAATAGCTCAGCCTCTGCTGTAAATAAGCTGCTCTGCAAGGATATGGGTTTTGGGTGGCCACCTTGCTCAACACCCCTGCTCCCTGGGTGTGCATAGGATTCATCATCCCCTTTTAGCAGAAAAAGTACTGTTAGGAGACGTCCCAGCAGGAGTGGGCAGGGGGTGGCATAGGCTGGCAGGTCGCCCCTCTGGCTTTAGAGGAAAGGACTTGACTTCCACCAGGTGTGAGACGAAGAAATGGAAATAAACCACCTCCCTAGAGCCTTGTCTCCTTTCCATATCTTCCCCCAAACCGAGGAATTTGATGCTTGAAACCTGTCCAAAACGAGAATGAGAAATATTTGAAGTTTTTGCCTCTGACAGGTCCTGTATCATCAGCAGCATCGGTTTTGGACCTGTGATTTCTTGCATACAGCATTTAGCAGAGAAATGCCAGTTAGGCCCATCATTTACTGCTCAATTGAGAATGACATGATGGGAACATCTGGATAAATGAGTTGTCTCAGCAGAGTTTGTAATTGTGGTTTAATGGTCCTATTTAGAGGCTGCAGATTATCCTCTCTTCTTACCCTCAGAAGTATTAACTGAGCTCCTGCATTGCTGGTACTGATGAGTTCAGATGTAACAGAGGAGTCTCTTTGGGCCAGGAGTGTTTGCTGAGGTTGGGCTTGGACCATGTGAACAAGCACCAACTCGCTGTGGTTTGTCCAACACTGCTGAGCTCTGCTGGCTTTCTCAGCTGTGCTTATTTGGGGAAAGTTGATGGTTTTTGATATGCAAAATCATGTACCGGGGAACTTGTGTGAGCCGTTACACGCTTCAGGAATGGGATGCCGGGTGGTTTTAATAAAAAGTTCCAGAAGTTGGCCCTGAATGCTGTCTCCTGGGAAGGGAGGAGGACTGCTCTGAGAGGTGTTTTCCCTTGGGTCGTCTGGTTTCCTTCCCTCTCTTCCTCCCCAAAGGCCAAGTGATCCGGGGTGGCCTCGGATGCTCCTGCTGGAGCTGCGCGTGCTGGTGCCTGCTGGGTCAGCTGCCCACCTGCCTGCTCACGTGCTGCAAGCTGGCCTCAGCCCCTCCGTGGTCTTGCCCCGTGGATCCCTGGCCTGAGAGCAATTTAGACGAAGCACCCCGGTGCTGTTTTCCAGGGCTTGCAGCCACCCTGTTATTTAAAGTTGGAGCTGTATCATGGTCTCCTCTGCTTCACAGTGATGGCCGAGCTGCTTTGACCGGGAGCTCAGCTGTGCGTTACCAATTATCCTGAAGATCAATTTGGCTATTTTGATTCCAGGTCCAGGTTCATCGGCGCAGCGACTGAGCCAGGGGATTAGCTGTGGTCTCCCTTGGGGCAGCTATTTTGGGGAGGCAGAGTGCTGCAGGGAGAGCCGGAGCTGCTAGAGGGGTCAGGCTGCCGGCCGCTCACCCACAAATGCATCAGCAGGAGCTGATGACTTGTAGATACTTTTCCTGCATGGTTTTAGCTCGCCAGTGGGCTGTGGCTGGGGTACGGCTTGGCACGGCAGTTTTGGCACAGTGTTGGTGCATTGGGCAGCAGTGAGCAGGACGGGAGGATGCTCGCTGTGCTGAGCAGTGCTGCAGCTGCGGGTGTCACTCCAGCTGAGCCAGGCGCCTTCATCCCAAATATATCCGCCCTGTGGCATGCCTAAAAATCTCCAGGGAATGCTTTCCCGTCGCCGTGGGCATCTTGTGGGGAAGGAGCTCACCGGCGTGGGGTTTCGCCTGCCAGTCTGACAGCTGCAGCTGGGTCCAGAAATGTGCCGATGCTGCCGGATCCCGGCACGCCTGGTACCCTGCCCTGCTCCTAGCCCCGCTGCGGGGCTGCTCTCACAGCTGTGAATACACTCACAGTGTGTCTTCAGGTTATTTATCCATTATCTTATAGACAACAGATTGACCCATTGTCCTATTATCTCAATATCTACTTACTTACCTTCAGGTTGCCAGATCCTTTCTGGATACCCCTTTATCACGTCTCCAGGCTCCTCCTGGAACCTTGCAGAGGAAGAAATCAATTTTTGCTTTTAATTTACAAAGCAAAAGGAAAGCCTTGTGGTATTTTTTTTTTCCCTTCTGAAGCTAGGGATTTGGGAAGGATAGGAAAAAATCCTGATACTCGTGGCAAAAGGGAGAACTGGCAATTCTGTGAACCCTAACTGGTATCTGTAGCGTAACACCGTCCACACCAAGGTGCTGGCAAGGAGTAAATGGCAGATCAAATTCCAGTCTCAGTTGCAGTGGTAAAAAACCCAGAGGCATTGCTTAGGATTTACAGCGGTGTAAGCATTCGGATCCCGTCAAACAATAAATCAGTCCTCGATTGCTTCCCACCAGCGACCCAGCCCCATCCCCGTCCTGCCCGCAGGCGTTTGTCCCCACGTTGTCCCCTTGCTGCTCCACCTCCTCCTGCCACAGCATCCTTTAAACTCAAACCATTTCCATGGCAACGAGAAAAACAGTTTTAATTGCAGTTCACATTGGGTAGGGGGAAAAAATATTTAGAACTAAGCAAAGCCGTTACTTTTCAGGGCAGGCTGCCTGTCTCCCTGCCCTCAGCCTGTGGTGGTGGGATGGCTTAGGAAAACATGCCGTGTTCCTGGTGCTGTCCTACATCAGCTCAATAATCACAATTTTTTAATCTTTTTTTTACTAATTAAAGCTAGTCTTTTAAGGCATTTTTAAGGATTTTAAATTAAGATGCTGGTATTTAAGGCAAAACCGAGGGAGAGGAGAGGGGCAGGAGGAGGTGGCATGGGTGCAGACCACTTCTTCTTTCCCTCTGCCCCATGTCTGGTGGTCTCTGGGGACACGCTGACCATCATGGGGAGCTAAGGATGCCCTCCATGCTCAGCACTTCTCCAGCTGCAGGCATCCATCCATCCCCCATCTTGGGCAGGCGAGCCCCCGAGAGCTGCTGGTCCCAGGGGAGCCCTCACTGGTCTGTGGGTGATTTTTTTGGCACCAGGAAAGATCCCAGAGAAGTCCAAGCCCAGTTGGGAAAAGGGAGCATGACTTGGGGACGCTTCTCCTTGAAGCCGCTGAGTTCTCCTCGGGATTGGGGAAAGCAGGACCAGCCCATCGTGGAGCTTACGGGAAGCCCAGCCAGGAATCTGCCCGGTGGTTAATCCCCCCACTTTCAGGAATGGCCATAAGGCCCTGCTCAGCTGGTTTTAGAGGGCAGCCAGCCCCTGGTCTGCGGGGCGAGGGAGGAGAGGATGCAGGGCACGGGTATTTCTCTGCACACTCCACCTCGGGTCCGATTTGGGGGTTGGTGGTGTTCAGGTCCTCCCCCAAAAAATTGTCTGGGTGTTTTGCCAGGCATTGCAATCCCCAGACATCCCTGATGCCGCCAACTTGGGTTTCTGTCCTCATCATCATCTCCAGGGTGGTCCCAGCTGCACGCTGGGGGCTCCCTAAACACCCGGCCCCTCTCTTCCCCCTGCCGCCTGCCCTGGCAGCAGGTGACAGCCTGAGCCCTGCCACGTCCAGGGCCGCGGCGGCAGAGCTGGTGGCATGCCGTGCCGCTCTATTTCTGCAGCTGCGTTGGTCACTGGTGTCACGTTTTTGCTTCAGCTGCAGCAGCAGCAGGGTCCCTCCCTGGGCTGTAGCCGGCAGCAGCACCCTGACCCCAGCACCGTCCCCAGCACAATGGGGCACGGTGTGTGGTCCTCTGTAGCATGGGACATGGGGCTGAGATGTGGCTTTCTCCTGCTTGTAAGGATATCATCTTTTCCAACCTAAACGATTCTATGATTCTATCTCTGGAGGCTTTGTTTTGGAAGATTTGTGCACTCTACCTTCGCTCCAAAGAGAGTTTTCACTCTGTGACTGAGGATTACACCTGTTTCTGGACACCAGAAATAGCGTGATCATCCCTGCGGCTCCTGGAGCTCGGCTCAGCTTTGTCTGGCTGAGCATGGCGGGGGGCGGGTGCCGCCCTCCTGGGCCGTGGGGTGGGAGGTGGGTGGCAAGGGGAGGGCAGAGCAGTTGTACTGGGCAGCAAAACAACCCCCCCAGGAGGTTTCACCATCAGCATGGGCTGAATTCCCCAGCGGGACCACGCTGGCATGGTGCTAACATAATGCCATGGTGCTAACATGCCATAATGTCTCTGCTTGCGGGGAGAGAGACCCAGATACCGCTTTGGAGATACAATGGGACCAACATTCGCTGCGGCTGTGACAGGGAAGCGCACGCTCAGCCCTGGGCATCAGCACTGCTGCTCTCCAGCGGGATTGTGATCCCTTCTGACAAGGCATCACAGGCAGCAGCCTGGGTCCGACCGCACTGGTCTATCCATATCCCAGCACATGGATCCCTTTGGTAGCCCTCTACGGTAGCTGGTGGTGCAGCCGTAATGAGAAGGTCCTCCATGCCACGTGTCTTGGTGCTTTGCACATGAGGGCAGAAGATGGACGGAGTCCCGCAGGACCGTTCTCCGAACACCGCGAGGCATGGCAGATCAGGACCTGTGCAGCTGGCGGGGATGGACTTGGCTGGTGGTTGGCAGCTCACGTCTATGGATGGCCAAGGGTCTGTGAGATAAAGTGAAAGATATTAAAGCACTTGGCTACAGCTGAGATTTCAACTTTGCTTTTTGTTGGCTGTTCATAATAAGTGCTTGGTGTAAGCAAAGGGCAGAAAATCACCTCTTGAAGAGCAGCCAGACTTGCTTCCCCTTGGCCAAGAGCTCAGCAGCCCTCGTTGTCACTTCTACACTTCTAGCTGTTGCTGAAAATGTTGTCTTTTCCCTCCAGGCCCCTCCTGCTCACTCCCCGCTGGGCTCTGGGGGTGCGCGTGGCCAGGGGGTGGCAGCGCCCGCGGTGCCACCCTGCTCCTGCTGAGGACGTGCTGCCCTGCTGAGGACACAATCCCATCCAGAGCAGGGTTGCTATAACGAAGACATGGGATGTGAAAATAAAAGGGACAAGAGACTTAGGGTAGCTTAAGCCACAGCTGCAGAGCGCCCATCAGGATGGCAGGCCCTCCTTCCATGCCCGGACAGGTGGTCGTAGCCCCACGGCCGCCTCCTCGCCCTCCTGCGCTGCTCGCAGGGCTGTAGCCGCTCGGCTCCTCTGCTCGGGTCCATCCTCTCCCCAGCCAGCGCGCGTGGAGCTGGCTGAGCTCTGAACTATGGATGCTGCCCAAGTGCAAAGTGTAATTACAATTTAGCCTTTCATTTGCTGACACCATTTGCTTTGGTTACTTGCACATTTTCACATATGATGATAGGAGCAGCTATTTATCAGTACGAAAGTGTGGCCGGAGCCAAGGAAGGGCTAAGCCAGCTGTTGTACGGCCCTTCAGTTTTAAAAATAGCTTTTATTCACTTCTCTGTTAACTCTTTCCCTTTGGTTCCTGAAGATGCTTTAGCTCCCGAGAGCTGCTAAGGCTGATGATGAATGGGAAATGGTAATTTTGCACATTGGGATACTGAGCAGAAGCTGCTTTTAGTAGCTCCAGGCACCTCATTAATTAAATCACCGGACTCCGCAGGGCATCCCTCTGGTGCTGCTGTGTGCCGATGGGCAAAGCAAAGCAACCACCGCCTGCCCGAAAACCCAGCTCATGAGATGCAGAGGCTGCAGCGCGTAGCTGGGAAGCTGCTTGTAAAATCCTTCTTCCCCAGGCGGGTTTTTAATTGGCTAGCTGTGTTTTGGTTAGCTCTGCTTCTCTAGGATTAGATGTGAGTAACTGGGATTGGGAAAAAAAATTATATATGCGTTTTTTTTTTCTTTTTTTTTTTTTTAATGCATAGCCAATTTTAAAGCACATAGGATTTGACACCCATGGTAATACCTGTCCTTCCAGAGAGTGGCTGGTTGCACCAGTGCAAGGGCTGTCCTCTCTCTGTGGTGCCTCTTGCTCAGGGCTGTTCCTTGTTTTCTAAATATTTGGGGTGGGGGGGAATGACACACAACCCAACCCTCAAAAAATGGACTTGCTGGCCTTGGAGGGGTGGGATGGGTCATGGTCCTGTGGACCTGCAAAGTAGGGTACTACAGAGAGAGATGAGCTTCAAAAGCATGCCCTTGGTTCATATGCAAAGCCCTCCATTTTTAGGCAATTAAAAGGAGAATATAAGTAGTATGCTTCTAGTCATTTCCCTCTGTAAATGAAAACTTCTGCTTTTGGCTGTGAGTGAGCACTTAAAGTGTGCTCAAAGTGGCAAAACTTGATGGGAATTTAAAAAAAACCCACATGTATATTTTTATACCTGTCTACCTACAATCTCAAAAAAACCCCCACGCTAAAAATTTCACACAACTCAGATAATAATCTACAATACAATCTCAAGCAACACGTATGCACATGTATAATAGAAAGTATATTTTATACCATATGGGGCGGGGAGGCGGCATGCCCATGGCTGGGTGCTGGTCCCTGATGCCACCCCCCCCATGCCCATGTCTGTGTTGCAGCACCTACGGAGAGCTGACGAACTGCACGGCGCTGATCGCCGAGAGGCTCGACTGCTACTGGCCCAACCGGCTGGTGGACGAGTTCTTCGTGGCCGTCCACAAGCAGTACTTCAGGAACTGCTCCCCCTCCGGCCGGGCGCTACACGACCCCCCCAATGGCATCCTCTGCCCCTTCATCCTGCTGCCCGTCCTCGTCACCCTGCTGATGACTGCGCTGGTGGTGTGGAGGAGCAAACGCAGCGAGGGCATCGTGTAGGGACGCCGTGCCACCGGTGCAGGGGCACCCACCCCGAAAGCACCCATTGCTTTGCGAAGACCCTGGCAGAGGAGCATCCTGGGGGGTACCAAGTCCGGGAGGCAGAGACGGTAACGCCACCGCTCCTCCCTCGCCAGTACCCTCCGCACCGTGCACATGCCGCTCGCCCAGCAGTTTCCAAATAAATCCATCATTTAAGACTCGGTGGTTTGGCGATAACGGGGTGTCGGTGGCTGGCAAGGCTGCCGCAGGCTGCCCCAGCAGCAGGGAGCCCTTTCGGGGTACCAGGGAGCATGGCTCACCTCGGGCATCGGCACTGCCGCATCCTTCCCACCTGCTTCCCTCCCGGCACCCAACAGCATCACGTTTTGCTGGAAGAGGAACATTTTTTAAAAAATAAGAAAAAGGCGGAGGGGGAGGGGGGTGTGGTTTGAAATCCCGCCGGCCCCGCGGTGCTGGCACGGCGTCGGGAGGTGCCGGTGGGCGTAACTGCAAGGTCGGCGGGTCTGGGTGCAATCCCGGGTTATGAAACTGTCACGGCTTTCTCTTTTTGTCTTTTTTTTTTTTTTTCACACCAGGAAAGGCATCTCCTCCCCCGGCCCCCAGCACGAGGCCGAGGCCCGCATGGGGTGGGTTTTACCTGGGAGGTGGGGAGCAATGGGTGACATTCGGCAGCGGGAGCTGGTGGCACGGGTGGTGGCCTTGGCGGTACCCTGGGCTAATGAGCAACGGGAATAAGGTGCTTTTCCAACCTAAATAAATACATAAATAAGCCAGGTGCCCGTCTCTGGTGTGAATCCTTGGCACTCGCCCCCTCCGTGAAAGCAGGGGTCCCGGTGGGTTGAGGGGACCCCCCGGATGCCTCCCTCACTGCCCTGAAGGAGCCTCTGTGATTCCGGAGCCCCCCCGGTATTGTTGACCCCCACCCCATGGGCACCCTTTGGGGTGGCATGGGGGGCCCTGGGGGTGGATTGGGAGGGCTGGCTGAGTGGGGTTTGCCCCTGCGAGGCAGCAGAGTCCTTGGGAGGGTCCCTAGGGGCCCTGGGTGGGTGCGCAGGTCAGGGGCCCGCCCCTGCGGCAGGGGCCAGGAGTGGGGTGGGTCCCTGGAGGGGGGGGGGACTGGGCAGCATCTGGGATGAGGCGGGGGCCCCCGACCCCAGCGCTGGTCTCTGCTGTCCCCCACAGCTCCAGACCCCTCCAGATCCCCTTCAGGGCCTTGCTAGCTCCCGGAGGGGTCCCCCAGGGAGACCCAGCTGCTGTCCCCTCCTTGGCCTTCATGTTTCAAAACAAAACCGCAAAACTGCACCTGCCGGGCAGCAGGATGCCCAGCCCACCCCAGACTGCCCGGTCCCAACTCCTGTTCCTCTTTCAGGACACCGCAGCATATTTTTCCTTTGCCATTTGGGGCTTTTTTTTCAGGGGCAGTTGAACAATTAAGAAAAAAAATAAAATCAGCATTATTTGATGGGGAGCAGCCAGGGCTCTGGAGGCTATTGTCCCTGCAGCCAGGAAGAGTGGAAGAAGCTTTCTGGAAGATGGCTACCAGCCTAGGATAAAAACATGTTTAAAAAAAAACCCAAAAAACCAACCACCCAAGTAAAAAGCAGCAGGTTGTTCCAAAAGCTGCCCGCGAGTTACAACAGCCGATTCCTGCACAAGCACTGTTTGCTGATGAGCCTCCATCCACTGACCGGCCCCAAGGGAAGGTGACACTTTGGGGATGTGTGTATATATATAGGGATATATGCTTTCTGCCATCGCAGGGGATCCATGTGGGTGCAGGATGGTGGTGAGCTCCCCATGAGATTTCCATTGAAGTATTTTGGCCATGTGCAGTGAACCATGGTCCCCCAGGCACAACCGGCTTCATGCTTAGGCAGAAATCGAGGATGGCTGGAGTACAGATTAGTTGCATCTATACAAATATATATGTAAATATATATAAAAATACATATAAAATAAATATACATATATAAAACCAGCTCCTCATGTTCAGGAAAAATAAATCATTTATTTTGCTGGACTGTGAGCTGATGGGCTCTTCTAGGGTGAGGATAAGGTGTAACATTTTTTCCCCCATGTATTCTGGATGCAAAGAAACTGATGCTTCAGCCTTCCTGAACAGTATTTAACAGTATTCCAACTTGAATATTCTGTTCATCTCCTCTAGATAAGCAAAGACACACTGAAGGGATTATACAGCAGGATTATACAGGGGATTGCCTTTGATGGCTGCATCTCTAGCTCTGTGCTCACAGACGCTGCTGGCACCCCAAACCTGCTGCACGCTCTCCCGGCTCTCCGTAGCAGCACCCTGCATGTGCTCTGCCCTGGGCGCATCTGCAGTGGCTTCCAGGCAAGAGTGGAGCGTGCTGAAGAATGAAAGGTGACAACAGTACCGCGGTGCCGCTACAGCAAGGAGCGCTCAGCTTCATTAAAGCAAACCGGTTCAGCATTTCCAGCTTGAAAATAACAGAATCCTTCTGATTCAATACACAAAAACTGGACACATTTTCCAACCTTTCTATTTTTGAGTGCTTTATTCCTTACCTTCCCTGATATTATTATTTTGGCAGCAAAGATCTCTCACCACAGTTGCCTGCTTAAAATAATATACCGATCGATGTTTCATTTTAGGTAGACACAGTGGCAATATTATGCGAAGATGAAGCTCACGATAAGGCTCTCCTCTTGCATGCCAATCTCTGCATTTCATTTCCCTGCTTTCCTAAGCCTCCAGTAATGCGTACAGGAGCCTGTGAAGCTGTAAGGGAAAAGGCACAGGGAAAACTTAACAAGCAAGGCTGCACCATGCTTAAAATTTGCAACCCAGCTCTGCCATGCTAATGATGGAGACAATTTTCGTTTCCTTCAGTGTCTGCAGAGGAAAGAATGAAGCATAATCATTCAGGGGGATAAAAAAACCCAACAGTCAATGCCCAACCATCACACACACACACACGCTTGCCCCGTATGAAACCACACAAACATTTATTTCTATGGTTTATCTATTTATAAAAGCTTGAATCGGTTCCATTGCACCTCCTCTGCGTGATCCCACAAGCGAAAGGCGTTTCGGTCTCTGAGGCTACGCCAAGGCCCCCCCGCTCGGCAGCCCCGGGCATCGCCTGGGTCGGCGGGTGAGCAGCAGGGAGCCCTGGCACACGACAGGCAGCAGACTTCGCACGGCATTTACTCTGAAGTGATTCCTGAGGTACATGCTCCTCTCTTCTGAAGGATTTCTGCTTGCACATACTATGTGTTTGATATACAGCTACTTACAGAAAAGGCAATTATAGCATCATATCCTTTCAAATTACCAAAAAAGCCAGGCGCGCACGAGTGTTTAAAAGAGGGTGCAGTGCATTATTATTCTCAGCTGCATTATTAGTCATTCACTTTCAGTGCAGAAGTTTGAAGAACACAGTTAGGTGTTCTCCAGGTAACAGTGCTTGAATTTACTTTCATCAGATCAAACAGTGTCTGATGCTCCCTCACCACATCCAGATTGGAAAGCCAAAGGCAGATTTCTTAAAAAAAACCAAAAAAATCTGCCTTGCATTAAATTTTCACAGAAATATATAATATATATAATATATATATAATTTTACTAATACTACACATTTACTTAAGTTATGGTTTAGCCTCTATTTAACTACTTCACACAATTAATAGAAACAAACAAACAAAAAAATTGTACCCCAAACAGGAGCTGAAAATTACAATGTAAAAATTCCAAACGTGTGACAAAAACGTACTTACATTAAATATCATCAAGAATTGCAATATCAGAAGTAGAATTTCATTTAGCACTTGCATTCTGGCAAGCTCTAAGCCTTAGCTGAATGACTCGTGGAAAAAGCTTGTATTGTTTCTGCTCATCAAAGGCAACAGTATTGTGATTTGGTTCACAGGAGACCATTTTATTGCCAACTTGAAGTGTTCCAAAAACACGCCACCTTTACTGTTTGTTTGTTTTTTTTTTCCTTCCCCCCTCCAAACTAGGCAAGAGTTTAAAAAAAGTGTAATTACAATTTCAATAGTGATTTCTTTTAACTTCTCAAGCATATCTCATCAACAGGATATACAGTACAGTTCAGAAGAGTAAACATTTTTAAAAGTAAGCAAACAACTTTTTCAACCAACATACACAATTTCTTGCTGTATTTATGCTGAACTCTCCTTTTAACATGGACAAGTTATGAAGTTAGTTTTCTTCTTCGGTACAACATGGACACAGGACTAGTACAATCCGGGCTGGTTTTGTTGTTGTTGTTGTTGTTGAAGTTAAGGACAACTCTAGTGTGGAAGCCATGGTCCTGCCATCCATCTCCCTTCATCATCTCGCATAGCGCTTAATGTAATCTTCAACTTTATTCCGAAAGTCCTCCTAGAGGAAAGCACAGTCAGAATTACGCCAAGCATGTCAGAGAGGGACTCACGTAGAACTACAGCGGTGGTGGATTCCCACATTAGCACCAGTAGGGTCAAATTTCCACCAAGTGAAAGGCCCACACTGCTCTCCCTGACACCCAGTACATGTTTCCGACACGGTGTACGAGAACTGGGGTGACCACTCGAGTCCTTGCAAGCAGATGTCCGTGCTCTGCCGGGGATCTCCTCTGGGGATTGAACTGAACAAAGAGTTTGCCATTGCCAGCTATCAAGGTGGGTACAAACAGACTCCGTCTGACAGGTCGCTGGTGCCGAGAGGCCGGGTCCCAGCCAGTGGCACAGCAAAGATCTGGCCATGGTTTTAGAGAAGGAAGGGAAGCTGTCCTTACTGGATAAAAGAGGCAAGGCTACAGCAGGAACTGTTAGAAAAGCTGTGTGCCCTAAGGCAGCTCTGTCCCAAGTATTCATTCTGGCCTCCCCTGGTAACTGCATGATATCACAGCTAGCACATAATTAAACACATAATCAATCACTGCTTTTTTTTTTTTTTTGTCATGTTACAGACTAGAGAATTAAAAATTCAAGTCACTCGTTTGTTAAAGTGGTTCAGAGGGAACATGCTTACACTCGTAGCCCTCCACAGAAAACCTACAGGACTATTCTATAACCTCTGTATCTATGGAAAAGCACACATTTCTGGTAGCTTATCTTCATAAAGCACGGAGATGCCGAGCAAAAGAAATTCTGACATACTTTCCTCATTTGATACTTGTCCAAGCTGGGATGTCAGACAGATGCTACATTCCTGTAATGTTATTCTCAGTCTGAACCTTGCCTCGCACGCTTACAGCCTGTTATTAATATGTTCAGCACAAACACACCAAGTGGCCTGTGCTCCAGATTCAAGTGGGGGGTTCACAGCAAAGTGCTTCTCACTTGACTTCCAGCTCCCAGTTTTGCCTGCTGGCTAGAATATAAAACACCAACACACACAACAGATGAAGAGGTTTTGCACGCAGTGTCCCGGTGCGGTGGAGCTGCCTGGAGAGCAGGGGCCATGGAAGCACTAAAACCCTCTGCCCACCGAGTGAAGGCTCTGCTTTTACTAGAAAGGGCACAAAGTCTCGCTGCCATGAACTGAAGTATCACAGCAAGGCACACTCCTGCCTTAAACAACGTACCTTGTCAAAGAGAGCAGCTCCAGGTTTTCCGATACATAAAATGATGCCCTTCAAACACACACTGAGTGGGCCGGTACAGTCCACTCAGCACAGTGCTAAACAAAATGAAGTTTACAGACAGAGCAGCAGTTCATTGATTTAATGTCCCATATAAATAATGGCCATTCGTTGTTCAAGGACTTCAATATTGGGTCTTTTTTACTTTTTTGTTAACAGTAGGTAAAAGCTGGGCACCAGCAATATGCACCATGACTTTGTACTAATACTGCTAAGAAGGTCTGGAAAATACTGGAAAGTAGTTGCTTGTTTTAAAAATGGGGAGAGAGCTGTCTTCCCTTGCAGGGGCATGCAGTAACACATTCTGAAATTTGGAATATATGGTAAGATACTTAAAATAGAAACAGAAATCGTCAAAGCTAAAATGTCCCCTCCCCAAGCCAACTTTGCCTGCTTCTAGCTTGACTACATCAGCTGTGTGTCCTCCTTTTTAAAAAAAAAAAAAAAAAAATCTGGATTTCCCCCCATGTCTTGATCAGCATTTAGTTATATGCTGCCACTAAAACTTTTGCTAGACATCACATCGCACCAGAATAAAACAGTAATACAGCCTTTTTGCTAAAGCTAGCCTTGGAATGCATCGATATTTCCTTGTCCCCAACACCATGCTTCAAACAGTTCCTGTTCAGCTCCTTTTACAATGGCTTGGTTTCTCTGCCAGTGAGTTTTTCCTATCAGCAAAAGGATAAAGGTCATCTCATGGTTAAAGTCCCAAATCAAAGGATGAAAGAAAAACTATGATCTATCCGCAACGTTGTCTGTGATCTCATTTTCCAACTGATAAAGTGCATCACAGAGATGTCCATGAACTATATGCAAAGTGCTCTGAATCTCAAAGAAATCTCAAACATGGTTTAAGGACAAAAATATCACAGGCGTGGAAACAAGAGTATAAATACACTTTAGGGAAAACACACCCACTGCTAATGGCTCTTCTCAAGAGAGGTACAGATCTGTGGTTTGGAATAAATAAAAGCAGAGAGCATCCATTACAGGAAATCACTGTAAGATGCTTGACACCTTGGCATCGGGCACTAGGAGCCCAGATGCAGAGAGGAACCCTGCAAGGACTGACTGCTAAAAGAAACCAACCCTTTACGGCTGCAGAAATCCCTTTCCTCCTTAGCGACAGGCTGCCTGCACTTCTTAGGAGAAAGGAACAGCTATTTTGGTACAACATGGCACCTGCTAAAGGCAATATTCTGTGCAGTGACTTAAAACTCCACTGCAAACACACATGCTTGTACAACCATACGTTAAGTGTGCTAAGAAACTAAGCTACAGAGCTAACGCTGTCTTCATTTTAAATAAGATTTCAGGCAACTTCAATCCTGTGATGGCAGTTATGATAGCACAGTATCACATTAAAGTGTTTTTGAAGTAACTACCTGTAAACAACAGTCTATTAGAGTGTTTCCCACATCTCAGGCTGCCTCAGGCAAGAATAATCTCTAGGTACCTCGAGTCTGTTAAAATATCACACAAACAAAAGAAAAGTGACCTTCTGAATTTGTTTTCAGCTCTGATACATTGATGCAAACTAGAACAATTACTCATAATGGCAAACAATGCTGGAAACCTCTCATTTACTGGTTATGATGGTCATTCTCAGTATTATGGACTGATCACTTGCAGCAGCAACACTTGATGTCACCCTGTTCTTGGGCACTCACAACATTAGAGCACGTCGGTCACAACACTGCACCTGATACATGAAGCCTCTTGGACTTTCCTACTCTTGTGATTCTCTGAGAGACAGGTCACTAAAAGAAACTGGGCAAAGAAAATACCACTGGACATGCAATAGGGCCAACTGCATCTTCACTGTGTCTACAATATCTAAGAGCAATCAATGCAGTACAGGCAGCTCAGAGCATCCTCCGCTTTTTCACCCATACCTTTACAAAGTTTTTAAATGGGAAGAAAAGCTCTTGGCACTGACTTAACAGAAGCAGGACCTCAGCGGAGAAGGGACACCCCAGAAACTCACGCCATCACTTAGGCTGACTTGCCAGATGATGGAACTGACAGCATTGCCAAGAATGTATTAACACTGTACTCGCTGCATGTGAACCTCGTTGCTGAACAGGAGGTTCTCATCCCATAGCTGTAATATTCTATCCTCACATGCCATATGGCTTAACAGTTCCTGATTAACAGGGGGCACTTTTCTATATGCACACCTGTTTATGTGCAGTACTGAATAATCAGAAGTAAAAAAAAAAAATTAATCAGAGCAGCACATATTCTGCATTATAAAGAGCAGCACACAAAATCCTTCTAGGAATGCTAAGGGAAAGAAGAGGGACTCGTTTCACAGGGAGCAGAGCTGGAGACGCATTGTTCACCTGGCACATGGATGCTGCTGCGTGTGCAAGCACACATCGTACATACATGCCCTGATACACTCTGCAACATAAAGCAGTGCATTTTACCCTCTCTTAGCTTGCCTTCAAGGACAGATCCTAAGTGTAGGACTACTAGAAGGATGGGTTAGAAAGCAGGTTGTGCAAAACACCTACTCTTATTAAAAAAGCAAAGCCTACCCACTTGAATGGAGCTTCTTTCTCTGATTCTTTCTGCTGGAGACTTCAAGGAACTGTACCCAACCCCAAGTCTGCATTAGTGCCCTGAGCCCCAACCATCCTTTGACACCAAGACAGACACTGATGAGAAAAAGCATACCACATCCTGTGGTCTTGATGCTAAGAGGGAGAAGAGTCAAGAGGTTTGCTGCTGGAAATCCCCCACCATCAAAGCAGTTCATGTCAATGACCGTTTATGCACCTGCCAGAACACTCATCTAGCTGATGGTGGTGGTTGCTTTGCCTGGAAGGGCTCCTGCCATGTCCCTCCGGACCTGGATCACATCCCACTGCTAGCTTGGCCAGAGGCACAGCTGCCTGCCTCTATGCTGAAGTAGTTTCCCATGTCACCACAGTTGTCAGGCCAAAGACAGATGAAGGGGGAGAGGGTTGACTGTTACTGTGATGTTTTACTACAGAAGCACTGATGCTGTAACACATGAAACATCATCAGGAACAACTCAGCCAGCCATTAAGCCCTGATAGGCCACTGAGCTCTGGAAATACCACCTGGAAGAGCTGTTCACAGGTGAAATCTACTTTTAAACTACCATCATTTACCCTTCACCAACCTCACTGTACAGTATTACCTTCACAGATTTCAAGATAGACAATAGACGGAGTAAGAGGCGAACAAAACTGCCCTTGGGTTCTCTGGAGATGTGCTGAGTGGTAGGGAGGAACAAAGCTTGGGTTTCTATCCAGGAGCAGTACCTGCTGCCTTGCCTTGTCTAGGGTGGAAGGACACACAGACCTGACCAGAGAGGTCTGTGCCTGGTGCTAAGCCAGGAGATAGACCTCTTCCGTGCAAAACAGTGTGATGTGATTAAGGGACCTAAATTAGGTGCTGGCCTCATAGACAGTATGGGAAATTGAAGTTCAGACAGTGCCAGTATCCCCTTAGCACAATGGCCATCCCATCACACAGCCCAGTAACTGGATGGACAGTACAAGTACCACATTAAACAATTCAACAAATACCTCCCCCATACCTTTTAAAGGAAAAAAAGGTATATGATGATCAGCTGCGAATAGGAAACTAATAAAAATGTATACAAAACATCGTAACTCTAAGCATACTCCAAAAGAGCACAGCAGGTACTTTCCCAGCTCCAGCTGGGTGTTAAAGAGGTACAGATGAGCCTGGACACAGCTCCACAGGGACTGAGGGCCTCACTGCCCTGCCCCACATGCCACCCCTACAGCTCCCGGGCACCGGGCTGCAGCATGTCCCCCTGCCCCACCTCCAGGTCCCTGCCCTATCCCAGTCCTCACCCCGGATACACAGGGCCCTGGTGGAAATCCAGCTCTGAAGGTACTCAGCTCAAATCCATGTATGAGAAGAAACCACCTAAAATGGGAGAGCTTTATACAATTTTGGAGCAGACCCAAAGCAGCTTTGCCCTGAGCTGCAGGGAGGTGAGAGGGAGAGAAGAGTGATATGTAAGTAGCCCTGTGGGAAGTATTTGCTGCATGAGTAATGCTGGCCAAATCACCGCTTCATTTGAGGAAAATCATATGGGGACAATCAGTTGAAGGGAAATTCAAAATCCATCAGCGAATGAAGAGTATGGACTATAAGCCACGACATTTCACAATGTCATTAGCTGAAAACTGGGTTACAGCACAGATCGTAAAGTTAAAATATTCATCCCACTGAACTTCTCCTGGGTGTATTTTTGTACTTATATAAAGAAGTTTTGTTTATACAAAGAAGTTTTACACATAACCTTAAAGCAGATAAATAAATAAATATATTTTTTAGTAAGAACTCTGGCCAAAGACATCAATTTCAAACAACTTAACTGATTTCACAAGTTTCATTTGTACTGTATGTTCCTACCAGACAGCGTAATATGCAATGACTTGCATTAAGAAAATATTAAAAAGCAAATCCTTATCTAATTAGCTTTAGATAAAAAAACCTGACGGATGTAATATTAAAACAATTCACTTAAGTCTCAACTGATGACTTCTCGTCTTAAAAACATGCCACACTGAAATGAGATTAAAAAAATATGGCAGACTATAAAAAGTTGTTACTACGAGATATTTTACACTGAAGGCATAAACAACTCCAGTACCTGGCCTGAGTGGTAATCTATCACAAATTATGTATCTTTGAGGAGCACTTGGGAGAAGATATATAGACAATTATGGAAACAAAAGGAAAACAGCCACCCCAAAACCCCAGAAGAGAAGCACAGTCTGCAATTTGTAAAAGCACACTGAAGCATGCACTCAAGAACTAGGTACTTTTTTGAAAACTGGGGTTTGACCTGATTTGGCACCTCTAAGACAGGAGACTATTTTTTCAACAACTTATACTACACTGAGTTGTACTGATTAAGTGCTTGTCTATTAATAAGCTTTTAATCTGAAAAAGGAACATCTGCTCAGTTATCCAAAGGAAACACAATACTTCTCTGTGACAGCTACCAGAGAAATTTGGAAAAGTCATACTGGAAACTTTGTCTCGGGAATCTTTTTTTGAACTTATTTAAAACCAATGTATATGTAAGAATTACACAGTTTAAAAAAAAAATCAAAACAAAGCAGATTTAGCTCATTATCCTTACTATAATCACTACTGGTACCACTTCACACACTGCAGTATTTGGCAAAATTTTTCTTCTTCCTACTCACAACATAGACCTCAGTTTCTGCCCTCAAGTATGTTAGAGACCAGCGACTATTCCCCCCTTGTTGGGGGCTGTGTTCACAAGGTTGAAGGCATACTGGCCAGACCCTGCAGAAAAATGTGCAGTGTACCGCCTCTGTCCCTCGATCGTGACTACAACCACCCAGATACTGTGACAAACTCTGATCCACCTTCACATCATTTAGATTTTACAATTCTGTAAAATTCAAATGGAGACAAAAAAAGATCACGAAAATACTCAATTGCTCCTGCCCTTCCCTCCTTTGTGTTAAAGAAAACAGTGAAATAATAATAATAAAAAGCATGCTGTTTCAACACAACACTATTTTAATCCAAAGTTTATCACCAACATTGAATTCCAAACATTTTCTATCAGGACCTTACTTGAGGTTTTACTTGAAGTGCAGTTTAGTAAAGGGGTCTTCTGAGCACCAGGAACATGACATTACTCAGCTCCAGCCAAAGCTTTAGGAGGAAGATATAATAACCAGGTAGATTTACCCATTAGCCCTATGAATTACATTTACAGCGACCTTCTCTTTCTTTTCCATCTTGCAGGAAATAATGAGTGTTCACACCCATCAACCCCCACACACCCACTCCCATTTAAAAAGGAGCTGAATGAAACCTTTGAGTAATACAAAAATCTCAAGTATGAGGTGTTTTTCCAATTCACGTTCCTGCCTTGCTATCATTTCCCTGTCATTGTCTTATGTATCTCAGCCTCTACCACCATCTGAAGAGTTTCCCGGCTCTGTAATTAAATTTTAGTTCTATGAAGAAAGAGAAGAATGGGGGGTGAAAAACCTATACATAGGCATCTCCCACAGGCTCCCATGCCTAGCAGGTGCAGGCCTGTGTTCTCTACTTCAGATTTGAAACACCATTTCTAGACATCAAGCAATTCTGATTTTGCAAAATGATGAGAAAATGCTTTAATAGATCTCTTTGGTAGCTAAGTCCTAAGGGTAAAAAACTATGGAATTTTTACTGCAGGGTAAAAAAAAAAAAAAAAACAAACCAAAACACAGAACCCCCAAAAACCCCAAAAACACCACTGTTTTTACTGCGACTATTTGGAAAAAAGCAGCCTTGTGGGGAAGAAGAGAAACAGTAAGTTTTGGACCTTTTTTGAAAAATATCTGCACATATAGGTACGTTACAGAATTGATGTGAAAAGTAGAAACCTGCCTGCTGGGACACTGCTCTGGGGAGAAGTTGAAGATGCATTGCAAAGATAGAGTGAAGCATTAGCACGCTGAACATGAAACTGCACATCCATTTGTTCGAGATTCTCAGATCTTAGGTAGGAACCATTTCCCTCATGCTTCCACAAACTTTCTGTTGTTTGCCAGTGAAGCAGAGATAAAGGGGAAAAAAAGCACTCTCTGAAGTTATGGGAAGAGGAAAGGGCTACGGGTTAGGAGGCAGGGTATGAAAGCTGCTGGGGTAGTCAGGGATAACTACATGTAAATCCCATTTGTGCGAAGGTGAGGGAACAGAGATGTCTGAAGAGGGCCAAGCAGCGTCCCAAAGCAAATAGTTCCCTGAATCAAATGCAGTGCTGGTCCTGACACTCTTGCTAAATTTGCCCTTTGGCTTATGGAGGAACTCGGCTGGAGGCAGATGGTGGAGGCTTTTGCAAGTCCTCTGGTCATACGGCCGCAACGCCAAATGACTCGGGATTTGCCCTGACTGTGGCCGATTTGCTTATTACCATTTATGATTTTGCCCAGGTTGCTGAAAACAAAGAAAACCTCCTGGGAGTTAAGCCAGGGAGCATGAAGGTTGCTGCGTCACTCAGTGCCTAATGCCAGGCGCTTGTCTCTCCACTCCTCCAACGCTACTGGGGTCAGCTCAGGGCTGGCACCTGGCACACTGGCCATCTTGTTGATGCAGTTGTTGGAAAGGGTTATAGAGGGAGCCCTTCCAGAAAATCACCTGAATCATCCCAATTACACTGATGTTGATCTCCTCTGTGCTGCAAATGCACTTCCACCCACTCATTCCCAAGAGAGGATATGTCCTCGGGATCTGCGATCTCAAGAGATAAATTACCAGCGCAGAGGAAATGGGAGCTGCCTGGGTCTGGCAAGAGGGTTTTTGCAAGTCATACCCTGCTCAAGGCAAGCAGATGTTCAAACCTGACTGGGCAGGTGAGGCACATGGGGCACTCAGCTCAAAGAGGTCAGACTCCTTGTTTGCATTCAACAACCCTCCTGTATATTTCCATTTTAAAGCCATGCATTTTTCTAAAGAATGCAAAGCAAAAGCTTTCCTTTTAAGCCACTTATTTGCCTAAAGCATGTAAAACCGCTTATTTGCCTAAAGCATGTAAAACAAAACCTTTAAAAAAATCTGCATTTCTTCCACATTTCTATCATTACCTCAGCAAGTCAAACCATCTGCAAAAGCTTAATCAACTTTGCTGAACCTGAAAGAGGCTCTATCCATAATCAAAGTGTTACGAAAGATGGATTATGGTTTCTATAAATACTTTTAGCATTAGAAAAGTAATGTTTTTCCTATTTACATCTGTTAGCACAATTAGCAGCTGTGCTGTTGCTCATTTGCACATGCTGCTTAATGTACTTTGTGCTCACTGGGAAAAGGTTTCAAAGGCTGTAACACGGACACAGAACATAAAATGGGGAGGCAATCCAAGAAAAACCCCAGTGCAGTTTTCTAAATGCAGGAATATTGCAGAAAAAAAAAAGTATGTATTCTACTGTGGCTGCCACAATTTCAGTGAGAACAACAAACACCAAACAAGGTGGTTCGGTGCACAGAGGAAGTGAAGGATTTACTGCAATAAATACAGAGATAAATAAATACAATGACTCACATGGAGAATTCTTATGAAAAGATGTTTTTGGACTGGGATGGTACTGTTGTTCTTAATAAGACGGTTAAGCTGTAATCAAAGAGTAATAAAAACCCCACAACAAAAATTAAACAGCTTCCAAAAAAAAAATATATCAAGTTTGAAATCCTTTTAGGGCTAAATTCTTTTCCAGTTTGGTAAAAGCTTGAAAAGCTAAGGTTAGCCTTTAATGCAATAGATCAAGTTCTTTTCTCGAGAAGCTCCTTCTGCTGCTTACCAACTCATAAACCGTGAATGTGGTGTCCACAGGCACTCGTACTGGCTGGAGACACATGGTCTGAAACAAACGGCTTGAAGAGAATTTCAGGACAGTGAAGATGCTGGGGCTCTACCTCTGATTTGCCTTCCCTAGCCCTCCAGATCTCTGGATTTGGAGGGCTAGGGAAGGCAAAGGCAATGACACACACACCGACTGTTGGCTACTGCCCTGCTGTCTTCATGTGTCACAGTGATACGCACACATCCCCATCATCAGCCTGAAATCAAATCATTGTGTGGAGCAGCTGATGTTTGAGTGGTGGCAGCGTACGTCAGGAAAGCGAGGCTGCAAGTTCTAGATCAGTTACAAGTACTGTGAGATTCATTACAAATAAGGGAAAAAAAAGTTTGCTTGCACAGCGATGACAGGTTTGTCTGGCCAAAGGTGAATATATACTTCAGTTCCTCATATACACCTTGTGGGTGCATTTAATTAGAACAATTCTTCAATGTTTCGTAACCCCTTTTAGAAGAAATCAGGATGTAGATACTTGAGTCAGTATCCAGGAATAAATGCGAGTTTCTTATTTTACTTGAAGAAGGTTAAAAAAAACTTCACACTTTCATCACACCACAGTTTTTTACTGTTAGAAATAAAAAACAGTGTTCTTGAAGAAAATGTTCAGAACTAGCTACTTTCTACTCGGAAGAGAGACTTGAGGATGTTGAGGGCTGGTGCAGGGCTATCCATTTGAACAAGGGAATGAGGTTAAGAGGAAAACCTCATACTAGGCAACAGACAAAGACAGATCCCAGTCCATGAGAAACTCAAACATGAGTAAGTAAAACAGCACAGCAAGGATGAGACTACACTAATTTAAGCAACGCATTGACTCAAGTATTCTACAATGCAAACAACCTAAAAAACAAGGGCCTGACAAAGCCAGCCAGAAGCAAACATGAGAGCGATATCTGGGTGTACCTCCCCTTGTCAGCTTGAACGGTATCCCTGTCTTGACAAGTACTACACAGCCTTTCTGTTGGCTGCCCTTCCTTCAGCTAAGAGCCAACTGCATCAACCGAGTTGTTGACAAAGTCAGCACTGAACAAGTTGAAGATGAAAACATTAATTTGCATCCTAAATTCCTGGACCCAGATCACAAATCAAAAGCCGGAGGAGCTCCTGGAGGCCCAGATCTACCCTGGTAGCTCTTTCCGAGTCTCTCTGGAAGAGCAGTGGGAGAAAATGCACACAGAATGGGTCAAAGGAATGGAGATGACTGTCCTGGGTGGAGAAATCTGCTGCGTGTTTACAGTTCAAAAGGTAGCACTGAAAAGAAAGGCGAGATCGGCACTCCAGTCTGAAACGCTGCAAGTCTTAGAGAGACTATTTGTAATGATGACCCCGCAAAGCAATTACATCATGCTTAAAAGTATGATGTATCAGTGTTACAAGCTCTGGGACAACCAGCTGAGATCCCTGGTAAAATAAACAGACACCAAGAAGAAACAAAACACTTAGGAAGAGAGAAAGATAGTAAAGAGGTCAAGTTATAGCTTACCTATGTCTTTAGGCATTTCTTTTGCAAAGATTAATTGGATCATCATGTAGAAAGAACTGTCTGGAGAGCTGTCCTGCAATCTCCTGACATACTGCAACTGGAGAGGAAGCATCAGGAAACCCAGCGAAGACCAAGGGATTCCTGAAGTGCTGTAGCAATTGCCATAGTTGGCAAAACATTTCTTACACGACTAAGTTTTAAAAATACTACCTTCTTACTGTTTCTATGGGTCCAGAAGTAGCTGTATTGCATTAAACTATCTTCTGCCACAGCCCTGCATCCCACAGCAAACTCTTGGGAACTTTCTTTTTCACTGTAATTTCTTGCCAAGAAAGACCGTGAGCTCACAAACTTCACATCAGAGTAACTGCAAGATCATAGGGAAGAGTGAAAGTAGGGAAGGAGAAATCTAACTTACAGACAAATTGAAAACAACTAAAAACTATAAGGGGTAATCCAATGACATGTTCAGACATTATGAAAAGGATAGCAGAATTCATGCAAACAGAGCAGCTAGTATGATACGGTACACAATTTTACAATGGGTTTTACAATACCACTCTTTCTGTAAACCTTGAGAATTAGTAGTGCAAGATGAAGAAGCTGTAGCTTCAAAGCCTTGACCTCAATTACTTCTTAAGCAATCTTAATAGCATATATCTTTCTATTGTTGGAGTAAGAGCCAGCAGTACTGAAAATGAAAAAAAATAAGACTTGTGCAAAAATCCCCTAAAAATTAACATATACAGTAGTCCGATTACTAATTACTTCAAATGTGGCTAAATATGGAATAGGAAAAAAGACAAATACAAGTAAAAATATGCAGATCTCATGATCAGTATGAAGTAATGGGACTCCCTGTGGCGTTTGAATAGCTTGCGGGTAGTTCTCTTTACCAGAATAAAGCTTCACTTAGTGCGCAAGAGTCTATTTGCAACCCACACATTTTCACCTATACAGCTAGGGAATATCTAGCAAAATCAAGAAAGGGCTTTAAAAGACACATTCAGCAAGCAAAGATAGCAAAATCTGACTGCCTACAGATTTGCAGACTATCATTACTGCCTTCCTCCCCCCACCACAATACAGCTTTTCCTTGATACTCTTTACAACCTTCTCTCTCCCAGCAAGAACTCCAGTTCCCTTACCCTCCTGCAGCCCTCTTAGGTTGCACCCAGGTCTCCTTGCCGCCAGCTGGGAGAAAGGTAAAGTGCGTGGTCTGCTCTGAGCTGCACGTGCCCACATGGACCCGATGACATCCCACTCAAGAGTGGGTCCTGGCTGAGCTTACATAAGAGATTTTCCTGGTGGCTCACTCGCAGACCATCCTCTCTTTGCTGCTGCTGACAATTTTTGTGACAGTTATGGGAACTGGATGTAAAGACTCTGCTGCTCTGTCAAATTTGATAGAAATTGATGTGTGCATTCAAAAGCTACAGGGATTGAGGGGGAGGCTGGGATGAGGGAAGGGGACAGATGGATGGCATCACTGCATAAGCCTTATTCCTTTACAAAAAAAGACTAAAAAGCAAAACAATTGCTAAAGGTTCACTTCAGTGAAGCTCCAAGACAAAGTGATTAAGTATGGACTAGATAAATGGACAGTGAGGTGGACTGAACCAGCTGAACTGCTGGGCTCAAAGGGTTGTGATCAGTGGCACAAAGTCCTGCTGCAGTAGTCAAGGGATTTATATTGGGGCCAATACTGCTTAACCTCTTCATTAATGACCTGGATGAAGAGGCAGAGTTTGCTGATGATACAAAACCGGGACGAGCAGCTGAAACACCACATACGTGTGCTGCCATTCAGAAGGACCTCAGGCTCGAGAACTTGACAGAGAGGAACCTCGTGAAGTTCAACAAGGGGAAACGCGAAGTCCTGCCCATGAATAACACCATCCACCAGTACATGCTGGGGGCTGGCTGCATGGCAAGCAGCTTTGCAGAGAAAGACCTTGGGGTCCTGGTGGTCACCAAGGCGACCATGAACCACCAAAGACAACCACGAGCATCCTGGGCTGTACTATGAAGAGCACTGGCAGCAGGACAAGGGAGGTGATCCTTTCACTCCACTCAGGCCTGATGAGACGCATCTGGAGTGCTGTGCCCAGTTCCAGGCTCACCAGGACTAGAGAGATAGGGACTTACTGGAATGAGCCTAGCAAAGGGTCACAGAGATGATTAATAAATTGGAGCATCTCTCATACGAGGAGAGACTGAGTGACTGACCAGGACTGTTCAGTCTGGAGAACAGAAGGCTTGGGGGGACCTCAATGGATATAAATACCTGATAGGAGGGTGCAAAAAAGAGAGACTCTTCTCAGTGGTACACAGTGACAGGGTGAGAGGCAGTGCGAACAAAGTGAAATACAGGAAAATTCTTTTCAACATTAGAAAAAGGGGTTTTTTACTGTAAGGGTGGTAGAACATGGGAACACGTTGCCCAGAGAGGTTGCGGCGTCTCTGTCCTTGGAGATACTCAAAATCTGACTGGACACAGTCCTGGGCAACCTGCTCCAGCTGACTCTACCATGAGCACAGGGGCTAGACTAGACGACCTCTGGAGGTCCTTGCCAACCTCAGCGACCTTCTGGTTCTGTGAAACACCTTCTGAAAACATCTCAAGGATGAAGTGCTAGAAAACCTACGGTTACAGAACAAACAGCCCCCCTAATGTGATTCAGAATCACTGTTTACTTGGTTACACTGGGCATAAGCAAGAAAGAACAAATAAATGTTTCTATCAAGACCTTTAACTTGCAATTACATTAAAAACACAAGCTTATTTTCATGTAACCTGCCAGCTGCCTAACAAAGTTTTCCAGTGTCTCCTTACTCAATTTCATCATTATCCATCATTTTATATTTCTTCAAATTATTCTGCTGCTGTTACAAGAATATTAGACTGACAGTCTCCAAAACAATATCCAATTTTTATCAGAGAAGTGAAAGGATAAGAAAACAGAAATCCTTCAAAAACTATAGAGGCACTGAGGTTGACACATCTATCCACAGCAAAGTGATGCACCAAACACAGGAACATTTTGTTAAAAGTATAATTTTTAGTCTTGAGAACAGAGGAGGAATGTGTCAGGCTTGTCAACTCAGTAATTCCCTTGCTCTCAGCTCCACAGAAACTCTTTTGTTCTACACCTAATTACTATTATCTCATATTCCAATATGTTTGAGACCAGATTGTTGAGCTTATAATATACGGAGAAATTCCCCTCCTTCCCCTACCCAATTCCAGTTTTACAGCCTAGGAAACTTTAATAAAAAAATTACTTTAAACCTGAAGTGCCCTGCAGTTCTGTATCTCTCCCCACTTACAATAATTTACATTAATTATGTTAAATTGATTGCTTCTAATGATCAAGGCAAAAACTTTCTTTTCCTTTCCACCTAGTTTAGTAGCTATCTGTACTGTGCTGCCTTGTTCAGGAAATTATCCTCCTGATGGCAGCTTTTATTTTTAAAAAGATAGCCACCAACTTTAATCACACACAAGAGAACACTTCCTTTCAGCCAAGGAATTATAGCTGGGACTGCCTGTAGAATACATTAATTTATATCATGGACGAGTCACCACTTATCGTAAGGATGAGTGAATGGTGTGGAGCCACTGCCAAGCCATTAAGAGCAACTTTCCTCTCAGCAGCACAAGAACAGTTTAAAACACCCAGGTGAAGCCTCTTTTTGTCAGTGTTACACAGTGCCAAAGAGGGGCTCCTCAAGGGAGAACTGCTGTCTGAACGAATTCAGACACAAGAGTTACCTACTGTTAGGGACTCAATCGTAAGATTCACACTGATTTCCCTGCCAAACATTCTCTACTCTGTTTATCACAAACATAGGCTGACTGTAGGGTTGAAGTTTCTAAGAGGCAAGAAAGAAAACCCATTGGACAAGAGTCTCAGCTGCGATTGCAGTCAGGGCAGCACAGTGCTGATTTAAACAACAGTCCAATCTCAGTTCTGAAAACCAGAAAAGAGATTTATTTTGCAAGCAGATTAAAAAAAAAAAAAAAGTAGAGCATCACGCTTAAATTACAAAATTGGTTTCTTCTTCCTTTGTGCATTTTAGCTTTTCCATATAATGGGAACCTTTGGCACCTACAAGTAAGAAGGGCAGCACAGCACAGCAAAGTGGTCTGTCTCTACTCCTTCAAAACTGAACTTGCCTGAGCAGAGATAAAATAGGTGAGAAAGGTTGTCTGTGTAGGAACATTACAGAGAAACTGAGACTCATTCAAGTCAAAATTAAAGAAAAGATAAGAAACAGAATGTAATTTAAATGCCAGGGTATTAATCCAGGACTAAGAGCATCCAAATGAATGCCCAGACCCCCACTGCTTTATTGTCCTACCCAGGGTGAATAATTTCCTTCTCTACATCAGTACATTCCCACCTGCAAAGTGGTAAAACCATGATGAGCTCTCCATTGGTGTGCTTTGTTTCCACTGATTAAAAGTCCTGAATAAGATCTAGGCATTAGATCTCAAATTTAACACAGACTCAAGAGTGAACTGAGAATGCCTGAGCATCTGTGGCCCTTTGCTACCTAGGCAGTGAGAGGAGGTAACTACATCCTATTACCATGATAGCGTGTCCTCATCTGCTTCAGGGCTCCAGGCATTTTTATAACTTTAAGTCCCATCTACAAGAAACTATGCTCAAAATTGCAATGCCGGATGATCAAACTAAATTCGTAGACATCAGATCCTGTTCTATTCACACAAAAATAAGTGTCAAACATATCTACAAATTCTACTGTAATCAACATTAACCAGCTTCATGATACTGAAAGTAAAAAAAAAAAAAAACCCTGAACTATTTTTCTTTAAATCTGTCTCTCCAGTTTATTATTAAAGATATCAAAATGAAATCACTTACCATTACTACTAATCATTATAAGAAAAATCAAGACAAGGTGAAAAGCTTGGCTTGACCACAGCCAGTGGAGAAAAAAAAAACAAACCCACAAATTTGCAGTGGTGAAACGTTAATTTTCATTCCTGATGAAGCAAATAAGAGTCTTAAAGCAAAGGATCATCTTTGTTGCTGTCTATTAAATTTTCAGGGTTATCTACCTATTTAAGCTTTGCAGACAGACATCTGTGAATTTTCAGACAACATGAAATAAACAGAATATTCAAAATATGTCCAAACCTGGTTTACTGCCTCTTTTCCCTGTAAAATGTAACTCCTGTTTATTGTTCAAGAGGGATTTCAGCTCATAGGTTCATATGCTCAATGATACTAAAGGATCAAAACCAGCTGTTTTCTACAACAAGCACTATAAGTACTTTGGAAGTTATAAAGGACTTATTTTTAGTTGAGTGATACGCACCCCAGTGGTGTTAGAGCAGTGCTTCACTGCAGTAATGCAAGAAATCCAGCTACCTACAGCTACAGCAATCGTTAGCTATCTTGTCCCTATAGATTTCACTGCTGGTAAGGATGTACCCCATCAGGTTCTTTTGGACAGCAGCACCATTAAAAGTTGCTTCTGTTGTCACAGCCAAATAAAACACAGTAAAAGCAATTGCCCAATCCTCCAGGACAAGTATCTGTAATATAATCACAAAATTAGAGTGCCCAACCATAAGCTGACATAGTGGAGAGTACTACCTTATCAGAGAAGTCATGTAATAATGAGCATCCTTATGACACCCTCAGATGAGAAAATCCAGTAGGATCCTTGATTAAAGGGCTCTAAATAGATGTGGCTGTTGAATTGTTCCTAGGAAACTCACAGAAAGCCTGATTTTTTTCCAGTGCTAAAAACAAGTACAAAATCTGCTGAAATTGCTGTCAATGTTAACAACTGCTGACTCCAAAGGACAGGGCTGGCCACACAACCGCGTATCTGTAAGAATGGCAGATAAGATCAATCCATACACTCACTAGAAGGCCATGGCCTCAAAAGTAGTAACTTATTTGTAGGTTCTGCTGAGTAATAAAATATATTACATGGCAAGTAATTTGCAGGTTACATGGTAAATGTTTTACTACGGAAATAAAGCTCTTTTTAGACACCAGAAAAAAAAATATTCTGGCTTTACAGATTTTGTTACTGAATATTCACACTATTGACAAGGTAGTTGGTACACAACGACAAGGTGAGGTTTTTAGTTTCCTCTTAAGTCGACCAACACAGGGCTGGAATCCATAGAAAAGACCCACTCCCTGACAACACTTCATTTGGCAACTGTAACCAATTCAATTCTCTCCAAAGATAGACTACTTTGCCAAAATGAATACGAGGCTAAACAAGGCAACATTTAAGTCAGGAGCAGCATGGTGCTGGGAAGAGATTCCAGAAAAATTCATTTATTGCTGATCTATCACTTTCTTATGCCACATTCAACAGGTCAAATGAAATTTCAGACTGTTTTGACAAACATTCACTGTCCTATCCTCCCTTGAATGATGTGTATGCAAACTTGGTTTAGTAGCTAAGAACACAACAAGCAAGACACTGTCAGGCATTATCCCTTCACACTGTGCCCAGTGAGCCATCAGCCACCATACCCAAAAGCACTGGCAGAGGCTCATGCTGTGGATACACAAGAGCATGAGTAAGGAAATCTCTGCCTTTAATTAAGAAACAGCCAGCACCACCAGGTACTCTACACAAGGTGGAGGATGTTGCTTGACTCCATTTTTGACAACTGCATACCAAAATTCTCCAGCATTGCTTTTGCATGACAGGTGTGCCTGCATCTGTTGCTCCTTGAGTTGTTTTAGAGCAGGAAGCTACTCTGTCTCAATAAATTACAAAATAAATTGGATGAAGGCAGAAATTCAAGCAAGCAGCACAGAGCTGTCAGTCATGAATTTGAGGTTTCTGACAAGCACACAGCAGGGAACAGGCTGGTAACATGACATGCCAGATCTCGTAACTCTCTGCACAATTAGCAAAACACCAGGCCACCAACATCACCTTGGAGCTGGA
Source organism: Pelecanus crispus (assembly GCF_030463565.1). Lineage (NCBI taxonomy): Eukaryota > Metazoa > Chordata > Aves > Pelecaniformes > Pelecanidae > Pelecanus > Pelecanus crispus. Next base: position 41,745,125 of record NC_134647.1, on the reverse strand, counting down.
TATTATATTACATCCTTCCAGTAACACCAAATTTACATTTTGTTTTTATCTCCATGCATTTATGCAAGATTACATCAGGGTACGTTAACCCAGCATGTCACTAACAGCTTGCGATCGCTCTCCATACTGTGATCAGCCTTTGCTCTTGTATACAGGAGACAGGAATGAACGGCAGGTAATCTGTATTTGCACTTCATTGCACCCCTGGGTGTTGTAGGAATAGTTAATACATTTTTATGTGCCATGCTGAAACGGAGGAAGGACAGTTAGCAGCTGTTCCACAAAATACCATTAGCTACAAGATGAATGCAAACCTTAAGACCCATTCTGAAAAACTCTGAATGCTCTCAGTTCTTTTTGAATTGAAGGAGAAACCGAGGGCATTCAGCACCTTGCACATTTAGATGCACAGTGTGACTTACTTGTGTCTTCCAAGCTACCATGAAGTGTCAAACTCCAATCTGATCCTTCTGCCCTGCCAATAATTGACAAAGATGCCTTCCCAATATTCTGAAGAGGCTGACAAATAATGCTTTGATCATCTACATTCTCTATTTGATTGGCTTGACAGATGAAAGCAGAGGTTTATTATTAAAACATTTTCAGCTTTCAGTTTGTTATACCATTATTTTATTGGCCAGGATTTATGGAACAAACTTTGAAAATGATACAAGAATGTGCCCACATCTTAACTCCTTAAAAATAATTCAGTAAAACTTCAAAGCATCTAACAGTTGGATATTTTCAGAGAGGGACTACAGTACAGAGCCTGGCATTTAACGAAGAGAACGACAAGAAAGACACATCTTGAAAGATGGACTCCAATGTATTCTGACCTGCATAGGTAAGCTTGTAAAACTGTGGGGAGTATCACACAACCATACTGACCTTTTAAATCCCCACATAGGTCTCACAAGCATGAAAAAGCTTGCGCAGTACTAAAAGAGGCAACAGTTGTGGACTCTGAACTCTCAGAGCCCTCCACTTGCAAACGTGCATACTGTAGCGTTGATTTCCAGACTGGACATAGGGTCATTGTTACTGCTTTGTTCTAAACATAAGTACCTAGCCAGACGTTTCCACACCACCTACTGGACTTCACTTGGACTGTGCATCCAGGAAATGCTACTTCGTGAAAAAGCAGTGAGCACAACACAGAACAGGAGAGCTACCAAGAAACATGACTGCCTCTTTAGCCAAGCTGCAAACTCAAAAATTTCCGCTTTCATCAAAAGCATTTTCACCCAACAGAACTGTCAAGCTTATTATAATGAAGTGTAAAAGATAATTTAGTGAGAAGGCTCTTCAGTACAATCTGGTAGAAGGGACTGAAGAGCCTCCCACATCAAACAGAAGCAAGAGCCATCTAGTTAGATCTACTGCTTCCCCGTGGCAACTCTTCCAGTTGCTGCAGTGGGGGAAGAGTTCTGCCAGCTCTGGGGAAGCTTTGACTCAGAGGAGCATCTCCCCTGCTCCTTGTGACTTGAAGCCTCAGGGAAGTGGTGCAAAGAAAAACCAGTCAGGCTCCAGTACGCTACCTTCAGAAACAAGCAAAGCAAAGGTTTTCCCTCTGTACTGTGTTACCAATGTGACAACACAAGTTTTGCATGCTCCATCACTTCTCCCCATCACGTCTCCCTGCAGTTAAACCAGCAGGGTACAGCTGAGAAACTGCTCATCACTTAAGAGCACCTAGCACAACCAACCTCATGCATGGTTGCTCATCTAGCACCAGCTCAAACACATTAATAATAATAAAATACTTTTTTTTTTAAAGACCACCTGAAATAAACTTCAAGTAAATGTTTTCAAAATAATTTCTCTGTTCTAAGCTGTCTTGAGCCATCACTAAACTTTAGGCATCTGACCTTAAAAAATGAAAATAGTAATGATCAGAATTCTTCAAATATCATTAGCACCATTTGCATACAAAATTTCATGGGGATATGTCTGGGAAACTGGAAAAGTTTAATGACATCTATGGCTATGATGGGAAACTGTTGGCAAGGGCAACAAGTTTGACAAAGAGAATTGGGCTAACAATAATGCATTAATGAATTAAATGAGCATTATTTTTTAAAAATTCCTTGGGGAAGGTATTAGAAAAAACTGTTTGCCAGTAAAAGCCTTTGGAGTGCATTGCCTGGACCCAATCCAATAAAGAAACAAGCATTCAGATAGAAACAGGATATAAACTCAGGTATACATAGCGGGTATTTGACCTTTGACCTACCCATATGCTTTTGACTCCTTTGCAAAATAAAACCATTTCAACTGTTTTTGGTTTCTTCAAGGAACACTACCTATGCTATGTCACATAATTCGTAATTATCTGGAAAATAAAATACTTGTTTAGAGCTATTTCTAGTGCTTTTTACTGCATATAGTATCTCATCTGAAGTGTACAGTGACAAGATGTAGCAACCATGGACCATGAAATTTTATTTATAATATTTTATATAGTATATAGTTTTATATTGAAATGTCTTTTACAGAATCTTGGGCAATTTTGGTGAGTACTATCCCAACAAACTCTTTTGCACCCAAATTCACCAACAGTCACTATAGATCAGTGGATAATATTTCTAATTCTCAGACAGATTTACCTCAAGATATTTAACTGCTAACTATTAAATCTAGCAAGCAGGAAACCCAGTGAAGAACATCCACAGGAAAGCTTTTGCTGCCAGCCACACAAACCCAATTAACTCAAAGCTGGAAGAAACGTTCTTGCAGGTCATTCAGTTTCCATTTATGAAGAGGTGAACCAACCCAAATGCTTCAAGGAAGAAGAGCTAATGCACTAAATGATGCATTCCCTACAATGGTCATGGTACCTCTACTCTTGGGCTCTGCAGCCTAAGTCCCAAAGAACTAAGCCACTCTGACCTTGAGTTTTACATAAAGCCAAAGATAAAAACAACAACAACAACAAAAAAGCAGATCCTAAGCAGTTTGGAGGTGGGGGGGGGGAGAAGTTATTTATTAGAATCCTCCTGCAGACGTTTCATTCATTTCCAACACAGATGTTAGCTAGTGTCTCAACTGAAGGGCAACAGTTCACCTAACTCAGTTGTTTCAATAAGCAACAGTGTTGATATGCATTGAAGATGCCAATCTGTGAAGGAGCCTGTGCTGGCTGGCATTCACTGCCAGCTGCTCTTTATGTTTCTGTTAAGTTTGGGATGGTTCTGGAGAAGTGGCAAGGGAAAAGACCTGGTCTCTTCTGAACAGGAAGAATCACTGCAGGAGCAAGTACTCAAATGTATACTCAAATGCCTTTGATATAAAAATTATAACAAAGAAAGAGCAGGTATGACAGAGAAACAGAGAAGTTACTGTAAAATCAGTTAAATGAATTACTTGAAACCAGAAGACCTGAGGAAGCAATATAAATAATGGTTTGGGGTTTTTTTTTTCCAAACTTCCAAGTTTTAATTCTATTTTTTGCATTACTGTTTGTCTCCTTACAGGATCCAACACACCTGCAACATGCTAGCATTTATATCTTGCTTTTCATTCAGATGCATCAAATAACATTTCAAACAGACTAATCTTCTGATATATGAAATTACATTAATAGAAGAAAACTAAATTCAAAGTGATCAATGACAAGAGATCAAAAAGAATCCAAATTTCAAGACACTATTTAGTTTCAAATGCCTTTCTTCAGCTACACAGAAAAATGGATTTTCAAGGTAGACTTAAATCTAAATGTAATTATGCCCTTATTATGTATAAGCACAGAAATAAAAAGCCAGGGGGTTAAAAGTACAGCTGGCCATGACATTATTTTGGAAGACTCTTTAGAAGGATCAAATCTGAAATGATACACAGGCAGCAAGCTCTGCAACTTTTTAACTGTCTGAAGGCATTACCAGTCTGAGGACAACATTACTGTAAACTTCAGCAGAGATGAAAGATCCCAAATCTGCCAGCTTCTGTATTTAGTACCCCACAGGGTAGCTCAGAAAGCATAGGGCTTCTGGTCTGTGTGGCAGATTGGTTTATAGTGTTTGATAAAATCGGAGGTGAGCCAGAAGAACAGTAACCCCCTTCTACTCTGAGAACGTGCTTCACAAGCCAGACTTAGTGGTTTCTGATTGTCCTGGTTTCAGCTGGGATAGAGTTAATTTTCTTCCTAGTAGCTGGCATAGTGCTGTGTTTTGGATTTAGTAGGAGAATAATGTTGATAACACACTGATGTTTTAGTTGTTGCTAAGTACTGCTTATGCTAGTCAAGGACTTTGCAGCTTCCCATGCTCTGCCAGGTGCACAAGAAGCTGGGAGGGAGCACAGCCAGAATAGTTGATCCAAACTGACCAAAGGGGTATTCTATACCACATGATGTCATGCTCACTATATAAACTGGGGGTGGGGGGGGTTGGCCAGGGGGCTGCAGTCACTGCCTGGGAACTGGCTGGGTATCAGTCAGCAGGTGGTGAGCAATTGCATAGTGCATCACTTATTTTGTATATTATTATTATTATTTTCCCTTCCTTTTCTGTCCTAGTAAACTGTCTTTATCTCAACCCATGAATTTTACTTTTTTTTGTTTCCTGATTCTCTCCCCCATCCCACTGGGGAGAGTGGGGAGTGAGCAAATGGCTGTGTGGTGTTTAGCTGCCTACCGGGTTAAAACACAACACTGATATAAAAAAAAAAAAAAAAAAAAAAAGAAATCCCACAAGCAAATAAACACAGCAAAGATGAAATCACTCTTGGTGAAAAAGAAGTTTTACAATTTCAAGCTGCTGCTGGTTCTTGGTGGCTCCAGAACTAAAGAGGCTATGCTGGGAAACAACAGTTTTTGATGCAGAGGGAAAATTTTGGGGGAAATTCAACTTACTATATTTCCAAAGTGATGCCTAAAGATCTTCTGCAGACAGATCTGTAGTTGTTTCTTACTTATGATCATTACTTACAGGCAGACCTCTTGCTGACAACTTTCTCCTTCAATGACTGACTTGTTTTCAGAAGATACATTAACATCCTCTCCAGGATCTGGCCCACGCACTGACATTTTGTCAGATGATGCTGGTTCTTGCCCAGTTACCAGAGGAAGGGTTTGAGAAATTAAGATAAATTCTATAAAGATCCTAAACTGTTTGCTATTTAAGGACTCAAAAAACATGCATACAATTATGAAAGGTTATAAAAGCTCTTCAGTGAAATACATAGTTGGCAACTGTTCCTAATTATCAATGGAATTTCTAATGGCGTTAGATTAGTATCCTCACTTGTAAAGACAAGAAGACAGTCCTCAAGAAATTCAAGGAAAATGTTCATCCCAGAAGACTCATTAGAACAACCTCCAAAGACTGCAAGCAACTGAGAGGAGAGACTTTTTTTAAGCCTAGTTTCCTAAGGAACTAAGGCTATGTAGGGCAACTAAAATCCTAAAAGGAAACCTTAAGAGGCAGCTTCAGATGCCATAACAGCATGAACATTATAAATCCATCTCCACAGAAACGATCTTGAAATAAAAACCTTCTTTTCTTTATTACCAAGAGAAGTCTTAAATAAAAAAAAAAAACTAGCAAAAGCCAAGCAGTAATGTTTTTTTCTTGTATAAAAGAAAAGAAAAAAGATTCAATAGCTGTCACAGCAGCAAGCAAGTGACACAGGGAAAAGTCTGCCCCAACACTCCTCTTCTGCAATAGCTTCTGGCCCCACGTATCACTGGTGCCAGCGCTGACTGTGTGATTTATCTGAGGGTGCAGTTCATGAAAACATAGCATTATCCCACGTGAAATGAGGCTGGCAATACCGTCCTTGGTGTCTTCTTTTTGCTAGTGTGCTAGTATTACTGTGGTGAGGAATCAGAATGACATGATTTGAGCAGGACTAGAAAATGCAACTGTAAGTATGATCTATTAGAGACTAAAGACAGCTGTAAGAACATTATGAATTGTCCAGAGTCATGTTTAACTGCACTGTTACATACAAATCCCAACTCTCCTGAATTTTCCCCTTAATATTCTTGTTGTACAACCCTCCTCCCTTAGAGTAAAAGCACAATGTCTATGAACAGCATCATAACAGCTTATAAATCTACCTGAAAACAGATGGACAAGAAATACAGTCAGTGACAAATGGAGCTGCTAAAATTCAGCAGCTGTAGTTAAAACACATGCTTTCTAAAACCTGAGCCAGAACCAAGCTCCCACACACAAACCTATGCAAAATAATTCATCATTAAAGTATCAAAACAACAGCTACAAGCTTTGCTATCGATTTAGCCATGGAAAAGGCACAGAAACAATTAAAACTCCCTCTGCTGACAGCAGCAGAAGATAGCTAGGGGAAAAAAGGCAAAACCAAGACCCCTTTTACATAGGGTTGTTGTGCCACATGTTCTTTAAAACCAGGCGGACAATTGGGAAATACAACACAGGTACAGATCGGGATGATCGGCACCTGGAATGCCTGTTGGAAGCAGCATGCTGACCCCTCCATGTCCCAGAGCAACTGGGTGTTTCCAGCAATAATTACATTGAGTCTGACAACAGCCCTCATTCCTCTGGCTAGGACAAGCAAAGAGAGGGCCACAAAACCATGGCATTAATGATCTTCTTTTGACACAATTGCCATTTACCTGGAGGCAATGAAAAGAGGTGACACTCCTACTGTTCAGTACATTCCTGTGCTCTGTAATTGGAAACATACAATGCTGCCTTCCAAGGAAGATGGAAACAAAATCAGGGCTTGCTGAATTAAAACATTTGTGTTTAAGATGGATCCTTGGGAAACACACAGTTATTCCCATTAGATTTCTCAGCTTTAGCACTTCAGAGCTGCTGGTAAAAGCCCCATAGAAGAAGACATGCTAGATTTTCACAAGGCGGGGGGAAAATCCCACCCAGAGTGCTATCTATCTTACTCTCTCACAATGACACAGCAGGAAGCATTTCCATGCACTGAATACTGACAGATGAGTTTCACTGAGAAGATGGAAAGATTGTGCAGGAAAACAACACAGGGTGAGGTTACTCAGCTTCTCCTATTAAAACAACTCAAGACCGCATGGATGAACAAGTAAATGAGTGTTTGTTAATCTGCAGAATGACAAAAATTGCTTTAGCCTTTTAAATTACACCAAATACAACAGGTGAATACAATTAAAATAGGACACAGCATTAGCATTCTTGATATGGCAGGCCTCGGCAAGGAAGAAAGCTAAGGAATATTTGGAAAAATGTTTCTGCTTTAAGCCACATGAACAGTATAATGAATTTTCTCATTGTGTACTGCACATATGGCTTTGAAATTTTTTTTTTTTTTTTTGTAAAGGCAACCACTACTAGGAAATATAATGGCTTTTAAGGAACCCAGTGAATTGCAATGTTCTGAGATAGTATCTCAAAACAACCATGACAGATGTACACATGGAAAGTATTTTCTAGATTTCAGCTAACAAATAGCAGACACAGTGCCCATAGCACCTCTGGCTAAAGAATACACAAGTCCTGAGCTACTAAGCTGATTCTGTTTTGTATTACCAAGGTGTATCCCTATTCTTTCAGTATTCAGCCTAGCTGGCTGCCACAGAAAGCAAATCAAGAGAGCCCTATTTGTTCACTGTACAAAAAGCAAATCCTTCAATTTTTAGCACATAATTCTTAAGTGAGTAGTCATTAAAACTTAAACACTTGCTCATTGCTTAAGAATCTGTGGAATCAATTCTATTGACGATTAATGGCTCTGGCCATCCACATAATTACTGACAGGCTGACTTCTCTGCTAAATCCAAAGTGGTCCCACAGCTAAGCAGTTCTTTAAATTCCACAGGAAAACTCATACTACCAAACTAAGGAGATTGTATCAGCATGAGAAGACTGAATGTTGGGAAACACCTACTTAGTTTACATAGAGATATCAATCATCTCATTATTCTGATTTATAGAGCTCTAAACCAAGAGAGGATGGTTGCTTATCTTCCAGTGATTGTGACCTAACTGCAGTGCAATGTGGGCATCAGGAATATTCTAAAAAGTAACACTACAAATATAAACGATGCAAACTTTTCTTTAGCTGGAAACAATTATGAGTTAAACAAAGGCAGGGAGAGGGGGTGGGAGAAGAGTGAAGGGAAACTACAATTTTATCTGAATGCTTTATTAAATGCTGAAAGCCATTGTCAACAAGCTTGTAAGAAGGTTTGAGTTTAAAAACTGGCTGAGTGTGAAAGTTGGCACCAGGTCTACAGAAATACAGTCACTAAAGAGGACGCAGTCAACATGCTGGAGGGCAAATCCACCCTACAGAGGGACCTGCGTGGGCTGGAAGAAAGGCTGACAGCAGCCTCGGGAGGCTCAGCAAGGCCAAATGCGAAGCCCTGCCCCTGGGACACACTCAGCCCCTGCACGGAGACAGTCCCAGATGGCAGGCTGGGGACAGCTCTGCTGGGAAGGCCTCAGAGCGAGGAGAGGCTGAGGAACAGGGTGTGTTGGTGGAGAGGAGGCGGCTTTGGGGGGACCTAAAAGCAGCCTCCCAGTACTGTGGAGGAGGTTACCAAGAGGACAGAGCCTTCTCGCAGGTGCATGGCAAGAGAACATGAGGTTGAGCTCATGAGCTGAAAGGGGGAACATCTGACTGCGGATATGGAAAAAGATTATGGTGCGGGTAACTAAGCTTTGGAGGATCCAATATCACTTGATGACAATCATAAGATAAACTCACAATTGGCAAAACCAAAGCCTTACAAAATTGATTGCAATGACAATGAAATCACTTGAACAGGACCATTTAATGCCGGCAAATACGGGCATCCTATCTCTGAAAAATTTAAGTTACACAAGGTGGCAGACAGCATCCTCTGTCACTGAAAAGGTCTTTTGATGAAAACAGCCAATTACAACATAGGTCTCCAGATCAATTCTGTAGCTGATAAGACGGTAAGTTTCAGATATACAAGTAGAGGGCTAGCAAGCCTAAATATTGAGATAATCTCTTTATCTAGCATTTGTGAAAATGCACGTTTGATGACTCTGCCTAAATTTATTGTACAACGTTCCAAAAAGTTACTGACATCTTGCAAAGTGTGTGTGGAAGAACTGTAGAATTACTCAAGCTGCACAGACATTCGTACGTACTTTAAAAAAATAATTTGTTTAAAACTGACTTGATGATCACTGGCTGAACGAAGCTGCAAGGGAAGAGGTTCAGTAACTGACATCTCCTTCCTTGAGCTGAAGGAGGCCCCCAAGGACCTGTGCAGCTGAAGCTGCACGAACTCAGGTCTCAGACAAGACACAGTTTTTTTAAAGCAATTAATTGAACAACTTGAGCTTGAAATTTTTTAATCATTTTTACATCCTAGAACAAGGCTGCTTTCCCCAAAACCACAACTACGTGCTCAGGTATAAGCCATAGATTTGATGCAAAAATTAAGAGGTTCCTTATGCAGGAAGAGATCATAACTCCCTCACAGCCTGATCTGTAACACAAACATTCACAGCACAACTGTTTTCCAAGAACCAATAATCAGGATTTCATATCTATGATGTGACTTCTTCCATCATCTGCAAGGCGGCAGACATTTTTGATGACTTAATAGCAGCCTACAGAACTGAACAAACTCCAGTTTCACATTTTCAGTAACCAGAGGCAGGCTTCAGAGTAGCTGTTAACCTCTCGGGCAGCCACACTTAGCCTGGAATGTCAGCAAAGGGATCCCAGGATTTGAAATCTGAAATGGCATCAGTGAAATACTGAATCATCTCTTCCAGGAGAACCACAGAAGACAGCTTGAGGTACATTTGGTTTGGCTGTTACAAGCCATATACTCCCACGCTGTCAAATGACCAAAGGCATTCTTTTACAGTATCTGTTAAACACAGATATTTGTATACAAAACTATTTGTATATAGATATATTTGCACATCTGTTTGTATATAAACTGTGCATGCGGGCATACATATTACTTATACACTATTTGTATAATTGTACTACGTAAAAATGTCTCAGGGAAAATTTATTAGCATTCACACATTAATCATATTGCGCATTGCAAGTATTTTCTTGAGAGACAGGACAGAACCACAGCAGTTTGACTTCACAACAAAGTGCTTATACACCGCATGACATCTATGCCCGAGAGAGACAAAAACTAACTCATGCTGCAATTGCATTCTTTGAGGCTAATTGTAAAGGCAGCCATTTCTCTCCCTTGCATAATTTATTCTCTCCAGACAAGCATTATTGGTTTTGTCTTGATGTTGCTGTAAGATGTCCTATGGAAAATCCAGCACTACCTGGTGCTGTCACTATCAATGAAATACCCAACCTAAATTCAGATAAGCTCCAGAAAAAAAGTTAACATGGCAGAACATGAATTTTACAGATGCCTGTGGAGACTACTTAGAGTTTACTAAATAAAAAAAAGTTTGTTCCAAAAATATTTTTAATTGAGAAGACTAAAAAAACCTCGATTTCCCTCTCACTTCTTCCACAGCTGCTTTTATCTGGGGGAAAGAAAAAAACCAAACCCACCTTCCATGCTATTAGTGTAGCAATACGTCTTTTGAGTACTCACCTCTCCGTTTTTGAGGGAGGTGTGTTTTTAAAAGCAGGTAACACTTCATTTCTGTGGATTCACAAGATTTCCAATTTCTGAATGAGGTTGAAACATGCAGGACAGCGATTTCTTAGCATTTCATCACTCTCTGGGAAGAGGATGTTACTGTCTGGCTGGTCTGAGGTCTAATAATTTACTTGAAGAACCGATAAGGCTCATCTACCACAGCCTCAGCACATCTGACACAAGACTGTACTAGTACTATGAGAGCATGTCTCCTTACAAAAACCTACCCAGACACCAGACAAACCACTTTCCCTCTGGCAGTTAGAAGAAATCAAGTGCCAAATTCAACACTCAGCAATAGGTGTGTAGCTTTGCCATTCCCAAAGAGCTACAAATTTCGCTGGCAAGATATTAGAGAATAATTCAGTCTAACAATGCAAACAAAGAAAATGATTCAGCCTGCTACCTTCACTACACCGGTTTTGTTTCTTGGGCTGTATCCCCTCTGTGACTCCTTTCAGTGTTTTATGGCTTGGAAGGCTTCCTGGCACTCTTTGCCAAAATGATATAACAAAACCATTAAAAAAACCTCTTCCAGAGTAGGTGCCTACTAAATTTTTCTCACTTTGGGCTTATAGTCTCATCCCAGCCCTACAAACACTGACAAATACCAGAATAGCTACAAGATCTCATTAAACAAGAAAACAGCTAAAATATGAACTTGCAATCCTGATATTTCCTCTTGTAAAAATGAGATAAATTAAGTGCACTGCCTAACTTTGCATTTTCAATGAACTCTTCAAATCAACATTTACCTGGAAACTTTCTTCAAGTTTTAAGGTTAACTTCAGCAAAAGTATCAGAAGTTTTTAATTAAAACGAGATCTTGAACATGCCAAGTGTAATTTCTATATGCTTGAGGTATGCATCTATACAATGTAACATGACACAACTTCAGAGATCCATACAAGAGGGAAGTTAGTACTTTGTTTCCCTCTACCTCCACGCTCAATCTCAGTTGAGAGGTGCATCTCATAGATATTCATCAGGCCATTAAACAACACCATGTTTTGCTTTGCCCAGTCCATAATACACACCAAACAAATAGGATCAGTAAAAAGAAAATAAAGTTTCCACTCCTGTCTTTCAAATGTGCTCAGATTTCTCCTGGCTTAATAAAAGCATGCAACATGTAAGAGTTGTGAAGAAAAAAGTTGCATTTTGAAAGAGACACAGACCGATGAGATCTTTTTGCAGGCCTGTTAAGGTAAAGGCTACTCATCTAACTGTGCCAAACAAATTCCCTATCATTTGCTGCACAGAACATGTACAACTTCAGGGAAAGTCCCAGAAACAAGAAGGAAAATCTCATCTGTTTGGGGGATATGACTACATTATGGTCAACAATTCTAGCATATGGTGAATAACACTACTGTGTCGAGTTTACTTTCCCAGATAAAACACATTTTGTTTGAATAACTGGTTGCTGAAACAATGAGTCACTCAACTGCATGAAGTACCAGCTCAAATGCTTTAAAAGGACTGACTGGGAATCGCCGACTACAGTATGTAGTATTTGTTTAGGAACAAGATGCTTTAAATAAACCACTGACTCACCTTGTCACGCAGATGATGCTCTGCAGCCTCAATATTCAAAGGATCGTCAAAATTCAAAAGATCCTAGAAAAGAAACAGAGAACATTATAGGGTTCCCACTCACTGCGTCATACCAGGAATCCAAAGCCCTAATGAACAAGATAGTGAAACAAAGCAAACAAGACCAGCAAGCGTAGTGCCATTTTCCAACTACCTTGATAGTATCCCTGCCAAAGGTAGAGTTTGATGACTGCAAACCAAATTACAAGTCAATTAAAGGACAACAGCAGCAAGACACTCGACCCCATCTGGTGTCAAGCCACACACACCCCTGTGACACTTCTCTCTGGCAGTGGTGCATTTCTATTTGAAAACTGAGACAGTTTTAAATCAAATTTTGAAGGAACATTCAAAGTTTCAGAAGGCACAATTCCTATTGATTTTTGTTCAAGGGTGAAGTAAACCCTTAAAAAACCCCTGCAAACAGCCTGGTGATAAAGCAGGAAGAGCTTTCTTAACACCATAGCAAAGCAATTTAATTCCCTCTGTGAAGAAACTACATAACCTGGAGCCTGACAGACAGTAAAGTTTTAGTGCAATGCAAAAAACAGGGCCGAGAGGAAAGGGAGTGCAACGACCCCGAGAGCTACGGGCACGTGGGGCCAGGGAGCAGAAATAATCAAAATAAATCTCAGGTCTGTCAGTTTAATCTCAATAAATATTAACTTCAGAAGGAGAAAGGGTCTAGGGTTAAAACCAAAGGAAACCAAGATGCTGATAAAAGAAGAATTATCATAAAAAATAACATTGAATCACAAAAACCCCTATTCTGCCTGCAGCCCAGAACACTTTCTCCAGTTTAAGGTTAGCCTGCAAGCAGTGAAATGCCATCGTTTCACAAGTGTGAAAGGTTCATGTCGCTCTCCGACTCATTCTCAAGCAGCAAGCCTCCCATTTTATTCAAACCAGGACACCAATCCACCTTATTTTCACTCACTGTCTTCAAGAACACCCCAAAAGAATCTGCAAGGCCAGTACAATCCAATGCCAGCTTTTCAAAGCCTAATTATTTATAAGCAGCTGGGTGTGAGGGAAATCCAAGAGGCAAGCTGGGAAGCATGGCTCTTACTGGCCATGACAAATCCCCGTGGTCTCTGATGCGTGACCATCGCTCTTTGCAGCTGTTTGCCCAACGGATTATTTTTACGTGCAGTTCTGCCTCTGAAGGCACTTCTTTGTACCTCCAGTGGATTTTGCTTTCTTCCAGTTATTTAGCATGCAGTGGGAGACTAACTGTGAAATGCAATTACTCTTTGTTGCAAAGGCAAATGCTCTCCAATCTTCAAAATCAATTTACCAAAGAAGTTGTTGAAAAAAATCTAGCCTTTGGATGCCAGGAAAGCTTAGGAAATCGTAGCCAGTCACCAGCTCGGTCTATGCTAGAGGTTTTAGAAACACACCATGATCCTGGTGATAGTGCTGAGAGCATGGTCACTGCTCTGCCCCTCCTCCTGCAGGTAGCAGTGGAAGGAATTGCTCTCTCTGAAAACAGGCTCGGGCTAGCAAAGCCCACAGCGATGTTCCTCATCCAAAGCTTTTCACAGCCTCCTCTGGACACCCTGGAGTGGCTGGGGTAGTTCTCTCCACAGTCAATGACAAACATGGTAACCAAGTTAGTGCCTTTCTTTGCTTTCTTCTGACCTTCCTACCCAGCAGCAATGGCTGTGGAAGGGAACTATAACCCTGGACTCCCTAAAAAAGGCAGCTTTTGTACAGTAAAGACTTAGCCTTTCTTCGCTTTTAGGGCAAAGCGGATGCTGCATCCTGCCTGCTTCTTGCAGCTTCCTGCCCTCTCCTCCATTTTTAAGTTGCTTCTGTAATTACGAGGCACAGGTTTCTTGCTCCTGTCAATCTAAGGAAAAGGGGGAAAATGGGATCCCTGAACAAAATCATATCATTTCTGCAACAAGTCGAGGCTTATGCAAATTCTGCGGGTGGGTACCGAGGCCCCTGAACAGGAACATAAGTGTTCAAAACAGGAATGAGACTGCAGGGCAGTCATCAATTCCTAAATATCCTTTTTAAAAAACATTAAAACCAACACAATTCCTTCTCAGAGCAATATGAATTTCTATTTCCTGCAAACCAGCAGAATAATTTTCATACAGTGTGGAAGATCCCAAGTAACTTGTTACCAAAATATCCCATAATAGATTTGTAACAGAAGTAAAAACAATGTACGACAAAGCTGGCATTTCAGACCATCTGTATGAGTGTTGCAGTTATACAAATAAAAGCACAAACTGATTTCACACTTGTACAACACCCACTGAAGCCAAAGGAAATAATGACCTTAAATTTAAGAGGCAACAGACAGTGTCCACATTAGGTGATGCTGAAACCAAACCAGGTAGGAAAAGGAAAGTGGGTATGCAAAATATTCATTTACTTACAGTAAATAAAGAGTTTAACCCCCAGACGACATCCTGCAAAGGAAAAGCACATTCAGTTAGGCAGGCATTTCAGGTGTTTTGAACACGTTCACATATTTTATTTTTCTATTAAACCATGAAATTACTGGAAATAAATCTAGATTAAGGGTGATGTTTTACTAATTTAAATCAAAATATTGAAAAAGCTTTCCCGTTTCATGGATGCTTGATATTTAGAAGTCACCAGAAGACAAATACTGCATATTCAAATACAAGTTCAGATCTTTCTGTGTGTATAGGAGCCTTATTTGTGCTGCTTCTCTGCTCAAAGAGAGGTATAATACCTTAGTATATGCCATCAACTGACTGCACTGCTTAGTTCAAAGGGTGGGTATAAAACTTAATTCAGCAATCCATTAAAAAATTGAAATGGTGTTAGACAAATATTTGAAACTGTGTCAAAATACCAGAGAAAAGAGATTTAGGTGTAGTATGAGGATGGAGAAATACCATTCTTGTATAAGCGTATGTCTCATATCTGCCTTTAAGTATCTATTTAAACACAGCTGAATAGAGAGGGTTTGCAATTCCTGCAAACAGGAAGCTTCAGGGGAATATGCCTCCAAACGATGTCATCAAACGCAGCTTATTTTGGGGTGGGCATCTCCAAAAGGGTTCCTCTAGCACTGACCTAAGAGTCCACATCCTCAGTTACAACCTTCAGAGAACAAGAAAATGCACAAGATCCAAATATTACAGGAAGAGACTTAAAAACATCACCTACCACCAACTCCAAGGCTAAGCTTTTCTGCCTAGAGGAAAGACTATTTTCTTTAGTAGCAGCATAACTAAGCTACCCTACTGCAAAATCCCACTGAAGTCTGGACACTGGAGCTCACACCTACCAGACAATTAAATGCTGCCCTTACAGCCTGCTAGCACTTGATTGCCTACCCATGAAACCCACACTGCCTGATTTCCAATAGCTTGACAAACACTGTATGTCAAGTCATTTCACAGCTAGGATGTACCTTTTATAATAAAGATAAAGCCTCAAAGTAAAAACTTCCTATCCACAGCAAAACTTCAATAAATGAGCATGTTTCATTTGTTTCCTGTTCCAGGCCCTCTGCTGAGGGCAGTGGACCACAGAAATCCATATCCCTTAAGAACACTATCCAATTATGTCCTCATGAAAAAGACATGATGTTAGCATTATCCGGACAACAGCCTCTCACGATCCAATTTTCCTTTGATCTTGCAAAAAACCTACTCAGTTTATCTGTTTTCAATAATGTGAATCTGCCCAGCAAAGCTGATATTGTAAGACACAGTTTTCAGTTTCAGCATCTTCTCCTAATGGAGCTTCTGAAATCATCAGGTGTGGCAAAACCAGCAACTCTTTCAAATGTACTCATCATCTTCAGTGGCGACACAGACACATAAACTGCAAAAAAGAGCACACCCGAGACACCCAAGAATTACAGTTATCCATACCATTTAAGACTATAGTGCTGAGCAGTCACCCCCACTCCCAAATGACCATACCGTCAGTTCTTTGGCAAGTATGAGAAAATGGACTATTTCAAATAACAGATGGAAGTCATAGTTTCACACTAAGTTCTGTGCTTGCTCAACTACAACTACTGTCACAGAAACTGGGCAGCAGAGGTTAGCAAAACAAGGCATTAAGGAAACCTGTATTAAGCAATCCTGGGGATAAATTATTTGTACAGTGCAGTGGTGCTAGAGAAAAAAATAGCCAAAGTCACTGATTAAAGGAGGATTTCAGTGGTGCGGAGAGCCTGGAGAGTGGGAACAGGCACGAAGGTCTCAGCTTCCACTTCACTCTCCCACATTCGGGCATGAGAGGGTGCACAGCACAGGCTGACAAGGCATCACCACTCTTGGGGTCTGTTCTGCTCCAGTGCCCCCACGTACGCTGCCCCGGCATGGATGCAGCCCAAGGACTGACTGATGCAGGGTGTGTAGCCAGGGGCAGCTGGGAGTGCCTCTGTCTCCCACCAGCCTCTCTGCCCCAGGAGATGCTCTGACCCCTGGAGGTCAGGAGCCCCTTCCACTGCTGCCCTCAAAGGCTGTACTGTCCTTCAGGGAGGCAGAGTGAATGTCTCGGGAGTGTTAAAAGTTTCTTGCGTCCGATTTTAACCCACTGTGTGTTTCCCACAACCTTTGATAATAGGACCTTACTAAAGCACGGTAATTTGCTTTCTTCCACTTGAAGAAACAGGAATAAATTAACTTTTTAAGGGTCATCTTTCACCTACACCATGTGACAGCAGACTGTAGCTGGAGAATGTGATGCAGAATTACAATATTGAGCGTTAAAAAACATCCTAAAGAGGTATGAGGAGCTCACACTAGCACCCTGGGGTCTGTCCATTTCTAAATCCTGCCTGAACGCCAAAACAGCATTCACAGGGTTGCAAACTGTTCACAACTGTTCAACCACTTACCAGCATGGCTAAAAAGAAATAAACAAAAGAGCAAGTCAGTCCCATTGATTCTGAAATCCTGAAGAGCTCGCCTTCTCTTTACATTTAACAGTGCTGGAGCCCCCAGTCTCCCAGACAATTTGCAAGTGTCCTGGTGGGGAGGCAGATTGTCTCTCCAGACAAAACAGATTCTGCTCCTATATAAGCAGCAACAAACCATACCTTACACAATTAAATGCTGCAACTCAAAACAGAAATGTAAACTATATAAAATTATTTTCCCATTCCATAAATACCCACTTTTGAAGTTTACCTAAATTACCTAAATCCCAAATTCTCATTTGCTGACCCCTGGTTTTAAGACTTTGGGACACTTGACTCATTCAGGTTGGCTTTGCACACAGTTCTATTAAAAAAAAAAAAAAAAAAAAAAACCACACCAAACCACACTCCACAAAAAACCCCAGCAAAAACCTCATAAGGCTCTGAGTTTTCAGTGCTGTACATTTTTACAGCCATTCTAGACACCAAAAAGCATAAAAGGTTATTATTATTACTGAATAACTTATGTGTGAAATTCTTAATATAATTTCTGATGTTTCCACCTATTCAAGTTTTATGATTTGCTGGATTCATTTTATACCTTGCACGGCTCCATAAAAAATAATGCTAAATTACTACCACAGGGCAACACTTTTTGTAATGAGTTTGAGGCTAGCCTGGATTTAAATCTAGGATCTTGAGAAAGGGAAGTGGGATGGAACAGATGAGCAGGAGTGAAGCAAGTATTTCATATTTGAAGAACTCAACACTGTCGCACTGCAAAAATAATCACTTTGCATTATTGACTTCAGCAGAGCTGCTTGCTGCATGCAGATAAGCGCTTGCCTAAACACTTGCTACAAATTTTCCTGATGAACTAAAAGGACTTGCAAGCCACGGAAGATCCCGTCAGATTTAACAGTTCAAAAACTTCTGTTTTCCTTTCAATGTAATAAAGCATCATCCTTGGCTTCAAACATTTACTAAGCTTCTGGCTTAAATATTCTGAAAACAGAAAGTTAACCTTATGTACAAGAATTTTTAAAGGTTATCTTCACACATAGGAGCAGGGCAGATGTCACCTTAAAGTGTTAATAACGCACGCCTTTATGCTGCTCCACTTCAATGAGAGAATCTACTTGCAAAAGAAGAACCAGACATAGGGATCTGCCTGTTCACATGGCAAATACTTGACAAGGCTGTTTCCTTTACAATGCTTCTTTTTGTTTACTTTCTTCTACACGCTTAACATCAAAGTTACACAGTACAAGTAAACCCACTACTGAGGGGTAACCTCAGAGCAAAACCAAGGACCTCTTGCACTTTTCATAATGAAGTGGCACAGTCTGCTCAGGGTGGACCCTGCAGAAAAGGCTGCAGAATTCCCCAAAATGCTTTATCTGGTTTCTGCTCCAGCTGTGCCCAGGCAGGCACCCTCCCTGTCCCCCTGGTCTCCCAGAGGCTTTGCATCAGCACAGGCGTCACCCACGAGGTTAGAGGCCCTGGCGAGCCAACTGCAGGTCTCCAGTAAGCAAGTGTTTTCAATTCCCCTCTACTATGTTAGTTTAGAAGATTCAAGCATCGTACTTGAACTAAAGAGCAGTACCTGGTTAAATCCATAGTGGAAGAGGGGGTAACGAAGGAAACATGCTCTGCTCCTTAGCACTGTCACTATTTTGAACTCAAGCATGGGGAACTCAACACAAGCAAGTCAGGAGATCAACAGACTGTTATAAATAACCCTTTATAATCACCCCTTTTCATTCTTGAGTATTTTTGTGTTGCATTTGAGTGAAAAGTTACATTAAACCCCTGCCCACAGATTTATTTACAGCATGCCAAATGAGGGAAAAAAAAAAATCTGCCGCTACAGCAATGTTTAAAGTTCAAGAGCAATGAATCAAAATACTAAATACAGCTTTTGAAATATCCTCTCCTGAGGCTAGAGAGTCTCAAAGCATTGCATTTGTAGGAGGTCCTAATTCAGTTAGTCACCAAATCTTCCCAAGTGGCAGTTCTCACAACCACTTCACAAAAGCAATACCATTGAAACCGTGTAACAGACAAGTGTTTAGCTATGCTTGCCAATATTTGGAAATAAAACCACACAGCGCTGCTTTGGAAGAGAGAGTAAGCACGTGAATTGTAAATTAAGATTTTCCTTTAACAGGCGAAGTATATTTAATACATTAATTTAAGCAGAGAACAACCCAGACAAAAGCAGCTAATGAACTTCTAATCAAAGAAACTTCTCTGGAGATCCAAGGAGCATTTCTGATCTAATAGACTGATTAAATTAAAGCTCGCTGCTAAACCATTTTTTATATACAATTTAACCCATTCAGATCAATGAAAGGAACAGTAGTCATTTATACAAGCAGATGTCTGAAGCAATTTCTTTTTAACAAACTGAAGCAGTATCTCCAATAAAACAAGTGCCAAGCTTTGTACGTCACAGTTTGGAAAAGGGCTTGAAATTATACCCAAAAACTCAGCATGCTGAGTCAGGCCACTGCATGGCTGTCTCCTGGGGCAGCTCTCTGCTGTCCTGTCTGCCTACACACCAGCTCAAGATGATTCTCCACTTCCATTCACCTTCCTCCATCATCTCTTACAAACAAGCCCAGCTTCTTTCTCTCTTCATTGCAGCCTAGAAAACCAAGCAGTCTTCACCCCACCCAGCCCCACCTTCCCCAGGCTCTGTTGGGCTTCTCTTTCTGCCTCCTCAACCATCTCGATTTCTCCTCATGGACTAACCACCCGTTTGCAACCACCACAATGTAACCAACTGCACAAAACTTATCACTGGTCCAAGGGGTTAAAAAAAAGTATGTTTTCACACCAGAGATGGTAGGCATTTCTTAGCTTGTGAAAAAACTGCTTCCCTCCTAAAGTCTTCTCGCAAATAAAATGTTCTCTTTCACATTTCCTCTCCCTGTCCTGCTCCTCTCTAATCTTGCATGTAACACTGCTACAGTATCTTGTAAAATTCCTACAGCAGGTAAAACACCATTTCCACCTGGAATAAGGTGATGAAGAGTGTAGTGTCAGCTTTGTTTAATCAGACACAAAGGCCATCTCAATTCTCACGTGCCTGCAATCTCATCTCATGCTTCCCACCCAAACACAACAGCAGCTTACTTAGAGGGCTTTGGGTAATTTAAATGGCATGAACTGCTCCAGTTAGCAAACACAAAAAAAAGGAGGAAGGCTGGAAAACGATTTCTTCTGTGCTCAAATATACTAGAGGGAAGAAAACAGGAACAGTTATAGTCTGTTCTTCTCCCAGACCAAGACAGTTATGAATTGCCAAGAATACAGGAGCACTCGTCTAAAATCCCTTACTTTTGTTACTAACTCCTTGACATTTGTCCCCAAGGTTACTTCAGAGCAAGCAGATAATCTTTTATAAATTGTTCCCAGGGGAATTCTGTGATAGCTTCTTAATGAACTACACTACAGTGATTATGAATACTAAAGCAATTGCCCTCTGGAAACCAGTCTACTCAACTGATTAAAGTTGACACAAATTGCATATTCAGAAATCAACAATTTGGGGAAAACAAGCATAGTTTAATTAGACTTACTAATGTACTGTACTGTTCTACTGAATCACTCTTTAAAAGTCTGCTAGTAATAACAGCTACTGTTTTTAAAACAAAGATTAGGTTTTGTCAGAAGCCATTAAAGAGAGAAAAATAAATTTTCTGCACATCTTTTATGAAGCAAATGGTATTACAAGACATTGATTTGTGTAAGTATTTTCACCAGCCTGGGCATGTACCGGCACGGGGTGGGGGGGGGAAATCACTTTTTACAAAACTGATAAAGCCAATTTATAAAATGAAAACAACACAATATATCCCTGCAGAAAAATTTCCAGGAGCTTATTTTTTAAAAAAATGTCAGATCTACATAGATGATTGTATTCAGTGGCTTATAACTTCTCTTTACCAAATACCAGATCTGAAGTTTTTTTGTCTGCTGCTTATTCAATTTTTGGAGGTGGAAAAGAAAGGCAAAGAAATGAAAGCAGTAACAATGGACATTTTAAACACTTTAGAGAGCAAAGGTATTGAAGAATATAACTGTTGCTCTGCACTTTTCTTTAGATGACTTCCTCTACAGAGGGAGACTTGAAAGGTACCTTGTGGTAAAGCTGTGCCTTTTGCAACAGCTACAAATATCTATCTAAATTGTGATCAACAAGGACATTCAGAAACCTCTTTGACTATGACAACTACAGCTCCCTCACTTGGTTTTTGCTGAACATGCACAGGCTCTCCCCAGTCCCAGTCCCAGCCAGGCCCTTGCACAGCAAGCAGGGCACCAATGAACAGGTCCACATTCGGTTCAGAGCAGCCGTGCCATCTTGAAGCAGAACCTGCCCCTGTCCCCACTGCCCGTGGGGTCAGAGCAGTTGTGGTGTGTGTGAAAAACTTCTGGATAAAGTCAGGCCAGACGTCCTGCTGCAGATGCATATCATGTGGGCTCCAGCACCAAGCAGGGATGCAGAGATCTGGACCAACAAAGAGGACATTACCTGATTCCTAGTTTTTACTTGCATTATAAACTAATCCAGCCACCAAGCCAGGAAACATGAAATTGCTACTCTACCCTTAACTGATTTAGTGGTGGACTTGGTAATGTTAGGTTAACGGTTGGACTGGATGATCTTAAAGGTGTCTTCCAACCTAAACAATTCTATGATTCTACAAAAAGAAGGCTCTGAACCAGTGGGAGCTCCTACAACACCCTGAAGTACTTCCTACATTATGGAAAGAGACAAATGGTGCATGTCCTTTCATATTTGCTGACAACCAACAGCCCTCATAGGGTTGTGACTCTTCTGTCCTTCCTCATCTACCTCTTTACTGGTTCAAAAATCTCTCTCTTCCATACCTGCCTCTACCTTCTGCTGCCATTCCCTACCCCCTCACTAAATTAGTGTTCCTTCTGTATTTATCCCCTTGTGTTTCACTGCTTCTGTAGGGCTGTCTTCTGCAATGCTGATATCCCCTTCAGTATCCCCAAAAAATACAAGAAGGCATGAGCAGCTTAGGCCATGATTGGGGGGAGGAGGGGGGAAGGGCTGTTGTGATTTTTTGGTTGGTTGGTTTTGTTTGTTTGTTTGTGGTTTTTTTGGAGGGAGTGGTGGGGGTGGTTCTGCTCCCACTGCGCTGAGAACAGAATAGAACTTTGAAGGAGTCCACTTTACTTGCAACATAAAGCAGTTTGCAGCAGATCAGTATCAGCACAAGAATTAATAAGAACACCACAGAACGTAAGAGGTTTACTGTTTTCCCTTCATCCTGAAGACAGCAACAGTTATTGTCTGTTTAAAATATTCCTCTACACTAATTACATGTAATTTTGATGGCAGACCACCTGTTTTCACTAAGACAATGAATGAAAGTTTTGTGCTTATACTGATGCTTTTAAAACTACTCAGGCTTATGCTTAAACGTTGAGGTAAAGGTAACCAGAAAAACTAAGTCAAGACCATCTGATTTATTTCTCCAAGAGATTACAGTTTGACATTTGCTTGATTTTAAATAAATGAATTTTACTGCCTGACACAACAAATAGGGCATATTTTCCCATTTAGTATTAAATGCTAATTAAATAAGCAAGCCTCTTATGGATAAACTCCAAATAGCAATAATTTATCATAAACTAGTCCTAATTCCTTTTCAGTTAGATTATCTAATAACACAGACAGATACTTTGTAACCTAGTATCTGAAGTAATGGGAAAGGAATTCCTAAAAAAAAAGATATTTTCCTATAGGTGGGTATAAAAAGCTGTCTGCATATCTATAGTTTAAGAATATCTTGATGTTTCCCATTCCTGCTCCTGTCTCTCCCAACAGCAGTAACATGAAAATGGCAAAAACCAGCTCTTTAAAATACCTCAATGAAGAGATGAAATGCATATATACAACATGAAAATCCTACAGAAAATAGTTCTCCAATTATCTGAAACCAACTGTAGCTCCATCAGAACAGGGTTACAAAAAAAGGACCAAATATTCCATATGCACATTCATCATACATTTTAAAATAGTGGTTTTAACTTTACTATACTCAGCCCTCCAGAGTCAGTCAGAGTTGCACAAGTGTGCTGTGATTATTTTTATGGTTCATAAATCAGTCACTGACCAATTTCCAGTTGTAGTTTGTTAGAGATAATTGCAGATGGAACAGCTTGACTTTTAGAACCAATTAGACAATCACAATACACAGTTCCACTTCTTCCTTTATTTTTTTAAAATCAATCATCCAAGATAATTTTATAGCAGAGTGAAAACAAGCATTTGAGAGAAAGCTGATGAATACTAGGGAGGCCTATCTTAAGTAGGCAGATGATACTCATGGTGAGCAAGGTACAAGGAAGTGCATGTTGAGGACTAACAGGAGCTACTGAAGCACTTTTGAGTTTGAAATTGGAACTATTGAGGGGGAAGAAGCAGGGTATCAGAGCAAGAATAGCATTATTTCATACTAGGCATTAAAAAGCTGGTATTGTCAGTGAAATAAAAATCTGAGAACAGAATGGAACTAAAACCACCTATTTGCTCTCTGCCTGCAAAACTTCAGCTTTGACCATCAGACCTAAAAGCAGGAGAAAAGCAAGTTCAGACAGTCTGAGCAGAGGCCCAAAATAACTTCAGCAGTCCTCTGCTTCATGAATCCTCTGTTTTAGAGAAGAAAGAAGTATGCAATAAAATGATGCAGAACATAACAGAATGGAGACTGAAAGGTAAATAAGCTCCTGTTGCTAACTCATAGCTAGCTATAAAGAAATGAAAGGTTACACAAAGATCAGTTAGAAAGCATTGTATCAGTTTTTACACAACCCATAACCAAACTGCTACCACAAATTATCTAAGAATTTAGGATTCAGGAGTGTTTCTATGGATAAAGGAAACAGCTACAATTGTATCAACAGTGATTAAAAAAGTCTACATAGATTGTTTTAAAACATTAACCCATCAATGATCAGTTTCAGGGTTAAAGCCAAACTTAACCTCATTTTAAAAGTATCTAATACAGGAATTCAGAGATAGCACATTCTTTAGCACCTTCACTAGTACACAGACTGCTGTTAACAGGGGTCCATGGAAATGCACTCAGTAGCAAGACAACGTAAAGTGGAAAAAAGATAAAGCTCAACACACTTAGTAACTTAAAGAGAATTCAATCATGGATGAGATGACAGCGAGTGCAACAAAATGCTAGAAAATAAAATTGAGTTAGCTTTTTTTTTCCCCCTTAAGAATTCTCTACACTGTTAAAACACATTTTATCAAATAAAGTCTCCTAAACACTTTTTAAAAGTTAGTTATTTCTGAAAGTTAAAAGGCATAATTTAAATGCCTCTTCAAGTTTCCACCCATTTGATACTAAAGAAAGTGTTAAAAAGGTCACAGCAGTTTGTTTTGAAGGATTTTTCATATAAGAGCTCTGCTGCCACCACAAGGATACAGAAGATGAAAGAGACAATCTAAAACTTCTAAAACTTAAGCCTTCTAGAAGGTTAAGCACATAACATGACTGCATCAGTAACATACAGCAGAGCTGGTTTGTGCACGTGGCTTTTGAGGTTTTGTGTTACCTATTTGAATGGTTTTACTAATGCACTTGGAATGGCTGCATTAGTAATGCCTGCCAACTTTTGTCACAGAAATACAGTACAGCCCCATTCTCAAATATTTTAGCAGTGTTTTAGAGTGCTTTATTGGACAAATTTGGGTACTATTCCTCCAGAAAACCAGGCTGCCTTCATATAATTGATGAGTGGAAGATGAAATACTGACTTTCACGTCCATCATTGGCCAAGACCGGATACTATCTATAGCGCTACTGTGCAAATTCACACAATATTCCACTTGTGGAGATGAGCACATTCTCCAAACCATGCTGTCCAAGTGTTGGAAACAAAGGATTCAGGAAGGCTGGATTAGTGGGTGCAAATGGAGTGTTAAGAGATAAAAGTAACCTGGGTTACATCTCATGGCTTTCATTTGCTACCAGTCTCTCACTTCGTCATGTAATTCTGTGGTCTACAGTTAACATGTACCTACCACAATTATTAATGCACAATCACAAATAACTTGACTGTGTAGCCATATTGTTAATAAGCCAGTCCAATTCCATATTTTCCATCTCAGAAGCGTGTGTAGCCTGGAATCTAAGCACTTGGACACTAATCAAGCTTCAAAACACATAGGAAGGTATGCACGAAGCTTTACAGGTGACAGTCAGCCAAAGACCTGAAAGAGCACCTGATAGAGTATCCATCAGGAACCCTGGATCTGACTGAGACCCACCTTTCCCATGTTTATTAGTCCTTTCAAAGGGCACACTTGGAACGGATGAAGAATGTCTTCAAAGAACAGACTCACTCTAGATGCTAGTTACCACCTAATTACAATCTGTATCCCAAGCAAAAACACTGTCTGGGGAATAGCCTTGCAGCTTACCAACATCCCCAATGGCTATTTATGCTCAAATTTTTTTAAGCTCCTTTTGTACTGGAGGCACGGTGTAACAACAGCATTTCTACAGAAGCACAACTTGGAAGTTAGGACCAACATGTGGTACTTACTTTTTGTGATGACACTTCAAAACACATGAAGTGACAACGTGACAAGTCAGAGAACACTTACTGAAACCGCACATTTGTTTAAAATGGAGACTCTGAAGACAAAAAGTAAAGAATTAAAATTTTGCAATTTGTTTTTTTAGTGTGGGGTTTTTTTGTTTTTTTTTTTTTTTTTTTTTTTTTAAGCTATAAAATGTGAGCTTGCAATTGTGGTGCTTCAGTGCCCCATGGGGAAAAAACAAAATCCAAGGGGGATGTTGGATTTTATGTTTTCTTTTTAAAGTTAAGCTACTATGTCCTTTTCTCTTGCTGAATCTTCCATTTCAACACCCATAGACAAAGTTCCTGGGTTTTTTTTGTTTGGGGTTGTGGAGGTTTTTTTCCTCTTTAACTTGAAGGTAAAAACACCCTAAAATGCTTCATAATCAGTAATTTGAGTCTCCCGGTATTTGAGATTCCTGCATGTTTATTCTATGAAATTAATCACATGCAATTAGCAAACTGATGCAAGAATAAAATGGAAAAGAAGATTAATACACATCTTCCATCATCACTGAGGATAGGAAGTTAAGTACACATAGTGTCAGCAGTTATTCCCACCCACAGTCTTAACATGTGGCAGTATTTTAATCTCTGTAAGAAAGATACCATGAACAAAGCTAGGAGAACAGATAAAAATATATGTACATTCTTGTCCAGTTGCACTATTGGTGTACTAATTTTCTAGCAGCTGAAGCGTAAAACTTGTAGTCCAAAAACTTTCTCTAGGAGTGAAATACAGGGACAGGAACAGAACCTGTTAACTTAATTACCCAGTCAGTGTCTTGATTCAACCTAATATGAAAACAGAAACACAAGGGCAAACCAAAATCATACTAGCTGATAAAAAATAGGGAAAAGGTGTTTATGAAAACCCACAAAACCACACACACATATTCTACTTCACTTTCTAGAAAGTCAGATGCTCATGAAGAGATTTTACAGATGAAGAAAGTCACAGATCTCATTCATCATTCATAGTGCCAAAAAGGAAATCAAGTATTAGATAAAACTCATCTTCAATTTGCCTTTTGAAAAGAAACAAATGGCTGACGTGTACCCTTTATCTACCTAATGTAGCTAACGTTCTTTAACAACCAATTCTGGCAGGGTTCCTGGTAAAAGCAAAAGGGAGATTATTGCTCAGTGCTCTGCAAGACTCTTCTGACAGCAAGGTCATGTAACAGTAAATTGACAACCAACTGCTTCACGTAGCAAGACAAGAGCAGTCACTGCGCTGACGCACATGTCCTTTGTGACAATCTCCCTTAGAGCATTTCATACAGGAACTATGACTCCGAATTTGTTAACACTGCCCAGCTGTGGTGGGACCAACCTCTGAAGTCATTCTGCAATCACAGTGGCACAACTACCAACAATTTTACAGGGGCCAGGTTTCACTTACATTTTAGTGACTCAGGTAAAATGACATTTGAGGCAAAGTTAAAGGGCAGAGGCAGTTAGTTCCCTACAGGAGTGACGAAAACAGCCAGGAGTGGCCTGCTTTACACAATACCTAAGTGCAGGTGCGCTGCTCCCCCCTTTGAACAGAAGGATGGGATGAAACAGAATTCAAGATGGTGCAGTAACTACACTCTAATTCTGTTCCACATGGCACTTCTCCCAAATGCAACTTGCCTTTCACTTTTCCAAGTTCCTCTACTCAGAGGAACTTGGGGAGTGGGAAGACAGACTGTTGATTCATCAGGAATGTCAATACAATGGAAATTACAAGTGTTATGGATTACTGTTAGTCCTGCTCACATCATGGTCTTGTATTTGTTGCCTGGGTAAAGAAAAAAACAAGAAAAAAAAGCAGACCACTCTTACTGAGCATGGTTTCTCAGGGTCACCTGCAGTCATACCATTCTACAAAACTTTTTATCAGTCAAAGCAGTATTTGTGCAGCTATGTTAAAACTAGCAAACATTTCTATAAATCAGTTAGCACTGTACTTGTTTCAGTATTGCCACCAACACTTCTTGAAAGACAAAAAACCCCAGCTGTTTCTAGAGCGAACTGCATTATCTGTCTCTTTCAAGTCCACAGCAGTATTTTAAAAGATATATCTAGTTCAATATATGTATCTAAAAGGAAATAGTACCTTTAATGTTCTAGTTGGAGCCCAGCCAGTGCCATCAATTGAATGTTCTCTCAATAAACTGGAAAAAAGACACAGATATTATACAGTGCAACTTCTAGTTAAACAACCTTTGTCAGAAATCTTCTCAGAAAACATTAAGAACTTCAGAAGTAATTGCAACATAAGAATTGCCTCTTGCACTACATCTAGGTACTGGGATTTTACAGCACAAGAATTGGCATGTCTTCCTAGAATTACATTCTACGTAGCGTCATTACAGATCTCCTGATCTGAGCTCAACCTTTGTCAAAAAAACTGAATTATTTTCATCAAGCAAAACAAGCGTGACAGAAATCCTTGTGATGCAGTCTCAACATTGAACCTTTATTTTCCCCTGAGCACACAGACACATATGCTCCAGTTTAGAACATGTTCATCTTTGGTGAACAGACAGGTTTGCAGAATGACCCATCTCTCACCAAACCTGGCACAATTCAATCCAAAAAAGGGTATTTTTGGTGGGATATCTAATTAGGAAGAAAGAGGATTACCATCCTCTCATCTGTGAAAGGACTCAACTTCTCAGAGGCAGGCATAGGAAAGTGAGATAGTTTTGGTCTGTCTGCTCAGGAAGGTTGTGCAATAGCCGAAATGAGCAGATGCATCTCAGGCCTCTGGGGACACAGCACAGGACAGTCTAGCATCAGGGTCCTACAGTCCTCTTCCAGCAGGTTGAGCTATATTGCACATAGAACATTTTAAGGCTTTACAGGCAAACTCAACAGCATACATCCCCAACTGGAAATCATGAAGACTACTCTGGGCAAAAGAGATTGCTTACAGGAGGAAAAGGTTCCTTGTAAACTATAATACATGCTTTTGAATTTTAATGTAAATACACAGGAATATTAATATAGATAATTAAGATACAGACTTTCCTATATACACACATACTGTATAGAAATTTTATATGACCTGCATATTATGCTACAAGCTGTTGACCTATTTACCAGTTGAAATTGAGCTGTAGTCAGTTGGTTAGGCATTCCTGGACCTTTCAGGTCAAAATATCAGCAGTTATGAAGTCAAAATATTGGAGACCAGAGCACAATTGAGAAATGAGCTAAAGTCTTGCTCACATTCGTGAAAAAAAAAGTAATAATCTGAATGAGAAAGCCTGGAAAACTCCTTGAAGCATCATTTCACAATCACATCTTCCTCTGTGAAGAAGTAATCTAAAACTGAAAACTCATACAGCAAAGTAGCAAAGCACAAAAATTCATCACCACCAGCAGCTTCTACTACTGAAATGATAGTGTTAAAGTGAAATAGTCTTAAACTATTAGGTTTTACCAACATTCAGGACGACATGTATTAAGTCATTTTTAAATTACAGCAGATGACCGGACCACACAGGCTATCCATATAGTTATTTATTGAATGCGCTGAGTTTTTAATCCAAGGAAATACACTATGACTAGCATTACTCCTTCTTCAATGTAGAGAGGCTAGGAACAGGTTGATGATACTGGACAAGACTTTTCCATCTTAACTGTGATGCTAATCTCATTTCTGTGCCTTTAAAAAGATAAAATATGCCATTACCACTAGTGCAGCTCAAAACTAAAGAACGTTAAAAAGAGCATCTTGTGGCTGCGATTTTTGTTCATATTACAAAAGTCAAAGCAAAAATGCTGACCAAGCAAGAGCCAGAATTTTCATGTTTTGAGCGAATAACAGACTTTTTAGCTTGCTATCTGTCTGCTCCTCATAAAATTTTGCTACATTACTACCATTCACCTTTTCATATAGCTCACTGTGAACTTAAGAGTGAGGAATAAGTTAACACACATAAAAAAAAGCATAAAAATATCCAGTGATAGGGCTCAAAGTGTCTGAGCATGTCAGCTAAGCCCTGTAATATCCCTCCACCTTCCCAAAGCCTCAGAGCTCGCTCTCTCAGCATATCTCCAGCTGTGGACATCAGCAGCCAGGACTTGAAAGAAGACACTCATACCCCTCATAGAGCTCTGGCAGAAAAGCAGTGAAGATAGATAAGTATACCTCTGCCACATATTTCCAATTTGCTGATATAATTCATTTTCAGAGCAGCATCCTCTTTCTTCCTACAGACTGGGAACGACCATTAGGCCCCTAATCAAAACCTTTTCCCAGTACAGGGCGTCTAGAGAAACCACATCTCATACTCTCCATGGGGATGACCTAGATACAGCTGCCAGACGGTTGGGAGGTCTGAATGGTGATCTGCTCTCAGATCATCATACAAACAAACAGCAGAATGAACACTTAAGTGAGCAGAAATACACAAAATACATCATGAACTAGTTTAGTGGATGAACAAGCATCTGCATGTAGCTTCTGTTCAAAGACCTGTCATCCACAGGTCCTGCTGCCACAGAGGAGTTGGGTTACTAGGAAGTTCTCAAATGGCATAACCAGCAGAATTTTTCTTGCCCGCTCAGTGCTTCAAGAGGCTGCTTTTGACCAGCTGCCAGATATACCACAAAAGCCACCTGTTCTACCAGGTTTCGGGACACCTGATAGGCAGGAAAACCTGTTTACTTGAAGTGACTATTCTAAAATTGCCAGGACTTCACTTTCTCATACAGGAGTGCCAGAAAACTCATCTAAGATTATTTAGATTGAATAAGCATTCAGAAGCTTCCCTTGTGATGCTTGAGAATGAATTTGCAAAAGTAAAGAGAGGGGTAAACCAACTGAACAATTTCTGCAGCATTTCAGATTACTAAAGCTGGTGAGTGTGTGCATGCCTTGGGGAAGAACAGCAGGGCTGACAGGAGGGGCAGCACTGTGGTATGAGCAGGAGTTTGCCAGGCGGGAACTTCACCAGGAATTTGTCAGGCGGGAACTTCACCAGGAATGGGGAAGGACAGTAAAACACTATTTCCATTTGCTTTGTCTTCAGCTGTAACAGGGTCTGAGAAAAGCCAAGTGTCCCCTCAGTCATGGGGGGACTGGAACTGATAACCACACCTTAACATCTGGTGTTTGTATCTAAGGAGACCTCCCAGAACATGATTTCAAATCCTTGTTCTTGTGGGAAGACTGCAAAATCGCTATTTTTGAAGCTGTAGCAACCAAAACAGCCACTGATGTGACCAGCCAGATGCTTAGCTTTTGTTTCCACAAATATCTTCTCATTCTGTGAGTAATTCCAGCATGGAGAAAAGCTTTGAGGAATTTTTTCTTTTTAAATATACAGCATCCTAAAGAGATCTTGCAAAAACATCTACTGAACTGGGAACTGCATGGCTCTAGCAAGCTTAAAACTTTCTGAAACTCCAGCTGACATGATTCACAGCTTAAGTGACTAAAAATTACTGTAATGGGGAAATCAGTCCATGAAAAAAAAAAAATCTGCTTTATGTAAAGACCTCAGATGAACACTTTTATCAACATAAAATGTCAGTTCCAACAAAACTTTTGCCTTCCTTTTGCCAACAGAAAGTATCATTCAAGTTAAGTTTGAATTAAAAAGCTGTAAATCGACTTCAGAAACCCTCAGCTAGCAGGGACATGTTATAGAGGTTATTCTCTTGCTCACTTCCCACTGCCTACCTCCCTGCTCAACCCAGCACTGCCAGCGTAACCATTCTGGAGGCCATACTATAGACTGCATGAGTGGAGCAATTGGTATACAAAGTCTTTCTAAAGAGCTTTTTATTTCCACATTGGCACAGCTGAGGAGACTGGGAACAGCACTGGGGAACAGAAACAAGCCATCAACTTAATCAGGTTTTCTAACTGGAGAAATTGCAACACTGAGCTATACTAGACCATACAATTAATCAGTCTTCAAACACTTCTCCATTCAGCACCCTTTAATATTGCATCATGAAGCAACCAAACCTTAACCAACAACACCTATTGCCAAAAAAGATACATCCAACAATGCTGACCACCTCACCATGTAGCAGAAAAGCAGTGAAATTTCTGAGCAATTGAACTATTCTAAAAGCTTATGCAGTCAAGGAGGAAAAAAACACCTCAGGCAGAGATCACATTGGGGGGGGGGGGCAGGGGGTGAAGTCAGTGACATGCATTACACATTGTCAAGAAAGTAGTCAACTGGTGTATTTAGTAAGCAAGCATATCCTTTCTAGGTATCTTGATGTTTTCTATACACATGTGCAATGGAGGCAATATCCACAAGTATGGTCCAAACCTAATTAATATTGTCCAGAGTAACTGTAATCCATGAAGCACAGAGAAACAACACTTTTCCTGCCCAAAACTATTATACTTGACCACAAGTTTAATCATTTGTTATGTTTTAATTCAGGGATGATTGTCAAACCAACACATACCATAGTGTGAGGTATGTAAAAGACAGTTAGGAAAAATACTGATAAGGATTTTTTTTTCTGCTTTTAAAAATAACTGAAGCTATTTTCATGTAAAGACTTTTGTACAAGCTGATTGCAGGTACTATATATAGAGTGCATTCTCCATTATAACAGGCATAAAGCAATCTAAGTTATTTTAGTTTTTCCATCTAAACGTTAAGACATTTCAAAGATTTGATCTGTTAAAGTATGTGACAATCAAATAAAGCTGATGTTTCAGTGCAGATGCTGAAAAATAACTTCATTAAATAGAATCATGATGTTCCAACGCTACGTTCATATTTCATAATTAAAACCATTTAAAGACAAGAAACAGTGAAATATCCTCAGGAGGGTGAGGAGGCTTTGTTTAACCTCAGAAGATGTAGCACTGTAGTCAGAGCTTGAACTTTTGGCCATCATTTGATCTCTAGTATTTCTTGTTCCCTGGTTCCAAACAGCTCACTTACTCATTCCTTTACTTAACACTACTTGACTCAAAGTGTCTAAGCTTTCTCCAGTGACTAAGCCACAAGAACTCTGGTGGAATTTAAACTGTAAAAATATGATCTGTCAAGTTCAGCTGTGTAAAATGCAACAGTCCTAGGAAGCACTGAGAAACACCACAGGTCTGGCAAATTTTCTAAAAGTAGCAATACCTATTTGCCAAAACAACCTTCCTGTATCACCTGCATATAGCTCCAAATTACCTAAAAAACCTGGTTTTCCACAGTTATCTCAGATGATTTAGTACATTTTCCACCACTTTTAAATCCTCCAATCCCAAAGTGAGGTAAAGTCTATGGATGCTAGCCCTCACTGCCTGTATTCCTGCTGCAGTCTGGCACTACCGAGCACCAGGAACCTACTACAGCCTCCCGAGACTGGTTTCTATCAGCCTTTGATGATACGAGCTTCTTGGAAGCATGGAACAGAGCACTGTGGCTAAAAGAACTGATATCAGCTCTTTAGCTGTTATCAGCTGATGAGCCTGACCTCCCTATGAAGTGTGACAGATTACCCTGTGAAAACTTCATTTTCACCAGGACCTTGAACACAGCTTTTTAAATCTAGAG
Organism: Pelecanus crispus; assembly: GCF_030463565.1. Classification (NCBI taxonomy): domain Eukaryota; kingdom Metazoa; phylum Chordata; class Aves; order Pelecaniformes; family Pelecanidae; genus Pelecanus; species Pelecanus crispus. The sequence continues at coordinate 41,711,905 of NC_134647.1, read as the reverse complement.
ATTTAAATCAGATTTAAAAGTCTAGAGGAAAAAATTAGCTTTTTTTTTTTTTTAAGCGCCAATTTGCCACACATGGTGGCAACTGCTTTAGATTTTCAGAACAACTTTCAATCTCACTTAGATTCACTGCTTCTGCTTCATCTACTTTTTCTTTTATGCCCCATTAACTTGAAAAATGACAGCCATGCTTCTTGCTTCTGTTTATGTTTGGTTTCTGGCCAATTTCACCATCAGTGTTTCATCATGAGTACCTGAAATTACAAAGTTTCAGAAACTGATTTTGAAGAAGAAACATTTACTTACTATCAAGCAAAACCACCCAGCAACCTAAACCTCTCACTTTGGCAAAGCAAAGCTTTTGCGCTTTGTATTTTGACTCATACTCCCCCAACTCTGTTTTGTTATAACTGGTACATGTGTCTCACAATGGATATTAGATGTTAAAATAAACAAATGGCAAATATAGAATAGTTACTGTCCAAGTTTAAGGAACACTTTTTCCTTCCTTTTGAAATATAAATGGTTTTCGAGCGCTTAACACATTCAGGCATTAAACAAGTAAAGCTTTAAGCCCTCTCAGGGCCTGAGGACTATTAATCTATGGAGGGAGGGGAAAAAAAAAAAAAGTAAGTTTTGTTCAGGTTGGAGTTACCTTTTTACCCTAAGCAGAACAAAACTTTAAGTCTGAACCTGAAGAGCCAGGCTCTACATGGTCTCTAACACACAGCAAGAACAATACTTTCAGTAGATTTCTAAGTTCCTAAGGGTCATGTGCCACTGATTTGCAGAATCTGTTGAAAAAAAGTACTGGCATGAAAATTATGTACAATGTTTTATCACACAGAAAAATCTCCAAGGTAAAAAAACCAGAATACTGTTGCTACCTTAGGCAGATTTCTCCCGTTTCTGTAATGTTCGGATGCCAGATTCTTGTCAAGCATTTTACCTTTGGAGGCTGCCAGGAGAGAAAACAAGTTACAATGTTATCATTTAAAATAAAACTGTATCACTAAGTCACAGAACTGAAAAAGGCGAATATATTTGATATTCACAGCCTATGTTTGAATGTTAAAGACCTGGATAATATAACCTACAAGAGTTACACTAGCTTTCTCTGCCCTTTTAGTTTCTCTCAGCTGTTTACAAAAGCTGGGCTGGTATTAGGTTTTTTTCTTAGAAAAAGATAATTTTAAAGAAAGCCAAGAAAATTTACTCTCTTCTCCCGTCTACTTCAGGGGAAAAAAACCCATATGTCATTCAGTTTCTTAACACTTAACCCGTAAGACAATGATTTAAAATGGAAAACTACCAACTGTTTTCCCCCAAGGCTTATCCAAGTCAGGGGTTTGTTAAAAACCAGCAGAGGATGCAATGATAATCACTACATCAAAAGAACAGCTTCTTTTAAATGCAGATCTTCCTGTTCACAATTGAATAGAAAGTATCACAAGAAGCATCAAGAAGGCATGTCATATCCAAACTTAAGACACTAACATAAAAAGCCACCAAACTTATTTCCAGGCAAGATCACCAGATTTCTGAATTCCATAGCCAGTTTTGAAATACAGATTCTTAAAATACAGTCTCATTTGCTATAGTTTTGTGAAGTAAATAAAGAGCAAGTCATAAAAATTCTGGTAGCTTAGCAACAGCATGTTGTTCCATCCATGCTCTCCAAATTACAATTCACAGCTTTCAATCAAGCAGATGATTTCTTATAGTAAGTGTACTGGAATACATCAGCACAGACCAGTACCTTTCATAACTTCAATTAAATCACATAGTATAGATGTGGAGCTATTTTCCTCCACTGCTTCCCATGGAGTCTTCAGTCAAGAGACAAAATAGCTCAAACAGCTGTATTTGCATAGCAGCATGAGGTGTTTTGTCTCATCACTTTGTTCTCAACTTCCCAATTATCTTTTTAGTAAAGAATTTTTTTTTTAACCACGACTCCTTGGAGAAAAGGTAAGAAAATATGCATGGTACTGAACTACCAATAATGTACCTGTCCAGCACTAAAAGAAGAAATACTTATCACCACAACACATCTGGAATTTATAATGCAGACATTGACTTTTCTCCACTCTTATTTCATGTTTGTCCAATAACTCAAGTGACACTGACTGCCCCAGTGCTGAATCACAGCATTATTGAAAATTAAGTGGCATGCAGAAAACAGTATCAAACTTTTTACCTTCAAAACAAATGTTTTTCTAAGAAGTTTTCTAACAGCACAGCTTTTCATTAGCTACACCTTCACATTGTTTTGAAAGATTATGTCTAGTTCTCAAGAAAGGGAAAGCAGCAGTATTTATTCCATGCTGGTAGATCCAGATGAAAGAGTAAATTTCTACCACACGCACCTTCAAACAGGGAAGGTATTGATGAGTAGAAAAAAAAGTAAGCTTTATACAAACTAAATCTACAAAAAAAAAAAAAAAAAAAAATCCCCAAATCCTCACAGTCAGAGTGAATTAACTGGTGTCTCATTTTTTGTATTGTGGAAACAAAAGAGTTCCTTTATCCTTTCATCAAAGTGTTTTTCATCACTGACCACTCCTGACAGCAAGACAAAGGTTTTCTCCTTCTCTCTCCTTCTGCCTCTGTTAGATAGACAGGACAACTGCAGTAGTATCACAAAATTTATCTTCAAACAAAACTTCTCCTTCAAGTTTGTTCCAAGTCATCTTTGAGTCTTCCTTAGATCACCAAATCCACACAAGATTTCCTCGAGACAATGTTTCACTTGAATATCTCCAAACACCTCCAGGTCATACATGCAACACTTTGTACCACAAAGCTTACAAAATCCATTTATTTCATTGCTCAAACTCATCCTTTACCTCAGATACTGAAAGCTGCACAGGTAGATCCAACCTCAACTGGGGGTCACGACAGTGAACGGATTTTCTTCTCTTTTTCTAAGCATCCACTTATCTTTTAGGATCTCCTGTTAGTTTTGGTAACAGAAACTGTCTGACTTACACATACATTCTCCATCCACTTCAACATATCGGTGAATATATACAGATCGTACAAGAAAGCATTGCAAGCATTTGAAAACTACACATATACTGACTTCAGTTTTGGTAAAGTTTTGCAGAACAACCTTCAGATCAAGTTTGTCTCGTTTCTTTAAAAAATGCAGCAAGTAATCTCTCCCCTCCATTATTCTCGCCAAATGAGAGACTGGATATAAAGTGCTAATCAATAAATGAACTTAATTAACAGTTTCAGATCTCGATCAATTTGGCAAGCCAATCACTCTAATGTGACAGGTCTACTAGTACAGATATGTTTTATCTGTCCTGTAGCTGTAGTTTTTCACTTCACAACCTTTTCCCTAGAGAAGGGATGGGGTTCCTAGCAGAAATTTGGAATCAATGTTATTTCAAGTGTTTTCTCTAGACTCTAGATAGTCCCAAAGCATTCTTATGAATTACCCTGCAACTACAACTACAGGTTTTTCTTTACAGTTTTTACAAACCAGAATACCCAAAAGAGGCATTAACAGGCATATGGATTCCAGAGACCAAGCTACAATGTAGCCCTAAGATATTTCTTGCCAGTCACTCTTCCCTACCAGTTCCTGACAAATTTCTTCATATTGGCTGAAACTGAACACCAAACATGGCTAAGCACTTAGTACAAAGAAACAAGTTGAGGAAAATTAAACCACGCTGCCCTGTGGTTTTGATGGAGTGGATCACCCAGCTCAACAAGTGGAAGAGGCATTGCCTTAAAGTAGGCGTGGGCCTCGACACAAGAACTGCCCAAGGCATGCACTTCAGGTCCCTGGGGTTCCTTGCACCACCTCAAAATTTCCAGATGGAGGCATGATGGGGCATGAGCACAACTCCCATTTCATCAGTTCCAACCCAAGACTTGTATAAAGTAGGGTCACCAAAGAGGTAGATGGAAGCCCCTTAATTGTGACATCTGATCCTTCAGGAACCGAATCCCTTTCGGTTGTTTGCTTTTTCCACAACTAACACATTGGCCAGAAAAAGGACCAAGATTAGCAGCTCTGCTGTTAAATTCCTGACTTTTGACCACTGCCTAAGGCACCTCATGTCATAAAAACTTGCTAAGCTGGAGAGTCCCTAAGACTGTCTACTCCTACAACACCATACGTCAGAACCACAGGAGCTGCAAACAAGGCCTGGCTTGTGGTGGCAGACAGTTTAGTTTTATGTGAACATTAAACCGGATCTGTACTATTAATCAGTTTCCATTCCTTAAAAGCACCAGGTCCCTAGTCCTGTAGCACCCATTATTTCATTAGCTGCACCTCAAGGTATGTTTGTGTTGGGACTGAAAATACTGGACAAGACTGGCAAGTCATTTAGCCTACAGAAAAAAAGAACATCTATTTTTAAACATACATATGCATTTTCATTAATAACCTAACCATAACCCAACATTCAACCCACTGCAATTTTTTCTAAACTGCAAAGGCAAACTTTTTACTTTTGTGTTGAATGAGAGGTGCTCAGAATTTAAAAATTTCTAATTAACATTTGCAGTAGATTTTCTGCCAGTGCTGAGCAGGGAACCATAACAAACCAGAAGTTTTTTTTTTTAATTATAGCAATTGAGAATCAAAAAACCCCAGATCAAAATTATCATTCAGCTCTCCTGCTAACACAGAGGAAATACTTTCCTGCAGCAGTGTTGTTAAGAAGGTGTTAACAGTGCTGTTAACAAAAGGTTAAGAAATTAAAATTAGTTTTTATTGTGTATGTTCCCCTGTGCCCAGCATTGCCGCAGTGGTTAAACTACTACTACTGAAGATGACTAAAAAATTGAACAGCAGAGAACATGACAGGGTTTCCCCCTTTATACTGAAGGCCATGTTTCTCAGGTATGCAATGGCACAATTTATTCAAATTAGAACAAGGATGTAGTCAACCTTAAATGACCACCTTTGTCTTCATAGTGTGTGTGCATAACCTTACACAAGCTAGTAAAAATGGCCTGTATTACAGTATGAAATTCTTCAGTGAGGTTAAAGGGAACTTTAAAAAAACCCCACAATCAAAACCATACAACTGCAAACACTATTAGTGCATGTAGATATTTTAGATACAAGTATATCAATAAAGACCGCCAGGATCCTAAACACTTCAAAAAAATAATAGCTTGAGTAGATAATCCTTGACTAATATTACTATGAAAGGAGAGCACAACTATGAGAAGAAGAAGGAGGAAAATTCAAAGCTCTTTTAGAAGTGCTATGGTCCTCTACAAGCATGAACTTTCTCCTAAGATATAGTGCATGTCCCATGTATTCATAGACTATAAATAAAGGAGTATTAGGAAACTTGTGAAGGTATGTTCTGAATGTGAACCCAACTCCTCTGCTTTCAGAAACATAACCTTTCTAGTCTACCAGCAGTGTTAACACGCTGTTCTCCAAGCTTGGTCTGGGAATTCAAGCTATTACATACCAGACCACTGCACCTACTTCATACATGTATATAAACAATGCTGTGGCTGCAACTACGACATATATATGATGCTGAATTTAGGCTTGGTGTATCTGAACACAAAAGCCAAAGGTCTTCCCGGACACTTTTCTCTAGTATTGTCCCCTACACATTCTTCAGCCTCCCTGAAAGAAGAGTTCTGAACTATCAACACCAAAAGTAAAACAGAAAGCAGAAGTATGGGAAAAAAGTTACAAAAGTAAGCAAAATTATCAAAAAACATACAAACTAAAGAAAAAAAAAAGTGAGACTTCCTTCTTCCTGCAATTCATATAGCTAAATGCAGATATTGCAACTCAAATGCTCAAATAATTCTAGTTTTCTTACATATCAAACTATCAGAACACAGAATGGCAGGCATAATTCCTGAGAACCAGACATGGGTCCTGATTGTTTTCCACTTTTTGGAGTCAATCTTGTTCTTTTGACAGCTGAACTCTGAAAACAATATCTGAAGTTATTTTATTGTAATTGCACCTCCCCTCCCTTGCAAGGTTCTACAATTTTAATGAAGTACAATTATACCAACGTTTCTTATGCTTGAAAAGGCCAAGTTGTCTGGAGCTTTCTATTTAACTACAATAAGATACTGCAATACCGTAGGTCCTCTGGAAAGCTGTTTGCTTAATAACCATTGAAATTGTTATTTTTTAATGATACTTAACTAAACAGATGGGGAGACAACCAGTAGAACTGGCGGAGTGCACTGAAGGACGCCACTTGCCACCGCATCTGTGCTTTCCATGTTCTCTATTGCATGTTCTCAAAAGGGATTAAGCACCTAAGTCCAATATCAGAACTATAAGCACCAGTTTGAAGGTCCCAGAGGAAGAAAAAGAAAAAAACTTTGCCTTTCTGTTCACTTATTTCATTCTTTCTCTTAGATATATCATTTTTTGTAAGAATAATGATTAAGTGCACGTCTCAAGAATAATTAACGGGAGAGAACACATGAGAGTGGAACCTCAACCAGAAGGAAGATTCTCAGGTCCGACTCATCTGAGCTTCTGAGCAGCTTCTGACAGACAGTTGCAAATACTAATTTTTCCTTTAAGTAATAATATCACTGAGGCAATAAAAGCCTCAAGGCTGTTTGGTTACAAACACTGAACTGTAAAAGAATAACCAGAGAAATTATTATTCCCACTCCATGAGATTCATGACACTGCATGTGGAATATTGTGTCCCACTTTGAACTCCCCAGTACCAGATATATCAGCAAACTGGAGCGAGCACAGCAGACAGCCACCAAGATGGTGATGAAACCGGAGCACAGGCAGTACAGGGAGAGTTGAGGGACCTGTACTAGTTCAGCCTGGAGAAGAGAAGGCGGAAGGTGGGGACCCTATTGCTGTCTACAGCTACCTAATGGGAGGGTATAGAGGAGATGGAGTCAGGCTCTTAGATGTGCACAGTGATAAAGCAAGAGGCAACAGACAAGCTGCAAAAACGGAAATTCTGATCTGATGGGGGGGAGGGAAACGACACACGATACACACAGGAAATCACAACAAAGGTAATTAAACATCGGAACAGAGGCCCAGAGAGGCAGTGGAATCTCCATCCTAAGAGATTTTGAAATGCCAACTGTCCTAGGCCTTGAGCAACCAACTCCCACTTTAACACTACCCCAGCTTTGAGCAGGAGTTTAGATGAACTCCAAAAATTCCAGGCAACCAAGATTTTTCTACAATCCCATGATACTTTCATAACAGACAGAAGATCCTTCCTTGTCTCAATGCCAAGTTCCCTCTGAAGTCTTATTACCGGGAAAGGCAATATAAAGTGACAATTACTAGATTAATGACAAATACTCACCACCATATTGTAGGCATCAGGAACTTCAGTTTCGAACTGAAACTTTCCACCTTGGTAATAGCCCTCATCTAGCAAAGAAAAAACAAGAAAAATAGTTAAATAAAAGAAAATAACGTATGCCATATAATATGAAATATCTGTATTACAAAGATAAAATAACAGCACGGGGTTATCATGAAATACTTAACCTAGTTACACCGTAACACTAGCTGCGTCCTAGTCCAAAGAGTGTGAACATAGTGTCTTCCCTTACTCCCAAAACCTTTACAGCAGAAATTGATTTAAGTCAGAAGAGTCAATAGTCCCCCAGTGACCCCAGATTAAACACCTTCCTGATCAGAGTATCGGGCAATACCAAGCTAGAGGAACCTTTGACTGAACTTTTCATGTCTGTATGAACAAAATTCTGCCACACGTCAGCCATATGGCATGCAGTACCACAACACCAACACTTGGAATGAGCTGGACACATATTTCACTTGCTAACGCGTGCTAAACCCTGCTCAAGGATTTAGCACACCTTCCCAGACTTGTGCTAGCAATCACATATCATGAGTAGTATCAGTAATGGTGTGCAAGAGCATGCTTCAGAGCGTACTACAATAAAAGTGCAAGTTAGCTCTTTTGTTGTAATTATCTTAGGATGCTATATCAGTTAGGAAAACCTGCCTGCCTCTCCGTCAACCTCAGACTCAATACTGAATTATTAAAATGGCTAAATTTTAGACTATGAAATCTGAAAATATTTAGTTGCATTTAACCAGAGGTAATATAATAGGATAATAGTCGGCCTGCAACTCTTGAGATGCCTGTGCTTGGAAGCTGAAATGCTTGCAAGTATTCTGAAATGTGTCTGTCTGCCATTGGCATTATTGAGTTTTTTCATTAAGAAAGGGAAACAGAAAGGTACCCAGCCTGCACTGGGGGTTTGGGACACCCGAGAAATGCTCAGGCTCAAACTACCTCAAGTACTCTAGCTCTCTGTATCACGCAGCCACAGTGAAGGCTTGAAGGTCAGGAAGGCTGGTTATCACTGTGTCCTGGTCTAGCTCCAGCCAGTAACTAAGCACCACGCAGCCGCTCGCTCACTCCCCCTACCCCGATGGGATGGGGGAGAGAATCGGAGGAGTAAGAGCGAGAAACACTCCTGGGTTGAGACAAGAACAGTTTAATAATTGAAATAAAGTAAAATAGTGATGATAATAATAACAATAGAATAATAATAGTAATAATAATAATATACAAAGAAAGTGATGCACAATGCAATTGCTCACCACCCGCCGACCGATACTCAGACAGTTCCTGAGCAGCAATCGCTGCCCCCTGGCCAACCCCTCCCCCTCCCCCCCCCCCCCCCCCCCGTTTATATACTGAGCATGACATCATATGGTATGGAATAGCCCTTTGGGCAGTTTGGATCAACTATCCTGGCTGTGCCCCCTCCCAGTTTTCTTCTTTACCTGGTAGAGCATGAGAAGCTGAAAAGTCCTTGACTAGCATAAGCAGTACTTAGCAACAACTAAAACATCACTGTGTTATCAATATTCGTCTCATTCTTCTCTAGTGTAGGTTAATGGTAGTGTAGGTTAATGGTTGGACTGGATGATCTTAAAGGTCTTTTCCAACCTAAATGATCCTATGATTCTATGATAATAAATCCAAAACACAGCACTATGCCTGCTACTAGGAAAAAAATTAACTCTATCCCAGCTGAAACCAGGACACACTGTATGACAATATTTTTTTCGTATTTTTTAAACCAACATTGCAAAGGAACTTCTGTGAAACAATCCATAGTTTACAGAAAGATTAAGAAGAGTTTTCTTATTATCTAGCTTGTTCCAAACCACAAAAAACCTAAATCCTCTCCTATAGGTCATCAAAATCCTCTTTCAGGATGCTGTCTTCTGGACCTGCTGCCTTCCTAGTCCCTACACAGATCTAGCGTGACCTTCTATTTTCTCCTACCAACAAACGCACCACATCCACTTGCTCAGGTTTCACTCCACGCTACAATCTCACCACTGTCAGCACAAGCCTGTAGCTTCCACACTGTAATTGCCATAATCACAAGAGAGCAGTCAGCTCCTACCCTCCTCCTCTTTGCAATCCCGTATCAGTTGACTTACTGAAAAGGAGAGGGCATCACCCTGTTAAATAACACAAACCCTCAGTTGTAGAAGGAAGTGAGCCAGTAAAAGCTGATGCTGCCAGAGACTCAACTGCACACTATGCCTGGCAAGCCACTCCAAAAGACCTGTGCCTGCAGGACAGCGAAAGAGTTGCATGGTCCAGCTTCTTCCAGGAGCCTGTTCAGACCACTGACAGGTTCAGCACATGAACAGCATCAGAAATTTTGGACTGCAAAAGCAGCATAGGCACAGAGTATGGAAACAGAACATGGCTAGTCTTCCCCACCCCACACAGTAATGTTTACAGCTGCCTCCACACTGAACTGTGCAGTGCAAAGCTGCAAGCCTTAGCCATTGCAAATCTCATTTTAATAACCTGTCGAGAACATACACTTTTCAAATACATTCTCCATTTCCCTCCAATTCAATTTTGAAGTGTATTTGATTTATTAAGCAGTCTTCTCAGGCATGCTACGCTTTACCAGGAAGTAAACGCACATGCACTGATTTTTATGGGGGGAAAAAAAGCAAGATAAAAGCATTTATCTATTGTTTTCAAATATACTGAGATAAAAGTCAGTGAAGTAAGCCATTTCTAAAGAATGAGGTGTAAGAGGTGAGTTATACCAATACCCTTGTGATGAAGCTGCTCCCTGTCAAATGTGCAAAGCACTCAAAGCAAGACACTGACTGTTCCAGGAAGGAATGATTAGGGAAATGTCCAATATCCCTCTGGTAGTTCAAACAGCTAAAGCACCACCGAGTTACCCTTCAGGACACAGCTAACTGCACCTTATCCACCATCTAGCACATTATAATAGTTTTTTAACCAAGCCTCTTGAATCCTCATGATTTCCATGTATGATACCATTTCTTGTAAAAACCATACTCAGAAGAATAAGACACACAGGTCTTTTAGTAATCGTACTAAAACAAACAAGCAACACCATACAGGAATTCAGCATTTGTTATAGTGCAAGCCATGTACCTCAAAGCCTTCCACAGGCCTCCCCACTACCCTCCAGCTTACAAGCACTTATCAAGCTATCACTGCCCAATATAAGCAATCACATGAAAAGCCCACATGTGTGTGTGCAGGGAGAACCCTGCTGTCAGGTAAAGGAAAAACACCAACACTGTTAAGGTTGCTCTGGAAGTCCAGCAGCAGAAAGTTATTTTCCTTGGCTTAAATTCAATAGTTCCTTGATTTCATGGACTTGGAGCGAAGCACGCAGCAGCTCTTGCTATTCCACCCCTGCTAATGTGAAATAGATGCCTGTTGATGGATGTATCTACATGTGCCTTATGTAAAAGAAAATCCTCAGATTTAATGAGTCCTCACTGTAATACAATTGTCCAAAAGAAACATTCGAGCATGGCTCCGAGGGAGGAGAGCTTGCCAAAAGACTGTCAGAGTCCTGCCAGTCAAGCAGCAGGAGAAAAGCCACACTCCACATCTCTCTGCACACTGAAAACACCAGGCCCACAGCCTCTGCAGCATGAAGGAATATTATGGTAGGCCCTCAACTTCCAAGCACAGACAGCAAGATCACTCTGACATTGCTCAAGAGATGCACGGGGCAGAGGTGGAAAGGCTGAACTTTCTCTGCCCTTCCTCGCCATGCAGACCTAGCTCAGGGTAGCTCCACTTCCACCCAGCCACGGCAGAAACTCCGAGTGTCCAAGTGCAGGATGAAATTAGACAAGGTAAGCTCAGCTGCAGGGGGCAAGCCCTTTCTCACTATATAAAACCATCACGGCAAAAGGAGTGCAGAGTTTCCTGCAGGAATACTGAGATGAACTGGCGTGCAGAGGGGTTGAATTATCACCAGTGTCATCAGAAGAGAAGTAGCAGGTCCAGATGGTGAAAGAACGCCCCTTTTTCTCTGCACAAATGTTTTAGATTAGCTCAAGCACTTTCTAACCACATATTAACACCTCTGCAGGCCATAAGAGATTCCTCATGTATTACTGCCATTTTCTTTTATTTGTCTTTCTGTGTTCTACATAAGGCTGAGAAATCTCTGGAAGACTTAGAGTGCTTTAGACATTGTACCTCACACTGCAGGTCACTTCCACATACATGACTGAGTCTCCCTCAAACACAAATCAATACTCATCACTGTCTTGCATTAAAACTTCTCATTTTATGTTTCAGGTTTACCTTGGCATGAATCCATGCTAGCACTAACCAAAAAGCACACTGGGTACCCTACTCATTCTGTTGTAAAATATGCAAGGACATATTTACCAAATCAGAAAAGTAAAGCATCTCTCCCACCCCTTTTTTTATAACTCTCCTTGTATGTTTGTAAATCTTTTCACTGAACAACAATAAAGCATGCTACTCATTATCACTCACTCAAACGTATATTAAAAATTCATATCTCTGGAGAGCTTCAGTACCCAGCCAGAAATCTTGCAATGCATTAACAAGATAAGCCTTCACAACGAAGTCATCTTACAGCATCTCAAGCAAGTAAATAGGTTCTCCCACATGGTAGTTTCCTCCCTGTGTCCCACAATACCCATGCAGACTGGGACAAAGACCCTCAATTTTATAGGCATGTAACAGCAGTGGGAAAAACTGAAGTTCTGGCAAAGTTAACTGTGAGGAAAGTGCTATAAATAAAACAGTCAAATAAACTAGCTTTAGCACATAACTTAGGAAGTTGGCCACTGATGAGACTTTTACAAAAAGGGAGTATGTCTGAGCTCCAGTTTTCCTCCTACTCCTTAAATTTATGTCTTCAAGCTGTATTAACAGAGCAAGCATCCCTCCCACTTCAGTCTCAAATTTCATTATCAACAACTTGACTCTAATCTTAGTTTGCATTTGTAAGGTGTTTTGATGGCTAATAAGTGCTGTGAAAATACTAAACTAAATTATTTTATAACTTTAAAAGAAAATGCAAGATAATTGGGACAGGCCACAAGGGATGTGCTTTTCATAGTAGTCCTTGAATCAGCAGCGTTGAAATGCTCAGCCATGCTCACCAACATTTGTCATTTCATGGCACGCAAACCAGAAAACAGGCTCTTTATTAATTCCCTGAAGAACGGGGCTCTAAAATAATCACACTAACCCCAAACTACCCCAACTGTCTGGGAACTGCAGGAAAATTGCATTAACTCTACATATTCCTCTAGTTTTCTTCATGCACAAGGTACTTAAACTCACCTTCTTTTTTTTTTTCTAGGTCATTACCATGTTTTAGCCTCAGCTTCAATTTTGTGCTCCAAATATCAGTGCAGCAGGCAGGACTCTGCCCATATTATAAGCATCTATCTCCTTGTTTTTCCTAGCTTTTGTGCCAGTACCTTATTGGGTCAAAAATAAGAACAGAGTCAAGTGGTGGCATAAGGGCATTTTTCAACAACAGAATGATTGTTTCACATGACAAAAGGAAAAAGAAGCTTCAGACAGCAGAGAAAGCCATCAGTACCTGCCTCAGGAACACACAGTTTGCCCATCATGGCAGTAAAATCTAAGTCTTACCCATTTTCTATCGTGTGCTACTATATATCCACTCATGGTGCACTGCAGAAAGCTGTAACAAAGGAATCAGAATTTCCTGAGGACAAGTAACTTTTTATGTGAAATAAGCAGTCACTCTCATCAAGATTTTCTACAAATTCATTTTAATTTAAAACTCACTGTCACCAGGATAATTTTGTGACATTAAATACTTATTAAGAAAGGTTATTATGAGAAGTGCAGAGCAAGGGAGCTGAAAGTATTTCTGCTTGGTGGTAAAGTTTATTTTCTATTCAAATTAGTCTTTTTGTGAGAACATAAAGAAACTTCTTTCACTGTCCTTTCAAGACCAGCCACATTCTAAATGACTGCATAAAACAAAACACCTGAGAACAAGCTTTGTCAATAACATAAGGCTAGAACTTTGACCACAAAAGGCACTTCTGTTTTAAAAAACACGTTCAGTCAGTACCTTCATGGTACCCTGACAGCCAGCTACTTGCAGAAACTGCCTTGGTGTAAGATTCCTTATAAAATATGGTTACAGAATTCAAGCTCTAATGTTAATGAGAATATAAGAGAACTTAATGTAAAATATGAATATAAAATAACTAGCATCCCTGTAACAGATCTGTCATAGAAGGATGCAATCTCTGTAACTGCAGATAAGCAAACTGAGAACCCCAAGAAGTGAGCCAGGAAGAATTTCTTCTCTGTGCAGACTACCAACCCTACTTACCCATACTTACTATGTAAGTCCTAACAGTGAGAACCGCAAGGTGGCATTAGACATTCCCTGGCACCCGCAGCTGTGCTGAGCCCAGCTCTTGTTCCGCAATTGGAAAGCTGCAGAGATATTTGCAAAGTGCTCCCTTAAGAGCCAGGTGTATGAGCAGGATTTCTAGAAGCAACTCAGCTCCTCAATGCAAGAGGCAGTTCCAGGCAGAAGGAGGAAAACTGGCTCTTACTCCAGACTGTCAAGATTCACGCAACATTGCTTAGACATTGCAAAAGGTTGCCTCAAGCAAAGGTTTTGGCCCATTTGAGTCAGAAAAATTCTGTGACAGCCACTTAGCTGCCTCTCTGTTATCCCAAAGAAAACTAAGATTTAGCATACTCTAAAGAAAAACCTCAATAATGAAGGGAATCAGAAAGCTACAAAGATTTTCTTGGTATGTGTTACGTTCTGCCTTTAGAGAGCTGTGCTAAACTGTAGCTGCTCACAAGATTCTATACCTGAATTATGCACAGCTGAAAATAGATGTTTACTTCGGTCAGACTGCTACTGCAGAGACTTCAGCTGTGCAGCTATATTTAGAGTAAGAAAATGTTAATTAATATCATGTCATTCCAAAGATCATTTCAGCAACGAAGCCAGCACAAAAAACATGCTCTGCACTCACCAACTGTCTTCTGACTGCAACACCCTGCCATTCAGCCATTAACAGACAAAAAAATGACTATTTAGACACCTTAGAATTAGTATGAAGAAGTTATCATTGCCTCATATTCAAGACATCCCTAATTCACACGGTGATGATCTTGTAAACTCAACTCATTTCCGAAATATAATAAAGCAGCATCATATCAACTGAATGACATTCGGTTCAAGCAAACACTCACCAAGTAAACATGACTACATCTCCTACACAGAATGAGAGGTTAAAAGTTCTATAATAGCACTTGCATTTATTTTTTATTACACTGACTAGGGCAGTCTTACTCATTTTTCCATCACAAAAAGGAGTCACATGAATGGACGTGTTAACAAAGACCACCCAAGATTTCTCCTGCCGAGGAACTGCTAGTTGATTTTGGCCAATAAGCAGCAACAGTGACATCTAGCGCCCATCTGACTTAAAGATACTGGATTACCAGAAAAATTCCTATCACCCTGTTAAGTGTAAACCATTATTTGTATAGGTAAGACATCAGGATGACTGCCATACTGCATCCAAATTCTGTTGTCAATAAGCACCTACAGAAAATGTGCATCTCCAAGATTAATTGGCAGGGAGATCCTGATGTCAGCACATCTAACTCAAACAATTCAGTCTCCTGAATGTCCATCAATGTTCACATTCAAGTAGTTGCACAGTCTCAAAGGTAACACACAGCAAAAATAAGCAGTGTATATGAAATCTAAATAATCTTCCATGCAAAATCATCCATAAAACACAAACACAACTTTCTGTTCTAAAATGGACAACCATGTGAGCAAACTCTGTAGTTTCAGATGGCTATTAGGAAACTTACGTGGAAATGACAAATTCTGAAAATGTAGTCCTGAGGTTTTGTTTTTATTGAACAGTATGCCAGCAGAAGCTTCACAGTATATTTACATTAGTTTTATTAAAAGATCTAATTTCCACATACTTGAATATTCAAAGACTAAGAGACACCTACTTGTTAAGCATAGATTTGAGTTTTCCATAGCATTACATCTGTCATCTACCTTTTCAACTCTGCAGACTCAAGCAATCAGTAGAAAAGAATAATATGCAACAGGGCTGTAACAGAGTAATTTCTCTAGACCTAGTCTAGGATTTTTCTCAGCAAATAAAACAAGTTGGTTTGAAATTGGCTGAGAGGAAACAAAATGTTATCAACCAAAGTGAGTAAACAAGACCTGAATACTTCCTAAACCTACTCAATTTCGATGGCCTAATTCCTCCATTACCTCTATAAAATAATCACTGTGTTGCAGCCAGTCTTTCTTTGACTAAAAGTTTATTGGATTCTTGAGCAAACTCTTGGAATCACATTTCCTAAACACCAACACACACAGAAACAAAAGTAACATGTTTAACAACTTACCTGGGATTACAGTTAGCTGAAAGTAATGAAGCTTGTTTGGGTCAGGAAAATTCACTTTACATGTACCTGCAAAGCAAAAGAATAATTTACATCAGACAGTTGTTTTTCCACTGTAAGGAAAGCAAGTGTATCATCTTTCATACTCTCCAAATTCACCCTCTGATTAACCCTTCCAGTCAAGTGATTCCCTCCTATACTTTGCCTCTAAGCACATCTTCCCTATACAGTTACAGGTCACCTGCAGCAATGGAACTTCACTTCTTTGAGCTGTGAGGAAGTTTATTTCCTTTCAGTAAACCATGCTGTCTCAAAGCTCTTAAAATGCCAAAGGATTTGGTCTTTTGTATATATGCTAGCTACATGTTAAGACGACAGCATACGTAACAAGCATCTTTTCCTTACAAGTTCTGTAATGGCAATGTGTGTATCTTAATATTTGGTCATACACTGCAGTTTGCAAGAAGTCATGCCACCACAGCCCTACGCTAACAAAGGATTATTTATACCTGTAAGGTATAATGAGATACAAGGTTTACTGAAAGCCTCATCCAAAAGCCAGTGAAGTCTCTGTTCGGCTGTCATGTTGAACAAGTTTCTTCTGCGTAACCAGTTACACACATTAACAGCAAAGGTTATGGACTATCATTACAAACCAAACAGTATGTTTTTATTCTCAGACAAGATGAATTTAAGGAGAATAGTGAGAATGAAGAACAAGTGTGGGGAAAAAAAAAAAAGATAAAACATCAATCTGATGAATCTGGTTTCAGTTCAATAGATAAAAGTTCACAGCATAACAGCCCTTTGTTCGCATTTGATGACACAAACTAAGTTGCCTTTCCATGCACAAAACTGGCCTTTCTTGACTATGGCAGAGACGAGCTGTCAAGCTGACACTAGGAGATGCATATGTCCGTGGATACATTATTATCCATATTATGCAGCCTTTACCTTCTTCATCCATCAAACTGGCTGTTCTTTTTCTGTAGTCAAGGAACTAAATAGTATCGGTATTTGCTTGAAAAAATAACTAGAACCATACACAAACCCTAGTAAGGCATTCGCATTGTAGTAACTACAAACCCTGATACATATTTCTCAGGCGTTCGTTATTCCATAGAAGAGTCTACACAAAAAAGTTTAACAAAAATTAAAATTACTCAGCGTAAAAATCTCTATAATTGCCATTAAGAAAGAAGAGCATAGAGAAATGAAGAGTTAAATAATGCCTTTTCCTGCCCTCCCTTTTTGCTGCTTCTGTTTTGTATTTTTCCCCCCTTGTAATTCCTCCCATCAGGCAGCCTGTACACTGAAAAGCATGATTTTTAAGATCTGAGCATTGATCTTGACTTAGAATCATTAGCAAATAGAAGATGCTCAT
This sequence comes from Pelecanus crispus, assembly GCF_030463565.1. Lineage (NCBI taxonomy): Eukaryota > Metazoa > Chordata > Aves > Pelecaniformes > Pelecanidae > Pelecanus > Pelecanus crispus. The sequence goes on along the minus strand of NC_134647.1, from coordinate 41,694,787 downwards.
CAGAAGCAGCACTCGGAATTAGCACTCAGAAGCTTAACCTGGAGAGAAGAAAACATGGTCAAAGCTGCCCTCAGATAGGGAAAGGCTAGAAATATCACAAGCTACCTGCCAGTGTAATCAGAGAGAATATTCACTGCTTTTCTTTGTAAGATAAGCATATGGGCAAGACAGCGTGAATGCACAGCACGGTAGTAACCTGCACATACATTCTCGGTCTGCTGCAAGCAGCTCATGCCTCTTTCCCTGCAGGGAAAACATCTTAGATTACTCTGAAACAGGAACATGCACCACAGCAAGTTCTGTAAAGCAAGTGATGGGCTCTGAATGTACCCAATGTCCTGGTTTCAGCTGGGAAAGAGTTAATTTCCTTCCTAGTAGCTGGCATAGTGCTGTGTTTTGGATTTAGTAGGAGAAGAATGTTGAGAACACACTGATGTTTTAGTTGTTGCTAAGTACTGCTTATGCTAGTCAAGGACTTTTTCAGCTTCCCATGCTCTGCCAGGTACACAAGAAACTGGGAGGGGGCACAGCCAGAATAGCTGATCCAAACTGACCAAAGGGCTATTCCATACCATATGACGTCATGCTCAGTATATAAACTAGGCGGGGGAGGGGGCACGGCCAGAATAGCTGATCCAAACTGACCAAAGGGCTATTCCATACCATATGACGTCATGCTCAGTATAGAAACTAGGTGGGGGGGGGGGGGGTTGGCCGGGGAGCAGTGATCACTGCTCGGGAACTGTCTGGGTATCGGTTGGTGGGTGGTGAGCAATTGCATTGTGTGTCACTTGCTTTGTATATTATTATTATTATCATTATTATATTGATATTATTATCATTACCATTTTACTTTATTTCAATTACTAAACTGTTCTTATCTCAACCCAGGAGTGTTTCTCACTCTTACTCCTCCAATTCTCTCCCCCATCCCATCAGGGTAGGGGGAGTGAGCGAGCGGCTGCATAGTGCTTAGTTGCTGGCTGGGGCTAAACCACGACAGTACCTCTGAGCATACTAGGCAATAACTTCTTGTGCTTGCCTGTATTCCAAGAACTCATGGTAGAATGATGCTGTTCTGGTCAACGCTTGAAGGGAAAGAGAGCTCAGCAACAACTCAGCTTCACTGTCAACACCCACCCTCACCAACAAATACAGAGCAGTAGGAACTTTACTCCCCTCTAGAAAAGGGCTTTGTGTTTTGCTGTCCACTACAGAACTAGGCTTTCTAAAGCTAAAGAGCAGAAAACATATACTTGATTTTTAACTATCTATCCTCAGCTTTAGAAGCAACAAGCCATTTACCCTATGCTCTTAAAAGCCTATTTTAAATTGGCCATTTTCAGCTTTTAGGATAGCATACAAGTTAGATTCCAGAGCTAAAACCACATTATCTTGCCTTTTTTTTTTTTTTAAGGAATATGTATTACTTTTTTAAAAAACAAATTTTCATTAGTATTTTCACTATTAACAAACACAGCAGGTTACAGCTTGCATGTGAAGTGAAAAAGCACTAGGTTGACTTAAGATGTTTCCCAAGAACTGAACTATTTGCTCTGCCCCTAAAACAGCACCTCCTGTTTTGAAAATGAGAAAATGGAGTTAAAACAGGAGTAAGGCAGTAAATGCACTCTTCAGTTCCAGGTACCTTTTCAGTGGTTTATAAGGGAAGCTCCCATTCCACCACCAATCAAATTCTAGAGCCAAATGATCAATACTGCTTCCAAAGGACACTAATAAGGGATCCACCTCTCCACAACCCCGTAAGGGGGAGCAACAAAGAAAACCTGTTCAAGCCTGAGTAGCAGTTTTGCACAGCTTTGCCTAGAGTTAACAAATATCATTAGCGTTCATACTTCAGTCAAAACATTCAGTTCAACGGTCCTTTTCCCCTTAAAATGCATGCCATTAAATGCTATACTTACAAGGTAAGTTAGCTTCAAGTTCTGCAACCTCTGTTGAAAGAAAAAAAAAATACTGTTATTTATGCAAGCATAAAGCCATTCTTGAAGTCCAAATTGGCAGATTTAATTTAAACCACCCTGTAAATGAAATTTCACTTAAAAATATAATTAAGCTGCACTGGAGGTTTACCTTGAAATTTCTCTTTAGGCCACAGAATTCATTACTAAAAACACTCAGCTGCCCTACAGGCAACACAAATGTATCTATGTTACTGTGATTAGGAGGTTCAGCTCTGCCAAAACTGAAGCACCAGAGCTTCTAATACGCAGAGCAATGGCATTTCAAAAGGTGGCGTTATCCAAACCTCCAAAGTTGTCCACATAAAGCACTAAAACACAGAAAGCCATAACTCTGCAGCCTGCAAAACACAAGAGCAGAAAAACCTCAAGAATTGGGGTGTCAGTCCAATAATAAAAACAAGCACAGGAGGTTCACAGCCTGCATAAGCATTGCCGCTCTCCCGCATCTAACTGCTAACCCTCTTCCACCATCAGCTACGGACTCCCTCAGATTACACACTGTTTTTGTGGAGAAGCCTCCAAGCACAATTACCACGTACTGCACACTTCGAAACTGCTACTGAAACCCTACTTCAGTGGCACTGTCACACTAGATGTTGTCCTGTCTGCAGAAGCTAGCATTAAGAGCACCGAAAGAACCGAAAAAGACAAACGTTCACCTCAAGCACCCAGCACAGCAGCATGCACAGGGAAGCAAAAAAAACTGCATCCATTGCACTACTCCTCCCCTCAAAACCTCTGCACTGTTGAACAAACTCAAGAGCATTAAGATTTTTTGCTCCTGTCCCTGTTGGGTATTTCCCCTCAGAGCACAGTTTGCTATAGATATGCACTCTTGTTCAATTAAGACTTTTTATTTATTGTATTTCCCATGCATAACGCTTAAAAGTTATTCATAAAAGAAAGGAAGTAACCTGATTCAGTTGCATTGCTCCTAAGAATGGAAGTTTGCTTCTAAGCCCCTTCTCTGCCACACTACTTTCTCTGGAAGACCCCCTGCTTTCTCCCTCTTTTGTGTACTTTATTGAAGTCTTACTTTTAACTACTTGTATTTCACAGAAGTATGAATGAGATGTATCAAGATACCTCCCCCCTTTTACTTTCTAGGAAAGCTAACTAACTATATTTTCGCATTTCCTGTAGTCTTTTTTTCCACTTGATTTCTAACTTCGCTTTCTGGTCTGCAAAGACACGGCCCATTTATCTGGGCTAACAACAACATGTAAGAGATTTCAACACCAACTCTCAAAAACAAACTTCTAAAGAAAACTGTAATTCAGTTTAAGATATGGGGAGCAATTTCTTGGCACAGAATCCAAACTGATCTCATCACAATTAAGAGCTCACTAATTTCCCAGAACTTTTCTTGCATCCTCTGCAGCAAGCATGATGCTTATTTGACTCCCACTTCCCACTTGCTTGGCACAGCCCTGGTATGCCTGCATCTGCAGGCTACTATACCAAGAGAGAAAACCCCACCAAACCAGAAGCACTGTGTTTCACACTTACCTGAGAAGTTCACAACTGCACTGTTTAAAATCCCACACTCGGCAGCACTCAAGCAGCCACAGCTGATTTAACCAAAGTTGTGCACTAAAGGCACATGACACTGAAAACTTTTAGCAAAAGTATGCCCCCAAAACAGGACTGTCTTTATAATATACCAAAAATGTAACTTCAGCTATAATCAAGGACTTCATTTTTACTTTCCCTTTCTGGTTAAAAAAAAAAGACAAAAAAAAGACATAACCAACTACTGAAGGCTGCAGCTATTCAAACCCATCGTAGGAGTATTCCCCCACCCCTTTCTCTTTAAACTCACCAGCCTTTCACAGTGGGAGGCACTATCAATCTTCACTAGACAGTAGAGTTTAAGGACCTGGCTCTTATTTTAAGGTGGTGCCTCCTTTCTTTATTGCTTTCTGTGCTTGTGTGTTGTTCAGCTTAATGAATCCTGCCCGCCCTTTGCTTCAATTCTGAGAAAAGGGCAGGCAAGGAAAAGGGAGATACCAAAGGACAGAACATGTTCAAAGCCAGCAATGACCGGGCTGCAGCAGCTCTCCTGAGCCAGAGCCTCACTTCTCTACTGAACCAGGTTCAGTAGGGAATTTACTGATCACCACAGCTCCTTTGAAGCATGAAAAATGTCCTGTAATGCATTCACACTTCTGTGTTTCCCTTTGTCTTGGCACAAGAATGAGCAGGTTTTCATGTGAAGACATGAAAACAAAGGTGCTCACACCCATGAGTATGGAACAGCGTGCTCGAGCTCTTTCTCTGAAGGTGTGCAAACACGTGGGAAGACTACGGTAACTAATCCACAGGAAAGCTTTGTGAACAAAGGCAAGTTCCCCAAAATTAAGGTTTCTAATCAACTCTGCAACAAACCACTGAAACTAAGAAAACAACTTTATAAAAATCAAAAAAGCAGGTAAAGACCTTCTTCAATACTCTAAGCTTTTAAAGTAACATCAAGTAAGGAAACATGTTATTATCAACTGTGCCATATAAACATTGGTGATTAACAATAACTAGCACATTTAATGGGCCAAAGCTACAGTGTTTGTGAGTTTTCTGAATTCTATGACTCTTTGGTAGTGTCAGTCTTGACATCGAAATCACTTTTGTATTTTGCTGCTCAGAAAGCAAACATCTTGACATCATTCAAGCTCCATTAAGATTCTGATTTTTAAGTTAAGTATTTTCTACATAAAGCAATACCACTGGCAAGAATATTCTCCGTAAGAAAATGCCCCTTGTGCAGCCTGCCAACTTATTGGCATGGTTTAACAGATTTGTAAATAAGCAGAATGTAGAAGCAACAATTAGAGCTCCAATGCACTGAACTTCCAAGAGCTCCAAAAGCCTCACTAAATTAAACAAACTTAATCTCACTTTCTGACCTCCTCTTTCAAAAAACTACTGTAACTACAGCTGAACAGTAAAGAAAATCCAATCTGACTGCTTTTCATTATGTTTTGTGGATAATCAGTACCTCTGTCTCAATTCACAGCCAGGCACCTCACCGTTCCTTAAGATGCAAACAACTGGATAACCCAAGTCTCAGGAAATATTGTGTGAAAGCACTCCAGAACTTTCACTGGCTTAGCGGAGGTGCAGAAACACTGCAGACCATCTGAATTCCGCCCGCAGTCAAGAGGGCTGATTGCCAAGAAGCAGCAAACCCGGGAGCACCGCAAGGCCGTGCACCCATGTTGATAAGCCCTCCCAGGTAGGTCCAAAAGGCCGTAGTGTAAGTGCAGACACGTGCCAGAGCTTCTGCAGGGAACAATCTCGGCTGCCGTCAGCCCAGACCCAGACTAGCTCCCGACCAGCCAGTCTGCTGTTCCTGAAACCTTATTTGACCTGGTGCAGGAAGGAGCACACCCAAGCAGCAGGTGTATTTGCGGGGCGCTGCTCTTGACCCAGTATGCACTTGCTTGAACAGCTCCGAATGATATTTTAAACCATAAAAAGAGTAAAAAGGCAAGGGTTAAACTTAAACCTACCACAGCCTTTGGAAGAGTTGAATGCAAACTGATTATGTCTCAGAAACAGAACAGGGGAAACTAAGCCTAACACAAGCAACCAGAGCTATTTATAAATGATTTCACAAACAATAACTCTCCCTACCCATGACAATTCTCAGGACAGAAATAGGAACAGACACTCCTGATGTGTGTACAGGCATATGGTTTATGAGAGACCCACGTGAATGTTATATTCAGTAACGCACAGACTATAATCACGTTGTTCTGCTCGCTCCCTCCCCTTCCCCCCCACCCCAACTCAAAAAGTCAGAATATAGAAGTGCTTTGTTCACTAGCCTTGCCACAAAAAGTCAGGCCATATGCTTCCCACTGGAGTTTCTTTTTAAGTACACAAAACGAAAGCATTATTTCCTCAACTGAAAAAAAACATTCTCATCCACAGCAATACTTACTTCTCTCTGGTTTTGTCCAAAAAGCCTCCCTCTCCTGTTTACACCCTCCATTTAATGTGCATCTTTAAGACTGCTAGAGATTAAGATAAATACCTTGACACTCTTAACAAAACCCCCATTTTCTAAGTATTAATTCTAGCTGTATAATGCTGTTTGCTTCCTCATTTTATCCATCTATCTTTATAGCTTTCCCTACTTAGCTCCTCTGAGCTGTACAACTGCACATACCGGTATTAAAAGTCAAACAAGCTGCCTAATTCTGCCAGTTTCTCAATAGAGTTAAGAGATACATATTTTCCTTCCACTTCCAAATGTTTATTTTAAACAAGACACTATCAAATCACATGCTTCAGCTTCTAGACACTATTAGAAAACTTATTATCCTGACATCAAAAACTAGAAAAAGCCACTGTGGTTGGAAATCTCTTAAGACTGTACTGTATCAATTCATACTTTAGATATGCTGAAAATCAGAGACATAAGAAGTGATGCAATACATTGAACCAGGCGTCCCTTTGTCAGTGAAATCCTAGAAAAAGTCTCAATAATAATTTTTCAAATTAGCTTCAATTCTTGTTGTGTCTTTTGCTTTACATTATCTATCACAGTTAGGCTGCAAGCATTTTAGTGTAAACTACTAGTTTCCTCTAATAAATACAAATTACTCATTCATCAAGCAGCTTTCCACTGTCTTCTTCCACAATAAAGGATTTCATTGGGGGGGGCGCTAAGAAGCATCACTGAAAAGGAAATGCTTTTGTGATTTAAGTTGTGCAATGTGCAGAAGTTAATGCAGCATTTCCAAAACAATGCCTCAAGTAATTTCAAGAGCGTTAATGAAGGAAGGTTTTTATTAATTCTCAAAAAAAAGTATTTTTCCCCCCTCTCAATTTTCCTCACCTGCTATTGTGAGGAGGGGTATTACCATACCTGAAGGTTTAAAGAAAGCAAATATATGGATTCTCCTCATTTTTACTTACAATGCATATTTACCTCACTTTTATGATCAGCTTCCCACTTCCTTCTACAAATGCACACTTGAAACATTTTCCAGTTACATAAATCTGGTTGTAAAACCCACAAATGTTGAAGACAACTAAGGAATAAACCATGCTAACTCATTTTCTTAGATATTAAGTTATTTCAAGCTGTCACTTATAAACAAACTAAGCAGCACTGATAATATAAAACTGAACGATGTTTAGATGCACTATAAAAAAAAGCATTTTGAGGGATAACCTTTGTGATCAAGAAGCGCATACATCGCTGCTAATACTGACATCCTTGCATGTTCTTTAATTCAATTTAGTAGTCACGTTCATTATACAATATTAAACTTAGGAGTACTTTGACTTGTCCTCAACTCCTTTCAAATTTTCAGAAAGGATCTGCCTTTCAAGTTCAGGACTGCATGGCTCAGAGCATTCTGCAGGAGCAGTCATGCGGCCCCTATTCCTAACTTCATTAAGTTCCCCCTTAGAGATGAATTCAACATCAAAAATTGCCTCTGCAGCACACAACAAACTGAAAACTGCTAAAGTAAGTGTACTGCTTGATCATTTTGAGTACTACGTCTACAGAATTCGGGCCTTACTCTCCAACTGAGCCTATTGAAAATCCAGTGAAAACAGAGATGCAAGAACAAGTCACCCTGAAATTTTAACAAAGTTGTGCTTTATTAAAGCCTCTCTCCCTGCCAGAGAGGCAGCAAAGTCCCTTCAAGCACCATTTCTGTCTGGCTCCTCCTCCCCACATCAGTATTTGCTTTCTGCCTTCTCCAGTTGTTCACATTTCCTCCCTTTGATTTGTCTTGAAACACGTTAGTCACTGCTTGGTCTCTCTCCAGTCCACTCCTCCTTGGCCAGAAAGACCCTCTCCAAAAACTGTCAGTCTGAATTACTAGTCCTCGCCCTCCCACTCCCTCAGACACTTCTGCCCTCAGCGACTTCTAAGTGGTGGATGTTTTCCTGAGACTTCTCAGGGTTTCAGAGCAGAATTACCACCGTGCTCCTTGGCCCAGATATATGTGCCCTGCTAACCTCCAAAATGTGCTCCACTAGTTGCTGAGACAATCAGCAGGGGACAGGCTGCTACCAAATCCTGTTTAGCAGCCATGACTTTAACACTCCAGAGGAAAAACAGCTGGAAGAGAATATCCAGCTGGCTCTGAGTTATTTCCCTACCTAAAACTTCAGGGATAGAGGTTTTTCCTTTCATAATATGTCCATGAAATAACCCAACAAAACAGTGCCTGAGCCTTGATTGGTAACTGAATATATACCAATATTGGACGTGTAAGCAATCAAAGGCACAGCTTAGAAAAACTAATAAAGGGCACCAGTATTTTAATAGTAACTTTTTGCATCGAAGTGGGAATAAAGCCTGTTTAACTTGCACCTATCACTAAAGCCAAGGACAGCACCTGACAACGCTCAGCTCACAGCTTCCATACTTCCAGTTTTAGTAAAAGTATTTCAAATGCCAACTTTGAATTTTCTTCTCATCCATACGGTGCAAATAGCTAACATCATACCTAAATTATCACTTTTTCCCCCCCTACTTCAAGGCAATATCAGTTAGCGGACATATGTAGTTGGTCTATGCCAACTTTTTAAAATCTTGTAAGCATCATCTACACTTACCAGTGGCTGGGGTCACAGCTATCCACCCCATAATCAAAATGTCATTGATCTATTTACCAGTCAGTGTACACAACACATTTGAGGACTGCAGGGTTATCAGCATGACGACACATCCTTCAAAGAGATCCTATAATGCCTCCCTGGACAGGACTCTATCAACAAAAACAAGGCTGTCTTTAATTTGCCTCCAGATAAAAAACAGACACTGTCTGTGTCTGGCAATACCTCTAGTAAAACTGGCAGACATCTGTCTGCAGAATTTATGAGACTGTCACCAATTTACCGTGCATGAGGAATAGGAGATTATCTCTCCAGCACATCATCATCATCACCACTCGATCAGGCGAACAGCTATCTGACTGTGGTTCATACACTATCACCAGCTCTCAGGGTCAGGTGGGATTTAGGGTACTATGCCAAAAATCACCCTCAGATAAACTTCCAGGACAGCACACCATGTGTCTAAACTGCTGTGGGGGATACTGCACAGACCAGCTGCCCACTGTTCTCCTATTGACTCAGAAGCTATAGACTTATTTGAGGCCAAAAAGGATTCAGATGTACTACAGAAAGAGCATAGCTATCACTGAGCTTTCTAATGTATGTGACCGCGGTCCCTTATTCTTTCAACTCAGAGGCTTTACACAGTAGAATAAAACCACCACCACTAACACCATTAAGAGTACAACTGAACCAGCACTAACCTCAACACAACTGCTGGGGCAAACAAGAACAGAACATGCCGGGCCTTTTCACATCTCCTCCTCCTCCTCCTTCCTTACTGATAGCCAGCATTTCTTTTCTTTTTTGTAGAACAGATTATTTTTTAATTCACAGTTGCCAGGAGACTGACCTGATTGAGCCTTTCACTCATTCTGCATCTGTCATCTGTTTGGTAACTCCAGTCTAAACAAACATCAGTAACAACTTCTACTTACAACTATTCTTACGGGCTCCCACCAACTTTGTTTCAAGTCTAATACAACAGCCTATTACAGTTTCATACCATCAAGCAGTAAACGGGATCTTCACTGTATGCACACCTTCAGCAGGCAGTTCTTTACTCCCTATCACACTCATTCCTGCAGATCTAGACAACGTGACCTAAAAAAGCCTGTCAACATCAGAAGACCATCTTCACTCAGGCTCTCAACATTGTAGATGCTGCTTCAGCTGATCTAGCTTTAAGAGCTAGAGCACATTCTAGAAACTTTTGTAATTGAATGGTCTACATTTACTTTGAAGTGTAGCTTAAAAGAGAGTATCCCCAACAAGTCTTTTCCAGACTAACTACTAGATTTTCACCTCACTTTCAGTGTAGTTAGACCAAAGTAATCCACTCCAACTGTCAGTTCCCCTTTTGGTCTAGAAACCATTCTAACCAGACTGACAGCCACTCCCACAACTCTTTTTGGAGAGCCACGTGATACAACCTTCACACACAATGAGATCACAATCCAACACTCACACTTGTCAGAAGGATGCCGGCAGTGACCTGCTTTTAACATTTGTTAGTTTGGGACTCAACTCGTTCAATACTTAGTCTCTGCTGGCTTGCTAATGGTAGCCGTAGCAATTACAATGTCAATACTAATTTTCTATAGCTTACATTCTTTTCTTCCCCTGCAGACATAGGTAAGGTTTTAGTCATAAAAGTGAAAAACACGATTACTCGAAGGGTACAGTAAAATTTCTTATGGCACATCATGCTATACCAGGCATTGTACTTGAAGTGTATTTATATTACACTGCTATTTTCCCTGTACCAAGTCTACACTTGTAGGTTAATAAAAATCTCGGATTATATATATTTAGTAATTTGGCTTTGTAGCTTAGCCTGGTTAAAGAGCTTATTTCTCCTGCCTGATAACTTTCCTCTCAGAATTGGAGTTAACTGAGGATTTCCAAACTGGAAGTCTAAAGCAAGCTCTTTGCAAGAGTTATCACATCAGCATTTAAAGAGAATTAAAACTCCCTGTCCTTAGAACAATGCAAAGAGAGAAAATTGTGACCATAACGTTCCTACAGTCTAGCTGAGGTGCTTCCCAGTGCACTGAGGCAGCAGCATTGCAGTGGAACCTTGCTCCAGGATACAGTTATATGGCAGAATCTACCCTAATTCAAAAAAGCCATATGTAACACTATGGTTAAGTAATATCATTCAGGCAAATATACCAGCATCAATCTCAAGCCATTCTCAAATCAGACCAGGAAATGACCACACTTCATTTGACCGGCATGAATCCTAACGGTGACAGCTTACACATCAACAGCACTATATTCACTATTGATCATTTTTAGCAGAAACATCAACTACATATTCCTTGCCACTAGATCAAGCTGCACAGCTCGAGCACTAAAACACTCAACTATTACCAGAGGGAGTAAACCTGAGCTTAAGCCCACAGTAACTGAGAAGTGTCAGCGTGTATAGATTTATAAATATAAGATTATCTATGCTACAGAAAAAATGAAAAGCAAGAAAAAGCTGTCCCCAGTTTTACTATAAAATAGTTTAATTATTTTCTCACAAACTACCTCATTTACCCAGAACTGCCACAAAGTAGAAGTTGGGGTTTTTTTTCCCCACTAATGGCAAGCCAGCTAGTAACAACCTACAGCAGCCTTCCTAGAACAGACCATATCATACTACAAAAAAAATGAGTGGGTTTTTTTATTCACTACTTCATACTGAACTTCAAATGACTCCAGGCCTATGAAAAATATAGCTTTGCATTGCTTTTTTAAGCTTTTTAAAGTCTACTGCCTCTGATCTATACCATTAAAGACCACCAGATCACTGATGTTACTTTTAGGACTTTCTTTCCTGTCACAGACAGTTATGGTTTTGCTCAAAAAATACCTTCCTATCAAGTCAATTCTGATACTCTCCTATATATTCAGTGACAGTTATGTGACAGTTTTGTATCATAATGTTTTAACTGATGACACAGTTCCCAGTGATGGATTAACCTTTCAGCAGAGTAAGGAGAAGGCTTTTTGTATTTTGCATTATTCAATGAAAATAAGTGTCCTACAGGCAAAGAGCTATGGGAGATGCGACGTATGCCAATATATACCCTATGGTATAAATCCTTAGGTAAGGCACAAGCAATTTTAAAAATACTTCTGGAAACCATTTTATGTGCAATTTAGTATTGTTTACCGGCAACACACCTGCAAACTGTAAGTCCCAAAATATTTTAATATAAGTTCCTTTCACCTTTAACGAGTAATTTATCTCGAACAGACACCCTCCGAGTTGAATCAGAAGCTGGATTAGATGCACGGGGTCCTCTGACACCATCATCCCGCTTCAACTTGCTTGCCAGAGTTAGCATTACTGCTGTCTTCACTCTAGAACACAATATTAGAACAAAGTCAATTACCAGAACTAAATCACTAGGGCAAGGTAGTACAAAACCAAGTTACAGTCAGTGCCTTATTCAACAACTATCATCATATTCTTAGCAGTCAAACAAAGAATATGACACACACAGTTAACATGACTGCGATTAAAGATGAGGATGGCCTAGAGTACTTGAAGAATGCGAGTTTGTTTCAGATGTGAATACTGAGAGAGTTACAGTATATTAGGCCAAGAGGAAGTTCAGTTTTGCTGGAGAAAGGTCAGATCTTCATCGTTGTTTACAATCCAGTTTCACTGCACCATCTACCACAGTATACCACTGCTTGACATCGCTCCTTTGAAAGAATTGGTGTGAAAATAACCCTGCCAGATTCCTGGCCAGACAACCTGCTACGACCATTCTCATCCACACTTCAAGTGACAATATTCAGAGCTATTTTTCATCTGGTCAAGGAAAAGGCGGGGGGGTGGGGGTGGGGAATATGTTACTGGAACAATTCTCTAACACTAGGAAGTGAGCTTTCAGTCAGCTACCAGGAAAGGAAATGGACTTAAACTGCAAATAGTGCAATTATCTATGCAGCTGCACAACAGTAACTCTGCACAGTGCGAAGCAACAGTGGAGAAAGTTACACATGGAGATTTGATAACTGAAATGAAGAGATTTTTTGCTGTGTCAGTCCTCCACTACAAAAGATAACTGCACTGATAAATAAATTACAGTAAAAGGTAGACAGAATGTCAAAGTCACAAAACCAAAACATTCGGTCTGTCGTGGCTTAATACATTTTTACACTACTCCTAGTTGAAGGCAACTCATTCTTCTTAATAGCTGGGCCAAAGCCAACATAATGCTGACAAAATCCATACCCTTTAGTCCCCACCACCAGTAAAATGGTAGAAGAAACATTTATCCTTTAGTCATATGAGTTAATTAAACAAAATAAAGGAAAAAAAGTAGGAAGTCAGAATATAGTCTTTACACTAGCTAGCTTGCATAGACCACCAGACAGGTATGATGCAGCAGTTAGCAAGACATGAAACAGATGCTCAGGTAACATCAGCTCTCATAGTATAAAATGGAGAATCAGACGAGATACTAATAAGGCAAGTGATAAAGTCCAGTAAACCACTGAGATGAAGACAATCACACTATAAAATGACAAGACTTGATAGAAGATTTATCTCTGTCAGCTTCAGCAATATGTGTCTCAATGTTTCCTTCCTTCTTGTAAGCAAGCCCTGAAGTGAAGTTTAACAGGTCCATTGCAACAGCAGGTACTTCACTTGTTCATTTCCTTTGTTCTTGCCCCAGAGAAAACAGGAGATAAAGCCTCTGGCCTGCCAATCTAGTCACTATATCTGTAAGACAGCCCTATTGCTTTCTCAAGGTTGTGAGAAAGCTGACAGCTTTATACCAAACATCAAGCCAACACCAAAACACCAATGAAGGGGCAAGAAGGAGAAATGAAACAACTGACATGACACTTGGATGTTGAGAAAAACACAACAGATAAGCGAGTAACAAGGTTTAAAAAAAAGGAAAGCATATATTTCACAATGGTACCTAACAGGATGAAATTCTGGCAAGATCTACAAGAAGGTCAAGTTCTCTGAAGTTGACAAGTATGCATGTTAGCATCAAGATCCAGATTTTTTTAAAAAAAGAAAAAGTAAAATTCAGGGCAAATGTAAATCCCGCTTGCTCAACTGAAACATTCAGTAGTTTTTTTTCTCCCACTACCCCAGAGAAAGAAAGAATAAGCGGACAAAACAGTCCTTTTTTCCTTAGAGAAAAGAAAGACATCAGCTGGTTTAAAAACATAAATAAATACATAAGGAGGAAGGGAGTAGGGGAGTCTGGGAAGTAATGACACAGGGTCCTAAAAGAAAAAACAAAACAAAACAAAACAAAAAAACCTGCAGGCAACCCCTCCCCCCCCAAAACCCTTTTAGGTGCCAAGTCCAAATGAAATCAACTTCAATGGGAATTAAATGCATAAATACCTTTATAGAACTGTTTCCTCACTGCTTGTTCTAAAAAACTAGGAAACCGAAGAGGAGTGTGACCAGTGGGGAAACGAGGTGATTCGCTCCAGCTATACCCAGATTTCATCAAGGGAGCACCGCGAGGAAGCACCCAAAACTTGCCAACCGCATGGGGCAAGCAAGGCTGTACCGCTGCGCGACACGGCGGAGACAGGGGAGGGAAGGGTGCTGTGCTTATTTATAGGGAAGCGCAAGAGAGCCCCGGGATTTCGCCGGCTCCCTTGGGAGCGGAGGCAGCGCGGGGCCGCCCTGCGGGAGGGTGCCCGCTCCCTGCGCCGCCGCCGCCGCCGCCGCTACCGGGAAGCCCCTCCGCAGGGGGCAGGGAGGATCGCTGGGCTCCTGCGCAGGGGGTACGACCCTGCTGGGCCAGGGAGTAGTTCCGGGGGGCCAGCGGGCCCCCCCCCCCGCTGTCGCCGGGGCCCCGAGGCCTGGCGGGCCAGGGCTGCCCCGGGAGATGTGGGGGCACCGGGTGGGGGAGGGAAGGGGCCGGGCCTGAGGCGGGGCGGGAGGGGCCGGGCCTGAGCTGAGGGGGCTAGCCCCGGCCCAGGGTGGGGGGAGAGGGGGCGGCCCGCACTTACCTGAGCGCGGCGGCGTCAGGGCCCGGCTCCCACGGCCAACACCATCCCCGGGGCTGGCCCGGGGCAGGGGGCGGCGGCGCGGCTCCTCCCTCCCTCCCTCGGCGGCGGCGCCGGAAGTGGGCAGCGCCGGGGGCGGGGCCGCAGCCGCCGCGGGGCGCGCGCCCGTCAACAACAGCTTTGTCGGCAGCGCGCGGCGATCTCGCGAGAGTTTGGGGGGGGTGCGTGCCCCTGTCGAGTTCTCGCGAGAGTTGCCGGTGGGGAGGGCGTTCGCCCCCGGCAGGGCGGCGCCATCTTGGGGCGCAGCGGCGGGCGGGCGGCGGCGGTGCGGCTCTGCCAGCCGAGCGGGCTGGCGGGTCCCGGCCCCGCGCCTCCTGGGCGAGGGCTCTCGCTGCGCCTGAGGAAAATCGGCCCCCTGCCAGCGGGAAGGGCCAAGCCCCGGCCCAGAGCGCGGCCTTCCCACACCACCGGTGTCGTCTTCTTACGTCCCCTTGCAGGGCTGCAAAGTGCGGTTTGATTCGGCTGCAGTGTTAATTACATTGAGTCACCAGGGAGATGTGATAAATGGCTGCGTCACGAGAGGGGAAAAACCAACAATGATCAGCATGATTTCAGAAGGGGAGCTAAACATCTGGCTTGCTGTAGCCTTTGCACTAGTGCCTGCTTAAATTAATTCACGTAAGCTGTACATGTTAGCACCAGATGAGTGGAAGCAATGGTCAATCAGTGTAATGAGTGTAAAAAACTGGCAAGGGTGCATTTAATATTGGAGAGTAAATGACTGATACCGTGACTCTAGACTAACGACCAGTTGAATCTTCAGAAACTCCTTCACAATCAGATTAGATCAGACCCTCAATCTGTAAGACTTAAATATGTGCATAACTTTTAACGAGGTCTTCCATGCATTAGCTTCCAATGAATAAGGGAACTGAAGTGAAGCCGTTAGAGAAGCGTCCAGGTTAGAAGGTTTTATAAAGTAAAGCTAGAGACCAGACACAAGGCAAGTTTGGTAGACAGCTATTGAAATACAGCATCCTGAACATTCACTGAAATGATACTGCTTCCCCTTCACCACAAGATGACTGGAATTTATCTTAGTCAAACCTAGTTAAACCAGTGCAGAACTGCAACTCGGAGGCCTTAAACTGCCTTAACCCTTTCACAAGCTTAATGCGAAAGACGAGCACCCAGCGGAATTGACTGAAAAACATTTGCCTTTTCCACAGTTCTTTTTAGTAACAGCCTGTCCACTGCCAATTGGACAGTGAACGCTTTGGTTTTCAGCTGGAAAAAACTAACCAAAAGGTGAAGGGAAAAAAAAAAGTGTGTGTTGAGAAAAACCTGCTTTCCACTCTTTGGCTTCAGCAGGGTAGAAGGCAAGAGGGGAATTAAAAAATGAACCCAACAGGTGTATATATGCCACCAACGGCTAGAAACGGCGAACATGACAGTCCTCCTTTTCGTACTCTGGCTCCGTGGCTACACCACACAGATGCACCAGCTGGGATGTTTAAAAATTGCCAACTTTAAGAAGAAAATAATCTCAAAAATTATCCAAAACACTAAATCCTAGGGCTTTTTTTTCTGATTACAGATTAATCCAAGTGCAGATTGATCCAAAATGAGCACATCAGCTAGCTGTAGAGATGCAGGAGACAGCCAGGACCCTGACAGGCCACCTCACACCAGTGAGTACGTCTGTTCAGACCTCGCCGCCTGCCTCCTCCCTGGCTGTGCCACAGCAGCGGGTCCCTCCTCCTTTGCCAGGTGGATGGGGACTGTGTTTGTGAGTGACACAGACACCAAGTGTCTTAGAAAAGCATCTGTGTGATTCTGCTTCCAGATTCTCATGCTGGTGCAGCTAGGAACCGACAAGATGGCCTGAGGATGGCTGTACTTCCCACAGCAATAAGATGAAGCTGTTTCACACCTGCAGCAGACTATGGACCCTACAATACAATTTCATGATCCTGTCATAAAGCCTACTGGGGCATAGCAGGGCAAACAAAGGTTGCAAAGTCAACCTCAGCAATGGTATTTCCCAGCTCACTTGCCTTTTAATAGCAACACCCTGGAAATACAGCTTTGAATATTCAAGATACTGATGTATCTTCTGCTGATATTTTTTTCTCTCCTGAAGGGTATTGCCCACTACCGAAGTCCAAGTCAGTAAGCAGGCCAGAGTCACAACAGCATTATTATTAGTTAGGCTTAAAATGCTCTACCTTAATAAGCAGCTTAGCGGCTCTTTAGAAAAGTCAAGAAACCTGCTTCTGTTTTACCTTCAGATATTGCCAGCTGCCCTTCCTTTTTTTGCGGTGCAGTAGTTCAGTTAATATCTGGTCACTGTGACCTGTGCTGGGATTAATAAAATGTTTTTATGAGCCAATTCATAAAGCTGCTGTCAACAAACTGCCACCTCCTCTAAAGACTAATCAAAGCTGAGCCAATGCTGTCCAGCACAGGCTGTAATGATGTCAGGACTCCTTGCACCCTCTGCCAGTTCCTGTTATTAGTGATGAGCAAAATTCAGCATCCGATGTTCGGTGACCTTCTGGAAGTACTTAACAATATCAGTTTACAGCGGCCTGAAGAAAAGTCTTTGAAAATCAGATTAATCTAAACCCACAGCCCAGTTATTCTTTTTCTTCAGACAGTGTTGTTGTAAGTCTAGACAGTGAGACAGCAGTGCTGTTTACTGGAAGCAAGAGTCTCCTATTTTTACTGTGATCCCTCTCTACCCACACAACATCTACTCTGGGAAAAATGAAGCGAACGTGTTGTATATACCCAAAATATGTACCATAAGGGATACATGGCGCATGCGCACACTTCCCACTGCCACGTGTTCTCAACTCAAAATGCTTTTATTTTGTGTTTGACAAGATGTTTTTCTCATTCTCTCACCTTTTATCCCTTTTGGCTTCAGGAGTGTAGCGTAAGCTACTCCTGAAGCTGATCTCTCAGGAGACCAGGGTCTTGAGAAATACTGTGTGCTTACAGAGAACCTTGATTTTTCACAAGTACCAGCTGATCTGGGGCAAATTCAAATTGCTCCACTGAAAACTTTCCTGGTGGATGCCCCAAATCAGGCACTACACTGCATGTTCGAGGCATCAAACCAAGATATTTCCAAAGGTGCTGCTGAAGAGGTGAGAGTCTCAAGGGTTCAGCACCCAAGGAAATAACCACTGGTGAGAGTAGTTTATAAAGTAATTTCATAATGTTATATCTATACCTCTGTATCAGTACTTAAAAACACTAATGACTGGTTGAAAATCGTTAATAGCTAAAACCCACTTTCAGTTGATGCATACATGATGGAGTATTTTGTTTTCCCATCACTGTGTCTGTGACCTGTCAAGTATTTCATATAGCAAGAATCTGAGCAGTTGCAGACATCACCTGGTGCAGCAAACAAAACCAAGATTTCTCTTCTGTTGGATTTCAGGCAATTACCCAGCCATTTTCCATTACTCAGTTGTGACTGTTTTTAAAGCTAAAGAAGATGAAACAAGCATCTTGCATTTAAACTATACCACCATTTAAAGAGTATTTGTGTCATCTTCTGTCCTTTTCTCATGCTTTTATTTAACACATAACGTCTCTCTGCTGGGGGTGAAGTAGAGGACATCTGCTTTGTGTTTAAGTATCAGCTCCTGCCTTAATGAGCAATTGTGGAAGTTCTCATATTGTCAGGAACAAAGAGAACCAACCAGTATCTTAACTACCTCATGGGTTCTCTAAACACAGCTTTTCTGTGCTCTTACTTTAAAAACCTTAGCTCTATATCCAGACGCATTCCATCTGCTGAAAAACAAAGCAGAAGTCCCTGCTGCTCACTGTTCGGTCCCAGAGTTTGCGATCTCCAAAGAGATGCTAGTTCTGTGTTTCTACTCAAGCGCTCAGCAAGCTCGGACAGCTGGGATCACACACTTTGCCTACAGAAAAGCAAGAGAGTAGACCTTAATGGAGCAGGCCATACGGTTTTAGGCCTTAAAACAGGGGCAGGTTAAGGATGTATCTGGTTTTTAAGACTCTTTTTAGATAAGGGATCTGATTTTAAGTACAAGGTTAAAAGCAATGTGGTATCGCACAATTTGCAGTGTTTAAACAGTGAAGGAAGCCAATGAGCAAGCAGGACATTCTGGTCTGGCAGAAAATGTGCTCACTAATAGTCTTAGCTTTCCACCACCTTGTTTACTTCCTTGAGTTTAGCCTGTGTTGACTTTCTCCCCTCCCTCTCTTAAATAAGAGCATTCTGCTTTTAGACTGAAATCATTAGACACTGACCTGTCACACCAGACCTGAAACTGGCTTTGGCGTATCAGAAGGAAGAGGATGTTGTACCACAGTAACTATAGCAATGGCGCTTGCAGTAACACAGCTGCTAGTTCATATCCACATAGCCAAGAAAAAGTAAATATCACTGATGTGAGGCACGTGAGATCGTTGCCACGTGTAACACTTTGCCTCCGCCTCCTGCACACTTCAACCCGCATCTGCTGCAAGCCATTTGGAAGAAGAGCAGATCGCTGTAATTTCATTGTGGTCGTGATGGCAATATCGGAGCATTTTTTCCACACACAGCTTTATTAAAGTCATATGAAAAGGGGATCTCAAGAGCTCTTGCAGTAACAACTGGCTTCCCATTAGTCAATAATTGTGCATCACTGTGGACAGTTATAAGCAGAGCACCAAAGGAGAAACATGCCAAGAGAAGAGCATAACAGCCCCATGGGCTGCATCTCATGAGGATTACCAAGCAGCTGAGATTTGATGTATACTTTATAACAAACAATCACACAACCCTCTGATTAAAATCAGTGTACATGTTTGGCTGCTGATACCTATCAGAGACTGCATTGACCAGGGATTCAGCTGCTGCTTCCCATGGGCACTGCTAAAACCAGAGAACAAAACACCAGAGAAATGCTCAGAATCAGATTAGAAAGCCAGGGTTTGCCTGCAGGTCTGGGGGGGGGGGGGGGGGGGAGGAAGCCAAAAGCCTCACACTGATTTTGTTTGTTTTTTTGAAGGCTTGGGTTTCTTGTCTAGACAGTCCTAATCTTGACTTTTTTCTTGGACAGAGTAATCCTCTCTCCATCTCCTGAAACATAGTCTGCCTGCAGGACTTCACATTCATGGCGGTCACAGCCCCCAGTGACAACCTGGACCTTGGAGCTGGGGTTAAACTACTGCAGAGCCAGCCCAGCACCATGAGAGGGTGTTACATTTTCAGCTTTTGGCTTGCTTGATGGTTAACCCAGAACCCTTTTTGTCCTTTAAAAAGAGATTCTGGGTTTTTTTTAGCAGGGCATGCCTGCCCCTGTCTGTGAAGCAGACCTTAAGGTTTTTAGTCCATCCCCTAATCTGTTACCCATAAACATCCTAAAGGCCCATATCTACGTGCCAACATGGTGTGACACATTGCCTATTCAGTTTGGATGGTCAAAACAGGTGACCGACAGCGCTGCAGTCTATTGAGATGACAGTAACCAAGGCAAGTTTTAGGCCACATTTTGCAGGGATGGAAAGCCAAGCAGTTTGAGACTACAGGCATACCTGGTAGCACTGGTGTGCAGTCAGGGTGCTTGGGATTAACTCTGACTCTCTTGCACCTACAAAGCTACACTACAACAGCCAGTGATCTGGGAAGCCCTCAGCTTGTCAGCTTTTAGGGAGAGAAACAGCCTTTAGAAATTTAAGGAGCAATGGACAGCACAGGGACTGAGAGCTCCTTCGCTCCAATGGGTTGTGGACCTCTCTTTCGCTACGTAAAGTGATTCCTTGTGGAAATTGCACCTGAAGCAGCATCAAGAAAGCACAGTCGTGGTCCTCCACCCCAACCCAGACACATCCTCCTGGACAAGAGACCATGGAGCAAACAAGGAACCTGGAATGACTTGGAGAAGTATTTATGAAACATCTGAACTTTTCTCCTTCATCTTTTTTAATTCCAGCATTTAGGGATGGGACCATTATCTTGGACGTGTGAAGGCCAATGCCTTTTCTCAGAGCTTTCCCATAAGCCAGCTGGAATTCCCTTATTACTTTGGCAGCTCACAGTTATACTCTAGCAGATGCAAGAGGCACCAAACCTGAGCCTTTGGTGCGGGCATTTAAATTACTACATTTTCCTAACACGCCTTCTCCCATTTCTGGCATGTTTAGCATAAATCTCAGCCTGGTTTGTAAATCTACAGTTTTTCCTTCTCAAAGGCTATTACATTTATCTGTCACATCTATCAGTGCTGTGCCCAAAGATTTCAGGCTTTTACCTGAAGCACCTGGGGACAGAGGGGTCTGTGCAGTGGAAGGAGTGATAGTGCACAAAGAACCACGCAGGCCTGCCACCCCTTCCCTAGCAGTCTTGGGGCAGAAAGGAGCAGCTTTCTGAGGAGAACATCGAAAACAAACAGATTTCTTTAATAAAAAAGAAAATGAAGAATACCCTGGGGCAGGGGCATCTTCCCTGGAGCCAGAAAGCTGTCCCGGCCCGGTCCGCAAGCACTTCTGTCAGAGCATGAGTGCAAAGGGAGAGTCAGGGGATGGGGGTTGCTGGGGGAAATTCTCCGGAAACGGAGAAATGGTTCAATCGTGGCTACAAAGGTGACAGCCAAAATGAGACTTCTGGAGTGCAGAGGAAGCAAATCATTACTAATTGAGGCAGCAGTTTGGAGTCCCAGGAGCCTTCAGCAGCTATCTTTTGGCCTGTTCCTCTAGTCCAAAGTCCATTTTTTTGCAGTAAAATGAGTAACCCATCTGCCACTCATACATGTGCAGCTGAAGTAATCTGCAGTTCAAAGTGAAGGTTATTTTTCAAATAACCTTTTTTGTCAAAGCAAATCAAAAGCAGGCAGATCTTACTGAACACTCTCTCCCTGGATGGCAACATAGGAACATCACAAAATGATTCCCAGTATGATTGCTGATAGACAGGAATTATTATTTTGAATTACAAACAGCACCAAAAGGGAGGAGAAATTACAACATCAACAGCAGCAGTATCTAGTGTATTTCAAAGCAGTAAGTTCCCACAACACAAGCAGCAACTTCTTTTCCCTATTTCTCAGAGTGCCAAGCATCCCCAACAAATGTTTCTGCTAACAGGTGAGAGCACATTTATTCCTTATGTATTATCAACCTGCATTCCAGTCAGAGGGTTTGGAGCAGAAATTTATGACCCAGGAGCATATATATTGATATCCATCAATAAAACTCAGCTGTCAGTTTTCTTGATTTGCCTGCAGAAACGTCATCTGCAACATGTTAGGCAACGCTCCCTGCAAAGCTGAAGAGTTTTTGCCACTCGGGACCAGTGTAAAGCAGGCTGAACTGAAGAATTCCCAAACTCCACTGTCTTTTCTGTAATTTGGTAAACATTTCCCCTGATTATTCCATAGACGTACAAAACTCTGTATATACATGAAATAAAAACAATGCTACCAAAATAAAACTTCATTGCATAAACAGTTCTTGGAGGGAGAAAATGAAACGTATCTCACCAGTACATCTTGGCCATGTCGCTCATCGCCCAACCAGGATATTTAGATAATGTTGAAAGTGGCACAAAAACCTCAGCAGAAAAGAGCAGCAATCAGGTAGTTTGTTACTGCCTTACCTTAGCCAGACATCTGCCAAATCCCACAGGACCTTATCCTGTTTTATTTACATCCTGTGGGATGCCAGGAGATCTCTGAAGCCAGCGGAGGTGCCCAGGCTTGAGGCAACGAGAGCAGAGATTTAATGCAAACAAGATCTTGACGCCTTCTGCCCATCGGTCGCTAGAGGGGAGCCACAATCACCACTGCCACAAGGTGTTTTGTGCTCTTCAGCCACAGACCTGTCTTCTCACGATGGCCTTTATGTTTTGCCCTCCAACAGTTCAGTCTCTTCCACACCACCAGTATTTTTCCCATGATGCTACAGATCACAAACAAGCAGCTGGCTCAGGGCGACCTTTCCAGGAGTTGCAGCCTTGCCCTCATCCTCCTTTTCCAACCGCTTGGTCTACCTCAATTCTTTCCCAATCATTTTCCAGCAGAGCTTGGCACAGAAAGCTCCCCTCCATCACAGGTTAAACATGCATCTGTCTACCCACCCCTTTGTGTTTCTTTCCAGTAAATTTTGCCCTTGGGCAGAGATCAGAGTCTGCATGGGAACTACAGTAGGTGCCTCCCAAGTGCCGGGGCCGTACGGAGTCACAGCAAAACCAAGGCTTTCTGCCTGTCCTGCTGTTTCTGTGTCCGAACTAAAACCAGCACAGGGAAGAGCACACCTCTCCCCTTTTCCCTGGGGAGGCTGGGAAACTGCCATTAACAGCCCTCTGTGTTCACAAGCCAAGCACTAGGCCATACTCGGAAAGGCTCCAACTCCCTCACATTGCCCTCCCAGCACCCCTCATCTGATCCTGCAGGGAAAGCTAAAGCACTTCTTGCCCACAGGTGAGCACCATCAAGGAGGAACAGAGGGGCTCATCCTGAGCTACAAAAAGCTGGCAGGGGCCTTAGGCTAATGCTGGCCAGCTGAGGCACTTGCAGCTCCATCCCCGTCCCTGTCCCCATCAGCTCCACTCCCAGCACCCCGAGGAGCCTGGCCCCCCTGTCAGCAAAGCCTGGCCCATCTGGCACAGGAACAAAAAGTCTCCCCAGCCTTCATTTGCAGTGAACTTGCTTTGCGTGGGAGATACCAGAAGGTTAACCCACCAAAGGCAGCTGTGCAGGGGAGCAGGGAAGGTATTGGCACATCTTTGATTTCCTGCCCTTACAGGACATGCAAAGCAAGGAGCACCGTGAGAGACATGATGCCTTGTGAACCCGGCAGAGAGATAAAGAGGGAGTGCTGTTTCCCAGGAGTGATTTCTGCCCTCACCTTCTGCTCAGGAGAGCCGTGCTGCAACCCTGCTGCTGCTCAGGGAATAGAGCTAATTTCCTTCCCTGGAGGTGGATACCCGACAGCCCTGCACCTTCCTCCTGGGCACCCACAGCAGCATCACATATCATTTTGTGGCAGCGGCATTTTGCAATGACTTGGTAGATACCTTAATGAGGGTGGGATAATCTAAATATATCTGTTTTGCAGGATGAATAAACACCTTCTGCCCTCATGAGTCTTTCACCTCGAGATCCATGTATCATTTGGCTATTGCAGTGTAGCGCTTTTGGCCAGATATGTTTTAAAAACAACCTCCCTGCATGGATGTTGACTATACGCAGGCGCCGTGGAGAGGGATTTCTTGCAAGGCTTCAAAACTGAGGGGTGAAACTGCGAGCAGTGTCAGACGGGGTTGCTGGGGCAGACCCCTCTGAAGCAGGCACTGATGGCATCTGCCTTTTCCTGGGAGCATGTGGCCAGACAGGCAAAGTATTGCTGCAGCCTGTTTTTTGAGAGATGAGCTGTGCCTCGTTTTAACCGAAAGCAGGAGCCAATGTGCAATACCAGACCCACCGCTGGGGCTTTGCCTGCCCAGCCATTGTTGGCCCTATGACATTTCCCTCCTGATGGCTTTTCATCACCTTGGGTGTAGCTCCTGGCATTAGGTGGCAGCAGATGGGTAGCACCTGGGGCATGGCCAGATGATAAAGTCTATTAAAGCTCCCCAAAGAGCCCAGCGTCTGGTCGCTGGCTTCTCTGTGTCCCGGCAAAGCCGCTCCACATAGCGCAGAAATGCCTCTTGCCCAGGGTTTCTGGTTTTGGGGTGGCATGCATTCGCGTGCTTGCAGCAGGACAGGCTTCCCTCTCCCCTCCGGGTGTGCTTTCCTCACCCTTTGAAGTCGATACAGCCCAAGCGTGCTGGTGTCTGCTTGAAGGCGCGTGCTTGGGGCTGTCCCGAGCAACCAGGGCCCATCACTCCGGCAGAAGCAGGTTAAGGCCAGTTGCAAAAGAAAACAGCATTTCCCCACTTTTGTGCCTTAGTATGAAGCATGGTTTGGAGAGGAAGAAGGGGAAAGAAAGCTTTTTTCTCCTCCCCATCAGCAATAAAATTTCATTTTGACAGCATCCTTGCAAAGCCTGAGCAGGACGAGCGGGCGGTACCTGGGATGCGCTGCGTGACAAGCGTTTGTGCCTCACATTCCCGGCTGTCTCTTTGCGGGAAGCTGTGGCCATGCTGCGGCTCGGCCGCTGGCAGCTCAGCCCCCAACCCTGCAACCTAAAAGCAGCAACCTTAAAATTACCCCAGCCTGAAGCGCCCAACAGCTCCCCTGCGCTCCTCTCCTTCCTGCCACCAAAACCTGCGCCTTTTGGGTCCCCAGGCCTTGGGTGGGCCCTGGGTTCAGGAGATTGCTGACCCCAGGTGTGGCCATCACACGTACATGTGGCCGCTCTTGCCAGCTCCCCTCCCCTGGTGACCTGTCTCCAACAAAACTTCTCCCTGACCTGAGAATATAGAGATTGAATGAGGTTTGGGTCTGCTCACGGGTCCTTTTCCTCCTCTCCCCACTGGGTGCCTGCCTTCCCCGGCTTCTCAGTCATCCCGACCACTGGTTTGGTGGTAAAATCATTCAGGGATCTTCTGAGAGCTCCCGGGATGTCCAGACCTGGAGGCTTGCCCAGCCTCTACCGGGATGCAAGCATCATGTTAGGCTGTGGGCTCCTCCAGGCTTCATGACCTGGTGTGCACCACCCAACACGGGCATCCGTCCTGGAAACGGGTGGCCGGAAGGCTCCTGTCCCCGAGCGGGCAGGAATGGCCCCAGCCACAGCAGCATCCATCTGTCCCCCAGGACAGACCCCCGGGGGTGGTCAGGGTGCACCCCAGACAGCTGGACATGAACATGAGCGCCAAAGGTTTGCTAATTTTCAAATGCTCAAAATTCGCCTTGATGTCCTCCCTCACCCCACCCCCACAATAACTCACTTTTCTGAAGGGATGACATTATAACAAAATGCAGTAAAAACATATGATGGCAGCTTGTCTGTTTATGGTGTCTATTTTATTTTTCATATTAAATAGCATGTAAAAAAATAATTTATGCAAGTAAATATACATAATATACTCTGTAATAAATAGCAGGTAAAAAAATAGATTTCCTTAAAAATAGTCAGTGTTTTGAAAACCAGCAAAACAAAGCTATCCAATAAATACATTTATCCCCACTGAACAGCATCTTTGAGGAAAGGCATTTCTTTACCTCCTCCCGAACCACTTATAAATACACAATAAACCCCAATAATTTAAAAGACTGTGAAAAAAAAATTGCTCCCTGAGCTCACATAAATAAGAAAAAATATTAAATAGGAAATACAGTCCAGTGATGCAATAAAAATAATTTTTCCCAGTCCTCGAGGCTTCCTTTGGGGCCGGTGAGCGCCGTGCCGTGCTGGCCACGCTGCCGGCGGTGGCTAAGTGCATTGCTCCCGGAGGGCCGCACACCGCAGGTCATGCAGCACTTGGAAGAGGTGGAGAATGGTGGAGGACTCCAGGCAGCCGGCGGTCTCCTGCGGTGGGAAGAAGGGATGGGTTAGCACTGAGACAGGGTGCAGCGGGCCCCGTGCAGCTGTGTGGCCTCTAACACCCCAAAACCCCCTTGTCCTGCTGGCCTGACTTACTGTGTTCTTGGCCATCTGCAGCTTCTGCAGCCAGTGCCTCAGTTTCCCGGAGGGCTGATGCGAAGGAGCCTCCCTGGCCATCTGCAAGGAAGGCGGCTGTGTGAGGACCGGTGATGCCCCGCGGCGCTGCCGCCAGCACTGGGGCTGCCGAGCCGGCACGGGGCCGGCAGGTTTTGGGGGGAGCACTCACGCAGCCTCGCAGGTCCTCCCGGGCTTGGGTGAGGAAGGCCAGGGGCCGCTGGCGCATCTCGGTGAACTCGGGGGTGGTGGGGAGCGCCAGCATGGCGGTGGCGAGGTCCAGCTCGGCTTCCACCAGCATCACTCGGTCGGGCACCTGCGGGCAGGAGCATCCTGGTTAGGGACACAAAGCGCCAGGGCCAGCCGCGGGCTGGAGGACGGGGGTCTCGAAGACCTGCCCGGGGGTGCAGAGGGAGGTAGGACCGGCTGATGGGAGGTCCTGGCTGGAGGGGGGGGTGTACCCCCTTTTTACAGCATCGCCTCGCTCTTACCGACAGCTCTGCCGTCCTCCATTTCCGATGGAAGAGCCTGGTGTTGCATTTGCGGTCCGACAGCAGCATGGTGCCCTCCTGCAGGCATAAACCAAGAGAGAGATTGAAAAACGGTCATCTTGACTTTTGGCGATGTTGTGCAACCCCAGTCAGCCTTGAGGGGTTTGAAACCAGGATGAAATCTGGCCCAGCATCCTCCTTGTCCCCAAACTCCCTTGGAAAAACATCCTCGTCGTCCCCAAACTGCTGCAGAAAACTTCCACCTTGTCACTCAGGGTCTCCAGTTCGGCATCCCCTCTGCCTTGCCCCCACCAGCCCACAGCCCCCCGTTGCTAGCGGTACTCACAAACTGATCCTTCATCTTCTGCACAGCCTTCAGCTCGTGGGGCACAGGGAACTGGTACTTGGACAGGCTGCAGCTCTTCAGGGTGCCCTGGGGGAAGGCGGCCCCCAGGCTGGCCCCCAGCGCCAGCACAAGCAGCGGGGTGAATCCGAGGTGCGGCATTTTGCCGATGAGAGCCCACAGGCGAGCGGGTTACGATGGGGCGAGTGGGCTGCGATGCAAGAAGCCGGAAAGGACAAACCGGAGCGCTCCGGGCCAGGTCCGCTAAATCCTTGCTGTGGAGATGCCTGACGGTCTTGCCGCGGGTGGCTCGGGGGGTGCAGGGCTGGTGGCCGGTCTCGGGGAGCTACTTCGCCTCTCTCGCAGTGGCTGCCTCGCTGTCCCATCTCCCCGGCTTTTATGCCGCCTGCCTGGCACGATTGCGCTTTCAGGTTGGCAGGAAAATCCGTGGCCTGGCAGCTCTGGAAAGAGGAAAGCGAAAGCGGCAGCGGAGGAAATCCCGCTGCCGCAGGTGCGGCAGGTGCGGGCAGTGCCCGCCTCCCGCTGCCTGCCCCACTGCCTGCCCCGCTGCCTGCCCCGCTGCCTGCCCCGCTGCCTGCCCCCCTGCCCCGCTGCCTGCCCCGCTGTCCGCCCCGGCGGGGTGAGCTCACGCAGCGCCCCGGGGATGCGGGGAGTGCTCAGGCTGCCCCCGGCATGCACCCCTCCAAGGGGGGCAGGCGAGGGGATGCTGCGGTCACACCGAGCGGCACAGAGGTGCGGGGAAGCCTGGGCACGACCCGGGCCGGTGCCGCACCGAAAGCTGCGGGAGCGCCCCGGGCCGGCACCCCGTGCGGGGCCCGGGGCGGCCGGGAGGGTTTCGGTGCCCCCCGCACAGCGGCTGGTCCTGCCTCAGTTTCCCCGCGGGAAGCAGCACAAGGGCCGGGGCAGGGAGGGGGCAGAAGCAGCAGCCGGGTGCAGGCACGGCTCAGTGAAGGCTGCGGGCATCGTCTTTACGTAGGTATTATCCTCAGGGACCAGACTCGCTACAAAAGCAGGGAAAAGGGTGAAAGCGGAAGCACTTCCACCTACCATTTTCCAGGTGGGATGTAGGTTTGTGCCAAGAGACTGCCAGAGGTGAACGGGCTGCCCCGCTGCAGAGCTGGCTGGGGCTTCCCCCATTTATCCTGGAAATGCAAATATCACGTATTGGCATCTCTCCGCTGACAGCTGGAACGGTGCCCCCATTCAGCACAACCCATCCTTCCCCCGAGGTAACCTCCCGTGACATGAAGCCATCATTGCTGTGCTTTTAGTTTCATGCATTCATCAAGCGTTACATATAGCAAATTAGGCAATCCCTGTATCTAAAAAACAAATACACAATAGCGCAGCAACACGCATAAATGCACTTTGCAGTGCCTCATGCGGTGGCTATAGAAGAACACGGCTCCAGAAGGATCCAATTTTTAGTGTTCGTATTTGTAATTAAACTGCTGACTTCAAGGAGTCCAAGCGAATGAGAAAAGTTCTTACACAAGGCTGTGGAAAGATATACCTACAGGTGAGCAGAGCAGCACGGATGTGCTGTGCCAAGTCACGGAGGCAGGCTGGGACCTCTGGATGCCGTCCAGTCCAACCCCTGCTCTAGCAGGGTCAGCCAGCGCAGGCTGCCCAGGATGTTGTCCAGTTCCAAATATTTCCAAGGATGGAGACTCCACAGCCTCTCTGGGCAACCTGTTCCAGTGTTTGACCACCCTCATAGTAAAAAAGCATTTTCTTGCTGTCAGATGGACTTTCACTTGTTTCAGGTTGTGCCCATTGTCTGCTGTCCTGTCAGTATGTGCCACCAAGATCCCCCAAGCCTTCTCTTCTCCAGGCTGAACAGCCACAGCTCTCTCAGCCTTTCCTCATAGGAGAGATGCTCCAGACCCCTCAGCATCTTCACAGCCCTTCGCTGGACTCTCTCCAGTATGTCCTTGTTTCTCTCACACTGGGGAGCCCAGAACTGGACCCAGCACTCCAGGGATGGCCTCACCAGTGCTGAGTAGAGGGGAATGATCACCTCCCTCGATCTGCTGGAAACACTCCTCCCAGTGCAGCCCCAGACACCATTCATCTTCTCTGCTGCAAGGGCACATTGCTGGCTCACAGTCAGCCTGGTGTCCACCATGACCCCTAGGGCCTTTTCTGAACAGCTGCTTTCCAGCTGGATGGTCCCCAGCACATTCTGGTGCCTGGGATTGTTCCTCTCCAGGTGCAGGACTTTGCACCTTGTTGAACTGCATGATGTTCCTTTTAGCCCATTTCTCCAGCCTGCTGAGGTCCCTCTGGATACCAGCACAAGCCTCTGGTGTATCACCCACTCCGCACAATTTTGTGTCATCAGTGACATCACCCCACTGCAGCAGGTTGCACCAAGTCTGTAATTAAAAGCCTGAGCCCCAGCCAGGGGTCTCTCAGTGAACAGGACAACAACGCTGTCTTTCCTTTCTCTCCCATTAAAGAAATGCACAGATTTAGAAGAATAATTTTTATTCAATGCAACAAGTCCATGATCAATACAACCATGAAGTAAAAGCCCAAGCCAGCACAAATAACTTCACATATATCACCCAAGCGAGGCACACCTCAACTGGAATAGACAGCACCTTAGCAGAAAATCCCTACAGATGTAGAAATAAACTTGGGCCTGGTGAGGGAGGGGAAGGAGCAGCGGTCCTGGTGCTGGCTCAGGGTGGAGCCTGGCCAAGTTCACGGGACAGGCACCACGGGGTATTTCCTCCTCCAGACCACGGTACCAGCCAGGCTGGGGTGTTTCAGCACACAGGTTGGGGTCTCCAGCAGCTGCCAGTGGGTCTGGAGCAGGGTCCCCAGCACCCAGACAGCGATGTCCAGCACCTGCTGTGCCAGAACAGCCCCATCTGCAGCCCGTGCTCCCAGAGCAGGGCTGGAAGGCTGCCCCACACGAGGCTGGCGCCAGTGCTTGGGGACACCCATCAGGTCCCAGAGCAGCATCACATCCCTGCAGGGCCCAGCTCCTTTGAGCTCCTCTTCCCTGTCGCTGCAGCTTTTGTCTCCTAGGTGTCATTTCTGGTTGAAGTAAAGCGAAACCTCATCTCTTTGCACATGCAAAAGGAGATCCAGAGGCACCAAAGGAAAAGTCAAAGCTGAGTGGGGAAGCCAGAGCCACCAGCGCAGCCCTCCCAGCATTTCGGGTGCCCGTGATGAGGGTTTGAAGATCTCCTGGGCAATTTGCTCAGGCATTTGCACCTCACTTGCTGCCAGTCATAGCTAAGCCTGTTGGTGCCTGGCTGAGCAGCAGTGAGGGCTTTTCCCTGACAGCACATGGTCTTGCCATCCTGGGAATTGGCACACATCTCACCACACTCCACCATACTCCGGTCCCCAGCCTGGCCAGCAAAGCCTGGCTGCATTTGGCACAGCTCCTCCAAACGGCACGAGTGCTGGCTCCTGCGATGGCAGCAGAGGATCCCCCAAAGCTGGCACGGGCTGGGGACGCCATGCCATGCCTGGCAGGGTCTGCAGGGCGCTGGGGATCCATGGCAGTCATCACTCCAGCCCCAACAGGTCCCAGCCCTGACTGCTGACAGCACCATGCTAGGAAGGCAGTGCAGGTGGCAGCGATGGAGCCCCCTCCTCAGATTCATGCAGCCCAGCGAGCTGGAGCCACTTGGAACTTTCTCGGAGCAAGAAATCCCAGGTGTGGGAGGTCCCGGGTGCAAGAAGGAAAGTGAAAATGGGCAGGGCTGCGGGCAGGCTTGGGACAGGCACCATGTGAGGCAATCGCCCCGTGACTCATCAGCTCCCACATGGCACAGGCATGCAAAAGCCTTGGCTGCTAGCCATGCCACTGGAGTGAGGTGGCAAAGAGGAGCCCAGATTGCTCCTTCCCAACCCTTTTTGGAGCTGCTTGGCTCGTCTTGGAAAAGAAACGGGGCGGTGGGGGGGGAGAAAAAAAAAAACACAAAAGAACTGCCCCAAAAAGCCAGCTTTAAAAAAACCCACACCAAACACACAAAACCAGCCTGGGTGATGTGTGGGAGCCCGGTGGCCCAGTGGCACCAGGGCAGGGGACATCATGCGGCCTCCGCTCAGCAGCCGTCACTGGACCCATCCCCACCAGCCTGGGGTGTCAGTGCCACTGAAGTGCTGCCAGCCCCGCTATGCACCCCATAACCCCTCATCGCCTCTTGGCACATGCAATCTGCAGCAGCCGCCGTAGTGTTGGGCCTGTTTGTGCGGCTACGTGTGACTCGTGCTGCCAATACCATGCCCGAGCATGTTGGTGATGCAATCCCTAGTGTTACATCACAGCCAGTCACCCACTGCATCGTCCTGGGGGACATGCCAAGCATCCCACTGATGCTGGGGAGGGAAAGGCTGTTAATCGCAAAGTTAGTGAGCAGATTTAAACAGGCTGTTTTAAATTTAAAGCAAGGAAAAAACCCAAACAAGCACTTTTTCCCCCCCAGAGCTGCCTTTGTGCCAGCGCTGCAGGGACACGTGGTGTCCCTTCCCTCAGGACATCTCCATGCCCAGGTGTGGCTGTGAGGATGCACCTCACCAGGACAAGCCCTGCCAGCCAAGCTGGGGCTTCCCCAGCTGAGGCAGCCATACAGGCCACCCACCTCCACATAGCTGTGTTATCCGGTGCAGTCCCAAGCAGGGAGAGACCTCTAGTGCTGCTTCAGGAGATGACATACCACCGGCCCCATCCTCACCCAGCAAGGGAGGTTTCTGCTGGTGCTGCTCACCCAACCACAACCCACACCTGGTGCAGCCTCTTCACCAGTGACCTGCAGCAGAGGTTGATCCAGCATCACCACTCAATGAGGTCTTTTCCAGCACATGGACACAGACCAGCCTAGCATCACCACTGGGCTTTCCTCCTGGGACCCCACCACCCTCCTGGGAGCCACACCAAGTGGGGTCAAGGTCTTTGCTCCCCACCCTGGGCAAGCTGAGACAGTACTCGGTGACCCCAGTGGACATATGCCCTGGGTCAAACACCTTCACCAGATTAAGGAGGTTCAGTCTCTCCACCCATGGCAGGACCATACTTCAGAGCCCCAGGACCACAGCTGAAGCACCTTCAGCCCCCTATAAGCCTCCATCCAGGTGCTCTCTTTGTGGGGGAGAGGGGAGGCAGAAGCATCACTTCTGTCTTCCTTAATAATGCATCAAGGTGTAACAGAGTGAGACCACAGCCCTCCCCATGGCATCAGGGCAGCCTTCTTGCCTGGGGCAGAAATTACAGGAAAGGGAAAGGTCCCTTGCAGAGGCTGCACCTGGACAAAGTCTCCAGAAAACAAACAGGAGGAGACCTGTGCTGGGATACATCTGGCTTTGAAACCCTTTGCCTCCATCTGCCCCTCCCCAAAACACAGACACTAATCTTGCCTTTACAGCATGGGTGAGCAATAGCAGGCTGGGACTGTGGGGAGCCACAAAGCTGCTCACCTGTGGCAGTGATCCCAGAAAGGCTCCAGAGCTGTGCTGGGGGTGGGTGACCTCATGAGGGCCAAAGCAGCTGTGCTGGCACAGCACTGGGCAAACCTGGGGTAGATAAGCTGCCAATACCCCTGCACCAGCCAGCAAACCACTAGGGATAGGGTCACCATAGTGGGCAAGAACAGCCCCTTTTCAGCTTGGCCTTCAAAGACAGCACACAGCTCCTAGCTTAGCCTGTGCAGGGAAAGGGGCAAATGGCCCTTTCTACCTAAAACCCATCTACCCCATGAAACTGAAGGCCACTCATGGCCTAGGTAAGCAACATCCATGAAGTGCAGTTATTCCCAGTCCAGCAGGTACTCTACAGCCTCTTTTTAAGAGGAACCACAAGCAACTTTTTCTCAGCTTTTTTTTATTATTAATTGTGTAAGAAATGCAGCAAGTTTCTCAGCTGTTACTGCGATTCTCATCCCCATGTGCAATCCAACCACCACAGCCTGAAACTGGACCTTCCAGTGCTGATAGCGCAGTGCTGGTCAGACCACAGGACCAACATGAACAGGAGCCCGAGAACAGGCATAAACCCAGGTCTGCTTTCCACAGAAGATCAAAATTTTAAATCACCAAAATCAGCATTGATCTTCTCAAGGAATAAGGATGGTTACAAGTGGGGTATTAAGACACAACCCACTTTTTCCTTCCCTTCCAGCACCAGATCAGAAGGGTTTTCCTCTCACCATCCCTTGCACCCCAGCACACAGACGTGCCTCACCCAGAACTCCACTGGGGTTTCACGAGAAGAAACTCCCATTGTCTCCAGCATCCTGAAACAAGAAGCAGAGGAAGGGTCTCACTCTGTCCAGCCAGCTCCCACCTGACGTGGTGCAACATCCACAACCAGAGATAGGTCTCTTCCACCCAAAGCACAGAGGTCTTTATGGCAGATGCAAGAGGCAGCAATGCATCCAACACATGCACAAGGGTTGTTCTGGTCAGTGAACAAGTCAGAGGCACACGGATGCCTGCCCTTCCCTTCCCAGCTTTGCGACAGGCCCTCACACACATCAGTTAAGATGCAACTGTCAATGTTTTTCCTCCCCTCTGCTAATCAAGAGCAAGGCAAAGAAACTCAAGATACATGGATACATCAGTGCAAGAACACCATACAGCCACATGGACTTAAAGTTCAAGTCAACTGACTCAAACTGTGGTCAATCATGCTGTGAGCAGCTGAGGATCTGCTGTTCAACCTGCAACAAGTATCCATCCACACCTGGGGGGAAGGAGGGAACATATCATTGCACAGCTCACTTCTAGCTTTGAAGGGGTCCCTACAACCTTACTCTTCATTCACTGTGTAAGAGGGATCTTCCATGTCCTGCTTGTTTTCCCAAGTGGTTTTCTCACCTCTTTTGAGTCTCTTGGAGGAGGGATTTTGCAGCTTCAGGGTCAGTCTTCATAAAGGCTTGATATGGAGAGACAGACTCCAGGTAACCAATGACACCAGCAACTGTCATGGGAATTTTGTCAAAGATATCAGTGATTCTAGAACAGAGATGGGGAAGAAAGGAGCATTGGCAAGTTAAATCTCAAATGCAGTGGAACAAGGACAACAGATTGTGGTGGTGGTAAATAAAATACCTGACACCATCAAAGGTCCCACAGATGGAAACATGCAATTGTGGTATTGGTGGGTCAGGAAGTCTAGTTGATACACTACTGGAGAAGCAGAGATGGTCCTAGGGACCATCTAACATAGTCTGTGACTTGAAGAGCCCTTTCAGCACAGACCTACCTGCAGAGCCCATTCCCCTCCAACAGCCGGGACACCAACACCACTGCCAACACATCCTTTTTGCCTGTAGAGCCAGTCCCTGCCCCATGCCTTGGTGGGGAGGCAGGTGCCAGCTCCCTGGAGGTCTGGGGCAGGTTCTTTCTCCCCCTCCAGTTTCCCCCTTCATCCGTTAAGTGATCTTCCCAGGAGTCTCAAATTATTCTAAGCCAACAAAAAAGTCTAACCGAATTCTGCCATGAGCAGGAAGGGTCCTTGCAGCCCCTAGACCACGCTTGCTGGCCCAGCATAGAGCTGCATTAAATCCAACAGAGTGGAAACACAGCCATGTGACTCTGCCATGATGCAAAGACATTTGCTGAAACCCAGCAGCTACTTGCTCCAGCAAACCCAGTTCCCTTGTGTCCTGGCTGGGCTGGTGGCAGAGCAGCCCCATGGAGGAGACAAGACGCTACCTCTATCCACTCCTGGTGCTGCGCCGAGGAGTTTCTGCTCACCTCTTCTTGTCTGGAAATGGCAAGGCCTCAAAGATCTCTTTGTAGTCTTCCAAGACAAGTTTTATTCTATTATGCGAGTATTTTAAAAGCAGGTCCCAGGACTGTAAAGACAGCAGATTAAAAAACACACACAAAACCACTTGAAGATCTCAGTTTCCACTTAACTCAGGCTTGCTCGACCCTAGATTTGATGCATTCATACATGTACTTTTTT
The DNA here is from genome assembly GCF_030463565.1 of Pelecanus crispus. Classification (NCBI taxonomy): domain Eukaryota; kingdom Metazoa; phylum Chordata; class Aves; order Pelecaniformes; family Pelecanidae; genus Pelecanus; species Pelecanus crispus. The sequence continues at coordinate 41,659,861 of NC_134647.1, read as the reverse complement.
TAAATACTCCTTGCATTAAAGTTCACCAAATCTTGCTCAGCATCAAGAATTCAAGGATCCTATTTTTTTGTAGAGATAAGGGTCCTGTCCTCTACACTGTTGTTACTCATAGTGGAAAGTCCCCTTTTAGCAAGTTGTTAAAACACTCTTTGTTAAGAAATATCACCAAGAAAACCTCTTTCCAAACAGTTTCTACTTCCCATTCTTTTCACTGTGATCAGGGCAACAGAAGAAGTCTCTTTTACGATACCAGCCCCCCAAATCTGCTCTGCAGCCCTTCTTGCCAGACCAAAATCTGCCCTGTTAGTCCTGATGTCCCTCTTCTCATCCAGCCAGCCCCAGCACTGTGTGGGAACCACCAATACCCCATCTTGTCCTTGTATTTAACCATCCCTCTGCCCCATCCTCCAATAAGAGTCCTGTAGTTGTACCCCCACCCCCTCCAAGCCCATTGCTTTCATCTCTGCATCTAAGTACGACATATTTCCCCCTGCCCAGACCAGGAGGGGAAGCCCTGAGGTTTAGGTTTCACCACCTCACCTCCCTGAAGACTTTGGTCAGCTTTTCAGAGCAGGTTCCATAGCGTAGACTCATGTCCATGGTGTAGGTGCTGATGATCACACAACCACCTGGCTTAACCACCCGGTTTGCTTCTCTCATGAACTTCTCAATATCAAACCAGTGCACAGCTGTAAATGAAGTCAGGAGATCCACTGAGGCATCCTTGAATGGCAGCTCCTCTGCAGGGCACACCCTGGAAGGGGGAAGGAAAAAAGACAGTGTATAATATTGGAATTAGGAAGTAGGACATGAAGTCAGTGGGCATTTTTTGGAGTCAATGATGACCATTTGGGATGCAAGCCCATGGCTACTGTAAATCTAGGATAATGCCCATTCACACCAGGAATCCCACCAAATGGGATTTTCTTTGGTGCCAGCTGGGTCTTACAACAATCATACTCACAAAACACCACCTCCATGTGAGGACCTGAATTTTGGCTTCAGCTGAGCTTGCTACCCTGACACTCACAGGTAGGAGACATTGGGTGAGGAGGGGGCATCCCTGGCCTCTTGGATCTGTGCTTTGCTGATGTCCGTTCCCACCACCTTCTTGAAGTGCTCTGCGAGGAAGCGGGTGCCTTGTCCAGACCCACAGCCGACATCCACCACCAGCTCAGCAGGGTTTGCCCTCTGCAGGGAGGAACAGATGCATCTCAGCAGGCAGCTACTCAATTTCTGTAATTTTACCCCATTTCTTCCCCCAGTGTCCACACAGGAATGGCCTTGGCAGGGCACAACCCCTGGAAAGGCTCTTCTGCGCCCACATCTTGCCTTGAGCGTTATAGATTTATTCTTCCCTGTGGCATCAACCAAGGTTAACACTCCCAGCAGGGTAAATACTACTACCCACTACACTACTAACTACCCACAAATACTACTACCTTGTTTTTTCCTACAGCCTGGCCATACCCCACTCACCTTCTCCTGCAGGTAGGCAAGGATTGTTTGTTGCAGCTCTTTGCCCGGCGCAAACCTGTATTTCTGGTAGATGGCAGCGTGCCCTCTCCCCTCAAACATCTGGGTGGCCATGCTTGGGTGACCTGGCACCTGGGAGGGGGCAGCAAGCCAGGTTTGTCACCACAGGATCAAACTCCTCCTGCCTCCTTAGCCTATGACTGCAGGCGCTAAAGTCTCTAGTTCCTGGCAGGGCCCCACGGAGGACTTCGTCCATGAGGCTCCAGCAAGGGAGCGTGAACCTGCTCTCCAAGCATCCCGTCCACAGGTATAAGCTAATTGCAGAAGCAAACCAGCAGCATCTGACAAGGAAAAGCTTTCCAGATTTTTAAACTCTTCTTTCCCTTACTCCTTTGCTTCCCCCACCCACCTGGGCATCTTCTGAAATAAATCTCCATTACAGGTGGAATATCTGTGAATCTGGGGGGACCAAGCAGAGCATCAGAAAAACTAAAAGCAGAAGTTTGGTTTTTTTTTTTTTTAAGGAAATCCATGTTTTAGTATTAGCAACACAATCACAGCAACTCCACCCTGCGCTTTCTGAATGGTCCAATTTTTTTTTCTTCCCCACCCCTTCCTGCCCCAGAAACGCTCAAAGCCTCCTTTAAATCCAGAGCCCCATTAACCCCACCACCCAGAAGCCCAGGCAGAGGTGAGCCTGGCCTCACCACAGGGCCCCGCAGGCCCCCCACCAGCTCAGCCCCGCGTCAGCAGTGCCGGCCACCCAGGCATCAAAGCCGCCTTCACAGACACAGGGCACGGCGCTGCCCTGCGCACCCATCGGTTCAACCCCCCCAGCTGCTATAACCCACACGGTCCCTGCGCCCACCAGGCAGGGTCCCACAGGCTGAGGCCCCGCAGCTGCTTTTTGCTCATGGTGCTGCAGCGGAAGGCTCTGGGCCGTATCCTGTTTATCCCGGTGCCTAAGGCACCGTCTGAGAGAGCGGCAGCTCCGCGGTCTGACGAGCCCCCGAGGGCCTGCCAGAAGGACTCTCCGCCTCGTTTGACGGGGCACGGCACCCTCGCACATGCTCACGGTGAGCAAGGTGGGCAGCAGGCTGCAACAGCAGCGAGTTTCTCGAGTGGCACGCAAATACCCCGTATCAGGCCACAAGGGGTTATTGTGTCTTGTGATGCAAGAAGAAACGCTTAGCCAGCTCTGGACCAGACACTCCCAGCAGGGCGGGGCTGCCCTGCCAAAGCCCTGTTTTGGGGGGAGTCCTCCAGGTGTTTCCCATGGGCTCAGAGGAGCCTTCAACCAGCCGGCAGCCCCCGCCCCCCGCTTCACCCCTCCTCTTACCGCCCGCAGCTGCTCCCAGCACCCCCAGCTCGGCGCTCGGGGAGGGGCTGGCACCGCCCCCAGCACCGCCCCCCCCGGCCGCGGGAGGCGGGGGGACGCGGGGCCCCGCCTGCTCCCCCCCCGCTGCCCGGCCGGGGCGGGGGCAGCAACTGGAAGGCGCCTTCCCGAGTCTCCATCCCACCGAGGTGCTGGAGCCCGAGAGCCGGGCCTTCGCTCGAATCGGGGGGTACTCAGCGGCCCCGCACACCGCGGGCAGCGGACGCGAAGGCGGGCAGGTGCTGCCAGGTAGCAGGAGAACAGGATTCAAAGGCTGCAGGCACCCAAAGCCATACTTACAGAGATCTGGCTGCGCGGCAAGTCCCTTCCCGTTGTCCAGCAGGAACGGAAAAAACATAAATAGAGCCTGTATAACCCCAGCAGCAACTTCAGAAGCACAGAGCATTAGTATTTAAGGACTGGGCAAAGCCCCTCCCCTGATTTGGGGCAGGGTTTTATGCCTTCACATAGAGTAATGCTTATTACATACAGCTGAAGCCAGCAGAGCCATGGTTCACTTGAAGCACGTTCACTTCAGTTTGTATTTCGCACAGCGCTTGTGAATCTATGCTAATTAGCATGGCCTTTAAGCCCCTCCTAATTTTAAGAGCAATCACTTGGAACTTATCCCCGGGGCTGAAGATGGAGGCCACTTTGAAGCAGTTTGCTGAATCAAAGTGTGGGTTGAAGTTACTGGGCTTGTGTGCTGAGTGTTTCATTTGGGTCACCTGCTGCTTAATTGTACCAGGGGTACATAGCTACACCAAGAGAAAATACAACGCAAGCACCAAAGGTCCCTGTGTTTTCTTAACCTGCAGTATCTGGCAAGGGTCTGGCCTATTTGGGGTTTAGATACCCTAATTTTGCCTGTACTTTGCTGAGAGCATGAATGCAGACAGGAAGGGATGATGTGCTCGGCTTCAGTCACCTGCCCTTTCTAACTCTGAGGTCCCCATAGCACAGGCTGCTCTCATGGGCGCTCTGCAGATGACATATGTATCCTCTGGCTACAGCTGAGACCGAACGCCTACAGTAAAAGAAAACATGAGCCAGGCATGGGCTGCAAATGGCACCAGTCCTTTTCTAAGCTCTCCCAGCCTTTGGGACACTGGATTCAGCTGCCTTTGACTCCCTACCCCAAGTCTATTATATTCCCCAAGTGACAGATAATCTCTGATGGCCCTGCACCATGCAGCAATAAATTGGTCTCCTCGACCTTTGGATTGCTGAGCCTTAGCACAAATGTGAGTTATACCCCAGTGTCCTGGTTTTGGCTGGGATAGAGTTCATTTTCTTCCTAGTAGCTGGCATAGTGCTGTGTTTTGGATTTAATATGAGAATAATGTTGATAACACACTGATGTTTTAGTTATTGCTAAGTACTGCTTATGCTAGTCAAGGACTTTGCAGCTTCTCATGCTCTGCCAGGTGCACAAGAAACTGGGAGGGGGCACAGCCAGAATAGTTGATCCAAACTGCCCAAAGGGCTATTCCATACCATATGACGTCATGCTCAGTATATAAACTGGGGGGGGTTGGCCAGGGGGCAGCTCAGGAACTGGCTGGGTATCTGTCGGCGGATGGTGAGCAATTGCATTGTGCATCACTTGCTTTGTATATTATTATTATTACTATTATTGTTCTATTGTTATTATTATCATTACTATTTTACTTTATTTCAATTATTAAACTGTTCTTATCTCAACCCAGGAGTTTTTTCTTGCTCTTACTCTTCCGATTCTCTCCCCCATCCCACCGGGGCAGGGGGAGTGAGCGAGTGGCTGCGTGGTGCTTAGTTGCTGGCTGGGGCTAAACCATGACACCAAGGCATAGAGAATCAGACATTGTCCATCATCCCTACCAGCCCACTTATTAAGTCTGTGGGCTTTAAGGAACACTGAAGCACCCTGGGATCTTCCCACCAGCTCCTTCCCCAGACCTACAGACCCTGAGGATTTAAATTATAGAGCAGGGTCCTGACTCAATAGACCTCCAAATCCTAACCTTAATGCAGAAAAGGAGTACGTAAGATACCAGCATCCCTCTATACTGACTCTTAAAGTCTTGCCTCCTCCCCAACTTTGTGCCTCTGCAGAATGCAGTGGCAAACCGGCTCCCAGAGCTTTGCTTTTCCAAACAGCATCAGCAAGCTAAGCCCTAACCTCATCTATGGCCACGAGATCAATTCCTGTCCTTGGGAAATAGAGAAGTACTCGCCTAAGTGCTTCTGACACCTCCCCATGCTCCTCCACCACCAGCAGTCCCAGCCCACGCCATGTCCTCACCTTCCCGCAGCAGCCCAGATATGCAGCCATCCTCCCCGCTCGGCCATTGGGGTTTCACTGCAGCCACTGGGACCATTTCCAGAGAGATGTTTCTTTTTTTTTTTTTTTTTACATTGGGAATGCATCTCACTCTGAAATTTGTTTTAAAAAAAAAATCAAATCTATTTTGGGGAAAAAAGCCCAAATGAGAGTCCTGTCAGTCAGTCTTACTGCATCACTTGTCAGTGTTTTTCACCAACAGCACTGTCATTTCCACAGCGCTGAAATGTCTCATCTTGATTTGGAAAAAAGCCATTTTGTTTCTATTTTTGTGGCTCGTTTCATTGCACATTAGTAAATATGATACTGAATTCTTTTTCTCAGTGTAATGACCTGACATCCAAGGGAAACAGTGCTGCCTTGTGAAAACAAAACATCTGACATCACCTTAGCCAGATGCTTTGATATTTCTGAAGATTTCCTTTCCCCTCCTACCTTGTTTTGGTGCTGGTGGGGAGGAGCTGCTCCATTTTATCCAGAATACAAATGTCAGTCTCGGAGCAAGCCTGGCTCTGTAATTGCATTCACGCCATCCCCAGCAATAACTTTCTGGCAGAAGAATCTTCCCTAATTCCATTTGGAGAACTCTTAACCGGCTGGTTTTCCTGCAGCTACAAAATACATTACAAAACTCATAAGCACCTTCTAATTAATTATACCTATTTCTCAAATGGAAAACAAATTGTCATTTATTTTCTCCATGACTGTATTTTAAGCCCAGACATTGCAGCTCTGGGCCCTTTGGTTTTCTATCTGGGCCGCTTAAAAAATCATGAGTTTTCTCTTTTCCTTAACAATATAGGAATTCACCCTCCTTCCACCCTTCTTCTCTGCAATGAAGCCAGTGTCCCACTCGCCTCCAGGATATGCCACTCCTACACCAGCCTCTGCCTGTAGGATCCTGTCCATGGGGCTCCAACATTGCCAGATACACCAAGCTACATCTTTCGGAGGATCTCCCAATTTTGGAGGCTCCAAGTACTAAGAGAATTACGAAATGTCTTGTTCGGAGGGTTCAGTTCTCCACCTTTTCTGTGGATAATGCCCTACCTGGAAAACACTCTGGGTCACTTTCTCACACCTACCTAGAGGAATTTGAGGGAAAACCCCAGCTCTGACCAGCTGCATCCTGACGAGTGGATTTTGCTGTCCAGATGGAGAGGAACACCACTTAACCACATCTCGCTAAACTCAAGGTGCCAAGAAGATGTGTGGCATCTGGAGGGATTTGGGATACTCATAGTTTTCTTGTTCCCCTCCTTTCCTCAGGCTGGACGTCTCTGCCTGCTGCTGCTGGCAGCTGTGTAGAGGTGATGCTGCAGGACTCAGCCTCTCGTAGACAACGTGAGTCCTGAAACCTTTTTCCCCGGTAACAGAGGTGCCCCTTTGGCCAGGTCTTTAAACACAGACCTTAAAATTGCAACAGTTCTGTAGCCCACAGCCAAATCACAGCCCTGCTGCTTTTAATTCGGCACCACCACTGTATCCTGCCCCTGCCTGTGGGAGGAAGACAAAGGAGGGGACACACCGACCTTCAGATCTGTGTAAAGCAACACTGTGGCATGAAATAAGTGGCCTCAGTTTTAGAGATTTTGAACACCGAGCAATTCCCCAAGAGCAACTGGGACAAATAGAGTCATGACGCACGTGCTGGCACCACTGTAACTGCTTGTAATGAGCTCCAAGATGTTATCCTGCGAAAAGAAATCCAGACCCAGTGCGCATATCGAGGAATGCGCTGTGCCCACCCTGGTGATGTCCAGGGCCGTATTTCACCCGATGTTGCTCTGACTCCTCAGCATGCCCTGTGGAAGATGCCCAGCCCCATCCTACGCAGCGCTGGCTTGGTGGCGCTGAACCCTGCAAATGGATTGCGTGTAGCATGGAGCTAAAGGAAGAGCAGGCAAATCACCCCGTTGCAGTGCTGCATTTAATTTACAAATTTAATTGTTTTAAATTTCATTTCAGCTTCAATTGGCTCGGCAGCTCTTTGCCGGACCGTGCTAGAGGGAGGATACCTAGAGGGTGGGCAGAAAGGATGAGCAGCCGCCGCAGGAGGGCTGGGCAGGCTGGGGCTGACCTCCCCATCACCAGAATACTGATCCAGGATGGGGCTGGCACTGTGCTCCTTCCTACCCAAGAGCCTTGGAGCTTGGGGTACATGTATTTAGGTCATAACTACACCGAGTCGTCAAAAGAGTCTGTAATCAGCAGGCTCTTGCTCACTAGGAACAAATAAATATGGTGCCAATGTCTCACTCCCGGAGTCCCTCCCTGCCAAGAAGGTAGCAGTGATATGAAAATGTAATGGGACCACAGCGCCCAAGGGGGAATGGGCGAAACACTCAGGACACGCTACTCCCCGGAGCATCGCTTCTGGTTCTGTTGCCTGGGTTATTTACACTGTGAAGAAGCCAGTGATATATTTCTCTTACCTTGTGAAGAAAATTATTTGCTTTTAAGACCCCAGTAAGGCTTTGGCTCTCGGGAGACCTTCCCCTGTTTATTTGTTCTCTGATGGAAAAGGAACAAGATTTATTATCACAATGAGGAATAAAGGGATCAGAAAATACTTGGTATTTCTACACGGCTCTTTTTAAACCTAGAGGGCTCAGACTTTAAATTAATGAAGAACATAATTCTCTTGGCTTACGAGCAGCAGGGCATGGGATAAAATCTCCTTGTAGAGAAGGGAGTTAGCTGCAAATCAAGGATGTCTCAGCTGATTGTATGGCTGTGTGTGTTATAGCTGTGCCTCAAGGCCTCGCCTGGGATTGGGGCTGTCCCTGCCTGCTCCCTGGCACCTGCAACACAGAAAAAATCAGTGCTTGTGTGAAAAGAGAGCCCAGATGAAAGAGAAATCCAGTGGATCAACCAGCGAGGGAGAGGGGAGGGAGAAGGGAATCTCTGCAGTAATGGCTATTTTGGGGAATGTGCATCCGCGCCCCATGCAAGTGTCATGGCCAATTGCTGGATCCTTTTAATAGCAGCTGGCACGCAGGCTGGTTATTCTCATGCTCAAGCACACAGAAGGTTGGAGAAGAAATAAAGGTAGGCGGGGGCAAGCTCAAGGCCAGAGGAGGAAGTCTGTGGAGGCAGAGCACCCTTGACTTTGAAATTCTGCCTCTCCCCACTTAGCTCATCCTGCCAAAAATCCTTCCTTATGAATGATTGATGCACAGTGCACGGGGTAGCTGAAAGCCCTGGCTGGGAGGAAAGCCTCAGTGCTGGGATCTTCCAGAAGCAATAAGAAACAAGTCCTTCTCCCATGATTTCACCTTGCAATTAAGGAAGATGGGAACACTGATTGTGGGGCTGATGAATGAAATTAAATTAAGAAGTCAGGTGAGAATCTGTGGCGGAGCACACTGAGATCTCTCGTTCCCCACGCAGGGACCAGAGGTTCCTCCATGCTTCCTGGCTCATCTTACGTCTTTATTTGCTGGCAAAAGATTATCATTGTCTCCAATTCATTTGTAATTGTAAAGCCATTGATCTCTTGTTACCTGATGGCCTTAAACAGACCCGAATATCCCAACTCACCTTGGTGGCACTGCAATCCAGCACTGCACCCTCTTGGCTGAGTGGGTTCCCAAGGTGGCCGATGCAAAAGAACCAGATGGCGATTTTGGTGTTTGTGGGCACAGCCAGTTCCTGACAGGATCCTGGCAGTCCCATCAGGTTTGTGGCGCTGTTGGCTTTTGCTGTTGAAATTTGTCACCATCTGCAGTTCCAGATGCAGCAACTTGGAGAGAAGGCTGGACCTGGGTGGGAGAAGCAGCACACCTGTATTTTGGCAGCGGGGTTTCTCTTCTCCTTACCAGAAATGGGGTTTTTTTTAGACACCTGAGAGCAAACAAGATCTCAGAGAGAGACAAAGGACTCAGGCTCTAGTGCTTTTCAGAGACCATCAGATGTGAATACTAAGGTTAGACACCTGCTTATATTAAATAGCTTGCGATTGGCAAGAGAAAACCTTGTGCAATAGCTGAGAAGCACCACGTACCTCTGCCTCCAGCTTCAGCCCCTGCGTTTCAGGTGCCCATAGGTTTCCCTCCTCCTGTTTCCTCTGGTGGGTACAGAACTGGAGAGGGGAGGTGAGTCAATAGGGGAAGCCACCACTGATGCTGCCTGGGTTTGTGCGTGATGGCTGACGACTCCTAAATGTGCTTGGGCTGAATTCCCCCTTCTGCCCCTGGCTGCTTCTGCACCCTGGCAGGGGTCTGTGAGCCTCTGTACTCGATTCCCCTGTGTGGAATAACTGTCAGGGAAACCTCGCTAGGGCTGGATTTGGGTGCTACAAAGTCCATGAGATGAGTACGTTCCTTTAGGGCACTTTGCAGCGCTGTTACAAAATGGTTGTGCCTTGTCTAGCACAGAGCATCACTATCCAGGGCTCTTGGGCATCCCAAGGGACCATAAATTCACTGGTGATGAATTAACAAACCCTGGAATTGAAAAGAGGGAGAGAAATGTGAGTTCAAATTGATTTTATTTCACCTTTCCTTGTGTGTGTGTGTGCTGGGCACAAGGATGTGGTAGATTATATTATTATATCTGCTGGGATAAGCAAAAAACTCAGTGGTGTCAGGAAGCTGCTGTACTAAAATTAAATGACTTTGTGGGATGTATGTGGCCAACCACACTTAAGAGCGATTGCTTTGGGGACTGGCTGATACTTGATGGTCTGTTCTGAAATGCAGTCAAACCTGTGGCGACTAAACAACACCCAGGACCCTCTTAATTCAGTATTTAAGCTTTTTTCTTCTTCCTTGGGGTCTGAGCTAGGCACATGATAGGAATATTCATTGTAAGAAAAGGAAAAATAAAGTGGAAGGGAGCAATCTTGTAGGCTCTTCTGCCTCTAAAAACCCCTGCGCCGGAGGGTGGCTGAGTCCATCACCCCCCTGCCCATCTCCCATTGCGGTTCCCAGGACCACAGCCCTGTGTCCTGAAAGCCAAGCGGGAACAAGCCTGGAAGCATAGCAGTGTGGAGGATTGGAAAGAGGGGGTTTCTGGTTTTTGGCACGCTGGGACGGCCAGTGATGGCCCGTTTCAGCTGGGAGGCGTTGCGTTTGCAGCCTCTGGCCCTCGCACCCTTGCTGAAATGGGCATCGAGGAGGGCGCAGGAGGATGCAGGAGGATGCGGGAGAGTGCGGCAGGACGCAGGACTGTGTGGGAAGATGCAGAAGGGTGCAGGAGGATGCAGGAGGGTGCAGCAGGATATGGGACAGTGTGGGAAGGTGCAGGAGGATGCTGGAGAGTGCAGGAGGGTGCAGCAGGGTATGGGACAGTGTGGGAAGGTGCAGGAGGGTGCAGGAGGATGCAGGAGGGTGCAGCAGGATATGGGACAGTGTGGGAAGATGCAGAAGGGTGCAGGAGGATGCAGGAGGGTGCAGCAGGATATGGGACAGTGTGGGAAGATGCAGAAGGGTGCAGGAGGATGCAGGAGGGTGAAGCAGGATATGGGACAGTGTGGGAAGGTGCAGGAGGATGCTGGAGAGTGCAGGAGGGTGCAGGGGGTCGCGGGAGGGCACAAGAGGGTGCCGGAGGACGGAGGAGGGTGTGGGAAGATGCATGAGGGTGCAGGAGGATGCGGGAGAGTGCGGCAGGACGCGGGACTGTGTGGGAAGATGCAGAAGGGTGCAGGAGGATGCAGGAGGGTGCAGCAGGGTATGGGACAGTGTGGGAAGATGCAGAAGGATGCAGGAGGGTGCAGCAGGGTATGGGACAGTGTGGGAAGATGCAGAAGGGTGCAGGAGGATGCAGGAGGGTGAAGCAGGATATGGGACAGTGTGGGAAGGTGCAGGAGGATGCTGGAGAGTGCAGGAGGGTGCAGCAGGGTATGGGACAGTGTGGGAAGGTGCAGGAGGATGCTGGAGAGTGCAGGAGGGTGCAGGGGGTCGCGGGAGGGCACAAGAGGGTGCCGGAGGACGGAGGAGGGTGTGGGAAGATGCATGAGGGTGCAGGAGGGTGCATCAGGGTGCGGGAGGTTGCAGGGGGCTGCAGGAGCGTACAGAAGGGCGCAGGAGGGTGCAGAGGGTCTGGCCCTGAGTCAGCCCGCCCAGGGCCGCCGTGGGAGCGGCTGCTGCTGGCGGGGAAGGGCGGCGGGGGAGGCGCGGCGGGCGCGGAGCCCGGCCCTGCCCCGCTCCCGCTCCGCTCCGCTCCGCTCGTTCGGCGGCGGCGCTGCGGGCCGGGGGAGGGCGCAGGCCGGCCCGCCCAGCGCGGCTCTCCGGCGGCGCCGATGGGGCTGGGGGCCTGGCTGCGCTCGCTGGGCGGCTGCTGCGGCTGCTGCGGCTGCTGCAGCGGGGAGGCGGCGGCGCCCGAGAAGGAGCCCTTGCTCAGGTGAGACCCCCCCACCCCCCTCGCCTAGCCCCCAGCCCCCTTGGAGGGATGGGGCTGAGCCCCCCCCCCCCCCCGCCTTGCGCAGGAGGCGGGGTGCGCCCACCGGAGACGGGTCGCCCGGTCCACGGCCGCGCGCGACGCCCTCTTCGCACCCACGCCGGCACCGTCCGGACCCCAGAGCCCTTTCCCGCAGGTTGGCTGCCCCGTCGCGTCAAGCCGAGCCCCATTTTCCCCCCAAAAACCAAGTTTCCAGTGATTTTACAGCCGCTGCTCTCCGGGGAGAGCTGGCCATCGCCTGCGGGAGCCGGCCGAGGCTCCCAAGGGCTCTCGTCCCGGCGGTACCGAGCCGCTTTCGGTTCTCTTTCCGCCGGGGCTGCCTTGCCGTAGGGGCCGGCGTGTTTCCGACACCTCGTGGCGTGCGCGCCGTGGGGTTTTTTACGCTGAAGTTTCAGCAAGCGACCCAAGAGCCGTGCCTCTTCGGCGCTGCCCCTGCGCCCCTCGCCGCGGCGGCCGCTCAGCTTTTGTCTTTCCGCGGTGGGATTTCAACGGGGGAGGCCGAGGGGCTGAGCAAAAAGGGGGTCCCGCCTGCGAGCGGGGGTGCCTCGGTCCCCGCATCGCTACGCGGGGGGGTCGGGTCCTGCTGCGGGGCGGCTCCGTGCGGCGCAGAGCCCTGCTCCCGGCCCGGGGGTGCGGGAAGGGAGACGCCGCCACGCTGCCGGAGCCAGCTTTGTGTGAAAGCGGCGTGCCTGCTCCTTTCTAGGGAGCAGATTTTTCTCTCCCGCTGTCGATCGCATCTGTCTTGCGCATGGAGCCGTGAGGCTGGGGCGGGGGGGGGGGTGGATTTCGTACAAAAAGATGAAGCCCTGAGTCGTGGAGAAGAGCTGTGAGCTATCCAGGCGCATAAGGAGGTTTTTTTGCATGTGGCAAAACATCTGCGCCCGGGCTTTGCGGCACCTCTCCCTCCTTGCCCAGCTGCCGGCCGGGGTCCTGGCTGCTACCAAAGCCTGCAGCGGGTACCCCAACCCTGGGACGGGGCAGGGACCGTGCTCTCCGTGTGTCATCGGTGGGACAGAGGCATTTCAAGGAGGATGGAATGCTCCCGGTGTGGCCTACATAGGTACCGGCTAACAACAGAGCCGGCGACAGGGCTTGAATGTCCTAATTCTGTGCTGTTAAAGCAGTTACCTAAATAATAACCAGATAATCCTGAGCATGGGGCCTCCAGCCCAGGAAATTGGCATTAACCTAACGAGAGGTGAGCACACGCACGGAGAGGCTCCTTCCTGCTGCCTTGTCAGCCGGAGTGGCTGTCCCTTGCTGAGCACCTTTCTTTAGTAACACGCCTTCCGCCGGCAATCCAATTAATGCTGGCTCTAAGTAGGAAAGCCTGTATAAATGCCGGGCATTCAAAAGGCACCTACTCTGGTACAAGTGTGCCAGCATAATTAATCCAACAGCCTAATCGCTGGCTTGTCCCTCTTTGGGAGGATTTTGGGGTTTTATTTCAGAGCCGGGATCTTGCAGGACCACACTTGCTCTATTTTTATTTTTATCGCAGCTTTGTTTAAAATGAATGACTTGCTTGAGATTTCAGATCTTTTAGCTGAGTTTTAGTTTTTGGGACCTGGTGTTGCTACCGAAATGTTGACTTTATGACGTTTCACCTTATTTTCCCCAAGCGGAGTGATTGCGGCCTCAAAAATCTGATGTGTCAAAGAACGAAGCAGTGAGAAGGAGGTCATATGTGTATAATTAGGTGCATATATTACCTGAGTGTATATGAGGCTGGCTGTAACCCGTGACGAGGGCAGTGAGAGCAGCCAGTGCTGCGCGTGGAGGTAGAGATGGAGTACGGATATAGGCACAGCACTAGTGCAGGGCTGGGAAAAGAAACCCTGGCCAAAATGCAGCAAAGCATCCAGGCTGCCTGGCTGTCTCTCAATGTGGGGAGGTGAGATCTGGCTCAGATGGTGTCCTCAGGATGCATATAAACTGAGAATTTGGGCTCTGAATCCTGAAATGGGTTTAATCTGGACTGAAAGGCCCTTGGAGCAGAAATTTGTTGATGAAGCATTAGCACTCACCATTTTCTGGATAAAGCCCAGGGTGTGAAATGGTCCAAGTCCCCTCTGGTCCTATGGAGACTCCTGTAACCCGCAAAGCAGACTGCCATTCATGTGCTCCTTTTTTTCCTTCCAGTTCTTCATTTTAAATGTTGGTTGTAAGTCCAGCGCGCTCTGGGGGTGCTTGCTGTTGGCAGAGCTGTCCATGCTTGTATGGATTTGCTAACTCCTGGGCACTACCCACATTCCTTACAGGCTGCTGGATGCTCCGTGCCGTGGTTTGGAAATAGAGATGCATTGGGAAGCGCCTTGCAAGCTGTGAGGGAGTGCCTTGTAAAAGCTGAGGCATGTTAGTGTTATTGCCAAATATTGGTTTTTAAAGTAAGTCGGATGTTAAGGGTACTGGTAACTCACTGAGCGGGAAGAAGCCTGTCAAAGGCAAGATGGGACTGAACTCATGCTGATAGCATGGATGGCTCCTGAGTGATCCCTTCCAGGCTGGGATCCTGCCTACTCCCTTCCAGGCTGGGATCCTGCCTGCTCCATGTTTGAAAAATGGTTTGAGTAAACCCATGCTGGCTCTGGTGTAGGAACAGCTGAGTTATTCTATCCACACCCTCCAAGTTAAGTTTGGTTGCTTGTCTTTAATGAGAGATTGTAAGAGATTATCTTTTCCCTTATTACCTGTTGCTCAGGTTTTTGGCTTGTTGAAAGTCTAATTAGCCTTCCTCCAGGAATGCTGATGTGAATGATTTTTTCCTATTTTATCTATGTGCTGGAGCTCATCTTAGCATCTTTTTTATGGCTTGGCATCACAGCTGAAGCACCTGCAGTGTTATCTGAGGTTTCACTGGATGGGTTCCTTGCAAAAAGAATGAGGTTTGGGTAGCAAACAGAATAAACAGTGGGTTGTTCTAACAAGAAGCGAGCAGGGATTGGCGCAGGATGGCTGATGAGGCTGTTGAGTAAGGCCAAAAATATTTCTCAGTTTACATTGTTTTTCTCATGCATCTGGATGTCTTGATTAGAAACATTATGGAAATACTCTGCTAAAAGTTCTCCCAGCAGAATTAAATAATCCTATATGAAAAAAATGCACGTCCCAGTAACAACATAAAGCCGTACAACACAGAACTGCCACCAGTGCAAAGAAAAGGTCCTTGCCTTGGCAGGGACAGCCTTCCCAGAAGATGATGCTCTGCTTTGCTGACTGCTAAGCAAATAAAGCCAGGAGTTCATAAGCAGGCTGAGGACATTTCCATCCCCAAAATAAAGATGGGGCTACACGTCCCTTCTATGCCTTGGCACAAGTCATTGCACAGCTCAGTGCATTGCCGTACCTCTCAGGTAGGAGCTGCTAGGGCGTGTTTTCCCCTGTGGGGATTGCCTGCTTGGTTCGGTAGGGTTTGGGCTGCTGGGGAGAAAACAGAGCCGTGGGGTCACACAGAAACATGGTCATGGAGGTGGGACTTCTAGAGACCATCCAGTCCAACCCCTGCTTGAGCAGGGTCAGCTGGAACAGGTTGCCCAGGACCGTGTCCGGTTGGGTTTTGAGTGTCTCCAAGGATGGAGACACAACCTCTCTGCAAAACCCATGCCAGTGTTTACCCACCCTTGCAGTAGAACATTTTTTTCTTATGATTAAACAGAATTTCCTATATTTCAATGTGTGTCCTATCATGGGCCACCACTGAGAAGGGTCTGGCTCCACCTCCTTCGCTCCCTCCCATCAGGTATTTATACACATGGATAAGATCCCCCCACGCCATCTCTTCCCCAGGCTTAGCAGTCCCAGCTCCCTCAGCAAAGGTGGCACGTATTTTGTCCAAAATAAAACCGTGCCCAACAGCACTGCCTTTGAGGAGAAGATGGGTAGAAGCTGCTTCTTTGGCCAAGAGGCAAGGGAGAGGCTTTGCATGCGGCCTTGCATGCGGCCATCCCCTTGCCTGCTGCTCAAGGCATACCCCTCTGCACACAGAATCTCTGCGGGGACAGATCGTGCCGCTGGGATCTTGGCACGGCTGCAGGGTTAGCTGAGCAGAGTGAAAATACCCTCCGGAGCCACTGGGATTTTTGAGTCTAAGTTAATTAGAACTGTTCCCACATTAAGCTCAGAGAGGCTGGGGGGGCTTGCACAGGTTTGGGGTGGGAAGGCGAGATGGGGAGCAGGGCAGGGGGCTGCAGGAGCAACGGGGAGATGCCACCTTTCATCCTTGCAAATGGATGCTCACAGTTCCTCCATCCTAGCTGCTCAAATAATATCTGATGTCTTTGGTTTCATGGCAGCACAGCCTGGTTTGAGCCATGACTTGTGTGGTCAGGATGTTTGCTAAGGTGAAAAACTCTGACTGCCTTCCCATTCCCCCTCCTCCTCTTCCTCCTCTCTCCCAGGCAGCACATTGGGCTGCGAGAGGGGATGCCACAGAAATGGGCACTTTACCCGGGGAAGGTAAAAGGAGGCAGTGCGATGCTGCAGTAGCTAATGCTGCCTTGCCTCTCCCCCTCTCTGCAGTAACAACAACCCCTACGCCTCCTTTGGAGCCACGCTGGCACGGGATGAGGAGCAGAACCTGTGGAGCACCCCGCACGACGTGACCCACACAGAGGCGGATGACGACCGGGTGCTGTACAACATGATCGTGGTCAGGAACCAGCTGGACAAGGACTCGGAGGTGAGGCGGTGCTGTTCCTCACGCTCGGGTTTCACTGCAGACCAAGGCTCCGTGCTTTCGTCGTCCCTTTATTTAAGTACCCATTAAGCCACTATAAAGACCCCAAGGTCCCCCAGTGTGGCTCACATAGGCATCAGGTCATCTTCTCTGCTCCATCACCCTCCAGATTTTATCCTGTATCTGGTGTGGATGCATCGGTAGCCATCTCATCCCTGGGAAGCTCGGGGATGACTCCGGCAGCTGAGCCAGAAAAGCCGCCCTGAGCTGGGATGCACGATGCCCTGCAAGCACCTCTATACCACCACCACCACCCGTGCTGGGACCCCCAGCTCAATTTCCTAGCTTCACAGGCTGCTTTTTTTGTCTGATATTTCTCTGGTTTGGCCTTTCCATGATCAGACTGGCATTAACCCTGCCTGCAGTGGTGTTTGCCTGGCAATGGCAGTGCCTGGAGCTGAGCTGCCGCTCCAGTGACGTGTCAAGTTAAATACTCCTCTAATGGATTGTACGGCAATTATCGAGAAGCGGAGAACTGGCACAGCTCTTAGCACAGAAGGGAAAAATCATCACTGTTACATAAAGGCTGTTTTGCAGCCCTGATTTCCTTCGCTAAAGCACTTCTGCGCAAAGGAGATTTCAGTGGCCTGATTAGGAGCAGGCTGTAGCAAATAGTGACACATTTTCCCCTCTCTGATTGCTTTTAAGACTTCAAAATGTTTGCAGGAAAGCCTGGAGGCTTCACATTTAATTTCAACATCATCCCTCTTCATCCAAGAGACCACAAGACTGTAACTCTTCCTCCTGTGATAGTCCCCTTAAACCACAAGCTAGCTCAGCTTTCACGAGAAGCCTTAAACTCCAGAGGTACAGCTGAGATCAAAATTATAATTTTTAAAACTTAAAATGAGATAATGCAACCCTTGTATATAGTTGGCCAGAATCCCCGTTTAATGTTTTTGGTTTTTTTTTTGGTGGGGGTTGACTTAATTGTGGTATTTACAATTGTTGGGTTTGTAACAACGTCTTCATGGCTGCATGTAACCTTCACAGCTATTGCAGCTATAACTGAAGATACCCTCTTCCCGCCCCCCCCCCCCCCCCCCCCCCCCGCTTTCTCTGTCTTGCAATTGCTTGTTGTAGGGAAGACAGGGAGCTTCATCCAGCCCAAACTGGCTGAAGGAAACGAGGACAACTCCATTTAGGGGGCTGCGCCGGTCCTGGGCTGTTCAGAGCTGTGTGTACTTCAGGGCAGCGCTGAAGCTCATCATTTCAGGTCGCGCCCAGTCGAGCGGCCTTTTAACTTGATTTAGGGCTCATTATGAGGCAGGCCTCCTAAAAGCTATTATTATTTATAAAGCAGTATCATAAGTGGATGGTCTGCTAAAAAGATGGCTCCTTGGGCAAAGGAGTGTTGTGTGTCAGCCTTGCTCAGGTTGCAGAGGAGAGCATCAGTTATGGGTGAGCAAGAGAGCGCTCCTGCGCCTGCCTGTCCTAAACCTGATGCGCCTGCCTGTCCTAAACCCAGTGTGCCTGCTTGTCCTAAATCCAACGCTTTCCCTCTGCC
Organism: Pelecanus crispus; assembly: GCF_030463565.1. Taxonomy (NCBI): domain Eukaryota; kingdom Metazoa; phylum Chordata; class Aves; order Pelecaniformes; family Pelecanidae; genus Pelecanus; species Pelecanus crispus. Next base: position 41,642,043 of record NC_134647.1, on the reverse strand, counting down.
TTCAGCATGTCCGTAGGGTTTTTAGTGGGTCTGTGCAGTTGCCATGCCTGCCACTGAAAAAGGAAAGCACAGAGAGCATGGGGCCTCCTCTCCACAACGAATGTAAGATCACATACCCTGTTTTTTTATGTAGTGCAATTAATAAAAAAGCCTGAGGAGTACAACATCAGGCCAACTTCGAAGAAAGCCAACACATGATATGTTTGATTTGAATTATGGCACAGTCCCTTTACAGTTAATGATTGCCAACCTCTCTGCTGTTTTTCTCTTACCGCTAGGGAAACTGAGGCACAATATATAAGTCCAGAAAGCTGCTGCAGTTTCCAGCTGCAGCTTTTTCTGGGCGGCAGAACAGGGAGGGACTTGGCCGGCAAAGCCGACATTCCTGTGTTCGGCCCTGGGTGCCGAAATCTCTCCTTACTCCAGTGAGCATGTTAAAACTAGGCCAGATTGCATTGCCGTCCCCTCCTAATGAGGCTTCAGCCCTGAGAGAGAGAGAAAAAAAGTCTAACTGGAAAACAGCACTGGGCTGCAAAAAGCCGTAATCTGCTTTGGGAGCTGCGCTGCTCCCAAAGTCCCCGGGGAGAGTGTGTGGATGCTGCAGGACAGGGCACGAAGGAACCGTTTCTTGTTTATGCAGGGCACAAGCATTACAAAACCATAGGTCCTTTTTTCTTCTTGGTTAAAATTGGTCTGAAAGGAGAACTTGTCCCTGTATTTCTGCTCCTTCATTTAACAAAGAAATTTCGGCATGCTGTGCACTTACTGTGTGCTTTGCCATTCCCCACCTTTATCTTTGGGATTTCCTAGGACAGGACTTTGGAAGGATCCCAAAGAGCAGTTCATTCTATGTCACGTGTGTTTCGCCTGTATGGCACCACCTCAGCCTCAAACCAGTATCGTGTTTTTCTTAATCTAGCTAACCCACTTCTGCTTTCCTGGGTATTTTCTTTTTTTTTAACATGGTTGTTCACATAGTGACAAGGTGCTGCAAGCTAGGACAGGAGAAGCGGTGGGCCAGGGTGCAATGGTGACGTCGGCACAGTGCTGGACGTGAATAGGCATGGTCCATGGTAGCTCTCTCCTGGCCTGGGTACCTCTGCGCCGTGGATTGCTGTAAATCAATAAAGCAAACTGTGTATATGAAGGGCCAGGCGCACCGATGCCGAGTGCACCCTGTAGCTCAATCAATTTTACGTGTATTAAATCATTGGTGGTGGGGCTGCTAACAACTCACAGCATTGGTGTCCTCCCTTGGGGTCAGTTCCTTGTGCCCACCGTGGGGCTGGACCCATACCCAATCCACACGGAGTCATTTCTCCTTCCTGCCCCCTTCTGATGGCCACACTCCAGGAAATTTGGCAGCTCCAGCCCAAACTCCGTGCGACCTTCGCTTGAGTAAGGATGGCAGGGCTGCTCCACCATGCTCCTCGCTGAACCAGGGCAGCAAGCTCTTCAAAGCGAGCACTGTGACGTTGCGGGTGTGCCCTGTTTCACGCCCGCTTGCTCGTCCTGCTCAGTGCTGTGTGCTGGGAGTGACGGCTCAGGGGGCCGTTGGCCATGGTGGAGCCTGCTGGAGCACCCAGCGGTTGCAAAACCCACTGTGCGATAGGGACATGAGGCAAGATTCGCTGGAGCCTTCTAAAACCATGAGGACTGAGCAACTAGCAGCTCCGCATTTCTCTCTGCTTGAGGCCAATGAGTGTGGTGTGCTTGAATGCATTTTTGGAAGCAAAGTGTGGGCAAGGGAGAGTGTGTGCAGAGAAAACCAGAAAAGCTGCACCTGAAGGGCTGGCTTAAGGGGGCTGGTAAAGCTGATGCAGCCTTTGGAGATCAAAGCTGTCATCAAAGCTTTTGAAGGCTGGGGTCAACTTTTCAAATATGGAAAAAATGTTTTTTTCCTGCTCCTGCCATGTGGCATCGTTGAACCTGTTGTGGTATAAAGTAAGACGCTAAATCTGGAGGTGAGATGAGGACCACTAGGAAAACAGGATGTTATTTAAGATGCTGCATAGGTACAGGCCAAGTCACTGTTCCAGCATGTACCCTGCTAATGCGGAGAAAAGTGTTTTATGGGGAAGGGGGACTGCTGTGGCTCCAATGTTAACAGCAAGAGCTGGGCTTATTTGGCTTATGTGCATGGTGTGGCAGATGTCCCCCTCCACAAAGACCAGTTTGTAGTGGTCCTGGTGCCTCAGTGTCTGCTGATGGGGTGCGTGGAGTTACCCAGCCGCAGGCAGAATGCCTGGGCTGTCGCACTGGTGCTGGCTTCAGGGAAGGACCCGGAGTTAGGGCCGCTGCGCCACAGGTCTGTGAACAGAAACTGAAGGTGGGGTTTTGCCTTATGACTGAGGAAGAAACACTGTTCTTATGGCTTGTTGTAAATGCAACATTTCTTTCTTCTTTTGGGTTATTCCCTTGGGGAAGGTGGGATCATAACCCCACTAGCAAAGGCAATTCCTCAGCCTGCATATCTGCTGGGGGCCAGGCTAACAGAGCTGTGCTGGCATGATCCTCCTGGCAAGCCCATTACAAGCTGACAAGGCCTATTTTTTTGCTTCCTCCTGCTCTCCTGCAGGATTATTCTTTTTTAAACACGTTACAGAGAAGGTCAGTATTGTGACACACTGTTGCTGGGGCATAGAGAGGTGATGGGATTTGCCCGGGGTTGGGGATGCTGGTTGGGGAGCCCAGAACTGACCCACTTAATACATTCAAAAAATTATGAACTCCTGCATGCCCCTCTTAAAACTGAACCCAGTTTAAGCTTATTCCAAGCTGAGATGTCGGTTGATGGTTTAGTGTATGAGTGTGGATCTAGAGTTTGTATTTGCTCTACTCCTTCCAGTGGGGCCAGTCGCAGAGCCAGAGTAGGATCACCCCTAGATGTGGCGTGGTACCTGCCTGGACTGGTATTTTGCAGTCTTTCCCTCATAACTCTGTTTTGACCTCATTTCCAAAATCACTCTTGAACAGAATGGTGACACCAATTGCTTTCAAGGGAATAAAGGAGAAGGCTTTGGTAGACGATTGCTTTGGCAACATGAGGAAAGCTACCCACTAATTAGGAAATTTCCATATGAGCAGGGATGAAAAGTTGGACAGTGCTTGCCTGTTCTTTTGGCACATTTTTTCCCAGCGTGCTCGGTTATGTACCAACCTAGCTTATATTTCATGCCCAGCATTTCCTCATTTCCATTTGGCATTTGCAGATTTAGTATATCACACTAGAGAGTCCAGGGAAATTTTCCAGGTAACCATTTGAAGGGCTGAGTGCTCAGAGGAGAGAGGCAGCAGGATTTCCCTGCTGCTCCTGGGATGTTCTTGACTCATCCACAAAGGGTTTTCCCCCGCCCCCACTGGTATATGTTGTGCCCTCCTATGTAGGCTTAAAAGGGCAAAACTGGTTACAAAAAAACGGGGCCAGGAACTGCAACCTGCTTTGGTTTCCTGTGGTTAATTCAGATTTTGGCAAAAGGGTGTTTTTCTTAAAGGGTTGATTTTCAGTTCATCACTGGGATGTCCCAGACCTGTAGAAACACCAAGGGGTTTGGTGAAGACCAGTCTCCCACTGAACTTTCCCAGTACTGTGTGCGGGAAGCCTCCTCGCCGCTCCAGAAGTTACATCTAACTAGGCAAGAGGCAGGACAGGGAACGAAGGTTAACAAGAAAAGCAAAATGAAGCTAAGTTTTGGGAGAGAGCTGCTTGTCCCATGCCTGCATACAGGCTCGGACAGCTCGCTGGAAGGGATTCCGGGGGGGTAGCCAGCCCGGGATGCGGCACAGAGGGCAGCCTGCTCCGGCCTTGCTCTGCCCAGGGCTGCCCAAGGACCGGCATGCCCTGTCCTGCATCTCACCGGTGCCCTGGCACACCGCAGCGGCCCCGTCACAGCCGCAGTAAGGGCTGAGGGAGCGCGGGGTTTGGTGTGGAGCCCCGGCTGCCTGCCCTGGGGCTGCCTGGCAGGAGGTGCTGAGCAGCCTTGGCCTCGTGATGCCGCCCGGCCCCGACCAAACGCTCCCTCCCCAGGTCACCTCTTGGTGACTCATGGGATGTGCATGGGGAACACCCTCCCCAAAGTCTCTGATTGTTGCCCTTTCCTATGCGGAGATGCAGGGCTGAGCAGGCTTTGCTCTTCCTCTGCTGTGTAGTTAAAGGGAGATGCTTTCTAGAATAATTTTTGGGGTGGAAAGATGCTCTTAGCTTTATTTCCCTCATTAAAGCAACACAGAGGACTACCCCCTGCCCACAGCTTTTGGGGTGTCTCTGCTATAAGGACTCACCTGCAAAAACCTGGTGCTTTCTAAGGCTGATGGAGAACAGGGCATGAGTCCCTTCGAGAGCTTAGCCCGGAGCTGCCCATCCTCACCCTGATAATCTCTGCTGTCTCTAGTTGCTTTTCAACAACTGGCACCATGTGCAGGATCCTCCTCCCAGCTTTCTCTGGGGAAACATAAATACATTCAGCTCCACACACAGGCAAAAGAAATACCACCAAAACAAGAGGTCCCCCCTCCAGGCACCAACGTTAAGCATAATTTTCTGTACCAAAGCCACTCCTTTGCATACTCCCCAAATTCTTCATCAGCAGGACTAAATATGCACTGTATTCGCTTCCATAACGCAACTCAGTAACTACAACGTACAAGAAAGCCATAACCTAGATTCTCTTAAAACAAAAATAGACAAGGGAAAACACACTGCTGTTAATCCAGAGAAAATCAGGAGCAGCTTCCCTGCATGCTAAGCACTGCTCGCTGTTCAGCATAGCGAGGAGTCTGGCTCGCTACTGTGGGGGGGAGAGGGGGTAAATCCTTACAGCCCTGAAAGCTGCTGCCTGGCAAGCTGTGTTTTGGGGACAGGAGCATCTGTCCTACCCCCCCCGCCCCGCCCCGGCTCACTAATTTGGCAGTGTGAAGCATGCCTGCAATCATTGTCTGCATTAAAGCACTCGTTTATCTCTGTGGGAGGGCAGAGACACGCAGCTTATTTCCCTACCGGTATGCCCAGACTGGTTTGCCCTCCTTTCTGCTTATACCGTGGGGTCATGAGCAGGCTGAGATGTTTCCAAGGGATCCCTCCCAGTGGGGACCGCAGCACCATGCAGCCTTTATTCTCTTTCTTTAAAACTTTCAAGTTTGCAATAAACTTCCCACAAAGCTTTAATACAACAAAACCCCTCTTTTCTTTTTCACTGAGAGGAGCTTAATTCCTAGCTACAAGCTGGTGTTGTGGGAGAGAGGAGTCTTGTCCCTGCCTCGTTTCTCTAGCGAAGAGCTGAAGAGGCGTCTTGATGCCTTGCACTGGCAGCCAGGTGCCCTCCTGTGCAAACAGAAAAGCTGTTTTCAAGTACTGCTGCAGTCAAGAGAGAAACGGAGCTCTGGTTGGCAAAGCTAGCTTGTTGCGAGCAGCAACACAAAGCTAAAAATGAAGAGGATTTTGCTGTCCAGGAGGATGAGCAGTGCAGAGCAAGTGGCTGCAGGTGGAGCCATGTTTCCTCGGCTCTCCTGACCTGAATTCACCAATGTTTTAGCCCTACCGGCTGCTTCTTCCAAAGTGTAATCTCCAAGGGGTTCCTACAGCTATCACTGAACAACAAGAAAACAGGCTCGTCATTTAATTCTCTGCAGTCGTGGCATGTCAGCCAGGTTCAGGAAAAAAAACACTAAGAAATCTCCAACTCTATCAAATCAAGTAAACTCTTTAAGGCACCAGGTATCAGAAAACCAGCGGGATTTCTAAAGCACAGCCTACCTTCATGGGTATTATTTAACCCCTTTGAACCCAGCATGTCACGTCGGAAAATCCCAGGGAGACAGCACAGATTAACACCTATTTATTCTACAAGAGTCCATCTATGTAATCTGTTGCTGAGAAATTAGATTAATTAAGGTTGTTAGTGCAGGGAAATTATCTGAGTGATGTTATGACCCACTGTGTGGATGCTTCTGTAAATGCATCCTTTTCAGTGTGTGTGTTGATTAAACTCAGCTGGGAAAAATACTCCTGGTTTTCTTGCAGAATACATGCCTTTCCACAGGAATGCATACTTGTACAGATGTGTTTAATTGTGCTGGTATAACTTTAATAAATAACCTCAAAACCTTCCCCCTTAGATGCTGTCCCATTATGCAGATACAAAGCTTGAGGTGAAGTGCAAGGATTTAAGCTGTATAGTTAAGCGAGGCATTAACTGCAGCAACTGGCATCACCAAGAATAGTTATTATATCAAACGACTCCAGCTCAGTCCTCAATCATCCACGTGCATCCCTCTGCTCTGCTGTTTAAAAATGGGCACTCCAGCCTTTAAAACAAGTCTATTTTTCTTGTTTTCCAGTACTTTTGAAAACCCGCCTATTCCAGTTAAAATGCCAGAGGGCTGAGCAGTTTGGAGAAGCCACTGTATGTGTGACCAAACTGAGAGCAGTAACTTTTTTTTCAAACTTCTGGTTTCCCTTGGGCTATCATCAGCTGTAAGAAAATGTGCCATGCCAGTTTAACTGCACGGATATGAAAATAAGGTGTTGCAATAGTATATAGAAGGTAATTATTAATATATGGTCATGCTTTCTCAAACTGTTAAAGGCCAAATAAGGTATTCTCACAACTTCAGGTTTTGATACTAGCAGGGGTGTCAAGGTTTGGGGTAAAGGGCTTTGGACCAAAGAGACTGAAGTCTTTCAAATGAAGTACATTTGGAAGTTCATGCTGTTCTCCAGCCTAGGACAGCGTTATAATTTCCAGCGCAGAGCTGGAATTACATTCTCCCTGTCTGACCGAGGAGACCACTTCGGTCATCAGCAACACCTAAGCTAAATTCTGTAATCCAATTTCAAGGTAACTGGAAGCCTGTTTTGTACATGGAGAGAAGTTACAGAGATACTTTACCAAATGTCAAGCTAAAGTATTCTACGCTAGTCAGTATAATTTCTTCTAGGGGCAACAGCAGCCTGGCCATCAACCTTCACATTGATCCCTCAGTGACAACATCAATAGTTCAACTCTGGCTCCATTTCTAAAAGCTGAAATTCCTAGAAAAGCAGCAGAGACCTCCCCACATGCAAGTGACTGAGTATCTCCTTCTGCTTTGCTTTACAGGAATGGCAAAAGCTCAACTATGATATTTATACCTTACGGCAGACCCGAAAAGAAGTGAGAAGCAGGTGGAAACACATTTTGGAGGATTTAGGTAAGCTAGAGGACAAAAGGATGTCATTTGTGTGGTACCAAATGAGAAGTCCCATGATAGCTGAGGATGGGAATGGCTCTGCAAAATCAGGCTGGTAGAGGAAAAGGGGAGGAAAATAAAACAAGGTTGCTGAGCAATGCTGCCAGGTAGCCCACACGGCAGCTGCGAGCCTGTGGGAGAATCCTCAGAGCTCAGGCACAGCTGAGAAGAGACAGGGCCAGCGTGTCTGCAGGCACGTCAGAAAGCCCACAAACCACAATGAGCAGGAGAACCTTTCAAGCCCATAATAGCATGCACACTCATCCATTTCAAGCTTCCTTGTGGAAACTTAGCAGGGATACCTGCGGGTTCATCCTGTTTTTTTCTAAACAAGATAAGCAAGGTGACATAACTATTCCTTTCAGATTTGAAACGTAGATACATCTGTTTTCCTTCCGTAGCCCATGCCAGCTGATCAGAGCTAAACTACCCACTTTGTCTGCTCCTAAGTAAATTTGAAATATTCTTTCATCATGAAATTTCTCAACAGTGACCCTCCTACTCCTGCTATTTCCTAGCCTGCAAACAGTGAATTGCACCCACCAGTCCTTGTGCTCAGGTGCTGCTCCTCTGGAGAAGGCAGTGGCGGGTGTGACCTGGTTTTCCCAATTGCCTTGCAGCGCGTGACACTCGGGCCAAGGAGGTGTGCCGTGTGGCACATCAGCTTGGTGACTTGCATCATGCTCTGGAGGTGGTTGGGAGCTAATGAGAGGGGGACGTGTGAGTCAAGCGCACTTGTTGGGCTGTTCAGGGATATTATCACTGGGAGCAAAAGAGATGGGTATCTGTCTCAGCCGCTCCTGCCCTACCTGCTGTTCTGGCATCTGGAGGGGAGGAACATTATAAATTCATAACTAGGTATCAGCGTTCATCTTCACCCAGGTGCTCGCACAGCCTGTACAGACCAACCATGGGAGGGATCATTTGACATCCTTACATCTGTTACTGCACGTTGACAAAGGCTCTCCCACATCTCCCTCACGTCCGCAATGGCTCCGGAGCTGTTTTGCAAAGGGTGGGGAAGCTCAAGGCCGGGGATCGTTTGGCCTTAGCGAAGCTACACATGCAACCAGATGTGAAACCTGCTATCTTTTGTTACCTAGACCTGTGCTTTAATCATAAGACCACCACTCTTTCCCCATAAATGTTTTCAGGTGAGACGCAATACCACCAGCTCCCTGGAGCTGAACAAGGAGTTAATGGTAGCCATTACATTTAAAGATCCCTGCATTCATTTTCCCCCTTTCCTTCCCTGGATACCCTTCCTATAAGACATGCTGACTGCTACAGGAACAATTACGCATGCATTCATTACTGCTGCAGGTTTTTATTACTGTTACCTCCCAACAACTTATAGGCTTAGTTGCTGGGGTGCTCAGGAAGCCTCACCAGCCATGAAAGCTCTGGCAGCATCAGGAACACACAAAAGCTGAATCAGCACCCTGGGGGTGGATGTTCATATGCCTTTCCTGGAACAACAAACTTGCTCTGAATAGGTTTATATTTTTTTTTTCCCCAACAGCAAGCTCTGCCCCAAGTGCAGCCATGGAGCGTGCCTCAACGAGATGCTAGTTTGTTTTAGCAAGCAGGGAACGCAGCAGCCCAAGGTGGAGGGGGTATAGGGAACCTTGCAAGAGCCTGGAGGGCTCAGGGATGACCCTGCTCACATGTTTTGGCTCGCTTCTGTAACACATCTCTTTCCCAGGTTTCCAGAAGGAAGCGGACTCCCTCTTGTCCGTGACCAAACTCAGCATCATCAGCGACTCCCAGAACATGGGCAAAGCCCGGGACATCCTGTTAAAGCTCTCTGAAGAGACAAACATCTTCCCGACCAGCTGGGAGCTTTCTGAGCGCTACCTCTTCGTGGTGGTGAGTAGCTCTGAGTGTGCCTTCCTCCCTGTGGCCCCCATCTCTGCAAGTGAGCTCAAATGAAGGGGAGCAGATAGGTGAACTGCACCAGAGGATGCTCAAATACATGGTGGCGTCTGGGGCATCCCCATCAGATGTTGCACTTGTAGCTTGGCTGTTCAGCTTCCTTGGAAATGTCAGTGCTGTAGTACCGTAAATTTGCCCCCCCCCCCAAGTTCCTTTAAGCCTGTGCAACTGGGTACTCTTGCAGCCTGTTAATGAAGTGGGAAAAGATTAGACCTAACGCCTGGCTTAACCTGAGAGCAGCCTTAGAGGGAGGACCCTGACCAAGGAGCTGCCCAAAGCAGCCTGTAGTGACTGTAAAATCCTGTTGCTTTGGCAGGATCGGCTCATAGCTCTGGATGCTGCGGATGAGTTCTTCAGGATGGCCAGCATCGTGTATCCAAAGAGACCCAGCAGGGAAAGAGTGGACGATAGCCAGAAGGCCCCGCAGTGCATCTCTGTCATGATGCCCTGAGGAACGTGCCTTGCTGGTGCAAGATGGACAGTGGGTTTCTTTCCCTCCGGGACCGGGCTCCTCTGCCGAAGGGTTAGCACAAGTAGTGCCACTCCTTGTTTTCCTTCAGAGAAGCAAGTGGGCCAGCCGGAGCAGAGCAAGGAGGTCAGTGAGCCATGCCCCATCAGGAGGGCACAGGAAGACAGATGCTGGCCCCGAGGTGCTCCCAGGCAGAAGGGAGCAAGAACTGCCGTAGCATAGCCCCGGTGGGAGACCGCTAGCCTAGTCGTCTATGCAGTAGGCAGAAGGGGAACCTGCCATGCCAGGCATTGCTACCAGTAGCTGCAAAAGTTGAGATGCCTCTAGTTACAAGAGCTGTGAGGAGGTCCATGTTTCCACCGGTACCTGCCGCTGTCTGCTCCCTCGACCCTGCTAGCTGGGAGAATCAGCGAGGAAGGAAAAATACCTCAGTCGTCTACAACTCTGTGATGTTTCTTTGTGCACTGGTCCCCTTCCTCATCCCCAGCCCGTGGCAGCCCCACCAGGCAGGTCCCAGGGGATTTGGCAAAGAGGGAGGAGCAGCGTGTAGCCAGGAGAGGAGTTAGTGCCAGGCGGCAAAGCCTTGGAGCAGTGTTGCAGTTGGGTGCTGTGTCCCCTGCCATTAGTGGTTTGGAGGTTTTTGTGTCGGGGGGTGCTCAGCCTGACATCTTAAAAGAAGGTAGATTTTAGGAAGGTGCCAAGGTCAGACCTGCTGAGAATTTGGCTCCTGTAATATCCTCAGATTGGTTGCCCAACATCTTAATTAATTTCTGAAATTTTTGGTCTTAATTGCATAACTCCCTCCCCCACTATAAGGCTGCATGTACTGTCAATATATGCAGTCCCTGCTGTTAATGAAGATTTTTAATGAACACCCTTGATATCTTGGGGTTTTGTCTTGTAATGAGCAATAATTTTAAAACACTGGATTTGATCTTTTAAAAACAAGTGGAAGTTCTTCACTGATTAACACATGCTGCTATTTGGCCAGTTGAAAATGCTGGTTACAGAGGACCTCCCAAAATAGCAAAACAGAGCTTTTATTTGTTTATACCTACAGTGTTTGGAAAAAAAAATATATATATTTATGAATTGTTTCTGTTTCTCAGTGTTCCTGGGAAACATTTTTGTCAACTCAGGACATCAGTGAAAACTGAGTTTAATAAACAAAACACATTACAAAACCAATGTTTCTTACTCTCTCTGTAACCCTATTCAGGCAACAACATTTCTCTTGACTGCTGATAGCAAAAGGGCTGGGGTAGTTGTAAAGCATATGCCTCTGCAACCTGTTCTCCGTACACTTACAATTACCCATTGACTTGTCAGAGTAGGGTCGTTTGCCAGCCTAGGACTAAAGTCTTCATAGGAGATGATGGGGATTGAATTTAATTTCAGTGGGATTTGGAGTTAGGTGTCCAGTTCCCATTGATTTTTTTTTAGCAGAAGGTCAGCTGTGCTTTGGAAAACGTCCGATGTTTTTATAGAAAATAAACTTCAGTGCATGGCATCTCCAGGGTTTGATTTGAACAAACTGTTGCAGAACAGAGATCCAGCGGTCTGAGGAACACTGTGCCAAAGTACACAACACCACCCAAAAGTCAGCCCTTGGGATGTTATCACTTTATAGTACTACATGTTACGTAAAACCACCTGATGAGTTTCTAAATCTCGTGGGCAAGGAGAAGAGACATCGTATTGCAGTGTTTGCGCAATGGAGGTTGCCATTAAGCGGTGCCTTTACAGAAACACCTTGCTGTCACTTGTAGCTGTGAAACCGGTTCTGATGTCAACAAAATGCAATTTGTTGTAACTGAATAGGACAGAAACTGCCTAGAAGAGACAATAATTACGATCTCTGAATGAGTTTAGCTACCAAAGTAAGGCCCTGTGCAGGGGAAGTGCAAGTTCCTAAGCATAGCCACAGGGAGGAGCAGGAATTAACAGCAGCATTGGATCAGAGTGGAGCAGCTCACTTCTGCATGGCAGGCAGGAGTAACCAGGGTGAGGTAGTTGTGCATCAAATTATGTACTGATCACAACATGAACAGAAAAAGGTCTGTCAGTCCCAGCACTCAGATAAAACTGGTCATGGGGGAACCTGCAAATATTGCAAAATAGCCTTTGGTTAAGTATTAGGATGCAGAAATTCTAAAAATCTGCACTTGAAAAATTACAGAAACCAGCAGAAATTGCTTCCGTAGAGGTCCAAGCTCAAGTTCATCATTCTGTTTATCTCAGTAGGAAGTGCCCTGTCTTTCATGCACTTGAGGTAGAAGACTGATAAACTGAATTTCAGTTAGTAAAATGAAGAGTAATTTGCCTTTTCTAATTTGCATAGAAATGACCAGGGAGATGCACATCTTTAACTTCTGTTTTGCTCAGACTTGGGCTTCCTGTGCTGACAGGAGAAGGAAACACAGCTTAGTTTGTCTCCAAGCAAGCCTTTGGCTGTGTCTTGGGGACCAGCAGTAGAGGACCCTCCACCTGGAACCCAGAGATGGCACACACTCTCCATAAGGTTCAGATACTGCCCAGTTGCCTATTGATACTGACCTGCCAGAGGTGTTTAAATGATGTATTTAGGCTCTATCACAGGAAAAGTTACCCACATCTATACAGCAGATATAGTGGGACTGTCCTGTTTAAGCGCAAGAACAAAGATGGGGAAAGAAATGCAAACATCTCCCAGTGAAACTCTTTCCAGATTTTGGGCAAGTTAAAAATCCGTGGCAGGGGAAAGGCTCCTGGGCAGCACTTGCATTTTGGGTCTCAAATTGCCTATGTGAGGACACGTTCAGATGGTAAAAGAAAGTCAGGCAGCATCACACCCTGGAGCTGTTGCAGCACGGACCAAGTATCATAGGCCTCTGGGTGGACAGGCTACCTCACCAAATGGACTGGGGCACCTCATTAAGGAGCGAATTCCTCTCCATTGAGAAAGATGGAAAAAAGATTTCATAAAATATATAAATCTCAAACAGCATCCAAGTCAAAGGCTCCCTGGTGATACTGCATCACCGCCATGGTCCTGGGTGGGGGGAATTCATCCCTCAACAAGAGCGATTACCTTCTTCACTAGAAGCAAGTTTGGGTTTCTGTTGTTGGATGCACCACCCAGACCTCTAGCTGCCATTCAGATGGGCTTGAGTCTCACATGTGGCCTGTATCACGTCTGGAGGCTTGTACAGATGTCTTTGATGTCCTACAGGTCTCAGGTGCCACTAGATACCTGCATGTGGGGAGGCAAATCCCACCCATGCCCAGCAAAGCCTGCCAGCACCCACCTGGGAAACGGTGGCTGTAAGAGAGCTCAGCGAACACCAGGTGCCACTGTTCCCTTAGCCATGCTGCAGCATGCTGAGGGAAATCATGTTTACAATGCAGGGGAAATTTTTCCAACCTTTTTTTGCAAGCATCAAGTCTCTGAAAGCTGCAAGAACTGGCTTTCTGTTAAAGGCTGGGGTTTAGATATTTAATAATTGGTCTGGCACTTTCCGAGAGACAGTGGTGAGCCCATGTCTCTTTCAAAGGTTCAGATGGCTGGGGCCAGGGACTCTGCTCCTGCTTGGAAGTGCTGCTACTCAGTGTGGGGCTGTCTGCTGCAGGAATTTGCATGTTCACGAAGGACATTTTTTTTCCTAGATAGAGGGACTTTGGCACCCCTTCCTTCGCTAGGAAAGGAAAAATACCAAGAATTCTTTAAAAAGAGCAATGTGAGAGGGTTTAAAGTACATCTGGGTTCACTTAGCTTTCAGATTATTTTTTTTTTCTTAGATTGACTTTGTATTTAGCTAATATTTCAACTGGAAAGAAAGAAAAAAAAAAAGGACATTTTTCATCCATCCATAAGTTGCAGACATGCACCACTTGGGTTTCCTTTTCCTAGGCCACAGTAGAAGCAGACACAACTAGCACAGTTCATGCGATAACTTGAAACAGATAATGATTGGGTATGAATCAGGGTAGCTTCTCCAAAGTGAGAAATCCTGATTTATACTAACTGATGGTCTAAGCTTTGTCTTCCACCAGCATCCGTTTGGTTATTTCAGACATTGCCTGTATCAATCAGGCTGTTGAGCAAACCTGGAAAAACACTTGTTGCTAATCGTTGGCCAATATGTTGGCTTAACAGTGGCTGAGCAAAGTATTTTAGGTTTTTGGGTCATGGGGAGCAACACTGTAGGGTTCCCTTCCTCTAAATTAGAGCTAGGAATTAGGTATAGTGCAATCGCTGTCTGTAATAGAGACCAGCTAGAAACAAAAATCAATTTACAGACCATCTTGACTGTGCATGTGGACACACGGTTTCTTCTTTATATTCCAAATTTTCCTAGGACATGCATCATGACTGTGGCAAGATGAGGAAAAAAATGACGGTGGAAATTCAGCTGTGATGTGTAAGACAGGCAGAAGGTGGCAGTGTAGGTGTTTGGTAAAGGCTGCAGCAGCAGCAGGCGAAGGAGATGGGAGGCAGTGGCCTGAAAGGAGTCAGGCTTTCCATTTTACTTGCTATGGATGTAAATCATGCCGTAAGTTCTGATAAATAATGAGACTGGACATGGGAAAGAAAAATGTCATCTTTTAAATGTCAGCTATAGGAAAAATTACCATTTCAAACCACTCAGTTTCAATAATTTCTAATGTTAGAAATTCCAACACTTAGATAGTCTTCCTGGAGGGAAAGCATGTACTTTTCTAATTTAATGAGGATCAGTAACGTTGAGTGACTTGCCACAAAATAGCTCTCCAAAAGCATTTCTTTGAAGACAAACAACCATTTTTGCATGGGGATTCCTTGTTAGGCAAGTTATGGATTATCAGAAACATTTCTTTGGCTTACAAATTGCAGATGTTGTGGACACATCCGTAGGGGAGCTGCCTTTGCACAAGGGAGGCCATGGAGAAATCTGCTCACTGACCACTCCTAAATGCCCCAAGCAAAGACTTGCATGGCCAAAAGCTTGTCTGTTTTTTCTATCGGTTGGTCTAATGGAATGTACCACCTCTCCCCATAAGCCTTATCCTTACCCTTTAAGGAGAACAGTCATTTTGCAAAGTGGTAATAAATTCAGGTGGCTATTTTGTCTTACTTGGATTAGGAAAGGAAGATGCCGTGGGGGGCTGTGGGCACCCTTGACATGATAGGATCCCAGCAGCATTACAATTAACAGATTTAGGCAGCCCAACTAGCAAACAGACCAAGAGGTAGAGCCATATCAAAGCAAAGACAAGGGGGCAGCAAACGGAGGCAAATAGGCACAGCCCAGCCACTGCCCAAGAAAAGGAAAGAGTATTTGGCAGGTGGAGAAAGTTGTGTGCAATGGGTATGGTGTCGGTGCCAAAATATGTTGTGATGGTGTGGCAGAGTGCATCATCTGGGTAGCACCAGCAGCATGAAATGTGTTTGTGTATGCCTGAATAACCATCATTAAAAACCCCATTTGATGATAGCTCACCAGCAGATCAGAAAGAAGAGATATTTATGAAACAATGCGTTACCAAGAGTTTTGAGTGGCAACTTTGTATCTGTTAAGCTGCTCAGATTCTTTCCATTGGCTTGAACTGGGTTTGAGTCAGACTTTGGAGACACAAACACCAGGGCAAGTCCAGACACCACTGAAATCAAAAACAAAACTTCTGCCAGCTGCCCATCTATTCCTCTTCTGCATCAAAGTCTCAAAAATAGCAAGTATGGTTTCTGAACAGATTTCCACAAGTGATGAGAGGAGCTACCTGTACTTGTCTGGAGGAAGAAAATAAAGCCCAAACCATTTCTCATGGCCAAGGGATTACAGGGAAAATTCAGATTGTAGGAGACCTGAGGAGGTCATCTCAGCCAACCTCCTTCTTGCTTGAAATAATCTCTCCCCTTTTGAAAATGGTGTGAGCAATTTGTATGGAAAACATTATTGGCATACACAATATTTCACCTACTTCAAAGACTTAGTGGTTGGTACAAAGGAAATATATTAAACTTTTTTTTTTAAATTAAAAAGGTGAAATAGAGCATTTGTGAAACTCAGCTGGAGGGCAGGTTTGGAATGAATGAATCCATTATGAAATACTCCTTTGATACCTCTAAGTCAAGCGACCAGGGTTAGCTTTAAACATTCATTTCCATTCTTCCTTAGGTGAAGGAGCCAGATAGATGAGTGATGGGAGCCCGGAGCCATGTGGGGTGATTCACCCTGTCTGGGATGTGCCCAGTGGGGTGACCTGGTTAGGAGGGAGCCAGCGGCACCAGTGGAGTCAGCAGTTCCCATTGAGCCATTTGGGGATGAAGGGGGAGGGAGGGGAGGGAACAGTGTTATCTTGGTGATAGGGAGCTGGCCTAGGATTTGGAAACTCAGTTTCCATTCCCAGGGCTGCCCCATCTCTGTCTGCCCTTCAGGTCATCCAAGTGCAGGATGGGGAGATTGTACCTACTAGAGCTGATGGCAAAATGGTCTTCCTGCGCTGGAGGGATTGTCAGGGTCTTGATATTTCTGCATCTGTCTTCAAGCAAAACTTTGTATCTCTAAAACGTTCACAAGCCTATTACCCAAAAGACTCTGCTATAATAATTTCAAGATGTTTTGCTTCAATTTTGACTTTTTTTAATGCTCTCCAGCTTTTTAGTATAAGCCGAAATAAAGCATTGTTTCTATCCAGAAAATAAAACTTCAAATTTAGATCACAGCAGTGCCTTTTAAAGCAGTGCTAAAACAGTTGGGTTTTTTTTTTTAATTCAGGGGAATACCTATTCCCACAAATAGTTTCAGTTCTGATAAATCAGTGTTTCCAGACAGAAAATCAGTTAGTTTAGTTTTGTTTTAAATCCTAACCCTGCCTAATACTTAACTCCTTTGAGAACAGCTTTGAGATCTACTAACAAAGTGTGCTTGAATAGCAGTCAGTAGTATAGTGATTATTTTTCAAGTGAAAATTACCTTTCAAAACATAAGGGAAGGGCATCTTTTAGTCATTTTTACTATGTTTAAGCGAGATCACCAAGAGAGACTATAGCTCTGCAAAGGACATGTGCAGGCATGCCTAGGAATTTGGCTTGCCTGCAGTTTATCTGTCCCAATTAAAGGCAGATGCAGCCTTTTGCTTCCATGAACATTTATGAACTGGCAGATCTGCTGAACAGACAGTTAATATATAGCAACGAGTCCTGAACTAATCAGACACACACTTTTACAGCGTTGTTTGGCTTTAGCTTGCCCAATTGCATGAAGGAGATTTTCAGTTTTCCTTCCTACCTCCTTGGACAAGATGCAGCACAGAAATTACCCAAGTTTGGGTAATCGCGTAGTTTGCAGTTTGTGTCACTTCTCCAAAGACTATGACAAAAGAGGGGAATTACAGCATGCTCAAAGTATCAAAGCGGCTTATGCTCTAATTCTGCTTTGCAGAAGGAAGGAGCTTCCCCGAAGTACGTGCAAACATACCAGGAATGGTGAATGGTTTGGAAAGCCCAACAGGTACTTATATCTGCCTCTTGCTTAAATATCTGAGGAGTCGCACAGGACCTGCACAACCCATTCCCATGCTCAGATGGTTAGTGCTATCCTACTGATGGAACACACCGGATGCATGGCAAGCTGCAGCCCGGTCTCCACGAGGGCAGCTCCAATGAAATGAGCATACTTATGTACCTGGGTCATTGCACACCAGGAGAAAGCAAGACTCAAGTCAAATCCCCTGCAGCCCTGATGTCTCCCATAAGCTCAGTTCAGCCTGGACACACTTCAAAGGTCAAACACGATCACAAACGCAGCATCGTGTCACTGTTACTTGCTCTTTGGACAGCAACGGCACACAGAAACCTCAGTTTCAAAAGGCTGTATGGGCAATCAGACTGGTTGCAAGCCAGTGTAAACCCTGCTAGACAGACGACGGACAAGCAGGATGTTCAAAGTTAAGCTCAGTGCAGTTTTTGCTCCTATACTCATGAATACCACTTGCTAATAATAATTTATCTTTAAATTATGTGTATGTGCTATCTAAGGTCTCAAGAAATTTAACAGTAATGCCCATGCCTCACACTACTGCAGAGTATCTGCAGGATCAGAGCAGCAGTTTCTTTTCTCCCAGCCTTCATTTTTCTTAACGCTGACAATTTACATTACTAGTTATAAATACCGGGCCTCATTTTTCAACCCTGTTTTCAGATTCTTTCCTTACATTTTATTATTCTTATTTCATGTTAGGTTTGCCATTACATGTTTTCTACCTTTGAGCCTTACATTTCACAACTCCCTATTTCCTAGTTTTTGGAATTTTGCTTATTTTAAAAGTTAATAAGGTGGTAGGGGTCTGACTGGGAACAGGACAGCCTGACGTCAGCAATTACCAGGCTTTTGCTATATTTAGAGCAAGATGTAACCATGAAACTATGTGAACTGACAGTCGGCAAACCTACAGCTATACTGTGAAATATGTGGTACAGACGTAACTGCCGGCCTGGGACTGAGTCTCCCACTCACTGTGCTAAGCAGAAAGACTTGCTAGAGATAACAAAACTCTTTCCTTTTTTGATGATTCATGCAAATACAGCCGTTGACTTCAGTGGAGAGAGCTTGAGGCTTAAATCTAGGAGGGCTGGTAGTCACTATGCAGTTTCTAGGTAAAAATAAACACATTTCTCAGCACTGAAGAAGGAACATCCAGAAGAGAAGAGTGGTCCACACCACCCAGCTTTTCATTCCTGTGTTTGCAGCTTCTTTTGGAGATGCTGTTCTCCATTTTTTCCATGTCTTTTACATTAAAGACTAGCTGCACTTGGTGAACTAGCATTGGATAAAAAGGTAGCCTTCAAGGAGGGGAAGAATGAAGATGAGTGAGCTGGAGAGGGATGGCAATGGTCCTGATGTTGTAAACAGTTTAATATTGGGTTTTCCCTTGTTAAGCTACAACTATGAGAACTAGTCCTGCAGGGCGATCTCCTCCAAATACACAAAAGGAGATAATATACCTATTTAATCTTACAATCTTGCATGGAAAGGGGGTTTTACATGCAGGGAACAGCAAATAGTGGGTAAAGAAGAGGTCAGCATGGATGTCTGTGACTAAGTTGTAAACACACCTGATTGAAGCAGTTAATCTTCTTGCTTTAAGTGCACCAAACTATTTTTCATTTGGATTCCTTTCTCAAACCCCTCCCCAGTTCAGCGGGATGTCAGCCTGCATCCTCCAGGCCAACGGAGCACCATCACTCATGGCAGGCAGCACCATCAAGATGTTTCTGTAGCTTCAAAGGTTGGCGAGCTGTGGTGTGAGAATACCCAAGCCTGTATGTAACAGGGTTCCCAGGATGCCATCCCAGCAGACTCCTTCCTATCCTTCAGAGAAGATGGGTGTTGCTCAGGATGCAGCTGTCCCTCGGTGGCTTTGGCAAGCTCTCCTGGGTGAGATCAACTCTCTAACTGATGCACAAGTGAAGGGGCCCATCCCTGGAGTACACTCACATAAATCACCACAGCTCTGCTGGTTCCAGGTGTCTCAGGACCTGGCCCCAAACACTGTATCGGTACAGTTTATTCCGTCCCCGACTACCTTTGAATCACCTAACCAGGATGAAGAGGTAGATGAGGCATTCTATAAGCAGCTGGCAGAAGTCTCACAATCACTAGCCCTTGTTCTTGTGGGGGACTTCAACTTTCCAGACATCTACTGGAAATACAACATAGCAGAGAAGAAACAGTCTGGAGGTTCTTGGGGTGTGTGGAAGATAACTTCCTGACACAGCTGGTAAGTGAGCCTACCGGGTGGTGACTCACTTGGCCTGCCATTTACAAACAGAGAAGGACTCATGGGAGATGTTGTGGATGGAGGCCATCTTGGGCTTAGCGACCATGGTATGATAAGAGTTTTCAGTTCCTGGCGAAGTAAGGAGGAGGGCCAGCAAAACCACTACCATGGACTTCTGGAGGTCAGACTTTGGCCTGTTCAGGACACTGGTTGGGAAAGTCCCTTGGGAGGTAGTTCTGAAGGGTAAAGGGGTCCAGGGTAAAGGGGTCCAGGAAGGCTGGGCATTCTTCAAGAAGGAAGTCTTACAGGCACAGGAGCAGGCTTTCCCCGTGTGCCATAAGACGAACCAGTGGGGAAGACAACCACCCTGGCTGAACAGGGAGCTTTTGCTGGGACTCAGGGAAAAAAGGAGAGTTTACTACTTTTGGAAAAAGGGGCAGGCAACTCAAGAAGAGTACAGGGATCTTGTTAGGTCATACAGAGAAGAAATTAGAAAGGCAAAAGCCCAGCTAGCACTCAATCTGGCCACTGTTGTAAAAGATAATAAAAAATGTTTCTACAAATACATTAACCACAAAAAGAGAGCCAAGGAGAATCTCCATCCTTTATTGGATGCGGGAGGGAACATTGCCACCAAGGATGAGGAAAAGGCTGAGGTACTTAATGCCGCCTTTGCCTCAGTCTTTAATAGCCAGACCACTTATCCCCAGGGTTTTCAGCCCCCTGAGCTGAAAGACAGGGATGGGGAGCAGAATGGAGCCCCCATAATCCAGGAGGAAGCAGTTAATGACCTCCTACGCCACCTGGACACTCACAAGTCTATGGGGCTGGATGGGGGATCCATCCGAGAGTACTGAGGGAGCTGGCAGAGGAGCTTGCCAAACCACTCTCCATCATCTATTGGCAGTTGTGGTTAACAGGGGAGGTCCCAGATGACTGCAGGCTTGCCAATGTGATGCCCATCTACACGAAGGGCCGGAAGGAGGATCCGGGGAACTACAGGCCTGTCAGCCTGACCTTGGTGCCAGCGAAGATTCTGGAGCAGTTCATCTTGAGTACGCTCAACAGGCATGTGCAGGTCAACCAGGGGATCAGGCCCAGCCAGCATGGGTTCATGAAAGACAGGTCCTGCTTGACCAGCCTGATCTCCTTCTATGACCTGGTCACCCACCCAGTGGATGAGGGAAAGGCTGTGGATATCATCTACCTGGACTTAGTAAAGCCTTTGATACCGTCTCCCACAGCATTCTGTTAGAGAAGCTGATGGCTCGTGGCCTAGGCAGGTGTACTCTTCACTGGGCAAAAAACTGGCTGGATGGCTGAGTCCAGAGAGTTGTGGTGAACAGAGTTAAATCCAGTTGGCGACCGGTCACAAGTGGTGTTCGCCAGGGTATTGGGGCCAGTCTTGTTTAATATCTTTACCAACAATCTGGAGGAGAGGATTGAGTGCACCCTCAGTAAGTTTGCAGATGACACCAAACTGGGTGGGAGTGTCGATCTGCTTGAGGGTATGAAGGCCCTGCAGAAGGACCTGGACAGGCTGGATCAATGGGCTGAAGCCAACTGTATGAGGTTTAACAAGGCCAAGTGCCGGGTCCTGCACTTCAGTCACAACAACCCCATGCAATGCTACAGGCTTGGGGAAGAGTGGCTGGAAAGCTGCCTGGCTGAAAAGCACCTGGGGGTGTTGGTTGACAGCCGGCTGAACATGAGCCAGCAGTGTGCCCAGGTGGCCAAGAAGGCCAACAGCATCCTGGCTTTTATAAGGAATAGTGTGGCCAGCAGGAGCAGGGAGGTGATTGTCCCCCTGTACTCGGCGCTGGTGAGGCCGCACCTGGAATACTGTGTCCAGTTTTGGGCCCCTCAGTACAAGAAAGACATTGAGGTGCTGGAGCGTGTTCAGAGAAGGGCAACAAGGCTGGTGAAGGGTCTGGAGCACAGGCCTTATGAGGAGTGGCTGAGGGAACTGGGGTTGTTTAGCCTGGAAAAGAGGAGGCTGAGGGGAGACCTTATCGCTCTCTATAACTACCTGAAAGAAGGTTGTAGTGAGGTGGGTGTTGGTCTCTTCTCCCAAGTAGTTAGCGATAGGACGAGAGGAAATGGCCTCAGGGTACATCAGGGGAGGTTTAGGTTGGAAATTAGGAAAAATTTCTTTACGGAAAGGGTGGTCAGGCATTGGAACAGGCTGCCCAGAGAGGTGGTGGAGTCACCATCCCTGGAATTGTTCAAAAAACAGGTAGACATGGCACTTTGGGACATGTTTTAGTGGGCATGGTGGTGTTGGGTTGATGGTTGGACTGATGATCTTAGAGGTCCTTTCCAACCTTAATGATTCCTAGTCTTCCTTTCATTACAAAACAGTCCAGCCAGCAAGCCAGGAAACATGAAATTAATTATTACTCTACCCTTAATTGGTTTAGTGGTGGACTTGGTAGTGTTAGGCTATTGTTTGGACTTGATGATCTTAAAGGTCTTTTCCAACCTAAACAATTCTATGATTTGTGTCTTGAATATGCAGAACTGATTTCATACTGAGACAGGGCAGTGGCTTCCTCTGAGAGCTGGTGACCTCTTGCCTGTGTTGATACATGATATATGACAGTGACGAGCAATGGGCATTTGCTCCGACTCTTAGATATAAGTCTTCAGTAAACAAGGGGACAGAAGCAAACGTGCTTTCCTAGCTATTAATTTTTCAGTTTGAATTTACAGTACGTGTTACAGCTTTTTTGAATGATTTTCCACCTCAGGATAAGGCAGATGTGATGTTTTCACAGGCTGTATGTGCTTTTTGCTTGCTTTGCACTGCACAGGTAGCATCTTGCTCAGCTGGAGCACATAGAGCTGGAGACCATCAATGGGTACAAACAGTTTCTGCCATTTTAATTGAGGTTTTTATTTAGTCTTCTTTAGGACCACATGCCTGCTCTGAGAGGAAAGAAGGTTTCCTTGCCAGGCAGAGGTGAGCATTTAGGCAACACAGTTTGATGGGGCAGCTGAACCCCCCCCCAGGACCCTACATTTGCCCACCCTGGAGCACAGCAGTCTCTCCATAAAAGACTTTGGGAAGAGGAGAAGGTAGCAGGCGGCTGTCTCCTCCTACCCTTACAGGCACTAGCCCCTCCTGAGCTGATACTATTCTCTGTGGAAGACCCTATAAAAGATTAAATTCAGGCTATCTGTTCCTATTTGTATTCCTCCTGTGTACTCCTTTGAAGCATATTTTAATTCTCCCTGTTCCCCAACCTCATTTCAGCTGGTGGTGCTGGAAGGTATTTAAAGTTACAGCCATACTCCCATGGGTTACCATGAAAGAGATTGGGGGGGGGGGGGGGGGGGGGGGAAGGAAAAAAACCATGAAAGAAAGCCTGAGTCTGTCTGATGCACAGAAATGCTTATATTTCAATTACAGAGAGCAAGGGGCCAGACTCAACAGAGTCTGAGACAGGGAAAGGAAGAATTGTTTTGGAAAGCCAGACATGGAAGCCATAAAAGAGCGACTGCCTGTAAATGGCTAATCCAGTTAACAAAGCAGGCAGGTGGCAACCATGCTTTCGATCCGAATCGAGCGAGCGCCAGTATGGCAGGGCATTCTTACTTACATGGCCTGAGGGTCTGACCTGCAGCTGTGCTGCTCCTGCAGGGCAGGAACGATCCACAGGCCCATGTGTGATAGTATTAAAAAAACCAACACACCAAAAAAACAACTGCTCAGCCCTCCCTCCTCCATCTCACACAGAGCTGATTCAGAGCAGGCAGCTTCCCAGCTCCCCCACACCATTTCCTTGCTCGCTCCTTCCTCCAGACGTTGGTAGCAGGCGATTTCTGTCCTACCTGCTGGCAGTTGGTGCTTGCCTCCTGCAAACAGCATTTGTGGCAGGCCTGATCCTGCTGCTGCCAAACCTTGCACACACACTGTGAGAGGAGACGAAGGCACTCCTCAGCTGAGCTGGCCTGAATCCGGGCACGGAGGGATAAAGGAGCTCTCTGTGCTTTCGCACCGGGCGCAGCCTCCCTCTGATAAGAGAGCTTGCCTGCGCTGAATCCCAGCCCAGCCTGGGCAGGGCTCCCTTCGCAAATATAAGGCCTTTGTGGGATTTTATGAATGAGGCTGGGCAGGGATTTGTGCGACGGAGGCGACATGGTGCAGCTGCCTCCCCAGGGAAGGCTGAAGGCAAGATAAACAGCCCAACTGGCTCCTTGAGGCCACTTCTCCAATTACCCAATATTTTCCTCTGGTCTCTGGTCTCTGTGTCTCATAAATCCCCTTGCTGTTTGTCCCTTGAGCAGCGATGGGGGCTGTGAACGTGCATCCAGGCATTGCACCCTGTTCCTGGGCTAACAAGGGACTGTTTGAAAGAAACTCTGAGCAGGATGACATCAAGCCAGAAACCTCTTGGAGGATGTTGCAAGCCAGGCTTTGAAGGCAGGGTTTGTTTAGGGACATCAGGTTTCAGCTGGATCCACTGATACTGGACATGCCAGTAAGAAATCCTAATTACCAGGCAAAATTGAGTAAGACGCTTTCAGGCTGTGGGTACCTTTAGCTGAGCAGCACATAAACATCCTTCCCTCCTTGGCAGGGAGGGAAGGAGAAACCACTCTGCCTTGTGTGCTCTGTCTGAATTAAATCAGAGCTCTCAGACTTCCCCATAAGCACAGCCACCAGTACCTCTTCCTTAACTGTGCACCCAGCAATAACAAACCAGGGGCAGCAGAAAGCCAGCAGAGGCTCAAAATAGGCAGTATGTGTTGAAGAGGGCTTTGCTGTGCCCCTGCATGCACAGATTCTCTTCAGCAACAGCGTAAGCCTCATCCTTATCTGCTCAAATGTACATGCAGGAGCTTTGCTTGAAAAGGAATAACCACCCAAGATCTTATGCATCTTTCTTTAGAAATGCCATGCAAATAGATGGTTGAGGTTTTGGGAAGGCGCTAGTAGCTTTTGTTGGATTTGTGAAAGGCTACAAGGAGACACCAGGGAAAGAACAGCTGTTTCACACTCCTAATTCTCAGGCACTGCTGAGGTTACTGGGGTTTGGGACCCAGCATATCTTTGTAGGTCATTTAGGCACGGGATGGTGTAGTGAGACTGTCCTACAATGTTCCAAATCAGTGCAAGGGAGAATTACACCTGAGATATGTTAGATTGCACTGTGGTCCTACAGAGGTATCAGTCCAGGCTTACTGAAGTTACCAGAAGAGCTGTGAGCATACAGTGCTTCATCTTTATAAATAAATAAAATAGTACGTAAGAAATCCTGCTTGACATCAGGTACAACCAGAGAATGGGACATGGCCTTCCGAATTCCCAAATTGTGGCTTGGATCCAATCCTATTAAAAATAAGGTTTCAATAAGAGTTTAACTCTTTCTGCTCCTGCCTTCCTTTGTTGAAGCTTTTCCAATAGGAGGTGGGGCCACTTTGGTCTTTGTCCAGAAGTTGTCGCTCAAAGTGGAGGATGCTTTATTTCCTCTGGTTTGCTGCTCTTAGTTGGGTCACATCAGAAGTCCCAAGTCCTGGAAGCTGTATCAAACAGCTTGGTGCTTTTAGGAGATGCAACAGATGCAGTCAGGCTTTTATCTTCCAGGGCCTCCAAATTGCTGGATCTGTATTTTGTTTCAATGATCTCTCAATTGCTAGTAATTACACAGAGCAAGAGAACAGACCCATTTGGATAACATTTTGCTTGGTCAAAGCCTATATCTAACTACAGTTCCTGGCTCCCTTTCCAACAGTCCCTGATAGGGCTTATTTTACAGCCTGCACCTGAACACCCAGAAGGCCTCAAGAAATCAACGAGTAGAGCTGGAAATGATCCATGCCACCCTACCTGCCAAAACCTGAGATGAGTGCTTCTAATTTCTCTGAGCTTCCTTTACCCATCAGTGAATCACCAACCTGTAAAAGTGAAAACAGAGAGCTCCCACACCCAGTTCTCCCTGCGAACTAACGGTGTCAGCTGCTGACAGGCTCTCCAAACAGTTTCATTTCATGCCATAGCTATCCATCTGCAGCTGTATTCCACCAAGTCGCTCTTTGGGAGCTTGCTGACCTTATAAAGCATGATTTGGTTTTGTTTAAAGAAACAAAACTGACTGCCTGCAGGATACTTTGATCCTGAACAGTATTTTTAAGTAACGGGGCTGGGTGAGGCTATGAAATGATCTGCTGGTGAGTCACAACACCACTTTCCACAGCGATCTGCTTTGTCAAACAGCATACCTGATTTTCTTGCTCGGTGTCAAATATTTGCTGTCTGTCTGAGTATAAAGGATATTTCATAGCAAACCCAAATGTCTGTCTTTACAGTTGGTGCATCCTTTCACTGCTGGCTATTCTCTCTCACACATGTGTAGTGCTCCTCTCAGTTGTGCAGAGGAGCCAGACATAAAGCCAAGGTAAAAAAAAAGGTAATCAAAGTTGCACACAAAGCAAAAGAGACTCCCAAAAAATGCCATTAGCTTCCAGGAAACAGCAAGCTTTCAGAGTCCAAATCACCCTTGGTGAGAGCAAGCCCAGCTCCATTAAATTCAACAGATGCTGTTACACTTCACTGAAGTAGGTCTTTTAGGGTTTATTTGAGGTTAACTGCCCAAATCCCTGGCTTACAGACCTCTTTATGTCCAAGATAACAAATGCAAAGGCAAATAGGAGCTAAGAAAGAAGCCGTGCTAGCGGCTGGTTCCCTGCCCTCTGGCTCGCTGTGTTTGCTGACAGCGCAACTATGCAAAGCATTTGGCTCAACACACATTGTGGCCGTCCTGCTTTTATTTCAGCGGTTCCTGATACAGCCCTGTTCTCCTCTGTTTGCTCTTCGGGGACTTTGCGTAACAGCCAGGTAGGGATACCCACATAAAGTAAACAAGTCCTATCTGCACTTTTACTTGATTATTGACAATAAGAGTCAATTACAAAGAGGGCCTGGCCACCCCAGGCACGAAAGCTGGGCTTTGTCTGCACCTGGAGGATGCTGCAGTGAGAAAAGCTCAGCACTGGTCAAACTGGGACAAAACCCTGTGTATCCCATGGGCTGAGGGTGCTGTTTGCTGGTGCTCTGCCAAACCAAGATGCTGTCTGGGGCTGATGGAGGTGTGTGCGGGGGTAGGACTATGACACCCACACTGAGTGCTGCCCTGTGTGCAGGGGTACCCTTGGGAGCAGCTGCTTGGCCACTGCCCGGCCTAGAAAGTGGGTGGACAAATTAACAAGGCTTTGAATAAGGAGCATCTGTTTGAGCAGAGCTGTCTGCATTTGGATAACTCAACCCTGGCTGCTGTCTCATCTCTAAATGGGGTTGACAGCGCTGAGGAACGCTATTATACCCAGCTCCCAAAGGCAGTGAGGTGTCCTATGCCAAGGGCATAAAATGGTGCCTTTTCCATCTCCACTGAACCAGCGCTATACACAAAAGGAAAAAAGAAAAAGTCACCAAAACCAGACACCCCCCTGCTTTGCTTTTTCATACTTATCTTTCAGTAAGTATGATGCTCCTAACAGAAATAAGACAACATTTAAAAATGCACATTTCTAGAAGTAAAGCCATGGAGTAACCTAAGCTATTAGCTAATGCTCAGCAATGGGGAAAAAAAGTCTTACTCTCTACCTTGGTATTTTTCTCTTAAAACACACCTTAGCCAAGTCAGCCTTATGCTACAAGAGGAAAGAGCTGTTGATATCAGAGAGCTGCCATGCAGAACACATGCTCCCAGAACAAGGACAGCGGGACAACAGGCCATGCCTCTGCTGCACCACGGTGGATTTTTCCACCACTGCTCAGCTCCTTCCGAAGTAAATGCAGATGCAGATCATCAGCATCGGGCAAATGTCTTGGGTGCCTGGTATCCCACAATATCTCTGTATCATGCTGTTTTCTCATGCATCATCAAGTCTGTCCTCTATATGCAAGTCCAGCAATTAAGCTCATGTTCACGTGTCTGTGTGATCCAGATTTAAGATCCATTAACCATACAGTGAAATATCAAAACAGTCTTTCTTTAACGCATACCTATCTTATAGATTAATAATGGATAGATAAGGCTGGGAGGTTGGGGGGGAAGAAGGAAAATACTATTAAAGACTAGGACCTGGACAGAATGGTGCTATGATTTTATTAGTCATGCCCCTGGGATCAGCTATAGAACAGATCTGATCTTAAAAGAATACACACTTTGGGTGCAAGCTGTTATGAAACAGAAATTATGTGTTAATAAGACAGAGATGTCAGCACAGATGCAATCCTGATCAAGAGGCCAGTTTGTATTGCTATGGAATATGCTTCTTCTGGGCTGGCATTTGGACAGCACCTCCCTCCTGGGACTTTTGCTCTCTGTATTAGCAACCAACATCTGCAGACTAGCACTGGTCAACATATGAATAATGTGCAAGCAATTGCTTCCACACTCTTTCTTGATACTTTCATTTTCCAAGAGGCAAATTTACATACCACTGTCCCCATGCTTGCCTCGGGTAACCCCAGACCTTTGCTTTTATCCAGCAGATTCACAAATGCAGGCTGTGATTTCACATCAAAGAGGAAGCCGGGAACATGGTGACCGGTCCCAGGCACTGAGCTCTCAGAGATGTGAATTAGCTGGAGAAAGACCAAAAGGGAACAGCAAGAAGGGCCAGAAGACACAATTTATGAGAAAAGAGTGAAAGAATAAGGGTTGTTTCTTCTAGAGGATGGATGTTATGACCTTCAAATACATGCAGGACAAAGAGGAATGGATTAATCCTTTCTCAGCAGTCATGGTAGACAGTAGAAGTAGTAATGGGCTTAAATCACATCAAGGATGATTTTGGTTACACATGAAGCAATACTTTCATGCTTTCCTATACTTGCTCTCCAAGCTTGCCTGTGGAGTCTTCCTCCCTGGATTTTTAAGAACAAGATGGTTGGGGTTTGTTTTTTTTTTGTTTTGGAGGGGTTTTTTTTTGGTTGATTTGTGCCTAGTAAGCGTGAGGGGCCTTAGACATTCATTTGTGGGCTTTTGTTGCTGTTGGTTTTGGTTTTGTTTTTTTTTTTTAAAATAGAACCAGTGCAATCCTCACTTACGAATCTGCTTGTTACTATGAAAGGAGTCCCCATGTGGAAAGGAGTTTTGGGATCAGAACCCATTATTATCTTGGAGAAAAATATGGTCCTTCATGAGATAAGAAAAAGCCACAGACTCTGCCAGATGTCTCGGGAAGATGCTTTGGTGCATCTCCTAAAGAGGCAGCACAAAGTCGCAGCTGTGATAAGGGCACAAGCATCTTTTCTTATACCACAGGCACATGAACATCTCCCTGGGCTCCTGCAGAGCTTTAGAAAGGAGCTGAGCAATGGTCAGGATAGTGCTTGTACTTGGGTATTCCTAGTATTTCTCTACTTTCCCCTTGTTTTGGGGTCATCTGCCTTCATCATCCAGTTCTTCTCCTTTCCCTCAGACCCTCTTGCAGCTATTTACATTTTCAAGAGAAGCATAACTACTGACAGTTGCTGGCAGCCTCTCAGTCTTTCCAGGATGAGGCAGGGAGCACAGTCCCATTTGTTGACTGCAAATAAATGTTCCTTCCCTGTAATTCCCAGAACTGTGCAGGGGTGTGGAGTCAGACTTGCTGGTCGTGATCACTGTGCTTGGGGACACCTGAGAAGTGGAAGGTGTGGGAAAAATGCATGGCTCCTTACAACCACTTGTGCCCACAGACTTGAGAAGCTGTGGCATTGTGGCACTTACAGACAACCACCTATTTCACAGCTGCTGTTTCCTCTCCCACAGTCTCTGTGGCCACAGCCCACAGGTTGGGACATGCTCCACTGACTGTTTTATTCATAGAAGGGCCTCAGTGAAGATGCCCCATCTTCACCTATCACACAGCTTGTAGAACAAAGCTTGTTAGCAATTGTAATTAGACTTGGCATTGGTACATGCTTGCAGCAAATTGTTCCAGTTGCTGCCGTGTATCTTAGCTTTGCTGATGTGTTTAAATCAGCCACTACTGTCTGATTGATGTCTTTGGTATCCAGCAATAACCAACAGGATCCAAGCTGCACTACAACTAATGTGAATTAGCAAAGCTTTGCTCTCACCCAAAATAGCCTTGAGTGATTACAGCCAGTCAAGTGCCCTACTGCATTTTTTTTTCTTAAGTGCAACATTTGGTGAAAAGCTGTCACCAGCTTTCATAACAACTTATGATCATCACATCTACACCATACTAGCATTGCCTGGGACTCAGAAGACCCTGCTACCTTTTCTTCCTCTCCTAGTAGCCAAGGCTTGGTAGTTTGGGGTAGGTTTTTCTTCTGGCAAATAGATTTTCCCCCATCCCTGCCACACCAGAGACACCCTCATTTCCTGTTCCTCCCATTCTAACCACTGGTCACAACAGTTCATGAATACAAGTCCTGTACAAGTCTCCAAGGCCTGAGAAGAGATCTGTTATACCAGGCACTATATAAAAATAGCTACTGGTGTGAAACACTGACAAGAGAAAGCTTTCACAGGGTAAGCTTGTGTGATGATATTTAAGAGTAAGACAGAGAAGTTCAACGTCCATTATTCCCCAGTGGTACCCAAAGAGTTTGCTTGCCCCTGTGCAGCACACCAACAGCTAAACTCCATTATACTGACAGCATCTGATCCCCAAGTTGATGACATCTCACTCACCCTCTGGCTCAGATACTGGCAACTCTCAGAACTGGACCAACTCAAAGCATCAACTCTACAAGTTACCTTGCAACCTCTGCAAGTTGCTTCAACACAGATACCAGTACTGGTAACTGTAGTCCTTCTAATACTAGGGTTTTTTTAAAAAGTCCATAAACTCTCCTGAGAGTTGAGAGGAAAATCATCCACCTGCACCAGAGTCTCACCTTTTCTAATCAGGCTGCTGCCACTTGCTTCTGACAGCAGGTCTAACCCAGGCTGCAGTCCCACATTGGACCACCATATTGGTTATCCATGGGCTGCAGCAGCCCTTGAAACCACAAAACAGCATTTTGCTGATTTGGGGCTGGTTTCTATAGCCCTGGACATGGAGGCAAGGACATAGCAAGTGCTACCCTTGCATCTCAGCAGGAGGAGATGGTGGGATGTGTTATCTCAGGACTGCCAGCACAGCTGGGACGGAGGAGTTCCCAAGGGATGCTATGGTCAAGGGAAGGCAGCTGAGGAGATGGTGGGAAGGGAAGGAGGCAGGGGGGAAAGGCAGAACAATAGTTATTTATTTTGTTTTTAAAACCCAAAATTTCTAGTTTGTTTATTCTGCGCTCTGGTGAGAGAGCGTAGATTCCCAGAAAAAGTGTCTGGGAAAAAGAGGTTCCCATGTCCTTCAGCCCATCAAAGAATAGGACCACAATGTTTATTTGAATTAAAAAAAAAAAAAAAAACAACACCAAACCAAAAAAACAAAGCAAGCAACATGCCCACAACAGCCCCTGTCCCCAACCACACATGTGTACAGGCACGCATGGATGCTGGTACACGTGTGCCCAGATTGCCACCTTGGTCTTCTCTAAGCCTCTTTTGGTCACAGAGCAGGTATTCCCAAGTGGGTTTTATGCTCTGAACAGGCATCTCCATCCCCCAAAGCACTAGTTCCTTCATCTTATATTCACCACCATAAGATTTTGGAGGGAGGGTGTATGAAAGAGCAGGGAAACAAATGAAGAAGTATCTTAACTGACAATCCTAGTGGTTCGGTTCACATAAATCTTCAATTTAGGAGTTAAAGAGGACGTCTCTCTTGAGCCACTCAATCACTTCTGTTGCTTATACAAATTCTTCCAATTTTCAGGACAGCTCACTCTCGCCCCAAGGCTGACAGCCTGTCTCAGAGTATGATTACACACCTGAAGCACACACCAGGACTTGCTATTTTACTACCCACCCTTTTGCCAACTGCAAAGCACTACAAGCAATCCTGAAGCAAACCTTGAGAAATGAGGCAAGTGGCTTACCAAGTAGTAATACTTGGGTTCTTTTCATCTCCGTTTGTCAGACAGTAGGGTTATATTTTCAGGCTTTGGATCTGCAATTGTGATAGCTAGGGTTTTATTAGCTTTTTTTTCACCTCTTCAGTTTATCTCAAGGTCCTCAAGCACAAAATAACACAAGATTTGCAAAAGCTGGTGACACTGCCAGAGAGCAGATTTTGCATGCTCCTGGACTCCGCTCTTAGAATTGCAAAGGGACATGTGTTCAATGAAACAGAGCGTCTTTCAGTCTGAATGCCTGCTCCTTTTGCAAGAAAGCTCTTGCCTCTGCCTGCTGCAGGGTGTGAGATGAAGCTGCTCTGCAAGAGCAGACCTGGTAGGCTGCAGTGGACCTTGGTAAAGCAAAGAAAGAGCTTTGCAGTCCCAAAAAGCACCGCTGTGCCAGAAAGAGAAGAGCACCAGATTCCCAGGATGGCAGAAGGGGGAAGAAAAGAAGGAAGTATATTAAAAAAATCATACAAATATTAGAATAAGATGTAAGAAAATGCACTGCACATGTTTGTACTTACCACATATAATTCAAAATGTAAGGCAGACATCAGTCTGGATGAACACCGCATGGCTGCACAGCACAATACCTCATGCCATTAGACCTATCATAGAGTCCAGATATAGAAGAATTAAATTTATTGCATTTCTCTTGGATAGGTTTTAGCCAAAGCAACACCTTAACTCTTTGGTGTCCTGTAGCAGGCACTATTAAATATTACACATCAGTCTGATGTGTAAGCTAAAAGACAAAGAGTCTTTTTTTGCTTAGACCTCAGACTGTAGAATTCTGATCTGGCACTGCTTCAGTAGGAGCAGAGAGCTCATGTTCAGCAGAAAACCCCCTTGAAAGCAGGCTTATTACAAATGTTGGACTAGGAACCTTGCCTGCAATTATTAATGAGCAGCTATCTGGCATATCAAGCTCACAAGAATAAAAAGTGTATCCATAAGCTCACCTGGGGACAGCAGTTCACATGTTGGTGGAGGAGAGGCTGAAATGCCTAGATGCTGCCCAGGAGAGGTGTGTTTCCACAGGGACTGATGGCAGGGAGCCAAGTCAGCCACAGCACATGGCCCAGCTCCTCACTGGATTTTGGATAATCTAGCCAGGGTGAGATCAGAGAGTCCATGGCTTTGCACAGGGAATGAGAGAGATGCTGTCCCAACTAGGGGACACACACAGGAGAAGCTCTGGCACTGGAGAGACCTGGCGTGGAAAATATGTCAAGGAAAAAACTTGGTGGAAAATCACCTCCAATACAGATACATGTCTTGTTCATTGCATAGGTTGACTCTTGAAGCAGCAACAGTGTCCAAGGCACATTATTTGCCTGGCTGGAATCAGCTCAGGAGCCATTTTCACTAAATTGCAAGAATTAGAGACAGATGGCAAGGTCTGAGTTTCTCTCATCTACCACAAGTACTACAGACATATTCCTTAGACATGTTTTGCAATATTCACTTGCTGCAATATTCCCTGGATGTGGCTTATCTTCACACTTCAGAGAGAGTTCCTGGACTCCCACTTCAGCTGCACAGGAGGGAGATGACTGCGATTCACCCGTCACTTCTTCCACTCCTCTGCAAAACATACTTTGAAGTTAACACCCTTGGTGGGCATTGGAGATCTTAGTGATGCTTTCCCAAGCACACCCACTAACCAACCCTATCCTAACTTAGCTCTTCTCACTGTTTCTCTGACATATTTGCTGGCTTCAGAGTTACTGGGGCTCAGGGAGTGTCTGTTGACATTAGAGCCCTGTTCCCAGTCCCTATTTGTGGTAGGCAAGACAGTATTTGGTTAAATTTTTGTTTTCACTGGGGGCTGAAGGAAAACAGGGAATTGTACACCAAGAGGTGCAAAAGGCTATTTTTATCCTCTTTGGGTTTACACCCACATGTGTGGGTTTGTTGCATGAGCTGATTCTCAGATGGTATGTTGTTGAGAAAAAGCAAGGAACAACTCATAATTCTGAATGGAAACACCCTGATTTAAAACAACAAATGATCTGGCCTTTAAGATTTATTGTAATAATAAAAGTATACATTTCTTGCTAGTAAGCTGTGGAGAAAATAAACTGACAATGAACTCATTTTGGTGTTATTAATATCTAAATATATTTAACCTTACAAAAGGATGCTGTTGAAAGAATTTCTGGTATGTAAAATGCTGTTAAGTAGAAAAGGAGCACACTAAAATTTGGTATCTGATAGTCATCTTGGAATACATGAGAGAGTAAATCAGACCAAAGATGTAGGCACAGGCTTTGGGCTCCAGAGGTTCCCAGGCTGGACTGGTGGATGTTGGGTGGGTAAGACCATGGACATTTCACTCTGAATTGTGCTATTCTTGTATTCTTCCCCTCCACATCCAACAGTGGTCACTTGTGGAAGAAGGATGCTGGGAAAAATGAACCTTTGCTCTGAGCCACTAGCAATATCCCTACATTTGGTAAACATTGATGATTAGACCGGGCTTTTATTCCCTTCCTGTAAATGTCCATGCTTCCTTTCTAATAAAGCAGCCATTACAGAAATGTCTTCAGGAAATAAAGTGCAAGGAGCAGCCTTGTCTTGTTTTCAAACGTGGAACAAGGCACAAGAAAATTCTCTTGCTTTGCAATTCTGTATACCTTTCAAAATGTTTCTCCCACTGCAAGCAGTCCTTGAGATTGACCATGAGCACTTCCCAGCCCATAGAAATGTTGCAGCAAGCAGGATTTACCCTATGAACTTCCCTTTCTTTTTATCTCCTCCCCCCAACACACTATGCCTACCTACATCCAGAAGATCTCTGTGGAAGCAGAAGCTAAAGGCTTCTCCTTTGGGGAAAGTGGGGACTGTTTTCTTTTTTGATGCTGAACTTCTTACCCCTTCTCTATCAGAGGCATTTCACATCCTGCTGACTAGACCCTTCATACACCAGTTCAAGTCAAAGAGACATCCCTGACCACATCAGAACAATGACAGCACAAATTCAAGATTGTGTACATATTTTTTTCCCCTCCCAAAGTTTCTATCCAGTGTGATTGATCAAATATTTGCTTTTCTCAAAGCAGATAACATTTGTGAACTTACAAACTTCAGCCACAAATTCTTATCCCCCTGTGCTATTTATCTCAAGAGTACAAAGGCCAACCGATTTCTTCCATGACAGCCTCTCAGCTTTCTTCCAAGCATGCTCTCAGCTTTCACCCCTGCTGCTGTTCCTGGTTTTAGTCTTTGTTTTGGACTCATTTGATTCTGAGAACAAGGTAGAATAATAGGGAGAAAAGAGTCAGTCAGGAACAAAAATGAACCTAAAATAGAGTTAACTAGTCATCTGAGTACAAGGAAACCATTCAGCCCCACCACTGACCTCTCCACAGTGAAGGATTAATTTAGCCCATAGTCCTTTAAGGCTGTCACACTGATTTCTGGCACTCCGAATGAAGGCTGGCACTTGCAAAAGGCAGCTCCAGCCTTCTAAACTAGTGGGAGAAACTACACACCCACCTTCCAGTGGCTAAACTTGCTCAAGTAGTCTTCAGTCAGGGAGTGAATGCCATCCTGCCAGGTGTTCTACAGACCCTGAAGTATCAAATATAGTTACAGTATCTCAGGATTAACTTCTGAACCCTGAAACGTGAGATCAAACCTCCAACATGAGGTCAAATCTCGATCTTCAGTTGAGAATGAGAAGCAACATGCTAGTCTGCAAGCCCCAAAGCACAGAAGGGGATAGCTGGAAATACTGGCAATAGTAAGAAAAGCACAGCTTGGCACAGGGACAAGCTATCACTGCTTCTTACCCTCCCTAACAACTTTCAGATGCAGGCCCACCAGGCCAGGGAGGCTGCTGGAAGAGTGATACCATGAGGTTCTGCAGCCTTAGGATGACCTTGAGGAATGGAATCACTTCAGGAAATGGAGCTATGAGAAAAAGATCAGTTAAAAAAAAATACAGTGGAAAAAATGCATTACTTGGCTTAGTTTTAGTTTTGAAAGTAGGGGAAAAGCCTTAAGTTTCTCACTCCTGCATTTTGTTTTTCTAAAGTCTTCACTACAGAGGAAAGATCAGCTCTGCCTATGACTTGTGGCTATTGCCCAAATGCATGGAGAGCTGCATCCACCATTAGTGCGGGTCTCCTTTATTACTCCAAAGGGCTTGAGAACCAGTCCTTTAACTCTGTGTTATGTCCGGCTCTCAAGTTGCAGGCAACTACTCTACAGGGTTCCTTGCTGCCCTTGTAACAACCCTTTTCACTCTTTGGCTAACTACCTAGCAGGACAGTTGGACACTTCAATCATTCAGTTCAAAGAAGACCTAATGGCAAGCTCTTCTTCCTTCTAACCTATTTGGAATTGTCCTTTCTTGGCACTGATACTATGAATGGAAAGGAGACAATAAGAATTAATCCTTTCCAGGCATGCCATGAGCAGGATTAATTAGAGCCAGGGCTGGACCCTTCTCACGGGAGGACAAGGTAGGGAGGTTGAAAAGGGCTGATGTATAAAAGCAAGCAGGCTGGAGAAGTTGGTAGAAAAGGTCAGAGTAGAGAAGCAGCCTCTGTACTCATAGAAAGGCAGGGAAGCTCCTCTGGGGAAAGCAGACCTCTTGCCAGTAGCCTCTTATGATACTAAATTTGGCACCCTGAAGCTTTGGGTTCCCCCTTCCTCCCCCATGTGCCTCCCTGCCTTTCCATTGTGCTTTGGAAAAAGACTCCTTTAAACCAGTGGTCCAATTCAGGTTTCTCTTGTTTCAGAGAAAGCTGCTGTGGAAGAGAATGTATAACAGTGGAGATGCTTTTTGCTTTTCAGCAATGCTGATGAGTCCTATATCCACAGCGTGAATGTCTGAGATGTTCCTGAGCAGCTCTTCAGCCAATTTTCCCCCACTACATCTGTTCCTAGAATTAGCCACCATTGGAATAATGATAAGAGTGGGTATTGTTAGAAGCCAGTTTCAGCCTTGAAGACCATGAAATAGCTTGATCCAAAAGCTCACTAAGGCCTGCCTGGCATTGAGGCAGAGACATATGATTTCCTACTCAGCTGACTAAATTTTTCCTTGTATTCTCTCATTTAATTGCAAATAACGTCATCTGCATAGCACAGATACAGGAGGAAAAAAAAAAAAACCAAACAAAACCAAACCCATACCACAAAGCAAGAGCTGCATGCTGGAGAATCATGAGAATCAGCCAAGAACAATAATTTATGACAAGACTTCTCACTTCAGATGCCTTACCCAGTTGTTTGAAAAACATGGCGGAAAAGGAGACCTTGTATTTTTTCCCTCCTACAAAATCCCTTAGTTTTGCAAACAGCACCAAGAAGCCTGATGCTAGGTAGATATGCTCCATAGAAAACTAGTATCTGAGGATACTAGAGGAACCTACTGTTTGGAGCTTGGTTTTCTGTCTTCCAAAAGACAGAAATAGAGCAAATATGGCCAGCCACTGCTATCCTGAGGGGTACCTGGTTGTGCTGGCAAGGCATGAATTGCTACACCACTTCTTCCAGAATCATAGGTGTTCTTCCAGCTTCCCTCGCCTAGACATGCCCTGAATATCTCACGAGATTGAGTGAGTTTGTTAGACACAGAGAACATAATTCAGAGCCTGTTCTTCAGCTTTTTTTTGTTCTATATTCCACACACCCCCCCCACCCCATCCATGTTAAAGGATGCCACAACATGCTATCTCTCCACAGACTGGAGGTGGTCTTTGTTGTTCTCCTTTAGATATACAGGACATTTACTTTCTTTAAAGAAGCTGAAAGAAAAAAAAGAGGGGGCAACAAGATACTCTAGAAACAGGCAAAGCTCTATTGAAATTGCCATGGTTAAAGCAACATACAGAAAGCCAGAGTCAGGAGAAATCCCATTAATTTCAGTTTACATCAGTTCAGAACTTGCCCCTCAAAGTTTTAGGGTCACTTAGCCTAGCTATGTATTAGCTATTTATTATGGGATTCCATTCACTTTATCACCATGAAATAACATATCTGGAATTTGGGTTGTTTGTACATGAACTCAATAGCAAAGATAAATGAAGTGGGAACTGCCCACATCTTTGCATATGGAAATCTCTTTAAAAACAAGAACGCCCACACAGAGAATCATCATGAGAGGAGTTTCTTGTTTTGTGGTTGCACTCACAATAGAAACACTGTTCTGTGATACAGTATTTTCAGCCTCAGGTCTTTTGATTCTCATGGCACTTTTATTTGCATGTCCAATCTTACTGAAGCCTGAAAAGTCAGTATCAAATGGATACTAACAGCTTATTGATTCACATTAGAGTTCTTGATGGCACGCTCATCAGAACTGAGAATCAAAGATGGGGAAGAGGAAAGTACCTAGGCTTTAGAGGATGTAAGAAAAGCCCTGGGTCAGAGCCATGTTGCACCAGTGGCAGAACTAAGTGGTTGTTTTTAATCTAATCTCCCTCATCCAGAAAGGTTGCTTATTCCTGTTTTACCTTCTCATTTTAAGAGCTTGCTAGGAGCTGCCTAGAAGCTGCCAAGCCCATACCTTGTGCAAATTTTGTCAGATGCATGTGGCACTGAGTCCAAAAGCCCCACAAGTGTGACAGCCAGTCATGCCCTGCTTCCCTGGTCAGTGCCATTTCTGATTCCACTTGGGTCGGGCTGGAACAAGCTGCTTTGATTAGGGACCTGTCACCACATGCAGCAGCTGATTGTCACAGTGCCTCATTACCAGTAGCATCTACTGGCGTGGACCCCTACAATTTCTGCAGGAATACAGAAGTATTATCTTTCCTCATATTTTATAGTGGAAGCAAAATTGAGCAGGTTTACCCAGGAAATCTGTGATAAAGAAGGAAAAAAAAAAAAAAAATCAGAGTGATGCCCCAATTTCTGCCATTCTTAAACTGAGAGTTAAGCCTAGAAATGCTGCATGAGGCCAGGTTCCTAGAAAGGATTTCACATTAAAAGAAGTTTTTAAGAAGGATTTAATAAGCTATTTCTTCATTTGCTCTTACATACTGCAGTAGCATGAGGAAACATAAGGTACCACCTATTAGTGGTTGTGAACCGAAATGCAAGTCTCTAATCTCCAGTGCCTCTTTGATTATGAGTGTCTACAGGGAAGGCAGCAGTGAATATGGACAGTGTCTCCTAAAGTTATACTTTGAGCTTAGCATGCATGCTTGGACCAGAGTCACTTAGAAGTGGTCTCTCTAAGAAGACATTATTAGAAACAGATGTAGGATCAGCTCACCAGTTGCTCACGTGCTTTCAGCTGTGCTCAGCTAAGACCAGAGCAAGCTTCAAGAGGAACTTCAAGGAAGGAAGGTATTGCTGTTGAAGGTGGCCTGAGGCAATAACATTTGACAACTGGGCTGGATACAGGGGGATGCAGCCACATCTCCTCCCCAGCCACACACTGGGCCAGTTCAGCAGAACATGAGAATAAGGCCCGTCCTCACTACTTCTTTGTCCAAACTCAAGGCCTGCCCACAGCCATGTTCCTTCACAGGAGGAAGAGGGCAGTAATATCAGCACTCGTACTTGTTGACAGTCCTTCACACTCAGCTTTCCCTGGAGACCAGCAAAATACTGTTTCAGGAAGCAAAGCGCATTTTTTCCCCATAGTGATGAGCGGGAGAGGTTCTTCCCAGCCAACTGTGAGAGCAAAACCCAATTCCCCATAGCATGCACATGCCCCACACGCAGCTTGAGAGGATTGCAGCAGGTTACAGCTGGCTGGATTAGTGCTGCCTATGAGGGACAGCAGCATTGTGTCAGCATGAAGCACTGAACATCACCTGGGACACCCTCTAAAACTCCTCACATACCACACAAGCTGCTGTGAAGCTCAAATTAGATATGAGGACATATTTTTCATGCCCTCTTGATTAGGGAATAGGGGATCTGCTCTCACCCGACCAAACTAAACAACAGCAAGCGTTGGCCCTAACCACCACTATTTCGGTTGATCTGAGGCATCACACAGACCACTGCAATGCCTGCAGCTGGGACCAAAAGACTCCTGTCATCAGGGCTTCTGGCACAACAGAGAATGAACATCATGCTACTGGGCTGGTTGTGTTAATATTCACTGCTGGTTCACGGCCTCCAGAGCAAAGAGAGGATGTGAGGGGGAGGAGGAAGAAGCTGCAGCTGAGAAAGGGTATTGGTATCTGCTGTGCAGCTCCCAGGACTTCTTCTGCATTCAAGGTCTCATAATCAGAGGTCAAGTCCATGTTGACTCCTGGCAACACGCACGCCTCTTACAGAGGACAGATAGGTCGCAACCTCTACTCGAGTGGCTCAGTACATCTTCCAAGAGACCTGTGAGACAGCAGCAGAAAAAACACCCCAAACACACAGCTCTTCAATTCCCTCAAATACTCCTCTATCCCACACATGGAGGAAAGTCAGTGGCCTTTGGACCTCTGGGGCCGTAGAAGCTTTCCATAATGCTTTCAATGCCTTGACCCTTTTGGCTAATGTGATCCCACACCCAGGTAGCGAAGCCAGCATTAACATTTCACAGGGTGGGTTCAAAGCCAGGAGGAAGACACAGATGCCGGCATGGCTTGCTAAGCCCACGGGGAGCTCTGAGTCAAACAAACTGGAAGGAGCTAAACAGAGCAGAGGAGTCTTTTTGTTTTGCAACTTGTGACAGTTGCCAGCTCTCCCTTACCTGCTAAACACATCTCAAACATGTGGAAAAGCATTTGGGAATGAGAGGATGACATCAGCTGATGCTGGTGTAATCTTCTTGCTTAAAGGGCCAAGCTGCAATCAGCTCTCTTGGGAGCAGAGCGTGCTGGGGGCCATGAGCAGGAAGGAGGACTCACGCCTGCAGGGAAGCTGACCCCGGACAGGATGGGCTGATAGCCACCTATCAGCAAGATTTCCATTGCTGGTAGTTGGCAGAGTCTCAAATCTGCTTGGACTGCTGCCCCACTCCCTCCTCGCTAACCCAAACTTCCTCTGGTCCCAGCCACCTCTCAGTACTCCCCCATTGCAGCCCTATCAGGCACTGTTCCAGGTGCAGCCCCCTCACTGATCCCATCCAAACGTCTCTGCAGGGCTGTACACCCTGGTGCAATGGCTGAATCTTTCAGTGGGCGGTATAGGGGAGGGAGGACTTCACTCCTTGAGCTCCCTGCAGTCCCACCAAGGACCACACAAATCATACATGGTGATGACCAGCCACGTCTCACTTCTTCAGCTTGTCAATTCTTGGAGCATATATAAAAAAACTACCCCAAAATCCCTACAACAAAAAAGACCCAGTGGACATCTGTGCAAGCAAGTGCTTGGTTCAGACATATGTCTCAGCTGGCTGCCAGTGTGGGGCATGCACCACATTTAGCAAGGCATTAAGAGATCTGCGTCTATAAAGGGCCAGGGGAGACACACTAGAAGCATGAAGGAAGAAGGTTTTTTAACTGTTCACACTGGATGGATGTCTGACACACAGTACTCCTGGGCATAACAAATCCTTTGGAGGCTGGCAGCAAGGGAGAAGGGAGCTCTGATTTAGCCTGTCACCTACAGCACAAGAGTCAGATCACACTTGGTTATGTAGAGAGGAAAAAAGCTAAAACAAAACACACCCCCACAAACACACATCACAAACCAAAACAACCCACCACATTTTTCAGTATAACAAAAAAACAAATAAGGAGCCATGAAGGTCCAGGACAGGCAAGAGGAGCCAGGCAGGGAGGTTTGGAGCAAGACTCTGGAAGATGCTATGGTTGGGAGTCAGGATCCCACCCTTCCTCACCATTGAGCTTTCTCCCCTTCACTGCCTTCAAGCTACCACCCCTCCACAACACCAGCAGCATCTCCCCTACCCACTGCCGCCCCCAGCTAGTCACACTAGTATGGCTGCATGAGGACCAGATGTGCTCCCAGACCCAAAGCTTGTCATGGTCACAGGAACACTGGCATGATGCTACATGAAGAGCAAAGCTCACATGTGTGTCACTAAATTATGCAAGCCCTGAGCAATGCTGGTGTCCATAGGTGGGATTTTGACAAGTTTCTATGACCTTCTGAACCTTGAAGTACCACAACTTAAAACACAGAATTAAGTAGGTCTGGAAAATAGAGGCTAAATCCAGGAAAGTACCCCAAATACTTCCACTTCAGGGACAGCAGGAGAGAGAAAGAGGAGTGGTTAATACAAAGAAAGGAAACAAAAAAAGTGTTTAGTATCTATTTCTCAGCCTGG
Source organism: Pelecanus crispus (assembly GCF_030463565.1). Classification (NCBI taxonomy): domain Eukaryota; kingdom Metazoa; phylum Chordata; class Aves; order Pelecaniformes; family Pelecanidae; genus Pelecanus; species Pelecanus crispus. The sequence continues at coordinate 41,600,499 of NC_134647.1, read as the reverse complement.
ATTTATCTAAGGGAAATGGTTCTTCTTGTTTTATAGGAAGAAGTTGACAAGGGCTGAAACAAAAAAACAACACAAACATAAAAACAATGCATTACCCTTGAATACCAGAAATGCTTTTCTCATTAGTGGAACTGTTGCTGCAGGACATCATCTACAGTCAAGCACTTGCAAGATCTCAACTATGCACTGCTATGAAAAGCGAGGGCACCCAACTCTGTTACATAGCATTTTAAGAGGTTACAGATCACCTACTTCAGAGCAGGAGCCAGGCTGAAGGGTTGGGAATTAGCATCACCTATAAGCATCTTATTATTCATAGCCTGTGTTTTACCATGCTACCCAGAGGCAGCCAGAAAAACTTGCCAAAGTCTCTCACCCATGCCCAGCTAAGATTAGTACCACTGTGGGTTTTAATGTCACCCAGTAGAGATGCTGCCATGCCCACAGGCCAATCACAGGGCAAAGTATTGGATGTGCAATCTGTATAACAGGTTGCTACTGCCTACTCTCACTGGTACCCCTTTTAGGGATCAACAGACTGCTTGGTGCTAAATCTGTGGCTCCTCCTGCTGTTAGGGCATGGGGGATGCATTGTTTCCCCAGAAGACATAACATAACAAGGCAATAGCCCCTCATTTCTTGGCCACATGACACAGTAGTGGTTATTGTCTCTGCCAGGACAGGGCCATGCTTGGCCTGGATCCACCTGCCCACCTACCAAAGGTAACTTTGGAAGACTTTGGTGGAAATTGAACCAGGCCCACATGGAGGGAGGAAGGATGTAATGAAAGGACAACAGGGATCTGATGAAAATCTGGTAAAGCCATATCTTTTAAAATAGATGTCTGAACTTTCCTGGGCTGTCCAGCTACTCTGGTCGGACTGAACACGTTACCCATACCCATGCCCAGACTGGCCAAGAGTTTCACAAGAGTGGCAAGAATTTATCCCCCAAATACACAGAGCAATTTGGAATCACTGAGGCAGTTTTACCACTTCAATAAAGGAAACCAACAGATAATTTTTTTCCTTTTGAATTTGTCAGGTTTCCATTCAGTTGGAGGGGGGAAAAAAAAAAAGACATTTTTAGTATGCTGCGATGAAGGCATAATGGGTGAGCTGCTAAGAGATGCTGTGAAGCATGGAAAAGGTTTTTAGATTCACTCTGCTTCAGCACTGGTTTTCACCATTACAAGTTTGGTGAATGAGTCTGGCAGAGGGATATGTTCCTGGAAGTTATTATGCTTGTTATCTGTGCAGCATGTCTCATTCATTGCTACTACCAGGTTACCAAAACTTAGTTCAAAGGACAAACCATGGCACCTGATTCAGAGCACGTGTCAACAGGACACAGGTCATCAAGGGAAGAGGCAAGAGCCAAGCACAAGGAGCCCAAGCCAAGCACTAAATTGCATTCCCAGAAAGAGGACAGGCACTCCTAGGCTGGCTTGGCTTTTGTTTCTTCCCTGCTTGTCTACCAGGAACACCTCTGTCAAAGAGTAAGCTCTATTTTGTTTGAGAACATATTAAGTGTCCTCTTTTAGCAGCTTGAAATATGCACACGAACTTTTCACAATAAACTGTCCACAGCCCCATCAACAATATCTTCTCCGTAATTAATTGGACAAACCATTTGTTTATCCACCAAATACGACGAATCAATTGTGAAAAGTTTCAGGCCATAAACTCAGCACTGAAATTCCCATCCCAAGATCACAATGTGGCTCATGGTGAGCAGGGCAGTCAGGGGATCCAACCTTCAAGAAAAAAACAAGGCACCGTTTTGTGAACCCAGCTCTCAGGGCTTCTCTTTGTCATACAAAAGTAATTATTTTTCATCTCCCATCCCTGGGTAAGCTTGATAGTTGCATTTCATTACACCCCAGGCACAGGTGTTATACCAGGCTTTAGGGAGAGCTGATCCTGAGAGGGACAAGGAGAACTGGATATTGAGAGACAATTAATATGAATGCACTACTAGAAAGAACATAGTAGATAAAACAAATATGGCATCTTTAATTAGGCACAGGCAGTAATTAATTCATGTTATTAACTAATTAAAGACTCACTACAAGGACAAGGGAAAATGGTCTGTTTATAGCTTAAAATGATGATATTACTGCTTAAAAAACAAAAACAAAACATCAATTGAAGATCAAACAGCTCTGTCAAGGCTTGAATTTGTTTCCAGGAAATCCTGTGTTCTTCTCACCAAGGAGCGGTGATTCATAGTTGTGTCTTGCTAAACAGACTGAAGCTGGGTGCTCTCATTTGCTCCACATTGACAAGTTTTTACATTTTATGTCCAAATTTGCAGATTTCCAGAGCCAAAATAAGCTGCAGAGTGTCAGACAATAATAAAAATTTTGGATTTATTACAGGGTTAGTATTATTTTAGCACTTTGGAGACCTGGTAGAGAGCCAAGACACCCTTCTCTTTCCTCTTTGCCAAGTATTGTATGAAACAGAACAAAACAATATGGTGCCTGCCCTCAAACGCTTGCACCCCAGCACAAGGGGACAAACACAGGCAGATGGCAAATGCTCCAGGTCGTGCAAAAATAGTGACTTTCCTGGGGTGCTGCGATAGCAGTGCATCACACAGTCCCACACACAGGCTTGGTGCACCCGTGTTTTGGAGAAATGGATGGTGATCTTGCCTTCCTATTGCTCTTCTGTCTCTAGCAAAGACCAGCCTAAAAAGGCACAAACCCCTGTCCCTTTCCGAAGGGAGGAAAGCCATTTAGAGACATTTCTATTCTCTCTCAGTCCATTTAAGTGTCCCATAAAGCTATCTCCCTTAAGATGGTTATAAGAAGCCACCTGTTTTGTACAGAGAGAGTGCAAGCTCATCTGGCTGCTCCTTGGCTGAAAAAGCATTAACGTCTTAAACCAAACAAGTGTGTCATTTCCTATGCAAGATGAATGCTGAAGGAGGTTGGTTGTTGCTGCTCTAGAAAAGAGAGATCTGGGGCCAGAATCTCAACTATCCAAACCTGTATGAACTGGAACAACTCTGCTGATTAGTTCACGGATGGCCAGGTTGTAAACTGCAGTTCTGGCCCACTTTGTTTTTCTTCCAATTTCTCACAAGAAACCTTTCTGAGACAAGGCAGAAGATACAGCTTCAGTCAATGGCTTCTTGCTGATTCCCCTTCTTTCTATTAGGATGTGAATTTTGTCACCAAGCTAAGCAGAAGCAGATGGGGAAAAAAGCCAGGTAGGCCTATAGCATCACAAATCTTAACTACCACAGAAAAAAAAAAAAATTCAAAAAACTCACAACAACCAGCCCCAAAACCCTAAACTCACCCCACCCTCATTACTTCAGTTGCACTAAGAGACAAAAATTGGTCTGTACTGAGCATCCTACAAGAAATACAACCACTCCCTAAATATCCTATAATTTCCAGGCCATAATAAAATTACTATTCCAGGAAACGAACAGGGGCAAATTACAGCACCAAAGAGCATGTGTGAATGTTTGCAACAGGCTTGTCAGTAGATATGTTAGTACTTGACTCCCCCAAATCCTATGGAGAGCATCACTTTCCTCTTTTCAGCTTGAATTCATGAACTCACCACACTTCTAACAGAAGAAACCCCCAATAGTCAAGTGATCAAGCAGAAGTTTGAGTTGAACAGGCTACTGACTGGATTAACAGTCTCTTAGCCATTATTAGAAGAAAATACATGAAGGATTTTTATTGGCAACACCAGGCTTTAAAGACATTGATTATGCAGCCTAATCACACAACTGAGTATATCTGATTTGCTTTTGCATTTGTCATGACTTTCTCTGCAACACTGAGGACAAACTTTTCTTTTGTTAAGATAAAAGAAAAAACCTCAGAATCTCAAGTACTTACATGACTGAGCTATCAAAGGGAAGGGGAAACTTAAAAGTATGGCTAGGTACACAACAGATACAGAAAAACTTAGCAACAGTATGAGAGTGGCCAACACTTATTCACATTTGACCTGCTATTCCTGGGAAAAACATAGGATTATGTTCTCCTCCTCCAAATCCCAATAGATGTTATGCTTTCAGTTCAGCTCTCTGAACTAGTCAATACAATCGCAAAAGCCAAAATTACCCAGATGGTCTGTCATTCTGCTTATGAAAATAATAATTGCTGTTATTATAACAATAATCACAGTGACAACAACAATGAACTGAAAAAGGGTTTTTAAAGGTGGGGGGATCAACTAGAAGCTATCATAAGTATCGGATGATAAGCAGCAACTAGGTGATGAATAAGAAGAATCTCAAAAAGGGCAAAGTAATCATGGTCGAATTATAATGGCAAGTTAAGTATTATTATGGCTTTCTCAGGGGTTTTTTGGGGGTTTTTTTAGTTGTTTTTTTTTTTTTTCTAAACCAGTCCCCCAAACATTAATAATGTTACATGGTTAAGGGTCTCCCACCACCACTTATCCACCCTGCTGCTTCTCAGCAGAGATGCTTGAGACCACCAAGTCTGACTGGGAATTCCTGACCACTGAGAGGTTTGCTATTTTGGAAACAGCAGTCAATGATAGACTAGACATTGAAGACCAGGCTGAAAAGAGATCATGGATATGAGGACTCTGGAAACACAACTTGGTTCCGAAACTCTTTTCTGCCCTGAGCAAACCATGTTCCAAGGATGCGCAAAGCACTTTCCACATTAGCTTGCACTGAGAAGAACACGGGAAAAAAAAAATAATATCTTTCAAAGGGGAAAAATATCAGAGGTCTTGATTTGGCAACCATTAGAACAGATTAGCCTTCATCTTACAAACACAGCCCAAGTAAAAACATCAGTGCAATAGGAAAAAAACCACTCCAAAATAGCATTGCTTAGGAAAAACAGCAACTGAATGTTTTAAATTGTATTGTTTTCCAGAAAGCTTTGAAATTAAAGTAGTTTTGAAATGTTCACAATTCTCACCCTAACTCAGGTCACTTTACAGGAGTAATTTGGAAAAAACCGTTCAGGTCTGCCTTGCATATGGCTAGATGTGTGCAAGACAAGAGTACACGGGCAGCTATAGATATTGTAGAGTTTTTTCCATCCACACTGGCATGTTTTTCTGTAATCTTCCATCTGTTCCCAATAGGATTAGAGGAGACAAAACACTGCCTTCAACAAGCTATACTCTTTTGGATGTAGTTTGAGTAAAAAAAAAAAAAAAAAAGAAAAAAATCAGAAAGCGGCTGTCAAGGAAAAAAAAAATGCCAGGGGTGGAGGGTGGAAAGGAAGGGGATTGCCAAGAGGGCTACAGTTTCTACAGTTTCCAAAGAGCAGACCGTGAGTCAGCAGAGAGAGTGGGTTTTTTTGTTGTTGTTTTTTTGTTTTTTGGGTTTTTTTTTAATATTACAGAATATAGTGATGCCTTGAAGACCACAACAGATGAAACCTCTTTACTCTAAACCTGTGTGTGTTTTATCATTCAGGCAGCAAGATCTCATTACTTCCTGACAGAGAAACTCCCTGCAAAAACAGCTGTAATGCTTTTTTTTTTTAAAAAAAAAAAAAAGCTTGTTTATTTTTTTAAAGAGAGCTTGGGCAATCTACATGCCCTTGAAGGGCTTGCCAGTATGAGCAACTTCTTCCATCTCCGTATATCTGATTTGTCACCACAGTACACGTGAACTTGCTTTTCTCTCTCACTGAACTTACAGCTTTGTAGGATTTGGGAGTTCTCAAGGGCTCCTTTTATTTGCTCTTAAATCCTGCTGAAAACTTTCCCTTTCATAAAATACTCCCATCTCCTGGTGGTGGCTATCATTAACATCTACCACAGCAGTCAGCCCCTTTTGCTAGTGTTTACTCCACTTCATTGGCACTTACACACCACCTTTGTGTCTATATTTGACCAGTGCTGCACTTCTGCATGGAGGACATGTGAAAGCTGCACAATACAAAGTCACCAACTTTGTCTTCCCATAGAGACTAAAAGAGACACAAACAGACAAAACCCCAGAAGCAGTCATACATGTCTGCACACCTCAGTCTCACCACTCAAGCCTTCTTTGGGGTCAGGTCCAGGTGCTCCAAGACCTCTTAGTCCCCCAAACACCTCTGAGCTCTCATGTAACCTACTGAAATTGTTATTTTTGCTCCCAGTAACACTATAATTTCCAGTCCTCTGTCACATAACCTCCTGAGCAGTCTCATTATAACACCCAAGTGCCCAGTTATGACATTTGCCACTTGGTTACCAACAACTCACTGTCAGACTAAAGACTGGCTGGGAAACCCCTGCAAGACGGATGGCAGAAAAAAAAGGTGCAATACCTGCAAATCAACTGCTGAGCCCCAGCACAACAGAAGGAAAACCAGCATCATAAGATGATAAATACCTGTTATAAATTGTGTCACTGGGGACAGTTATTTCTTCCTTCTGCTCCTGAGAACAGGCAGGATCCAAGGGTCAAGGTGCAGATCTGACCCTGTAAGAAGAGCTGCCTAATTGGGTGGTGGAGCAGAGATGTTGGGGAGGGCTGGACCTAATGCAGCTGAATCAACTACCCATTTAGCAGCCAGGACAGGTATCCTCAGCCAGATTCCTGCTCTTCACAATTTGGCCCAAAGTGCAAAAGCACTTTTCCCAAGCTACCTCAGAAAGTGCCTCAGGAGTGTTGCATTTGTTCCATCTGCCTCTTCAGGAATGTCCCAGGCCCCTACTTGCCTTCAGGGCTGGACCAGGGCAATCACAAAAAACATTGCCCACTGAGATGGACACTTTTTGGGCAGTCTGACTCAGAGCTTGGGTCAGGGTGACCCTGAACTTTCTACATGCTGCAGACAGCCTGCTGGTCCTTCACAATGCTGGAAGGGATAATTAGAGTTCTTCGAATGCAACCAGACTTTCATCAAAATGACCCCAAACTGTGACACTCTAGAAAATGCAAAAATGGCTGTGTCTAGTCTGTAATTTCCCTAGACCGCCAACAGAAGCTGCCAGCACTACCCGTGCTGGGAGCGCCTTTGAGCTGGTTTTTCCTAGGTGTCAGGAACAAGCTCGCCACTTCTCAATGTTGCAGGGCCCAGCTGCACAGGCCAAGGAAGAGTGTTATCACACTCGAGACTTGATAACACTGGCAGGCTCTAGAAGTGGCTTGTTTCCCTGTCCCTTCTGTGTGAGCACTTGGCTTTCTCAGGAGAGTTGGGCTTTTATTCTGAAGCGAGAGCTGTAACAGCTCATCCAGCCTGGGCTGCGCCTTGCATCTCATGAAGCATTCCCCCCCACGTCTGCGAAACATCAGACGCTTTCTGTTCAAGCACATGTGGGCTCTTGCTCAGCTCATCTTCTCCTCTCCCTTGTCTCTGAGTAGGGCCAAATACTTTTCTGCTCTATTTCCCCTGACTGAAATGAGTTTTGACCTCAGTGCTTTCAGACCTGAGGGCCTGAATGTGTGACCTCACCATTCATTTGTATGAAAGCAGGCTGTGATATCAGAGACAGAGGAGCGAGGAGATCCAGCAATGACCCAAAACCTGTAGGGGTCAGCAGAAAGGCACTCAGGGATGTCAGCAGGCTTTGCATATGTGAATTCCAAGTTCAGGGGCTAAAGCACTGAGCTTAAAAGAAGGCAGTGGAGGGGTTCTGGTCCTGGCACCTGGCTGCGTGGTCCCCCTGTATTTCACCATACTGCTTCCATAAAACATCTCTATCATGATACAGGCCTCCTTGAAACCTTTGAATGGAGAGAGTTAAGAGTCATTAAAAAAAAACAGCCCACTTTTCAGATATCAGAAGGCTGAAATGGAGCCTTCTCAAATGAGCTGTGCCACCAAAATTAGTTACCAAGTAGTTCTGAATTATGAATGTATTGGGGAAAGTCAAGGTCAATTTGCAAACAGACCAAATGGGAGGAAATCTGATGCATAAATAATCTGTCATGAACAATTCACCCGTTGCTATTCCTATTACATCCTCAATAAGCTAATAAGCAGTACTGTTGCTCATTGAAAGATTGACAGCATATTTGCCTTCTGTGGTGTGATGTGATCGCTCCTAATTGATTTTGGCCACTGACTCGTAGTGCGTGGTGGATATCTGGGAAGAGCAATAACTTTAACATGCAATCATCCTGGTCAGTGACCAAGACAAGCTATTCTCCAACAATCACTTGATACCTTCCTGCGTGCAGCTTCAGTGCTCCAGCTTAGCTCATAATTTGGGTGTCTTTCCTTTGCAGAACTGAAGCACCTGCTTTCTGGAAACTAGGCCCCTCAGTCCTAGCCATTTAACCTTGTATTTCAGGACTGGTCATTTATGGTGAACTTTTGTATGTTTTTCTTTGGAAAAGCTAAACTTCTCTGTTAAAAGTACTAGAAAACCTCTGTAAAATAGTAACTGTGACAGACTTTGGAGGTATGCAGGTACGCAGCTGAGCTGCTGTGGACAGTGATGTGGGTGACAGTACAAAACCAGCTTGAATTCTAGCAGAAAGATAGCCCTCTCTGGTACAGTGTTGTATTAGTATTTCCACCCCCGTTACAGCCCCAAACCTCTCCCTCATCATCAAATACTCTTTTACCTGGCCAAATCTCCTTTCAAGATCTACTGCTTGTCTTGTTGGACTTTCACAGTGAGATTGGTTACAAGAGATGTTTCATTTATTGCTCTAAAAACAGCCACCTTCAGTTCATGGCATAGGTTCATCTGCCACCAGATTTTAGGACTTCCCAGAAAAAGTTTCCCACCAGGATCTTGGAGCAGTGTTTAAACTGTTGCAGTTAAGAATAAGGGTAGATAACCTTACCTAGTTTGAATGGACTTCGATTTTGTAAATCAAAAGTAAGTACTGACTGGGCACAGATTTAAATAAACCCAAGACTTCTTTACCAGAATGGGATCTTCGACCCAAGAGGTGGATTGATTTATAAACCAGTGAGGGTTCATACACCTGCTTCTGGGAAGTCTCTTCCATCCTGTAGCTGTGCATAAAAAAGCCTCAGTGCCTTTAGCTTCTCACCACCTTCCTTTTAGCAGAGGTTGCTTGCTGATTCCCAGAAGCATTTCAGCGCAAGCACGGCCCTTTAGCTTAAGGACTTTAAATAAAGAGACTTCACCAACATATGGCTTTGACTGAGAAGGACCAAGGGCAATCTGTGCTGGAAAAGGGGAGGATTATCTTTAGGAGATGGTCATGGCAAGCTGCTGGAGCAGGCCAGCATTGTAAGGTCTTCAGCTAGAAAGCAGCATATGAACAGACCCTAATGGCAGCTAACGATATAGCAAGGGTAGAAAGTATCATAGGAACAGTTCTTTTTGAGGTCAAATCAAAGGCCCATCAAAGCTAGTATGCTGACCATAGCTAGGGAGTGAGGGCAAGAAGAGGGGAGCCTGCAGGGATCCTTCCCTTTGCACGCCTTCCTCCTTGCAGCCACCAGCAGGTCAGGGACTGCTAGCAGCATGGATGGACTCCTCCTCCCTGAACCTGACCTGCACTGTGCTGAATTCTCTTACATTTTCAGTCCCTGATGAGGAGTTTCTATGTTGTATTCTCCACACCATGTGTGATTGAAAGCCCTCTCATATTCCTTCAAGGCACTCATTCCTTTACTTGTTTTCCTCCTCTGTGTCTTTCCACTATATCCTTCATAAGACAAGATGAATAGGACTGCACACAGAATCCCTACACCAGGGATTTATATAATCACAAAGAGTGTTTTCTGTGCTGCTTCTTATTTGTCTGTGAAAAGTCCTACCTTTTGGTCTCTAGTGAACACTAAGCTGATGTTTGTACAGGCCAATCCATAGTAAACTTTCTGGAGCAGTGATAACTGGGTGTGGTTGTAGTTGGGGTCCCTTTCTCCTGCGTGCTTTACCTTGCATTTGGCAAAATCAAATTTCATCTGCCATTTTACTGAATAGCTCCTCAGTACTGGGAGATCCTTCTGCATCTCTTTGCAGTCAGATTTAGTACTAAATAGTTATGTATTATTAGCAAACATGATTACTTTCCCTGCCACACTCCTGAGTGTTTGTAAAACACTTCACTGTAAAATCTGAAGATTTCATCCTGTTCTTTGTTTACTATTATTACAAGTTTGTAATTGTTGAAAAGTCTTTCCCTCCTGGTGAGTGGTCTTGTTAAAAGCCTTCTGACTCTGTTAGCCAGCTCAGCCTTAGCTGAGGGCTGTTTGACACTTCAAATAGTTGTAATAGATTTGTGAAGTGTGATTTCTCCCTACGAATGCCACACTAACTCCTCCCCAATCTATCAGTTTTATCCAAGTGTCTACTAATTTTAAAATTTCTGCCAGTTTGTCTGACATAGAAGTCAGGCTTCCTGGTATATGGGTCCCGGGAGATGTTTTAAGAACTGGTGACATATTTACCACACTCCAAACTTCAGGCACACAGACTGATTTAAGCAGGAGGCTTCACACTACAGAAAGCAGTGCTGTACTTCCCTGTCTAAGCAACACCAGAGCTTCAAGGAGAATAGCAGCTCATTCTAGCAATTTATTGCCGTTCGTTCTCTCAGCTTGGTCTGATCAAGTTATCATGGGTTAATAAGCTATCACCCACCAGGCAAGCTGACTGCATTCATGTCCCATTACAAAGACAGGGAATTTTAAGCTATTGCATTTTACTTCACAACAGAATTGGATGAAGAAGATGCATTTATTCCAGCTTTTCTGACAGACAGTAACTAATTAGGCAGGAGAATTCCACTGCTTGCAATTGTAAATCACTGCCCTTGGCATACACAATGATTGTATTCAAACTAGCTGGAAACTGTCCCAAAATATCTATCCACCAGTTCTATCAGCCACAAAGGACTTTCAGCCTAAGGACAGGATGGGCACAGAGTGCAAGTCTTTCCTGAGGGCAGGGGAGCTCTGCGCAAACCATTGTCTTTGCTGTAGAGCCTGGATTTAAGGCTTACAACCCCAGTCACTCCAAGAAAAATGTGTCATGGTAGTATAAGCTGGGGCTGAGGCTGCAAGTGTGAGAGGTTAAACAACTCTTGAGCTACACACTAGCTGAAAATACATGAAGAGAACTGTTGCCAGGTTAACTCCTAGAAAAATGAGCCTCAGCCCGAAGGGCAGATAATAAATCGGTGTATAAGCTAAACAAAGTGCTGACGCAGCCTTCTCTGGAGCAGCACTCCCAGTGCCGCTGTAATACGAGGCCAGGATGAAATTCCACTGTGATTGACACTCTGCCATCACATCATTTGTTACCGATCTCAGTTTTCCTCCCTTCCTCTGCTTTTCACTTCAAGGGACAGGACCTGCAGCAGCACAGCCTGCAGAGCCCTCCTTCGATCTGTTTTCCATTTGAGCATCTTCCTCTGAGGATTGACTCATGCTTCTTGACATAAAGTACCGCCTCTTTGGGCTCTTATAAGGAAATAGCATGAGAGAATTGTCTAATTCAGAGTTTTTGGCAGTCTTCATATACTATGCATTATAGTGTATATTTCTAGCCAATGTTTTTGCCCTTTTGTGGTCATTTCAGAACAAACTGAGCTGCCTCCCTCAACATTCTGGATACTTCTGCAAACTTGCAATGCCTTAGACCAAACGGAGGTTTGGAGTAAATCAAACTTTGGTGGAATTATTTTAACATATGAACAATAAACACTCCTTTTCTATTTCTGCTTTGCTACTAATTCACATCACAGTTACTCCAGGATTTTGCTACAGGGAAATACATTTCAATATCAATAGGACAAATGAGATGCACAACTATTTTCATGGCTATTGCCTGTGTTTATGGGAGCCCTGTATCTGTCCCACGCTCAGGTCTTTAAAACTTGAGCTGTAAAAAAATGTCTGTAGTGAAATATGAAACCAAATGAGACTGACCTGGACTGGGATTTAGTTATACTTAGGCTAAGTTCACCTAGAGAGTTGTGAAGGTTCATGAACCTTGTGAGTGAGCAAAGGTCCAGTTCTGAACAAGCCTAGCCAAACGTTTTCCAGCAATTTTAAACAACTATGTATTTGGGAACAGAGAGCTCCTGTAAAATAAATAGTTTTGATAGGAAATCCATTGGAGAGAGACCTGGTGGTTTCAACAATATTTAGCATTAATGTGTTGAATGAATTGAAAGTTCAAGCTCACATAAAGGCTGAGAAGCGTTATACGAGTAGGACTGAACCGCAAACCCTTGTTCCTGGGGCTCCAATTATAAATGTGTCATTTGCAGCTCTAGAGTTAGGGAGAGTTGTATTTTGCTTTATTGGATATCTGCACTGTATCTCGAATATGGATGTGTCTAGCTGGCTGAGCTGGCTTCACATATTGAAAGCATCTCCTCATTTTCTCCAAAAAAGCCTCTCAGGAAAACTTTTTTACTGTAAACTACCAATCTGCCATTTATACACCTCCTTTTGGCCATGTTCAACAAAATACTTCATAAATATGGATGCAAGCTAACTGAAAGTTCGGTAAACACTATTGTTAACAGAGAAGGTATTCTTCTGAAAATCATGAATATTTCTGATCCTTAGAGACAGGTCTTCTGATTATCAGTATTATGAAACCCTAAAATAAAATCTAGGAATTCACCAATGTAACAGAGTTTCCCTGAGGCAAAGAAATATGCCAGCAACTTGACAGCCACTAGGGATTTTGCTTTGGGTCATGACTCCAGCTTTTTTTTTTCCACATTTGGCCAGAGGAAATGGAAAAAGATTTCCAGTACAGCTAAAGACCAGCCACCAAATCTCTTGACTTATAGTCTGGTATCTAATCTTTAAATTAGAATGGAACCAAAGCCATGGCTTCAGACTTTCATTACCACTACCATGTTCCTAGGGCTGGGGGAAAAAATACGATAATGCTTTTAAATGCCACATTGCTAATCCAGTCTTATTAACATGCTGCCATGTGGCAGACAAGCTGGTCTCAAAGTCACTCTTTTGTCCCTTACCCTGTGGGTCTGGGCAGCAGTGGTGATGCACAAAAATATTTATATTCTGCCCTGAGCTCCAAACAAGGGGCACATTGGTGGTCTTGGCCTCATGACCATGCAGTACTGTCAGCAGAAGAGGAAAGTGGGTGTCACAGGATCAAGCTATTTTGGTGATGAACCTACCCTTGATGCATCTGTCTTATGCCTCACCCGACACGCTCACTCCAGAAGTGAACAGAGACAGGCAGGGCAGAGCAGTCAGCTTGTCTGACAGCTTAAAAAAAGAAAGAAGGAAAACTTCACAGCTAGATTTTTTTTTCCTCAACAGTAAGCCTAGAAATTAGCCTTGCTTTCCCCTAAGAAAACTCCCCAGCCATACTGTGATGGGCAAAGGATTAAGAAATAAGAGACAGAACAGTGGTGCGAGTGCCATGAACAACACTTCTATGTGCGCTCTGTTGCCAGAGCACACATAATAAAGCTTAATTTCCTGGTGCTGCGCCCTGAGTGTAATACACTGCCCAGATCTTCCTCCTGCTCTCAGCTGAGAGCCAAGTCATTCTATAGGATTATTTTGTTAAGAGCAAAGCTATTTGATCTGAAGAGATTTAGCACCAGATTATGGCCACAGCTTTTTCCGGATCAGCGGCTGCAGAGGAAGAGGGCAGGAGTTGTCTGCTGATTTGAGTCAGAGCCTGGAGCTTGGGAGACCCAGGTTCAGTCCTTACAGCAAGTTCCCCATATGTCCAGAGACAAGATACCTTCTACTGCTGTTTCCACACTGAAATATAGGGTTTGAGGGAGGTGATCATGTTAAAGACAGTGAGCTGCTCACCTATTATTATAGGGATGGACAAAAGCTTTGATGCAACATACCTGAGCTTCTGGAAGCCAGAAGCCACATGCCTTTACAACACTCTTGAAGTCCCTTCCCCCAGCCCAGTGCCCTCCACCCAGAAATCAGCTCTAGTGCTGTACAGGCTAACAGAGAGAAACAGCCCCATGCCAGGCTTTGAAATGAACTGTGGGTTTTTTTCTGCCTGGTTGAAGGTGCACATGCCACTGATGTGGCTTCACCTCACACCTCTCCTCTGTCATGGGGCTGGCACCTTCCTTGTCCTAGTGTACTAGAAAAAAGCAGGTTTTAATAGAGCTGGTGATTTAGGGAGAATTCCTGTTTTCCACTGCTGTCCTTTGTTTCATGAATCGTTTAATGAAAATGAGTTCTCCCCTGGACTCCTTAAATTGAAAATACATATTTTTTTGCACAAAAATATTCAGTTTACATACAAACAAGTCTAACCAGAATAGGGAGTGGGAATAGTCTTACAAATTTCATAGTACCAGCTTTCCAAACCAGTCATAGAATCATAGAATCATAGAATCGTTTAGGTTGGAAAAGACCTTTAAGATCATCCAGTCCAACCATTAACCTACACTACCAAGTCCACACTAAACCAATCAAGGGTAGACTAGACTAAACCATGTCCCGAAGTGCCACATCTACCCGTTTTTCGAACACTTCCAGGGATGGTGACTCCACCACCTCTCTGGGCAGCCTGTTCCAATGTTTGGCAACCCTTTCCGTAAAGAAATTTTGCCTAATTTCCAACCTAAACCTCCCATGGCACAGCTTGAGCCCATTTCCTCTCATCCTATCACTAACTACTTGGGAGAAGAGACCAACACCCACCTCACTACAACCTCCTTTCAGGTAGTTGTGGAGAGCGATAAGGTCTCCCCTCAGCCTCCTCTTCTCCAGAGTAAAAACCCCAGTTTCCTCAGCCACTCCTCATAAGGCCTGTGCTCCAGACCCTTCACCAGCCTTGTTGCCCTTTTCTGAACACGCTTCAGCACCTCAATATCTTTCTTGTACTGAGGGGCCCAAAACTGGACACAGTATTCCAAGTGCGGCCTCACCAGCGCCGAGTACAGGGGGACAATCACCTCCCTGCTCCTGCTGGCCACACTATTCCTTATACAAGCCAGGATGCTGTTGGCCTTCTTGGACAGCTGGGCACACTGCTGGCTCATGTTCAGCCAGCTGTCGACCAACATCCCCAGGTGCTTTTCGGCCAGGCAGCTTTCCAGCCACTCTTCCCCAAGCCTGTAGCATTGCATGGGGCTGTTGTGCCCGAAGTCCAGGACCCAGCACTTGGCCTTGTTAAACCTCATGCAGTTCGCCTCGGCCCATCAGTCCAGCCTGTCCAGGTCCTTCTGCAGGGCCATCCTACCCTCCAGCAGATCAACACTCCCACCCAACTTGGTGTCGTCTGCAAACTTACTGAGGGTGCACTCAATCCCCTTATCCAGATAATTGATAAAGATATTAAACAAGGCTGGCCCCAAAACAGAGCCCTGGGGAACACCCCTCATGACCGGCCACCAACTGGACTTAACTCCATTTACCACTACTCTCTGGGCTCGGCCACCCAACCAGTTTTTTACCCAGCAAAGAGTACGCCCATCCAAGCCATGAGCTGCCAGCTTCCCAAGGAGAATATTGTGGGAGACGGTGTCAAAAGCTTTGCTAAAGTCCAGGTAAATGACATCCACAGCCTTTCCATCATCTACCAGGCGGGTCACCAGGTCATAAAAGGAGATCAGGTTGGTCAAGCAGGACCTGCTTTTCATGAACCCATGCTGGCTGGGCCTGATCCCCTGGTTGACCTGCACTTGCCTGTTGAGTTCACTCAAGATGAACCTCTCCATAATCTTTCCTGGTGCCAAGGTCAGGCTGACAGGCCTGTAGTTCCCCGGATCCTCCTTCCAGCCCTTCTTGTAGATGGGTGTCACGTTGGCAAGCCTCCAGTCATCAGGGACCTCCCCTGTTAACCAGGACTGCTGATAGATGATGGAAAGTGGCTTGGTAAGCTCCTCAGCCAGTTCCAGCCTGGGTTGTTTATGAAAACTTCCTTTGGACTCACACTGTTGGAAAGTATTACCTGAACAGTTCTAGTGAAACACATGTATGAACACCTCTCTAAAAGGTGTACAAAAGTGACTGTACAGATGGGTGCCATAGCTTTCTGGAGATATACATAGACAGACTCTACTTTCAAAAGCACTCTGTGACAACTCCTTGCTTATAAGAAATGACTGTTGTTACCATATCCCCATATCTGCCCCTGCCAAAATGCCCTTCTGCCACACCAGCAGCTCTAGAGGCAAGAACATCTGTCTCGGGGCTCTCAGTTGCGTTGTGTATTGGGTCCGGCTGAGATGGAATTAATCTTCCCCATAGCAGCCCTCATAGTGCTGTGCTTTATATTGGTAGCTAGAAAGGTGTTGATAACACACCAGTGTTTTGGCTACTGCTGAGTATTGCTCACACAGCATCAAGGCTGTCTCTCCAACATTCTTTCCCCCTCACAAGTAGGCTGGGGGTTGGCAAGATCTTGGGAGGGGACATAGCCAGGACAGCTGACCCAGACTGACCAAAGGGATATTCCATACCATATGATGTTGGGTCAGCAATAAAAGCTAAGAGAAAGGAGGAGGAAGAGGGGGGCATTCATTATTTACATTTGTCTTCTGGAGCAACCACTATGCGTACCAAAGCCCTGCTTCCCAGGAAGTGGCTGGACATTGCCTGCTGATGGGAAGTAGAGGATAAAATCTTTGTTTTCTTTTTTTGCTTCCATGCACGGCATTTGCTTTTGCTTATTTTTTTTTATCAAGCTGCCTCTATTTTGACCCATGAGGCTTTTTTCCATCTCATTTTCTCCCCATCTGTCCTGCTGAGGAAGGGAGTGATAGAGTGGCTTGGTGGCACCTGGCATCCAGACAAGGTCAACCCACCACAGGTTGACACCAATGTAACCATCATTGGTACCACCGTGAAGAAGCCTTTCTGTAGCAAGTACAAGTTATTTTATAGAGGGAAGATTTTCAGATTAGCTTCACAGTGGGTGAAATGAAAGGTACCATGCATCCTTTCCACTCCACGGGCTGAAATCACACCTGGAGCCCCCATCCTATCCCATCCCATCCCATCCCATCCCATCCCATCCCATCCCATCCCATCCCATCCCATCCACCTCCATTTCCCCAGCCTGTCTCTATTTCATACACCAAAACCATGACTTTTCGAATTTCATGCATCTGGAGCAAGCTGAAACTCAAAGAACGGCAACAGAAACCATAATCATAACTCCCATAACCCAAAGCAGCCATCACAGGATGCTCTGAATCTCTTCCAACTTCGTAAAACAATGGCAAAACCTCCTTTGATTGCTATGGGAGCAGGTTTTAGCTCTTTCTGAACCAATTAAATACTTCTTTCTCCAGGGCCATGCCTTAGGGTTAATTGTATGTAAAATACTGACAAAGCCATATTCCTTTGAGAGCAAGAATGTAGTAGGTAAGCAGTTCCCAAATCTGTTTTAATTTTTTTGTGCATGAAACTACTAAGCAGCAACAGAGCCCACCACATACTGGGGTACACATCTAACATGCCAAGCCCTGTGGCAGTGGGACATAAAGCTTCATGTCAGCTAGCAAGGGGCCTCTTTGAATCTCTAGTTTGGTGCAACCCATGGACCAGCTCTGGGACAGTCAGCCTGCAGGATTTTGTGGGTCTTAGTTTAGAAACCACAGGACTACATCATAAAAATAACATAGCAACATTACTTAGACTGGAGAAGAAAAAAAGTCAGTTTAAATAAAACAGCATGGAATGTAACTATAATTACAATATTACCAACTGTGTCTCCACTTACACAGCCCTACCAGTTACTGGAAATACTGATCAACTTAAAAATCTGAAAAAAATACTCTTAGAATTGGATATACTAGTGAATCTTTCTTCCCAGCTCCCTGATGAATCCCTGGATGGCTGAACAAGAAATGAGTATTGGACACTGTACACATGCTATAGGTACGAATTACTAATGGTCAGAAACAAAATAATGGTAAACGATGGAGATTATTTTAAGCCTTCATTAAAGGCACCCTATTCATTAGATGGACTTGCTAATAGCTTGTGCCAATTGATTACATTTTTACTGTTAATTGGATTAGCTCTTTATATTCCACTTAGAGATTAACTTCACTGATGTAAGGATGACCCCAGGTCTTCAGCTTTCCTACTGAAAGAACAAAGCTGAAGGGAAATGCAGGCTGGCCAGTGTCATAGTTGTAAGGTTTGATAATTTGAGAAACATGGCACAGAGAAACATGGTCACATAGATACTGAAGAACAAGTTCCAAAATATTACTCCTGAGATATGTAAGAAGGGATAGACTAGTGGTCCTGAGCCTCCACCAGCCCTTGGGAAAAGGTTGTACTGAAAAGGCAGTGAGTAGGAGCCATCACAATGACCCTTCCCGTCCAACTCAGCTGCTTCTTTAGACTACAAGCAATGCCACAGGGATTGTGGGTATTATGTTGCTTAAAAGCTTGATGCTGAAGACTCTAGCTGAGGCAATGTATTACCTTTCACAAGGAAATGAGTACAAATTTGGCTAGGGACATAAATAAATATGAGATCATTTTCTTAGTGCTGACTTATGTGATGAATGATTCGTGTTTAACTGTTTCCACTGTATGTTGTTCAAATCCTGGAGGTAGTGTCCTCCTTCTGAAATCAACAGGAGCTGCAGATGTTCTTCACCTCAAAAACCAGGTTTATTAGAGCCAAAATAAGCATGAGGCACTTTTCAACTCTCTCTTCCAGGATTTTGTATTTGCAGCATTTGTTACCAAAAAATCAAAGTAATCGTTAAAGCCATGAGACAAATCATGACTTGTATTTTTCACTTTTCCATCTAGGCCATTTTTTACATTTATCTCATTCTAAAATTCTTACCAAATCTAAGTGTTTTGCACCAGATTTTGTTTCGTACACCTATATATTGAAAGAAACCTTTAAAAGTAACACTTTGTAGAAGAAACATCAGTGTGATTTCCAACTGTTTGAGATTCTGATTATTCAAAATTTTATTACAATGCCCAGATCCCAATATTCAGCCTCATGCATGGAGTTCTGACTGAAAGGGTCTGTCTTTAGTGGCATGATTATGCACACATCATTAATAAAATGTAGAACACGGCTATATATACTGCTATAAAACAGAGTTTGTGCTGGTACCCAATTAAGCACTCCAAGTACAAAGTTTGGTTTCTACCATCAAAGCACTCTGTGAACAATAGGAGTCTCCGCTGAAATAGCTGCACGTTTGTTCTGTCAGATGGAAGGAAGATGTGGACAGCCTGGGGGGAGACTGAAAGGAGGAAAGCTCTGAGCTCCCACGGATTTGCTTTTGTCAGAGGAAGCATGAAGTTTAGCATAAATCTGTGCAGCATGCTTCATGCAACTTAAGACACATTACAAACAATCTTTTGAGCTAAAGACAATGTCACAAGCCATGAAGGGAAAACTTCCAGGTCAAAAAAACTATAGGTTTTGACTGCCCTGGGAATAGATGCAGTAGTGTTATAAGCTAAAGGAAATGTATGCTGTTTTAAAAACTGTGGAATTCTATGTTCTCAAGGTGAGATATAGCATGTAATCAACCCCTGCAGTAGTATCTTGGGCTTTTGAGTGTTTACTTGAAGCTTCAGTTCATCAAGTCATGTACCAAAGACCTATGGAAGGCAGAGTGGGGCTCAGTGGAGCATTTTAAAGCTCCTTCATGCTGCCAGACAGCTCCTGTGGCCCTGGCCAGGGATGGTCTCACGGGGATGCTACATGCCTCGGGTCCTGTGCACCAGGAGGTTAAAAGAGAACAGCTTCCACTCTTGATCCAGGTCTTGGTCAAATCTGCTTCCCATCCCGGTCCCTGAAGTTCTAGGAATAATCTACATATACTCTGACAGCAGCTAAGGGGATCACAGACTATTCCTGCATTCATCTGTGGTGTTCCACCAGTCTTTGAGAATTGATGTCCCAAGAGAAAACTCAAGTAAAACAGGCCAAGCAGAATATCATACCGTGTTATCCCATGGGGCTCTCCTGAGATGATCCTGTTCTGCTTCGTGTCTCTTTAGCCCTGACTGCAGCCAACTTGACTAAACCACGAATTGCTGTGAGCCATCTCTGATAGTATTGTAGGGCCATTGGACTCTGGAACATAATATGTTTCTTGCAGGTGGCTCTCCATGCACAGTCTTGGGAAGAAAAACAGACCTAGCAATGGTTACCCCCCATTCTCCTAACGTCTGCCTACACTCAGGTCTTTAAAAAAATAATGTTGCTACAAGCACCTTGCTGACAATAAATCCTTTCTCATACATCCTTTTAATGCTAGCACCCTCAGGCAATGCCAAATGGAAAGAGTAAGGTTTCAGGCTCTGTACCAAGGAATTCCTGTTTTCAAAAGGCCAGACACAACAGCTGGGAAATTTTTGGTTATTGCTGCTTTGTGTCAGCTCTTACCCATTCCTGGAGGGGGGTGTAATTTCTGAAGCCTAACACCATTTGAACCAGGCCAAGCAATCTTTGAATTATTTTTTGGCTGACATTTCATGGAGGTGGGAGTGTGTGTACTAGCACATAGCTATATGTGTATTTTATATCTGTATATATACACACATACTTTGGGGGAAGGAAGGTGAGTAACTCAGCACGTATAGCCTTTGAAATGCTGATTCAGGAGACTGGAAGCTGCCCCAGAGTTGCTGCCCTACCAGACCCTGCTTAGCTTTCAGTGAAGATGAGTCCAGGGGTGCCTGAGATAATCTGTTTAGGGTGAGAGTCCAGCCTGAAAAGCAGCAGCTGCTAGCAGCACTGCTGGGCTGTGATTATTAACAGATTTGTTTTTGTGGTATTCACATTCCCAATGCTTCCCCTGTCTTACCCCCTCTCAGGGAGCTGTCTCCTCCTCCTCACATATACACCAAGCCCCTGCAGGGACACACATTTCCATGGACAGCAGCAGTGGAGAAATCATAGTGCCAGCCCAGTCATCTCCCGGAAGCTGCCCTTTGCTCTCTCCAGCACTGCATTTCCATTACAGCATGAAGGGGCTTTTCTGTCCTCTCACAGGTACCTTTGCCCTTGGATCCTGCCAGGAGCAAGAAAAAGGTATCATTTTTGCTGGCTTCTACATTGGTAGTGTGACTGCCCCCACACATACGCACATGCCCACAATCATTTCTTTCCCCAGACCCTTTTTTGAGACACACGTGCTCAGAAGAGGAGGAAATCTCCTCATTTCCAGGAAAGGCAAACAAAGCTCTCTGAGCATTTAGCCCCAGAAGCAGTACAGGAGGTAAGACCTTCAACACGTAGGCCGGAGCAGTACTGGGAACTTGAGACTAATCAGAGCTCTGAGTGCTTGATCAGTCCTTCGCTGCCCTCCTGTACATATTTGCTGTTAGGGGCTTTGCCCTGGGTTTGCCATCCCAAGCACGCTCTGCCATGGGCAGGGGGTATCCAGCTGCACCAGCAGCATCAAGACATGAAGTAGGGGAACAGACCCTCTAACTGTTAAGACTAATCTACTGATAAAAGTCTGAGGCATTTCGAAGCCACAGCCACCTTTTCTAGCAAAGACTTTATGCCCTGGATATTTTGCTTTCACAAGTTCTTTGGGCCTGAGCCCAAGGAGGAATATCTCCTCCTCTTCCTCCCACCCGCCTGGACTGACAAATGCAGGCAGTGGGGGCATTTCTCAGCTCTTGCCTGCGGGATCTTGAAGGGTCTCTGCAGCAAGTCACCGTTGCTGGGTCTGCTGGTCTGCCTGTCTGTCTGCCTCTCTCATGTGGGGATCAGGACTCTGCTGAGAAAAAGCAGATAGGGTTTCACACAATCCAAAGCACATGTACAGTAACTAAAGCTGCGTAAGCACTTTTCTTTCCTAGGGAAATTTTCCAACGTATGTTTCAAAAGAATGTGAAAATATCCTCCCTCCTTCCTTGCCTCCTTCCTATAAATCCAGCCCGATGCGCACGATCCCCTCAGACATTCTTCTCTGAGAGGGATTTAAGGCTTGAGAGGGGGCAGGGGTGACAACACTGGGAACTCATGCCCAAAGCAACCAGTGAAGAGCAGGCCCTTAGAAAAGGACTTATCAGTCATGGAAACCACTTAAGGTTAATCATACGTTATTGCCATGAGAAAACACACTCAAGCACTCAAGTCCAGTGAAAATGGACATGTTTGCGTTTATTTTCCTCTGTTTAAGCATCGTCAGATGTTTGCATCCTCCACAGGCAATTCAGCGTTCGGGCGTCCCCTCCTCCCCCAAGAATGTCCACGCAAAAGGAAATTTCTCCATGGGAAGTAGTTTGTCTAAAAGTAATTTTTCATGGAGGAGGAGAAAACAAAAGCCTTGACCAAAGATTTCTGACCAGCTGCTTTGTGCGCATATAGGCTGCAGTGACCGGCTGCTGCAGAGAGCTGCCAAAACCAGAGCTCAATGGGAAGAAGGCAAAGGTAATGTGTGATAGGTAATGTCCACTGCCTACAGACAGCCTTCTCGTGGCTGGTAACTCCAGGTGCAGGAGCCAAGCTGGAAAATGAGCCTTTGGGATGGTGCCCCATGAACATGGGGCCAATGTGCCCTGCTGATCCTGTGAGGGCTGACCCCAGATCAGGTGGCCTTCACTCGCTCTGCAAGAAAAACAGATCTGCCTGTGCTGAAGCGGGTACATCCATGTGTACTAACGTGAGCACGTATACAGCTTCTACAGACTCCTGCTTCTGCTGCCTGTCCCTGAGGGCTGAGCATGGCCCTCATCCAGGGTGGATGGATGCTGACTGTGAGGAAGGACCCACAGGGCCATGCGGGAAGCAGCTATGCCTCGAGAAAAGGCTGAGAAACACATTCATATCCTCATTTCTGCACTGCAGATCCCCAACACAGAGCTGAGTCATTGCAGCCAGGCTTATGGGACATGATTTCCCCTTTAACTCCAAAAGCATTTGCTAGGTTATAATTATTCTTCTTTAAACAAAACAGAAAAAAAACCCCAGAAAAAACGTCCTCCTCCGAACACTGTATACATAAAGTCATGGAGAAGGAATGATAAACTTCCAGTGTTTCTGGTGGGTCACCACATTAATTTGCAGACTTTTTTATTCTTGCAAACTGTCATGTAAAATGGCCATTTTATTTCATATATAGATTTAACCTACAGATCAATTTTTGTAGTAGAAGGAAAGCTATAGGTTTTGCAGGAGATTAAGTTCCAAAAGCCTTTCCCGTGTCTCGGTCTGTACAAGTGTGTGTGTGGGTATGAGTGTGTGTCTGCATTTGAAGACAGACAGCAGAGGTGAAGAGAAGGAATAAATGTTTGGGCCTTATTCCCAGTTCATGTCAGTCAGCATAACTGCATTATGTATTTGTGTCTATTTATACCCACAAAGGATCTAAAATCACAGCTTTAAGCAGGAAGCTAAACCTAGAGTTTTTACCAAGTCTAAGCAGTTGAATTTAATGTTCAGTAGCAGCTCTGATACTAACTGGGAGGAGGGCTAGACTTGATAAATTGTAATAGGAGACAATTTTCACCTTGTTATCCACCTTATGAAAATGAAACCTTTTTAAATATGCCTCAGGATAGAAGCCACAAAATGTTATTAATGTTGGAAAAGCCTTTCTGGGACTTACAGCAGCTTTCAGTCACGGAAAGTCAAAAATACACCCAGATCCTCTTGCAGACAGCTCCAGATCAGAAACTCCTGACACCAAACCTGCCAAAATTGTCCAGACTTGCTCAAAATCGCAAACAGAAATGGACTGCAGTCCCAGAAATGGGAAAGGTCAGAAGCCACTAACCAGGAATCTAATTTTGTAACGGGAGCTTTCTTTGATCTCTTTTACAGGTAACTTAGACCCTGGATAGACCTCATGCTCAGCATCCCTTAGAGAGGCGTGAGAGATAGGCAAGAGCTAACTAATCCTGAAAAATTCACTGCATGGGGGAAACTAAGGCAGGCAGCTGTGAAATGACTTCTTACAATCATGCCACTGGGCCAGGAGTGGGACTGAAAAGGAAACCTGTATCTCCTGGGTCCCAAGGGCACACAAACGCTGAAACTGAGGTTACACATGGCCTGCAGGAAAGAGTGTGAGCTGGAGTGAGGTAAAAGGCCTGACCTGTCATCGGCTTTCCCTCCCACACCCCATCACAGAGCAACAAAAAGCAGATGATAGAGTTACCCAATCCTTCCCATCCCTCCTGGCTCTGGCTGGGGCTGATGTCCCCTCTCATCAGCCTGCAAAGCCCATTGCCTGGCTGTGCTGGCCGCCACTCCAAAGCTCAGGTGCAGGGTGGAGCAGGTGAAGACAGGACTCCTGCAACTCCAGGCAAGGAGGTAGCTTCCACTTTAAAGGGGAAATAGCACCGAGGGAGCTACATGGATCCATCCCTAGCAGCCACTGTGTTGGCCGGAGCTGCTTCCCACCATAGCATCATTTTATAATCATGTTTTTAGCTGGAAACAGTCTTCCCTCCACTACAGCTCTGTCCCTCCAACCTTGTTCCAGGGAAGTCTGGTAAGGGTGTGTCTGAATCTGAACTCAGCATACAACCCTCTGGCACAGAGGGAAAAAAGCTTTCTTCAGTAGCTTGCAACCAGATCTCAGTTTAGTTATCATTCACAACAGCTCTGCCCGGAACTGACTACAAACACAAGCAAAAACTACCAGGCTGTGGGGATGACCATGCAAGCAAACTTCCAGGACGGAATTTCTGTCTGTCCTGCTCTTTTTGGGAGAGGCTGAAAAAGCACAGGAGCCCTTTTCTCACTGTGGTCTGCCAGTGTGATCCCAAAGCACCCAGAACCTAGTGCAACTCTCAGGCATGAGAATTTCTTTAATACATAGCCTCATATTTGCCTTTTCAGCAGTCTCTGCAGCAAGCAAGTACACTTCACAGCGTGATCGGATTTCTAAGTGATGCACAGAGTTAATAGATGGTCAATAGAGCTCCTTGAGCACGTTACAGACAGGAAAATTATACACTACCAACAGAAAGCTGTTGGGTGCTACCCATTGATTACTCATTTATTAAAAGACAAGCCCCTTTCCAACCACTTATAAATAAGACTTGCTATAAAATGCAACTCTCTCGAAAACACAGAAGTGCATGGAGATGAAATTCCTTCCCAGACATGGAGGTGACCTGTATTTACTGTAAACATTATCCCACATTTAAATTTGGAAATGAAGCAAGGGTGAGGCAAGGAGTCTGGATTCCAGTCAGAGCTTCCCTGCAGTCGGAGGTGAGCTCCACTGCCAAGGCTTGCTTGAGTCCTCCTGGCTGCCCGCTTTCACAGAAAACCTCTACTTTCTTTGGATCACTTTGTACGTGTTTCAGACTGGGTGGGGAAAAGGTTCATTTGCACAGACATCTGATGAGGCTTACTCACAAGTGTTACTCACCAGCGACTTGCTTGTGGGGAAGGGGAAGTTCAAGCCCCGTCCTTCACTCAGGCCCAAGAAACAGCCACAAATTACCTTAAAGCAAAAGGGCTGGGTTCGATTCAAGATCATGTACCCTGTGGTTTGTATAAAAAAGCAACATCAGTTGGAAGGAATTTCTCTCAGCTGAAAGTCAGGAAAAACATTTATGACTATTGAATGGTGTGGGTATTTCTTGAATGCCAGAGCACAAAGCTAGTTCAGGGTGAGGAGCAGGGGGAATCCTTCCTTGCTGTCAGTTGTTGTCTGTATGACCAGCAAAACCTGTTCAGCAAACCACCCTGACCACATGCTCAACCTCAGACAACCATATAACCCCTCTGTAGCAGCACAAGGCTAAGCGATGCCTCAGTGAATTAGGATCTTAGTGAGTAAATTCTCTGTGAAGAAGTTACTAAGAGGTTGCTAACTATAGTTTGCTATATATGTTGTACTGACTGCAGTTTTTCATGCATGTAGATGGGAAGGGGAGGCATTTGGCATTTTCAGTGAGGGTATGACCCTACCTTTCTGCTTGCCTTTTCTGATACTCAGCATAAGCAAGGAGTCAGAAGTCTGGCTTGTAAATTTAACCAGCATCACATTCCCTTTATGTGTGCTTGCAATTCCTAGTCAGGCTTTTGCATCCTACACTCATACTCTAGATGAACAAAACTAGACGCTGCCAACTTGAAGTTTGAAGCTTGCCCCCATTCTGAGAGGGGCTCAACATGAAACTCACCTTGTTTCAGCCTGAAGTTTAGGAGGTCCTGCTGACATTGAAAAAATGCCTGGATCTAGATTCAGCTTGAAGTCCTATCTATACAAGAACATCTGCAATCACAAAGGTGAAGCCTGATGGCACTCGTATGACAGTCTGTTCTCCCAGGCTTCTCAGCCCAGCTCTGCAGCTTTGAGAGAACTGGAATGAGGATCCAGTTAGCCTGTAGAGTATAACAGGCTGTCCTTGTGGCTGTCATGCCTCACCCTGCACAGCTCTTTCTTGAATCCAGCAGTATAAAAAGTTCAGTAAATTAAAAATTATCTAAAATCAGTTTTAATTAAAAAGAAAAAAGAAAAGAAGGGAAAGAATATTTTAAATATTCTTCCGCCACTGCATAGACTCTGTTTCCTATTAAAGGCAACTGTGTACAGTGTTTCTATTAAGATTCTGCTTCCTGTTGTGTAATATGGAATGTTAAAAATCCCAGTATCACTTGAGAAGCTATTACAAACTCCAGAGAGTTTTCTATTCCCAAGAAATCTCTCCCAGTGGGAAGCTGGAGAAGTTCCTGTTGAATTTACAGTAAATGCCTCAGACCCTATGTAATATTTATGGTGTCTCTCTCATCTTATCCAGGCTGGTTTGCTGTTTTGCTGCTGTGAAAGAAAAGCCTGTTTCAATGGTTAAGGCTGTGACATTCACTTCGAAGGATATTGAAGCAGATATGATAGCCACAGGAAATGTTCCAGTCTCGCTGAGGTACCTCAGAGAGGTATTTGGTCAAATGAGAATTGACTAATCTGATTCCCAGGAAAAAAAAAAAACCGCAGTAACTTAATGAAGAAAGGGAAAGAAATGTGACATATCTGCATTCATGGCTTGCCAGATGTGGATTCTGTGAAAGCCAAAGGAGAAATTCCCATTCATTTTATGGGAATAGGGTTTTGACCCCAAAGAACTTCCATTCAAACAGAATTATGCTACATTTTAAAATGTTGTGAGAATTAGGTGGCATCCATTTGCATTAAGAAGTCATTATATGATATGATGTGGATGTATGTTTGCATGGCCACAGACTACAGATACTACAGCCCTTCTTATTAGCAGATCTCAGAAATGTCTAATAGGGGCAGCAAAACAACCTAGGTAATGTCGTCCATCACTTTGGTTACTGAGTCAAGAGCAGAGATGCCACCTCCAAAGTGCCAGTCCAGTGTTGCTCCACATATAAAAGTGCCTGGGCTGTAACAACTGCAGAATAAATGTCTTCTCAAAATTTGTTCTGACTTTGCTGCCTGCAGAAGAAATGAACTCACAGTGGAAATAGTGTATTCAAGCCTGTCAGAGAGAGTGGAGACAAAGGGAGGATGCCTCCTTTGGGTTGAGCTTGGTACAATATATAAATGATAAATAGGTGATGCATGTGTACTGACAACTCCTTTAGTGAATCCTTTTGCAGTCCTACATTACAGCATAAACTTTCAGAACTAGAAGTTAGGGCTTGAAGTCCATGTTTAAGTATTTAGAATCAACCGTGATTCACATGTACTAAGCACTCAACAGCTCTCATTGGTCCTTAGGGAAGAGGCTGGGTGCACAATATTTTTTAAAATATGGGCATTTTCTGAGATGTGAAGCTTGCAACTGGAGGCAGCTTGTCCTAGAGGTGCTGGAGGCATCAGACAAATTGAAAGGTGAGGAAACGGGATGTGGCACCTGGATGAATTGGATGAAACGAGCAAAGAAGCAACCAGGGGCTGAAAATGAGTCCTGGCTGTGAAATCTGCTAGATGGTAGCATCAACTCTCAAAGGGAACAGCCTGAGCTTGAGTCATTGCACGGTGGTCTGAGCAAAGTCCTGGAAAACATTGCCAAGATCAACCTGCCCTCTTCTCTGTGGATGGACAACACAACCCAGTAGGTCAGCCCATGTCTCCTGCTGTCTCCATAAACAGAGAGAAGATTATGTGGGAAGGAGGAACCTGCATTAGCTACATCCTTGAGGGCAAATTATAGTTCAGGAGACAAACAGTACTATGCACAAGAAACAGAAGGGGTTCTAAGCTTATATGCTCATTTTTAGTCTCCTTTGTATATTCACATGTACACAGGAAGAGAACTAATCACATTAAATAAACCACAACCCTGGTTTAGAAATGGACAAATAGTCCTGAACGAATGGAAGGTGACATTGCAGTGAAAGGAATAAAACTTTTAGTATGGTGTCTCAAGAGACATTTAGAGTGGAGAAGATGTGAAACCCTTCATCCAGATAGCAAACTGATGCAAGAACCATAGAAAAAGAAGAAATAGTAGCTGTTCCATACTGAAAAGCAGAGATACTAAGGGGAGTGGTAAAAAGATTAAAGTTGGTGTCTGGTTTTATTTAACAATCTCATTAATTCCTTGAGAATAAAAAAGAGTGAGTACATTCACATCTGAAATGACTTTGAAACATGCAGCCAACATCCATGTTGCACCAAGCACTTAGAAATATGAAGAGGAAACAGTGAAACGAGTCTCAGTTTAGGATAGTGAATGCCAGGGAGGGAGAGTGATCCAAAATGCAGATATTCAATGGGAGAAATACAATTTGAAAGTGGGGATGAGGGTGGAAGTTACCATCTGAGGCACACTTCTATAAAAGAGTAAGGCAAGATAGCTATAATAAACTTGTACGTAACTCTGCTGTGTGTATTAGAGATGGCGCATGCCTGGCAAAAGGATCACTAGTGACACTACGTGGAAATTACTGGAGATTCCAACCCTAAATGGAAAAAAGGAGAAAACTCAGGCAAGAATAATAGGAATGATTAAGGGATAAATGCATATAATTTTAAGTCCCATTGAAATAGTTAAATTTAGAAAACCCTTATGAGAAGATGAAGTTACCCTTTGAGAGCTGTGATACCACTACTCCAAAAATATTTGCAAGCCCCCACTAGGTATTTGTTCAGAAAAATACTCAAAAAAAATGTTCAAAATCTCAGGCTTCCATAAACCTACTAAGAGACCTAGGATGTGGGACAAGTCAACTAATCTTTCTGTTAAATGGCAACAACCGCACTGCAGAGATACAGTCATCTAGGTACTGAAGATATGTATCAGTTCTCTGGTATGCAAAATTAATCTCTAGCCAGGATATATACTTGTTTACCTATTAACTAGGTTTTAGATAGCATCTGTGAATTTACTGTTTGGGGGATATGGGGAGAAGCTGAGTTTAAGGAGAAGTTGTCTATCTCCGCATGTAAGATCTACTCCTGACTTGTTGATATTTTTCTTTCCTGGGGTGATTTCAAATGAGCTTGCTGCTCATGGCCGTCAGTTACAGTTAGAGCATGCAACAAGGAGGAACTGATGAAAACGCTGTTTGGGATATTCATGCTAAACATCAGAGCATTCCCCTTCAGTCTAGCAGCTTGATTAGACTAGATGAAGCACTTGAAGAACAAAAGTTTAATGCAGGAAGCAAGTCTGAGTGGAAGAAGGCTAAGACACGCCTGGTTCACATCACCAGCAAATCCTGCACCCCCCAGGAATCCTGGATTTCTCTAAGCCTCTCCACAGAAGCAGGAGCTGGGCTTGGGTCTGGGCTCTCTCAGCAGCAGACACCACGTGGTTGAGGCTGCTTAGACAACATGGTGTAAGGGAGCCTATCTTTCATGCATGATGTTTGGGAATTTCTTGCGGGACTAATGGCTTGATAGTTAGCCAGAGAAGTGCTGAATTCAACATACATTCCTCTCACCACCTCATTACCTCCTAGCCATTCCCCTGCCGGCATCTGTTTGTTTAAATGGAGCTCCTTAAGACAGGATGCTCGTTAGGAGCCTGGTATGATAAATATGGCACTTGTGCACTTGCCTAATTTGATACATCTGATGAGCCAGAACTTAATAAATTCAAACTGCTACCCAAATTACTTAGATTTGTTCAGTCACTTTCTGTCTTCCTCAGCATATTCTATGGGCTGATCTCATGACGTTCTCCTTCATGCCAGGTTTTTTTTGTCTATCTGAACTTTCCTTTTTCCACTAGAAGCCTCCAAGCTGGGCTCCTCTCAGGCATTTTGTGCATATTATTTCACTGCTTCAGTGGAATGGTTCAAATTATAATTTTCCAGCTGACTAATTCATTCAAGACCACTTTTTTGTGTGTGCCTGTGGAGTCCTCTGTGGCCCTTGAGGAGGTAAGATGCACCCAAAGTGCTGTGGGAAAACCAGCATGCTAGGAGCAAGAGTTTGGACAGAGGAAGCAATCTGTGCCCTGTAAGTAGAGCGTAGTCCTGTGCTGTCAAGTGTGTCCCATGTACTCTTTGGGGATGAGCTGATTGTCATCTTGGAATGATGGGAGAGGACACAAGATACTAGACACTGAGTAGGAATAATGAATGGCAGATATAAATCTGAGCTGAAATCCTCTGCTGATACTAATCAAACAAAACCGACAGCAATTGTCAATGCTGAGAAATTGGCTGGTAATTTCTGCGGCTAACCAGCATGGTTGCCCTCAAGACTGCTCCGGCATTGACGATCGGGAAGCCCAGGAAGTGATGTGCATCCTTTGCCTTGAAAACCAGCCACCTGTGAACCTTGTTGTTGTTGATCTGGACCTGGGGTGACACGGACCTCCTACTTTCAGCTGCTTGCCCTGGAGGGAACATGGAGTGGGTGGCCCAGCCTCCTGCTCAGGATGGGATGCACTCGGGAGACGGGAGACTGAAACAGCAGCTTTCCTGGGCCAGCCAGCCTGGAGCAGGGCTGGGAGCCCATGGTTTTGAGAAAGGCAGATCTCCACTCTGTGGAGTGTTTGTGCCAGGGACGATCTCACCTCTAGCTAATAGAAAACCAGGCTTAGGTGCTTCTGATCTTTCCTGGGAGGGGCAAACTAGACGGAGAGGGCTGGAGCTGGTGACATGCCAGGAAGCTTCTGGATGCAGCACAGTGTGTCGTCATCCATGCGTCAGCAAGCAGGGTTTACAGCTCCAGAGACTGTTTCATGGCTGTAATCCTGGAGAAGGAGTTCAGGGCAACTGAGAGATGCACCGGGTAGATGCCTAAAATTACAAGCAGTGAACACAGGCCTTAATGACAGCCCAGCAGAACAAAAGCAAGCAGCTGGGTCTCTGAGCAATGCACAACCCTTTCTCCTCCTGCTGGCAAAGCATGGCTGATGCTCGGGGCTGCTCTCCCAACACCGACCTGTGTGTCTTAACAAACATCCATGCCTAATTCTCCTGGTACACTGATGCAAGCACATCTCATGGTCATGGCCCCACGATCACAGTGAGGAAAGCAGGCTGGCCTGGAGCTGGCCCGGGAGGACACCAGAGAGATCATCTGCAAAAGCATGTTTGGCAAAAAACAAACTGGTGAGGGCAGTGGGATGTCACAGCACAAGGGAAAACACACAGGAAAGGCTGAACCCAGGTTTATTTCCACCACTCATGAAAGAAAAAAAAGGACTGTTTCATGGCCATAATCCTGATATTTGACAAGTAGCTTACGTTCACTTACAAAGTAATCTTATAAAGTAAATAGCTTTGATCCGCTGTGTTTAATTTAAAGCACTTGATGTTTTATTTATTCTTTTACTGTGAGGAACAGATTGCACTTTCTTTAATAAAGTCTAAGAAATAAGGGTTTCCAATCCCCACACAGAAGAAAATTCATACCACCAATGCAACTGTGAAAACTGATTTCCTTGAGCCTGTTCTCATGGAGAAGAAACAATTCCTGTGCCTTAGGAACCGGCTTGAACATTTATTGAATTGCAATGCACCAAATATCTGGGTGAATATTTTGAAAATTAACTCACGGGTGATTCAAGAAGTTAATAAGTGGTCAGTCACAGCAACAGCAAAGAATAGATATAATGATAAAAATCATGGTCTGCCCTGGACAATTTATTAAGGGCCTCAGGAAAAAAAAAAAAGAAAAAAGACAAGAAGGAATCAGTTTGCAAAATATGATTGTTTTTGAAATGTTTGCCTAGCAACAGACCAACAAATGCTCCAGCTATGGCTTTATTTCATATTGTCACAGCAATACCACATAGCGTTTCAACACAAGTCAGCTCTCACTCTGAAATCCACCCTGGTGACCTCAGCTGCCCTGCTCTGATGCTTGGGCATCTTGCAGCTCCCACCGCACACCCTTCCCAAGCCACGGCCGATTGCAGTGCCGGCGGAGCAGAAAGTGCATCTGTTTCCGCTTTCCTACATTACAACAGCCTATTCCCCCCCAATTGCTCTCGCTTGGCATGAAGGAAGAAAACAACCCAATGTGCCAATTTCCTTCTCTCTGCTTCTGGCATCATGCTGGTGCTGCCCACCTCTGCACACTCAGCGCCACTTGACCTCACTTTCCCAACAGGCCGTCTGAGCTTGCCGACGGAGAAGTCAATGTTAGGTCAAGTTCTTACATCCTTTCTTGTTGGACACAGAAAAGAAATCAAAGCCCAGGTAAAACATCTTCCCCACAGAGCTCTGTTTACTTTTCCCATCGTCTCACACATGCCAGTCCCCAGGCTTTGGGAACACGGCTTTGCTTTTCAGAGCAGACTCAAAAATTTGGTTCCAACAGCAGAAACAAATCAGGGAATTTAAACAACGATCCATTTGTATCCCTGCTTTGCCATGGAGCTCAGATGTAAGAATGGACAGAGTTGACAGCATAACTGGTGGCCACGCTGTGAGGAGCAGACAGCTGTGTGCATGGTGGAAGGGTATGGGATGGCACACTACTTCCCTGACTTCTTATTTTGTTGTTGAGATAGGTATACCACCATTTTCAAAAAGGGGATGGATTTAGGTGCCCCTGCCTCTTGCAGCTGCAAGACGCTGCTCAGCAATGGTATTTTACCACTGAAGAAAACCACAGGCTCCCAGATTGCCTGCCAAGCTCTGTGCTCAGCGGGAGCTGTGACACCCTGATGCTGCAAAGGCAGTATCTTGGGAGAATGGCCGGTTCTCAGAGCTCCCACTGAGCCCTGAACTCTGAGGAAGCTGTGATCCAGCAGCCTACATCCAGAGACACCTCTCCTATCTACTTTCTTGTTTCCTTTGCCAGGAGAATAGCGAGTCTCATGGTAGGCAGCAGAGCGCCAAGGGTAGGGAAAAATCATCCCTTAAGAACCAGGGCTTCTTGCCTTGGTGCCTTGCTGCCCCATTTGTTAACGGGGACAGCAACTCAACACTATCTCACAAAGGTATCATCTAGCCAGCAGTTTGAAGGCTGGGTATTCTGGTGATGGCCATATTAATGCATGTTAGATAAAGATGCCACTGGAGATGAATTGCTAGCCAGAGCATTTTGTGGGTCATCTCCAAATGTGCCCCATCAGCAAAGAAGAGGTGTGTACCCAGGCAATGACTGGCGTGTCTTGAGTGAAAGCTCAGCAAGGCAGATGTGAGCATGACCTTGTTGCGTTAACCTACGTATGTACATACTGAATCAGATCTCGGTGACATTGTGCATTGTGCTGTGCTGGCCAAAGACATCCTCATCCCCGACACAATCTCTCTATCCTGCAAATTAAGACAAGTGCATGCTATCTTCTGCTAATGTTGCCCTGGAATCTCTGGCAGAGTGATGAAGCAGACAGCCAGGCAGGTATAGCTTTAACCGGGCCCAGTTTTGAGGCAAAATACATTAATTTAATCACTTTTTATTGTACATTAATCAACATTGTGTCACTTTGCAATTTGGGCAGTCTTTGAGCACACATGTAGGCAATAAATGTAGGGCAGCTGACAGGTACCTGTTAAGCCTCAGCAGCTCTGCTGTGTTGAGTAGTGCACCTGAGCACTTATTGCAGCTGGAGATCTTTTTTTGCCAGTGTAGATTTTGTCCACAGCAGGAGCACCGGCAAGTGCAGTTAGACCAGCTAACCTTTAAAACACAGACAAAGCCAAACCCAAGACCACCCAGAAGCAATTTCAAAGCAAGAGGTTCAGCAGCTGTCCTTGGGTGGCCAAAACCTACTTTTATGAGCCCAGTTGCAGGGAGTCAGGACTGCAAATCGTCACCTCTGTTCTCCAGGTCTGGGTCCTGCAGACCTCTGTTCCATGGTAACTGGAACCAGATCTACGAACTTGCATCACGGAGGTAACCCTCATCACGCCAGCTCACACAATCGCATTTTTGACAAATTATTCAGAGTAGATGAGATGGAATTTAGCCTGGCTTCATGCTTTTATGCTAGCTTTGGCCTGGCTGTCAGAAATCAGACAATTCGAAATGTAGCATAACACTTGCCAACAGAGTTCACCCAGTTGCATTTTTTAGAACATTTTTGAGGTAGGAAAGTGACTTTACACTGATCATCTTGTTTTGCATCATGCTGCCATCATGTTTTGATCTAGTGCTAGGAACCTGAGAGCTGGATTTACTGTACCACTGAACCACAGTCTTCATATCCCTATCACAAATCAGAGGCAGAGGGGTCAATGGCTAACTAGTTGCTGTCTGCAAAGCACCTGGAGGCCCACAAAGAAAAGCATGGCAGTAAGTGACAAGTTTTACCTATTATTCTCTGAGTTAATAATCCTTTACTTTGCAGTATATCTTTGACCTTAGCTATCATACCCTTCCTACCTCCCCACTCCAAACCACAGAGGGTTACGATATAGAATACATCTGTTTCCTGTTTCATAAATTGCAATTGCACATTTCCAACAGGCACTCTCGTCTGAGATTTAGAGGAAAGCAATTGTATTTACAAGTAGTATGTACTCCTGAACCTATCTGGCTCCTTTGCATTGTACTGCCTGCTGAAAATGATGACTAGCCAAATATAGCAGACACTACTTTCCTGTTACTTGGAGAAGTTTGCATCATCCCCTTTTTCTCTTACTGCTATTAAAAGTAAATAGGTATCTGAGATGTTCTGATATATTTAACAGATAAATATTTACTAATTTAAACAACACACAGAGACAGAAAAGACATACAGCAATCACTTAAACTTGTCATAAATATTCCTTAATAAGTTATTATTAATATTTTTCTTGTTTGTCATGAGAACCTGTGGGCCAAGCAAGAATATGTGCTGGCTTCACTACTTCACTGAAGTGAGGCCAGTGAATAAAATCCTGGCCAAAAGAAATTAGTGGTTAGAAGGCCCTGGTGACTTGGCTACAGGCTACATCACACTTTTCTGCAGAAATCTCTTGCAAGCATCATCTTTCACCTATCTAGAAGCAAAACAAATCTTAAAAACAAATACCCTTTATGTATACCATTGTGCATTATGTCTTTAGAGACTTTGGGATGAGACTTGAGGCTGAACTATGCCAGCGTAACAAGTCACCACGGTTGTCCACTGAGCCACAGCAATTTACTGTCCAGTGGGGAAGCAATACAGTCCCATTCCTGGAGATTTTGGCCCAGTTCCTTTCCCTCCCAGGTGGGGAAGCTGTGAGCACACCCTGCCAGTATCTACACCTCAGTTGATGAGTGGTAATTTATTAAGCTGCTGAAAATCAGTTGTGTATCTGGGCTCATAAGCTGTCATACACTTAATGAGGTTACCCTTAACTGGAGAATCAGCCAACATAAGGGGATCCAGGCAACACCTTCAGGAAAGGGCACACTTTGTAACACACGGCACACCGAGGCAGGGGCTGCTCCCAGCAGGGCTAGAAACAGAAAGGTTTTGTGCAATACAGCTATTCAGGTCCACCCAAGATGCTCTGGGACAAAGCCTGGCCATCCCACAATTTAGGCTTTCTATCACCTTCTGCTAACACTTTGGATGCAGACTGGAAGCTCTCTCTCCTGCCATGATTGTAGCTAGTGAAGCTGAGAGAAATGCATCCATCTGACCACTCCTGTCTGCCTTTTCTACACTCTGGTGCTGTTTAAAGGAGGGCTCCCTCCAAACTGAGCACAGCTCCCTGCTGTTTCAAGTTAAGCAGCTTGAAACTGATGGGCCCAGCCATGTGCTTAGGGATAAACATTTGTGCAAATATTTGCAGACATAGGACCCTAATCTAGAGAACAATGTCAATCCCAGATATCTTTTTGTTTATGGGTGTCAATCCTAAGGCATTACCAAAAGCCGAAGGGAAAAGTCTGTGTTTCAAGATGCTTACAGTACCAAGGTCTTATCCCACAGCCTGTCTCAAGCGAGCAGCCTTTACTTGCCAGAGCAATCAGTATCTACTACACAACTAAAATCTCAAGGTAGTGTAGGATGGATACGTTTTGCAAACAGAATTGGAAGTTGAGAACATGCAGATGTGCAAAAATATTGGCACTCTGCAGGACAAGAATGTGCAAATGTTTTGGCCTGCTCTAGGTCCATCCATGGTAAAAGGTTGTGTGGACTGGCTACGTATGGAAAGAGGAGAGAGAAAACAAAAGAACGGCTGCACAGGCCTGCTGTTGCTTGAGAAAGTGAAATACCTGTCTCGTTTAGCTTTGTGCTTGTTACTTGGCATATTCCTTTCTCCTTGCTGATGCACCAAATGCAAACATCTTGACGGCTCACAGGCTCCATGTTGCGTTGTTCTGCAGGGTATCAGCTCTCTGCTACAAGCTCTTCTCTCCAGTTCTTTTTTCTAGCTCCTGAGCTGCAAAACGGTTGTCCAAAAGAGTTGCTGCTGCCCAAACGTGAATAGGAACCAAACCTCTGAACCTCAGGAGCATGCTGTATATAAACCTTCCTTTTCCCCCTCCAGTGAGTCCACGCAGCAGTTCCTCTTTGCGCCAAATAAAAGCTACGGCACCTTAGCTTTTAGCTTGGAAAATAACAGCCTGGGCTTTCAGTTTGGTTTAAACCTCAGCATGCAGACCAATGCGATGGCCAGCATGCAAAGCTTCATGCCAGAGTCTAATCTTTTTTGAGAGGTAATTTTAGTAGGCACTTTCCAGACTCAGAGTCGCGATGCTGCAATAGTGACAAACCTGTCAAGAGAACGGAAAACTGGAGGGGTGCCTGAATTGCAGGCAGTTGCCTGCTCTTTCTAGGGGCAGAAAGCAGTGTTTGGGAGCTACAAAGTTGGCTTCATGTGTTTACAAGATCTGCTGTGCACACAATTTGCTGATGTTTCCCAGGCAGCTTTGCAGACGTGACGGGGTTAAGGATA
The DNA here is from genome assembly GCF_030463565.1 of Pelecanus crispus. Classification (NCBI taxonomy): domain Eukaryota; kingdom Metazoa; phylum Chordata; class Aves; order Pelecaniformes; family Pelecanidae; genus Pelecanus; species Pelecanus crispus. The sequence continues at coordinate 41,563,455 of NC_134647.1, read as the reverse complement.
GGCCCCACGAGACCCAACTCACTTATAAACAACGCTCATATTTGCAGTGGCTCTTTTCCTGTGAGATCTGAACCCAGCTCATCTAAAACGTTTTCTGCAGAGAGTAAATCAATTAATGCTTTTAAACCACTGAGCAACATTTATCATATATCACATTTCTGTAGTAAGAAGGTACACTGTGCTGACACTGTGATGCCCTCTTATGGCAATGTGCCAGCTTCTGGAGAAACTTTTGGACAAGATCTCTGCTAGATACGTAGTTGTGAATATGATTTTATGACAGGCAATGGGCTCTTTTTCTTGGACCATCACTTGATGTGGTGGTAATGATTTTGCAAGAGAATAATATTTTTATTTACCTCCTTTTTTTCCTAAATGTAACAGACCTTTTTGTTGTTATTTCTTCTTTTTTTAGTCTAAATTTCCTCTGAAAGGAAGCTTTGATTCCCCTGTGTACACAGCCACAGTCACTGGTAGATGATGGAGGCTAGAAAACTGTAAAGATCCTACTTTCATAGACTACTCAGATTTTAAGCTGTATTTCAAGAGGCCATACCAGACTTAGGGGGAAGGAAAGAGAAAGCATTGTGTTAGATCAGCATTAATTTCAAGAGAAGAAAGGAGGGAATCCTTATGTGTGTTTTGTCTACCACAATCAGGAAATGCAGCAGACACATCTCTTCAGCATCATCTGCTGTCCTTATTCGTTCTCCTAGGTTGAGGCATGCTGGAGAGAAAAGATTTCGCAGCCCCAGCAGAAATGTTTGTGAAATGTTTATCTGATCAGCTAAAGACTTTGAAGGCTTGCTTTGGGAAAGAGTTCTAACACTTCATAATTCAGATGCAACTGAGAGGCTTGGTGTCTCCTTTTTGCAAGAGAAGCTTTTTTTTTTTTTTTTCTTCTTAGGGCAGCAAACTGGTGTTTGTACCAACAGCAAGAGTTAGGATGAAGCCTGGGTGCCACAGTTCACTGAATTTTTTTTATTTTTTTTATTTTTTTTTTTTTTTCCCCTGGCCAAAGTTAGAAATGGGGTTACATGCTGTTATCAGACACAGTGTACTGTTCACCACATAAGCCATCCCTGGAAGGGAAAAAAAAACCCAACCCCAAAACCCAATTTTGCTGCTAACTGCAGAAATCATCTGCAAATGTACAGTGAGATATATGCTCTCTCCCTATTGCTCTGCACAGAAAGAAAACCTGATACTAACCCTTATTATTCTTTTCTACGTCAAGGAGATTGCACAGTAGGGAAAAAGCACTGTATGCATCTCTGTGCTAACACTAAGAGTACTGGCTTTTTGACATGGAAAAAATGATGTGACTGTCAGAGACACATAAGCAGCTTGGGAAGAGCCCGTTTACTGACCTGCTACAAAGCTTATCAGACTCCTGGGCAGCCAGGCTCTGCTTCCTGCTCTATTGCATGTGATAAGGGTGAAGCTTAGAAAAAGAAACCCCTGTTATCTTTGTACACTACCCAGCAACATCCTAGCTTGAAGGTCAGGCTACCAGAAAGATGTATGGAAAGGTTTTGGTGTGACTAGTCTCCAAGCTAGACAATTATGGCTCACATGAAGTAGAACTGTGTGGGTCAACACAGTCATGTTCTGTGGTCAGGGTTACATTTGCAACCGTATTGCCCAGTGTTTTCTCTACCTTGTTTCAGATGTTCCTAGCGGCCTGGCTACTTGCTGTGTTTCAATGGACAAATGCTTCTGACTTTCCGTGATGCCCAGTATGGACACTCAAGACATCTTAAATGGCAGCTATACCAAGCTCCCTTTCTCACTACCATTTTGGGAGTTTTCAGCTTTCTCCCCAAGCTAGATCTTTGATTATGACATTTCTCTTTGCCTGCAGGTGCTATGTATTCATTTATATAATCTCAAAGACCATGAGCTCAGACATATGTCAGTCTGAATTCCCAGCTTCAAAGGAAAACCAGAAAAAAACTCCATCAGAAAGACTATAATGTGCCCACTCCTGACCACTTGAAGAAATACCATTTTGTCATAACACATCAATTCACCTGAGCTGCATCAGATTCACTTTTAAAGTACATCTACCCTTTGGTCCATTTTTGTCCAGTACCCTGTTCTGAGCTCAGCATTGCAGTGGTTGGGCCATGCCAATACTTCAGGTAGTAGTTTAAAAAACAGCTCCCTTTAAAGGCACATATTGAAGTCCTAGGACTGCAGCAGAGACTTAATCGAGGCCGAGTCCAACCTAGTAATGCCTGAATTGTCAGCAGAGAAATGCATACCAAGCATACTCAAGACTCATGGTGGGAAAGTCTCCCGAGAATGAGTGATAATCCCTATAACTTCCATTACCAATAACTTGCTTAAATGCAATTAATTCCTGTAAGTCTCCTGATGATACCAGTTATCTCCTACAGATACTACTGTAATCTCCTATAATCTTCTTCAACTGCAGAAAGAATTCTTTCTTTATAACTTTCATTTTCTGTATGGACAACGTTAATTTTTCTGCTTTGTTACTTTTCAGTGTCACAGAGTTGCTCTGAACCTTCTCCCAAGTCTCTTTCCTTTCACCTTGTTTTTTTTTTCCTTCTTTTTTTTTTTCTTTTTTTTTAATTTCCCCTCCCAGAAATGGGCTGTAATTTGACTGTATTGTTTCTGGTATTGCTTTATCTATGCAACTTTCATTGCTGAAGTAAACAGGACTGTAGCATGACCAATGTAACTTAAGAGCAAGAAATCAGATAACTGAGGCAGGAATGAGACAATATGATGCCTTGCTCTTGCGAAAGAGAAATATAAATTGTTGAGGTTGTAAACAAGTTCTTCCTGGTGGATCAAAACTGCAACATTACAGGCAGCAGCAAAAGATGGTTTCAACACTTTCAGGGCTGTGGTGTTTAGGATTAGTTCAGCATATTTCGCTTTTGCCATGGTTTTAAATATTTCATATCTCCACAAAGCCATGAGCAACAAGCACTGTGTATTTTAATCTTTGTGGTTCCTCAAAGATATTGAAATATTTGAAACTTGTTGCACTCCATGGGATGCTTGAAAATATTTCTTCAAAAGGAAATTATATTTGAGATATCATTTCTGTAAGTTCTACTAGCTACAAAGAAATTGTTTATTTTGATGTTTCCTTCCATGATTCCTTGAATGGATTGAGCACTATAAACATTTCCAGCAAAAAATACTGTTTATTTACAAGTTTTATTAGCACTGTAGCAGATGACTAGACATTAACGAGTAAAGGTTGGTGCAAATATTGCTGACTATGACAGTATCACATTTACATCGAAAGTAGGAAAAAAACCCTATAAAGAGGTAAAACCATCCCACCTTCAGGACAATAAAATATAAATGAACAAATCAGGAAAACTATAACTTGGATGATGAGCTGAGGCAAAGAGGAATGAAGGGACCTGCTCCAGGTTACCTAAGAAAGTCACACAGACCCAGATGATCCTACATTTCCTCATTCTTACTTTGACTTATGTCCAGGGTGAGAACTGTAGATATCTCACAGAGAAAACTGGCCCTTATTAGCTACTTCTAAAGCCATAACATTGTTCATGTCCCTTTTTTTTTGTGAGCCCTAATCCCAGCTGGGATTAATTTAGGACACAGTACAGCTGGACACTAAAGTACAATGCATACAGTGAGCTGACAACAATTAAATACCACCCTAAATTTGACTCACTTAAAGTCAGCAAAATATGTTGTCAGGTATCAGACCCATCTGCACCGATTTTCTTCAGCAATGCTTTAGGCTTCCTCCTGTATTCATCTATTCCCAGTTTGTATTCAGGGAGATCTGGCTTGCAGCTGAGGCTGAGGAATTTGCTTGATCCTACGTAGTAGGAAGAGGTACAAAATAAATAGCTTCCTGGGGCAATGTCAGCAGAAGACTGACAGAACTTAATATCAGAGAGTTTAGAAAATCTCACGCTATACTAATTAATTAATTACTTGCTTCTGTGGTAATACATCCAATACAGGACATGCTGATAGGCTGTTCTTTTCTCATGAAAAGCCACTAAAAAGAGCACAGTCTGCATTTCTGTTCTTTGGTTATATGTTTGCAGTGCCCATCAGAAACACTAGGGAAGAGGAATACCTTCTGATTTCTAGTTTTGTGCTTGGCTGCATCTGTCTCTGCTCCAAGATGTAACAAGAGAATGAAATCTATTTTGGCACTGCATTCATTCAACATTGCTTTTCCTTGTAAGCACGATGCAGGAATTAATATATGACTACAAACTTTCCGAATTCACTTACAATCTGGATCTCTACTAAGCAGATCCCTACAGATAACTGTTTCTTCTGAAAAACTAAGTTCCAAGTTTCCTAACAAAAAAGAACCAAGGAAATCACAACCAAAATAATATTTTTTTTTCTAACTTCTATCCAGTTTTAGTTTGAATTTATACATTTAGTTTTAGACAGCTGAATAGCTTTGTTTCATTCAGTACAATTTTCCATTTGATTTGAACTATGAGTAAAAAGTCTTTCTGTCCTATACCCTGTATCCTTGTGTTTTCATTTTCTTCACTGCAAAGGAAAATAAAAATAAATATAAATATTTCTACCCCATTTGCACAGGTATAGGTGAATGTCCAAATACGTAATGCAGCTATGGAGAATGTGTTTGTGCTGTAAGAAGCAGCTTGGGAAGGAAATGGGAGAACAACCAGCACTTATGAGTGGGTGATTTGAACTCAAGTGAAATACAGCATCCTTTTCTTATCTATACCCCCTGCTGAATTCACTTTGGCTTAAACCACCCCCACGGAGGCTTGTCTATGTGGAGAGGCTGAAGTCAGGGTTCAAACTCAGGGTTCAAACTCAGGCTAAAAGTGCAGTGGAAACTCACCCTGTGTCAAGGAACAGTTCAAAAACTTAATATTTTTCGTGTCCGCATTTCAAAGATGTCATAAGTTATCCCAGTCTTGCTAGGAAAAAAAGTTGTTTTTTTTTTAAAAAAAAGTATTTCTGATATTGCCAGTACCAAAGACCAAGCAGAAAATATTTTTTTTCTGATGGAAGAAAACCACTTGGCTGCATTGTTTTCAGAGCAAATGCTGTTCTCTGCTGTTGGGATGCCTCAAAGAAAGCTTTCCACAAAATATCCTGATAGAGCTACACGTGTAGGAGGATGAACCTCATCTTCCTATGCAGGCATCTCTGTGTTGAGAATATCCCACACAGGCTTAGTGAACTGCTCACAGATTGCCTGCAAACAGAAAAGATACTCGAGACTTTCATTTCAAGCAGGTAATCACCCCAGATCTGAGGAACCAGCCCTCACCTCATTTTTCCCATGCAGTGCAGGGCTAGTCCCTGCCACTGAAGAACATGAGCCTGACAGCTTAGCAGGGACATAAAGAAATTATGGATGACAACTATATCCAGAGTTATCTAAATCAATCAGAGACGCTTGGAGAAGTTATAATATATATTTCAGGTTGAAGCTGACCTTTAACTACTGCAGGCTGAAATATTTTTCTGAAGCAGAATATCTCAAGAACTGGTTCATAAAGGGCTTCCTACACATTCCTCTGAAGCACTGAGCAACAACCACTCTTGTAAACAAGAAACCAGCTACATGAACTGTTGCCCTAATCTGGGCTTGCAATCCCTGGCTCTTAAAGGTTTCAGGTGTGTATAGACATATGCATATACACGTGTGGGTGTGTGTAGTTTAGCAGAGAAAATGAAGGACAGATGCTTCTAAAGACTTATAGGCAATCAGGGTATCATTACCACAGTCATGCTCAAGCTTAGCTGTTACTATTCTCAGTTTTATTTGGATTTTACTTTAATCCTGAAGAATCCCATAAAATATACCTTCCTGGAAAATATAATATGAAAGAATCCTTTTGAAGCACCCACTGTCCTTGCCAATGAGCTGTAAAAGAGGGAAAGACATTTGGAAACTAGTGTTCAGAAACTGGGCAGGAGGACTGGAAACTTTGCAGAGATGCTATTCTGTTGTCCTGTCCTGTTTATCTTCCTCTTCTTGCTCAGCTGGCCAGTGGTTAAGGAGAAGTATTTTGACTCTCGTGAGTCATACTTACCAGAAACATTTTGCTTTGGGCATTTCCTTTTTTGCCACGATCCTGGTCCCCCTTCTTTCTGTCTTTCCCATTTAAATGGAAAGACACCAACTGTTATGTGGAAATATTACATGTTCTTGTATGAAGAACACTGCATTGGTCATGTCCAAATCTTTCCATTACAGCAATCCAGGAACAACTGCAAATAACATTTGTGATCAGATTAGGACCCATATGATGAGCCACTGACATCTAAGAGGTTCCTGTCTATGGCTTAAGCAGCTCCCAATTCATGGGAAGGGAGTGGTTAAAAAGTGGGAGAAAACCAAGTTTGGCTCTGGTCCAGACTCATACCTCTACTGGAAGTGCAGAAGAAAAAAAAAAAAAAATAGAAATTTCCCCAAACCACCACAAGGGAAAGCACCCATTATTTCCTCCAATCATCTCTGTTATCCTATGGGGTAGTGCAGTTTGCTTACGAGAGCAACTCTCACCACGTACAAGCAGCCGCCCCAGAGGTTTCTAAGAGGGTGGACAGATTAAACTTCCAGTGAAGTGTTGTAGAGAGGAAAGCAAATGACCACACTGCCCTGTCTCTGCACAGTGGGACCTCCTTGAGAAGGGTGTGCCCTGACCCTTACTTTGAGTGCTGAAATCAGAGGAAAGTCCCTCAGGACTTCAAGCAACAGTGAATCACAATCCCTTTTCAATTTTGAATCACAAACAACCTCAGTATGAAGGAGTTATCACAGAATGATAGAATCGTTTAGGTTGGAAAAGACTTTTAAGATCAAGTCAAACCATTAGCCTAACACTACCAAGTCCACCACTAAACCAATTAAGGGTAGAGTAATAATTAATTTCATGTTTCCTGGCTTGCTGGCTGGACTGTTTTGTAATGAAAGGAAAACTAGGAATCATTAAGGTTGGAAAGGACCTCTAAGATTATCAGTCCAACCATCAACCTAACACCACCATGCCTACTAAACCATGTCCCAAAGTGCCACATCTACCCATTTTTTGAACACTTCCAGGGATGGTGACTCCACCACCTCTCTGGGCAGCCTGTTCCAATGCTTGACCACTCTTTCTGCGAAGAAATTTTTCCTGATATCCAATCTAAACCTCCCCTGATGCAACTTGAGGCCATTTCCTCTTGTCCTATTGTTAGTTACTTGGGAGAAGAGACAAACACCCACCTTGCTACAACCTCCATTACAAAGAGTAATGGTTTTAAACTAAAGAAGAAAGATTTAGAGTAGATATAAGGAAGAAATTTTTCACAATGAGGGTGGTGAAGCACTGGAACAGGTTGCCCAGAGAGGTAGTGGAGGCCCCATCCCTAGAAACATTCAAGGTCAGGTTGGATGGGGCTCTGAGCAACCTGATCTAGTTAAAGCTGTCCCTGCTCACTGCAGGGGGGTTGGGCTAGATGACCTCTAAAGGTCCCTTCCAACTCAAAGCATTCTATGATTCTATGACTCTATGATTCCTTTCAGGTAGTTGTAGAGAGCAATAAGGTCTCCCCTCAGCCTCCTCTTCTCCAGACTAAACAATCCCAGTTCCCTCAGCCACTCCTCATAAGATTTGTCCTTCACCAGCTTTGTTGCCCCTCTCTGTGCATGCTCCAGCAACTCAATGTCCTGCTTGTAGTGAGGGGCCCAAAACTGGACACAGTATTCCAGGTGCGGCCTCACCAGCGCCGAGTACAGTGGGACAATCACCTCCCTGCTCCTGCTGGCCAAGTTATTGCCAACACAAGCCAGGATGCTGTTGGCCTTCTTGGACAGCTGGGCACACTGCTGGCTCATGTTCAGCCGGCTGTTGACCAACACCCCCAGGTGCTTCTCGGCCAGGCAGCTTTCCAGCCACTCTTCCCCAAGCCTGTAGCATTGCATGGGGCTGTTGTGCCCGAAGTCCAGGACCCGGCACTTGGCCTTATTAAACTTCATACAGTTCACCTCGGCCCATCAGTCCAGCCTGTCCAGGTCCTTCTGCAGGGCCATCCTACCCTCCAGCAGATCAACACTCCCACCCAACTTGGTGTCGTCTGCAAACTTACTGAGGGTGCACTCAATCCCCTCATCCAGATCATCGATAAAGATATTAAACAAGGCTGGCCCCAAAACACAGCCCTGGGGAACACTGCTCGTGACAGGCCACCAACTGGACTTAACTCCATTTACCACTACTCTCTGGGCTTGGCCACCCAACCAGTTTTTTACCCAGCGAAGAGTACGCCCATCCAAGCCATGAGCTACCAGCTTCCCAAGGAATGGGAGATGATGGAGAGTGGCTTGGCAAGCTCCTCCACCACCTCCCTCAGTGCTCTCAGGTGGATCCCCCATCCAGCCCCATAGACTTGTGAGTGTCCAGGTGGCGTAGGAGGTCATTAACTGCTTCCTCCTGGGTTATGGGGGCTTCATTCTGCTCTACGTCCCTGTCTTCCTGCTCAGGGGGCTGAATACCCTGGGGATAAGTGGTCTGGCTATTAAAGACTGAGGCAAAGGCGGCATTAAGTACCTCAGCCTTTTCCTCATCCTTGGTGGCAATGTTCCCTCCCGCATCCAATAAAGGATGGAGATTCTCCTTGGTTCTCTTTTTGTGGTTAATGTATTTGTAGAAACATTTTTTTATTATCTTTTATAACAGTGGCCAGATGGAGTTCTAGCTGGGCTTTTACCTTTTATCCACACAGCCACTCTGTACAGGTTCAGAGAGCCCCGGTCCTATCTGATGTAAACCATGGGCCTGCACCAACCATCAGAGAAGAGGCACCTGCTTATAGCTGGTGACAGCCATGGCCAAAACAGCCAGTGAGGCTTTCATGCCTACCTCTGCCCTCTCCTGGATGCATGCTGAAAATTGTTGCATCCCTCCAGACATGCAAGACTTTCAGTTTCAGGTTTTGGTTATAAGCAAGGTTTTCCTAATTCTGTTATTCAATACCAAGAATTCCATTATGGTCAATGGAGATCCACCAAGTAGTCATGGTGAGAATGGCCCCAAGTAACCTCTGATCCACCAATATAAACATTTTGTCAGATATCCTGACTATCTGAGAAGTTCTAAAATTCAGAGATTGCCTAGCTCAGCAATGGGTGAACCCTCAGCAGCCATCCCCTAAGTTTCTACAATGTTCCTCATCATCCTTCTCAGTACTGTGTCCTTAACAGAAGGCAAGCTCATCTTTCTTGGTGTCTGCTGTTTGCCAGTGTTACAGCTGAGTGGATCCCAAACATTTCTGAGAAAGGAGCCCCTCCCTGTCCTCAACATTGCTCATTTCTTAACAGATGTGTAAGTGAAGGATGGTGTCTTGAAGGTCACTCTACAGGGTCTAGCAGACAGCCAGCAATCTTCAAAGAATATCTGGAACCACTGTGCAAGTGGAAAGTATTAATAAGCACATGTCACAAATCCACATGACTCCACCCAAAAAAATCAGTGGGGTTATCCTTCCTTTCTCCAACAGCCTACCTCAGCCTCTGAGCTATGGTAACTATTGGAAAGAGCTGGAGGTCTGGATCATAACCACTGCTTTTTGCAGGGCACATTATAAGTTATAATAATATGGTACAAAACCAACCCTTTCCATGGCTTCTGATTCCTGTAATAACTTGTCTCTCACCCTGACATGCAATCATGTTTCACCTGTTGTGCTGCCAATGCTCTGACTGCTCAGATTGCCTAGCTGCTCCAGCAAGATCCTAAAGCTTTCTGGTCCTCAGAGGCTTATCCTGGTCCACAGAATCTGGCAGAGGATCTCTGCACCAGAAATTTTTGCTCATCTCATGCTGAATATCCATCTTCCTACCTCCTAAAACTAATAAAGGAGGCATTCCTGCTTTATTCCTTTCCTATCTATCAGATATATGCAACAACGTTTCCAAGACAAACACAGCGTCTTGTGCTTTGACACCCAGCTGAAGCCAGACTTGGTTTAAATGACAGTAATTCTCACCCAGGAGGTCTGGGTGTGTTGCCCTGTTAGAATAGGAAAAAAGTTTTTGTAACACTCAGTGGCCTCACACCTGGCTTGAGTGTATGAGTCTGGTTTAAGTCCTGAAGTCAGTCCTTGGCCATCTTTGGTACAAATTTAAACCAAACCTCAGGCTGCTTTAATTTACACTGAGTCAGGATGAATGCCAAACCAACTCATGATGCAGAGATTCAAAAAGTGACTGAGAGTCATATTCTCTCCTTTATTCTAGTAATGATGAATCCATTGCTGCAGATCTGAGCTATGGAACTAAGCCAGCAGAAAGTGAAATCATCTTGTGACATGCCTTAATTACTTACCTGCGGTTTCAACAACATGCCTAGTGACAATTTGAACTTTGGGGCAGAAATCTGTAAACTTGACTACCTCAGCTAAAACTAAAATCATTGCACTCAGGGAAACTTCTGCAGCGCAGAACCTCGGGTTTGGCTGATGACCATCATTTCCCACTACCTTCTGTAAGCCAAGTGCCTCCCATGGTACAACAGTGCCCTACCACAAGAAAAGACATGATGGGAAGGCATCCTGGGAAATGCTGCACAGCTGAGGCAGCTCAGTGCTATGAGGCATCTGCTCTGGAGCTCCCATGAATTAGCACAACATTGTTTCCAGATCAAAAAAAAAAAAAAAAAAAGTGTTTTGGGGTGCAAACCAGAAGCATTGCTAGATTTCTTGAGTGTTCATCTTAAAGGTAAAAGTTTTCCATGGATATTTTTCCATAGTTCACAATCTTTTTGTTAAAAAAGCAACATGTACTTTTTAAAAAGAAGTCAGATTCCCTGACAAAAAAAACCTAAATGGCCAGAGCATTTCTGATCAACTACAGATATGCTAAAAAGTTATCTGAGTTATCACTGAAGGATCCTTAGCAGGGGATGAAAGCCGGTGTTCCACCTCAGCTAAGCAAATGATGTTTTGGGGAGGTCCGAGGCATAATGTAAGGCAAAAGGAAAGTGGAGGGAATGAATCGCTAGTCTGTGGGCTTTTTTTATCAGCTCCACTCTCACTTTTCTCATGCAGCTCTGTGGGAGTCATTTCTGTGGGACATGATAATAAAAGCTGGGATGTTTTTCCACCCAAATTTTTTCATGCTTTCTTTGCTTTTGCTGTAGATCCCAGGGACCAGATGTCTCATATTAAAGAAAGAATAACTCACTTAACTTCTCTTTGGGGACACATTTGGGGAAGGAAGGGAGAAAGAGTTTGTTCTTTTTGAAATGAGAGTTAAATTGACACACAGTGGATAAATGGCAGGCAGAGGCCAGGCTTGTTGTTGATAGAAAAGAGGATAACCCTGAACAGCGAGGCTGATCACCACAGGAGCTGAAGGTATTTTCTGAAAATAACTTTCATCAGGACAAACTTCCTGTAATGCCTACAACAAAGTACACACACTCCACACTTAGAAATTCCCCTCAAACAGCTCCCACTTACACCCACTATTAAAATATGCTCTCAGCTTACCTAGCCAATTCATGAGATTTTTATATCTCTCTTAAGTTTCCTCTGAGTGTATTGAATTAAAACACATTCCATGTGCTGCAGTCAACTGGTGAGGAGAGCTGGAGAGCCAGGAGGGTGACACTACCTTGACCCTACCCCAAGCACAGCTAGCTACCGTGCAGATGGGAACTGGAAAATTGCACTTCACCTCATTGCCCCTGTGGCTCCTACCTACTCTGGGCTTCAGGCTGCTTCTGCATCACCCAGCTCTAGCAGGCACGAGCACAACACTCAGCCTGCCCAAGCCCCATGCCATCCTATACCTGAGTGACCTGAGCACTCGGTCATTGTGAGGACCTTTGTCTCACAGGGGATCCTTCCCACCTCCTGCATTTGGACAGACCCTGCTCCAGCCCAGCCTTGTATCAAGCAGGGCAAGCCTGTAAGGGAAGACATGACTTCTTCATCTATGCAGCTGCCTCAGCTCTGACAGCAATGAACTATGGCAATGTTCTGTGGTGCGTGATGATTACAGACACGTCAGTTATCCTCCCACTGTTACTCGGGCTTCTGTGTCTGGCTGGGTTCATCTGCTAGTCCTTGTAACACACTGACAACATAAGCCTTCTCCTTGCACAACAAATCCCTGTGCTTTGTAAATTGGGACCCCAGTCTCCCATTTGAGCTTCTCGCTGATACTGTGCAAATGTCATCATTCATGAAAGAAGCTGCACTCTGTAAATCATTCCCTTGATAGTGCTTTGAGAATGGGATATGGACGTCACTTATCTCCACTGGTCTGCAGACCAGCTGGGGCACTGAGATCACTCCCCACAAATCCCAGAGAAACACAGCAGAGGTGTTTAGTCCGCAGCACAACCATTCCACACTCGCCGCAACCACAAGACAGACCTAGCAAAATAAGGCTGTTAGCAGAAAAGACCAAAACCCTCAAAAACTATAATATGTTACTGGAAGGGAGTGAGAGACTGCAGGCATTTTGGTGTCCTGAAGTCTTGCAATGGTAGAGAACTGGCATGTCCTTAAGAAACAGACTACAGCTCGTTTCCGCCAATGCAAACACAAGGGCATTTCAGTGTCAGGTGGCACCAACACATGGTAAAGCAAACAGAGATTGCTGCAGTGTCTCCAGCTTCAGATGTGTAGAACAGCTGAAGGACCACCATGTGTTCCTCAACTCTTAGAGCTTCCTTCAGTCTTCTGACTTCTGTGTTCTCCATCCACCAAGAGTCTTAATGGAGCTCATTTCCGCCACCTTTCCTAGAGCTATAAAGTGGCAGCTACTCCGTTAGGATTTATTAGCTCCCACTGGGAGAGAGGAAGAGAGATTCACATGAGTCATTAAGTTTAAGTCCTGCTGGCAGGATGACCATGAAAAATGATATTTTAGAAGGGTTTTCATTGGCACTGCTTACCCGGTTAAATGCTTATAGCATAATTACTAAGGGAAAAAGGATGTTTTCAGAAAAAAAAACACAACCCAAACACAAAAATACTGCACAGAAACCAAACTACACATATTTCTGCAAATTATTTATGGTGGAATTGGCTGTTCTGCTCAAACAAGTTACAAGGATCAGGTCATCTGTGTCCACAAAAGCAAGATCCTGCCCAGAAGCTTGATTTTAATTTAAGGGTGAGCAACAGAAAGAGCTACTGTCTGCTGCAGAGGTCATTAGCATAAAAATAGACCTGGTCAGAAATTCTTCTCAGAATATCTTCCTTTTGTGTGGCATAAAAGGACAAATTCAAAAGGATGCTTGAGCTCAAGCTTGCTTTTTACTTTCAGTCAACACTAGGAAACCTGAAACTTTTAGCCAAAAAGCATTCGTGCAATCCATGCAAGTATTGGAATTTTTTTTTTTTTTTCCTTTCTGGTATTTTGACTAGATTCAATGAAAATATACCATAACTGTAGATAATTATTAGCAAAAATCACCATCAGCAAGCTCTTTAAGTCTTTCATTCTCTCCCCTCAACAGAATTTTCCCCTCCTATAATTTCAGTATTACCACCATAATTAGCCCAGCTTCCCAAAATACTGTAACTTGGATTATCTGGCTGCCTCTGCACTGACTCACAGGGAAGCTGTGGACAGCAACTTACAGACATTATTTTCCATCTGTCCATAATGTCCTTGTCACTGAACATGACACAACACTGGTGCAGCACAATGACACCTACGTGCTATAACTGCAAGGTGAGCTGGTCAGATCAACATGTGGCTGCCTTGTCACACTCCTCTCCTTGTGTTTAAGAGTGCATTTATTTCTCTGTCTAGTCCTCTAGCAATGCTCCTTCTCCCTCTCTTGCACTATTCAGTCCTTTCTTACCAGCTTAGCAATGGCTACTGACACAGTGATGGGGACTAAGGAATGAGTTTCAGCACCTGAGCCCACTGCTACTGTACAGCATGCAGCTAGAAACCATCCTGCCATACAAGCACTGTTTGTAACATATTGAGAAGTACAGGTTCCTTAGAATTTGGCTCAGCCAGAACCATCAGCTCCTGATGACCATCTAAATGATCCCACTAGGGCAACAGAAGGAATTGATTGTATTAAGAAAACACGCCATAATTAGAAATGGGTTAAAAACAGATGGACAGACCTCATCACTTGTTTTTTGTTTGCTTTTGCAAAACCAATACCAAGAATGGTTTGGCTGCAGGCCTTATTTCTGAGCTCATAATATTCATGGGTGGATCTGGGGATCAGAGAAATGGTTTCTGTCAAAAGCTGTTGGCAGAAAAAGAGCAAACTATTATCCATTTGAGCATGCTCCCACATTTGTATAGCTGAACCTGCTCTGACCATCACCACATCTGTCACTATGGGTTTGGAAATTAAATGACTGAATCTGTGAAGCTGCTTCACTGCACTTAGTGCTAGATTATCCCCTCCATATTCAGACTGGGACTCTGCAGAAGATGCATTTGTTCCTCAGCCAAGGATCGTCTGCTCTGTCAGGTGTTCATAGAGTGGCCCGGTACATATTGTAGACTGTAGACTCTGCTCAGGTGTGAACAAGGGGCTTTGGTCATGCAGGAGAGAGTCCCCTCCCTAATCAGATAGCTCCCCAAGTCCCAGAGCATAGGGCTTAAAGATACTGTAACATCTCTGAAGAGGGATACTACCAGAAACACCTGATTTCCCAGAAGTGAGACAGGATGACAGAAAAAAAACCCAAAACTCTAGGGGCAGAACTAATTCCCCTTCTGTCTCCCTCTCTCCTTCCTCCCACTCACATCTATGGAAGCCCACATGTACATGAGTATCTGACCAAAGTCTTGTCAAGTGTTACCCAAAAGTAATACTACTAAGTTCAGTGGTACTGTCTGAGCCACAGCTACATGACCTGACAATTGCAGAGGCCCCTGTATTTTAGGAGCCTAATAAGTCTCTAGCTAATGTGGAATAAGACAGGTTTAAGTGCTGAAACAGCTCCAGAATTTCTTATGGGTCCTACGACCTCAACCTAATCCAGGAAAACACTTAAACAAAATTTATCTTCCTCACCACCATCCATTGGACTACATCTGCATTAACACACTGCTTTATAAAGCGTTAATCAGTAGACAGCCCCATTATTTTCAGTGTATTAACTTTTATGGGAAATAACTTCTCAGCTGTTTGCCATTTTACCATTCCAGTATCAAGTGATGGAATATTATTATTAAATGTGTTTCCTCGGGCCTTATCATTCTCATGTTCCATCAGCTGCCTTTTTTAATAGATTCTTCATTTGTAAGGAAACATTAAAGCCTTACTGCACAAAAGGTCTCATTCTTAGTCATTTGTTGTTCTTCCCAAGCACTAAACTTCTCTCTCTAAATGATCTTCTGCTCCCTACAATGCACCGCACAGACTAATCTACAGACAGAAATACTCTATCAGAACAGCTACTGGTGCAGAGGAGTAGCGACACAAACCTCTGTACATATTTCAGTCATCAAGACTGAATCTAGATCTGTGGAGAACATGCCTGTGTATGAGAAGGTATTTAAGCCTCTGAGCCAATCGTTCCTGTGGTCCTTCCAGCCAGGGTGTGAGTTTGTGCCAAATGAAGTGATTTGCCATCCTATACCCTGTCCACAGCATTGCAGCAAACCAGCTTACTTTGCACACGTCTGAACAGGCTGTTGTAGGATCACTAGCTTTGGTAGATGGGAGATCCACTGCCAATTAACTTCCCTTTGCCTGAAGCAAAGTGTTTCAGCCTTGGCAGGACATACAGAGCTGAAAGTCATTCAAGCAGTGACCGTAATCAATGGTCTGCTCGCTTTTGCCTCACTGTTCACAATACATCTTACTTGGTTTCTAGAACTAATAGTGGTCTTTTTGTAAGTATAGCAAGCAAGCAGCCTTCAGCTCTTCCCCTCTCCTCCCACTTAATCAGCAGAGTTCTGCTATTAATGGTGTTAGACCAATTGTCTGCAGCTGCAATTCAGCAAGAGTTATACTGATTTTTACTAACCAAGGATCTGATCTCATACCTCTGAATTCCTCTGCTTGCTCAAGAAAAGCTACAAAGCCTTTGCTGTGATTCTCCTAGCTTTCGTCAGCTAAGTTGGTCAAGCCTGAACTCTTCCTGGATGGGAGTTTTCCAAGAAAAATCCAGTGACAAGCCAGCCCTCCAGCACAGTGTTCATGGGCACTGTGCTGTCAAGAGAACCCATATTTCAGATGTGGTCATATCCAGGCATGGATTCAGGACTGACTCAAAGGGAAGAATACCACCCCCTGAATCACCAGCACAGCTTCCTGCAAACCTTGAGGTTTCCTGGCTGTACATCAGAAAAGGTTTCTGTTCCTTTTGACATTTTTGTTTACCCTCAGTATTTTTCCACTATGCCAGACTTCTGTGGATTTTTCTCATTGGAGCAAGACAGACAGTGACCCAATCAGTTTACTTGGTTTATGATACACCAAAGACCTAGCATCCCACCACCACACCCTCATGTGAGGAGCTAGGGCTTTGCAGCAGCTCTGCTCAGCCATGCCGAGGTTCGCACTCTCACCAAGAGTCTCACATGGGAGCTTGGTCCCCTTGACTGATCTTCTCTAGAGCTTCTCCAAGGTTACTGAGAGGAAAAAGAAAGAAAAAAGGGAAAATGCAGAAGGAAAAGGAACAAAATGACCATTCCCAACTATTTTTTATTTCCTCCAGAGACTATGCCTGGCCCAGTATCATTCACCAGCAGGTTCTTATGCAGCAAAAGCTCTGCATCCAGCCTGCTACCTTGCCAGAAACACTGTGCAAGACCAAAAGCAAGGCTTCCTCCACCTAGACTCTCATAGGGAGCTCAGATACAGGTCCATGCTTTCTCCAGGACTACTCCCCAGTTCAGTGCTTGTGAGTGGCATGAAATTGCACCAATAGATAATGGCTCTTTCACTGCTCCCTGTGATATAGAAACAACTTTCTGACAAATTGCTAAGACTGAGGGTTTGGAATTTACCTGCTGAGGCCAAGCGCAGGCCCAATTGCAAGGAGCTCTGCTCTCTGGCTCTTTGCAAAGGTCTTCTTTTGCAGCTTCTTTCCACTACAGTTTAATAAAATACCATCCCACATTTAAAAAACCAAACAAAACCCACCCAACAGTGAAGATACTCAAAACCTGACTGGACATGGTCATGGATGTCCTGTTCTAGCCAACCCTGCTTGAGCAGGGGGTTTGGACTAGATGTTCTTCAGAGGATCCTTCCAACACCATGATTCTGAATTTATTAAGCACACAAACCAATTGACACTTGATGACAAAGAAAGAGAGAGAGAGAAGTACGAGATCTTCCTCTCATTGTATTTAATTCTGGAAATGAACACACATGGGTAAACATTGTTTTTTCCCTGTCCTGGGAAGATAGTTGATATGTCTTTTCAGGTTGTGGACTTTTTGGTGGGTTGCTGTCAGGGGACTCAGGAGAGGGGGAGGTGCTTATCATTAAGGAAAAATATGTAGGCATTCATAAACTCAGAGTATGAGAGAATCTGCCTTCATTCATTGCACTCCCTGTTCTTTTCCATTCAATGCGAGGTTGCAACAGCCTGAGAGTCCCAGAAGCCTAATAGCATTCAGAGAAGGTCCTGAAGAGACATAAAATCCCTCCAGAAGCCTGAAGCTGAGATCAAAAAGCCCACACATCTTTCTGCGCATGCCCTGGACGTCATAATTATGTTCAAGGGAATAAACTAAGGTTCTTCATTAATCTCATTTACCTGAAACTGATGCTTCCCCTGATCATACAGTTAGAATACAGATTCCACCCTTTATTCCAGGACATGGAATTGCAGGTTTTGAACTTAAATTTGGTGGGCTTCTTGGAATCTGGATATTTACTCAAGGCTGTGTAAATTCCTCCCGCCCCTCAAGGCCAGCAACAGAGGCCTCTTTAGCCAGACTCTAATGCTGGATGTTTGACTCAAGGCTGACTCGTCAAGTCTCTTGCCTCTGCTGATGCTGCAAGACCATTTACATGTGACCTGACTATGCTATCCTCTTTGACCTCTTCTTGCTGCAAGAACAGAGATGGAGGGAGACACCTCATCTGCATCTAGCTAGGGAAGGACTGGCTTTCAGGGAAACACAAGAGCAGCATTTTCTAGGCATTCTAATTTCAGGAAGGAAGCATAGAGGGATCAAAATCAGAAACTGTGTCTGAACTGCACAGTGCCTGAGAGAGAACACAAGCTGGCTAGCCAGCCCTATGAAATGGGCAGTGTGAAACACTCCCAGTACAGGTAATAAGGCAGGGAAGCATTTAGAAGGGGGAAAGTGGAATTAGACAGGAAGACATCTTAATAGAAAAGTTCCCAGCCTTCATGAGGACTCAGGAGAAAAGCAAACACAATGTTTTTGAATCTGTTGGCTTATCCTGTGTGCTTACTATTGGAAAACACTATACCAAATAAAGGAAGAAGTGACAGTGCAAGCAGAGTCAAGAGAATGACAAAAGACGATTGTCCTAAAGCTAGAAAAGGAGGATAGTTTCTTACTGTGGAAAACTAGACTTCCCAAGAGAATTCTTCTGTTGATTTTAGAAGCAGATCCTTTCACTAAATATTTTGTTAAAGAAAGCATGCCTTCACATATGCCTTTAGTTAGCTTAAAAGAACACACACTAGCAAACTTACTGTGTTTCTCAAGCTGTCTAAAAACACTTCTTGGAAGGGAGTAGAAGCACATGAACATGGTTTTAATTAAAGAGATCACCTGGTAAGGTAGACAGCAAATCTGGACTGCTGGCCAGCTGAACTGTTCCCATGCTGGAGAGGTCTATAAGCCTAGGTCATTTTTAATCAGGAAACCATTTCCCTTTCATGCTATTTCTTACTGCATCTACTTAATACAAAAGATACTGCAGCCAACTTTTGCATGCTTCAGCTATTCCTCAGTTCAGTGAGAGCTTTGGTCAAGTCAGAGGAAATTTGTGGATTTGTATATTTTGCTAAGGCCAGAAGGGATGGACCCCTTTGCTTATACATCTTCACCTCTTCCATCACCCAGGTCAGTGAGCCTCTGTTATAACTTCTCTGTGGGTGGGAAGTACCTTTCTTTTCTACCTAAGCCACCATTAACAAGCCCAATAGCTTGTGACTGACTTGGGACATATTTTTCAAGAACACGTTCTTAAACTAAGGGAGGAACATGAACGCTGATCTAAATGGTTGTACTTGAACATGCGTGTTTCTGCTGCAGCCTTTCTGCTCCGTCTCTTTGTTTTAACAGAAGAATAATGTGATGTTGCCATGATTTCCAACAAAATGGTATTTGATGTCATCAGTGCAGAAGGAATGCAACATGATTCCTCTTCCCTGTTCTCACTATGCAAAATTCACAGATCATTCAGATAAAGAGGCAGACTCAGATTCCTGTTCAAATGGTTAGCTCTACTTTACATGCATTTTCTGAAGAAGAGACTTCTGCATACAACTATCAGCTTTGCCCGTTTATGATTTTTTCTTTACAGCCAATGCCTGCTCAGCTAGCATCAACCTGATGCACTTTTGATGAAAAGAAAAATGCCCTCCATTTACTCCATCCAGTGGAAAGTGACCCAAGACATTTATTAGACTCAGGTGCTTGTTTGGTTTTCCTTGGTCATAAACTCCTGAGAATGGTCAGAAATGTTTCCTATTACTTCACCAACCTCCACACAGGTTTCCATGTTTGCACAGAAATCCTGGAGGGAGGGAAGGAGAAGAAGAGTCCAGCTCCCACAGTCCTTGGTGAGCATTGGGGCGGATGCTCACACACAAGCAAACCCACATGAAGATGGGAAGCGGAGCTCTGTGCTTGAGGAGGGAGCCTCGGCAGCTTGCACTTCTGGCAGCAATAGAGCACACAGCTGCTGCGGCTTACCCGGCCCTGCCATCAAAGCCAAACCTTCTCAGAGCACTGGCGGGGTAGGGAAGGCATTTAGCGGCTGTTGGGGAGAGTGGCGTCCATAGCAAAGGTGCCCTCCCCTCCCTGACCACAGTTTAATCATGACACCCAGAGAGACCTCTCCCTATCCTCTCATGCCCACTATACTTCCAGACATTACTATATTCAAAAGGAAAATTAATAGATTCTCCTACTTTTTATTCCTTGTGTAAAACACAAATATGTAGAGGCCAAGCAGGTATAAAGTTACTCATCACTGCTGGAAAAGAGTAACACAGATATGGGAGACCCTCAGACAACCACAGCTGTACCCACAGGTCCTTACAGTGTTGTGCAAGAGAAATGTGCCCAAATAACAGAGGCAGCTGCCCTTAATCCCTCTGTGTTTCTGGCTGAGCCAGGGTCTCCCTGGGGCCGGTGCCATCTCCATGCCAGGCACTGCAGAGCTGTGTCCCATGACAGGACTCCTGGGCTGGGCAGCAGTTCCAATTAGAAACACTTGCCTTGGTGGCAGTGGTGTCTAGGCATCTCTCAGACTGTATTGATTTATTCTCCTCACAGTTCTTCGAGGTGAGAAAACACTGTTGTCTGCACTTTCTGCACGGGAAAATTCAGGCATAGAAAGGTCACCAGGTAGCTTTGTACACCCCAGACAAGCCACTTACGCAGGAGGTTATGGCTGACCTGAGGGAAAAGGTTACTGCTCCAGCCCTTTTCCACTGACAGAACTCCAGTGTTAGAGCTTACTGGGTCTTTAGTTTTGCTGGTAACTGCTGTTTCCTAACAGCTCCAGGCAAAATCATCCTGCTTAGCTTTACTGAATTCTCTTCTCCCCTGCCCCAGGTCATCATTCTGAGAAAGGACTACATGAGAAAAAGGAACTGAAATACTCAAATGTGACTACAGCTTCTGAATACAATTTGGGGGATTTCTAAAAAATGGGGGGGGGATTCCTAAAAAATGTCTAAATTATTAAGGATCCACTGAAGCCAAGAGATCTGCTCCAGTTGTCCAAGTCCTTCTTACACACCAGCCACGCTTACAAATGTTGCATCAAAATATCTCAAAGACAGCACAACGAGGACATAAATGTACGTTCCCCCCCTTCTCCAACTCCCCTTGCAGGGCCTCCTGTTTCTTGAGGAGCCTTGAATGGCTGATGTGACTTTGACTGGAGGCTTTGTGAGGCCCGACAGGTCTGGTGCAGGCATTAGTAATCCTAGAGCCTCTGTATCCTACAGCAGGCAGGAGCTAACAGGTACTGAAAAGATGTAAGAAAAACTTTGCTAAAAATCAGAGCGCTGTTTTTTTGCAGAGCCTTAGCTTTTCAGACCTCCCCTCCTCTTCTGTTAGCTGACATCTGTCTCTGCCGAGCAATGCATGTCACTATTTGGGGGAGCTGGGTGAACAAGGAGGAGCTTTGGGGGAACACAGACACTTGTATAGACAGGGAGACACAGCCAACAACTTCTGCAAAGGCTGGAAGAGTCAGCAAGTGCCTATTTAGTGTAACTGTATGTATACAGTCAAGCACATGCATGTGCATTTGTATATATTACATTCTCTAGCATCTACATCCAACAAAGGCGTATAAAGCTGCATTTTCACATACCTCTGCCATATCCTTTCATGTAGTCACAGCATTGCTAAATTTTACGTGCTAAAGAGCAGGGCAAGACTCAATGCTGGAGACTGCTTTAAAAAACATAGCCTACAAACAGAGCTAATTTTGTATTTTTAGTGCTTTAGAGGTGCCAGAACATGAAAATGAGCTCACAGACTCATACCCAACTGAGCATTCAGACATATCCAGCTGATTCTGGTAATTCTGCACTGCTCCAAAATATAATCAGCCTTGTCCATAAGCCATAAAGAAATAAATTCTGCATTTTTTTACCCTTAAGTGTATGACACTGAAGTTGTCATTGCCATCGTCGTGTTCCCCACCCCACCCCCACCCCCCGTTTTTTTCTTTTAGCAGCTTCTGATCTGTTAAACAAAATATTTTATAATGGATGCAGGGACAAAAAGAAATTAATCAGTGCCTTCCCACTTGAGCATAACTAGCTGCTGCTTGAAGAATTATATAATAATATGCAGTAAAAGAAACCCTCACTGAAAATGAGAGTTTTTCATAAAGCCCCTTTACTTTTGTTCACTGGAAACTCATTTAAACTTGATTTATTGCACCTTGGAATTTAAAGCTTTGGATGAGATTAATGGGCTGTTTTCTGGTTACATCATCTTCATGGATTGTCAAGACAAGCCTACACTGAAATCACAAAGGAAAGTTTGGTTATAGTCCCCTGTTAAAACACTGGAGTGACTGCTGTTCCTAAGTAACTCAATTGGATAACATAACAGATAGGCTTCATGAGAAATAAATATGGAATTTCTACTGTATTAGAACAGCAAGCTGTAGCAATGTTCTACATTACAGGAACAGGTCATATATTTTTAAATACATCAGACATGACTCATTCTTTAGTCCATGCTCTGATTGGCTAAAAGAACATTTTTTTCCCCTTTTGGACTGTATTTTTGTGAGTTTGAGCACTATATTTACCCTTTCTTGTATGGTTAGGTTGTAAGTCAATAGCAATAGTGCACAGGCTGGAGGGGGAGGATTTTCAAAGGCAGAAAAGATTGCCACACATCCTGCTGCTGCGATCTAAAGCCAAAATGTAGGGACAAGCAGCACTTGCTAAAGTGTTTATTTATATTGCAATGGCACCTACAGACACCTTGGAGTTCGGATTTCAAAGGTTTGCAGCCAGCAGACAAATCCATCCTCCTACCCTCCAAGTGAAACAGCGTCCTTGATTGCTGTTGGGGGAAAAAAATGAAGGTTTAGTCCATAACCATGTTCTTGGAAGAAAGGTCAAAATTGTCCAGCACTGCAATTTTGATGCATTTTGTTGTTCTGAGATTTTCTTAAGGCTAGATAGTGATTTCTATCAGACATCCATACTGGCATGTAAAGACGAATGAAAGCCAACTACAAGTTACACCATCAGCCAGCAAAGCCTTAGGACCAGATAACAAACAGCACACAAGGGCTCAAGCGCCCACCCAGAAGGGCTGGGGGGAGGAAGGACAGCAGATGGGATTCCCTCCTGCACCAGCCTGCAAAGAGAAGTTTTTAAGGGGGTATGGCACATGTCCTTGCAAAAAGCCACTTCTGCTCCTCGGCTGGTAATACAGCCACTCGGTTTAAGGTGGGAGCCTCCTCCATAGCTCTCTGACAGGCTCCACGCATTTTAGTGGCTTGACAGGCTTCCAGGAATGCAGCCTGAAGCCAATAAATAGCTTAGTAAATATAAGATGCAAAGAACGATACTGTTTGTTAATGTACATTCAACCAATACAGATAGCAAAGCAATTTGATTTGGCTTAGTTTCCACACAATTTCAATCCCTAGGGTTATCTAGTTTAGAAAGCAAATTTCTTTACAATGAAATGGATTTGGCAGCCCCGCTGCAAATGAAGTTCATCTTCAGGGCAAGGAAAAAAAACCCCACCACCCTCCAAACCCTGCTAAGTAGTTGGTGCGTAATTTATGTCAAATTATCAGTTGCTAGGAAGAATAGATCCAGATTTGCCCACATTTACTACAGAAAAGGGATTACAGATCTTTCATTCAGCCCATCAGAAGCATTATCAGAGCTGCTACTTTTTCTGCCAAATGTCTGATAGATGACCTTTTTTTGGGGGGGGGGGGGGGGGGGGGGGGGAGAGGTGTTGTCCTTAGAGGTTTGATTTCTTTAACAGCCTTCTTTAAACTATGGAGAAGAACATCAGCAGACTTTAAGGCTGAGCCATACATGAAGCTTTTGCAGGACCAATGAAATCAGACTATTTAAACCTATAAACATCTCAGATTTTTAAATCTCCAGAGGGGAAGGTGTGAGAAAGTGCAATAAAACCAGAAAAGTAGATATTTCTCAAAGATGCAAACCAAACAGGAAAAAAAAAAAGGAAATGAAAACAGATTTTAAAATATACACTTCCCTAAAAAAAAAAAAAAAAAAACCAGCTTAAGTTTTTTGACTTCTTTTGGGGTTTATGGTGAACCAGCTTTACTTCCTATCCTGCTATAAAGACCTCACATTCAGACAGGAGTCAGGATTAATCAGAAATTAATAGCACTGCAATTTTCTTCACAAATTCACATCTGCAGAAGTGCTCATGCTTTGCTTGGTCTCAGATTTGATCTGAAGGAATTATAGCATCCTACCAAATAAATGAAAGGCAGCTATCAACACGTCTGTCTGTTCAGGACTATTAAATATATATATTTTTCCAAAAGGATGAATCTTTGTAACACATGACCAGCTTGTATGTATAACAGTTATATCTAGCTCTGATGTATTTTCTTTGCATGAGTTGGAAGTACATAGTAAAACAGCATAATTAAGACTGAGACTGAAAGCCAGCACATTTATGGGTCCTAGTAGACATTGCTCAGTAGTTCATAGGGCTTACCATAAATTTATGTATTTGTTTAACTGAGACTATTCACTGGATGGGGTTTTTCTTCTGCTTTTATAGATAATTTTTCTAATGTAAGAAAATATAATTGATGAAAACCAACATGCCACAGCATAAGATGCTGCAGCTCTGCTCTGGCAGAAGTGCTGTGACAGGCAGAAATTAAATTTAGCTACCTAGTGCTGTTGACCAAAGGTTTCTAGACTGTGGCTCAGGACCTGACCTGTGGTTTGCAAAGCAGTAGCCTGTAGTCTGGACACAGGTGAACAGCAACAGGGTCCCCATTCTTCTCCTTTCTGTCCACCTGCTCCCTCCCATTAAACAGGGGCTCAAATTATGCTCAGTCCAAAGGTGCTTATTGATCCCTGTAACGGAAAGACTGAGGCCATTGCTCCAGTTGCTGAAAAGAGGCCACCTAATCACCAGTGGGAGTGGAAGTGGCCTTTACCCTGTGAATTTACCTTTGAGTCATCTATGATTGTGGATGAGACCTGTCACGGACTGAAAGTATGGCTAATTCAGGATGAAAGGTGAAGTTCTGCAACATCAGCTGGCATAATTACATGATACTCCTCACAATGGCTGTCTCCCTTCCTCTCTAGAGCAAGATGCCCTCGCAACTTCAAACTGCTGACATGCCTGCCGTGCGGTCCCCCTCCAGGCTCCAGGCTCTTGGTCATTGCAAGCACTGAAGCTCCATGGTGGAGCTCTCAGGGTGCAAGTCAGCTCTGATCCAGATGCAGCAACACCACCTTTTCAAGATTTATTTGTGCACTGTATCACACAAAACACAGTAGTATTGCTTTTGAATTAAAGCAAGTGCATCCACATACTCTGCAAATATGGGGATCTCTGCAAGCAGCGGGAATCAGTTTTACAGTATGGAAATTCCCTTAGTCTTAGGGCTTCCTAGAGGATCCAATCAGTGTGATAGGAGCTGAGAAATGCCAAGGGGATTTGCATCTGCATTTATCAGTATAGCAGCCTATGCAACTGCCTCCACTGCCCATGCATAAAAGGTGACCTGCTCTCCAATACTAGTGGACGCCAGGACAATGTCCCATTGAGCAGGTGTAAGTTTGCTTTTGGGTAACCATTAACAGGAGCTTAATGTACAGACAAACAACAACTCTTTCCACCCAGTCCTTTAAACCCCCCACAGAGGCAAACCCCAGCAGTGAGTGTAGTTAGAGTGCGGTGTGGTGTGTGCCCGGTGAGCCTTTTACAGTCTTCCCTTTGACCTTCATTTTGCCCATGGTACAGCCTTGTTCAGCAGCATTACTTAATACCCCTAAGACCACCCCTGTTTTCTCATGGGGAGGCATGGCCCTGTGAGAATGAGTGTGAAGCTGGCTTTTGCTTTGCCATAATTCCTAAGTAGATTTTCCTTTGACTTGGGAAATCACATGTATTTGACTACAAGACTATGGGGGCTGTATAGACTAAGGATGCATTTGGGACCAACAAATCTGATGAATACACTGAGCCAAGAACTTGAGCACCTATTCTGGACTCTGACCATTTCTCTATGTGATTTTGTATGCGCTGTTTAATAATAAACTCTAAAGATGTTCTTAAGTGCTTTGCAGATGTGGAGCCTTCTGTCAAATAGCACACAGAACAAATATAACATTCAAGATGCACATACTGATCTATGAGGCCGTCTAAAGATGGTCGGGGGAAACCTCGCAATTTTTGGCCACTTTGGTCAAGAAAAATGGAGCTAAGGCTGTAGCTTGTTTAAACCAAAACCACTGTTGAAATCAGCAAAGCTACACTGATTTGGCAGAATTTCTGGTCTTTGATATTCTTAAAATATATATTGCTAGTATCTGTATTTGCAAAGAAACCAGGCATTTTCATTGTACCTGTTAACTGCACCTGAGTGAAATGCATTTTAAAAGTCCCACAGAGAAATAATCCCTTTTCTATTCTATATAATCAGAGACCTTGTTCACACGGGCTTCTCTTCTTCAACAGAACGCCATCATGAATCACATGTAATTACTGCAAATTCACTAATACGAATGAAAACACAATTAAGAAAACTGTATACTAGCCCACCAACAACTCCTTGATAACCATTTCAGCACACATACACATGACCGGTTATGTCACGTATACATGCTGTTTGCAAAGTATACCATAGTAACAGAGAGAATTTTGGGGCATGAATCACCTCAATACAAGTTCTGTTACAGGTCAGCAAAGGAAGGGGAGGGAAAAGCCAACCTAAACAGCACAGGTAATTGATCTCAAATTCTTCTGTTTATACACCCAGTGCCCTGAAGGCATATTGCAAGTCCCTCCAGATTGCTAGAAACATCATCTCTTCCCCACGTTTCCTTAGAGACAGGGGTGAATCAGCCTGGAGAAAAGCAGCTGGAGCCAATAAAAATTCCAGAGGGATAACCTGGCCCCTCTACCTCTTTGCCTAAGACTTCCAGAGCAGGATTCTGCTTTCTTCTGTTACTTCAACCTCAGGGACTGCTCTTTTGAGAGAGGAATGCAACACTATCGCACTAAAACTGCAGGGATCTCAGGGGGGTTCCTCTTTCTCTCTGACATTTCAGCTGTTTCCCTATTTTCCCATGCTTTGTTTATCCTCCAGTATCTGTTGTTAAGTGAGTAGCTCAGGCAGTCCTGTCTGTCTGTTCCTGCAGCTTCATTAATGTACAATCTGAGCTCCTTGATTAATTAATTCATTTCCTCTGTCCCTCTGACATACAGAATTATTAATATCCTGGCGAGGCGCTTAGGGACCAAACATTACAGGCATCATTTGCAGCCTATTGGATCAGAGGCAAGCTCTCATTGCACTGGATCAGGACCAGGAACTGTGCAGCAGAGCTGTAATTTTATTCCCCCACCCAGCCTCTTCATCTTCAGCGCATCTCCCCTCTAGCTGTAACTTCAGAGTTACTTAGGCAATAAAAGATAGCCCTGTTCAGGTCCTCTCCCTTCCAAGCCCATCATTTCTGAAGAGATGCTCTGCTTGGTGTAAAATGCCCTGAATCAGCAATGAAGGACACCTGATGTGGCCACCCTTGAAAGGCAAGACAAAATACTCATCTGAAAGCTGCACAAATCCTGAACCTGTGGGCCTTTTTGTAAATGCCATTCAAATTGCTTAGCAGGTTAGTTTTATTCAGAAAGCAGAGGAATCACAGAAGGATCAGGGTATGTAAATAAATACAGTTAAAACCAAAGGAAACAGATACCTTTGAAAGAAATGGCGTATTTGTTATAATTTTCTTCTTAGGTTAGAGGTAGTGATCAGTGACCAGAGAAATATTTTCAGTTGTCTCAGACAATCCTTTTAAATTAATTTCTTTTGTGTGGTAATTTGTATGTTGCCTTTATCTCTTTAATGAACTTAATACAATGTATGGACTTTTTTTTTTTTTTATTCTAAATTCTAAGCCTCTAAGCTACTACTACACAGCTCCAGACATCACAGGTGTATATTTAACATATTAATATGTAACAGGTTCCACTCATAAGCCTCAATATATTCTGTAGCATAACAGGGCCAGAGTCAGATCTGCTGTAATTAGCTGAGGCTCCATTCAGGCAGAATGAAACTCAGCCTTCTTGTGAGTGTCTCTTTCTGGGGAAAGCCTTTGAAATCCACAGCAGACCGGAAAAAACGAGAAGTTCCCTCCTACTCCTTCCAATTTCAACAAGTTGCTTTTTTTTTTTTCCCCCCACTCATGAGCATAGAAGCTATTAATAAAATTGCTGAATGAGAATGGTTAACCCCAAAAAGTGACACATACCTTATGCTTTGCAAGCCAACATGACAACAGTCAAAACAGAAATCAGCCTTTCAATACCTCAGCACATAACGTTGTCTGCAGTTTTAAAAAAAAAAAAAAAAATCTATCAGACAACATCGTATCAGTTGTAGACAGATGAGTCACTAAAAAGCTTGAGACAGGCAGACCTAGAGTCACCTCCAGCCTGCAAAACACTTCCCGTCTTTAATAAAAAGCGGTGGAGGATTCTGTCTATGAAGTGAAATGCCTGGCAGACAGATGTGTGGGGAGAGAGTCCTGAGCTTCCTGTCCCCTCCCAGGGAAGGGATGGCTGGGGGCAAAGAGGAATGGTGCAGGGAAAGGGAGAAACTCCAGCAGGCCTGCAGTTAGTAGAGCAACAAGATTTGCCCCTGAGCAAAGGAACTGGAAAACAGCCCTCACAAAAGAAAATCGTGGGATGAGGCACAGACATTTTTGACTGGAAGGCAAGAAAAGCTTTTGCTGGTTGGATTTCTTACTCCAGTTTCATCAAGCAAACCTGACATTTTGCTTTTCCTCTCTATCCCAAGGCTTTGTGCCAGCAAGCACCAGTATCTAACAAAGCAACCAGGTATGTTACAGCAAGCAGTGCTAGAGGGCTCACAGCAAGATTTGGGCGTCTGTTTGGGCATCTCTCTGCCTTTAGCAGGATCAATCTGTGAATGCAAACGCTGCCTTTTCACTCCCCGGCTTCTCTGTTAACAAACCAGCAAAAGGGCAATTTCCAGGTCCTGTAGTGTCTCTAATTGAGAGCAGTGCAAAGAAGATAGAATGTTGGTCTCCTCAGCTAAAGGAATCCCCCTTTTCTGGTGCTGGAGACTTCCCAGGTGGGATTCATATCACAGCCTTCCTAATGCAGCATGGGTCTGCCTACAGCACAAATGGCTTGGGTTAAAACCTACTCCTTTCTTGATTCACCAGATTTATTTACATGGTTTCTCTGTTGACATAATCTTCACCAGTCTCCCCCTTCCAGATTTTCAGCAGAGAAAGGAGAAATACAGACAAAATTTCTGCAGCTGAACTTCTCCAACTTAGTTCTCATGGGGGGGAAAAAAAAAAAAATCAGAAAACCGACTCCCATCACTACCTCCCCTTGCACTTCTCAGACCCCTCTTACAGGTTTTAAAGAAAAAGGGGCTGCACAACCTCAGACATGTCCTTTGCTGTCAAGGCTGTTAGACCCCAGGCCCCCTCGTGTCCTGCCCTTTGCTACCATCTTCCCTTGGCAGCTCTGCCCCACAGCCATGAGATGCTTTCAGGGTGGAGCAGGTAGCAGGGCACAGCTCCCAGCCCCTGGACAAAACATCTCTAAAAGTTTGGCTTGCTAGTTTTCCAATAGATCCACACCCATCGCAAAGGAGCGTTTGAGGGCAACCAAGTGCTCAGCCCAGGGAGGGAGGGGGAAAGGGGTGGACAGGCTTCAACCAGGGCAGTTTGCTGGGCCAGAAGAGAAATCAAGCACCCGCACTGCAGCCAGGTGAGCCCCTCAGCTGACTACACATCTGCATGATTCTTGCAGGCAGCCATGCAGCTGGGGTATAAGCTTGAATTTCTGTCAGGCCTTTGACATTAAAGTTATTTCTTTTGGACAGCTTGCTGCGGTCAGAAACAGTCTTTACTGCCTTCGCTACCAGCGCAGCAGCAGAGGGGAGATGGTCAGTCTAAGAGTGCCTCTGTCTTCAGAGGCCAAGTGAGGTGCTGGGCACAGGCTACAGCATGTCTGGGCAGGGGAAAAACACCCAGGCAGGTGAGGAGTGATACACTGAGCTGGAGTGGTCTTGCCAGCCACATTAGGGTGGGTAAGAGGGAGAGGAGAGTTGGGCAGCCTGAGCAGGCAACTTCGCAGCCTGGGGAAGAAGGAGAGGGAAAAGTTACATACAGAAAGAGGAATGTGTTTTACCTTTCATTTAAAGCTAGAGACACAGGGAGGCATTTTTCTCACTCATGGATGATTCTGAGTTCAAAAAAGCCAGATGCAACCACTGGATTTAAAAAAAAATATAAAAATCTGAGCACAAGCGCCGGACCTCTTTTGATAAATAACACACCAAAGGGTGGTTCAGCCCTAGCTCAGGCAGAGCCCCTTATCTGACCCTGAGCAAGTCTCAATTGCCTTATGTTTCTCCCATCTGAAAAATAAAGAAGAAAGCTTCCTTATCACCCAGAGGTGAGGGGACAAGAGAAACAAAATGAAAATGAATGACAATGAGAGATAACACTTGGGAAGAACAGTACAATATCCATTTGCTCTAAAACAAGACAAATAAAATAGCTCAGCTCTGAGCAACCATAATGCTTTGAAAGCCCAAATGTTTATCAGTGTGAGCCCTACTTTGTTATTGCTTGTCCCCTCCCATTTTTGTTTTTTTTGGGGGTTTTTTTTTGCTTCTTTGCATCCCTTGCCAAGACCAGGCCCAATGTGCTACACAGGGTACAGGCATATATGAAGACATAGATCCTGAATATTGAAGAGCTTAAAATAAGGAAAGAGGGGAGGAATATGCACCAATACACTACAGAATGCCTACAAGTTATACAACACCTCATAACCGGAGAGCATTCATTCAGGAAAGTACCTGCCTCAGATACTGTATGGTCAATGTGCCATTTTTTCAAGCCCACTGAACAGCTGTGAATGGCTAAGGGCTGTATCAACATAGCAAGGGAATTCACATCTGTTTGTTCCTAATTGTAGAAAGAGTGTTCAAATTCAGGTGGCCAGGCTTGGAAACTTGCATGCAACCCTCAACCCCTTATATCTGAGCCAGGATCCTCTAAAATTTTAGCTGTTTTAAAACATCTCTTAAAATTTTGCTGTTGCTGCCAGTTTTGTACATTAGCTGGGTAGCCATCCAGGCTCATGTTATTTAGCACATCACCTTATCTTTAAGCCAGTCCAGTGCAGGCACGTACTTTCTGTCCAAGGAAAAGAGGACTCTCTGACCCTAATGGTTATTGCTGATTAGCCTGACAGCCTGCTCTCAACTGACTTGCCCACAGAGGACTTGTGCTTCACCACTCCCTGACCTGTTGGGTGTTCCCACCTAGGGAGCGAGAAACTTGCCTTAAACGTGGGAACAGCCTCCTAAGTTACACAACACTTGGTTACTGCTCAGTCACCAAACTATCCCCTGGCTAAAAGTTTCTAATAAGAAAACACAGCTTCCTAACCCTTTTTAACTACATGGGATAAAGCAGCCCAAATCAATTTCCTTTATGGACATCTGTAAAATGTTTCATTTTTTAGGACGTGGTAGGTGGCTTTTTGCCCTTGTTTGAGGGGAGCTGGGGAGCCTCCCCATCCCCAGTGAGGCTTCCTGACCACCGGCTAACCATTTCCCCGCCATCTTCCAGCTGCTCAGGCTCTCAGGAGAGCTAGAAACAAAATTTAATGTGCATTCAAAGCACTCTGCAGATAGTAGTTCAACTTCTCATCATGTAAAGTAGAGTTATTGTTCTACTGTTGTCTGAAGGGATTTCCTCACAAACCTCAGGTCCTGAATGAATAAGGAGTGGAGTACCCTGTGCTGTTCTCTTGGGGATACCTGGCCATGCAACATCACAGGGAATAGCTCTGGCTACACTCTGCAGCAGAAGATGGGGCAAAAAATTACCACATATCACCTATATGCACCCCCTCTCACAATCTCAATCATCCCCCTTTCCAACTGCTAAGTTCCAAAGAAAAAAATATCCTTTTTTTTTTTTTTTCCTGTGAAAAGCATCCCCTCAAAATAAATTGCATTTAGTCATAGTTTCCTAGTTTCTGGCAAAAAAACCCAAAAGCTGGGGTTTTTTTCTTTTTTTTTTTATCCCTAGGTGAAAAGGGGAAAAGATTCCCCGTCTTAACTCAGTCCTTTGCTGTCCTTTGCAAAGTACTGAGTTAAGACAGGGAATCTTCTTTGCAGAGCAAAGGACTAGCCCATCCAAACCATTAGCAATGGTGATACACACACTACCCAACACCTCTACTTTCTAATAACACAAATACACAGAGATGACCATTATGGCTCTCTAGGTAATTCCAATAGCATCCATCTGAAGAAAAATGATGATGGGGAAGAGAGGCAGGCAATGCTAATAGTGTAAAGTTTTAAGTGTGGATACAAGTGCTTTATTAAATATTGTCTGCCAAATGCTAACGTTGGAGGAACTTTGCCAAGCAGGAATTTGGCTCTGTGCACTCTTTTGTCTATTTATCAGGTTTCTTTAAGCCCTATTCCAGCCCTTGTTTCAAGGTATTCTGGATGCATAAGTAGGTCTAAGATAGTGATGCCTCTATTAAATATTTATGAAGTATGACTATTAGGGTTTCAAGAAATTCATACGTTGGGCCCAATCCAGCAAAACACTTAAGCAGAATTTAACTTTTCAGTAAACAGGTAGTCCCCGCTGCTCCACGCAGTGGTTACACTTATGCCTGTGCTAAAGATTTTACAGCGTTGTTGCAAAGGTACTCTGCAAGTCCCAACTTCATTTTCTGAAAATCTTGAATATAAAAATCATTACTTCTTCCTTCATCCATTGACTGTTATTTACATTAGCTGATTCCTTCCTTCCTATAACTCCAAACCGTAAAATCTCCTTGTTTGACTAGATAATGAGCTACCAGCAAGTGATGTATATTTAAAGCATCTTCAAAGAGCCCCACAGTTAGCAGGACCCAAAGCTACTCCATACAATCCACTTGCCTGTTTATGAAACTCCAAAGCAAGCCAGAGTTTTTATATGCCTAATCAAGATAAAACCCATGTTGAAAAAGACCAGTCTGATAGCTCAGGTATTTTGAAAACTGTATATAAAAATAACAATGACAGATATCTTGATTAAAATGAAAAGACAGTTCAGAGTTGTCCCTGCTGGGACTGTCTGGCAGAGATGCTGCCCACACAGACAGACTGGCACAAGCAGACTGTGGGTAACTATAGTAAACCTGAGCCAAAGAAAAAGGAGAAGAGATGAGAGAATGAATGGCTCGGCTATAAAAAGGCCTCCTATCTGTTAAAAGAAAAATAGTTGGGTTAGATGAAATCCAGCTATTTGGCTAGAAGGTCAGATCCAACAAGACACAATTAAGGGTAATTTAACCCTAAGAAGCATCATAAACCCACACATGGCCATGCTCAGTGGTGAGAAGATACCGATTAGGTGTGTCCACAGGCTTCCCAGGCTCCCTGCTCACCACTTCATTCACTAGCAAAGATGTTGCACATAAGTGGGAACGAGCTTTTAGTCTTTCAACTCATTGGCTGCTCCTATTTGTTACCAGAGTTGAGGACTGATGCTGAATGTATGAAGTCATTAGTATCCTTTATATACCTTTCATGCCAAAACCCTTGGATTCCCTCTCATTTTTCCTCCCAGGCAATAAGTAAGGCCACCGCTGTTCGCTACAAGCCAGATGTGATTCTCATAAAGTGGTTTTCAACAGCAAATTTCAAGAAGTTGTAGAAACGCCTCAGGGTCAAAAAGACCTTTCTGGAGCAGGAGGATCAATCACACACAGGCCAGTGGCTCTGAGCATAGTTGAAGGCTGGCATTTCCCTACAATTAATAGCATATATTTAAGAATATAATCACCCCTCACTAACCTGGAGTGCAGAGCTGGGTGCCATTTCACCTGCTGAAACTCAAGCATTGAAGTTAGATGCACTGCAAAGTGTATGGGCAGATTTACTTCCACCGAAAAGGAATTGCCCTGTGTTGAGAACTGCCCCAGAGTAGTTCCCAAATTCCATCCCCTTATGACTTTGGCACCTAACCTTAAATTGCAAGCAATTCCTTCCACTTGTGGTTGCCAGCCCAAAAGCTTTCCTGGGACCTTATCTTTTAAAGGCTGAAGGAGTAGTTGTATGGTCCCCTGCTTCATCTGACACTTCAGTGCTTGGTGGCAATCACAGAGGAGTTCAGCTCATTTCTGGAGGGACTTAAACCTGCAGATCCTGCTTTGCAGGAAACTGCCCTAGCACACAGTTTTTTTGCAAAGGTGGTGCTCTCTTTCCCTCGGTTTCCCAGCATACCATAGCCATTAGGCCAGAAGTGAGCTGAGAATTAGCACACTGTTGCTTAGTGTTTTGGGCAGCAACCTGGAAACAGAGAGAGTTTGGGCGCAGGACTCTAAGTTTGCAAATAATTTGACATTTTTAAATAGAACTACTCCATCCCACCATCAACATTTTACAAGCTAGTAGCTAAAGTAACTATTGGGAAAGGAGGGGGATGATGTGCTGGGTTTGACTCACCTTGGGAAGACCCAAAGCTCAGCATAGCTCATCCTTTGAGTGTGCTATAACCATAATTTCTTGGGTAGGAGCAAAAGCCACTGTTGCCCTGAGCTGTGCTAGGTGTCCAGCCTGCCTCTTGCCTGGTCTGAGAAGGTGCACTAGTTTGAACCCTGTGTGTAAGACAAACTGGAGGATAGCTAATTTATGGATGAGGATTAAATAAGAACTGAACTGTCTGGCTCTGTCCAGACCACAGGTATACCTAACTATGAGCAGGATTTTATGTGGTTGGCGAAGTCAGCCCATGTTAGTCTCAGCAGCTATACAGGCTTAAATAGCTCCCACCTTTACCTGTCTCCCACCAATCACCCCGTCTGATTTGACAGCCCAGTTGATCTCAGGGCTGCCCAGGACACAGCATTAGTGAACACATCAGGTTAGACTTTTTTTCTAGGATTAATTTATAGCCTGGAGCAGTTTACTGACCCAATTTAACATGCTGGGTTACCAAACAGGCATGCCAGGCATCAGGTCAGAAATGAGCAGGTAAAGAGAGGGGACACAGGGGACGCTTTAGGCTACCATTGCTACTGAGGAAATGACCAGTGGATCTGCCTCTGGGATTGGGCAGCAGCTGAATGAGGATCTCTTTCTGGATTCAGGTGCTTTCAGTCTCTTCTGGGGCAATTGCCTCATTTTGAACTAGGGAATCACTGGCAGACAGACTCTTTAGTGTTGCTCAGTTAAGTTACTTGTAATTAACATTTAAACCTTCCCTGTGACAATACCTCAGTGCCAGCCTTCTAGATGTACCTTTCCCTAAAATCCCACTAATTTGCTAGTATCATACTGTTGATGAGTTGCTCAAAACTGAATACATGTTGCTAAGGGCCATAAACATATAACCTGTTACCTCCTTGTCTCAGAAACCAGTGCTTCAGGGCACTGAACCTACCTTTTAATTAACAGTTATCAGTGATGGGAATTGTATATGTTGCAGAAGCAGCCAGTGTAGAAACACCATCTGGGCAGATGTGTCAGAAAAGCGGATATCTCTCATCCCTGCAGCCTGTGTAGCACAGGGGTCTCTGGGTTAGGTCTCTCCTGCTGTTTTAACCAACACACTTGTAAATGCAAGGCTAATTCCAGGACTCAAAATATTTGTGTTTTAAGGCTACGGCACAGCTCTAGGTAAGCCACAAATGTTTGCGTCCTAGAGCAAGCATTTCCAGGGTGCCCAGACAATCCAGGAGAATGAATTTGATTGAGCTGTCAGGCAGATGCACAGACTCCTGTCTAGACGTACAAAGCACACGTCAGGACAGGGTAGGTGGACAGGACACACATATGAGGAGAACGTGTGTGGCAGCAGGAGATAGCGAAGGGAGCAGTGTTTGACAGTTTAGCAGATGTCTCAGCTTTCCATTTGCCTAACCAACACTAGACAGCCTTACAGGGATTTTATTTGGCAGACAGACCTCCTCCTTGGTCTTCCTTGAGGCCACATCCTGTCACAAGCCTGTGTGCTATTTGGTATTTGCTATCATGCTTAAGAATGCAGCAACACAAATATGGGCACATAATGAAAATTTTATTCTAGCAGAGAAGATAATTTGGGGATAGATGCAGCTTTTAAACATTTGCCCCCAAATTATAACTTGTTTCCTTGAAGGAAAATCTATAGACATTTAACTTTCATAAAAACTGGAGCCTCAGCCCCTTGTTGGGGATTCATCTCGGTCTCTCTGGGAACTAAAGTGGAAAGACACTATAGACACAGATAGCCAGGACATGGCAGGTTGGTTGTTCAACTACCTCTAACTCCCAGGGGACATGGCAGTGTTGGATTTCTCAAGGAAATTATCACCAGCTCAAGTTAATCGAGGGTCTTTGATCACAGAGAAATGAGACAGCAATTAGGCTGCAATGCAAGACCACCTTTCACTCTTGCCCTGGATTTAAGTGGGACAGATGGTCCCAAGCAATGCTAAAAGCTCAGGCTGGGAAGATCTCAAACGACTGCTGAGCAGGATTTGCCCGTCAAGATACAACTTAGCAACAAAACTTTCCTGGATCATTCCAGCGAAGTATCAATACACCCAGCTGGACATCTGCCCAGACCACAGAGTTGTTCGAACAGCTTTGCTGGCAAAGTAAGCACCCCAGAAGTCTCCAGTCTGCTCTAACAAGTTTTTGCTAAAGCTGGAGTCTCCCAAAAGCCTTAATTAAAAAAAAAAATCTCTGCACCGAGTCATTAAAGAGAGGCAACACTGTGTCAGTGACCAAAGGAAACGGCAGGTCCCTTGCTAGTTAAAAAAGTAATTACATACCTTGTTTGTAAAAATGTTCCTCTGCCAATGGAAACATAATTTTTAATAATTTTTTTTAAGAGGCTGTTTTTTTAATAACCACTGTATAAAGCAAGCTGGGAATAAATACCCATTAAAATCAGATATAGAACTCAATATTAAAGAAAAAAAAAAAAAAAAGAAATGCACTGGGTTTAACTTGGTAAACTTCCTTTTCCATGTTCCTGGACCCTGCAGAGCTGCCTCACTGTGCTGCACTCTTTACAATCCTTTCAGCAATTCCCCCATCTCTACAAAAACCCAGTTGCGGACATAAACTGGACAGGCCAAACTCTCCAATGATATGGAGATTTTTTTTTTTTTTTCCAGATTACGCAGACCTTTGGCCTCTGTCCCTTTTCCCTCATTTTTCCCAGCTCCCTTCTTTCTCATTTTCATCTGAGAGACACCTAACATGAAACAGTCCTTACACACAAACTCTGGAGAAAACAGGTACCCTCCATCACAGCACTTTGGGCAGAATAGACTACAACAGAACTGCAAAGAAGAAAAATGTCTAAAAATAAAAGCATATTTTTGCACATATCAAGCAAACCTCTTAGAATGAGCACTAAAATACAGCCTGCACTTGAGAACTCTTTTTTTTTCTTTTTTTTTTTTTTTAAATAAAGATTATTAGGTCCAGACAGAATCAAAGAAAATTCCACCTTGCCACATGAGCAGTGGTCTCCCAAGATGGCTTAGTGCCCACACCCCTTGGGACACTAGCTCAAACTGGAGATATGAGGAAGCCAAAGGGACAAGCTAGTTAAATTATATAAACCTATTTTTCTGGTGTAAAAGTAAACAGGATTTTTAATTATTTTTGTTCTGAAAGGACTTAAAGTAGACATTGGCTTTTTTTCAAGCCTTCCCAAGGTTTTTAAGAAGGTTCCCCAAGTTTTTAATGCAAATATTAAGAGTACATTCTGACTACCAGAAGAGAAAAATATTTTGATAAACAATTTTTTCTGGAAGTTTTATAACTTTTAAAAAAATGTTTTCATAGAGAATACTTTCACAGAGGTACCTTTTTGCGGAAAATTGTTTTAAAAAGCCCATTAATCTTCACACAATTTTTTGGACCACTGCTAAGGGAATGAAAGCTGCTCCTATTTATTTATAAACAGGAATTTGTAGGCAGAAGTTTTGGGGCCCATGCAGGTGTGCACACGTAAGTACAGCCTTACTCTTGCCTTCAGCTCCACGCAGCCTTGTCTGGCTGCATCTTGACACCAGTTAGATTTTTAACAGGGAAGAGGATTATGTTGATGGAGTTGCAAGAACAAGGTCAGCACCATGCTAACATAGCACAGCAGCCCATAGCAAAGGACAATCTGCATTTGCTGCCAAATAATGTAGACATACCTTGAGTTTTCTACTTAGTCAGGATGCTACAGTGGTCATCAAAATAGTGGGGCAGTGGTCCTGCATTTTCACAGATGCAGACAGGAGGGATGCAGAGCTCATGGTAGGGGCTGGAGTGCCCTCTCCATGCACCTGGGGCTCCAGGAGGAGACACGTCTCCTTTGAAGTATGATTACAGCTGTGCAAATAATTACATTTTGGTTCCCTGGCTGAACTTGAAAACACGGTATTTTGTTTCAGATCCATCCAAAATTATTATAAATTTTGAGCGCACCAAAAAATAGAATTAATCCACCCCCCACCTGGGGTCAAATGAAACATTGCATTCAGCCCAGAAGGAAAAAGATATTTTATTTTAAATGTGCATTTTCAGTCAGCGACACTACCCTCAGCACACTACAAAAATATACGCAAGAGAAGTGAGCCAGCTTCATTTGAAGGGCTTGCAAATCAGCACTGCAAATACATAGCAGCTTTCAGAAGGCATGAAGGACTGACACAGGGCCACCTCAACTCAGACAAGACAGGCAGTAGGTATAACAAAATGGCTGTAAGTCTCATGCCTACCTTGTCTAGGTGCCACCCTGATGCTTTACTGCATCTTCCCTTTCACCATGACCCTTCCTATAGCAGCCCCAGCTGCTGACAATTAGAGGACAAGATTAGTTCAGGTGCCCATCTGAGAAGCCCTGAGCCAGCTTAGGATAGACACGTTTCCTAACCCAGACACCTGAGTTCACACGTTGCTGGTGTCCTTGCCAGCTCCACAGCTTGAGCACCCCAGGGTAGACCCCTA
The DNA here is from genome assembly GCF_030463565.1 of Pelecanus crispus. Classification (NCBI taxonomy): domain Eukaryota; kingdom Metazoa; phylum Chordata; class Aves; order Pelecaniformes; family Pelecanidae; genus Pelecanus; species Pelecanus crispus. The sequence goes on along the minus strand of NC_134647.1, from coordinate 41,524,534 downwards.
ATTAGCCTAATTCAGCCATGACCTGCATTCAGTAAATGGGGTCCACATTTATACACAGGATAAGGCACATGAAAAACATATGGTCCTTGAAGAAGTGACTCCTGCTGGAATTGGAGTACATATCCCCTTTTGGACAAGGGCATGGGCAAATACAGAGCTAGTGATCTCTTTTCAGAAAGGCAACGCATTTATGCATTAACATGAAAGTGTGAAAACCTCTCGAACACACTTTATTCCCACCTGTAAGATCCAGAGCTACCTCCACATTTCCACTATAGAGGAAGAAGATCTGGACTAGCCAGACAGATGCCAATTCCCCCATCCCAGGTGAGGGCACAGGAGGACTGCAGCTTGTTCACCCAGTGGGAGGATTCAGCATATGTAGTAGCTGGTCCAGGGCCAAGGAGGTTCCTGGCTGCATGTAGGCCTCCCGAGGGGAAGCAAGCTAAGAACTGCTGATTTCAGTGGCTCCTGCCCTTTTTTCCTAGAACATAATAGCTGGGATAAGGGGTGCAGAGGAACATGCCTATCACCCTCCCCTCATCTGGGATTGCTCTCATGCTACTAAAACCGCTCCATCCACATGCTGACTCCCTCACTGCAGGCAATAGCTGTAAAGTTGGTTCTTGCCTGTTGCCATGTGGTTACTCCTCTCCTTCACAGGAAGGATTTGCAAAGATGACTGTATCAAGCCCCTGAAGTTTGTGCAGAGGGAAAGGCACATAAGCCATGTGAATGCTAAACAATTTAGCAAAATATTAGACCCTAGAAGGCCAAATTCAGCAAGTCTGACAGTGCAAAGGGGAGTAGCGATCCCAACCATACAGTATTTCCAAACATATTTGGAAATCAAAGTTTGCTACTTATGTCTTTACTACCAGCATCATCTTAAAATAATCTGGAAAGTGATTTTGTCTTATTAAAATTAACTTTCTAAGAAGCTGGCATTTACACCCTCCCATAAAGGTAGAAGCAGCCATGAATAGCATTGCCATAACTTGCTCGACAACCATACATGAAAGGCCAGCTAAGACTTGCACAGAACAGAGCAGTCAGTGCCCTGAAAGGCCTCAGTGCTTTAATCTCAGCTCGGAGAAGTCCCTCCATGACAGAAGAGCCCCACAGGAGTCAGTGGGAGTCCATATGGCTGAGATTTTGTGGCCAGATCTGGGCTTATGTAGATGGGGTGGATGAAAGATGACAGAAATAAGAGAGGCACTTGTGTTTACATTGCCTGACACAGCAAATACCAGTTCTCATCTGTCAGGGACCACTATCCTGGCCTGACTGTGGCAGTGCAGCTCCTGCTATTATCATGAATATAAGTCTGCACATAAGTCTCCTTAAAATAGTTTGCATATAAAGTGAAACTGGCATACTTTGGCATATAAAACTGTATTTAATGAAGGACTGGTTTAAAATGCTTGGTGCCAAGAATATTTCACCAAATCAGAATAGGCACTTGGCCAAGCTCTTGCTGTTCCAGATGAATTAATGTTAGGCCCTTACTCTGAGAGGCTGGATGACTCAACTGCAAAATCTCACTCCAGCCCCAGGCTCAGTGCAGAGGGTGGAAGAAACAGCCTGGTCCAACAGAAAGACACAGACAGAGTCTCAGTGGGAGCCTGTGCATTGCCTTTAGTGGCCTTGGATCTGGATCTGGATGTCTTTGTATTCCCAGCACACATTTCTCTTCCCTACCAATATCCCAGCACTGCATAAGCAGTCCGGGGCACCTTCCCCAAATCTTCCTCTGCCATCTCCTCAGATTTTAGTTTGGTGATCAGATTTCAGATGTCTCCTGTATTTTTTCCAGGTTCATTTTCTGTTTCATAGCACAGAATAACCCCTAAAATCACATCCAATGTTCTTTAGTCTCTGCAGACTCAAGTCCAACAGGAAGAAAGAGACAATTTAAATTTTTGTCTTTTATTTAAGTCAAAGCTGCAATATTATGTTGGGAAGCACTTTTCCCCTAGTAATTGTTAAATCAGATCTATAATGGGCTTCAGCTAATTGGTATTTACCTACCTTGCATATACAACAGAATGAACAAGTGACATTGTAAAAGTCCGTAATAAAAGTCTTAGGGGCAAAACTGTTTGGAAATTTGTGATTTAAAGTCTAGATCTGCCATCCAGCTCCTGACTGCAGTTGAGGATTGAACAGAAATGGTCTCATATTCAACAGCTTTAACAAGATATGAGAACAGGGCCCAAGGCAAAGATGATGGATTGGAGAAGAAGTAGAAAGCACAAGATGGAGGATCAGTGACAGCAGAAAGGGGTCCTCTGTGTTTGAAGATTGCTTGCACCCAACCTAATTCAAACTGGAGCAGATTCACTGTCCTCAGCTACCAGACTGAGCATAAAGAATAATGAAAACACATGAATTGAATGGGTCAGGTCCTCAGTTAATGCATGCAAGTCCATTCCTGGTCTGGCATGACTGTGTAGCAATAAATTTTAGACAGCAGTTCATTCTTCAGGCAGGAATTATCCTGGTTTACAATGCCAGCAGAGCCCTGGCCAGCAGCCACTCTGAGGCCAAATCCTGCACTGCTGAAGGGGTGCAAGGCTCCTTTTGCATTCAGTAGGTTTCCAGCCTTGTAGCCCATGTATTACAGATTGATTGTGCCATAATCATGATACTGGAGTATACCTCACTCCTTGTACTGATACCCCAGTCAAAGTTCCGCTGCAATGCACACACCCCAAAAAACTAAGTGTGCCTGTGGTTCTTGGAATCCTAGAGTTAAACTGCTTAACAGCATAACAAAAACAGAGATATTATTCAGTGCATCATCCATGGCATTTATTAATATTAGATCACCCATGCTCATTGGCTGCTTTTCTCTGAGTAGCCATCAGTAGAGATTTATTTCCTTCCAAATGATTTCTCCATTCTTGAGTCAGAAGGGACCCATGTGAAAAAGTCATCTTTTGGAAAAATACAGTAAAAGAAAAAATCTATCCCTAAATTGCTGCTTTCCAACACAGTCTGAATTACAGGAGCTTTTAAGAGAGCAGCAGAATAGCTCAACATACAAGGCTTCCTTTCTGTCACAGAAGCAGCTAAGACAGAAAGTTAAAACTTAATGTTTACATCCTCTTCTAGACAGATGGTTGTTTTTCTTCTCTAACCAACTATGTATATCTGGCCTGTCTCCAGTGCCCCAGTGGTGCTGCTGTCATACTTTACCCTGTCTCCTGAAAAAAACCCATGCTTTTCCTAACATAGCAAGCTAGACATTGTATTTTCCAAGTCCACCACTTGAGCAGTCACTGCTTATCCTTTCCAAATCCTGAAAATGCAAATGACAGCATCTGAGCACTCATTACTAGTACTGTTGCGTCTTCTCATGGTCCAGATGTCTTCAGCCATGAAACTGCTGCAGATTAATCTTCTGCAGCTCCTTCTGCTAAACAGGGTGAAAGGTGTAAACTGCCCATTTACAGCTTTCTCCATAAATCTTGTTTCTCTCAGCACTCAGAACCTTGCTGATGAACTCAAGCAAAGGGCTTTCCATTGACATCGGCAAGAGTTGGATCAGGCCTGAAACAGCTATAAACGTTAAGCTTTCTTTGCCTCTAACAAAACCTGTGAGTTTCTGTGCTTGGAATTTTGCACTTTTCAATCCAGGCTTGTCAGACTCTCACTCTGCTTCTGGAAGCTTTCAAAAACATTCCAGAGAGTGCCTTTCTTGGGCTTGCAATCATATAACGTATCTTTACATCCAGCCACTAATGAAGTGAAGGCAATAAATAAATAAATCTGCAAATTCTACCTTTCTTCAGCATGTCATTCATTTTTAAGTGGCTCAGACAGCAGAAGGCTATAATCACAATTATGCTGTACTTTCCTGAACTGAGAGATTGCAGTTCTGATTTTTATTCATTTGACTGAGCCATTTGCAAGGGATTTCACCTTAAGTCAGAAAATCTGCTGGCACATGTCTGGGTTCACATTCAGTCAAAGCACCATGTCCATGTCATGTATTTTCTTGGGCCCTGTGAGCATGTCCTAAGCCTGGAGAAGTATAAAAAGCAACCTTTTCACAGACTTCATGGATTTTGAGTTAGGCAAAAAACACCACCATGTACATTGCTTTTGGAACATCTCTTTTCCTTCATATCAATCACAGGGAAAGAGTTATTTGGCCTATGCCATTCTGCAGTTCTCTAGTTAAGGTTCATCCCTGCCTTCCAGGCAGCTTCCTTCTAAACTAGTGGCAATTACATGAACATAATTAAGACATCATAATCCTCTAAAGTTTAATTAACACCTCTCAAAGCAACAGTTCCACCACAGATCCCAAATCAAGGGGAACTTAATTTCAAGCACCCAACTGAGTTTGGGCTGGTCTCTAAAGAGCTGATCCATGCACAGTAGTATCTATTTCCATTAGACAAAAATAAACTGAAGTTGTGGCTAATGCAAAGTTTTCCTAGGGAATCCCCTATGCCCTTTCCTGACAACCACAAAGGATGAATCACTGTGAAATGAGACAATATAGTACAGGCACAAGAAGCTTTTTTGAAGATGAATGGAAGGGTCATATATACACTGCACAGATAAAATTAGTATGTATTAATGAGAGAGACATTTACTTTTCACAGGCAGCAATTTCACCTTACTGTAATATAAAAGCTTGGTAAACTTCATCTGAAAATGGACATGTCTATTAAGGTAGATATTGGTAGAACACGATCCTAAATTTAGTATTTACATTAAGTGGAGGTATTTCAAAGAGTGATTTTTCTCTATTTGAAATTATCATTAGTAAATCCCACCACAAGTTTAAAAATCAGAACTCCCAAAATACTGAAATTGGGATTTGCACCTTCATTTAAACAGTAATCATGCAAGGGTAAGCAAGCAGAAGGATGAACAGAGCCATTATCCCTCCTTTCTCTTTTCTTTATAGCCCAAAGGGTGAAAAATACAGCAAACCTCGGAAGCCACCTGCAGGATTAAGTCCAGCCACCTCTGGATTCAAAAACCACAGCTCTTCTGCTATGCTGAAGCACAGGTCCTGTTCAGCTTTTGATGGGGATAGGGTCATGAACCTAGAGGGCAACAGGCAACAAGAGGCCACAGACTCAGAGTTGGCTCTATAGGCAAGTTGTCTACAGGTTTCTGTATTAAGCACTCTGAGGGCTGCTACAACAAGCAGACCTGAAGCAAGATTTCAGATGCCTCCATTAAATCTTAAAGTGTGAGAGCTCTGAAGAATGAGCAGATCACATCCTTTATGCTCTCCCATGGGAAGAGCTCAGCATGAAGTTGCTGATAGATAATGAAGTTGTGTTATTATGTGGCGCCTCTGCAACAGGACTATAGAGACAGTCCTTTGTGCTGATGTACATTGGGAAACCTATGTCAGCTCATTTTCAAATGTTTACACAGCTATTCCCATGTCGCTTGGTAGTTTCATGAAGAGACTGTCAAATCATCTGTAAAACAGCAGAAGCTCCCAGTCATTTTGGATCAGTAAGCCATTGTTTCATGCTGTGTCTTGGGAACTTCTGTGTATCTTTACCATTAAGCTTTAGATAGAAAATGCCAGAAAGTTGATGTAGTTCCATGGAGGTGAAGCTGAACTTTTCCCGTCAACCAGATATTGTCATTTTCCCCTCATCAAGACCTCTGGGGCCAACCCTTCCCCAGTTTTTATAACAGCAGGGGTCTGGATTCACAGTTAATAGTTTCCATTGATCCCTGAAGCAGATTACAGAACTCAGGATATTTAAGTTAAAGACTGTTAACTCACAAGCAGCAGCTGAATCAAACATCTTTAGGCAGCTACTAGATAGGGACAAATTGTTCAGTACTGCACACATGCTCTGTTAATCAGGACATCCCAAATGATATACTACCTTGATGATTAAGAGCAACTCAAGACCTCTTTTTAATCTATTGATTCACAGACCTGCAGAAACAGCATGTCCCCACTTCTGTAAGAGACATATCTTGAAAGTGTTGCATGTCAGGATATCTTGATAGGCAGAAGGGAATATTTTTGGGCAGGAATCATAATTCTTTCCTGACTGCTAACATCTGTTTGCTAAATCCTACAGAACTTCCCTGGAGTTTTGAGGTTTAAAAACATTGCTTGAAGATGACATACTAAATATTACGAAAATGTGCCTCACAATCCACACCCAAAACCCCCCAAAGAACATTTCATATTTTCAGACTTTGGTCAACAAAACTTTTTTGGACTGTTTTTAGTTCTTAAATGATGGGTGTTTAATTAAGAATGAGCCCATGTACCAGAATTGAGAGGGAACTAGACAGCCATAAACCCACAAGGCCAACTTTGAACTAGACTATGATGGGAAAATAGTGGTTATATCCAACAACATCATCTTATTGGGAACTAGGATCATTTGCAAAACACACTCATTGAGCCACCATGTATAGGTAAACAGACAGTAGACAGGTATTTCCCATCTCAGACACCCTTGAAAAGTCACAATGGTGCAGTTTACTCCAGTAAACTGTCACCATTCAGAAGGGTGCCTAATTCATCTTTCAGCGTAGCTGTGATTTGATAGCACACTGCTGACCTTCTGCAGCCATCACTCCTCTTCCTAGGGTGGTATTCATTGACACTGTTCTTCCACAGTCTGCTTTTTCTGCAGTAAATTTGCTAAGCTTTTTCTCATTCTTCCCTTTCCCCTAAAATCAATCCTGTCCATGTTTGTGATTTACGAAGCCTCTCCCCTTCATCCCTCATTCGCTTTGTGTCACTGAATGACTTGCTCACATGGATGGACCCGCCATTTTAAAGTTCCCAAGTAGAAACTCACATGTCTACAAATCCAGGAATGGGCAAAGCTTGGTGAAGAAAGGGGCCTTTACCAGTGCAAGTAGCTAGAGAAAGGTACTCCTTTCTGCTGATAAAACAGAGCATAAAAGAAGTAGGCATACAGGTCTATTTAAATATAGGTGACCTCTTTTTTTCTAAAGATCTATAACGATACAGATTTATTCTTAAAATACATGGGAGTAAAATGCACAAACATCTTTAAAGATGTAGGCCTCATTGCCTTTGGGGGGGGCGGGGGGGCGGCGGCGGAAATCAAGCACAGAATACTAGCTCCTCAAAGCAGAGAGGACAGAAATCCAAATGGTGGCTGAGGGGATATAATGTCTCTTAGGCTAGTTCTGCAACACTGAAGTCAGCCTTTGAGCTTCAGCCTATTGAATCAGGAAGTGTTTACCTGTCTTGGAGGATTTGCATACCATGGATTATACTACGGGACCATCCAAGCCCAATAACCTCCCTCTAACTGCTGTAGCCAGTTACATAAGGAAGCATTCGAGGACAGGCATTTAGCAACACCTCCCATTATTCTCTCAGGTTTTGGCAATGCTGTTTCTTTAGCCAGAGTCTGCATGCTTAAACAGACTTTGTGTTTAATAATCCCCAATAAGTCTTCTTTCCAGTAATTTCTCTAAAGCCTTTTTTGGGTTTCATTAGTTGCTTGGCAACTTTTGGCAATGACTTCCACACCTGATTTATATGTTGTGTGACAAAAGTACCACTTCTCATTCATTTTGAAGAATCTAGCTAGTAATTTAATTTGATGCCTCTGATTTTTAAACCATGAGTTTTAAGCCTTTCCCACTGACCTTCACCCTGCAGGTCATGAAGTTAAAGACAGTTTTCTTGTTCATATCTTCCACACTGAAGCAAATAATACTTTCAGTCACCTCTTGTACAAAAGCCATTCCACACCCTTCATCTATTTTTGTCCTTCTCTGTATACTTTACTCTTTTATTTTTGAGTATCAAATACCGCATGCAGTTCTTAAAGGAAGAATGTGCTGAGGATCAGCAACACAGCAGAGAGGCAACAGTCTAGGAAGTTCCTAGAGTGTGTGTAGGATAACTTCCTGACGCAGCTGGTAAGCAAGCCTACCAGGGGAGGTGCCTCACTTGACCTGCTGTTTACAAACAGAGAAGGGCTTGTGGAGATGTCGTGGTTGGAGGTCGTCTTGGGCTTAGCAACCATGATATGATAGACTTCTCGATTCTTGGCCACTGTACTTGGCACTGGTGAGGCCGCACCTGGAATACTGTGTCCAGTTTTGGGCCCCTCAATACAAGAAATACATCAAGGCGTTGGAGCGTGTCCAGAGAAGGGCAACAAAGCTGGTGAAGGGTCTGGAGCACAGGCCTTATGAGGAGCGGCTGAGGAAACTGGGGTTGCTTACTCTGGAGAAGAGGAGGCTGAGGGGAGACCTTATCGCTCTCTACAACTACCTGAAAGGAGGTTGTAGTGAGGTGGGTGATGGTCTCTTCTCCCAAGTAGTTAGCAATAGGAAGAGAGGAAATGGGCTCAAGCTACGCCAGGGGAGGTTTAGATTGGATATTAGGAAAAATTTCTTCACGGAAAGGGTTGTCAAGCATTGGAACAGGCTGCCCAGAGAGGTGGTGGAGTCACCAGCCCTGGAAGCGTTCAAAAAACGGGTAGATGTGGCACTTTGGGACATGGTTTAGTCTAGTCTACCCTTAACTGGTTTAGTGTGGACTTGGTAATGTTAGGTTAATCATCCAGTTGGACTAGATGATCTTAAAGGTCTTTTCCAACCTAAACGATTCTATGATTCCATGATCTATACATTGCCACAAGTTTGGTTTATTCTTTTCCCTGTCCTGTTAGTTCTTAGCATCATTCAATCTTTTTGTTACCTCAGCTGAGTTGCTATTTCCATACAATCACCTATTACATTTTTTACTAAACAAGGTGGGTTTCAAAACATTCCTGCTCACTAGAATTTAGATTTGCATATGCATGATGAAATGCCAGCCTGGTCACAGAGGGGATAGAGCCATATGAGCCAAGGCATTATGGTACTCTAAAGTGACAATTGTTCTTCAAGCTCGGGAACTAGCAGAGCATCTCAATGCTGTGCTGCAAGGCAAACCTAATTTGTCACCTCAAGACCTGGATGCGAACATAGTTCTTGCAATCAGACACTGTCCACCAGCAAAGGACAGAGCAGAACTTAATCCTTTAAGCAGGCAATGGGCAAACATCAGCTTGGCCATAACGTGTGTTTATATATGTATAAATATATATGCTTATATAGGTATACACAGAGAGAGATTTTTAAAAAAGTCAGTTTGAACTTTATTTTTAGGCCAGCAGAAAGCCACAGATGAGAAGGCCTGCTCTTTGGCAGTGATCCAGCTGTGCACATTTTCAGCATCTGGAATGCTAATGAGTCCAGCTTTATTAAAATGGGCTCCTTACCACTTTGCTTGTACCAGCTCCCTGAAACAGCAGCCAAAGAGTAATATTCTTCATAAAAGATGAAAGGACAGCTCAAATACCTGTTAAAGCTTCTCTCCACAGTCACTTTCAGGATCAGATACACTTGGAGCTAGAGCGTCTGAAATTGGCAGTAGGGAGTTACTAAAATTTGTAGCCAGTGAAGAGAGATCAGAACCAGACCATTAATGAAGTCAGCTCACACTCTGGTATGGCTCAGCATTATCTATAGTACTCTGCCAGGTTTCTCACGTAATGATGTCTCAGTGATGTTCATACTAGACTTAAGAAGTACAAGCTACCTAGAAAGAGCATGCAGTTAAGTGCTGGACTGGGATTCTTGTTTAGCACTCAACCCTGCTGTAGGCATGCATGCCCTTTCAGCATTGATCTCTGCAGGCATTTTGCACCCCTTCTCCTCTTCCAGTGTAAGAGTTGGAGACTCTACAAATCTGGATCTTAGATTTGCCTGGCGTTTCCGTTCTGCTAAAAGGACCTAATTTCTCCTATTCTCAACCTTACCTGTTTAAAGCCACAGCATTTGAAGCGGGCAGTGTACTGAGGTGTCCCTAACTCAGACTTCAATATTGTCTGGGTTGCAAAAGGTAAATCATTGTCTAGTATGTTCAGAAGTTAATACAGCCATATGCAGCACTAAGCACTAAGTTAATACCATATTTTATATTGATTAGCTGTGCTAGTTTATGAGTCAATAGCCATGACCATTCTCTTACTCCTTTTTTTGAAAGCTCTGCAATTCACCCTATTAAGTGCAACATTAGGAGATGTTTTATTGCCATATTATTTTTCCTAAAAATACTCATTTGGTAAATGCCATCATGCTTCTTTATTCACCTGTAAAGTCTGAGCACAAAGCCTGAGTATTTTCAGTTTGTTTGGATTCCTTACATTTTGCCCAGCATTTTAACAGATATTACAAGAAGTTAAAAAATGAGAACAAAAGCTGAAGAGTTTCTCAGCAGTTTGACATGTTCTGACATATGAAGTTTGAAGGAAAAATTCTTACCATTTTGACCAGATTAAGTCAATGGAAAACAAAAAAAACCCCATAAAAGTGAACTCCTTTTCTCCAACAAAATTCAAAGTTTTGACAATGTCAAATCTATCTATTCTTCATGTTCTTTTCCCTTGAATATGTTGGAGTCTATCAAAACACATTGGACTGGTTCAAATCAGGGTCTTCAGCTCTGATGACCCACATGTAAGTGACGGGACCAACAACAAGTGGCCCGCTTTAAAGATTGCTCAGCATACAGCCAGCTCTGTGGTTTCTCATCACCTCTTCTCCACATCAATAATACGAAATCACTTTGCAATCACAGTAACAGATGGAAGGGGAAAAATAAATCCTTTACCTTGCCTGGGCATGCACTGAGTAAGTGGACAGCATCACCATCATCATACAATGTAAAGCCCGGGGCTCAGGTTACACAGGTCACCTTCTGCCTTTATAGTTTTAAACAAGCTGTGCTATCCCCAAGTTATAAAAGATACAAACTTCTAGATACAAACTAGTATACTTTCCTTTCTCCATACATCTGTTACCTTTGACAGCCTTGCTTTTGTTCAGGTTTATGTCGTGACCTCATATGATGCAAAGTTTCTCGTTTATAGGCAAATGGAACAAGATTTTCTCAAATATGCCAGCCTAGAATATGCTGAGTGTATTCACTATAATAGAACTCTGAAAAGGAAGCAGGGGGATGTTCCCTCTCTCTTATATCCCCATGGAGAAGAGCATATTTCTTCAACTAAGCTACAGCAAAAGGTAAGGTCATTTTACTAATACTTTCCCAAATTCCATTTCCAATCATATTGACAGTCATTCATGGAACCTCACCCCAGCACCAAGACAGCCATCAAACAGGATAAGTATTAACTTTTTAAACAAAAATCTAAAAACTAGGTCTGTCTAGACAGGAAAGGATGAGTAATCAAGCTCTCCAATCAATCCAGCTGCACAGGTTTGTAAGGACATTTGTTTTAGCCAGTGTTTCACTTCTTACTGGCAAGTTCTGCCTTATGCTGATACTCCTATTATGCTTTGGCTTAATTTTCTAACCCTGGACTTACAAGACCTCTAATGAGAGGGGTCCCTTCACTTCCAACTGGCAATGCTTTCCAGCTTTGCACAGCTCCTGTTTCCTGGACTAGAGAACAGAGAAAACTTTTTTATACATAGTCAAACTCTAATCTGGTGAGTTACCTAAACATATGCCTAACACATGAGTAATCTCAGTGAAGTCAACAGGGCAGTCACATGCATAAGGCTAAGTATGTATTTAAATACTTTAACTGCAAGTCTAAGATATAACTACAAAGGACACTTTAAAAAAATCCAGTGATCTTTAACTGCCATCTACAAGTGAAAAGATCAGTGGCAGGGAGCTGTGGTGGTAGAAGTCACTAGTGAGTTCACAAGACTAGTAAATTGATGAGGCTGGTCTAAAGTGGTGAACTCAGCTGTTTTGAATAAATGTGATCAAAGGTCCCAGCCTGCTGACTGAATGGCAATGTGTTGTCAGCTAACACCAGCTCATTATCAAGGTCTTCCCAGTTTAAAAGAGTCTGTTGACTTTTGCTGAACACTAATTAGTATCTTCACTATGTTATAACCTAAAAGTGATACTGTACACAGACAAGGCAAAAGAGTTACTTTTGTCAGAGGTAGCCATGTTGTATTAGTACAACACATCTGTGCTCTTCCTTACCCACTAGTTCAAATTCTTTAGGGTTTTCAGTGTGACTACTACGACCATTAAAATATAACCGAGAAACAGATTGAGCAAATACAGGGAGCTAAGTGAATATAGAAGATGCAATGGCTCTTACTTTGTAATGAAAATGAGAATGTTAGTTACTGAATGCCTCAAACTACATTTACCGCTGCAGCCAGGAACCCTCTCCAGTAGGAATCCCATGGGAGCCAATTCCGCACATAGGACTCCACATCTGAGATCAGCCAGTTCACCCAGCACCATTAGCTGCTCTTTTTGGATGTGGTGTGGTCTGATTTTTCAAAACTCAGCAAAAAGTAATGATATTCTCTGGAGGAAAGGGGAACCTCAGCCTTCAAAATGCTTAAACAAACTCAGGATATTCTTGTAGTCATGAGATTTTGATCCTTCCTTTGCTTTCCAGTATAACAGAACATCAGTCAAAGGTTTTCAGAGGCTGTTCAAGCCTTTAGGTAGTTGGTGGCTTCAGGAATTTTAAGAGACTTTAGCACTAACTACTGCTCTCAAGGCATACAATGCATAAGAGGTTTCAATCTGCTGGGTACTGTTTCATCTTCATCCACTTATGGATTTACCCATCTCTATCATCCCCATTCACATCCCTGCATTTCAGAGGCAACCCCATTTGTGGCCATCTTTGTTGGCTCCCTCCAGCTACAGACAGAAGATATTGGTCTGAAAGAAGTTGGTCATGTTTCCAGGACTGCTGAAATTGCTCCCCAGATCAAAAGACTCAGCTTCCAAGAGCTTTGGTTACCAGAAAGGGACTGGCTCAGAGTGGGTGGCCACTTGGTAGAACTGCTCAAAAAGTAAAACTATCATGATTTTTTTCCATATAAGTATGTGTATATATGTATATTCTAGAGGAGTACCTATATTATAGAAGAGTTCCAGATTTTTTTCTTGTATTATTTGTGGAACCAGAGTATTCAGTATCTTCAGATGCTGGACAACAGCCCAATTTCCCAAAGTTTCACTACAACAGACCCTTTGTCTGAGAGCTCATTACAAAGTTTATTATTAATTGCTCAGTGCTCTCACTCAGAGGTGTCAGTCATTCAGCTGAGGTGTATATGCAATTCCCAATGGCAGAGGTAACTAATTACAGTTCTCTCCCCTCTCTCACCTCTAAACTGTCTGAAGTGAAGCAAGAACAGCCCACAAGCAAACTCACATTTACCCACCTATCTGCCTGGTGGGTGGGCTTCAGCACACTGTGATATTCTACTTGCCCATGCCAATGGTGAAAACCTAAATGTTTGTGCAGAAAGCAATGAGCCAATAATCCATATTCTCCTTTTAGTTCCTTTGGATGAATTCAACTTGTTAGAAAAGGGCTTTTGGCTCTGATAAGCAGAGGAAATGGAAAAGCCCAGCTCTGCCTTTATCTGAGACTCGCTTGTCTCAATCTGCGGTAGGTTCGAAACTAGTGAGTTGTTTTGGATAGCAGAGTGGTTGGCTTTTTCAGCTATGGCAGGTTTAGACTCAACTTGAGTGGGATTCAAGATGCGAACAGCTAGTAGAAATGAATGGTCAGATAAAGAGCTTTCTCTGGAGAGATTCCAATACTGCCACCTATGCAAACTGAACTCTGGCACAAAATCTGGAAAAATAGTTGGCTTGGATTTGTCATATGTTTCCTTAGTACTGTGGGAAGCCTATAACTATAGCAAGTACTGTTATAATCTCTGCTTTAAATATAGCATCTAGCCCAGCTTAATTTTGTCTACGTTGATAAGTGACACCTCAAAATGTATGCTTATACATCAACTTTGGCAAGGACATCTGTGTTAGATGTAAAGGATCCTATGTCATAGCATACACATGCTAATGAGCAATACTAGCACCAACACTCAGCTGGCATCCCTATCACAGTCAGCAGTTCGCAAAGCTAACAAAGTTATGACATACATTAGCCTGTAGACCTCTCCACTTCTGATGTCTTCCCAGATTCAGTCATTTTGTCCATTGAGCCTGATGCTCAAATTGTTGCATTTTTCTAAGAACCATTGCTACATCTAATACTGTTTCTGCTCATTTTCCCCCCGTATATACATCCTCATGCAGCCTCCTTTCAGGAGATCCTCTTCAAAGAACAGTTGGCAATACGGGAAGCAGCTTATTCCTTACCCAGTCAGAGCAGGGGACTTACTCAATAAACATCATACCAACTAGTCTCTGGTTTGCTCTTTTTTGGCAGTTCCAGTGGTTTCTCAAGCAGGTGTTGCTTCATGCAGTGTATCCATGTAACATAGACACATTAAGGGATGACTGATACCCTGCCTACTATAAGAAAGAGATAGAGGTGTTCCCCTTTGCTGCTTTGAACATCTTATCCATAGTCTCCTGTGACCATGAGCTTTGTTACTTTAAGATAAAAGCTACAGTAATACAAAAGAAATTTTCAAGGTAACTTAAAAGAACTAAAAGGGCCCACACTGGGAATGGGACATGTGGCTCTTCTGGGCTCTGTTGAGCACACCAAGCTTTTTTAAGTAGCAGAAAATGCACATCTGCTTTTCCCATGGAAACAGCAACAGAATAGGTAGTTATATGAATAAGTAAACGAATAAGTGCTGTCTGCATGACAGCATGGATGAATGGAAATGGTGTTTTGAAAAGGGCACTGAAGTGTTCAAACACAGCATTAGAGAGCAACATTGCTGTGCTGCCACTGCTGGACCACCACTGTGGCCTGAAGAGAGGAGGATACAAAGCCATCCTCCCCTTAACATTCTGAATATAAGCATGATCAATATTATTTTATTAAGAGACTAGCCTAAGAACTATGGGAAATTAAAAATGCCTGTAACAGAGGCACAATTTCCATCCCTTAAACCACACATTTCAAAATAGATGTTTAAAATAGGCAGTTCCTACCCACACAAATCTAGCTCCAGAGTTAGATGAGTTTGAGACACAGGGGAAGTTGGAGGTTTGTCCACTGTAACTTAGGATATGTATCTAAGTGGATTTTGAGACTATTGAGAAATCAAGATACTATTTATACAAAAAGGTGTGGTTCAAACACTCCCTCCCCAAGTTTAAATGTGAGAACTGAATACCAGCTTAGACCAACAGCTCTTTGCATTGCACTGATAGCATAAAAGGGATCTATTCAATAATCTTTCCCAGAATCATGCAGAAAGACTTAATATATCATTAAAATGCAAAAGGTTCCTAGTTTCAACATGTGCATGATAGTAATATATTGACAAATTGAAATACTTGGTAAAAGTCTTAATTTTCTCTGAAAATACACCATGAAAGTGACTACACATTACAAAATGTTCCCATCACCTTTTCAACAGCACAGTCATAGCCAACATTTTTATCCATACTATGTTTGAATATGCAGAGCAAGGCTCACTAGTAGATTCTGGTGACTTTGTGCTGCTCTGGCACTGCAGGACTGTTAATAGCACCATTATAGCATCTCTTCATTAATGGAGAAAACAGCCAAAATACACTAGTAAACTCCTTGCTAAGATTACATTAAAAATGCCAAACTTTGCTGAATAATGAAAAAAATATTCATGATTAATAGAAAAAGCAATCAAGATTAATTATTAGGCAATTGAATCAACTACAGAACTGTTCTGGTTCTAGACAAATCAATAATTATTTATCCACAACAGAAAAAATAAACTTCTGGAGGTTAGTGGTTGGGCAACTATGATTTCTACTACAGCATCTGGCTAAAAGGTTATATTTCACTAAGCACCATTTGATTCAGGACCCTAAGTGTCATTTTTCTAGACTCCATTAGACACCTGAAGGCAGGGGCAGACACTTAAACCTTAAACATTCTGGGGCACAGGACCAAGTTAAGAGCTACTCTAGGCATTTAAAAATGCAGGCTGACACCAATTTAAAAAGGCAACCTTTTTTTAAAAACACTGTCTTACTGTAATGTAATTTTTAAAGGATCTCAGTGACTTGGAGAACTAAGTGATTCTTAGTACATCCAATGCATTTTAATTTGTGTATTGCATGCATAAAGAAAGAGACACTTAGTTCATTTAGCTCATCAGAATTTTGTGTTTTTCATCAAAAGAACAGATTACTTTTGAATTCCCCATCTGATCTAGTTTAAACTTCAGGGAATAATAGCCATATAGTTGTAGCTAAAAAAACTTATTCTAAATATTGTGTGCAGCTTGTAAAACTTAAAAACTCCACTTACAAACTCAATCCTTATCAGAATTTAGCATACCAATACCCCCCCAAAAAACTGCAGACAGAAGACAGGAGAGAGAACAAGCCCTACATGCATAGCACTGGCTACATGCAGAGACAGGGCATGATGCTACAGGGGTGGGAGCTGGAGAATCTGCAGCTTGTCTTCTTCCCCACTGACAATACAGATAGAGCTGTACACTTCCACACATCCAGCTGCATCCTTTCCTAAGTAAGGACAAACACAAGATAACAAAACCTGATCAATTCCTGGCTAACAAGACTTTTCAGCTGCTCACAACCAATATCTTGCAGCATCCCAAGTGCATTACAGCAAATGCAGAACATGAGTGGAAATAACTTCTGTAACACCTACAGCAAAAGAAACCATGACTATTTCCGTTTACTGGCTCCTGCTTCACTCTTCAGTATGAGCTGGCTATTCATCTCATATGTTGCTGGTCATCAGGATTCACAGATATTTTACAGCTCCTTAAGTCATAAAAAGCTCAGTGAGATGTGAAATGGGTCAAGGATTTATCAACTACTTATATGGTAACCTTTCATCAGCCTCTCAGCTTCACAGCTTTTTGTATATATAATATATATGTGCATATACTTGGCTTGCAGCAAAATAGGCCATGTTCAGTAAAAGGCATGTTCTGAAATAGTTTTTGCCAAGTCAGCTGTTACATAGATTTACACCCAAGATACAGTTCCCATAGTAGTGTTCACTTTGAATAGGATCTCAGTGAGGGGACAATCCTGTAGATTATAGATGGTGACCTCTATACTTCGCTGCCTGAGCCTTTTAAAAAGAGTCCTCGGCTAGCTAGGACTGAGGAGCACCACCACACCACCTGCCCTCTCTGGGCAGAGGCACCGGGGATACAACACAGGCCACATCGAAACTCCTTAAATTCCATTAAAGTTATTGTCTGACAAAAAGACCAACCTCAACATTGATGGACAAGACCAACTCCAGCCCTATGCTCTACCAGAGTGACAGAATGTTGAAAACTCCCAATTCCCTTTGGCATCTTCTGCAGCTTTCAGTGTCACTTATCTTTCAAGACCTCATTCCCCATCTGAGCACAGCCAGGTACATGGTGCACAGGAAAGGGCAAGGTCCAAGATGCTGGCTGTGTCCTACGCTGGTCGGTCAGACAGGGAGTGGTGGCAGAGGTTCCCCCCTTGGGCATCCATGCAAACGCAGCCACCTCACTGTCTGCAGCCCAGGGAGGAAATGACTGGAGCCTCCAGACTGAGACAAGGGGCATTTCTGCCTGGTCTACAGTGGCAGTGCTTTCACAGGAGTCAATTATTCAGCCTGTGTATTTAAAGACTCAGTAAATAACTACTCAGGGGATGTTTTTTTTTCAAACATACTAATGATATTTTCATCAAAAGACCCTTTCTACAGAAATAGACGAAGGAGAAAAAAATATTTATTCAGAGTGTGTTTCATGGAAGCTCCATTGGCTGGTGTTTTATGGTAAATGATTACGGTGTTCTGGGGACAAACAGACCTGGTGGGCTAGAGTTATTCCTGCTCTTGAACTAGCACAGGTGCAAGAGAAATAGCTTGTACATTGTCTACACAGACTCCACTGAGGAGAAGGGATTTTTCCCTCCAGTCTGCTTTATAATAGCTCTTTAGTGCACAGACCCACTGGAGCATAACATTGTCCCCATCATCATACCTCTTCCTTCTCCATCTCTTACTGAAGTTTGGCAAAGAGATGGACAGATTGGGAAGCAGTAGGTTTACCCTCACACCCTTCAGGCTTTCTGGGCTGCTCAGTAACACAAGTATTCAGCACCTCTTTTGGAAGAACAATTTGCTGAAGGTCCTGCAGATGCATCTGCCTCCAGTCTTCTGGTTACATATTCTAGTCCCCAACAGAAATACCTCTTACCAGCATGACCAAGAAAAAAAATTTCAAAAAAAGGATGACAGTAAGGTTGTTCTAAGCACTAGTAGACCATAACCTTTCTTCTCATCTACAGAAGAATTCATCCCTAATTACTATTCCTATCTTTGGGCAGCAATTTTGGGTGGTCTCTCTTTTAGGAGCACTTTGGAAATTTCCCTTTAGGTCTGCAGTCAGCTGCTCTTAAGTCTGTCTGCAACAGCAGACAATGGGAAACAGCATGAAAGAATGGATCCAGTCAGGCTAGCACTCAGAAAACTGTTCATACTGGGATCTTTCTCACAGTTGCTCAGACAGCTTGGAATATTATTATTCTTCAGTGACTCATATGATGGCATATTGTCAGTAAAGCTATGGCCTTTTGTACAGAGCCACAAGTCCATGTTGTGCCTCCGTCCAAAGTGGGGAGAGAGCCACAACTGTTCCACATCTAATAAGCAAGCAGAGACACACTGCCAGTTGTGTAAAAAGGGACATTTGAACTGGGCAGCAACTCAGTCTGTTCTCAGGAAGATATGCAGTCAAACAGCCTCATATTTGCAACAATGTCCGAAAGCTGCAGAAATGGAAGGAACCCTTTCCCAACGCCAATGCAACATATTTTTTGTGGATCCAAACACCTGAATTTGGAGCTGTGCTTTAGGATTGGAGGCAAGACTCCTGCATTGTAATCCCCTATAAAGTAGGGCTCCAAGAAAGTCAGATACCTATAGAAATTTGTATGCACTGGAGCTCACATGCTGCTTATGACCCATTCATTTCGGAATGGGGATGCAGGTTTAACTTCCTCCAAGGACAGAAGTGCTCTTCTCCACTGCGACTCAGTCCAAGTGCGTCACCTTATTCAGTGATGAGCACCATGTCCTGTAATATGCCACAGAAGTCCCATCAAGGAGGAATACTGGCTTGAGGAAAGTGTGATAACATGGGCCTGGCTTCATGGTTTGGCTGATCACACATGGCTGAGTGCTCAGAGCTTGGTAAGTTGCATGACTTCACAATTAAAGACACGATATGTTTATATCACGCAGATATCCAAGCATTTGTGGATTAAAGTTGCGAGCATGGCAAGATTTCTCTGCTTTGTAAGTGTCCAACAACAGCAATACACCATGCAAGCCCCTCCCAGCTTACCTTTTCAGGCAGATTTAGACACAAAGATGCCTCCAAATCATCCATAACAAATTGATACTTTTCCAACAAGATGCATCAGTGTCCTGAAATCACTTATGCCAGTAACAAATACCAGCCACAAAACCCACAGAATCCATTGGGCCTCAGTTCACCCTACTTGTTACATGACATGATCTTTATAATAGATTTATGGGTATATCATAGCTGAGCTGAAGTAAGCTACTGAACAATGAGCACCTGCTTGTTTCTTCAGCTCATTCATTATGGGTCAGATTCAGCCTCACTACATCCAAATGGGAAACCCTCTCACTACTTGATTTGGTTTGATCCTGTTATATGTAAGAAGTTGTTTTATGTACTTGGAAGTTGCAGGGGGAGGAGACACACACATTCAGGTGACAGACAAACAACTAACAGATCCTTATAACTAGATCAAGATGGAAGCATTACTATTGACTGTTTCATGCGCTACAAAACCTGTTAAACGAATTGGACATGAGGTAGCCTTCACTCCCAAATATATACTCTGCCATGTGATTTTTGCATTTACCAACTTGCCTGGGTTAATACATTAAGTGGAGTTAGCCTTCCTCGGGGAAACAATGCAAATCTGCTCAGAAAAGCATTTCTGAGAAACGTAGACAAACAGTGGGCCAAAGGCTCTGCTGGCCCAACTCCACTGAAATCAGAGCAGCAGAAGATAATTCAGCCATACATTCTTAGAGCATTACAGCTCAAAAACCTCTCCCAGAGGGGAAGAAAAAACAAAGAGAAACATTCTCCTTAAAAAGAAGTTAGAGAAATTTATTTTATCAGAGATAGAAACACTCAACTCCCACCTCTCTATATAAAGAGTTTCCCAAATGACCATCACTTCAGACTATGAAACCTCTGAACTTCAGAGGAACTAGGAAAGAGAAACAAACAGAAATGGAAGAGAGGTGCTGTTAAGGGGAAAATAATGTATTGTTTTCCTCAAAGCTAATGTTTCTTTTTAGGAGACCAAAGTGATCATTGCTTCATTCAGCTTAAGCAAACAAATCACCAGATCTAAAGAAAGGATTTTAACAGTAAGTAAAGTTCCATTAAGAAATTGCTTAACACACTCAAATTGGCATGACTAGATAACTGCAAGAAACAAAATTGCTTTAAAATTAGTGCTGCCAATTAGGACACAACACCCTCTTAGTCAAAGTACAACAAATGAATGTGTCAGTCCCGCTAGTATCTTTTGATAAAAATCAAAAGCGGGGCATGAATTCATCTCCCCTGCTCCAGCAGACAGGATGGTGTCATTCCCAGACAGGGAAGCAGGACACTCCCATCACTACCATAAGCATTCCCAATGGTTTGCTCATACCACAATATTGTAGCTCATCTACCTCATTACTTCTGTAATTAGGTCATGATATATCTCCTAGAGGAAAAAGTACATAATATTCAACCAGGTAAGATTCCCCAAAGGCCTGTAAGCTACTCATGTCCCTTTCAAGTCCACTGGAGTAAGTGTTCACAGTATCTGCTAGAAGCCAACCTGCCATTTCCCTAATGAAAAAGGAGGGGTGAGAAATAAGAAATATTTCAGTACCATCTCCTTCCTCTGTCCACACAGGGCTTGTGCGCTCCCAACCTAGTATCTGCAAAATATCCAGCACCCTCTGAAAACATTCTTTACATTAAAGAAATTTAATACCTTACCATTAGTGCACTGCTAAGAGGTGCCAGTAGCAACGAGAAGATGCTTTATTATGTTTAAGACTGCTAAAAGATATACTGAAGTTCAGTTAATTCTTACGTCTGCTGTCTCACCAGTATGCAGAATATTCCTTCCCCTGGCGCAAACCACCAGATGTGCTCAAACTGTGCATTGCTCCCACTTAAATGGCATCACACCTGCCTTTGTGAGATATTTAACAGAGCAGAGAATGTATCAGAGGATTTACGTGTCCTGAGGTATCTCAGTTTCCAAGCTGCACAGTGCACAATCTGCAATGCTGTGGCCTCAAGGTTTTGCTGGAAGACCCATGGATTATGACACCTTGTTCTTCAAATCTGTGATATCTTTCAAAGGAAAGGGCTCCAGTGACAGATGCAACTGAAAACAGAACGTCGTCACAGGGAAGAAATGTAGACTGAGAATATCCAAGCCAAAAGATTTGAGCTAATTTCAATCTAAATTAGTTCTGAATCCTTTGGTGCCTTTCAAATGCTTTTGCAACACTGACCTAAGTTTTTGGTACTGATGGGGGTTCTTTTTACTACAGTTTTTTCAGTGCCCAAATTCAGTTCCAGTTCAGGTATTACACCTCTGAAAATCCCCCTTCCTTCAAGATACTGTAAATTAGTTACTCCAAAAAAACACAGACATCTAAAAATGTAGATCTCATCAGCTTTAGCAGTAGCTCAGCACTGCAAGAGATAGTGGAACTTGCCTTTCTGTGGCTCCAAAGCACCTGACAGTCGCACCACAGAGCAACTTTTGCCTCCCCCTCCATATTGGATGGGAAAGATTTCCCTTTCCTCCATCTTTTTTTTTTTTTTTTTCTCCCACAGAATCCCTGCCGTAGAAAATCAGAACAGTCTCACAGTGGTTATCAAGTTTTTATATAGAGATATGACAGAACTCAAACAGTTCCCAACACCCACTACTCATTGTATTATCCTCCATCTTCTGATTTAATGAGTATTTGTAACAACTCTGTCAGCTCATACTGAGACATATGCACTATTTCTCACTTTATTCAACAGCTCTTGTGAGGTAAGAAAGAAGTTTGACATGGAAAAATATCCACTCGTCAGTCCTTGCATTTTCCAAGTGTTATGTGGGGTTTCATTATACACCTTGGAGGTAATTAGAATTAGAGATTTGATTAATTTGCCAAATATGATCTACATAAGCAGTTCACTCCCTTTTTTTTGAAAATTGTTCCTAAGCTCATATGTTTTTTCCATCAAGAGATACTTGTGAAGGGCAAGTAGGACAGTCTATTCTGCTGGAATTATGAAGCAAAACTAGTTTTATTTGTATCTAAGATAAGGGAGGGAAGAGGTATTAAAATGAACCAAATGTTCTTATGGGTTAAGATTTTTACTAAGTATGTTTGTTCACATTCCACTTGTGGGAAACAACTATTTGCCTCTTCTAGTGAGCAGTGAATTTCCAGCAACAGAAACTAGAAGTGGATGAATTCAAGCTAAGCCATCACTCCCTAAAGCTGCTTTTGCTCTACATCTGTCCAGATTTTTTGAGGAAGCCTCTCACCCCACAATACCCATCTCTGCAATGTATCCAATACAATCCAATAGGTTTCTTCATTTCAAAACTGGGCACAATTCTATTTGGACACAGGCTAACCAGGATCAGATTAATTCCTTGATTCACAGTTAAGCTCTTCTGATTAAACTATCATGTATTTGTTCAGATTCAAAATACTCCCTATATCCTCTACCAGATGGGCAAATCACTTTCATCTGCTGCAGCATCTTTTACTCCTGACGAGCAACCTTCTGAGTAAAAGAAAGGCAGAATTGAGCACTAAAATCAATTCACTCATTGTTCTCCTGGACACCTGGTTTTTGGGGTTTTTTTTTGTTGTTGTTTTTGGGTTTTTTTTGTTTAGTTTTTTTGTTGTTGTTTTAAATCTTTTGGTTTTACACAAAATGAAGCTTCCCTGGAGAGGTGTTTCACAAAGTTTCACCTTGCCGAAGTCTTCTGTTATGGCATGCAAACTGGAGACACTAAGATGTCCCAAATAAAATTTTATTCCAAGCCCACCCTATCTGCCGTGCAAGGTTTTAGCTGTTGTTCTGCTTTCTCCACAGAAGCAGAATTCAGCTCACCAGCTGAAAAATAAGGAAAGTTAAAATCCCAAGCCTTAACTTTAATCTGGTACGGCAGTCAGTGGTTATGGCATTTGACATTACTAAGAACTGTCAAGCTAAACTCTGACCTCTTGGCCACATTTTATCACAACTGAAATCAAAGCTGCTGAGAGCTGATGCCAGTCTGGAAATTTCTCCCAGTAAAGTTGATGTTGTTTCAGAGGCTCTAGCACTGGCTCTTCAATTATTTTTTTTTTTTCTCCTATTGATTGCTTTGTTTCTCATGTATGAAGCCAGACCATATTCCAGGGCACCCCACAGTTTTGTATTTTTTAATAACTCTTACCCAAGGGTTTTGCAAGCAGATGAGCTAGAGACAAATGGGTTCTTGACAGCCAGATGAGATAATCCTATATCAATCAAGTGTGAGCTCTCAATCTCCCAGATTCAGACCAATTAGAAGGCAGCTACCAGATAATACCCTATAGACTTTGAATGTACCCATGTTATGCAAGTGTACTATCACAACAGTTCTTCTCAGAAATGTGGGAATCTGGCACACTTACTCTTTTCTTGCACTCAGACTGTTGATATCTGGTTCAATAAGGACACATGAGGAGAGACACACTGCTCTGTGAGAGAAGGAGGTATAACAGCTGGATGGTATCCCTGCAAATCCAAACATTTAGGAACTGTGGTGGACAGCTTGACCCACCAAAACCAGAAAAGTCATGATTGCCAGTACATTTAGAAACCCTCAAGGCAAAGCTGTCAGGATGGTACAGGAGTCTCTGCCATCCTGACCCCTGTTTCATCAAGATCTGATGCAACTTGCTTTCAGATGTTAAGTTGCCTGTGCCATGGTGGTGTAGAAAACCACCCTGCAGGGGTACAAAACAGCACTGGTCCTTTTCAGTGTCCCAGGCAGCAGAGGAACTTGAAGGCTAGAAAAGCCTAACTGAGGCATTTAGCCCACACACCGTCAAAGCTTTCTTTGCATGAAATATAGTTAGGCAGCCACTCTGACAGCATTTACTGAAAAAGAATGCTATTTTCCTTCTTAATTAAGAGTTAAGCATCAACCAGGGATTTATTGGTATAGAGCTGCTGTAAACGAAGACTACATGCTTGGAACATGGCACAATTTGTCTACCATGAGTGTTAAAAAAAAAGGCCTGCCTGTAACATATTCATTAAATACAACACAAATGTTAACACAGAAAGCATAGTGCAGAAGAGGTGGACTCAAGGAGTCAGCACAGCTACCAGTAGCAGTGAGAGTGCAGAAGCAGGGGAAAAACCCATTAGGTGGCCCAGGGATTTTGCATCATTCTTCTTGGAGTATGTTCCATAGTCCTTCCCTGATCACTTATCTGTTAGCTAGATTGATGCTGTTTGGACTTACCCATACCACTGATCACAGTATGGCACTGACCTTCTTAATTTAGAAGAGCAAACTGAGTGTTTCTGAAGAGCATTCAAAAAAATGGGGAAGTGTTCATACTACAAGCATCTGGCTTCACTAACTGTCCCCACGTGCGGCGTTCAGGAGCATCTTCACACCTAGATTGGCTTTAGAATCTAAAAATCAAAAGTGTAAGATTCAGCTTCAACTGCAGCTTTTCCTCAGCTTGGGCCATTTACAAAAAGCTCTCCCTGGTGGGGACTCCCAAATATCCTCCGAGTATGAGGTTACAGTTCATAGCTCAGTTGCTCCACATATGTTGAGTAATATTAAAAACTCAAATTTAAAAGTAAGAACAATCAGATATCAGAGACTTGATTATTTGGTAATTATAGAGTTATAGAACTGAGATTTCTTTAATGATTTAAGCACCCAATAAAAGAGCCAGTGTACTTAATATCTAGGTTAAAGAGAAAAAAACCACACTTGAAGATTAGGGAAGAAAAACAAGAAGCTTAGAAATAGGACAAGGAGGGCTTTCTACAGAAAATGAAAGTGTTCAAGAGAAACACTGGCTGGCAGAAAGCAAGGACAAATGCCTGGAAGGGATGAAACTACATGTGGATTTACCAATCTCCTAAGACCATCCCTACTGGAAATTCACTGCTCATCTGCAAGAACAAGGGATTATTTGACCATAGCTGGATAGAAATCAAAATCCTCAGGAACACATTTTAAAAAGCAAGACAACTTATTTCTTGATTTTTTTTTTTTTTTTATTTTGCTCCTTACATAATGATAATATTAGAAAGACTGGACCCACTGTGTCCAGTGGGTCAGACTATTCTGTAAGCATTTGGAGCCATAGAAATGCTTGAAACAGCTGGAATCATATTTAATGACGAATTAGGGAATGAACACCCTGATATATAAAATAAAGAGGAGAGCAGCATCCATGTGACATGCAGCAACAGTGCAAAGTCACTCTAAGGCTTGTAAATCAGGACAAAAGTGAGGATCTCATGACAGATGCACAAGTCAAGGTGTAACCTTGGAAGCACAGGGGAAGGCAGGAGCTGGCTGTCTTTGAAGAGACAAGGCTAGGAGAGGCTAGAAGTGGTATGGGTCTTGCCTTACACCAGCAAGTTTCTCGCTACTGCAGGTGAAATAGGAGAAACCCAGAATTTATTTTAGTGTCTCTAACTGGTCCTTTTATGAGGACTGCACGCTTTGTTAGAAAAAGACAATCAGGATTTGTGTACTTTTCTTTATACCAAAACAACAGTAAAAGCCTTTATACAGAAGTGTTTAGATAAAAGTTTGTTAGTCTTACAGTCAGAAGTGATGACTAAATCCAGATGAGAAGTTTTGGCAGAAAGAAGCAGCAAGGACCCAAGGAAGATTTTTACCAAAAAGACAATAATAAGTGTTCTTGTTTGCTTTAGTTTAGTGAATAAGGATTCAGGGATACTTGAAACCTTTATTCACATCCCTGCTCTACTTCACTATGCCCTACATGCCAGTCTCAATTACAGGTTTGTTGATTCCAATATCTTGCTATAAACTTCTAAAGCAGAACCTTAATTGAGGTGGTTTAGGATAAAGTTTTCATCAAAATAGGTATGTTTCCAGGGAAGTACTTTGTTGGGCAGGCTTCCTCCTATTAATACAGATTATCCTACTGAAACAATTAGTCTCCACAATGATGGTCACCCAGTAGCAAAAACATAATTCTATGCAAAGTGCAAATCATCTTATCCAAGAAATCATAGGAGATGATATTCCCAGTCATACAAATCCAGGTACCCCCTTTTCCCTATTTTAAACCATTACTTAAATGTAGAAAATCATGAATATCTGAAACACAGCAGAAGTAGCAAGAATGGCCGTGAACTGTATGGTTATGTTTGCTGTGTCTTAGAGTCCATTGTGCCTGCAGCTCAGTACAGTTATTTTTTGTTTAGTACTGTTGAGTAATACTTCCAAAGTGTTCTTTTCTGGTAGGAAATTCATGATTTTCAGCTAGATTTTGAGAATTATTTTCCTGAGAAGCTGAAGAAAAGTTCTCCTAATTCTTTTAGTTATAAAACTGTATTATACCAGATCTAAACAAAATCCTGGTGAAGCAAAACTCCTAGTTTGGAATCCATATTGATATAAACCTGTAGTGTCCATTGTGGTGTATCTGAGGGAAGAATATGCAGCTGTTATACATGATTTTTACATGTGTATATTTGTTAGATTTAGAAGACATTCCATATGTTCTCCATCATATTATCCACACATTTGAAGTCACTGTACAATTATAATGTCCTCAATGATGCTGCAGGGTCAGGCTCTGCCGATGCTCTCATCTAAAGGCTAACCCCTTGCACTGTATACCATAGTCTCCAAACTAAATGTTACCCACAATAAAAAGCATTTAGTTCTCCATGCTAGAGAAACATCCCTGCATAGACAGTCTCCTCTTCATTTCCTTACATGCACTGTTAACAGCAGTTCTGACAACTCCCCATTCACACCCGTACATATTAATATTCCTATACTATCAGCAATTTTACCTATATTTATACCTCTTTGATAAGCCACTAAGATAACTCATGTTTGTTGCTCTTATAACATCAACATGTCCAAACAGCAATCGTGTTAGATCTAACACAGTATGCACCCTCTGACCACAGCTAACAGCACATTTGGGGGCACAGGGGAGGGCTGGGGAGAAGAGTGAGGCCACAGAAATACCTCCCATTATACCTTCCTGGCTTTTGGAGATCAGCGGTTTACAGACCTTTTATCACACTTGTAAACTGAGTTATACAGATACCATACCTTAAAATACTGCATATATTTTGGATCCAGAAATACCCAGCATTAGCTCCATGTCTTTTCACAGGCCACATAACTGGTTCTCACTGGCACTTGTGGATGGGGTGAGGCAGAAGGGACCATTCTCACTCTCTAACTTCAAGCACCCTATTAATAAAATTCAACACACAGGCTCTCTGCCTCCCAAGGCAGCCTCCGTCTGCCTCCTGAGCACACCCGTACATTGTGCAGCTTAACGTTCCTGCACTGCTTCCAGTCTTAACCAGATCAAATGTGCACACAGAAATGCATAGCCACTCCCATTCGTAAGCACACCTAGCGTTGTTTGCCCACAGAAGTACATGCATCTGTGCATGTAGCACATACATCGCTCTCATTGATGCTCACTTCATTAAACTAACTTTTTCCTTTTATCTTCAGTTTTTACATAATTTTCTTGAAGGCTCCTCTTCCATCCCCCAAGTTTTCAAGATTTTCTGGTTTTAATGCTTTTATTTTAAAAAAAGCATAGGAATTTCAAAACACCAAGTATTTCCACATGAAAAGCCCTCACTGTTGACCACCAAGATCTAACACTGAAGCACACAAATCTGACATAAAAGCCACATTACAGATAACACAACATTTCCACCAAGCCCTTAGGACTGTATTACTTGAAAAACTAGAGCCTGCAATGTAACTAAAGACATTGGGGCAGGTGACTTCTTTTATTGTGCATTTTAGACTTAAGATAACTTTTGCTTATGTTTATTTATAATGACATTCATAAGAACAGCATTATGGATGTGTATAAATAAAACACTGACATAGCTGAAACAGCATCCAAGATCAAAGAATAAATCCTGGTATATGGTTTTGAACACACAATTGATTTAAAGCTCCACAGCTCTGCAGTCACACCATGTTCTGAGGCATGTATTAAGTGTGCAGCTCTACAAACACAATTTATCATTGCCTTAAAGTGCAATTATAAAGTCTTAATTACACTCCTGTCCAAAAATCTTATTATTGCTCTGTGAAATGTATGTGTACTGCAAATGAAGAAAATTGAGAAAGGCTTTTATTTGGTTTTACAGTTAATGTAGCTTTCTTCTGGATAGTTAAATGGACTGTATTTAGTTTGTTTTGCTGTTTGTGCATTTTTCCTCTTAGCAACAAGGAGAAAAACAGTCTTTTTTAACTATAGGAAACCATAACTGTAAAATGAAAAATTGGCATAGAAAATAGAATATTTGAAACTACATATAACAAATCATTTACACTGTTTAAGCTACAAATTGAAAGTATTCCTTTAGATCTGAAGGAACGTAGCTTTGTTTAAATACAAACAAACATTTAGAATTGCATTTTATACAGAAACTTTCTTCCCAAAGAGCTTTACATGTGGAACCACTTCAAATCCTAGGAAACTCCCGAGGACTTTTGTTCATAGGAATATTCAACTCAGTGAGATTATTCATTTATTTAAAATTAGTCACTAGTTTACATATTTGCAGAAGTGAGTCTGCATGAAAGATTTTTTTATATACCGCTGAACTACAGACACCTCTAAAGCAAGAGAAATTTGTTCAGCAGCTCTATACCACAGAAGGCACCAAGAAATAAAGCCATCACATTTGAATAAGGGTTCAAGGAAGAGACAGAAAGGCAGACAGTAACAGACTAAGTTAAAACTTGACCAGGACTGGACTTTACATCACTTCTCTACACAAAAAGCATACCACAAGGTATTTAGCAATATGTTCACAAGTCAAAACCTTGCCTCTGCACCTCATGAAAAAAAATCTTGCCTCTGCCAGAGATGGTTTATCCTAATCCACCAAACCCCAGAGGAGAGTGCCACTGCTTTGAGCACCATTAGCATCACCTGCAAGAGATGAAACATTGCACAGCAAAGCTCAAAGAGAGCTGGAAGTGAACATACTCCAAAATTTCAGCCTGGAGGCTGTAGAATTTCTACTGAGTAATTGGAGGGGACAAATTTTATTAAAGTATTAGCATACAGCTGACAAAACCCCCCAGAATCTGTTATCATCCTGTAAATCTTAGGCTGAGAATGACTGCCATGGCCTGTTAGGCATGTCCCACACAGCCTTAAGGTCTTCCAAATACCTCACTGCAGACTGGTGTGATGAGCAGCCCTGCTCTCTGCTTTTCACAGAAATATTCCAAACACAAATATTTGTTGTCAGTAAAACACTAAGAAAAACACACTCAACTTCACACCTTTCAGCATGGTTTGGAAATTAATGACCCATGAGTTGGCAGCAAACCTTCTTCCTTGGGTTTGGAATAACTCTAGTAAACTATGGTAGCAAAGTGCAAAACAGGGTTTAAACAAGAGCCTTCCCAGAGTGTTGAGGTCTTCAGCAAATTCCTTTTTCTTAATCTCCATTACTGTATAACTAGCTGCTGTTTGTGAGTTTTCTGTGTGAGGAAGATGCTAGCTCTTATCAGGTGGGGGAAATCAAGGGTCAGAACAAGAGCTGGGCCCTGCTTAAGCCTCCCTCAGGTTTTCTTTCCTCCATCATCATGCTAATCTCAGCTTGAATATTGCCCACAGGTAAAAGCCAAGCCTCCCTGCAGTTAGGAGAACAAAAAGGCAAAAGAGATTATGATCTTAAAACAGATGGGGGAAGCAGGTGTTATTTGTTGCAATGCTTTTGAGGGTCAGCACAACTCTAGCAGGACTAGTCATATGCTAAGTGATTTAGCTGACAGCAGGAATTGTGTCATCCCTCCCCCTTTTTCTGTACAAAACCAGGTATAGTGGGCAGGGCCAAACTTCAGCAGGCTCTTTGAACATCACAGTATCACCAGTACTTGTGTTGCTCTAAGTACCTACATTGATCAAAACCTAAGGCTGCAAGCTAGTTCTGCATACTTAGCATTAAACTGCACAAGGCAAGTCTTCCAGCATTTAAAGGTATATCTGCAGAAGTTACCTGTAGAGCCAGAAAGGCTGTGACAAGCAGGTGCATCTGTACTGTCCCAGGCTTGGTAATCAAATGTGTTTAACTATTTGTGCACTGTGTAACACACTGGCTGTGTCCAAGTATTTATTATTCACACTGACAACTGCTTGCTCTGGGCTGACCCAGAGACTCTGGGAGCTTAGCGCTAAGTTCAAGCTAATTTCTAAACTGAAGCTAATAACCCTGCAGCTTTTGATCCACTCAGCAAGTTAAAACTGCGTCTGATAATACTGCAGATTTTCCCCAGCACTCCCTGCAAACCCACAGCACACCCTCCAAATTGTGGCTCACCACATTGCTTTCCCACCAGAGCTGCCACAGAAATGGCCTGGTGGCACACAAAGATGCAAACACTGCTCCTGGGTA
The DNA here is from genome assembly GCF_030463565.1 of Pelecanus crispus. NCBI lineage: Eukaryota > Metazoa > Chordata > Aves > Pelecaniformes > Pelecanidae > Pelecanus > Pelecanus crispus. Next base: position 41,493,847 of record NC_134647.1, on the reverse strand, counting down.
GTGTCTTATCAAAAAAACACCTTTAGGTAGGGATTGTTGAACAGTAACTTCCTCCCACAGCATATGCCAGCTTTAAGCAGTTCTGCAGATTGAACTATACTAGCAGTCTTGGTGGAAAGACATTACTGTAGAAATGTGTTTCTTTTTAGCAAGCTCAATGTCTCTTGTCCAATTTCAAAGTGGAATTAGTTGCTTTCATTCTGGATTTTCATTTTAACTCAAGCCCACAATTAAACTGTACATAGATTTGAGCTGTACATGCTTATTGGAAGTGGCAGGTTCTGAATGACTGGCATGCCTCCAAGCTTGTGAAATAATTACACTCACTGCAGTCCTGCTACATCCAGGGGAGCTTGAAACCAAGTCTCACCAGTTCTGATGACCTAAAGTACACTCACCACTGTTTCAGCAAGACCAAAACAGTCAGTGGTACCTGTGAAGATCAAGAGAACATCAGTAGAGAGGATCAGATGATCCAGAATACTGGAGTTTACATTTCCTGAAGGGGTTTTGAACAACAACCTGACTGCACCTTTTGTTTATTCAAAATAAAGACTAGATCCTTGTTAATGTACTGCTGCCCATGGTACACTCCCACAGAGCAGCTGGGTATAGTCCATTTGGAAACCAGGTCTACCTCATCCCCTCTAATGCATCCTGAAAATGGATCCCATCAAGGAAGAATTCAAGACAGGAAGGCAAAGAGGTGGCTGACAGAAAAGGGTCTGTAGGCTTCCACCACAGCCACCACCTCTTTGTTGCCAGTTTTGGGACCTACAGAATAAGAGAGATGTGATAGAAATCCTGAATGCCCTATGAAAGCATCATCACTTGATATAATGGAAAATGACACAAGACAGCCTCATGGGTGCTGGGGCTTCTACCATTCCAAGTTTTGCCTGCAGTAGGACTGTATGTACAAACCTTTGTGTCAACAGGACTATAGCTAAATTAGTCCTTAAACTAGTTAAATAGTCTGAGGTCTTTACATAGTAAAGCCAAAAGCAGTTTAAGGAAAAGTTCTGAGCAGAAAGTATTATGCTTGGACAGACTGACAGAGCACCAATATAACTATACTGGTGACAATTAAACCTCTTCATTACAAAAATGTAAGTTGTAAGTACATGCAGGAGCACCCTTTTTAGCATGAAACAAAACTTTAAAAATAAACTATTTACATATATATACTGGATATCTGAAAGAAATCTGGCAGAATGAATCAGAGGTGGTTTGAAAAATGCTTCCAGGACTTGCCATTAACAAGGCTGACAGCATTTTGGTTTCTTAAATGACTGTACAGAGAGCTTTGAAGAAATAAAGAACAGTATAAAAACACTTCACAGAGCAAAGTAAACACTCCACCCTAATAGGAAGTCTCTCCCCTCTTCAGATCAGACATTTTGTTATGTTTTCAAGCCTGAATTTCAAATCCAGCCTCAGAAGAAGTCCCAGTCTGACAGCTATTGGACAAAACCCCAGTACCATGCAGTGAGGCACCTTATTCCAGGCAGTGTCCTAAAAAAAAAAAAAAAAAAAAAAGAAATCAGTACTCTGGGTTTATGTTGAATTTCCTGTGCAACATATCTTGGCGTAAGGTACACAGGAAAAATCAGACTCAAATCAGTTGCTGATTAAACAGCAACTTAAAAACCATTAAGAACTCCAAACTGAAAACAAAGCTTCAAAAGTCAGCAGCAGACCTCAAGTGATTTTTAATCCTTTGGGTTTTGTGACAAGCTCAAGCCAATACCATACATTTGGAAGAAGGGGCGGGCAACTCAGGAGGAGTACAGGGATCTTGTTAGGTCCTGCAGGGAGGAAATTAGAAAGGTAAAAGCCCAGCTAGAACTCAATCTGGCCAATGCTGTAAAAGATAATAAAAAATGCTTTTACAAGTACATTAGCAATAAAAGGAGAGCCAAGGAGGATCTCCATTCTTTGCTGGATGGGGGGGGGGGGGGGAACATTGTCACCGAGGACAAGGAAAAGGCTGAGGTACTTAATGCCTTCTTTGCCTCTGTGTTTAACAGCCAGACCGGTCATCCCCAGGGTACTCAGGCCCCTGAGCTAGAGGATAGGGACGGGGACCAGAATGGAGCCCTCATAGTCCAGGAAGAAGCAGTTAATGACCTGCTATGCCACCTGGACGCTCACAAGTCTATGAGGCCGGATGGGATCCACCCAAGAGTACTGAGGGAGCTGGCAGAAGAGCTTGCCAAGCCACTCTCCATCATCTATCAGCAGTCCTGGTTAACAGGGGAGGTCCCTGATGACTGGAGGCTTGCCAACGTGACGCCCATCTACAAGAAGGGCTGGAAGGAGGACCCGGGGAACTACAGGCCTGTCAGCCTGACCTCGGTGCCGGGGAAGATTATGGAGAGGTTCATCTTGAGTGAACTCAACAGGCAAGTGCAGGTCAACCAGGGGATCAGGCCCAGCCAGCATGGGTTCATGAAAAGCAGGTCCTGCTTGACCAACCTGATCTCCTTTTATGACCTGGTGACCCGCCTGGTAGATGATGGAAAGGCTGTGGATGTCATCTACCTCGACTTTAGCAAAGCTTTTGACACCGTCTCCCACAATATTCTCCTTGGGAAGCTGGCAGCTCATGGCTTGGATGGGCGTACTCTTCGCTGGGTAAAAAACTGGTTGGGTGGCCAAGCCCAGAGAGTAGTGGTAAATGGAGTTAAGTCCAGTTGGTGGCCGGTCATGAGGGGTGTTCCCCAGGGCTCTGTTTTGGGGCCAGCCTTGTTTAATATCTTTATCAATTATCTGGATAAGGGGATTGAGTGCACCCTCAGTAAGTTTGCAGACGACACCAAGTTGGGTGGGAGTGTCAATCTGCTGGAGGGTAGGATGGCCCTGCAGAGGGACCTGGACAGGCTGGACCGATGGGCTGAGGCCAACTGTATGAGGTTCAACAAGGCCAAGTGCTGGGTCCTGGACTTCGGGCACAACAACCCGACGCAACACTACAGGCTTGGGGAAGAGTGGCTGGAAAGCTGCCTGGCCGAAAAGCACCTGGGGGTGTTGGTTGACAGCCGGCTGAACATGAGCCAGCAGTGTGCCCAGCTGTCCAAGAAGGCCAACAGCATCTTGGCTTGTCTCAGGAATAGTGTGGCCAGCAGGAGCAGGGAGGTGATTGTCCCACTGTACTCGGCGCTGGTGAGGCTGCACCTGGAATACTGTGTCCAGTTTTGGGCCCCTCAGTACAAGAAAGATATTGAGGTGCTGGAGCGTGTTCAGAGAAGGGCAACAAGGCTGGTGAAGGGTCTGGAGCACAGGCCTTATGAGGAGCGGCTGAGGAAACTGGGGTTTTTACTCTGGAGAAGAAGAGGCTGAGGGGAGACCTTATCGCTCTCTACAACTACCTGAAAGGAGGTTGTAGTGAGGTGGGTGTTGGTCTCTTCTCCCAGGTAGTTAATGATAGGATAAGAGGAAATGGGCTCAAGCTGTGCTAGGGGAGGTTTAGGCTGGAAATTAGGAAAAATTTCTTCACGGAAAGGGTTGCCAAGCATTGGAACAGGCTGCCCAGAGAGGTGGTGGAGTCACCATCCCTGGAGGTGTTCAAAAAATGGGTAGATGTGGCACTTTGGGACATGGTTTAGTCTAGTCTACCCTTGATTGGTTTAGTGTGGACTTGGTAGTGTAGGTTAATGGTTGGACTGGATGATCTTAAAGGTCTTTTCCAACCTAAACGATTCTATGATTCTATGATCAGCTGCTTTTAGTGTCTGATGCAAAACACATCAATTCTCATCAAGAGTCCCATCAGCTTACTCCAGCCCCTTTGGATTACTCCATTTTATATTAGAAGAAATTTATGCTTGATGTGACATATTTCTCTTCTCTGAGCTCCTGTTGAAATGCCACTGAAGCTTTTTGCATTCATCTTATTGAACATTTTCCAGTTCTCTTTAACCCCTTTTGCATGTTTCTGCCTAGTGTTGTAGCTGTCATTTACTTCCACCATCAAGCTTGCACTGGGTCTCATGACATGTTTGAACCCAGAATTAACTGCACTAAAGTGAGAGGTGAGGACCCATTTACAAGTACAATAGCAATAGATTTTTTTTGCTCCCCTCAGAAGTAGTCAAGAGAAATCACTTTAGGATGAATACTACGGTGACAAGGAATAACACACACTTGTAACAGTCATCTGATAGCTTCTTCACCTCAAATATTAGCCATGTTTAGAGCAGAACATGAGCCAAACCATTTGGAGGTTCAAAAGCACTGAATTTGAACATTTTTTCCATTTGCCCATTTGGAATAGGTAAGATTACTTTTGGCTTGTAGTGTGAGAAAGTTCCTTCCCAAAGCTTTTCCAAAAAAGAATAGGAGCAAAAGTACCTTCACTCAAAAATATCTGTTTCCAGAATATTACAGGAATAGTTCGTAAAGGCCATGAAAAACTGGATGAGCATTAGCTCTGCTACAAGCAGGATCAAACTGTGGGTTTTCTGAAATGAATCCAGATGGGCTCAATTATTAGCACAACTGGGTTTTGCCCAATGAGGAATTAATTCATGAAAGTCACATTCTTGGAGGTATACATTTAAAACAGCGTTTGCCATTGTTCTCCACTTTCAATAACCAGCTCCACACATGCTTGAAAATAGACTCCTGAAAGTTTCAGAAACTTCAAAGAAAGTAGGAAGAGGTGACATTCTACTATGTTAGCTAGTAGACAAGTATGAGTTGCCTGAATGTTAGCATAAAAAACACCATTACACCACTTAGAAATAATATTTATCTACTGAAGTTGTGTCTGCTGCAATAAAGTCATCAATTCTGAGCAGTTTAAAAAAGGCAGTAAGTTATACAGTGGAAATGCTTAAACACACAACTTTATCTGCAAGGAATTTGCATGACAATTTTTCTCTTTTATCAAGAGCTGGCAGACAAGGAATTAACATGGTTTTATAATCCTGGCATAGAGTGGATTGTGGCTGATGTGACCATTTAAGGCTTGATCCAAACACTTACAAACTTTTGCCATTCACTGACTCCATTCAGTACACTCAGACATTTACATCTAGTCTTGCAAGAGTGGTCCCATCAGCCCTGGTCCCAGTAGGACTGGTTTGTTTTTGTGACCTAAACTCTAGCCAGACCCAGCCAAGTGCCAATACTTTGGGTGTGGGGAAACGTTTTATTGCAGGACTGGCATCACTACCTACTCCACCCTCTTCACAGTGCTCAGAGTACAGGGCATAGCCAGGGCCAAATGAGGCAGAAAATGCTGTTTCTAGGCAAGTATCACTAGGAGTATTGGAGGGCACCCAGATCTTATTTTCATAGCCCAAAACCATCACAGATCTTTATGGCAGACAGAAATGACACTGACTTGTAAAGCAAGATTTCTGAGATCTGTTCCTGGTCTGACACCTACCTTGTGATCTAGGACAAATTATCATTTCTCCCCGCCCCCCCAAATTATCAACCTACCTCAAAAGTTTTTTTTTACCTGTTTCAAGACAGAAGCTTTGGAGAACCAAGGACAGGGAAGGAAGGGTACAGATCCTGGTTTATTCATATGACCCAGAGGTACAAGATTCCTCCCACATTGTGACTGACAAAACATCAGTAAGATGTATTATTGTTGCTTTCCAGTTATGTCTGAAAAGCCCAACATCAGCAAGAGAGCAATACTCATCTCCTGCTTTAGGTGATGAGCTTCCCAGGTAACAAATACTCTCAACATGTGCCATTCCCTGTGCATCACAGAGCTCTGATATTAACTTGGCTTTCTGGGGACTACAGCAAAGAGCAAGAACAGTCCCAGAACTCCTCTAATTTGTGCTAGCAACCAAACTACCTCATCTACTCTTGCCTCTTCTGTGATAAGTCTGACATAAGGACATCGTAACCCAGAGGGCAGAGACCCTTTTATTCAACAAATACAGAAAATCTCTTTTGCCTTTACTTTTTCAATCTGTTCACATTTTTCTGTCACTGCTATTAAGCAACTGTTTCTTGTCTGGGGGTAGTTGAAAGATTCAGTCTGCTGCAAAGGCATCCTGCCTAAATAGGCTTTATTCCATCAAAGCACATAGTCATTATCTGGAAAACAGCAAAGGCCCTTGCTCCCCTAACTTTCAAACCCTAGAGCTGACCCCTTGGAGAAAGCTGTCCAAAGGGGAAGAAGTCTTCCCACCTGAGACAAGCAGAGACCAGGGCAGACAGCTGGCCAAGGAGACAGATACATACTGCAGAATATTTTAAGTACAGGAATTCTCCTTAGTACTGACTCACGATACTTAGAGGGCAGCAGGAGACTGGTTTGCAATGCCAAGCTCCCATCTCTCCTTCCATGATTTGGTGATGAGTCATCAGTCTGATTTTTAGTCAACACAGCTGAAGTGTTTCTTCTTTGCTGCCCCCCATGATGCTCTGAAACAGAGTCAGAGTCAGCTGCTCTGGGATGAAGCAACAGCCAGCACCTTTGTCCTACAGCTAGAGAAGGAAGTCACACATCATCTTCAGTCAGTGGCATTCCTAACAGGCAGGTTTGGCTGTGCCTCAGGGAGGACTGCTTTGATAGCACAGCTCCTGGAGCAACAGGTTATGGACACAAGTGTAGATGGGGAGAGGGCCACAGGGAGCAGTGCTCAGCGATCCTTGATGGCAACAGAGGTTTCCACCCTGGAGGTTTCTCACTTCAGGTGTCTGCCCTTTTTGTTCACTTTTGTGGCCTCCCTCAGAGCTTCCATAGGCAGACTTGGCTAAAAAAGGTCATGCTCATGGGACTTCCTACCTTCATAACCTCATGCCAGCACTATCTTAAATTGTTTCTTTCTATAGATGTTTTCTTCACAGTCTCCATTCAACACATAAATACACCCCCAGCTTCAGCCACAGAAGAGCTCAATTGAAAGGCTAACTCATGTCCATAGCATTGACACTCAGTATTTTGAGGAGTGCTTGAGCTAGTCTCCACACTGCCTTCCCTAGCACAGTGGGTCCCCAGCCCACTCCCGGGGTAAGTAAACTACTCTCTCTGTACTTCACTTTCCCACTGTCAATTTCACAGCCACTTAATTCTCCATTGCAGTTTGGAAAGGTAGCCTGAAGACAGCTAAATAAATGAGAATAAGATATAAAGATTCAAATCAGTACATCACCTTTTGAGGTACGAACCTGAAGATCTCCAAAGGGAACAGACTACTGTTCCTCTTCCACCACCACCTTCTGATGAGGTTCTGTGAACTTCTCTCAGCATCATGGTATGCAGTCAGCAATTACACAGGAATTAATTCATGAAAGTCACATTCTTGGAGGTATACATTTAAAACAGCGTTTGCCATTTCCCCCACACTGCCATTCAAAGTTTCCTCCCATATGTTGGACATACTTAGAACTCCCAATTAGAGACATAGGAACTGACATTTCAGTTTTACTGAAAACCTCCAAGTCAGTTTTCATCCCAAATTAGAGAAGTTTCATGTTTCAACAATTAAGTTACCATCTCAGGAAAATGTCTGTTGGAGTCAGAAAAATCATTCTATTTCAATAAAATTGAGAAGACTTGTCCAAACAATGGTGTTTTGAAGTTTGATAATACTATAACAACATATTTTCAGTGAAAGCATTATTCTGAAAGGAAATCCTTCATCTTCATTTGCTTATATGACAGAGCTACACCAATGCCAGCATTTTACCATAAATGTTTTGAATTTGTTAAAACAAATTTTCTTTGTGTGGAAACTTTCTGTGAGAAGGCTTCCTACCACATCTGCTCTCAAGAGCCTGCCTGCCTCCCTAGCTGTCATCACAAGCTTCTGTTGAGCAATGCACCCTGTGTAGAGGAGTCAGTAGATTACAGACATGACTACTAGTGATCAGCATCTTTGTACTGCTAAGAGAGCATTGTTTACATGTCAACAAATGTTCAGCAATACAGGCTTTATATTCCTTAAAACTGACCCCAGGTTCTCTTCTCTGCCTACTGCTTCAGCCCCATTTTTGCATGGTTTCCCCACCTCATCATGGTTTTGGATTGATAAATGATGGAAAAAACCCTTAAGACTAATCTATAAAGCTTCCAATCTCAATTTCTACTAGCCATACTTCAGGGTGGTAATTATCTGGGCAACACCTCCATTGAAGCCACCAATTTGCTGCCCTGGGGGTTTCAGCCAGGTGAGGAGTACTCTCTCTGTGTATCCATGAATCATATTTCTACCTAGCCTTTTGAGAGAGCTACTTAACACTTATTAAATGGTTGACTTTTTGTAACTTAGTACTAGAACCAGCAAAAGATTCACCCATATAAGCAGTTCCCACTTAGTAAACCATTGGCACTATGCACATGAATAATAACAGCTCCTGTAACCAATGCTCTTCCATGTGGAGCCAGGGAATTGGTGGTAAAATGCGTTTGCATGAGAGCAGGCACAAAACCCACACCCTGGGACAAGTCCTTAAAATAACTATGTTCAAAGAAGTTATGGTAGATACCACTGTTCTACTCTCCTGTATTTATAGAGAATGAAATGCTTCCAAGAGGTAGATTTCAGACACATGCACCAAAGAAATTAATTGCACTGGTAACTTTCCAGTAAGTGGAATTTGTTATATTTGTTCAAAAGTAGCAATCCAGTGGATAAAATGTAGCCTTGATATTTTACTTGCATAATCAGCAAATGAGCCAGAAAGAATGTCAAAGCAAAAAACCAAAGGGCTGGCCAGGGAAAAAAAAAAAAAAAAAGAAATACTCAGATTTAGTGACAGTAACATTAAGACTGGGATAATCCAAAAAGTGGAAGGAAAATGAGGAATATTGGGCCAAAGTCTCCAGTCTTTCATGCCTGTGCTGTTGATGTGGTGCAAGGATGATGGATTTCAGCCACTGTTTGGAAAATGAGATCTCCACTGTATGGGTGTAAAGCCAGAGGCAGCAGTAGGGAGAGGGGATAATATGGTGGATCACAATGGCCCAAACTCCTATTTACCTAGTAGTAGGAAGATTTTACTGTTTGCCATCACTGCAGAAATAGTGCAAGCTCTAATTCTGTTTTTCTAACCAATTACTGTCTGCATTCAAGATACACTAAACTGACTCTCAACACAGACTGGGCTCTCAGCTAGCTAAAAAAGGGATAGTACTTAGTTATATCAAGCTTGTAACCTCCCAAAGCTGTGAGCTGAATGCTGCTTTAGATAACATAAAGCTGATAACCCACCACCACCATCCTAGCAGCAGGTCAAAGGATTCATTTTACCACAGAGGAGAACTGCAGGGTGAAGCCCAAAGGCATTGATGGTTATAGCTGACTGAAGTGCAAGAATTTGGATTTGCATGTGCTGTAATAAAAGTACCAATATGATATTTCAGTTTAAACAGATGAAACTCAGCATGACAATGGTTCACATTTCACTTCTTGAGCCCTCAACAGCCAGCCTTGAAGAAGTTGGGAGCAAGGCAGGGTGAGGCTAGAAGTCTCCAGAAGGGATCCTACACCTTTGTAGTAGACAGGAGGTATCAGACTTGGTGTTTTAAGTTGGACTATAGCACTTCCCCAAAATCTATTAATTCTGGGGTGAACTTCCCATCAGCTTATATGACCACAATCATAGGCAAACATAGCACCAGAAAACAGTCATTAACTTGGACAAGACTTTGCACCACAGCTCCTTGTTCAGATACTCCAGATAGAGATTATCCATTTCATCCCACACTCAAAATATGCGTTGTAGGCTGACAACATATCTTAGAAGAGCAATGCTGCTCTTTCACTGGGAGAAGTGGGATGGACAAGGGGTGGGAGCACCAGGTGCATTGGGAAAGGATACATTGCCTTTGCACTCTTCTCTCACACTTACAGGAGAATGGCTGTTTCTGACAATTGGCCAACCACTATTTGTTTCAAAGGCATCAGCAAAAGGCTAAGGAAAAGGCTTGCCTCAAATAAACATCTGTTTCTAACAAAAGCTGAAAGAAGTTGGCTGACAGAAATCCAAGCGCCCTCAAGACCAAAGTAGTACCTGGCTTTTAGAAACTGGCACACAGAAGAAAATACATTTTGTAAGGAACACTGAGCACCAGAAAACCTTCCTGCTTTCCTTGGTTGTAAAGCTATCCAAACAAAGAGAGGAACTTTTTAAGGGCTTTGGGGGAATTAGTAGTACCAGCATTATTCACATTTTTAAGAGATTATTCACAAGTATTGTCTCCCCAGATCATTATCTATTTAAGTTTAACATATACTCTTCCCAAACCAGATCATTGTTAACAACAGGAATAAGAAGTCATAGTGTTTTACATTAATACTTTACTCTGCCTCTTCCCCAGGGACTAGGAGTGTAAGAAATGGGTGGGTCTGTGCAGGGAAGACAGCAGCTATGAAAGGATTCCTCTAACCCTTAACTGCTTGCAGCTGCTATCTGTGCCATACTCCATAAACAAGCCAGGCTTTGCCTCAGGCTGTATTTCTGTGCTTTGCTCAGCAAAGAGGGAAATATTACTCTGTCTAGACCTCCTTACAAAAGCACTTTCAACATTTTCTGCAGAAATATTAACACTTCCTCAAATAAGAAAACAAGACTTTTACCATTTTCATGAGAACAAAGAAGTGGTCTTAAAATGAAAAAACCACTAGAATTGGGATAATTGACAAAATACCATAACTCCTATTTACACCCTACACATTTTCTTCATAAAATAAATTTGTTTCCTTACCATAAAGTCCACAAAACTGAAGCAGAAGTTATTTTTTAGGACAAAAAGTAGATTTTATTTTTCTTCTGCTTGCTAATAGGAAGTTTTCAAACGCTGCCTGAAGTGTGCAGGGAAAAACTACTCCTTACCTTGGCCAGGGAAAAAGCAAGAAAAAAATCCCAGTATTTGTGATGCTATTTCTCAACAACATCATTGACGATGTCTCAGGTGAATCAGTATCTCTTCATCATGGTCAATCATTCACTGTCCATTTGCTCATTTCCCACACACATGAAGAGATGCTGTCTTTAAGCTTCTGTACTCAAATGGCCTCAATTTCTCCACACGACAACATGGAGAGCTATTTCAGAATACCTACATTTCAACCGCTGCTACATCTTCTTTTTCACTCTTTTGCACATCAGCACCAAGTTGCTGTAAGACTCAGTGAACCAGACTGAAAAAAACCCACAAAGAATATGCACAACTTGGTAAATTAAAGGCATTACCTGTTGTACACATTGAGGCTGTTCACTCAGTCAGAGCTGCAGCAGACCACTTGCTGGCATCAAACGTTAAGACCATGCACAGGAAAGCACAATGCTGAAAGAGAGCACACAGAAAACCTGTGTTGTCATCTTCATTCCTGGTCTTTCACGGGGTTTTCTAGCTAGTCGCACACTTCAGAGCTACTCAAAGCAAGCAAGGACAAGAAGAGTACAAAGGTTTACTCCAGTCACCATTGGTTAGTAGGAGCAGAAAGCACAAGCACCACTGAAAGCAGCAAGATGTTGACTATTCCTCATTTTAAACATCCCTCTGTGCAAAAGTGAAGTTTAAAGAGACAACTATCCATAAGACTTTCTAGCTTTTAAGGGTAGCGGGGTATAATTAGAATGGAGCAAAGCCATCAGCATCTAGAAACCAACCTTCACACACAGACACAGCACCCTTCTAACAGCAGATTTCTTCTTCAGAAAAGGACAGTCCTATATAACAGATTTCCCCACTTTTGAGGTTGGAGGAAGCTTCATACAAAGTTGGGTCAGGCAACAGAAAACCAAGCAGAAAGGACAACATAGCATAACCCAGTAATACCTCTTCCAAGCAGCAGAGAGCTTTGCACCTCCAGAGATACCTAGTAGAGACTCTCCCTTACAAAGCACCACACAAAGAGCTTCTGCTCCATTTAAAGGGGTACAAGCAGCAATCACATGGTTCCATGGCATACATGGAACCCCCTTGCAGTCCTCTCCCTCCCCTCCTGTAATCCCAGTAATGATCTTGCTCTGCTAACAAGCATCAGCTTTCTGCTGCAGCTGGTGACAAATGCTGGGCTCCTGGCTGATGGGAACTGAGGTTATTTTTTTCCCCTTCCTTTTCAAACAACTAAAAAGATCCTGTAAATTCAAAGCTTTATTTGGTTCAAATTTTGCTCAGTACATGCTAAAATCATGTATTCCAGAGGAAAGGAGTCAGTTCCTCTTGCACTGCCCTCCCTTTGGTTGTGTTCCCCCTGCCACGCACAGAACCCTGCCTCACTGCCGCACAGGGGTTTGTCCACCTAAATCATATAATGTGGGCTTGAGAAAAATCAACATTTTCCATCAAAATTCTGCTTTGACTGGAAATTTCCAGCCAGTTTTCCTTTACCCTGAATATATTCGAGGCAAACAATCATAACAGGAAGGGGCTATTAGTTTCAAATCACACCCCTCATCCAATTCAACAATTATTTTTACCAAGCCATCCTATTTATTTTTAATCCAATTTATTTATTTCTTTCTAATCCAACCCTTCAGAAATGCCAGTGGGTTTTTTATTTCTATTACAACCCATTTTTAATCTGATTTTAATTAGTACTCAGTTACAGGAAGGGTGTGGCCAAATTAAATTGTAATTTGTGAACTGACATCCCTCATTTACAAAAGAAAACAGCTACACAGCTAACTTTTTCACTATCCCCCCACTAAGAAAAGCTGTAAAAGAGACATCCACCAGCAAAATGTATGACAAACAGCTTTATTTGTTCTCCTGCATACTTCCACGCTTTTAAGCATCATGTCCTGCTCCAAGGGAAGTGAATGGCAAAACTCGCCCTGGTTCAGTGAGCAGAGGGTGATTATGCGGCTGGAAACAAACGGTGGACGATATTTCCAGGTTACTGGTCCAGGAGCATCCCACATCGTCTGCTACACAGATGTGTTCAGATGTGGGGTGGCAGCCTTCTGCTCAAGGGCAGTCACATCTTACACAAAGACAACTCCCAGGCAGGGCAGGGTATAGCAGCAGACTCATCTGGTGCAAGGCAAAATGACTACTTCATAGAATCATAGAATCATTTAGGTTGGAAAAGACCTTTAAGATCATAAGAGTCCAACTGTAAACCTAACACTGCCAAGTCCACCACTTCAGGATCAATTAAATTATGCTGATTTACAGAAGCTGATGCTTTCTGTCTAATGAAGTTGCACAGACAAGTTTTCTCAGTCAGCATTTTTCCTCACAGTCACCAAGAGCTTGCATGTGTCCTCTCCACCCTGTCCCCTCTGATTTTCATTGGAGGGTATATTATTTTAGTAACACCCCCCACAACCCCATGGAAGAGAGTTTGAAGTTTATCTTGGAAATAGGCTTCTGCTCTCAGTTATAATTAAAACATCAGAGGCCCTGGTGAGACAAAGAGACACTCTGGAAACCAATTTATCACATTTCTCACAGACCTCACCAGTGAAACAGAGAATTGAATCATAGAATCATAGACTAGTTTAAGTTGGAAAAGACCTTTAAGATCATCAAGTCCACCTGTTAACCTAGCACTGCCAAGTCCACCACTAAACCATGTCCCTAAGCACCACATCTACATGTCTTTTAAATACGTCCAGGGATGGGGACTCAACCACTCCCCTGGGCAGCCTGTTCCAGTGCTTGACTACCCTTTCTGTGAAGAAATTTTTCCTAATATCCAATCTAAACCTCCCCTGGCACAACTTGAGGCCATTTCCTCTTGTTCTATCACTTGTTACTTGGGAGAAGAGACCGACCCCACCTTGCTACAACCTCCTTTCAGGTAGTTGTAGAGAGTGATAAGTGTCCAGTTTTGGGCCCCTCACTACAGAAAGACATTGAGTTGCTGTATTGAGTCTAAAGAAGGACAACAAAGCTGGTGAAGGGTCTGGAGCCCAAGTCCTGTGAGGAGTGGCTGAGGGAACTGGGGTTGTTTGGCCTGGAGAAAAGGAGGCTGAAGCTCCTGGGAACACCACTTGTGACCCGCTGCCAACTGGATTTAGCTCCATTCACCACAACTCTTCGAGCCCAGTCATCCAGCCAGATTTTTACCCAGCCAATAGTATGAATCCCCATCTCTTCTTCAGCAGGAATAACAGACTCAGCTATTTGTTTTTCAGGACTCTGGCATAAGGAAGCGGGAAGGAGGACCATGATCTTTTTTTGGCACCTCCAGCAGTCTTCTGCCCTCAGCAACTTTTCTTGCACCCACACCTAGATCTGGAGGAACTCGTTGGCCTCAATTTCCCTCAAGCTGTCCAAGTCTTCTAGTTACAGGGCATTAGGTGCCTGCAAGTCAGATTGCATGCATCAGCTCAATTCTTCAGCCTTATTTCTGCCTGTCTTTCAACAGACTGACACACAGCAGAAAAAAAAAAAAGGATTCTCAGTACTGGACTGCTTTGTCAGTAGTAGTTGACTTACCCTTTGATGATTGGATAGCCTGCAAGCATCTTCAAAGGGAGTTCCACAATGAGCCAGCAATGTCACATGTCATAGCATCAGACTCACAGGCCAATATGGGTTAGAAGGGAGGCTGGAGGTCATCTGGTGCAACCTCCTCTTCAGAACAGGGAGAGCTTTGATCAGGCTGTTCAAGGCCTCATCTTGGCAAATTTTTAATATCTCTAAAGCCACTGGAGCTATTTCAGGAAGCGCAGAGACCTCAGAGTTAATCCAGGGAGGAAGCAGAATAAGTCAGTTGATGGGAAGGTATAGGGAAATGAAGTTAATATACGGAAGTGTATTTTTTTCTATCAATCCTACTAAGCATAATGGCTATGAAATTGTTTCCTGAGAATTCATAAATTCATGGAGGTCCTGCAGCACATCACCTCTGGGCCTCCATACCGTTATAATCTGAGATCCTCCAAAGACCTCTGCTGTGCCGTCAACACCTTTAATTTTAGCATTAATCTCAATTTATCTGGCATTTTTCTTAACAGCTCAGCTTCTAAAGACAGAGAGCTGTAGAACAATGTCTACTTTCATGGTAAAAAAAATCTGCTAGATTGTAGAGGAAAGCAGAACAGAGAACCTTACAAATTCAAAGGCCACAAGTCAAAAGCAACCCCAATTAATTTTACTAGTTCAACATGCAGTGAAAGCTGGTTTGCTACCAAGCCATGTCGGATGCGTGGATTCTCAATCATTTCCCCATTAGTTGGAGCTTTTATAACATCTCTCCTGGGCACAGTCAGACCTACTCACGCTTGAACTCACACTTCAATCTTTCCTTTCAGTCACAAGATCCCTCTCTCCCTTACTCAACAATTTATTGCTGACACTTAGAGAAACAAAACTATCTTTGACGTTTCTAGTCTTCTGGTGAAGTTGGTTGACATTAGTCAGTGGGTTCAGAAGCTGAGGGGAGCAGAGTATGATTGTATAAGGAAACAAAGCATAGGCAACACAGCTAAAATGATCTCACAATTTGTAAACCAACCTCATCTTTCTCAGGGATATGACTCTCTCTTTAAACACCTGTCCTTGCAAGGTACAAAGACTCAAAGCAAGGCTAAAGCTGAGAGCAGAATTTATCACAAGGAGGCTCAAACATAAAACATGTTATGTTTTAGTATTATGTTATGGGTATATAGACAGATAATATCATGTTTTATCCTAGGAAGTGGGAAGCATGGAAAACAGCTGCTGAGAGCATGACCACTTATTTAATACATTAAGTACACATACTATAAAAGTAGATCACTCCATGTATTACTGAATTAAAAAATAAACATTGCAATGATTTATATACTGTTTTCCTGTGGCTGAAGAGACACTTGTGACTAGCTTTCCAAGGAAGCAGCATTTCACAAGCGGCTATCTAATTCTAGCTGGTGTGTCATGTTTCAAAACAATACTTTTTTGAGAGCATAGGGCTCACTGCCCATTTGTCTCAACAAAATTCCCTATAAATCTTTCCCCCTTTTTTCTCTTTGTCACAAGTTCTGACTTTTGTGTCCGAATGATGTTTCTCTACAATGAATGATAAACCCAGTATTTGCTCTGATCACCTTACTCTTTTTCTAATAAAACCCTACTTGCTTCTATTAATCACCAGCTACCTAATTAAGCACACTGTTTAATGTCCTGTGATTGGAAAGCAAGGTATTATTGCCTGGAGTTTTTTACAGCAGTTTTGCCCACCTTCACCTATGGAAAGTGTTTAGCATTTGTCCTTATCTGGACCCTGCCTTCTGAAATTATTTCTGCCTTGTAAAAGACAAATTCCCAAATCCTTGCTCTCAGAAATTTGTCAGGATCCCAAATCCATGAACAGAACAATCTGCTGCAAGAAATGGGAGTAAATCTCCTCCATTTTCAGAAAAAAATGTTTTATGACAGTATTTCTGAGTGCGCATTGCTTGTGAGCTGTTCAGCAAGCGTTCCATTTAGAAGTCATGTTAATGAAACCACCCAACTTCATAAAGCCAGTTTTTGAGGAATTAAGTAGATCTTTGGTGGTCAAGACCAGCTGAATGTATTCCAGCCTTAGAATAGTGAGTAGGCTGTGTAAACGGCCTCTGAACTGCTAAATTACATGGCATTGTTTTTACTGAATGATTAAAACACTCCAACACCCACAAAGAACTTCCAAAACAGCTGAGCAAATGCTTTCAGAGGGTGTCACACTTTTTCCTTTCCATATTTAAGACATGGTCTTTTCCATGAATATACTTTTGTAAATAAAAATGGTTGGACAGATGTTTGCAGAAAACAAAGAAAAGGGGTCACAAAACCCATCAAAGCAAAATCAGGCCTGTTTTGAGCTGGAGAAATGGCTCACAGTTTCTCTTGAAAGATAAAGACAGATTCATTTATCTTTATCAGCGAGTCACAACCCATGTTCATTGTACACTGTCTTCCAAGCAAAGTAAAGACCAACATAATAATTGTGCAACACTGAGCCATCACCCAGAGAAGCAAGAGTACAGAGAAAAGAACACTAGAACAGAAAGGCCAGAAATCCTTCTAAAAACAAAGCACATCATTAAAGGAGAAAAAAGTTCCATTAAACATACATTCTCTAATATCTGAGAGAGCAATGTTCACTTTTATCTTATGCTAGCACCATGAGGCCTAAAATGATGATCGAGAACTAATGCATGATGTTTTGTAAAACAAACTATAAGACAGTCCTTGCCTTGAAGAATTTACTGCTTCAGTATGGAAGAGAAGAGGCAGAGGAAAAGAAAGTCAAGGCACCGAAGAGTTGTAGCAGAGGGAATGGGAACAGCACATGGATTCCCCTGACACCAGTTAAATGTTCAGTGCAACAACTCCCTAGTCTATTATTTTCCTGAAGGAAGAACAGATCTCTGTCATTTAAGAAATGTTCATAATTTAAAACTATTTTTACTACAAAGTCTGAAGTGCTATTTTGTAATACCATCAGCCCAGTCTCTCACCAGTGATGTCTTCGTATCAATAAGGTCAGTAAGAAAGGTAGCAGTAAAGAAGTAAGGAGAGGCTATCCCAGTGCACAGGAGTGGCCTGCTAAAGCCGCATTCCTGTGGTCACAGGGACTAAGGTCTTCCAAAATGATCAGGTCCACAGATCAGAACAAGTTTGGCAGCTGAGCTATCCTGAGATAGGAATCAGTGCCATGATGTAATGACCTTGGTCGTGCCACAACACAGTTGCAGTTCTCAGCTATCTTTCATCACCATTTACAACCTGACATTAAGGCAGGGCTTTCCATACCTACATGTTATGCATTCATGCAGCACTCAAAACAGGGCTACAGAGGACAATGAGGACTTTTCAGAAAAAATAAATCAAGTTTCAAGTCACTCCAGGACATGATATATGCCTCAACATAGGATACACAAACGGTCCTCTTCCCTATCCCAACCAGAGGATATAAATAATCAGCTGTCGCAGCACTGCATCATGTTGTTGTGATACATGTTGGGCAATAAGACACCTGTGTGAAAGGAACCTTTCAAAGTTATGACGCCAGTTTTCACTGGGGTCAGTCTAGGGGGTGAACAAAGATCACTTCAGAGAAGGCAGGTCCCAGGTGAAAACAGGAAAAATTAATTCACACAGTGCCTGTCATCTCCGTCAACTCCAACTGGTGCCCACCAGAATAGATCTGTGAAAGTGCAGTTGAACATCTTGATGCTAAATACCTGACTTTGAAGAAATAGAAGTGAAGGGAACTTTGGTATTCACATGCCAAGCATGAAAATAACCCCTTTTTGTACCTATACACAGCAACAATGCCCCACTCTAACAACCTGGGCCAACACTGAGCTGTGTCAACATATGACTCAGAAGAGGAGGAGGAGAAGATGGAAAAACAGGCCAAAGAAAGGCAAGACTGCTGGAAGAAAAGCAAACAAAAAACAGCAGTCAAAGCAGCTGTGTTCTGAAGGGAGAGTGCGCAACTCGGAAATCTGTTAAATTAAGGGGAAATTCACCTTTCATGCTTCCTAATACTTATAACAAGCCCATCTCACATTCTCAGAGTGAGCAGAGGAATGAAAGACATACTTTGGGATAATTAAGCAAACACAGGATGATTAAGAAGGTAAAGTTGCTCTCCCTTCAATCCAAACCACCATTACCACTGCCCCAGCTCAGAGCACATTCCATCCTTATTTTTCAAATCAGCCCACTCCTGAAGTGCCAGCTGCTTCCCTAAGCGGGGAATATAGCAGGTTTTGCAAGCGAGTCGGACAAAAGTCCAACCTTGTACAAAATACATCAGGAGCTGATAAACCCCACACAGGTATTTACAACAAAATGTTTCAAGGGAAGCAGCCCCATTCTACATGTTACAACTCTTATTTAATAGAGCAGGGCAAAAAATCCCAGAGGATCTCATGTTTGTGCCACTCCAAAGATCCTGAAAAAATAGAGGAAAGAGGCAGTTGCTTTTATTTGGTGGCCTCCCCAAGACTGTAACACAGAAGAAGGATTTAACAGACATCAGGGATATATCTGTACAGAAAGGCAAAGTTAGCCCTAAGTCATTGGAATTTCTTGCATGTCAGTGAGGTTTAGTACAGACCTGTATTTGAGCTAATAAACCAGCAATCTGACTTTCCGATCAGAGCAGACTTGCATCCAAAGCATTTCAAAAGTCCTGCAATTTCAGCATTTATTTTCATTCCAAATTAAACAGGAATATTATTTTCAAGATTCTGAACAAAACAGAAGTAATCTGACCCATGTTTCACTTCTATACCAGCTTTTAAAAGAAAATTTTCTTTAAATTTTGAAATTAGTATGAATTTTTAAAATAAAATTTTCTGCAATTTTGGGGGTGTTTGATATTATCATACATGCTGGTTCTTATTGTCTATCAATTTTGTGGACATTTTATTTACATTTCCAAAGTTTTGACTTTGAGGATACAGTACCTTCCAACAGAAAAATGTTCCATCAGGGCATTTGAGTTGCACAGGTTCTCACCCAGGAGTGCACTCAACACCCAAGTGCACTTGGATCATGAAAGAATTAAAAGTAATAGCTATAAAGTTAAAGAAAAATAAAGAAACAGATTTCTAAGAGATATACAAGCCATTGCACAGCACTTTGGATGACTATCACCTAGTGACGGGGACATAGGATAAAGTCCACTGAGGAGGTAGAAAGTCTCAATGGAAGGGGATCCTCCTTGTTCTCATAGGAGGCATCCCTGTACAGCATTGGCTGTATCTCATCATTAAAATCCCCGTTGCACTTGCCACAAGAGTAGGAGTGATAGCCCACAGCCCTGGCTCAGTTTCAAATGGGATTTCGCCTGCTTATAATTTCACTTGTGGTTTCAACCAGGAAAGTTGCTGTTTCCCTCTTGTTCTCGTAAATGCTGTTATGCATGGGTGGTGCATGGATATGCTTCTTCATTCCTCCTGATCACGGCTACTTTCTCCTGAGTAATTATTTCCCTTGAATAAGTATTTCCACTGAATACTTATTCTAGTGAATAATTAAAAGCACTTCAGGATCTTATAGGACGGATCTGTCTCTGATTAAAATATATTGTGGAGCACATCTCCCATCCCAACTGTGGAACAGCTGCAACAGCTGTACCATTTGCCTCTCTCCTGAACCCTTAATTTCAAACCTGTTTCAGAGTTGCCTATGGTAAAAATAAAGCTCTGTAACAGACAGTTTATGAATAGCTAAGTCCTTGGCACAAGCCTTCCTGAGGATTTCCACCCACACTGTGTCAGGGAGAGTGACTCCTCTGGAATCAATTAAATTACACCAAACTGTACCAGCTAAAGACCTACTTGGGTTATTCTCATTCCCCCATCTCACCCCAGCTCCACAGCAAGAGGAGCTCAAGCCTCCACAAATGTCCTTCATTACACTCTCTGCAAAGTATGTTTCTCTCACTATTTTGCCCTGCTTTGTCTACACAACATGCTGGCTGTTGTAGTATCAAGGTATTTGTATTACCAGGAAAAGTCTGGGGTGTGAAAGGAAATTTTAATTTCCTCTTAGCTGAGCACTTTACAATATGTGTTTTAATAAATCAGAGAGAGTCAAATTATTTGCTTGTAAATGCCAATGCGCAAGAGAATTAATTAGGGCAACAGCAGCCTGGCTGTAGAGCGTCTCTTGAGGGGGTTCACAAGCTCAGAACAGCTAAAGCATGGATTCCCTAAATAAATGTCTTCTAAAATTGCAAGCTTATACATTTAGCCTCTATGCAAAAATTGCTGGTTTTGAAATCAGACTCATGATACACCAAGGACTGAGTTTATCTATGTTCCTACAGTATCAACCATCAGCCCCGAAGTCCATGAAGATCCTGATATCAGGGAAGTGTGACTGCCAATGTGTCCAATGTATTCTGTAACCTGGAGGAGATTACATGATATTTTTTTACAGCTCCCAGCAGGAATAAATCTTGAGGGTTATTAGGCAAGATGGCATAATAGTCCTGCTGATCTGCTCCTCTGGAGATTGGGTTTAGGCCAGTAAGTAATGGTTTAGTAAAAAAAAATAAAAAATGTAGAGGACAATCAGCTGTTATAAGTTTAGATCCAATAAATACCCTGGTTGTTTAATTGTGCATCATTTTACCTGCTGCAATTCCTCCACCGACGCCTCTGTGCAACTCAAAATGCTGTCACTCACCTTAAGATTTCACAAATCCTTCAGACAACTGTAGGAGTGAGACATACTTTCTTTGTCTCTCAGAGCTCAATATAACCTCTGGCACATCCTCCAAAATTGAAACTCAGGATACAAAATTAGGAGAGAGTGCAGGACGGTGTGATAGCAGGATGAGTGTGGCTCTAGAGAAGGGAACAGGAACAAGGAGGATCTCATGGTCACAGGTGGCTGGGGTGGGCCATAGGATGGAGGACATATCCTAGAGGCAGCCTGGGTGCATGAGAAGAAGCCATGGGGTTCCTAGAGCTGAGCACGCTCATCAGAAAAAGCACCACCACTACAAAACCTGCAATTTCCATTGCACCAGGGTAGCAAAAAACTGAGCAAATGAGGCAGTAGCTTCACTCCATGCAAACTCTGAGTCAGCTTTTCTGCCAAAGGCATGCCTGAGTGTTTCTCTTGCAGCAGTATCCTTCCCAGTGAGTGCAACAGTCTTGACAATATCTTGATTTTTGTTGACATTAATTCCCTGCAAAGTCATTAGCAGAAATCACATACTCTGTGCTATTGGTGGCTGTGGGTACTGGGGAAGTCTAGTTTCTATAATGGAGAAGACTGGTACAAACTCTCACAAGTGAATGTAGTTAACCCCACCGAATACCTACCAAAAAAATATCTCATTTTTAATGGGCTGCAATACAGAGTGCAGTTAAACCAGCAGCATGGCTGTGTCTAAGTTTAAAAGCCTGGTGACAGAAGAACATCAGTCTTCAATATACTTATGGGAATGCAGAAACAGACACACTAGTTAGGAATATAAAGCGAAGGGGGAAAAAACCTCCTGATTCATGAAAGTGAGAAAACAATTGCCTTCCCTACCTGCCTGCCGGCAATGGATTTTTCCGCAAGACTGCTATTCTAGGCTCTGCCAACAACATGAGTCTGTGAAGCTCTTCCAATATGATTCACCCCAGTTTGTTTTCAAAACACACACATATACACAAACACATGTACTGAGGCACGTAAACTGCAGTTTGCATTAGGAGCAGAGTAGTTGTTTTTGTAGAGCTCAGCCAGAAAGAAAGGAATTTTTGTGGAAAGTTGTTCTGTCTGTTACTCTGTATGTAATCTTTAAATATTTCTTGGGATGCTGCATCTACAGCAAGCAATCAGAATGCATGAAAAAAAGAACCATTTGCCACATAATCCAGTTTCCATTTCTCTTTTGCTGCTGCATGTTATTAGCACATTGAACATAACTGCTAGCACTCACTTCTAAAGACTATGAGTAAAACACTTCTCTGATCTCTTTCAGAAATCAAAAGAAAGAGATAAGGTAGGATAAGGATTGCATTAAATATGATTATGTTTAGAATTTCTTCAGTCCTGAATGCTCTTTTTTCAGGGACTGACTTTAAGCTAAAAATTCAAATTATTCCAATTAAAACATGGTTCCCTAGTACAGCTGTCAAGAATAAATAGAACATAACTAGGACATTTGTGTGTGGCCAAAAGTCACCAAAACTTCCAAGAATTTCAAGGACAGTGTCAGAATACAAGATGAACTTGACATCACCTCTGAAATCAATAACATGAAATCTGATAGAGACAAGTGGAGATTGCCCAGTGATAAAGGGAGCTTATGTGGTTCAGCAGCAGAACTCTAGCAAAGAATTAAGGGATAAGCAAAACTTCAGATTATAAAAAAATCAGTGAGATGCTGTTGCCAAAAATTAGAATTCTCATTTTGGGCTGTAGGAATGGAGAAAAGCAGTAGAATAGCATAGGCAAGACTCAAAGGATGATTCCTGTGCTCTGCCTGATCAGCTGTGATGCCACTCCTGGTATTCTTTCAACGCTCCTTTCAACAAGTTGGCTAGACACAAATTGGAAAGAGTCTATTAGGGAGCAGTCAGAAGGCTATAAAAGGTGATCAGACATGAACTATGAACCGGGTTTTACCTGGGGGGGGGAAAGGAAGGAAGGAAGGAAGGAAGGAAGGAAGGAAGGAAGGAAGGAAGGAAGGAAGGAAGGAAGGAAGGAAGGAAGGAAGGAAGGAAGGAAGGAAGGAAGGAAGGAAGGAAGGAAGGAAGGAAGGAAGGGAGGGAGGGAGAGAATCACCATGCCAGCGCCCTAAATCATGGAAACAGACATGTTTAAGAAAAGGCTGCTGGGCAACATGAACAAGAAGAATTTAGTACAGTTTTCAGCTGTAGTGGTTTAAGAAAAACTTTCTGAACTAGGAAGGTGCAGCACTGAGAAGGGTTATTGAAGCCATCTCCTTCACAAATGGGTCAGGCCAATGACTGGTGGAATAGTCTACATCTCTCCCATCCATGCTCCCAGGATTGGAGCATGCGATCTTTTGAGCCCTGTAACCTTACTTTCCAACAATTACAAGTGCCTGCAGTAAACAGGTCCATGTCCAATTCCTCTCTGCAGTCAAGATGATTAATAGCTGAAGTCTTGAACTTCTTAGAACCGATGGAGTTCTGCCACGGACTTGAAAGCAGTCCAGATCTCAAACTTTGAATGCTAACATCTTCAATGCAAAGTTGAAGGACAATAACCAGTGAAATTCATGGGCTTAAGTTTTTTATACTACAGCCTTGCAAAGTACTTAGGTCCATCACATTGCAGGTCAGTTGTACTTCTGAGATATGGTTCACCAATATACACGGCTGGTATGAAATACAAGCTGTGACTCTTGTCCACCTACACATCTGTGTTTCCCCAGTGAAGCCCAGTATATGTTTAACTGGAGACAGAAATGACAGTTCTTGAAAAATAGGGGATTTTTTTTTGGTTATGCAGTGAGTTTTTTTGAAGACTTAATTCATCTTCTGTATTTGTTCTCAGGGTAAGTTTTTTATAAATCTAAATACACTAGAGACACTGAATGTTCTTTATCTTCTGTACAGTAATACCTTCAAAACAAACTAGCATGCATTTGCATACACACAGACACATTAGCAGACTAAGTGGTTGACATTAGGATCTGCAGAGCGGAGATCTCCATCTTTTCTTTTGTTTATTGTACCTTAGGTCATTTGCACTTATGACATCCAAAATAGACAGCTGGTTTGATGGCCCTTTAATATACTTTGCAGGAAACAATCCTTGCATTAATATCTTTGCTTCCTGAATTCCCTCAGTATTGTTTTTCAAGTCAGTATCAGGATAACTAGAAACTGTCATGGACATCAAATTGGTTTGTTTTTTTCATTTATTATTAGAATTTGCCATGACATTTAAGTTGAAACATTTCTCTGACTTTTTTCTTTACATAAAAAACACATTTCATTTGTTCAAAATAAAGACTTCTTTTCCTACAAAGATGAATTTGAAAACTGATTTTGTCCCTG
This sequence comes from Pelecanus crispus, assembly GCF_030463565.1. NCBI lineage: Eukaryota > Metazoa > Chordata > Aves > Pelecaniformes > Pelecanidae > Pelecanus > Pelecanus crispus. The sequence goes on along the minus strand of NC_134647.1, from coordinate 41,469,451 downwards.
TAAACTTTCAGTTTTTCAAAGGGGAGGGCTCCCAAAGTTTTCTGACCTGAAAAGAATTTGAGAATAAAAAAAGAGCATAGTTAGCATCATGCTACTCTGTGTAGCACCTGACCTGAGGAAACCCTGGGGAAAAGCAGCCAGTGATTATTTGAGATGCATTTGTTCGAGAAAGGGAAATAGACTTTCGGAAGCATCTGGCCACATGTGAATTCCTTTTGAACACAGGGGGACCAGTTCATGCAGTCAGAATATTTCAGTTCTTTAAAGAAAAATGAAATTTATTTCTTAGTACTGCAGTTTGGTTGGGGACAATCTGTGCGTACCGTAGATGTGGTTAAGGGAGGATTCCTGGAAGAGGCATTTGTGCACAGGGATGACTGACAATACAAAATACACAAGGAGTCAAGGTATTTTACTGTAGTGGTAGTGGAGATGATTTAAGACAGGTATGTGCAAGCCAAGGTTTGCCTTTGGTCTTTCAAACAAAATGAAAACAGGCTGTGATACCAGCATAAAAGACGGTTATTACTGTAGTCATAATAGACCCACTATAAATTCACTTTTTGTCTAGCTTGGTCCTCTGCCATAATGTGTCACAAGCCATCATAACGATGCCTTATAGCCTTCCTTGACATAGCATCCAAAAATGTCTTCCTTTGGAAGTATGCCTCCAAATTTCCACGTGTACACTGTTATTTTAATTCCTCAGGTCATCTTGACACCCTGTAGTATTTTTCAGATGTCATGTAGCTGCATATAGGTAAGTATACACTATGTTAGGAGAAATCAGAATTGTTCTCAGGAAATAGGTTTTGCCAAGATCTAGCTGTCTACAAATATTAGATACAAGCAGTGTTAGAAAGTGTCCACCAGAGTACCACAGAGCAATAATACCACCGTTAGCAAATAAGAATAAACACCTTCTGTCTGTGTTTCACTGTCATAAAATCTACTGTTTCCTGCTCTGAGTCCACTGCAGCAAAAGGGAACATTTGCTAAAATGTCACAACCTTGCTTTTAAAAGAAGTTTTGTAATCCAATATAGCAGCAATTTTATTTTAAGAAGCATCTGGATTTTATTAGATGCAAACACAGTTGGTAGAAGTCTGGAAGAGGAGAGAGATAAAAAATGTTCTCTCTGGAATATTTTAAACCAGAAGCATTCATCATGCTCAGCATAACCTTATAATATAACATGGGGGTTTAGGGTGACTGTGCAGTTCACTGCAAAGCTGTTGCTACTGCAGTGAGTTATTGTATTTACACTTTCATTGCCTCTGGCAACTTGCAAATGGTGACAGGTGAAAAGTTTCCTTTCTTCTTTGTGGGATTCAGCAGTTGCTTGCAGCCTCACTCAGATTCTCTCACAGCAGGAAAGACTGAAGACTGATTTCTAGTAATTTCCAGGCAGTTATGGGCATTTGCTGAGCCTTTTCCCTACAAAAAAACCCCTTTACTTTTGGGAAGTTGTTGCTCACAGGTGATGCTTGTGATGCTGTCCCTGTTGTTGGCTCTTCCAGCACCAGTTTAACAAGGTCACATCTTCTAGTTCCCACTCAAGGAACATTATATAATTTGTTCATTTATACAGAATTTATACAACATGAATATCTAGCAGACATATGAATGTAAATTTGAATATTAATCTAAATGTAAAGTCCGAGACCAAAACACCCTGAAGATAGCTATGGTTGGATTTAAAATCAACATCAAAACTTCAGTTTTATAAATGAAGTCTCTTCTTTCAATGAGGCAAATCAAATCAGTGACTGACATCTAGTATGGCATTTAAACATGAGAAAGTGTTACCTTCCCTGGAGATGAATCTCCCATTTACGCACATAACTCACTGGAATTATATATGTAAACAAGAACATGCTTGTCTAAGAACTACACAGTCACATACACTATGACATAACTTGCACTGGCAAAGACATCAGCTGCATAGCAGGAGGGTTAGATGCTGATCAGCTGGTACGGCTGGCTACATTCACACACAGATGCTAAAAAGGATCCTCAGAGATCTAGTGAAAAATTTAATGGGGCAGAAGGTGCACAGGGCTGCTTCCTCAACCCTACTCTACCTGCCTGTGGTCACCAGTCCTGGCAGCATGTCAGATCAAACGGGCAAGAAAGCAACACGGGGAAAGTCACATTCATTACAGCAGGTCTAAATCTCTCCTTCTTATACTTGGAAACTTTCCTCATCAGGAAGGTGTCTGGATTGACAGTTTACAAAGCTCCACCTTGCCTTAAACCCTATAGTAGAAGAAAGGATAAAAGGACACTAATCAATTATGAGCATCATGGCAACTAGCTTTTTTGCGATGTAACAGTCTCTTTTCTACTTTCTAAACCTCGCATGGCAAGCAATGCAAACTTCAGTAACATGTATTGCGGCACCCATGAGGGAAACCCTGAGCACCCCTCTGGTCCTGGGGAACCTCGTTCTGCCAGCCTGCTCTACCCTGGGGCTTCCATTCACCTAACGCACCCCTACCACTTCCAAGTGTGAGCATACCATTCTGACCCCATCCTGTCCCCAGTGTGGATAATTTATCTGGGGAAGGAGATGAGAATAGTTTGCCATTTTATTTATGTTCTGTCTACCATTTAGGAGAGAATTTGACCTAACAGGACTTAAAGATGTAAGCAGTCAGCCTTAGCTGAGGCATGTTTGCAGTGTCCCTGTGCATTCATAAAAACAAATGGTGCACATAGCACTGGACACATGATGGGGCATGTTTTTCAAATTAATTTTATCTGCATATGATTTCTGATTTAAAGTGCTACGATTTGGGAACTTTTTAAAATGTGTACCCCACTAGCAAGGCAGTGAAGTGTGCCCTGAATGCACTGACATATTCTTCCATCCCTAAAAAAATGCAGTAATATATGTAGCAGTAATAAATAAGCAGATTCCTGGAAACACTCGGTAGTAGTGAAACCTGCTGTGTGGCACTCAAGGACAACTGCTGTCATGGTTTAACCCCAGCCGGCAACTAAGCACCACACAGCCTCTCGCTCACTTTCCCCTGGCGGGATGGGGGAGAGAATCAGAAGAGTAAAAGTGAGAAAACTCGTGGGTTGAGATAAAGACAGTTTAATAGGTAAAGCAAAAGCCACGCATGCAAGCAAAGCAAAACAAGGAATTCATTCACTGCTTCCCATTGGCAGGCAGGTGCTCAGCCATCTCCAGGAAAGCAGGGCTCCATCATAGAATCATCTAGGTTGGAAAAGACCTTTAAGATCATCCAGTCCGACCATTAACCTACACTACCAAGCCCACTCTAGACTAATCAAGGGTAGACCAGACTAAACCATATCCCGAAGTGCCACATCTACCCATTTTTTAAACGCCTCCAGGGATGGTGACTCCACCACCTCTCTGGGCAGCCTGTTCCAATGCCTGACCACCCTTTCCGTAAAGAAATTTTTCCTAATTTCCAGTCTAAACCTCCCCTGGTGCAGCTTAAGCCCATTTCCTCTTGTCCTATCGCTAGCTACTTGGGAGAAGAGACCAACACCCACCTCACTACAACCTCCTTTCAGGTAGTTGTAGAGAGCGATAAGGTCTCCCCTCAGCCTCCTCTTTTCCAGGCTAAACAACCCCAGTTCCCTCAGCCGCTCCTCATAAGACTTGTTCTCCAGACCCTTCACCAGCTTCGTTGCCCGCCTCTGAACACGCTCCAGCACCTCAATGTCTTTCTTGTAGTGAGGGGCCCAAAACTGGACACAGTATTCCAGGTGCAACCTCACCAGCGCCGAGTACAGTGGGACAATCACCTCCCTGCTCCTGCTGGCCACAGCATTCCTGATACAAGCCAGGATGCTGTTGGCCTTCTTGGCCACCTGGGCACACTGCTGGCTCATGTTCAGCCGGCTATCTACTAACACCCCCAGGTGCTTTTCGGCCAGGCAGCTTTCCAGCCACTCCTCCCCAAGCCTGTAGCGTTGCATGGGGTTGTTGTGACCGAAGTCCAGGACCCGGCACTTGGCCTTGTTGAACCTCATACAGTTGGCCACGGCCCATCGATCCAGTCTGTCCAGGTCCCTCTGCAGGGCCATCCTACCCTCGAGCAGATCGACACTCCCACCCAATTTGGTGTCATCTGCAAACTTACTGAGGGTGCACTCGATCCCCTCATCCAGATCATTGATAAAGATATTGAACAAGACTGGCCCTAAAACAGAGCCCTGGGGAACACCGCTCGTGACCGGCCGCCAACTGGACTTAACACCATTTATCACTACTCTCTGGGCTCGGCCACCCAACCAGTTCTTTACCCAGCGAAGAGTATGCCTGTCTAAGCCGTGAGCTGCCAGCTTCCCGAGGAGGATATTATGCGAGACGGTGTCAAAAGCTTTGCTAAAGTCCAGGTAGATGACATCCACAGCCTTTCCATCATCTACCAGGCGGGTCACCAGGTCATAGAAGGAGATCAGGTTGGTCAAGCAGGACCTGCCTTTTGTGAACCCATGCTGGCTGGGCCTGATCCCCTGGTTGACCTGTACTTGCCTGTGGAGTTCGCTCAAGATGAACCTCTCCATAATCTTCCCCGGCACCGAGGTCAGGCTGACAGGCCTGTAGTTCCCCGGGTCCTCCTTCCGGCCCTTCTTGTAGATGGGCATCACATTGGCAAGCCTCCAGTCATCAGGGACCTCCCCTGTTAACCAGGACTGTTGATAGATGATGGAAAGTGGCTTGGCAAGCTCCTCTGCCAGCTCCCTCAGTACTCTTGGGTGGATCCCATCCGGCCTCATAGACTTGTGAGCGTCCAGGTGGCATAGCAGGTCATTAACTGCTTCCTCCTGGACTATGAGGGCTCCATTCTGGTCCCTATCCCTATCCTCTTGCTCAAGGGCCTGAGTACCCTGGGGATGACCGGTCTGGCTGTTGAACACAGAGGCAAAGAAGGCGTTAAGTACTTCAGCCTTTTCCTTGTCCTCGGTGACAATGTTCCCCCCCACATCCAGCAAAGAATGGAGATCCTCCTTGGCTCTCCTTTTATTGCTGATGTACTTATAAAAGCATTTTTTATTGTCTTTTACAGCACTGGCCAGATTGAGTTCTAGCTGGGCTTTTGCCTTTCTAATTTCCTCCCTGCAGGACCTAACAAGATCCCTGTACTCCTCCTGAGCTGCCCGCCCCTTCTGCCAAAGGCGGTAGACTCTCCTTTTTTCCCTGAGTCCCCGCAAAAGCTCCCTATTCAGCCAGGCCGGTCGATTTCCCCGCCGGTTGGTCTTACGACACACGGGGACAGCCCGCTCCTGCGCCCTTAAGACTTCCTTCTTGAAGAGGGCCCAGCCTTCCTGGACCCCTTTGCCCTTCAGGACCGCCTCCCAAGGGACTTTCCCAACCAGGGTCCTGAAGAGGGCAAAGTCTGCCCTCCGGAAGTCCATGGTAATAGTTTTGGTGCCCCTCCGCTTAGCATCACCCAAAATTGAGAACTTTATCATGTCGTGGTCGCTGAGCCCGAGACGGCCTCCGACCTCGACATTTCCCACAAGCCCTTCTCTGTTGGTAAACAGCAGGTCAAGTGGGGCACCTCCCCTGGTAGGCTTGCTTACCAGCTGCATTAGAAAGTTATCCCCCACATGCTCTAGGAACTTCCAAGACTGCTGCCTCTCTGCTGTGTGGTATTTCCAGCAGATGTCTGGCAAGTTGAAGTCCCCCATGAGAACAAGGGCTAGCGATTGCGACACTTCTGCCAGCCGCTTATAGAATGCAACAGTTAACAGTTGCGTAACAGTTACTTGGGAAGACAAACGCCATCACTCTGAACTTTCCCCACCTTCCTTCTTCTTCCCCCAGCTTTATATGTTGAGCATGGTGTCATATGGTGTGGGATATCCCTTTGGTCAGTTGGGGTGAGCTTGGTTTGTCCTCTCCCAACTTCTTGTGCACCCCCAGCTTCCTTGCTGGTGGGGTGGTGTGAGGAGCAGAAAAGGCCTTGACTCTGTGTAAGCACTGCTCAGCAGTAACTAAAACATCCCTGTGTTATCAACACTGTTTCCAGCACAAATCCAAAACATAGCCCCATACTAGCTACTATGAAGAAAATTAACTCTACCCCAGCCAAAACCAGCACAACCGCAAATTAATCATTTTAAGATTGTCTTGAGGATGGATTAAGCTCAGGCCATTTCCTGTTCCCTCCAGCAGCTTGGACATAAACAGCAGTGTTGTAAGGCACATTTTGTGTATCTGAGGACTGGATCTAAAAAGCCATTTAGTACCGCTCATAAAAGCCAGCTAAGAGCATAAGCACACAAATGTTAACTCATGAGGTCTCACTGATTCATGGTGTAAGCCTAGGCAGACAACAGCAGCTCTCCAGGGAGGGGACTTTGGCCAATATGCTTAAATCATGGGAGTGATTTTTACAGATGCCAAAAGGATTAAGACGCTCCATTTTTATTATTAATCAGGAATCATGCAAGGACCCACAATGTCTTTGAAAAATTACTCTACACATGTTCGTTTCAATATGAAATCATCCGATGGGCTGCATCCTCCAGTGGGTGCGTATCTGTTTCTTTCTTTTAAAAAACTTCTCTGCCTCCAAGAACAGGAATAAACTCTTAGTAATGGGGTAGGACTTAATCAGTATTTTCAGATCCTAACCAATACAGCATTATGGTTTTTTACTTCCTGTTTTGTGTTGATTTTTAATTAACGTTGACTTTTTTATATAAAATAGTTGGTTTTCAAAAGGCCAACTGGAAACCCTCTTGTGGATTACCTCATCTAGGCACAGATTTTTTTGTGTGCATATTTATAATTGTTTGAAGGTTTTCCAAGCATGCCTTAAAGTCACACTACAGTTTTCAAACACATTTATAAGAATGTTATAAGGTTATGAAACTTCAAAGAAAAAAATGAATTTTACATAGTAATGGTGTTTAGACTTTGTGATGGGCACTAGACATGGAAAGAATATTTAGGCCCCTATCCCATGAAGGCTGACACACAAATTTAAGGATATAGCTGCAGTCCATGGATTTAGAGATAGGCATGCACAGTATATATGCTTCTGTGGGATTGCTCCAGCCTGCTTAAAAATTGGTTGCACTTTATGGTTTTGATTTTGGCTTTTCTATAAAGAAGGCAGAATTTCTAATGGTCTTAAAGCATCAATCCTTCCCTGAGAGGTTAGACAAAAAGAAAAACATTGAACAGAAAGTAGGAGACCAAGCCTGCTTCCAAAGAAGCCAAGGTCAGAAATGGTCCCATTTCAATGGAACAGAGTCTAGTAGTAAAATTTCTGCTTTCCTCTTAAATATTAGTCTTCCTTTCCTTTTCTGCTCATGTGTCTGCCATAGCTCTCATCTCTCCAGCAGCTATGATCTGCTGCCAAGATTTGTTCTACTCTCCATGTAATTTATGACCCTGTCATGGAGCTTATTCATACACACTTTCCCAGTGGCAAGGCTGAGGATACCGATGTATTTAAATGTTGCTCACAGAGGTGTGGGGATTGGGCTCCAGAGAGACAAAGCACATGCCTAGCTTTATTCAGGTGACAGTCAAGGTAAATTAAATAGTGGAATTACTGCAACAGGTAAAGCTAGATACTTTAATTAATCTTTGCAGGATCTGAGCCTTTCAGCTACAAAAAGCCCCTTGCAGATCTCTAAGCTGTGAGCCAACAACAGCAGCGAGTTCAGTGCAGTGGGTTGCCTCTAGCCTAACGCTGCTTCCCACAGCAGACCTGCCTTCCCCTTAGCAATGTTTCTACCAGACACTATGTGCCTGTGGGAGCCAGGGGCCTAAATGACATGTCTATATAGACTCAGGTACTCAGAGACCTAAACTGTACTGTCTTTCAATGAGACTTAGGCTTACAAGTCTCTTGGACCTGGCCTGTCAAACAGTCTTAGGTCTAAAAGACATGGGAAGTAGATGTCCGTATGTCGACCTGAGCTTCAGGCATTTCAGAGGTGCTTTAACACCAGCACTCCAGAGCCCAAAGCTCTGTCATAGCCATCTTACAACAACATTGGTAAAATGCTACTGATATTCCTGTGATCCTTAGAATTTTGTTGTCTTAAATATTTCTTTCCTGTGCACAGATGCTCCATCTTCTATAAAAAAATCCCTTTAAAGGTATGTTTCTCTCTTCCCCTTTTTGTTTTCTTCTTCAAGGCTTTCCGTATAAGAAATGTGTCAAGCTGTTTTATTTGTTAGAGGAAAAAAGAGTAATTTTTAGAAGCTATGTTTCAGCAAGGTATTTTCTAAAGACAGGAGACTTATGCAGGCCCTTTACAGACTCCCATTTCCATGTCCCTGCACACCACTGAAACAGAACCTGAAAACAGTGAGAAGGAATTGTCAGTCAGGAGATAAATGCCATGTGTAGCACTTATTTTCAATATTACACATGACATTTCTGATTATAAATGAATTGAAGAGACATACTGTCAAAAACTTTCCGTTCATTTAATGTGCATGTAATCTGCATTTTATACTAATGCACTGTATGGAAAATATGAATGCTGTTCCTGGAAAGTAAACTATGATCTCTTTCTGCATTGTGTATAAATCTGGAGAGTATAATCAAATGCAGAAGCAAGGTACACCTCCAGACTCTGAAGCTTCTACCTGCCCCTATAAATCTTTCAGCTATAGAATGGACAGCAAGTGGCTTTATACTAAACTAGACAGATTAATACCCTGATTTGATGATATGTATTTAAGTAATGTTTGCTTTAATTTCTGCATGACCCAGCTAAGCAAAAATGTGCCTCCAGCCATATGGCTGGCTTGGGACATATTCAATGAGTACAAACACCAGATGCATCATCAAGAGCTTTGGGATATTTGTTTTTAGCATATGACCACAATAGATGATGCATCTTTGCAAAACTTCCTACTTCACTTAAGAATTATGCTTAGCTTTTTTGGTGTTGCCAGAAGCTATCCTGGACAATATAATGAGAAGCTTTCTCTCCAGACTACGTCAAACTATTTAGGGTTTTCTTTCCTTTGAACCCCCCTTTTTTTCCCCTGTTTCTGTATCTATGAAAGGGAAATGCTGATAGCTACCCAGTTCAGAAGGTCCTTAGATAAACCTGCTAACAGGCCCAAATCCTGCTACTTTTACAGAAAACATGAATTTCATTGTTCAGTTCAACAGGCTGGACTGCAATCACCTCACTGTAATCAGGTAAGGGGTTTAGTTTTCCATTCATTACATGCCTAAGTGCCTGCCTGGCAGCTGCTCCTATGCCTTCACAGGAGAGGTATAGACAAGAAAGTGTAGGTTAAATTATGATGCTATCCCTTCCCCACACACCAGTCAAAGGCATTTGCTGGTCTTGAGAGGAGAACTCTGCAAGAGAAGAAAAGCGCCTGAATCTCCCGCTTTCCTGCAAAACACTTTGAAGCTTTAAATCAGTGTGTAAGTGCTTGGAAGTAGTGAAATGGATTCCTGGAACATGGGCATGGCTCCTTGTTCTGGGCAAACTGACTTGTTTTCGCTTGTGATGTCCCAGCAGAAATCCTCTTGCAGTGTGTCATACATACATCAATGGCTAAATACTATCAGTGATAAAACTGTCATTTGCACATAGAAACACCTTTTGCATGACTGTATCAATATGGATGGCAGAAAGAATTATGTAAAATGGCCCATGAAAGCAGTGTATTTTTATTGTTACCACAATAATTCATCATCTCAAGAATGAGGAACACTGCAAACTCCACAAATACTGTCAGAAAGGTAAAACAAGTGATGACTGTTGGAAAGCATCAGCTCCAAATCTGTATGATTTCATGGTAGGTAGTTCAGTACAGACTGGAAATATGAACTCCAAGCCAGTCCAAGATGCAAAGCAATCCCAAAACCAGAACAAGGACTATAATCAAAAAAACATATGCAGACTATTATCAGTTTTGAGTGCCAGGGGAAAAAAAAAGGTCTATCCCACTATAATCAACAAATGAAAGTAAGGAATTAATTCAAAGGAGTAATGACAGAGCAAAAATTTTCTGAGGCAGTATAGAAAGTCCTTTGCCATGAGGTCCAGCTTTCAGACAAAAATTAATCAAAGCACATCTAGATTTTAACATAGAGCCGCACAAGAAACAGTTAAGCAATGAGACATAGGACTGAGGTAGCTCCGTTTCTCAATCTGACTCTGCAGTTAGGGGTTTCCAACGGAAGTGACTTGGGAAGAAAAAAAAATCTTATCAATACCTATGTCTATATAGGACCAAAACTCCCCACTAGCAAAGCTCCCTAGGTAAGAATCATACCTGTAAGGGCCCCTGACTTCAGACTAATTATGAGTTGACTGACACAGAATGAAACTCCAGCCTGCTTTACTAAAATTTCTTGCAAGAAGTTCATCTTCCACAAAGCGTTTGAGTAAGTCAGAAACGGCCCTTATGCCTTATTCTGGGCCTCTCTCTGGGCTGGATTCCCACCCACAGAAGAGAAAGAGTTAGGAAAATCCCACAGGAGAAGTGACACTATTGCTGGGCCACAGAAACAACCAAGTTAAAATAAATACATCAGAAACCAAGGAACGTCTTGCTGGCCAGGAGACCTGGACTACCAGAAGGAAGAGGGTGGAAGAGTAGGGAAAAGAAAGTGAGAATGAAGACAGGGAGAAGACCCAAGTTCTTCCACAGAAGCTGGAAAGTATAAAAGGCAGCCAACAAGAACTTCTGGGCAGGGCTGAAAAACAAGTGAAAGTGAGAGCTTCTCTCATCTCTGAGAGTGCAGCCAAAAAATCAGGTTACTAACAGTAAGAGAAGGAAAAAAAAAAAAATAAAGCAAACCCTTCAAAATTGGCAGTAAAGAACTATCCACACTCCTTGGCTCCATGTAAGGCTGAATGGAAGGGGTAAGAAGGAAACAGGACAAACTGCAGCTTGGAGCCAAAATATTTTCCTCCTGGCTCTGTTCAGCCCTTTGTGACTCTCAATTTCAACCCGTTACGCACTCCCCCATAATCATCATAATAAATAGCTGTTTGCTTGCTCAGTGTGTTCAACTTCCTCACAGCAAGCCAAGCTCAACCCAGCACTAGCATTTATTTCTGGATTTTGACCAGGCCTGCCTAAAACCCAACAAGACTTGGTGTGATTTGCCATATTCACTGGGAGAGAATAAAAGCAATGGCACACAAACACCAGAGTTTGTCGCCAAGTTCACCTCATGCTGCTGCTGGTGATATCACTGTTATTGAACTTGCTTTAGTACTTTTAAGACTGCTGTGGAAAAAGGGAGTGTTTCAGTTCTGTTTCTGGGCTTTGAGGGAGACTCAAGTTATGCTAACAACATGGACATAACTGTCATCCTACCATTAAAAGAAAAAACCCTCTATTACTCAAAATTCAAATTTTTGTTAGAAACTCATAATGACTAAATAAAAACAGCCACTAGAATAAGGAGCCTCCCCCCATCACCACCACTGGGTGGGATTTTGGCCAAAATGCAAAAATTAAAAAGAAAGTAACAGTCATAAGAAACTGCACTTTTCCAACTGTCATAGCCTTTTTCCTTCCTTTGTTCATGCTTAATGTGTACAGGCTTGCACATGATTGCAGGCATTGCTAATTCTCCCCTGTTAATTTTGGAGGGGTGTTCTGGCTCCTGATGGGTGATCTGTCACCCTCCATGCTCAGCAATGCAAATCCCTGTGTTGCCCAGGCTCCTCGCAGCAATCCTCTCTAGCACATTTTGTCCCAGTAGCCCTGCTTCGGGGCCTTTTGGAGCCCTCTCATTTTTGCTTTGGGGAGAAACTGCAAGATTCCATTTCCTTCCATGCAAGGAGTACTGGGCCATGAGCTGGAGGAGGAGATGGCTTGCCCATTCCCTGCAGTGGTCCTTGGGGGCTGCTTAACCTCTGAAAGGGGGAAAATAAGTAGCTCAAGCAGCCAGTTAGAGGGGGATTTCCTTTGAGTAGGGCAGACATCAACTGGGGAGATGGAACACCCCTCATTAACACAAAATAGTTCCAACTCTGCCTCAAATAACATCTCTTTCAAGACCTGGCAACACCGTGCTTGGTGTCCCAAGCCAGGTCCTACAGCCCCATTCAACAGTGCTCATGCGACATCCCAAAACGCCAGTTCAAATTTCCAGAACTGCCCTGCCAAGTTCCCAGAAATGCTGCAGAACATCCCTGGCAGGGTATCAGGCTGGGATTTCCAAAGGATTCAGGCAACATGAACAGGATTTGGGCATCTGTGAAAATCTCCACCAAGCATCATCTCAAAATGTGAAGAACATCATGATTCCAGCTCTTTCAAGCTGATATTGCCCTTCCAAAAGCTTCTCCTGTGAACAAGGGTCTGTCACATGCTACTTGCCTGCCAATTCACATTGTCATGGGTCTCATGAGAGTTCTCATTTTTTTTTGAAGTTCTGGCATCAGGAAGCATGTCAGAATCTCAGTTTCCATTCTTAAATCACTTTGTATGTGATGTAACTCCTCATTAAAGAATCAGGAAAACAAACAAACAAACAAACTGAACCCCCCAAAACAACTCCTCTACCTGGAAAAGAATGAAAATCTCTTCTCCCCTGCCTTCCAAAGCTGTTCCCCTGATTTTGCAGGGTGTGACTCACAAATGTTACATGCCTGGGGCTGACAGTGCCACAGACGCAACTGCAAAACAAGAGCCGTGGCTATGAACTTCTCACCACTGGCAAAGTACAACAGTTCAGGTAGACCAAACTAAATAACATAATCCATGGACAGCTAGAGAAAGGAAATGCGTTTTTCTGCGTTGATGACACTGAACATTTTGTTAGGAAAGACTGGGGAGGAGGGAGAAGAGAAGGGAATTTCCATTGAGAGTGCCAAAAATCTAATTAATGCCCTGTTAGGGACCATTTATACACGATGAAATTCATTCCTACACTGAGAGCCGGCATAAAGTTACGTACTGCTGAAGTTGCAGTTAACCGGCAGAAGGAATGAATTTCATTTAAAGAGCAATGTTCCAGATTCCTGGACGAGACACTCAGGAGTGAATGAAGCACTGTGCAGTAGAGCCTCAGCAGCCTTGAAATGAATTTTGCTATGACCTAACAAAAACCACAGACTTGAAATTGTGATGATTCAGAAATTTTCAGCTCACAACAGGAGTTCTTGCAAAATATTTGGGAACTGCAGGAAGTGTTTAATGGTCTTCCTATGTCAAGGAGAGGAATCCTGACCTCTTGTCTTTATGGTTCTTGTTCCTATGAGTGATAATTTTAGAAGGAGATGATTAAGCCTGTGTGGCCTTTCTTCTAAGGTGGCTAAAAGAATAACAAGTGACCTAGCTTGGTCCTTTCTGTACTGATTGATCTTCCCTCTTTGCTATTGGAATTTGCAGGAGAATGGTTACAGGGACAGACCATGCTCCCAGTCATATGTGTAGCTCCCCACAAGTGTGTGCAGTAAAGGATATCAAGTCGACCCAGTGGAGATGTTTAACTGCAGAGCAATACAATGGAGCAACAAAAGTCAGGATAACCTTATAAGGGCATATGCCTTTGCTAACCAAGAGCTGAAAAGTTAGGATTTCAGCAGAAAAAAAAAAACTTGAAAAGACTAAGAACATGAATCAGAATACCCATGGATAAAGCAGAGGTTTAGGACATTCTTAATCCTTATTCGGGTGCAAAAACCTTGGAAGGGTGGTTATAAATTCAAACTGATCTCATCCTAAGCAAGCCTTCAGGTGAATCTTCCTTTAATTTCCTGTTAGCTAGAGGGACGAACTGACAGCAGGACAGACAAAGAAGTTACATCCATTTCCTGAAATAAGTAAGAGACATCTCAGAAAGTCTAACAGCATGCCGTATAATTACTACATGTTTGTGTCATAATTACTGTCACTGATTCCTTTAGAAGTGAAACCAGGCTGTTCCAAATTGTGTCAAAATATGGCTCGTAAGATTATTTCTGGCTGCTAATAAATGATGGCTATGCAAGAAACTAATTTGAGCATCGCTGAAAATTATCATTTTATTTTGTGTGCTTCCAGTAATGTTTTCTTAAACAAGAATCTTACATTTGTCCCTGTATTTGTGTAACTAATGCTGTGGAAAGCACTAGACACAGTCACACACTTGCTAACACTGTATTTCTCATTCAATTTTCAGACTGAATTCCATTTTTAGTTTTGTGTAAATACCTATACAGTCATTGAAGACCTAAGTGCAATGCAAAATGACATGAACTGGACTTAAAACAGACATAAACGAGGTCAATGTCGATCATTTAGCCTTCATAGGGAGTATGTCCAGTATATGAACCTTATAAATGCCATTTAAAAAGAGTCGCTCAAAGCAGCATGCTGGAAATGGGGGTCACTAAAAGCAGCATCCTGGAAATGCATCTAAAAGTTTTATTTCTTGGGAGCAGGGACTCTGCTCCTCTAATGCCTGCAGAGAGCTAGTAGGTGCTTTATGTACCTATACCTACAGAGGTTATAAACTCCCTGGAGCACTCTTTGGCTATGTTTGCACAGCATCTAGCACGACGGGCTCTTGCTCCACAGTGAGGACTGTTGGTTGCTTCCTCATGTTTGCTTATTCTACCATAACCTGTTCCTTATGGATTACCTGTACTTAGCTCTTACATTAAGCAGGTTTCCCCTAGCAATTTTTATTTATCATAACCCTCCTGTACTTGAAGACTCCTCATTACCCTTTCCTTTTCCATGTCAACTGAGCTTAATTAGCAGCTCATAACAGCACCAGGACCTGTTCACACGCTCACTGGAAGGGTACACAGAAGCAAGCACTGTGCAGGAGCAGTGCTAGACTGCATACTGCACAAAAGAAATTGAAAATTTGACCAAGACCTATAAACAGTAATTGGAAAAGTGACCTAAAATTGCCTCCTCATTGCACATGTGTGTTTCCTAGAAGGAAAACTCTTCTTTTCTACTGATTTCCACTCAGCAATGCTTCCTTTGGAGCAGCGTAGGTAAAGTACATCCCAGTTATAAATGGTCATACAGCACCATTTTCTGACAATGAGATTTTCACCTTGCTTTTATCAGAGAATTCCAGACATGTTGTAAGCTGGAATTTGAGGATGACACTTCATATCTTAGGTCTCAGAAAAGCAGGAACACTTTCTGAAAGCAGGTTCTCATTTCAAGAAAATGGATATTTGCTAGTTTATGATGATGTGCCCCACTTCAAAAGCTAATGCTCTCCCTCGATGTGGCCACCTTAGTTCTGTGATTATTTTGAGGGATAATGTGTGTCCGGTAACTCAAAAAAAAAAAAAAAAAAGCAGCACGGTAGAACTAAAAATAAAAATTAGGAAAGATGGGAATTAGCTCACCACAGCTCACCTCAGTTGCCAGGTCAGGTTTCAATTTCCAGTAAGTTTTCAGCAGGAAAGCTTGTAAGCTTGTGTTAATATATCTGTGAGCATTCCTCATACAGAGGAATAGAAATTTCTTTGAAAACAGATACCTGACATCACAACTATGTGCTTTCCTGGAACAAAGCATGTGCTGGATCTGTACACTGCCTACTGAAAGAGTCTTCATCCCAAGTGAGAGACTACTGCTTGCATTTCAGTAAAGATAATACAACTGGTTTGCAGTAAGTGGAACCAGAGCTTGGTGCTCAACTTGCTGAAGAACTCTTATGGAGACCTGTGGATGTTCAGCTTAAGATGTTGGAAAACACTATAGACTACTTCACACTGATGTTTGTCTGAAGAGTTGCTTTCATAGTTCAGGAACCACAGCAGACTTTTAGATTAATAATCCCTTTGCCAAGACAGAGTATGCCTGAGAGGCACGAAAATGGTTTAGCAACACAACCTTGATACACAATCTGAACTTCAGTGCTGGCCCAGGCGCTGTACCAGAATGGGGGACACTGTGCTTTGCTCACTAGCAGCTTCCTGCTTGAGAGCCACAATTACAGTGCATGCTCTCTGCTTTACAGTATTCCTGCAAACTAGGGAAAAGAGACCCCCCCAGAGCAGCAGCGATGGCTATGGGAAGAAGACAGGAGAAAGAGGATGACAAAATTTGTATACAGGAGGGTTACATTAGATCACCACGCTGAAGAGCCCATATAGTTAAAAGGGGTTCAAAGCCTAGCATTTCCTTTTTCACTTTTCTTTTGTTCTCAGAATTGATTTTGGACAGCAAGAAATAAAGTCAGAGAAAGAGGCTATTAAATTTATTTTGAACAGAATATAACCACACCGTTTTTTCCAAGTGAGGTGTTAAAGATTTTAACCTTGAGTCACCAGCAGTAGAGAAAACATCACTTAGGGTTTCCTATTTCCAACCTGTACACTTATGTTACACCTCACCTTCTCCCCTGAGCAGAACATTATTTCTGCTGAATGCAGCAGTATCAGCTTACAGGCAGCGTTGCTCAAAGGAAAAAGAAAAGTTTTTCACTCCCCAAAAAAGCCATTTTGTTAAGCCAGATGTTCCACAAAATGGCACGACAGCCTTCCAGCCCGCTCTCCTTGCGGGGACGGGCCTCTCAGCCCCGGGCCGGGCTCCCCGCGCTGCCCACCGCTCGCAGCCCCCGCCTGGCCCGGCCCGGCCCGGCCCGGCTCGGCCCGGCCCGGCTCGGCTCTTTGTGGCGGCCGGGCCGGCTGCGCTCGGCGGGGCGTCGGCGGCCCCCGCCCGGCCCCCGGCGGCGCCGAGGCCAATGGGCGCCGGGGCGGCGGCGGCCGCCCCCTCGCCGCGCCGCCCGCCCTATATAGCGCCCGGGCGGCGCCGCTGTCCCGTCTGTCGGGCTGCCTGCGAGCGGCGCCGCTGCCGTGCCGTGCCGTGCCGTGCCGTGCCGTGCCGTGCCGTGCCGTGCCGTGCCGTGCCGTGCCGTGCCGTGCCGTGCCAGGATAGGATGCCGGGCCGCGCCGTGTGGCGGCTGGCGCTGCTCGCCCTCTGCCTGGGGGCTGCAGCGGCGGGAGGTGGCGGCGGGCAGCGCCGCGGAGGCAAGAGCCGGCGGCAGGTGCAGACCACCTCGCTACCTCAGGGCACCCCCGCGCAGGGCAAGCGTGAGTACCGCGCCGGGATGGGGTCCCGCGGGCAGGGCAGGGCAGGGCGGAGGGCTCGGCCCGGCGCCCCCGCGGCGCGGCCGGGACGCGAGCGTTGCCCCGAGCCCCCGGAGCGCCGGCCCCGCTGCGGGAGCCCCGGGGGGCTGGCTGGCTCTCTCCCCCGGGGGAGCTGGCTCTCTCCCCCGGGCTGGGCAGCTCGGCCCGTCGCTGCCCCTCGGGCGCGGCGGGACCCGCACACGTGTGGGGGCTGCGGCGCGGCGGCCGGTGCCCGTGGCAGGCGCGGTCTGCCTGTGCCGTGCCCCTTCCCTCCCTGCCTCTGCCCTCGGTAACTCCAAACTTTTCCTTCTCCTCCCCTTCTGTTTCCTCCCTCCGCCTGTCCGCCCCCCCCCCCAGAGACCTGTTTTGACAATGGAAGATACTATGAGATAAACCAGCAGTGGGAGCGCACTTACCTGGGAAATACGCTGGTCTGTACCTGCTACGGTGGAAGCAGAGGGTTTAACTGCGAAAGCAAGCCTGAACGTAAGTTGGTGGTCTCTTTCTGTCTGCATCAAGACCCCAGAATGGCTTTTGATGCTGAGTAAGCTAAGCCTTGTACTGAGTTATAACTGGCAGACCCGGTTTTCAGCTGAAGTTTGGTACTTAGGGTCAGTAACGGATCTACACTCAGTTACACTGAAGATCTGGCTTGGGATTTTAAGAAATGCTTTTCATTAGCAATGGGCCTGCCACCAGAACCCTGAGCCAAACATCACTCATCTCTCTGGAGGATTGGATCTAAACGTTAATTTTGGAGCCAACCTCTTCTTTATAATGAACTGAACTGACTCCTGGACTCGCACGGGGAAGTTCAAATCTGGAGTCACTTTGCAGCTCTGGCTCTGTGCTGTTTGATTGCTTCACCCCAACTTTTCATAGCTGTGCAGTGTCGTCAGCTTGTTTAAAAATATTTCAACTCGCAACTTTCCACAGCCCCCCAGCCATGCTGTGAGCTTTCTATAATTGAGTGTAAAATGAGATTGTTTAGTCTTCTGCAGAAAAAGTTTAGGTAACAGAAAGAACTTTAAATGCAATGTCTGCTGGAAGATGCATTTCTCTGGGATACAATGCAGTTTAGATAATCAGATGTGATCTGTCTGTATTTATTGGTGTGAAGCCACTGGTTTGCCATAACTCCTTTATGTTGCTTTGGAGATATAAGAGAAAAAATGGTTCCTGGCTGACAGCGTTCATGTAAGACAGATGGGAGCAACCCAGCAATCTGTTTTGCAAGGCTTGTGTGCTGCCTGCCTTATGGCTAGAGTATTTTAAGGAGTACTCAGTCCCCTTACTCCTCCATAAAAGGGGGTTTAATCTAGCTTTCCTTCTCCTGCAGGGATTCCCAAGTTTTACAGTTTCGAAGCCCAATAGCAAGTTTCGCTTGTGGAACAGTTAACTTTATCTGTCTAGTAGTGAAGAAGGTTGTTCTGCTGCAGATCTCAAGTCTGGTGGCAGCACTAACATAACCATTCTGTAATCACTTACTCATGCACAAGTATGAACAATTCACAAGTAGTGCTGTGGACTTCGGTGGGACCGCTGTAGAATTTGGGATTAATATACGCAATTTTTTTGCCAAGTCAGAACGAGGAGGATTAGCATGACCATGCAGCTTCTAGGAGATGTTTGCTCCCCCCTGTCTTCTGTGCTGTTGTACTTCAAACAGCTGGGATTGATCCATTCAGGGCATGTGTGTCCATGTGCCATGCTCAACTTCTGGCTCACTGCGGGAGGGAAGCTGAGCTTATTCAGCATTGTGAGGACCTTGAGGGGGGTGAATTTCACCCAACTTCCTCTGTGCCGTTCCATCCCGGGAAAGAAGAGGAGACTGATAGCATTTTTCTGCAGAAAAAAAGAGCATCCGTGTGAGGAGACAAGGAATGTGTGTTTCTGTTGACTCTACATGTTACTGGTATGGTTACATGAAGTTGATTTTTCTCCCCTCGTAGCTGAAGAGACTTGCTTTGACAAATACACTGGATCCACTTACCGAGTAGGAGAGACATACGAGCGCCCCAAGGACTCCATGATCTGGGACTGTACTTGCATTGGAGCTGGACGTGGGAGAATCAGCTGCACCATTGCCAGTATGTATAAGAGCCTATTACTGCAGCTATTGTTCCTTACTGTCATACTTTCCAGGGCAACTGGCACAATATTCCCAATGCCCATTAGCTAGAGTTGGGGGGGGGTTAATCTAAAGCCTGTTAAAATCTTGGAATTGAAAGTCCTTGCCCTGTGTACGTACATTTGCACAACCAAATTCCTCTTTTTATTTAAGAAGTACTATGTGTTAAAAAAACGTAGGCCAAAAATTACTGTTGGTGTCCAGCCATACAGGTTGGTACATTTACTATATATAAGAGTGTGTTACATCTTCACAGGTGCGTTTATGAAAGTAGTTTTTTGACTGGAAAAAAGAGTGAGGGTCTGTTCTGTAGCTGGTGAGTCAAAATAACACCATCAGCATTAATGGGACTACTCTGAATAAATAAATAACCACCTGAGAGCCAGTCCCCCTGTCCTCCAAAAATGTCATGCCAACACGTGTCCCTGAGGGAGCTGGGATTTGATATCCAGACACCAGCTCAATGTGTTTCTGCAACTCCTTTTTCACCAGCCTGACCCATGCTTTCCCCTTGTTCCTCCCTCTCTTCTCTTGGTCCTTTCTCCCCAGCTCTCCCTTTCATGTCTGTGTCTAGAAATCCTTTCCTTATTGAGTCACTGAATTGTTCACAATTTCCCTTCAGTTCATAATTAGACTTTCTGTGAGCACAGATGAAGATGACTGTGTGTCAGGACTTTTAGACTGAGATTTCAAAGTCCCTGAGGCACCTTTTGAGAAAAGGCTTGTTCTTAAAAGTATCCGGTTTCTTGTTTAAGACACATACTGATCCTAGTGGCATTGCTACAGAGGACTCAAAAGCCAGCCATCATTACAGTATGGAAAAAAAATGCATTGAATCTAACAAGTAGAGCTGAAGCCCTTCTGAATTTAATGGCATTTTATTGGGCAGGGATGATAAACGTTGTAAGAAAAGAAAGAGTCAGTAAGGAAATTGCAAACATAAGAGCTGTCTCATTTCCTCATCATCAACCTGGTTTAGAGCTCACTGGAGAGTCTCATTGACTGCAACTGGCTTTGAATCAATCTTCATACCTCTTAGATTCCTTGCCTTCATAAATGAGCCAATGAAACATTTTAGTGGCTCCTAATAAATGACCAGCTATGTGTTTCTCCTCTCTACCTGGGAAGAAGACCCTGTGTTTGCAAACTGCCCTTCAACATGTTTCCTTCCTTGGGCCAAGTGGTGGGTCCAGACTGCCTCAGAGCTGTGGGGCACCAGCAGGCCGCGAATCTGCCTTTCCAGGGCAGGGTTTCCAAACCCATGAGGACTGATGTCCCACTGGGGTGTCACACCAAGCACCTCCTTATTCTCCACATGCTGGCCTGGCCACCGTGTCCCTCACACTACATAGGGTTGGCCACTGAGAGGCCCAAGCGGTACCACCTCAGAACAAGATGGAGGCAAACCCTCCCTCGCCCAGCCCTCAGGCTGTGAGTGGGGCCAGAGGGAGAAACAGCACCTCCTTGCACCCCGGCATTCCCCTTTCACCAGCTGGGTCTCAGTTGTGGTTTGAAACCTGGAGGGGGTTAGCTGAGGAGAGGGGACGAGGGCCTGGGAGGCTCAGAAAATGGCGGGTGCCATTTTGCCGGCTGGAGGAGGAGGAGACCGTGGCCTGCCCCACTCCTCCTCACCACCTCCACCTCTACCCCAGCTGACGCCCTTCGCCCCCGGCTGGGGGGCCCTTACCTTATCCCCGCGAGGCTGTCCCCGGCGTGGCCCCTCACCTCAGCTCCCCTCTCTCCCGCTGCAGATCGCTGCCACGAGGGTGGCCAGTCCTACAAGATCGGCGATACCTGGCGCCGGCCCCACGAGACTGGCGGCTACATGCTGGAGTGCGTGTGCCTGGGCAACGGGAAGGGCGAGTGGACCTGCAAGCCTGTGGGTAGGTGGCGGCTCCCTTCTCCCGCAGCACCATCAGGGTGTATGGCCTCATCCTCCTCGTCTTCCCTGAGGCGTCCCCATGTGGGAGAGCCCTGGGTAGACTCTTGTCGCCTTCCCTCTGCACAGCCGAGCGATGCTACGACAACACGGCCGGGACATCCTACGTGGTTGGCGAGACCTGGGAGAAGCCCTACCAGGGCTGGATGATGGTGGACTGCACCTGCCTGGGGGAGGGCAGTGGCCGCATCACCTGCACCTCCAGAAGTAAGTGCTGGCCTGGCACCCGCTGGCTGCTCCATTTTATTTGTCTCATTTATTTTTCAAATCTGTCCTGCGTCAAAAAGAAAAGGTATTCCTTTTTCTACCCTGTTGCAAGCGACAGTAGTTCTAGAGGGATGGCTGTCGCCTGAGAAGGGGTGGGAAACAGACCCCTTGGAGGCGAGAGGGGAGTGTTTTGCACATCCCAGTTGCCATTTGCAGTCTGGGGACGCACAGAAGAGGTGGTGACAGAATGGCTGGATTATTTGGGGTTTTAACCTGCTTTAGAGAGAAAGGTTTAAGAAATCTGCAGGCCAGCTGAGTCACAGTTGCGCATCCCCCAGGAAGTTGGGGGAATTGCTTGATCTGCAGAATGGCAGAGAGTTTGGCCTAATATCTCCATTTCTGTTTTCTGAAGTAGGCTCCTGAGGGAGAATTAGGTGTTTTTAAAGATAAATAGTTACCTGCTCCAACAGCAGGATCTACCAGATTAAAACATCATCTTACTTTTTCTCTTTATTACTGTTTAATATGTATGTTAGCTAAAAGAGGGTTTGTTTTGTTTGCTTTCTCATCTTGCTCGTTAGTTTTTCCCACCATTTTATCTTCAGTGTAAACATGCTTCACCAGCACAGGTGACTTTTTTAGTTTTTACATCATTTAAGGACATTACCATAAATAGACATTACCGTAAATTTTCCATTTTATTTGTATTTGCAAAGCAAACAGGGCTTTTAAAATCCAAAATCTCGCTTGTTTATCTGCCTTCTGTTCCAATTTTGTTAGGAGCAAGCTCCATTGTGGAGATATCATGGTTTACACCAGTTACCTCAAGAAAATTTAACTTTGTACCTTACACCTTTGTTATGCAAGGTTTGAGAAACTCTTCTGTAGCCTTGAAATTGCCTCATACTCAGTTGCCTCAGGGCACACAAATAATGGCTTTCTGCTGATACAAATAGCAGACCTGTAAAGAACTAAAACGCTAAGGAGGGTTGTGATTAAAACTGAAGATCTGGAGAGACTTGGCCAAGAAATAGGCTGTAAAAATCAAACCAGCCCTGGCAACGTTAAGTCTGTTAAAAACACGTGGGGAGAAATCATTAAGTGTCAAATAGGAATGAATAAACCAGAATATGTTGTTTGTGAATTTTGGAGGAGTTATTACTAATAAAATGATTTGGCAGTACCTTTTCTCCTGTAACTCAGGTCTGCATTGTTGTATCGTAGGGGAAATTGCAATAAAATGACCTGTTTGTTCTTCATTTTGTTTTTCAAATGTCATCAAACAGAGAAATTCAAATTTATGTATGTAAAACAATAGTTGTAGCCCACAAAGTGGCATTATACTTCAGTATGTGCTGCTGTTATATATCTTTTATGGCCAGCGTTTTCCAGAATCACAGCTGACTCCTTGGGGGACATTTCAGCTTGTCATTGTCTAACTTGAGACTCTGAGTGTCCATAAGACAGGGTTTTTTTCACATTTGCCAAATTACATTATGAATACTTCACCGATTTACCACTCTTTTGGCAAATACTCAGTTTTTGGTCATTTTAGCTGCTGTGAATTAGTAATGTGTTTTCCACATTCATATTCTATCCCATGTGCTCTTTCAGTGGCAATCTGACATGATGCGTATGTCCTTCCACAGTTCTTCATAAGTCTATGTTCATTGATCCATGATTATATTTGAGCCACTGTATCAAGTTGCCCTTGAATGAGAAGGTAAAATGTTGTAATGGAAGAAGAACTAGTTAATCCATGTGGATCTGGCATCCATGTGGATCTGGCATCCAGACAAAAGTAGTTTGTTATGCTGTCCTTTGAACCCATTTACTCAGTTCATCAGGGGCTGTGGGTTATTAAAGACAACAGGGAGATTTAGAAAGTCTAATATTCCTGGTATGACATGAGCAGCTTATATTAACTTTATTGGAGCTTCATGCACACTTCTTTTGGAAGAAATGGTATTTAACATATTGCCCTCGAACAGGTTTTAGTTTCTTCCAGCTGAAGTAGAGCCCCAAACTTGAACTGTACCCTGTGTATAGTATGAAATGACCCAGCTACAAAGACTTCTGCTTTAAAAAAAATTAAAAATAGACATTAAAACATGTTTAAGCTTTAAAGGTGTATGCTAGACAGAATTGGTTTAAAATAGCCTTAAAAGTAACTAGCAGGAACGTTTTCAATACAGAGTGTGCTTTTTCACACTGATTTTGAACATAGCTTACTATGTTCATGCTGGGAATGTTACGATGCTAATTTTGACAATGGCTACAAAGTGAAATCGGAGTTCTGGAAATAAATGGGAATTTTTCCTTAGATTAAAGCATCAGGATTTTCAGATACTCTCAGCCTGTGCAGTTTAATGCAGGCTCTAGTGCATATGGGACTTGTAATAGTGGGCTGCAGAAAATGAGGTGGGCTCTCAATAAATGCTTTGAACTATCAGCTTGTTTGATAGCGTTGGTGGTTCAGTACTATAAATTGCACAGTGAAGCCATCCAATGCAGAAATAGCTAACAGCCATGTTCTTTATGCAGATAGGTGCAATGACCATGACACCAAGACTTCCTACAGAATTGGAGATACCTGGAGCAAGAAGGATAACCGTGGAAACTTGCTTCAGTGCATCTGTACCGGTAATGGCAGAGGTGAATGGAAATGCGAAAGACACACATCCCTGCATACGACTAGCACTGGTAAGTGGGGCATCATAGCGTCTAAGGTAGGGGAAGGAACAAGGAGTGGCACATTTTGAATGGGTAGGACTTGGTGCTGAATTGTGCCTTCCTAATTTGGGCATCTAGGAGTCTTGTCAGGGAAAGATCATCAACAAAGAGGGTCAGAGTTCAGGAGATGCTCCTTGTTTGTGCATGTGTAGATAAGATTAATTTATACCTTGTTTCCGTGCAGAAATGAGGCTTGCACATACAGATGTGATTGCCTGCACAATCAGTGCAGTAAATCACATCTAGAGCTGTGCATCCACAGGAACTATCTACTAGCTTTGTCTTGGAACCATGGCACTTCAAGTTAATATTTGAACTTTATGTATTCGCCTCAGGGTAACTTTGTTGAAATGTCCTTAATTTAAACTCCACTGAGACCATCTGGTTTCTTTGACAAGATAAATACACCTACTAATTGTTGAGCTTTAAAAAACAGAAATGTCAAGGAATGTGTACAATGCTATTTATTACAGGTACATTAGATTGCAATTTTGGTATGAAATATTACCTAGTTATAAGGTAGCATATGTTTTTTGCCCAGGGTTTGTTAAAGTCTTCAGCTTCTAAATTCTTTTTTGCCTTTTCAAGGATCTGGGTTTCCTTTTGGTGAATACAATGTAAAACTTCTCTGTTTTTCTTCAGTACCTACACTAAATTTTTCTTGGTAAATGACATTTAACTGTTCGGTACCAGCAGGTTAACTTCAAACTCTCAGAAGGTCTAAACTTCAAAATGCACAAAGCTTCAAGGGTGCCAGTATTTTGTGTCCATTAATATTTCCCCTATTTCAGCAGAGCTAAATTTGTGGAGATTCCTGTGGGAATCACTAGCAAAAATTTCTATAATGTACACAACAAGCCTCTTCGTCTTTCAGTATTATTCCAAATGATAATGGACCAAATCCTTTGATTCAAAGTTTAAAAATTCCAGAGTAAATGAATACATTTGTGTTTTATTTTTTTGTTTCCTATGAAAAATTCAAAATTAATCCTTTTTGCCTTATCTTCCTACTTCTTTGGTAGTTTTTTTATTGTCTTGTCACTGATCTTGATTTTTCTATTCTAGATTTGCTTCAACTAAAAATTTTTTTCCAAAAAAAATTGTTTTTAAACAGTTCCTGTGAAAAGCAGTTGACACTCTTAATCCTTTCTGAAGCCATTCTACATCGGTAGAAACCGGAGGCTATGATTAGCAGAACTGGGAGTTGTTCTTTTAATTTTGAAGTTTGCTAAGTGGAATAATTAAAATATGTCTAGGGAAGCTAAGAGAGTTGTGCCTTTGATCTGATGGAGTGCCTAAGGTTTTATTATCTCAACATCTAATTGAAGCATTCTGTTCTTTAGCTTTGCATGTAACATCTCACTTCTCTCCCATGTTCTGCTGCAGGATCTGGCTCTCCTAGCTTCACGAACGTGCAGACTGCATTGTACCAGCCTCAGCCTCAACAGCCCCAGCCTCAGCCATATGGCCAGTGCATAACTGATAATGGAGTGGTGTACTCTGTGGGTATGCAGTGGCTCAAGACACAGGGCAGCCAGCAAATGCTTTGTACTTGCCTGGGTAATGGAGTCAGCTGCCAGGAAATAGGTATGAGTTTGTGTTTAGTGCCTCTTCAGTCCAGTGAAATCTTTGGCAATGCCCTGCAGTTTAATTTCGAAGTAGAATCCTTTTGTGTGTGTGTATCAGAAATGTATTCTGAAGAAGGCATATTGGAGAAAGGTGCAAGGGGTGAAGAAATAGTTGTTCTCATTATTTGAAGCCTGGTTCTGTAGGGCAGAAACATTTCCCAGTGAGTTATATATAACCTGCTGAGGGAGAACAGAGCCCTTGGGGAGCAGCATTAATAACTTTATTCAAACCGAGCTGCAATAATATATGTTTGGAAAAGAATGTAAAAGAATGACACAGCTGCAGGGCTAAGTTGTCTGTTGCTGTGTATTGGCCCAGGTCCATGGCAGTCAGTGTGGGTTCACATCAGCCAGCAACTTGGCCCAGGGGCTCTATTGCTGTTTTAGAGCCCTAAGATTTGGGGATTGCTTTAAGTCTAATGCTGCGATTTGCTTTGTTTTAAAGCTGTGACCCAAACATACGGTGGCAATTCTGATGGAGAAGCTTGTGTTCTGCCTTTCACCTACGATGGGAGGACTTTCTATTCATGCACCACTGAAGGGCGCACAGATGGGCATCTCTGGTGCAGCACCACTTCCAACTTTGAGCAGGACAGGAGATACTCCTTCTGTACTGAGCAGAATGGTAAGTTGTTCTCAGAGGATCTTCACATGCACAGACGGAGGAAGGAGCACAGAACATAGGGACAGGCTGCCTGAACAATTCCGGTAGTTTGGAGGGACTCTAGGCATGCCTCAACAGCAAGGCAGTCCTGTGAATGGAGTGCTGTGTGGAGTCAGGGCACTTTGGAGGGTGCTCAGGGTGATACAGGTGTAGCCTTTGAGTCCTGTTCTCTCTCCTCTTCGCTGACCTTAGAACAGGAGTGCCTTGTCAGGATAGAGCTTTGGCCCAAAGGATGCTTAGACTCTGCCTTTGCTTGGCCGAATTGCTAGAGCAATGTCCATATTAGGTTGCGAAGAGGAGGATATCCATGGAGTACAGTTTGTGCAGTCCTCTGTCACTATCTAGCCAGGTTGCCATATATAGCAGTAATCTTAAGGTGATTTGTGATCACTGATCAAGAGCTGGTGCATGACTAATGCGGCAGCATTCCCTCTTGTCTGTGGATGGTCAGTATTCTCTTCACAGCACAGATCTACCTGTGTGGTTGCACTTCCTGGAAAGCCCATCAGATGTCCATGGAACAGTATCCAGGCAGCTTCTCTGGGGCCTGACCTTGGAGAGAATTTTTCACATTCCCACACGAAAATACTTCTTCTTACTCTGCATAGATTTTCTTTTTTTTTTTTTTTTTACTTTGTTCTACTTCAATTGGGTTTTCTCATAGAAGTCAAGCCTTTCTCTGCAGTGCGTGCAATATTCTTTCTTTTTTTAAAAAAACTCAAACAACTCAAAAGAAGAAAAACCCACTGTCCCTGACCACACACACATTCTTGTTTTAGTGAGGCTTCTTGTGATATACTGTGGGGAATGAGAAATATCAATATAGAAAAAACTCACCAAATACCTCCTTGTTCTCCAGTATTTCTAAAGCAGAGTTGCTCAAGGGGTGAGTAGTTCAGGTAGATTACAGCCCTCTTTCCACCGCTGCTTGCAACACATGAAGCTTCCAACCTGCAGGGAGGTTTTGACTTGTCCCATTGTACATAACTGAATTGTAACCCTTTTGTGAAGACTAAGGCTTTGCTTTAAGTCAAAGGGCACAACTGGGCAATAGCCTCAGTGAGATAATACAGGTATGCTGAGAACTGTGAGTTTATTTGATTCCCTGGGCCTTGGCACAAAGGGACTGCGAAGCCACTTCCCCAAACACATGGGAATTCCCATGGCTGGCTCCACAACTCCTTCCAAAGCAGTGTTTGAACTGAATTGACCTTGTGCAAGGCTCATGTTTCCAGATCTGAAATAATTAAAGCCAAGAAAAGAGGCCCATGGATAATATACAGGGTACATGTGGGCAAAATAGTGCTAGTGGCTTGTTTTTCAAGCTCTTCCCTGCATGCTAAGGGAGAGTGTAAGCTTGATTTGCATCTGTTTTCTTTTCACTTTTGTACAGTTTTGGTCCAGACACGTGGCGGCAATTCCAATGGTGCTCTGTGCCACTTCCCCTTCCTGTACAACAACCGCAACTACACTGACTGTACTTCTGAGGGACGGAGAGACAATATGAAGTGGTGTGGAACCACTGAGAACTATGACGCTGACCAAAAATTTGGTTTCTGCCCTATGGCTGGTAAGGCTGAGAACCATAAGGGGATTATGGAATACCTGTAAGTGGTTCTTTGAGCTGGAAAGTAAAGAGCTATCTGTCATTGGTCAGTTATTGATAACTTCCAATGAGATGCATCCCAGCCCAAAACCCTTCTAAGGCATTTCTGAAGTTTTGTTTTGTCCTTTTTTTCCCCACTGATCATCTCTAGCAGAGACTTAGGCAATGCCAGAAGGCGGCCATTTTCATTACTCCTTTGCTACAAGCCAGTGGTAGATTGCTTCTCAGGTGGTGCAAACTGGTGTAGATCCATTAGAGACCATTGGACTGTAGTGCTTTATAGCAAGTGAGGTTTTTATCTTGCATCTGCCAAAGTTTCTCCCTCATGGCTCGTCACTACCTCCTGCCTGATTGGTGGTTAGGAATAAGTCTGTACTTGTAATATCAGTGGGTTACCCTGAAAATGGCAGTAATGTCAAAATCGATATTGTGGTCCATTCCTACAACCCATGCACGTCTCCATGATGTCAGGAGGGGACATGTGGGAGGGAATGTGACTACAATTCTTAAATGAAAGGCCTTTTGTAACTAATGGCAATGTAGCATCTGAGCCCTTAAACAGCTTGTGGAACACGCAGGTCTTCAAATAGCTGTATTCATATAAAGGCATGTATGTAGCGAGAACCGATTCTTTCACACAGCACCCCTTGGACATTGTACAGAAGCTATTTCTAGTAGCTTTCAAATGAAAATTAAAATGAATGAGCCCCTACAAGGGGTCTGCACTTAGAGAATGTCATCACCCACCCAGCAAAAATGTTGTTCGAAATTGAGTGGGTGCCTAAAGCTGTAGATGTAGAAACCACTACACAGTATGAAGGAGGCATTGCAAATGGTCTAAGCCCTCAAAGTCTTGTTAATTCCGGCCACATAAAGTATCCTCTTGCTTCTCAACCAGCCCATGAAGAAATCTGCACAACCAATGATGGTGTCATGTACCGTGTTGGGGACCAGTGGGATAAACAACATGACATGGGCCACATGATGAGATGTACTTGTGTAGGAAATGGCCGCGGAGAATGGACTTGCATTGCTTATTCTCAGCTCAGAGGTACTGATTTTTGTGTTGATATTGCCAATTTAGTCTAAGTGTTTGGGTGGTGGGAGAAAGTGGTTTTCGTTTCCATCATTGTGAGTTCAAGCCCAGGCTCAAGAACTGTATATTACCAAGCTTTTCTTTGGAGTAGAAAGGGAATCTGAGGAACGTGAAGTTCCTGTCTTGTTTACATGCTGGAAAAGTACTATTTCAGCCTTTGCAGGCTAGCAAGCAGGGACAAAACTTGAAGAGCTTAATCAGGAGGTATCCCTACTTTCTTTTGTCTACATTTAGGATCAGTGCCACTGTGACTTTACAGTGAGCTCAGCAGAGGCACCTCCCCCTCTCAAGAACAGACAAAACTCCAGACTAGTCTGAAGCTTGAATGCAAAGCCATCCTGTTTTATTGTTCTGCAGTGAAATTTCCAATTCTTCTGTGCTGGATTAGCCCTTTGCTGGCTAATCTATATTAAAGTTGGCAGGACAGCACTGAGATTACTCTTTATTTATTTACTTATTTATATGAGTGACCCAAGTGGAGAAATGCTTAAGCAATACCAAAAAAAGAAGACTTAAAAGCACAGACATTCGATCATCCTACAGCTAGCTCACAGCATTGGCTTCGTGTCTGGAAAAGGCAGGGGGGTTGCTGTCAAGCAGCCAAGAAAGGACTCAACACCACTGCTGAAATGGGATATAATTTATAGGGAAAGGCTCACTCAAGGGCTTTGGGTTTGGTTTTTTTTATGCGTTTACTTCAGAATAGTGAGAAATGCACTGCTAAAAGTTCTGGTCTGTGAAATGCCTTTTTCCACATACACAGCTAGCTCTCTGCAGTTTCATTCTGGAGTTAAAGTGGTCTTTCTTGATGGGGGGCGGTGGGGTAGAGATACTTTGCTTTTTCAAAAGGCAAAGGTTATCTAAGTAGAGCTATTTAAACATAGCAGCCAGAGAAGGTCTTTAGCGCCCATAGGAGGGTGTGAGCACTGCTTAGTTTATCCTGATGCCATGCTCGTGGTGTGGGAAAGTATGATGGGGAATGAAGGCCTGGGATTAACTGAGTCACTTCCGCAAGGGCAGATGGTCTGTGATTGACTCTGGAACTGAACTTGGGTCTCTTGGGTCCCAGTTAACAAAACAATGTGCTTCTGGGGTGGTTTTTTTGTTTGTTTTGTCTTTCTGCTCCTTGCTGTGATTAGACTGGTGTTAGGAATTCTGGGCCAGATCACAGATTGACACATCACCATTGAACCTAATAGACCGATACTACTGTACTTAAGCATGGGATCTGGTTACTGTGTTTTGAGGGAATAGTAGATTAGTAGGTACAAGTAGCATCTTGGATATGTAATAGATTTGCTCCTGTCTTCAGATTGCTACAAAGTGTAGCGGAGATAACCAGCAGGATAACATCATGAGGATGTTTGTACCTCTTTGTGGTATCTTTATGAATTTGCATTAGCCCTTTTCTCCTTGTGTAGTTCTAATGATTTCAGACGGTACTCACCGAGGTATTCCAGTCTAGATCTTCCTAAAAGGAGGTAGTGAGAGAGTTAGTGTGCTATTTTAGATTTTTTTCCACATGTGAAATATGGAAGAACCAGGCAGTTCTGTAGTCTGAGTTGTGCATAGTACTTTGGACTGCATCCTACAGACCTCTTTTCTGCAAGTGTTGCTTGTACGCACACTGCTGATAAATGAACTCAGGAGCAGTGGTGTGTATGCAGCACTAATCTGTGATGATCACAGATATCAGGAGGGCTCCCTTTTGCATGAGTGGAGCTTGTCATGGTCAGTCTCTGTAAGCTGATCAAGAGGAGGGAACAATGTGCCGATTTTTTGTTAATGCTTAGAACTATTGCTGACAAAAGTGTCTCTGCTCTTTCTCAAACAGACCAGTGCATTGTGGATGGTATCACCTATGATGTGAACCAGACCTTCCACAAGCGTCACGATGAGGGGCACATGCTGAACTGCACGTGCTTTGGCCAGGGCCGGGGGAGGTGGAAATGCGATCCTGTTGGTAAGTCACCAGCTGTTCCTGCTTGCTGAACACAGACTGGCTGTGTAGGAACTGGCTATGGT
The DNA here is from genome assembly GCF_030463565.1 of Pelecanus crispus. Taxonomy (NCBI): domain Eukaryota; kingdom Metazoa; phylum Chordata; class Aves; order Pelecaniformes; family Pelecanidae; genus Pelecanus; species Pelecanus crispus. The sequence continues at coordinate 41,438,388 of NC_134647.1, read as the reverse complement.
ATGGTGAAACTGATGTGTGAATTTGGACCCAGTCTTTGCCCACTTTCTGCCCTGAATTGCACAAATGCAAAAGTAGAAGTAACACTGGATTTGCTGGAGGGTAAGTGAAAGGGGATTCCTAGTTTTAAGGAGATAAGCTTGGGTTATCAGACATGCCACAGAAGAAGTTGATGATGATGCAGTAGTGATGGATTGTGGCAACATACCTCTTAAAATGTAGCAGGTTGTGGTAACAGGGCATATTAGCCCCACGCTGGGGTGATTTGGCTGAATTCTGGTACCTGAGCTGTCAGCCTAGCAGGCAGGGCACTTGGACTGAACACTGGTAATATGCAGCTAGGTACTGATGGTAGGATCAGTTTTCTTTCCTTTTTCTATCCTGAAATCTTTAGGTTTCCTCATTGAACTGAGAAAGGAGCACCAGCATGTATTAAGTTACCTTGGACTAAATTGATTTCTTTGGCTGCCCTTTGTTCTGGCAAAGAGAGAAAGCTCAGGATGAGAACATGTGTTAATAGCACTCTGGAGGTTAGCTAAAACCATCATGGTTCTCTGCAGGAATGAGGAGATTTCATCTCTTCTGCCTCCTCCCCTTCCCTAGTGAACCTTGATTGGAAGATAAGACCTGACTGTTTGGTTTGCAGTTACTAAATCCAAGAGAACTTCGAACTGTTGCCAAGAAAATCTGTTAGAAAGTACTAGTGCTTAAGTTCTGCTTTATTTACCATAATTTCTGTATAGGTTTACTGGAGGAACTTGGATTATAAAGCTCCTGAAAATTACTACTTTGAAAGAAGGGGAGGGGGGATGATTTCAGCTATCTGTAAAGGTGCAATTGGTTTAATTTTGTTGGCTCTCTCTAAACAAGGCTTCTGTTTATCCAAGCAGGCATAATGCTAGTTCTCATTGAAAATTTCCATTGAGCCAGATACACAGGCATAGGTCAGACTAGAAAGTGTTCTGAAGCGCTGGTACTGTGTTGTATTTACACTAGCTAAGCTGATTTCAGGATTTGATCTGTCCTCCTTTGGTTTATACACTGATAAATCTGGAAAGGCTCTGCTGAAAATTAATGGGTCACTTCAGACTTATAAAGTGTAATGGAATTCTGCTGAAGCCAGTAGGAATTTTGCCATTGATTTCCTTGAGAGCACCATGGTTTAGCTTTGGATGAGAGATGAATTTAGTTGATTGGAGCAGAATTGGGCTCAACAATAGATAGTTCAAATAAATCCTTTCTTGAAGGAACACCCCATTGACTTCAGTGGGAAGCTTGCCATGTGGATGGCCTGTATTTAACAGTATGTTAAGAAATGCATCACAGCTGAATTAGCCCCCTAGTATCTAACTTAACACATGCAGTGATACATCAAGAACCTTGATTTGAGATTCAATTTCTGTTGCCACTTTCTTTTTATGTAACTATATTTGCAAATAAACATTTGTTTTACATTTCTTTGTGTAAAAGTCTCTTGTGACTTATTCTTCTGTGTTTGGCATAGATTTTTCACTGTAGTTGCAGTGACATGCAGTGGTTAACTGTCTCTTTTGTGCCTTTAGATCAGTGCCAGGATTCAGAAACCCGTACCTTTTACCAAATCGGAGACTCATGGGAGAAGTACGTCCATGGTGTCAGATACCAGTGCTATTGCTATGGTCGTGGTATTGGAGAGTGGCATTGCCAGCCTCTGCAGACCTATCCTGGTAAGAAACACAACAGATGACTAACTCATCTGCTGAGTAAGATATGAGGAAAGCAATCTTTCCACCCCTCACCTGTTCAGATTTCTGTGCATTATTCCTTTTGGTTTCCTTTTTAAACAGAACCATTTCCCCTCCCTACCCTTGGCAGACACAAACAGGTGTCATGATTATAAAGAGGGGGCCAGGCTGTTACCAGTTATTCCTGAGGCCAGGGTTAGTTTAGATAATAACTATCGGTTCATACAACAACTCGGGTTTACATTGCCTCTTGGTATTTAGCGATAGCACACCCACAACCTTCGGTTTCTATTGCTTAAAACTCTTATATGTGTAGTCTTTCCTTCTCCACTCACTACAGAAGCAAAATCCACCATGGAACAAAGCATTTTTCCTGATCAATGCCCTGAAGAAATTAAATATTTGAACTTTCGTTTGCTTAGTCAGTTCCAGGAAATCTTTATAGGGACAGGCAATGCCTGTTTGTTGGCTTGTTCTGTTTCAGTTCCCTGAACAGAACATGATAAGGGGAACAACTCTACTTTCCTGTTTAAGGTTGCAACTACCACTGTCTTAATCTGAAAAAGATGAAATATTAAGGCTGTGTTGTGGCTTCCCTGTTGGGAGGAGAAGACTATGCTCAAGTCATTGGTTCCCCAACCCATGTCTGAGGATGAATGTGGAGGAACTGCGTAAAGATTGGATGTAGCAGCTTCAATGCTGAGTTGATTCTCTGCTTTTATATTAAGATAAGAAGCATCTGCCCACTTAGTAGCTGCAATGTATTTATCCCGTAAATGCACTGCAAGGTAAGAAAGGGAATGTGAGGCTCATTCAGAAAGAGGGTTTTAATATACATGATGCTGCTGTAGAAGGGGACTAGCTCCTTTGAAGTCTGTTGCAACTAAATGCTTCACATAAATAAGGCACCTCTTCTCTGTGACTTGCTTCATGCACATCATATAGAAGGTCTTTGCGACAGCACCCTATTGAACCTGACCTATACCCAGCAGCGTTGTCAATGAACCAACTGTGTTTCCATCCACGGCCGTACAGCTAGTGAGCCAGAAACAAGGGAATAGGATGCTTGGCAGACAGAACTAGGGACTACTTTTCTTTGGGGCAGTGCACTAAAGAGGGCAAGAATAGGAAGCAGGCCTTCTTTGGACTTTTTTTCCCCCCAAGTTTCTTATTGGGGCTTGCTGAGCTTCCTTGACTCCTGTCAGACTGTTTAAACAAACATCTCCCTGAGCTATGTGAAATATGCACACCTCCAGACTGGAGACCAGGGCTTTGGGCTTCTTTAGACACGAGAGTGACTGAAAATGTGTAAATAAACCAAATCAAATGTTTCTGAATGTAGGTTTGGGGTTAGGTGAGCTTTGAAATTTTCTGCCTGTGGGCACAGGTTTGTTTGCCGGGAAGTCCCGTTAAATACGGAGCAGGTATATGTTACGCAGTTGTCCAAATAAATTATAATTAGAAATGTTGGGAGTGGAGGGAGGGTGAAGGTATTTAATGGCTAAAACAAGACACTTCCCTACAGGTTCCAGGCTGCCCTTTGCTGGGATTTGCTGAGAACTAACACGAGCACAGTGCTGCTGAGTGTTCAGTGAAACCTCCCCAGCAGGGCTGGGAGGGACTGAAAGGAGAACCATGGGATCATAAAACCTTCCCTTCTCTATTTGAGGGCTCTGTGGAGAAAATACACCTGAGCCTGATCTAGCTAAAAGCAATTGGTAGTCTTAAGCATTAGAGCACTGCTGAACTTGTATTTTCATAAGTTTATGGGCCTGATTTGTCTCAAGACTTCCACCAGCCCTTCTGGTGTGGTTTGTGTGTGGAACATGTGCCTCACTGCCTGTGGAGTGCTCCACAGAGTCATGAAAATTCAGTGTTTCAGATAAACTGATGAAGAAATTTAGTAAAATAGTAAAAGATTAGTGTCTCTTTGCAGGGTGTATTCAATGTCAGATCAGGAATTTGCTCTTGCCATGCCACAAGATCAGACCTGGATTGGGGAGACATTTCTCATGTTTCCCTGCTCCCAGTGCAGAAGATATTAATTGATGAAAGCAGTTTGTTGCTGAGAAGCTCCCTCTCTTTGAACCATATAACTTTGCTTTGCAGACTTTTTCTATACTAGACTGCTCTGGTTTTCTATATCATTGATAACTCACAGGAAATTAACCCAAACAGCACATGTTAACTCCAGCACAGAATACATTCTAATCATTAGTTTTCTAAGGAGCAATCATGGTGGTCAAGAATTGGAACAGGCTGCCCAGAGAGGTGGTGGAGTCCCCATCCCTGGAAGTGTTCAAAAAACAGGTAGATGTGGCACTTCGGGACATGGTTTAGTCTAGTCTACCCTTGATTGGCTTAGAGTAGACTTGGTAGTGTAGGTTAATGGTTGGACTGGATGATCTTAAAGGTCTTTTCCAACCTAAACGATGAAGCATTACAGGTAGAAAGACAATATGGCTTGTTTCCTATGCATAGAAATAGTATTTGAGCCACACAACTTTCTTGCCTTTTGATGACTCCACAACAAAGGCAGAAGAAAAGCATCCCCAGTATGTAAAAAATGTCAATTCGTTTTTGTCAGGGTCAGCTGGGCCTGTTCAGGTGATCATCACAGAGAGTACAAATCAGCCAAACTCCCACCCCATCCAGTGGAACGCTCCTGAACGATCTCACATCACCAAGTACATTTTGCGCTGGAGACCGGTGAGTGCCACATTCATCATCATTCATGCATCAAAAATACTTTATTTGGCTTTTTCTGAGTCTGAAAGAAGTGGCTGACACAATTTCATCAAACTTCAGTTGCTAATGCAGTGTCCTTGTCCTGTCAAGGTCAACAGTTACTCTGAGGATCAAAGACAACCAGTGCTGTATAAACACTTGATGTTTTCCTGCCCAAACTTTACTGGTCACTGTGTTCATGAAATATCTTATTAACCAAAGCACAAGCACAGTAAGAAGGCAGGTTTATGTCCTTCTTCGCTTTAAGTAATGTAAATCCTTGTGGGAGCTTTCTCATCATAAGAAACATTGTTTTAGTACCATGTGCATATCCAGAGACAACTGGGATAGATTTTATCCTGTTAATGAGGAGGTAGAAATGAGTAGGTTATGAAGATATAAACAGCTAGCATAGGATTAAATAAACAGTTATCTCCCATCTTCTGTAAAGTCTAAACCAAAGCTGGTTAACCACTGCTTGTTGGCTCCTTCGTATTTGAGGAATGATTCGTTTTAACCAACATAGATGAGTTGTGTTACAGTTCCCTTGAGTACAGCTTCACAAAAGACCACTTAATGATTAAGAACATTAGTACCTCGATGCTGCCTGTTATTAAGAGAACAATAAAGGCCCTGATCCAAAGCCATTAAAGGCACTCAAGTCTTTTTACTGACTTCAGTGTATCTTGGATCAAGGCCTGAATGAAATGGACTTTAAAGCATTGGAGTACAAACCTCAGAGGATTGGAGCATTATTTTAGAGCTTCCCATAGAGTTCAGACAGAGGGTAGAAGGGGAGCACTTTTCTGTATATTTTTTTCAGATGATGGCTTAGAGTGTTATTGTGAACAGCCTTCAAATATGCATTTTCCAGCCATTCCTTTATGCCTTAATGCGTTTTTGATAAAGGAATGGGTTTAGCTTATATATTACAAATAATGCTCCTTTTAAAGGAAAAAGTTCAGAGCTAGATAGTTTTTCAATTTATCCCAGTAAAACTTGATCACCCAAAATGTCATTAGACCTGCTTCCTGGCATACCTTTCTCATATCCTTTGACTTGACTCTGTGCATTACCCATTCGAGTCACACCTGTCTTTGAATATCACAGTGCTTGGTAACTGTGTTAGCAGGTTAGGTCACTAGATACCTCTGCTTGCAAGCTAGGGAGTCTCACACTATTTGGGTGTCCTTGTTCTTGCAGAAAAACTCTGGAAGGCAGTGGAAGGAAGCCACCATCCCTGGCTACCGGAACTCCTATACCATCTCAGGCCTGAAGCCTGGTGTGATATATGAAGGACAGCTCATCAGTGTTCAGCGGTATGGCCACAAAGAAGTCACGCGCTTTGATTTTACCACAACCAGCACCACAGCAGTGACAAGTAAGTTGAACAGCAGAGCATCCAGAAAAACCTAATCTCCTTCACCTAAGTCTTTGTTTAGTGCATCCCAGTTAATACAAAAGTAGCAATGGTTAATTAAAGCTCTCTTTCTTCTCTCTTGTAGGCAACACTGTTTCAGGAGAGACAACTCTTCTTCCTCCCGTGGTTGCTACTTCAGAGTCAGTCACTGAAATCACAGCCAACAGCTTTGTTGTCTCCTGGGTTTCTGCTTCTGACACCGTTTCTGGATTTCGTGTTGAGTATGAGCTGAGCGAGGAGGGCGATGAGCCACAATATCTTGGTGAGACGATATTTAAGTCTACTAGACCAAAGCATTGTTAACAGTACATTGCTGTTTTCTGTGACAATCAGTATAGCTAGTGTAAATAGCGAGGATCTCACTACCTTTCAGTATGATTCAATTAGGGTATTAGAGTGGCAGCTCTCGCTCACATTAAAAGCTCCCTTAGTTCATTGTCCTTTCTGCATCAATGGCCGTGAGTTGTGTCCAAGGAAGAGTATGAGAACAAGGCAAGTTTATAGCAATACCCCCTATTATACCTGCCGCCTGGCTAATTTCCTTTGCTATACCTTTGTCCTCCTGTCAGAATGGACAGAGAGAAATCTTTCCCAAATGCCCTCTCTTGGCTCCTTGTCATCTCATGGATGTCTGTTCCAGTCCGCTCTGTCAGTTGTTTTGTTTGGTTCAGATCTTATTCATCTTTGATAATGTGACAACTTAGCTAAGTCAGGAAGCTGGTTAAAGGCACTGGACTCAGACCTAGGAATTGAATCCACTTTTCCAACATCTACTGTAGAGCCTGTGTCACTACACATAATTTCATCTTAATTTCTTTTTCCTAATTTCCTGTCTTAACAATGGTAATAGCAATATCTCACAAGGATTTGAGGTTATAATAATTATTTGGACATGAGTACAATAGAAGAACAACATGAGAAAAAGAACAGTAATCCTCTGACCTAATAATTCTCCCTGGACTGTTGCTCCCCTGAACTCACAGGCTTGGACTCATGAGCAGAAGTGGCTTATGCTGGGACTGCCAGCACTGTCACCACCTTTCTTGTCTGCACACTAGCTGCCCAGACAGCTGAGCTGTGCTGTGAGGCAGCTCCTGAGCTCATCTGTCTACAGACAGAGGTTTACAGGCAAATTGAAAGGCAATTCCCAGTTTCCCTTAAGATGTTTGGCTTCAGTCCGGCCAGTAAGGAGCTGCTTCATGGGGAATTTCCTACATCTGGCATGTAGGTGGACATCTGGGGGAAGGGATGGGGGAGAGAAGTTCATCAGCCCTCATAATATCATTCTTCTCCACTCATGAGTCAGTCTTTCCACATAACCTATTCAAGTGAAAATTTTTCCATATATTTCTGTATTGAAAATACAACAGTCAGGGTATGAAATGAGTACTCAGTTAGCTGAGATGACTAAATGCCAGCAGTGTACAGGGGGCTGCTGCTCAAGTTGCCATGCCATATCACACATCAAGCCTTGCTGTCCCAGGTGTGGTCCGTTTGCTGAGTGTGGAGACCTGTCCCAACCCTCCACACAACTTTTCTGATGTGCGCTAAAGACACAGTGCAGAACAATTGCTGTTTTATTGCAGGAAGACTGTGATTCAGCCCAGATTAGAACAGAGGTCTCAATTATTCATTTGGAGAGAAAGCAAGAGGATAGAATTGCTAAGGCAATGTTTTCTTTCCTGCCTTCCTCAGATCTTCCAAGCACAGCCACTTCTGTCAACATCCCTGACTTGCTTCCTGGTCGCAAGTATATTGTTAATGTCTATCAGATCTCTGAAGAAGGAGAGCAGAATCTGATCCTGTCTACTTCACAGACTACAGGTATGTGTGGGTGGGTGTTGCTGCACTTTGAAAGCTGTTTTTATTATTTGCTCAATAAATTTTTGTTACCTCTTATCCTCATGCTTGCTGTCCTTCTCTGTTTATTCCCTTAAACAGCTCCTGATGCACCTCCTGATCACACGGTGGAAAGTGTAGATGACACATCAATTGTCATTAGCTGGAGCAGACCACAGGCTCCAATCACAGGTTGGTGTAATTGGAGTGCACCTATTTTGCGCTATTGGTAGAATCTGAAATCTAGGTAAAAAAGAAGATGAAGTATAACTCTGGAACAGAGGGCTAGTGCATAATTCTGCCCAGTCTGAGACACCAGCTGGAAAGCACATGGGCAGTTTAGCATTTGCTTGGTTTCACTGTCTGAACCAAGCAATTCAGGAGGCTGGATGCAAAACAATTCCTTCTGGATTTAGTGAAATAAAAACAAGCCCCATGACCTTCTCTTTGTATTTGTCATCCAGACCATCCCATAACAAGCATGAGAACTGTACAGACCCTAAATCCACATGTCAAAGCTCAGAAATACTCTGATCCAGGTCAGATTATGCTTTGTAAGTCATTATGAGTGTGCAATCTGTAGATGGGACATGAGCGAAGGCAAGCCATGGGTACTACTGAAGTTCAGGGCTACTTGTATGAAACCTCAGTAGGGAGATCAGTTTAGTTCTCATTTCTAGCATTCCTTGGGCTGGCTTACTGATTGTGGCTAAGGACTATGTATATCTCTATTGCTTTAGGCTACAGAATTATCTACACACCCTCTGTAGAAGGCAGCAGCACGGAGCTCAACCTGCCTGACACTGCAACCTCTGTAACACTCAGTGACCTGATGCCGGGTGTTCAGTACAACATCAGCATCTACGCAGTGGAAGAAAATCAGGAGAGTACTCCTATCTTCATCCAACAGGAAACCACAGGCGTCCCACACACAGGTAGCGGTCAGCATGCTCTGGATGTCAGTCACTGAGTTTTCTGTTAGTACATAGAGCCAAATGACGATGCAGGCTTACATTGCTCTAGCTAAACAAATCCTTAAGTGGACTCAATTCTGGTTTTTGTCATCGTTGTTGTGGTTTTTAATTGTAAATGTCACTGATTGAAGTTCTATAGTAAATTCATACTCACTTATGAATTGACACAGTCAAGCCACCACTCTGCATTAATAGGGTTGTAATTCCTAGGGATCAGACTGCAGGCAGGTCAAAAGGTTGGTCTTGCATTGTGCCTACGGAAAAGAGAGACCAGAGTTTCCTAAGTTATCTTAAGGGGATTCTGCTAAGAGATCTTCTTAAGAGCCTGGTAAATCATTTTACCTCAGTATTTGGCCTGCAGATGTTTAAGGTTATGTACTCAGACACCACAACAAAAATCCAAATCATTCACCTGACTTCTCTCTGTCCCTTCCAGTCCTAACCATTATTTTCCATTGCATTCAGTGGGGATGGGAGATTGCTCAGCATTGACTGATGTGCCAAAATAGCAAAATACAATCTAAACTTGAGGCACCCACAATTCAAAAAACTAGTGGTTTCAGGGTTCTTTAAGCATCCAGTTGGGCTGAATAGGCAAACCAAAAGAAAGGATAGTAAAAGAATTGGGATCTGATGTGGTAGCAGTGGAATTTGATGGTCCTGCAAGTTGCAAGCATGTGTTTGCAAATGGGAATTTACCAGGAATGAACTCAGCTCAGTGATTTTATGGTTTGGCATCTGTATCTTCCAAAAATGTGCATTGGTTAACCTTAGGGCAGTATCAGTCCTAATCTGAAGAAACTTAATTTAAACATAGGAATTCAAGAGTGCAGTAGTGTGGACCAACACAGAGAGAACTGGATTTTGTCTTTGACTACAGTAAGGCTAGATCAGCCCCTGTACTTGTTTAATTATAAAAGATGGATTTTAAGTTAATTATAGACATTCAGAACATGCCGTGAGTTTTGAAAACCCTCTCTTTTAATTTTAAAAGGAGGTTCCTCTTTCCAGCCCTTCGAGTATTTCTTTCCCCCCCAAGCATATTCTTGAAGTTCCATAGCATATTACATCTGGTCTTTCAGTTCTCTTTCTGTGACAGCAAGATACCTTCTATGACTGAAGGCATAAAATACTTAAAACTACGTAGTTACATTTTGAATTGTAGTCTGCTTGTATTACAGTCTGGAAATGTGTGTATGAGGTAAGGGTACCATGACACTTTTAATTTGGTAAATATTCTTGGGCTATCCACTGTTCAATCAAAATTCACTTTTTTCTTCCATGTAAACCTATAGCTTCTCCTGCTAATTGCTGAGGACTCCCTCTAACACTGTTCTGTCACTCTGCTTTCAGATGAAGTTCCTTCACCCAGAGATCTGCAGTTTGTGGAGGTTTCTGATATCAAGATCACCATCATGTGGACCCCACCGCAGAGCCAAGTGTCTGGCTATCGAGTGGAAGTGATCCCTGTCAATCGCCCTGGCCAACATGGTCAGAGACTGCCTATCACCAGGAGCTCTTTTGTTGAAGTTGTTGACCTGCTTCCAGGAACAACCTATCTCTTCAAGATCTTTGCCGTGAGCCATGGCAGGGAGAGCAAACCTTTGACTGGAGAGCAAACCACCAGTAAGTGTCTTTTCTTCATGCTTTTTTCAACCTTTTGAAGTGCGTATTTCTCTGTCGCTTAGAGAAATATATAAACAGAGCACTTAAAGTGCAACAGTTATAGCCCAGGAGGTATCCCATAACTAGGATGACAGGGCTGGGAATTCATTCACTCAAACAATGATCTCTTCAGCAGATTTATCCTCCTCCAGGGCTTTCCAATGGGAGTTTAACTCTCATGGCACTTTAAAACAATTTCATATGGCTGGAATTCAACTTTTTTATTACTGACTGAGAATTGATGGGCCCTGCAGTTCTTTTACAGTAAAGATCACAGCCTGTGATTTTTTTTTTTTTTTTATTTTTTTTTCCTGAGGATACCTTAGGGCAGATTTCAGCATGACTTAGGAGCCTTGCTGAGATTGTTCTAAAAATCCCTATCTCCTTTCTGACAGCTACATACCTATTTGGCTCCACTGTCAGCAGTAGGAGTTCTGCATGCACATGTAAGGACAGGCCTTGCCATTAAGATGACTGCACTTCAGCTTTGCCAGGTCAGGCCTGGCTTTCCACAGGCTGTCTCACCACCCCAGAAATTTCACCCTGTCATCCCAGTGAAACCTGGGGAACTGGTTTGCAGCAATCTCAATGGACTGTTGACAAGAGCCATGGGGAGTATATATTTTTCAGGAAGGGTCATGCAGGATCTCTCAGAACCTGATTGCTAATGATCTAGTGGCAGTGCAGTATGTCACCAGCATAAGGCAAGATGACAAGCAAAGTACACAGTCTGTCAGGCATTGCTTTTTGCTTTGCAGAAGTGCAGAGAAGAGAGGAGCAGTGGCTGAGCAAGATGTACACTTTCAGATGGAAGAGGAGGAGTTTAGCATGGGTTCGAGTGGTTATCTCCATTTTTAATCTGAGAGAAGCAAATCAGACAGAACCTGGGATGTGGTTCATTTGAACAGATCCTGTTTGTTGGGCAATAGAAGGGTGATTTGGTGTTTGTGGTGTTCTTTGACTGGCTCACATTATTCAAAGGACCAAAAATTAGCTGCTGTTTGTGTGTTTCAGCACATCTGCTGCTGTTCTGATACTTATCAGTAAGTGAGAGCAACTTTTGAGAATCCAGCCCAGCTCTTTACAAAGATGAGAGGGAAGGAAAGGAAATGGGATAATCTGTGAATATAACCATGCTGTTTGAGAAAATAGTATTTCTTGGCACCCATAAAGTTAGGAGCCGTGAATAGTGCCTTTCCTTCTTACCATCTCCCTTGACTATGCAAGGACAATAGGATCCTTATGTTTGTCCTTTGACATAGGTATCTGATTTGAGTGTAACATAGATGAACACCCTCCCTCCTCGTTCAAGTGAGGCTTTCAAAAGCAAGGATGCAACTTAGGAGTCTGAACTCCCTTGGAAGCATTTAGAACAAGGGCTCAGTTTCCAGTTAGATCTGTAATTTTTTGTGGTTGTTTTCAGAAGTCTTGGCTAGGTATAGAGCCCCTCTGAAAGTCCACACACAGAGGTGTGCATCAGAATATAGACATTTGATTCAGACAGCACAGGTTTAGTTACAAATGTCTGGAATAATTTTCCATAGGCTATGATCATCCGCTTAACTGCTTTGCCTAAACCACATTTCAGAAAGTATTCACATAAATTGCGTCCTGTAATCGAAAGTCCTGGGAAACAGAAATCATTCAGAGTTCCCAAGGAAAACCCTGCAGCAAAAGTCTCTTCCCACGGTGTAAATATGATTCTCTTTTTGGCCTTCCGTTAAAAAGCAGTCTACAAATAAACTCTTGAGTGTGTGTGTGGCTTTTTAATCTTCCCCTTTTTCCCCTTTAGTATGGGGAAAGGAAGTGATAAAAACCTAATAGAGCTGGCAAATTAAATTGTGCAGAAAGGAACTGACTGTAGGCTACAAATCGGAGGAAGATACAATACTTGTCAGATGAGACTTAGCACAGATCTAAGTATCAAGAAGAGATAAAGCTGACTCTCAGTCTGTGGGTTGGAGGTGGGCCTAGGGGAGGGTCACACTCCTCCTTTGTCTTTTAGATTTCCCCCATCTTTGGAAGTGGTGGAAGAAGGAAGTCTTTGCTTCCTTTTCCCTCCCTCCTCAAAAAGGGAGAAAACAATTGGGGAGAAAACAAAAAGGACAAAAAGTGCTTCCCACTGAATCATTAGGAGTGTGATGAAAACATTAACTTTTATCGCAAAAATTATATTTACTTGGGGGGAGAAAAAAGCATTTGCCATCAAAAAAGACCACTCACTGCTCTTAATTTCAACACATAATTGGGGCTTAGAAGAGGTGGGGAAACTTGCCATGGAGATGCTATAAACTCTTCTCTGCAGCCAGTGGTACCCTGCCTGCTGTGGGGGCAAATTGCTTAAGTGTCTTTACCCTTCTGAGCCTCATCTTGTCTCAGTCAAAGGTAGTGACATCTCTGCCATTCACTGGACTCCAGTGCAGTGCTGAAGAAGCTGTGTTGCTTCAGCCTCTTGTTTTTGTGGTTTTCTGGGTTATCAGTTTCAGCAGCTTCCCAGAGGTAGTGATAAAAAGAGGAGGAAGCCTGATAAGAGCCATTGCATGAGTCCCATGGGAGAGATGAGCATGCTTAGAATTGTTGTATAGTCAGTTGCATGGTGTGATTATTTTTAAGTAGATCGAGGAACTGGTTTTCTGCAGAAAGTCGCTGACTCTTATTTATTTTTACATTAAAATGACAAAGTGGGGATGTTTTGTTTTAGGAAGGGATTTTGAGAGGGCAGGGAGTAGGACTGGGCAAAGATTTAAAAGAATAAATCTTTTTAACGAAAAAGGGCTAAAGTTAGGTTTCTGTGCTTATGCTGACAAGTCTAGACTGAGCTGATTTTTAAAAAATGCTCAGCATTCATGAGAAACTATTGAAATTCCTGAGCGTGGTTGGGTTCATCTGTCTCGCCTCAGCCGCTAGCCTGACTTCCTCATGGGATGGCACATATGGCAGCAACCCAAATTGGCGCAGCCCAGAATGCACAGGTCTGCCTGGCCCAACATATAATTGGATGGCACTGAGGCATGGATATAGTTGTTTCGCTTCTATTTCCAGCCCTGTCATAGTCTCCACCTTCTCTCTTCCATACTGGTAGACTCGTACCTTAAGTGAGAAATACAGGCTCAACAACCTCATTGTACATCCATGTGTTTTGCATGGTAATGGGCATGCTTTGGAAGCAGGGGTGAAGTAGAGATTCAGCTGGAAAACAGATGCATGTTATGCTTTTTCTTCCCCAGAACTCGATGCCCCCACCAACCTGAGATTTCTCAATACCACGGAGCATTCAGTGTTAGTGTTGTGGACACGGCCCCGTGCTGTGATCACAGGATACCGGCTGACTGCAGGTCCCACAAGAGGAGGTCAACCGAGGACCTACAATGTGGGACCTTCTGCTACTAAGTACCTTCTCAGGAACTTGCAGCCTGGCACTGAGTACACTGTGTACCTTGTGGCAGTTAAAGACGACTTGCAAAGCAACAGAGAGACTGGAGTCTTCACAACTTGTAAGTATAATAGGCACATATTCCTCTTCCCTAACACCCTGGCCTTTCTTCAAAACTTGTGCTGAAAGTGGCTGTTGTGAATTGGTTTACAGGAGAAGCCTTTTGAAGTAGCATTCCAGCAGAACTGCTTGGGAAATATTCCTCATTCTTCTTTCTGAACTATTTGGCAGGAGAAAGAGAGTTATTTGCATCAAAAAGCCTTTAGTGAAATATATTTCAGCTTTTTGGTGATGAAAAACAAAAGGGAAAACTTACTACTGGTACCTCAGTTTTTGTTTAACTGAATGAAAAAAAGTTTAATTTTACTTGATCTTTCCATTGTTTGGTTTTGGCATGGCAAATCAAGGAAAGCAAACAGCTCCCTTAAAATGGGCAACAAATAATGAGTCTGTCATTTGTATAAAGCTGAAGGCAGTCATTTCTCAAGCCCAACCATACACCATGTAAGGCAGCTCAACTGCAGTTACAGAAACTGACACAAACATTGCAGTTTTTTTTTTTTTTTTTTTAGTCATCTGTACTTGTGTTGCTGGCTTGGAAGAAATATTAAGCAAATTTGGGGAGGAAAGGGTGTTCTGTAAGAACCCACACATACTTCTAGAAAGAACAAATAGATTCACTGTATAAACAATGATGAAACAGTCATATAAACTAGCAAAACTCAAAGTTATCCAAGCCCAGAACCACATCCTCTTTTCAAAAGAGAATGTGGTTTTTTAGAACAATGTGAAATTAAAATAAGGGTTCAAACTTTTAATCAGAGTAACACTGTTGACCTTGGCAAGGTGCTTTTTGCTGACAGACAGCCTTATGTATAAATATTTCTCAATTAGGACATGACTGGATATCTTAGATGAATATTGCCTTCAAATTCTGGCTTATCTCAATGAAACCAGTCCAGTTTAAGACTATAGATTAATAAACCATGTCTCTTCATTAATGAACGAGGTTAATTCAGATTAAACTCAGTGGAGTTATTTGGACTGATTCTGGGGTACACAAAGGCTTTGGCTTCTGTGTGATCCTCCTGACAGGTATCAATGAGACTGCAGATTTCTCAGATTGACTTTGAGCTCCCTTTAACTCTGCTGACTTCAAAAGAGTTGAAGATGTTGTTGAGGGATGAGATGGTCCTAGCTGGGACAGCTGGATGACAGACAGGGGTGTAGTGTTCTGCTGATTGAATGGCATATGGTGGGTGAAGGAAAAAAAAAAAAAAAAGCTGCTTTTTGAGGAACACTTTAGGTATGCCAAAAACAATATTCCCCGAATACTTGGGGTTGGATGCATAGAGGACTTACAAGGCCCAGTTCAATATTTTCATCTTCCTCAGGAACAACAAAAACACTGGCTATGATTAGACCACTCGCATATTGTGTCTATCAAGCCCAGCAGCAGACAGAAGTCATCTGTCAGATCCCTCCCAAATCAATGGGTTTTCAAAAGTAATATAGTTCAGTGTCTTATTACATACCTCTTGCTATTTGGACTGCTGTAGGTCCGGTTTTCTATCTGTGTGGTGCCATCACAGCAGCTAGACTTCAACTCTGTCAATTCACTTCACAGATCAGCCTGTTGGCTCTGTTCCTCCTTTTAACACAGAAGTGACTGAGACTTCTATTGTCATCACCTGGACACCTGCCCCAAGGATTGGTTTCAAGGTAGGGGAAACTGAAGTCCCATGTTTCTTTTTCCTCTTGCATCATTGTGATAGGGAGGACAGATTAAAGCTGTTTACTATGGACTGCAGTGAAAATATTAGCACAAAGGGAAGAGGTGCAAAAGACATGCTGCTTACAGGGGGCAGGTCTAGGTCACAGAGGTCAATGCAAGCATGTCCTGTGGGCTTCAGGTCAAGTTCATCAGTGGGACATCTAAAACTGAAGTTACAGGATTAACAGTTAGTGTTCTGCATAAGGCCCATGATACTCATGTTGGATGGTAAGTCAGGATGCTGATAGTTAGCTGGGATAGGAGTATTTGAGACTGAAAATCAAACTTTGCTGCTTCTCTGCAGCTGGGTGTGCGCCCAAGCCAAGGTGGAGAGGCTCCTCGGGAGGTCATCTCTGATTCTGGCAGCATCGTGATATCTGGCCTGACCCCTGGCGTGGAGTACACCTACAGCCTCACAGTCCTGATGGACGGCCAGGAGAGAGAGACTCCAATCATCAGGAGAGTGATTACACGTACGACCCATCTGCTTTTCCACAATTATTCCTTCTTTCACTTGCTTCCCCTATGCTCCCCAAATTAATGGCTGTCTTCTGGGAGTGTCGGGGTTTAGCCCCAGCCAGCAACTAAGCACCACACAGCCGCTCGCTCACTCCCCCTACCCCGATGGGATGGGGGAGAGAATCAGAGCAGTAAGAGTGAGAAACACTCCTGGGTTGAGATAAGAACAGTTTAATAATTGAAATAAAGTAAAATAGTAATGATAATAATAATATAATAACAACAGTAATAATAATATACAAAGCAAGTGATGCACAATGCAATTGCTCACCACCCGCCGACCGATACCCAGACAGCTCCCGAGCAGCGATCGCTGCTCCCCGGCCAACCCCCCACAGTTTATATACTGAGCATGACGTCATATGGTATGGAATAGCCCTTTGGGCAGTTTGGATCAACTATTCTGGCTGTGCCCCCTCCCAGTTTCTTGTGCACCTGGCAGAGCATGGGAAGCTGAAAAGTCCTTGACTAGCATAAGCAGTACTTAGCAACAACTAAAAACATCAGTGTGTTATCAACATTCTTCTCCTACTAAATCCAAAACACAGCACTATGCCTGCTACTAGGAAGAAAATTAACTCTATCCCAGCCAAAACCAGGACAGGGAGTCATGGTCTTGGAAGGTTTTTTTTATTTTTGACGCTTAGGCGACAGTAGCACTAGCTCATGCAATGCAGGGTCACAACTTCAGGAGAATGTTTTTAGCTGAATCTGAAGGGTGAGGATATAATACGGGGAGAAGGGATGCTGAGGGAGCTAGCATGATTCTCAGTGCCATAAATGACCCATTTGTCTGAACGCTTGCAGCATTGTCTCCACCAACCAACCTGCGCCTGGAGCCCAATCCTGATACAGGGATCCTGGTAGTCTCTTGGGATAGAAGCACAACTCCAGGTAACTATGGGAACTCACACTGTGCTTGAACCTCCTGTTGTATCAGAACACTAATGTTTGTTCTGTGGTGCCTTGCAGTTCATTAAGGAGACTTTGATAGGAAGCTTGCTGTTGAGTCATTTAAGGAAAAATGTACATATTTCTAGATATCTTCAAGGATAAAATTCACAGTTAAGTATAGGTTGCCATAGAACTCTTCATGTAAAATGCTATTTTGGAGTATGAAAGCATTTAAATATTTCAGCTGGTTTCGGTATTTGAAGGATTTCTTCAAATATCCCCAGTGGTTTAAAAGAAGTCAGAGGGAAGGAAAGCAAAATGGACCAAAAAGATTGCTGGCAGTGAAGAATGAGTTCATGTCATTGAGAGTAAGCATGGAAGATCTGAAAGTGTTCAAGAAGAACTCTTCTCCAGCAATAGCTGATGGAGCTGTACAATTGACTTCCGTAAAACAAGGATTGAAAGCTTTTGAAAGTGCCACTCTCAGTCACTAGATGTATGTCTTCTTGACATGTTGTGAGATTTTCAGTTTGGTAACGTCTCAAAGCGAACTGAAACTATGCTGTAAGTAGGGCATGGCTACCTTCTGGGAAGCTCGTTTTGGGGTGCTTGACAAAGCAACCTCTTGCCTGCTGGACTCAGGGTGGCAAAATCACTTGTAAAATGTAATGTGTTTGCTTCAGTTGTTTATACTGAGGCCTGATGTAATCAATACAGCATGAGATTACTGCATACTGGTATATCTGTATTTCAGGCATCAGTGGGTACCGAGTGACCACTGCTCCTACCAATGGGCAGCAGGGCTCTACCTTGGAGGAAGTAGTAGGTGCAGATCAGACCACTTGCACCTTTGAAAACCTAAACCCTGGTGTGGAGTACAACGTCAGCGTTTACTCAGTCAAGGACGACCAGGAGAGTGTCCCCATCTCTGAAACTGTCACGCAAGGTAATGAGAGGATGAGCAGCCATTTTAGCTACTTAAAGTCAAATTGCTGAGCCCGAGACCTCTACATTGCAAAACTCCTGTTAGTCTGATAGCAGAGGACTTAGACTTAGAAGCGGAATAGCCATGTTCCAGCATGTGACAGAGCAGTTCTTATACCTGTGTACTTCTCTGCATGAGCAGCCTACACTGTCTGTCAACAGGGTGTGGTAAAGAGATGGATCTGTTGTATCAGTACACTGAGCTGAAGAGCGATGGAGATTTAACTTGGCCCTGCAGTGCCCTGGCATCTGGAGCACAGTTGGTGGGAATGGGAAGTAGGTGAAGGGAGGTATGAGTGAGAAGAGAACACAGGAGAGACTTTGGCAGCAATAGTGGCACAAGATCACTTCAGCACAATGGAGAGGAAAGCCAAGGTTGAAAGGTCCCTCACTGTAGCACTTCTGGGACACAAAGTGGTGTGTGCCACCTCACATTACATGCTGAGATGACTGCAGAAACTACCTTTGTAGCCACAGTAGCAAAATTAATATGCATCTCCCCAAATGGTTTCATTTAATTTTCCTTTGTGAGGGCTTTGTTTGTTTTTGTTTCTGCTCAGCCCTGAAATGATGCCAGCTACTGTGTTTGCTTGCTCTTATAACACTGCTTTAAAATTTCCATGCTTCACTGAAGTGCTGTATGCTCCCTGGGGGTGAACTAATACTGTGATACTGCATAATTAAAGCAGTAAAAGCTTTAGACTTCTACCATCTTCTGGTGGGGGAAAGCTAAGAATGTATGTCTATGGCTTTTAGCACTCTTTAAAGGTGATATGGTACATGCATTCCATGTGGATTAACAATGATTTTACAGAAAACTGGCATTTTTTTGCACCTATTCTGTAAAATAAGTCTTTTCCTAGAAAGACATTAAAATAGAACATAACCACTGTTATTAAAACCAGTCTTTTGCCATATTACTGTACCATAATTCCTTTTCAAGCTAACTTGTAATGACCCAACAGAATGGACACAGAGTCCTGCATCTTTGACTCACCTACTGGTGTCTGATCCTGACGGAGGAAGAGCATCCATTCTCTCCCAGTGATTTCAGGATCACTCTGCTGAAGTTACATAGCCAAATCTTGTGGCTTTAATCAATACCAATCTATTGACTTGAGCAGCTGAGGGTTTGGCCATTGTCAATTAGATGCATATAACATTCCCCACCTCTTGCCCAGTTCTGGTGGTCCTAACATACAGGAAAAGAACAACTTTGCTATACGAATAATATCCATAGAGAAAACAGTCACAGCTGTGCTTGTTTGCCATACAAAAACTTAGGCAGTATCTAGAAGATGATCTTTATTCAGTGGTTCAGTTCTGAGATTTTTGAACAATTTAGCCAAAAATCAAGTCAGCCTCTTGGACATATCATGTGCTGGGCATAACCTCTGAATATGGGGACATTGTTGCTCTTACAGAATACTTATCATCTAAAAGTCATTTTTAACCATTTGCCATCTTTCCAAGAAAGTGTCTTACTACTCACTGTTCCGTATCATCTGGTTTTAGCACATATATTGCAGCAGTTAGTGGTAAGTAGAACTTGAGGAATTCTGGGCCAAATCCTCAAGCCGTTACAGGGATTTGAGACTTTTTTCCAAATCCAGTGTAAATAGTCAGATAGTGGATGATCTACCCTGAAGCTTTGTGATGGTTCTCACTAGCTGAGGGTGTAGGCTGGTTTAGCCCCTTCAAACAGGTTGATATTTTTATGATCCCAATGATAGAAGTTAGACTTACCATTCGAACAAGACAAAAATCTGGAGGGTCAATCAACTAATATTTCAGAGGAGTAGTTTTGTTTAATAGACTTTGATCTCTTGTTTTCTACCTGCAAAAAAAAAAAATTGGTAGTATGTTTTTTTTCTGTTTCTATTTCCATCAGAAAATGATGGGTCTTTACGGCTCATCATTGATCAAAGTAAATTTGTTGCAAGTTAAGTGCCTCTTGTAGCCCTTCTTAAAAATTGTATGTCTGAAGTGGAAGTGCATTGTCTCATGAGATTGGGGTTTCAGCTTCTGTCTGCCCGGGGAGGCAGATGGAGACTGCATTGAAGAGTACAATATAAAAAGAAAAAAAAACCCCAAACAAAAAAAAAACCCTCACCAAAAAACCCCTCCTTTTCCCCCAAACCCCAAGAGAAATTCTGCATATCACTGCAATTGCTTCTAAAGTTCTGTCAATGTTAATAGTGATGAACACTGCTTTTTTCTCCCTTGTCTTTCTTTTGCCTCTGTATGTCTTTGCCTTTCCCGTTTGCTCTTTAACTCATTAGAGGTGCCCCAACTCACTGACCTAAGCTTTGTTGACATAACTGACTCAAGCATCGGCCTGAGGTGGACCCCGTTAAATGCCTCCACCATTATTGGCTACCGCATCACAGTAGTTGCGGCAGGAGAAAGTGTCCCTATTTTTGAAGATTTTGTGGACTCCTCAGTAGGATACTACACAGTCACAGGCTTGGAGCCGGGCATTGATTACGACATCAGTGTAATCACACTCATTAATGGCGGAGAGAGCGCCCCTACCACTCTGACACAGCAAACGGGTGAATTTTGAAAACTTCTGTGTTTTGTGACATGAACGGTGTTTCATGCTGTCACTGGCTGTTGGGATGATGGGGCTTTGTCCAAAGAGGAATCGAGCTGCTCACTGGGGGGAAGCCAGACAGACCCAGCTCGCTTCTTTTTCTAAATGGCAGCTGGGGACGGATATGCGCTGCTCAGTTTTCTAACTTGAGGCATTTTAATACTGTGAATGGCTGCAGACTTGCCAGGCTCATTCACCTTCTGCTATCCAGATTTCCGGGATCCAGCTGGAATCAAGAGCCTGAAATATGAGCTGTATATTCACCACTTTCAAACTGTAATTCCCCAAAATAAGAGTGCCAGAGGGCAGAGCAGTTCAGCAGACACCCTCCAGCCTTGATAACTATTTGAGCTTCCAGCAGTCTGTTTCAGTGGTGGCCCCACTCTTTCCACAATGCCCCAAAGGATGCAGATGAAACACCATTCCCTGGGTACATGCCATTGACAGCCATGCCACACCGTCAAGGGTCTCTATAGTGCATGAGCAGGAGGCGAGCTGAAAACTGGTTCTTGCATGAAATCCTATTGTGTTTGAAAATCCTGAGGCTGTAAATCCTTCGACACAAGTAGAAGTAGAGTCATAGGAAATTAGTGATATACCCTCTCCTCTCCTGTGTGTGCATGTATGAATTCTAGATGAGATTACTTTTCCATCTGTTAGCTGCTGTATGGCAACTTTAAACCTCTGTTGGCTCTGCATCTGTAATACGAAATCCAGCTGCAAGAAGCATGTTACTGAAACTTGCTACCTTGTTTTCAAATTAGCCCCACAGGGTATACTTAAAGTACTGGGAATTGCCAAGAGGTTAAAGGAGCCTGACAGTAGTACAGACATATTTTTCTCTTAACTATAGTAGAACCGAATGTAGTTTAGAAGTCTGGTTGCATGGGTTTGACACAGTAGTCTGTTATGCATGAGATACTTTCTCTGGTGATTCCCTGGACATACCTCTCGATCAACTTTCATGAATCGGAGAACTAAGATATATTTGTTCTTTGCTATGTAGCTGTGCCTCCTCCCACTGATCTCCGCTTCACTAATGTGGGGCCGGATACTATGAGAGTGACTTGGACTGCACCAACTTCCATCGTGCTGAGCAGTTTCTTGGTACGCTACTCACCTGTGAAGAAGGAGGAAGACGTTGCAGAGCTGACAATTTCACCCTCGGACAACATGGTGATCTTAACAAGTAAGTGGGTTACCTACGTTAAGTCAAACAAATATGAGAGGCCCCTTATAAATGACATAAGATGAGGCAAAAGAATAATTGCTTACTGTAAGTGTAACTGGCCAAATTCTCAGCTGATCTAAGCTGATGTTGAAGTAGCCTCATACAAACTCACATTAAATGGGGTTTGGCCACTTGCTTTACCCGAGTTAAAGCCAAACCACAGGAAAGTTTTTCCCATCAATCCAAGGACAGTGATGAATTGGACTATGGGGCAATTGCTTTGATTTGCAGCCTGGTTAGGTATTAAGAGTAAATACATATTACTCATCCGGTTTGCCAAAAACGTCAAGGACTTGCAGTGCAGAGGTTCAGGGAGGGGATCAGAATGTGCAAAAGGTCATTGCTCCTTTGGCTTTGTATGCTCGGGACCAGAAAATAAATACTGTTTGGAACGTTACAGGACATGGCAACAAAACGTGGGCATTTTCAAAAAACTGACATTAATTTTTGCTAGTGCAAAAGCTGTGTTGTATTTGAAGTTTTTTTCTCCATCCTAGAATCACGTTGGTTGAGTGAGAGACAATATCCACTTTCAGAATAAGAGACCAGATCTGGAGCTCATCTGAGTTAGAATAGCTGTGTTGGAAATCCTTGGCCCTATTCCAGTTTATGTCAGCTAAAGCTTTGACACAGTGCATAACTAAACTACTAGATAACTAGAAGGGACCTCATAGAAAACTAATTGCTTCTAGCCAGTCTCCGCAAACTAAGGAAGCAATGATAGAGGATACAATGCTCCTTCAGGCTAAAACGTGGCAAGCAACCATAATGCCACAAAAAGAACCGATTTAAATTTTTGACTGTCCTGGAGGCTCAGATCTTCCATCAAGCAAAATCTAATTACCTCCCTTAAGAAACACAGTTAAAATTGTGTACGTTGAGTGACTTCTAGCTATTAGTAAAGGAATATGTCTAAATTCCTGTGCTTAAACTCCACAGATCTGCTCCCTGGTACTGAATATCTGGTGAGAGTCTACAGTGTTTCTGAGCAACATGAGAGTGCACCTTTGTCTGGAATCCAGAAAACAGGTACTTAGACACAGCCTAAGACACATGAGTGATTAATGACATCCATTAAGATTCATTAATGGGACTTCATTGCTCTTTCTTCTGTATTGTCACCTCGTTGATGGGTCATCAGCTAGATATCAAAGAGCAATACAGATGTGCATCTTGGGAAGCTCTAGGAAATCTCACATCTCATTATGTCTGAGAGCCAGAACTTCTGTTGGTTTTAAATAGAGCATTGTAGACCCTGGTGTGAATACACCGACAGTGTCTGCCTGAGAACAAGCCTAGGCAGAGCCTATCATATCTATCACTGAGTCTTTCTTGTTTTGTAACTGTGTAGTGGAGTTTGCTGGTCATGTGTGTTGTTTTATGCTGTGTTGTCTGTGTGTGCCATACACTTTTTTCCTGCAGTCGCGTTCCAGTGCTTGTTTATCTTGCTTTGATCCTGAACACACATATGTTTAGTTCCGTGGCTGAATAGCATTTGGCTTAGGATCTGGCAGTGTTGTGGTACTGAGCTTAATGAACCATGACAGTTGAGCTCAGACTCTTGTCTCTTTGAAATACCCAGGTCTTGATTCTCCCACTGGCCTTGACTTCTCGGATATAACTGCTAACTCTTTCACCGTCCACTGGATTGCTCCTCGTGCCACCATTACAGGCTACAAAATCCGGCATCACCCAGAGCACGGTGCTGGCAGGCCCAAGGAGGACCGCGTGCCCCCCTCACGGAACTCCATCACCCTTACCAACCTGCTTCCAGGGACTGAGTATGTGGTCAGCATCATTGCCATCAATGGCAGGGAAGAGAGCATGCCCTTGGTTGGCCAACAAACAACAGGTGAGCCTTAAGAGATCACTGGCTAAAAGTTACCGTGAGGATTTTGGGCATCCTCTAGCAAAGTAGTTTCTGTTAAACCAGATCTTGTCTACCAGCTGGTGAAACTCTGCTCATGAGGAAGTGCTTGTGATACTGAGGTAGGGCCTGATTTAGAAAAAGGTGGGAGGACCTATGCTACTTTCAGATCAAGTCAGATGTCTTTAGGGCCAGCAGAACTTTTTTCATGAAATCTAGTTCAATGCCGGATGGTTTTTAACCAGATACATCACTTGTAGAGGTGTGCACACTGGGCTAAAGCTAAGGCAGATGAGCAGCAGAAGAGTACAGTATGATAGGTGGAATACGTAGCTGATGTACATTAACTACATCTAAACTCTCTCTTTCAATTCTCTGTTTTTCTAGTGTCTGATGTTCCAAGGGACCTGGAAGTCACCCCCACCAGCCCGACCAGCCTTGTGGTTTCCTGGGATGCTCCTGCAGTGACAGTCAGATACTACCGGATCACTTACGGTGAAACAGGTGAGGGCAGGCTGCTATGGCCAGTCACAGAGCAGAAACTCTATTCTGAGGCCATTAGAAAGCCACAGCAAATAGCAAAGGCAAGTTTGACTGTAGCAGGCAGAAAATTCTTGTATCTCTAAGATTCTTGCAGCATATTTAGAGAAGATTGCCAAATATAGGTTTCTTTTGTTTTTAAAGGAGAGCAAATCATTTTTTGTCTACCAAAAAGAAAGAGCATTTGGAGCACTCCAGTCATTTCAGAGGTGGTTCTGTGTACATATTTCATTCTTTTCCTTGGGTTGGTCTGAAAAAGACTTTGACCGAAGAACCACTGAAATCAACAGGATCCTGTCTTCAACTTGATGTATATAGGATTGTCCTAGTTTTTGTAATGATTTAAAATGTATAATTTAGAGATCCATTACATTTGTTTTTCCACCCTAACCTCCTTAGGTGGAAGCAGCCCTGTGCAGGAGTTTACAGTGCCTGGCTCCACGTCTACTGCTACCATCACTGGCCTCAAACCTGGTGTAGACTACACTATCACTGTGTATGCTGTAACGGGCCGTGGAGACAGCCCTGCCAGTAGCAAGCCAGTCACTGTCACCTACAAAACAGGTGAGACCTGTTTAAAGAAAACAAAACAACCCACCAAAAAACCCTACAGCTTTGTGTTGGCTTATCCCCATAAATTTGTATTACTGATCCCTGGTTTCTTTTAGAAGTCATGGGCTATGTTGTAAGCCCATCATTTTCAGCGGAGCCGCGTATCGTGGTGGCCCAGCATGATAATGGCATGACACAGAAGGGGATTGTGGACTTGAACTTTTGGAGGAGGGAGACCCTGTGGAGTCCAGATGGGGATACAAGCATTATTTGACTGCTTATTGCAGAGTGGAAATCCTATTGGACTCTCATATCATGGGGTCACTGTTGGATTAACTCTGTTGCTTCTGGTGCACTGTCATATTATGTGATTCTGATGAGACCTGACTTTCTAACTCCAGGACTGTTACCTCACTCCTGATCTGGATATAGCCTAATCCTACTCCTACTGTAGCTGCAGATAAAGGCAGTTAGTAGCCTATAAAACAACAAAAATCCTCAACTAACATTGATACCGAGGTCACCCACATGTCATGGTTAAGGCTTTTTTGCTCTGGGCTAGTGTGAGGGACAAATAAATAACAACATGTGTTTTCTGTTCTAAGAAGCACAGCCTAGAAAAGGAAGAGCAGAATGAAATTCAGCTAGGAGGTGACAGTGGAGGGAGGGTTTCCTGTACCAACATACTCAGAAAAAACTGTTTTTGTTGCCCAGAAATAGACACACCATCCCAGATGCAAGTTACCGACGTCCAGGACAACAGCATCAGCATCAGATGGCTCCCTTCAACATCCCCAGTCACAGGGTATCGGGTGACAGCTGTCCCCAAGAAAGGACATGGGCCCACAAAAACTAAAAATGTCCCTGCAGGTAAGGGTACATGACATCCTTCGCCAGATCTGTAAAGAATGCCAGACGTGACCACTAGAATCAACACTAGCAGGCACTACACATATGCTCGAAGCCAAACTTTCTCCTGCTTGTACCTTTTTTTGCCATCCTGCTGACTTCAGCTGGGCCTCATCCAGGAGAAACTAGGGCAAATTTTTGCCCCAAAAGTTTCACATTTCTTTGACACCACTGTGCTGCAAAGGTTTGTTCTTGGCAACCTCAGTGTCTCTGAAAGGCACCTGGATTTCAAAGAAATGCCATTGGATTTTCTAGCATCCAGCAAAACTTCCCCTGAAACCCTTGACCCTTGGTCGTAGCATGGACTCAGTCACATATGCTATAGGCTTGACCTCATTACCATAAAGTCTGCCAAGTCAGCTCTTGGGAACACAGTGGGTTTTGTGGGATCTGCAGAGATTAGCACTCAGGAATGCTTGTGATGCAGTTGGGTTAATGGTCAATCCTATCCCTGAAAATGGTGAAGCTGGTCTGCTCTTGCTTTATGTTTGTTTGGTTTTTTTTTTTTTTTTTTTGCTGTGCTGAGCTGCCCTTTTAGCTGTGGGGCCTTTGAACAGGTACAAATAGCAGATGCCTTGTCCTGCACTGCCAGAGAGGCATAGTGCAAGCAAAAGGTGAACCTGATGTGTCAATCCTATCTCGTTTTAATGATATATGGCTAATACAGGCCCTTCACTCAAGGCTGCTTAGAGGCCAATGCTCTGCAGCTTTGTGCAGCTGCGGATGGACTAATGTTGTTCTTTCCTGCCAGATCAAACGCAAGTCACTATCGAAGGTCTGCAGCCCACAGTTGAGTATATGGTCAGTGTCTATGCTCAGAATCAGAATGGAGAGAGCCTCCCCTTGGTTGAGACAGCTGTCACCAGTATGTATTTCACTTCACGGTAACAAAACAAATGTTATCTATTGATGTCTGAATCTGCCATGCAGTATCACATCCCCAGTGAAAGCAAATGGCAGGTGCCTAGTCTCCTGGAGAATGCAAGGTGGTCTGCCCTGTGATAAATACTGTGTACCTAAATTGCAGATACTGGCGAAAATGCAGTCCCTCTTCCTCAAACACTGGCAAAATGCAATTCCCCAACCCACCAAAATGATGCGCTTCTGATTTTCTTTCCCTAAAGCTGCAAAATCTTTTTGGGTTTTGTTTACCTTCAGCCAATCAGTGGAAAAATTGTGCAAAGATCTCCTTTATGGAGCTAGGTGGCAAAGGTAATTACTGTCAAGGAACTGGACTTGGCTTGGGAGCACTTGCCCTGTGCAAGGGAGTAAGGGAAACTGCATGAGTTATCAAGAACTTGGGATGAAGCATTGCAAAAGAAAGGACAGTGCAGCCCTCAACATCCTCTGTCTGCCTGTAGAAAACAGTAGTACTGCTCTGGACACAAAGAGGAGGGAACATATAACTCGGAGGGATCTCTCTCACGTAACGTGCCTTTTTCAGGGACACCTCTGGGGTAGGGATTTGCATGCACATTATTTCCTTGCTCAGGCTTGTATTCAAAACCACAGCTCAGCCCCAAATACTTACAGAATTATCCTGAAGACAACAGAAGCTTCTCTGAAGCTTTGCAGAGGTGGGAAAAGAGTGCATCTCAATTTCAAGCCAACAAATTCCTGGACAAAAATCACCTTTGCCAACTAGAAAATGCAGAAAATCCAGGACTAATATAACCTAGCAAATAAAAACATTGAAATCCTTTAGAAAAGCACAGTTTGGATCCAATATAAAAATGATATGCCAGATCCTTCCATTTTGTGTAACAAATGGATATAGCTCTGTGGTAGCCACGTTAGACTTCTGTGGAGCAAGGCTCACTTGCCTTGCTGTCTAGCACTGAGCTCCCACCTTGCTAGGAAAATCTGATGAATCTGATGAAAATCTGGTCTCATTAAGAAGTGTGCGTATCACCCAGTTGCACCTGTGGACATTCCCAGTGCACTCAGTACAAAGCTGAAAAGTTTGTTTCTAACTGATTTTGAAATATAATATACTGAGTAATTTGCTTTCTTCTTAAGTGTGTTAATTGGATATTAATTTATGAAAGAAAATAGTGGGACTGATTCTCCTTGGACTGGTGCTTTGCACAGCAGCTTACAGTAGTGAAAATCAAATGCAGCATGAATCTGAACTTACCGAGTCAGGTGGGTTGTCTGGCTGTCTTTAGCACTAGGAACCAGTTACGGGCTCTGATGGTAAAAACGGGTCTTAAAATTCCCATTTCTTTTTTTTCCTTGACCATTTTAAGGTAGCTTAATGCTGCTAGAGTTGCGTAAAAAGGGGTTTCAGTGCCAAGGGGACTCAAATATAATTAAGAGTTGGTGTCCTGGCTGCTTTGAAGGTGGTAATGCAAGTCCGTTTGGTTTCAAAGCCAAGATTGCCTTCGTGCTGTCTGGCACCCACAAATTCTCAGCCTTATTCTGCATGGGTGTAAGCACGTGTGCAAGGTGCAGCACAGAGGAGAATCAAGTACCCCCTCTCCTGCGCAAAACCGAAAACTGCTTTGCATGTATTGGAAATGCTTTTTATTTTCCTCACCCACAACCTGCTTTTTATCACATAACCTCTTACCGTTAATTTGCCTAACAGACATTGACCGCCCTAAAGGACTAACATTCACTGAGGTGGATGTTGATTCCATCAAAATTGCTTGGGAAAGCCCTCAGGGGCAAGTAACCAAGTACAGGGTGACCTACTCAAGCCCTGAGGATGGAATCCATGAGCTATTGCCGGCCCCAGGTGGCGAAGAAGACACTGCTGAGCTGCATGGCCTCAGGCCAGGTTCTGAGTACACTATCAATATCGTTGCCATATATGATGACATGGAGAGCCTGCCCCTCACTGGGACCCAGTCCACAGGTACACCTTTAACTACACCACCCAGCAGGCCATGACAGCAGTGGCTTCTGCCCTGCTGGGTAAAGTGTGCTTCCATGTGCAACTGGTGCTCCACGCGGGGGAAGCCCCAGGGGCAGCCAAGGGGATGTGATTGCTCTTGAGAGATGGCTCAGTTGGTGCTGGAGAGCTGGCTGCCAGCAGAGTCAGCCTACATACATATTAGGGAATGCAGGAAAGGTCAGCAGGATTGAAGGAGCAGATTCTAGAGAAAGGAGGGATGTTACCTTATAGCCTTCTCTCAGTCCTCAAGTGGATCGGTAATGTCTGGTCCCTAGTCACGGAGCCTAATCCATGGTGAACTGCCCTCTCACAACACTCTTGTCTTTAGGATATGGGGCACCTGCAAGCAGCGGCAGTTACCAATGACAGAGAGATAAGGGCAGCTTTCATCCCACAGGGTCCTTGCTGGATGGAACAAAAGATCAGCACGAAGGGCTAGGAGATGGCTTAACCCTCAGGTCCCACAGAGCCTCTAGATCCTTCACTGGCACTACCCTAAGGACTACAGCCCATGTTCATGCCCACGCCCTGCGCTCACATCACCTCGACAAGATAGAGGACATGCTCCGTTCAGGAGAGTCCCTTATGTGCCAGTCTAATCCAACTCCATGTAGAATACATTTAAAATTCCTTTGTGAAAAAGGAAAAGGAAGCTATTGCTTGAGATAAAATTACTTCCAGCCATATGGAATCCATTGCAAAGCTTCCGGCATTACCAGACATGTCTTTATTACAAAGGTAGCACCTTTGTAATAAAGGTCTTCCATTCATTTGTGGATGAATAGTTGGCACTATAATTGCAGGCATGTAATGAAGACAGTGGTTCCTAGTGTACAGATTGCTATACTAAACTGAAGCAAAGTGCTGTAATGATTGAAACAGCTGGCTGACTACCTGCCAGAAATGCAAATATACCAGTTTTTAAAACCCACTCTTTGTGGTTTACCCTTTGTGGGATGTTCAAAAGCGTATTTGCAGTCATTCAAGACTTTCCATTGACTCTCATGGGCTTTAGATTGAGCTCTGAGCAAAGCAACAAGGGAGAATTATCTCATATTTCCACTCTATAAAATTAGAAAACTTCACAGCAACATGCTAATAGCGGACACTATGGTAAGGTATATTTTTCCCCTTTTTACAGCCCAAGGATTATCAACAGTAAGGCAAGAAAATGTTTCAATGGATGCTCCTTTTTTTATGGGCAAACATTTGTTTTTAAAGATATCAGATGTGTTAGCTCATGAACAGACTCTTGCGTGATGAGCCTTATGGCCATCACAGCTCCGCTTTTCCATTGCCTTGCTCTCTGTGTAGTAATTTACACTTGTGCAAGTGGCTGTAAAATGCTTCCCCTCTGCATTTGCAGTATTTTTATATTCTCTTTGCAATTCCTGAGCCTACTTCCTACTTACTTTTGTAAGTCATCCATCGTATTTTAGAAATGAACAGAGATAGGCAAGTGAAGCAGGACTAAACTATTAGCTGTGTGATGAAAAGCAGACAGGCAGAAGAATTAAAACAGACTGGCCTACTACGGATTTAAGCACCTCCCAGAGCCCTCACCCTTATGTCACAGCAAGTGTTGTTACTCACCTAACTTCAGGGTTGAAGCATCGAGATCTCCTTATTTCTGCTGAAAAGTATTGTAGATTTGAGAATCTCCTCCTGAATACCTTGTCTCCTTCCACAGTGCTTTATGCCTGTGTTTGCAGAAGGCACACCACTTTCCTGCCCATGCATTTCAGGCCTAAACCTGTCTCAAGTTCAGGAGAGAATATTGTTTTATCTAAGACTTCTGTCTTTAAACTAACCATGTACCAATCCGGGTTTTTGCAGCAATTCCACCTCCAACAAACCTGAGGTTTACTCAGGTGACTCCCACCAGTCTTACCATCAACTGGAATGCACCAAACGTTCGTCTCACTGGCTACAGAGTCAGAGTGAACCCCAAAGAAAAGACTGGTCCTATGAAAGAAATCAACCTTTCTCCGGACAGTACATCTGCTGTCGTGTCTGGATTAATGGTAACTCTTTTCTTTGTGTAATGCAGACTGTGCTGTGGGAAGGAGATGTTAGGAGAATTTGAAGCAATTTCAAATTCCTGGGTCAGGAACCTCAGCTGGAGTAGATCATTACAGCTCCTAAGGGTCTGACTCTGTTTGAAGTCTGACTAGCCATCAGCTGTAACTACTCGTTACCATAGTTTTTAAGAGGCAAGGAATGGGTCTGCTGAATCTGCATTGTTTCCCCTTCCTCATTTAGCACAGAGGTACTGGATGCCTTAATCAAATGCAAATTGTCAGGTTCACAATCAACAGTAACCCAGTAAAATGCTTTTACTCATCTTTCACAAAAGAGGTCAGATAAAGCAACCTAATGCAGAGATTTTCAAGCTGTGATATGGGAGCTCCGGCAGTCTATGGCCTCTTTTTAAGACATCTACAAAATGTAAGTAAAAAATGCAAGTCTTTTGTGAGCAGGCTTAAATTTGCTATATAGCCATCTTTTCCACTGGAAAAATTTCAGGAGTTCCTGAACTGGAAGAGGCTGAAAATCACTGCTTTTTTGGTTCCTGCTATCTTAAAAACCTACTGATCAGTTTTTAAGGAATTTTATGAATCGTTGTCACAAAATGAGCCTTAAAAAACACTCTAATCTTAAGTGGACTCCTGGTCTGATGCAGTCAAGGACAAAAGACCATGCTGTAACTTCCACTGTTCTCTTTTCTTCACAGCAAGAGCACCTTATCATAGCAAATGGCATCCATTAACCCTAGGAAAAACAGGATGTAAATTAGGTTTTTCTGAAGGATCAGCTTTGAAGCACAGATTCCAAAATGAGGGATGACAAATAAGCTTCTTCCAGGATTTCCTCTGCTCCTGCGTGTGCACCTGTGCACTACTAGTATTATCAACAGCACTGTTTATCAAGGTCCATGTCTACTCTTACTACAGCT
This sequence comes from Pelecanus crispus, assembly GCF_030463565.1. Lineage (NCBI taxonomy): Eukaryota > Metazoa > Chordata > Aves > Pelecaniformes > Pelecanidae > Pelecanus > Pelecanus crispus. The sequence continues at coordinate 41,406,887 of NC_134647.1, read as the reverse complement.
GGAAATAATTAGAATTATCCTGTCAGTCCTTCACTGATTTATTTTAAGGTTTCATACTTCAGTAACTGACCAGTGACCAAGAAATGTGGCTCTACCAAACACTGAATGAGGGCAGGAGTATTTCCCACTGTGCCAGGTCCTTCTTATAATATGGTATAACTTTGTCTATTCTAGGTAGCAACCAAGTATGAAGTGAGTGTGTATGCCCTGAAGGACTCTCTGACCAGCCGACCAGCCCAGGGGATGGTCACCACTCTTGAAAGTAAGTAGTGATCATCCACAAATGACCAATTAGTACTGTACTGGGTGCAGAGGCCGAGATCCTACTCTGTGTCAAAAGTGAGGCTCTATACAAAGCTCCAGCAAAGCCTTCACAAACACTTAGCTGCTAAGTTTCACAATCCCCACAGTACTGACAGGAGTTTCTCCTTCTGGTGCAGATGTTAGTCCCCCACGCAGGGCCCGTGTGACAGATGCCACTGAGACAACCATCACCATTACCTGGAGAACCAAGACGGAGACCATCACTGGCTTCCAAGTTGATGCTGTCCCAGCGAGTGGCCAGAACCCCATTCAAAGAACCATCAGCCCTGATGTTAGAACTTACACTATCACTGGTAAGTGAGGGGCTTCTGCAGGTGCAGGAGCTTCCAGGGTCATATTGGAAGGTACACAGGGTTCTTGTTTAGTAGCTGAATTTCCTTGATGAGAAATAATATAGGAACAAAAGGTAAGAAAAAATACCTGAGTCATAAAGACTAGTCTCCAAGAAGTTGTTGTTGAAAGACATCCTGATGTCCCTTTTAGATGGCTTCCTCAGATTAGCTAACATTTATGTTTCAACTTCATTTTAGGCTTGCAACCTGGCAATGACTACAAGATCTACCTTTACACTCTGAATGAGAACGCACGCAGTTCCCCAGTAGTGATTGATGCATCCACTGGTAATGATCTTATCTGACTTTTCTGCTCATGCTAACACATAGTAATCACATATGGTCAGGCAGAAGCTGTCTATATCTGATCACATATAATAGTTACTATGACTTACAGCAATAGGTTTTACTCCTGAGTTTGAGAAAGGTGTCAGAAGATGCAGTTCAAGTGAAGAATATGCTTGCCTTTACTGCATTTGACTTGTTTCCTTTTGTTTTCACCTAGCTATTGATGCTCCTTCTAACCTGCGCTTCCTTACAACCACAAGCAACTCCCTCCTGGCTACCTGGCAGCCTCCACGAGCCAAGATCACAGGCTACATCATCAGATATGAGAAACCTGGCTCACCAGCCAAGGAGGTTCTGCCTCGCCCTCGGCCCGGCACCACCGAGGCTACTATTACTGGTACCTGTCTCTGTTTTGTCTGGAAGCTCTTCACCTGAAACAAATTTGAAGAGAGAGAGGGAAGACCTAATATAAAATTAGTTGATGGTCAGCTAAGAGAAGGACAAAGTTTTGTTCCTTTACTGTGGTTTCTAATGACAGACAGTGGTTTTATAAGCACACCTGTCCTACAAACACAATACACTTCTCTGATCATATCAACCATCAGATTTGAACAATCCATAGATGTTTGTTTCCACTGTCATTGCAACTGTCATCCATTCAAGTAAAAAAGCCCATGACTCTGGCATCCCATGACTCTGGCACCCCATCAATCACACATTCTGAAGATTCATTATGTTTTGTGTCTGCAGAGTCCATGATCCCAGCTGACATGGTCAGATTTCAAACTCACTCTGAGCAGCAGGAGGCTGGACTCTTCGTACTGTCCTGAAAACCTCAGATCCAAAATGCAATACCCATACTATAGCCATACCCACCTCTCATTCTGCCTTAGGTCCCACACATAATTGTAAAAGAAAAGCAACTCTTAAGTTTTTAGATTGCTTTATGTCCTTCCTCCCTCCCTCCCTAGGTTTGGAACCAGGAACTGAATACATCATCTACATCATTGCTGTGAAGAACAATCAAAAGAGTGAACCACTGGTTGGCAGAAAAAGGACAGGTAAAACAAAGCTCTGGATTGTTGTGTGCCAACAGGAGATGATGTCTTCCACTTGGGGAATACTATCTTAGGACTGAAATAATAACATTATTTAAAATTATCCTGTTCACGCCATTCAGCCGCACCTTTTTTTATGAGTCAAACAGGCTTTGTAAAGAGGTTTTCCTTTCTAGAATGCAGGAGGTAAGATTCTGAAGTTACATGAATCACATTTGGCTGCGTTTGAACACTAAGAACAGAACAACATGCTTGGTGCTTGATTCTTGCGTGGGTACCTAATTCTTAATTAAATTAGGGTTAACACTCACATTTCCATCTAGCACATGAAGGCAGAATCTATTAATTTGTTGCCCATTGCATTTCTTTTACTTTACACCCTCCACAGTGCGACATTGTGATACCTGTAGCAAGCAAAATAGCAGCTGTATATCCAAATGTGATAAAAGAGCTGGTTTCTTACTGCACGCCAGTGATTTTTCTTAAACTCATAACCTATGAATATCTCTTATAATCATTTCTTCTTCTCGACTTGAGCAGCGGTAGCTTTTTTGGGTTGCAGTGTTCAAAACTGTTGCTCAGCTGTATGAAAATTTCATACCAACACACTTCTTATGCCTATGTATGAAAGATATACATATATTTATATACTATATAAATATATAGAGAGATAGAAATTACCTTCATGATCACAATGAGGTCATAAAAAGTGTGTTGCATCTTGGGATGATTGCTAATCTTTGCTTGGAGTGGTGTACAGCATCCACTCTAGCTGTTTAATTTACCATTGTTAATTTGCCATGCTTTGCTTTATGGCTTCTAACCTTTCTTTGGCTAGATGAGCTTCCCACGTTGATTACCAGACCGCACCCCAACCAACCTGACATTCTCGACGTACCTTCCATTGACGAGGGGACCCCTTACCTCACAAACAACAGGTATGACAATGGAAACGGTATCCAACTTCCAGGCACCTCTGGGCACCCGCAGACAATAGGACACCAGGGTCGACAAGTCTTCTTTGAGGAGCATGGCTACAGACGGCCTGTACCCACTACAGCAACTCCCCTTAGGCCGGGGTCAAGACGGCAACCACCAAATGTAGATGAAGCGATTGAAATCCCTGGGTACCAAGTGCCTATCATAGTCGAACCTTCATACCCGCACTCCCGTGGGCCCAGGCGCAATGACACCACAGGTCAAGAAGCTCTTTCTCAGACAACCATCTCTTGGAGGCCATTGCTGGAGAGCTCTGAATACATCATCTCATGTCAGCCAGTCAGCCAGGATGAAGACACTCTGCAGGTAACTGAACTGTCTTAGCACAGGAACAGTGTTAGCCTCACCTGTGGCAGCAGATGTCTCTTGGAAGTCCAGCCCTTTACTGTGTTAAGGGTGTGGCAGTCAGAGTTGGCTTAAAGAGTCTTACTAATATGTAGCTGAGAGAAAGATAAATGCCTCCCTCCTCTCCTTCATGGAGAAGGCTACAGGATAAAACTGCTAAAACAGAAAGCCCTTGAAATGCTGTCAGTATCAACATTTCACCAGGGAAGGGGGCAGTCAGGGAGAAAATTGGGAGTTTCAAAGACTGAGGTGCTGCTTCTCCAAGCCAAAGACTCCCTTAGCCCTTCTCCTTTGTCTCCCTTGGTTTCTGCTTCCCTGAAATGGCAGTTCCCTCATGAACCATGGTCCAGAGTAGTCAAATTTAACTTGGTATTGTTTGAAGATCCCAGAATGTCTAAGCGGAACGGGCTGGCTCCATTGTGGTGTAGAGCATAGAAGTCAACCTAAACACCCTGTCTTTCCTATGAGTGGGGTGACACCTAAAGAGTAATCACCCTTCCCTTTCTGGTGACACGGCATTGCCTCTTGTTGCAGTTCAGGGTTCCTGGAACTTCCTCCAGTGCTACACTCACTGGCCTTACAAGAGGGGCCACCTACAACATCATAGTGGAAGCCCTGAAAGATCACCGGAGACAAAAGGTGCTGGAGGAGGTGGTCACAGTTGGCAATACTGGTAAGTAAAAGCTTTATGGAGTCTAGGTGAACCTGTGCTGTTCCTGCCTCCTTTCCTGTACTCAAGGCAACCTACCCGGTGCCCAGGCTTGAGAATAGTTCAGAAAGGAAACTTCTCCAGACATGGAGAGTTCATAGCAGGGCACTGGGACAAGTGATTTGTGAAGTCCAGTGGTTTTGGATAACTGGCACACTGACCAGAGCTATTCTGATCTGTTGTCTAATCATGAAGAATGTGGTTTGGCTCCATACACTCCTCTAGGGTCAGAGACCAAGAGAGAGCAAGAGATCTGGTATTTGTGGCTCTCAGTAGAAGTTGGGGATCACACTGGTGTGGCAGATTCCTGCCCAGCAGCAAAGATCTGCTGTCACAATAACACATTATGCTTATGGGAAAGTGCCAGTGGCCAGCTTAACTGCTCTGTCAGTCTTTTGCCACTGCTTCTGTGTCAGTTATCTAGCAGCAGTGCTAGACCATCCTGAAGGTGCTAGACCATCCTGAAGCTCCGGCAGCAGAGCAGGCTGCCTGCAGAGATGCTAATTAAGCACAAACAGGTAACACTTAGAAGCCATGTGACCAACCACAAGTACTTGTGGTCAGAGACAGCACTTGCCACAGCTGCAAAGCCCAGAGCCCACACACCCGCTGTGGGACCCCAGCACAGGGGTCTGATCAACAACTCTTCCTCTCTCCCTCCATCTCCTCCTGTGTGTATTTTGAGGTCAAAAAGGAGAGGAGGACAGGATGGTAGAAGAGGAAATGAAGAGTTAAGGATTTACATTGTCCATCTATTAAGCCTCTCCATGCAGCCCCGTACTGCCCCCACCTCCCTGGGAAAAAAGGCCGTTTCTCCCCTTCCAGCACCCCAATTGCCGTATGTTTGTCACAGACTGAACTGAGAGCATTAACTTTTGACCCTGATCATTACACACTGAACTGGTGGTTTTAAAACACCCACTTTTCAATCAAGGCGCACACCGAAGGTGGACATCTGTATACAACAGCATGGCTGTAAGGTCTGGTCTCCTCCTTCCATCCCCCTGCCACGAGCTAGAGTCTGAAGTGCCCCCAAAAAAGTGCACATGCAGCTACCAACCTCCTGCTGTTCTTCAGCATCTCACAGCACATTTCTCTTAGAAACAGGCTAAGTCAGGTTGTTGCTTTCCAGCAGCAAATGCAGAAACTCACACTTGCTTGAAACTTGGCAAATCAAAATGGAAATAGCCTTCATGTCAGGTTTTTTTATCATTCAACTGCTCTGACACATGCAAATGGAAAATAAATCACAGGGAGTCTGGACTGCTGACAGAGTCATCAAGTATATGCCCATGGGGTAGCTCTATTACTGCCAGGATATTGTAAGAAGAAAAAAAAAAAAAAAAAGCATCTATTTAGTGAAAATCATTCTGTCTTTCAGTAGTTCCTATTGCTGTGTGTGATGCCTGTTTCTTTGTTTTTTGTTCCAGTGTCTGAAGGACTAAACCAGCCGGCTGATGATACCTGCTTTGATACTTACACTGGCTCCTTCTATTCCATTGGCGAGGAATGGGAGCGGTTATCTGAAACTGGCTTTAAACTCTGGTGCCAGTGTTTAGGCTTTGGCAGCGGTCATTTCAGATGCGATTCTTCTAGTGAGTAGCTTGCTTTTGACCATCCCTGTCTAAGCTCCCTGAGCACTAACAGCATATGTTTGACAGAACAAGCCTGACCCAAACATGATGCAAATGGATGCAGGCTCTCAAGTTTTTAAACCAAATCAGTGTTTTGCATCATGAGAAGTGATGGAAAACTTTGGTTACTTCTGAGCTATGCAGCTTATCTAGTACTGCCATTCACTGCATCAGCAACAATCAATATTGTATTGATATGTAATGACTTTTTCACTGAAGTTAAATGTTTGTTTTATTTTCCCTACCCTTGCCAGGCACCACTAGGTAATGTGTAAAAGTGACACAGGCAAGATACCTAAATGATAGCATCCGAGTAGCCATTTAAGATGACAGCTTTGATTATTCAATTATGGTTGAATCTTCATCTCCTAATTATATACATCGTTGCAGTGGGCCAGACAGAACTTGTGTGGATTTCAGTGGTATTACAGAAAGTACTGAGTCTGTTTTGCATTACAGACAGCCTTTGCAAAGCATCTTGCAGAATGAGTTTTCTAATTTTCTCAGCTGCTCTTTGAAGCTCTGTCAAGCAGGCAACACCTCTGCAGGGGCACTAAGTTTTATTCTTTACAGGACTGTGGTTTACATGGAAGAGTATCAAACTTCATGTAAGGGAATGGAACAAAAGTCTGTGATTGAGTGGTTTAACACAACACATATCCAACTAATTTAAATTATGCTTTTAAATTGTGGAGTAAGCTGTGCAAAGAAGGTGTTTCTGCAATTTGCATAGACTCTGAGGAGTGACTGCAGGGAAGAGACTCTTTTTACAGGATTAATATTTATATTTTGTCATTTCATACACATGGCTTACCCATTGTGTTTTGCAGTCACTGTGAAATGGTTTTACTGGGTATTTGCTCAAAGTGCATTTAAAATATTCTTCTCTCCCTTTCTGCCCCGTGTCTATTAAATTCCCTTTAATTTTGCCTCTCCTCCTATTAGCCAACCATCCTCCCCCATCTTTGTCACATCCTACTTGCTCTTTTCCTAAGAGCCTCTAGCCATCTCCTAGAGCTGTAATGGTCCTCGCCAGTTAAAAGCTGCAGGAGCTGAACCCATTTCCAGCAGGAACCCATTTCCTCCTTGGGACTTACATGAGCTGAAAAGATTCTTTCTCCTGCCCCTCTTGGTCCCTGAGACAACACCAAGCTGTTCTCCTCCCACTATGTCACTGCAGCGTGCGGGTTAACTCCTCCTTCTCTTGTTCCTCTGCCTTCTCCAGAGTGGTGCCACGATAATGGTGTAAACTACAAGATCGGGGAGAAGTGGGACCGGCAGGGGGAGAATGGCCAGATGATGAGCTGCACCTGCCTTGGAAATGGAAAAGGAGAATTCAAGTGTGAACCTCGTAAGTCTCCTTCTGATGTTAATTTAATTGAGCTCCCATTCAAGAAGTTTCAGTATCTCAGGGCTGTTCCCATTAAGGTCCTGCCATGAGGTCAGGCAGAGTATCAGTATGTCCGATTCAGTGACAGACTGAATCTGTTCTCACAAGAGCTAAAGGCATAAAACTCACGTTGCTAAGCTTGAAAAGAAGTAAACCCTCTTTTCTTAGCTAAGGTTGCAGCACACTCAGCATCTGTCTGCCTTTGGCCCTGGAGCCACATGTCACAACACTTAAGTGGTGTAGATTACCATAATCAGTAACACAGGCCTTTTCTGCAGGGCCTGTCCCCTGAAGATCCTCTACACTTCACACTGTGAATTAAACTGCATTGCTCTTGTCAGGCTAATACCCTCATGTTCTAGTTTAAAGTGTCTGGAGAGTTATAAAAATGACTGATGTTCCCCCTGCCAGTCAGTGAGCCTCTGGTCAAACAGGGAGAGCGCAGTGGCCAGAGGCTCCTGTTCTGATCACCAAACTGCTCTGAGAATGCTTAAAGCCAAGCACAGGCCATGCAACTGAGCTCTGCCTGTCCCTCCACAGATGAGACCACATGCTACGATGATGGGAAAATGTACCAAGTTGGAGAACAGTGGCAGAAGGAGTACTTCGGGGCCATCTGCTCCTGCACTTGTTACGGAGGACAGCAGGTAAGCAGGAGGGACATGGCATGCTGAATGAGGAGAGGAGGCTGTGCTGGAGCAGAGTCCTAAGACTGCTGGGTTTCAAGGTAGATGGTGTGTAATGCCTGGCAAAAACAGGCCCATGTAAGAAGAAAAATAATTAGTAGGAGAGCATAAGTACTTGCAGGGACTTGGAGTCAGGGCCTGCATGGTATAAGATGTTGCTGGAGCTGTACCCACATGCATGAATATTAGCAGCTCCTTGGCCATCGGCATTAGCGTGGTCTGACGGGTGCACACGTGTTCTGTTTCTCTAGGGCTGGCGTTGTGACAACTGCCGCAGACCCAGCGTGGAGGTGGCCCCCGAAGGCTCTGCTGGTCATACCTACACACAGTTTACACAGAGATACCACCAGGCCACAAACGCCGTGAGTACACTTTCCTTCTCTGCCCTCTCTTACTGCAGGTCTGGTCTATGGCACAGGTTTGTACAGGGCTCAAGGGATAAGAGCAGCGTGTAGCTTTCTGCTCAGTCAGAAGCGCATGATAGCCACTGATCCAGCAAACCAGCACTCTGCACAGCACAGAACGTATGCTCGAGCTCACACTTTCACACACAGTGTTCAGCGACATACCCATGTCGGCGGGACTTCTCGTTTACTAGCACTGGGACGTGCCTGCATGCTCTGGCTGAGGCAGTATTGCATGTAGTGATTTCCTAGTCTTCACTTGCTGCTGTAAACCAGCTGTGTGCTTGGTGCTGAGAAATCTAAACAGCCACACAGGCTGGCAGCAGTTCTCAGCCCAAACCACAGCACAGAAGTGTCCATCCTTGCAGGACAGAGTGCTAACTGATTTCCTTCCCTTCTAACAGAACGTCAACTGCCCAATTGAGTGTTTCATGCCCCTAGACGTACAGGCAGACACACAACATCCACGGGGAAAGTAACATCCAGCAAGACTTCTTGCAGCAATGGCAACAGACAAACCAAAGTATACCTATCTGCCACGATTACCATCCAAACTGGAGTGATGCTAGCAAAACTGCATCTTTTGAGAATGGCCCTCTGCTCTGGAGCCATTTTCCCAGCTTAAGCTCAACTCACAGCTTCTCCAAGCGCCACTCTTGGAGTGTTTCAGACTTTTCTCATGATTGATAGCGATTGTCTTGGTTTCGCTCAAAGTGTTGAATACCAGTCAGTATTTTCAAATTTAAAGAAAAAAGGGCAGAGATGCTAAATCACAAATTGGTGGGGGATCAAAATATTAAGGGGGAGGGAGGGTATAGAAATTCAGGGTTCCCATGCTATGCAAAGAACATTCGAGTACAACATTACTGAAGTTTAGCGATAGGAAAGTCCACCAAACACTTCTGCTTTCACATAAGCGTGCAGCCAGCAATAAGATAGGAACAGCAAATCCAATCACTGGGATATTTAAAATATGCACAGTCCTAATTCTTTCTCAATGATCCTAGTATTTTTCTAGCTGTATCTTTATATCTCATACTGTTATTTATCATTTTCGTTCCCCTGACCTTCAAGTGTTTTTATATGGGAAGAAAATGTATTGAAGACACTTACTAAGCAGTTGACAAAGAGGAATTTGGTGTAATTATGATCAGTGATTATTTTTATACTGTAAGTGCCAAAGCTTTACTACTGTGGAAAAGAAAAAACAACTCTTTTAATAAAAAGATTTACAAACAAAACATGTAGTTTAAGTGATTCTCTTTGCTACCATGGAATCTAGGATGAAGATTATTATTCTGAGCTGGAGTAACATTGCCTTGAAACAAGATGGAACAAACATCTCAAGCATGAAGCAAACCTCAAGAGAATCTTTGTAGAGCAGTTTGTTAATTAAGACTTCCATCTGCACCCCCTGCCCCAGTAGAGCACAGAGACACTCTGAGTATGTATGCTATGCTGCAGGAGGCAGAGGCTTGCTTTGTGGGAATAGGTGGAGGAGAGAGAAACGGGGATGGAAAGGAAAATATTCCCTGCTTTGGACACGAATTGAGGTAGAGATGGTCCTCAATCCAGCCAGCCGCTTAAATACCTAGAATCAAGTATGCTCTCAGTGTTTGAGTTGCCAAAATTAGTGAGGCCATCCACACCCTTGAAGTTGGATGTGTCCAAAGCTTAACTGTACTTGGATCCAGTGACTCCTCCCCAGGTCCAAATGGATGCTGGGTCTTGGAGACCCTGCTCCATGCCTTACCCCTGGGGAAGATCACAGTTCACCTCTCTCTGCAATGGAGGATAACTAACTTACCTGTGACCATCGAGAGGGTTTATAGAGGGGCTATCACACCCTTCTTTCAACTCTCAGCTATTCCATCTCCATTCGCAATGTGGTAAATTCAAATAACAAAATCCCAGAACTGAGCTTGTTTAGGTACTAGTGAGCATGCCCTCAGGCACTGCTGCAACAACATCATAGAAATCCTTCCATTACCTCTGCAGAAAGCCTCAAAAAAGAGGGGGACAGACAGCACCTGGGTCTAAGACAGCTGGGTCTATGCCTGCATGTTAGAGGCCAAGACTGTTTTCAAGTCTGCTGTGCTTCTGCCTCGTGGGGTGGGGGTGGGGGTGGGGGTGTAAATGAAATTCTCCTCAAAACCTTTTTTAAAACAAAGGCAGTCTTGATTACAAGAAACAAAGTTAGCACTAAGTCCCTTTAGCTTGTGCTGCCAACGCTGCAAAAACCTGTGCAGCACTTGCAAATGCAGAACATGAAAGGTTCTGTCATGATTCCTCCGGCTGCATTCCTCTCTTGGCTACAAAAGCACTGTATTACTGAAGTCAATGGATTTCTCTGGATTGAATAAAGCATAGCATGAAAATAGAATTTGGCTTATTGACATGAGAAACACACATGGTAGTTGTTTTCACAGATTGCTATCTATAGAGCAACCAAAACATTTGCAAATAGTAAAATGATTGCAGAACTCAGTTCTATCCCGCCAATGTTGAAGAGCCAAATGAGTGTCTAAAATACACGAGAACTAAAAATGGCATAGACAGAAACCAGAAAAATACTTTCCTTTTAAACTAGATTTCTATTAATTTGTCCTTTCCAAGTGAGGGCTATATATTTTGGACCAGAGACCAATTGCAAAGATCCCTCCTTAGTCACTTTGCCACTAATTCACTTCAGACACACAGGAATTGCCCAGCTGAATGGGAATCGTAGTCCACCTAACCCCCTCACTCTAATGTCACATCACCTGTAACAGCAACACCTCCCCCTCCCCGCAGTAAGCATTACAGGATAAAATGACTTAAACAATGCATTTGCCTAAGCTCTCTGTTGAGGTTTGTCCATGCCTTAAAACATGAGCGGTTACATTGCTAACAATTTCTGTTTAGCATTTACTAGTGCAATGCTGAGTATTTTGTCATTCAGCTAAAGCTTTTATTTTCAGTTACATTTGAAAACCACTAGCAGAGCGCAGCACAGAGGCAGTAGAAACTTGCAAAATCCAAAGTATCCACCACAAGTCTTTCCTTCTAGAAACAATCAGCAACAAAAGGAACCAAGGTTTATGAAGGTTCCTATGCTTCACCCAGGCTATAGTGCATAAAGTGGCAACAGAACAGCTGCTGGACCTTAAAACACAGGCTTGATGTATATCCATGGTCCACTGGAGCGCTAAGGTCAACTAACATTGTCCAACCCAAGTTACCTTCACAGCTGGGGCAGCCACCCAGGTGGGGATGAAGGCAGCATCTGCCCCTGTTAGCAGGGAGCTTTCAGACACCCTAGGCTCCCAAACAGGGTGCTCAGAGCTACACCAAGCCCAGTGGTGTTTAAGCCCTTGGATGTTCTTCTCCAGCAGTGGAGGTGCATCTCCACATGGTTTGTCTTCTCAGCTAACACAGAGCTTTGGTTAGAGCGCAGGAACAACCAGAGTCAGGACTCTATTCCAGCAAGGAATGAAGTGGCTGAAGAAAAGAAAAAAAAAAAAATCCGCTGCTACTGACGGTGAAGGCTAAGAATGATTCCTCCCTGCCCTCTGTTTACTTCCACACTTTTGGGAGCTGTTACCATTCGGCCAGCACAGGACCTGCCAGGGGCAGGGCACCATATGGTGACGGTGTGAAACAGCCTGTCAGCAGCCCGCTCTTCAAAAAGCATCAACTTGAGGGAGCAGACCTATCCCCGCTTGAGAAAAGACATGCCCTTTCCTATGGGAAACAGATACTAAGCAAAGCCACACGGTTTGCTTTTAATCATTGTAAATATCAAAGGGAGAAGCAATTAATTCAACTAGCAGGAGATCAGCATACCTCATAAGGAACCCTTACGGACCAACACAGCTCTTTCTTACACAGAACCACTCATCTGGCCTGCGGCACGAGGGGAAGGCTCACAGCTCTTAGGCCCAATTGTCAGCAGGGACTTGCTGCCAGCAAGGACTGGATCCCCCCTTTAGGGCATCTCTCAGCAGCTTAAAAACAACAGCTCCTGACCTGACCTCGCAGAGCAGCAGTTGGAGCCGTTGCTTCCAGACCTGCAGACTCCTTCCAGAAGGACATCCATGGCTCCGTGCCCAAAACAGGAGCCAGTCAAGTGCCAGGTCTCATGCATTGCCAGTTTCCTTCAAGGGGAAGGCTTCAGGCCAGTTGAAATTGTCACTGCAGCCCAGGTGACAAGCCACCCCGAGGGGCATTCCTTTGAGGTCACCTCACACCTGGAACTAGACCAGAGTTTTTTATCAGTCATTAGTCAGACAAGCGAGGCAGGGTAGTCAAGGACACTTGCTTGGGACACTGGACATTTAGGTGTTTTTCCCCAATTCTGTATGACTCCTGTACTACATGTCCTTTAACCTTACCATAGGCACAACAGGAAGCAAAAGCATCCCTCTATGGATGCTGTAAGATGACCTGTACATAGACAATTGCAAGTAACAAAGCACAAGATACCACCTTAGTTACACATTTACTAGCATCTCATGCAGAAATCTCACCTGGAAGATTAGTACCTATTGACTTCCATCAGTAGATTAAACAGTGCCCCAAGGACAGCAAACAAAGGGTAAATGATAAACAGGAATACATGAGAATGGGAGCTACCAGATGTTTATTACCAGTCTCTATTTTAGCGACACTTAAGAAGATGCAGGTGAAGAATGGGCTAACAGATTCCTGAGAGAACCTCACACCATGGTATGTACCAGCTTCAGTCAAAACAGCATGACAGAGAAGATGCATAAGGAATAGAACAGTGGAAGAGAGTCCAAACCCCAATTTTTAAAGTATAAGCTAATAAAACCAGGGAAGGCTCCAAACACTGATACGCCATGAGAACCAATGGCACAGAAAGCAGTCAGATGGGCCACAGCTAGGGTTAGCACAGCCAAGAGGTGAGCCATTAAGCAATGCACCATTCTTATTTTGGACTACTGTCTTAATCTGGACCCAAAAAGTAGAATTCTCTGTACCTGGTCCTGCCTAATCCGGCCATTTGGAAATAATCCACTGTAGAGATCAGAAAAGAAAAAATAATCCACTGTAGAGATCAGAAGAGAGGGGAGACTGCTCCCTTTCAGGCCAGAACAAGGGCAGCGCTGGGCACACAGAATTCCTGGGCAGTGTCCAGGGCCCAAGACACAAGGATGGCAAGGGGAACACACATATATAGAGAGCAGATGGAATGAATGTGTTAAGGTAAAACCAGCATGTGGATGATGATCTTTTAAACAACTCACATCCCCCAAGAAGTATCTTTGTCTTGCTCAGTTCAAACCACTCTGCACCAAACAGGAGGTCAGATAAAATAAAATCTATGCCCACAGTCACAGCAAGTCAGGAGCAGGGCCAGGAACACAACCTGAATTTCCCCCTCTTCCAGGTCTGTCCCCTACCTATGCACCCCTGCTATTGCTGGAGCAAGGGGAACACATGCAGACTTTCTGCTCTGTACCAGCTGAGATCAGAGCCACGACAGAAGTGTTTATTGCAAAACTGTGGACTGTTCCTTGCCAAAAACTCAAAAAAATCCCTTTGAAATTGTCACAGTGATTGCCAGCAAAAACGTGTCTGGGCTGTTACTTTATTCATCTCACTGTGCTCCAGATTTTCACTTTGTTTTTCTAATCAGAGTTCAAATCTGCTTAATGCAAATTGCGCACAATGGAGAAGGGAAGTGGCTTCAGGCAAGATGCTTCCCAGATGCCTGCCTATGAACCCTGAACTGAACTCCCCGGTGTGAAAACAAGCATTGCAAACTCGCAGGAATGAGTCTTTTACCATGGAGAAGGCAATCTGACACTGCCTCTCAGCCCAAAGCACACATCTAGGGCAGGATTCAGAGCACCAAACCCAAGACTGTCTTGCACAAAGGACCCGCTCCTCTCTCCTCACAGGGGAAGAGGATAATGGATTAGAAGCCCCTGGAGAAAACCACCTGCTGACTCAAAAGACAAAAAAAAAAAAAAAAAAAAAAAAAAAAGCAAAGCAGTTCTTGACAACACAGCTATTTGTCAGTTCATTGATAAGTTGGACATAAGCCAGGCTTTCATACCATTCCATAGGCCTTCTAATGAATTAGTAAATTCTAGACCATAAAAATCTACCTCAAAAATAAACCTTTTTCCTGAGGACACTGTATTTGGATGACACAAGACTACAGACTCCACATAGCTAAGAACCATACGTTTATTTGCAAAAGAGACTTGTTTTCTACATTGGAGGCCAACTTCTTGCGCCTTCGTTCTCTGTTAACACAGGGAAAGATCTCATTTACAGATCTTACAAACACTTGCTAAGCACAGACTGCAGCTGCCTCCCAATTAAGCTGGTGATATTCCAGTCACTGCTGCTGGTGAGACGGTGACCAAAGAGGGACCACAACAGCCCACGGCAAACTCAGTGATGAAACAGCCGAAGATTGGTGTGAATGAGAGTTATCCCCAGCTCATTGCAAGCTTCAATCACAACCTCGTCGGCAGCCGAGCCAGATGGGGCAGCGATGAACTGTACTCCGCTCTGAACAAAGACAGAGATAAGTGGAAGGATTAGAGGATGGTAAACCAAAATCCCCCTGAAAAGAAGCTGACAGCCCTAGTCCTTCATCCACATCCCACGATACTAAGCATTGAACAAACAAAGGCTTCCATTGCCCAAAGCCATTCACAGAGGAGTTCCTCATGTGAACAGTCAGCTCTCTCCACAGCTCAGAAATAAGTGTAAAATGGTTCCTCTGGAAGCAACAGGCCTTGTCTTGATATTCTTAAATAGTTTAATAAACTTTAATCCTCTATTCATCCCAAATCAACAAACTGAGCAATGGCTGGGTAATTACTATCCATGTGAGACCAGTAACCATGAGAAATATCCTTCCCAGGATGCGCTCTTCTAGCCAGCAGTGTAGAGCAGAGACATTCCTCAGGAGTCCACACAAAATTCAATCAAAAAGCCCAGGTTGAGCAGATGTTTCCTTAGAGTCACCCTGACATCCTGGCCCCACCATGACCTTACCCGTTTAGCTCTATCGACATTATCCCTAAAAGGGAAGAACGCATCGGAGCTGAGAGAGACAGCAGTCAGCTTGGCAATCCACTGCTTCTTCTCCGCTTCCGTTAACTGCGTGGGCACCTCTTCAAACATCGCCTGCCATTTCACCAGGTCTTCATCCTGCAAGAACAAAAAGAGCCAGCTCAGCCCCAAAGCACGGGCTCCCGGCAGTCCCCTGACAGGAGCACGTAAGGATGAGTGATGATGGCATTCCTCTGACACCCAGCTCAGCTGTGCTTTCTGCTCCCACAGCTCTGCTGGTGGGAGCTTCATACCAGGGATTTTAAAATCCCAAGTGACGGTGAGAACACATTACCACCACCAGCTCTTTTTGCACCCTTTTAACTCCTTTCCTTCCTCCTCCTCACTCCAGGGCTTGAGGGATTCCTCCTCCCACCCTTTAATTCCAAGATGCTCTGCTTGGCCTGCCTGCAGTATGCTGCTCTGTGTAAATGCCAGTACGCGCAAACAGGATCTGGTAGATGACTTAACAAATGACAAACAGCAGCTTGGTTTATGATTCACCTTCTGAAACAGCAACTGCTCCAGTTCTTACCCCCTTAAACAAGCAACCGCTCACAGGGATGATTCATGAGGTCCCCAATCAAGCTCTTGGCCTTCAATACTTAAAAAGGACATACTATTTTCTTGTCTCACTATTGCTTGTAACAGGGAGGTCAGAGGGATTCTGAGAATCCAAAATGCCACACAAGCAAACAGCACCATGCAAGAAGGGGAGGACAGCTCCCCTGAGAGGGCAGTGAGAGCTGAAACATTAACCATACCTTTAACCCTTCCTTACAGCTGGGGGGAACTATCAGATGAAACCAAGCTGCACACCAAAGTGCCGGGCAGGTTCCAGCACCAGGGGCGCTGGGTGCAGTATCAGAGGGGCGAATCAGGACACTTTGCCACTGGGCCATTAAACGACCTTGAGGAAGTCACCATCCTGGGCCGTGGCCACTTGATCCCGCAACTCTATGGGATCATCTGTTACTGACACCCAGGCACAAAGCTCAAGTCGTGCTTAAGTACTACATAAAGACCAAATGCTGCAAGTGCACCCATCACCTCTGGCTCTGACAGTTTGACAGCCAGCATGGAGGCTTCTTGAGAGAGTATCTGCGGACGTTTCAAGCCATAGTCAAAACACCCAAACCCTGGTACCTGGACCTTCCTGGTGGCTGGCTACAGACCTTCAGAAGCACCAAGGGTAATACCGTGTGACTCACATAGAGTTAAAGGCAGACAGCACCTTTGTCCCAACAGCCTTTATAAAGGCTGACCAGTTCCAAAAGTGGTAACCAACCAAGCCTGCTCTTGCCTGAAGTCCTTACAAATTTAAAACTTTATCCTTTGTAAGGACTTGCCTGAGTCCTTACAAATGTCTCCTCAGCACGGAGCCAGCACAGAAACAGCTCAATATAGGCAGAAGGTAGAAATGGTAAGGGCATCATTTTATGCCAGAGGAAACAGTCTGACCAACTCTGAAGTGAGCTATGAAAGGACTTGGTTTTTCTGGTACTGGAAGAAAAAATGAGGTGGAGAAGAAAAGGCCCAGTTATCAGGAAGCCTTGCCAGGTCCTAGCACCCACAACTGATATTTCAACCAGCAGTTCCAGCTTTGTTTTGCAGAAGCTGGACTCTCCAGGCAAACCTTTCAGCCAGCCCTTACCTCACCAATGGTCCCAGTGACATACTGATCGATGGCGTTGGAGATCTCCGCTCTCTTCACACCCGCTTTGAACTTCATGGAGAGCACACGTGGGTGGTGCCGGAGCCACCAGTTATTTGCCTTGTCACCAGCCAGACGCGTGCAGTGGATCCGGGACTGCTGGCCAGCTCCAATACCTATGACCTGAAGCACACAGATAGAAAGCACAATCACGCCTTGCTGCACATAGATCACAATCAGAGCTGCATTCCAGCCAAGCAATTAGGAAAGACCTCCCACAAATTAGCTGCTCCTCACTGAAGCAGAGAAGGAACGCAGGTAATTAGCAAGGAAAACTGAAAATACCTGCATCCCCAGTCCTGTAAATTGATTACAGGTACAGCTCTCTGCACTGCTAACTTCCATGGCTCCGCTGAGCTGACAGTCACTCTCAGGACACTACATTCTTTCATTCTTCTAAATAACATAGCCCCAGTCATTCAAGTCAAACCATTAATATCAGGAGAGTGATACAATTATGGCTTTTGTTTAAGGCAAAATGAAATCCTGTTGGTTGTAGAAACAAACGTGACTGCTAAGAGATGGTAGGCTGCCTACCTGTTCTTAGCGCACTTTGGTTAGAGGATTAAGTCTGAGCCTGGATCACCCAAATACCATAATCTTTCCTGGTGGGCCAGACATACACAGCTTAAAGAGATCAACTGTGATATGTGGTGGATTACAGGGCGGTTTGTCTGTCAAGGCTGATAAGAAAGTAAATCTACTGCCCAATCAGGAAGGCTGGCCAGTAGGACTATTACATCGCATGAATTATCAAGGCCCTGGAGCTACCAACACATTTCCTACTCTGCCATCTGCCAGAGTCCAGGATTTTAAAAATTGCTGCTGCTAACCTTATTTAATAGCACTTGTGCTTGATATCAAACACACCTAGTGCTTCCAGAATCAAAATCCAAAAAGTGATTTTTTTTTCCTCAAGGAAGCTTCTATGAAAATATGGTATTTGCTCAGTTTCCATTTGGTTTTTTTCAGACCACTATCTTTGGAGTTCTCATCAGACACATTCAACCTCTGTCAATTTTTTTTCATGTACACTATATAGACTAAAATATGTAGACACTCTTTGGAGTCTGGTGGTCACGTAACTCGGCAAACCATTTGTCACAGTTCAATGCACAATGCAAACAAGCTCTTGCATCCTGTCTGAGCTGGTGCAAACTCACACTGGAGACAAAGGCAACTCTTAGGTGCTGACATCACTGAAAACTGAACATGGCTGGAGACATCTTGGTTACTGGAATGCTGGCAGAACTACCCCTGCAGATATGGTCTGCCTGCAGTCACAACTGGCAAGCGCAAGGGACAGAGCTGAGGTCTCTTGGGCTCCAGACTGTCTGCTGTTCCTCAGCTTTGCCTCTGCCACAACAGTATGCCAAAGGCACACAAAAGCCAGACCTAGCCACTATGGCTGTCAAACTCGGGCTGATAACTTTTCTCCATGGCTTTCAGAGCTGTGGGTCCTGCTTTGCAAAGAGAGCTCCTGCCATTTCAAACCAGAGAACTGATGGAAAACAAGTCTCCCATAATTTCCTCCTCCTATGAAGCCACAGCTGAACTGTTCACCAGACTGTACACACAGGGGACTGCTCCAGGGACACTGTGGTGAGGCTAGCGGTTCTGGCCAATGCCTCAGAGTTTCCAGCTCAGACTGAAACAGATGGTAAAACTATAAGTCAAAGGCTGCCCTCAAAGGAATGAATCATTTGTCTTCTCATTCATCAAGACACAGTGACTTCACCTCTTACCAGAACCATAAAACATGCTGCTGGACACTATTCCCCCAAGAAGCAAATGCAAGACTTGGGCTGCTATCTAATATCATCTGCTCAGCTATAACTGAAGTCATCGGTGCTTAATAAACCTACAAGCATATTAGGATTTTCATAAATACTAAATAGATGCAAAGTTTCTCACGGCTTAGTGATACCTTCTCCCCTACAAACACTCCCGATGTCCAACCTCTGCTCTCATGTCCACCCCGTTTAACCTTCAAACTTGCAGGGGACCCTGCATCTCAAGGCAGCTCAACGCCAGCTGTGCGTAGGTATAGCGTCTCTTCCACAGAGGTTTATCCTTTCTCCCTGGACAAAGGAGAGGGCTTAAAATTGTCATACACTGCATGCCATTACCTGTCACCCAGCCCTTAAGAGTGGGCCTAGCAAGCCAGGCTAGGCTAAGGCAGAAATTTTTAGCTGGGGATGCAAATGGTAGAGAGTACTGGGCAAAGTGCTGGTAGCAGGGACCAAAATACCATGAAACATTCCCAAGTTTCTGCAAAATTTGATGTCATGTGCCAGAAGTGCAATGTCCCCTCTGCCCTTTCACAGCCAGAATGGTGCCTCATCTTCATCACGTACTTGTGAGCTGTGGCCTTGCACTCCTGTGATGGAACTGGCTAGTCTGCTGCAAGCCCTGGCCCACAGCTGGCAAGGGCAATGATACTGGAGAAAGTGTTTCCAGGCCAATGCAGCCCCAAACATACACAGCTCCTTCATGGGCACACATTAGAAATCAAGCTCTACCTGTCAGCACCCAATCAGCCTTCTCAGAAAGACTGTTTTCTTTTTCTCTGCGAGCTACTCAAAATATTTTACATTTTTTGTGACCTAAATTTTATCAGAAAATGTGTAACTGAACTTCAGCTTGTATTCAACAACTCCAAAATGGCAAGAACCTTGTACTTCAGTTAAACAGAGTGATGTGTCCTGTAAACTCTTCGTAGGCATCCCCAAATCTACAGCGATATTATCTGCAACACATGGGAGTTTTTATAATGGCTTAACAGGCAAGAGAATATAAAAGCTGCCTGTCTGCACCTCCTTCTGATGAGCCCACATTGTTCTAGAAGGAAGTTCATAGTTACAGCCTGGGAAGAACATGCTGATAAGATGCACTTCACTGGAAAATGATGATCCAGGGAAAGCGAAATCCTTTTTTGTAGAAAAATACATTTTGATGCAACACTGCTGGGAAAGATTTCTTCAGTCTAGCCTGGAATTCTGGTCTAAAAAGGAGCAATCGGAAGGTTGAGCTTCTGCTTAATGCAAACTATAGACTTGCACCTGAATCTCTTTCACACTGGCCTGTCTGAATATACCTATTCTCTGCCTTTTTCACTTTGTGTGAAGTGAAAATCTTTCTTCCTACACTTCATCTCTCCCTTCCTCAAATGTTGGCTTTCTCACATAAGAAAACACAGCTGAAACCTCAAAATCCTCCTCAAAGGAATCCTTCCCCCTCTATTTTCTACACAAAAACTAATTATGTTTCTTTCAGAGTTTAACCTCCTGGGAATCAAAAAGTGCTTAAGCAGAGCCTATTAAGTGTGAGGAGTGAAAGGAGACAGTAATACAGGGTAAGTAGAAAAATCACTTAATAAAAAAACCCAGCTTAAGTGAAAATTGAGAACTACTTGATCAAAACACTTTAGCTTGCAGGACAGCCAAACATGCCCTATAGCTGGAATACTGTGCAAAAGCACAGAGCAGATGAGATGGATAATGCCCAAAGGATCCTTGCAAAATGATCCAGACTAGCCTGGATTTGCTCGGATTTACCCTGAATAATGAGTGAAAACAGAAACCCTAAATACATTTGGAATTATAAAAATCAAATAAAGGACTTCACAATTGGGAAGACAAGTAAACGATGAAGTTACTGACAAATGTCTGCACCATTGGTGGGAAACAGTAAGGTAAATTAACAGGTTTGCTATATCCGACTGTGCAGAGAATAAAGAAAGAGAATAATTTTAAATTGCTAATTTAAAACATGATCGTATCATTAAAGAAAGTGTAAATCAACATATTACAGACTGGCTTTGCTGGTGCTGAAAGTCAGACAAAACAAGTGAAAGTGTTTATTGCAATTAGTGGCAGCTGGCTTCCTGTAAATTAAGTGACACTCAAGTCCATAAACGCCTCCTCCCACTCCATGCTTTCCTAGAACTTATTAACACAACCACCAGCCCTTGCTGGAGTAGCCAATCCACTCATAAACCCAAAGAAGCCAAGCTGTCAAAAGAGTTCTGGCTGTCTGATACACAAGAGTTTTGCTAGGCATCAGGGCTGCTGTGAGGCTGAAGTAACCCTTGGAAAACCAAAAGCAATGGAACTTAAAGAAACCTGGACTTCCCAGGCTTGGCTCATATAACCCAAACCAAGTCAGACCCTGGAAAAGCATTTTAAGTGTAACAATCTGGAAGTTACTTTCCACCCCTGGTTCTTGATTTGCACTATTTTTTGGTTTGCACCCAAATATTCCTGTACACATCTGATGTTATCTCTTGGTAGGTGCATGACCAGAGTTAGTTCTGCACAGCATCACCAAGAAGAATCTGAGCTAATCACTATCTTAGTAAGACTGGTTTTCAGTGGACCTTATTTCCTTCCCCATGTACTCTAAGAACAATGGTCTCAATACTTAATAGTCTCAGGAAGCCTTTAAGCTTTGATTTGAAGAACCCAACACAGACTCACCACCTCCTTGAGTAAGTGATTGTAATTGCTGCTGATCTTTACTGGTAAAAAAAGTCACTTGCTTCTTAGTGCAGTACACAGACCTCTGATCTTGGCCTTCTCTGTCACATATACAACAAACCAAGACAAAGCACATTTATATTTGATTAAAATATATGCCTGCAAATATGCAAAACATCACTGAAGCCAGGCTAGTAAAATCCCTGCCTGCCCACACTGCTTTTCACTCCTCCCTCCTGCCTTCTCCCTTCCATATGGTACATGCATTACCACACACATTTCGGAAACATCTGCAGCACCACGTTAAGTCCAGACTTGCAAAAGCACTGGGGAAATTGTTGCTGTAGCAAGGAAGGAGCAAAGATAGTGACACCTTTGTTCTTGGGCTATGAAAACTAACACTCTTGAGTACGGAGAACCATTTAAAAGCAAGAAAAGAACCCCAAAGCTGAATAAAGAAAAATGCCAGATCTCCAGAGACAGGTTTTCAAGAACCATACGGCACATGACCTCAGAAAGTACTAAGAGACAGCGCTGCAATGTTTTCAGGCTGTCACAACAATCTGACAAATGCAGATGCGTACCAATGCAAAAAGGACAGCACTGCAGTTCATTCTCGGTCTGTACCTGTAGGGTACACCATTTGATCCATTTTGCTGATTTATGATGTACCAAAGTGCAAGATCAAAAACACTCTTTGTCTTTTTCTTCTCTTTTTTTTTTAATAGTCCAGGCCTATGGAAAAGTTACCATGGAGAGCAGAGAACCAGATAAACAACAGCATTATGAGAATGAGCCACTGGGTAAAAATGCAATTTTTTAATACATTTACAACAACTTTTGGATAATTAATTTAATTATACCTAGTGATAATGTGGAAAGAAATTTTTTTTTAAATTCAAGATTCATATCTCAACTACACATTTGATAATTCCTCTGTCAATCCCAACATCGTAAGTTTTCAAAAAAATCAGGGAGAATGCCCCAAAGGGAAAAAAAGAAAGTACATCCCATCTTTCTTATATAAAAAGAAAATGAAACTGAGAACCATTTGGACAGTCAGAATCCAGCTGTGAAAACTACTGTCGTTTTCTAAGGCTTTATACAGACTAGAACATATGTGTACATGCACTCAAAAAATGATATAAAAGGACAGAGTAGTTGGAAAGAAATTACTCAAGGCCAAACTTGCAGAACCACATAAGAGCTTTTCCAACCCTATCATTGAAAGAGCCAGCCCTGTCATTATCATGAAAAAATTACACCAGGGTTTTGAAGCAGCCTCTTGAGACACACAGGTTTAGCTACTATTCTGCATGGCACTGTCTAGGGCAGTTCATCTGTGCCTGTTTAATAGCTTCCTGTACGCTAAACGATTTTAAAAGTCAAGCCTGACAAAAGCACTCTCTGACCAGCTTGGCTGCGAAAGCACACTCTACAGAGCTGTCTCATTTGGTTACCTGCCCATCCTTGGCGTAGCAAACTGAATTGGACTGGGTGTATTTGACAGCGATGCTGGCAACAATCAGGTCTCGGACAGCAGACTCTGGCAGCTGAAACAAAACGCCATTGTCAACCGCCCATCCTAACAACCATGACTAGCCAACTGGCTAGTGATCTGCAAACCCCCAAAGCCATCACAAGTAATGTATCATGGAGAGGATAAACAAGATAACAAAAATATCCTGTTTTGTTCAATTACCAGCAAATTTTGTTTAGATTAAAAACTGTAAATGATTGGTTTGGCAGCTATCTCATAGCTCACAGGGATAAGACTCAATCTTACCAGGTCAGGAGGGCTCTGTCACTGGCCCTAAGCCTGCAAAGTCTTCTGTATTTGCTCACTGTCATCAGATGTGCTCACAGGCAAAAAGCTAAGCACATGCTTAAATACACACAGGACCACAACAATAATAATAGCTCCCAATATCTGCGTTAAGTATTATTTTTAAGCCTGTTCCATTACTAATTTATTAAAATGATTTTTATTACCTCAATGTCTGAACTTGCTTCTGAGCCCATGACTAATCATGTGCTCATTAACATCTGTTTTTTAATGAGAACAAGATCAGAGACAAACTGATAACTTTCTGATGATGTGAACTCTAAATGATGAGCAATATCAGCAGGGCCAGAGTTTATACAACACACAGTATACAAGAGGGAGAAGTAAACAGTGAGTCAGAATGAGATCACAATGGATCCTTAGCACATGGCTGTCTCACCATAAGAAATTACACAGTAGCTTAAATAAGAAATACAAATATTTTGGTAGTCAGAGATAAAGGGCAAGGTCCAGCTCCTCTTATCTATGCAAGGAATCAAAACAAAGGCAAACTATCATAATTTACCCAAGTATATTTTGTCCAGAAAGTTTGTGGCATTGTTTTGTTGAAAACCAGTTAAATCTCATTAAAATATTTTAAGAGCTCTTAAAATAGAACAGTGATGACTTCCTTGATGAAAGCACACCAGTTCATTCCACCAGTCGTTAAGGTCATTTATCTTCTGACACTTACATTTTTATTCTTTGTAACAATGTTCTTGAACAATGACCGGTCGATGACTGCATTGTTCCTCTTCTGCATGAGATGCAATCCATAGAGGGTTCGAATCTCATTGTCATCTGGCTCGTAACGGGGATCCATCTAAAAGCCAAAGGACAGGCCAATAAAACTCTCTTAAGAGCAATTCAAAGCCAACATCCAGTAATAGCTTAGGTTAAAACACATTATCTAAAGAACCCAAAAGAAGTGAACTGTTTATAGAAAGCAATGTCAAATCATCAGAATTAATTAGAATTAACTGGAGCAGCAAGGTCTCAACAGCACAAAGTGAAATTTACAGGGTGAAGAGAGGTAATACAGTATAGATGCTTATCTACAAATGTCCATGTTGCAAGCCACAAAAATCTACAGTATTCTAGTCTTTCACAAAAAAGGAAAAACATCCACAGAAAAAGAGTCTTCCAGTCTTCCACAGGAAGGCAGAAATATTTTGAGTTGCTTCATACATGCCTCAAGGTACAACTCCCAACCCTCTTCGACATTAAAGAAAACAGTGAACACTATTATTTCCAGAGATGCACTCTCCTGGGGCACATCTCCAAACAAGCATGCAGTACAGTTCATTTACACAAGTGTAAGGGGTAAAGTTAAATGGAACTGTTAAACGGCATTCAGGTCTACCCATGCACGGGCTTATTTAGAAATATGGTAGCCCCAGTTCAGGTTATTGAGACGAAGTAAACCGGATTAAGGCTACCAGCTCTAAATAGGAGCGTGCGCATGCTTCATGTGATTTCCCTAATCCACGTTAATTTGTTCAGATCAACTTTCCTTAGCATCCCACTGCAGATGGGCCCTGAAGATACAGGCTTAACCAATACAACCTCAGCCTTGCAAAGCTAATTGAATTCAGGAGGTAATCAGCTGCCTAGACTGCCTGCAATTTCATTCCTTCTTGCCTGAAGCTCCTGAGCCATCTTCTACAGCTCTCCTAGTAGTAACACTACAATTGCAGCTTCAGCTAAGCCTTGGATTTTCTTTTTATAATGTTATAGTAAAGCTCTCTGCTTGTTTGTCTCTCAGAGTCAGGCAGAAATAGGACCTGTTCAGCTGTTCTGACAGCATTATGTAATCCATTAGTCACGTTCACCAAAACTGGATGATTCTGAAGTGCCAACAATCACTGCGAGAACAAGGAAGGCAACCTGACACCGACCTGACCACACTGTATTAATATTCCTTGACAACCATACTGGCTGCAGTATGATGCAGGATGATGCAGGTGCATCATCCCAGGTCCAAACTCTGCCTGTGCCGCTATCTTCATCACTGACCGTACTAAAGACTGCTCTACAAACACCACATGCCCAGACAAGGCTTCCCCCAGTGATATACTACACATGCTTCTCACTGCCAAGACTCACAACATCACTGAGGCACTATATCTTAGTTAAAAAGAATTCAGGGGGGAAACAAATTCAGCAAAAGTGAAAGGAAAGCCAGCAGAGAGTGGAAAGAGAGCCCAGAAATTCTGTTTCATTGAAGTACTCTTGCTGGTTCATAGGTTTAATTACTTAAGCCAAGGGAGGCATTATGAAAATACTCTGCTCTAGGACTATAGGCTAAACATGACCACAACAGTGCTGGTGGAATTCTAGCTCGTACAGCAATCCCCAAAGACCTTTGGAAAGGCTTCCATGCGCTGCAGGGGCACCTGGATCAGCCCCCCCCAGCTATTTGGACACTAAGTCTGTGAAAAGCAGGTACAGGAAAAGCAGCAGAGGGTTACAGTAGAGCAGGAGTACAAACCTGGAGAACACAGTAACCACCATTCTTCTTTTTGGCAAGGATTTTGAGAGCTTCTTCCTCATAGCCAGGAGCTACCACACCATCAGATACCTGCAACACACAGAGATTTCAGCTTCCATGTGAAAAAAACAGAGGAGCTAATACTGAAAGCTCCACCTGCCATTTCCAGAATGGCATTGAAGGCACACCTCTTAGGGTCTATACATACCACACAATATCAAAAGCACTATTACAATATTGGTTTCAGTCCTGGAAACAGCAGAGCGCTATAAACTCTTGGCAGGAGTTAGTAAAAAGTACCCCACCACCACTTTAAGCTGCATGGAACTAATAACTAATATCCCCCTCCAGGGGGAAATGGCTCATGCATGACATCCCCACTTCTCCGCCCTAACAGCAAACATGGCTTAAAAAAAAAAAAAAAAAATCCTTATTTCAACAGTGACACTCCTGATGAGACAAAAATATTGGCAAAAGAGCTGTTAACAGCACTGAAACTGAGAAGAGTTTACATTCATTAGTGCCATGAAGTGATATACACTTTTCACATTCTTATCCTACAGTTTGGGTGGGGGTTTTTTTGTTTTTAAGTAATAGTATACCAAATGTTATCCTCACAAACCAGTCAAACATGCTCTTTCATTTGTTTGAAAAGAAGTCTCCAATGTACAAGACAGCCTTTTGCATTGTGTCTTCCCCCTCTCAAAAAAATTGTAAGCAACATACAACGGGATGAATGTGTTTGGTAAAGCATTAACTCCCAGT
The DNA here is from genome assembly GCF_030463565.1 of Pelecanus crispus. Classification (NCBI taxonomy): domain Eukaryota; kingdom Metazoa; phylum Chordata; class Aves; order Pelecaniformes; family Pelecanidae; genus Pelecanus; species Pelecanus crispus. The sequence continues at coordinate 41,380,368 of NC_134647.1, read as the reverse complement.
TGTTTAACCCTGTATTTAAACTAGTGACTTGCACAATGCAGTCAGCTATGGAGTTAACATTTAATCCAGCAAAGTAAAAAGTGCAGCCTGGAAAGTGGCTGAGCCTACACATAACTTATATCAACTGGCAGGTAACTATCTACATCCACATTCCCGCCTTGGGCAAGAGGCTGGCCATCAGCTCTCTGGTCCTCTATTGTTCCGATTACAGCCATTCAACCAGATACTTGTAACAGTGTAATCAGGGTTCATTTCCAGAGGCCTACTTGGAGGCAAGAGATTTGCAGTCATCCCTTGGAAAGCTGCATTTCAAGCACTGCTATTTCACAGGCTCTCCCACACAGCCAGGTTTTAACTGGTAGGAAGAAAAATGCATCACAACGTAGGTATAAATTCTGCACTCCAGATACCAAATTACACAAATGGACCAATAGGTAGCCTTCAGTAAAATGGATCAAATTCAAACAGAATGGCTGTTACAAACCAATCACTCCTTCTAGTCTGATTCTCCTTTTTAAACAGCAGCAAATCATTCGAGTGTAACTAACCTCTCTAGAAATAATCTTGGCTGTAGCCACATCACAGATATCAGACAGGGCAATGAAGTCACCAAAAGAAGACATCCGATCAGCACCTGCAAAAATCACATTTTTAGTAACTTATCAAACTGTAGCATAATACAAAGAAAAATCTTTGCTCCTACAATCCAGTCAATTTCAATGACAGCCAATAATTTAATCCCACAGCAAAAATAGGCCATATAAGAGCAACAAGGATGAAAAATCCTACCTCAAACACATGCACCTTTAAATATTCCCATAGTTCAGGTATTCTTCCTTCTTCACTGCATTTGTCAAAGCTCTAACTCTGTAATGTCTACCTCCATTACCACAAGCAGCTCTGCTGTAGCCATGGTGGCAAAAGGACAAGGAGAGGCAAGGATCATACAGAAAGATTTTAGATGGGAGACAGTTGGAAAAAGAGGGAAGCTTTTAGATGCCTGTGCTCCCATCTGGCTTTTCCTGTGAGAAACCAGACTCAGAAATGTAGCCAAGAGCAATTTTTTTTTCTTTCAAATATAAATACTCTCTGTATTTAATGGCATAACTAAGGTGAACAATTAATGGCACTCAGCTCCTATCAGGTGCTCTACTACTTAGCAAGGTCAATTCTTCTGTCCTTGCCATTCTAAAGGTTTGTTTTTCTACCAGTCCAATGATTTTCCAAGGACAATGTTCAAAGATGGTCCCTAAAGTGATGAAAAATGAACACAAGCCAATGTGACCTTTATCAAATTTGTTTTGTTTTCTATAACCTGTGCCCATTTTCTAGGAATGACATGGAAAATGAGAGAATTAGCAAAGTATCTCAGCTAAGCAGAGGAAGCTATTTTTATTTACTTGTTTTTATCTTTTTTTGTGATCTCTGAAGTACAAAAGCATTAAAAAAACACCCACCAAATACCAAGCAGAAACATTTCTACTCAAGTTTAAGTATTCCTGAGCACCCCATATGCAGTGTGAGTGTGCTACCAGCACAGCCATTTATTTATCCATCCTTTAGCCAAAACCCCATTGATTTATATAAGTGTATATATATACACACACGCGCATGCTTAAATTTAAAAAAAAAATCTCTACAGATCTTCTACATACATCAAGAAACAGAATCCAACATGTTTTTAGCCTCTTTGAAACAATATACAAGGTCTGCTCACTTGGAGAGCAATTTTTGATAGGCAGTCAGTTCATTTAGTCAGTCAGTCAGATCCTTATGGAGAAAAACCCTGCAGAGGAAGAGTACACTGCAAAGGGAAGAGCCTGCAAAGTGCTAAGCATGCTGCTCAGGTCCTGAGAATTAAGCTCAGCTCTTTGGACATGCTAGTTTATTCCTGGGCTTCTCACCTCTGCTTCGTGCATAAGCAGATGCCAAGGGCGTTAAGGTCTGGTAGAAGTCATGCACCATGCAGACTTGTGCCTCCTCTTCGCGGAGAGGTATTCCAACAGCAGCACCTAGTGGGGAATACAAGCCAGGGCACTCAGACCAGAACCTCTCACTGGTCCTTGCCCATGGGACCTCCCGGAACTGCCAGGGTAAGGAACACAGATACACCACTGGCAGGGCCTGCCAAAAGTCATGGTCTGTTCAAAGAGAAAAGCATGGCAAGAAGGAGCCACCCACCTGCAGGACTGACATGTTTGAAGGAGGCTGCAGCGGGAATGCCTAATGCCTGCTTGAGTTCCTTCACCAGCTGCCAGGCATTGAGAGCATCACACAGGTTGATAAACCCTGGAGAGCCATTCACCACTGCAAACATAGCACACAAACAGACACATTAAAGCTGGCAGAGTCTGCTCCCCAGAGTCTGGACAGCAAGCAGAAGAGATTTCTCCCACCAAGAACTGAAATCACTACAAATTGTTCTTGTTAAACGACCCTGGCTCCTCAGCAAGGTTAAGTGCCCTGAAAAGCTTCAGTGACTTGTGAGGAATGCACAGGCTTGAGATTCAGGAGATACCAATACAATTCTCTTTGCTACCAGAAGCTGCTGATACAACCTTGGAGCAAGACACACACTGACCCCATGCACCTCCCCCTCTTGTGAAAGGGGAACAAAAGAACATTCCCCCTTATGTTCTCAGAGCTCTTCAACTGGCAGCCATTTGCAACAAGAGCCATCTCTTTCTGAGGATGCCTACCAGAGCTTGGTTTTGACCAAGGTGCACAGGCAGTGCTGTCAGGAAAGAACACAAAAAGCACATCCTCTGCTCCCTAGCAAGTAGATTTCTTTACAAATCCAGTAAATAAATTTCATATAGTGACTATGGCTCTGATTCAACAAAGTACTCTGGCACTAGCCAAACTTTAAGCACATGTTGTCTCTAGCTAATGTCAACAGAACCACTCACAGCCATGAAATTTAGGGCAAGCTTTTAGCAAAATGCTTCATTTGTTCCTTTCATCAGAAATCCATGCCAAGAGTAAAGGTCATTCAAAAGTCTGCTCTCAAAACCTTTTGCCCTGGCCCTGCAAGAAGAACTGTTTGTACTGACATGGCAGGACTGTGAGCATTTCAGGAGACAGGAGGAAAAGATCATTTTAGCAATAGTCCATGGCTAGAACAGGTGAACACAGTGTTGTTCTGCTGCCATACTGGGAGGCAGACTTGCAAGCAAATCAGCTTCCAGTGCAGGCATGGAAAAGCTTTCTATGAGATCCCAGAATTGAAATAAGGAAATTCTGCAACACAAAGCTTCACTGTCTGCTCAACAGGACAATGCCTGCACACAAGGCAAAACTGGTTCTCACTAACATTAAAAGCAATCTCAAGAACAAGAGTAGCCAGACTTTTTTTCTCTCCAAAACAGGGGTGTCCCTCACTGCAGCAATGCTGCGATGAGTGGCACACTCTGTAACATGGCTGAGACAGACACCAGACCTGTCCCAAACTCTTGTGAGCGAGACTAGTATCCCTTCCTTCTACCACCACTAGCAGAAGCAGCATTCTAGAAAACTAAGGTAATAAACCTCTGCTCAAAACCATCAAAGAAAGAAAAAAAGAACAAAACCCATTCAAAAGTAGAGAAGAATAGCTTGGTTTCTAGACAGAGTAAATGGTGACACAAAAAGATTGGGAAGATACTAAATAAGGAAAATGGAAAGGAGCAAAGCATCTTAAAAGGATAGCAAAGTTTTACTTTGCAAAATCTGGATCTGATGTCAAGCAGAAGGTGCACCACGTAAATCTTCCCCAAGAGTCTTCAGTGCGGACACACAATCTTATACCAACAGAGAATGTGGAGCTACAACAAGTCTTGTGGGGGTCAGCAGGCAAGCCTTTCTGTCTCAACCTTTTTCATTGCAAAGCTAGTGCCACTCAGTAATAAAGTAGCTGTTAAGGTACTGCTGGCCGTCCCTTGGACTAAGGTACAAGATGGTATTTCAGTTTTAAAGACAACTGGCCGACATGCCCAACCACCTCCTTGCCTAGCTATCCCAGAGCTCCCTTCTGGCCAGCGTGGCCTAGGCCTCACCTGTCAGAGGAAGTTTGGATCTCATTGTGTAGAGCTGCGCAGGACTCTGGTGAGGATTCATGCCATACCTCAGGGGCAGCTGGGACACCCCCTTGCTGTACTCTTTCCTAAAGTAGTCAGAGATGGCTGCATCGTACTGAGCAGTGTGGGTGAAAGCCTGGGGACAGAATGGGGGACACCCATCAACTTACAAAGGATTTGGTGTTTAAAGAAGTGAACGAACAAAAGACAAACAAGTCTGGCCTAGCCTTTCGCTGCAAGCAAATGTGACCAACCTTCAGTGCAAGGTGACGCCTGGTTTCCATAGAGGTGTCTTTGTCTCTTGATGTCACCATCTCTTTAGCTACTGCGGAGTAGTCTGCAGGGTCACACACAACTGTCACGCGAGCATGGTTCTTGGCAGCTGCCCGCAGCAAGGCAACTCCTCCTGCAAGAAAAGGATGGAGGCATGAAGCGCTTCCCTTCTGGACACAGCATAATAAAGAGCCACATCTGAGGCCAAGAAGGGACATGCATCAATCGATCATCTGTGCCAGATGAATGTGCCCCCCTTTTTTCCAGCAAGGAGAAAGGACTGCAAGAGTACTCTTCAAAATGTACAAGGCTGGTGAGTTTGACTCAATCCACTGGTGAAGGTGCACATTGATTTGCCTTTGCAGATACGGGCAGAGCTGCAGGGTCACGCATGGGCTGCAATGAGCAACTGGGGCAAGAATGCCTCCAAGCAGCACAGCTACATCTTGAAGAGGATGGCTGTCTCCACATATCGCTTAAGCACCATCTTCTGCAACACTGGGCTGGGGAGGGGTCTATAGGAAGATTTACCTCTATACTGCCAAGCAACTGGGGTTCCCAAATCTCTCTGCAAATGTTAATGAATCCTGCCCAGGTTCTCTGTGTAGAGTAAAAAGCCACACTTCTCCCTTAAATCTGACTCTGCACAGCTATTACAACACTTTAAATCATACAAGATACTAGCCTGTTGCAAAGGAAAAGTAGAGGCTGGCACTGCTATATGCAGAGTGAGTACTACTCCATAAAACATTTAAGAGAGAGCTCTGCTGGGCATCATTTGGACTAAACTACTGCAAGAAAATTCAATCCCAATCCAACCTCATGGCACAAAACTCTGCCTGTACTGTTCACAAGCTGCCAAGCAGAGATGCTGCAGTGAAGGACTGGCAAGCCTTTTGGGGTTATTAACTAGCAGAAAGAGCAAAACTGCTCATGATACAGGCATCCGTGCTTCCAAACTCAGGTACTAACTACTCTCCCACATATGCAGACCAACCCCTTTCCTTGTAGCGGCTTCCTACAATGAAGGTTTCAGCAACCCCCAGAACACTTCCAGTGGTTCAGCTTTTTCTCTCCAAAGCTCATGTTTTTTATTTTTATTACACTGCCAGAGGCTGCAAAAAAGGTTCAATCTGCTCTCCATGTTTCAGTAGGAAGCATGCTCCACCTGGCCTTTCCTAGCACAGCCTTCTACAGTTCAGCAGGCTTCTTCCTTTGGGCTGTGCGTGACTTGCCCACCTATGCAGCATGGCTTGCCAGCCTGTTACAACAGCCACTTGCCATTTTAATTGTAGGTCTGCTTAAAAGCAATGAGGTTTACCCAACTATGCTTTCAGTCTGCTCCTTGCAACTCTTGCAATCTTTAGCAGACTTCCTTTATGGGGTGTGCAAGGCCACCAAACAAAAAGACAAGACCTGAGACCACTTAGAGACCAGAACCATCAAGTCTGCCTGGAGAATAGATTTGCTCACCCTTTAACTTACCAATATCAATCTTTTCCACTGCCTCTTGTACAGTTACATCTGGAGAAGATACGGTCTTCACAAAGGGGTAGAGGTTACACACTACGACTCTGAGAATTGAGGGGAAAAGCAGGGTTACTCAATGAGAAATAAAAAGGCCAGATTGGGCTTGGAATGCACAAGGTACTACCAGTGTTTTTATGGTCTTGTCTCTCAGATCAGGGACCAGCATAAAATCCTGTACCCAAGGCTTCTTTCTCCAAAACACTTAAGAGTCAGTGGTGTTCAGCCAAAGGCCAAGTGATGTTACAGTGGTGAAACAGTACACGCATTATACAATTTAACTGAACTCTGAACATTAAACAATGTTACAGTGGATAGAACCATATTTTACAGAAGTTAGTTAAAAGGAAGAGTTTCTTGAAATACATGGGCCTGTGTTTAAATGTTTAGTGATTTTGGTATGCAACTTGAGCCATATCAAAGGACTTCAAAGTGGGCTCTCAGCAGTACTGAAAACAGGCTTCTGCCAACTTTCCTAAGAGAGTAAGCACTCAGAGCAAGGTCCATTGCAAACATAGCATAAACAGACTAATTTCCCACAACTTTTTCAAGAGCAGGAAACAACCTACATATCACCTTCTGGACTTTTAAAATACCAACAGCATATGAAACCTGAGTGCACAGCCTGGATCTCATAAAGCCTCTGTGGCACATAGAATCATAGAATCATTTAGGTTGGAAAAGACCTTTAAGATCATCCACTCCAACCATTAACGTACACTACCAAGTCCACACTAAACCAATCAAGGGTAGACTAGACTAAACCATGTCCCAAAGTGCCATGTCTACCCGTTTTTTTAACACTTCCAGGGATGGTGACTCCACCACCTCTCTGGGCAGCCTGTTCCAATGCTTGACTACCCTTTCCATGAAGAAATTTTTCCTAATTTCCAACCTACGAAAGCAGGTGGGAGAATTGACTTCCCCTCTCAAAGTAAGGCTGTGCCTTACGGGAATTAGTTTCTTGATCTGATCTGGAAGAAGCTGCAGTCTGTATTCCAGAAAGCATGAAGTAGTAACTTGCCCTGTCCCATCCTGCCAGTGCCACGTGAACTATAGTGAAAGGAGGTATCTGTTTTGACTTTCACAATGTTTTTATTCCAAGAGAATTAATTCACTCTCTTGATCTGAATGTATGATGGTATCAAACTCCAATGCATGCCTAGTATTGGCAGTGAGTTACTATGATGCATATGCTTGCATCCAACTTTTAATATTCCTTTGTTTCCACAGTGTGATGAATTCAAGCGGAAGATCAGCTTCCAGTATTGTTTTCAGAACCCCCTATGTCTCTGATTTTCCTATGATACCTTTTATTTTCTGTTCTATTTCCAATACCCTCTCCCCCTGCAATCCATTCATGCTCCTGACCTGTTGCAAACCATCAGGAATCTGTGGACTTTAACACTGCTAATGCTTTTATTTGTGGAAATCAAGATAATCAGTATCAAGGTTTCCTACCTTGACTTGGGTATGTAAATTTTATGCAACTACACAAAGACCTTTCTGCTGAGGATCAGCTCCTTCTGCTTTATATAGGACAAATCCACCAAATCCAAACTGTTACTCCAGATGCAAGCGCACTGTAAGTCACTGACATAAAGGCATGTTACATCCCCTGCACTTCAGCAGAGCCTGCTTTAATATGCAGTGTACTCTGAAGAGCCACCACTGCTGAGCCATCTATGAGTATTCCTGTGGTTTTAAATTCCAGGTTTTCAAATTCAGCCTGGAAACCCATCCATCTTAGGCACATCAGCTTTTAAACATAATTTTAAAAGCCAAGATGCATTCTGGCCCAATCTCCACAGTCAAACTATACCTCCCATCCTGGCTATACCTACAATTTAGTATGTTCAATTCAGCCATTCATTTCTAAACCAGGAGCTACCCACTGACATGGACTTGGTTACTCACAATCACTAGTTAGATGTTAAAACCAATTAGTTAAACATAATCCCAAACTGCCCTGTGTGAGTGTACTGAGTAAATACATTCTAACAAAAACAGAAAAAAAAGAAACCCCTTTAGTACATTAGTGCGCAAACTGTGTTACTTCAATTTCTGGCTGCAGCTTACTTGCTCCCATGATGCCTCTCAAAGTAAGTTTTGTCTGTTATCTGTGTGTTTTCTGTCTGTACAAATGCTCTGTGTTCCTGACCCACTTTTCGTGCCTACTTTTTATTTATGTGTTGAAACTCAGTAAACATTATGCAAATATCAAAGGGTATATTTACAAAGCAAGTATTTCAAAATCGGGCATTGTCATCTGATCAGACACCCAGAGCCAAGCTGAGGGGTGATGGGCCAGCTTCAGAAGTACTGAATTCAACTTTGCAAGAAGGGTAATGTGGTCCAACATTGACTAAATGTGAAGTGTCAAAATTCCCAGGTAATCAGAAGACATTAAAATGTCTGTTCCCTGTGGAAACCACAATGTAACTTTCTTGGTTTAGTTTTCTCTTGCTACAAGTGATTAAGATGCCCCTGTAGAAACTTGTATTTTTAAAAACATAGTATATCCTGACAGGGAAAAGGAAGGAGATTGCAGATCTTCTGGTGTGCAGATGTTACAATCCCTACTTCTCCCATTCACTGGTGTCTCCAATGTGCATTTTTGATTACTGATGAAATGCATCATGTCCCCCAACATTTACCTTACAAGGCTGAAATCCTGTTTGTTCATATCTGCATTATCTTCTGGAATATTGCGAGCCAAGATGCCTAGTTACAAACAACAGTACATCTTTATTTAAAAAAAGAACTAAATCACTAACAAACATTTTTTTAATTCAACATCCTCCTTCAGACTGTGCTCTTCCTCAGAGATTTTCTGCCATAAACTTTCTGATTCTAGTTCAGAGAACAGTCCTCAGCCCCTACTCCTCTACCCTACTGCATTTTACTGACTCTTTGGCTTTTCAAATTCCATACTAACAGATCTTTTTCCCCCCAGTGCTAAATCCTAGTGCATTCCAAGTGCTGAACAGCAACCTCAAAAACGTACTTTATAGGCATTCAGTTGCTACCCTTAAAACACTAAACTGTCATTAAGGAGGTCATGGAGAGGAAAAGGGCACCTGCTGCTCCTCAGCCAGCAACACTCAAAGCCTATGAAGCATCTGGAGCAAAAGAAGCTGTGCCTCTAGCTGAGCAGCATAGGTGGCTAGCTTAGGTCTAGGAACTCAGCGAAACGTGTGGGTGACTGGCTGGCACAGAGTAAGCAACAGCACAATCCTGGGTTCTAGGCTGTCAGAGGAGATTGTCTCCAGCCCTCAAGTATAGTGGGAAAGCAGATGGGCTAATGTGCAGATTGTCCAGTTATCAGACATCTTCCTTGCTGAAGAGGAGCCAGGAAAGATTAGACATGCAGAAATCACCCACTAAGATAATGCTGTCATGTTCCTTATGCTGCACACCAGATTCATCCACAGGTTAAATTCACTGGAGCTCTCTGCCTGAGCAGGTCTGAAATCAACTCTGCAAAGAATGTGCAAAGGCATTTACAGAGAAGCCCTGTTACTTGTAGCCCTGGGGAAGAAAAGCTCTGCTAACTGCATAGAGGCCAGCATAGCAACAGAGGAAGAAATTCAGCCACTGTGCACTTCTTCACCCTGTGCTTTTCACTTCCCCTGCTGCTAGAGCAAATCTGTTTCCATTACCCAGTTCGTCCACACAACCCTTAAAAAAGACATCTGTCAACCCCTTCTTCCCATCCTCATGGTGCATGGATTTCTCCCTTACACTGAAAATACATTAGCAGAAACATACCAGCATGGACTGCAGGATGAAGGGTTTTCACACGTCCACCTAACATCTCAGGGAACCCTGTCAGGTCCGAAACATCTCTGCTCAACAAGAAAACACAGCATGATAATAAATGTGCCATACTGACTTAATCTATAGGTTGAATGTTTATTATCCCCATCAGGGCAGTAATTTAGATCTGCTGGCAATGTTGGGTTTACTGGAAGGAGATTTAAAACTTAGGAGTTTTGAAGGCAGCAAGGTGGGGAAACAAACCTAGCTTTCTTTTGGCCATCTGTTCAAAAAAAAAATCACCACCTTTCCATCAATGACAGGAGGAGTTTGGAGAGAAAACACATGCATGATTCCTCTAAACTTCAGTATCTTGTATCTCAGTAAGAGCACAACATATGGAAGGTGTGTAACCAAACTGCTAGGAAAAACCTATAGTGAGTGACAGACTAGGATACCTCCTTCTTATGGAAGGCTGGGAAGTAGTTCTGAGATGAGGCATTCTATGTTAAGATAGATCTGACATTTTTATTATGGTTGGCATCTGTCAACTAGTCAGCAAAATGCTGCTAGGTACAGAAAGATTAGTAGAAACGGCAAAAACATTGGTTTAATGCTCCCTCACTCTTCACAAGATGTTGATCTGTATCTTACGCAAAAGCTGCATCTGACAGAAGACAAAGGACACCACTTTCTAGTAAGTGACCCAAAACAAAAAAAAATTGTGTAGATTTCACTACAAACTCCCCCGTGCCAAAGAGGCAACAACTACTTTTTCCATGAAATTGAAACAAAGTTCATGGGTCACACTCAACTAAGCAGTATGGTTATCTCTTAAATACACTGAAATAACCAAGATAGGCAAATCCCAAGTCAACATGGTTTATAGAGAGAATGGAAGACCATCCTCAAGAGAAGCAATACCTCAGTACTGTTCTTCCCAGCTTAGCCCAAACATTAATTAACGTTTCACCACTCCCTGTGACTGTTCATGATGGTAAAGGAACAAAAAAAAAAAAATGGAGAGGGAAGGGGAAATGTGACCATCCTTTGCTTCAGGCTTCACAACCAGGCAAAGAACTTGGAGAGACACGACAAAGTGCTGGATAACAGCGAGGACAGGGAGCTCTGGAGGCGGTGTATATTCATGCTGATGTGTCCCTGGGGCCTATCACTGCATTCACTGGAAGCAAAAAAGGAATCATAGTCACCTGTCCTGCCAAATAATTGACAGATTTTTCATCACTGTACTGGAAACAATTTTTATTTGGCCAGAGCTGGTGTTTTTAATCACAGCACAGAAAAAACTAAAACAAATTTCCCCAGAATGATGGGCCAAAACAGCCGGTGACTGTACATGTCCCTTCTCAAACAGTGGATGCACAACACTCTGAAAAAGCTGACCATCATGCTGAGAAAATTATTTGTGACAAATGATCTCCAGTGAGCTTCAACATATTCCTGACACGTCACCTTTCCTGTCCCAGGACTGGGCAAGGATCAGCTTTCACCTGGCTGTGAGGAGCAGCACCGAGGTCAGATTAGGAATTTCAAGACAACCGACTGTCTCACAGGAAAAAAGCTGGCTCAAGGCAGATAAGGCATCATCTCCAGCACAACTCTCCTGACATCCCTCTGTGTGCTGACCTGCACAGTAACACTCTTTGGCCTCCGTCAACCAACTTCAGGCCAAGAAGGTTCTGAAGTTTGCTCTGGGGCTTTTGGGGTGGGGTTTTTTTTGGAAGGGAAGACTGGCTTTCAGACCAACCATTTTTGCTCACAGATGGAGAAAACAGTTTAAGCAACCTCAGGTCCCAAATGAGCATTTTTGGTGAAGATGTATAGGAAAGTGTCTGTACCTGACAGGCAAGCCAGCATCTCTCAGGGATTTGGCTGTTCCTCCAGAGGCAATTAAACCCAGGCCAAGAGCATTCAGATTCTTTGCAAATTCCACCAGGCTGGTCTTGTCAGAGACACTGAGTAAAGCTGACAGGTGGGAAGAGCACAGATATTTTGGTTTCAAAAGGGGAACAGAGAAAGAAAACAACAGGATTGAGAGGCGGAAGCCTGTAGAAGTTTGGTAACTTGGGAATCTCCTCCGATGTGAGGTGCCGGGGTAGGGCAGGGAGAAGCTGCCCACCAGGCCCTCACCTTTCCACAGCGGAGGTGCCCCCCTCCCCGCCCCGGGCAGACACCGGCGGGAGGGCACCCAACGCGGGGCACCCCCTCACCGTCGTTCCCGCTTCTCTTCCCGCCCCCCGCGGGAGTTTAAACCCCCCTTTCACACAGCGGCGGCTGCCCGCCAGCTGGGATCGAAGCCAAGGTATAACCAGCCCCCACACGCCCCCCCCTCAGGGCAGGGGAACCACCGGCCCGGCTCTGAGACGAGCGGCAGCCGGCCGCCCCTCTCCCCCCGGGGCCGAGCCCGGCAGCCGGGCGATACGCCTCGGCCCGGCGGCTCCGGCCCACCCGCCCGACGGCCATTTCGTGGCCCGGCGGGGGGGCGGCCCCCCCTCCACCCCTCGGCGGCTCCAGCGGCCGCGGCCGCTCCTCGCTGCCGCCACCGCAGCGGGCGGGCGGGCGGTCGCGGCCCACCCGGGGCTGCCGGGGCCTCGCCGCCCCCGCGTTACCGAGCTGCTGCCGGGCGGCCATGGCGCCGTCGGTGGGTGCGCGCTGGCGGCGGCGGGCAGGCGGGAAGGCGGGGAGGAAAGGGGCGAGCAGCGGCGGCCCGCCGGGATTTGGGCGCCCGCTGCACGGGGGGCGGGAGCCTGAGGGGCCGGACGGGGCGGGGCGGGGAACGGGGAACGGCGGGCGGGGGGGGGCGGCGGGGTGCTGGCGCGGGTGTGCAACGCACGTGCTGCGTGTGAGCGCCGGTGTGGCGCGGCCGTGGGGTGTCCGGCAGGCCCCTGTGTGTCCGGGCCCGGAGAAGCGGTGGGTGCCCCACTGCTGGAAGTGTCCTGTGTGCAACACGTGTGCCTGGGTGTGCAGCCCACGTGCGGATGAGCAGGGCTGGGGTGAGGAGGGGGCGGCCCCCCCCCCCCCCCGGGGGAGGTGCAGGAGGGCAGCCCTGCCTTTGCCCCGTCGGGGCTGCAGCTGGTGGTGCCCCTGCTCACCACGTCCCGGCTGGCGACAGGGTGGGTGGCCCCAGCTGTGGTACCTGCAGGCCAAGCACCTTCAGGCCAGGGGACAGGTGTATTTTTTTTTTTTTCTCGGGCCTCTTCAGTGGCAGGAAACCCAACTTAATACGCAGGTGAAAAATGAGGTGTAGGTGAGGCAATACCTCGCTGCAGTGGAAGGTGGTACAATAAGGACAATTAAATTTTCGCAGAAATACTCACTGGAATTTCTTCTGTGGAAAATCTCTTGCAGAGCTTACAATCTGCTGACGAGCAGGGGCAAAGGCAAAACACTTGTTTACCAAATCCGAGGTAAAAAATCAAGCTTGCAAATAGTAAAATGATGCTTTTCTTCCCTGTATTTATTTTTTATTTTTCTCTGTAAGGGGAATTAATGGAGGGAGCTTTTGTCCCCTACAAGCTTCCAAATTTCCTGGAACTCCTTGCAAAAGTGTTTTTCTTGTTTTCGTTCTAGCATGCGGTTGACAGGTAGCACTAACAGAACCCGCTGGTTTTAACTTCGCTGGTTAAAATCGCCGCTGCACCCCTGTACACCCTGGCAGGGTTGAAGTGCAGCAGTGGGACAGCAGTGACTCGTGCCACTATGCAGGTTGAGAGCTCTGCAGTGAATTTGCAGCACAACCCCTGGCCGTCACCCTGCCAGCATTTGCACGAGGCCTCTCCATGGCCCTCCTGTCGCTTGAGCAGCACATAGTCAGGGCTGCCGTTCCCAGCGGGTAGCATTGCCCAGCAAAATGGCAAACGTTTTGCAAGTATCAGGTCCAGCAAGGACCTGGTTGCCTTTGTATAACATGCACGTCCCTGACACGTGGTACCTCTGGCGTGGTGGCGGCCTGGTATATGGGGTTTGAATCAGGCCCTTAAGCAATAAAGCCAGCATGGGCAGGCCCCTGAGACATCCCCGCATACTTCTCTTGTGTTTTCACAGTCCACATAGGTGTTCACTGTACACTTGCAGCTCCTGGAGCAGGCAGACTGCATTAAGCTCCCCACTTTCATTAAAAAAGAATCTTGCAGATCTTGCAGACAAACAGCTGGCAAGTGCAAAACAAGTGCAACTGGAAAGCCCAGAAACTTGGCTGTTTTGATTTGTGCATCTCTGGGCTTGGGCAGTATTGTCTGTGTAGGAAAGAGTCAAGCAAGAAATACTAAACACACTAAATAAACCCAGTGTATGTATTACTCTTAGTAGCAGCTAGTGACAAGCAGTAATAAATTACTGTTCAGAAGCGTGGCTAGGGCCAAATGAAAATACACTGTTAAGTGGTACATGAGCACTATCATTATGAAAATACACACCTTTGAGAGAATAAAAGTTGTACAAAGAGCACAGATCTGTACAGCTGAGGTGGGCTTTGGGGATGATTAATGTATGTGAAAATGAAAAATTCGACAGAGCTCTGCATATTTATCCAATGTTGGAGAGCAATTGCGTATTCTGGTGCAGCGCCTGAGAAGCTAAGGAACAGCGCGCATGCTGTTTGTGAAGCAGGGTGTTTTGTGATATTGCAGAAGCTGCGTGCGAGCGGGTGGCCGTGTCAGCCTATGCACAAGAGGACAGGGACGCTGCTGCTTTCAGACAAGCAGTCGGAGGGACGTTATCAGCGTAAATAGTGGCATTTGCTTTTTTAGATTCTCCAGCAGTTTGCTGTCCCTTGGCGCATGAGACAAGGTTTCTGTTTGCACAGGGGCTTGCATGGCAGGAGGACAGTTTGGATTTACCCCATGTCCTCTCTTGGATTGAAGTCCAAGAAGGCGCATTCTGGCTGTGTGCTAGAGGGGTGTATAGATTTGGATGTGACAGATAAACATCCTGGTTTTGGGATGGCTACGCAGGGAAAACAAACAGTCTGCCTCCCCAGAGGCTTAGTTTTGCTTTATAGAGCTTAACTAATTAACTGCTTTTTGTGATGTTTAGAGGATATTCAAATATCACATGCTCTGTTCATGTCCCATCATTAATTCAGTAGGAACGAGGTCTCACTGGAGATTTTCGTGGTGTTTTAAACCACTGCAGAAGCTCATCTTGAGCCAAGAGTGCAGTAACATCCTATTGGAAATCATGGCAAGAGGTAAATACTAGAATTACAAGTACCAGATTAAGGTTATTTCTAAATCGTACCAGGGCCTACATCCAAGAAAGAAAAATCAGGCTTAATTAGCAATGTACTCTCCTGCGTTAATAAAGAGAAGTAAAAAGAGGATGAAGCTGAATAGAGCATACAAAACGGATGGTGTTCCTGGTTCTGCTGTTGTCAGGACAATACCCTAGATTCCCTTCTCTTGAGACTGTAGGGAGTAATAGCAATGCTTTTTAGCTTGCCTCTGAGTCCCTGTTGTAAGTCTGTTCTCTATTGTTTTGTTGTTTTTTTTTTCCATGGAGCACACCAAGAGGAGTGAAAACAGGCTAATTTGGCTGTGTATTAATTTGTTAGGGTAGGAAGCCTACAAGCTAGGATTCTCCAGCTAATACTGCAGCTGCCTGGGGGCTGGCAGAGGGGTGGGCTGGGCCTGGCAGTGGACCAGGGAAGACCCAGCCGAAATGTAGGAAACCAAGTGCAAGTCTCTGGTTGGTCTGGTTTGAGGCAACCCTGGCTTAAGAAATGAAGTGTCATTGATAGTGTTACAGCAGTGGCCTGATCTGGATCTGCCCTCCCCCAGCAAATGTATCTCACTGCCATGAGGCTGCTTTGAAAAAGTATGATATTGTGGGCATCTCTGCCTGTAGAAAAACAATCTTCAACTTTGAAATTCTTCATCATATCAAGTTTATTTTCCTTACAAGGCCCTGCTTTCATTTATCTACCTCCCCACGCCCTATTCATATGCAAACAACCCCTGGCCTCTTCTATGCTCTTTCTGAGCTGCCTCCAAGCAAAGGTTGCGGTTCTCAGCATGGTGGTATTTAGCAGGATGTAAGACAAATACATTTCTGTCCTACCCAAGCTCCTGTTTTCTTCACTGACAATTATATAAATGGGAAGCGAGGAAGTATAAGTGAGGAAGATGTTACATTCACAAGGGGCACTGCTATCATCTGCATTGTTCTGGCATCTGATATCTTCTTTCAGGATGCTGTTTGCCAGACACCGGGCCTCAATTTCTCCAGTCTTACAGAGACCACAGTCTTGCAAGCACTTGTATATACCCCTACACTCAGTGTTATGGGATTACTTACTGCAAAGTTGAGTACTCATGAAGATGCATGCTCAAGCAGGCTTCAAGTGCCCTGTCTCAAATGTTACACAACAGTAGAGATGGGAGTGGAATTTAATACAGGCTGTTTCTCAATGGATAGTGCTATATCCAGTCTTTTGGTTTATCTGCCTTTTGCTTTAAGGGTTCATGAGAACTGCGGGGTGAAGTCTTTTTGGTATATTCCCAGGAGAAAAAGAGCTGCTAAGTATTGCTCTGTTGAATCTTGTTCGAAAGCTGCATCACACTGCCTATGCCACTTGCCACCAGTTACCAAATCTCTGGGGTAACTCCAGCAGTTGAGCTGATGAACAGGCTAGCTGGGAGTACTCCACAATAACCGAGAGACTCAAGAGCTCTGATGCATTTTGAGTTTCTTTTTCAACCCTTATCAGCTTGGAGCAGCTTTTGTTTTACTGTGTTCCTTGGAGGTCCCATTTAAATCACCTACGTGGGGCTGGCATACTGTCTGTCGGCTGTCCTTGTAAATCCGTGATCAGTCCCACGTAGCTGCAGAGATGATGACTAGCCTATTAGCTAAGGTTCAGAGACACCAAAGAGATTTGCATGTACAATTTGACCTGGGGTTTGAAGGTTACGTCCCCTGTTCAAGCACAAACATAAGTGGTTGGTTTTCCCAAACCTTTGATATCACTGTCTAATGCTTTTCCTGCCAAAGAAACAATCTCCTTGTAACAGAATAAATATTGCAGATTTCAACCTGAGTTATTCTTGTAATGCTCTGGATTATGAATGAGACCCAAAGGTGCATAAACCGAACAACAATTTATTTTCTGAATGTTCCCATTCCTTTCCTCACAGAGGCTTGTTCCTATCCAAGCGTAGGAAGAATAATAATAAAAAAAGGTAAGAAATACTTTCTCTTGTTGGTGAATGGTGCCTACTGTATTGTCTGAAACCAATGTGCAGTGAGACAGTGAAGTCCAGAGCATGAAACCCTGTATTGGTGTGTGAGGAAGGTGATGTGTAAGCAAAGGGGCAAAGTGGTGTTTTACAGAAAGGTCGTGTGCCCTCAGAGCAGCCTTGGCTGAACAAGATGGAGGCAGTGGTGGTGGTATGTTACTGGCATACAGGGTGCACATGTGGGAGGAAGATGATGCTTGAAGGGTGTGACTGAACAGGTCTGTCTGTAATTGCAAATATGGGGTTTGCAGTAGAAAAAAAATCTCCTCCACTATGAGTTTCTTTACATACGTCCTTGAGCTATTCACGTGGAAGGAAGAATTCCCATTAAAAAGGTGGGCAAATGAGGTTTGGGGATTTTTTGGTGCAGTTGCAAAGAAACGACATTCTCCTGCAATAATACCAGGCTGTTTTACCTTTTCTCTAATTTGACCATTGAAATCACTGAACCATTCCCAGTGGAGCTGGTTTTATAGTCGTCTCCCTTTGCCCCCAGCTCTTTGGACACCGGGTGACTTTGCGTCCTTGGGTGAGAAGGCGGCTGCTGGGAGAGCAGCCTTGCAGGGATGCTGCCGAGCTGTGCAGGGAACGGGCTCCCACTAGAGCGCGCTAGGACAGCTAAAATGGGGATGGTTTTCTCCTGGGATCAGAGTGGAACCGTCAACATGCCTATGTGAGAAGTGGCACCTTTGTTTTTGAAACAGGGAATCTGGCTAGTTTCCCCATCTTTTGGCTACAGTTTTCCCAGATGAGGCTGAAGTGTGCTGCAAAGCCAGCTGTAGCTGCCTGAGTGCACTGACGTTTGGGCTGAGTCGTGTGCTGGGAAAAACCTTTTGGAAGACCCCAGCCTGTACACAGAGGGCAGGGAGAAGCTTTGTTCTCAAGCCTTTTATTGTCTCATCTCACAGTCGCCTTGTTTTAGCTTACTGCTCTGTATGACAGAGGAAGTTGAAATCTGTGTTGTACTTCGACAAGGACAAGAGTCCATCTCAAGGTCCCATTAATGGACTCATATTGTGATTTGTGCATTTCAAAACTGCCCCTAACAAGCTTGCCTATCATCACGCAAGAATTTTCTGCCTCAGCCAGTACTTGAACCCAGGCTCCCAGACCCTAGCCCTTCTCTGCTACCCTTGTACGCTTCATGTTTACTTAATTAGCCAGCTGGAGCGTAATTCCTTTCATGATCTACAGTCTAATACATAAAGATGACAGTGACATGAATCTTGGTTTAGGATTCAATTTGCATGTTAATTCATTGTGCTTCCCCAGATATTTGGAATTTGCTCCGACAGGATCCGGCAGATGATGAAATGCTCCCTGGGTGGGGTGTTCTCGTGTCTCCCAGCGAGAGCCTGGAGGGATAGGTGACATAGTTTTACTGTACACCAGGCATCGTCTGTTGTAGAGCGTGGGGGATTTACAGTGAAAAGCAAAGCAGATCGTCATCGAGGACTTCTTAGTACACAATGCAAACAGAGTCAAGGCTGATTGTAAGGAGTCAAGAAGCATCTGGAAATCAGTGAAGCTTGGCAAGAGAGCCTGCAACAGATGAAGAAGGAACACAGGCATTTTGCATAGCAATCCAGCTGCAGTCACCTTTGGTTCACAAAGTCCCTGAGACATTTGTCTAGGGAAGAGAGAGGCTCTGGAGACAGGGAAGAAAAAGTAATTTCCCTGGGTGGAAGACTAGCCCATTATGGCTTTGAAGGGTATAGGCACAAACCCCATCACTCAGTTCCATCAAACTTTCTGCTAATATCCAGGAGCTGGCTTACAGAGAAGGGCAAATGCTATGAATCTGTATTCATTTCCAGCTCACTGGGGGACCCAGGAAACGCTGTCAGATTGCTAACAGCCTCACAGAAGACCTGACAGCAAATGCAGACAGAGCTGCCATTTTGCAGCATGCCTGAAAAAACCAGCAACTTGCCAAAGACGGCACAAGGAGACTTTTGTGGAAAGACAGTCATAGGTGGTTATTTATGTGTGTAACTTTAGAGCTAACTGTGATCCAGACCCCTGAGAGCTAGGATATAGGATAAAAACGGGTCTTGCTGCAAGACCCTGTGATCTGAATAGAAATCACAGCTAAACAGGAGGATGGAAGAAGGCACAGAGTTGTATGAAGAGGCATGTCCAGCATCATACAGCAGTCAGTGCCACAGCCAACGAAGGCTTGAAGCAGTCTCTAACTGGCAGGTGTTTTTATTCTCATAGAAGATGTTCTCAGTTGCAGCAAATAATCCATTTTCAGATTTTGCTGATTTTACACATGGTCTAATTTTAACAACAAAAAAAAACAGAAGGAAAGAGGGAGTGAAATGTTTTTTCATTAATCACTTACTCCTTTTTATTTTTCCTCCCAAGAAACTGGACCAGGTCACTGTATTTTGGCCTTAGAAATATGGATAACATTGAATGAAGAATTGTGGAGAAAAAAAAAGAAATGTTGTTTCTTTTCTGTGTTCAAAACTCAATGGCTTTGGATTCCCCAGGAGTTTCTTTTGCTTTCTGAAAGGCTGTTATCCTGCATGCCCTGCATTCATAATCAGTTGTGGCTCCTTCCTTCTGTTCTGACCTTCCTTGCTCAGCGTCTCCAGTCACAACAGGACAAATTCTAGGTTTTCAGAATCATCTCACTGAAGGTTTATGGTTAGGAATGACCAGAAAAGGAAGGGTTTTTTTTCCAGAAAACATCATTAAACCAAAATGTTTTATTTTTCACCTCAATTAAAGACAAGTTTTTCAGCTTTTTGTTAATAAACAGGTATTTGAAATTGATCATGAGGCCTTAAAATCAACATTTCCAGGTTCTACAATAAACAATGTCATTTTCCAGATAATGTTTTTCAGAAAAATAGGACTTAGTCATGTAGCTACTACTCAATTAACCAGGGTCCCTGGCAAAACTTTGGAGCAGGCTTTGGCCAGCTCTGGATTTGGGAAATCCCAAGTTCTGCTTCCTGCATGATAATCCTGTGCAAATTAAGTGACGGGTGTTTGTGTTTCCCTGCATGCAAACAGAGGGCAACAATGTGTCCGCATTTGCAGTGCTGTTGAAATCTATTGATGAAAAGCCCCGGTTAGGACTGAGTTACGTTATTTGTTAGGGACAGACTGCATTGTGTTCATGTGGCAAATCCACATAAAGGTGATGGAGCCTTCAGGATGGGGATGACAAATACCACCCCTCATTAGGCAGAGCTGAGGCAGGTGCTCATTACCCTGGAGCTGCAGTCGCGATGCTCACGGTTCCTGCCAGCGTGCAAGCTGTGTCCTGACTTGCTTGTTGATTCCTGCAGATCAGCAGCGATGAAGGTGGCTGGGTCTGACCCCTCTGGGGTGAGAGCAGGATTAGCATTGGCTTTGCAATAGTGCACCTTTCTTCCACACTAGCTTTTGGTTGTCTCTGAACATTTCAGGTTTTGAAACTGTGACTCTGTGGCTCAGAGTGGCTCGGTTCTGGAGTCACTAGAGCTATCAGTCGCGCTTTAATTGTGTGGAGAGTTGGGCAGGGGTGAAACATTAGAATGTTCTTTTAAAGATTATTTGTTTTTCTAGCACCTAATTTCTGTTGGGGTTTTAACCCTCTGTGTATCCACAGACTGTTGTAGATTGAATTTTGTGGGCATAGGCACTTGAAATTCCAGTGGCAGGGAGAAACAAGAGGGGGACAGAGTGGAAAGCAGGGCTCTCGGAAAACAGCCATTATCATCAAGTTTTATTTTGACATGGATCAGATCAGAGGACGTGTACATGTCAGTCCTCTGTCACGCTTGGAGAGCAGCCGTAGTCCTTTGACAGAGTTTAGGTTTGTCATCATACGGCTCCCGATGCACTGTGTCTCTGGGCGGGCTGGAGGTACCACTGGCTTTATGCATCAGCTGGTTGGGAGACAGAGTCCCCCGAGCACCCACCACTGTGCTGTAGGAGCAGGCGGTCAAATGACACCCAACAGGCAGAGCTGTTTTCCTGGGCTAAATTAACAGATGCATGGGGGTGACAATTTTGGCCCCATATGAGTTCAGTAGTAAAAACTGAGTCTGGGACTCAGGCCAAGGCAGCAGGGCCAGAGGGAACTTAATGGGACTTCCTGCAAAACACAACTACGAACTTCAACCATGTTCTTCAATTTACCTAACTAATGTTTTCTCCAGCCCCAGTTTTTAATGAATGATAATATCATTAATCACATAATTATGGCCTCATCCCATTGTCTTATAAGTCTTGGGTGACTAATAAGGACAGGGTAACACTTCAGTTTATTTTACTGTGTTTTATTGACTAATTTAGTGTAGTTGAAAAGAAGCAAACATGCTGGGGACAGAATTCCCAAAACATAAAATTTTGCTGACAATATGCAACCTTGAGCTATTTCTGGAGAGTAGGATTTTTTGTTTGTTTGTTTGTTTACACTGTTTTTCACATAAATACACATCTTGTCAGAACCTGGAAAGACTTGCTTGGGTCTGGTCACATCCATTTAACTCATCTGGTGCCCAAGAAGCATACACCAGCATTATAACAAACATATGGGGGAAGAACAATTTCTCCAGGCAAGAGGCAGTTTAATCACAATGGGTCAGATAAAAATGCTTTAAATAGAACATGGTGAGTTCTTAATTTATAGATTAACTCCTGCAAGGTGCTGCAATCCCAGTGCTAGGCAGCGTCAAATCCCACTGGTGCCATAACCCATAGCAAGGAGCACACTGAGACTAGGAGTTAAGAATACATATGATTGAATCACGTGAAATGTATTTTACTCCTGGCTTAATGTTAGAGACTCAGGTCTAATGTTATAGTTTGGGGAAAGGATGGTTAATTCTTCACATCCTGTCTTTTTCAATTTTTGACATTTCTCTGCTGAAGTCCTCCTTTACTGATCCACTGTGCCTAATTTTACTGGATTATCAGCATCATCCCATCTGGAAAGAGGGCATCTCTTTTCTTCAGAGGCATTCTAGGCTAAAGAGATCCTCTTCTAAGCCTCTTGGGCATAGGGAAGACCCTGCATGCTGAATTTCATGGGGTTCATTGTATTCCCAAAGAAGCAGGGATAAATGACAAGGCTGCAGGAAGTCCAGCATTTGAAGTCTGATCTCCAGCTCTGTTGCAGACCTCCAGTGTGACAACTGGAGCAGCTTCTGCCCTCGCACAACAGAAATAAGCTGGGGCTGTAGGTTTAGCTGGGAGTAGGCTGGGGAGTAGGTTTAGCCTTCCCAGTTTAATCCATAAAGAAGTTAGTTTCCACATTACTAACAAAGCACATGCCTTGGTTCCTGCAGCCAGAGCTGACATTGCTGACTCCGCCAGGCTTGGCTTAACATAGGGCTGTGGCTGGTTCTTCCTGGCCGGTGCTGGCTGGAGGCTGTGCAACATGATTCAGGCATGTTGAATCCTATCTCCTGGTGTTCGCCCCGGCAACCCTCTCTGTGTTCAGGGTTGGCATGAGCAGGACTGGGTTAGGGTGGGCTCTCTCTGCTTTTCGTGCCTCACTGGCACCGGGAGCATCAGCCGCTGCTCTGCCTCCTGTCACGCTGCGGTGTGTGCATGTGCCTGGCTCTTGCTGGATTCACCCCATCAGTAGTAGCTATATATGCATTTCCCTCTGAAATCAGCCCATCTTGAAAGATGCTCAATGAAATATGCTCTACTGTTTTTTTCCCCACAGGCCAATCTACCATTCTGAGTTGAGCAGAAAGGACCCTGCTTAACAAGGTGTCTCAAAGCTGCTGATCTCCGCTCATCTGAACCAGCCACCACTAGATTAAGTCCTTCCAGTCCTTTCCCATCCTGTGATTTCACCTTTTCACTGCCATCAGTATTTATGTTCTCCCCTGTCCAAAGACTCGTTGTTGCTTGGTTTGCAGCTGGCTTTTGCTGATTACATGATTTCACTGCAGATCTTGCAACAGTTAGTGGTTTGGATTTTTTTCTGAGGATGATGAGACTCTTGGTGGTTTGTTTTTTGGTTTTGTTTTGTTGGGTTTTTTTTTCCAGAAAATGAAGCTCTAGTTCAGTTACTACAGAAAACTGAAAGTTGCAACTGAAAGTTGCATGAAGGTTGAAAACTTGAAGGCAGACATTCAGAATGCATGGAGTGTTTTTATAAACCTGTTCTTTTTCAAGCCAGTTTCACAGTTTCCAAGCCTAACTTTTGAGTTGAGTTTCGAACACATGTGCAGCCACAAGCCTCTCATTGTTGGCACTGTGAAAACATTGCTATTTCTCCTACAAATAATACCATGTAATATTATTCATACTAGTTTGATGTCTCAGTTGGAGCTGTGTCATGCAATGCACCAGTTTTGTTTTTGTCTTGCTACTCAGTGCTCAGATTAGCACTTACTCGTCTTTGCCTTTCCCCCTTATTCCCTTCTCTACAAGATGATCAAAATTTATTTGCACAGGATTTTTATGAACTTCTGCACTCAATAATGATGGGCCAACTTGTCTTTTGAAATTTCCCTCATCAGTTTTCTACTTTGACATGTCCTGCAACCTGCCATTACTTAGCATTAATTTCTGTAACTTCCCCTGATTTTCCAGGAAGAAATTCTGATTAAGCAATAAATGCTGGGCCATCCATCATTTTATGCCAGTCACAAGTTATGTGGTGCTTCTCAGCCTATAAAGCACAGATCGTTCTTAATCAACTCAAGTGAGCCATGGTTAAAAGAGCTAAAGACCTGATTTCCATTGCCGTCCCCTTGTGATCCTGTCTAACACTGTGGAAGTGAGGCAGAGCCATTGTAAGTGCCATGTAACAGTGCAGCACAGCTGATTAAAAAACTGCAAAGCTCAGATGGTTTCACAAAAGTCCTGTCAGTCAGCTTTCATTTGATTTCAGGTCTTATTTTCATTTATTTACAGTATCACCCATTATGTGTAGAGTATTTGCTAAACACTGAAGAATAATGGTCCTGTCCCACGTAGCTGACAGCAGAAGGGCTGACAAAGGGAAGGAATGCAGTAAAAGTGGTAATTTATGTATGAACCATGCTTCCCAGCCAGCTGTGCTGATAAAAAATGGCCAGTTTTATGGGAAGGCTGGAAAACACCAACAATAAAATTACCTTTGTGAAGAAAAAAAACCCCAAAATATTTGGACCATCACTTTGATTAAAGATGACTTATTGCTGACAGCACAGGGAATGGACTCCTGGAAAGGCATTTAGATTTATCAGATGCAGGCCTGTGTAGGGGAAGATGTTTCTGGCATTAGACGCCTGTACCTAAGACAATATGGAGACAGCAGCAGCAGATCTTGCCTACAGCACAGAAAAAGCTGATAAGGAAGCAAGAAAACAGAAGATAGTAAGTGAGAGAGATGAGAATTGATAAGGCAGGTGTGGAGTTATGAGCTGATGAGGGCACTTGGTGAGTCAGGGGAGGCAATGATTGGAGGTAGTTTTTCAGCAAATGGACAAGTAGTCCCATAACCACCTAATGCAGAAAATTCTGCAAGAAGGTTTGTGTTTTCATCCACCAGCATGACTTGGGGTCTGACTTTGCTCGACTTAGAGGCAATGATAGACTCCTATTGATTCATGGGAGCCTTAGAAATCAAAGGAAACTTGCTGTGCCAACTGGCTAATTCAATAAAAGCATTGATTTCTCCGGATGGACAATTAAAGAGCATGAATGCAGTGTAGCTGATTTCTGTCTCTGAATTAATGTAACAAATGATCATTGATTCAAATGAGAGGAAACTGTACCCCAAAGGAAAGGACCTTCCATATTAAAAAATCTCCCAGCCTATGTGAGATGGTCTTTAATGTGCCACAGATATAGCTAGTTACCATTCATTGGGAACCCTTTGCCTGCATTTCCCTACCTAACCTGTCACCCTGTTGTAGAGCACCCCTGGGTTCTGCATTGACAACCATGGAACAGTCTAGGGGTTGTCTGAAATACTGACTTTATCAGCCAGCATTCCTGTGGAGAGTTTGAGAGTCACTCTTTCGGACTGAGACTCTTAAGTACCTGCAGAGCAAAAGGCAGCTTAGAGCCATGCTTGCCTATACTTGGCACAGCTGAGCTGTCTGTGCCTGATGTTTATTGTAAAACAAAACCAGTCTTCATGTTCATACTTTTCTTCCTTTAATTCTCCAGCAACTGAAAAAGGGTATCCCTCAGTTGCAGCACAGCGGCACCAGTCTGTAGGTTGTTTTAGCCACTTCAGAAAATGGGAGAAGAAAAATCTCTGCATCTTCTCTGTCTTTTCTTCTTACACAGTTCCTGGTTTCTCATGGACATAAAAACAAATACTGTGTCTGCAACCCCACTGCAGCTAATGGGAGGGCAAATCTGAAGGTGGCTCATCTCTGCTCTTTGCAGTATGCGTCTGTGTTGGGTAGCAGGACTTAGGAGTTAGCTGACTGGGTCCTCCTCACCTCGCAGAGCAGCCAAGGTAAAGGCAGACACACAAGGAGAGGGAAGACCCCAGAAAGGGGATGCGGGAGCCCGTGGGGTTCAAAACAGGTAGTGGGAGCACCTCATAGCATCACTTCAGATGAATGGCACTAGGTTTCCCCTGGGTTCGAGACAGCTGTCTTCCTCCACAGTGGGAAAGATGCTTTGAGCCCCACATCAAAGCCACAAAAAAGGAACTTCTCAAAGCACTCATGGTAGCTGAGAATGGGCCCTGATATTTTCAGGGCTGCTGGGCAGTTGCAAACTTAGGTTATAGCTTCATGCTTTGCTGCACTGACTCGGGAGTCAGTGTCTGATGCAGTATGATGACACTTCTTTCATAGGCAACTGGATTGCCACTGTCTGTTTGTGAACCCATCTTGCCTGTTGAGATTAGTTTTAATGGTCTTGAGGCATATGGCTAAAACTTGCACTAACTGCCCCTAACTTACTGCACCACAGAAGCCTTGGCAGATCAGACTGCAGGGGTCCCAGCTGCTGACAAGACCAGCCACCAAGGATGACTAGCCTTGCAGCAGGGAACACACTCTGGTGTCCCCAGCTCCTAATTTGCAGGCTGGCTAGTGTATATGGGCTGCCAGCAGAGGTGGGTGCCATGAGTATGCTGCAGTACTGTCACAGAGGCACAGTTGCCTCTGCTGTTCCCTGCTGGGGATGGTAACTTGGAGTGCAGGGGAAGGACAGGCAGTGACATTTTAAGAGCTACAGTTGTTTGCATCCATGTGCGAGAGTCAGGGCACTGACCTGGGGAATGTCTCATTTTCACATCGATCCACGGGCTTTGACGTAGAGCAGACTCACCTTGATAACGGATGGGACATCCCAATACACACTGACCTGCCAGAGATAACCATCTCCTACCATCACCTTGCAACAGGAGGCCACTGCTTCTCTGCTTGATGTCTTTTTTTTTTTTTTTTTTTTTTCTTTTCTGGTAGCCTGCACCTGCAACAAAGATGTTCTGAGAGGCCCCAGAAGACACAATGCTCCTTCTGCTCTTCATCCCAGCAACAGGACTTAAGAGGTGTGATAAGAGTTGTGGAGCACTAATGGAGCAGGATGCTCAGTGCTAGAGGGGAGGAGGGATATTTTGATCAGCCACCAGGATAAAAGATAAGCTGCTTTACAACATAGCCTGATAGAAAGTGGCTGTTAGAAAAATGTGTCTATTAAAAGGTCTGGTGTGGTCTTGCATTCTGGACTGACACTTGCACAAGCTAGTAAATGATATATAATGAATACCTTATTAGGTTAATTTTGTCTATTTGGGGTCACCAGGAACAGCCCATTAGAAAATAACAGTTTTCTCAGAGGATGCCAAATTGCTGGTTGTTATTATTTCTGCAAATAATACTGAATCTGTAACTTGTTTGAGAGCAGCTTATTGCAATATTCGGTGGTCAAATTTGGAGTCTTAACTGGATAGATAGATGCTTAGTGTGCTTCTTTTCACTGATCATGGGAGCATAACTATTAGAATCAAATTTCTCATGTGCAGTGGGCAGAGGGACAACCACCAGTTCAGTTTCGCTACCCCAAACCATTCAAAAATTGTGACATCTTTGCATTATGTGGTCTTTCTGATGTCCATATCTTTTTAGAGTTTATGTTTTTCAGCATTTCTTGCAATTGTGAGGGCTGAAAATAGATCTTTTGCTTTAAGGAAAGACAGTACTCTCACTTATACCCCAGATCCCAGGACCAGGAACATTAGGGAAAAATGAAATACCTGAGAGCACCAAACCGCAACTGTTCTTTCAGAATAAAACACAAGATTTGCTCCCAGTAAACTCTCAGTGCTCCTGCTGGAAGTGTAGAGTGCTTGCTGAAAAGCTCTGTGAAAAGCGCCAAACAGACTTGTTTTAAAATTCAGATACACATTTACAGACTTACAACTTTTTCCCCAGTAGTAACATAGTTCCACTCTTGTAACTGCGGGTAGTTGTCACACAAGCTTTTTGTTTCCTAGCAAAAAGTACCAGAGGCAACAGTGGTACGTTCAAGAGAGCTTTGATGCAGAATGTTCAAAAGCATGATTTCTATTCCCTCTCCAAAACCTGGCCCCCAGAAACCTTCCTTGACCTCTTCCAGGTATGAAGCAGTCCCACATGGGCTTTGGTGCTCTTCATAAGATTCTTCCATGTCCTCCCCACATGCATCTTGCCAAACAGACAGCTGAAATGTTACCAGCAATGCTTTGTTCTGTGGATGGATTTTGATTATTAATAAGATGGTCAGGAAGAATGGTACTAGTTCATGTCTTGTCAAAGCAGCACAAGTAGGATGCTGCTTTTATGAGACTCGCCACTGCTTCTCCCTCCTCTAGATCATTTCTTTCATGTGCCTGAACAGGACTGAGGTGATAGTCTGCTTCATGAAGAGCTGTAACAGCATGGGAAACAGCTCAGGAAGTAGTTTACAAACAGCAAAGAGAAAACTCAGAGACAGAATGAAAAAGAGCCAAAAAAAGAGCTGATTGCAATTTTAAGTTGAATTTCCACTACCTTCCAAGCGGGCATTCCAGTATGAGTACATTAAATTCACATATTACTCAACAGCCAGGCCTATTTAGCAATAAAGACCTCTGGCACTGAAAGAGACTCGAACCAAATCTTTCCAGCCAGCAATAAAACACAAGGAGTGTCATGCTGAAGATCGCTGGGTCACATAGCTTGTTAAGGCAAGAGGCTGGAGGCTGATTTGTGCAATCGCTGCAATTGATGTTGTCCTGTGACACACTCACTGTCATAGATAGCTGCCTTGGAGATTAAAAAAGAAAAAAATTAAATGTAGTCCTACAAATGCAGTTTTGTAGCCACAGTAAATTAAGTTATGCACACACATGCACACACACAGAGAGGACATGAGGGCTTTCTGAAACTTGATCCAGGCTGTATTTGGAGTTGGTTTTATAGCTGTTGATTGTTGTCTGTGGAAAAAAAAAAAACCAAAACAAACCACCTGCAAGCGACGCTTGTTGTGCGTCCTAGAAAATGAGATAAAAAGGCTCAAAGCCAATGCGGGCAACAGAGTCTTCTCTGGAAGTCCCCAACTTCCAGTCCAGGGCAAAGGAAGAAGGCAGTGCGGGGTTTTCACGTTTTCTCATGTAAAAAGGAGAAGATGCCTGATTCCACAGCTTTCCTGAGATTTGAATAATGAAACAGTTCTAAGTCATGTTTATATTAATGTTTCGCTTCTGTGGTGCTTTGCATTGCATCCACAGCATGCAAAGTGCCTTCCTGCCATCAAGGAGAGGCCTCTGGCTCCACGATCTGGGGCCCCAGTCCTGCAAGGATGCCATCACAGGCTTTTCTTCCCCTATGTGGGGAGCTGTTCCACATTAAAGTTGTCTGTGGAGTTAAGCATGTGTATAAATGATTGTAGAAGTGGGGCTTTGGGATATTTAAGGACTATAAATTTTAAGGTGGTTTCTTCTGGTGATTTTGCAGGCAGGTGTGCCTGCCCTGCCCGTACTCCAGCTGTGGAAATGTGTCCATAGTTAGCTGATACACCATGCCTCTCACCATGGCTGGATTGGCATTGTTCCTGCTCAGCTCAGAGCAGGAGGAGAGGTCACATCTGTGTTATTGATCGTGGCTGAGCTACCCACACTGTGGTGGGAGTCCCAGCTTGGGTCTCTCTTCAGCAGCAGGGATGAGGGTGATAGGAGAGTGACTCAGCGCACCTAAGTTGGCTGCATGCATGGAAATGGCCTATGAAGCCCTCTGCCATGAGAAAGCACCTGAATGTAGTGTTACCAAGCTACCTTACTACCCAGTGAAGGAAGAGGACCCCAGATTACCTAATTTTCAAGGGACTGAACATACTTAACTCTAAGCATTGCAGCCACAGCTATGCGTGCCCCAAAATCAAGGGAATTATAGGGACCCTTCAATATTCAAGGAAAGGCGCTGCTGAAACTACCTACGCTCTCACCCCAGAGTGTGTGTGTGTGGGGGAATTATTCCACCTTCTCACATGCATCAGTGTTTTTGTCAAAATCTAGCTCCCTTCCCAAAAACGCTGTTTAACCAATGTTTGATAAGGACTTTTTAAAATTAAGATTTTCATCAACTTTTCCATGAAATTTAAGATACTTCACTGTCAAAAACCATCCATTTGGACCACTTGTAAGAAATTGCATCAAAGTGGCATTACTATATAGGACTGAGTGAGTCTCTGTAAATACCAGTGGTGTAGGAATGCAGTATTTTACATTAATGGAGCCCCGAGGCTCTTGCCTGTCTCAAAATGATGCGTTCTTGGGCAACCTTTGTGCCTAAAGCAATGTGAAAATAGTCATGAAGCTCAGAATTGCTTGCAACATTTTATTCCATTGCTAGCCTAGCCTTTTTCCAAATTAATCTGTGCCTAACTTGCTTCATGTAAATGCAGGAGACAAAATGTTGGTTCTACAAAAGCTGGAGTGGTCATGCAAGCCAGTGTCTAGATATCACAGACGCCTCAATATTGCTGTTCTTGTGCTGAGAGGAGAAATTTTTCCTATGGGAGATGGTTGATTTGTTGGTTGATGATCTCTGCTATTACATGTTATGTTACTTGTGCACTCTAGGTTTCTTCATAGAAGTTAAACAGCCTGCACTGGTGGGAAGGTTAATGCCTTGCTATGTCATCTGACTGACACTGGATATTATCTCCACATTTATCCTCTGGTTTAACTTCTAGGAAGAAGTTATATCCCAGATAAATATCACAATCCCATTTGCCCTCAGAAGTCCTTACTGCTGTCTTTGAATTACCAGAATGGCACAAACTGAGGATTGCTCACCCATTTCTAGTGAGATACTTGTATGTATGTATGTTTATTATATTCTGTCTTGAAACTGGTTTTGGAAAAGAAGGCATCAGCTAGCTCCTTTCAAGGGGTTACATAGTGTCTACACAGAGTGCACTCCTTCATGGTATTTTTTCCTCAAGCAGACATCTGGTGCTACTTCTGTTTTATTGGAGGCAATGAATGTTGCTTCCAGTGCATCATCAAATGTCTCGTTATTAAGTAATTAGAGAATAGTTTTTATAAGCATTTTGACTGTAAAGAGCCCCAATCATTATTATTACTACTACCTTCTGGCAATGGAGAGGAAGACACTGATGAATCCTCCTTTGATGTCTGTTGAAACAAGCTAAAGAAAAAGGGCAGACCTTTGGACTCTAAATAATGATACTATCCATAAATAATAAAGCTCTTCAGGGCCCTTTGTAGACAGACTGTAACTTCCTGCCGAGAGGTATTCACCTTCATACACAGGCGCAGCTTCTGTCCTGTGGTCCTTTCTCACCACTGGTCCAGCTGCATTTCATGGTTATAAATTTCTTACAGAACATATTTCTTATTGTGGTAGTTGTAATGGCATCCAAAAGGACACACATCTATGGTTTGGGGTTTTTTTTGATAATTGAAAAGTATTTCCAGACAGAAATTTTGTTTGGGCAAGGGAAAAAACAACAAGCAACAAACAAGGTCATTTGTTT
This sequence comes from Pelecanus crispus, assembly GCF_030463565.1. Lineage (NCBI taxonomy): Eukaryota > Metazoa > Chordata > Aves > Pelecaniformes > Pelecanidae > Pelecanus > Pelecanus crispus. The sequence goes on along the minus strand of NC_134647.1, from coordinate 41,349,563 downwards.
GAGATTTCCAGACATCCAGACTGGAGGTGATGAGAATTCTGGCCAGTTCTGCAACTTGGTAGCTGCAAAACCCAGCAAGTCACTTGGGATGTCTTGGACTTTGGACCAAGGAGCCCAGAATATAGTCCCCAAACAACCTTGCTAACAGTCAGAGGGATCTGCCATGCCTGGCATACATCCAGAGGTCCTGGACTAATGGCTCTAGACAACTTGCTTTTCAGCTTTGCAGTGCACATATAGTGGGACCAGTACAACCAGGACCTGTCTGACCTGCTGAGGAGGTCCTGCATGGTGGATCACTATATGCCCACCAAGCACGGCTTGCTTTGGGTGTGATTGACTATCTGTGGCTATCCAGAAGGTGCTGTTCTTGCTGTGCCCTTAGTACAAGTCTGTCCAACAGTACTTGAGTTTAACTTCTCCTCTTTCTCTGTTCCATACCTGGGAAAGCTTCCATGTGATGGCAAAGTCACAATATGAACTCCAGACTTTGTCTTGCTGTCATTTGTTTGGAAAATAAAACTGCAACATGCTGTTAGGTAAGTCCAGCAGTGACAACTCTCTGAGGTATAAATCCAGAGCGGGGTCTTGCCCATTTGGTCATCCAGGGATGGGCATATCACAGCTAAAGAGCTCTGTGTGTATCAAGGGCAACTCCCAAGATAAGGGCACAGCATGCAACCACTTGTGAAGGCGTACTGGTGGCAGGCAGTGGGTAATTGCAAACTCTAGGTCTGCAGCTGAGGCCCAGGTACATGGCAGCACATCTTACAGCAACTCCCAGGGAGCCACTGTCTTCCCCAGCACATGTACCACACCTGCTCCCCAGCTGTCCGAGGTACATGCAGTGTGCCTTGTGCTCAGGCACATACAGGTTTTGAAATACAGGCCATAAACTCAGAGCATGCCTTTTAATAAGCCCTTCTCATGTGCGCTGCGCTGCCTTCAGCTCAGTGAATCAGATCAGAAGCCTTCACGAAGGACCAGACCGTTTTCTCTCAGGAAGGGTGCCGGGGTGCTGGTCATTAGGGAAAGGAGGGGTGAGCACTCTCTCCCAGGCTGATTACTGAGGATGAGCCACCCTCCCTCACCCATTCAATGAAGATTGCCCATCTCCATTGTATGAGTCAGAGAATCAAACTCTCTTTTGAGACATCTTTTGTCAATGACCTGAAGAGGGAAAAGGGTTCTTTAACTTTTCCTTTGCTATAAATTATGGAGCTTTCAGAAGCAGCCTGTAGGTGAGCAAGCCCTTCTCTGCTTCTGTCTGTGCTCCTCCATCACTGCAGTCCTTGTATGAGATTATTACAGCACATATTTTTCTTCTACAGCAAGCAAGTTCCCAGCTGTAGGAAGCTGACAGGCCTTGTGTAAGTTGTCATTACTCATCAGCACTCCCTATACTTGTTTAGATCTCAGGGTGTGGCTTTAATTAGCTGATTTTGTAATAACACCCAGGTGACTTGATGATGGATAGACACCCTAGAAACCTATTAAATAGGAGTGTAGTGACTCTATGTCCTTAGAGTACTCTCTCTGATTGTTATTTGCTTCTAGAAATTGAGTCTGTGGGTTGTTTGTCTGTCCTTCCCCATAGCTTCAAAAACTGTTGGTTGATTTCAGCCAGGTTATGCTAGTTAGATAAATCCCACAGAAATTATCAGATCTGTAGACATTTCAAAGACATGTGCAAGCGGGTAGAAGAGAAAGAATAGGTTAAGTGCCTGGACTGAGAATCCTGTGCTTGTTTAGGTAACAGAAAATCTATGTGGGAAGGAGTATGCATGAAAGCCCCAGCTATGGCAGGGGGGAGCATCACTTGCAACTCAGTTACTAAATCAGTGCAAACTGGACTATAAGTAGGTGTTTTATTATCCTATAATAACCTTAGTTTATGTTTTTTCTCTTGCTACTTACTTTTAAATTTGCTTATCTCAGCAGCTTAGTGATGTCTTCCATTTTGCTAGGCTTCTGTGGTCTTCAGCATGTGTCAACCAAGTCTCATGGGCTTCTGCTGAAGCTGCCTGGGGCTTTGAAGTGGTCTGCCATCAAGGTATATGCTTGGCCAAGGGCTTTGTAGTATTTGCTATCAGATGCAGTCAGCCTTGTATATCCAAAGACTTTATATTGTTTGGAGCTAAACAAAGCTTTGCTTTGGTTGTCTTTATAACACTGAGCAGGTTTTTAGTCTAGTTGGTTGTCTTTTGAATATCTCAGTAAAATCAAGTGGTACCCTCTGTACAAGTTGACCTTTTCCTTACCTCTGTTTTGGTGGTGTGTCATTGGATTTATTTTTCAGTGGTGTCCTTAGATCTGAAATAACAAGCTCTTTTCTAACCTTTTGCAGTCAAGACCATCAAATATCTTCCTAAGAATGTCTTGCCCCATGTTCTGCAAGTTAGACAGCTGTTTGGTTGTCTGCACTCTTCTATACTCAAACTAGACATGTATATGGGTCTTTCAGCCCACTATTTCAGGCTCTGTGGAAGGATGTCTGTCCCTACATAAGCTAGCTGGTCCCATTTTTATATGGGAGAAGCAAGATGAGCTTTCTTTTTCAGTACTGGTGATCACTGCTCTGTTGATACTGGCTTCATGTTCTGTGTTGCAGTATCTATCAGGATATATGCTCTTAGTGTTATTTCTACTTCTTCAAGTCAACCAGCTGTGAAGCCAATCTTGCATTTATTACGGAACAAAGAGAAAACTTTGTTTCTAAATCCACATGATTGAGGGTTTATCTCCCTATCCTGTGCAGATGACTATAGTTAATTTTTAACTTAATACAATTATAACCTTTCAGAAAACGCGTGTTTCCATTGCATACAGAACAGCATACTCACGATACAGCTGTTGTCACAAGTGCATCTTGCCTCTGCTGTTTCCTTCCTTGCAGTCTGTCTTTAGGCCTCTTAATTTGGAAGCTGGTTTGTTGGAGTTTTTTGGCAGCTTTGCTGACACTTTCATTTGGAAAGTATGGTTGTCCCCAGCCTTGGAAATACCCGTTGTTCTTTGCAAAGTCAAATCCATTTTTCACAGTGACCTTGCGTTGACTTTGTTATCAGTCTTACCATAAATAGTGTGATCTCTAATTAGTCCATCTGTCAGCTGTCCAGGTTCATGTGACAGGACATGAGCGTTGCCACGCAGATTGAAAACTAGCTGAATGCACAAAGAATGATAAATGAGAAATGTCAGAGGATTTGGATGCTAGTAGCTGTCTAATGTCTTGTTGCAAGCCTTGGCATTAGGTCTGGTCTTAACGTTGTTAATAATCTGGAGGAAGGGTTAAAGGGCATACTAATGAAGCTTGCAATGATATCATCTGCTTGCTCTTACAAAGCAAGGCTGTTGAGCAAAGTTTGCATTGAAACAGGCATGCCAGTTGTTGCATCAGGTAATGCCCACTTGCAAGCCTTGGAATTCAGTGGGTTTGTGTAGACTGAGAGTTAGACCCTGGCCCCAAGAATAAGGATTTTGAGAAAGGGTGTTAATTAAGGTGGCACTACGCATAACTGAGCACAATGGACCCCAAGTTATTTGGCTTGAATATGTACTTTGAAGAGCTATACATTGCTGGGCTTATTTGAGCAAGAGGGTGGAAGAGAAAGGGGTGTGTGGCTCTGCTGGTGAACTTTTGCTATACCAGGGAGAGACTAAACTGGGGTTATTGGTGGCTGCCAGGATCTATCAGTAGTAGCTGCCTTTCTCTGTCCACTACTTGTGCCCACAACACTTTCTGACTAACTTTTAATCCTGATTCAGTGTTGTGTGTGAATGGTATCACAGGAGTTTGTAACTGGAGAAGGAGCAGCATGAAGCCTGCAAGCAGCCTGTGGCAAGGTAGGTGTGCATATGGAAGCCTCACAAATAAAGCCCTCAGCTGCTGGGTGTGGTGGGAAAGGATTCATGGACCTGTAGGTTTGCTAAGACCAGATGTAGATGACCTTAGGAGCAAATGAGTAGGGTAAAGGTCTGGCTGGTAACACTGCACTTCTGAACAGAAGCACTGTGGCTTTAAAGCCTAAAGTTGCATTTCCCTGCCCTTCCCTACATCTGCTCCTGCAGAATGTTGTTGACATTAGAGGAAAAAAAAACAACAATGAGCTCTTCTGAAAATCCTGTCCCAAATGTTTTCAGCCTGTGGTGCCTCTAATTCACTTGCAGGAAGCTCAGACATTTTGATTTTGGTGCTTAACTGCTCTGATATCAGAGTATCCCAAAACCTGTACTTGGTTTGGGAGTTTGTTCCTGGGAAACAAGGCTGCTCTGTAGAAATAAGCAGTTAATATCCAAGGGTGTTGAGCCAAAAATCAGCAGCACAGTTCTTCTTGAATTCTTTGTAGTGGGTCCTGTGTGACAACACCCTTGTATTTCCAAGCTAACTGATGACTATGGACCACTGGATGGAAAACTGCTTCCAGGAGGGGGCTGTTTTGCAAATGAATTTTAATGGGGGGAGGAAATCACCAGTAAACTGTGGAAATGTCTTTGCTGGTGGCAGATGGTACTGTGGTGGTGCCACATCACCTGCAGTTTCCATAATGGCTAAAAATATTGCTGTCCATTTTAGGTTTTCTGAGGGCTCTGATTTTTTTAAGAAAATGCTGAGTGATCATCTCTCTAAAAACCATGCCTTGTTCAGATGCCTGAAATTAGGCACACAGGAAATGTGGAGGAATTTACATTTCTAGGCTCCTGCTGTGCCTTTGGAAGGAATTTGGAGCAACCCAGAGAGTATGTGCAGTCTTGCACTGGGGCATGCCGTAGGCTGCTCAACAAAAGCCTTTTTTATCATTTAGCAAGTGGTGTTCCAGTTTGCACAAGTGTCTTATGCCATTTCAGCAGCATTCAGCACTGTGCACCACGTTGCCTAATGCTGTCAAGTCCTCAGGCAACTGCTTCTCTACCTGTGAGGAAGGCAGTGTTTTAAGTTGGCTGTAGACTTTTAACTTTTACCTTCCTCGGTGCTGCAAGGGCATGTGATATTCTTTGATTCCTACTCATTCTGGTTTCAGAACATCCTAAAATTTGGACTTGATTTGAAGGCCTGCCCTTTGATAGAGAGCTACTCTGTGAAAATGAGCAGCCAAGGGCTTTGAGCTGAAAATCAGTTGTACCCATTACATTAAGGTTTTTCTTGCTCTGGTCTGCACCTGTCTCTCTGTTCTGGTAGAAATGGTGACACTTGTATTTTGTAGCACCTTGCTAGTGCGTGCGACCTTAGCCAAGTGCAGTCTAACAGGACATGTGCACAAATACCTTTAAGCAGATAGGTCTGCTCACCACTGGTCTGCGAGTGCCCTACAGCTTGCAGATAGGAGTGTGGGGCTGAAGGCTGCTCACTCAGCAGTCCTTGGCCTGGCTTGGTTTGTGGATAAGAGATCACAGCTGAAGTCTATACATAGCACCTTTGGGATCTCTAAGGAGAGTGTGTCAAACATTTGGTCAATATTAGCTTACACAAGCCATGAGGAAAGCCCATCTGTTGCACAGTCTGGACTTGCTCCTGAGCTAAGTAACTAAAGATGCTGCAAACTCTGTAAGAGGAAAGTATTAAATTCAGAGTCCTGCCTCTTCGTGAGTCACAGCATTACCCCATTGCTCCCCTTGCAGATCTCTTTTGGTTCATTCCGCTTTGTGTGTAGTTCTCTGGCATGGTAGTTAATCTGGTTATGCTTCTTCACTCACTGCTGGTGTGATCTCTCCTCCTCTGGGCCCCTGAGGGCACCTAACCACTGTTCACCCATGTGCCTCTGGAAGTCTCTGCTGTGGTTTAGCTGTAGCATGCACAGTCACTGCAAGATCAGTGTTTTGTTTTGTTTTGTTTTTTCTGGGAAGCCAGCAGAATAGGGTTTTTTCTTGTCTGGCACTGAATTCAAGGGGGTAAATACTACACCCTATCAGATTTGCTCCAGCTACCCCTGTGTTTAAAAGCCAAGTGTGTTAATGAGCGGCAACTGTTTGCGTTCTATGGTCCTGTTAGCTTTCTGGTGTGTGGACCTGTTGTTTTGACCAAGCAACTAGTGAAACATTAACTATAAGGCTGGCCATTTATTCAGATTGTCCCAGTGTGTCAGATCTGGAGAGAGCCCCCCACACTCCTGATGTGGCCCTGTGTAGCAGTTGTTCCACAGGACAGTTCTCTCTGTTCAGGGATCCCTACCTTGCATTGTGCTGCTGCCTGTAGCACACACAGCTGCTGGCCCTGATAGAGCAGGACCTATAAGGGCATGTCCTCCTGCAAGCATGTTTCCAGCACTCTTGCAGACTCTTCTCTCCTGGACTTTATCCTCTTTTCTTACCAATTCTGTCTTGCATCAGTTCCCTAAGCTTTCATTTCTCATAGAGGTAACTCAGCACACCTGGGAAGCATGAGTGCATTCATTTTTACTGAAGTAAAAACTCCTCTACCTGAAAGAAGGTCTTGGAGTTTGTGAGTTCTTGGTCCATGGGGAGAGTCTTCTTGCCCTGGAGGCTACAGCTCCTGCATGGTGTTGTGAGCCATAGCCACCACTGCAGTACATGTGATGAGTCATCTCTCTGAAGACCTGCATTGGATGAAATTGCAGTTCAGAGCTCCCCTGAGGGTTTCCTCAGCCAGCTTCAAGGTTACAGAAGCAGATTCTGCTTTTCTTCCCTGTGATCTGAACCAACGCTTTTCCCCTCAGCCCAGAAGAGCCCTAGTTCTTCAACCAGAGGAATAAAACAACTGAGGATTTATTGGGAGAAGGAAGAATTTGGCCCTTCCCTCCTCTCCCCCTCAGCCTATATCCACATTTGCATTGTCACTGGGACATCTGTCTGCTCTGGTCACTTTGTCCAGGAGTGGCCATGTAGGTGCACAGCCTCCTGTGCCATCTGCAGGAATTGTTAAGTAAAGGAATTTAAAAGAAAAAAGGTACAACGGCTTAATAAAGTTCTCATCTTATGTTCTCAAACTGGAACAGTTTGGTGTTTGGGGAGTTGAGTGCAGGTGCTCTGAGAGCCAATTGACATTGAGTTATTCTGGTTTTACAGTGGTGAACTTGAACAAATTACCCTTTGGGTACTTCCCAAGGGGAATGTTTGTTGACTCAGTTCACAAAGGAAGTAAGGATGTGCATTTGCTTGGGAAAATTACTATCCAAATCACAGCGTTCTTTGAAACAGTTGTTTGACTGAATACCAAAAAGAAGCAATCAGACGCTTGCCTTAAAAGACCTTGGAAAAGCAGTGAATGATGAAATTATAAATTTCTTCTCCCTTACCCCCTCAGAGCAGAATTATCTATATTTGGATTTCTTTTTTCAGCCCCAGAGAGGAAGTGAATCAAATTTGCAAATGGTGTTTGGACCAAATGCAATGAATTTGGCTGTGTCTCTTGCATGTAGCTGAACTAGAACAGTGTCCTGAGGAGCAGTGCTTGTTCTTGACTTGCAGACCCAAATGAGATCATTCTCTCTCCTAAGGACATTTGGTAGAAAAAAATGTGAATGTAGAGCTCGGAGGTTAGGCATTTGGGTTTCTCCCCATAACTATCAAAACTACACCAGGGAAGCCTTTTAGGCTCATTTTAGCTCCAGCTCCACTCCCACCATTGGAATGCCCAATCTATTTAGACTGAAGGTATGTGGGGCAGGGACTGCTCCATCTCTCTTGCTATTCCCACTTTTGAAGTATTTCCTAACCCATCCAGAGGTGTTTCTCTTCACTGAGTACCATGTCTCTCTCTTACCTTTACTCAGTGCTTTCTGCAATCCTTAGATCAAAGCTCCTCTGCTCCAAGATTATTCTGGATGGCAGGGCTGCTGCCTCCACTTTTGTCCCTGGGTGAAGTTTGGTGAGGACTCATTCAAGATGTTTTTCATTCTTGAGGCACGAAGTTAGTTTGTAGGAGAATCTTTTTTGATCCCTCATGAAATATGCTGAGAGCAGTGAAGTCTTCCATGGCTTGCCTGGGCACTTTGAGGATGATCTTAGTGTTACCAGATGGGGCACTTCAGTGCACATGCTCCTCTTCCGAGAGGGGCCAGAGCAAACAAGTCTGTATCTGATTTCAAAACTCAGATTTGTTATAGTCCTTGGCACAATGAGTGGTCCCCTCTGCTGTCATTGTTTCCCTCTGTACCTGCAGTTTACTCTTTCATTTCTAGCTGGTTTTTAGATATCTTACCACTAGCTTGAAAAATTCAGTGATCAGTTGAATAATAACAGTGTTCAAGTTATGCTAGTACTCTGAAATCTTTGTGGGGTCTGATCCTTCAATCCCATTCCCAGTGGATTTGATGCGATATACTGACTCAGTGAGAAGCCCAGGACTGATCTCCTGGAAGAAAGGGAAGATGTAGGAAGCTGAGCAATTAGATCAGTCCCTGGGATTTTCATTTATTTATTAAATCTTTCATTTAATTTCCCTGGATACGTAGGTTTGATACATTCAAAAATATTACACGCACCCCCTATTCCAAATCAGCAATGCCAGGAAGATGCATGCTGTGGATGCTTCCCAGCTGTTTTGTGTGAACTGAGGGAAGTTGGACTGGCCTGGCAAGTGGCCTAACTCTTTGCTGGAGAGGTGTCATCAACAGCAGAAGCGGTGTGTGGGCAGAACAGGTAGTTTCATCATGGGGAGGAGGAGGAGGCATGCATCACCTTTTGTTTAAGCAGAAGCATCTTCTTGGAATGCTATCCATTTTATCAGTTAGGGCTTGAACAACGAGCAGCCAGGAGAGGCTGGATATTGTAATTAACACAAGTGGAGGCAGGCTGCTGCGTCTGCCTGCCTACGTGGAGAAGAATAACCTGTTGAATTTGCTAGGAGCTATTGCTGTGTGGACAAGAGCTACAGTTAGGAGTACGGCAGCCACAAGTGGATGAAGTAGCTGCTTCAGAGCTATGCTGTGGGGAAGAGGCAGGGGCTTGGATATTGGACACTGGATGCCCATTTGGGTTAGAGCCTCCACTTTTGCCTCCTAAGCCTGGGGAGGAAGAATACGCAGCCCGTTCGCTTTTGGTTGGGTGAGCAAAGGATGGCTGCGCTCTCTCAGCACTTGAGGATCCTGCTGTGGAAGAACTGGCTAAGTGTCAAGAGGCAGCCGGTAAGTGTGAAAACAAAGTAGTAGAGAAGAGGGACCTGGAAATCACAGGAGCTGAGGAGCAAGGGAGGCACTGCAGGAGAGGAAGGTCACAGTATTAAAATAGAAATATTTTGAAGCCTGGTGATAGAGGCAGAGGGAAGGGAGGGAATGGCATAGAAGTGAAGGTGAGTCTTGCATTGCAGGTCTGCACGAGGGCTCAGGAGTCTAGACTGAGTACCACGGATGCCACTGTTGTTTCCTCGGGGCAGTGGTCTGTGCAAACAAAATCATGCACAAACTCATAGGCAGACCTGAATTAAGGCTGTAGTTCTGTACCTGCTCCCATGTGAGCAGACCCCACAGTCTGTGTACAGCCTCCAAGGAGTCCCTGTGATTTGGGGGCATTGGGGGGTACTCTTATATAGAGCAATTTGTAAAGGCTAGACAAAGAAAAAAGTAGCTTGGAGAGATGTAGGTAGGACAGATTTCCAGTGCAATACAGCGTGTTGCAAATCAAACACCCCAGACAGGTTTCTTTCCAAAAGATAAACCATTGCCAGCAATATCCAGAGAACAATCTGAACTGTGGCAGCATCGGGGAGGCAAATGTTCCTTTGGGTGGCATTGCGTGTCCAGGCAAAGTCTGCTCAGTAGTTTTGTCCCCCGCTGGTTTCAATACAGCTGCACTGTAATTTCAGCAGAAGCATGCTGCAGTTCATGGACTTGTATTGCAACCTGTCCTCTTGCTAGTAATCCAAATGGGATGGGTTTTAAACTTTTTGGTTAAATGGAAGCCTTGGCAGGTGCAGAAAATGCTGACAGAAGACAAAGGGCTATGGAGGGTGTGATATGAGGATGGAGCGAAAGACTTCATATCACCACATGCTTCTGCAAGGTCTTTTCTTGCCTGCCCTGTCCTGCCTCTGTTTTGGAGCCTCATTCAGAGAGGTGCTGAGTTCATTTGACTCCTTGTGATCCTCCATAGGAGCTGTGGAGATGCTGTGCACCTTAGAGTAGCGTGTCCTTTGCTGGTGCTAAGGATACAGGAGACTTTCTGAGGTGCAGAGGAATTCCAATAAATTACCTCTAATTTCTCAAGAGAAATTGTAACAGCCTTGTTAAAAGCAGGCGGCTTGGGTCTCTTTTACTCTGGGTACACAAGAGCTGAATGCTAACCTAAGCCCTACCTGTACTTCTGACTATACAGGCTCAGTTGCTTTAATTCTGGTTTCTTGTGGAGTGGAAATAGCAATTCTGTAGAATCGAAATGTCAATTAAAATAAAAATCTGGCCACTACTGATTATTATATGGCAGGCAATCCCTGCAACTTTCCTACATTTCCCTCTTGCTCCAAATTAGGGAGTTTGCTCAGTATGGAGAGTGTGTGAGGAGGTAAACCCAGATCTCTGTTCCCAAACACATCCTGATTTCTCTGTCCTCCTGCTTGTGTGTTTTAACCTGTGTAATCTGACTTCACTTACAGGCCAGGCTTTTAGAAAGCTTTTTTTTTTGTAACACGCATGTTTTGCAGGGGAATTGTTCTGTTGTGCTTCTCGGTTTCTGATAATGGGTGAAGGTGGTTCCTGCTGCTGCAGTGGTGTTGGCTGCCCTTGCTGGGGCTGACTGGTATATCACGGAATGGTCTGACACCAGGCAGCCCCTGTCCTCCCCCCGCAGACTCGAGTGCTTTCCTGCTCTGTTTATCAGCCTCTCCAGGGCTGGCAAACACATTTGCTTCTGCCTTCTGCTTTACACTTTATTTCCCCTGCGAGCTCTCTCCAGAGCCCGTGGAGAGACTGCCTCTACCTGTGCAGCATGGGGAGAGCTACAGCTTGCTTGACTGTCACTTTGTTGAAATCAGCTGAAGCTCTGCATCCATGGCCAGGGAGTGCCTCTACAGGTTACTCCTGCTGAGAAAGGAATGGTCATGAGTTCAGGAGGCAGCCTTCTTGGGAGCAAGGTTTGGCCTGTGTTCCCAGAGGGACTGGAGAATTCAGTGCCTCTTGTACTTCTGTTGCTTTCCATCTGTCACTTCTAGGCAGCTTGATTATTTAAACAGAGGCAGGAGGGAGAGAAAATGTGCCTGTGTCCAGAGATACTAAGTCAGGTCTGAGCAATTAAAGCTACTTTTAGCAGTGAAATAATTCAGCAACCAAAGCATTATGCAACCTATAGCACAGTGCTTAATGTCCCAAGAGCCAAATTGGGGTTGGTTATGGCTCCTTTCAAGTCAACATGTTCCACCTGCAATCAGTTTGGCCAGTGTGGTTGTCTTGTTTTTGTTAACTAGAAATGCCTGGGGACAGTGGGAAGGCTGTTATGTTGCAAGTGATGTACCCAGCTACTATTAAATCCAATTAAGTCAAAAGACAGAGATACTATGGGAAGAGCTCTCTGGAAAGTGGGGGGTAAAAGCACCATTTTAGCTGCAAATGGGGAGCTACAAAGATTTCCCTGAATAGAGACAATCAGTATTCATTTCTTCCCCCAAGAATATGACAGATCTCTTGCCCTTCCTTTAGGCAGCCTCTGACTAATATCAGTTTCTGTGCTGTTACCCCATAATTTTACTTTAGCCTACGTTGTACTAAACAAGGAGGATACGTTAATAATACCATTTGCATGTGAATTAATCAGAGTTGAACAGTGTGTTTGAGGACTGATTATAGGGAAAGTGAGTGATATAAAAAAATTATAAAAAGATGCTAGTTTCAGTGATGAATCTTGTTATAAATGGCAGTGTATATAGAAAAGGCAGGAAGAGTACTGTCTGTAAAAGCTAAAGTGTTGCTGAATGCTGAAATTATAGGAGTTCCCTCTCTGAAGAGATATGTGGGGAGGTGCCTTGTGGTTTGATGTTTGTCAGTTGCCTATTTTGGGGCGTGAATCTTGCTCCTACTTTCATGGCTGTGTCATGTCATCAGGGATGATAGGGATGGAGTTGCTGTAAAACAACCATCTTTAAGGTGAATTGCTCTCCAGGATTTGTTTGTCTGTTTGTTTGTTTTTATGTTCCAGTAAGCATTACAGGAAATGAAAACACTATTACAGGCTTGAAATTACTTTGGAAAAACAGTTTTCGGTAATACGTGCTGATCTGAAAAAAGTAGCAACACAACTATGAAAAATGGGATGATTTTGAAGAAAGACATCTTTGCAGTTTGAAAAATTGGCATGAAGATAGCACAGCAATTTTGCAGCACAGAATAGTTTGAGCTTAACTACTGATGGATGGAGAACTCTAATCTAGTAAGCACAGTAGCAAGCTAGCCACCTAGTGCAAAAGTAGTTGATTATTTGAATTATTGCATTTTCCTAGCTTACAAAACTCCAAGGTTTGTAGTTTTAAGAGTGACTGTGGACTTCCTACCTAGATTGGTTTACTACACTAGATGTTTAGCAGACTGTATTTTCTTCATTCTCGTCCATTGAAGTGGTCAGCCCTCATGTCAGAGGCAAGAGCTATATAAATATTCATGTTTTTTCCACTGTACTAGGCCAATTTTACATCATCTCTCCTCCATCTCAGCTCATCTATATGGACCACTACTGTCTGGAAATGGAAAGGTGCCAGGGAGTCAGGTTGCTGGGGTCGGAAGCTTGTATGAGGGATCCTGGTGATCGGTGTTCGAATGTGACTTCTCCAGCTGACTGGTTACACAACTCCATAAACCCCTTCCTACATCCTGCTTGAGCTCCATGTCTTATAAATGACTACTATGAAAATCCTTTCTTTCAGCTCTACTGTGAGGCTGAACTACTGTTTTGTGAAAAACAGTGAAACTTTTTGGGGACATCTCCCCCTTCCCCCCCCCCCCCCCCCCGCCCCGCCCCGACTTGTCAATTCACTTGTCAAACTCTTTAATTTTGAGGTATAATGAAATCAAGGTAATCTTTACCCGTCGTTTGGGCAGTGCCATTCACTGAAAGTCAAACCAACCTTTCACACAGCTCTTATCTTGATCAGCGTGTCCAAAAGTCTTGTACTTCTCAGCATCCTTTTGTGTCTCAAAGCTGTGTAAACACTGTCCCCCTTAATTATCAGCCAAGCTGAAACACAGGAAGGCTTGTGTTATTTTCAGGCTTGTTATTTGTTCTTGAAATCTTACGTAGTATTTCTTCCTGCATAGCTAATACTTGGGTTTTAATAGTATGCATACCAAGACAGTAGTGATTTACAGTGCATCCTATAACTCATTTAGGGTAGTACTTGCACATTCCAGACAAGCTCTGAGACATATCAATACAACAAATGTAACCGATATATTTTCATTGCTGTTTTATAGGTATGGTCGTTCATTTTAATTTCCTGGCCTGTGGTTGTTTTCATAATCTTGGCCATTATCCGTCTCAAATTCCCTCCAGAACCACAGCCAAACTGTAAGTAACCAGTTTGTTTTTATGTCTTTGGGATTTAGTTCTCATTTCAGTGACTGATGTGTTAATTTGATGTGTTTTGTTACTTTTACAAATCTGGCTCTTTGTAGTTTCTAGTGGAGATTTCCTGGGATGCAGCATCCTGTAAATAAAATGTGTGTGTTCCTCTGAGGTTATTTCTGTTTGTTTTCAAATTAATTTTATAATAAGAAACAACTTTAAAAACAGTCTCATTAAGATGCACCCAGATTCTGCTGTTCTAGACAGCAATATGAATTTACAAAATAAATTGAGGGACAAGAGGGCAGCTGGGAGATATCTTACTCAGCGTCCTGCTTTCGGCTGGGGTAGAGTTAATTTTCCTGGTAGGTGGCATAGTGTTGTGGTTTAGATTTAGTATGAGAATAATGTTGATAACACACTGATGTTTTAGTTGTTGCTAAGTACTGCTTATGCTAGTCAAGGACTTTTCAGCTTCCCATGCTCTGCCAGGTCCACAAGAAACTGGGAGGGGGCACAGCCAGAATAGTTGATCCAAACTGTCCAAAGGGCTATTCCATACCATATGATGTCATGCTCGGTATATAAACTGGGGGGAGTTGGCCAGCGGGCTGCGATCGCTGCTCGGGAACTGTCTGAGTATCGGTCGGCGGGTGGTGAGCAATTGCATTGTGCATCACTTGCTTTGTATATTATTATTGTTATTATCATTATTATATTGTTATTATTATAACTACCATTTTACTTATTTCAATTATTAAACTGTTCTTATCTCAACCCAGGAGTTTTTCTCACTCTTACTCCTCTGATTCTCTCCCCCATCCTACTGGGGCAGGGGGAGTCAGTGAGCAGCTGTGTGGTGCTTAGTTGCTGGCTGGGGTTAAACCATGACACTCAGGAAAATGAGTAAGGGCACAGGCTTCAAGTGGGATTATGAAGGTGAGGTAACAAATGTGAGATTGGTCAACATGAAAGATTTTACCTGGTGTGTGCTACAGGCAAAAAGCACCTATTTAGGTAGCTTGCTACTAAGGCTCAGCTGAAGAGTGGTAACTTCTTTGGTTCCTGTGACCTGGTGGTGTATGTGAGCCCTTTCTAGCAAGTCAAAGAGCAGCAATTTGGGTAGGTGAATAGTTGTTGGTGGTTAAATGGGTGAAGAGTTTATACAAGGTCATTTTCATTTGCAGGCCTTGCTTCATGGGTCAGGAGAATGTGTCTACATGTCAGAGCATGGGTGTGCTTGAATCTGCTCTAAAAAACTTACACTGATTTAATGAGTCCTTATTACCATCAGAAGAAGCATGCCCCCAACCCTGGCCACATTTGTTCATGAAATTATATGGTAAAACAGAGCAAGGAGTTTTTCCAGTTGGAGGCCTTTTTCCCTTCCAAAGTGTTAATTCTGAGTTGGATCAAATCCCTGATTCTGCTCTCTGTGGCCTCACAAGTGCAGTCCCAGAGGAGGGGAGAGGAGTGTGTGAAAGGGCTGGGCCCCTCTTTTCAGTGATGGGAGAAACACCTGTGTTGGGAGAAATCAATCATGAAGCTGTACTCTTTATCTGCTCATTAGAGGGGTTCCTTGCCCTTATTGTAGAGACCCTGAAAGTATACGCAAGATTCTTGCTTCATGTTGCACATCTAGTCTGCTGAATCACATCCATGTGCTGCAGCACAAAGCTGTGCAGAGAGCTTTTAGTGGGAGCCACAGTTTCCCAGCACAGGGTAGGAATAGGCCCTCAAAAATTACCCTTACTAAAAGATTTGCCACATCTGATTCATAGGAGAGACACCACCATGGATGACCTGCATCAGGCTGTCATCGGCTTGACAAGAACAAAGCCCTGGCACAGGCAATATTGGATTTTTATATGTGGGGCAAGGAGACTGACACAGGGGGAGGGGAGACAGTGGTGAGGACAAGCAGTTGTCTTCCAGAGTTTGTAGCTATCAGATGTGTAAAATGTGGTGGTGAGGGATCTATACTTGATGTGTGTGTGCACTGGAAATGTTTGACCCAGTGACATGTGTGATTCTCTGATTAAAAAGTCTTTGTTTCTGTGTGATGTGTGAGAAAGGGCCACATTGTGACAAATACTGGATATACAATTAGGATAGCCCTTGTTCCAGAGAGCTTGCAGCCTAATCTGTCTAAAGGTTTGTGTACCTCATTTTGTAGCCAGGGATGGAAAGCCAGACTGAGTGACTTTCTGACAGTATCACAGGAAGTCTTTAATGGAGAAGGACATTCTTGGTGTGTTAGGGTGGTCTCTTAACCCCAAGCCCATCTGCTGTCAGCAAAAGGCCTCTTTAGGCATGTTATATATTTTAAGTTCTCCCAAATTCCCTTGAACCAGTTGGAGCCAGCAAGACAGGACACGTATTTTGTGAAAACTCCAGATTTTGCCAGGTGTGGAAATGGCAGTCCTCCCACACTGCTCCATCAGTTGCACTTCCTGTCTCTGATAAAATCAGATAAGATGAATGTCAAGAGAGCCAGCTGGATGGTAAAATATTTACTCTTTTGCTCTATATGGTTATTAGTTTGAATGTATATTTACTTGGAGCATGTTTGCTCTGGATGGTTGCATCTCTAAATTAATGGATTGGAAGGAGTGTTCTTAGGAACAGGAGTAGCTCCATCAGTTGCCCTTTGCAGGAAAGGGGAAGATTGGGCAGTATCTTTGGTCTAGTTCCTTTTTCTTCTATAGATTAACGCTGTTTTGGGACAAGACTCAGTAAGTATGTGAGTAGGTGTCTGTCTCTTAGAAGTGGATGATAGGAACTCTCTGTTGCAAGAGAGGTTTTATGCTGGAAAATAATGGTTGTGGTGTATTCTTGTGATCCAAATGTTCAGAGGCCATCTAAGAATCCCAGGGGGATGGAGAAGAACGTTAACCAGAGCATCAATCAGCGAGTTTTCTGCTGCTTTTCTAGTTAAACAAGAGTAGCCAATTGACAATTACACTATTTTTTTTTGACAACTGGAGAAATGTATCAGCTTTTTGCTTGAAAAGCAAAAGATGAATAATTTCAAAACTTCTGTTTCTGATGGGGGGGAAAAAAAGAGCGGGTGGACACGTCTAGGAAAACTATTACAGGAGGGGTTTTTTTGTTTGTTTTGGAATAAAATCCACTTTATGCTGAGTTCCAGTGCCTGCCTTAAAAGACACAATCCTTCAGTAGTGACAAGAAGCTGTTTTCAGTTCTGCTGTCAAGAGATTATTGCAGGTAGACAAAAGTCAGGAAGCACAGGCACAGAGATAGAATAAGCTACTCAGATGCTGAGTTTTGAAGCCTTAGAGATAACTCCACAGAAGACCTCAGTCTGTAAGCTTCTCTCATATATTCAGGGCCACAGAAATACCATGAAATGTATTATTTGCTCAATCAAGCCAGCTCAAATTCAAGACAGGAAGTTCTTCTGAGGGACATCTAATACACATTCAATAGACTGAGAATTATGTGGAGAAATTACCTAGCAAATATCAGTCAAGAATGAGCAAGTGGCAAGAGCTTCCTGCAAGAGCAAGTTGCTTGCTTTGAATTATGTTGTGTAGCACCTAATGCAATGGGAGTTTGTGCCAGACTGAACTCCAAAGGGAAATGACATGCCAAATAAATGTCACCAGTCAAGAGGATGCTCACAGGAAAACTAAGAACTGAGGAAAACAAGGAGCTGAAATTCATCTGATATATAATTTTCTTCACAACTAAAGCATCTAGTATCTAAGAGGAAAAAAACCCACCTCTCTTCTTTCTTCTAGGCATCTGTTTCATGATCTGTTTCATTTCTGGGTCAGCAGAGATTATTGTCAGGAGAAATGAAAACCAGATTTCTCTTTCTCTGCATACCCAGTTCCTGTGATGATCTGAGAGTCTAACCACACAAAATCCCCATCCAACTTACTATGCACATTGAAGTTGTGGCTTTTGACCTTTTTATTGCAGCCCTTGTATTTGCTAAAAGGTATTGGGATGCATTTTGTGGCATATGTGTGGACTAGGAAGCTCTGGATTGGAAGCCTACAGTGTGAAAGCCAGTGAACTGGGTTTGATGGTATCTTCCAATTTTTTGTGCCTGTATCACCTGTTTTCTAGAGTGAGTAGGGACAAAAGTCCCTTTCCATCACTGCAGGTTTTTGCAAGGTGTGGGAATTGTGTACGAGATACAATCTGTCCCTCAGGGCTCAACCCACTCAGTCTACAGAGAAGCCCAATTACACACCTTGCTTCAACTAGCACTGTCACACCCTGTCACACCCTCCCCACCCGCTTTCTTCCTTTTCTGTTCTCCTCTCCCCTCCTGTCAGTTTGACCTCATCATTCTCTGTAGAAGCTCTCTTGGGTGTGGTTAGTTGTCCACACATTCAGAAACCCTGCTCTTTAGTGGTATGGAGAAGATGTGGTAGAAACCTTGCTTTCCTGTTAGACCCAGGGCTCTGCTCCCCCTGGCTTTCCAAGGGACAGACAGTGGGCTGCAAAAGCCATGCCTCATTCACAGATGTTCATCCTTCTTCATGGAAAGAAGCTGTGCTTTTGGGCCTAGTCTTAAAATCCACCAAATTCTTTCTGCCAGGGAATTTGTTGCCTGAACTCCTCTCAGTGAAGCACATCTTATCCTTCACCTCTGCCCAGAATTTCCACGCAGATTTCATCACCCCCATGGAGATGCCTGCAGGGTGTATTGCATTCACTCAGAGATATTAGTGATAGACTCAGTAGCAGAGTGCTCCACAGGGCTACTATTTGCAGCCAATATTCTGGGGGAATATTGTAATAGTTGAGCACTAGACTGTTTGCCAGTACCAGCATAGCTGTTTAGGTCTAGTTTAGAGCCAGAGCTGTGTGGCATAACACTACACAGGAGCAGCTACTCATACTCTGCGCTCATTCTTGGCTCCAGTGCTCCTGGGAGAGGGCCCAGGATAGGAGTGTCTCTGAGTTATACTCCATTCAGCCTTACTGTGATCAGTACCTAGGATTTGAACAGGTCCAGAATTGGTTGGAAAAATCAGTATGAATCATAGAGCACAGATCTGAGATGCCTTAGAAGAGAGGCTGTGGCTTGCTGTACCTGCAGACTGAGCTTTCCTGTGACTTTGTGCTGAGCACTATTACTGTGTTAGAGGTAGCTCAGGCATGAGTTACCGTGGTCAGGGCAGTGCCAGAAAGATGCAGGATGCTCTATATGGCTTAGAAGAAAAGGATAAGTGCAGATAGTATCCCCTTTCCCATACCGCTGGCAAAGGGGTAAGGCAGCTGGTTGTGATGGGTGCGAGGTGTCTGTTCTGCCAAGTGTGTGGCAGGCAGTGCCTATCACCCTCTGTCCTTACCACCCATGTGTGTCTCTGCCCCTCTGGCTGTTGCAGCAGGGTGTTGGTAGATGAGTTCAGGGGCCTTTTTCCCTGTGGGTCTGCATAACTAAAGACCTCAAACAGCTTTTAGCTCTGACTGTTCCCTGCCTCAATCCCAGCATGTTGCTCTGATGCAGAAGCCCTTAAACTAACTTTGTTCCACAGTTAACAAAGACCTTGAGCTGGGTTAATTCTCGGTGCGAGTGATGGCTGTGTGACACGTGTGAGGGCAGATGGCATGGAGCAAGGTGGGCCACAGCGCTATCCTTCCTCTGAGATACCATCCTGGAGATGAGAAAGCTCTGAAAAGATACTTGCACTTTAAAGGAATTTGCTTCATAGTTGGAGGGACCTGAACTCATCTCTTTTTCCCAGTAGTGTGGAAAAATTAATAGGTTCCCATGCTAATTACAGGGAGTTGGGGTGGTGGCTCAGCTACACAGGCCGCTCCATTCATTTGGATAAGTCATGGGTATTTATGCAAGGTATAATCCACTCCAAGGGTTCAACCTACTCTGTATACAGACAAGCACACATCAGACTTCCAGCTCTCCTTCACCATTTGCCTGTGGTGGAGCAGCCCCACTCCTCGTTTTCCTTTACATTGCTTCATTTTCCTCCCGTTCTTTTCTGGTTTTCTCCCCTTTTCTAGACAGCTGAACACCAGATATTTTTTTTGTCTGTGCTCAACTGCAGGGTGATTAGCAAAATAGGCCTCTTCAGGTCCCTTCTTGCTTTGATCTGAACTTTGTTTTGTTTCATTTTGTTGTGCTGGGGAGCAGACTGCCTTATAATGCTCTGTTTCATTGAAACATTGCTGAAGAGAGGGTATGAATTATATCAATTATCCCCACATTTGCTGGAATAGACATACACATTGATCTCCTTACATACACAAGCAGTGCCCAGCCATACGGTTACCTGCAACTTCCCAAGCTTTCACTTAGCTTGGAGACACATAGCCTAAACAGAGCACTGTGATGTTTACAATGCCTCCCTTTTCATAAATCTCCATGCCTCTGTTTCTTTCTGTGGACTCTTCTGCTGTGTGAGGTGTGACTGAAGGATGTTTAGAGTTGGAGACGGGAACTCCTGAGTTACCAGTATTTTGTTTTTTTCCTCCCCACTGAATTACAACAGGGCCTTGGGGCAGTCACTTAATTCTAATTGACCTCTGGAAGCATCTGAATCCAGATGCTGGGATCTAGAAGTGCAGAAGTATTTTTCCAAAGGTGCTGAGCAGTTTGGCTTGGACTGAAGTCAGCAGCTGTTGATGTCTGTTTCTGGAAAGGTCACTTTTGTTTAAGAATCTAAACCTGGACTCTGGAGGCACTTGGCATTGAAAGACATTGGTTTAGTAAGCATAGCTTTTGTGTAGGTTTTTTTCAAGAGTCTAGATATGGATTTAAGCTTTTAGGTTCCAGCTTCTTGCTGGGAAATGTTCTGACTCTCTTCTTTGGTCCTGTTTGTGCAGTGCCCTGCTGCTCATACAGACAAGAGCAAGTTAGCCTTGTCTGCATCAAATATTGCTTTAAAAAGTCCTGTAGGAAAAGGGCTAGTGTACAGTTCCTCCAATCTCTTGGTGTGTGCTTCAGGCACTGGAGCATCCCTCCACAATGCAGTCAACCTCCAGTGAGATCCCTCCCCGTAAGCTCTGCCCCGTGGTGCAGACATCAGCTCTGTTCTTTTCCCCATCTTGACCTGAATTTGCAATACCTCTTAAAAGGTTTCCACCTCCCCTCCTTTGTTCTTTGTGTTTGGTTTGGGGGTTCTTTCTCCTTCCTTTACACCTGCTTTTTCTCTTGCTCCTTTGCAATTTTTATGCTCTCTGGTCTTTATGATCTATCTCCCTGATCAATATGTGAACCCAATGCATTCAAATTCAAGTGCTGATTTTTAATTTATTAAATAAGGGGGTGGAAGGTGAAGGTCTGTGGCCAAGCAAAACTAGCTTGTCTAGTCTTAATAAGCATGGAAGTAGATGCTGTCTGCTCTGGGCTGGCCGTCTTATTTGCAGAGCCTGAGAAATGCTCGAGGGAAGAATTAGGCAATGAAATGCTTCCTCCATTGAGGCCGCCAACACAGGGAGTAGTCTTCTAGTGAGTTGTCTGCTGCTTCAATCTCACTGTCGTAGGCAGACAACTGAGGACATCGTGTTATTGAGACACTTGAGAAAACAAGGATGCTATTGCTGTGAAGATGAAAAATGCAAGCTCTGAAATCTCACCCAGCCACACTGGTTGTCTGGGGGGGGTTGAATGGTGTTGTGGTCCTGCTGAACTTTCATTTCTGAAAATAGTGAGCCAAGTAATGGGTATATGACTTGCAAATCAGGGTAGGCTGTGTGGTACAGAGGTGAACTGGTGTATCTGTAATAGCTGCTCACAACATCTTTTTGTTACCTAATGATTTGTATGGGGAAATGAAAAAAAAAATAAAAATCAGAGTTGAGGGGAAGAGGGCCAAGGATGATCTTGCTTAAAGCATAATAGGAAGGCAGTGGGGGAATGTGTGTGCTCCAGGGACAGTGAGACTTGGACTAGCACCAGATCATCATGATTAATATGTGTGGTACAGGGCCCAGCTGGCAGGTTTCGCCACACTGCATGCCATTTGGATCTGTGCTGGTATGCTCAGGCGACAGTATGTTGTACCATGTGTATTTGAGCTTACTGTGTGCCACCTTGCAGCATGAACCTGTCCTAACATACAGCAGTGATGGAGGCTTGCAGAGGAAAAGAAATTACTCTGATACAATAGATACTAGGGCTGTTTGCTGTCTTGCAACTTCTGAGTGAGCTCAGGGAATCTCTTCTTTTGGTACTGTCTGCTCAACTGGTGAAATTGCGGAGGTAAATGGCAGTTCTGCTGGCTAGCCAAAAATAGGGTGAAAGACATCACCTACTAGCTCCAGAGTGGTTTTAAAAATCGGCTTTGTGATATGAAAGGCAACAGCACAGGGACAGTGCAATAGGGAGTGTAATACCAAACCATTAGTTCTGATCCAGCACAGCTTTTAAGTATGTGTTTAACCTGAAGTCTGAGTAATCCCATTAAAATCAGCAGGGTTAATCACTACTGCGCTATGGGGTTTGGACACACTGAACAAGATTTGGGCTGTACTGCTGGGAACTGTAACGCTTACTGTCCTCACCTTCCCCCCCTCCACCCCCCAAGCATGGACTGGTGTCGGCATTGATCTTGCAGGTGTGAAAAAGGTAAAGGAAAGTCTCAGCTAGCATTTGCCTCCTGGTCCTGCTCCCACTAAAGACCTCATTCCCAGGTAACTAGGAACATGCAGGTCCCTTTCTCCAGCTTCAAGGTCAGATGTGAGTTTGAGTGCATGAATGTCACAGCAATACAAGTGCCATGGCAATTAAGTATTCTGTTTCCATAGATAAGAGAGAGGCCAGCTGGCTATTTGGACCATTCTCCATGTGTGTAAAAAAAACAAAAACAAAAAAAAAACAACAAAAAACCAAAACAAAAAAAAACACCCAAAAACCAACCAAAAAACCAACCCTGCTTCAAAATTAATCTTATCCTATAGATTTGATGATCAGGTTTAGTTTTTGGAGAGAGATCAAAAGTCCTAGCATTATCACAAAGCTTTCTACAAAAAGATAGGCAGCTTAAGTTGTTATTGATAAATAGATGTGAACAAAGCTGGAAATGGGCAGTTAGTTGCATGTGGTTGAAGAGAAACAGTATTGACAAACATGCCTGTTTCATCACATGATGACTTTTTGACTGTTTAACAAAGCAAAGGAATAAAGTTTAAAGTGATGCTGTGTGACTGTGGGGAAGACTAGAAAGGAAGTGAGAAGGTTGTGTGTACACAATATGGTTAAACATTTTGCTTAGAAAGTCGGGAGGGGATCACCATGGCAGTAAATATTTTGTTTGACTTCTTAGATAAATATAAATCATAGCTGATAAACAGTCAGAATTGC
Source organism: Pelecanus crispus (assembly GCF_030463565.1). Lineage (NCBI taxonomy): Eukaryota > Metazoa > Chordata > Aves > Pelecaniformes > Pelecanidae > Pelecanus > Pelecanus crispus. Next base: position 41,326,819 of record NC_134647.1, on the reverse strand, counting down.
CACCCTGGGTGAGACCCCCTGCTGCTGCTCGGGGATGATTGGGAGAGCATGTAGGAACACAAAGCACAGAGTGTTCCCTCAACTAGAAAAATCTTCAAAGCTGAAGGGGTTTGTCATGGTTTAGCCCCAGACAGCAACTAAGCACCATGTGGCCGCTTGCTTACTCCCCCTGCCCTGATGGGATGGGGGAAAGAATCAGAGGAGTAAGAGTGAGAAACACTCCTGGGTTGAGATAAGAACAGTTTAATAATTGAAATAAAGTAAAACAGTAATTATAATAATAACAATAGAATAACAATAATAATATACAAAGTAAGTGATGCACAATGCAATTGCTCACCACCCGCCAACCGATACCCAGACAGTTCCTGAGCAGCAATCACTGCTCCCTGGCCAACTCCCCCCAGTTTATATACTGAGCATGACGTCATATGGTATGGAATAGCCCTTTGGTCAGTTTGGATCAACTATTCTGGCTGTGCCCCCTCCCAGCTTCTTGTGCACCTGGCAGAGCATTAGAAACTGAAAAGTCCTTGACTAGCATAAGCAGTACTTAGCAACAACTAAACCATCAGTGTGTTATCAGCATTCTTCTCATCCTAAATCCAAAACACAGCACTGTGCCAGCTACTAGGAGGAAAATTAACTCTATCCCAGCCGAAACCAGGACAGGGTTGAATCTAAGTGATCATATTTATTAGCCACTGTCAATTCTATTTTTGTCTAATTGTTTTTTAAATGAGTGTCTACTTTTCAGCATACAGCACCCTGTGGCAGTGAGTTCCACAACATTTTTGGTATTTGTTAAAAAGGTACTTTCTGTCCCTTTTGCCTGCTACCTCATGACCTCATTGTGTTTCTTTGTCCCTGTGTTGCAAAGAATGATCATTTACTCACCCTTTTCACTGAAGATCATGATTTTATTTCTCTATCAAACCACTTTTTGGCCATCTTTTTCTTTGCTGAAGAGTCCCAGTCATTAAGTCTCTTTGAATGATTTAGTAATGATTGAATGCATTTTCAATTAAACACAATACTTCCTAATGAAGTAATTTGCTCATTAATGCCTTTAATTCACCAGTGGGGGAGCTGAGATTTGTATGGATTTTTTATGAACTATGGAAGGAATTAATGCACAAGGTATATGCAGTATCAGAGTGTGTGAAATTTGAAGCTAAGAGAATTTCTATTCATGCCAGGGAGAGGTAGTGATACGACACTAAACTGTAGGTGGATAGAAAACAGAAAAACTCAGCATGCTTTTTTAAATTAATGGTAAAGGAGGAAGAAAATACAGTTAATGTACCCAAATTTATTTAAGAAGTAGCCATGCATAATGGCAATCCTATATCTTTGATATGAATAAAATCAAATGTACATTTTGCCTGGTTTTGCAGGATGGATGGCAGAGCTAGGTAGGAAACCCTGAAACCAGAAATACAGTGTGGGCAGAAAAGGGAGAAGGAATGCATGGGTAATATTTTGAAAGCATAAGATATGGTCTGTGTAGCTCCATTATATTTAAGGGGATTTGCATGTTCAAATTATGGGGATGCAATATAGTTAGTGTCTGTCAGAGTAGCAGGGCTGAGACTGGGGAATTGAGGGAAAGGAAGGTACTCTGCACATTGTGCAAACTGGTTGCTAGTTTACACGAGAGACCGCTGCCTGATGTAAGCCAGAGTGTAACCTGTACTGAATGTGGACGTGGTCCTATCTATATACCCTTGTTTCATGCGGAGCAGTAATCATAAATACAAGAAGTGATAACCTGAAAATACTACTTATTTACTTTCCTTTGCTTTGGTGTGGATAATAACAGCTGCTATCCTCCCAGCACTTACGTCCGCTCTGAGGGGTGGACAGCCTCCCTGCTGAAGGGGGTGACATGGGGGGCTGCATTCACGGTGCTGTGGCTGCAGTCTGCTGAAACGCCCAATTCCTTGAAATGAATGGTTGGACTCAGCTGGTGCAAAGGCCTGAAACCTCAGTGCGATGAAAGCTGCAAAATCAATGTGGCAACATAAAACATGGTCCATTTAGACTTAAACAGTTCAGTCAATTTCAATTAATATCATAGATCATAGCAAAATAGTAACTTTCACCCTTTTTGTATGGCATTATTATTACCCTGACATTTTTCATCATTATTATACCAAACACCTTTATCTGAAGAAAATAAAATGTTTTGCTTGTGTTGAAGGGAAGTATGTTGGAATTTACACCATTCAGGGAATTTAAGAGAAATTAATTTTCTTCATTTTATTCTGAATGAAAGCAAATGTGGAAATGCCAGAATTTCCAGTGGCATGCATGTATTTATTATAGGTATCTTGTGTTTATTATTACTGCTGTGCATGCCTTATTTCTTTTCAGTTCTGTGTGGCCTGGCTAGATGCTGCTAAGCAGGGAGAACCAGCCATCCCATGCAGCGCTGAGCCCTTGGCCTCTTTTGCCCTTTGGGGTGCATGTCTTGTTTTCTTCAGATTTTCTGCCTGTCTTTCAGTGTTGACAGAAAATCAAAGCTCTCAGTGAGAGGGGACAGCAAAAGCCTCTGTGCTTGGGGTTCTACTGCTGGCAAACCCAGAAGTTAGTCTTTACTAACACAATACAGATCTGAGCTCAGATTCTGGTTGCAGACAAGTCAATTTGACCAGAAATATGCTAGGCTGACTTCTCAGCTTGGACATGGGGCAGCACTGGGTGCAGTGATCTCTCCCTCTTGGCTCATAGACAGTGTAGTGGGACCCTCCAAAGGTAACTGTAGTTTTAGGAAACTAAGAGGTTTCACGCTAAGGCAGTGGGGAGAATGAAAAAGTGTCATCTGTTGTGGATCTACTCTATTGTGTGAAGTGGGATCATAAAGTTGGGGACTACAGGGCTAGGGAAATCTGTATTTCTTGGATATGGCATTGCCATAGACTTCACTGGGAGAAGGTGCTGCCTTCTGCAGCATGTGGATGACTGAAGGGATTCCCAACAGTAGAAATACTACAAAAGTCACTAATGGTGATAAGTGTTATGTTTCAGATTGTGAAACTATCTGCATCGAAAGACTGTCCTTTAAAATTTGCCGAGCGTTTACAACTTTACTTCAATAATGTTTCATAGCTAGCGCTTACGTTGTGTACTAATGTAGTTGATGTGCTGGGTAAATCTCAGCCAAGGGAAGGACAGGTAGTTACAAACATCTCCTGAAGTATCAAAGGGAGTCAGGAGCCAGCTTCCTTCATGGCTGCCTTTGCAGTGGGCTGACATAGGTAACGAATTTGTATGTGTGGGCACAGCAGCCTGTGTGGCTCCATGGAGTCATCTCCTTACCAAAAGCAAGTGGATGGAGGGTGGGAGGATGGAGCAGGGAGTGCATTAATCTCTTGACTCACCTTCTAATCGGTAAATTCCTTCCTTTGCAGGGTGAGAGGGAGTTACAGGAAAGAGCTCTGAGGCTATACTATGTTTGTCTGGGGCTTGGACTCCCAAATCATCCATTCCTCCTGCATGGTGCCTTACACTCTGGCTCTGCTCTGATCTCACGCACACCAGCCAGAGGCAGCATAGTCAGAAGCTGAGCTTCCTGTGGCGGTGCTGCTCAGCTTCTATTAAATTAAGCTGTTGGCCTCTGTGGCCCCTGAAGGACAGACCTGTTGCACCGGCCTGGCCACCCTGTTCTTGGCTTGGTGGGGCTGGTGCGTAAAGGCAGTGTGCACAGTGTAGCTTCTTCAGCACTATCAGCTTGCCACATGAGAAAGCAAGAGTGGGATAATCTCCCAGTGCTAGGAGTCTGTGGAAGGGGTGCCTGCATCGGAACCAGGTCTTTAAACTTTCTTTGGAGTTGGTGGAGATCTCATCAATGAAGGCAGCAGAGCCAATGTAACAATTAATTTCATCCTGATGTATAAGCCTGAGTGTTATTTGTGTTCTTGACACAGAGCACGGTTGTGCTAGATACTCAGGGTTAAGAAACAGCATACGTCTAACTTGTACCAAACGGGAATTTGGCCCAGACATTTCAGATTTTTCTGTGTTGTGGTCTTTCTTGAAAAACTTCGTTAATTCTCTAACTGTTGTCAGAGTCTAGGCCTCTTCCAGAAAAGTCCTCTCTGGCATCTCCACTGCTTTTGTGCCAAGAACATCATGGGGTTACACCAGTTCACACCTGCAGTGACTCAGTGACGGATCAGGCCACATGGTTGTAACCGGGTGCCAGCAAACTGCTCAACATCTGATGCGAGTTGGCGGAGCCTCAATGAGTACCACAATTGCACTGGGCCAGTGATGTCTTCACAGGCATCATGCCATCACCATGAGTAGCAGCACTTGCAAACTTCAGGTCATGAATTCCTGTCTCCCTATTTTCCAGCCTGCTGTTTCAAAAGAAAAGAAAGAGCTGATATTGTCACCTTGTTTTTACACTGTACACCTCGCTTGTGATACAGCAACTGATTGTTTAATTGTCCACTAGTTCAAAGTGTACCACCTTTGAGGCCACTTTTAAAATTTGCTATTGCTACTTAGATCTCAAGGAAGTGTCTTCCCCTGCTCTGGATTCAGCAGGGTCTCTTGCATAAATGTCTCTGTAAACTCGCATCTCTCCAGAGAAGAACAGTGCTCCCCAAGCTCCCAACCCCATCCTTGTGTTCCTCACTCTGCTGTCCAGTTAAGAGTTACACAGCTTTAGCTGCTCCGGCTCTCCTAAGAGACATGAACTTAGTTCCTGGCCCTGGTTGTTGTTGGTAGATGTGGGTTGCTGTGGAGGGTGTAGCTGTTTCCCTCCTAGCTCCTACCTGTCTCACTTCATTGTGGTTATGCTCTCCATCCTGAACCTCATGGCTTCCTAGGCCTTTGAAGCTCCACTTTGGTAGAGGCATTGATAAAGTGAGGTCTGTGGTGTGCATTTGTGGACTGGGGTGTGAGTCAATTTCCTGCATGGGAATGAGGGTGCAGGAGATCAGAAGGAAGATGAGAGAAAAATGCCAGTGTGTGCAAAATGACATTTTGCAGGGTTGTAATTGGTGATTTCAAAGGGCAAATGTCCCAGACATGGCAGGGGATATTCATACAAAGATGCTTCCAAATTAAAGTGCCCTACTCTAAAGTTTCCCTCATGGGCAGTAGACTTAATTACACCTTTAGAGTGGTGTATATTTGGTCCTTTGGCCCCAACACCAGAAGGACTGCCTGTGGGGACAAGAGAGATCTTTTGCTCTCCTTGGTGCTCTGTGATTACTGGGAGCTGGCTCAGCGTGCCGTGTAACTCCCAGGGCCTGGGGGATGCAGTGAGTGTTGGGGGAGCTCCCCGTAGCAAGTAGAGCTCTAGCTTTCTCCTCTGGCAGGATATCTCCTTTAATTTTCTAGGGCAATTCTCTGCTGAGTTATACAAGAGAATCATAACAACACTCAAAATGGATGCCTTTGACTCTGCAGGTCTCAACAATCCCCTGTGCCAGTTGTTATCTGGCCCGAAGCGGTGGGAACTCCCATGCTAAACCATGAGCTTTTGCATTTTGTCCCAAAAATGCAGTGCACACTCATGGGCTGTGACCAACCATATTGAGGAAAGCTCAGGAAAGTCAAGTCTCCTTCAAGGAGACTGACAGCCATGTACTCCACCTAGCACTGCCATCCCCTTTGGGAACATCTGTTTTCTGACCACTGCTATAATTAATAAATGTAGTACAAATGTAGTACAGTGTCCTTGTTGGAGGGGGTTAGAGATAAAGCTGTGCCTGGACAAGAGTCACAGGTTGTCTTTGGAGACTAAAGAGCAAGGTAATCAATTACCACAAACCTGCCTGTGGGCCTTTTGTAAATCAGGCTCCTTTCCATAGTAGAAATAATAGCAATGTCCTTTGCCAGGTAATTTTCCAAATGATTATTTTAAATAATATGTTGATGTGATCCAGCACAGAGTTTTGAGATTTATTAGAGCATTTGTCACTGAGAGGAAAAGCAGCTGGTGAACTCTGCAGACTGGCAATAAGCAGCACGGGGCAAGTGGCACATAAAATACTAAAGTCTCTAATTGCTCAGGTCCGCCCTGTGTTTGCAGAAATGGGAGACAGGGACATACATCTCACCCCTCAGTGCTGGCTGCCAGCATCACAGGTCACCAAGCAGATGGTACAGGAGCTGCTCCGACATGGCAGGAGACATGGAGTGGGTGGTGGTGATAGATTACTTCTCTCTCTTCCCTGGGCAGGTCTGCACAAAAAGCAAAGGAGATTGTCTGGTGCTGGATCCGTTGCCCCTTCCTGTGGTAAAAGCTGAGACAGAGCCCTGTTTTAACAACTTGGCTTGAAACTGAAGCTTGTGGCTTTGCACAGAAACTGATCCAACCAAGCCTTGGAGAACATGCTGTTATGGGTGCTTCAGGTTACTCTGGCCCATATGCCTGCTTTTAGTTATTTATTTATTAAAAGGTAGAGTTAGGATATAAACCTAGGGGGCTTTTGTGATTTCTTGCCTGTTCCCACCCATTTCGGGTGTGGCAGGGAATCTGCAGTTGCTTTGGGACTAACAGGTATTGTATAAACAAATAACTTGATTCCTTCTTCTATTAAATAGCCTTTCATGGCTTTGTCATGTTGAGGAGGGGCTTCTAGTGGGATTTGGCAGATAGTGCTGCCAGGGTGGAGTAAAAGAGTCTCAGTGAAATTGAGAATGAAGCCCATGGTTTAGGAAGAGAAAATAGCATATACTGGTAGAAACACATGGCAAAAAAAGTGCATGTTCACATCATGATAATGGTGTTTTCTTTCTCCTCCTTCCTCTAGGTTATCTTGCACCCCGAAACCTTCCTAGCGCAGGCTTCTTCCCATTCCTGCAAACTGTGCTGTGTGATTCAGATGCCAGATGTAAAGGCACACCATACACACCAGAAGATCTGCTGCCAAGACTTAATGACATCTCATCTCTCAGACTGTAAGGGAATCTGAATATATCTAGGTGTTAGAAGCTGTAAAGCAAAACTTGCTTTGAGGTGGAGAGAGCAGCTCTGTGTGTATGTGTCCCCACAACAGATATATCTGATACCTGTTATAATAGATATAGTCTCAGATATCTGAACACTTAGAAATGAGAATATGGGCTGCAACATGGGACACTTTAAAAATGTACTTATTAGGGACAGCTATCAGTAATGTGTCAATTGATCCAGGCGTGATAGTAGAAGAGAATTTTATTCCCTGAGAAAAATGCTTCTGCTCACCCAGATCAGAGCAAAGAAATTTCTTTTGCATAATTGTGGGTCAGGTCCTGTAGGGCATCAGTGGATAAGACTCGTATCAAGAGCAGCCCAGCGTGCTGATCTTCCTCTGTGGTGATTGGTTCAGGATGCTTTGGGTTTAAGTGGCAAATGTTCCCCAACAGCTCTAGTTTGAGGTACGCTTGTTCTGGAGCAACTGCTTTTTCAGTAGATCAGGTGCCAACCAGAATGGGTGTCCTCTCTGCAAATAGTCAATCATATTGGGAAACAGATGAAAATGAAGAAACAGTTTTTGCCCATAAAAGCATGTAGATTTGCAATGTGGAGCTGGCTGGGCATGTTTTGTTGGAATGCCAGTTTGTTGAAATTGAAATGTTCAGTGGAGGCATTTCAATTTCATTGATGTTCCAGTTGAAGCAAAGTAGCATTTGCTTTGGGACATGCCAGCCAGCATTGTTTCTACATCTTGGCTGCCTGGTTCTGACACATCTCTGGGGAACATGCTACTCTGAGGCCTGGCTGGTTAATGGAGAGCTGAAAATCTCGACATCTCGCATACAAGGTCCCTGGTTGCTCATCTTTGCTTTCAGGTGAGAGGCTGCTCCATAATGGCTATGTCAGAGCCTCAAAATCCCCCTTGGCCAGAGCTTGAGAGTCTGAAAAGCAAAGGTGGGCCCCATGCCTTCCACCAGAGATCACATCAGGCACCAGAGAGCCCATCCTGGGGTTGGTGGCTCCTCAAGGGTCCTTCTTAGTCAGTGCAGAGGAATTGGCATTTCCTGAGCTAAGTCAATGGTCAGGATGTCTCCATTAGTTAGAAGGAGTCTGGATGACTAAATATGTGGATGACTGAAGTTACACAAGGTGAATCCTAATCAATTACAAGGTCACACAGCAGAAGAGGGCAGAGCCACACAGAGAGTGGATGCCTGGATTTGTAGCTCTTAACTTGTTTCCTCAGTGTCATCGTTTTGCCCTGGGCATGTTAAACAATGGTTAATTTGGGATATTGAAATGAAGAAATGGGAACTTCTAATGCCAAAGCTGGAGGTCTTCCATGGCTTTCAATAGCTACAAATCCTCCTCGCTTTCCCTTTTTGGTTTCTGTACAGCTGTTTAGGAAATAACTGTTTTTTCCTGCCAACTGAAAATCAAAGGATTTGGCCAAACTATAGCTTGAGTCACATGAGTCATTAATAAGCATCTTGACCACTATCGATGCTAAAAGTTGGCTATGTGAAGTATCACACAACTATGTGGGTATACCTACCCTTGTGTGGTCAGTGTCAGCTTTAGAAATACATTGTGTTCTACAAGGAAAAACACCCAACTATTAAGTAGTCCCAGCAAACCTAGTAAGATACAATGGAGTATAAAACCTCAGCAGAAGGTTGACTGTGTAGGGGAAAGGTCCAGAAGCCAACATGAATAGATGCAGCTCTGCCTTAGGAGCAGAATCACCATGGGTGAGTTTGTCACAAAAGCAAAGTATTTGAGCTGTGACCCTTCACTGTCTGGATATATTATTGTGTAATATTCTAGAGTTTGTAATAGTAGCTAACCCAAACTGTATTTTTCCCCTCCCATTGTGCAACTCACTGAAGCTCTTATTAAACTGTCCTATAATTTGCCCTAAGACTGTGTCTTACCAGTGGCAAAATGGGCAAGGTTCTCATCTTTGATTCTGTTCTTTAGAAGCATTTACCAAGGTGTGCAAGACATGGTTGCTTGAGATTTCCCTTAGGGAACTAAGTACAAAAACTGAGCTCAACACTAACATCTTCCACCCTTTTTTTTCCCCATCATGAAATGTTTGGGAAGGATGAATTAAGGTCCTGATGTCTTGAAGGGCTTTGTGGTAGGGGCATGCAAGCTGTTGTTCCAGCTTAGAGCTGTTCCAGCTTACATCAAGGCCTCTCTGCTCAGTCTGAGTGTCATTAACAGTGCCATGAAATTCTGTACTGTTTCTTCTGCTGAGCATACATTGGTAGAGGACAGAAGAGGACTTGATACAATGAGGCTTTCTTTCCAGAACTGGCAATTTTTTAAGATTAGACCAAATATATATATATGTTAAGCCTTGCTTGTCCTTGGTGACCCTGCAAAGCAGGCATGAATGCGGTCCCCTCCATCTATTTCATGTCTGAGAGTGCTGCAGTGTGCTTCCCCAAAATCCATGCAGGCCTCTGGAAGGAGCAAGGCTTTTGCACAACCCAGATTTCAACACATCTGCCATGAAATCCAGCTACAGACCCATTCTGATTCATGCAGTAGTTAAGTGTGAGCTTAATCATAAGAAACTCTGAGCTGTTACAGGTGTCTTCTCTTTTTTTCTTCCTTTTTTTTTTTTTTTTTCCTTCTTCTTCTTCTTCCTTCTCCCAGTAAGAGGAAGAGCTCATCCAGTGTGGCCAAGGACAGCCATCCATCACCATGGAGTGCAGAGGTTCCTAAAAGCAGGAATGCTTCACTGGGTAGGTCATTCACTGCTGTGCGAAGTTCTGGTCTTTAAAGGCTGATCTTTTGAAGCTCTCTGGACAGAGATGCAATTCTTAGAGTACTGCTAAAATGATTTATGTGTTCCATACAGGCACGTGACCATGGCCATGACATTAGTGTAAATTCTTGGGAATAATTACAAGTAACTGTCCGTAGAAAAGACTTTTGGAATTTGGCCAAGAAACCAGGATTAAATTGTTGCGCTTCACAGGAGCAATGCGAGATCACAGACTGTTTGGACATTTAATTAAAGACCTGGCCATTTATGGAATATTGCATTTTTACTGCCCACAAATTGTCCATAAACAGCTTATGATTTTTTTCAAATGTATTTCTTATTCAGTTTTCCAGCAAATAAGTCGTCTTCTGTGCCACAGTGGATATTTATTGTTGGTGATGTTCTCCTCTGATGTGATTCTCTTTCCTGAAGGAACTTTTGGACTTCAATTTTCCATAAAATCATTACGATTATTATTTATTGATGGTAATGGCTAGTACTGGCCACAAGCCATCATGATGGATAGCCCTTTCTCCAGGGAGCTCACGATCAAATGAATGATTACAGATTTGCATTCTGTGGCTGTTCTGCTCCAGCCATTCACTGTTCCAATTAGCATTCTTGCCAATGCACTCACTCTTTGCTGTACGGGCAGAAAACAGCAGAATGCAAAAATGACTGAACGCAGAGGCTGAGGGGGAAAAAAAACCCAATCAATGAACAGTTATGGGAACTATCAATTCATGCTGATGGCCACAGATGGTCAGGGAGGAACTCAGTTCTACATCTTATTTTAAAAAAATAAAATAAAAATCATAGGTCAGCTTCTGCTGATGTAAACTAGCATAGCTCCTTTAGTTTCAGCGAGCTGTGTTGTTTTGAGAGTGCAGCTCAGTTGCAAGTGTTGGTGTGGGTCAGCTGGGCACCTGGCAGTATGCCACCATGTATAGCAGGCAACAGTGCTCCAAATCTGTGTTGGAGCTATTTCTGAATACTGAGTACCACCCACTGGTGCCAAAGACACCTGGAGAGTTCTCCCTTACAGGGCTATCGGCTGATGTGGGCTTCCTTGTAAGGCTACCCATCTCTCTTCCTGCATGGGGGAGCTGCAGGACTGCAGAAAAGAGGTGGAAATTAAAGCTGACCTGCAAGCAGATAGTTAAATGCATTTAATTTTTAAAAAGTTACAGAAGGAAATAATGTAATCCAGGATTTAATTACATCAGAAAGAAACTTAAGTAAGTAATTACAGGATGCCATCGGCTGTACCTTTGGAAACAGATTAATAATGATGGCATGCCTAAAGCTGTAGTCAGCTATCCTGTGTCATGGTTTGATGTAACAAAGAGCTTAAAAGACATTAAGTAAAACACAGTGTTTCAAACTGTTATTGCAGCATTTGGGGATTTGGTATCTCATGGAGGAAAAACCCTTCAGAATATTTCATCACCATCCAACTTGACTTCCAGCATCAACATGTTCAACAAAATCCTCAATTTTGGGAAGGTAAGTCTGTATTTGCAAAATAGCTGAGTGTGAGCATTTATGTATAGTCATATTTAAAGAGTTAGAAGCTCAAAGTACCAACACACAGCTTTTATTGCTTTCGGATCTCCCCTATTATGTGAATGTGCTTTATTTTGGGAAGAGGAAAACAGTTATTGTGGGTGGACTTTTAAGCTCTGTGGTAAATTTATTACCTTCTAAGCAGAAACCAGTAAACCAGACACCTTGGGACATAGTACCATGAATTACCAAAAACAGCCACACACAATACCCTAGATATTTTGCTCAAAACTTGAATGAGTTAAGGTCTTTAGAGTGTGTTTTCTTTCACATGAAATTAAAGATATGATGTTACAGGCTTTGCCACTGAATTATTTGCCGACAAAACTCCTGCAGTGGCATCAGAGGGACTGTGTGTTTATTATGTAGGTATTGACTACATATAGGAACAACTTTGTAACAGGAACTTGGTACCATGTAATGGACACTAGTATGCTTATGCTTTTGTATTAAGGCCTACAAACACTTATGCACACATTTCTCTTTATCTACATGAGGAATCTGAGGGATTTCAGTGACACTGTTCACCTGTTAGAATTCTGTATGTGTGTAAGTGCTTGTAATGACAATGCTTTTCAGATGTCACTGCTACCTCTTAAAAAGTCTCATCACTGTGCTGAAAACCATCCCAAATAGAGTATTGTTTTAAAGCTACCTTTAACATTACATCTTTTAGAGCCAGACCCAATATTCAACTGCAGCAAATCTCAAAGTCATTCTGTGTGAGGTCTTGTCGCGATACATAGCACATCCTGGTCTCGCTGAAGAGAAGATGGCAGCCAATATCCACCGGACATTCTGCTTTACCAACTCGTCACTTTTAGAGTCGTTTACCCAAGAGTTCAGAAGTCAGTTCTCTCAGGTGAGTGCCTGGGACCTTTCCTAATATCTGCAGCTAGTAGGCGTGTTAGTTCGTACATCTTATTGCAGTGTTTGGGAGATAGAACGTGACCCTACCTGGCTAGGAGTTGCTCATCTGTATACCAAAGTGCATATAGTGCATGATGAGGCTGAGCTAATTGTTGTGAATGGGATCAGCCCAAAGACCTCAGAGTTGAGCACACAGCTCAGAAAGGCAAGGACATCCAGCCATCAGCTAGTGGCCACTAAGGGTTCTCACTGTACCTAGGTCTTGTTTCTCCTTTTTATTTGCTCTGCTGCAGCGACAGGTAGATAGGACAGTGTGAGGAAGTGGTGTAAATAAGAATATTTAAAGCTAGGGGAGGCAATAAATTTAATCCTGTATTACCTCAGCCGTATAACTTCATCCAATAACTCCTGCATCTGATCCAACAATTCATGATTGAAGTAGTACTTGTCTTTGGGAAAGCTATATAATTAAAGCAAATTAATCCTTTAAAGGTAATACCTTCTTTTTTGCCAGAGTGAGGATTGATATTAATTTTTCTTGTATTCCTAGTCTTTGGACTGTTTGGGAAATTGTGAATCGTAGGGCTTGTCTAAATAGAGAATTTATTGTACGATCTGGGATGTGAAGGTAAAGCACAGTCACTCTCTCAGTTATTGCCTGTCACTAGAGTCCTTTGAATGTATGGTTTGTAGAGTTGTGTACAAGTGCAGTGCAAGCTAAAAAACATAAAAAGACCCACCAGCAGCAAGGATTCTTGTTCTTAAATAATTTCTTGCATTGTTATTTGTTAAGGTGCAACACAACCCACAGTACCAGGCAGCATTCGTCAATGAAATGGTCTCGTTTCTAATGCTCATCTCCCAAGTGCAGAATGACACTTCCCTGTGGCACCTCCTTTTGCTGGTCCCAGATGTGTTTCAGGGCAGCATGCAACTGCAAGACATAACTGATTTACTTCAGAATCCAAGCAGGTAAAAATACAGAAAATGCCAGGAGAGGCACTGAAAATTGGTGGGTTTGTATGTTGAACTCTGACATCACCTCTCATCTTGAAGAAAGGGTGTTAGCTTAAAAGCATGATTTATTTGGGGGATGATATGGCTCCATACTGATGCATCTCTAAAGGTCTCTATGGACAGTGAGCAGTGTTTTGATTTTTTAATGACTCTTGTGTTGCTTCTTAAATGGGAGCTTGATATGAATTCTTACTTTTCTTCCAGCCTGCTTGGAGGTACTGTCATGCCTAAGTGCAGATAGAAAAGGTGGTGAGTAACAACCACTACCTTTGGTTGAAGAACAGTCCTCCTGGCTGGATAGTTGTTCTGCTAAAGAAAGCAGCTGCCTGGTTCTTTCCAGAAAACCATAAAGCCAAATTCAAGTTGCTTTGGAACACCTCAAGCACTTGTAAGGGGAGCCATAAATTCTTTTTCTCTTTTTTTTTTTTTTTTTTTTACTGCTGGTTTCTCTTTCAAGATTGGTCTCAAGAAAGCAGAGAAGAGACAGAGCCTGGTTTTTAGCATATGGGGCTTTGAATATGTCTGACTTTAAGAAGAAAGTACCAGTTATGTTCTTGTTCAATGGTTATATGAAAACCAGAGCTGGCTTAACTGCATTAATTAACTGTGCTGAAATATTTGATGCTGTATGCAGCTAGGACAATAGAAAGTCTTCTAAAATGGGCTTAGCCTTGAAATCCTTTTCCTGGTCTGTAGTTGGGCTAAACTCTCACTGATCTCTAGAAGACCTGAGTTACTCAAGAGATTAGGGGACTCTGTTCCAAATCATCTACTGGATGTGTGACTGACACCGCTATAAATTATTCTGAATAGTCCACTTGTTACAGCACATGGAGGGCAGCAAGCAACTGAGTGTCTTCAGACTTCTTTTTTCTTGAATACATGAGCAGTTGGGTAAAGATACCAAAAGAGGTTGTAGAAACTTTGCTACTTTGATTACACCCAGGCTTAGAGGGACTCACTTCTCATCAGTGGCATGTTGCCAAGGCACTTAAAAACCTGTGCGTTTAATATCTAGGTAATTTGCCATACTGCATTGTGAGAACTATTTGTAAGTTGTAATGTCCTTATCCTTAAAGGAGTCAGTAGCACTGTGGCAAGAATTTTAATTTTATTCAGAAATGTTTTGTCCATGCTGCTGTTTTAGTCACAGGATTATTGCATTTATTTGCATTTACTGGCTTGCAGAATCAAGCCTGAGACAATCAAGCATTGTTTGAGTGGCCAGGAAGAATTAGTATTTACTGTGCTGCTCTGCTTTGCTCTACAGCTGCAGAGCTGGGCAAAGTTATCATAGGCACAACAAAGAGGCACACAGAATTTCATCACCAGAACTGTGCAGTGCTTTTATACCTAGCATCTGGCAGTGTAAGTGCATGAGTAAAGAGTTATGGCAAAGAAATTGCACAAATAGTATTTTTAATGACGCTTACAAAAGCACATCTTAGTGAGTCTGGCCATTTCTTTTACTCGGGCAGTACTGACCTCCTAAAGAAATGCTATACAGGTAATTGTTTGTAGTATAGCATTGTGGTTTAACCCCAGTTGGCAGCTAAGAACCACACAGCCACTTGCTCACTCCCCCCGCAATGGGATGGGGGAGAGAATCAGAAGAGTAAAAGTGAGAAAACTCATGGGTTGAGATAAAGACAGTTTAATAGGTAAAGCAAAAGCCACGCGTGCAAGCAAAGCAAAACAAGGAATTTATTCACTGCCTCCCATTGGCAGGCAGGTGTTCAGCCATCTCCAGGAAAGCAGGGCTCCATCACATGTAACAATTACTTGGGAAGACAAACGCCATCACTCTGAACTTTCCCCACCTTCCTTCTTCTTCCCCCAGCTTTTGTGGCTGAGCATGATGTCATATGGTGTGGGATATCCCTTTGGTCAGTTGGGGTCAGCTGTCCCGGCTGTGTCCCCTCCCAACTTGTGCACCCCCAGCCTCCTTGCTTGGGGTGGTGTGAGGAGCAGAAAAGGCCTTGACTCTGTGTAAGCACTGCTCAGCAATGACGAAAACATCCCTGTGTTATCGACACTGTTTCCAGCACAAACCCAAAACATAGCCCTATGCTAGCTACTATGAAGAAAATTAACTGTATCCCAGCCAAAACCAGCACATATAAATGTGAACATACAGAAGAAAAGAACTTTTGCTCATTGCGGCATCTGTATTAACCATGGGATAAACACCACCACTGTGAAACAGTAACTTAAGTCATGAATTCTATAGAAAGTTTAGGAGCAAATTTTATTACCCACACAAAGCTGGCTTACAGACTGAATTCACAAATGCTTCTGTTTGCTTTAAGATAGTTTTTCAGATAAGCATGTAAGCTGAACTTTTTATCTAAAGCCAATGTCTGCAAAAGCCCTGGAAGACTGAAATAAAAGGGCCACAACAACACCTGTTTCCATGTTTGCTACCTTCTGATCTGTATGATATGCATCTACTTTTGATAAGCCTATGCCTTCCTCCTCCTTGGCTCTGCCATTGCTCAACTAAATATGTCATTTGTAACTGCAGTTTCTTCCCCCTCTTCGTCCTCTAGGACTCTTACTAACAAGCACCTCTGCAGAATGGAAATGGTGAGCACCAAGTCCATGAAACCTGCATGGAGACATTATGTTAAATGAGGAGAAAAAGAGATCCCTGGTGCTCTGTTCTTACTAGCAGTCTGTTCTTACAAATCAGTATGTATTTATTCATGCCACTGAAATCGGCTCAGCTAGGTTCTTTGTGTATCACCTGCAGAACTTCAGGCAGGTGAGAGATTGTGCATTGCATGGTGACCCTGTGCCTACAGTGAAGAGCTACTCTTTATACAGGAGAAGCAAAAGGGACTAATAATCACCATGAAGTTTTCAGTAACCTGCACACATTGAACAGGCAGTCTTTTAAATGACTTCCTCTGTGATACAATATGCCTGATTATCAGCTTGTTCTTTCCTAAGACTGAAAAACATTCCTTGCTTCCCTGTCAGCCTGGTTATTACAGCATAAAAGAAGAAAGGAGGAGAATTGGAAATGGTAACAGTTATTTGTGATTGCTTCTTCCATCCACAGATGTTGTCCCCTAGGGATCCCTGCTCTCCCTTGAGCCTTGCCTGCTTGCTGCTTGGTTTCTTTTAGGAGGATGTTCACCCGCAGCAGTGAATCACTGGACTGGCATATCACCTGAGTGTTTTCTAAGCTTTATTGTGAGGATTTAAGTGGTCTATAGATTTTGCATAACCCTTTGAATAAGTACATCTAATGAGTGCAACACACATGTTTGTGCTAATATACTGCCATGGCTTTCCTATCAAAGTCCTTTGTATTTGTATTTTGTGCATGATCAAACAAATAATTAAAAGTAGGGGTAATGGCTTGTCTGTCAGATATTTTAAGAATTATAGGCTGTACTCCAGCTGTTTCCTATTTGAACACTTGTTTTATTTCTTCTCATAAACCTGTAACCACAATTTATTTTCCTTATTGTTTGTGGGTTTTTTTTTTTCTCCTTTAGTGTTGTGCTGGCAGCTCACAATGCCTCTGCATTGCTTGTGACTGATGATAGATTCAAAACTGTTCAGAATGGCGTTACAGATCCTACATATTCCCTGAACTGCTTGGAGCAAGGTAAGACTCCTCCATATAGTCATACCTCTGCTGAAAACCTGTCATGCTGAGGAGAAGCAAACTGCAGACTAATAAGTAACCATGCAGATTGCATACTGTTCAGGGCTCAGCATAATGAATTCTTCTTTCAACTTTTTACAAATGTGAATAAAATACCTAATTTCAAAGCAAAAAGTAAAAAAGCTTGGTTTTGTCAGTAGACAATGAATTAACATGAGTTTACAGTCTCAGTGGAAATGGGGAGTGGTGATTTTTTACCTTGATTTTTGGGGGGTGGAGGGAGCGGTCAAAATCTGCCTCTAGCTGTGGGCTCTGTCAAACTCACCTCTGTATATAAAGGTAGGGCCTGGGGCTGGGCCGCACAACAAGATGTATACGTCAAGATTTGCCATTCCTCTAAACCCCTGCTGGCTTACAGCAGAGGCCAAGTCCTTGACATCCACTTCTAACTGAGTTTATGTGAACAGGCAAGGGAAAGGTACAGCATCTAAATGATACAAGGGACAGATTGATAAATGCTATCCATTCTCTACTTGTTTCATGGAGATTGTGGAAGTTGAGGTGGATAAGAAGAAAGCAGATTAATACAGTGCAAGAAGGGAAAACATGGAGATCTGGCTAGTGAGAGGACTGGACACATGGGGATATCATGATGACCATAAATGGCTGTGGGAAACATAAACGATGCTGCAGACAAAGCCTAGATGGGAGTAGTAAAAAAGCATTCCCAAATGAAGGGAAAGAAACAATAGTAAGTATTAGGCCACCTTATGCTGCATTACTGATGGCAAAGTGCTCCTAAAGCAGGAGGAGAACTCCATTAGCTCCCAGATCACAGGGGTGTTGAGCTGTTCCTGAGATGGAAAATCATTTCTACCGTAGCAGGTAGCATCCTGTCTTCCTTCAGAAGGCGAGGAAGAGCTGCACCCCAAAAGAACACTCAAATTTCTAACCAGGATCTTGTGTCTTGTCATAGGAGCCTAACTTCATACACACATGTTATCCTTGACAGATTCGCCATACAGCTCTTCTCAGTTTCTAAACTAATGTGATCTTTACTAATATACTCTTTACATGTTTGTTGTAGATAAAGAAAAAAGTTTGGTGAACAGATACATTTGTAATCCCTTTGTTAACTGGAAAGACAATCGGACTTTTGTATCTGAATTGGAGGAGGTTCTGAGGTAAGACTAATGCTTTAGTTAACACTAAAGGGATATTACTAACCGTATAATTCAAATCTATGATCTTTGCTCTAAATCACCTTACATTTCCACTTGCATTGATTTCATATTCACTAAAATGCTTTTTTTTTTTTTTCCCCCTCCAGAAAAATAAAGTCACCAGAGATTGGTGGAAAAAACTACAAGAGGTCCATTAATTCAGATGATTTAGAAGCCATACAAAAGTCTCTACATCGTTTAAAAGGCTTTGAGAAAAAAATGAATAGGAGTGAATTAAAAAACTTAAATCTATTCAGAAATTTGAAGAATGAAACATTACAGAAATTGTATGCAATTCTTGAACTGGGAATGAATCCACATCGTGATTATAAATTAAAGGAACCATATAATAAGGAAATAATTGATGAAATCTATAACTTCACATTACTGCAATTGCAGAGTGACTTTAATGGGACTTCCATTTTCAATATAATGACCCAGTGGAAAGAAATTCAGAGTGCTTTAAAATTAGCTGCAGTGATTTGGAATCCAGTTCTGTTAAATAATTCTAATTTTAGTACAGTGCAAACTAAGGATGCTCTCAAAATGTTGCTCTCCACTAGCATGCCATCATTTCTGGAGGACTTCAGAGACCGTTTAAATGGAATGCAAGAAATACCACCTTTGTTTTCCGATTATCTGTTTAAGCCTGTGTCCTACAGAAACTTTCCAGACCAGCTTCTAGCTCTCCAGGAGATATTTTTTGTAATGACAGACACAAGCATAGGTTATCAGTACCTACTGATGCCTGTGTTTGAACTGATGCGGAAAGTAGAAAGCTCCATGGGTGAAGCCTGGTGGGATGAGTTGAATGCCTATTGGAGCACTGGGGAGAAACTGAGATCGATGAAGTGGAATAACACAGGCATCATAGCCTATGAACAGTTTTTAGAGGTATTAAACAGGCATTTACAAAAGCTAAATAGTAATTCAAATAGTTTCTTCAGTGAACAATTGGATCAACTGTCAGAATTTATAACAGCTGTGTTTAAAGAGTTTGGGGAAAACTCTGAAGTAGCCAATATCTCACTAGTCACTCAAGCCATACAAAAGACCTTGTACATATTAAAAGACTTACAGATGAATTATAATGTCAGTAAATTAAAATCTATAGATCTTTTCTTTCATTTTGACAATAAAACCTTTGAGAGCTTGTCTGAACTTATGAGGATGGGAATGAAAATCCTTCATTATACAAGTGCCAGTGAAGGTTCCAGTGAAGAAATAATTAACCCTGTCTATAACTTAACACATCTTCTACTGCAGGAGTTCAACCAGTCTTTCTTGCAGCACAATACTTTGCTAGAGGCAAAAATTTTGGAGCTCTTGCATTTAGCCTTGAGTCCTTTCCTTGAGAACAGCAACAATGGTTATGGGACACCCCAGAACTGCTCTGCTCAAGACGTGCTCCATATAACACTTGAGATGCTGTTTGAAAATACCACTCTAAGCAAGTCCTTAGCGGGGAGCCCCTGCAAACCCCTCTTTGATTCCATGGGCATGGAGGGTGTAACAAGACGCAATGACACCTTCACAAAAATGTTCCAGCTTGCCGTAACAAACCTGAAACTGTCTCCAGAGTTTGCAGCTGCCTACAGGAACAGCAGTGAACGCTTTTCTGAGCAGCTGTCATGCATCATCCAGTCTCTGCAGTTTTCTCTGAGTTTCCTTTCCAAATTAAACCTTGTCTCCGAGCTGGAAAATTCTTGGATACAGGAGAAGTCAAGAGCTCTGACTGCTGTCATGGAGGAGCTGCTGCAGAGTAATGTCTCGTGCCCCATCCCAGTCCAAGATGTGGGTGGTGTGCTCTCGCCTCAGCTTTTGAACATGCTCATTCCTTTCATGCTGAATGAAACAGTACTGAACTCTCTAAATTTCTCTGATAGCTCAGCAGACTGGCATAGGCTGCCTGTGTTTTCCCATCTGTTACTGACTGTTTCCATGAAGAACAGCAGTATATATGAACTGCTACAGGTGGGCAGAAATGCTTCCAACCAGTCTGAGTGGGGGCATTTCTCACGGCTGTGGCACGCCACTGGCAACATGTTGACCAACAAATGGAACCTGACAGAAGTGGGTGAATATGCGAAACTCCTGGAAATTATGAAGAAAGCTCTAATTCTTGTGGACTTTGGGGTAGCTCCTGGAAAAACATTAGTACATCAGATCTTTCATAATTCTAGTGGAGGGATTAAAGGTTCAGATCTGAATGATTTGTATCATTCATTAAAACTCTTTTTCAATTCAACTTCTGCCACAAACAGCACGCTGGACTTGGAAAGACTATTTCAAGAAATACTTCCACCAAATGAAGTCGGTGGTGAAGGATTGTTCTATCCTAATTCCTATGAAAAAGAAAATCAAGATGTTCTAACTATGGCTGCAGTGATTTGGAATCAGATAATTTTAAACAGGACTCATTTCAATACAGAGAAAGCATGGGAGGTTATCAAAATGATTGCACTTCATGCAGTCTCGCTTGAAGACATTGAAAATTATCTCGGCACAAATGAAAAAGTGTCATCATTATTTTCTGACTTCTTATTGACCCCTGTAACTTCTGAAAATTTTGCAGAACAGCTCTTGTCCCTTGAGCAGCTTTTTGCGACCATGGCAAAGGTGAATACCAGTGATAATTATCTGCTGATCTCTTCTTTGTCTAAGCTAATGCAGAGACTCCAGACTTCCCCTCATGGAAGGCAGGGAAATGAACTTCGTGCTTTCTGGCAGATTGCTGAAGTACTCCAGTCCATGAACTGGAATAGTAAAAACAGTCTCACTTCCCAGTCACTTCTAGACATACTGCAAAATCAGTTCAGTACCATGAAAAATGACTCCAGTCTTCCTTTCAGTGAGGAACTGAAGCAGCTGGTAAACTTTGCATCTTCCATATTTGAGCTCTATGGTGAAGAAGACTCCAGAGGAACCAACATGTCCATATACTCGCAAGCCGTGCAAAGGAGTATCTTAATTTTAAAAGGTTTGCAGAAAAGTTATAATATCAGTGAGCTTGAAACTATCAACCTATCACTTGATTCTTACCGTAACTATACCCAGAGGCTGACTGAAATATGGAGAGCAGGAATGAAAGTCCTTCATGAGACCAACTTAAACAAAACATTCGAAGAAAAAATGGACATTGTCTATCATTTCTCACATTTGCTGCTGCAGAAAGAGTTCAGTGAGTCTTCCTTAGGGTACAATACTTCACTAGAGGCAAAAATTTTGGAGCTCTTGCATTTAGCCTTGAGTCCTTTCCTTGAGAACAGCAACAATGGTTATGGGACACCCCAGAACTGCTCTGCTCAAGACGTGCTCCATATAACACTTGAGATGCTGTTTGAAAATACCACTCTAAGCAAGTCCTTAGCGGGGAGCCCCTGCAAACCCCTCTTTGATTCCATGGGCATGGAGGGTGTAACAAGACGCAATGACACCTTCACAAAAATGTTCCAGCTTGCCGTAACAAACCTGAAACTGTCTCCAGAGTTTGCAGCTGCCTACAGGAACAGCAGTGAACGCTTTTCTGAGCAGCTGTCATGCATCATCCAGTCTCTGCAGTTTTCTCTGAGTTTCCTTTCCAAATTAAACCTTGTCTCCGAGCTGGAAAATTCTTGGATACAGGAGAAGTCAAGAGCTCTGACTGCTGTCATGGAGGAGCTGCTGCAGAGTAATGTCTCGTGCCCCATCCCAGTCCAAGATGTGGGTGGTGTGCTCTCGCCTCAGCTTTTGAACATGCTCATTCCTTTCATGCTGAATGAAACAGTACTGAACTCTCTAAATTTCTCTGATAGCTCAGCAGACTGGAATAACCTGTCTGCACTCTTCAGTGTGGCACAGGATGAGCTCCACCTGAACGACCTGCTGCAGAGGCTCCAAGGTGCCTTCAACCTCACCAAATGGAGTTACTACTCACGTATCTGGGATGTGGTTGACAGTCTCCTAAACACCAAAAGGAACCTAACCAAAGCAGGTGCCTTTGCAAAGTTGTTGGAAGCAGTGGCAAACGACTCTGACAACGATGTGTCAGCTCTAGAAATCATAGAAGCCAGTCGCTACCTTCTCAAGAGACTGAACTTCTCTGATCTGCTAAATGAGTTCAATATAAGTTCCAGTTCAGCTTTTCTCTCCAACAAAACTAGTTTTGACAGTGTGATTGACATTGTTGCTCATCACTTCATTGTCATGGCAGAAACCCTGTACCACAAGACCCTACCTTGGACTCAGAGTGACCAAACTCTGTCACCAACCAGTTTGATCACACAGTGAGTTTGCTTTTTGGGTATTGTAATTACGTTTATGGGTAGTGACCACCATTCTCATTCCAGCATGTGAAGTATGTTGTTTTCTTCCAGTGGAGCAACTTAAGCCTGAAATCACCATAATTTAGGACACTAGGTCTAGCACGGGTTACATTGAAGAAGAGGAAATTTCTCCTTGAACTGAACATACAGCTAGAAGTGAGAATTTCAAAACTTTTCTGTTGGCATGTGTCAGTTCACACTGGAAGCAGAATCCTGTAGGAGGCTTGCTACCATTGGTAAACTCTTCAGAAACCCCTTCTTTGTAGTATGACTCTAATTTTTGATTCTCAGTCTCCCTTAGGCATGCCTTTCCATCTATATCTTGCATCCACAGTGAACGTTTCAAGTGTGTTTTCTTATACATGGTTTGAGAGTGAATGACAGCTCTGGGAGATAACAGCAAAAAGAATTGATGAAATAAAATTGGGAGGGTACCCGCTTAGGAGATGTCATGGGAGACACATGGCTTCCTCTGGAATTCTTATTTACACTGCCAAGGAACAGCATCTACACAGCTGACAGGTTGCTCACTAGTATACCTTGTTTCTGAAAGAGAAGCTGATTTAAAATCCTATCTTATTTTTTAGGTTTCTGTTTTTAGAATTTGAAAATACCATCTTACAGGTGACAGTGAATAACAGCTATAACCCTTACCTGATGTGTTTAATAAATGCCACTGAAGTTGAAGACAACAAATTGACAGGTAATCATGATTTCATTAATGTTGTGGGACCTCAGCTGGAATGTGTTGTGCCTGTCTTTTCAAAGTGTTTTGTCTAATGACGGGAAGGAATGGTGCTACATGTTTTCATCCGCTGGCAATTAACTGGAGATGTGAGACCTTATGAAGCCAGACTCCTTTTTTGTTTGAGTTATGTCACGTTGTGGATATAAGTTTTCCATCCAACTCTATCCAAAAGGCACGTCTGCTCTTTGCTATGTGATGACAGGTTGCTGACACTCAGATAAAGAAATCTTACAAATAGAAACCCATATTCCCTTCACAGCTTTATGTACACGTAAGATGACAGCAGTTATTTTTGAGAGTTAACATGGTATTTCACATAGATATTCATCATATGAGCTTATTGTAAAACCCGAGAGGTTTTTCTGCTCACAGAATAGAGATACTGTGTGTGCTCTGAAGGGCACTGTCAGAAGTTCTGTTACCAGTATGGGGTGGATTTCTTTGGGACGAGAGCACCTACTCAGACTGGAGCCGTTATAATCCAGATTACAACCTAGGTCTTGGGCTGTGATTTCAGAGGTCCTGAGCCACATGAATTTGGTGGAAAATAGCAATGCTCAGTAGGCCTCAGAATAAAAGTGCTGATATTCCCATCTGCAAAGTTTCTGCAAGTCTGGCATTTTTGTCTCGAGTAACTTTTGTTTTCTTCCTTGCACAGAAAACATCACACTGCTTTTGCAACAAACTCATCTGAAAAAGAACTCTTTTATGCAAAATAGTACCTCTGAGAAACATTCATCCATACCAGAGCTCCTGAAGCTAAAAGTGAGTCTGCTTAAAATGCTGACTTGAAGGACATCCCACAGTGATACATGGATGTGCAATGGAGGTTTTGAAAAACAGCGTATGGGAAAAAAGTTTCTTAAAAGAACAGCTGATAAAAACTAGGACTGAAACCTGAAACTCAGTTTTCTGCCTGCTGCCTATATCTAAAGGTCACCATTAAACTGGGCTGATGAACTTGTTCTTATATGAGTCCCTACCAAGTGTACACCCATTTTTCTGAGAAGGTAGAGGCGTTCCTGTCCTCCCAGTCTGTTGGATAGAATGGCTTCTGTTTTCCACTGGCCATCCCAAAAGGATTAGTACTGCATAGGTTGGCAGTGGCAGCATATTCCTCATAATCAGTGCACCACTAGTTTTTAAGTTCAGTACATTGACACTTAGCAAAGCACCTTGTAGAGCTGAGGTTATTGTGGGATGCCTCAGCTTCATTTGAAAATTATGTAGGGATGAGTTTTCAAAAGCACAAATAGCAGTTAGATACCTCTGTCCTGCTGAAAATCAGTGGAATTCTGCATACCCAATTGGTAGTTATAAGCACTACCAACTTAGTTACCACTATGCCTAACACCAGCATGGCTGGAGTCCGAGTCCCCACATGCTTATAACACCATAATGGTTTCTGAGATTAAGCACCTAAGCAATCAATATTCATGGATTCCCCTCACCAGCTTTGGATTTGGCAATGCCTCATTTGGGTAGAATGCTTCTTACACTGTACATACATGACTGCATCAATAGCATGCAAGCACTTTATTTCTCTGTATGAGAAATAGAATTAAAAAATCTTTTTAAAAAAAGATTACAGTATGCAATGCTGTTGCTGCTTAATATATCTGTAGCAATAATACGATGAGCCTCAGTGTGACAGGTACTTACAAGCACAAACCAGAAAACAGTTCTTGCCATAAGAGACTGATAATGTAAACAATAATGTCAGACAAGAGGGAAGCCCATAATAGCAGAGTAGGCAAAGGACTATAATTTTACACAGGCTGGCAGATGTGGAAGTCCTGACTTCTAGCCAACTCCATTTCATATGCTGTAGCAGAGATGACCAGGTGGTGTCTGAAAGGCTAAACCTGTTGCACAGGGTAGATTTACTTAATCTCTGGGAAGATTAATTGGTCAACAGGTAAGTCCAAATGGAGTATTGCTATGTGTGTGTGTGTTGGGCAGGGGAAATGATATGTTAAAGCTTGCAATGTTTATTAGATCCTGTGCAATGTTGTGTAGCTAGGTCTGCTACAAACCAGGTCTGCTTTTGAATGAACTAAAAATATATATTAAAATTTTAATCCTAAAGAAAAATGGAAAGGGACAGCTAGACTCTTTAAAACTTGCCTTTTATAATTCTGTCATCTAACTGGTGTTTGTGCATTTGTCTTCCTTTTCAAAATTTCCTTTGAAGATATCTCGCCTCCAGAATCTGATAACACTTCTTTGTGACTATGAGAGCTTTAAGTCAATACAGCATATTTGCCATCTCCCTAATGTTAGCTTTGGAGAACTGTGTGAACAAAGTCAAACTCATGAGCAGCTCCTCCGTGCTATTGAACTGAGCAATCAAGTTGTGACCAATGTACTGAATCACAGAAGAATCTTACAAGAGCTTCAAAATGTACTGATTGGGGATGCCACAAACATCCAGACACAAATGAAGTGGTGAGGCTCTCTCTCTAAGTTAGACTGCTTTAGTATTCTATTTATGAAATGGCCTCTTGCCTTCTTTTCATAGTCCCAATTTTGTTGGTTGTTTTGTCTTTCCAATTTAGGTTTCAAGAAAATGTACCAGAAATGGCCTTCTTTCAAGAGATTCCTCAGTATATGACTACTTTGAATTCCATGTTGAACATCACTGAGAATTTAACAGATTCTAGCAAGCAAGGTAGTTTTCGGTATTTACTTTACAATGTTGTAAACATCATCACTAGTATTATAATTTCTGCTGGAAATCCCAAGTCTTGTTTACCTTCCAGAAAGAAGTGGGATTGATGGGATGAACCATACACCATGTCCCATGTCCTTGGGATCCTTTAGGATAATTCTAGAGCGTGTTCTAGACCACACTTTTGTTTTTTGTACTGTCCAAAAAGTCCTATCTGCTGAAAGTCCCAGGTCTCGGTATTTGAGCAACTTTTGCTATCACTAGACCTGTCAACTTCAGCCCACAAATTAGACTGTAAAACCTAGGAAATATGACTGTATTTTTCAAGTGGTTTCGGTTTTTTTTTCTATCAGCAGGGATGTACTGCACTTCCATACTTTACCTGAAGTCCTCTCTGTGTGCTTGAGATTGCTGTATGTCTGGAGAAAGCTGTTACATCAATTGTTCTTTGATTCTTCTTTACAGAAAAGTTGAGAGATGTGTTTAAAAACGTGGACCAGCTCAAAGAGGATCTCAAAAACACAACAGGAATGTCCACAGTCAGTATTGATGCTCTTCTGGAAGCATCTCTCCCAGAAAACAGCAGTCAGGTAAGTTTGTTGTCATCGTGGTGGGAGATCTTGTTGCTTTCTACCTCTCAGACCATAAAAACCAGAATTTTTTAGTGAATGAAGCTAAGCAGATCACTGCATGTGTGACAGCACAGACAGAGGTAGATGATCCCACAGGGATAGACAGCATAGGATGTTATGGATCAAAATAGCCATCAGAAATGCAGTAAGAGTAGTCATTGACGTCAGTTCAGCCACTGGAGACCAAGAGCCATATGGTCTCTTTGGCTGTCACCGGTAGCTGGTAAGCAGCCATGTACTGCCTGGTGAGTGAATGCTCTCATCCATAGTAAGGGCACAGTTCTCTTTAACAGACTGATGAGGACTGAGTGGGATTCTTGGTGGGGTCCTCACTGCTGAGGAGTTGTTGCAGTCCAGATGGAGAACACACTTCTAACCACAATTTGAGAGAGCGCTTGGGGTCCAAAAATAGCCTCCCATAATAAGAGATGAGCTAGCCTTCCTCAGCCTCCTGCGCAAACGGAGCTCCAGATGCTTCTCTCCTTCCCAGTCATCTTGTCTGGACTGAGCCCCAAAGAGCATGTCTTTTTCCAAACTTTACATGCATCAGTCAATGGGAAATTGAAGCCAGAAAAGCTTTTATTATTGCGCAAGCTGGGCAGTAAAACACAGTCCTTAGGATTTGTCCCTTGGAGCGGGAGTAATGGGTAGGCATTTTCTGGTTCTCAGGGTTGAAATATGACACTGTGGAAAGAACAACAGCAATGCAAGAGTAAGCCATGCATACTGGAGCGAGCAGTCTACCCCCTAACAAATCTTTTCTTCCTTTGTGCAAACACAGCTCATTTCTCAGATCCTCCAGCTGGAGTCTTGTCGTGTGCATCCTGCTGACCCACAGCTGCAAACAGTAGCGGAGGAGTTCTGCAATCTCTCTCTTTCAGAGAGGACTCGTGAGACATACATCCTGGGGGTCACACTGTTACGACACTTAGACATTTACAATTTCTTATACAAGGTTAGTGCTGGATTTGTAGAGTGCTTTCTATAGTCTTTGCTGCATGTAGTGGCTGAAAGGTCATAAAATATCATTGCAGTGGCTAGAAGCTATGCTGATTTACACAAGTCAAAGATCAGGCTTTGCTCATGCAGTAATTTTTATTGCATATCCATGCTGTGACAGTGTGGATATAAATGAGGATCCTAGCTGGTGTAAACCAACAAACCTCATTTAAAGGCACTGGCCCTACTCTAAATACCTCCCTATCTGCTAGGATCGTTTATATGCTGTCACAACCTCTTGAACGTTCCCAGCTGAGTTCAGGCTTCCCAAAAATAAGGCACTAGGCTAAATTTTTTTTATTGCTTGAAAAAGGAAATCCTGGAAAAATTCCTGTAAGATATATTTTCCCAATCTGGTTGGTGCTGCCAAGTTATTAAATGATTCAAATATCCCTTGTATACAACTATATAAACAGCATGTAAAAATACCATTCACAGAGAAGTGCATATTGAATACATATTTAAAAATGCTACAGAGGTGATTCTGGGGAAAAAAGTTATTAGATGAGAATGCCAATGAATTTGGATCAGGTCAAAAGTCACTCATAGTGTTTGACATCTATGTTGTGTGAAATGATACCTCTTAAAGACTGGGATTATATCCCAGCCAATATCTGATACATGTTGCCCAACTGTAGGTGTTTGAAAACATGCACTGTTCGGAATATGTAATATTGAGGGGAGTGGTTTGCAAAAGTGCTTGGGGATTTAGGAATACAAATCCCATTCATTTCCCATGGGAAATCCGCTCCCTAAGCTCCTTAACAGTTTTGACAATCCCACAATCTTTGTCTTGGATTTGTCTTGGAATTAACACAATGTGGGTGTGTACTCATGTGCGCGCACAGGTTCCTGCTAATCATAATTGATTTCCTTTCTACCTCTTGTAGATGTTTTTCCCTAAGGAACTTCAGAAACCTGTGGACAAGATGTTAGGCCTTCTGACAAAAATGAAATATTTCAGACACCAGGTTGAAACTGGTGTTGATCCATTACTACAAGCTATTAATTCACTGAAAAAGCTCCGGCAGTCTAGAAATGTGCCACTGACTAAGGTACGTGTGGTCTACCTGTGCTTTGGAGGCAAAACACTACTGGAACAATTTCCACAGGATTTTCTTACCCTAGAAGCCAAAGGCGCATTAAATCACAGATTGCTGATTTTCTTTTAAAGCAGCAGTGTCTGAAGAAGAATCTCTAATCAGACTTACATGTTGCCTTCCTGGGAGAGCTTTAATTTGGAGCGGTGGGACCATCATGTGCTCATGACAGGGGCGGGAGTAGGAACACATGCTGTGGGAGGGACACTAGGAAATAAAATGCAGGGGATAAACAACTGTCTTGAAGGAGGGTAGACTTCCAACAAAATATACCAGCGTACTGGAAGCAGTCAGCTTGTGAAAGCAACTGAGGAACTGTCCACTAAAGGCTATCCAAAACCACGTAAGTCAACAGAAAAAATTTCCTCTAGCTTTAGTGTGCATTAGAACACACCCAAAGCCTCAAGACTGCCCAAAACATTCAGTACAAACCCAGTCCTGCTCCGACAGCTGTAGTAACTTCAGGTTGCACTAACTTCATCCAGCACTGGATCCAATCCCTCTCTGATCCATAGTCAACGACAGCATAGATCACAGGAATCGTTTCTAGTAATTGCTTCCCATGCACATTGCAGAACCACGTGCAGCCATGGACTAGACAGGGATAGGGAGTGTGCACATCTGTGTGACAAATTCTGTCTTGTAACCCAGGGCATATATGTATCACCAGGTATACATAGGCAATTCCTATACACACATTATAGGCAATTCCCACATTGGATCTCATACTTGGAAATGAATTTCCCACCTCTGTCATAGCAGAGGTTAGCCATAAAAGCATGATTTCCATGAAAAGTCCCTTTTTTTGTAGAGACAAACTTCTCATAAGAAAGAGGTGTAAAAATGTTCAATCCTTGCCTTCTAATTCTGTTATTTCTTTTTCCTCTCAGAATGGAATGCTTTTAGCGCACAGGATTTATTTGTATTTTGTGTTTTCTGCAGGCATTATTTGAACCAAACAACTTTAGGATAACACGTGGCACATTTAAGTCCATGTCAAAAGTTCTCTGCAACCAGGAGATCACACCCCTGTTTTTTGAGTCCTTGCTTCCAGATTTGGGAGACTCTTTAAGCAACAGTTCTTCTGTGGAGGATGTCTATGTCCAAAAGATGATGAGGAAGTATGGGATTCCTCATGACTCCAGTAAGTCTGGCTTTTCCTTAGGGCAGAAGCATTTCAGAGCCAAACTCTACTGTTTCCAGAGAGATCCAGTGCTGAGCTGTTCCCCTGTATGTCTCTGGAGGGCTGTAAGTGCTAGCTGAAAATCTGCACTGCCCTAATTACTGGTGGTTTATTTCTATAAATGTTAAAAGGAAAACAGCCTGTGTAGCAGAGCAGTGCTTGACACTGCACTGTTTCTCATTTGTTGATGGCCTGGTCTTGGGGTTTGACAGGTCACTGCTTTTTCTTGATATGTAGTTTTTCTGACTGTACTGACATTATTAGCTCCTCTGAGTTCATGAAGCTCCATTTAACCTTCAAGCAGAGAATCTTGGCTCAAACAATGAGACTTTTGTTGTCTTGAGTTCAGCAACAGGAGATCTTGGGGGTGGATTGCTTTTGTCAAGATACATTATATCAGTCAGTGAAGAGGGTCCTGAAGTCATTCACTGGACATAGCAACAAACTGGGCAGATGGGAAAAAATACACTGGTAGATTTCTTGTGCCTGGTTTATTTGTGCTCTGTACAATTTGTTTGCTTTTCTCCCCTTGCAGCACCATTTTGCTTATCCTTTTACCTGGACCTAGTCAAGACCCCAACTGGAGCTTTAATTTGGTCTTTTTTAAAACCAATGGTGCTTGGGAAGATCCTTTATACACCAGATACCATAGAAACTCGAGCAATCATGGGAAAGGTATGGCTCTGTTTACATCAGGATATGCCCACCCAAAGGATTGTAATTTATCTAGCATGGGCTTGTTTCTTTGAGAAGCAGAAGTCTGTTTTCTGCCTGCTTGGAGTATTAATCAAATTATCTTTTCCTAGTTGCATTGCTGGTCATATGAGTCATCTTTTGTCTTTGGATTTATCTTACCTTCAAAAAGTTGCTGTTGGTCTAATATTTACAATACGATTTTTTAAGGCCTTCAGTTTATGAAGTTTCACCCCCATATTTTCATCCAGTAATAGAGAGAAGTCTCCCAGGACAAATGCTATAATCAGTCCTTGTTCACAAACAGACCAGTGCTAGAAAGAAAGCTGATATCCAAGACATGCTCCAAATGTCACATAAGAGACCATATTTTTAAGTACTTGCATCCAAATTCAGTGTGTTAAGGGGCATTTTGCCAAACAGTGATAGGGTGCTAAGAAAAATCCTAAGGAAACCAAATTTGGTCTTAGCTGTTTTATTGATTTATTTATTGTTTAAAAGCTGTAAGATAATGAATAAATGAATTCTTATATGTTGTGGGGTTTTTTTTATAGTCTAATGCAACCCTGAAGCAGATGGCTGATCTAGCCCTGAAGTCCCAGGAGTGGTTGGACAAGTCTCCTGTCATCATGAATTCACTGCCTAAGTTAAACCAGACAGTTCTGATGATCAAGGTATGAGATCCTACCTCCCCTGTCTCTCTCACAGGAGGGAATTGGGAGGATGGATTTCTTCACTGAAATAAAGTGTGGTTCTAGGGACCTCAGGGACATCTTAGGTCAGCTGGGGAGACCCTTCTCAGGCTTTTGTCCTGAACTTCATGAACAGCTTCTGTGCCTGCCTGCCTGTTCCTGTAACAGAAATACCCCTGACGCACTTTTCCATGGAAATCCTCTTTCTGAAATGATCTGTTTGTAATATGCTTTCTGACACTGGCCATGCTGAGGCCTGCTGGAGGGCTAAGATGAGCAGGGAACGCTCTTCAGTTTGTAAATTAACTTTCTGCTTGATGGAGTGATCCAGCCAGCCAAGACCAGGCAAGAAATTACTTTTTCCAGAAAATGAAACAGTATCTATAATAAGCATGTAGCTCTGGGTGCACATATAAGAGCTAGAAGATGTCCTTGTACCTCAGTGAATGTAAATGAAATTTCTTTTTCCCTTCCTAAGGAGCCTAGCCTTGCTTGGATACAGAAAGCAGTAGGCTGTAATGTTTCACACACTTGCTTCCCGTTCTCCATAGTAAAAATCTCCTTTTCTTACAAAACTATGAAAATGAGATCTCTGGAACCCTAAAGCATTAGGCGTTAATTTCAGTGGCTGGATTTCATTGTAAATTCCATGGCACTGAGCGAAAATCCAGAGTGGAATATGCAAGATGAAATGAAATATTCTCTACTGACTGCCCTCACTGGTGGAATAATGAACTATTCAGCCAAACAAAAATCTGTCTGCTGGTCTGCAAGCTAAATTTTGGTCACCTGCCCATTGGGCTCTGGCTGTGTTCACAGGAATTAAAACAGACACAAATGACATTTACTGCACTTTTAGAATAACAAAGGTTATCTGTGATTTTTTCCATGGGACTCTAATGCCTGGTGGAGACTCAATAGGCATCCTCTCTTGAATCCAAGAAACACTAGTTTGGACTTGCAGGGTTCTGTATGATGTTTTCATTGCTAACATTTCCCCATCCTGATACACAGACTGAAATATGGAAGGTTAGAAAAGGAGTAGGGGTGGGGGTTGTACAAATGCTCAGCGAAGGCAGCTGGTCTGTTTTATTTTAGAAATACACTGGATAAGCTCAAGGGGCTTCTGGTCAAACTGATGCTTTTTCTTTCTGCTTGTTGATAGAACACCCTGCAGAATCCCTTTGTGCAGGTTTTTATCAAGCTGATGGTGGATTTGGATGCAGCTGAACTGCTGAATCAAATAAACGAACTGGGTAAGTTGTTCCACTGCCCTCCTATTTGTACTTCAGGTCTGGGAGCTCCAGAGTCACCAAACTGTAGCCATGCTCTGGTACTGCTTTTCTCTGGTCAGTATCAGATGCTTTAGTGCAAGGCAGCTGTGATTAAAAAATCTTGTGGTATATGGGAAAAGACTTTTAGAAAGCAAAGGGCTTGTATGAAGAGATGTTTCTTGTGAGTGTTGGGTAGTAGGATGGGAATCTCTGCAGCTGCATATGGCCACTGGAGGACACTGTTTAGCCATAATTATCACTTCAAATGAGCTACCTGGGAATCTGCTAGGAAATGTTGTGGAGAGCTCACTTGCATCACATCACAAACAACTTAGAAGTTTTCCAGAGCAGAAAAGCAAGGGATCAGATAAAGGTATCCAGTCTGATGAAGCCAAAGGCATCATTACAGGAGATGCTCTGCTGGAATTTGCTGCTCTCTGGTGGTCTTGCATGGTTCTTCAAGGTGAGAGCTGCTGATCTGCACTGTGGGAATCATCAGCTAACAGTGGTGGTGGATACATCTGTTAGTGCACAGCACGGTGATCACAGTCCCTTCCTAGCTGGTCTTATTATCCCTACCTGCTTCTTCAATGAGTGGCCATACATGTCAACATAAATCTGGGTTATGCCAGCAAAACCCAGCATAAACTAAGAGTGGTTGTAGTCTGCTGCAGTCAGAAGGATAGTTACATACTGTTCATGATGACCCCTGTGTTATTTTATGAGTAGCATCTCCTGCCTTAAATCCCCATAAAATCATTGTGCCTGCAGCAGCTGTTCCCTATTAGTTACACTGCATTATGCAGTCACCTTTTAAAACAGCCAGGAAACAGCAGCATCTTTATTAAACTGTGTTATCAGGTTTAGTACACACATCAGCACAACAGACCTAACGTTTCCTTGATGTGATTGTATAAAGCACATTCTCCCCTGAGACAGAGCAGCTCAACAGACGAGTTGATTATATCAAAAACCATAAGATGTGGAATGAACGGCGAGCATCATATGTGAGTCTAAAACCTCAGCAAGTTAGTAGCAACTTCTGATTTGGGATGGCTGTCACATCCCATTGCTGGCATCCTCCCAGAGGCAAACTCATGAGCATATTAGAAATGATTAACATAAAAATTGGGTCAACAACATGCCTTCATTGCACTGCTAAGTGCAGAAATGTATTTTACACGTAATGTTTAGTATGATGGGTTTTTTCTTTCTGGTGTCAGTGTTAGTGTAAAGAGCGGAATGCTGTGATGGATTTTTTCCTGTGTGTAGTGATGCTATTGGTTTTGTTTGTGGTTTGTGGTTTTTTTTTTTTTTTTCCAGATGACATTCGGCTGGAATTACAGAACAACGCTGACATTCTCGATCAGCTGAATACGTTAGCTACCCTTGCTGTAAATGTGTCCTCCTGTGTCTCATTTAATCGCATTCGGGCAGTCAGAAACTTAGAGGAAATGGAAATGGTGGCTAAAGAGCTCTTCCTGAAGAATGAGCTTTTTGCAAGTACGTGACAGAGTCTTGAGTCCCCCTGTAAATGCAAGTTAGCCTGGTACAGGGTGGGAGTCCAGCATAAGAAGTTTGGCTTTCCACCAGCAATTGTTGCGGTCACAGCTCCCACCACAAAGCAATCGCTTTTGAGCCCGTGTGTGTGGGACCTGCATACTGAGACCTCCTTATGGCAGTGTTTTATACTCTCCTTTTTATAGCTCCTCTTCTCTTACACCTCCACTGTCTGTATAGAAAGCCTTTGGTCAGCTGGTGTTTTCTCTTGGTTAATTCTCAGTTTGAACAAAATTTCACTGCCCTTAGATCTTCATGACAGCTGCCTTCTTTCAGGCCCTTACGGGAAAAGATGTTTTAATCAAGAAAGATAGGAGACAGTTCAATTTATTAGAAGGTTATAAAGCTCTTGAGACGTTCCAGCCAAACACTGCAATATTATGTTGGGTCTTCTCAGTCACACTTTTCACATTTGTGGGATTGGATTGCAGCTTCAGATCAGACTGAAGAGAGGGGCAGGAGGGAGTAGAGAATAGGAACTTATATAATTTGAATGATACAGATGTGTCTTAATTTTTAAAGATTGCCCAGTATCTCCTCAATTAGGATATACTTTTAAGTCTTGTGACCTGTTCAGTTTTA
Organism: Pelecanus crispus; assembly: GCF_030463565.1. NCBI lineage: Eukaryota > Metazoa > Chordata > Aves > Pelecaniformes > Pelecanidae > Pelecanus > Pelecanus crispus. The sequence continues at coordinate 41,292,388 of NC_134647.1, read as the reverse complement.
TACCTCATAATTGAGGGGTAGATAGAAACCTTTTCTTTTCTTGCAACTTCAGACCCTCATAATATTTGTCTATTCCCCTAAAAGCAGTTTTCTTCCATTTATGGTCTCCACTCCATCGTACGCTTTATATATGGAATAACGAGGAAAAATATTCTGGAGAGAAAAACTTCTGTGGTATTGTCTCTACTCAAACAGACACTTTCAAGGAAAAAAGTTCTGTCTGTCAAACTGTATCTACAGCATGCCATTTCCTAACAGGAACTTGCAAAGCTTTTATATTCTTAGACATTTCAGCTTTGCAGGAATTTGTGTGGGCACAAAAAATATGCGTATAGGTCATGAACAATTTTCAACACCACATTCCTGAGGTTATGTTACAGTGTCACTATGTGAGCTCTATTGATAGAGTACCTTTGGGCACGTTCATGAGAGGTGCATGTGCTCAGTGACATAATTAACAGATATGTGACAGTCCATGTTAACAGCAAGATTTTTCCAAATACAGCTGGTCATTTTGAGAGTCTTTGTTTTTTGAATGCTCAGTGGGAAAAGATTTAAAGGCTCTGGGGATGTATTTTGCATGCAGAATCATTGGTCACAGTTGAAAGTATGAGTAGCTGCAGTGATGTATAGTTTCCACGTCCAGACCCTCGATCAACAGCCTACCCATCTGAGCATTATTTGTGCAGCAAAGAAATGAAATGATGGATTGTAATATAGAAAAAGCTTATAAAAATTAGGAGTTCCTACTTATCTGTGTGTACTGCTCCTGTACTATTGACTCTGAAGGAAAGCCTTTTCCCTTTCTTTTCCAAGGTATCATTTTCAAGCTGCCTTCCAGCAGTAGCAGCCCTGGACGCTCAGTTCATGGGGACTTGGCGCTCCCTCCTGTGCTCAACTACACAATCCGAATGAGCAGCAAGATCACACAAACCACCAACAGAATAAGGGAGCGCATCTGGACAGTGGGCCCACACAACTCCACCTCTCAGAGCCAGATTTACAGCCGGGCATTTATTTATATCCAGGACAGTATTGAAAGAGCCATTATTGAGTTACAGACTGGCAAGAATCCAGAGGAAATAGCTGTTCAAGTCCAGGCCATGCCTTACCCCTGCTATAATAAGGATATGTAAGTTTGTGTGGCTTTTGTCTTTGTGCTTTGTGTAAGCTCATCTTGTCTGACTGATGGTGTTCACCAGCTGCACTGGTCTCCTTAATACCATGTTCACATGGCATAGAAATAATTTCATTTTGTGGCTTTTTGGTTGGATTTTTTTTGTTTGTTTTTTGGGTGGTTTTTCTTTTTCCCCCTCAAGGGTCTGAACAAAAGAGGGAATTTTGGACTCTACTATAAATGGTCTACATTTAGTTTGCCTAATATTTTGTTTTCAGTGCTCTGTATGTACCTGAATTGTCATGGTAACTATAGGTTTTACAGCAGGTAAAATTCGCTGTCCCTGTTTTACTACACATGGTGGAACTGAGACTGGGGTTGGCAGGACTTGGGTTAAATATGAGTGTTGGCTTGTTCTGCAGGTGTTTACATGCAGACAATGCAGCAGAACTTAGAAAATGTATTTATTGGGAAAAAAAAAGAGTCCCTAGATTTATGAGCTTTGTTCCTAGAGATTGCTATCCAGCTGTGGTATTTGTTATTCATTCCAGTGATTCTAGCTAATGCTCAGTGTATAGTGAATAGTTCTCAATACAGGTGCCTCTCAGATACTTTAAGAAGGATAAGAGGGAAGATGGAATTGTACCATTCATCTCTGCAATAATGAGGGAGGACAGAGAAGCTTTTGATGCGCTGAGTTGCCAGGGTTAACAGCCTGTTATACAGAGCAGTGCAGCGTGAACTGTATGTGGACCAGAATAAGTTTTGAATGGTGAGGCAGATCAAAAAGTTTTGGATCATCTTCCTTTCCACTCATCTTGAGCCAGATCTGCAGCTAGTATAAACTGCATCTTTGCCAAATGCAAATAGGGACAAGTGAATCTCTCACAGCTGAGGACCTGTCTCTTTGGCAAGACAATTTTGGTCTGTGTTGGAAAGCTGGCAACTGGGTACTTCCTCAGAGTTATTACCCTGACCACTAGTAGTGGCCAAACTGTGTGGAAAACACACAGGGAAGGGATTTCATGTCCATCAGAAATCACTGAGGGATGTTCAGCAAACAGTATTGGTAGGTTGGATGGTCACTCTGTCCTGACATGAGTGTCTCCCTTGCACCAAAAGTACAGACTAGACCTAGGAGCTCTTTCTGTTGAAAAGCCTTCATGTCTGCTGCATGAGTGAAAAGATTATCTGGGAGCCATAGGAGCTATAGCAGACCCATTAACCTCCTGTGTCAGCCTGTCACTTAAGAGAGCTGGGGACCTGTAATCTCAAGGTAACAGCATGCAAAGTGCCTGCAAGTGTGCAGGCAGTAAGCATTCAAACCAAGTGTCAACTTCTTGCACCAAATACATGGATTATTGCTGTGAGATAGTTTTGTACAATTATTAACCGGCTGCTGGAGGCATTTACTACAGTGCTATCTGCTCTTTTTCTTGTTCTTGGGCTGCTGAGAAAACCACTTGCCTTCGGGTTTCCCTCCCCACCCCAGGTTCAGAGGGACATGAGTTTGCTCAATTATTAAAATACCTAAAGGCTCTGGATTTGCATGCAGTAGAAGTCATCATAAATGACTGTTTATTGATTGTTATCACTTAGTTACTATCCTGTAGGGAAAAGGAGGGAATATATATACCAGTACACAGAAGGTGTTGGTAAATGCTGAATTTTTAATAGCCTAGAGATCATACACAAGGTGGTAGCCAAAAAAAAAAACCAACCCCAAACGAAGAACTAGTAGCGCTACTGAAATGCTTTTTCATTGTTCTTTATAAATATGGCTTCATTTGCATGGAAGCATTTCCTGAAAGCACTGGTTTATGGAAAATTTTTCAGCTTTACAGGTAAAAAAAAATTAAAACCAAATATAATCATATTAATTTGTTACTATTATTGCACATTAAACTTTTCCCAGGAATAACACTGGTTTTTTTTTAAGCCAGGTTTAGAAATGAGGGAGGAAAGCATAAGCCCTGTAGATACAAAGAAGTGAATCTCCTGCTATAAAAACTTGCTTTCCATCACAAAAGGAGAAGTTTACTGTTGGCCACTGTTGTATTTTCTTCTGTGCACATTTGGCACAGGAAGAAGGTTTTAACTAACATGAAGAGCCAAGAATTGTGAAGCCTGTGTTGTAGACCTGCATCCGCAATACCTGTCCTGTGGGGTGATAGGACAGACACTCTGAGGGGAAGCATCTATGTCCAAACTCCAGCACCAGGAAATATGGCCTGATAACAAAGTTTGGCCATTATATCTATTAACAGAACTGGGAATTATGGCTGGATGCTGGGATGTTGCAAAATAGGATACACCGCCCATCAGAGAGCCAGGAGATGCCACTGCCCATGGCGGTTCCTGCTCCTGCCAGTGGTGCTGCTGAGCAAAATTTCCAGAATGCATCTGGAAATCCCTCTGTAATTTAAAAAAAGAAAAAAGATTTTGAACAGTCAGGAGTGTCATGAATAGAAAATCCAATGCAATGGCAAAATAGCCTTTTTTATAATTATTAATTATACTCCACATTTTGAAACACAAGCATGTCTTTTCCTGCGCCAAAGTATTATTCTGAAAAATATATTCTGTATAAAGCCTTAATCCCCAGAACATTTCGTATTCAGCTAAAGCCTGCATTTGCCTTTTACAGGTTCTTAACCAGCGTGACCTACTCTCTTCCATTTGCTCTGATGGCTGCCTGGGTGCTGTTTATAGCTGATTTTGTTAAAACACTTGTTCAAGAGAAAGATCTGAGGCTTTATGAGGTACGGTAAAACTTTCTGGGGCGTGCAAAATTATAAACAGATTTTCCTTATTAGTGGATGGTATGTCTCATGTGCAATATTAAATGGAGCAAAACAAGCATTAAGGAAAATAATATTCTAAATACCTATTGTTTGACCTGCAGTGTTTGAAATCTGACATTGTAACCAAGCTCAAAACCATAGAAATGCAGGGCATTTGCCCTTCAAGCGGTGAGGATATTGCTTTGCAGTTCTGAACACTGGAAACATGGGGACCTCACAAAATTACAAGTTTTCTGAAGATTTAAAGCTCTCTAAAAATTGGCTTTGAGTCATACCTACTGGGGACAAAGACATGAAAAGTGACTTATTTCCTGTCCCTGAAGTTATTATACTTAATATTTCAGAAGGTGCTACATATTACATCAGCTCCTCTGAACTGCAGTTCTTCATTCAGGTTGCCTATTGGAAAAGAAATCACATTGAGACATAATGAATTTATTAAATTAACTCAGGTTTTCAGTGCGAACACACTCAACAGAGATGAGCAGCAAAGAATTTTTGTAAAACTAAGCTTCAGCAAGCAACAAAAGCTCAAGCAGATTTGTTTTTTATCCGGTACCATGGAAACAAATACTGATTCACCAAAAACATTTCCAAGAAAGGGTACTCTATGAACTGTGATGAGATTGAAAATGAGCGAACCTCAGTGGCTAGCTGACAGCCCCTTACTCTAGCTAGGGAACCCAGTTTCACTGTCTCTAAGAACCAGGGTGTCAGTAATCTTTAGGTGCATAATAATCCACAAGACACCAGTACCTGTAGTTTCTTTTGGATTTATCAATACAAATTTACAGTTTTATACAAGTCTTGTGGACTTGATCATCAGTTAATATAAATTAATATTGCTTCCTTGTAACCATGGTAATTTAGCTGCTATTTGTTGTCTTGGGGGTGTGTGAGAAATGGTTTGGTTTCAAAGATAAAGAGCTTTTACACTCAAGTTACTGGATCAGTTAGTAATAGTTTAAAAAATAACCAAAATACTTTTAAAAAGTTACAAATCTAAGGCCAGAAGTTGCTTTGAAGCCTGTGGGCTGCGACACTTCATACTTGCAGATCCTGTCTGTGCTGTTCTTTTGCAATAGACTGCTTTGCAAACCTAGGGCATTCCAGAAATGTGAGTGCATCGTTTCTCCCTGGTTATCAACATGCAGTATGCCAAAGTATGAAAAAGTATGTTTTGGTTGTATGCTCTGTCCAGAAACTGAAAAAAGAAACAGTTCAGTATCAGCAGAAAGATCCCTTAATAAACAGTTAGCATTTGTGATTCGTTCTTTCATGTTTCTCTCTGTAGTACATGAAAATGATGGGTGTTAACGCCAGCAGCCATTTCATCGCCTGGTTCATAGAGTGCGCCATCTTCCTTCTAATTACTGTCACCTTCCTCATCATTATTCTAAAAGTGGGTGACATCCTTCCCAAAACAAACACAACACTCCTGTTCCTGTACCTTATGGACTACAGCCTGTCCATCATAGCCATGAGCTACTTCATCAGTGTCTTCTTCAATAACACCAATATAGCAGCCTTGGTGGGCAGTCTCGTGTACATCCTGACCTTCTTCCCCTTCATCGTGTTGCTCGTCATCGAGAATCATTTGAGCTTCTCTGTGAAGAGCCTACTGGTAAGTTCTGCTTTTCAGTAACAGGGACCATGTGTGTGGAAGCAGACACTCACCTTCAATAAACTTCAGCTCTTATTATGGCTTGTGTCACAAATATACATGAGTTGGGTGCCTTTCTAAATTACATCAGTGGGTGTTGACAGGTATGAGAGCACAACAGGCAAGTTTGCCGTGGCCTGTTTGAGGGAGACCTGGAATTAGTTGTGTCCCATGACTGAAAGCAATACTTGCGGAATTCTAGTGAGTTCCCACCTGCCAGCTGAATCAGAGTAGTCTGAGCTACATATTTTGCCCTTTCGAATTGCAAAGCGAAATGGGTTACTTTCAACCACCATGAAAAATGAGGCTGTCTCAGTAAGGAGTTTAGATTAGCAAGGCTGTGAAGGAGGGCTGGCTCTGCTCATCCTTTAGTTTCACATATCCAAATTTGTAGCCATGGAAATAGATGTAAAGCCTTGCTTCTTATCAAGGGTAGAAATAAGTATGTATTAGGTTCCAGTAGCCAGATTTGGGTTTTTTGAGTCCCTAAATTCAGGAAAGGATCTATTAATGGAAGTGGCAAAATTATTAACTCATGGCAGGTAATTCTCAAGCACTGCTGTATTTCAAAAGCCTAAAATAAAGCCCTGTATGAGGGAGGAAGTTGGGTCCTGGGTGTGAAAGCAAAAGGAAGGCAGGCTCTAAGGAGACATAGCAGCCCATGACCAGAAGCATTGACCATCATAAGCCTGGTCCACTGCTCTTTGTGACTATTGGGGAAAAAAAAAAAAACAAACTCAGTTTTCTGTCTACTGGACCAAGCCAATGAGGCACCTGATTGGTTGACTGACTTGATTTCTCTTTGAGACTAATTCACGAGTTCTTTGTTTTCCATTTTGCTTATTCCACAGAGTCTGTTGTCTCCAACTGCATTCAGTTATGCAAGTCAATACATTGCTCGATATGAGGCACAGGGCATAGGTATGTTTATTGTAGACAAAACTAGGTTTTGAGCTCCCATGGTTGTGACATTTCATTAACTAACATGGATTCTGTTTGTATTTCTAAATTCCTTTCTGCAGGTCTGCAGTGGGACAACATGTATAAGTCTCCCATGATTGGAGACAACACTTCCTTTGGCTGGATGTGCTGGCTCATTCTGATAGACTCTTTCATTTACTTCATCCTGGGATGGTATATAAGGAATGTTTTCCCAGGTAAGGATACAAAGTATTGAGGCTAGTGCTGTACCATCTCTTTTGGAAAACAATGAATACAACACTGGCTGATTCCATGGTTCAGGCAGTAAGACAGTCTGCACACACAGGATACCCCTGTTTCTAGATCAAAGGGAGCATGATTTTGTGGATGTCTGAGAGTATCAATGAAACTGAGACAGAGCAGAGCAAGGGAGAATTAGGATTTCTGTGCTTATCACATGGGTAGGTGGGTCTCCTGAAGAAGCTGAAGCCAAGGACATGGGAGGATGTGTTTGTGGTCTGCTCGGTGAAAATGAGAACAGAGCATGTTAGCCTGCATTTGTCAGCTGAGTGATTTTGTGTTGCGTTACTTATATTATTTGATTTCAAAAAGTAATTCCTGCCTTGGGCAAGAGCCAGTACATTTGTCTTTTGCTTTTCTTCCTCACCTAATGAAGCAGTCCACTGGCATACGGAAATCTACCCAGTGGAAAATGTAAAGTACTCCTGCCCTCCAGCTATGAAGTTACTCAGAATAACAAATTAGCAAATGCTTCCTATTGTGTCAATTGGGCAAATTCTCTACCAAGTATCAGTAGTACATGAGCATATCAAGAGGGGAGAGGTCCCTGTGGAGTTTATTTTTGCTATTTTGAGTGGACCCCAATAGTGATACTCCCTGCAGAAACAGATACCTGAATGAGATTCCTCTTCTTGCAGGTAGATATGGCGTGGCTGCTCCCTGGTATTTCCCGTTGCTTCCATCTTACTGGGTCGAATACAACAGTTACCTCCCCTTCTGGAATGAGAAACGAAGTGGCCTTCTCTTCACCAAGCTGATGTTAAGGAAAGAAGCCACCCTCAACAATAAGATATGTATGTGCATGCTAGATGGGGTAGCAATACCAACTTAATGTTTTAGATAAACGAAGACAAATTTGCAATGGGGCACCATACTTAGAAAGCACATTTCTGTATTGATCCTGATTTTGTAGCAGAATCAAAATTGGAATCTGTTACTTTCCTGAACGGAGATTTGACTTTTCAATTGTACTTGTTCTTCCTGCTTAATGTGGAAATCCAGTACTGATATTCACATACCTATTTGTGTATGTTGTAGTTGGACAGTTACCTTAGATGCGTGTATCTCACTCTACAATGCTCAATGTAGAAATACACTTTTGTTTGTGCAAGTAAATAGATGCTTCCACTTGGCAAAAAGGATGTGTCCTTCTTTGTTCAACTCTTTAAATTTAACCTGTAAAATACTGTGAGATCACACATAAAAGCTTGCTGATTCTACCTAACTGAAAATAACTCAGTAGTTTTGCTGTATGTCCTCTAATTTTCTCTGTTTGCTTAGTATAAATTAAGTTAGGTGTTCTGAAACAGCTAAATATGAGACCTTTTCAAAAGTGATTAATGCTTATTGTCAGGAGTTATTAGAAGCTGCAGAAGTAAAAAGGAGAAATTCCAGACAGCTCAAAATGATAATACAGATCCTGTGAAATGCTCTCTACATTCCTAGCTGAAAGGCACCTACTTTTGCTGTATTTTGTTTTTAAAAGCCCTGCTTATCTCTGAGGTGAAAAAAGTAGCACAAACACCTGCTGCAGTACAGTAACTGTCCTCTGACCCTTCCCTTTGGTGTCAAAGGTGCCCCCCCTCCTCACCTGGAACCAGAGCCCACTGATCTCACCTTGGGAGTCTCCCTCCGTGGCATAACAAAGGTTTATGGATCCAAAGCTGCAGTGGACAACCTCAGCCTCAACTTCTATGAAGGGAATATCACTTCCCTGCTGGGACACAATGGAGCTGGGAAAACTACGACCATGTACGTATCCTTTAAAGCTGCTTTTTTTTTTTTTACACTGTAGGGCATGATTGGGTGAACAAGAGAGCAAGTGGGGCTGTGCAGTGTTGGGAGACTGAGTAAGATGCTTTATTAGGCCAAATCTCTCTCATGGTTTTATCTTGCTCACGGATGACCTCAGCAGTCCCTTCATCTATTAGAATTAAAGGTTCTTTTCTGCTTAGGAACATGCTTTTTAATCTGGTAGGATACCTGTAATACACAGTACAGCAGCTGTTTTAGCATTTTGTTCCATGACACTATGGTGCCTGGGGTTCGGTTGTTCTGAAAGGTGTGGGTAGCTTGTGCACATACCAAAGCTGAAGTGATACTAGCAAGAAAGCTTAATAAAGGTATATTTCAGCTGTACAAACTCATGTGTTGGCTGGGCTGGATTGGCAGTGGGTTAATACATCGGCCTTTCAGCCCTTCCAGCCTTGCCATTTATAAATTATTATTCAAGTTGTTAGATAACAACATTAAAACAGACCTGTAGAACTTGACTCCTCCACTGATATATATATGCATCACTCTGAAAGCAACATTAAGCTGATAAATAGAAGCCTCAGAAGAGCCTAAAACAGTAAGACAGATGTGAGCTTCGTCTCAGCTTATTATCAATTCATCTCATATCCTCTTTGCAAAGTGTAGGCAAAGGTGATATATACAGAAAAGTATAATGGCTTCTTGAAACTCAGTGCAGGCTTCAAATCCTCAGTAAGGTCACAAGTTACTTCTTTCCTTTTTAATGATGGTTAAAAGTCCCAGGAGAGAGAGAACCTCTGGGAGGGTGAAGGGCAGTCTGAGATGCATCTTCTCCCTTTAGTCCCTGTATGACAGCACCAAAAATGACCTATATTGTGCAAGTAGTTATTCTGAGCAGCGGGTGTTTGACTCAGGTCTGTTAGGTATTGCTAGGTAGGTAATTATTTGCTTGAACTAGATGAAAGTGCTGCCCACTGTGAGGTCTCTTGTCTGGAAGCCCTCCCCCATTTCTTGTTAAGAATGGCAGTGAAATCAGGTTTCCATGCTCTGAGGTGGTTAGTAAGATGAAGATGTGGTTTTCAATCTCTGTTGTGGTTAGCACTATGAGGCTGTCTGGATACTGCAGACAAACCTCAAAGAATGAAGATTAACTGCATTGTATGAATTCCCAGTCATTAAATTGGAAGCCCAGGGGCATTCATGAGTATTGATGTATGGGATATACAATGGTCTGACTTAGGAAGGGGAAGGCTGAAGAAGATAAAAGTACATGTGAAAAGTAGCCAGAGTTCAGTGTGTGAGCTTGGTACTAGCCCTCGTATTCCCGCAGAGGGGTGCAAGGATATCCTTTGATGTTAATTGGCCATTGCTCTGACAAAGCATGGTCAGACAGCAGAAGAAGCAGTGGTCAGTGGTCTCTGGCTGGAAGAAGTGTGATGGTGATGTAAGGAAACTTTGAAAGCTATGATAGGTACAGGACCATATGAAAAAATTACCTATGGCTTTCTCCTTTTTCTAACTTCCCTTTCTATTTATTTTCCCTTTCAGATCTATTTTGACTGGGTTGTTCCCTACATCATCAGGTACTATCTTTGTGTATGGCAAAGACATCAGGACTGACCAGGAAGTGATCAGGAAGAACATGGGTGTGTGTATGCAGCACAACGTGCTCTTTAACTACCTCACCACAAAGGAACACCTGCTGCTCTACGGGTACATCAAAGTCCCGCACTGGAGTAAGCAGGAGCTCTACCAAGAAGTGAAGAGGTATAAAAATAGAGGGTTGGAGAAGGGAGAGAGGGCTGTCCAAATTATTGTGTGGTAGTGCCATTGCCACTGCAAAGCTCAAATTAACGGTTTTAAGGACTGTTGCAGACCCTGCGTAGAGTTCAAATAATGCCTTGGTCTGACTAGAGGAACATATTGAGTGCTGATATCTGCGGCTGTTAAGAAAATAACGTCTCTTCTCCAGGGGGTTTACAAACTTCTCTGGCAGTTCTTTGGAGATGAATTTATAGGCCTAAGGGTCTAGTCCTTGCTTCTTTACAATTTTCCCCAGAAAGAGATTTAATCAACCAGTCAGAAAGACGATGTTGGCTTTATTGGTTCTGCAGGGAAGTGAAGCAGCCAGAACATCCCAGGGACTTTGGATCTTGGCGTTCTTAGTTGATGAGGTTGAGCCTTTAACCTTGACTTGTCAGATGGAAACTTTGAAAACATCCTAAAAAAATGTTTTAAATTAAAATCCCAGTGACTGAGCTACAGGGTGAATCATCTCCCTGCACTGTGACCATTCAGTAGAGCAGTCCATACTTGAGCAGTTTTTCATTTGCAGTTATGGTTTTTTGGGTATTTTCAGATTTCCTGCTTTTAAAAGATGCCTGAAGGACAACCTTTGGGTGTTCTTTTTTCTTTGTTTTCAAGGACTTTGAAGGAGACTGGACTGTACAGCCATCGTCACAAGCTAGCTGGCTCCCTGTCTGGGGGGATGAAGAGGAAGTTATCTATAGCTATTGCTCTCCTGGGTGGATCAAGGGTGGTGATACTAGATGAACCAACCACAGGGGTGGATCCATGCTCTCGAAGAAGTATTTGGGAAATTATCTCCAAGAATAAAAAAGGTACTGTGATGAGACAAGATGCTGCCCAGTGGCAAAGGTGACTCATGTCACTTTTGAAAATATGATATCAGTGGCTTTGAACTGTGGGTTTTGGAGACCACAGAGAACGAATTGTGGGAGACTGGGATTTTGCAGGCCCTCTGGGTGCATCCTGGTTGTTTTTTGTAAATTCACCATTTGAAAAGTAACTTTACCATAATACAGAGTTTACAATACAGTAAACTTTCAGCTTCTCTCTAATGGTGCCTTTCATCCAATTACACTAATAATTCCAAAAAAGCACAGTCAACTTTCACCTGATGCTGTGTGCCCCTCATTCAGCATATCTTTCACCTTTCTCATCATGCGTGTTTATTGTGTGGTGGCTGACATCAGCTTTGTGTTTTTCCAGGCAGAACCATCATTCTCTCAACACATCACTTGGATGAAGCAGAAGTTCTGAGTGACCGAATTGCCTTCCTAGAGCATGGAGGGCTCAAATGTTGTGGTTCGCCATTCTACCTCAAGGAAACATTTGGTGATGGATACCACCTGACACTCACAAAAAAGAAGGTTTGTGTCGGAGTTGGTCCTAGATTTTCAACATCTTGAGTGGGAAACTGAATCAGTCATGACAGAAAGGAAGGAGGCACGTCATAGTGTCCCACAGAAATGAAGCATGCTGCAGAAGGTTCATCTCAGTCTTAGGTGTCTGCAGTGGAATGGTTGTTCCAGTATAATTTCACTTTCATGGAATAACTTCTTTATGGATCCACTTTATGCCCAGGTGAAAGTGGGATGTGTTTTGGGTTGAAACCCTTTGGTTTGGCCACACAGGTTCAAGAATATACTGGACTGTTTCCTTAGTCTGCCAGTAAGATCACATTTTCATAGCCCCAACCACTGAGATACCTGGGTACTGTCTGGCTCACTCTGCCTGTCCCATGCTGGAATTCACATGCTTTTTTTATAAATAAGTTTCCTTCAGAAAGACAGCCTATGTGGAGAGTTCCCCAAAACACAGGAGTCTTAGCTTCAGCCCCTCTACACAAAGCCTTGCAGCTTTGATAGACAAAACAGAGGTCTGAACTTGAGCCTCCTGTATCTCAGATGTTCGATGCAGTACTTTTTATGCTCCCTCCCCTGCTGGGCCTTAGCTCTCTTTCATGTCCCGTGAGCACAGTCACCGCAGCAGGCACTGCCGGGGGCAGAGGCAGAGATTCTCCTGTTTGCAAGCCTGCATGGAGCTGAGCTAGAGCTCTTGGCAGCTTCTTCTCTGAGGGGGGCCATCAAGGCTTGTTCGGCGATGCAGGCACTTATGGCTATATCAGTAGGAGCTGAGTGACAGATCCAAAGACAGTAGGGGTACGACAGGACTGTTGAGGATCTGGATGTGAGCACGCTGCTTCTTGGTGAGAGAACATGTGGCCCCCCACTTCCCTTGAAGCAGAGGGAGGGTCTTCAGCGGGGCCACCGGACCAGCCTCTGTGGCCCATGGAAAAGAGGGATGTCAGTGCTCAACTTTGTTGAAAAGGAACAGGGTCTCTTTGAGGGTTAAAGCCAAGGCCGGGTGCAGAGTGTGAATTCTGGAGTTCAGAGAAATAAAGCAGATGGGAAGAGTCCATTGATAGCATCTGGCCTGAGGCAAAATGTTCTGCTTGCAAGGAGGGGGGAACTCTGCTCTTGATAGCATTTATTGCAGTGCTGTTGGTAGCCCCAGCACACAGAATAACGTGCAGATACCATAAGAGATCAGCCCCTCTTCCAAATTGCTGGCAGCACAGACAGAGAAAATGAAAAAAGACCCATGTGCAATCCCTGGTTTTCATGGGAAAAGAGTATATTTGTGCTGGCAGCCAAGTTCATGTGTCAGCTCTCTTGTGGTTAGGCTTTTTCTCTGTTGTACTACAAACCCTCTAGCTAGTGCAAAGTGGTGAATTCAGCCCACTCCCAGTATTGCTGTAGACAGAGAGAGCCCAGTGAGGTCTTGGATGGATCAAGATGGGCACACCCCTCTCCTTTTCAAGGGCCAGAAACCCACTTTCATCTCCTTTTGATATTTAAACTGAAATGTTGCATCCCTGGACTGAGATCACCTATGATTATTCTATGGAACAGGATTTAGGCTAAATCCTGTGGTAGGAAGTTTGGCCTCACAGCCCTCGGTGACCACACTGTTTTCCTTCTTTTACAGAACATGATAGAGGAGTGTGACACCACAGCAGTGACCTCCTTGATCCAGTCCCACCTCCCAGAGGCTTATCTCAAGGAGGATATTGGTGGAGAGCTTGTGTATGTACTTCCCCCCTTCAAGTCCACAGTCTCAGGGGCCTACCAGGCGCTTCTCAGAGCCCTCGATACCAGCTTGAGTGATCTCCACCTTGGTTGCTACGGGATTTCAAACACAACTGTGGAAGAGGTATGAGCTCAGGATCTGCTCAATTTAATGAAATGTTATGGAGATTAACTTCACAGTACTGTGTAGCTCTGCTTTCTGGGCTAGACGGTGGCATGTTTTCTATGTGAGAGTTGCAGGCAGGGGAAGAAGTGCTTTGGTTGCTCGCTGTGTTACACTTATGAACATATGAGTGTGTAGATGTATTCATAAATCTATACATATACTAATGCACAAAGTGTACCACTGTCTCACCTTGCTAACAGCTTTTTGGCATTTTACCCAGGAAATGAGATGCTGGAGTTAGTCTAAGGAGAGAGGGCAATGATGTGTTTCTCTTCGAACTATTCTCCTGGTCTCCGCAAATCTGGGTTTGTCTACAGATGCAGTCATCAGGGAGGGAGTTAGCAAACCACCTAAGTGATAAACTTCAGCATGGATGCTGTATTGTACAAATGAGTCACCTGGTGCATGTCAGAGTAACACAGGCACCTTTCTGCCCATGGGAAATTTCTGGTCAAATAAACACAAACATTTAGTTTCATCAGAAACAAAAAGTAACTTTAAATGATGAGCAGCGATGACCCTTGTCTTGCAGAAGGGAGGGAGGGAGATTGTTACTATTCTGCTCAGAAGTTCTTGCTTGCTTTTAAGGTATTTTCCTAAGGCAGCAAGAATCAGTTATACAGCATGTACCACATGCAGCTTGCTTGGGTGCCATGACTGTTCATACTCCCAGCATGGAGGCAGCTGGGATTTGTCAGACGCTAGAGGGGAAAATATCCCAGGAAAACAGCCCTCCTTGTTTCTTCACTGGTGACATGCAGGCAGAGCCGTCTGTGCGCTGCTCATTGTGTGGGTGTGGAGGGAGTAGTGTTATGTAGGGCTTGAGCTGAAATGCAGCTTCATTTACACCTACTCAGTAGTCAAGTAGCAGATCGTATTAGGACAAGGGAAGTCCAGGGGTCAGCTGCAAAGGTTTAAGTTTCCGCTGCTGCAGCAGGAGAGAGACAGGAGGTGACAAGGAGCTGGGCAACAACAATTTTATACTGAAAAAAGTGAATTTCTCTCACAGAGCGCAAAAGGAACAGAAAGAGGATTGTAATTCACAATTGCTGCACCAACTACAGCTACAAAGTAGGAGAATGGATTCTGATTATTGTTTTGGTAAATGGAGTCATTTGGACCAATTTTCCTTCATATTTTCTTACTCCATAGGTGTTTCTCAATCTGACAAAAGAGCTAGTGAAGGACCAGCAAGCAGATGCTGAACTGCCCCAGCTGCTGCCTGGAGCCAGTGGTCAAATTGGCAGTGACGAAATGTCTATGAGCACGGATACCTTCACAGAAAGAGACGGTACTAAATTACCTCCAGGTTTTATTCCAGATTTGTCACAGATACAAACAGTGACAGATGGACTGATTTGAGCTCCCCATCTTCTTTCTTTGTTGAAGACCACATTTCACCCAACCAGGAATCACAAAACCAATAAATCACTAGAAGTACGGCACTCAACAGTTGTTTAGATACACTGGTTTGGAATAGTCTGAATCACAGAATAAATTACAGAGCGGTTTTGTTTGCATCCACCTTCGTTTAAATTGATCCAGGTTTTGATCTAATCAAATACAGTGTGTGGGTGAAAGAGCAAATGTATACCTCTGGAAGTAAGTGCTGTAATTGATGTAGAGGATTATTTCTACATAACTAGTAGAATTGGAGAGAAACTTTGTGGAAACCCCTTAGCCTGTTGCAAAAGCAACACAGCCCCGAGCTGGGTGGTCCTTGCCGCTTTTTGCTGTGTCCCAGACGTTGCAGTATGGTAAAACAGCTCAAAGGGCCCGACAGTGGGATAAATTCACATTCAGAAGAGAATCAAGCTACACCAGTATCTCTGAGCATTTGAGAGCTGCAAAAGGTGGCATGGCCCAAAAATGAGCAAATACCTGGTTGAAATGCTTTCTCAGAGTAGAAATGTTTTTTGTACTTATAAATATACCATTTATAGTTAGGGAGGCATCCAAGGGACAACACAGAGGTATTTTTGTACTCACTTCTCAAAGCTGGCCTGCACTGTAAATGTTACTGTAAAAAGTAACTCATATGCATAGGGAAGTATTTTGTGTCACCCCTAATGAGAGCACTGAAAAGGATTTGCTTCATGTTGTATTATATAGGTTAATATTTCATAAAGAGAAATAGGTTGCACAGGATTTGGCTTTGCTTTTTGTATACCACAACCCTGTCCATGCAAAAGATCATCTGGTTTATGTGCCTTGTTTTCTCATTTCAGGATTAATTCTCTTATTGATTTGTCTGAGGACCTGCTTTCTAAATATAAAAGAATACATTTCCCCTGTAAGTTGCAGCTGGGTAGGTAGGATGTAGGTAACTTGTTGCATCTGGAAGCCTGTGTTCCTCTTGCAAGATCTCAAAATTAATTCACTACATGTACACATTTGAAATTAAAAAACCTGGTGTTACATGAGCTTATGACTCAAGAGCCAAAAAACTAAGTCCTCTCCCAAGCCTGACCCTTGCTTATGTTCCAACTTAGTAGTTTTGATTTGCCCTCTGTAAAGGAGTGCAGGAGGCTAAAATATACTCCCAGGGTACTATAACCATCAATTCCCTGCATTTCACAAATACTGATCCATGACAAAATGTGTTGTTCTTTTGTACCCAGATCAGCTCCTGATTAGATCAAAAAGCCTGCAGGGTTTGCCATTGCTGTTTAAGAAGACATCAGCTTTGTTCATTAAGAGATTCCACCATACCCGGCGGGATGTCAGAGGCTTCATTGCTCAGGTCATCCTCCCAGTCCTCTTTGTGACGGCTGCAATGGGACTTGGGACACTGAGAACTAAGGAGACTGAATATCCCGAACTGATTCTTTCCCCCTCTCTGTACGGCACATCCGACCAGGCAGACTTCTTTGGGTGAGTGGTGTTCTTTGTGACCCTTAAACCCATTTGCTTATAAAGAGCCAGTTTTACCCTCAGGGTTATTTCTAAGCAGACCCAGTGGAAAAGTGTTACACAGATAATATGTAGCTATGTTACCTGTGTAGTTGTTACGCAGATAACATGTAGAAATCCTGGACTAGTAATCAGAAAGCTTTAGAAAAACAACATTTCCATTGGAATTAACTGTGAAATGTGGGGAATATTCTTTGTGTTTGCCATTGGAGTCCTCTGGCCCTGTGACAGCCATACTGCCCCAAGGGGATTTTCTTAATGTATTTTTCTTAATATATATATATATATATTCTACTATATAGTCTTCCCCAGATGTGAAATGGAGGTCCCCACATCAGTTGTCTCCAACATTACAACTCTGGGATCAAATTCTATCCATCTTGTAAACTGTCTGCATTGCCCTCTTCTCTGTCAGTACAAGACATGCTCTCCTGCCCAGGCCCCACTAGTCCAAGGCACGCAGTCATTTGAAGGGCATGCACTTTTTTAGTGTGATTAAGATGTCACCAGTGAATTATTTAATTGTGCTTGAAAATCCTGTTACCAAAATTGTTATCATTTGTATCATTCTGATTTCATGATGTGAACTGCTGTCTTTCTCCAGTGGTTCTCAGCTTTAAGTCAGAAATATAATATTTAGCTCTAAAGGAAGCATGTCTGCTCTTAGGTGTTCTTTCCCAGGACTGCTCATGCCTTTCTACTTCAGTACTACTAGATGGGGGAATAAGCCAGAACTGCATGTCTGAGACCTCTGTTCCTAATGTTCTCTGCTTCTCCGGACGGATCATTGCTAGAAAGCTGGGTCAGAAGCAAGAAGCATCTTCCTGAATTACCAAAACCAAACAGACTTCACAAATGAGAGAGCAATTGAGACAAGACAAGTAGTGCCTGAAAATTGCAGTACATGCTTTTTCCCTGGAAACAGAATCTTGATTGTCCAAAAGTTCATCAGTACCTTGCTTAGATCTACAGGCAGCAAATTACTGGAGTAGGTGTGCAGCTCTAAGCAATAAGCAGTCCTTTTAAACCTGTGTGACTGCCCTCATGTACTGCACGTACATAAGTGGTTTGCAGGGCTAGCACCACAAATAACTATTTATGTAGCATCTTAAATAAATCCTGTTTCATTCTGTTGTGGTTTAACCCCAGCCGGCAACTAGGCACCATACAGCCACTCGCTTACTCCCCCCACAATGGGATGGGGGAGAGAATCAGAAGAGTAAAAGTGAGAAAACTCATAGATTGAGATAAAGACAGTTTAATAGGTAAAGCAAAAGCCACGCACGCAAGCAAAGCAAAACAAGGAATTCATTCACTACTCCCATCGGCAGGCAGGTGTTCAGCCATCTGCAGGAAAACAGGGCTCCACCATGTGCAACGGTTACTTGGGAAGACAAATGTGATCACTGCGAACATCCCCCGCTTCCTCCTCCTTCCCCCAGCTTTTGTTGCTGAGCATGACATCATATGGTGTGGGATATCCCTTTGGTCAGTTGGGGTCAGCTGTCCCGGCTGTGTCCCCTCCCAGCTTGTGCACCCCCAGCCTCCTTGCTGGTGGGGTGGTGTGAGGAGCAGAAAAGGCCTTGACTCTGTGTAAGCACTGCTCAGCAATAACGAAAACATCCCTGTGTTATCAACACTGTTCCCAGCACAAATCCAAAATGTAGCCCTATGCTAGCTACTATGAAGAAAATTAACTCTATCCCAGCCAAAACCAGCACACGTTCAGACACAGGTTTCCTCTGCTCAGTGGTAGTGGAAGTACCTTGAACATTTCTTTCTTCTTTTTTCTTTTTTTTCCTTTGTTAAATCTTAGGAATTTTAATGAAACCACAGATGCGTTAGTCGCTTCGATGCTTGCTTTCCCTGGAACGGATAACACATGCATGAATGAAAGCAATTCGTAAGTAGTTCTTGGTTTCCTTCCATTTAAATTCCAAAATTAACAAGAGAATTGACATAACACTATTAGCCATTAGACCTTAACAACCATCTTTGATTATCTGCAGAATTTTCGTACATTGGTGCCACATGCAGAGAAAAAAAAAAATCTCCTGCTTCTCTTTAGATTGACTTGCAGACTCTTCCAGCTCATTAGATGTCTAACTGGCCTTTTGCAGGCAGGCGCAAGTTTGTGCTGCTCACAGACATGAGCTGGCGAGGTGCAAGTCAGTTCCAAGTGGGGAGCTGTGTAGTCGTGATTGGTGTGAAGCAGACCTCAGCCCTGCTGAGAGCCTCCATGGGTCCTGTGTGGCTTTGAGCGAAGGCTTGCATCTGCCAGCACAGGACTGTAGATGTTCTTGAAGACAGGAAACTATACTGTCCTTTAAGGCTGAGACTGGGACTTCCACACAGTCCCAGGACTTTGACACTGGTGTATTTTGCTTCCTTCAAGAAGTATTCACCACCACAAGTGGACTCCTTTATTACTATGAGTAGTAAGGGAGCAGCTTTGGTGGTGGCAGGATGCCAGGATGAGATCAAGCTATTCTCATATCTGGGAAATAGTCCTTGCCTCCCCAGTAAACCCAATCATAACACTGAGCCCACCCAGAAAGTTCGCAGCATAGCTTTTGTTATCTGTATCTAAAAGCTGTGCCATGAGGGCTGGTTTGTTTTGGCCTCTGCAGATAAATTTTCAAGGAATTGGTAGTAAATTCCTGGGCAGACTTGCATGCTCGTGTGTGCCACATATCTGCAGGCAAATATTTATACTGAGTATTTACAGTGACTCCCTAGTTAACACAGCCCGTTGCAGGACTCCCTAGTTATTGCAATGACAATAGCCCTTATTTCTGCACTGTAAGGTGATTTTGGCCTTTGCGTGCTAACTTCTTACACAGTCTACTGTGGGAATGAAGTGGTGTCTGGTTTCCTTCTAAACAGCTGAATGAATCCAGGCGCAGAGAGCAGTAGTGAGGGCTCTCTGCCGAGAGGCACTGAAGGCAGTGGGAGGATGGGTATTCCCTGAAGCACCCAGAGCTGACAAGGAGGTCTGCTTTTCTGCTGAAGCTGCTCACTGCCATCCTTCCTGTCATTAAACATGACAGCAATTAGCATCGTTTGCACACCTGAGCATAGAGAACCTCAGAGGAAAATGTGTTCATTTTCAGGCAGTGTTTAAAGGAGGACATGCTTGGCCAGTGGATTTTCAGTGGAAACCAGAGAACTAAGTATTCTGCCTGCAACTGCACAGATGGCATCCAGGTAATTTGAATAAACCCAAAAGAGAGGGAGTTTGGGGGGATATTTCAGGAGCCTTGTAGGTTGGGAGTGGTTTTGTGGGCCGGCATGATACTAAGGGGAACTCAGTGTTCAGATTCCTCCTGTCTCTTTGGCCTTGTTGATTTTGTACACTGGATAACCACTGTCTGCACCAGTTTGGGGACAGGAAAGGAAACAGCATCCTCAGAAGATTCGCATGCTAACGTATCTGCCTTCCTCCCTGTGGTGGGAAAAGGTTTAACAGTGTTTTTCAATGTTGTATGATTGTCCCATTTAGCAGAGGTGAACGTGTATTCAAGAGGAAAATTGCATTTTATACAAGCGCTGTCATTATATGAAAGCACAGCTATTACTGCTGTTTGCTCTTCAGAATTTAACTTTATGCAAAGTCTAGATCCATCTGCTTTTACTCTGCTTCGTAAATAGTGATGATTAATAACATCAGTTATTTGCACTACGGTGGTACATACAGAATCAGATATGGGTACTGCTGGGCTTAGTGTCTATATATGCATGTGGGGAAAAGGCAGATTCTGCCCCAATGATGTTGCAATTTTACAGTCCAGTTTGAAGGTGAGCTCTCCTCCCTCCAGTGCTGTTCACCTGTCTTCAGCTTTTTTCCAGTAGGAAACCAGACGCAGGGCGTAGTGTGATGCCATTTGTAAGATAAAGCAAGTACTTAATTGAATGTTCCTAGTCATTCCTTAAAATGCAGCTATTTTATGGAGTTTTCTGGACATACACTTAATTTCACATCATTAAAAGTATCGGCTTAATTTCTCCTGTAAGTCAGGATAATGTTCAAAGCTGATTCTCACCTCTAGCAGGCACAGGCAGGTGTTCCTCAGCATGAAGAAAGCTATTTTGTGTATTCTGATGCAAAGTTATGAACAGATACACAATGGGGGAGGCCAGGGTTTTTGTTATGGATGAGCTGAAAGAAGCAGCCAGCATGCTGTCTGGTAGGACACTTCAACCTTATGAAACAGTTGATGTGACTTTGACTCTTAGCATGTTAAATTATATATTCAGGGAGTAATCCAAGGTTTCTCTGAAGCTCTGGAAAATATTCCCAATGACTGACGGTAAAGTAAAACTGTAGAGTGTAGGTGCTGTGAAATGCAAGATGAGAGTTTGAGGCCACCATGGAGTTTTCTGCTCCATGAGTTGTTTTGCTCTCTGCTGTTGTCTGTGCAGTCACTCTGATGCTCTGCTAAGTAGGATCAGCCTTAATTCAGCAAAAATCTGCCTATGTAGCATGAAGCACATTTCAAGGCCTCACTGATGTCAATAGGACTGAAGTGTAGATTTAAGCAAAGATTGTTTTTAAGCACGTTGCTAAATATATTCAGGACAGCATGCAGGGATGTATGCCATGTGTTTTTGCACCCTGATTTGCAGATCATCAGCTTCTGTAGGAATCAGTCCCAGGACCAGAATGTTACCATTTTCTGCTCTCAATCTTGTCCTGATATGCTAGTTTTTAGTTAAAACACAGACACTAATGTCTTTGTTCATTTGTCTCCACTCAGATATGTCCACAAACGAACTACACTCCCCCTCACAGAAGGACCTTCTCCACACGGACACTTTATAACCTTACAGGGCACAATGTGGAGACCTACATTCTGGCAACTACCAAAGACTTCCTGCAAAAACGGTACAGCATAAGTCCTTCTCCTCTGAATTGTACTGGGAGCAGTCTCTTACACATATCATATCCACTGGGCTTGAAGAGGTGACAGGGCAGTAGGGATTTAGAAGGGCCTCTCTGCTGATGGTCTCTGTGAATCTGGTGAAAGGAAGTAAAACATCCTGCAGTCACGGAGTTAAAGATAAAGGTTCATGCAAGTGCCCTGCTTCATCATAGCAGAGATAGCCTAGGGATAATGTGTCAATCATCTGATAGGCTGATGGCTGGATCTGCAGACAAGCCTTTGTCTGACTCAGAAATGCTTAAAAAGAGGAAAATCTGACACAGCCTGTCATGAAGTAAATCCCAGGGAGAGACTTTCCTCCAGGTTTGACTCTCTGAAGAGTCTCAGTGTGTGCTTCACTTAAACAAGTGCATCCGTTCCAGTGAAATTAGAGGCTGAATGTTTTCTTGCACCATGGGGCTGTTAGAGCTATTAGTGTGTCTGGACTCTGCAGCACAGCCGCGCAGCATGTCTTGGGGCAAAAATAGCCTGCCATTAAGGTTGTCAAGGAATATGTTCATCTGCCATTGATTTAAACTGAGCTGCCTCGTCTTCTGGGTAAGAAGCACTCATCTTATTCCAATGTAGTAGGCAAGTGGGTTAGGAGTCCATGTGGCTCCAAAATGTTTCTCAGATGGAGGCTTTCAGCACAGTTTTGTGATAGCACTGCCAAGATTCTGTTTCCCTTTTTTCCCCAGATAAGGGCTCCTGCCACAGTGTTGGCTTGGCCACACACTACATACTGGGATAATTTCTTTTAAGTCAAGCTAGAATTAACTGGGGTGGCAGTGGCACACTAACATGCACCAACCAAAGGTATGAAAGCTTTTGAATGAGGGTAGCAATGCATTTCCCTCTGGTTTTCTCTCAGGTATGGTGGCTGGAGCTTCGGGTTGCCTTTGACAGCAGATCTACGGTTCGATATCAGGCCAGTGCCCCCCAACAGAACATTGACTAAGGTAACTAACTTCCATCTGCTCGTCCTAACATGGGAAGTGTGGGACCCAGGAGGAGTGATGTCGATTTCAGGGATATTTCAGAAAATAAACCGAAACTCTTTGAAATCTGCTGCTTGGCATGGGCAAGATGACTTGCAGTTCATTTCCTTTCCTCTCCCCATTCTTCTTTATTGCTCTGATTTCTCATGCTAGCAGGAGACTATTTTTCTGCTGTCATAATTTTATTATACAGAGGTGAAAAGATCAATTAGTAGCACCTTTATCTCATGAGAGAACATACGTACCTTAACTAGGGCTGGCTGGTACATTCCAAGATACCCATTTCTTTGTTTCTGCTGAGTGAAAATGTTGTAATGCATCAGCATTAAAAGCACCAAGGCTGAAATCTGAGGTAGCAGGGAAATGCAAGAGAGTTTACAAGATCCTGTGATCTTGCTGCAAAACCTAGCTACCTGGAGAGCGTTCCTGCAAGAGCAGTGCTGTTTTCAGAGGTGGCTCCAGTAAAAGGGAATCACAGGGTTTATTGTTTCACCAACAGTCAGAGCTCATGTAATGAATTTGCAGATGTTTTCACCCCTCCAATCTTACAGCTCTATCTTAGATCTGAAAGCATTGCTATTTGCTTATCACTTGTCAGATTTAGTACCTGGAAACATTGATAGTGTTGGAAGCAGGGCAGACTCCGGTCCTTGGTTTGCTAGGTCAAGGAGGATGAAATCACTGAGCATGCAGGACTCGGGGATATGCAAAGGTGGATGCTGTGGGCTGTGTTTAAGCCTCTAACCTGAATAGCCTAAGCTCTCTGTCCTTTGGTAGGTAACTTACACCTCCAACCTGGGTGCTGTGGGTTGTGCCTAAAGTAGCTGATGGTAAATCCCCTCACAGGAAAGGGCATTTCCTGTGATCTGATTTTTTTTCCCTTCAGTTCTCAGGGTTTATCATGGTAGAGATAAGAAAAGTTATCATGGGGAGGGAAGGGCTGTTGCTGAATGAGGAGGTGACAACTGGCTATCTTCTGCCCTAAAGCAACCTTTTTCCCCCTGGCTTTCGAGGGGTGTTAGATATTTGACTGCTTAGCCTTCTTTGGGAAGTCTCCAGCTGTTGTTCATCAGATCTGAACAACTTATTATAGAGAAGAAAACAAGTGTCTGTATGCTTTATGTCACATATCCAGCTAGTGCTTCTTTCTTCTCTCCCAGAAGGTAAATGAAGCTGATGGGACTACTTTTATTGAAAGTGAAATGCGCTTTTATACTTATTCAGTACTTGATGTGGTTTAATCATTGGACTTTAACCTGTAGAGCCTATGACTTTAGATAACAACCATGGAATAATTCATCTGTGTAAGCAGAACAAACCAAAATGTTATCAGTAACAATTTCTCTCCCAAATTGTTTCAATTTCTCAATTGTGTGCAGGTGTGGTATAATCCCGAAGGTTATCACAGCCTTCCAGCCTATCTCAACAGCTTGAACAACTTCATTCTTCGAGCTAACTTGCCAAAAAATGAGACTTCCAGATATGGTAAGTGTCCTTCTACATGAGCAGATAATTTGTTCCATTTCGGGGGAATATCCTGGTTCTGTTGAAATTGATGACAACACTTACCTTGACTTCAATGAGGGCATTTCTTTATTCCCAATTATGCAAATCCTTTAAAAACAGAATTGAAAAACATGAATAAATCACATATTTCATCTGTCTTTGTCAAAGGGGATAGGGGAGCTGGACAGGGAAGACCCCAGCTCCTATGTAAAACACTTGTTTCATCCAAAAAATGCCAGTGGTTGCTATTTGAATTATTGCCTCTCATCATGGTACTAAAATAGCTGTCTCTTGATAGGTGCCCATTAGTTATGCATAGAAAGGCTACTTTAGATCATCTCCAGGGGTGGTTTAGATTAGTAAATTTTAATATGTCACCCTTCTGCTGAGAGCAACTCAGGATGTGTGGGTATGTGTATGTTTGTGTTTGAGAGAGAGAGCGAGAGAGTGATATTAAGTGAGAAACATAATTTTCAGCTATACTTTTCCTCTGACACGCAACATACACAGACTCCATGGAGTGTTAGTATCCCATTTGGGGTTATCGGTTCTCATAGCTTCTCCTCGGTAATGCAATGCAGCAACCCAAATTCCTGCTGATAAACCAGGGCACCCTATCTTACCATTTATGGTTTAGGCTACATTAAGGGTGCAACATGGGCATGAATATGTCTGTGTATGTATGCCTGTGCCTGTCTCTAGAGATGGAGGGGGTGCAGGGAGAAGAGGAAGATTTATGTTGATGGCATTTTGAGAAGTCTTGTACAGAGATTTATGGGATCTGACAAGAGTAGCAATTGTGTGCAGGAATGCCCTACCGATTGATTTTCTTTGACAAATGGTGCCCTTCCAGCCATGTCCTGGTCATGTCTAGCCCCCCTCACTTCAGAGGCCTGCCATTCCAGGTGACAGTGAAATAGGTGACACTGTCTCTTTGCTCATAAGACCGTTCCTCACTAATGTGTCTGAATTGAACTATAATGGAAAAGGCATCTGGTCTGAAGCCTTGAGTGGCATGCCATGAATTAAAGAAAGACCAGAATGCTGATTACAAGTCAAAACAGCATGTGTCTCTTCCCACCTCCACATACTGATGCACTGAAACTCCCCTTGGCTCACAACAAGCAAAACCAGTGCCTCGTCCCCGCTGCCATCCTAAAATACCCACTGGCTCGTGCCTTTGAGATTTGCAGCATGCCCTCCAGGTGAAAAGGTTCAAGCTCTTCTGTGTGCACCGCAAAAGCTTATCACAAAGCTGCAGCCCCTGCCTGGGTGCAGAGAGAGGAGACCTGAGCCAGGCGCTTCCAGTGGCAGGAACATCCCACAGCAGCTGAATTATTAAGCAGTGAAGCTTCTTGCCCTGTCTCTGTGTTCCCAACACATGCTGTAGTGAAAGCAAAGGCAGGAAGCTCATGTGAACAGTCAGAAAGTTTTCACAGGGAAAGTTTTATACCAGCAAAATAACAACTTTCAGTGGGAAAGAATAGCAGCAGTTTTTATTCCATCTGTCCTATTGCTTACGTGTTTTTGGAAAGAAATGCTTAGTAGTAAATGACCAGACAGATAATTCGCCACTTCCCACTAATGATCTGAGCCATAGAATGGGGGAAATAAAATGAATGGACAAGGATAGCTCCCCTGGGGTAGTGTAAATCCAGTTTGAAATACAATTGAACAGACGTTCTGCGTGGTATGTTCCTGGCAGCTAAATCTATTTGTTGTTGTGACAAATAAATGACAGTTTAAGAACGATTGCAATGGCCAGATAAAAGTGTGTTGTCATTTCAGCAGTTTGAAAGAGGTGCCAGTCCTGCTTTAGAGGTGTGACTGAGACTGCATATATTTTTAAAAAATACATAAAAAGCTTTTTACCCCGTCACTAAGCAAGTCATAATAGCTTTTGACTTATGTATATTGTGCTTTCTCTTCTCTCAATCTGAACCAACAAAAAAGAGAAAGGATTGAAATGGAAATTTTGACTTCTAGCCTAAGCTTCAGTAAAGGAAAATGGCTTTATAGTAAAGTATTAACAGACCAGACAGACGGTATCTTTCTTTTTCTCTCTCTCTCTCTTTTACAGAAGGGAAACATTTCCTGGCTGTTTGTGTGGCTTTATCAGCAGCCCAAGATTTTAATTCAATTTCTCTCACTGATGACAAGACTGAGGTGTTTTTTCCCCCTCTCCAAAATGGATTTCCTATGAAATCTTCCTTTTCAAATTTATTTGCTCAGTATGGCACTTGGTCAGCTAAACCCACAGTCTCCTCCTTTCTGGCCCCCATGTCAGAGTGCTCGTTCTTAGGGAGAACAGCCCAGAATAGTTCTTCCTTGTATAACAGCTGAAAGTCAGGCACCTGGCTGTGTAAGGAGCTTGAATTTCAGAGTTGGCACGTTCTAGCAAATCTCTCTGGATTTAATAGCAGCTAGAGGTCCTCCGGCACTCCCTGAGAACTGAGGCATTTTAACCTAAAATACATGGACCCACAAGCATGTGCCTAATTTTAGGTGTGGGAGTGCTCTCGCTGAAGTGAATGATACTATCAGCCAGATAGATGCAGAAACAAGGCCTAGGGTTTGAATTTCAGATCTGCTGTGCATCAAAGTGAAGTCATAGGAAAAATGAGGATGTTCAAAATTCTGCCCAAGATCACACCAAGATGACAGAGCAAAATCCAGCTTTTGATCTGCTTTTCTTCTCTGCTCACAGTTTTCTGTATTACTGTCAATATCAGGAACTGGTAAAGGAAGCTTTAAGTTAGCCACATTGTCACTTTCTTTTCTTTTTGTTTTTGTAGGTATTTTCTTATCAGCTCACCCATATCCTGGAGGACAGAGTCAAGAACAAGTAATGTAAGAAGGTTCATTTGGCTGATGTCTGAATTGTTTAGCTTCAAAATGAGCAAACCAGCTTCTTGGAAACCATAAAACTGCCTAAATTACTGAATATCTTTCTCTAAATGATCAAAATGCTCTCTTCCTTGTCTTCATTCCCTCTACGCATGAATAGCATGCTGATTCCTGTTAGGGTTTCTTTGCAGGATCCCATATAGATCTGGAGGTCACAGTTACAGCATCACACATTTTTGTGCTTTGGCACAATAATAATAATTACATAATTTTCCTTTTGGCCTTTCTAATCAATTCCACGGTACGGTATTACAACTCAGTGCTGTGAGTCCTTTTTGCTAGGCATACTTAATATCAGCAAAAGATGCTGGCACAGAATCAGGACCTCTCTGCTTCTGAGCTCTAAACAATGCCTCTGCAATGAGGGAAATCTGCTACTTTGACTCACCGTATACGTCTTTCTCCACTTTCTCCCCAGGCTCAACAGCTTACTCGACATCATAGTTTCAATGTCTGTTTTGGTTGGCTATTCTATCACAACATCAAGCTTTGTGCTCTATGTGGTGAAAGAACATCAAACTAAAGCCAAACAACTGCAGCATATTTCAGGCATTGGAATGACAAGCTATTGGGTGACTAACTTCGTTTATGATCTGGTAAATAATTCACATTTCTAAATGCACCAAGAGTAGCATTATGCAGCAGGGGAAAAAAGTTCTTTAAATAAAGTTGGTTGCCTAGACTTCTTAATATTATTACTACCAAGAGCGTTATGTGGTAGTTGTTCTCTAAGGCATTGAAGACTATTAAATGTGAACCGCAACACTGGATTTTGCTAAGCGAAGGCATTCCTTCTCTCTCGAGTGTATGAAAAACACTCAGCACATTTATACGAGAGCAACACAGAACAGGCCAGAGCTTGATTTCAATTTTACCATGCAAGCAGCAAGCTGCTTTTCTGTTAGCTTGCAGGGCTAGATTAGTTGTCATGCAGTCTTTACACATCTGGGGTAAGGCTTTGGGACTTGAGGCTACAGCCATTTTGGAAACCCTGGGAGTACAGGGTATGACATTAGCAGACATCTCACAGCTGACACTCCCCTGCTGGGCAAAAATCCATTGCTGGGTTGAATGCC
This sequence comes from Pelecanus crispus, assembly GCF_030463565.1. Lineage (NCBI taxonomy): Eukaryota > Metazoa > Chordata > Aves > Pelecaniformes > Pelecanidae > Pelecanus > Pelecanus crispus. The sequence goes on along the minus strand of NC_134647.1, from coordinate 41,264,445 downwards.
CTCTTTAAGATTATCTATTATAAAGGTTTTTCAGCCAAGGAAAGCTACTAACGCAGCTATATGCCTTCCAGGACCTGAGCAAGTTCCTTTCTATAGTGCTGCACTGCGCTGTATAGATTTACCACCTTGTTTCTATAGATAGTTGAGCTCCGCAGCACTGTGCTGCATTATGTGGCGTAGGCAAGCCCTTGTTCTCCCTGAAGTTGAGTTTCCTCATGGTAAAGAGGGTTAATAGCACTGCTGGAAAGCATCGCTGGGCTAGGAGGATAAATATGCATAGTGTCTGTAGACACTGTGCTTTGTGTCTTATGAATTACCTTTGGTGCACAATGTCAAACCTTCACATAGATAGAGATCTGCAAGTGCAGACTATCTCTCCTCATGAGCTTTGGCATTGCCAGCTATGCTGTAGTGTGATCAGCTCTACATATCTGACAAATTTCTATTGATGCAGTTCTGCTAATGCCTCAAATCTCAGTGATATCATCAATTCCTGAAAATACGAAATCTTCAAGGGCATTTGGGTGGCCAGCCCCCTTTGATACAGTGAGGACTACAGGCTGAAATCCCTTGGGGAATGTGAGCCTTGACTCTTTCTACAGAGCACAGCCTGAGCTGCTAGGTAACACTGATGCACACTAAGAAAGCAGTCCTAAGGATACAGTTCTTGCCACTAAGTAGTCTAAACTGCCTGCTTATAGGGGCTGGTGTGATTAGGCAACAACACAAGTATCTCCTGCCTTGCTGGAAGGGTTTGAAAGGCGTCTGAAGGCAGCATGGCTGCAGTCTGGCTTGGCAGAGCAGCCCAAGGGTGAGGATGGGGCAGGCCTGTGTCTGCTTCCCTGATCCAGGCCCTCGCTCTAGTGCTGCATATTGGCAAATCAGTAGAAAAATCCCCAGAGTCCTTGCCACAATCAGTATTCAGCGGGCTGAAACTAATCAAGCACTCTCGGCAACTTGATATTTCTCAGTGAATCCCTGCCAGTAAATTCTGTTAAATCCCAAAGCTGGGAAAGAGAGGAACCTCTCAAGGCAGATGTTTGGTAGGTCCCTGGCTTGACTCAACATTATAAAGAATAGATTTACAGGACACAATGAAGTGGTCCGACTGCAAGGCTAACAGAAAACCCAAAGGGGTATTTTTCATTCACAGCCTTTTTTTTTAAGGCATTTTCTGCCCACAGTCCTGAATGTTGAGGCTTAGCCTATTCAAAGTGGCTTTGTGGGAATTTGTTTGCAAGATTCCTGAAAGTCTCAGGAGGACTGAGACCCCACCTGTATTTGGTTTCCCTTAGAAAACCCAAGCTGCACTTGTGGGACCAGATTCAGGCCTGGTGGTGTTGCTTCTGCATAGTTCTAGAAAAATGTTTAAGAATTATCATCCTAATAACATCTTTTCAATATCATTTTGCAGGTACTTTTTATGGTCCCTATTGGACTCTCAATAGCAGTTATTTCATCCTTCCAGATACCAGCTTTCTGCAACAACAATAATTTACTAGCAGTATTTCTTCTGCTGTTACTGTTTGGGTAAGCATGGAGCTTAGTTATTTAAATATCATTGCACAGAGTGAGGAACTGGATATTGTAGGCTCCTGCAATTTGAGGTCCAAGGGAGGAATACATGGGCTTTGTTCTTCAGTGTGCACTTTACAAATGGTGACTAGTTGCTGTTTCCAAGAGCAGTAAGCTAAACTACTGTTGTCATGCCTGCTTTATTCAAACCAAACTCTGTACGAGGGTATGAAATATTCAAGGTCACAGTGACAGCCCAAGCTGTAAGCAGATGCTTACTGAACTATTGCAAGGTTTGAGATATAGAAGCATTTCAAAATCAGAGAGAAAAAAAAAAAAAGAAACAGCAGCACAATTCAGGAAAACTTAGCAAAACTGTCTCCCTGGCTTTGAATCCTCCAGGCCCAGTCTGTCTGCTTTCAGTTGGGGGTCCATGTTCAAAGTCTGTATTGTAAGCTTTTTCTCCAAATTCTAACAGATAAAAAGGCATTTTTCCTTCTTTAAGCTCCTGTAATATGGAAATCTAGTCACATGCCAAAACAGAACTGTTATGTTGTCTGAGGTCTTTAGTTGTTTGTTTGCAATTGCACTTTGAGTTACTGTAGTATTCTCTGCACTGTTGGCAATTTATAGATATGCAACATTTTCATGGATGTACCTGCTGGCTGGGTTTTTCAAAGAAACAGGAATGGCCTTCATTGTTTATGTCTGCGTCAACTTGTTCTTTGGCATCAATACCATCATTACTCACTCGGTTGTATTTCTGCTTTCCCAGGAAAAGGCTACAGACCAGGTAGGAACGCTACTAATACTAAGCCCTTGGTGAAACAACAGGAGGCTTCCTGTTGAGTTTGGTGGGTTTGATCAGGTCCTTAGCAACTGGCTGGCCTCAAGATATTCAAGGTAGACCAAGCAGAGGACACTAGTAGCAGGACTTAATGAGATTCCCTATAGACAGGACATGAGTCAAATATGACTCTTGCTTGTCTGTAAATTTGCATCTCCAGCAGAGACAGACATGATGGTGACAGAGGGGAGAATACAAAAAGAGAGGTAGAAAGCTGGCCGTGCAGAGGAGGGCAGGAGGTGGGCGTAGATGTTTGATAAAAAGTTGATGGGGACTTTGAACCATTGTTAAGTTCTTGCAGCACGAACTGTGGAGAGTGACAACTAGATGTCATTGCCCTGAGTCTGACGTGCTGCATTAAGCCCAGCACCAGCTGTCTGTCATCTAGATCTGTAATGCAATCATCTTCTCCCTGCAAGGATGAGAAATGACTCAGACACAGTGATGATTCCCTAAAGTAAAGCCGTCTCTTAAACTGAGATCTCCCTGTGAATCACTGGGATAAAATGTACACCTTATATTTAAGTTTTCTTTTTTTATGAAGGGCAATCAATTACTTTGTGAAACAATAGGTGGGTTGGATTTTTCTTTCTAGCTGGACAATGCTTGTTTAGCAACCCCCTGGACTTTAGGGTTGTGCAATTATGATCAAATCTTGTGTTTTATGGAGATGTTTGTCCAAGGAAATCAGATAGGACAGTTCTCCAGAGGAGCAGGATTGGTGAGTGGGCTGTGCCCTGCAGTGGGCTGGTGCAGCGGCTCTGTAGTTTTGGGAGGCACAGTGTAGCTCAGTAGCAGGATTCAGCTCTGGCTCACAGGTGGGTTTCGGACTGCTGTGTGCACAGGGTGAGGCGGCTGGAGCAGCAGTGAGGGACTGCGCTGGGAACTGGCTGCTGTTTACTATGGGTGATCACAACCTCAGAGCTGCCTGTTGACTTTTCTGACCTTGTGCCTGTGAAACGAGCTGTCTCCAGAGCTCTTTGCTCTCAATTTATCTCTGCTCTGAGACACAAGCAAATCCCAATGTAATTGTTACACTTCAGTCCCACAGTAAAATCTATGAATTTATTCCATGAATAAAAACAGTGACTCTGCTGCTTTTTCGTTTTTTTCAGGGCTTGCATGATCTCGCTGAAAACTTAAGGCATGTGTTCCTTCTGTTCCCACAATTTTGCTTTGGCTATGGCTTGATTGAACTGTCACAGGATCAGGCACTGTTGGGCTTCTTAAAAGCCTATGGAGTGGACTACCCTGACAAAACCTTTGAGCTGGACAAGACCACATCCAAGTTGTTTGCCATGTTTATCCAGGGCACTGTGTTTTTTGCCATTCGTCTTACAGTTCACGACAGGATGATTCAGAGAGTCTGGAACAACATTCTAGAGTAAGTAACATCTGGAGTCTTGCAATGAAAACAAACCAAACCAGTGCTCAGTGGTTTAATTCTGGGCTCTCACACCATCATTGTCAATTATGAAGCCCATAAATTTCAAAGACACTTCGCAAACATGGAGTAAGTTTTCTCTGGCAGCAGTCCCGGTACCTACCAGTAATTAGAGTGTTAACTAATAGAGGTATAGGTTACTGGAGTCCCTCGGTAGTCCTTGCTGGCTGAGACTATGACCCTCGTTTCAGGGCTCTGGGTTTGGTGGGCTGATGTTCAGCTGGTTGGTAAGAGCAGTCGGTCCATAGACAGCTGTTTGAATCTCCCCATCTCCTCTGGCTTGGGTGCACACAGGGAGGAGCAACAACAGCCTTGTCACCTGCATTACAAGTGCGTCCACAAGGCAGGACCTCCTCCAGCTCAGAATACTTGCTGAAAAAGAGAAAAACATTAGGCAGAAAGAGAACATTGGTTTTTTAAATTCCCTAAACAGTGCAAATATCAGGAGAGAATAGAAACTGTCTGTATATCTCTGTATTTTTTGCATGCCCTGGGATCTCATGGGAAGGCTCCTTAGTATCCCAAGCACACAGGCCCACTGCTGTCTGCTTGCCAGAGGGTAAGGTCCCCTCTCTACCCTCCCCATAGGTTCCTGTTTGACAGAGTGCACGGCAAAGCATTGCTTCTGCCACCTGCGGCTGAAGAGGATGGGGACGTCCAGGCAGAGAGGAACCGGGTGGAGTCTGGCAAAGCAGACTTTGATGTGGTGCAGCTCCAGAATCTCACGAAGATCTACCACCTTCCTCACAAACGCATCGTGGCTGTGAAAAACATCAGCGTTGGGATTCCTGCTGGAGAGGTAAGCAAGGGGAAAAGGCTGTGGGCACCTTCTGCCCTGGGGAGGGAAAGTGGAACTGTTCCACAGTACCACTGTCATCTTCTCTCCCAGTCCTTGTCACTGTCCCAGCATAACTGTAATGGTTTCTTCTGCTCTGACCTCTTCCTTCCTTCCTTTGCCTTATTTATTGATTCTTGGAGTTATGGTAGTGACTAAAGGCTCCTGGTGGATTTGAGACACCAAGTGACAGTTGTGAAGACCCTAGAAAGAAATAAAGTGGATGGGGCAGTGATGGAGCTGTATTCAGAGCAAAATGTCTGCATGCTGTGTTTGTACAGTGCCTAGCACAGTGCAGTTTTGGGGGGGTCACTGTGGACTACCATATGGTAAATGAAGACAGCACCATTTGTCCAGTTGCAATTATTCACCTAAACTGCATGGGAGACAGTGAGTCAGGCTTATCTGCTTGTATTTCCCATCAGGGAAAGACAAATCACTTCAGCTGAACATACATTTTCATGAATCAAGACCTAAAACTAAAGAAAATAAGATTCTTTGGTCATGTCAGTACAGTTACCTGCAAAAACACTGACTCATGAGAAGAGAAAAGATAGGAGCACACAGAGCACCTCTGAGACCCAAAGAAAAGTTCATGGGGCCTCTGGAGACCAGATCCTGCCTCTGGCTGTGCACCTGACTTGTGGGGAAGCTTGGAAGTAATCCTTGGTACCTGATTTTTTTAATTGCCTGGGTCCCACTGAGATACTGGGCATATGAAAGGATATAGGGTGCTGGGCAGGAGGACAGCAGCCTCATGTGGAGACTGTGGTGCCGATCTTTCTGGCAGAGGATTTTTTTCAAGCCACAACTGGCATCGAGGTTTCTAGCTTCTGGCAAAAGTCAGCCCGATGCTGGTGTCAGCAGAGGCCATGGCCCTGCACTGCAGACTGTACACAGATACTGTCCCTGCACAGACCTCGAGGTGGGGAAGAGCCTTGGATTGATGCTGTGCATCTGCAATGGGCCCAACACGTGAGGATTTTCACATCAGCTGCTCTGTACTAATGATATCAAAATAATAGTAATTATCAGCACAATGGTAATTGCTTATGCAACACGCAACTGCATATCTCCAACCTTAGCAATAAAACATAGATTTTTAGCATGAGATACTGAACTGCACTACAGGGAGCCAGTTCTTAATCTTATTAATGTAGTGCATTAGTGAGATTATTTGACAAAATCTTGTGTTGCATTAAGGTTTTACCAATGACAGCACAAACCTCACTCACCTCATTCCTATGAATAACTGTTCCTGTCAATGGGAGGCTTTGCACAAATTAGATGATCAGGATTTGGCCTGTCAGATGAGCTCGCTGCAAAAACGCACCTTGCAGTAAAAGGAATGACTCTATTAGGGATACATCCTTGATTCTTCACCGTATTAAACAAACGGTCCTAATATAAGCTGCAGTGCAGTATATTGCACCATAAACAACCTCCGTTATAATGTTCGTATGTTCTGAGCACCTCTGCCGCTCTTGCAATTCATCTTGCTCAAGGGTCCAGAGAAAAGAAGAGACAAGATGCACTGAGCACTCATCTTGGAGCAATATTTCTGTATTATAAATACAACATGGTTACTTTTCTACCTTTCTTTCCCACAACCCAGTGCTTTGGCTTGCTTGGTGTGAATGGAGCTGGAAAGACGACCATCTTTAAGATGCTGACAGGCGATATCGGAGCATCCAGTGGAAGGTTGCGGGTCCAGGATCATTCTGGGTATGGAGGATGTGATTTCTGGGGGCAGCGCATGAGCAAATCATCCTGGGAGCAGTTTTTAAGGCTGGATGGCAAAGGAAAAGAAATGTAAAAGTCTGAAGCAAAACAAAACTTTCAAAACAGAGCAAAAATAAATAAGGCAGGGAATTTAATCCTTTGAAGATGGTATGGCTGCTTCCCTAGGGTTTGCATTTTGCTGTCACCTCTGCTGTTCTCGGTGTTTCTTTCGCTTCATTCCATTGCAAATGGGATCAGACTCGGATCCTCAGCTGAGTGTCATCCCACTTCTGAGCTAGTATCTGGACACCAGTAGGACCCATCTCAAAGCGCTCTTTAACAGGAGTAGGCTTGGTGGCAACTGTGCCATCTGAAGTGCTGGCAGTAATTGGAGAGCTATGTACTAGACATCGTGGCTATCAGATGTCTCAAATACAATTCTTCCTTTGCAGAACTGAGGGCCTAAAAGCTGTAGGTCTGCAAACTCATAGCATTTTCCTTCAAGGGTTAGGGAAGAGGTAGGAAGCAGGTTAGGGAAGGGGTAGGAAGCAGGAGAAAGGGTTCTTTTTTCCTCTCTCCTGTCTGATTCCAAAGTGCATTGGCAATTCAGTGTGTTTAAAATGACTTGCTGACTTCCTTGTGCAGGTCCTTGAATGACATCAGTGCGGCACACTGGTCACTCTTTGGCTACTGTCCTCAAGAAGATGCCTTGGATGACTTGCTGACAGTGGAAGAGCACATGTATTACTATGCTAGGCTCCATGGCATCCCAGAGAGAGAGATCAAAGGAGTGAGTAACACTGGGGCTTGACTTAGAGCATTTTCCAGTTACTGAGAGTCTTTATGTTGATTCAATTAGTCTTTCAATAAATAGATATGCGCGTGGTAATTTATGCCTGGACGTTGTTGTGAAAGCTGTACTCTTGCTCCCATAGGTTGTACTCCAGCTTCTCCACCGGCTGAATCTGATGGCCTACAAAGACAGAGTCACCTCTATGTGCAGTTATGGCACCAACAGAAAATTGTCGACTGCTCTGGCTCTCATTGGGAATCCATCAATTCTGCTGCTGGTGAGAAATGGGGTCCTTGTTGGGGGGAAGAGGAGCAGATCTCTGGGCTGGCAGAGGCACTTTGACAGTCTAGCAAAACCCTGTCAGGCACAGCTTGCAGGACACTCCCCAAATGCCCATACTTAGCCTGCCAACATATGCATCAGCGGGAAGTTTAGATTCCAGCAAGCACCCAAATTTTCTTTGAGGGCATAAGGGAGTGGTGAGTCTGCCAGTTTGTCTGTTAGCCTCTTCCAGAGGTCAAAAATAGATCCTATATTTGCCAATTAAATTCTCCTTGTTCCCAGCGCTTTCTTGCTTTTTTTTGTATTGAATACCCTGCACAGTGTTGCAAGAAAAATGGCATCCAAGGCTCCAAATCTGTTAGAGAGCAAAGGAGCAACTTCCCTCAGGATTAGAACATAAAACTATTTTTCTAGGTTTGGCTTTCCCTTTTGTCTTTCACTTTGAACTTTCCAGTTCTTCCATGAGGTACGCCATTGTTAAAATATCCTGGTTTGTGCAGTTTTTCCACTTGCTGTGTTTTGAATGTGTGCAGTTCTCTGTGAGCAGGTTTCCCAATATTAAATTTGATACCTAGTGGACATAAATCTCCCTTGCCACAACTTGTATCAAGCCCAGCAGTACTGCCTTTACTTCTGACCACATACACCATCCCTTTAGCTGCTTTTGTGACATAAAAAAGTCTCAATACAAATAGAAGGTGGAGAAGTTTCCTCTGTACTGGCTGCTGTCTGAACCCAAGCTGTTTTATTTCTGCCTTACCTAAGGCGTTATCCTCAACAATAACAACTTGTCAATCAGAAATTGGCTAACAATTTTATCAGCAATGCATAAGGTAGGAGATAGTATACCATCCTTCATCTCTGGCTTACTGTCTCTCTAAATGGAGAAATGCAACACTTGCTTCGTCAGCATATTGAGAGGGAGGCAAAGCGCAGGTGCACATGGGAACCAAGTGCCAGTTGATAGCTTCTTGTCTGAGGTTATGCCTGTGGTGTGTAAGGATATTTAAAACACCATGGTATAAAAGGCACAGTAGGGTTGATCTTAGATGGTGCTGTCGCAGCCCTCAGTTCCTCTAGAGTGCAACAGAGGTTGAGAGTTCCCACCAGTCACCAGTGGAACTGCACAGATGTGCAGTTCCATAGGGCAGCAAAGATGGAGGTCTTAGTCAAGCTGACTTGCTTCCACTTGAAGGGAGCTAGGATGTCTCAGTCAAATACATAACGCAATTGAAGATAATCCTTCTCCCGGATCTGTACCAGTGTAAGCTCTCCTGTGGGTCCTTGCTAGCAAACATAATGCTAATGATGAACCGAAAAAGAGCACAAGTGTTAGGAAGATCAGATTTTGTGTGCAAATATACATTCAGTCCTGTCTTTCCCAATAGGATGAACCGAGCTCTGGAATGGATCCAAATGCTAAACGCCACCTTTGGAAAATCATCAGTGAGGAAGTGCAGAACAAATGCTCGGTGATACTCACATCCCACAGGTAGGGCTGGTTTGGCCCTGTCTCCGGTTTCAGGGTCTGCAGGAGGTATGGAGAGGCCCATCCTTCACAATCCCCGTTGGTCCTTGCAGAATTTCAGGGCACCGAGCTATGACAGGTTTGGGGGTTTGTTGTGGCTGAATGTGGGTGCCCACAGAGACCCACAACACTTTAAGGAAGATCAGTAATGTCCTCCGATTACTGAAATAACTATGTTTTATACCTTCTCAATGACTTATTAGTGTTTCTTTGTTGTTTTTTCAGCATGGAAGAATGTGAAGCCCTCTGTACCAGGCTGGCTATTATGGTGAATGGGAGTTTTCAGTGTATTGGCTCTTTGCAGCATATCAAGAGCAGGTCAGTAAAATGTACCTATTTCACTTTTACTGAACAGCACATGGAGTTACTAACATACTGTCCTGGTTTCGGCTGGGATAGAGTTACTTTTCTTCCTAGTAGCTGGTATAGTGCTGTATTTTGGATTTAGTATGAGAATAATGTTGGTAACATACTGATGCTTTAGTTGTTGCTAAGTAGTGCTTACACTAGTCAAGGACTTTTCAGCTTCTCATGCTCTACCAACTGAGAAGGCTGGAGATGCACAAGAAGCTGGGAGGGGGCACAGCCAGGACAGCTGATCCCAGATGGCCAAAGGGCTATTCCATACCATATGATGTCATGCTCAGTATATAAACTAGGGGAAAGCTGGCTGGGGGGCTGCTGCTCAGGGACTGGCTGGGCATCGGTCAGCGGGTGGTAAGCAATTGCATCGTGCATCACTTGCTTTGTATATTCCAGTATTATTATTATTATTAATTATTTTATTTCAATTATTAAACTGCTCGTATCTCAACCCACGAGGGTTTTTTCCACTTTTACTCTTATGATTCTCTCCCCCATCCCATGGGGGTGGAGTGAGCGAGCAGCTGTGTGGTGCTCAGTTGCCGACTGGGATTAAACCATGACACCTACAGCTTTGAGGGCTCAGAACATGAGACCTTTGTTAACAGGGCATCAAAATAACATCATTTTCTGGTTTATGTTTCTTACTACACCATTGAAATTCTGTGTTAACTAATGCACTTTCTACTCTCTCACAGCCTTTTTTCCCAGGAATGTGTTCCCCAAAGTAATCTGTTCACTGCTGAAAATGTGAAATGCATGTTAGGGTTGAGCTTCGATTTTATTAGTTATCACAATAGCTCGGCTTCTTATTAAGATTCACTCCAAGTTAACAACCCTGACCCCATTCAAGCTGCACTCTGCCTGGATTAGATTTCCCCAAAGAGGCTGTGCAGCACTCTCAAAGGATTTTCTTTATCTGTTTCTCTTTCCTACTGTGTTAATTGTGATTTGCTTTTTCCCCTAGGTTTGGAAGAGGATTCACTGTGAAGATGCACTTAAATAGCAACACAGTTAACACTGAGATGCTGACAGAGTTCATGAAGTCACACTTTCCAAATACATGCCTGAAGGTAAGCAGGACAAATGCTTTCAGGAGAGGCCCTCTCAATCCCTTCAAATTAACCAAGAGGATCTTGCAAGATAGACACCTTGTAACATAGTGTGCACATAGATCCATGCTCTCAGAGTGTAAGGGATTCATACACACATGCTTGTCAATGCTATCAGCCATGTTGTCCAAGGGTTGGAGCACCCAAGTTCCTTGGTGGCTTAAATAACCTCAGCCAAACAGCTGCGGTGATCCTATAAGGCAGCTGTTAGGTGACCCTCTGCCCCTATGAATGGTCCCACTGAAGCTTGGACTACATGGAGACTCAATTCATATTCAGTGGGTAATGACATGGTCGGATGCTTCTAGTAACTGAATAACTGTAGAACCAGAGTAACTTGAGTCATGAATCCCATCCATTGCCTGTAACCCAACCTCTGCATTAATCAAAACAGCAGACTTGGAGCTGGAAAATGCTATTGCTACCCTCAAGCTTCCAGCTCTGGGACTTAGTTATCGTCTCCCAGTCACCAAAACCACAAAAAAATTCCAATGGAGAAACACCAGTCAATACTGGACAATAATATTTCTCAACTTTGGGAGCCAGAAGGACAGAACACACCCTCTGCCCCTTCATTCTCCTATGGCTTAGTTCCTCTTTGCTTTCGTTCTCAGCCAAACAGCCATCAGATCTGCTGGCTGTTTATAAGCAGCAACCTCTTAACTTTACCCCATCATTCCTGTTCCCACAGGATCAGCATTTCAGCATGGTGGAGTATCACGTTCCGGTCTCTGCAGGAGGGGTAGCAAATATATTCGATCTCCTGGAAGCCAGCAAAGCAGCCTTCAATATCAGGCACTTCTCAGTGAGTCAAACAACGTTAGAGGAGGTAAGGAATTAAAGATGTGTGGCCATCCATTTAAAACTGTTAACAGGGGAGCAGACTGATGGTTACACATAATGGACTGCTGCACACAATAGACTACATTTTGAAAGGGATTTCCATCTATATTCCTCCTGGGGATACTTTATCAGTACTACTGCCTCCAGATACCTGTGCTGGTGCTAGGAAAACGCACATAGAAAGCTGCCTGTAGCATAAAGGATCTGTTCTTCCCTCTGTGACTGCTGATTTCAGCAGCCTTGCGGGTGTGGATGAAGGGCAGGATTACAAATCACCCCTGAGTCCAGTGCTAGGCTTTCTGGCAGTGGACTTTTCCTACCAATCCTGGCAATTTGCTTGATTTCACTCTTTCTTGTACTGTATTTGAGTTGTAAGTTCATTTAGCATTACTCCAAACCTAGCTTCATGGTTAAGTTCCTTCCATTTTCCCTTAGAAGAACATTCCCACTGGCATTAGAATCTTGTAGAAAACACATCAGCTGAAGGGATGCCGCAAAGGCTATGCAGAAGAAATCATCCTGTTGAGCATCAGCATCTGAAATATTAGGCCTGTCCCAGAGACAGAAGCAAAAACTGCAGCCTTGTAATCCTACAAATTGTTAAACAGAGATCTGGAGGAAGAGGTCCTCAATATTGTTTTAATAAGGGGCAGTGGTGAGAGAAACAGGCAGACAAACTGCCGGAAGCCCCAAGTCATGTTTTGTGGGAGGACAGCTTGGATTTATGTATATGCAAATGTGATTGCAGGTAGTGTTCTAGTAAGAATATTTTACGTATTCATTAGATACTGTTCAAACAAAGACTGTTACATGTGATTATATATACCTGTCTATGTAATATGCAGTTGTGCGTGCACGGATGTCAATTATACATAGACAGATGGGTTTATAAAGTAATAATATAGCTGTATTACACTGTGATCAAAACGGGCTACCACACGGGCATTACCTCACTAGTACTTTTGAAACATGAGCTGCAGGACAATCAGGTTTTGTGCAGGTATGTCTACCTTTGCATCCCGGGTGTCAATTCAGCAGTACAGGAGTGCACATCCATTTATTTACATTAGCCCATAGAAGCCCAACATTTGCAGTTCTCTAATCCAGTGTGAATCCATTCCTGAGCACTTTGTCCAGGCTCACAGTCAAACAAACAGCCATTCCTTTTTTATATTCATTCATATTATAAATTCTTTATGCTGTCACATACTGAATGTTTTCCTTTAAACTTCTAGGTTTTCATCAACTTTGCTAAAGATCAAGCAGATCCTGACGGCGCGGATGGAGGTCCTGATGTGACGCTGGACAGCTCTGACACAAGTAGCCAAGTTAGCACCATAAGCTCCATCTATTGAAGGGACCCAACCACAGGGGATCATGGAAGCTGGGGAAAAGACCTGATGACCCCTTGGGGTTCTTCCAGACCTGTTTTCTGTGATTCTAGGATGGTGGCGATAAAAAGTCACATTTTCTTAAAGTACTTTTTTTTTTTTTTTGATATACACTTATTTTGTTACTAGGATCATGGTAGGCATTTAAGACTGGCATTTGGTTACAAATCAGATTGGTCTTTCCACAGGTTCTTTTTTTTTTTTTCTTTCCCCCCCAGTTCTTGTTTTATGATCACTTTAATGCCTGTGAGGACTTCCTTGACATCACCTGCTGCTTGTGGCCATTTGCTTACAGCAGAAATGGCCATGATGGAGCAAAGGAGCTGTCGGCAGTACAGGGTGTTTGACAAAAAACCAGCCCCACGGCTACCCTCTCTGAAAGCCCACACTCCACTCGTTGCTCAGCAACAGGCTTTCTGGGTGACCATGAGAAAGTCACTCAGTTTTGACAGGTTTCCCACCAGTGAAGTGGGGTTCATAGCCTTGCCCTAACTCACAGGGGTGTTGTGAGGACGTAGGTGTTAATGTATGGAGAGTCACGTATGCCATTGTTGGGGGCCATCTTTGGTAATGACATAAAGCTTATCTGTATATGTGGGTTATGTCAATACAAATAGAATTATTTTAAAAGTCAACACTTCCCGTGGTTTCAGTTTGTTCCTGTAGTTTATTTAGTCCCAGGTGGTTCCTGGCTCTTGGTACCCAACAGAAGATCATTCCACCAACCAGCCCCTTTCTTCTTCAGGGCTTCTCCATTACAGCAGAAGAATGGTACGAGGCAGCTATATTGGTTGAATCCTCTGATATGAAGTTTGCTTCATAAGGTTGTTGAGCCAGAGTAAAAGCAATGAGCATCTCCTTTGCTCAGAAAAACCTCCCTCTGCCAGGAGGCTCTGCCTCTCTGCTTCCTTTTCAGTGACCTTCCTCCTCAACACCTGAGTGATGGCTGCCCCTGTAACTCTAGAGCTGCGTTTTCCCACATAATAAGGCATAATTAGCTTCTCCTTCAAAGACTCTGCCCACTGGCTTTAAATGAGACCTCTGCCTACCTGTGAGCAGCAGCCCCCCAGTAGCTGAGTTCAGCACACCAGCAGGCACATCCTGCTTTTTTCCCCCACAATCATTAATAGGTAGAAGAGTTTAATATTACTCTTCATTGTATGTATCAGCATAAGGCCTCAAAGACTCAGTTTTGGGTCAGGGCATTCATGTATATGGTGCTCTTCAAGCACATAATGAACTTAAACTCTTTGAGCTCAATAAACTTACTGTTGCTGGTAAAAGAGATTGCCGATAAAGCCAGATCGTACTTACCTTGTGAGACCCAGGAAGGCCCACATGGCACTCAGTTTTGGGTTCACACACACAATTCCAGCCAGAGGGTTTTTTTTTGCTTTTTCTTTTTCCCCCCAAAGCTAATTTGACCCAAAGGAAACTTTAGATGAAAGCTGCAATGACACATCTTTCTCACTCTAATCATCAGAGCAGTTTTACTAGTTCAGTTCCTATTTGATGCTAGGGCTTGCTGAGATAATCACGCAAGGAATAGGTACTTTAAATATCAAGGGTGTTCAGGATTTTACAGTGGGATACTGAAGTTCGGAGTTTAGCTACTGCAAGGAGGTCACATTTTCTCCTTGGTCTTGGTGTAAACTTCTTACTGGTAGCAAGAGGAGTTTTATTATGGACTGAAGGTATTATCAAACCCTGAATTATGCCTCAACCTGCTGACTGTAATTAAAACTGGAATGCAGCTTCTTTCCAGAATGCATTTGACACCTGCAGTTTATAAGTAACTGAAAAAGCTGCCCAAAAGCTGCCCAGACATTCATTGTAGTTTCTATTATTATGTCTCCAGCTCTGCAAAGGCTCTTCTTTTCTCATTTTCATTGCATATCTTATACAGATCACAGTATAAAATTAAGCTTTTCTCTAATGGAGGGCTTGCGCTCCCTGCAAAGGACTCAGAGCATGAATGCCAATGATTTAAATGCAGCCTTGTAATACCAATCAGAGTATTATTTTATTATGTCGATGGCTTTGCAACTGCCAGTGAAAGATGGATCTTCAGACTCTGTCCAGATGTACTTTACATTTAATTGAGGGAGACTGATACAAAGCTATTCTTTTGTCCCTTTAGAGCCTACTAATAAAAAAAAAAAAAAAAAAAAGGAAGTGATTCATTGGAATACTTCAGCGAGTTGCATCCTTTGAATTTCCACCCAATTCTGGCATTAATAGAAACATCTGCTTCATGCAAAATGTGTCATGGCCATGATATACGCTCCCTGTTTTCACTTGCAGGTAAAAATAAAACATCTGCTATTGCAATCAAGTCTGTAGGTATTGGTTCAAACAAGCCAAAGTTTACATACTTAAGGGAATTTAATTGAAACCTGTGGAGAAGCAGTTACAACTGTTTAGGGGGTTGAAGCATCTGGCAAGGAGGTTGTATATAACATCACCAGGGGCTGAATTACCTTTCGTGCCACTTTACAGATGTCCCTACTCCCTGTGGAGCCTCACAGATTCAACCTGTCCCCTTCGGAGGAAGGACACACCCCAGGCTCAATTTCAGGGTGATAAATGTGATGGCTAATACTATCCGGCCTCTGAACACCAGCTCCAGGTTTCTCATCGCCCCTTTGCCTCCCCGAGGAGGGTTGATTCTCGTTCCAGCGGTGACCAGAAATAGAGCTCCGCCTAAGAGAACAATTGATAAAATCCATCTTAAAGATTATGAGCACACTGCACACATCAGGGAAAGGATGGGGACACTCCCCTGTCTTCAGTATTTGCGGTAATCTTCACCCTGACGATGGATGGGTATAGTAGCAAGTGCCCCCCCATTGTCTGGGGGGCAGCCAACCCTCTCTGAATCCTCTCAGAAATTTTTGCTTTACGTGACTCTGCTTTCAAAAAACACCAGGCAGCCAACAAGCTCGGTCCTTTCTTTGGTCTGAGCAGGGAGGTAAGATTGTTGAAAACACTGACCCTGGTGTCCCTGGAAGGGACAGAGGAGCGCTCTGCGTACCGCTGCACGTCACCTCTCCAGGAGTGAGAGATGAATGCTGCAGTCTGGGGGAAAACAAGCTTTTCATCTCACTTTAATGCAATCTCACTTCAGCCACCCTAATAACCTTTGTTCGAGGCAACAGGGAGCAACAGTGCCGGGCAAGCCCTGCCGGAGCGATCACGCAGCACGTATTGTGTTAATTGGAACTGCGTGGGCCTCAACTGAGCTTAATTTAAAAATGCTCTGAAATATTACAGACACAAGGTATACGCAGTGCAATCACTAAACAAGTCCAGGGCCAGGGAGTCAAGGAGGAATTTCATAATTGGTTATGTGGATTGTGAGACTGATTCAAATCAGTTTTGTAATTGGAGCTGTGGACCTGGAGACAACGATTCAAATCTCCATCCTGGCTCTCCTTCATTTATCACTTTGTGCTGCTGATGTGAACACAGTGCTTCTCCAGCCTGATCTTTGCTTAGCTTTGGTCTTGATGCAAATGACCACTGAGGGCTGCACTTGCAGGATCACAAAAGGTCTGGCAGGGGCCGAGGAAAGCTGTCCAGAAGGGCCAATGTTAAGCAATGGTTCTCGCAGCCCTGACCACTACCGTAAATATAAATTCAGGGTCTAATTGGATTTTTTTTTGTCCTTTCATGACTACCACAGGAGTGGTTTTGTTACTGGATCGGACCAGAAAGTGTTTATAGGTCAAATGAACACGTCCAGGTAAACATAACTCAGTGACTAATAAAGCTCAGGAGTGGGTGATGCCCACAGACCTGCTGCCTGTGTGGAGTCACTCCTGGGATCCAAGACTTGCAGGATCTGACTTCATAACAGGCTCAGGACAGGGCTCCAGCCTGTCGTAGGGGCTTCGGCTTCCTTACATTGCTGCAACTTCACTAAAGCTGCTGTGAGGTTTTTTGGCTTTTTATAAGCCAGGAAAAATGTATGCTCCTGCACTTAATAGGGAAAGGGGTTTTTTGTGAGCTGGTGGAGGAAGAAAAATGGTTGTTGGATGGCAACAGCACATAGCATGATTTTACTCTCTTTTTTTTTCAGACAACAGCTGTGATCTTGCATAGCTATAACAAAATATCAACAGTGTATTAGAAGAGAGTTCAACAGAGAAAAGCAGCAGTGGGGAATGACAAAAAAAAAAATGAATTCACCAGAATTATTATTCCACGACAGTATTTAAATAAAAAAAAATCACTCTAATTAATTTAGTTGTTCAGGGAGAGGGTGGAAATAAGGAGGATGGCACTGAAATAGTAAGAACAACATTAGCATGGGACACAGCCAGCGCTAACTTACTGTTGGCTCTGCTCCTCACGCTACTTGCATACACAGCGCTGGTAATGAGGGAGAACGATCAGCCCTGCGGCGCTGGGGTGCAGCCCGTGCTCAGAGCAGCGTAGGGAGCATGGCCCATTTTGGGCCAGATGAGGCCCCCCAAAATATCTGTAGCGTGGGGGGGAGCTGCACAAGGCCGCCCCAAGGGGTATCAATATTTTGGGATGGGGGCCTGACCTGTGTCATGGTACAATCCTGTAGCACCTGAAAGCCAGCATGTGCCAAAACAGGGGACAGTCACAGTAGCCAGATTCAGCCCAGGGTGAAGAAAAGATATAGCTTGTGCTTCCACCCCACGGAGCAAAGCTTGAAACCAGGCGCCACTCCACAGTGCTCGGTTCCTGGGGGGTGCAGCCCCCCACTTCATTGCTAATTGCTGCTAGAAGAGACTTTTGGAAATAGGCCATCGCCAGAGAGAGCAATTCTGAGGGCCCGTGCTGGGAGATAAGAGAAATAAATGGCGGTGCTCCCACAAGCTTTAAGGCTCAAAGCAACAATCTGATCATCTACCCCAACCTGCAGTTTAATGGAGGCTCTTGAATTTTAAGCAGTGGGTCTTTCACTACAGACGAGCCTGTCGGGTAGAAATAAAGCATCTCTTAGAAAGAGCTCAGGTCTTCACTGACTCCAAAGAAAGAAACAAAAGAATGCATCTTCAGGGCAAGGCAGAATTTATGGTAACACATATGAGATAAAATCTAAGTGAAGACAGGGTAATAATTGAGGTTTTTACCTCCATTAGCAGGTCAAGGTGAACTCTCAGCCCTCTACTGTCTATGTCCTAGTTACCAGCTAAAGGGGTTTTACACAGCCCTCAGCTTTAATGCGCGGTGGCTATTTCACAGCCAGAGCCTAACAAATTGAAGCGCATCTCCAGAGTGTGATGGGGAGGAGGAAGCAGGGTGATATGCCTCTCCATAACCAGACCCAATTGGGTTATTCCTGTGCAAGGCAGCAATGAATTTAAGTTAAAATGATACCAACCAGATTGAAATGCAATTAAAGGAGTTCCCTTAGGGGTGCACATCCAATTAGTAGAGTACCTTTAATTACACCAGTGCAGTTTCAAATAGACACATGCTGAGAGGACCATCAGCACAGAGCTGAAGTCTGCCTGGTGACCCATATCCATGAGGGCTCCAGAGGACTTATGCATGGTTTTGCGTCACCGAGTGGTGGTCTGCTCCTCTACTGGGGGAAGAGCTCCTGGGGTGGCCCAGCCTGGCCTAGGAGCAGGGTGACCGCTTGCACAGGGCACCCAGGGCTCCTTGGGGTGTCAGCCCCAGCCGTGAGCACCTCTGCTGCGGGGGCTTTTTCCCTTGCTCCTGCAGCCTCAGCGTACGAGGCCTGCCGGTGGGAAGTCTTTGTGGACAGATCTGTTTCGGGATGGATCACAAGGGATGGAGCTCAATAGAAAGAGCCCGGAATCACCGTCTCAAGGATTCTCTCTCTGCTGGGCGACTGCAGCGGCAGCCTGGAGAAGCTCGCAGGCTGAGTCAGGGCCCTTACCTGAGCTGGGTAACCTAACCCCAAAGGGCTGCCCCTTATTTATCTTCAGCCAGCCCTAGAGGCAAGGCAGAGGAAAAACACGGAAACCATTTTCAGTTTTTTAACAGCAATTTTCTTTAATAAATGATTGCTGGAAAGCAATTAAGATCCAGGTGCTTCTGAAAGGTAAGAGATTTTTTTACCCTTTTTGGTGCATAGGGCTTTCCCTCTTGCAGTCACTGAACGTACCCTGCTCCCAGGAACTGTGAAAGCTAAAGCATTTGAGTTGAGCTTGATAAGAAAACTCATTAAAAAATTAACAATGCAAACATTAAGAAATGCTAGAAACACCAGAGTACTTCTGGGTGTTCCTCACCATCTCTGGGGAGTTATGCAAAGTAACTCAAAATACTTTTCTACCTCTACTCTTGAGCATAACAACACCTTCAAAGCAGCCAGATGCAGTGGGTGGAATTCAGGAGTGCAGTCATTGGCTTGGAGGCTTAGTCAAAGTCTCTGTCGAAGCCTATGGTCAGGCTGCCCTGGACCACAGCAGGCTGTGGGAACACATCTTCCTCCCCCAAAATTCCTACTTAAAATCCTGTCAAAGAAAGCAGAGCTGAAGGAGACTCTTCTTTGCCCATTGTACCACGAAGCTGGAGGGCTGGTGTGCGGTTGATAACCCAGGGACCCAATTTTAACGCAAAATCACGTCACCTTGCACCACATCGTGCCCTAAGATCAATACTGATAGGTGCACAGAAGCACCTGCTTTCATACATCTTCACGTGCTCCTCCTCAAGTGTTTCTTTAAGTACCTTCAATGTCAGTAAGACGAGCAAAATTTGAGACCAGAGGCTTAATCAGATTAACAATTATAATCATTCCCATCCATCACCACAAAGCAGGCTGCGATGCTGCTGAATCCGTTCTGCTTCAGGAACCCAGGAAATCAGAGCTGCACCTGATCAGCCAGACAAGGGCAGCTCGAGGCTTGCCATGAAAGAGGGAGAGACCGATTGCTCAGGCTGACTTCTTTATTCATTTTTTTTATTAGCCTTCAGAGCCTCCCTAGAAATTATTAAAGCTTCTCCAGGGAGTGCAGTGCCGCAAAGGGAGCATTTTACTCACGGGCTGGTGCTTCACGCTGTGATAACCCTCTGCGTGAACGTGCTACAGCAGCTGTACGGGTTTCCTCCCTCACATGGGCAGTGAGGCCTCTCCTTTAACCTGCTTTCTACATCTTCAGCATTTGACCATCCTCATTATAGACTCAGCAAGTAGCCTTTTTTTTTTACCCATAAACAGCTCTTTGCCACGCATCTGTGGATGGCAGCAAAGGCAAAGCTTGTATGTTTGTTATAAACCACCCTGGTTGTCTGTTGGAGGCTCGCTGGGTTAAACGGAGCCTCCTGCTCCTCAGGGTGGGGTTATAAACTGGGATTTGTGAAACTGGGCAGGATTAGGGAATACCACAGAGTTGCAGCAATGGAGACCTTCACTGGGAGGTTTGGGGCTGAAAACTAGGCAGTGTATGCACACCTACGGTACAAGTGTATGTTTGGGGAGGCTGCTTGCGAACTGTTCTCCCATCAAGCTTCAGTTTTAAATTGGGAAAAGGTATTTTAAAAAATAGCAGCAACAACAGCAACAACAACAAAAAACCCAAACACAACAAAAAAAAAAAGCCCAAACCTTCAAAGTTCCTTAATGTGCCAGAGCCGGGCCCCCAGATGCCTGCAGGGATGGAGATGTTGGAAAAGGCTCAACCATGGCCGTCTGGAGGAGGGACGGGACGGTTTGCTCCATGCGTGTTCCCCTGCTGTTGTTGGTGGTAGAGGCAGCAGAGCCAAGGGATGCAGTGTCAGACAGAGTTTATATCGCAGCCATTACAGAAATCCCATGCGCCAAAATGACATAACTCTGCCAGCATACAGAAAAATGTAATTACCAGGTGAGCATTAATGGGGCTTCAGCCTTGACCCATGAGAGCAAGAAACCTCCACAGCTCCCTTGGAGAGTCTTGAAGTTATAGGGGTTATTTTTCCACTGTTGATATCCTACACAGGGTAATTTCAGTGCCTGAAATCAGCTTGCATGTGACACATTAACATAGTGCCCCTTTGCACAAGATACCACCACTTCTCATGCTAAGTGAAATGGGAGAGATAGGTGTCATCCCAGGACTGCTAAGTTTCTCTGTTACTCATCAGCTTCATCGTGACAAATCAAAGCTGCTGTGTTGTGTTTCCCTCCCACCCCCCTTGGCGTTTTTGAGCTCTGGCTCAAGCAGAAATCACCGGGTGAGATCGTTTAGCCCGCCAGCCTACATGGTCATAGAAGTCCTTGAAATCATCTTAAAAAATGGAAAGCTGGTTTTCCATCCTCCCAGGCTGTGACATTGAGGTACTCAGCACTGATCTAACGAAAATGGGAGGGTCCGTCCATGCCACTGGGCTCTCCCTTCCCCAAGGGCCTGTTTGTGGGGAGGAGCAGGAAAAAGGAGCCTTTTGGGCTTGGATGGCTCAGGGCAGGGGTGTCCCGGCAGCAGGATGGAGCAGTGTGGGTGCAGGGCTGAGGACGTGCTCTAAAATAGGGGTTGGTGCTTGGTGCGTTAGACTGACAGACCCTGATAACTCAGAGGGGAGGGTCCCATGGTGTCAGCTGCCGCCATGGTTTCGGCACTCTTCCCTGCAGAGGCTGGCGAAGCTGGCTGTGCCCCCCAGGCCAAAGGGAAACAGCCCCCGTGGCTCTCGGGTGAGACTGGCGTTTCTTCTGGCAGTTTATAGCAATCCTATTTGTGGATTAAAATGCAGCTGTCAAGGCTGCTCGTACAGGATTTACGATGTGGCCTCAAAATACAAGAGAAAAGGAAAGCTGAACTCTCCTTTGATGTTTGCAAGTGTAAACTGCAGACCTGAGCTGAACACACTGTAAATAAGGATCATTAATCATCACCCAAGCGGCATGCGGTTGCTGTTATTTATTATAACAACATAAATCATCAGGAACTGCTATCGTGTTAATTTGGATTTAGTATGGATTAGTATAGAAAAAAGAATATCCTTACCTATTTAAAAAATATATTCCCTTACTTGTAAACACATGCAGATGTGCTGGGTGTTTGTTCTTTAGTTTCCTAACTAAACTAACTGTGAGGGTGTGCAATGGTTCAGGCTGAGTTGCAGCTGAGCAAAATCTGTCTTGCGATTACACGCTAACTCGGCACCTAGGGAAAAACCAAGACCGGGAGGTCTCCGACACATTTTGGAGGGGCAGCTCTCTGCGCCGCCCCCCAGCCCTTCCTCCAGCCCCTGTGCAGGGCACAGGGCTGGCGTTTCTGAGGTACTGCACTGCATCCATGTATCACTGTAGTAGCCCCATGATTTTCCTGTTTTTTTCCATTTGCAGCTCAGCTCTGGCTTTTATATTTAAAAAGCATGAGGCATAGGTTTTGTGGGATGCTGGAGATTGGTGCTCCTGCCTTTGGAAGGAAGGCTTAGCAGGAAAGGAGCATTTTAATTTAAATCAAGGGAGCATTACCCACGCATTTCATATTCTCCAGAAATGCCAGCTATACTCCTTGCTGCTATATTATGCTTTTTCCCTGATTTGACTTTATTCAAGCTAAAAGGTGGGGCCGAGCCACTCATGCACCACAGCAAGGGCGGCAGAGGCACCAGTATGACCGTACCTGGTGTTTTGGGCCATGGGTGGAGCTCATGCCAGAGCTGGAGACGTGGCCCCATCCCTCCCCACAGAGCCTTTCTGAATTTGGTGGGGACAGAGCTTCATCCCACAGGGATCCCCATCTTGGTGCTTGGACACAGCATCTGTCCCTGCCCTTGAGCACTTGGGCATAGCCAGGAGGTCTACCTAACCCCTCCAAAATAACTTGAATTCTTCAAAGTGAGGCAGGTTTGTTGTTAGCAAGTCACGCCAAACTTCTACCCGAAACAAGCCCACTGCCCGCAGTCCCGGTAATCTGTTTTATCCTGATGAAACTGGAGGTGCTGAGCCCTGAACAATGGCGTGGAGATCCCTGACCAACCTCACGGAACACCAGGCAACCAAAAGGTAAATTTAAAAGCAAGGACTTCAAAGAGACACTCGGCTGCATGTCTTCAAAAGGAGACATATGGGGGGAAGGGTATTAAATCCTGACAAAGGCACCCCAATGGAAAGGAAATGATCATGCTTGCTTTGTTTAAAAAACCCCACAACACCCCAAAAAGTAACGTTTACAGTGGAGCATGTGCTGCCCTCAGCATTTTCCCTTGGGATTGGATGGACACAGAGACTCCAGATGGGTGCAGGGTCCCATCATGGCTCGTGCCACAGCCCCATCGCAGCTCTGCAGCTGTGGTCCGCTGCCCCCATCGCCCCCTCGGCACAGGCAGGAAACCTCGCCGAAACCTTTCATGCCACCAGCGCTGCCTTAGCTGGAGGTTAGTCCTGATTAAGAAATGGGCCTTGATATTCGGGAAACGGAAATCAGAAGAATTAGGTTTTGGGTTTTTAAAATTTAACTAAAAGGGAAATTAAAAGGATTTTATTTTTTGGGGTGGCCCAAAGATTTCTCACAGGCTTGATGCTGCAACAATACGTTTAACAACAGGCTCGTAAGTCACGGGTAAAGAGAATGAAAGCGATGCTGCACCCACACCTTGACTCTGCCGCGTCCGAACGTGCAAGCAATTGCCTTTAATTGCCTCCGTCGCTTATAACCTGTGCTTTTTGTGTGCCAGATGAACAGAAATCAAGCCAGGGAGAATTTCTCCAAGTGTTGAGCCAGAGCTGAGGCTCACATTAATTAAAATTGGGTTAATTATAATAACTCTAGTACAATAGGGATAGTGTAATAGGACAAAGTAGAGTGGGGCTAATAATAAGAGCATTTGAGCTATTGCAGCCACTGTGCAAAACCTGCACCCAAGTTCTTCAAAGATGGATGTGTATCCCACTCAACTCAAGGGCAATCCAACATCTAAAAGCCTCTGCAAAGCTTTGACTGCATTTTCCCAATCATCCAGGCTTGCGTTGCACCGACCATATGTCTGCCTCTGCCTGCTAGCAGATTGTACCAAATATTTTCCTTTTTTATCGTGGCTGAGCAAACAAACACCATCTGCAGGGCTCGTCGAGGGAAATCCTGGCCCCCTCCACTCCAACGGGAAGGCAGCCACGTGTGTCCATGGGGCCTGACGTTTTTGCCATCCATACCCTGAGACGAGAGCTTTTCTCTGCTCCTCATCTCTGCCCATCCGCTGAGTTGAGTTAGGACCTGGCCTTTTGTGAACAGATTTAAAATTCAGATTTTATTACAGAAATGCTGGGTCCTGCCAAAGGAGACTGCCTAGCGTTGACCCAGGCTTGTGGGACTGCCTTGGGGTGGTGGTACATAGAAGAGGGCAAGAAGGCTTTTTTGTTGTTGTTGGCTCTATCCACACAGATATCTCTTGGATGTATCCATGCTGCCAGGGGCTTTGGGCATTTTCCAGCCACGCTCGAATTCCTGGCCCAGGTCTGATGGTGATTTTTGGTCCTGCTTGACCTGCTTAGAGCCAGGGGTCTGGGTAGGCAGCTGACAGGGGGTGCACATTATTCTCTGTTTAAACCTTTATTCCTTTGGAAGGTAAAACTCTTTGGGGGGGGGGGGGGGGCGCACTGTTTGATATGGAAGGTCTGTGCCATCTATTCATGCACGCCAGCACTGGTGGGGACCCCCAGGAGCAGGGGAGCATCAGCAGCCACTGAAGCAAAGGTTTGCATGTGGTCCCCAGCTGCACGGCTGGATGCAGAGCTTCCTCCTGCTTTGCTTTTCTCTGTTACTTGCCTTCTGGTTGGAAACCCCTCTTCTCCCTCTTCTGGAATAAACAGAAGGGTAATCGCAATTTTGCAAAATCCCCCGCAGTTTTGACCCAGCTGGCAATTCACAGAAGGCTCTCGCTGAGTGACAGGCCCGGCGGACTCAGGTGTAAATTACCTGTCACCTCGGCTGCTTTTCTGCTCGCACTTCTGCAGCACGGGGTCCAGAGCATGTGCTCTGACCAAATCTTTTGTACAAGTGCCTTTGGATTTAGCAATTCACATGACGAAAGCAGAACCGATGAACCACAGGCTTCTCTGCTGCTGCCTTTAATTAAAAATGCCATGTCTAACACCAGCAGATGTTCCTGCTATCGAGACTCGACTAATAATTTAATGCCGTGTAATGCAATGCTGACTGTGCTGCTTAGTCTGAAAATGTAATAGACTTTTTTTTGTTATTATTATTTCCTTTTGGGGATCAAATCCCTCAATATTTGAAATCTTAAAACTTGCTAGTCTAATGGCCCTAACCAATTACTGCGCTGCATGATATTAGCAGCCCCAAATTGGTGCCGCAGCCCACGATGCCTCTGAGACCACAGTGAGCTTGCAGGGCTTTGGGCATGCGGCAAAACTGCCCCCAGAGGGGCGGCCTGAGGAGCAAACTAAGCCTGTTAAAGGCTTTGATTCAGATATTTGGGGAAACAGGGAATTCAAAGGGTGAGCTGCTCCTCCTCCATTATTTTTCTTCTCCCTCCAGTCTTCTGCTGAAGCGTATCCATCCTGTTGCTTGCTGTGGGTGCTTGGCACGTCAAAGCTGAGCACCCTTCCCTGGCGGGGCGCAGTGGTTTCGGGATGTGCCGGGTATTTCAGTGGACAAGAGGAGTGGGACCCCCGCCTTCACAGATGCTTTGGCTCTTTTAATGCCTGGGAAAACAACTGACTTGCGAGACTTGAGGGAACTGCCTCCCTCTGCACGCTCCTTGCCATTACATGATGAATCACATAATAATTGTATATTTATTGAAAAACAGCTGGGGAGCTGCACTAATGAATAAAATATCAGGTACCGGTGTATTTACATAAAAGGGTCTTTACCAGATGGCCAATGCTTTGAAATGAAGCACGAAGCAGATAAGGTTCTTTTACCTTCCTCATCAGCTGGCAAGCCAAGCCCCATCCTTCAGCGTGGGTTCTGCTCTGAAGCCCTGAATTGTTTGAAAATCACATTATCAGTTTAGCATGGCGAAGATGATTGTTGCCTCGGCGGGGTACAGAGCGGCTGATTCATGCACGGACTGAACGTGACTGTTGCACTATATCACACCGCTGCTGAAACTGTTTTACTGGCTTTCTGTCATACAACAAATTTATTTTAAAGTGTGTAGGCCTTATACTGCCTGGAATGGCTTTACTTGTACTTTAAATACTACATAAACCAAATTTAGAGATATATTTCTCGCATCCCCCTGTTCTCTGCATCATTTTTTTTGCTTCTGACTGTCCAATTGGTTGCAGTAATTCACTCCAGAGGAAGACGTTTCTTAGATTTCCAAGAGCGCCAACTTCTTAACCTTTATAAAATTAGGGAGAATGAATCACTCGTGACTTTTACATCTTTCTCGAACACAAGTATTTGTTAGATGCAGGCTGCCCAGGGCAGTGTTTTGCCTCAGTTTAACTTAGTTGTAAATGTTTGTAAATTCGCACATAATATCTCAGCACAATGAAGACTACGCGCACACACATGGATTTATTGAGAGGGACACTAAACATATTTCATCCGGAGGAAAGGAAGATGAGGTACTTATCTGTTTTATTGTCCTATACAGTATATATTGGCATCTCATATTTTGTGAACATAAATGCCAGGTTGACTCAAGAGATCTATGGATCAAGTGTTGTTTGTAACCTGTGCTGAACACTTCAAATTGCGTTAAAGTTTCATCTTGGCAGCAAAGCCTTCTGCCATCTTCCAGTAACCCTGGCACACCGGGAGACGGGCGCTGTTTTTTTGGAGCACAGGACGAGCACAAAATGGCCAAGTAAGAGGGACTAGGACATTAAGGTTGCATCTGTCAACTGGTCACGTTTAAGGGACAAATGACTGGTTTAGCTTATTACGTGAGTTATCCTGGTTTCAGCGGTATGAGGGAGCAGGTCCCTGTCCTAGATCCACCCCCCGCAGCCTGGGGAAGGGAGCGAGGGTGCCCTGTCCAGCTGTGTCCTTCACTGTCATTCCTCTCCTGGATCCAGATGTTTTGGCACCTGTGCACAGGACAGGACGAGACACCACGGGATGGGCCGGTCCCTGACCTTGCTGGGTTTGGGGACAAGCTCCCCTTTGGGCAGGAGAGGGCCCAGGGCACCTCTCCCTGCCCCTTTCCTTCCCCAAGGCAGGCAAGGAGGACACTGTGCTCTGAAGCAGCTCACCGCAGTCAGCTCCTGCCAGAAACACACCTGAGCCTGCCTGCCGCCCAGGAGCATCCGACACCTACGCATGTCTCTTAACAAGGTGCTGTTTGCATTTGGTTTTGTTTTACTTCCATCCTCACCTCCGAGGCTGCTGTTTCTTTCCCTGGAGCTGCTTCCCCCTGTGGCAGAGGGCCTGCCGATCCCCGCCACCGGGGATGACAGGCCTTTAGCAAAGGGGACGCCGCTCAGTGTTATTAATGCAGCGGGGGGTTTCCTGAGCACCAGAAAACACCAGGCTATTACAGAGATAAAACCACACTTTTCACAGCTGGATCCAAATGCACAGATGCTGCTACTGTGCTGTGGGTGACAACAAACAGCCCTCCTCTCTGCACCGGTGAAACCAAGATGTGTGCGGATAGGGACGCCTACATCAACCCCTCTCCCTCAGGGCTCAGGCCCTGACTCTGCAAGGACAAATCACCTGCAAAGGACAGGCTGTTCCTTAACCCTTCGGACCCTCCACACACCTCCACAGTTTCCTCTCTCATGGATAAAGATCAAGAGTTATCATGAAGACAGAGAAAGCCAAGACAGTGTTTGCTGGGGTCAAGCAGGTGAGGAGATACAATGACACTGATTTAATAAAGGCTGAATATGCCACCATCCAAATCAGCGTGACAGTGTTTCACCCTGCGACACATCAACTTGCTCTGGACAATAGCAGCAAATTTTCTCGGATCAATGGAGCTGAGAAATTTCATGACTCCCCATCCTGTGTGATGCTGATCTCCTTGCACCTCTGGCTAATGTTAGTAGCAAAGGTAAATATTTAACCTTCCATAAATAAATTAAAAAAAAAGAAAACCCAATTTAAAACATCCCTGGTGTTCAGGAGCTACAGAGGGAACAAACTACTGAAGCAGAGGTGTGTGAAACCTGAAAACTGAAGAACCTCCTTCTTGGAAGACAAGCATAACTTACTAAGAAATGTTTTCAGCCCCAATTTAACACTCTTCTGAGTAGAAAGTCCTTCCCTCTAGATGAGGTAAGAGCTGTGGAAAATGCCCCTGTTGCCACCAGTGGTCAAATTAGTCCCTCTCGTTGGGCTGCCATCGCTCAGCTGAGCAGCGGTACCCCGACATCTCCCTGCTTTTACTTCAGCTGTCGAGTGGGGACGAGTGGAAACCATCCACCCGTGGGAAGCAAACGGAGGGAGACATGGGATGAGAAACGCCACTGACATTTCAGACGGGCTGCTGGGTCCCTGTACTGATGGCTGTTTTCAATGACTGTTGCCGACCAAATTTTGTGGCTCCACGCCTCTGTCCTTTTATGATGAAGTTCCCTCAAAGAATAACTCGCTTGCTTTAATCATGTTTGCTCCAAGATTTATGGCTTGATGCTTATTCACTGGCGGAGCTTCTCGATGCGAAATGTCAGTAAGCCTGTTATAAATCGCTCTTGGCATTCCTGCTCTATCTTTTATTTGGCCAGGAGTATTTCTACCTGAAAGTGATAAATTCCTGCTATAACTGCTTTATGTGCTTCAGTAATTACACTGTACGGGGAAGGCGGGGGCTGCATCTGTGGAAGTACCACCTCAAAACCAGCAACCTGTAAAAAGCGGGAGATTGGGCTGAACCCGGACATGCTACTGGCTGCACAGGCAGAGGAAAAAAACACCCTTGAAACCCAAACTAACAGTGACTGGTGAAGTATCTCCGTCAGACTGAAGCTGGTGAACAGGTGGAAGAGAGGGAAGAAAATTAAATTTTTAAAGTCAGGATGGAAAGGTGTCGGCACCGGGCTGGCACCCTGCCTGGGCTATGTGCTGGGTGTGAGGGGAGGAGGCCCTCAGCACCGCGACGCCGAGCCCGCCCGCCTGTTTCAGGCCTCGTTTGGGTAGATGATGTTTGTGCCGCGTTAGACATGTTCGTTATAGACAGACAGACATGGGAAAGATGCATCAGGTTTGGGTATTTGATCGACTTGGATGCCATTGAGGTACCTCAACCCTCAGACAGGCCGCCATTTTCCTCAGCCCGCCCCTCAGCGGTGGCCCCGCCCCTTTCCGCGCGGCCCCGCCCCGCTCCCGAAGCGCGGGAAGCGCGGCGGCCCGGGGTCGGTGAGCGCGGCTTTCCTGAGCGCGCATGCGCGCTGGCGGGCGCGCAAGCCTCCGGCGCTTGCGCAGCGGCGGCGGGCGGGCGATTCGGAGCGGCACCGGCGGCCGGCGATCGGCGATGCGGGAGGCGTTGCGCGGCCGCTCGGGCAACCGGCCGGCTGCGGGCGGCCAGCCCTTCACCGCCGCCCCCATGGCGCCGCCCGGCCCCTCCTGGGCCCGCACCCGCGCCGCGCTAGGGCGGCTGGAGAAGGCGCTGAGCTGCTCCCGCTGGTAACGGATGCCCCCCCTTCCCCTTCCACCCCGGCCCCGCGGCCGTTACGGCCGTTGGTCGGGGCGGCCGTTACGCCCCGGCTGCCGGCAGGCGAGCGGAGCCGCCGCCGGCGCTGTGCCCTTAAGGCTGTGTGTGTTAATACTGCCGCGTTTCTCCTTCGTCTGCCCACAGCGCCGGCGTCCTGCGGGAGCCCGTGTCCCTGGGGCAGTGCGAGCACGTCTTCTGCCTGTAAGTAGCGCGGTGCGCCGGGGCTTGGCCGCCTCCCTCCCTCCCCGGGCCGCCGGCGCTTGGAAGGGCGCCCCGGGGCCCCCGCCCTCCTTGCTGCCACGCCTTGGAGAAAGGGCTGCTGCCTGAGGGAGGTGGGCGCCGGCGGTGCTTCCTGGCCGGGGAGAGGAAGGCGGGAGCTGCTGTCCCCCAGTAGGTCCAGCCCACTGCTCTGGGGCGGGTGTCGGGCTTGCTAGAGCGAAGGCCTGGCTTTCTCAGTGCTGGTTTAGGCTTCAGGATGTTCGCCTGGTGTAAAGGGAACCCTCAGTCTGATGCGGGGGGAGGGCCACTCGTAGTGGGGTAGGAGGTGAAAACAACTTCCAGTTCTTCTCCTCATCTCCAACTCCTTCGTCTTCCTTCCTTCAAAACAAATAAAAATGAGCGGCATGGAAAGATGCTTCCTGTTTCCAGGGGGGTTTTGCTCTACTTCAGAGGATTGGGTGCTGCTTGTCATTGCTTTGGTCTTCTGCTATGCTAATGGCGTTGCTCCTTCAGGTCTGCCTCTGTAACTGTTCCTGTATTCGTGTCCGTCCAAACATGTTGGGATAGCATGAGTATCTCTACTTATAGTTTGTCAAGCAATCTGAGTGGTTAAAAAAACGGAGATAAGTTAGAAACATCCTGCTAATGAGGCAGGTCTGAGGGAGGTGGTAGTCACGTGGCCTGTCTTAGGACAACTCACCGCATAGTTAGTACAGGCAGAGTCTGAAGTGTTCGTGCCCCAGAACCTCATCTGGGGAAGGTGGTGGAACCTTGTGGCTGTCCTGTATGTCACTGCTCTTCATGGCATGCAAATGCAAACACGGGAGTTAAAAGGTCAGTCACCGTAGGGGGGTTGGGCTAGATGACCTCTAAAGGAGCCTTCCAACCCAAAGCATTCTGTGATTCTGTATCTTAAAACAGTTTCTCTACACAGCACAGATGTGAGCTGTCTATTAAAATCCTGTACTTGTTACAGTGGAGAGGATAGATGTTTCTAACCTCTGCTTGTAAGCCTGTCCGGATATTCACCTTTGCCTCTTGTTAATACTGTAGTTGCTACGTCAATAAAAGCAGAGGAAAACTCACCCTCCCTCCCTCCCTCTCTCATGGCTGTGTGTTCACTCCCTGTCTTCAGCTGCACCTTTCTAATGGGAGTTTAAAGTGTTGAAGGCCTGAAGAGTAAAATACTAAATTAAAAAAAGTAAAATACTAAATAATTCCTTAAAATGCTTTTTTTTTAAGGAATGACTAATTATGGGACAGATGCCCTCAGCATCCCTTCCACCCAGTATGTATTAAAATATGCACCAATGATTTATTTCTATCCAGGCATGTGGGTTCTTTCCCAGCTTTGGCCATTAGTTGCTGTAGAAGAGTCTGCCGTCTGAAGCAATTTTTTTGTTATTTGTACTACCTGTCCACAGAGTACTTGGTAAAATAACCCCCAGGAGCTTGTGCAAGTTATTTATAAATATGTTCATATCTATCTTATAAAATGTTTTTATCTCGGGTGTAGTGTGGATTCCTGAAGGGTAGTGTAAGGGTGGCTTAATAAACAATTGTTTAGTTGTTGGGCATCTAAGGCCTTGTGGTTTTATTTTGGATAACCACAGTAAATTCTAGGTGATAGATTTCAAACACCCACTGTTTGTTGCAGTATGTATTTTTTCTTTTAAGGAAAGTTTTCAAGACATCAGAAAATGATACAGTTTGCATTGATGAGGCTGGAAACAATAGCTAATAGGAGTCTTAAGCACTCATTAGCAGCTGTTTCTTACTCCAGAAAAAGAGTTTATTTGCTATTATCCAAGGTACTGCTATACCTGATCTTTTTTCTTTTGTATGCCTGATGTTTTAGTCATCAATTTAATGTGTCCTTTGATGACTGAGTCTTGGATAACGGCTATTTTTTAAAATTAACCTAAGGAAATTTAGATTAATTTGTTTACAAGCGAATTTGGTAAGGCATGGATTGGATCTGCAGTATTCTGACATGAGCTGATTCTGATCCATTGCTAAAGGCAGACCTTTATTAATATACCCAGGAAGGAGTGGGGTGAATAGTCAGAGCTGGCTTCTGATATATATGAAGTGAAATATGTGAAACTAATGAACTGCAATAATCAGGTCACACATAATGTAACTCGTTTTCCCTCAGCATGGGTTTTATTATGGGCAGGGATATTTATTAAGATCAGTTTCTGCAGTGTTGTCTGAGTAACTCTACAAAGTTAGTTATAGTTAATGGATGATGACTGTAAAACCTCAACAGCTAGAAGTAATTAGGAAATGTCATGGTATAAAAGCCATTTTTGCATTTCTTTTGCACTACCTTTTCAGACATAGGAGACCTGAAGACAACTTTTCTAGAGAATGAGACCTGGTTGGTTCTTATCTTTGCTCCAAGTCATTTGTCAATGTCATCCAGAATATGTCAGAGCCAAGAATTGTACTTCAGTCTCCTGACCATAGCAGTGTCTCAACCACAAGGTCCTTTGCCTGCTCAGAACAAGCTGTTTAAAGCACAAAACATGCTGTAAACAAAACAAAAGCACAAATACATACCAAATTTCCTGTCTTGGAATTAACTGAAGGCATGATACTTGTGTGGTGTTTGAGGGGGAGATGCCAGTGCAGAGAACAGATCTGAAAATAACTCTCCTCTTAAGAAAACTGGTGGTAGTTACACTTCTGGCACTGTTAACTGATATATGCTACTAGTTTTGGGGTGTATGACTGTCAGCTTCCAAGCTGACTATATGTTTACAGTCTAGATGCATAGACTTTGATCTTCCTCTCCAGGTAGCAGTGTCTTGATAATACTTACATTCTGTTCCTCAACGTTTAACATGATCTGCTCACATTTAATTTTATAACTTTGGCTAGATTGAGCATGCTGTGTGGTGGTAAGATAACGGAGGCTTTTGAAATTAATTCAGTCTTGGGTATGTGACATTGTATCATATATTTAATAGGATAGACTGGAATTGAGAAGTAACAATGGCCCTTGAATGTTGCAGTTCAGATGGCATATCATATGGTCCGCTCACTGGACTAATCAAATGAATACAAGTTTTCAGGCTCATATGGGGAGAGTAGTCTTGCTAAGAAGCTACAAGTGTTAAATGACCTTTACTAAGTAAATGTGTTCCCCCACCCCACCTTGATCATCTGACATAAATGCTCTGAAAGAGAAAAGTGATGGAATACTCTAAATACCTCCAGGTCCTCATGGGAATTCTTATAGAAAAGTGTTCAGACAGGTGAAACTTCACAATATCAAGAAAATTTTAAGTAGGAAAACCCAGAAATGATAGTTTACTGTGGGTTGGCTTTCTGCCACTTGTTTAAAAATAAAAGGCTGCAGAAGAATAGCCCTACTTTTAGCAGAGGTATAAAAGGATGTGGAGTTTTAACTGTTTGAGCCTAATTGTTATCTGGAGACAAACACCAACAGAGCTTTAGCATACCTTGAAAATTTGGATCAGCATGTGAGTCTGTGGGAGTTACAAGATACCATGTCTTTCATGACAGTGTCCTGACAAGGCTCTGGACTTGGCTTGCTTAATTATGGCTTGTCACTTGCCGTGATAAACATGTCCTCTCCTGCATTTGTGACTAACTCATGTGGGCTTTACAACAGTGGTTTGACAATGCTAAAATAAGAAATTCTTACTGAGCGTTTGGCTGTGAAAAGGTTGATAGCGAGTACAGTAGGTAACTTATGCTGAATAATGGATTTTTATATTTGACTTTCAGATCTTGCGTGGATGACTGTGTTGGCACAGAATGCCCAGTGTGCCACGTGCCAGCCTGGGTGCAAGATGCACAGATAAACCGACAACTAGATAACATGATTCAGCTTTGCAGCAAACTGCGGCGTCTACTGGGTGTGGACACCTCAGGTAAGAGCAAACCTGGGTCTCTGACAGCTGTTGAATCCAGACTGCTCCGTTTCATTTCACAGGCTCTATAGAGAATGAACAGTGCAGACCTGTTTAAGATTCTGAAAGGCTGTTCCCAATCATGTTTGGAAAATTTGATTTGAAGAGAACTGTCTGTATGGATTGTTCGTTCTTTGAATCTGTTTTACTAAGAAATCTGTATAAGCGGATTAGTCCATAATTCATTAGAATCTGTCTTCCAAAATTAGACAAAAGTGGGATAGATGCCCAAGTCACGTGACAGTTGCACAAACCAGGGGCACAAGTTGTCATATCTTGTGCTCTTTTGGGAGCACAAATGTGTAATGTTCTGCATTGTACACTTCTTTAGTGGGGGGCCTCTTAAAGGATTAATGCATATATTCTCTTGTCACTCCTGTATTCGTGCGCCAAGGCGTGTGTGCTGTCCCATTAATTTTCTGTTTAGGGTTTTTGCACATGGAAAAAATTATCTGCGTTCCTTGCCTAAAAGGGGAAGGAGGCAAGTCTTAACTCATTTATTTTCTGGTCCTTAACAATCAGCTAGTCTGCTACAATGGAATTTTGTCATTGCTGACTGTGCTAGAAGATTGCAGAGACAGAACTCTGGGAATTCATCTCTTTATCAAATTTTAGGCTGATTGTCAAAAGTAGGAAAAAATGAAGTGAAATGAGCGTAGGTGAATGTATGTCTCTTCTGCAAGCCCAGAGAGGTGCATTTTATGTAATACCAAGTTTTAGAAAACATTCATTTAGCTGTCAGATACAGAAAAAGTAATTCTTTCTTCATTGTTGCTTCCTAATATGTTTGTCTAAATCAGATTCTTTTTCTAAGTCTAATCCCATCAGCACCTTCGTGCTCATTTATGGGGTAGCTCTTCATTGACATCAAAATACATTGATGTGAGGAGGCTGGAAGCATGTGTCCAACTGTAAAGGAATACATTTTATATAAATATAAAATCCTACAGTGATTAAATCTTCTGAAGCATAGAAAATGTAGGTGATGGCTTAAATAGGATTTCAGGGAAACATTTTAAGTGGTGAAGGTTTTTAAAAACATAGTTGGAGGAGAATCTTTGAGAGGAGCTATTTGTGAAGCTATAACTAAAGCATTTAAAATACAATATGGTAGTATTGATACTGTTTAGATGTTTTGGAGGACTCTTACAGATCGATGAACTCTTACAAATTGGTCTGTTTCACTGTGCTGGAAGTTGCATAACACATTTAATCCTACAGTTCTTCTAAAATAAGGTTTGCATGGTGTGGTTAAACCACAGAACAAAATGAGGTTCTTGTTATCGTTTCTTGTTCAAACTTAAATGCATACACAAAATTGAAGTTTACAAGAGCGTTTTATTTGGAGCTAAAGTTATGAACTAATGCGGGAGAGTACTTCCCGTCTTTTGTAGTCTTTGCCCTGTACTAAGGATTAATGGCCTTTTGGATGTTTCATACTGAGGTTAAGGGAAAACACCCCCTGAGGTGGTGATAGTTCACTGTCAGGAGTGGTTTGGATACATAAGTAAATGAGCACACCTCTGACAACAGCCAGTTATATGTTGTACTATGGCAAATCACAGGATGCTGTAGCTTTAGAGATTGAGAGCAAATCCTTTAGGATGTTTTGTCACCCATCTCTGGCAAATCTGTCACCTCCCATAGATGTATGTCTTGAACTTAATGTATACAAAGTGAAAAATGTTTGAGTTTGGAGAATCGGGGCCTCTCTTGTTAAGGAGTTGCTTTCATGTTCTTACGGCACTGTAATTCTGCCATGTTCCTGCCAACAATATTTTCTTTTCTTTTTTGTTAGAAGGTCAGAAATTGTATTTTATGTGCCAGTAATGGAAACAAACCGAAAAATCAATCTTTCTGTGGAGGAAAGGAAGAGAAGCAGTTGAAAAAGCAATCTTTCCATATATTTGCTTTATATCCCTTTTGCGTATTTATTTTATATGCCTTGTTTTGAGACAATTGTGGCTTGTCTCAAGGCTTCTGTTTGAGATCCTTGTTCACACTGAAGTTTCTAATGCAAATGCATCATATTACCCATTTTTAATCTACGACAGACCTAGTGAACACAGAAGTTGTGTGTGTTGTCTTTAAAAAAACACAGAACTACTGTGACTGAAAAGGATAAGGATAAGCACAGGTATTGAGTATTTCAAGTATAAAAATCCTTGTACCCCGAGGTTCCACAGCAGGTATGAGAGGTATCTCGCTTTTTACTCCATTGGGATAAGAATAGCTTTTTGCCAAACGGCATGTGTGTTCTAAGAAGCAGCAGCAGCAAGTAAATCAGGAAAGACTGCACAGAACAGCTAATACTTCCCTTGAAGTACAGCAGATGACACTACAGAATAGTACTGGGGAGACTGAAAGGGAATTGGCAAACAACAAACCTGAAACTGGCTAGAAAATGAAAACTGTAAGTAGCGAATGCTGAGTCTCGAAATCAATTCACTTATTAGAGATGTTATATCCTCAGCCTGTGGCAAGGTGAGGAGAGCCATCTGACCTTTTCACTGCCTAGTGTTGTACCTTTACGAGGTAAGGGGAAGCTGTCCAGCTGGCAGGCTTCATAGATGGGATGTTTGTACCTCAAAGTCTTTAGCTCTAATGTTGCAGAGTCCAAGGCATCTCGAGAACTTGAGTTGATGGGATGATAGGCTTCATAGGTGGGCAGTTAGTAAGAACTTGTTGAATCATGGACATAGTATACTGGAGATGAAGAAGGTTGATTTACGGTAAAGACTTTGAAAGTGGATTTCTAAATACTTCAGCAGATTTTTTCTGTGTGATGTTCTTTAAAAAGAAGAGATTGTCGTAAATTTTCACAACAACCATTTAGAAATGATTTTACCTTACTCTGTAGCATAATCTGCTTCACTCTAACAGTCAAACAGCAAGCCTTCTTCCCCACCTCTCATACAGAGCCAGACCTTGCAGGTGTTGGTCAAAGCTTCCTAAGCTCTTGTTGATGCTGGTGGACAGTAGAAGAGATTAACTTTTGATTAGCTTTTATAGTATCATAATTTAGTTTCACATTTGCTGATGGGGAGGGAAAGATGTTGAACTCCTGTTGTAACAGATTACATTGCATTTCATGTATGCTATGACATTTTTCATAATAGCTAAAGATGAGTTTTTGAATAGCTGGAATTTCTCCCTTTTTCCCCCTGTGTTGAATACTTAACTTGCAAAATAATCATTCTTCAGTGAAGGCACTAATGTTGCACAGATGGTACCAAAGCACTTCCCTTTGATTTTTAATAAGGGACTAGTTTGTCAAAGAGATTTCTCAACTTCTGTTCTGAAACCCATAATAGAGAATAATTTGAAAGGCACACAATATGCATCATTATATTCCTTTGATGCAGATTAATGATAGCTAAACCACATTTTCTAATTGCTCCTTTTTTCCTGCTCTAGCCTGTTATTGCACTACAGCAGAACTTGGGAGATTTAGCTCTCTAGTTGCAAGGTGCTGTGTGTCTCCTAATGTTTTTGTCTACTCTCAACTCAACACTTAAGAAATTCAACTCTATTAAATGTCAGCATTAAGAAACTTGAGCTTATTATGTGCAAGTAAGTCTAATTTAGAAAGAATTCAGTTAATATATTGCGTATATGAATGTTATGTTTAATAGGTAGCGGAGAGTAAATGTACTGCATTTAGGATAGGCTGACTCAAAGACTGTCCACAGTAACAGTATTAACACTATTGCAAATGCTTAAACCCCAGAATTAGTAAGGCATGCACTACTGATTTACTTTGTGTCAATGCATCTCTAAAAATTTTGGGAGAATACTTCTTATGTATGAAAAAGACAATTCAATCTTAATCATATATCATAATTTTTTCATTCCTCTTGAGATGCAAGCTCTGGCTTCCAACTTGGAGATGGCAAAGAATTCTGTTGGATGTGGGGTTTTTTTTATGAGCTGTTTTCTCTGTCGGTAGTTTAACTGAATGCACTTTGCTACCAGATAATACCTTTTTATCTAAATTGATATTTATATAATAAACCATAAGAACTTCCTTTCAGTTTCTTAGCACTATGTCTCTTCTCTCTTTCCCTCTCACAGCTCTGGATCCATCAAAGGATTAGATTTTCAGGGAGGGTAGATTAGCTATTTGTCCTTATGACTTCTGCTCCCTACCTTGTACGCTTTGGGAATGGAGGAATGGGGCAACAGTCTAAGAATAATTTTTTTTTGCAGATGCTATGCAGAACTGTTCAGGGGAAGTTGATGTTAGCTACAGAGTATTCCGAAGGGTGGAGTTATTGAAGAATGTCTGAGACACAACACACACCCTGGCAGAAACTGCAGTTACTTCCCCAGTAGGCTATGGAGATGCCCTGGGTGTGCATGGCTGGCCTCTCGATGTGACGGATCTCTTTCGCAGTATGCGTGGCCTTTTAATAATGTTCAGCAAGTGCCTCCCTGTTCTAAAACATGCAACATACTGTTTTACACCTAAAGTAGTTGCATGTGAGGAAAAATAATCCTGGGAAAGTATTTATTTGGTGTATTTTCAGCAGGTTTTTAATAAGGGACTAGTAAGTCCCTGCTGAGCAACCAGTAATGAACAGATCTGTTTAAGAACCCTTGTGGTTGATTTTTCACAAGCTTTCTTGCTGCCAGAAGTGGTATATACATAGCTTTCAGTGTAAGTACTTAATTGTGTTATGCTGCTTTAGATCCTGCTTCTGAAGGACAGTGCCTTTGATTGAATTTGTCACTTGGACTTTAAAGTCTTACTGTGCTATATACATCAAAAAGAATTCTGGCCATCACAAAATTGTGACACAAATTACTTTTGCAAGCTGATTTTATTCTTGCTCTTTACTTGGCAATGACTGATAGGTCTAGCAAGGTAAATATTTTAGAAGGAAATCTGCTAGTTGTGTAAACAGTGAAGGCAAGACAAGTAAATAGTAACTTTTTTTTTATATTTTGCATCTGTTTGCAATCAAGCTCTTCCTTTTTTTAGATGTTATTGTCAGAATGAAATCGGATACGGTATTTTTCTGAAGGCTAGCTACTTATGAGATTTCAGTCTCAATTTCAGTGTTTTTTTTTCTCATGTTTGCACCAAACCCAGCTCTACAGGAAAACCAAACAGCTCCAGTTCTGTACTTGATGATTATCTTTAGATACCGAAATGATTGATTAGTTAGCCTCAAGCTGTATTCTTAAAGACACTTTTGGTTTGATGCCTTACATATTTCTCTAGGTAAATCTCCTAATATCTAGCACATTTTAATTCAAGGGGTAAGTAGGGCATTTAAATCAAGATTGAGGAAACATTTACCCTTGAAATATTGCTTTAAAAGAAAACTGCAAATGTCTATTTTGGTGTTAAATTACTAGCTATAGGGTTCTGTTTTAACTAAAATTTCAAACTTTTTTTTTGTGGCTAAGGGATTGGGACTAGTTTGCTATCTGAGTTTATCACAGCTTGCTGTGGAAAACAGGCTATAGTTACTAACACCAAAAATAGAAGAGAAGGTGTGGAGAAGACAAATTATCTGTAGAAAGTTAATGCACTGAAGTGAAAGTAACACATTTTTGCAGTGAGCGTCTGTCCCTTTTAATAATTGAGACTTGGTATAGTTTATTTCAAAATGTTTAAAAAACGCACTAATCTTGGTCTTAAAAATAATGATACCCTACATGCCTCACTAGGCAAAACTAACATTGGTTTTGTGATTGATTGCTATAAATCACCAGACTTGTGAATGGTAGTTTAGTGCCTGAGGTTGGAGGCAACAGAAAGAACGTGTTGTGCGTTTACTTTGGAGGACATGTCCAAATAACCTAAAATAACTTAGGTTTCCAGGAAGGAATCTGTAAAAAATCTGTTCCAGTTCTGTTGCACTGAAAGAGTTGTCAGATTAAATTAGTATCTAACTTATAGGTCACTTTTTCTTAAACCATTGAGGACACCATTTATAGTCCTTGTTCTCAACTGTTATTTCATGTACTGGGAGTATATGAAATACAGGAGTACAGGATATTCCTCCGTCATCTTGGTTATTGATTTGTAATATGCTGTACAATGTGATTTATAAAACTGCTTTACTGCATATTTTTAAAGAAATGCTTGAGATCATCAAAATGTGTAGTTTCCTTGGAATTATTTACTACCAAGGGGTAAAGGATCAAATGATAGGACACAATTACTTACAGATTTTCTATATATCCCTCTGATTCATCTGCTATATCTGTGGAATCAGGCAAAATTTCTCAGGATCGTTCAACATTCTTATAAGGATGTTATTTTTGCTTGCTTGCAGTTATTCTTCCTGTTCATCTTCAGATGAACTGTAATATCTTTTTAGAAAACTGTTTCTGTGCTCTTTTGTGTATGCACAGACTACTTTGTTAAACTTCTTTGCAAGTAAGACCCAGTGAGAGAACCAGCTTCTCTCCTCTCTCATCTGGTCAGAAATGCATGCACATGCTGCATTGTGAACCCAGACTACTGAGGAAATTCCTCTGCCAGGATGCTCATTTGCCTAGTGGATAGCATTAGCTACACTGGGATCTCTGAGGAGCATGTGCCATTACATGTGTCTCTTCAGAAGAAATGAAGGCACTCAGGTTGTGGTTAGTAACACTTTGTCAGTTGTTACAGTTGTTAGTGTGATCTTTTTTCTTTGCGGTCTTCTACTGAAGAGTACTTTATAAATTATTTTTCCTCTTCCCTAATGCACTTAGATTCAACAGAAGATATGTCCACACCAACTGACTCAGATTTTGGAAAAAAGAATAAGAAGGAACAGATAAAAATGTGGTTCAGCCCAAGAAGTAGGAAGATTCGATGCATTCTGAACAAGAATCAGCCTGAGACTAAAAGCGGTGACCTTTGTCAAGACACGTCTTCAATTTATGATTTCTTTCCTTCCCCTCCTCATGAAAAGCCCTCGAAGCCGACAAAAAAGCCAACACAGAGACAGAGTAAGAAGATGAAGAAGAAACGTCTAGCAGATATTAACAAAGTGTGGAGCTTAGAGAAGCCTGAGCAGAAAGGAGGAGTTGAGGAGAAGACTCCCAAGGAAAAGTGTGTGACCATCTGCAGTCAACCAGTAGTCCTGTGCACTCCAGAACCAAATGGCCCTGAAGAGACACTTCAGCAGGAGTCTGTAAAGGAAGCTGACTCCAGCAAAAACACAGAAAATGTGGAAATATTGCCACAGGTAAAATCCTCAGAGAAGAAAGATGAGAGTGAGGTTGCATGCCCTGCACAAGTCAGCAAGGAAAAAAATTGTGCTACAGAGACATCACTGTCAATAGAAAATGAAACTACGCCTTTAAAACGTGGAAGGGAGCAATCCAGACTTCCAGACACTTCTCAGTCTAAAAGACCAAGAAGAGCTGAGAGGAGCATTACTGGGAAGTCAGTCAGTCAGGCAGATTGCTTAAAGAAGTTACCTCAGGGTTGTCCCATCTCCCCAGCGACTGAATGCAAGACACCAGTTCAGATTTCTTCCTGTGTATCAAAACTCCCGGACACAGTAATGAAGACAAGAAGCTCTGCAGTCTTTCAAGCAATAAATAGTCCTTCACTTTCAAAATCTCCCTCTACCCCATCTTCTTCTAAGACTTGTAATCAAGTAGGAATACCACACAGTCCTTCTGTGTTGAAGTCCCCTGGTGGTAACACAATTACCAGAAGAAATTACAAAGGAGAGACTTTGCTCCATGTTGCTTCCATCAAGGTAGGACCATCATCTTCTAGTTCAACTTTAAACAGGGGTTTAAAAAGACTATGTTGTATTAAAAATATCCTGGAAAGCAGTTACTTCAGTACATCCTGTTTCTGGGGGGGGGAGGGAATCTCATCTTGCGGTCTTTTTCTTCTAGGTTTATTGAGGAGTTTCCAACCTGATTCTCTGGTTTCATAAAGAAATGACTACTGGAATGATCAAGGATGGTTATACTTGAGAAACTCAATGTACTACAGTGTCAGTTATACCTATGCGTTCTAGGAAGTGATAAGCATTCAAACGTTTTGGCCTTATGTGCCAGAAAGCTGTCTCTGTGACTTGTCATAAGGAGTTTAGCTAAGTATTTCAGATCTCACTGAGTGATCTTGATCAGTTTAACTTGACCTGGTAACTCAGCCAGGACAAGATCTGAATTACCTACATAAAGATAACTCAATGCAACATTGAGGTGAACTGGTTCATAATCTTTGAGATCCTCCTTCTGATGGAAGTGTTGGCTCAAGAGGACTGAAATCCTGCACCCTGTGATTCCCATGCTGAGCCTTATGCTTTGAGCATGCTGTCCTCGCAGATAGTGGAGAAGAGAGAATTAGGAGAGAGTTGGGATGTTCTCAGTAGACTTCACTTTTATGTAGGATCAATGTTATTCTTGTAATGACAGCTGTCACTCATTTTGCTGTTATTATCTTAGCCAGTTCCTGCTGTGGCAGAACCTCACGGCTTTGCTCTTTGCAAGGGCTGTCCTTCCCTATTATTATAAAAGCTGCATGCAGGTAGGGTGAGTTGAATGCTTACAATCTCATCAGGTGCATGAATATGGCAGCTCTCTTCTGAGAGGTCATTTCAAAGAGTTTGTAGTCTGGCAATTTAAATGTACCTTGTGCTGAATCATAATATAGAAATACTGTGTGGTTAATAAACTGCCTATACTGGTAGAATTGATTCACCTGTAAGCATCCTGACATTTATACAGCACTTCTATTTGTTGAGACAAAGGCTGTTCTTAATAAATAACTGTGCCTTTGAAAGAGGACATTCTAATAAGCCACTCCTGCTGCACGAGACCCTTTTAAATGGAAGTGGCAGCTGAGCTGAGTTCAAATATCTTACTTGATGCCATTAATATGGAATTAGGGAGGAGAAAATGAAACATTGTCCTCACAAGACTCAAGAGCTTTTGTTACCTCTCATCATAAGTCCTGTATATTCTTCGTTATTAAAGCACTGTTTACAAATTATCCTTCCATGGTTTTCTGGGAATTTGTAAGGAATACTATTATGACTGACTGGTTCTGAAAAAATTGATCTACCTTGACGAATTTTCACACAGGTATGGTTTCCAGCAGTATGTCTGATACTGTGAGATTTGGAGTAAACAGTGATATGCTAATAATGTGGTTTTTTCACTGCAAAGAATTTTGAAGATAAATGAGTAAAAATTAAATGATTGATGCTATAGACAAAAAGAATAAACAAGTTTTAGCTATCCAAGGTTAGTAGTGTGGCTGGCACTGCTTGTTGGCATTGGTATAGCCCTCTCTGAGAAAGGGATAGGGCTATTTCAGTGGGCTGAAAAACTGACTTATAGCTGGAAGTATAGGCAGCGGGGTGTGCAGACACATGAATACTTTTTTCAGTCCTGTGTGTGAATTCATTTTGGTATCTTCTTTTAACGTTTACAATTATTGAGCTAAAATGAGAA
Source organism: Pelecanus crispus (assembly GCF_030463565.1). Taxonomy (NCBI): domain Eukaryota; kingdom Metazoa; phylum Chordata; class Aves; order Pelecaniformes; family Pelecanidae; genus Pelecanus; species Pelecanus crispus. Next base: position 41,221,669 of record NC_134647.1, on the reverse strand, counting down.
GTTGCTTCTGTTCCTCATTAGTTCTGCTGTGGTTTTAATTCGTCAATTCCATTTGCGTTGAGGTGCTCATTAGTAAAGGCTTGTTTAATTAGGTAGGGCTTCAGGGTGATCTCAAAAGTTACCACTCTCTTTTAAAAGTAATTAAAATAAGGCAAGGAGAGTGGTCTTTTGGTTATGGTCTCAGTTTATTTGCATGTGTCTGTTTCCAGCTACTAAACTTCCAATGCAACTCTGAGAAAGTTGTTTCACCGTCTCTGAACCTCAGATCCTCATCTGTAGAAGGAGGTTATACAGATTATCTCCTTTCATTTGTGGTGTTCTTTGTTCTTGTTATATAGCTTAATAATGGCTATATTATGGCATTCCTGAGAAGATGCTGCATCCCTTAGCAGCCAGTAAATATTGGCATAGTTACTACTCCATGTCAAAGTGGGTTGAGACTTAACAATTTAGTTGCTCAAGCCAGCATGATGTGAGGACTTGGTCTTTCTAGAGAACTCCTGGTCATGGGTTTTGCTAACATTTTACTTTGTGAAGCAGTGAACAAGAAATAGTAGTGATTAATTGCCATGAATGTGTTGGGGATGTGTGGCAGTTGCAAGAAAACATTTTTTGCATGCAAGTATCTTTTGTATAACCTGTATGTTTCTAGGTCACTCTTCAAAGCTGTAGGAACCCACTATAGAACTGATAAATGTGTTTTCTCAAAGAAGCTGGTCTTGAAAATGCTAGGCTTTATACTGTAATGTATATTTATACATTTTTTTTTATACCAAATAGATGTTCTTTATACTTTCACTTTGTACTTTATACTGTATGTATATTGTGTTTTTCTCAAAATAGCCCTGTCATTTTTCTGTTTCTGGAAGAAGTATTTCTCTTCCAGGTTTGTTTTATGGGTGATTTTTTTTTCTTGTTCTTTCCACAGCCAGTAATGTTTTTCCGTGTGTGTAATGGGAAACAGACTTGTAGCTGCCATCCTCCCCCCAAAGTGAAATAAAGTCTAATTCTCTGGGACTCCATTAATTATAAAAATAAATTGTATTCTTTTCATTAGCTGTTAGGGTCTAATACCCTGAATTTAATTAAAGCTAATTAAGTTCTCCCTTTTTTCTTATTTAAAAGAGATAATAAACAACATTATCAGGCATTAAAATTAAGTGTATTGTTCTGTTTCAAATGATTCTGAGGGATTGTCCTCATTTACTACTACTAGTTATCAACTTACTGAAATCAAAATGGTTCTGAAGAAAGGTTCTAGTGTGGAAGAACTTAATGCTGAGTTAAACTAATAAATTAAAATAAATGCAGCTCTTCCCACAGCAAACAGCAGTCATGTTTATCTTCCTCCATAGTCATTAAAGGTAAAACTTCCAATTAGTTAAAATACAAAACATGACCTGTTGCACTCCTAATATTCTAAACTGATGGGAAGTTGCCCAATCAACAGCCCTTCCACATAGGAATTTTTTTACAGTAAAATAATGGGTTGTTCACAGGACTAGCTCCTATGTGGCAATTAAAAATGCAGCACAGTACTACTTAACTAGTTAGTACAGAGTCTTAAGTCTACTATGGAGAGAAAAAAATCATAGTTTCTTGGTACAGTATTTCAGGTCTTGGTTGTGTCTATGTTTCTTCTGCATTGACAAGGGAGATGATGGAGCAGTTCACAGTGTGGAATTGCTGCCACTATGGATTCCAGGAGGAGGAATAGCAAACTGCAATGCAACAGGATAACAGAGGACCTTTGCAACAGCCGCACTATTACAAAGGAGTGGATGGGAAGTAGCTGGGTAAAGGTTTTGATTTTTATGCTTCAAGTTAAAAGCAATTAGAGAGTTGTCCCTGGTCTGAGGAAAGAAGGGACTGCATCTATGCAGAACATCTACTTTGTCTGAAGGAAGAGAAAAGGAGCATTGGGACCAGTTTTGGTTACCTTCTGCTCGAGGGACCCTTTAGTTTTGACAGTTGACCAGGAGGGCCTTCATAAAGTCTTCACCCATGGCTAGTCTGCTGTGCTGGACTCTTCATGTTCATTATACTGAACACTGTAATAACTTTTAGACAGTTCCTTCTAAGCCTGTGAGACTGTTCTTCCTTTTTATTGCTTTGTAACCAGTTAATGACACATTAGAAAGAGTGAAAGAATATTTTTGTGGTTTTGTGAGTATGTGATGGCCAACATCAGAATACCTTTTAGATCCTTTTCCAGGTGTCTCTGACCTCGTCAGCTGTGCAATTCCTTGCTTTTGGTACCAGATGGTACCAGGTCACACTCGTCCATGGGAGAAACATCTCCCCTGCTGCCTTTCCTCTTGAGACTTTAGGTACAAGAGAGGAGTGGTGCTGCTGCGCAATCGGCCTCTCCCAGCCTCCCCTGAGCAAAAGGCAGTCGATGGGCAGCATTGTTCCTGCCAGCTGCTTCACAGTGAATGAATGCATTTGGTCCAAGGTCTTTTTGTCCAGACCTCGTGATTGTGTGGCAGGTGACTTAGCTGTGTGTATAATACCTTTTCATTGGAGAAATGAGATCTACTGGCAGAAACTAGCAGGATCACTCAGGTGCAGGTGTAGCACCTGAGACTGCTTTGAAGTTGTAGTTTGACATTGACTCTCTAATGTTAAAGCTAAGTCGTATTGGAATGGTAAGTAGCCTCCTGCTTATGGTTAGTATCCAGCAGGTAGTTTAAGAAAAATATGAAGCAGTGTAATGGTTTCAAATGCAGAACTTAAGAACACGAAAATTGGCCATGAGTCAAAGTAATCCATCTTCCCAAGTGCTGATTTGAAAGCTCAGAAACAAATTGCCATTTCTTTTTTGATAATGCTTGGTTGTTACTTCTCTTGTTTCTGAGGTGGGTTAAACTTAACTTCTTGAATGTTTTCTTTTTGTTAAAGGTTAAGCATAGCTACTTGTATGCTTGTTAGCTAATAAATGGGTAGGGAATTAATTTACAGAAATTTGAGGTGAGAAACTTGCTGGTTTGGGGAAAGAGTTGGTCAGAGCATTCAAAATTATTATAAGCACTCTGCAATTCATTTTTGCCCTTTTTGACCACTTATCATGAGCTGTAAATAAGCTCATTTTCCTCCCCTACGCCATAACTTAAACAAGCAAATGTATTTGGATTTGAAAGGGGGTTTTTGTTCATTTGTTTGACCTAAAGATTGAAGTCACTTGGTTACCTTCGCAAATAAAAGGAGAAACATTTGGTTGATGTGGCAGAGGTTTTTAGCTTCATCTTCATGTACTGCCCTAATTCTTTGGGTCTGTCTTTTTTGAACTGGTAGAATGTTTTCATTAACTTAATTTAAATGTGACTTTTGGGTGGAAAATATCTATGGTTAATGGAAATAGTAAAGGGTAAAATGGAAAAAAAAACCCACCTAGAAAATAGGGCTAAAAGAACACTTGCAGTTCTTCTTAACCGTCTGTCTGCATTAACATTGTGACACAATTGACTTGGAAAAAAACAAACGAAAAAACCTTGTCTAAGCCAAGTGAGGATGGTTTTCTGGGCTTCTGCCATCTGTGCAGGAACTAAATTCTCGTTGGGATGGAAGTGTTTGTAAAGCTATGTAAATACCCTTCTCTGTGTAAGCTAATGCTGTCTTCTAGGTCTGCCAACAGATGGCCCCAATGCCTTTCTTGCTTCTATGGTTTTCAGAGCTCCCTTAAGCTGTAGCAGAGGAAGAGCAAACCCGTTGCATTATTGCGTTGTCACTATACATAAGCTCAGTTATGAGCTTAAAATGTCCTTTGCTTTGTTTCTTCCAAAAGGATAATTTTACATTCTGCAATAGTTTCTGCCTCTTCAGGAGCTGGTTGTAATCCTTCATTGATAATGAGGTTTAAAAATAAACTTTCCTGTGAATTATTAATGTTAGCATTTTTCTACTTGGTGTTTGTCCTGTTCTCTACTTCTGAACAAGTAGTATCTCCAATTACATTTCCACTCTGCTGTTGCTACAGACTGCTAAGACAAGCTTTGAGGGCCTTTCCTGGTATCATCTGGTAAAGTTAATGACTCTCTATTTGGGACTGCTGATTTTATGCATTGCTAGATCAAGTAAAGAGGCTACATGTACAAAGTCTGTTTCAATACTAGTCAAAGGACAACTTTATGAAGCATGTTTGAATTGGTAATCTCAAAGCAGTAGGTGGGTATAGGTGTAGTTTATTCTGCTTTCTTGTGGAGGAGAGAGACATGGTATGTTGATATTTGTGACTAGGACTTGCCCCTACCAGGTGCTCAGCCTTTCTTGTAGAGTTGAGCAAAACATTTACTAACTTTTAAATGGGTGAGTAATTCCATCAGCTCTGATAGAACTGGTCAATGTGTTAACTGCACTTCTTTTTACTTTTTGATCACTATCCAAAAGTGGTGGTCCTCTTTGCAGGAGGGGCCCTAACACATCTGCTAAGGATCTGCTTCTTGAAATTTTGTCTTCCTCTTTTTAACTAAATACAATATAGTAACTGACTGAAGAGCCTCTGAAGGGAGAAAAGGCATGTTCTCCTAGCTATGAACAATTTTGTTAACATATCTCTTGTAATCCTGATTGACAGCACCCATCCAGTCATTGCTCAGTACAGCTGGCGTGACAGCTTCCCCTCCCTTTCTGTCACTCTCATTGCTAGGTGCCGGTTGCAGGGAGCAGGTTCCATTTATAGCTGAGGTGATGACAATATTTTTCTTCTGTAAACAGCAAACCACCAATTTTCTAATTTTGACTTAGACCTGGATTTCATTCTGTGGATGTTGTCAGTACTGGTGTCCATACCAGCAACATTTCCTTTGATAAAACTGCAGTAATGTTTTACAAATCAACATTCACTAACTGTTCTGAAAAGCTGTGATACTACCTAGTGCCCACACAAATTATTAGCTATGCTTACTGCTCTAAAGGAGTGCTCTTGAAATGTCAAACCCTTGTTGTATATGTTTGAAAACTTAACTTTAAATGATAAGCTCAGATCTCACTCATTATAGGTAATTGTATCTTCTCTGTGTAGAAAAAGATCTAATGCTGAGCACTGTCTTACCTGCCTCTGAATAAGTCTTCAGATTTGATGCATGTCTATTACCTTGCAACCACAAAATATTCTAACAGCAGTGTATTCTTTAATTGCTTTGAAAGGTAATGTTTTGCTGGGGCATCTAGGTTGTGAATATAATGCATGAAACTTATCTCTGTGTTAATTTGCTTGACTGTTGTAAAGCCAGTGATTCTCAGCATTTTTTTTTGTGAATTCTGAGTTTCCAGTTGTTGCTTGCTGGATTTATTTCTGCTGAGCAGTGTCTGCCTTAATATTTTCTCTAACTGAAGAGTAAAGATTAAAGCTATTTTGTTTTTCCAAAGTGTTCCTTGACAAAAAAAAATGGGATTAAGTTTATTTTTGTTGTATTTAAAGCTTAATTCTCTCACTTTTTCTAAGGTGTGCTGTGGCATAATAGGAGTTCCTTGACTTGTCCCTACTTAAGGGCACAGAACTTTCTGTATATCATTGATTAAACTTCTCTTCCCCACTCCAGGTCCTAACTTTATGTATTGCAAGTTTGGCCAAGGGCAAGAGCTAGATACCAGTTCATGTATTAGTCTCTTCATTGGGGATCACAATACACCCTGATCTAGGGAAAGTGTTAGTGGTTGTCTTGAAATGCTTGGTTGGGGTGGATCCTAAAAACCAAAACAAAAACCCTACCCCCAAAAACTCTCAAACCTAAAATAAAGAGAATTGGGGCATTGGTGGCAAGCCATGCAGAAACTGGAGGCCTGCTGTGCTAGTTTAGCCTTTGAAAAGCTTGCATTATTTAGGTAGTTTTGGTCATTAGATGACACTTGGCAATCTCTTCCTTCCTGGTTACTTTGTCAGCTGAGAAATGGTGCATAACTGCTCCTAATCTGTAATAATGCAGGCAAATCATTGCTTTGGCTTGAGAGGTGATACCCAATGCTGAGAGGTGTGGGACAGCCTGGCCCCATTAGTTGTGTACCTGCAGCTGTGGAGGGTTCCCAGCATTGCAGCAAAAATTTTGGAACAGAATTCATGGCACCTCTTCCAGTAGCGCAGACCTTTGCAATTGCTGCCTTGTAGTAACAAATGCCAGAAGCAGGAACTGGCTGACATGGCACAAAGTGAGAAAACTCACAAAGTGAGAAAAGTGCCAACATGCTGGGGTGTGGATGGTGCTGTGAAAGGAGAAGGGGGTCAGAGTCTGTTTGGTTTTAGTCTCTTTGGGTTACTTTTCCCACCTGCTTTTAAGAAGATCTGCACTGCAGAGATTTCTTTGCCTCAGCTTCCACAGGAGGCTTCTCCTTGCCTATTTATAGTTGCATCTGTATATGCTCCAATCTTATTACCAAACTTTCTCTCTTATACTTGCCTTTTAAGAGCGTCAAAACCTGTAATTCACAAATTCTGCCCAGTTGCTTCCTTCACCTTGTTTCTACTCAGCCTCTTTCCTCTTCCCATAATCTCTGCATCAGTTTCCACCCTTTTCCACATCCATTTCCTTGCCTATAGTAAAAACTGAATGTAGCATTCTTCCAAAAAGCAAATGAGAACTATTTTGGTAGAATAACTGTCAGAGAAAGTGTCAGTGAGATTCAGCAGGAGTAGTAATTACAGTGTTAAATAAAACTCTTTCCCTTTTCCTTTTTACTTGTGGGAAAACAATTTATAGAAGCTTGTCAGGCTTATTAATCTATTTCACCTATGCATGTTTCTAGCCAGTTATTTAGATTAGTTTGAAAAAAAATCCAGTCTGAAGAGCAAGGAAATTCTGAATAAATGTTCCTGATTTTAATCCTTGCAGTTGACTCTAGTGGACAGATTGCAGTCAGCACAAACTTGTCTGTTTAGTCTGAGTTAAGTCTGTTATATGCATCATTTTTATCTAAAAATGTGTATTTGGGTAAAGTGTGTAGATGCTTCTGAATGAACAGGAATGATAAACCATGGTCTCCAAACAGTTTAGTTTTTGTTATCCTGGCAATATCTAAATGGAAGACTTGTATCATTGCATTTTTATTGCAGCTAAATTTATAATTCTGCATCTCTTAAATTTTTGTTGTCTTTGTGTATTGTCTTAATTACTTTTTAATAACTATGTTTCTTTCCTATGTAGGGTGACTTAGCAGCTGTTGAACAGCTGCTGAAAAATGGGGCAGATCCCAATGTCAAAGATAATGCTGGCTGGACACCACTGGTGAGTGTTGAAGACTTTTTTTTTTCTGTCATCTGTCTTGTAATCAAATTTCATTTCATCCCTCCTTTCCTCTCTCATATTTTAGTTCCCTTTACATGCATTTAGGTGATAAAGAATTATGCAAAGTGAAGAAGTGATGATAAACAAGTTTACAAGAATTTGTTAGCCACTACTGACCTGCCCAAGTCCAACTCTCCTTTGCTGGGGTAGGGCATGCCAAGAAATCTATCAGCCTGCTATTCTGCAAATGCAGAAAATATACCTATGATAACTAGAAAATGATCAATTGCAGACAATGTGTATATCTTATGGGTTCTTAATGTCCTCAGTGTTTTTTACCATTTTGGAAATATATCAAGTAGCCGAATGATAAAATTGCTCACTTGAATTACAGGAAATAAACAAAAGGTTCTTTTCAACCATGACTTCTTCCTCTCCTGAAGAATACTCTTGACAGAGTCTGTAATCTGGGAGTCTTTGTTCCCTGTAGTCTAATTTGCACACAACTGGCCTTTGTTCAGTTCTTCTCTGTGCTTTTTTTTAGTGCTAGGTTCCAAGGTTAATTCATGTCAGGAATGTAATGCAGTATTCTTGCATTGTCTTCCCTGACCATCTACTGAGAGGTGTTTGAAAATGAATGTGTTAACTGGTGTGACAGAAGTCCTTCCTCTGAATTCTGTTTCACTTGAATTTCCTCTCTTACGGATTTACCCAACTAGCATGAGGCATGTAATCATGGGCACAAAGAAGTGGTGGAACTGTTGCTACAACACAAGGCGTTAGTGAATACTACGGGGTATCAGAATGACTCGCCGCTTCATGATGCTGCCAAGAATGGGCATGTGAGCATTGTTGAGCTGCTGCTTTTGCATGGTGCCTCCTGTGATGCAGTGTAAGTAGACATGGAATGTTGTTTTAATTTTGGCATTAGCTACAGCTACAATTTCCAGGGTGTATGCTAAGTAAATATGAAGCAAAGCTAGTAATAAATGTGAGTTATTTGAAGTGAGGGGGTGGGTGTTAAACATATGCTCTGCTATAGTCATATCCTCCTTTTCCAGGTAGGCGTTTCCTTTCCATTTTTCTTTGTCCTAAGCTTTTCTGAGGACGTCCAAGTCATAGATAGCTGGAGTATTGGAGACTGTACAAGGAAAGTGACAAAACATGCTTACCCTATTCTTACACTTTCCTGCTGGCATCTTGTTATAGCTACTGTCAGATCTAACATGCTGAGCCAGATGAGTTTTGAACTGCTACAGCTGTTTTTTGTCTCTTTACTTTTACTACACTGCTTGCTAGCAGGTGGTGTTTCAGTCCAGTCTCTTGTACCTTCACAAATAACATAAGACACAGGCTGAGGTGTGGGGATTGTTTTTTATTTTTTCCATTCTGCATCAAAGCACTAATCCTTGGTACACTTTTTAATTAAAAAAAAAAAAAAAGCTTAGAAATATTTTCAGTTGAATCTTCTATACAGTTATGCCTCCTGAATATTTTGGCATTTGTGTATAGGAGGTGCTAAAGAATCTGTTAGTCTTTGAATAACCCTGCAAGCTATTAGTATTTCAGACAGTAAATGTGGTTTTAGGTGTTGTAGTATTGCTGTTGTGCCAGGGCCTGTGTGTATAAGATTTGAGTCCAGTGTCCATTGTCAGTAGGTGTGTGTATATATTAACACGATAGGATGAAGTCTTGCATGACATGAATTTCCTTGCCAGCCACATAAAGAAGCATAAACAAGTTCAGCTTAATCACTTCAGCTCTCAGTATTTGCTCCTGAAGCTTACAGAGTTAAGGTACTCCGTGGAAAAGCACAGGGTTTTCAAAAACGCTTCTAATCTTGAATATACTGGAGTTTTAAAAAAACAAACAAACAAAAAAAACCAACAAAAGAAACCCACAAAACTTTAGCATGAAAAAGTAAAACAAGGATCAATTGTTTGTCTTAACTTTTTTCTTGAACAGCAAAGACCAGCGCAATTACACCTTGAAAAGCTGACAGCTTCAGAAACTAATTTTCAAGCCGCTTGAGTATCGGGAACTGGTTGTGTGACACTTATCACTTGTCTATCTGGTATTTGAAAGTGTAGCACAGCCAACAGCTTTGATGCAAGGTTTGACAGGACTTAAGCACTGCTAGATTTGCACAGCCAAGACTCCAAATGCCAACAGTGGACTCTTCAGGTCTCTCATCAGCATTAGTTTCTGCTGCATGTGTTCATGCAAACTGAGATGAAGCAGAACCTCTTTCAGCTCATTCTACATAAGCAGACATGACATTCTATTGAAACAGAAGCTTTTTAATCATGGAAGCATGTAAACCTTAAACTCTATCTTAGCTTTTCACTGAATACAGGTAATGTCAGTTGTATGTTAAAACAATGTGATATAGGATATGTCACAACTCTGCAACTAGCTCCCTCTTGCAGTACCTCTAAGTACAAAAAATGGCTTCTAACCCTCTTCTAAGTATGCACTGTTCTTGACTTAATCTCCAGGGTACTTGGAATCTCTAGTGTATGGTGTTAATAAATATATATACTTTTTTTTCTTTTAACTTAAAATATTTTGGGGAACAAATTTAGCCGCCTTTTAGTCTTTGTTTCATTTGTCTGGCAAAAGGAACCACAGGTGCTTTGGCAAAAATCCAGTCCTGTATGTCATCATCTTCCCCCGCTGCCCGCCCCGGAAAAATTGAGGCTTCCAAATCTTCTGTAGGCTCTCTATTTCTGGCTGAAACGCTACTGTGCATGTTACTGTTGCACTGTTGATGGAAAAGGGTTGGTTCCCCCCCCCCCCCGCTGCTATTTTTACAGAGAGCATTAGAGATGCAGGGAAAGGGATGTACAAGCAGTGTTCAGGCTTGAATAGTAAGACTTTACTGACCTGTTCCAGACACTACCAAGAAACAACAGAAACAAGAACAGTATGTCTGAGACTTCTGAGAATGTCTTGTGCCTCCCTTCCTGCTTGTGCCCTGTAAGCTTCCAGCAATGAATTGTGCCATGATCTTTCCCTGGATCATGACTTTGCAAATCTTACAGGGCTTTTTTTCTGCCACTGCCTCTGGTAGTTGTAGTCCTAATTAACCAGTGGTTGGATTTGTCTAGGTAAGTGGATTTGAACCTTCTTTAATGTAGAAGGCTTAAATATTTTTTTTCTAGTGGATGCAGGTACCTGTATAATGAAGTTGCATCTGACAAGAATCTTGCTTTTCTTCAGTGACTTTTTTCCTAGATCCCTGAGACCTGCAGTCCACAGTTCTAAAAACAGGAGGCAAGAACAGGGTTATCACTTAAGATGGTGCAATTATAGTTCTTTTCAGTATGACTAGTTACAACTGACCTCTTTGTACTTAATGCAGGATCTGTTCACCTTCACATTATCACTCTAGGATCTTTAAAGTAGAAATTGAGCAGTGATCAGTAGAACTTGCATCTCTTCTCAAAGGTTTATTTTCTTTAGGAATATACCTGAGGAGTGCCTTAACTGCAATGTGTGAGCTAAGACTATACCAAACCAATTTTGCCAAACTGACAAATTACTCTACTTTTAGTTTGCATTTTTTTGGTGTATGAAACTCTCTTGAGTCCTTTTGGGGGCTCTTCAGGCTCTCAGTGAACCCAGGAGAGGGCCCATCTTTATCCTAGCATATTAAAGTGGTTCTTCATTATCTCACAGGACTGGGGAGGAAGTTTGATTAGTTCACTGTGGTTACTTAAAGTCTTTTCCTTTAGCTAAGCTAAGTAAAATGTGACCATGATAAATGTATTCAGATGTTACTTGGGACACTATGAAATATATAGCATGAAACCTTACAAAAGTGACTGATGTCTTGCTGCTGTTTTGACCGTAGAATTAACTCAGTTTTGTGTCTTAATGTCTCTTGTGTGTTGGAGAGTTAATCTATTGGAATAAAAACAGAGCTTGTGTTGAATAGCCTGCTTAGAGCAGTACTTTTGAAATCTAGTATGATACTCAATTGTGCAAGACAAAATATCTTTTTAAAGATGTGCAGTATTTACTGACTGCAGGCCCAGAGGTAGGTAAGATCCACTGGTCTGTAGTGACATGTAAGATGTATCTGGGAGCAAATACAGCCGCTTCCTAAGGGACCTCAATTCATGAGGCGCAGAGATATTAGCATAACCCTAGCCATCAGAGAGCTGAGACTTCACAATTTCAGATTTAGATCATCAGGTTCACAGACCCATCAAGTACATCTCATTCTGAGTGTCTTTCAGGCTAGTTTTTTCTCCTTGCATGTTAATACATAGTGCATTAAGAAATAACTATGTAATATGAAGCAACTACATATCTTTTGCACCAAGCGAATACAAATGAGAACTACCTCTTCTGCCAGAAAGCAATCCTGGGCTTTCAGTATTCCTTGGCAAAAAAATTTTTTGGAAATCTGTAAGGTTTGATAGTTGTGGCATTTCATTTGCCATTCAAAGTTTTCACTGACTGGGAAAGATACAAACTACAAATGAAAAATACTATATGGACCAGTGGACCTATTAATTGTCCCACTGGTCTAGTTAATTTTTTTAAGTTAATCTCCTACACATAGCTAATTTATATTTTTATAGCTTTTTTCATTTGCTCACTCTCTTGAATTCTGTCTTTTTTCCTTGCTTTGCAGCAAGCCAAGTGATTTGAAAAATTAGATCTGTGCATTTGCAATTTCACAGTACTTCCTAAATGTTTTCACTCAAATGGGCTATCTTGCCAGTTCTTCATGCACAGTAAGTTTAGCATTAGTAAAAATTGTTGTGTTGCCCTATTTTTTTAGGTATTAGCTATCTTTGAGTAGTTGTGAGTCTGATTCTGAACAAACCTGTGGGAATGCTTAGGAATAGACCATGGTCCTCAATTATGAATGGTATAGGGGCAAAAACTATTATACCCTGCAGTTAATTCCAGGAGGCATTAGACCCATGACAGTGACATAATTTGTCTGCATTTTCTGAGTCAAGATAGCGCAGGACTTCACTGTCCAAGTGTAAGACAGTATGCTTCACTTCCTGCTGACAGCAGGTTAATTGAAACCTTGTCCCTGTTTGGATATCTAAGATGGTCTTTCTGGCTACACAGATTACGTTTTTTTAATTCTGTCATGTTCAGAAAAGATTTCTGCTTACTGCATTCTTGGAATACAGGTGCTGACTGGAGACCCCCAAACTGGTCAGATTTCCATATAGGAATTAGTGGCTACAGTACTGTAGCTGGGACCTGGTTGCGGGACTTCCATTCAATACTGAACTCTCTTTGTGGGGCTGGGGTAAAACTTGGTTTATGCTCAGCTGTGGAACAACAGATAACTTCTGATGTCAAAATGGAGCAGCTTAAAACTCCTGATTACTAAGTATTAATAGTCATTGTTTGCTTGTATCAAAAACTGTGAAAGTTTGGAGTTTCTAAAGAATTGACAAGGGTATGTCTCCCTGTTTATCTTCTCTCCTCTAGTTGCTTATTTCCTTTTAGCAGCTAGCTGTTGAGTTTCTTTTTGACTACAGCAGTAACCTCTGTTGTCTTCGTACCTAAGACTTCAGCAATGTTGCACCATAAACTTGAATCCCATTTCTAAAGCTTTTCATAAGAAGTTCTTTGATCTCTCAGTCCTTAAGATGGAAGTCATTCTTGGCAGATTAGATGGAGTTCATTGGGCTCATCTTTGTTCTCAGCACAGACATCCTACTCTTTGATTGGAATTTGTTCTAGCTGTAAGAGCCCTCTACTGATTCAGTACCTTGATGACTAATAGGAGACTGCTTGCATCAAAGGATAGATCTGACTCTTGAATGTTTAAAACAACTTGCAAAAAGCCCACTTGCATTCTGGTGGAAAGAGGTATGCATTAGAAACCTGGTATTCTAGCTTAAGTACTAGAGACACTTACTGCTCTCTTGTAGAAACAATTGTGTCTGTCTTCCTTCTGAGTGTGGAACTTGTCCTGTTAAGCAGTCACGGGCACTGGACACATTCTCAACAAATCCAGACCTATAGTAGGAGCACACAAACGTTGTTGCTGATATTTCTAAAAATGCTCTGTGTGTTAGGGTGGACCTGATGTGCATGTCCCACTTAGTCTGGTTTTGCCAACTGGATCAAAATTCATTTTTTACTTTGAACAAGGTGGATGATTTCTTTTGTTCAGCTTGGCTGAATGAAGACAGATTTGAGCACACATTTTTGCCAAAAGCTTCTGTTTCCCATTCCTGTGCCTTACTGGTGTTCTTGTGGCTGCGGAGATCTGTTCCTTGATCTTGATCATAGGGCTAAAAATAATATACATTCCTAATATGTTAAAAATGTTCCTCAAGTAACTGCACTGACAATTGTACCAACCCAGCAGACACTGGGCAAGGTCTCTTTCTGATCATGATTATTTGGGTTTTTTGGATGGTTAGTGTGTGCCTAACTAAAACCAACAAATCTGGTTTTCATCCTTTTTCTTTGAAAAGGATGTGTAAATTAGAACAATACCATACTCAAACTCTGTTGTCTGGATGTGTTCCTTGTCTTATTTTTTATTTTGTAAACCCTTTTCTCTTGTTTCCACTACTTTTTCTCTCTTTCCTTTCTTTAAGCTCAACAAGCTGCTTTGTTGCAAATATTCAAAACTCTTAAACCTGTCCCTTGGGCTGGGTTCCTTTTTCCAGATCTGAGCTCCCAAGTTCATCACACTTTAACCATGCCACCTTAACATCCTATGAATAGCTGTTAATTCTTCAATGTTACGTAGCGACAGGATAGCATTTTTCAACACACTGGTAAGAAGTGACTGAAATGATCTTAAAAGTGGAGAAAAAAAAATTTAAATGAATACAGAGGGGGTAGCTGGAGCTCTTATTTGTACAGTTTAATTGGCAAAAAATGTTCTGTATATAACTGTGGTGGTCTGTATATTTATCTATGGTGTAAACATTCATGAGGGTTTTTCCAGCAGTTGGGGATCTTTCTGTGACTTGTGGGGGGAGACACTCCCAAACCTCCGCTACTGACATGCAGTGATTTCCTCCCCCTGCTTAGTTCACAGTAAAAGGTCAGTCATCTAGTCTAAAGGTGATTTTAGTGTATGTGCTAATATATATAAATTCCCCCCCCCCCGGATGCATTGTTCAAAGGAACGGTCTGGCAGCAGTTTGAGTCGAATATGGCCCTTATTTAAAGAAAGGGCAAGAGCTACCCTGATGATGCATGACAAAGCATGAACAGCATGACAATATTTAATGGGCTGCAACTCCCAGGACTGGGCTGAGATTAACCAATTATCTCTTAGTCTGCAGAATTTGTATTATGCTAGCTCTTTCCTCATTAGTAGCACAGGAGAGCTTGGGGTTGGTAATATTGTAAAATTAGCAATTGTAAAATACTGTCCTATAATCTTCTGTGTGGGATTTTTGTGGATTGTTGTTTTCCCAAGAGGCTATATTAGTGAGCAGTGCTCAGTCAGGAGCATAGAAAGGTGCTAAGGTCAGATGCATCTTTCAGCTCTGCACTGCTCAAAGCCCCCCAGTTAAGTCAGAGTGAAGGCTTAATGATTTGAGCTTCTCTTTGGGCTGGATTGCATTATGGCCTTATGTGGAATTCCCGATAAAGCTTCCTAGATTCCTACTCTGCACAGGAACGTGTGGCTAACTAAGAGAGAGCGCTTCAAAGATGCAGTGGTTTTTTGACCTCTTTAAATGTTTCATTGTTTGATGACTAAGCTTGCCGGATTTCAGATACGGAGTCAGGGCTTTGTTCTCGGTGACAAGCTTCCCCTTCATAACGAGCTCTTATTATGCCTTTTGAGAGCCAGAGCTACATGAGGTGGGGAGAAGAGGATCAGTTGGAATAGCCATTATTCTTGCAAAGGGCAAAGCAAGCAGAATATTTCCCAAGAGTGCTGACAGAGGATCATGTTTGTTAAGGGCAATTATACCTGTACTGCAGTTTCAAGCTTTCCTCCGTTCACTACTGTCCTGTAGCTGCGAAGTTGTGTGAAGAAGAGATAGAAGCCATGGCTGTGCTTGATGTTGTGTTTAGAGCAAATTGTATCCATCTGACTAATGTTAAAAGAATGGGGAGGAAAGGGGTCTTGAAGCATATCTAATAACTATGAGGTGCCACATAGGATGAATAGTGTGCAACAAAATTGGCAAACCAACTAAAATTTGAATGAATTGGCTGTAATGTGTTCTGTGGAACAGCATGCTGAGGGGAAAATGAGATGCATGCTCAAATTTTGGAAGTGCAAGGGAGTCTCAGTTCCCAAGTAGGAAGCAGATAGCTTTTCCCATAAAAGTATAACCACATCAAGCTCCAGTGTTTAACACAGCATGTAGAATCTTCTGACATGTCTTTTATGGCAAACGGGTAAGCCAAAAATACATTTCTCGGTTATATGACTGCAATGAAAGATTAAAGCTGAAATTTCTGGGTATTGTGAATGATACCAAAGTGCATCTTGAAACAATTTAACAAGGACTGTGGTTTATTTAACTGAACATTCTGCTCTGAACATCCCTTACTCCTCAGCTGAATGCAGCAGCTTGTAATTCAGTATCCATCTGTCTTGCATGCAATTCTTACTTGAACCGTAGTGTTTTTTAGCTGAAATTACATATTAATAAGAAAGTGGGAGGGAAAGCTACCCGGCTTATGTCCCAGTTAGTTAAGAATCAAGTCACATTTTATTTACTTAAACCCATCTGTGCTTGTTTTGCCAGTAATATATTTGGTCTGCGGCCTGTGGACTATGCAGAAAGTGAAAAGATGAAGTCTGTGCTAATGTTACCAGTGAAGAATGAATCATTTTCACTTAACCAACCCTCTGAGGTAAGCATGTGTAGGTTTTTTTTGTTTGTTTGTTTTGCTTTTTAAAAAAAGGTAAGTTCATCCTGTTAAGTATTGAAGGCTTGGACCTAAGTACAGTACATCACCTGCCTTTATAGGGACATTTAAAATAGGTTGGGAAACTAACTTGGACAATATTTCTAGAATGTATGTGGGACACTTACAAGCTATGACATTCTGTGTTACAGCTTTATCTGGGAAAACAAAGGATGTTTCTTGTAATGTGGCTTTATTATAGGAGAATGAATGCTGTGTTTATTCTTGAAATACTGTTGTTTGAACTTTGCTGTTGTTGTTTTCCTGCATATTTAAATTTGTTCTACTTGCCAAACTGGCTGAAAGCGGCAGCAGCCTTTGCTCCAGGTGCTTTTTGTGTGCCTTTAAAAGGCTGTTCCAGTATTGTCCTTTGTCCAACAATGAAGATATCAGCTCAGCAGCTGAAAACAGTTTTAGGAAGATTGTTTTGGGGTTTTAGTTTTTGTTTTTCCCCTCTTTTTACCAAAGACTTCTCAAGACTTGTGACCAAAATCAGGTTATTCAGACTTGACAAGTTACTGCATTATGAAATGCTTTGTGCTTCCTAATGAATGATGATTAAACTGACCTGGCTGCTACAAGCAGCCCTAGTCTACTCCAGGATATACAGCCTGTTATGATCCCTTCTCATTGAGGTAATAAGATGCCTGTTGGCCAAAAGTAAACTGTTGCAGCTAAATCAGCAAGGATATGACTGTTCCTCCCACGTGCAGCAAATGTAAGATGTGGCTCTTCTGTTGCAAACAAAACACTCAGTATTTGCGTTTGCTTTAGAATGAGTGTGTGCCAGTGGGTGGTTACCAGCTCATATAGATGACTTGATCCAAAGCCTGAGGCTTCAGCATAACTGGGTCTCAAAGGTATGTCTCTTCTATGGAATCTAGGACTACTTAGGAAGACCCAGGAGCTGAAGTATTGCATCCTTGTCAGCATAAAACTAGAGCAAGCAACTCCTCTTACTTTGCATTAATAGTACCCGTGTAAAAAAACCTTAAGCTAAGCATTCATTACTTACAAGGCAATGTATTAGGGACTTTTTAGTAAAAGAAAATGCAGGTGTTAATTATATAGGTTACTCTATATTGGTAGCGTATCTGTTGGTAATACTTCACTAAAAGTAGGAGGCTTTACTACTTTATTGGGAATCTCTTTTCTCCTTCAACACTGTAGTCAGCAAGGCTGTTTACACAATGTTCATCCATTTGTGTGCATCTATATGTGTGCACACTAGAGTCTTTGGGGAAAAAAAAAAGCAAAGAAGAAAAACCTGATGCACAAGGTGTTTTGGTACCTTGCATAAGCTAAATGAAGTACCTCTGATGTCAAGCTTTTTTCCTCTAGAGCTGGTTTGTTATATAGAGGTTTATTTATGGACCCTGTCCACTAAGCTTGCCATGAATTGTTTTTCAAAATGCTTATTCTTATTAAATAAAGCTGTCAAACAAGTTAGTTGCTTTCTTTGTTCCCAAACATTCAGCTTATTGTAGAATTTTCTATTCATGCAGGCACTGAGCCCCAGCCAGCCAAGAGATGGACCTCTTAGTATACTGGGGAGCAATCTTAGTTTGGAGCAACAGAAATTGCTGAACAAACTAGCAACAGTTCTGAAGGCTCGAAGGTGTACTGAATTTAATAGCAGAGGTATGTAGTCTTGTTGAAATGTCTCTGTCCAAATATAAGTAACTACAGTTCTCCACTTTATCCTTTAAGATACTAGCTGCAACATTTTTTTATTGTTCCTAATAAGTGCAGTTTCCAAAATCCCTGAATTATAGCCATAGTAGAATGATGGTGTGTTTTTGCATGTAAACGCGTACAAAGCCTGCCTGGTTACTGAGGCAGGAGGCTTCCGAGGAAGCCACAGTTTGACAGTATATTTTCTGTTATTTAAAATCCCTAAATCCTCCTCAAAGACCTCTCTTTACACTTCTTTTACCAACTTCAAGGTCTCTGCTTATATGAGACATCCTGTAAGGTTTTTATCTTTCAGAAGTGAGTCTTAGACAGATAGTCAATGACATGCTCTTTCTTAAGGCACCAAAAGTTGACAAATTTCTTCTCCCATGCTACCTTCCTTCATATTTTGTTCTTCATTGAGATGATAGAGCCAAATTATGGGGATTGGGGTTTTTTTGTTCTCTTTTGAGGATGGGAACTTTGTCTTAATCCTTCCTATTAGTTTTTCTTTGGAGTGCTGCTTTTCCTGCTTGTGAAAGAAATGCTTAGGTAATTTTCCCCTACCATCTTTCACACCCTGATTACTACTCCAGAATTGTAAGTTGAGTTCTATTAGCTTT
Organism: Pelecanus crispus; assembly: GCF_030463565.1. NCBI lineage: Eukaryota > Metazoa > Chordata > Aves > Pelecaniformes > Pelecanidae > Pelecanus > Pelecanus crispus. The sequence continues at coordinate 41,203,275 of NC_134647.1, read as the reverse complement.
GTGTTAAAGCAGTGAGATCCCACAGTAAGATTCCTGTCAAAGTTGAACATAACTTTAAAAGGACTGAAAAAAACCCCTATCCTATAAACTAGAGCCACCTCTGAAAATTTAAGTGTTAGCTTAGAACTATAAAAATGTGACTTCCCTTTTTCACAGCAAGTATATGTTGAAACATACAAAATTTGTAATAGCACTTCTACTTACTCATATCTTAGTTTCAAAAATCACATACTTGTGCTGGAAAGAGTGGCTGATAAATTACTATAGTCTGTTTATTTCTTAAATGGCGATTGATTGCTTTTCAGCCAGGCATAGTTCTGATTTTTATGTGCTTTTAGTTCCACTGATGTAATCTTTCTCCTAGTAACTCATCTTGTTATCCCTGATGTTCCAATGCCAAGTACTGTCAAATGTATGATGGCTGTTCTGACTGGATGTTGGGTCCTCAAGTTTGAATGTAAGTATTAAATATATGGGATTCTTCAGACTTTTTAACCAGAAATTGTGGATGGGATTCCAGAGAAAATTTTCTTTTTCAACAACTGCCCTAATATCAATACTGTGTTAATATAAAGTATGAGCGTTTTATTTTTTAATCTCCTGAATGACAAGAGATTTAATTGAATAATACAACTGTTCCTTCCTTGGCAAATGTGTGCATTTCATTATTAGATGTATTGGGTAGGTCATACCCTAAGTATCAGTGGGGAGTGAATTTGTTCATTGCTACATTAAGAGTGATTTGGAAGATTATGGAAAATATCCTGGGAAAGGAGGAAGGAATTTATTAAATTTTTGAATTTCTTAGAAGTAGCTGCCATTGAAATTGATAGGAAACTTTTGCTTGCTTGGGGTTGTGATCAAGGCCTGTAGGAAGGTAAGATGTTGCCTGTTTACATATAAGCTAAGATGTGTTGAAAGTTATAACTTCTAACCAAAGTCAGGCTGTCAGCTGATCGTAACCCCTGTTTGTACTTTCCACTGAAGTTCTTCATTTGTTGAGAAAACTGACAGGCTTTATGCAATCACAGGCTCAGGCAGATCGAATGTGTATGTGACTTTTGATACCCATTTCTGTACACGAGCCCTACAGACTGGAGTGCTCTTCAATGAAAATAGTGACCTCCAAGGAAACATGACTTATAGTGTCCCCTTAGCATGCAAGTAGTTTTGATGTCATCTTTCATGCAATCTGTAATTAGATTTTATACAGCGTATGGTTTTTTGTATTCTGTGGACTTACACCCCCAATTCTGCTTGTTGTTCTTTTTTTTTCTAATGTATTTTGTAGTATCTGCTTTCACAGTAGTTGTAAAAGCCATCTTCTTCCCCTTGACCTTTATGGCTAAGTCCTTTTAGCTAATAAGTACACTACAGATGAGTTAATTATCCGTAGAGAACTCACAGACAAATTTCATTCCAGTTTTCTACTGTGTGACTAAATATCAGAATATAAGGATTCTTTAATGGTATAAATTTTCCAGTCACTAATGTTTATGAAGGCACTGCTTAAAGCTTCAAAAGACGCATAGTTTTTCAAATAAGGCACATCATCAGTCTCTTTGAACACTGGACTGTTTTTCAGGGTGTTCATTTGGCTTCCAGATAGTCAGTGGACTTGTTCCATGCTTTTTTTTAAAGGGTTGGTTGAATTAGTGTCCCCTCAGACGTTTTCTGCAACACCTGCAGTGGCTTCTGTTTGTGGCCTTACCAGCATTTGCAAAAGGAAAACATTGTGTTGTCTTTGTACTGTGATTCTTACAAATAGGAGTAGCTTCTTGTTGAATATGTAACATGGAGAAATACTGTTTATGCTTAAGCAAGCAGATGGATTTTATGATCTCCAGACACTTTGTTGATAACCAGAAGGGGGTGGTTTCCTGTTTGGAGGTAGGCATGCAGCAGGAAACTCGGGAAGCCTAGAAGTGGTGTTTGTGTTGCGTAATTGGAAAGGGTGTGTGCAGGTGCTCTGGAACGATACCCTGTTTAACTAAGACTGAATAATCTGTTTCTGTGGTGAATCACTTTGCAGGTTCTTGTCTTCACTCAGTTCAGGAGGTCTGCATGCCTTCTATTATATATGCCAGGGTGGTTTTCCTTTATTTTACTTTATCTTCTTGCTAGTCAGATGCTTAGAAAGCTTCAGCTGAGTGGTAGGGAGATTTAATTAGAGAGACCTGAGTTTAAATCTTTGTGAAGAACTTCTATATTTAGAAGTGATTGGAAAAGAAAAAATAAATAAAATAGTGTGGGGGTTATTCAGTGAATATTAAAATAGTTTTTTGTTTGCAGCTGAGTTTTATTTTATGTTGTTAGTACTGATTAGTACAATCCTGACTGCTAATGCTCCCAGCTTAGTAAGCAACATACTACTTAAAAGCAAGTGATTCTCCTCCCTAGTGGGAAATGTTATTACTAACTCATGGGGTCTGATGCAGCTAAGTGCCTATAATTAACAGCGCTACTCCATCTGTTCCCACCAGTCTGTTATTAGTCTTCTCCAGAGTCATTACAAGTTCAAGATTGTTATAACAAATAATGGGACTCCTGCTGATGGAACATTTGTCTAGGAAAAGGAGGTCTTTGATTTTTTTTCCATAATTTCTGTCTTTATTTATCGTGGCTTTTTGACTTCTACTTGGGTAAGTTTCCTGAAATGTGATGCAAATAAACTTCCAAAAGTGTGTGCATATTCTGGCTTGCTTCTGTCAAAGCCACTGCAAATAAATTGAAGGAGTTGTTTATAGTTCAGTGTTGTAAACTGTTCACTTAAAGTAAATTCATGTTCAAAAACTTCACTGAAATATTTGAAAAAACAAAGCTCAGTGTAGTACTTAATGAAATGCTGACTATGCATAAGTGAGTATTTGATTTTTTTTTACTACAAGGTAAGCTGCATTTGATTGTTATTTCTAAAGTTATATTTATAGCCTACACATAATTATACCACTTTTTTAAAAAAAAATTGCATGCTTGCAAAAAACTATTTAATTTAAGAGTGTATTTCTTAACTCTTCTATTATAGGAGGCTTTCAAGCTGTGTTTCTCTAATAAAAAGCAATTTCATTCTCTTGTAAAATTCTATGATGCTTCTGTTCACATGTGTCTATACACACAGATACAGCATCCATTAGTATCAGTAGAAAGGTAATGTGGAATTTTCCAGCAGAGTTTGAGCTAAATGTAAGGCCTCTAAGTATTAGACAGCCAAGATTTAAATATATAGGGGTTCCCTTTTGTCTTCAGGTGGAAGATTAGGATGAAAGGATGTCACCACTGAGCAGTATGAGATCTTCACAGAAGAAAAGTTTCACATTACCAGTTGCAGTTCCGTATTTTCCATATATAATACACTGCCAGCAACATACCCACTTTCAAAGCAGCACAGAATTCAATTGAGACACTGTTGTCACTGTGGTCCTTGCCCTTGGCCATATCTTTCATTGGTTTCATTATTTTATTGCCTTCATTATTTCTGAGATGGTAATGGGGCACAAAGTAGCATATCATTATCCTTCTGCAAGTAGGCTGAAACAAAGAATCAAGTAGCGCGGTATTTCCTCTATGCTTTTTGTAGAGCACAGAATAGTGTAATTAAAACCAGCAGAAGCCTTTAATAGCTTTTCGGCTTGTTTTTTCTTAAACTGGTTGTCATCTGTTAAAGCAGGGAATGAAAAATGATCTTGGTAATGGTATGCATTGAAACAAGCTTGTGTCAGTCTTTGCAGCAAAGTATCTAGAAGAATTCTAAGCGTCTGATTGCTTATTCCTTCATTTGTTTTGCTTACCTGGAGCAGCAGCAATGATTCAGCTCTGATCATTTAAAAGAATGCAAAAAAACCCTGCTTTTCCTGTAAGGACTTGGAACAACTGGGAGTTGACTGGAAGAGCTAAGGGATTACATGACTGACATTTCAAGGCAAAAACATCTTTCTGAATTTCTTGGAGAAATATGCCCATCCTTGTTTAGGCTATTAGACAGGAGAAGTGCAAAGCTGTTTGAGCTGACTGCTTCTCAGGCTGGACTCTCTCTCTTCCATGCATAAACATCTTTTAGATAACAAGCTGATACTCAGCAAAGCCTTCCCTCCTTAAAACAGCTCAAAACTTTTGATCACTGGAGTTTCGTGCTTGTTTTGCAGTTGGAGACTTACTTCAACTGTCTCCTTCTATGAAAGGACTCGCAGCTCTGTGGGAGGTGGTAGAAATATCTGATGTGCAAATGCATGTTCTAGTTGTATTGAGTGTGCAGCTGAGGGGAATGTTTCACATCAACAGGGTCTGAACTTCGGCACTCCCACAGTGTCTGCACCTTGTGGAAAGGAGGAGGGAAACAGTTTTGCTTCAAAGTTGGCACAAATTTAGACTGTGAAGCTGCTGGGGTTTGCAGAGGAGAAAATGGGGGTGAGAATGTCTTAAATGTGGTGTTTTTCTGCAGAGCTGGGAAGTGGGCTGGTTTGAAAGAAGGTCTAGAAGAAAAGGAAACCATGTGTCCGCTGTCCCCCCTGTTCTGTTCTGTGTCATCCAGACACTCAGTTTTTCATACTTACAGAGTCCTTTTGCTTGAATTCACTTTTGGTTTGAAAAAAAATTGCATTAAGGAAGCCCATTGTAAGGAAAAAGATGGGAAATGTTACCTCATTAATTTAAAAGCTTGTGATGGGATCCAGAGGATGAGGACTTCCAGTGGAATTTAACCTCACCTCTGCACCTTAGGAATGGCTACCTCCAGTCACTTTGATTGGTCTAGAAAACAGCTGTGGCAAATAGTGGCTGCTTAAAGAAGATAATGACACTTGAGGTTTTTAAGTGAAGTAATGATTTTCATATTACATGCTCCTAGCTTCTGGGAATTGATGTTTAAGGACTTCCTAAGCATCTGCTTCATCATATTTAGTAAATATCACCTGCATTAACTTGTTAACTGCCATTTCTAAGCAGATTCATTTTAGTCTCTGCAGCATCTTATGTCATTTCTATGTGTTGGAAAAATGGACTGCTCTTGTTTCACCAAATGAGATCTCTACCTCACTCTGTGAAAATCTGTGATTCTAAAGTTACTTTCTAAGCATATAAGAGACAGTATAAAAATTCTTTTCTGTGCTGTAGCAGAGACCAGTAATGCTGTTGATGAAAGCAAATTGAAGCTAGCCATGCCAAATTCCCCTAAGGCTTTTTCTCAGTCCAGATTTCTTCCTTTTCTAGGAAAATAATATCACTAAGCTTTACTCAATCTGCATGTAGGTATTAAAACCCAGTGCAGACCGAGCTGAGGAAGTTTCAGTTGCAATCTCTACTGGATCTTGGATGTGTAGTATTTTATCTTCTTTGTTGCTATCGTGTATTTCTAAATTACTTTTAGCTCTTCTAAGAGATTTTTGGGACTAACCCCTGCTCTTTGCTTTATTAATGCAAATCCAATAAAACTCCACTAAGGCTAATTGAGTTACTGAGAGCTACCCCTGGGTATCTGTGGGTGATTACAACTTGTTCTTGGCAACCAGTTCTTTTTGCGCTTCACCCTGTTTAAATTGTTTTTGCTGATGCAGTTAGTTTCATTATAAGCCAATAAGACTTACATGAATAAGGATTATAGGGCTCTGATCTTAAAATTTTGCAAATAATGTTTTCTTTATTTCCAGGAGTAGTAGCTACAGTTGTATCAAAGGTCAGTTAACGATACTGTTAGAGTGGGCACCCTTTTAACCTGCTTGCTCGTTACATACTGGAAGGTGAGAAGGTAGGGGCAGCTATTCAGTGAAGTAATAAGGATCAGTGTAAGTAGTAATGCTTTACTGATCTTGCTAATGAGGGAAAAAAATGAGGTATTCTCCTTGCCAAATGTGGTGGCACCAAGCTAAAATGCAGTTGTATTAAGCTATTAAACCTTTTTCTGCAATATTTTCTAGGGACTTTAATGCAGGCTTGGGTTTTGCTAGAACTTGGTGCAAATGATCTTGTTTATAGCTGATTTCACACTTGCAATTTGTAGATATTTAAGAGGCTTTTAAACTTCTAATGTTCTGTATTTCTAGGGAAGAACCTTGCATGATCCCTCTGCACATGCAATCTTGCCCCAGTATGCTCTTCTGTCACGCAAGCTTTATTAATGAGTGCTTGCACACTTGAACTGGGCATTGCAAAACAGTTCTGGTCCATGTGAAATGCAAAAATGCCACTTCCCTTGGTACAAGTTTCACCCTTTTGCGGGTAATTGATCCAACTACTGTGATTAAACTAGAGGGCCATTAAAGCATAGTTGCAATAATCACCCTGTTCTCTTTAGGGAAGAGAACATGTTAAATGAATAAACTTGATCAACCTCAAACCTAGAAGGTCCACAGCTCTTATTGGCAATAGTTATCAAAGAATAAATCAAGATTGGTTGAGATCCTGAGTAAGTTGAATGGTCTTATTTTATAACAGAACAGACTAGATTTTGTTCAGGCTTGCCTGTAAAGAATGCACAGACTGTGAATGTGGGCAGGAAAACAACATAACCCTGGTCTCTGCCCCCTCCTAAAATTACAGGTGTCCTCTCAAAAGTAAGTTTACTTTCCCCTCCATTGTTCAGAGACCTTCTTTAAGGATGTCCTTGTCCTTCCAAGATTCAGTCCTGTTCTGAGAGTTTGCATAAGTACTTAAGATGTCCATCTCAGTTTCAGAAGGGAGATGGCATAGCATTGATGGTGTCCTGATCCCTTTTTAATTAGGATAATAACAATTTTTTTTTTTTCCAGTCCATTCATTTGACCAGTGTCTTGGCATCAAGTTCTTACTGGTGGCTTTTCCATACAGTGCCGAACAAATGAGAGTCTGTAATCTCAGGAGTGCTGGGAATCAGTTTAACATGGCTCCTGTTTGAAGCCAAAGGGTGCTATATGTCTAACTTAAATAGGAGTGCTGTGAGGTCAACAGAGCTTCTGGAAATGTCCCTGTAAAAGTAGTGGAGTGATATACCTTTGAGTGCAGTATGGAATTTTATTTTCTTTTATATGTCCTCTTAATCAGGATGACACTCAGTTGGATGGAGAGACTATTAAAAGGGAACTGTCATGTTATCCAGCCACTTTATACATGTTAGCAGCTTTAAAATTAATAATGCTTACTCAAGAAAAAGACCTGGGCTTTACTGAGTGAACTCACCTTAGCACGCAGTTGTCAAAATAAAATCCCTAGCTGGAAAAAAAAAAAAAGTTGGAAGGGCCTACAGTATGCTCCAGTATGCTCTAATCTTCTGTTTGTAGCCCTACTCTTAAATGTGAAATTGAGGGGTTTTTAGCACAAGGTCATCTTGTGGTTGTTGTACCGTCTATTAGAAGAATCATAAAGCTTGTACATGCCTGGTGCTTCCCAATGACACCATAATGCAACCGAAACTGATTATACTGTTTTTGAGAACCTCACTTAGATTATTGCATCCAGTTGGAGTCACTGCATCTGAAAATGATAATGCAAAATTAGTGCTAGAAGCAAAGTGACTTGACACTAAGTTTTGTGTGGAGAGGGGGAAAAAGAATGGGCAAATACAAACCTTCTGTTTAGACAAATGCATAATGAATTAGGTAGAAACACAGCTTGAGCCCTCTGTCATTTTATCTCAAATATGAGAACAGGGGGATGTTTCCCTTTTCTGTTTCACTGATTTCTTTTTTTAGTATGGTATATGAATCCTTTAACTCTTTAATACAAAATCTCTTTCTAGTATGCAGGAGTTGCTGAAGAGAAACGAGCAACTTGGGAAGAAATCAGTCTGAACAAAGTCTGCAGTTAAAGGACAGACTGGTCTTTATCACTTAAATTATTTTAGCTTCCTTTTTCTAGTTAGGAGGCCTTCCTCAATGAATAGATATTCCTTGACTGTTCACCTTAGGGTTGTAAGCACCTTCCTCAAACATCAGGTGCTAACTGCATCAGTTTTTCTGAATATATAGCTAGACCATTCTATATTCTGATGACATGCTGTTTGTGTCATTTCCTTATGCCTAAGGCTCTCCTTTTGCTGTTAGCCTGTCTGTGTTGTCTTGTCTCTTTCCAAGTGACACTCTTACTATGGATTAGTTGTGCTGTTGGTGGTAAGATTGCCATGAAGTATGTTGAAGCCTGAACCACCACCTCTTCTGAGCTTGAGGATTTGAATGACTTTCGTCTTCTGCTACCTGCACATAGACAAAGTGTTAGATGAGACTGCTTGAAATGTCCCTGAGCACAACAGTTCCAAAAAGCATTTGTTCTTGCCTATCAAATATGACAAGACCCATGAGTCAGAACAAGTTCTGCTTCTACATCTTGCATGAAAAATATGTTTGGGAATTGAAAATGTATTACTTTTCCATCACTGAAACATACAGAGTCTGTTGCTCCACAAAGTTGTGTGTGTGTAGGCCTAACAGTGTTGCCTCGTAACATATTTATGTTAGAGAAACATCTGGGCACTGAGTACTTACGTTCAGGGCTTTTTAGCCTATCTGGAATACATAGCTTTTGTGCCACAAATCTGTTAAGACACAGATCTGTTCTGATTCTAGCTGGTTAAGAAAAGTTAAAATTAATGAGAATGCTGATCATGCAGATGCTGGCTAGACAAATGGTCTGTTTTTATATTTTCAGTTTTTCAAGGAAACATGTTTATCTTGTGGTTCCTATACAATGAGAACAGGACACATGTAGATGAGTCTCTCTTCTTGCTCTCATGGAGGATTGTCATTATGTGTGGCAAGGAACTTTGAGGCGTACAGATTCCACAGAGGACTTGGCAGTATAAAATGGACAGACATATGTATGCAAAACAGATATAACCTATTTTGCATTTTCTGCTAAAAGAGATATTCCACTAACATTAGTCATTTTCATGACTTAATTTTTTGGGGGGAGTAACAGTACAAAAAGACATCATAGTCTTGTATTTGTTCAATCTTTTATGACTTCCATATCAAATTTGCTTCATTTACTGATGCTGGCGCTGGATGCTCAATTTGTGGTGTAGTCATTGTATAAAAACCTCAGCTCTGTAGTGAAAGTCCTTGAAATTGAGCTTTTGATGGTAGATTGAAATAAAACATGCTCTTAATGAATGGACGGTTCTGTTCTTAAGACTAGATGAGGCGGTTTTTCCTTTATGGTAAGTGGCACCCATTAACATCTGTGTTTTCTTGGAAGGAAAGAATAGCTATGTAAGTTAGAGGCAAACTGACACAAGGAAGTCCTGTTCAGTTGTGATGATAAAAAAATAAAATAGTGAAATAAATTTTAGATTTATTTTTGAGTTATGAGTACTTTGAAAATAAGTTCTTGGTATTCATTGCTGTTACCAGTAATGAATATGCAGATTGCTTTTCCAGAAAATAGATGGTTGCTCTTCTAGTTTTGTACACATTCATGTTAATTTTCCTGGAAGGAATGAACAAGTGCAAATAATCAACCTGATACTTGTACATGGAAGGAGATACATATTGTCGTAGTATTCAGCCAGTTGTGGTTTTCTGTATAGGTTTACCTTTTTTGATATAAGTACATTGGAGAACTTCTAGTAACTAAAATATGTATTTCCATTGCATTTTGTGAGTTTGTATGAACTGGTGGTAAATTGCTAAGAGTTGGCTTTCAAGATCTCTCTAGATTAGATATTCCTATCTGCTGGCTGCCATGGTATCCAAGTACCTTTGTCAGTGATACTTCTCTTCATAGTTGTGTGCTTTCTTCCTTTTTAGAATCAACCCCCCACATTTTACTTCTGATTTTGTTCAGTTTGTGGGTTTGGGTTTTTTTTAATACTGTGGGTTTCATATTTGCACAGTAAAGATAAGTTGCTTTGTGTAAGAAATGCTGTGCAAGGAGTGGAGGTACTACTTTAAAAGTTACGACCTTGACAACATTGTAAATCCTCATGGAACAGTTTTCAAAATCAGCTTTGCAAACTTTCTTGGGTAATTTTTATTAATGAGCGCAATGTATGTATGAGTGCAAAATGTTCCATCCTTGAATGGGAGACCACAGCAATTTCTCTTTCCAAAGTGAGGTCAGGTAGTACGATTAACTGATGTTAGCAATACATTAGCATCAGCGCATTCTGTATTGGAAAAAAATAACTAGCCTTAAAACAATGTAAAAACACGTTGACTCTAAAAGGCAATCTCATTATGCAGCAGTGGTAACAAAAATGAATGCCACTGTTAAACCCTACCATAAATCTCCAGTTTGTGCTGATCTTGGAGACCTTGAAATCCCATCTGATTTGTTACTTGAGGCCATAGCTGTTCGGAAACAGCTTTGTGCTTACTTTGTAATTGCTCTTTATCAGGCAATTGCTTCCATTTCGTAACTGCAGAGTTGATTCTACATGCTGGCTTTAAGCTTCCAAATTATCAGCAATTTGACATTTGACATTAAGTGGTTGACCTTTAGTAGGTAAGAGGAAAAGCTAATAATTCCTAGTGTTTACAGCACTGATTTTAGTGTGATAATGCTTCTCTCCATCTAACTTGCATCTTCAACTACTGTTGTAAATTTTTTCAAGTTTAAAAGAAAATTGCTAAAGCACACAAGCTTTGATGCTATGTTTTGCATTGTGGGTGCTCTTTTTATTTTAGTGTAACTCCTTAGTCCCTAAAATGACATGCAAGCCTCTGTTAAAACACGGGATCTCTAATCTTTGCCTTCCTTATGGCCGTTTTTGTAGGGGTGCGAGCCTGTCTACAAACCACAGTTCGAGAGCAAGAAGAGAAGTATGAAATCCAAGGTGGCCCACAAAGAGGCCGGCTCAACAGAGAACAGCTGGTGGGTTTTATTGCTTGAGACAGATTATCTTAATGACCTTTGGTTCATGCATTTTTGCCCTTTGCCACATGTGCAGGTGCAGTAGATGTAAAACTTTAATGTGGTCTTGTACAGAAATTTGATTATGTGCAAGGTGATCGAAAGAACTGCGAACACCCATAAAGCTGTCATTTTTCTCTATTAGTGGATATGTTGCTATAACCTTGTCAGAGAGAATGCTGTATTACACTTGTGGAAGAAGCTGTATGGGACAGGAAGTGATGCTGCTTTGGCTTTCTCTGTTATCTGAAGGTTGAAAGAAAAATGTTTTTATTACTTCTTGTTTCCGTATAGGGCCACTTTTATATTTAACAGGGTTAATTTCTCGTTACTTTCTGGATTACACTGGAGAAGTTCATTAAATGTATTGTAGCAGTAAATATTCCTAGCTCATAGTTAAACCCTGTTGTGCTGGGAAATATTTAAACGTAAGCAAGAATTTACCATGTAAGCAAGCTTTTCTTGATTGCATACTTATACTGAGGACCTTACACGTAAAGTTAGTGTTCTAGCTTCCAGTGTTGGTTATTTTAAATTGTATTTTTTGTAGGCACTGATTGTTCCTTTCCACTCCTTTCCTCTGTGCCAAGTTGTGAAGTCCTGTATTTATACTTTTTTTTTCCTTCCCACCTAGCTGCCTAAGTTGTTTGATGGATGCTACTTTTACTTTTTGGGATCTTTCAGCCATCATCAGAAGAGTGATCTTGTGGAGTTGGTCAAAGCAGCAGGAGGACAAATTCTGGTTAGACAGCCAAAACCAGACAGTGATGTGACACAGACAATCAATACGGTGGCATACCATGCAGAATCTACTTCTGACCAGAGATTTTGCACTCAGTATGTAATCTATGATGTCTCTTCTAAATTCAAGCCGGAGAAAATTCGTCAGGGCAAAGTCTGGATGGCCCCCTCCAGTTGGCTTATAGATTGTGTGATGTCATTTCAGCTCCTGCCTGTAAAATGAATATCAATGTCTTGTGAGCAAGGTTTGAAACTGTGGTGAATCTTGAGTAGCTGGAATACTCTGCTATGGTTTATGTTTTGCACTTGGGAATACAGGAGAGCTTTGACCATTTAAATGAGTTACTAAGGATGTGCTGGAGTAAATTAACTTACAATGGAGCAGAGAGATAAATATATTGCATTGAAAAGTGTGCCTTCGGTTATTTAGTATGCTTTGGTTTTGCATTTAACTTAATTGTAATAATCACTGACATCTTGTAACTAAGATTTTGCAAAATGAAACCTTTTGCATTCTTTATTTAAACCAGCCCTTCCTAGGTGATAGAGCATGACCCCATTTCTCTTCTGTTTAATATCCATTGACAAGGATCTACTGTATGTTTGAAGATTTCCTAGCCAGGCCAGAATTCGTATTTTTTAAAAAAAGGGGTCTGCATTTGAACATAGTCATTTGCCTGTATAGACATCTCTTCTTTCAGATGACATGTGATGTTTCTTATAACTTCTTACAACTGTGTTTGCAGGAAATTCTTGGCCATGGGATAAGCCTTGTAGAAATTAGAATAGAGCTAATGGCCTGAATTTATTTGAAAGTAGACAATTTTGAAAACACTATCTTTAAAAATCTTGGTCTAAAATTCCTTATTTGTAGTAAGAGTAACGCTTTATTCACGTCTGTCCTCTCTCATGCTTGTAAATGTGAGAATCAAATTTGATTCTATTTTCTGAAGGTGTCTAAGCGTCAGGATCCTTATTAAATTATTAAAATAAAATATTTCTGTGGGTATGGATGGTTGCTATCAGGATTAGTTTAATGAAAAAGATTTAATGATCACAAAAGAATCATGCCTCACTTTGCACAATTGTACTTAAACAGCTGGCTACATTGGAGCAGTATTTGATTCTTTCATATTTGTTACAATAAATTTTTAATTAATCTCTCATAATTGATCATAAGTTATTGTCAGCATCTTACTTCCTCGCTCTGTGCTCTTATGTAATGTCTTGCATCTTTTGTGTTGCCTTAGTTTGTGAATTCATAATTTACAAATAATGTCTTGTAATAATATACAATGAGAATGATAGCTGTGGGATGAAATAAAGTTTTTTGTGTTTGCTTTTGTATGTCTTGTAATAATAAAACTGCTGGTGCCAGTAAGTTTGGAGTGTCGTGGTTTAGCCCCAGCCAGCAACCAAGCACTACGCAGCCGCTCGCTCACTCCCCCTACCCCAATGGGATGGGGGAGAGAATCAGAGGAGTAAGAGTGAAAAAAAACCACTCCTGGGTTGAGATAAGAACAGTTTAATAATTGAAATAAAGTAAATCAGTAGTAGTAATAACAACAGTAATAATAATATACAAAGCAAGTGATGCACAATGCAATTGCTCACCACCCGCCGACCGATACCCAGACAGTTCCCGAGCAGCGATCGCTGCTCCCCAGCCAACCCCCCACAGTTTATATACTGAGCATGACGTCATATGGTATGGAATAGCCCTTTGGTCAGTTTGGGTCAACTGTCCTGGCTGTGCCCCTTCCCAGTTTCTTGTGCGCCTGGCAGAACATGGGAAGCTGAAAAGTCCTTGACTAGCATAAGCAGTACTCAGCAACAACTAAAAACATCAGCAAGTTATCAACATTCTTCTCCTCCTACTAAATCCAAAACACAGAACTATGCCTGCTACTGGGAAGAAAATTAACTCTATCCCAGCTGAAACCAGGACAGGAGTATCTTATTGCATGAGCTTAGCTGCAGAATAAGTAAATAGTCCATATGTATTTCAACAGGTAAATGGAAATGTAAGTACTTTTCTGTGAACTTGATACAGCTGTGAAGATAGCATATCCACCTGCAAGAGCAGCTCTTCAGTGTAAGAGACCGTTGTTTTCTGTAACCATTGCCATTGGAGATCCTATGCCAATTTTCAGTATGCTCTATAGAACTAGAACTATACACTTTGTGTATAACAGGTATAGTTTTCAATAGCATCTACTAGACTTCAGTAGCTGGAGTATCTTGATCTATCGCTTAAGCTAGACTGAATCATTGCTCTTCACTAAATGCAGTTCTCAAGTACTTGTATGTCTGTGTGAGCGAGCAAAAATGCAACGCTCATTAATAAATGGAACAACCCACAGGATGAATGTGTTGGGTTTTTGTGCAGATACACACTGGTAGCAAATAAGGTACTGAGTCAATACTGCATGGACTTGGTCATTTATTTTAACAATTGTAGCACATTTTAACTTGGTATTTCATAGCACATCAATATACCTAATGTGGTATTCTTTGCAAAAGTAGCAGTGAATCTCAGCAAAATTTTTAAGAGTGGAGCTTTTCTGCTGTATACCAGGAAGAAATTTGACACATCAGTAATCCTGTTCTATATCCTAAAGTAGGGGCAGCAGATTTACAGATTTTTAAGAGCTGTTGTTCTTGGCAGCTGAAAAGAAACTGTTAGAAAATTGCCATCAAATTTTTTTTTTTTTTAAAGCCACACTCTGAACTTTTCCTAAAGTCTTGTTCCTTTGAATCAAGTCATGTTTTCAAGCAGAGTTACTATCAAATCACATTAAGAATCCTTCCATATCATACTGAGGAGTGATCCTTACCCTTCTCATTGAAGTGCACTCAAGATTAATGCTGGCCCATCTTCTCCAGGCCTCTTCAGGAATTCAGAGTTTGAGTGTGATAAACTTCTGTAGACTTAGGCACTTAAAGAGCCTCACAGAACTGCAGTAAGTAGACTTTGATGCCTAAATTGCAGCAGGTGTTGAACAGTACTGAAGCAATTGGTAAGTACACAAAAGCTAGAGGTCAGTGACAGGCCCTGCTTAATTCACTCTTGCTAATCGTTAAAAGCAGAGGGATAGCACTTGGTAAAACATGTTTAAAAAAATGTCTTTTAGTAAGGATAAATCAAGTCCCTTAATCCATTGGATGGATTTTGGCTCATGAAAGCAAGGTTATAAAATCATGAGGTATGTGGTAAAGGGTGTGCAGGGATCATTTCTCACTGTCTCTTCTAGTTCAAGAACAAGGGTGCATTAAAGGAAGCTAGGAGGAGGCAGGCTCAAAAATAGAAGAGGTGTTTTATGCAGTGTGAGCAGACTTGTGGTACTGACAGCCATAGCCTGTTTTGGGTGCTGTATGTCTTGGCATAGTCTGAAGCAGGGAGTAGATGAGCTCATCAAAGAAAATCTGTTAAGGATGTTGGTCAACAGCCAGCTGAACGTGAGCCAGCAGTGTGCCCAGCTGGCCAAGAAGGCCAACAGCATCCTGGCTTGTATCAGGAATAGTGTGGCCAGCGGGAGCAGGGAGGTGATTGTCCCCCTGTACTCGGCGCTGGTGAGGCTGCACCTCAAATACTGTGTCCAGTTTTGGGCCCCTCACTGCAAGACAGACATTGAGGTGCTGGAGCGTGTTCAGAGAAGGGCAACGAAGCTGGTGAAGGGTCTGGAGCACAGGCCTTATGGGGAACGGCTGAGGGAACTGGGGTTGTTTAGCCTAGAGAAGAGGAGGCTGAGGGGAGACCTTATCGCTCTCTACAGCTACCTGAAAGAAGGTTGTAGTGAGGTGGGTGTTGGTCTCTTCTCCCAAGTAATTAGCAATAGGAAGAGAGGAAATGGGCTCAAGCTGTGTTCAGGGGAGATTTAGATTGGATATTAGGAAAAATTTCTTCACAGAAAGTGTTGTCAAGCATTGGAACAGGCTGCCCAGAGAGGTGGTGGAGTCCCCATCCCTGGAGGTATTTAAAAGACGTGTAGATGTGGTGCTTAGGGACATGGTTTAGTGGTGGACTTGGCAGTGCTAGGTTAACAGTTGGACTGGATGATCTTAAAGGTCTTTTCCAACCTAAACAATTCTGTGATTCCATGATTCTAAAGAACCTTAGCTATAACATGAATTTATATTAGTATTCTCCTGCTAAAGTGCATATACTTAATATGTATTGATGATTGGGGCATTTGAAGAGGTAAAAGTCCAAGACTTGCATTCTGGATTATAGATGTTTTTATCAATCTTGTATTTATACCTCAAAAACACTGTGAGTCTCGGAAAGGCTAATGATTTTCAGGCAGCTTCCCTTGAAATTTATCTGTTTATCTCATTATGAATTAGTTCATCAGGGATACCTGATAACACCTTCAGCAGCAATGGCTGGAGTTCAATGACATTAGTTTAACATCACTAATAGTTAATAGAAGATAATATTTTTAATATTATTGTATATCTTTTTGAATGGCTGTGGCTTGTGATGTAGGGGAGAATATATGAAGCCTGGCCAGTTTGTTTGTTTGCTTTTCTTTTGTTGTTGTTTTGTGTGGGTTTTGGGGGTTTGTTTTGTGTGCGTGTGTGCATGTGTGTATTGAAGTGAAAGATACTTGAGAGTGCAGAGGTTGCTTCCTTCCATCAGTATCCTGGGGAATATAGTTATAGAATAGTTCATACTTTTGGCTATTTCTACGTCTATTTGATTGCTTGTATTTAAAGATTTCATAGGTTTTTCTTATCCCTAAAAGGCCTCTTCCCCCATCTGAAGTAATTAAAATTAGATACATTTTTGAGGGGGAGAGATTAATTTTCTTAAGAAAGGAATATATGGTGGGCAAGTCAGAGGAAGCCTAATTGTAGTGGGGATGCCTGGGGAAATAGTTCTCTTTGGAGTTTGTTCCTCCAGCTGTAAGATAAAATCTGTTCTCTGTTGCTGAACATTGGGGATTCATTTGTTATTTGAGATACTCAGAAGTGACTTTTCCGAGGCAGAAGTGAGCGGCCCATAAAAAGAACTTATCAGAGCAATGCAGGAGGGCTAGATGTTGCATTACTTCTGCAAGTGTTTTAAGGAAATAACAGGCAAATGAGTAATACCAAACAGTGGTAGCTGGTTTTGCTCTCAAATTAGAATTGGCATGCCTGGGAGGTGCTCAGGGTCTGTTGTCACTCAGTCCTCTTCCGAACGAATAACAAGCATCCGAGGGTCCAAAGTCTTGCATCTCTCTAATAACAAAGACGTCAGCAAGTGCTTCACCCAGCTGGCTTCTACACAGCCTTTGTTAGGCTTGAACTAAAGCCCCTCTCTTCTGCTCTGTGACAAGCGTCTGAGCTGAGGTTGGACCTGCCCAGCAGTGCTGGACCCATCACAAAGTTACCTGTGATCAGCCTGGGCAAGGCTCACAGAAGGAGCAAAAGAGTAATTGAAGAGAAATAATCCAAGGAAAGGAGTAATTCTAGGCAGGGAATTGAAGCTCGTTGTATTCCCTGCCTAGGTCCAGTGTCAAGACCAAACTTAATCTGAAGCAATTGTTTTACGCTGCAGTCTTCCAGTAGACCGGCACTTTGGCTAATGAATCTCTTGCAAATATTCTGCCCTCAGGACAAAAATGTCTGTATGGAAGCCACAGACTGTTGTAAAACTACACATTGGTGTGTATTATTTGGGGAAAACGTGTACATGTAGGGATCATCTGGTCCCCCTGCCTGTGCTTTCTGTGCTGCTTCCGATTGATGTGGGCTAGCTTTACTGTCAGGGTGGTAGAGGGAAGGGGAAAAAACAATTTATAACTGCCAGTGCTGTGGTGCCAATAGCGCTTCTGGGCAGGAGCACCTGTTCTGGCCTGTCTTGCGGGTCAGCTGAACTGCCAACAAACCTGGATAGCAGCATCTCGGGATGTTGTTGAGGACAGGTCTATGAAACATGGAAGAGCAAAGCTTTTCTCTTTTCCTCCTTAAGCTGTTTTGTACTTCAGTGCTGGAGGATCACGTGGTTTTGCTCTTGGAAAAGGGATGAATCTGATGTCAGATTAATTGATATGAATCAGTTTGGCCCCATGTTATTTTTCTGACTTTCTCCCATACTTTGCAAGAAAACAGTTTGATGGAAAGGTTTGAATCTTTCTCTCTGATACCAAAGTGGACTGCACTGTGTTGCAAAAGCCAACAAAGTAGGCTTAAATATCAATTTAAAAACTACAGAAAGGGTTCTTTGGACTGCCAGATAATATTGGCTAGGAAATGGGCAGTAGTGTCTCAGATGCAACAAATGAAGATTCAGCTGTTTTTAATAGCAGTGCAGCATGTTCTATCTTTTCAGAGTTGTTTGATTTAAATTAACGGTAGTTTAACTAGTGTTAAATTGCCCTTAAAAGCAGAACATTTGGTACATAATCAGGGGGAGGAAGAGGAGGAAGGTTCCCACCTTTCATTTCTTTTCCAATGGAGAAGATGCATTTTCTCTGCTTCATTTTAATTCCTGGCAGGAGGTCTGGTCTGATGAAGTAGCAGAGAAACGCCAGGTCCTGCTGTGAGTTTGAGACGCTGGCGTTATTCACCGAGTGGAGATGCTGAGGCAGTGACAGGTAGTGGGATGGCTGGTACCCGTGGTTTTGTTATGCAGCAGGGGTTGTGATGTCTTGCTCCAGTGGATGTTGGAAGCGTTGTGCACCGCAGCTGGGAGAAGCTAACCATGTACTGCCACAGTTAGCGGTGTTACAAATCTGCCCTGGACGTCCAAGTGTGCTTAAGAAGCAGAAAGGTTTCTTCTCTGATGGGCACAGCTGTAAACCACAGCAGCCCTTTCTCAGATCTGAGTTTACTTTGGGGCTTATTTCTATTCAGTTGCGTCGAGCTTGCTGAAGAGCAGTGCTGTGCCGTGATGAGGGCTGTGCATGTGCGCGCAGTGCTTACCTTCATAAGCCCATAAGCTAAACAGATACATGGTGAGACAGGTGTTAAAAATAGATATGAAAAATGGGATGTGAAGTGACATCTAAGCTGGCTGTCTTGCTCAGCTTGCTGAACTGACAAAAGTTTACTTATTTCTTCAGCTAGTGTGGGGCTAGGTTAGTTTCCTGCTAGCTTAGCAAACTGCTAATTCTCAGAGGAGTCAAGAAAGTATTTGGTGTGGGGAGCAGGTGTGAGACCACCTCTTTTGGCAGCGACCAGCTGGGTCTCAGTTGTGATATGAAGGCCTTGGAAACTGAGGTTTTCCAATTGCCCTACACACTCGTGCACTTCACGTTCCCCTGAGGGGGTCCCAGTCTCTCTGCGGGGTTTGTACTGGGTGCTAGTGGCATCCTGACCAGGGAAACGGTTCTCCCCTGCTCTGCTGGAAGGAGCAGCTTTGAACAGCTGGTGCCAGGGGAAACCCAGATCAGCTATAGTTTGGGTCCAGCTGGACTCCATGGTCTGTAGCAAAATCTAACTTTTTTTCTGCAGCATAAAAGATCTGGAAGAACATTAGAAAAAAAAAAAAATTGGGGGCCTTTTAATTGAACTAAATATTAATATGGATAATGCAATCAATGCTGTATTGATTGCATTAGCCACAATAATGTTTAATTCAATAAGTCTGCAGCGCTGGATCTTTTTCTGCCCCGTATTTATTTTATGTTGTGCAGCAATGTAATGCCCATATGCTCTGCCCTACTGTGTCCCCCAGGCTTGTTCTAGGAGAGCAGGGGCTGATAGCATGGGGAGACGGCAAAGGAGCCAGGCTGCAATTCTGCGTTAAACTCCTTCGCGTGCCCTCAGATTGAGTGTACAAAGCCAGGGTCACCTGCATAGCTGACGTAACCTGGATTCAAAACAGCTACTCGTAGTGGCGTGCACAGTTTTTAAAGCCCACACACAAACAATATTGCTATTAATGTAAATATTGCCTGTGACCTCCATGGGCTTTGCTTCTGGAGCCTGGGCCCCATGCAATGCTTCATTCCTGCTCTCAGCGGTTGAGACCCAGCAGCTGCGTGTGTCAAAATGGGAAGATTTTCTACCCTAAGCTCTCTAACGTGCTTCTGAAGAGGTGCCAGGTTTTGGTTTTAAACTCAGCCAAGCTTGAATGATTTTATTTGTGGTTGTAGGCTGAAGGTTTTTATTAAATTAAAATTCACAGTTTTGTTTAACTGAAAAATTGGAGGCAGATGTTCTCCCCAGCTCAATCTACTCACAGTACAAGTTTTCTGGTTGCTGGTTTTTGCTTGCTGTGTACCTGCTGAACAAGGCATGGTAAAAACATCCAGGAACAGCCTGGAACAAGCATTTGGATTTTTTCCAGTGATATCTTTTTGTGGACTATTTCAAGAGTTTGTATGGACTATTGGCTTCTGGTTGAATTAGAAGTTCCTGTGGTCTGTGCAGCAGCATATGTCTGTAGCTCAGAAGTGGGGTTGCCCCTAGCTGGCTCAGGTCTTGTGAGCTACAGACTTCTCTCCCACACATGGCAGGACACCAGACTTGCCCAAGGAGCTGAGTGGAGGCACTTGGCCTACCCTGCGCCCTGGGCTAGCGTAGCACACAACTGGTCCCACCAGCAAGGCAAGCTTTTACCAGTCTCTGTGGATGCTGAGGTTGCTGTCATCAACAGGCAGAGAAAGTGGGGGGAGAAAAGGGGCTGGGATTTCATTTGTTCTTGTTGCATTCCACCAACATTTGTCAAATCCGAGGAAAATCCCATAACCTTGCTTTTATTTCCTCCTTACAGAGCCCATGTGTTTCATTATGAAGCCTTATTAGTGTGCAGGGAAGCAGGTAGGTCCTAACATATCTGGGTGCAAAAGGGACAGGCACAGTGAGCTCAGGTGCAGTCACCTATCAGCAGGGACCAGGTTTGGAGCGAGCCATGCACATTTTCACTTGTTTTTGAGCACCTGCAATCAGATAGTTTGAACTGGATTTGGACTCCAAAGACAGACTGCGAATGTAAAATGGAGCTCTGGGCTTTGAAATTGAAGCCCCCAAATTCACACACAAAGGAGTAAGCGGTCAGATGCAGTAGTGCCTGCGTTAAGATGCCGTGGTTGTGGCACACGCCATTCAAAGGGCAAGTTGTATAAGATCCACAAGTCAGAAGGAACCACAGCTCCTGCTGAAGGCCAGGAAAGGTAGTACTGGCTCTGGATCAATCTCTGGACGGCACTGTAGTGATCTGTTAAATTGAAGATGGCACTTGCACTGTGGGCATGAGCAAAGAAGTGACAGGCATGAGCAGAAAAGGAGAGAAAAGTCTTCACAAACACACAAAGGTGCAAAGTCCTCACTCACCTTCTCCCTGGAAAAAGCATGCTGTAATCCTAGAAAGACAAAAAATGTGCACCCTGGT
Source organism: Pelecanus crispus (assembly GCF_030463565.1). Classification (NCBI taxonomy): domain Eukaryota; kingdom Metazoa; phylum Chordata; class Aves; order Pelecaniformes; family Pelecanidae; genus Pelecanus; species Pelecanus crispus. Next base: position 41,182,394 of record NC_134647.1, on the reverse strand, counting down.
GAGGCAGAAGGAGAACCGGCTCCATGTTTAAGCAGGCAATGCTCAAGATAGCAGAAGAGGGCCATAGGTGGAAGGTAACTCTGCTTAGCTCATACTCACCCCAGGTGCTGTGCTGTTTGGCACCCTAGATAAAGCCCCAAGGCCAGGAGGTTGCAAAGGTCTTTGTTATGAAGAATCTCATTCTGATCCCATTCAAGGTACAAGCTGCCTTCGAGGCGGCGTATGCCCAGCGGTGTGTACCTACCCTTTGTCCTTCAAGGTTGGCTTGAACCATGGCTCCTCCATGGTTGGCTGGAGGAAAGGAAATAGATGACAGCCCGAGACCTGAAGAGGTTTCATGGGGAGCTGTGAGACAAACCAAGTACTGGGAGCTCCAGCACCCAGAGAGACAGTTTTTGCCCAGGTCCAAGCTCCTGTCCTGGCAGCCATAGGGAGTCCCAGATGGGTGCTGACTGCTTCTGGCTGGCTCCAGATGGTAAATGACACTGGACCATGGCCTCATCTGTTTCAGGAAGATGCCTGTTAGCTGTGACTGCCAAGGAGGCTAAATCACAATTTTCTTCTGTGCCTTACAGGTGATAAATCTTTGTACATTTAAAAATATCTGATTATGGTAGCAAAACATGCCTGAATGCAACAGGGAAAGAGGCTATAACCAGTCCTTGGGATGTGTTGCATATTCCCACACCTAGTTAGTGCACATTAAGGTAACTATTGAAACTGCCTTTGCGTATTAAATGATTATATTCCCTTCTCCTGGTCTCATTCTTTCCCCTTCCTCTTCACATCCCTGAAAGAAAAGCACTTAAATGTTACAATTTCAAAGCAGAGCACGCAGCAAGCAAAGAATTCCTCAGTTAAGGGTATTTGAGGGTGTTTTGTGTCTTCAATGCCATGGTCACCCCACCTCTTCAGCTCCTGCTTCACACCATGCCCAGGCGGCTCCTGGTATTTCTTGCATCTTCAAAAAGATGATTTCATCTCCCTTACAACATCTCCCATTGACCAGCATGCTGGGCAATGCTTGCATATGCAGGCAAGCAGAGGAAGAGACAGAGACAAAGAAAAAAGTTTGTGTGGCAATGGAAAAGGTTAATGCAGGCACTTCAAAGCTCTGCCCTTGGGGTAAGCAACAAAATTCTCCTGCAAAAAGGGCATCTGCAAAGCTCAGTTTCCAAATCTTCACCTCTCCAGGCCCTTTTTGCAGGGTTTCTCTGCCCAAAACAAATCAGAGAGCTTTCTTTAATCATCTTGTACTTGCAACCACCTTTGCATGGGTCTCTGTCCCTGCCATGCCCGCTTCAGATTTTTACAGACTTATTCACTGCATTATAACATTTACGCACCATGGTTCCCAGACATTTCCTTCTAATGGATTTTGCATTAGTAGCTAGTATCGGGAAATCTAGTACCAAAAGGTTAATGTACATCCATTAGTCCTTTTTTCCCCCCTTCTTCTTTATGTGCTAGTAGAAGACAACCAATTTCAGTAAATACATTAGGTCTGGAAAGGGTCTGGAAGCACTTGAAATTCTGTACATGCAAAGCTGTGGGGCTATTAATATTGTCCTGTCTAAGTCCTGCGGGTAAAGTGGGATTTGAAGATGTTGAATGATACTTTTCAGGTGTTTTCCAGCCTCCGCAACCTTGCTTCTCCTCATAAGAAGAGTTAGGGTTTTTGAGACCTGCTCTTTTTGTCAAGTGGATTACTTGCTCTGCATCTCCTACATCACAAAGGAAGATGTGCTTTCACCCATGTGCTCTCTCAGCTACAGGCAAGCTAAGGCAGAATGGTGTCGGGCTAGTTCAGGCTGTTGTGTGGGCAGCCGAGCTAGCTTTAACAGTTAGACTATTCCTCGACCTGCAGCAAGTGGTTTTCTCCCTCCTCCCCTCAAAGCCAACATGACAATTTCTGTCCTGCTAATTGGAGCAAAGCTGAACCCTAAGTGCATCTCATTGCATTTTCTGACCTCCACTTTAGACAAGGTCAAGCTTTTTCACTGAAAAAATTTATTACTGTAATGACCACAAGTAGCAAGCAGAAGAGATAGGGAGGGCTCCTGATGTATTTATGATTTGCAGAACTTGACATGTTCTTTAACTGAAACCTTACGTTTTAGCACCACAGACCTTTGAAAATTAAGAATTTGGGTCATGATACTCTCACACTGGCTGTCTTTGTGTTTAGCACTCAGTCAGCATGGGCTGAACCTCCTCGCCCTCGGAGCCACCTACCAAGACCTTAATGGAGAGCCACACCATCACCCTCAGGATTCCCATGTTCTCTTGCCCACCCCAAACCAGGACTCAGACCTCAGGTCTTCAGTTTCCCCAAGGGCCTTCCACACATCTAACCTGGTTCTCCATGCTCCATGGTATCCCACTTCCCACCCTTGGCAGAGCTGAGGGGCTGGGCAGCAGAGCAGACATGGTACGTGCAAGACGAGGCATGGCTAACTCACTTCTCTGTGAAACAGCAGTTCCCAATTTCTGAATCTTGTCGCTGTTATTTCCCAATACCACGTTGTTGTTCAGATTGAGAATTGGCACTAAAATCTGTGGCTCATGGAGCACATCTGCACTGGTCTTATTTGAGCCCCAGTGTGGACACCACTGTGATGACCATTGCAGGCCCAGGTGTTCCAGGATGGCCTACACCGTGTATGGGGCTCAGTTCTGCAAGGTGCCCCTGACTTTAACTGACTGTTCTCCGGGTAAGCTCTCCTCTGCTGGAGGCTCACTGACTTGAAGATATTTAGGTGAGATGGGGGTACACAAAGCTAGGTGCATGAGCAGCTCCTGGTATGAAGTTCAAAACTTTGCAGAATCAAGGCCAAAAGAAAAAAATTCCCATGCGCTTTAATTTCACTTAACGAGAATCCATTCACAGCTTTCCATTTCTGATTCGTATCTTTCCATTTCTATCCTAATGGTAATTACTGTAGCAGTTTATTAACAAAGAAATCATTTGATAGCTTTCACATATTCCCATACTTCAAGTATCTAACAACCTATTGATTCGATAGCTTGGCAGCGTTGAGGAGCTGGAGTTTGATTTTTTTTAAGCACTTTGATCATTTCACATGCAAAGGATAATTATTTTTCTGGCTGAAACAAGGGATGGATTGCAGATCGATGGAGTCTACAGTATGTTCTTGTGTGTGATCCCTGCCACACCTGCACTCAGAGCAAGCAGTGTCTGCATTTTCTTATGGAAGGACTTTGAAAAATTGTCTTTGGGTTGGATTTCTCATCTCTGAGTTACTACTATCAGCAATGAAAAGGTTTGCAACATATGCAGATAGGTAATTTCAATATTTGATACTACTGAGTATGTCTTTAAGAAGGGTTTTTGTATTTGCAACTGTATGCCCTGCTTTCCATAGGGCCCCAGCAAGGTGCTGCATGGAACAGGCTTTGCAATGGCAATGCATTTTCATAGCCCTCACTCAGGCTGCAGACTCATGATGCTGCTGGTTGACTCACCACCCCTGCTCTTGCTTTCTGGATGGTTCCTCACTTCTTCCAGGTAGCTGGAGAAATTTCCTCTGACACCAGTTCACACTGGGATAGAAGACCAGGACACTGCAAGAGCTCCCAGAAGGCTGTGCAACATGTGATGGGTGAGTCTGCAACAGCACACAAGGCCAACCATGGTCCAGACACGGTCCAGCCCCTCAGAGACAACCAGCAGGCAGTCTGCCACTGCACTGGGATGGCTGGTGTGCATGAGATGTAGAGAAGACTCACGGGAATGAAAAATAAGGTGGTGTTTCTGGAAACAGTGCATGGCATAGACTGCGCGTGCACATTGCTGTCATGCTTTTTGTGGATTTCTAGCAAACTGTTCCCAATTATATGGGATGCCTACCTGGGAATTATATTTGTGCTCTTAAATAGCAGGGTAATCTGCCTAGGAAGATGTCCCAGCTACTTCAGTATGTGTCCAAACACCTTTGGTTGCATCACGAGCTCTCCTAGAAGGAGGGGAGCAAAAGATGGAGGTGATTTGCTGTAAGTTTTCTTATGCAGGTATGGAAAGAACAGAAACATTTGACCTCTGTGAGGAGAAGCTGCTACCTGTGTCCTTGCGGGGCTTTTTATGCACATGACCCTAATGGGCTTCCTAACCGGTTTGTTAATAATTCATATGCTTCTAAAATGGCCCGGTTTGATCATGCAATGCCTAGGTGACCCTACAACCTATTGGGAATAAGGGACCAGGAGAACTTGAATTACAGGTTAGTCATTTTCCCATCCAATATATCACAGACTGAAAGCTTTATGACTTCAGAGCTTACTGTATTAATTTTATGCATGAGTGCTTTATTTTTGCCATACGAGATATATCACTGGCTTACTAGAGCAAAATATCATTAGACCTGGAAAGGGATTTGGTCACTTACACTTTGTCACCAAGGATCATTGCACATAGATTATGTAGGGCTGTACTGTGCCATTTCTCATGTGTTTATTAAGTGATTATAAATATCGAACAACGTGCCTTCAGGGGACACTTGAGATCTGTTATTGTAGCAACATTTCATTTAGAAAGATGGCACTCACGCAGTGATTTGTGCCTTGGGAGGGTCTGTCGAAAGGTTTGTCTGATGAGAAGACAGAGGTAGCCTGTTCTGCCTCAGAGCGGCTCTCCTTTGTTGTTTTTAGTCTTAGCCGTTATTGTTGTGCATCTTCTCTCATCCTGGTGGCACATCCTGGTGGCTGGCATCGAGGACAGGATCCTGAGAGACCCAGAGTCCAGCCCTGGCTGTGCCAGAGCCCCTGACTAAAGCACATCAAACTACTTTGGGTCCTTTGGTTTTCTCTATCTCAGTTCAGGATATCAGTCGGCGCTGGTAAGGCCGCACCTGGAATACTGTGTCCAGTTTTGGGCCCCTCAATACAAGACAGACATTGAGGTGCTGGAGCGTGTCCAGAGAAGGGCAACGAAGCTGGTGAAGGGTCTGGAGCACAGGTCTTATGAGGAACAGCTGAGGGAACTGGGGTTGTTTAGCCTAGAGAAGAGGAGGCTGAGGGGAGACCTTATCGCTCTCTACAACTACCTGAAAGGAGATCGTAGCGAGCTGCGTGTTGGTCTCTTCTCCCAAGTAGTTAGCAATAGGAAGAGAGGAAATGGCCTCAAGCTGCACCAGGGTAGGTTTAGATTGGATATTAGGAAAAATTTCTTCACGGAAAGTGTTGTCAAGCATTGGAACAGGCTGCCCAGAGAGGTGGTGGAGTCACCATCCCTGGAAGTGTTCAAAAAACGGGTAGACATGGCACTTTGGGACATGGTTTAGTAGGCATGGGGGTTTTGGGTTGATGATTGGACTGATGATCTTAAAGGTCTTTTCCAATCTTAATGATTCCTAGTTTTTACTTTCATTATAAATAATCCAGCCACCAAGCCAGGAAACATGAATTGCTACTCTACCCTTAATTGGTTTAGTGGTGGACTTGGTAATGTTAGGTTAATGGTTGGACTGGATGATCTTAAAGGTTTTTTCCAACCCAAATGATTCTATGAATCTTGAAAACACCAAGAACTTGACTTTTCAGAAGTGCTGAGCCCTCAGAGTCTTTATTGTTTCAATGATAATGAATGGGGTTTGTGTATGAACCCCTAAAATACATCTGTTTACCCTGAACACTCAACCTGCTTCCACACAAACCAGGGGAAAAGAGCCTATGGACATACCGATGGCTGAGGGACACCTACCTTGGTGGCATTTCCCATGGCCTGATGTTGTGCAGGAGTCCACCTTGGAGCTCCTCCACTTCTCAACCACTGAGACCAAAGAGCAGCCCCCACCTCTAGACTTTGCTTTCCATTTGCTGTCAAGACTGCTGGTGAGCTGATGTCATGAGTCAAGTTTTCAGAAGAGCTCTGTTCCTCTTCAGTCACTTCAGTAGGTTTGATTTTTCCACAAAAAAATGCACTTAGAATCATAGAATCACTTGTAGAGTATCTGTGTGGGAGTTGGTGAAGGCTGGGCCTCTTCTGGAAACTGATGGTTCTTTAAGTCCCTTCTTTAATGTAAAATTTTATATTAAAATGTTTCCTGCTGGGTATGTAAAGCACAACCTGAAAATGTAGCTGTTCTCCATTTCTGGATTTCCACTTATAACTGAACAACACAGGGCCACTTTTGATTAAGTGATCCACAGAAGAAAAAATCCCGCTATCTGCCTCTTAAACATTAATTAATGCTTCCATGATTCATTAATGAAAAAGGCAGAGATGAGAAGAAGTAGGTGTTCAGCAAAGAGCAGCATAAATTTACTAACAAAACTGATAGAAATCTGCAATTGTGTTCTGAGACTCAGTACACAGGGAAATGGGGTAAAAATGATTTGTGAACATGAGAAGGAGGAATTTCCTTGTGTTACATGACTGCATGCTTTTATTAGTTTGATGATGTACAGTGGGGCTATTTCTCTTGGAAATTGATTTCTGGTTAACATTTCATTTTCCTTCCCAAAGTTAGCTCTTGCTAGCAGCAATACGAAACACAGTTCCCTGCAACTGGCTATCCCTGAACTTTATTAATACCACTTGTTGTTGTTGTAAATGATCTGTTTCAGAACAAGTAATAAAGCTCTTGTTTTGCAGGTAAGCAAGCCCTTGCCCTTTATTGCATGGCATTGCCACAGCAGGGAAAGAATGAAAAAATTTTTAATAAAAAAATAGTAAGAATAAAACTCATAATACATTGCATCGATAGTTATATCACTTTTATACCAGCCACTCCTCTTTAGGAATTTGAGGCCATGCTCTAATTTAATATAACTAAATTGGCCCATTTTTTGGATGTGATCTATCTTAATAATATCGCATTTCCAGCCATTGTCACTTTGATATTACACAGTGCATCCAAATAACAGCATCTGGAAAACTACCAAGTTCACTTTTACCTGCAAAAGGCAAAAGTTTTCAGGGTCAGAGAGGTGGTGCAGATTAGCTGGCATTGGATTAACATACGCTTATCACCAAGTAGATATGAGAAAATTGGATTGAGGGGCCTGTTGCTCATACCTCTGGGAATAATTTCAGTGTGGTGAATGGAGCTATTAATATCAGGGCTGAAGAATGGCAAGAGACTCCTGGTGTCACTGGTGCTGGATGTAGCATCTTTGCCCTTTTTTTCCCTTGCATCTTCTCCAGGAGCAGACTCTGGTCCAAGTTTGTACCTGTTTGAAGGGAATGTGGCTCAACTATTTTCATGTTTCTTTCTTTTCATGGTTTTTAACCTGCTCAACTTCTGCTTTCCCTTTATTGGTAACAGAAAGGCTGTGACACCTCAAGGTTTCCCTAGGACAAGGCTCTAGCACTGTTGCGCACTGGTTGCCCCTCCACATGGAGGTAGCAAAATTTTGCTATGCGTTACATTCCTATGGGTGTTTCTATTCCCTCTCAAAACCTAAGGCCAAATGCCACTTGTTGAGTAATACCCAAGAAATGCCTATCTGACAAAATGACAGAACAAGACTGTGGTGCATGTGGGTTTCTCTAAATCTTCTCTCCACCCTGTTCAGGGTTAGGGGTGCAATGGGCCAGGCCTGGCCAGTGAAACTTTTCTTGCTGGGTAACTCCTTCAAAGGATGTGTGTCTGCTTCACTGGTCAGAAATTCAGACATGCATCCACCTAAATTTCTATTTCTTCACTGACCTACAGGAGAAAACTCCTGTGTTTCTACTACAAGGCATCACAGTTACTGGCAACATGCAAACTTTGGGTGAGTTTGGCCTCGGAAATGATGGGTTTGGTTTGTGATCCACTTTCTCAGATCCAGAGGGATGGAGCCCAGGTTGCCAGTAGCACTTCTGGTGAGAGATGGGAATGCAAATAATGCATCAGTCCCCAAGCTCCAGCTGGATGGAGACCAGCCTTCTATCTTCTCAGAAGCACCCAAGAGGAGCAGGCAGGAAAACCCCATCCTCTCATGGCATTTGTGGTATCTCCACCTTATGGGATTTATGATATCTCCACTTTTCCTGTGCTGTCCACTACCCCAGGGGGACTCTTTCACCATCAGGGAAATTAAATGCTTGCAAAGGGCTGTCTTTCCCTATGTGCCTCCTGCTCCCTGCCTGAGGCACCTGTGCCTCCTTCCATTTGCTGTTTTTCACGCTGCTGACAAAACCAGTGGAATTCAGGACATTTTAAGTAAAACCACGAGGGCTAAAATATCCTGTGGGGCTTCACAGCATGATAACAAACATGCTTTATTTTCCAGGCACGTCTCCATTTGCTTTCTTTTCATGCTGGCGGGGTGAGGAGGGGCAACGTTACTATTTGTTTAGAGATGCAATTAGCCCAAGTGCGCAGGCCTGCAGCAAGCCAAGAGGATAACCTTGAATCTGGAGAAAGTTAGGGGAAATTTAAAGCCATCTGCAGCTCCAATGGGTCCCTGCGCACCCCTTTCGCTCGCAGTTTCTATTCATGCTGATAAAGTGCCAGAAGATATGCAATACAATGGGAAATTGCTTCTTTGGGTATCGTAGCATCTTGACTTAGAAGTGCTTTAACCTTGGCCTCATGCTTCCTGTGGGGCCTGTTGTCTTAGCTGCAGAAGTACCGACACCGGCCAGGAACATGTAGAATTTTTCATCCGAGTAAAATTAAAACCCGAAACCTTTACCATCCTCTTGATGCCAGACATGCTCTACCTGCATTAACTTGAACTTAATGGACTGCAAAACGAGCGTTTCAGCATGTATGGGAGGGGATTATTTGCAGGAGAGCAAGTTCCTCACATTTTTATCTCTCCCCTTTCCCACCACCCCCCAGCTCCCCCTGGAAGCGCAGACATCCATCCATGTTCGGGATGAAGACAGTCTATTAACACAGCACAACTCCAGAACAGCTCTGTTTCAAAATATTAAGGATGATTTTTTTTCCTGGGAAGCTGTTTGCCGCCCCCTTGAAAAATAAATTAATAAATAGAAATTAACAAGGCTGTTGTTCTCTGAAAAAAAACCCAGGGAAATAGCGAATACAGCTGAATTATAGGAACAGAGCCACACTCTAGGAAATCCAGAAAACTCTTCCAGCAAGGCAGAGGTTGCATCCATCAAGCCAGCTGAGTAATGAAAAGAGCAAAGATCACCGGTCCCTATCTATTAAACTGAAATGATTTTTATTAACCAAGTGCTTGATGGTGGTGTTGAAGATGATGTAAACACTTAAGACAAACACTTTTCAGCAGGCCAGCTGAACACCTCACCCTAGCTTTATTCCAGCCTCTTCTGAAGTCCTTTAAGGTAGGACCCAAGGCTCTGAAAACTGGAGCCTTCTGGCCCCAGCCACCCCAGCATCTGGCACACTGGCTGCACAGCTGGTGGTAGGACGCTCTGTCTTTGCAGCCTGCTCCAAGGCACAGTCTGCAGTCTCCACTCTCAACACCATGTGTCATTTAGAGGGACAATGTAAAGCCTGGTGAGCCCCATTTTTCACCTGCTTCCTTGGAGTTCTGCCTTCCAGATTTATATGATTTTTCAAAAACTCCCTAGGCTGCAATTTGGCTGTTTCTGCAAACACAGAGCCAAGCCACTGCTGAAATACCTGAAGGGATAATCTGTGTGGGTAACAGGATAATCCCTATTGATAACCAGGTCAAGGAGTGGCCCAGCAGTTTCTCTTCAAGCCTTCATGGGTTACCACCATAAAGAGAACAGCAGTGTGAAACGTTGTGTAGGTATGTTGTAATGACCAAAAATACCTTGACTGCAGGATTTCCACTGCCAGATGTCTTACAATCTAAATGAGCATCTTTAATAGTGGCATTAATTATTATTGAAATCCTGCTCTGTCCCCCTGAAACAGGTCTAATAGCTCAGGCTTGCTCTTTCTCTCACTCTCTCCTTTCCCCAGACCACCATCTCCTGTATCTGAAGCAAACATCAGAAAGTCACACGGCAAAGGGTCCTTTCACCCAGCTGGCTGGGCCAGCAAAGTGGAGAGACTGTGGGAGAGCTGACTCTGCTGAGTCCTGAGCTGGCCACGTGAGCAGAAAGCACTCTGCATTGCATTGAGGACATGGCTCTGAGATGGGGTCAGGCATAGGTGCCAGCACTGGGGATGCTGCACAAGCTGTGGATTGGAATGGTTGTGTTGGGAAAGTCATCCTGAAACTGTCAGATAGATAATGTCTCTTGGTGCTACTCTACCCACGCTCTGTCGTCTTCTAAGGAAAGCCCAGTGCCGAGAAAATAATGACTGGCAACTCCCAGGGACACAGCTAACTAATTAATTATTGACCTCAGAGAAACCAGCATGGTCAGAGGACATGAACTCCCTGAGAAAGGAGAGGCTTTGTGTCTCTCTTGCTGAATGACCATCAATAACACCCAACTGGCTGCCTGCCCAAAAGATGAGGCCATCTGTGTGGATGGGTGTGACCATCGCACGTCTGCCTGGCCTCAGCAGGGAGGACACCTGCCTGCTCCCCATTTCACCGACTGTCAGCAGGCATGTCCATGGGTAGACAAAAGGGAATTGCCAAAAGGAGCAATTCAGTGACCAAGGGCAGTTACCTGGCTTAAAATGGTATGTTGTAGGGGTTTCTGTGGATCTCAGGTGCTTTTTTTGTCTGTGTGGAGCTGCTGGAAAAAGATACCAACCATCTACTCTGTGTTCCTCTGCTATTTATTCGGACGCCAATCTATGGCCATGGTGGCTGAAGGGTTTCCAAGGTAGAGTCAGCTTCTGTCTAGCTGGCTTGGAGGGTGGACCAAGTTCATGGTTGTCCTACAAAATCCTGTGCATTGAGAACACCCTTGAAGAGAACTTGGAGGATCTTCATCACCTTAGTATGTGAACCAAAATAGTCAATGTCAAAATGTTCCCAGAGCTCCTATGTTGACAGGGGAGTACGTGTCACCATGCTGTGTTGGACATTGTCCCATGATGGACATATTTGGATGCAAAACTCTCACTGCAGCCTGTGGCACTCGGGTGTTACTGGCTCTCCTGGGAGCACGCAGGAAGGGTGCGGCTGAGCGAGGGCACAAACTGGCATCTTCTGAGAGCAGAGCTCTTTTAGATACTGAAGTTAGTCATGGTAAAAAGATATTTTCCCTAAAAAAAATCACTCTGAAAATGTAGGAAATATATCTGTGAATACAAATATATACATAGGGTATATTAAATATATAAATACAGGCACTTCCTTTCTATGTGCTCTATTCCCTGTGTTTTAAAAACTAACCTTCCACACTACAAAGGAAGGTGGATTTTTGATGAATTTTTCATTTTCTATATTGACTTGGTATTGCAAAAACATGTAATTTTGCTATATAAAAGGCATTCATTTGCTATACATTCACATGGGCCCTCTTTTCCCTTCCACAGCCACTGAAGAAAAACATGTTATTGCTCATGCTGTGCTGGAAGTTGAGGATTTGCTCTTTGCCTTTACATTTAGCAGAGCTGGGGCTGAATAGGGGTTGCTGCAGTGGATCCAGCATCCTTGCCGGCTGGGACAACCGAGCCAGGGGACAGTCACGTCAGATGGGACTCGACTCATTATGCGCCACTGAAGCCATTATATGCTGCTGACTCAGGAGCGCTGGTGCTTGGCATCCTGGTACTGCGTGGAGCTGCCTGGGCAGGATGGTAGGATGGACAGTACCCAAAGTCCAGGCTTTTCCCAGCCTTAGCCTGGTTTTGAGTGTGCCTTGGAGGCTCCTGGGGGAGAACGACATTGCCCTGCTGATGCTTCGCAGGTGATCCGGAGCTGAGACAGCTCCCCCCTAGGGTGTGCAGGAAATAATCCTGTAATTATAAAATAATCTTGGGAAACAGCATATTAATAAGGATGGGGAAAAGGTGATGCTCTTGGGGTGGGCTTTCCCACTGCTTGGAGGAGGGGGGAGGCTGTACACAGCTGCTGCCCTTTGGGGGTAAAAAAATGGCATCAAAATGGGACTTGGGTGTAAAGCACCCCATGACGAAAGATTGACTTTCTGGCTCTGGGTGTGTTTCTTCTGCAAAATTCACTGTTACTTATGATGAAGGTGTTTCCTCTAAGCTATCTGCTCTCTGACCTGCTCTTTTGCTCCAATTCGAGACTTTTTGGCTCCCTTTTCTATCCATATCTCCTAGGCTGTATCATTTCTATCTCCCCTCTTTATGCCTCATCTTTCCAACCCATCAACTCCACCTTCCCCTGCTTTCTGCCCTACCAAGCCCCCTGCTCTTCTCTCTACCCCTCAGCATTTTCCATCACCTTTGTGCACCTCCTCCTCTTCTCCACCTCTCATGAATGCCTCTTGTATTTTCAAGAGAGCCAGCCCAGGGGGATGGGAAGGACGGCGCCTGCAGAGGAGGTTGTGCTCCCCCTTCTAATAACACATGTATCGGACACCTTTCCCTTGAGATGGCAGCCTCTGGAAGCCCAAGACGAACCTTTCAACAAGATTAAAGAGATGGTATTAATTGCTATCGATCATGGGTCAACAAATTAAATTGCATCTGCAACTGCATCTCTGAAAGGTCTAAATGAGAAGAGTAGTTAATGGGTCTGGCTGGCCCAGAGCTGTGATTAATTAAAGGGAGAAATGAACTAAAACATTTAAAAAAAAAAAAAAAAGCAGAAAGGAAGGAGATTGAGATGACGCTGAAAATCTTTGGTTCAGAAAAAAATAGTCTATCTGGAGAGAGCTCGACAGGATTTCAATTCTGGATCCACCCTGTCTGGCCTAAGGTGGGCTGCTATGAAGCTGCCCACCTATGACTAGTGATTATTCCACGCAGACCCCCAGAAAAGCTGATCTGTGCCCACCGCTCCTGCCTGTGACACCAAACCTTGCCCCACTGCCGCCTTGGTGCTTGGGGAGAGCAACAGGATCCCTCAGCAGGACCATGTGCCTAACGCCGCTGGATTCGGGGGAACTGGATAATTGGATCCCTTCTACGGTCTGAGCCAGCATCTCGTGGAGATCTCACAGAAACATCTGTGATAGGATCTGCAGGGCTTCCCCCTCATTTCACCCAAACGCAGGCTCCAGCTCACTGTGCATGATCCTTGGAGCATCCCCCTGCCATCAGCATTTTTTTTTTTCCTTTTGTTTTTAGACCCAATGACCTGGAAGGATGAGGGGAAAATAACAAGCATCCCTATGTTGCTTAGCAATGCCACGCGCTGTAGATACTGCTCTTCCTGCTCCTGTCCTGCGTGGCAGTCAGCACCGCAGCATCCCGGTGGGAGCCGGCAGTAAAGTACTCACTCCTGGGTGGGAATAAGGGTGCTACCGCGACGCCTTGGGAAATAATGAAGTAGCACAGCATGGAATAGAGATGGTGCTTAATTAATAATGAAGAAAATAATATGTGGCGCATATAGTGCTGTACTTGTTCCAAACACTGTACAAACATTAACTACAGTAATTAAGCTGTAATTAATTAGAGTAACTACTAATCAGTGTAAATAATGATGCATCTGGAGGTACCAAATGGAGTTTGTGAACTGAAAGCAAATTTCCATGTTCAGGAAATGGCATCAAATGTAAAATGGCACCAGAAAAAGGCAAAAACATATGGAGGTTAAAGTGAGAGCCTGGGAATTGTGTTGGTCCATGATGGCTCCTCAAAAGGGAATCCTGGTTTGGCAGGTATCTTGTGACAAAGCAAAGCTGATTTACTGCTGAGGAGCTCCCTGGACAACCCATCCCACGCATAGGACTTTTGCAGCTATTTCCAGGCTCCGAGCCCGCTCCTCCCACCCCAGCTGCATTGCACTCACCAACATTGCAGGCAGTTGGGGGCTGGAGCAAGGGATGGGATAGGGAATTAGGAGCTTGAGGGGGGAAGATCAGCAGAGTAAAATACACCACAAATATATAATTTGGGGTTTTTTTTGCTGGTTCACACACTTTATATTTAACAAAATAATTTTTTAATAATATAATCTTTTACACATCAAATATTGTTTCTAGGACCCCCCCCCCCCCCATTTTTTACAGAATAGTTTTTTTTTCTCACTAGTTTCAGGCACACTATTGTTTGAAAGTTTTGAAACTGGATAGTCATTGACAGGCAACAGCTTACAAAGAAATGTGGCGATGACTTCTTTAATGGTACCAGTTCAAATCGCCAATGCTCAGCCGAAATAGGACAAACACTGTGCTAGTGCTCATCCTACTCCCTCCCCTCCGGTAAAATGCAAAAACAGGGAAGAAATAAAAATATAAAGGCAACGGTGTGCATAAACCAAGACTGACCGTGCTGATCTACTTCAGTGGAGGATGCTGTAAGGAGGATTTGCTGCCATCGCTGTTAAGAGCAGGTGCTGGACTGAAGTCTGAACAAAATAAGCACCGTCGCCCTAATGGCCATGACCAAAAAGCAGCAAACCAAGCATGGACAGTGATGGGAATGGCTCCTGCGCTCACCTGGGCAGGGCAGAGCGGGGAGATGACATTGGTGGCTTTCCTCTCACAGTAGCGCTTGGAAGCTGCAGCCTGAGAAAGCAAGAGGTGCTGAAAAGCCCAAAGGGGACCTTTCCTTGGAGCGACGGAGGCTGCTGGCAAGGACGGCAGGACCTCTCCTCCCAGCAGGCAGGCATGTAGCCATTTTCTGGAGAGACCCTTTACCAACAACTGACTCCCATGGGTGCGGCCAGCCTGTCCCCAGCCCGCTGTGCACCCTGGCTTGCTTTATACCCAGCAGTATGGATGCTCCCTGGACTGGGGGAGAGCCAGGGCAGCTCCCTCATGTTGCAGGAAAGGGTCTTACCTGCCAGCTGAGCTGGTTTAGTGGTGGCACAGTGATGGAACGTTTCTGAAAACCTCCTTAAGGGCGCTGGGCAGACAGGGGATCAGATATTTTGACTTGCTGCGGCTGAGTCCTGCTGTCGCTGAAGTCAATGAAATGATGCCCTTGGCTCCAGCGAGAGCAGCCTCGACGCCAGCAAAGCAGGGATAGGGCAAGGCAGGCGAACTCCTGCTCAGCCTGAGAGCTGGCAGAGCCGCGGCACAGGTGGGACCCTCTTCCCTCTGCTCCGCCACTGACGCCCCAGCCAGGCATCACACAGAGACAACCCAAGGAAGAAGTTGCTTTCTTGGTGCCTTTCCAACACTTTCTGGCTTGCTGCCCCCGCCGGCCCGCATAGCTGGTGTGGGCTCTGGCTCTGATCAAGGTCACGGTGACTCTGTATGTGTCTTCGACTTTATTGTCCCCACTCAGTGGAGAAAGTGTAACACAGATACAGCTTGTGTCTTGGGTGTCCGGTTGTATACCTGTGCGTCTACCGCGGTCCTTCCACAGGTTACACTCCAGTTGGGTTTTCTTTTAACCCCTTCCTCCCCTTTTAATTTCTACCTCCCTCTAGTCCTTACTGCCCCCCCACCTTATAGACATGATAAAAATGATCCATCGCTTCACTCATAGCTGTATTGCCCCAGTTTAGGAAGAGGCTTTTAAAAAAAAACCAAACCACAATAGCAAAAAACCTTAAATAAATAAATGTGAAAACCCCGCGATTCACATTGTAGAAAGTGAGAGCGGTGAATCGATCAGCATCTCGGAGGCGTCACCAGTCCAAGAACTTGCATGGGCCGTTTTTGCTTCTTCCTCCCCAAATCTGACCACTGTATCCCTATCAAGCACTGATAATTACAAAAGCAGAGTAGATACCTAGATACTGGTTACATAGTGTGTAAAGCGAGAGAAGAGCAGGAGAGGAGGGGAGAGGGAGACCCTTCCCCACAAGTAAAAATCTCTGCTTGTGTGAAACCCTCGCAGGTTTTGCTGGTGACCCTGTTGCAGCTGGCGGGAGGTTGGACGCATGTGCAGCATCGAAGCTGTTCCTTCGTCATCGTCATCATCTTCATTGGCGGGTTGTTTGGCTGGCGGTGCCGCTGGTGGGGGGCGGGGGTTTGCTGCTACAGAGCCTGCTTGCCCTGGCACTCACGCTTGGAGCACTGCGCTGGCTTCCACCAGTCCCCATTGTGGCAGTGGCAGATGTTGCAGTCATCCACCTTCACTTCGATGCCGGCAGGAATTATCGTGGTTCCTGCAAAGCAGTTTGGACCTGCAAAAATACACAGGAGTAATAGAAATAAATACTTTTTTGTTTTCAAATTGGGTGTAGCAGCTCTGTCTGGGAGTAGGCAGGTGCTCAGCCCCAGCCCCTTGCTGTGCTCGGGCCACAATGTCACTGCTGCCAAAATCAGCAGCAACTCTCTCAGCCCGCTCAGTGCCAAGCATTTTTCCCTATGCTGATCACTTGTCTTGGGTTTTTTAGTGCCCTCAGACAACAAAGAAAAAAACAAAAAATCTTCAAACTTTTTTCTTTTTCCTCTTTCTGTATCCAACCCCTAGTAAAAATGGCATTGGATGCCCCATTGATGCACCCAGCTTTTACTACTCAGTTGCCCACTAATTTAGTATCGCTTTCTCCCAAGATCATAGAATCATAGAATGCTTTGGGTTGGAAGGGACCTTGAAAGATCATCGAGCCCAACCCCCCTGCAGTAAGCAGGGATTGAACCTGTGAACTTGGCGTTATTAGCACCATGCTCTAACCAACTGAGCTAAGATTTGGCTGCAAGATGGACAAGACCATGAGGATGAGCATCAGGACACAGACCAGCCTTTGCTGCTCTAGCCCAGTAAGCCCGCACTGAGCTGCAGGGACCGGAGCTGATTCATCCCCCAGGACTGTGGCAGCCGTGCCCGAATGCCCAGTAACCCCAGGGACCCCCACCAGCTCGGGGCTGTTAACCATAAATGATTCATGGCATCAAATTAACAAAAATAATTTACCTCCCAAGCTTTCTGATAAAATCTGTTTTTTCTCAAGGGCGATTCCTTTAATCTGCTCATTACTGGCAATTTTGTGGGCTTCCTTATTACACAGTATCAAAGCTGAGCAGCAAGTTAGCAAGGATCTTATTTTCCTCCTTCTCATAAAAGCCCCACAAATACCCATTGCCCAGCTGTCCCTCTGCAAACCCTCTCCTCCTCTCCTCTCCATCCTGCATCAGTTAGTGCCTGGAATTAATGTTAGAGCTAGCAGCACATGGGGAAAAAAATGGAGGCGGTCACATTCGTGGCATCAGGGAAGCCTGAAGACATTTGAAATGTGTCTCGTGTTTCGAGTGCTGCTCCAAAATGTCACCCCTTGGCTGGCCACCAGTTTTAATCTGTGTATCCAGTGCACGAGGCACATTCGAAAGATGAGAGTGTGTACAGACCTGAAATTATGGGCAAGTCCTTAGTGCTTAAAATAAGGCTTAAGACTGTTTGAAAGGGAAAATAGGGTCCCTACATGGCTAGAAACAGGCTGAGCTGTAGTCAACCCTATGCTTGGGTCTCACCTTTTATAGTGTCAGACAGCTATTCATTTCATCTTGCTAATTATTAGTGCCCTGGATTTATTAAGATGTTCCTCAGCACCCTATGTTTAAGCTCAACAGGCCACAAGATTGACAGGGCTGGGCTTAACCAGACGTAGGCAATTCAAGTTGCTGCCGAGCCAAATGGTCCCTGAATGTTGTTTGCATTTAAGCAACCTCCTGCCTTTATTAAAGGCCTCTTCAAATGCAGATCCGCTCTATAGCAACTTTTCACATCCATCTTAATGTAGCCACAGCAGAAGAGCCTGAGAAAGATGCCTCTTATGGCTCCTGTACCAGAATTTGGGGTGACTGGGTGTACCCCAGGGCTGCTGCTTCCTTCCACAAGCAGGACCTGGGAAGGCAGGCTGTGGTGCTGGGAAGGTCTGTGTCCCCCCTTGAACATGGGATGATGCCTCCTCCTTTGCCTGGCCAGCACATGAGTGTGTCAGGATGCCAAGAAGAAGCAGGCTTTTGCTCCAAACAAGGGAATTCAGGATCACTTGTTGAACTAGAGTTCAGGCTACGCTGGTCTGCTGGCAGTTGAGGACAATTGCACTGGGTGTGGGGATGTTTAAAGTCTGCTTTGAGCTGAGCTTTGGGCTAGACAACCTCCAAAGGTTCCCTCCAGCCTCAGTCATTCCATGGTGCAAAGAACTTCAAAGCCAGGAGTTACCAGCCAAGGACATGCAGTGATACAGAAAAGCCATTCTCTATGTATGCACACATATATACTATATGTGTTTTTCTTTACATGCATGTGGTTGAAAAAGTCCTGACCCATTTTTGTCACAAGCTGAAGATTTTTGATGTTGGCATCTCTCTGGAAGACACAGTCCCAGTTGGAAAGGCTATGATCCCAACTGCGGTATTTCTCTGGCAACCCACTGAAGTTGTCACTTCTTCCCATGGCTTTTGGGTCCCTGCGCTGGCTGCCTCATGCCGCTGCCTGTGCTTTTCATCACAGACTTTAACTCTCTGCTTCATCAAGTCTGGTAGGTGGTGTTGTGTGATGACACCCAGCACGGGCTTCGCCATCAGGTCGGCTCATTTTCTGCCGTTAAATGTCCAGGGTTCAAAGGCAATGAAAATGCCAATAATTGTAGCTGGCTGTATTTAAAGTTGAAGTAAATGCCTGTCCCTCTTTAATAGGATGCTCTGATTGCCTGTCAGTGTCGGGGGACATCCAGGATGGGCAGCCTCCACACAACAGCCTGCTCCATGCTCCCAGAGCAAAACCCCTTTTTCATTAAAATTTAAACAAAAAGCTTCCTCTGGAGATTAGGGTGGCAAGGAAAGGGGAAGATTGTTTTCTCTCTTGTTGCCCTGCAGCTGCCTGTTAATCATCTCAGTTGAGAAGCCAATACTGCCTTGACACCCACATGCGTCTCCAGACACAGCCCTCTCCAGGCACTGAACGATGGCGTGCTTATAGCACTGCCAGCCCGTTCAGCGCAGCTGAAAACACACGGGAGGCCAGCGGTGACAGGAGCCAGAGTGTCTTCTCACTCGCAGGTACGCCAACCTTCGCCACCCAGCCTGGGTTTGTGGACCCTGCACCCCCTTCATAGGGTTTTGACTGCATCCCTGCGCTGAAACGGTGCAGGGGCAGAGCACAGCTCAGGCTCATGGTCAGCTGAGGGTGAGCGAGTTGGGACTGGCCAAAGGGGAACTGCAAACTGGGGAAAAGCTTATTTTTCCTTGCATCCTGCTTATCTGTCCATCCCATAGCTGCGCCATCACGGCTACAGCTGCCCTTGCTCCTCCTGCTGGCAGCCCCCGGTCCATTCTCCCTCTTGAGCTTCCTCAGGAAGGTCGTTTGGAAAAAAAAATCATTAAATATCCCTCATTAATGTCCCCATCCCAGAGCCGAGAAGCAGAAAGCAGACACCATGACAAAAAGAGGAGATGGATGAGGGAGAGGTACTAAAAGCATCATCCATGCCTTTGAGGTTCCTGGCAGAGACGGGATGACCTATTTTGGGGACAGCACCACAGCAGCAATGTCCCTGGCCCAGCCAAGGACACAGGGCAGCTCTGCAAAATAGTAATTAAACACTAATAATCTGCCCCTCTGATCTCTGGCATCTATCGAGCCAGGAAGGACCTGGCAAGCACCTCTGTGTCTAACGGAAAATCCTTGGAATGCTGCCAAACCTCTCCCCCAAAGGGGCTGGGATGCTGCCATCCCTGCCCCCGCAAAGAGACTGGATGAAGGGAAGAGGAAAAAACATGGCTATTTTGGATAAATCCTAGGAACTGAAGGCTGTGAGGAACGTCGTGGGACAGCCAAACCAGCCCTCACTGAAGCAGCACCAAGCATCCCTGGGCTGGCTGGCTAGACATCACCTGAGTACACCTAAGGAAGGAGCTGTATTCAGAGGCTGAACTGAGGGGAAAATTACAGCCAGGGGGTTTGTTTTCCTTTTTCTTGGCTTTTAGCAAAATGGATGAAAACTTGGCTTTGGGATCTACTGACATCTGCCCTCCTATGAGATGTTTTGCTGCCGTTTCAGGACATCCATCTCTTCTGGCAGACCTTAGTACTTTTAGTTTAGGCCAACACTACCACTGTTCTGGACCTTTTTTCTCCCCCATCACTCTCTCAAAATAGCCACCTCTGCATTGCCAGAGTGAAATGTTTTCTTTTGCCTACCACAGCAAGCTGGATGGAGCACTTTCGCATCCTCTCTCCCCCCACCGCTGCTATTACCACCCCTATAGAAATGCGGATTTCAAATGGAAGGCAAAATTTCCACACTCCATTTCTGCTAATTCAACTTAAATTCCCACTGACTGGAATCACTGAAATCCAATTTTCCAGCACAGTCACTGTCAGCCAGCTCCTTTTTTTCCCCATCTAAACTTCTCCCACCTTTATACTGGAAAAGTGGATCCTGTTGGTCCAAAATGGGAGGCAGTGAGCATCACACCTGTGGCTGAGGCATGAGAAAGATGCGCTCGGGGAGGGAAACTGCTGAAATTTAGTTGAAAATATGCCCCAGACAAGTGGCATTTTCTATGCAATGGCACAAGCCACTGGGGAGTTTTCCAGTGACTTTGGGTTTTATAGAGTCGACAGCTAATGCTCTGCCAGCGACAACATCCAGCACCTGGGGATGCTACGTGGCTTTGCGATGTGCCTTAGAGGAGCTGCATCCTCTAAGGCCACAAGAAACTAAGTCCTGGTTTTGCTCTGCAGCAGAGCTAACTGGACTCCTTTAAGCTCGCTAATATTCTTTTTGCCTCCTTTAGGTCAACCTCCCAGCATTTCAAAAGCTCAGTGCCCCAAACCCACGCTGCTGGAGACTGTCCCGAGCTTTTCCCACTGTGGCTTTGTGCTGCTCAGAGGAGCAGGCTGAGACCAGGATCTGCCAAATTGATGTAAAAAAATCACAAAGAATGAGACAGAACTGCACAGAAAAGTATTTTTTATTATTATTATTCTAAGGAAGATGCTGCTCAGAAACATTTGATGATGTGTCAAGCACATCGAGAAAGTTACTTATGATAATAGCAGTAGGCACAAGAAGCTGCTTTGGGCAAGGGTTGTCTTTCCGGTCTTTGTAAAAGCATCTTAAACCACAACTGTGATGAAAACAGGACAGTAATCACCCTCTTTTCCTTGCTCAGGGAGACTGATGGGAGAGGTTTGCTGCTCCCACAGACAATGCAATTGTGAGATTTGCTTTGCTTAACATAATTAATACTCATAAAAGACCACAGCACTCTGGGCTGTTTGCTAGAACAACTGTGAAGATTTTTATGGAGATATATTAGGGACATTCAGATGCTGTTTGATGGGAGAGATGTAGAAAAATCACATATGGTTTGTTGTTTGGGAAGAGTAACAGCAAATTTTGCATCCATATGCATTAAGACCAGATACCTGGGTGACAACCCACGTTGCTGAACTGCACCCCTGGTATGGAGGGAATACATGTGCCCATGTGTGGGCATTAATGCACGCCTGCTACATCATGCAACACTACCCAAGGGTGTGAGACTAAGTCCTCTTAGGACTCAGTGGCACGGCAGTGCTTTAAAGAAACTCAAAAGCACCCCAGTCTGATGCTCCCTATCACTCTGGAAAAAACTCACAGCCCAAACACAAGAGGAGCAGCCATCCTAGGTCACGAGCCAACTGCATCTTCTACAGGGTGCCCAGCACAGCGCTATGGGGATGCGGAGGAAAACGTGAATTCAAGAGCACCCTCCACAGATGCTGAGTTAAAGTTGGAAATAGCAGGAGCGTGGGGTTTAATGCTCTCCAATGCCACAAGCATGCAGCGTCACACTGATGCTTTGCAGTCGCTCAGTGCCGAACATGAGCTTGGCTCCTGGGGGCTGCAGGCTGCTCCCAGTTGCTTCTCAGGTGGGTTTTACTGAACTCAATGGCTTTGCCCGTGGCTTACAGCAGCTGTGAATTTAGCTTCTTGTATGCAAAGAAGCAATAGAAGGAAATCAAATGTTAAGCACTGTGAGCAAGCACGAATCACTTCAGACCAACTGTGATATTCAGATTTGCCCTGAACAGCATCTTGCACCAGACAAAGCTCATCGCCTTCACTGGAACTCCTCATGGTACAATGTCTGATTTCAGCAAGGAGCAGTATTTTCCTCTTAGTTAAATACTTTCCGACGATAATCCTATGTCTCCCGCCACTCCTTTAACAGCCTCCCCATCCCTTTAGGAAATATTAAGGCTGACTCCAAGAGAATTTAGCTTATTCAGTCAATGGATAACATTGTCAGGGAGAGAGGTGCTGATGGCTACGCTTATCTACCTCGCACCGGTAGTTCAGAGAGCTGCTAAATAGCAACTCAATTTAGCCAGCCATCCCTCAGGCTCCTGTGCGATGTGCCCCACAATTAAAGTTGCAAGGGATAAGCAGAAGACAGTGGTGTTTCCCGACAGTATTTAGGAATAGATACAGCCTGAAAACACCCCCGTGGATGCTCATTCAGCTGAATGAGTCTTGACGACGGTGCTTTTGGAGCTCAACCACAAATGCAACAGGGCGTGGGAATTTACTGCTGGCAAGCTGCACCAAACTGGGGGAGCCATTTCTACCGAACGTGGCCAAGTGTCCTCTCAGCGGGAAGGTGGATTTTTCTTTGCATGTCTTCATAAAACACGGACTGCAGCATGACCATCCCACGCCCTAACCATGTGGTCTCCAGTGCCGGCATCTGGCACTCCCAGCATCGCTCAGCTGAAAAAAACATTCACAAAGCAACAACCAGGTGAGGATTACACCCTGAAACCTGCACAAGGATGCTCATGGACAACACTCCCACAGAGAAAGAGGCAAAACACAGAAGAAATACAAGTGACCCCCAGGCTCTGGCGCAGAGGGCAGAAATCTCCGGCTGCCTGCACCTTGTGACTTTTTCCATGTCCAGGCTGAACTCCATACGCAGGGGGAAGAAAAAAACAGCATCTTGTTTTTAATGACGGCCCCCTGTTTCTGGAGGTTAACACGGCTCCTCCGTGCTGATCCTGCAGGATTTTTTCAAATGTTCATTTAGTTCCGTCAACACTATTTATGCGATCACTTCAGATTGCAAGAAAAGACCTCAATTTGTGGCTTTAATTAACAAGTCGAGGAGGGAAGAAGTCTTGTTTTTGCCGCCTGGTACCAAGACTGCCTGCCCCCCCTCTCCCTGGGGGGAGGAGAAGGCAGCGGGTGAAGCTGGAGGTGAGACATAAAGAAGTCAGCTGCTGATGCTGAGCTTTGTCTTATTGAAAATTAAATTTGGTGATGCTCTGCAAGGGGGGCTGAAAACCCCACCAAAAGATAACAGCCCTAGAGCTATTTTTGTGTTAGAAAGAGGCTGAAGCTGAAGGTCCTGGCTCGAAGCACTGCTGAAGTTCGAGGGTGCACTGGAAATGGGGCTGCCATGACCTCGGCATGTGGGGGGTGAGCTTACACCCCGATAACGCCCAGGTCTAATCCCTGGTCTGTGGCTAGTTGATTCTTGGTGGTGGCAGCGGGGAAGGGAGTGCGCTGTGGCTTTGCCTCCTCCCTGCTCCTGGAGGTAATCTCCATGTCCCCCAGGCTACGGAGGACACAGCTCTTTGCAGATTATAGGGCATCTATTCATCCTGCATGTTCCCAACACATACACCAGGTGAAAATATCCCCCTGGAATCCTAAGTCCATCGCCACCCAACCACCCAACCTTCACAAAGGCTCCTGCAGGGCTGCAAACGGGACCATTTCAGGTCAGTGGCCCCATTCAGATCACCGGCAAGACTTTGACAGCCCCTTTCCAGCCCACTCACCCTCGCTGGCAGCAGATGAGCTCTCCTAAGCTGCTGCACCCAAACACTGATGCTGCAGTAACGCCTCAGCCACCCACCCCAAAAAAATCTGGATGCTGCTCTGTCTTTGGGAGGGACTGGGACCCAAGTCTACCAAACTGCATCAGCCTCAGCTCCGCAAATTAAAAATCCCTACAGCAGGCAGGCAGGGGATGCTGGAGGTGTCAGTCCTCACCGCCGTAAGCAAAACATTTTGCAGAGCCATCTGCCACCCCAAATGCTAATCGGCTGCACATCTCAGCTTGGAAGCGCTGCGTGCTGGAGCACATCAATGTTTTCAGCGTGGGTAGGTGAAAGTTGGTCACCAGCACAAACAAGCCATCGTCTGCTAATCCCCCACCCCGCGCCACCGCAGACCCACTGGATGGCAATCGTATCCCGCGGGTATAAGCAAGCCTTACCCACCGCGGCGGCTGCCAAGAAGGCGGCATCTCCATCTGGCAGGCGGTGGGGGGGGGGGCTCCGTCTCGCAGCGGGGCAGGTGGTGAACAGAGGGGAGGAAGGCAAAAGCGGCTCTGTTTTTTTGGCAACTGGCCCACGAGTGAGTGGATGCTGGGATGAAATCACTGTGGGTTTCATCCCATCTTCCCCCATGAGTTGAGGGATGAAAACCAAGGCAGGCACAGAAAGCTTTGCAGAAGAGGTGTGAGCGAGCACAGGGCTAGCGGTGCTCCCAGCAGCCCCCTGGCCCCTCTGCCATTCAAAAGGTCAGGAATTCCTCTGTGCCTCTTTTTTTTCATTGTTGCTGTTGATGTTTTAAAATCCCAAAAGAAAGCCTTGCACAGACCTGAGTGATGTAGCTTTGTATGTGTGTGTCTATATATGTAGAAGCAAAGCCAAGGAAGTTTGAAAGATACATTTCCCACAGCCTTTTTTTTTTTGCTGTTGTTCATTTGCTTTCAGCCAGTGTTCTTCTGGAAGGACAGGGGATTTGTGCAAGCTTTCCCACCAAATCTCAGCCTACTCCAGTCCTCATTCACCACACAGACAGTATTTGCCTATCTGTAAAGACCTCCCAGCAAGGTGGGTATGTCACTCCTGTCCTCTCTGCTGAAAGGAACCACATGCAACGATGGACTAAGTGATGTTTCTGTGATAAGGCCACCTTCTGCTTGGGATGTTTCCACTTTAGGTGGTGTATTGCAGGATGATGGCTCTTCGCTATGGTAACAAATGTCACCTCCTTGAGGTGACCCCGAAGTGGAAGGTTCACTCTTCCTTTGCCGCCTTGTCCAGTCACCCATGGAGAAATGGCACCTCCAATAAATGCCCCAAATTTCACTCTGTTGTCTAAAAAATTGCAAAATGAGAGCCTTTCCTTTTTTATTTGTGGACAAACCATGCTAGCTCTGGCTAAAAGCTCCCTGGAGTCAACTGGTAGCATCTCCTAGCCATCCACAAGCTTTCAATCTTGCGCACTGTTGCCCCAAAGAATTAATCTCCTCTGAAGCTGATCTGCAGTTCTTTTCCATCGTTCATGCATATTTCACTCCTCACAAGACGATGCTAACAGCCCTTCTCAAGCACTGCCTATTTACATGAGAGATTTTTCCAGCCGTAATTCACATTGCTGTGTGCCTGAAGATGCCTAGAAGTTATTTAATCTCTGCATTAAAATATATATATCTGCAGTATCCTTCTCCAATCTAAATCCAAGCTGCTCACTTTAAGCAAGCCCTACATCATTAAAAGGACTGCATTAAAAAGGCAAGACCGAGCTGAAAAGCTAAATTCAGGGCAATGGGAGCCTTTCCACTGACTTTCACCAGTGATGAAGTCAGCACAATAAATAAAACACACCTGCAGCTCTCAGGCAGCCCAGCAGGACAGGGATCTCCTGGTGGCCCCACGTCACCTCCTGGCTCTCCACATGCAGAGATGTTGACATCATCCGGGCTTTGCTCCGACAACCCCAAGTATCCGCTACCTTGGAGCCTAATGAATGCAAGGGGCCCACTCAAGTTCCCTAAATTATGACCTGGCTCCCAGTGACATAGACTGATTTAATCCTCGCTGCTTTACACTGCGGTTAGAAAATTACTGATAGCTCGTTATCCGTCTTAATCAGGAGCAGCAAACAAATGAGGGACAGGAAGACATCCAGAAGGGAATACACCGCATTACTCCTTCTTATTGATAGCACAGTTACTTAATTTGATGTGGAGACATAACTTCAGGCATCACTAAATACTGGAGCAGGAACGTTTTGGTGCAAAGAAGATCTATGGGTGCAATTTAAAAGCAGTCTGTTTAGGAGCAGTGACGTCTACCAGCACCGATACAGATCTGAGCTGTGCGGACAGACTTGAGATTATCACTCAGCAAGTTAAATAAAGACAGTGGCTTTTTGACAGTGAAAAAGTACCAGCCAAAAACTGCAGCCCTGCTTCCCTCTTCCTCTGCTGTGCGCGTGGGATGGGCACGACGATGGGGAACCAAGCCCAAGGTTGATGGTCACCTCCAATCTGCCCATCCCTGGGCAGCACCGTCGTTTGCTTTCTGACACACAGCACTGCCTGGGTCGGGACAGCAGCAAAGCTCTACATTAGACATTCGGCAGGGTTCGCTGTGGGGAAGGCAGCATGGAGATGATGGAGAAAAAGGCATGTTCAGCACAAGCATCTGCAGAAAATAGATCAGCCACAAGCGATTCCAATGACTGATGGCTGACACTGCTGCTGGCAGGTATGAGGGGGTGCCGAACTGGGCAGTTCTCAGGGTTAAAGCCCAGAAGGAGCGGAACTTTTCCTCCAGCAGGAACATTGTGGATTGAGATATGACAATAAACTACCAGGTCTCAACCATGAGAATAAATCTTTTTCATCAGTTTTTAGCAGTCCAAGACTAGTGCAGACAATCTAATAAACCTGATCTGGGCATGCTAAAGAAAATCGGGCAAGTGGTACGTTTCACGCTGCTTGAGATTAAGGGTATTTGCCTCATTGTATGGGCATTTCCCCCAAGCCCATGCATCCAGCCTCTCTGTTTCTGATCCCAAGTGCACCAAAACCAAAGCTGGGAGCACATCTGAGCGCACTTTGGACTCCCTGCAAAACCTCCACCCAGTCTCCCCATTTTACTGGGTTTCTAAGCCAGTGTTGCGTTATGGGCTGTTGACCAGCAGGGTTAGGCATTGCTGCAGTGCAAATTAATACCTAATATCAAATTCCTAATAATTTACCCACTGCTGATTGAATAATACACCTGAATTGAGGGCAGCATTGAAGTCAAACCACTGTCACCAAAGTCATGGAGGAGCCAGCACACAGTGTGTCTCAGGATCAGCTCTCAAACAGCAGAAGAGCAAATCACAGGGCTAGACCTAGCTTTAAACCTAAGGTTTCCCCCCCTCTTTTAATATAAAATGCAGGTCGGCATTTTCAAAGTCACCTATGGGATTTGCACACCAAATTCCCCTTCATTTTAAAAGGAGCTACGTGTGCAAACCTTAATCAGCATTGAAAATTTTAGCCTATGGTAAAAAAACACACAGGCAAAGTGCTCAGCATTGCACAGGCAGCTACTGTGCATATAAAACAGCTCTTTTGAATCAGGTTTTTACTGTGTACATTCAAGGTTGAAGAAGGAAAACAGTTAACACCTCAAAGACAGCAATAACCATCTATTAAGTGAGAAATGCATGTTTCAACATTTACCTGACCAAAAGAAAAGGATTAGCTCTTAAAAATCTCTTTGCAGACAGCATAAAGCTTTGGGAGAATACTATAGATTTTTTAAAAAATATAGGTAGATTTTAATTGCAGGCAATGAAAGCTACTCCTAGGTCATTATAACCTTTCAGGTAAGTAATAGGCTTTTAAAAACTTGTCTAAATAGATATTTCCCAAAATGAAGTCCAGCAGCGCTGAAGGTACATTAATTTTTTTAATGGTTCAAACACAGCAAATAAGGTGGAGGGGGGGTTGGAGCTGGTATAAAATAGGTCAATTTAAAAGAAATCAATTAATAAAACTACTATTAAAATACTGCATCAGCTAACAATGTTACGGATAAAATCAACAGCCAAAGGGAGGAAAAGTTGGACCTTCCAGAGACGAAACGTTTGAGTGAAGAAATATATACCCAGAGGGTATATATGTAACATGCTGCTGCGTTTCTGCTGCCTTCACCTTGCCAGCTTGGGTCCTGAGAGCAGCCATGGAACAACGCGTGCTGTGGGACAGGCTCGGTCCAGGTGATCGTACCCTTACAGCCGCTATTTCCCAGGTCACCCAAGAAAAGAATAGGGATAGAGAGAGGCAAAATCAGCTGGGGACTTGGCTGGGTGTTCATCCTGCCCATTGCAACGGTGTTGGGGCACCTCCCAAGGCACCGTCCCTGGACACTGGCAGGGGGCATCAGCTCCAGCAGGCAGCAACAGCTCTTTGTCCATGCAGATGTGAGGGGAAACCCTTATCTAGGGAAGAAAGTGGCAAAATAGCCCTCGATTGCCAAAGTACCGGGTCTTCGCTCTCTGCCTGGGTATCTTCATTCAAAGGCGAAGGTTAACAACAAAAGAATAACAACCGGGACTTTTTCTCTGGGTCTTTTGAGCTTTTAGCCAACTTATTCACCTCTTGGTTGAGCTCTATGTGAAAATTTAATGATTTTTATGGCCCATTTTAACATTTTTATGTCTTTTTTCTTCAGAAAAAAAACCCACGTTTGGTGTAAGAATTAAAACAGTATTTCATCCTTAACTGCAATCACAGATGATGTATGGAAGAGAGCTGGCTGCACATCAACTCAATATAAAGCCAGAATTGAATCTAACTTGGTCACTACAGCTGTGCATGATGTTTTATGCGGTGTTCTTTTTTCATATCAGTCATAAATGCAGTGGAAACTGTGACTGTGCTAATTTTGTATAAAACATGAGGAAAAAATGGAAAATGAGGGGGAAAAAAAAAGGAAACAGGATTACTATATATTTATCCGAGTTGTGCATTTAGATGTGCAGTTTACTGAAAACCCACCCCAACACACCGTTGGATAATGAAACTACAGCAGTTAATGCACGATGACAGTCGCACCACTACACACATTAGTCACGGCAATGGTTGCCCGCTGGTATGAGTAAACCTCTGTGCAAACCCCTTGCCAAGCGGCAGAACGGTTTCTTCAGCTGCGGGAAACCACATGCTCAGGACGAACCTTCAGCTTGTCTGAAAAATAGAGCTTCATCGCAATCCAGGCGACTGTGGGAACATGCCAATTGGTAGAAAAATACCTTTATGCCTTTCCGCTGGTGTGAGATGAAATGTGACGCTTTGAGAGCATCAGCACAGCCCCATTTTTTTTTTCCACCTGGCGACAGCTTTTTCTGATGAAGGTTTTGAACATGCGGTCATGTTAGAAATGGAACTTCAAAGCGAAGCAAAAACTTTTCATGTAAGAAGAGAGCTGCTGCTGAAACCATTGCCTTCTACTCCAGGCTTGTGTTTCATTTGCTGGGTTTGCTGCTGTCAGTTTTGAGCAGAACCCGATTTCCACACTTTGTATGACACAGCAAGCCCATCTCCTGCTGTTCCCCAGCCTCCTGGCCTCTACGGTCTTCACCACCATTCCTCATTGTCCTGGCCTCCATAATGACAGACACAGAATGGCTGGCCATAGGCAGGCAAGACCCAAGTGAAAGGTGAATTTAATGAACATGTACTTGTATACAAGCTAGACGTCTAAGTCGGTCACCAAAGGTTCCCTTCCCAGTTGAAGGATGGACTTTTCTGGAGGGTGCTTAACAGAGCCAAGTGGCATCAGCCTTTGGGTTTGCCTTTTTTTTCACCCTTGTAAGTTTGCTAAATGTAATCCCACCCCAACCTTCAGGTCAGGCTGCAGTGGCAGAGCTCCCACTTCTATGCCAACCTGTACAAATGGTTGATTAGCCAGAGAAAGGGAATAATCACAATGGCAGAAACATAATTTTTTAATTTGTTTGGGGAATTTAATTACCTGCCTGGGACATGGAAAAAGAAATGCAAGAAAACACCTCCCCTCCAATCCCACCCCAAGCAACTGACAAGCTTGCTGTTAGAGAGACAAGACACGGCGCTGTTGTGCCCGAATCGGCAGCTCCTGATGAAACAGGAGGCGAAGAAAGAGGCAGGGCAGGACGGATGGACGTCGATGGCACACGCTGAGAGAGCAAACCACTGCAAGGACAGGCACACCTTGGTCTGATGGACAGATCGAGACATGCAGAGGTTTGTGCTTCTGGAATAAACAGGCTCCACAACCTTCTGCTGTGACCTACCCTGATTTCTCCAACAGCTGCAGAAGCAGCTTTAATCCATGTTCTGTCCCCAGATTTTGCTCTTCCAAGGGCCCATTATGCTACCTGAATTTAATGGTATCCATGGCATTTGCACAATGCTTTCTGATGGTGCGTGCGAAGAGTCAGGTTGCTAATAAAAATAAAATGACTGGTGCTAGTTTTGCATGTGAATAGTTGCATTTAACGAAATCATCAAATGGAAAAGGATCATCCTTTCCTTTGCTAATAATTCTGGGTGCCACTATGAAATGCATTACCACAATCTATGTGGGCTTTTATACTCGAGCAGATGCCATGTGATATTATGCCTATGTGCCAGGACAGGATAGTTATTTCACACTGTAAGGTAGCAGCTAGGAATGATGAAAGGCTGGGGAAAATTTCTGGTGGATATATGTGGTCCTGCATCCCCCCCCCCCATATTTTCAGAATGCTTCATTACCCCTCATTCTGCTGATCTATTTTCATTACTTAATTACTGGATAGAACTATTACTCACTCTCTGGTCTCGGTGGCACCACTGTATCTGAACGGCTCACAACTGAGAGCCTGTTGTCGTCACAGCATCCCTGTGGGGCAGGGAAGTGCACAGGGGAAACTGAGGCATGGAGGCAGTGCCCTGCTTGAGGGGCTGTGGGTTATTAAAACTAAACCCATGGCAGAAGCACTAAGCACTGCACTAACGTGATGTGCGGCCCTTAAATTTTCGTCCCTTGTTGGAGGTCTACAAGCTTTGGTGTTTCATGATGGGGGCTTTTGGAGAGGAGCAAAGATGTGGGGTGATGGGTGCTCCTGGCCCAGGTAGAGGTGGGGAGGGCAGACCAGCCTTGGGGACCCCCACCCTTGTTCCACCTCCCATAGACAGACAGCGCTCAAAAAACCCACTAGATTCATCCCACTAATGTGTAGTCATGAGTTTACTGAGGGAATTAAACCAGTCATCACCTCCTTTCCCTCATATTTGCAGTACAGGGTGCAGTACTCAGCTGTGTGATGGGGACAGCCCAGGCCATCCCATGCAGCAGCCCAGTTGCTCCTGGTGAAGGAAGCACTCGGGTCACTCTCTCCTCTTCAGCAGACAACTATTTATAACAAAACTTGTAGGAACATGACAGGTTTGAGGCTGCAAACTGCGTTCTCAAATGTGATGGCAATTGGTTCAGACCTTATTGGCAGGGGGAAGGAACTGCAGGACAGAGCGGCAAAGTGATGGACAATGACTTCCAAATGAAATTCTCAATTTCTGAGTGTTTTCACACTCTTACCAAGTATTCCCTGCCTTGTTTGTCCTGCATTCATTTTGTCCTTTAGAATTTTTTTTTAAAGCCAGAAGGGGGATTTAGACATTAGAACAGCTACTGACCTGATACAAGTTAATGATTTTATAAAATGCCTAAAAAATGCTTTACTTTAAAAGATTGATGTTTCCTATTGTATTTTTTCAATGCCAATTAATTACTTAATTCACTAGCAATGTAACACAAGAATAGTCTTTGAAAATCTAGTGCTTTGTGTAGATGCCTTTAATTATGGATAATTAAATACTGTGGAAGGACCTGATTACACCTCTGAGCATTTTCTAATCTGCAAAATGAAACATGCTCTTGTACTCTGGAATGCATATAACAAAAGCTGAGCTCAACAACTACATGCAGGAAAAAAAGATGGAAAGAAAAGCACCCCAAAATCCACACCAGCCCAAAACCCCACCACTAAAGGAGGGCAGAAACTCCTGGGAAGCTGGAGGGCTTTGTGCACACCCTGCCTGGTTGACTTCTCCGCACGGGGTTGTACACAGTCCCTGCCTTGTTGGGGATACAAGTGGAAGCCTAAGCAAGCTCAACACTGCAGCCAGAGAGCAAACGCAGGCTCAGGGCAACTCGATGTTAACGCTTGCTAAAGTTGGGAACAGATTTCCAGATGGTCCTTTTGTACATATGGCTGCAATAGCCAAAGCTGCTAAAAAGAGCAAAGCACTCTCCAAATGAAATCAGAGCTGACCTTGGAACATGAAAACTTGCCAGCACCAGAAGTTACTCTATTAGTTTGGCTTTGCATTCCTTCCCCTTCCCTTTTTTTTTTGATTTTTTTTCCTCTTTATTCCTCCACAGCGATCGTAGTGAGAAAGTCAGCATCCAGAAGGCTATAATGACCAGTGTTGCTGTCTCAGAAAGTGTTTTAATCTCAGAAGAAAGCCAGGGAAATGTTCATTCGGAAGACGGCATTGCCCCAGTGCTTTCAAGACAGATCTCCTCCCTACTGCAGCCGAGATCCTGCAGTAGGCCCAAGGAGGTTTATTTTTGTCTCTTTTTGTACTGGCTGGAAAAAAGTCGGGGGAAAGGAGGGGCACCGGCATCTAAATAAAGCCAATTTGTGCTGTCACACCAGGCACCCTCTCTGCGTACACCCTCCCTTTCTCCTCCCCCCTGCATCTTATTTACACCATGGCCAATTCCTCCCAGCATCCCTGCCCCTCTTGCGCCCTCTGCAATCCATTTCCTTCTGCCTTAATTAAAAGCCACCAGCTATGGTATTGAGTGATAAAATGAGGCCGGGGGCTTTTTGTTGCTAGCGGCCAGTCCTGCTTGGCTGGCTGGGAGCTGACTTTTGCCGCTGGGCAGCCCAACCCAACTCCCTAATGAATGGCAGGTTATCAATGCGCCGAGCACATATGCTGCAGAACTGGGCCGTTAAGCACCGTATCGCAAGCAAGCCATCAGCCAGTGAGACTAAATACTTACAGAGAGCACAGGCCAGGGCTGGGTAAACCTCCAGCGGATGCTTTTGGGAGCAAACAGCATCTATTTATCCCCTCCAACTCTTATTTTGCATCCTCCTTCCCTGGGCCATGAAGTGATTGCCAAACCCAGTGAATAAACTCTGTTGTCTTTACTGAAGGTATTTCTCAGCCAGAAAATTTTAGGAGAAAAATCAGGATGGATCCTGTGAAACCTTAGGGGCAGGATGACATGAGGAGGACACATACATGGGCTTCACACCAGCTCTGTTTGATCTGGAGCAACAAAAAGAGGGAAAATGTCACCCCCAACATATGGGCTGCCTGTCTGCGTTAAGAAGCCCAAGTATCAACCACGGCTTTATGGCTGCCAATGTCCAAGTGTGGGCTGTTGCTCTGCCCCAGCAATCCCTTCCTGGAGTGCACAGCCAAAATCCTCAACAGAGGCAGATGATTTCAGCTGAGAAATGTAGAAACTCGGTGACCACAAGGTGAAATGCATGACTAGACACTACAGCGTATCGGATGTGTTACTGATGCTGCCCAGGGACGTGGTGCCTATGTCATTTGTCAGGATTACCTACCCGATGCTGCCAGAAAGGCTCCCTCTCCTATAGGCCAGGGGTCAGAGACTCACTGCTAGCCCCTCATCAAGAGGTTACCTCCTCCCAATGTGACGCAGTGGGGGTAAGGCTGAAAGACAGGGGTGTAGCAGACGCCACAAAGACAGCAATAACACTTATTAAAAGGTGCCATTACTAAAAGGACGTTAAAAGGTGCCATGCCTGCAAGCACCGCCAGACTCACTGCCGCTTTGACCTTATCAGTTGGGAAAGTTTTGGACATAATGAGCTTACGTGGGGATTTTATTTAATTTTTTTTTTCCCAACAGATTAGTGGAAAACAGAAAGCCAATGATATGTAGCCCCTTTGCTGACCCCCACGGCAGTGACTTGCCTATTAATGCATACAGTGATGAAGAACAATTGGGTTGGCCCTGCCTAGGAGTCTATATTCAACCAGCACATGCAATACCTGTTTTACTGCAGACTTCCCTGTGCCAGCGTTTCATATAACAGAGCAGGCCGTGCCTAGAAAGCTTGATCCTCAGTTGGGAGGACAAAATGCACCGATTTCCTTGATGCACCTTGAGCATTACCTTCACATCTGGCAAATCCTATTCCAGCAAGGAAAAGCTTTCACACACCACTTTGAAGCCCCGGCAGATCCATGGGGCTGGGAAAGCCTAGCCTGTTTGTTGGGCGCTGGCTGTCCCAGCCAGTCTGGTGGCGCCTATCAGCGTTCCACATGAACCGGCCAAGTGTGGTCACTGCTACTGCTCCCAATTAGCTGGCCATCTCCTCTAATCTTGCCTCTGGCTACAGGATAGCCATGGCACTTTAACCTGTGGTTAGGAGAGGACCATCTTACTTGCTCACACATGAACCCAAGGAGGGAGAGCGCAGGCAGCACTTCCCTGAGATGGAGAAAACAAGCAGGGGAGAAGGGGCAATGCCAACTGCAAAAAACCACTACTGCATGCAACACAGGAGCAAGAGAAGTCTTGGTTTTGTTGCTGGGGGCTTATAATCCCTTCCTTCAAGGCCATTCCCCTTCCATCACTGCTCCTCGAAGCCTTTAGATCCATAGATATAAGTTAGGCTAAATCTGTGAAGAAAAGTAATCATCACCTTTATTTCACTTGTTGACCCACTTGGGAAACCCAGGGGACCATTTGGGCAGGGAAGTCCTTCAAGTGCAAGTGAAACTGTTCAAGGGACTCTGGGAGGTTCACACTGAGCACTGGGACAGCGGAACCAAGCACAGCCCCTCTCAGATTTTGGCAGGATCTTTTTGGCAAAAAAATGGCAGCAAACCAAAGGAGGCAGAGCACTCCCAATGTAGGGGGAGTGGGGGCATGTGTGTGTGTGCAGACCCTCCTAGCCCAGAGAAGCAAGCTCCCTTCACCCCGCCGTAGCTTTGCTGTTCATCCTAAGGGGCAGCGCTGCCTTGCAGGCGCGATGGCAGCAGCATCGCCTGACTTAGAGGGCATGAGGCCAGCTTACACAGGTGCAGGAACTGGCCCTAGCTAATTTTTCTTGTAACAACTTCATTATTGAGCTGTTAGGACAAATGAGAGAGCGGTGCAAACCCTCAGCACAGGTATTTCCCATGGAGCAAGGCAGCCAGGCCAATTTACACCAGTCTTAGGAACGGGACCACAGTGTATTTGCTCTCTAGGGGGGCACAAATGTAGCCAAGAAAAACCGTGGTTTCTGTGCAAAACATAGCAAATATATCTAATTGTTTCCATTTTTAATCACAGTTTTCCAAGTGCTTAATAATTACCGTTTGACATTTCCTGTAATACATTTCTTTTTTGCTTGACGCAGCTTGAAAAGTAACCAAAAACTTCTCTCTCGCCACTTTCCCTGTAGCACGGCAAGGGCACCAGAGCCTCACGAGCATCAACCATGGCATGTCAAACAAAAGCAAGCTAAATTCATTCATTAGTAGCTGGCAGCCACTGCCCTGATCCATAACCCAGCGGCCAGGTCCGTGACTGCCGTGCCGTTGGGAAGGGGCCGGTGTCCACACCGCCTGCGCAACTGCTGGCCTCTGCTTGCTGTGAGATAAGGGATGATGCATCAGATGCTGCTGTGGACCCGGTTCAGATGAATAATCCTCATGCAGAAGGGAGTCCCTTGGACATCAGTGGTGGCTGTGATGAGTCAGAGAACAGAGAACGAGGCTTTTCTGGAAGGAACACCCAACGTTGGCTCGGCCCTCATGAAAATCAGAGACTTTGATTTGCAAACTGAGCTGGCTGAAACACTGCATGTCGGCTGCAGCACGTTCCCCAGCCTCTGCTCAGACGCAGCCTGAGGAGCTGACGGGGGGATTATTTACTCCACGTTTTTTGTAGTCATTTCTGTATGCAGTGAGAGCTGGGAGGGGACGGCACGAAAGCACGCTGGTATTTTGGTTCACAAGACAGAAACCAGGAAAATGCACTGACCTGAGCTAATGAGACTCAGGAGTACTGAAGCAATATTGAACAAGGGCTTTTCCACCCGTGCCTCCTGGCATTTCCCATGCATTTCACTCAGATGAGAAAGTGCAATTCAAGGTGCTGTTGTGCAAATACCAAAGCCTGTGGGCCTGATCCTGCAAGGTGTGGAGGGCTTCCCAAGAAGCACTGGGTGCCGGCAGCCCTCTCCAGCCAGGCATGGAAGGTGGTGGTCCCAAAGGCATCTAACCCCAGAGGAGTATTTTAATTCCATCCTGGACCTGACTACTTACCCAGGCGAGGGTGAGAGCCAAGCAGGAAGGACGTTTGCCATCGCAGTCGGAGCTATCTCTGTTATTCCTCTCCCACTCAAAAGGGGAGGGAAAGTCAAAGTTGCAAGCACTTTTTGAGTTTAATAAAATCAGAGCAGGTTGTCTGAAATAATTCATTGGGCAAAAAGCCCCTTCATTTCTGTCCTCCCTATTTGAAATGTTCCAAATTATAAAATAAAGATCTACATCAGAAACCATGTCACCCCCTCCACCCTCCCAGATTTGAGTCAGTTCATTTTGAAAGCATTAAAACGGGGCATCTGATCATTTCAAGGTTTTTTCCCCGACCTTTTTTAATGTACAAACAGCGAGTTTGCTATAATTGGCCTTTTTCCCGGGGACGTTTCAGTGAGTCAGCATTTTCTGACCAACATATTCCCATCTTCTTCAAATACGCTCAACCAGCTGCAGTGAAGAACATCTGAGCTTTGAAAGGTCAGGGAGAACTTTGTGTGCTTATCTTCACACAGACCCATTTCTCTCAACAGATCCCTGTGCAGGTCATCAGTACTCTTCTTTTTGTACATCAGCTCCTGCTCCATTTATTCTAACAAACATGAGCTTCCCTACCACCACCAAACTCCTGGCACAAAGTATTTTAACTGGGACAAAAATATGGCTTACTTTATATAAAATCAGCTATACCAGTTTACACCAGTTGTGGGGCTGGTCCATATCTAGTTTTTTCTTAAAACTACTTACTGAATTTCTTGGTGGCAATTATGATTTCAGAAATGGGTACAAGTGGAATATGTATGTCCTACAGTTTACCTGGAAAGAATAAAACCCAGGGAGCCTCCATGCACAAGAAATACAATATTGTGCACATGGTGTAGAATACGTGTGACAAGGATGTACGAACTCTGGGATACCTAAGGGGAGCTTTGATTGCCTTTCCACCTTCCTAGGACATGAAATCTAACTTGCAGTTGACCTCTTCTGTGCAAGAATAAGGTTAAATCATATATATGATTAGATCACACACACCCTGAGAGCATACTGACAGGGCAGATTTCACCGAACTCTGTTTGTTAGATAGGACTGACAGTCTGTGGTGTTTTCCACGCTGTTTTGAAGGGTTTTTAGCCTGACTTTTTGAGTTTCTACCATGAGCAAATTCTGATTTTTACAGTTTTAAGTTTCAAGAACTTGTGTACAAAAAGAAATGATAAGAAATACAGGCACACCTACACAGGGTTGCTAAGAGTGACCATGTTTTGCAATGAGACCCACTTAGTACACACCTACACCCCAAAGCATGGGTTCCTTCAGTCCAGCAGAAAAGCAGTGTGTCCTCAGGACACAGAAGTAAGGAGGACCATGGGGCCGTCACTGTCTTTGCTAATGACTTACTGTATCACCTGGGGTGCATCACTGCTCTCCTCCCTGCCTCCTCTCCTCCCCTCCCCAGTCCCTATTTCAGGTGTGAGCTCTGCACACCTCAAGTCTCTACACATGAAGTCTCCTTGCAGCTTACTGCTTCTGGAGGCAAAAAAGATAAGGGGTAAGAGTGCAGCGGCAGCTTTTCTTGTGGAGGGACTCAGTGCAACCACACTGCTAAATAAAACAGGGCATGAGACTCTTCTTCTGGCTGTAATGCCATGTGGCAAAGACTGGCCATATCCACGCCACCCAGCACTGCCCCTTAGACCTCCTCCAGACCCCAGGAGGTGCCCTCTTGACCCTAAGACATCAATTATTTTGTGTGCATTTCTTTGGACTGCTTGAGCTAGCAGGGGGGCAGCCCTGCAGCCCAGCAGGGTGATGGTCCCTTAGCATCAAGGGTGCTGTACCTGCCTTGGTGTTGGGGTGAAGACATGGCCGGGCAGTGGAGCACACAAAGCTTGCTAAAACAGCACTGGCTGGCTGCTGCGACTTAGGTGTGCCACCCATTACAAAGTGCTGACAATCAGGGTCCCATGGGCGAGTGCTCTGCCCAGCCCTCCTTTCTTTAGCTGTACCAATATTGCCAGAGGTGCGAGGAACCGAACCACACCAACCCAACCAGCCAAAAGCAAAGAAAGCAACATCCTCTCCTCTTTTCCACTGGGCTTTTATTTGCTGATGACCAAGCCTAAGCTCTTCAGTCTTAGGTATGAATTCAGATCAACATTGCAGAAGGGTTTTCTAAACACAAACATAGAAAGCAAGAAATTACCCCCAACCAGCCAAGTTCTTTGCAACCCGTGCTGCAGGAATTGAGGTGAGAAAAGCCTCATGCTGCAGGAGCGATGCCCTGGCACTGAGCTTTAGACTGAGAGCTGAAAGCACCCATGGAAAGCCAGAGCATGAAGACAGCTAACCGAGAGAGAGAGAGGTGGGCCAAGGTGGTGGAAGGAAATGGATGCTGATGCTTATGCGCAGAAGAGCATCTCTGAACAGCAGGAACTGGCAATATCTGATGGCACTCGGCACTGTACTAGCCTTGAGTCCTACAGGAACCTTCTCCAGGCAGCACAGCTCAACCACTGTCACACAGCAGTATCTCCGCCATTGTATGAATAACATTCTTTCACCCTCACCCAGCCATGCTGTAGCAAATTTTGGGTCCCTCTGGCAAATGGTTCCATAGAACTTGCACTTATTTTCATTCTGCCCAGGAGATGCACTCCATCAGCAAATCAGGGATAGAGATGAAGAAAAAAGCACTTTAAAAATACTTTTTAGTCTCCCCAGCCAAACTGACTGGTGAGTTGGCAAGCATAACAGGTTAGGATGATGTGCAAACATACAGTAATACCCAGAATGAGATTACTGCACTGATTTCCTTCACAGAGCTGCGTAGGTGTAGACGAGACAGAAGGCTGTGGCTGAAATGCAGGATGCTATCAAAGAAGCAGAGAGGATGGAGACGTAGAAAAGGCGGAGGGAAGGAAAGGAAACGGGAGCAGAAAACTTCTAAGTGCCCTTTTTAATTCTAAGTTTTCTCAGACTTGCTTAGCTCTAATCTTTAATTCATATTTTCATTACAGTCTCTTTGCTCCGTAAAGTCTGCATTTCATGTAAAAGGAGCAGCTCAAACATCAATTATTTGACATAAGTCAACCCCTTGTTAAAGTCCTCTACTCTACATATATGTAGGCTCCAATAAAAGAAGCATTAAACATTCATTAAATTAGAAATACATGAAGACAGTGTCTGCCACTCTTCTCATACAGATATGCTTAATAATCCCAACCTTCTACAGCAGCAAAAGCAAACCCATCTCTAATCCTTTTAGAAAGCCTGGCCATGCAAAACACCCCAGCCTCCTGCAATTTGCCTGTGAGTCACCCAGAGATATTAGTTCTTGCAGGTCAGATCCTCAGCTGGAGTAAATCAGAGTAAAACAACACTGCTGGCATTACACCAAGTGACACAGACTCAGGATTTGGCTCTAGGCTTCTCTTGCAGGAAAATGTTTTACAGCAACGTAATTGGCTAATAATGTTTTGGTCTTTTAAGTTACACCAATAATCTGATCAGGTGGGGAACAGCAACACCACACCTGCTTGAATTTCAGTACTGCCTGGGCTGCTTGTGTTCTGCAAAAGGAACCTGGTTTCCCAACCAGAATCTAGGAATGTTTCCCCCCCCAAAATCCCAAACCCTTCCCCTCCTCTACAATATACTATCATGATGATAGTGGATCTTGAACCACCACTGCCATAGGCTTGTGCACACAAATTTCCGCAACATTCTCCCAATGGGAAACAATCACCGGTGAGCAGATGCTTCTTCATAAATATTTCTGAGTTTAAAGAGCAATGCAGACCATGTAGCATGTTTCCCACATCTCTGTGAGCTGTGTCCACTTAATGAGAGCTTTGGAGCAAGTCCCATCCAGCAAATGACTTCCCACAATCCTCCCCAACCCTTCTCTTTAGGGTGCTTCTACACATTAATTTTGAACTCTGCTGGGGTGGAAGCATGGTGACATGGTTAGGACCTGGGGTACGGATTTAGGACAGTGGCTTTCAGCTCCTGCCTGGCGTTCAGCTGTCTGGCAGAGTCCTCTCCTGCCTTGTTTAATATGTGAATTAACCTTTTCTTGCTTCCTGGGCAGAGGAAGAGACCCCAAATGCTCAGGAAGCATTAGCTGACCTGTAAGGGTGCAGATGAACATGTCGGGTCGAAAGGGGCTGCTGTCCTGTTGGCGCCCTACTGCAGCACTCCGAATTGAGCTTTTCCCAGCAGCATCCCTGTCACTCTGACGCTACACAGTCCAGCAGCTACTGCTTTGTGTGAGCACTGAGCTGTGTGATAGAGTTAATCACATTAAGCGCTGTTCGGTTCATGTCTTTTTTGTTCTCTAAAGGCTCTTCCTCTCCCTCACCTCTTTTAGTCTCTCCTTCATCCAAACTTCAGGAGGTGGCAGATTCAACTCAGCCTTCCTTGATGCTATCCAGCACCAGGATGGCTAATTTTGGAAGGTTTAGCCTCTATATACCTTTCCAAAGCTTTTCACCATTATTAGATGACTCTTCCAACAGCTGTGTCCACAGGCAGCAGGTCACAGTCTTGAGTCAGGAGCGCATTTAAGCATCTGGATAATCCGAGTGAGATTTCCAAAAGCAATGGAGGGGCTGGCTCTTGACAGATGCTTACGTACCTAACTCTCATCAGCGAGTTCGGCATCTATGTGCCTTTGACCACTCAGCCCGAAGTGATGGACGTGAATGAGCTCCACTGAAAATCAATTTCAGTGAAATGACTTCTTTTTTCAAGGAACAGTAAAGCAAGTACTGAAGTATTTTGTCAGATTGGTGACTGCCTGGCCCAAATATACTGCCTTGTTTTCAGTCTTGATCTTCTACCAGCTTTTAAATCAATCCTTTTTTCCCTCTCTTGGTAATCAAATCACTCCTTTAATTGAGCTAATAGGGCACCACAGTTTACATTCCTGCTGGTAAACACAAAGAACATTAGCCAACAAACAATCAAAAATGCATCCTTTGTAGTCTTAGGAATTTTCTTTTGCATTCAACCTTCCAAAACCATTGATTTTCATAGCTGGCTATGAAGCCTCGGTGCACTGGGCTTTGCCATCGCAACATTAAGGCGGCTTCTACAGGTTCTGCAAAAATGGAAGACGACTCCTGATTTGGGGTGGCATCTCTGCATCAGCACAGCAGCGCTAAGGAGTTGGCTGTGAAATAACCACCAGCCCCCACGTGCTGAGCAAGCTCTGCCCGAAGAGGAGCAGGTCCTTCCCATAACCCCTCAGCCTGCCATCTGAATGGGGTAGCGGTGGTGGGGTCAACTGAGTACCCAAAAAGCTGGCCGGCTGCCATGAATACTTCATCCACCAAGAACGAAGGGCGATGCGGCTATGCTACGCTACCAGCTTCGGTCTCTGGGACCTATGGAGAGGATCGTGGAGTCCAGCAAAGTCTGGCGTGGGGGATACGTCTTCTTCTTGGCTGGTCACATTCAACTTGCATCTGCACAATCAATCAGCATATTGCATAGACTTTGACTGAAGGGGTTTTAACTGCAATCTTAAAATCTGGCCATTTCAGGAATTCCTGAAATAAATTAGAAGAGGAATTTTATTTAGTTGTTTTTTCTAAAGGAATTTCCCCATGGCTCCAAACCACTGTTTTCCATAAAGTAAATGAATATGAAGTCTTCTTTTGTCCTCTTGCCACATTTTCTCTGTCATCTTTATCCTGCAACAGTTGTATATAATCAAATGGCAGACAAAACATCCTCTCCCCAAAACCTTCCTTTTTTCCTCAAACTTTTAGTAATATTTTCCACACTTCATTGATTTTTTTGTCACTCATATGTTAGAAGCAGATGCTTTCCAAAACAATGACCTGGAGATTCAGTGATCCACATCTTGCAGATAAATAACAAGCTATATTTATGCAATAAAGCACAGGTAACTTAATATCCAGGCACTGGATTATTCGATATTAAAATCTTGGCACTTTTCAAGATAGCCAATAATTTGGAACAATAAAGACCACGTGGGAAAGTTCTTTTTGTCAATATTGTTTAACAACTTGCACTGTTAGTCCATTACCTTCACTTAAAATACAATAAATAATTTACATTTATATGGAGCCTTTTGTCCCCCAAAATCCCAAAGGGTTTAGCAAAATAAACACATTGCATTGCCCCTAGGAAGACAATACCTGGGCATCGATTTAGTTGTCTCCCTGATTCAGAAGGAAGAGCCCTGTTCATTGACTGCATTGCCAACCCCTCTTTCTGTGGCATCTAGATTTTCCTGGGAGGTCTACCCATCCGAGTGGTAATCAGTATTAACCTTGCTTAATTTATGAAAGTAAATGAAGTTCCTGAACCAACTTTCACCCGGTGTGTGGCTGGGCAGGTTGGGGACAGCCTGGCCTGGGGGCTGCCTGCCCACATCCTGGCACCAACTCCCCATGTTGTCCACAGCGGAGCTTTTCTGAAGAGACACCTCTTCAGCCCTTGGGGACTTCCAAAAATCTCCCCCTTAGAAAAAAGGCATTTCTACATACCACTTACTAGGAAAAGGCAGACTCGAAGGTCAGCCCTTGGGTGTTGTTCTACACAGTGACATGCAAAATTCACTTAGGGACACATGTAATGCGTATTTGTTTGCTAAAGGAAAGGCTGCCCTCGGCTTTGACAGGCTGGGAAAATACTCAGGGGTTTTCTGGGCAAAATATGCTGTGTTACAGAAGAAACAGGCTGGGGTGCAGAATGCTTATTTCAAATTAACTCGAACAGAGAAATAATGAGCAGCAAGTTTATATTCTCAGTAAATTAAGAGAGAAGCTTAGGTAAAATGTGGCTTCATATGCATGGAAATAAATTATTATTTACTCGCTTTTGTGCTCATGCCCTCAAAGATGAAGACACTTGTGTGGAATTATTAATATTTATAGCATATTACAATAAATACCCATAAGAGCTTTGCCTGAATACATGCTATTTTACCAAGGTAAAATCTGTTGAAGGTCAGACGGATCTTACTTGTGTGTGGAAGGCAGGATCAGACTCTTTACTTTGAAATCTGTATCAACTGTGATAATTTAAAACTTTAATTAAAGACTCAGTGACAGATTATCTACAAAACGTCTTCCTGCTGCCCAGTATTTCATCACGAATGTCTCCAGAAGCCCACGCTAACGTGAGTAAGCACACTTGCCAGGAAGTATTTCATTGTGGACATGTTAGCTTTTATCTGTCTTGTTGGGTAACAAATTCTTTTGTTGAGGATTGGTGGCAACAAAAATTAAATTAAAAGCAAAACCAGACCCCAAAACAGAAATTTATAATGCTTATTCTGTTCATCCCTCAAGAAAATGAAAGTGCCAAGGCAAAGTCTATTTTAGCAATTGCATTAATGTATGTGTAAATGGGTGAAGGCGCCTTTGAAATGCCCTGAAAAGAATTTCACACTTTAGAGAGGAGAAGAAGTTAACAATTCTATTGTGGCATTTATTGGAATTTCTAAATTAATTTCTCTGACACAGCTGTGCCATAAAATCCCCCATGATGATGAATTTTTGCTAATGTTAAAATTATTTTTGGATACAATTCTGAAGGAACGCTTTGTAAAATCAGGAGAACACAGGTCGCTGGGAATCCTGTGCTGCCCTTTCCTTGCCTCCACTCACCTCCAGCCTTTCCCCAAGCAGCTGTGAGGCTGCTAATTTGGAATTGCATCTGTTTTTTCTTCCACGGAGCAGCAAATGGGGGATGGATGCACAAGTGGCATGAAGCTAAGCCCCCTTAGAGCAGTGGGCAAAGATCAGCATGTTGCTAATTCAGCATGGCATTGGAGGAAGGACCGCCAAGGTCACCTGGGGACTCCCTGCTGAAGCACATCTACTCACCCCCCCGAAAGGGCATGTTGGGAGAGGGTGGTTTTGGCCCTGAACAAACAGCACTGGGCAAGGCAAAACACAATGAATTTCTCCCTTTACACACAGCAGTAGGTGCGAGTTGTTCCAAGCTGGCAAAGAAGAGGAAGCTGTTTAATCTGGATCACAGATTAAACCAGATTAAGAGATGCACGTGATGACACACTGGGGATCCCCCTGCCATCCCTGCATCTTGCATCCTTGCCAGACCATGTCCAAAGGATTGAAGAAAACATAAAGAGCAACTTCACAGCTTTGTGTAAGGACGGGCTTTAAAACCACACATCCCACCAATAATGAGGCTCAACCTGCAGCAATGGATGGACTCATGGGGAAGGACAAGCAGAGGTCTGGAAATTAAGAGTTCCGGGTCAAGTGAGAAGACCCACAGGATGTATGAGTAACACCACACAGGCATGTCTACCGCCCTGGACACAGGAGGATGGGGGCCTCGTGGGGGATTTTTGCTCCGAAAGGCTTTGGCATAAGCAGA
Organism: Pelecanus crispus; assembly: GCF_030463565.1. Classification (NCBI taxonomy): domain Eukaryota; kingdom Metazoa; phylum Chordata; class Aves; order Pelecaniformes; family Pelecanidae; genus Pelecanus; species Pelecanus crispus. The sequence goes on along the minus strand of NC_134647.1, from coordinate 41,138,035 downwards.
GTAGATGGATGTTCTCGCTGAACTGCAGGAGAACTTAGGGGCAGGAGGGACAGCATAGACGGTAGCAGCCACAAGCTTGATTTTAACAGTGACAGGGAAGTTTTAGATGCCACAGAGGACAGAGTTAACAATTGCTGACACACTTCTGTCTGGAGAATTCACAATGACTAGAAATAACAATTTGGGGCTATAATTCTGAGGTCTGTCATTACCAGGAAACGTGAAATCCAGTGACCTTTCATCTCCATAGCAAAAATGCTGCGCAGCACCTGGAGCCATCACCCTTAAAATCCACTCTGACAAATGAGACGATGGGACACAAAGGAGAAAATGTCCTCTTCCTTCTTCACCCCCAAATTTTAGCCTCCCAGTGAACTCCGCCTGCTCTGCTTGTAATGCAGTATCCCCTGCTGAGCAGAGCCAGCTTTGCATGAGCTACACTGCATTTAGCAAAGCACAAGATAACAATTCTATTTCTTCTGACAATAAAGAATAAATCTCCAAAGCCACTTGTTCCGACTGCTCTTAAATGATGGCAGAGGGAGGGAAATTGACATTGGCTTTTTATGAATCTTCAGGTCAGGTATGTTAGAATCAACAGATTTTTGCATTAACCTCACTGCTTCACAGCACTTTTGCCCTTGGTAAGACATAATTAAGAAAGGCACGAAAATCTGTCTGAATGCATTGAGAGGATATTATTCTCCCATTAATGGCAGCAACAACTAAACAAGCAGGCAAGCCACACTGCTAGCAGAGTGCAGCAAATGATGCAGGGCTGTGTTTTAACATAAACTGAGGATTTTCCTTACCAAAATTTTAAGGAGTAGCTTTTGAAATGAGGATTTGCACTACATGTTGTTCTGGGGATTAACATTTTTCCCCCCAACAGCTGTATCCCTTGAGCTCTTCTGTTTGCCAGTCTAAAATGATGACCATGGGGACTGAGCCTAAGCTAAAATACTTTCATCACACTGAAACATGGCACTGTAACTGCCTTCACCACTTTGGCAGAAAGCAAAAGCTACTGGATGGAAGGAAAAACCAAATAAATTAAAAAAATAAAAGGGGGGGTTCAGTCATTTAAGTGGGTCTGTCAGCTTGTGTTACCTTCATGCATTTGTGAAACAGCTTTAATTGACTGGCTGCAGTGGAGAGCTGAAAGATAAAATCTTGGTCTCAAGATGAACAGACAGCTTAAAGCGTTGCGATCCTCATTCATTAGGATGTGTCAGAGGGATTCAGAGAGGGATGAGACAAGGCAGTGTCTGTTACTCTTTCACATGAAGTTCCCAAAATGTAAGAGGGAGCCGAAGCGTGTATGCCACACTCAGAGCCATGTCCAAGAGCAGTAACAAAATTTGCTCATCATATTCCCTGTGACAACGGAGACCATCTTGGTGCCTACTTATTTCTATCGCTTTGTGAATGATTTCATTTCATTTTCAAAGATAAATCCAAAATGACAAGCATTGGCCAACTTTAGTTAGTCAGCTCCAGCTGCAGCAGCAGGAGCAGAAAGCCCTGCCAGCCAGGGGGTCTCACATCTCATCCCTCCAGCCAGGCTGGGACACAAGGAGGGGTTCAGCTCCCCTCCACAGCCTTGATCCCAAAGAACAGCCACGCTATCATGCTGCCTCTCCCCTCCATCCACCACTGGCTCAGAGCTGTGCTGCAAGCGCCAGTCTCCCTGGCCCCAGAGACTGGGATCCCCAAGGCATGTAGGCTGCTCTCAAAGAGGATGAGAAGAAATACTTCCCTGCCTAAAACAGGTTTCAGAGAACTTTGTATCTCCAACAGATTAGTAAAGAGAGGAGCAGAGAAATTTGGCAAAACCATGGAGGAAGCCTCCTGGTTTCTAGCTGAGGGTCTCAATCACTACACCATGCCCCTTCAGCAGTTGTCCGATTTTCCTTCTGTTCTCTTGTCCTTGCTCCCATCAATAGGAACTGCTTCCTTCCCTTTCCTCCTGGTTACCTGGGCACCCTGCCTGATTTTGGAAGAAAGCTGCTGCCCAATCCCAGTCACCAGGCATGTTGGGGACTGCAACACAGAATGCCACCGACCCCCAAAGTGGGAGAGTTGGGTTACTGGGGGAAACAGTCATGTGGTGAAGGGTTGGTAGCGAAATCCAGCAGCTCCTGGACCTGTGTGAAGCCACCTTTGAGTCTGCACTCCTGGGAAGCCTGAGCAATGCTCGCAGTTTGGATTCATGTCACATGAACCAGTGGGAAGGAATCGGCAAGTGCTGCCACGGTAAGCGAGGGGGATTCAGCATGGTACCTTATACATGATGGGAACACAGAGGCCAAACACACGAGTGGCATTTGTTCAGGTGTAAATGAGTCTGAGCTATGGTGACAGGCATGGCAATGGCCACTGTTACCCCCCCCCCCAAGTCATCAACACAAGACATCAATCTTGCTGAGTGCGATGGGAAACCTCATACCCTAGTGCAGCAGGCTATATGCAAAGGTGGTGGATAGAGCTGGTTAACATACTTTTTCTTTGAAGATCATCAACAACAACAACAAACCAATGAAATTTCCTGTGAACATTTTCTGCTTTTCAACAGAAATGTAAAACTCTAAATGAAAACCTTTTAAAATATTTTTGAGTAAAAATGGTTTAATATAAGCCTCAGAATTTCAAGTAGTATTTTTGGTATAATTTTCCACACCGGTCTTAATTCTGCCAATTCCTTTAGTAAAAATATTTCACATTTCCAACTGTTTGCTTTTTCTCTGTCTTAAAAAGCAGAAAATGTGTTGAAAATGTTATTTCTTTGTAAACATTTTCATTTAGATCCAAAAGCAACCACTACTCTTATCCAGCAGCGGTGATGTATGTAAGAGGAAATATATATGGGTAGTGAATTCCACACACGAGAAGATGAGTCTAAGCAGCCATTTCTTATATGTTAAGAAAGCCATGAAGAGGTTTATGTGAAGCTAGCTCACCTCTTAATCTGTCTTCATATCTACATTAGGAGAAAGGTGCATTTCCAGAGATGTAAGTGTGTACAGACTGCGGTACAAGACCAGGGAGACCTTCTTGGGAAACATATTTATTTTTCAAAGGGGTACTTTCAGTCGTCCCAAAACCTTTCTTGAATGTATTGCTGAATCCAACTCCAATTCATGAAATCGTTTCAGCATGACAGTGAGGGCCAACACTACACACACAGACTCCAGCACACAACCTACAATATTACAGGCTTGGTGGGTGTCTTACTGGCCCCAGTGGGAATTTTGCCATTGATTTCGGTGAGTTTTCCCCTGGTCTTAAGTAATAGCTATTGGCTTCTTAATTTAGGGACAAAGACTCTCTCTTTTCTTATATACTTGATTTAATGTTAGACTAATTATGAGAAAAAAGCAAAGATATCAAACAACTATCACCAGTGTCAGGGCTCAATCCTATAAAGCCTTACTCAAGTCAGCAATCCCATCAGCTTCAATGAGAAGACCCAGGACATGAAGGGCAGCCTTAATTTTTACTGTTGCCACTGTAACTGAAGCCTATATGCAAGGAGAAGTAACAGCCCCAATGCCGGCCTGTGCCAATGGAAGCAAACCTCCTGGCGATGCACTGGTAACAACATTTTAATAAAATGTTTCCTTTATATCTCTTTGTTAAAGCCAATACAGTACTTTCTTACCATTTTTGCAGACAGGACAACACTGTTCTGGTTCATAGACTGGGTTGACACACTCGGGAACTGCGCAGTCTGCTACAACACAGTGAACTTCATTGCTGGGCTCGCAGCGACACCATTCGCATGGCGAGGGCTAGGAACAAATCTAAAATTAGCCCATTTCCTCCCGTAGCTCACAAGTTTGCAACATTTCTATCTTGCTATAAGATAAACACATCAGCGTTTAATACCTCTTGACGGCATTCATTCATCATGGGTAATACAAATTAACCTATAGGACAAAATAGCAACATCTGAAATAGGCAACCAGAACACCAGAAAAAAACAGTGAGCACAATATTTGTTTTTCCAGAGAGGGTGCGGGGTTTTTTAGCTTTTGTCAGACTTCAACTCCCTTCATCAAAAAGACTAAGCTGAAGTCACTAGATTGTACTTCTGCTCTACTCATCTGTTGTTATCTTACACATCTGGCTGGCAGCTGAGCAGGATTTCTGGAAGATCACGAGTGATGGTTCCTGCCAGGGAGGGAGGACAAGGTGATTTTCCAGGTCATACTCATAGTTCATGTAGGCCACCACTGCCAGCAAACCCCAAGCTGTTGGAGAGGTGCTGCTGGGGTGGCCTGTCCATCTGCCAGCTACTCAATGTACTTTCATTCCCACTTTTCAGAGCAGAGGAGAAGAGTGTTGTTCTTGGAGGGACAAAACCATTTTATTCTGTGCTTGTGCAGCACCTGCATCAGGGATCTGTAAGCACTCCCACAACATAAGCATTAGGTCTGGTCCTGGCCCCACTCCTGCCTGTTTCAACAAGGTTTCTGAGCAACTGCCTCACACAAAATATGTAAATAATTAAGAGCCTGAATAATTCTACTGAAGTCAGGGGGTTCTGGATTAAAGCACCCAGCATGGTTTCATTTCAGCTCCATCAATTCAAACAGGAATCTCTATCTACCTCCAAATAGTAGAGAGTTGTCACTGTCTCACTCTTCAAAAAGCTGTGGAAATCTGTTGAAAAATATAAAGGTCAGTGGTTTAAGGTTCCCAGTGTCCTTATGTGTGTGCAAGTGTGATGAAAGGATGACAATAGAGCTAAGAAAGGAGAATAAGAGGAGAATTTGAAAGGAAAATAACTTCCTTTCAGTACCTGTAGGTTCAATACATAACTCCCAATTCCTCAGCAACGGTAGGTCCATCACTAACACTTGAACAAATAAATGTGGGTATTGGAAAAAATTCTGCTTTCTGTTGCATTGGTGGGTATCTGCAGCAATGGGAACTCCTCTGTATTACGGAAAAAAAAAAAGGGAGTTGCAAAGGAAAGGAGGATTCATCCCCATGTGTTTCAGACCCCAGTGATGTGTCACTCATTTCTACAAGACAGATACAACCTGTGAGCACTAGTTCTGGCAGGTAAAAAGCTTTTCAGTTCACCTCTAAGAAGCTCCATATGTCTTGAGTCAAATAATTTATTCCCAGGAAATTCATTTCTACCTTAAAATGCACTAATTAAAGCTTCCCTTGCTTTGTCTCAGTGTCTGCAGTCTGTAATTCCCATCACTTCTCATTTGCTCACGGCTTTGGCAATTTAGATAAAATCAGCACTTCTTGAGCAAGGGAAGAAGTCTGTGGAGGTGGAATTCCTCTCCCTAATTATCTTTCCTCATTCAATCCTGCTTTGATTTCTGTCTGAAGCACCAGAAATCTAAATTCATTTGACTGACATTTCTTATTCAAGGCTATTTAATAAGAAGAAACAATACAGAAGAAAATAGACAGAACTATTTGCTGAGGGATCAATAAGAAAATTGCTGCTTTGTTTTTACTCATTTTAATCGCTAATTATATGGAGCAGCAGAACTAGATCTTGTGATTTGTGGAGGCTTTCACTGATGTATCCTTCAGGACTTGTCCCCATCTTCACTACTACAGTGGCTGCAATGCTAAGAAATACGTGACGCATTTCCAGGACTGCAGCCCAATCTATGGCTTACACATGATCAGCACAAGTAGAAGATGCCCCTGAATGACTCTGCAACTGAGTAAATGAGACATGACATACACATCTTTTGCTTTTGCGTTGTTGGTGTAACCTGAAAATGACACTGTAGTAAACCATGATGTTGCTTGACACTGAAAGCAGCTTTTCAGGAGGGAAGAACTGCACACAATTAAAGAAGGAACGCACACATCAGCGGTAAAAGGAACAAGCAGCCAGCAAATGAAAAGGCTGCTTTGGCATGAATGACAAGACTTTTCTCAGCCACCTCCTCCTCCCCATCTTATCAAGTTAAAGGTACTTGCTCTTGCCTCTAGATCTTCCTCTATCTGGCTAATTTGTTCACTTGCCAGTGTCCCTTACCGTGGCTCTTAACCAGATGCTTACCTCCATGGGTGATTCCAGCCTTCCTGTCCACTTATTTTATCAATGTCTAGGTACTTTCTCCCATGGGATGTGCTTTGGGATCCGATTTGCAAGCCCCTGCCATTTCAGAAAGGACTTTGCCCCAAGCACACTGATTGAGCATCCTTTTACTGTTGTCTGTGTGGTCTGCATCCCTGCTATTAATTTCCCTGGAGCTACCCTTTTTGTGGAATAACTATGGACATTGGCCAAAAAGTCTATTTATTTACATAGGCATTATGTAGACCAAGCTGCAAAATGACAAACTGGGAACCAGTGAAGAACAGGGAACCAGTGAAAGATGTCCCAAAGTTTTGTTTCCTGACTCTTCAATCTACCTCATTTGCCCTTATTTTTCTCCAGATCACAGCAATTACTCTTTTGTGGTCAGTGGCGCTCCCACCCACGTGCTGCTGCTTCACTTGCTCTCTGTCCTAGTGCAAGTACTGCTCGTGATTAGGAGCGTTTCACAGGAGCCACTAGGCAGCTCTGTCAGTCTTCGCAAGTCCCAGAATCTGGATTTAAAGATTTATCCCCCATGGAAGGGGGTGGTTTACACTTTTGTAGCCACTGAAGTTCAAACACCAGCTAACACCAGTGCCTGAAAAGAAACTCTCACCCCTACTGAAAAACAAGTGAAAAAATTGAAAAAAATATTGAAAAAATACAGGGGGGGTTCTGAAGTATGAAGGAGAAAGGACACAAATCAGAGGCTATGCCATTCCCACATGGACAGTGCAAACACTTTTTTGGTGTCCCTTAAACTGATATTCTAGAAAAAGTGTTAAGATTAAAGGATCATAAAAGGCTTGGGCCAGAAGATAATTTATTCACTCCACCTGTCCAAGGCAGAGTAATCTTACAAGACTCTCTAGGGAAGGATTTGTTAGGAAGGATTTCATGAGAAGTTGGTACAGAAACATTCTTCTCACCATTGTCCAAAAGGAAAGGATGTTCCACGGTGTCCAGCCATAACATGGATACATGTCCACACAACTGCATGGTCCCTTACTGTTCAACATATGTTTTAAGAAATAGACCTATCATTCAAACCAGAGGAGCAAACTGGGTCCTTTTGTAGAAGGTACCAGTACAGCATTTTGACTTGGGAAAACTGGTGCAAAGCACCTGAAATTCTTTTTACCCAATTTTCACTTACAACAGGGATGAGAGCACTAACCCTCAGAACTAGTGAGGAAATATGTTCTTTGATATTGCTGTCAGTGCAGAGGCCAAGTCAAGCCATGCTGGTGTGAAGCAGACGTGGCCAGCGCCTAACCACCATTCAAGGGCTTTTGAGAACAGATGAAGTGGGACAAAGGACCTTCTCAGTTTCAGCACTGAGCCTGATTCACCTCTCCTTTGGCCAGTCACTTCAAAGAGATCAAAGAAAGCACAGGGATGTGGACCCTAAACACCCCTGTTTATAACCACACCTAAGATCACAGCCCAACTTCTACTTCTCTTCTGGACTATTGATCTCAAGGAGGACTGTGACCCCAGGTTTGGATGGGAGAACAGGTTCATTCCCTGCTTCTACCAGGGGATGGCCCCATCCCACATAGCGGGGTGGCTGGAGGAAGGAGCCAGCATTCATCCGTTTGCGTGGCTGGAAAACCTTAGTCTCAGGTGCTGTCAAAGGGGAAACATCTGCAATCAGCAGAGTTTGTTAACAAAGAAAGAAGGAAGGGAAATTAAAATAGAGAATAAAGAATATGCATGGCTAATAAAGATTTTATGTGCATGAGCACATAATGATAAACTTGATAGATGATATAAACAAACAAATGAAAAAGGCAGCAAAGGAAACAGAACAAAAAACAAGATAGACCCTGAGCAGGGGAAATTGGTAAGTCAAACAAGATGTAGATACTGTATCTCCTAATCTTCACTCTTGCTCCCATACACACCAGCTCCCCACGACTTTCACCCTCTTTTTGGAAACAAATGCCAGCACACATAGGAATTATGATTGCTAACACCATCCAGCTACTCCTCACAGTGATAAGTGGCTCCCTCTCTTACAGGGTTGGGTACCACATGTGTCCTTCTTTAGTCAGCTACTAGTTTTCATAAAACCACAGAAATTTCATACCTCTGAGAGGTCTACACTTGACGGCTCCAACAGGCCCTCAAGCCATGCAGAAGGACTGGTGGACAGACAGAGAGATCGCATGATCAAACAATTCTTCAGGAAAATAGCCTAAAATACTCACTCTTCCCAAACTTAAGGGAGAGGTGGAGAAAAGAAAATGGAAAATTGAATTCAAAACTCAGTGTCTAAATCTACTCTTTTATGCTTTCCTACAGCTGAAGAGATCTGAATCAAACATTTTTTAGACCAAGGCAGCTGGTACAATCACACAAATAACCGATACAAAAAACTTCAAGTTTTTAGGCAAGCTCTTGCAAGAGGCTTCTGCAAGACCTAAGCTTTACTGCATCTGAGCCATCTCATTTAGCCATAGAAATTCTCATCCCAAATACTTACTGAGCCTTACCTGTATTTCACCCCAAGCTCACAGCTTGTCCACAACTACAGCACCCTAAGCCACCTCTCTGCTGCGCCAAACATGTGAAAGACTTTTCTATAACATGTAGACTGCCCTGGAAAAGCTTATTACTGAGTTGTAAGTACTCTCCTTGAGTGAATGGAGGAAGCATATATAGATATGAAACATCATACTGCAGCCCCCCTCTTCCCTGCCTCCAATAAGGATTTCTCTGTCTACACGTCTGTTTGTCAATCACTCTTAGCTGCTTCTATACAAACATCTCTAGAGAGGTGGAAAGGGAGTGATTTACCTAAGACAAACAAAAAACTCTGAAGATGACAACTGATTGATACTTTTTCTTTACCTGTTTGTTCTGTCAATCAGAAGAAATTTTCCTCAGTTTTTTGCTCTGTCTGCTGTCACATTCACCAGGCTAACTGTGGTTTCCAAGTGCACTCATTTCAGTCCTATACGTGGGCTGTCACCCAGCTCAGAAGAGATCTCAGAACAAGTTTTAAGGCTCCAGTCCCCTGTGATCAGCTGTGACGGATCCAGCTGGCTTCACTTAGACTTGGGGTTTGAGGCTCATACGCTTCCAGGAGTTGGGACAACCATGCCCGTTTTCTAAGCAGCCTTCTGAGAGCGAAGTGTTATTTGGCGCCTAAGTATTTCAAGAGCCAGTGGATCTTATACCATCAAAACAGACTATTACACAGACCTGTTACTCCTTGAAACATCCCACTCATTGACTTTAGATGCCAGCTCCTGATTTCCTCCAGCACAGCTCCAGTGGCCGTTTAGCGCAGCCAGTTCCTGAGACTTTGGACCTTTCCTCACTTTTTCAAGAAAAGACTTTGAATCGCATGGTACTTCCTTCGTACCTGAGTTTTCAGCCTCATGGAAGGTTTACATCTTTGCTGGAGCTAGCGTACAGGCTGCTCAAAGTTACTGCAAATTCTTGCAACTGCCCTCTAGTAATCTGTTCTGAGATCCAGTTATCAGGATTTATTGGGCTGCTCTCTTCCCCCTTCTTCCTACACTCTCCAGCTAAGCTTGAAGAGGGTATTTGTACAAGAATGTCCCATAATCCCACACTCGAAGACTTCATCTCATTGACAAGGTCCCATGAGCTGGTCACATAAGGACCATGTCCTCGTGCTGACTATTGCACAACAGCCCTTCATTGATCATACACAGCTACTAGCAAACAACTACAGAGCAATACAAACTTTACAACTACTGTATCACAAACACTTGACATTTCTTTTGAGGAAGGATATAGAAAAGCTTCACGTAAGTGTTTACAACCATCTAATCATGTTACAATAGACACATACTGATCATCATGCAGGGGCTGCTCAAGTTAGTAGAAAACTAAGTATTTCCACTGAATGGAATAGACATGCTATTGGGGCCTGTGATGCTTTTCGCAGTCAAATAGGTATATTTACAAAATGGGCAGAACGACTGGAGAAATGTGCTTGGTTGACTGGAATTTGAAGTGGTGTATAACCAAGAAATTAAGCTGGTGGGCTTGCTTTCTGAGCCCCATGGAAACCGAAGGATCCATCATGCCAGAGCAAATGCAGAGCAAACACCAGGACTCTTGATATCACTGCAAACCTTAATCAGGCATGTTAGCTCCCACCTCCTTTAAATACCAAAAAGGAAATGGTGCATAAGTATATGCCTTTTCTAGATTATATTGGAAAGGGAAAAAATGTTTTTCATGGTAGTTTTACTGAATACTGAGTTGCAATGCTTTCTCCCCTTTTGAGAACATGTTAGAAAAAGAAGTGCAAATCCCTTAAAAAGAAGGACATGCCATCATCTCTGTTTCTACTGATGTCAAGGTGGTTTTGAATGCAATAGATCTAACCTGGTACTGCTGTGCACATTTGTCACTAGTACCTTGCCTTAGATTTGGATCCACTAGCTGTATCCACATGCACCTCCTGCCTACATGTCCCGGGGAAGGACTGGATGTGTTCCATCCCCTGAGAGTGCTGGACTCCAAGGGAAGGAGAGGTGAAAACCATCACTGCTGCCAATCTCTCCATCTCTTAGTTTTCAAGAGACTGTGTGCCAGCACTCATAAGGATAATCACATTCAGCCTCCCCCCCTCAGACAGGCTCGACTGACAGCATCCCTGCTCTATGCAGATAAAACAGCAGGAAAAGCAGAACGATGTAAAGTGAAGTCTGTCAAATTGGGCACTTACATCTTAAGAATAGCTGTAACTTTTAATGACACTAAGGACAATGGCAATTCTGATGGAAATGATTTTTGTAGCTACAGTTTCAGGTGGTGAATTTATTGTCAGGAAGCAAGAAAGGGAAGAAAGTTAAAAAGGACCTGATGAATAAAATCGGAGGCAAAAACGGTTTCCACATTACAGCTGAGGTGGGAAGTCATAAACCAGGGGAGCTGAATAAAAAAGAAACCAGGATAGCATTCATCGAAGATACTCCTGGAGTCAAAATTAGAATAATTTTCATTGTTATTGAAATTGCCTGTGATCTCAGGCAGATTAGCAGGAGATTGCAGGGAAGTTCAGAGAAAGCTTTCAACTGAGAAATTTTGCAGGTGCCAAACCGTGGAGAACGGGCTAGCTAGCAAGTCCCACCTGAAGGTGAGACTGAAATCAGCTCATTTCTCTTCTGGGCTGCTCACTTTGCCTTTACTATTAGCAGTGCATAAATAACTGTCTAAATGGTGTTAAAAGTTTGGTAAATAGCTCTTTTTTGTGTGGGTGTGCTAATACAAGCATTTGCATGGGGCAAAAATTTCACTCATTTTTGTCACTTATTTAAAAAAGGAATATCCATCCAGCTAGTGGACACCCAGTATCAATTATGCTACAGAAATTGTAATGACCTGGATTTTCCATAGGTGGAAAGTTGCTCAAATAAACAATCCGGTGAGCGGTTATTAGACAAGTACAATCACTGAAAACGCCATCAGGTTGCAAATGATTTTGCAACAGGAAAAACGTACTAAGTCATTAGATAATTTATTTGCAGTGAAAAACTGGAGCTGTATCCTACTTATATAGAGCACTAGCAATACAAATGAACTGTGCCATCCAAAAATTGAAAAATGCTTGCACCATACTGCAGATCAGCTAAAACAAGGAGCTGGCTTCCAAGAAGCAGAAGTGGATGCTGAGATCCTGTATTTCTAAGGGAGCCCCCAACATGCACACAAGCATTACTAATGTAAGACCGAATGAAATGACAAATTTCTCACTCAACTTGAGAGCGCAAGAGACACACTAATACATTGCTGAAAACATTTTCTATAAATGGTGACTCCATCCTATACTCAAAGTAGCCCCATCACAAGGAGGCTGAAGATGACTTGCCTATTTTCTTAGCCTACAGATGCTGCAGCTCTCCAACCAAAGCTTGATTTTAGTTACCCCAAACTGCTCCTTGTCTATTCACAGCTACAGGAGTCTTTTCAGCAGGCTGGTGACCAGGCTTGGATTCTGGAGATGGAAAGTCATAAAGATGTTGTAATCCCCCCAGGTCACGTCTACCTTTCCTCCCCTCAGCCCCAGACCATGCCTGTCCATACCTGGAAACAACATCATCCTTGCCATCCTTTTGTAAAAATTCCTGGGGAGCTACTGCAGATCAGTAAGCCAGATGAGGGAGACAAGCACAGATGTGCCTCACCATGGGTATCCTGGGTCCACATCTGATGATTAAGGATTGCGATGGCATTAGGAGCTTTGTACTCAGATATTTGCTATGATGTGCCACACAACTTGATGGGTTTAAAAGGCTCCTGGAACCATGTCTGGGTCTGGAGAGTGACGACTCCATTAGCTGATGAGAGAGAGACAACCTTGAGCCCAGCCCTGGCCCTTTTTCCACGGGAGCTGCATATCTGCAGCCTCATGGTTGTTTTTCTCCCCCGAGAGCAGCAGTGGAGATTTCCATACCAACATGACTCTGCACTTTTTTTTTGTAAGAACGATCTCTTTGTTTCAATATATGTCTCATTTTATTCATTACAATAGTTGCACCTCACCTACCCTGGGGCTGAGGGGACTGAAGGTGTCTACTACTTTGGTGATAATTTTTATGCCTCTATTACAATAGTTTTTTAGTTCAGACATGCCCAGTGCGCAGGGAACAGGACTTCTTCTGAAAGGTTACAGATATGACAGATGGGACTGTGGCTCCAACGTGCGACGTGCAGCCCTGCTCGGACACAGACAAAATGTGTATGCTTCACATTTGTTAAGCTCCTTTTAATATCAATAGGGAAAGCGAGTCCAGCTGGCAGCTTCCTGGTCTCCATTCCCTCCCTGTCAGCTTTTGCAATGAAGGAGCCTTGTCTAGGAGAAAGCCTCGTGGGGCAGGGAGAAAGGAGCCAAGGACCTGGTCAGAAAGGTGATCCCTTTTACATGTGTTTTCCCTATACCTGAATCTGCTGTTTCCTTCTTCATTCACACCAAAAGATGGGAGAAGGTGGCGAGATCAGCTCTATGTACTGATAAAATACTGAATTTCTGTTAAGGAGGTAAGCCATCGCTGGAGAGGAGATTTGGATCTTGGTCCCATTCCTTCTCCTGCAGTTTTCTGTCTGGATCGTCAGACGCGCTTTCCACAGCCACAGTACAGGCCAGGCAGATTTACACGAGTGGCGGATTTGGCCCTGTGACTCTTTTACTCACAAGATACCCAGACGATGGCTGTTCGGCCGAACAGAATGCAATCTTTGGGGTCATAGAATCATAGAATCATAAAATCGTTTAGGTTGGAAAAGACCTTTAAGATCATCCAGTCCAACCATTAACCTACACTACCAAGTCTACTCTAAGCCAATCAAGGGTAGACTAGACTAAACCATGTCCCGAAGTGCCACATCTACCCGTTTTTTGAACACAGTTAAGGGTCAGTCTGCTTTGTCCAAAGGCCATCTCTGTGTCCCCACGCCGCTCAGGCAGCTGGAAATAATTGTCCTGGCAGGTGACTCCTGGCTGGGTTGCGGCACTCAAGGCCAGGTATGGAGCTTCTCTTGCGGTAGGCCCCACACTGCAGATTTCAGTGCTCTATCACCCTCAGACTCAGCGTTTCACACAGTTTTGCATCTCTTATGCCATAAGGGAAGCTGGTCCCGGCCCCCTGGTACTGCAGTGGGAGCTCCTGCGTCCCACCTGCACACCAATATGCTCCCTCCTTCCCCCTGAAGGAGCAGATCCTTCCTGAATGTTTTGCTCTTGCTCACCTCTGCCAACCTCCGGATTCCCTCCAGCATTGGAGTGGAGACAAGAGCTCATCACTGACCTCCATTAACACGCTCTGTTGCTGTATTGTCCTTTTTCTCCTCCCAAGGAAAGACATGTTGGCCGAACCCAAGTCTGTGTCCAAGGAGTGGTTAGGAGGCGACCTGCTTTTTTCCTTCTACATTGCTGAGGGTACAGGAGCTCAAGGGTGCTGAGCGTCCACAATTACATCTACACGCACCTCTCCACTGTCTCCAGGCCCTGCTTCAAAGCCCCGTCCTGCCAAGCAGTGAGTTGTGGTTGAACCAGTGGGTTAACATCACATGTCTGCTTGGGTTTGCTGTGGTTTTGGTTTCCTTTGCTCCTAGGCTTTGACACCGGTTCTGTTTTCGTTGCATGTGGAGAGGTGGGAGAGAGGCAAACACATCATATCAAATACTGACTTGTTCCTGGCTGCTTTTTCTCTCTCATTCTCCATTATCTGTACTTTTTTGATAGCCTAGCCTAACTTTTTATTTTCTGGCAGCTGGCAAGGCGAATTAGGCTTCATGGGAGCTCCCTCAGGCAAATCCTTATCTCAGGTCAGCATCATGCAAACTCCACAGAGTAGTATCTAACTGGTACTGAACTTTATACCAGAATAACATCCCAATGGGCCACCTGTGATTGATGGAGCTGCAGCAGCTCCTAGCAGCGGAGAGCCTGCCCCACAGAATAATGCAGCTCTTTACTAGCTGGCACTATGGAGAAGGCGTTTCCCAAATTCTCCCGTCTGCCCCTTGTTTCCAGTTGTCATTGCTTAAACCCTCAGCAGAGAAGCCAGCATGGTCCGGAAGGTTTCTGGCCCTCAGGGGATGTTATCACATTTGGGATGAGCACAAACTGGGAAAGATGTGAAATGAAAACAGGTTTGAATAGGTTATCTGTGATGAGAGAATATGCTGGGCTCTGCTAACACAGGGAGCACACTGGGTTAACCCTCAGTCAGAAAGGTTTTCCTGCCCGGGATGACCACAGTTAACAGACTGAGAGCTTACCTGCTTTGAGGAGCTGCTTCAAACCCTGACGCTCCTCCAAGCATACCGATTTTATTAGAATTCCCAAAGAATTACCTCTGAACTGTACCACAGAACAAAGGAAGCCTAACGCTACGTGTATTTTTATTTTGCAACTAGACTGAGCATTGTCATTACATGACTTACCTAATTATAGTCTTAAAAACAATAACTAGGATAATTAGCTAATTGAGCATTATTTTTAATGAACACAATTCTGCACAAAGCACATTCCAGTAGCAACAAACACACACCTGCACTTCCCCTCGCTCTGGTAGGAAACAGTTGTGTAAAAAACTTCTTGCCAATGATCTATCAACATTTCTATGGACAACATCCTTCTTCACAAGCTGACAACTTGAGGAACTCACGCTCACCACCCCTGCAGAAACGTCTTGGGTGACAGAGATGGACATACCTTGGGAGAGCCAAGGGATGAGTGCTTCTCTCCTTGGCCTCACTGAGCATTGTCTGGCACGATAATAAAGCCTCAGACTTGATTTACCACTCTTGGAAGGAGCTGGTAACAGTTGTATGTATTACACATCCCATTTTCTTAACAGCACAGCTCCAGCAGCGATGGAAGGGAGAGGAAGTGCCAGAGCCTCCTCTCTGGCTGTGCAGAGATATCTCCTCTCTTTCAGTAGCTCTCTGGACAGCCCCCAAATCTGGAAGCAAGCAGAGCCAATGGGCTATTTCCTGGAGCGAGTATCTGAAAGCCCAGCCACAGCTCTGGCGGTACAAATGTTGGGCACATGTTCATTCCTGTGTCATGTTTACTGGAAAAATACCAGTCCCTTGGGCTTGCACGTACAGGCCAAATTCTGTGCTGCACTCCCGCACCAGTGCACTGTGACTAAAACAAGGGGGCTTGTGCTTAATTTCTGGTGATTTTGAATCGTGGTGATGCTTGAGTTTTGGGTCTCATCTGTTTCAGTGGGGAGCTTTGAGAGAGTGCGTAGCAGAGCCGGTGCCACTGAGCTCTGAGCTTTTGGGGCCTCCATGTATTACTGTGATAATGCGGAAACCAACAGCATGGATTTTTTGTAGCCCAATTCTGAATACAGCCCATCTTCTTTCACCTATTGTAATAATATTCTTGTGCATAATGTAATATATATATATATTATAGAATCAGTAGCTAAGTTCATAACATAATTTAAAAAATAGGTATCACTATAGATCAATATATGACATGCCTATCTATTTTAGTATGTTTTCTTGGTACAAATTATGACAGAAATACAGTAAGTCAGTAATTTCAGATTCCTTTGCATAGACATTGTCACTGTAATTTTGCCAGAAGGGAGATAATAAATCATACTTTTCCATCTGACTGATGTTCTGTTTCCCCTGTCTGATTTCAATGGCTGTATGCTATCTTCAGAGCTGGCATTGTTCACGGCTCCTTTTATTAAAGCACAGGCACGTTATTGAAATTCTTTTGTATTACGATTTTCTAGCCGTACGTGAAATTGCAGAACACACAAGAATTAAAAAAAAAAGCCCCATTTGTTTGAGTCATAGTAGAAAAAAAAAGCTGCTGCACATATCTTGGAGAGAAAAATGCCAATATTAAAATCGGGGCCCCATGCTGGCTTGGGTTAGTAATCAGTTTCTTGGAATTCATGAACGAAGACCTAAAAACTACTAGTGATTTGGATGACTGGTTTCGTACACTACTAAAATGTTTTAATAATGCTAGTTCTTGCAATGATTAGCGTGCCATGATTTGAGCGTTTTTCAAGATTCACCAGGAAACAGAACACTCATATAACAGAGTAGAAAACTCAGTATAGAACCTTCCTTTTCTCCCCACTTTGTTTTTCTAGTGGCCTAATGAAGCTCCTCAGATTTAAGGTGTCATACCCCTGTTCTCTCACACTGATATAAACCACAGCATCCACAGTCCAAACCTGCAGCTGGACAGTTCAGCACACCTGGGCAGGGCTGAGGGACTCTCAGAGCAGCCCCCTGCACCACCCCAGACACCGGATGGTTGCACACTTCTCTTCCTCACCTTCCCTTTTAACCCAGGGCTGCAAAAAGCTTGTTTTTCATCTAACAGCATCATCCTGTCAGTAATGCTCCAGGAATATCCCTAGTGTTTCATTCATATTTGATAAGGTTGCACTCCCAGGCTGGGTAACTAGTGGTCAGAGCAAGGCTGTAGTTTGCACCACTAAATTTCTATTTCTGGCACGGTTCTGGGGGTGGTGAAACACTTTTTGGTTTCATTGTCTCCTTTTCTCCAGTGACAGAATGGACACACTGCATTTCAGGGACCAAGGGATGCTGGGATAGCAGCTGAATACACTCTTGCATGTGCAAATGCCTTTTGATGAGAGGTCTTACTTTGTTAAGTTATATTGAGATAATTGCATTAATAAAACATTTTTAAAGAGCATTAACAAAGGAGAAGGAGGTGCCACTATTCCGAAGTAAAGGTTTCCATAACGAGCTGAGAATTAGTATATGATAATGCTATGCTTATACAGTCCCTCATTTATTTTGGATTCTGATTATACCCCGAAGATCCCTGTTAGAGCTGTGATCCCTACTGTGCAAAGTGCTGCTCAAGAAGACATAAAGTCAGCGAGATACAGAAGCCCTAGCTGAAAGATTACAGATGATTTGTGGACAAAACAAAGCAATGAACTTAAGATATAGTGACAGGAAACATGGGAAAGAAAAATAAAGTAGAACTCCAGCAGTGAAATCCTGGCTCTTTTCAAGTCAGTGGAGATTTTGCCCAAGACTGAAACTAAAATTTCTCCTTTCCTGCTCTTCCCCCTGCCCCACCCCCGCCAAGTGCAGAGCCCTGCCGAGGGGCAATGGGTCGTTCTCCCATCCCTCTACACTTGTGCTTACTACAAGGGACAAACATTTGGGCATCACCTAGGGACTTTTTGAGCAAGGATGGGTTGGGGAGGGGAGCAGTGAAGGTGGAAGGGGAGAGAACAAGGAGGTAAAGTCACCGGAAAGGGCAGGCAGATGAAAGGCAGCAGCAGAGGTTAAGTACTGGCAGAGCCAACAGCTGGAAGAAATTGCAGCTCTGTGCTTGGCAGAAAGCAGGGTGGCCACTGAAGAGCACCCAAGAAATGTCCTTGATGTTTGGAGCTGTTTCCAAGCTCAGGTTCACAACTGCAGGTCAAAGCTGCTCTTCTGACACGAGTATCACCAGGAAGGCCAAGTTGTGATGCCAAAACCTCTCATGCTCCCACCCAAAGGACAACTCAGCCAGTGTCCTGCCAGGCTAATGGAGATATTTTAATGTCTGTGGCTAGAAAATTTCTGCCATTGACTGTGACAAAGATGGCACCATGCTACCGAAAACCATGTCCCCAGGACTTACTCTCCTGCAGGGGCAGGGAGCAGTTCCTGCCTGTAGGGTCTAAAATGAAGGCAATGTTTCAAGATGTCAGCCTGACAGTCTCTTGTGAACCAATCATCCATTTCCCAGCAATGGTATTTTGCTACATATTCACATAGGTCCATAGAAGGTTATTCTGGATATGCCTATATTGGGTGCTGAGAGATCTAGGCACTTCACAAGTGATTATGGACTTTTCAAACTGACAACCTAATAATTTTCAAAAGGCTCCTCACTGTGGCTAAAATGTACCTTAAACAACGCCGTAAATTGCATTTCTTAAATGTGGGTAGGTGTGTGCTTCTCTGTCAGCAAGTTATGCAGGAGAGTAAAAACTAATCAGCACTTAGGAAAACTGTTGTCTCACTGATATTTGCAGCATTTCTCCATAAGCTGCCAACGAACATCCATCACGCTGGCGGTACACTGTCTCCTTAAGTTTACATAAGCTGCTGTCTGGGAACATTCATTTAAAACACAACCATGTGTACTTACAATAACCGAGACCACTCTTGGAGTTATTATTTGCTTGTTTTCTCTCTCTGGGAAGAAAAGGGAGGGTTAACAACCTCCCTGAAAGATCTCTGCTAGTACAGGCGAGCATGGAGCACCTGGGACTTGGACCTTAACCTCCAGGACTGAAATCAAAACACGGCTGATGTGTGGGAGAAAAAGCAAGCTGCTAAGTGACCCCAAGAGTCCGCGCCAGATCTCTCTGGAGAAAACAGAGAGACTGCCTGGGACTTGCAGCATCCTTCACACCTTCCCTGCAGCCACCGCAGCTGCCCATCACCCCGCGTTCGCCTCTGAGAGGGACTGGAGGAGACCCGAGAGGCCAGATTCGCAGCTAACAAGGAGCGAAGTGGAAAATGAGGTTGGGAAAGAGATAGAGGGATTCCAGTAAAAGCCACCAGACCTCCCCTTTCTCCTGCGTGCTGCTTCACAGGAGTCAAAATCCTGAACACCAGGCAGCAATCCACATATTAAATATGTCTGAGTTGGATCTTGACATTAGGGAGACTGCGCTGACCTTTTCTGCAAGGGTTTCCATGTGGAACCGCAGCCTCAGCCAAAGTTGGGGATAAGTCCCAAGCAAACCAAGGGGATGAGGCAGGCTCCGTATGGGCAGCTGGGGCATGAAACCCACAAAGATCTCCCAGGACCCATAACAGAGCTATGAAGATGCTACATGGGGTTACTAAACCACCTGTCAGGGACACAAGTTTTCACAAAAGGATACAAGAAAAACTACTAATGGGTTTAGATTTACAATTGAACTTCAGCTCAGCATTTCATTTGTACATGTTAATGACTTAGGGGCACAAGCATAAACATTTGTACAGCTTTCTAAGCTAGATGGCTTGTTATGTTTATATTTTGCACTTATGATCGATATGAGTAAAAAAAATCACAGGTACAAGATCAGTTCACTAGAAGAAAGCTAAATATTCAAGAAGTGGGTCTTTATAACTACTCCTTTACCCTGAGATAGTCACAGTTCCTGTCAGTGGTATGAAAAAAAAAGATGAAATCACTTTTGGATTTCTCACTCCAAACCTAAACAGAAACCTAGAATCAAGACAGGAAAATTCTCCCAAACTGAAACCTCTCACAGATTTTCATATCCTAGAGAAAAACAAACAAACAAACAAACAAACAAACAAAAAACCAAATTTGTGAAAGATCAGGCAGTCGAATTTCTACAAGATGAGTCAGTCCTGGTAATACTACTAGAGCAAGTATAAATGTTTGTGTGCACACACACAGACACACACTTGCAAAAGATTTTTAAATGGAGGCTAATTTCAGTTGTAACAAAGCAGCAACCAACACTTCTACGGATGACGATTTGGAACCTACATATTAGCAAAAGTAAATCAAGTGGGTAAAAAGGTTAGGAGCCCACATAAAGCAGTGCCTCCATTTCCATTGAAAGCAGTCTGGTTTTGAGTCAGAACGACCAGAGAAAGCCTCTCCTCTTTGGCAAAGACAGACTTCAATGTTTGTGGAATGGAGTTGAGAAAGTTTGCAGACCTTATAAATTCAACAGGACGAGGGAAGAGCAGAGCTCAGAGCCTACAAAACCTATGGGCTGCTCAGCATTTCTTCTGTGGAGACAGCAGATACAATCTTTGTTCAGTTGAAGTAAACTGTAAAACGCTTGGATGCTTCAATGAAGTCAAGATTTCACTTCACAGCAGCAGTTTCCTGCATCCTGAAGTTCTCTCTTTCCTATAGCATTTATAAACATTAAACATCCTTTTTTTTTTTTCCCAAAACACCCCTGGAAGTGCACAGTAATCATCTATTGCCTGAACCTCTTCCACTACTTAGAGGAAAAAAAGTTTCGCTATTTATTCTAGGTAAACACATAGATTTCAAAAAGATCTGTTTCTGCCCTATTCCACAAGGTATCGAGCTCTCAGCAAAACACAGGTACAGGTCAAAAGCTTGACTGTCAACTAAATTAAGCCTGACGGATCTCACATTAGTCCTGGACTGAAGGTTACCGTGTGTGAGTGGCATGCCACTGTCTACTTTGTGTTTCCCAGAGGATACTGGAACTTTGCCTTATACACAACACTCCACAGTTTTTGAACACAGCAAACAATGAACCAGATTGCTTAACTCCCTCTAATAGCCTTTCTCCCCTAAATTCTGTTTCTCTATCCTTTAATCCATTATCAGAGTGCAATTATTTCTTTCAGGAAAAGTGATTAGTACTTTTGTATTTCATTCACATGCAAAAGATACTTTAATGAGACGATCCATCTCATTATTCTCCCACTGAAACCCCTCCAAAAAAAAGTCCTTGTAACTTTCACATAAGAACCGGACCATGTGGCAAAATTACACCTAGGTGGGACACTTCATCACCTGACAACACAGCAGTCAACATGGGACCACTGAAGCATGATTGTGGGATGAAGTTGGGTTAGGCCTTCCTATGGCAAGAAGAAACTGTTATTTAAGCAGTTCACAAAATCAGCATCTTCACATTCCTCGGCAAAGCAGAGAACAGGTTGATCAGGATGGCCCTCGAGATGTTCCTCATATATTTATTTTGCCTTGTGACTGACATTAAGCTGACTTGCCCATACTGAGTGATTGCAGTTACAGATGGACAGAAAGAGATGAACATAAACCATACATGATAGAAGAAAGGAACCAAATACTACCTTCACTGAAAATGACAACGTCTAGGAAAAAGGAAATTGTGATCTATGTTACCGAGAACTTGTGAAGTACACAGACCTATATGGAACTATTTTCATTGTCAGAAAAGAAAATAAATTGGCAAGTGTATAATGAAATTGGGCATACAGCCACAAAGAGTTATAGGCTGCCATTAATTATGGAGGTACAAATCTTAACGCCATGTGACCTGGGAGAACAAACTCGTGTGTACCCATTGCCTTTGCAGACCCTGTTCTTCACTGTGAAATGCTATTTTCCTTAGCAGAATTGAAAACATGCAATCAAACTCATTAGAATGAAAGATGCAGGTTGTGTAACGGGTAACGGGTTTTGAAAATCTGGTCTTATTTTTAAGATGTATTCCAGAAGGATTTCTTTACAACATTCCTAATAGGAACTCAACCATTACAATTAAACCCCATACTTCTCATTACTTGAGATGGTCATCTGCCTAGAAATTCACCTTCTGCCATTCTAGACAGCTTTATCAAAGTTGAAATGAAAATATTAAATATAGCTTGTAATCAACTTACTTGCATTCTCATGCAGTTACGAGTAACAACTCTCAGTACCATGCCACCAATTTTTGCTATCCAGATTGGAAAAGGGGTTGTTAAAAAGCACTCAGTATTGGTTTACCGCCATTTTTACAGACCCCATTGGTAGTCCAACCTGGTTCATGCTATGAGCAAAGGAGTTTGTCCACAGTAGCAGATTCAGAGGGCTGGCATTTCACGTGGGGACTTTTGCCTGGCCATTGGCCCTCTCTTGGTGCACGTGAGGGAGGAGGTGGCAGCTTTCACATTAGCCTGACCTGCATCAAAGCTAAAAGGGTCTTCAGCTTTCGCACCAATTAACAGCAGTGAGAAAATACTGAGTGCCTTTGAAAGCCCCCAAAAGAAATACAATTCCTACAGCACACTAATATTAAATACTGAAGAAAGGGTTTTCATACCTTAAATTCCTCCAAGATTTTGTAATTTTTCCCATGATATTCACAGAAGTTTTTCACTTCTTTGCATTCTGGACAGCATCCATTGTGTTCCACTTTTGTACACTTTGGGTGGATTTTAGGGCATTCTGGTTGATCGCAAACAGGTCCATCCTCAGTACAGACACAGGGACAGTTGGAATGTCCCGGGAAAAACCGTTCTCCCAGTTTGTACACAAAGCCACTGTCATCGACACAGCCCTTCCCTCGGTAGTCATCAAAGATCAGATTGTCATTACTGGAGGTCTGGTCCCCTTCATCGGCAGGGTAGTCTTCATGATTGATGGCAGCTGGAGTGACCAGAGCAGGGATTACAAACAGAAGTATCCAGGCTTCATGGATATGAAGAGCCATCCCCCTCCTCAGCTTCTCCATGGGATCTCAATGCCAGACAGAAACAGCTGCTTCCATAGGGAGACCAGGGTTGTCTGAAAACAAATATTTCTAAGTGAGAAAAAACTCAAAATTCTAAGGAATATTGACTTATAAAGGCCATACTTTCAACCAGCACCCAAGAATAAATCAGCGCTTTCAAACTGCACAGATAACTATCACCGTTTCATTTGAATTAAGCCTCTTCTCAATTATTGTTAAAGAGAATAAAGCATATGAAATACATAAATTGGACACACGTGCCTGTAAGTATATGCCCACAAAATATCTCTACAGAAATGGTGGCTCACAGAATCATCTAATTTTTACTCTCCTCATTCGTGCAGTTGAGTTTTCTGATGCACCAGAAGTTAAACTAGCTGTCTGAAATCACATGGTGATGGGCAGTTGCAGAGGGACTTGAACCCAAGTTTAAGCATGGTCTTAATCTCTTGCTGTAGCCACCGTCCCTCCGTGCTACGTATGGTGCACAGCCCACTTCATTAAACTGAGGTGGGAAACCTGAGTTGAAAAATAAGCTAAGCATAATCAGATCTGCGTCCAATAAGAAAGGTGGTGCTGGGTTAAACTTGGTCTGTGAGAGGTGGAATAGTACAGAATGGTTTATATGGCATTTCTGAAGAGGAAGAGGGACTACCTGGGCTACCAACACAGCCCAGCTGGCAGCAGGTCCTTATAATCCCAACAGAAGCAAAGATGTAATTCATCTTCTCCATTATTCATCATTTCAGTAATTCCCAGAGAGAAACGCAGAGAGCAGGATGTTAAATGCCTGTGTAATGCACGGAGCCGCTGAAATGGGTTTGTGTCTGATTAAGCTGGAGCCTTTTGAAAACTTTGGGAGCAATGCAGCATGGCCTGACCTTTGGAGAGCTCTGCTTAAGTGGTTGAGCCGAGGACTGACCCAGAGAGGGAGAGGAGCTTTGCACCACCCCCAGGAAGAGTCAGCTCCAGGCGAAGGCTCCGCGTCTGTGCCTTGGGTGAGCTACTGGCTGCCCGCGGCGCCACGTTGCTGCCACCAACACACCGTCCTGCCTGCACACCAGCCAACAGCCAGTGCAACCCCAGCAGCAAAATGGTTTCTGAACTCTCGTAAGGGAACTGGGCAAAGTATTACAGGAAACTTTTAAATGAGATGAAATATTAGCATTACATGGATTGAGAACGATGGAGGTAGTTGCTGGCACACACCAAAAAATGGACTGTTCGGCTGTTGTGTGTGTCATTCCTTCTCTTCCTCCGTTCCCATAGTGTGCACACACAGATACACCCAGTATATACAGACACGCGTTAACCTACACACACAGGCGAACACGTACTCGCCCCCACCCCACCCCTCTGGGAGGTATTGCTTATGTATCGGAATTTTTGGTGGACTGCGAATGTTGAACAATTAATTCTCCCTTAATTGAAGCAAAAAAGCAGCAGCAGGAGGAGAAAGCTTTAATCCTAGAGAAGCAGCTAAGGGATCCTGTTGACAAAGCAGTTTTTCCAAAGCCACAACAGAGGGAGACACCGGATATTACACAAGCTTTATCAAATTCAAAAGATATCTTCTTAATTGAAGTACTAGCTACGTTTCCATCACAAGGACTAAGCACCGTGTTACTACTATCAGCATTATCTATTCTAACATGCTGTTGGGGAATCAGGTGATTTATGCAGATAGCGCTGCTTTACGGATCTACAGAGAAGGGAATCTTGCCCACCTAAATGCTACAGGTAGGTTGCAATATTGCAGATCGGTGGGCATTTGGAGGGGGGGGGGAAGCATAAACAAATGAAGTAATTCATGTCTGAGGAAACGTGAAGCAATCAAGAGAATGTGTTAAAGTTTGATGAGAAAGCTCTCCAAATTAAAAGAAAAAAAGTTCTCCAAAGATCATAAATAAGCCGACTACATTTTGCTACAGTCTGTAGTCATCTGCGATGTCCCACAGCAACTCACGAGCCCTCGGCTCAGCGGCGATTCTGGAAACCAGACAGACTGCAGACGTCTTGCACGGACAGATTTCAACAAGTAAACAAATGCTGCTCAGCTCAGAATTAGTTTACAGCTGAACTTTCTCATCATTTCTCATCATGAGAGAGGCCAGGATCGTAGGCAAGTCTCTGAGTAAAACGTTTCCATCCACCTTCCCTCACCCCGAGTGAATAATTTACACTTACCTAATCAGGCTTGATCTGAAAGCTGAAAGGGGTCACAGGCCAACATGGACTAAAAGGTTAGAAACAGATCAGTGACAGCAGTTCCTCTTAATCACATTTTCAGTGTTGACTCACGGACAATCCCTTTTCCTCCACCTCCCATCGCAAAACACGGGAAAGCGGCAGCCCAGCAACCACAACATGAGAATTAAGCTTTAACCCAGTGTTCAGGATTCAAAGCCAGCAGCGGCGAGGCGGTCCAGAGGCAGGGATGCCGCGGAGAAACCCCGATGCCAGCAGCACAGTCATCGCGGCGAACTTGGGCTGGATTTCCTCAGGTCTTGGGGGGGGGGGGGGGGCGGGGGAGAAAAACCCATATATATCCCCTCCCTATGCCCAGCGGATCTCTTGCGATCCAGGATTTGCCACGGCGCGGGAGGGGGGGGAGAGGGGGCTGGTCAGGCTGTAGGCAGGTGGGAGAGGGAGGGCGGAGGAGCCCCGCGGCCGGCGGGCGGGCAGCCCCCGCTGCCCTGCGGGGACTCCCCTGCCCGGGGGCCGGGCATGCCCGCGCCGGGCCGCGCAGCTCCGCGCTCTCTGCCAATTTTTTTTTTTTTTTTTTTTTTGGGGGGGGGGTGGGTGGGGGAGAAGGAAGCGGGGGCGGGGAATAGACCCCCGCGGGCGGCGGTGCTGCTCAGGCCGCCGCTCCCCCGCCCGCCCCCAGCTCCCCGCCGCTGCGGCCGCCGCCGGCTGGGGCGCCGGCTCCCCTCACCGCCGCGCTCCCAAACTCCTGCTCATCCCCGCTGCTGCCCTGGCGGCGTCCGGAGCCTTTGCTGCAGGGAAAAAGACCAAAAAAAAAAAAAAAATTCCCCCATTGCTGCATTATTAAAACTTCACATCTTCCCGCAGGCTGGCACGGGGGAAGGGGCGCCCAGCTCTTGCGTCTCGGGCTGTGTTACATTAATCATCAATCTCCTTGCAATTCGTCTGCTCTGTCATTAGGCGTCATTGTAAAGCTATTTCTCCAGAAACCACCGAAAGAGAGATTCTTGATGCGCGGAAAAACACAGTGTCAACAGAAAGAGGGAGAAATTGGGGAATTTTATTTGGATCAAATGCAGAATAATACTCCTTTCGGGCGATTATTCCCACCGCAAACATTACCTATGAAAGCACTCCTCTAAGCTCTCGCTGCTACGTTGTCAAACCATTTTTTTCCCCGTAACGCCCCGAGATTAAGGTTACGTTCAGCAGCGCGCTGGTCCTCGGGTCCAGAGACGAACCGTGCCGTCGGCACCCCGGAAAGCAGCTGCTCTGCCTTGTGATGGAGGAGAAGGCTGGGCGCTTCGCCGCCGCGGCCCCGCAGGCTGGAGAGCTGCCCAAACTCAAGTCGCAGAACCTTAGCTGATCCATCGCTGCTTGCCAGAGCCACCGTACGACCTGAAATGCGAAGGAAAGTTATCGAGGTTTGCAAAGGCAAAGCGAGAGAGCTGCGCTGGAAGTTTTGAGATCGTTCCTTGAAAGACACCCACATTTCGCGTACTCCTGTTTTCTGTGATAAATTATCAGAAAGTTGGACAGATCAATAATAATGAGATTGGATTTCGGAGTGATTAAGTGAATCCGGAGACCTGGGCATGTAGGAGCACAGCTATTTTACTTGTATTTGGATACAATTGTTCAGGGCCAGATTCTGACACACAGACAGACCACCGGAGAAGTAGATGCTCTTCTGATACCTGAAGGTATCGGCATCAGACCATGCTCTTAACACTGCTTTTCTTGTACAGCACTGTAAAAAATGAAGATGCAGGTTTTCAATTAAATTTCAGGGAGGTCAGGCGTCTAACTGAACTGAGTGCCTTGCTTTCCTTATGGAAAAAATAACCATAATGAAATTGTTAGTGTAGAATTGGGTCTAACAGTAGAAAAAAGAAAACCTAATAAAGGTTCTAAGGAGTTCCCAGTTTCCGTGTGTTTATTTATGAACCAAATGGACTCAGTTTTCATCACTCTCAAGGAGGCAGAATGTGTTTATAAGCTTATTACCTTCCTGCTTAAATAAAAACAGAGGTAACAGCTGGTAAGTAATATGTTTGAAGCACCTTTTACTTACCCAGCCACCAGATAAAGACCCTCTCCTTTTAGAAATTAACTATCACGTACAAAAAAAAAAAAAAAAAAAAAAAAGAGGATCAATACATTCATTTCAAAGCTGATGTGGTCCTCCCAACAACGGGATCGTTGTAGTGCCTGTCATGATCTTGGTCAAACACCGTGTTCTATTAGGAGTGAGTTCAATATACCCTCCAAATGATTACAGCTCTTTTTATGTATCAGGATTTTTCTCTCTGAAAGCAAAGACATCACCAGCAGAGGAATAATTAATATTGACACTGACAAAGTCAATCTGGCACCGAGGTCATAATTTTGGGGAAGATTATGAAAAACAGGAGATACTTTGCTATTTTTAGGCATTCAGGTTATTCACCAAGTAGCCAATGGGAACGTATTGCCCACAGAAGTTAGTATGGAGGAATCTGTCCCAATTTTATGGGACATATCTATGCAATATCTGTCCCAACTTTATGCAAGCCACAGGGCCTTGGGGTGTGCCTATGTGATGTATAGGTTATCCAGGGGATATATTGTCCCTCCTTTCAAACTAATTCGTAACAATGATGTTCTCTGCTCTGCTCATTAAGTTCCGATGGCATCATTTGCCCTGGAAGTAACCAACTGCCATTTTCTCCATTTATCACAGCAAACACATAGTCTAAAACATCTTACAAGTGCATTGAGACTGTTTAAACACAAGTTATGCTTAGCGTGGTCATAGATATTTGTGCAAGAAAGAGAACTAGAAAGTAGAGCTAACCATGATAAATACACACTATTTGCAAACCTTTATAACTAGCCGGCTTCTTTACCTAGAACAAAGCCTGACACAGCAAAGATCTGTTGGATGGATTAGAGTGTCCAAAGCAGCAGATGTGAATATTTATTATAAACTCTCTTCCAGCAAGTCTTTGCTGACAGAAGCATTGCATATGGATTTCACTTGCAGCCA
Source organism: Pelecanus crispus (assembly GCF_030463565.1). NCBI lineage: Eukaryota > Metazoa > Chordata > Aves > Pelecaniformes > Pelecanidae > Pelecanus > Pelecanus crispus. Next base: position 41,110,014 of record NC_134647.1, on the reverse strand, counting down.
GACTCTCCAGGCAGTCGCTGGGATGACTTCTCTAGGAGCCAAACAAATGCCATTTCGCCTGGAGCCCTGACACCGCAACAGCTGGGCAGGGGGTTAATGTCACTTTCAGCTTCTCAAAACCAGTAATGAACCCACTCATTACAAAGAGAGAGGGACAGGAAGGAGAAAAGATTTGGACAACTGCAGTTCACTTCCAGAAAGTAAGGGCAGGACAGACTGATAACTGAGACAACATCTTCAATGTTTAATTCACGCCCCCAGTTTGGCCGCAGGGCAGGAGCAGACCCCAATGCTGCATTTTTCTAAACTCTTTGCTAGATAAGTCTGAAGCAAAACAATAGCACTCGCATCTGGTCAGTCCATGCCAATGTTCTGTCAGTATCGGGAAATGACAGAATCAATAGGAAAATAGAGAGGAACAATAAAAACCGACTGCCGAGGAGGTGCAGTAGTAAACCGCACGTGCTTTCTTCGCTAGTACTCGCTGGGGAGAGGGTTTAGGTATATGAGGCAGCCCTGGTGAAGCATGATTCATTTCATCTGAATTTTTGTTAGCTGAATTATGATGTGTTACTATTGTTGACTATGAGTATAGCCACTTCCTTGCTCAGTAGCAGCAGGATGCACAGGCAAATGTGTGTGAGAGGGAATGAAAGGGGAGGGGAACGCACAAAATGAGAACATCTCATTTCCGTCACCCTTTATGTCAACAGTGATCTACGCGCTCATAACAATTTGCTCATTATAATGTAAATTTACTCCCTCCTTCCTTCCAAAAGGAGATGTTTCGTTTTGGAAAGAGGGAACAAATTGTGTTTTATTGCTCTTTCAAAATGTTCTCCAATTAGGAAAGCAAACAAAAACTATTACATAATTGTCATGCAAAGCTCTGTTTTTATGAAGGATACTTACTTGTGCACTAACAAAGGCACTTTGATACAACACTCAGAGCAAGATAAAAGCCTGGAGATAAATTTCTCTTCATACCTTTGACCAAACTGTCCAGTGGGGCTGGTCTATGCAAAGTCACTGAACTCAGCAGTTATGCTGATTTGCATTGAAATGAACAGTTTCTGCTTAGAAGATGCAAAGCCTCGAAGACTCTGACCTCTAGATCTCACAGTCTCTAGATCTCCAGCTCATGAGGCTTCCAAAGAACCTGCTCTGGATCTGCTGGTGCACCTTCCAGATGGGCAACACGGGGAGCTAAAATGAAGCTTTGCTGTGGCTGGCCCTATCCCAGTCCTGAGCTCATTCTTCTTCCTCAAACTGGCGGACAGGAGTGATGACAAAGCACATTGCCACAACAGAGACCCTATAGTAGCAGCCTTTGTACTAATTACGCTTGATTTGCTGTTGCCCATTGCTAGAACATAGGTACTAATTTTTCTGATGTACTCTGTTACGTCCTTAGAATAACATAAGCTCTGACCATCTGGTCACTTGCTTCAAAAAGGATGCAGTGAGTTAGAAAAGGTAAAGAGAGAAAGGCAGCAAAAGCAATGAAAGGTATAAACAACTTCTGTGCAAGGAATCGTTAAGAGGGATGACAACTTACCCCAGAAAAAACTATCTGCTCACTAAAATGTACTTGGCTAATCATGCTTTCTCCGTATGCAAACCTCAAGCTTCAGTCAGCCCATGATATCACTGCTGTTTCCCTTCCTGGGGACCCAAAGAGAAATCCAGAGATGAGCCAGACCCCAAACTACTACCCAGGTGGTGTGGGTGAAACACAGAGTTTCCATCAAAATGCCAGTCTGAATCCCAGCTAACCTGGGAGCTGTGAGGCAGCCGGCGAAGCTGTCAGAAGCGGCGCAGCATGGGACATGGTATTTCTGAACAGTCACCTTTCTTTTTGGATGAAACTGAATTTCCTCTGAGCGATCAGTACACTTCAGCTCCCTGTTTCCCCCAGCATTTGAGTAAGCTACTGCTGTAGGTTTCCAGTCCCGGTGCACTACAGAGAAAAAACTCTGTTCCTAATCTCATATGCACTACCTCAACAGGCTGCCATTTCCAGACTGACAATGCTCTTGGTTTTAGGCAGTGATTAATTACAAATGCAGTGCTGTTGTTTGGGCTGGAAATACATTTGTATTTAACAACACAATAAAAATCACTCATGCCTTTCTAGAAGAAATATTCCTGATACTAAAACCATATTCCTACATTGTTTTGAGAGCAGAACTGAACCCTAAAATAAATTAGTACCTCAAAAGATGCAATTACTTTTAAGTAATGTACCCCACTTTGGAGAATGGGGTAATTAAAATGAATTATCTTGTATGGAAATCTGGCCTTGTAAATTTTCCAAATGTACGTAAAGTTATGGGCCTAAGAAAGACCATAGCCATAAAGTGTTGAAAGCAAGAATCTGGCAAAAAAAAAGAAGTAATTCTACTGGAGTCTCCACACTGGCCTAAACATTTGAGCTTAAAATCAAAGATACTGCATTCAGTGAAGCTCAGTTATGTTACATGTAAGTCAGCAACATGCTTTTTCTCATCTGCAAGGAACGTTGCATAGCTATGCTGTTATGTAAATGCTAACAAAACCAAAGCCACTCATGTGAATACAATATGAAATCCATCTCCTAATTTGAACTGGTGGATAAATTTAGAATAGGGCTGGTATGTTGAAGCAATCTAATTTGTTACTGCATTTCTTCAGAAGACAAAACTAGACAAGATTAATTTGCTGGGTTGATGGAACCAAAGTACTTGGGGTAGAGGGAACAAAACCTGTACTTGTCAAAAGACAGCTTGACAATTTATAAGAGCCTAACAGAAATCATATCCATGATTACCATCTTCTTTGTAAAAAGAATTTTGACTGAAACCTTGCCAAGACCACATTAAGTACTGCTTTACTGGTTTATGCGTTCAAACAGCTGGAAACAGTGACACCTTTGGACTGGGAAAGCCTAAAAAGCCAACCAGTTACTGGTATTAGGCTCTGACAGTCAATAAATTATGTTGGCCAAAGCCTTAAGATTTAATCTTAAAACAAGTCACAACTGTAAAGGCTGTCAAGGAGCTGATTTCTCAAACAGTTGGAAACAGCCCTCTTCAGAGTGAACACTCCGTCAGACCGAACCTGCCCGCTTCGTCCTAGCCTGCTACACGCACACACTGCTGTGATGGAACAAACCAGCGACAACAGCCCTCATCGGCAAGCCCTTTACAGAGACGTTGAAGCATTAAACTTTTCTTCAGGCAAATAAATTTACAAATTATGTAACATTCAATTATCGAATACTCTGAAAATTCCTGTTTTAGCAGACAAGTATTTAATGTTTCTAGAGTAGCCTAGCAGCTTAAATGTTAATAAAATCGTATTGTAACAAAAGTCACAAACTCTACAACTTACTGTAGCATGTTAGGCTGAGACATACATACTGATAACTAGCACTGTTTGTTATCTCAGAATTAGTTTTTTCCATAGACTCAGCAGCTAACATTAGCTCTTTTGCTCAGATACAACGCAGAACAAGGACAGTGAAAGATCAAAAACTCTCCTGTCTGTTCCAGCAGCTCTTGTTCTCAGAGCAAATGGAGTAGTTGAGGTGCTGGATTTGGACAATTGCTTCTAATAAAAGTATGGCAGTTATTTTAGACATTCTTGTAAATAATTCAGATGTAGTAACTTTCCCAATTTAAAAATACTTGCACTGCCTAACTGTAAGCAAAACATTCATCTTCAAAGACACAAACCCAGTTATTTCTTGTTTCCTTAAAATTATAATCTTGCATGGATTTAAGAAATTCTGTTTATCGTAACTGCATAGAGAAGCCTGAGACCATTACCGATGGCAGAGATGAAATAACGTATCAAAGAAAGAAAGAAAAAAGCTTTGATCAATAGGGAAATGATTTTTATACACATCAGAACCAATTTAAAGAATTCTCTAGGATCAATTTAGATAGACAGAAATGCTTCTCAGCATTTATTACCTGTGGAGGGAATATTGATCCCATCCATTGATTTCTCCTATGCACGTAGAGCAGCATCTGGTTTTGTTGTGTGTTTTTTTAAAGAAAGATGACCCAAAGTGGAAAGTATCAAGAAACTACTTATATTTTAAGGACTTACATTAATGGTTCAACCAATGCCATTACTCAGAACTTTTTAAAACTCTATTCAAGAATAGGCAAAATGTAATTTAGCTTATTTTTGGCACATGATTGTTACTCAGTGGAATACATTTTAAGAGAAGGGTTTTTTTGAAACATTACTTACCAAAGGCTACTAATTCCTTACATAACACATTGTACCAAACACATTTTCTTTCCTGTTGCCTTTTTTAAAGAAGTCTCTCTTCAAGATAGTATTATGAATCACACAGCCCTACTGGATTACATTCCCTCTGAATTAAGGTCTTTTGTTGGTCTTGGAGCTGCAGCCATTTGCATTATCGTGATGATCACTCAACCTAGAGGGCCTCCTAGGAACAGGGCACCTCTCAGGCCATGTGTAAAAGGCAAAAATACCCAGTCCCTGCCTTGAATAATCTGCAGTCTAAGTATAATCAAAACACAACCAACCACAACAGGAAATGCAGCAAATAGATCAGATCAAGGCTACAGATAATTATAAACTTCATTAGCCATGGTCACATTGCCTTGCCAAAGTTAAATGTTTTACAGGCATCCTGGCAGCAGGAGAGGATTTGGGTCTGAAGTCATGTCTATGTGCTGCCCTGCGTAGAGGTATCAGGTACTGTTCCTGCTACAAAGCTAGTTCAGGTATATAGAGCACATCTCGAGCAATACAGCTGTTTTGGTGCACCCCCCAAGCCAATATGGCTTGCTTCTCAGCCTGGACGCAGCGTGGCATGGCAGCGGCCATATGACCTCCAGCTTCTGAGTTGGCATCACCTGTGCTGCAGAACTGGATGGGCTTGGATCCTTACCTGGGAAATGGGAGGAAAGCAGTGAGTTGCTTTACACCAGCACGTGATCTGGCCCACTGTTTTTACTTGGTATGAAATTAGACAAAACTTTGAGGAACCTTTCTGAGCGGGGTAGAAAGGCAGATGGAAAGGTTGCCAAACACTACAATCTGTGGTTCTTCATGCAAATGTTACTGTGCTTGCCTAAATAAGAGTAAATAAAATGCTTAACAGATGCTGCAAACTATGATTGCAGTGGCTGTAGATAAAATTCTTCATTACTGTCACACCAAGCAGAATGTTATTTACCAAGCAACTGATTTCACCATACGATAGATGTTATACATTTTTTTTGTTCTATAAACAGCTTTCAACAAATATAGCAATTATTTCTCATATTCCAAATGTACACTATGTTTTGCTGAGGAATGCATTTTTTTTGACATTGTTACAAGTCCTCCATTCTCAAATGTGAATAAAATGTGCTAAATATTCTTGTCTTGGAAATAATGTCAACCCCTTCTGCCCTTTGCCTTCCCCCGTTTGTTTAGATCTTTCATGGGAGAGGGCATAGAATAATACTCTTGAGCAGGTTGTAATTCACTTGCAACAATTTACTAAATATTCTCAGTAATGGAGACCAAAAGGCTAGCTGGGAATGAGAGGAGAGGTCCAACAATCTGCTGATACAGGTTTTTAATGTATTGGTACCAAAATAAAATCCTTTTGTCATTCTCTAATGTAATGACTTTTTTTTTCCTTTCTCAGAAGTATTTAAATAGACAGAGATTTGGCAAAGTATATTAGGGAAAATTAGCTCATCTCAGTATGCACTTAAACTCGTGACTCACTTTATGCATGTGAAGGCATTCAATTCAGTGTAATCATGTGCTTAAATGATGGTAGGATCAGGGCATCACAAACAGATTCATTATTACAATAATGAGTTACAGCACAAGGTCTTATAATGAACAAATTCACTTTTTATTTGGCTTTTAGCAGTACACTAACAGTTAGACCATTTAAAGAGAAAGGCAGCTTTATAAACTGAGTAGGAGCATATAATGCAGGTTTCCTAGACCCAAGTATTAGCAGAAGATAGTAACAGGAAAGTAAGTGCAGAGAAGTTTCTTAGACAAATTGCTCAACAGACTCTTATAAAGGTGGAAGGTGAGTCCCCAGGAACACAGAAAAACTCAAATTATGCAGGCAGGGTGTTAACAGAAGTATAGTTATTATCTTTAACAATCTGCATATAGAGATTTGTCCTGGATGAGGAGTGTGTGGCAGGATATGGACTTATGCATTTCCCTCAAAAGAGTAAGGGTGTGGAGTAATATTTGGCCAACGGAAAAGGAGGACTTCTCTTAACTTCTTACTGTGTGGAAAATGTGACCTAGATGAAGGGGCATTATTTCCAGAGCTTAAACAGATCGCAGAACTTGACAAATCCTTTTTCAATCAAAAAATCACCAGAAAGTTACTCAGAGCAAAGAAGGCATTTATCTGATAGAAGAAAATCCTTTATATAAAGAACTTAAAGCCTTTTTATACGGATTTCTAGACCCAGACCGTTAATGTAAATCTATCTTTCAGCTGGACTTGAGCTTGTTTATATTAGATTTTAGTTGGTCTTTTGGTAGCATTTGGGATTTTCAAAATAGTTTCAAAACAAACCATAAAGTATTAAAGCAGAAACTTTTGGAGCAGAGTCTTAAAGATGTCAAAACCTTTCTGGATGTGTTAATGAGGCATGATTGAATATATTCAGAATACATTAAAAAATAATATATTGAGAATAAAAGGACAACAATCTCCATCTTCTGTCCAGACTGGACTGGAGGATTTTTAATAAAAATTTCTACCAAAGACGAATATTTTTGTGCACACAATAGGAACACGTTTGCCTAGCTTTCAGTGTTACCTAGAATATCTATATGTGGGCACAGGTACGTCTATGTTTCCAAGTGAATCTACCTGGATGAAAAAAAAAGGTGAGGAACAAGGCAGATGGCATTCTGGCAAAAATCCTTGGACTGCTACTGAGTGTGGGACCTTGATCCCACATCTGAAATCCCAAAAGGCAGTGTTTGGTTTTTATATCTCCATTAAAGGGGAATGTGTTCAGCTACACTGCATCAACAGAGAGCTGCCTGGAGCCTCAGCAGAGCAATCACCTCCTTGACGCTTGTTGGCTGAGAAACTTAAGAAAAGGTGACATCAGTAATGTTGTTGCTGTAGTTGTGCTTGTGCTGCCCAGGGCAACAACATGACAAAAATGTTGAACTTTAAAATGCTGCATGAGGGGAAAGCAATGGAGGAAAATAGTAAAGATCAGTATCATCTGATGATCTTCAAAAAGGAATAAATCACCATAAAATTATCTGCAGAAATTGCCAAGCTGAAGCTCTGCTTACAAAGAAACTTTCTGAAGGACTTTTTATGAGATGGCGAAGGCTCCAGAGCACGGTTAAGATTCACACTAAAATCTTATTCTAAGAACAAGCTTTTCTCTTCTGTTAAAATTATATATTGGAAGCAGCATATCAAGTACTGTACTGTGTGTAATATTATCTCCATAATACATTAGCTGGTTCCTTGGTGTTTTAAGAGTCTGAGAGGAAAAAAGTCACACTTCTGTTAAATAAAAATTTTCATTAAGAAAAATAAAACTTACTGATGGGTTAACTTAGAAAAATTAAGTCACAGCAAAGCTGCTGTCACCACAAATTGAAATTTATTCTTGTTTCTGCTACAAGTGAGGTCCCTGAATATAGATTTGGGTGCAAAACCATGCTTTCCTCTGAACTTCCTACTTGACTGCAGCTGTATGTATTTTAGGCATCAGTATGTCTCATTTCTAAGAATTCAGTGAAGTTGAGCAATGTATAAAGACAAGAATTCCAGGTACGCAGGAACATAGCTCTGACTAATGGAAACACTGTTTTAAAAGCATTCAGAGAATAGAAAGATAACCTTTTATTAATATTCTGTTCTTTCTCTTTTCCCCACTCTCTATTTTCAGATGCCTGCAGTCATTCAGTTAAAGCCTTTTTGATCCTCCTTCCTTTCTCAAACGATAAGATGGATATGCTTGTGTTACAGAAGATGAGACCAGGATGTGAACAATGATTTATTTTTCCCTTGGACAGCATATGCATCATCCTTTCCATTAACTCTGAAGGAATGACCAGATGCGTAATCGTTTTTTGACACAGAGCGGGATTCATCTCATCTAACCTTGCCATCCTGAGACAAGTAGTTAGTTCATCTAGGCTCCTTCTGCAGCTACCAGTGAGAAAAACTTCCTTTTCAAAGGAACTCACCCTGCCTCTTTTAGACAGCTATCGCAGGTGATCATCTCTGTGCAATGACTACAGAGGGACTCTACATAGCTCATTTTCAGACAGCTGAGGCAGGGTGAGATTAAATCCAACTCAAAACTTGCAAACAGGCACCTCAAAGAAATTTTCAAAAGAAATTCCCTAATTTGCACTGTTGGCAGACTTGTGTATACCAGAGCTTCCGCAAATGTAACTAGGCACCTATATGCATCTCCAGGCACTTAAATACCATTGAAAGACAGACTTACGTAGGCAATGACCTCTATTAAACCCAAGTCTTAATCATTTGGTGCAACTTTCATGCTGTGGCAACAATCCATAATTTAAGTGGCATTTGGTAACAAAGCAGATCGTGTGCATCATCAACATCTTGTAGCCCTAATAACTCTGAGATAATGGACTTGTCTCTGCTATATTTGTAAGCTTATTGAAACAGACTGTAATTAGCGCTTCCTTTTTTATACAAATCTCTTGACCCCAAGCTAATAACCACTGCAGGTGATCAAAGCCTGAGATGAAGGTGGACTCAGACAAAAGGGTTTGCCAATGCAGACCTGGAAGCCAAACTTCAGTTTGCTTCTAGAGTTCAAGGAGGAGTCAAGAAAACTACTACTTCAGAGAAAAAAGCACTTTTGAGGAAAAATAATGTTTATCTTGCTTTACTTCACAATGTTCTGCCTAAATGTTTTATCTCTGAACATGCTCCTTAAAGAGAGGTTCAGTGTCCTTATGAGTCCAGATCAGAGCAGAAGCTCTGGGTAAACACTGTTGATTCCTAATGCTTCTTGCACTCATCAGTCTTTTCTAAGCAAATAAGCTCAGGAAACACTTCTGTTTTGTCCTTAAAGCTAGTTTGTTGTTATCATTATTATTTCAAGCTTAGAGGATGATCTAATGTATGTGGATTCTGTGTTTTGTCAAGCAAAATCCTTCCCTACACAATGCTCCCTGGAGAGGAAGGCTGATGCAGAGCTGGTTATAGCACTGCTGAGCTGGCAGTGAAAGCTGAGCCTGGCTTGTGCCGTGTGTGCCTCCAGCTTAGCCTCAGGTTACCTTCCTGACTTTTCCGTGCCCAGTCTATCATAGCTGCCTGGGCATTTTCTATAGTGACTGGAAAGACATGAGTGGAATAAAATGTGCTCTGCAGGTCCCCACTCTCCATGCACTCCAGAGGTAGCTTGAACCAATTACCTCATTTTTAGGTAGCCAAATACATGGGTTCGATGCCATCCTTAATCTTCTCAAACTTTTAAGTTGGTTTCTTTTGTCTGTTTAGAAACTTTTCAGGATAAAAAAAATAGTGATTTTTAAAATCCTAACCAATGCAGCCTTCAGGTGTTGCCTACACTATCATGATTATTTAAGTGAAACAGAGTGTTACAGAATAACTTGTATCTTTCTTCCACATTACAACTAAATAGTATTTTACCATGGTAGTAAAAACAGACAGACACACAGGAAGACTCTGAAAACAAAACAAAAAAACAGAAGTAGAAAAACAGGCTTAATAAAATCTTCTCCAAGTAAAAGCTCGAACAAAGAGTCTACTTTTAACGTAAGCATGTTATTGTCAACAGCAGCATCTCTATTAGGCGTGTTCCCTTACCTAAACATTCCTATTACTGTCATTTCTCAGGGTTGTCATATTCACTGCCTTGACAGCACAAACACTGTGCTGTAAAATCTGTCAAAGAGGCCAGTTGATTTCCTACATCTTCTGACACTTGCAGGTCTTTAATATCAGGCTGTCAGAACACCTAAGAGAAAGGCGGGCGCTTCCCTGTTCAGTGCTGTTACTGTGACTACCATCACACATACTTTAATCATTAGCCTTATACTACTATGAAATCCTGACTTTTATGCCCTTGGAGTCCCATGCTAGAAAACGCTGCTGGCCTAAATCTATTGTAGAGGTTAGCTGGCTCACTTACCTATGGAGTTATATTTGTAAAATGAAGCCTTTACGTCTTACGAAGCCTATATAGTTTTTTGTTAAACTTTCTTCTGTGACTTTTTTTTTTTTTTTTGAGAGGGGAGCTGTAGTAGGTGTAACGATTATTCAGTGACAGGCGTAGGTGAAACTCAGGTGCTTAAAATAAATCTCTCTATGCCTGGACCATTTTGTCTTTAGGTATGCTAATGTAGCAGATGAGCTCAGTGGGCAGTAAGTTTTCTGTAATGCAAAACTCCTTTGATTAAATATTGAAATGAAACCGAGAGAAGAACAAGAGTAAATCAGACCAGAACAGTCAACAGCCTTTAAGTGTTTCTAGCACTCACTTCACAGGTAGGAGGGTATATGTATTCCTGCTCCTGCTCTGCTGTTGTCCCCCAGTGATGCTGAACAAACTAGTTTCTGAGCTAATAATTATCCTGGGATAGGCCTTTTTGAATCTCTCATGTTTTAGCATTCCACTTTGTATCTAAAAAAAAATTTTCAAAGCTGGTAAAAAAGGTTTTATAGCCCCCAGATCAGGGTGCTGCCCTGAGATGTAGCAGTCTCTGCTATTACTAGCAGTCAATTTAATCACACAGTGTGGCATGGCTCCACAGAAGCCACATGGTCAATGGATTTAGGAAACCCCACTGCAAGAACTAAGAGTGTGATAAGCAAAGCACATATTTCCAGGTGGTATGAGTCAAGTAAGCCACCAGAAACCATAGCTGGATGCTTATGTAGCTTTCAGTGACTGTATTGATGCTCAAAGAGTTTCTGTTCACAGAGAAGGGAACAAAAATTTAGGTCTTCAGTACTTTAATTGCTAAGGAACATTTGCTACAGGAACCTACTTTTATATGCACAAATCCATGAGCATCCTGCAAGAGCATTAGTGAAGAATCAACAGACGCGGCTGAGGCAGAGGTAGGACAAGTTTGGAGATCAGTTCCAATAACTGCCTTACTCCCTGACAGTACATGCCATTTCATTTCCCTGTGCCTCAGCTCCCCATCTGCAATAGAAAGTGGTAACACTGCTTTGTTCAGCTTATCTCCTTAGACTGACTGGGGCAGGAACTCTTACAGCTTGCCCAGTGGAGCCTCTAGGCGTTATTAAAAAAATCATAAATTATACCAAAAGTGTTTACTGCGGTAAGTCAACAGCAGATCTCCTGGCTACATATGCACACAAGGCATCAGTTGAACCATGGGAGATAACACACAGTGTCACTTCCTTGGGCTGCTCTGCTGCCACTGGCTGCCAAATTACTCTCACCTCTCATCAAGTAATGGCTAAATACTGTAAGGAAATGCAGTCTGGCTGCTATTGCTTACAGTAATGAATGCTGCTGTCGAGTATAACAAATGTTGTATGTCATAACGGCATTTATGACACTAATACTGAATCACTGGATAGCATCCAATAAATATCTATGGTGAGGTAATGGGAGGTAGCTTGAGAATGTTGAAAAGGAATCCTGAGTTAATATAGTTCTTACAGTGTTGGGTATACACAAAATATCTTGTAATACTACAGATAAGTGATAGTTAAAAAACAAAAAAGCTCATTGTAGGATACATTAGACTCTTTGAAGATTTATGGTACTTTGAATGCAGCTCCTTACAGCGCTCCCTGCCAAGGTTTTAAGCAGGGTTAACACTTCTGACTGTTTTGTGGCATCTCCTATGCTTTAAGTGTCTGAAATATATGAATTGTTTTTCACTCGTTGTCCTGGACTGACTGGTACATTAGTGCTTTTATTCACAGCCAAAACCTACATTTAATTCTTTATAGATTATTCATCTCTTGCCTGAGAAATCAGCATAGGTCAAGTCTGAATGAGTTTGTCTCAGACCCTGCAAACTCACTGCTCTTTCAAGCCTAAGTCCATGACATGTAACAGTTTCCAAAATGAAAATGTCCTACTAGACCCAAGTAGTCTCTTGTATATTAGGTTAAGATATAAAATGTGCCTTGAACTGTGTTGCTTTTCCTTGAACTTGCCATTTGCAATACTATTGATTACTTAGAGATGTTAGTTGCTCTTTCGTGTGCTTGCAGAGCCAGTTACACAATAAAGTGTTGGAGGTAGGGCTTTGCAAGTCCAATCCATTCCTTTCCTAGCACTGCATAAGCATGGGTAGTTTAAATTATTTTCATTTAAATCCAGGTTTCCAAAGCAACCCTGTCAAATAGAGGCATCCACCTTTCATTTGCTGCATGGCTTCAGCTAATATTTAGGCTGTCATGGTCTCCAAAAGAGGGAAGATTGCAGTCTTCTCCACTATTGTATTATCTTTTGTCACTGCTTTTTCTACTTTTATATTCTGGCAAACCCGCAGTGATAGCTGGTAATTCTAGCCTGTAAGATCTTAGAAGAATAGAATGCAAGTCCCAATGTATATCTTTCATATCTAATTATGCAATTTTCTGCAACCTTCCTGTCTCCTTCCAGTTTACCCAAAAAGGGTCCTGGTGAGTAGTTCACTGTTTTCCCTTTCTTTGAAAATGTGTGCTGTGCTCTCATAGCTCCTTTCCTTCTCCATCAATAATTTTCCTTCTTCTTGTACTGAAGCTCTACATCAACCTGCAGGTGTTGTTCTCAGTGTATCTTTCTTGGTTCTTCTGTGGCTGCCTCCATCTTCTGCATCACTCCAGTTCTTTGCTCCACACTCCTTATTCTTCATCTTCTCACCTATGCTTAAACTGGTCCCATTGCAAACCTTGGTTTCCAGTCACCCACCCATCATTCCATTCATCAGGCTAAAACATACCCTTTTCCCTCTTCCAGCCCCCATACAAAACCTACTCTTTTCCTGATACCTTGCCCATTTGAACCATTGGTTTGCATTTTTTTTGCGAGTTACATGTTATTTTGATGATTTCTAAAAAAAGTCTTTTTCATTTAGCTATCTAACCAGCATATTAATGCAACTGGGCTTCTGTAACCTCATGGATTACTAAATCACCTAAATGACTATTCTGATAGGACAAGAAATGATCGTGTGGAAAATCACTTATAAATTCCATTGCTCCATGCAAATTTTAAATTCTGTTTTAAATGCCTTCTTTATTATTCTTGATTAGGAAGTTTTGCATATTGTACTGACATAGTCCTGTGTGGAACTGGAGCTATTACAATCACCAATTTTCATTGCCAAAGCACAAGTCTTATTCCTGCAGTGCCATGTGTTTTGGGACAGCACACAGACCCAGGTACTGGTCCAAGAAAAGCTTAGGCTATATGGTGGGACAGTTATCAGCCACGCCTAGCAAAAGAAACTGCCAGCCTTTGTCTTTTTTCTTCATTTATACACAAAGCTGCTAAACATTCTTCTCTGATAAACAAGAAAGAATGATCTTAGGGCAGAATTCCAGGAACTTATTTTCTGTACAAGGAAACTGTGGGTTAGCTTATGTTCCTCTACAGTGGGAGAAGTTTTGTTTTAAATACTCCATTGCAGTCCCGTGATTCCATTCCCAGGGATGCAGATCTCTTTCATCTGGATTCTCCAGGTGAATGGATGATTCCATAATGCAGTTAACATTTGTTATTAACTTTTAATAACCTCTATGATTAAATTAATCTGACATTTCTATTAGATGATATTTTTATTGTGTCTGTTCTTTCTTCCCACTGTAAGTGAACCTTCAGATCTGCCTTAGAGTTAAAGCTGTAAATGCATGTAGCTTCATTAAATTAAATTTGTTCTAAAACAGGGTTCAAATCTGGTTCTAGATTTTCTCAAAAGCTTGAGATGCTCAGGATTAAGTTTTATATTGCAGCAACTACTGAAGGGAAAAAACAGCCTTCAGTTTCATATCCAAACTCTCTCTGAGTCCCATATATATATTATATATATATATATATAATTATCTATATCTGTTGATATCTATCTCCAAAGGTTTGATTCAGATTCAACTCCTATGTTCCTTATGCAGTACCAGTATGTTTGCCAGGGAGTTAGTTTGGTTTCACAAGAGCTTTAGCAACATAACCAAAGCAACCATGCCATGCAGCATAAATGGAATTTCAACAAGTATTTTTGAACAGAATCTCTTCACTAAATTGTTTTTCTGTAATTGAAAAATGTCTTTCAAATGGAACCACTTAGCATAGCTCTGAACTGTATCCAGAATGGTCATAAACTGCTGCTCGCGGGCTAAGGGCCAAGATTTTAACTTCAGATATAAATGCAGTAGCAGATGCCAATACTGCTAATACTGAAATCTGGCCTGATAAGCTTGATTTTAAAGAGTTTGTTTCTTTGTTCTCATTTCAGCTTGTAAAATCAAGAAGTGTGTTTAAAGCAGAGCTCAGATGAAATATTCTTTGGGAAAACTCACCATGAAAACTCTATCCAACCCAGGCTTCTGGTCTGCCTCAATCTTAACCCAGATAGCTCATAATGGAGCCTTCTCCAGACCCCCTTATTGTTTATGAGCAATAAGCAGGTCGAGAGCCTTAGCATTAGATTCAATTCCTTCCATAAAAACATCCCAGCTATATACAATTTCATCACTTCTTCCATGACATCTCCAGTGAATCACCTTCAGCTCTTTCATACAACATCCTCCCTAAGAGGTATGTACCACTCTCTCATTCTGCCTTCCCCATTACTGAGATCGTCGTTAACTATTCTCACTGTACCACTCTCAATGCGCTCCACTCCTCAACTACACCAATTCAAACTTCTTTGTCCAAAGACATCTCATTCATTTAGTTTTTCTTCAACTTCCTCCTTTCCACCTGTTCAGCTTTCAATGTCTCATTTGCCTGATTCATCCAGAAGTATTTATGCCGAAAAGTCCCACGACTCAACTTATTGATGCTTTCTTCAAAAACACAGAAGACTTGAATAAGATCAATTGAAGCCACTGATGTCAAATGTCCTCAATCAGAAAGCTGTTCAGCAGAGTTCCTTCTGCTTCAGCAAAGGCACCTGTTCTTTAATGTTCTTCATGCTTTTGGTAATGGCTTTTGAGAAAACAGCCTTCCATGGGACTTACTGCAAATTCAGAAGTCTGAACAGGGGCAGACATTGTAGATAGCTTAACAGGTAGAATTGTGTCAGAAGTACATCAAGAAGGCAGGAGAGAGTGGAAAGATGCCTCTTATATTGTATCAACCTGTTTATTCCTGTTTTACCCCAACATCGAGAACACAGCTCTATAGGCAGCAACCATGCCACCTGTTTTACCTTCACTCCATCCTAATTATCAGGGTACAACTTAGATTTTCAGAATGACTTAGGGCACCACAGTCTCAGCTTCTATTGAAATGAAAGTTATTTTGATTTGACATCCCATCCTGAACTAGGTTAATACCCCTGGTGCACTAAGAAAGAACTGCCCTAATTCCATTGCACAAGCGATGCTTTCTCTGAAAGATTTACCACTGACCTGCCCATAGACAGCAAACGAAATAAGAACTTCGGTGCTTTGCAGCTAGTAATCATTCAGCAAAGAAATAGAAGTTTCAAAAAGGGATCCAGCTTAAGGAAAAATTTAGTTTCTGTATTTACTGCAGCTGTTCATGAGCTAATATGTCTGGGATAACAAGGATGAGAATTCCAGCAGACAGATTATTTGATATTATCTGTTTCTCTATCCCTACTGGTGGAATATTTTGCTCCTTACAATTTTGGTTTTGCACCACAATAAATCATGGGCAAATTGCTGATTAAATCTGAGGTCCTAAAGACATCAAGTAATTGTAATAACTAGTATTAGAAAATCATTTAACTCTTAGAATCTACTGATTAACATATAATTCATGTGATTCTTTTTGTTGTTATAAATACAGTTTAATTTAAAGATAATCTTCTAATCCACTGTATTAAAAAGCAATTACGGCAATAGTGCATTAACTGAGAATCAGTTGCACATCCCAGAGACATAACAGACCCAGGACTTTATTAGAACACACTCACGTAGAGGTGACTGAACAACTGGGAAGGCCATCAGTTAATCCTCTTAATTATTTAATGCAATAGGATTTCATTTACTAAAGAGATTTACAAAGTTGTTGGATACTGAAAACATGCTGGCTTGTGAACACCAACCACAGTGCTCGCTATCACACAGATACTCTTCCCTACATTTGCAGACATGGTATTGTGGTGATGTATTGGTTATGTGCAGCAGCAATATTGAGAGGCTTTTCAGATGCCCAATTAAGTGGAATTTAGGAACTGAGATGCTGGAAGAAGAAACAGCAATCAAGCCATCCTGTGCACAACACCAACATAGCTTCTGCAGGTGTCTCCTGGCCTGTATGAGATACACTGACACTTCTCAGGAAATCTGGAATCATTAAGTCTAAAGTTTTAGACAGAAATGTAGAATCCTCTCTAAATTAAAGAAATCAGGGAAAAAAAAGAAACCCACATAGACAGAACTCCATTGTTTTGGATGCTAAAGAGAGATTCTGCTTAAAAATTAAAATCACATTTTCCCTTAGCACCTGAATATCCATAATTCAAATACTTAAGTCAGTGAAAACTGTTCAGTATTTGGATCTGAATGAACAGAAGTCGTCAATGGCAAATTCAAGATTAGGACCTGAATCTGTTTCTCAGAACATTAAATCATGTCAGAAAACCTCCTTTTGAAATTCTCTTAGTGCTACATGGATCAGTTCTCATCACATTGGCTGCTTCAATAGGACGCATGGAGTAAGACTTTAATTCCTCAGAAAGGCACAGGCATATTACAAATGGTTAGCATCCTCCATTGCCTGTATATGCAATTCAGATACCCATTTGTCTTCTGCACAACTATATTTCAATCTTATTTTCATTAGTAACTTGTACTGTATTTGGATTAATTTTTAAATGAAAAAGTGTCATTATATATGGCAAAGATGAAAAGCTTGCAAATGGAGAAGTATAATTCCCTCATTGAGGGTATTATACTCACCGCCTCTCAGAATGTATTATAAATCCACACATGCTTGAGCACTGAAATTCTTCACCTGTATCTCAGTTAGGTAAAACAATGTCCCCTTTTTGATATCTTCAAGCTGTAAGCTTGAGGTAGTCTGAAAAGAGAATGTGGCCCCAGTAGCTTTATATTATTTATTGATATTAGCTGTGTCTCACTAATCTGCCCTATGGAAAGAGACAAGTTTCCTTGTTTCAAAGTCAGATTTATCTGGAGAGCTTTTCATTGTTTAAAAGCCTGGCCTAAGTTTGAAGTATGACAATAATTAAAAGAAATAAAGTCTGAGTAGAGATTTGTTGATGTATACTAATGATTGTTTCTTAAACTTCAGCTCACTGAAAACTCACTAGTTTGCACAGTCTGGGGCCGATCTGGATGTTTTTTAAGTAAGAGTTATTAATTTAGCAGGAACAGAGAATTCACTGACTATCTGAATTGTTTAGGCAAATTCCCTGCACTATCAAAGCTTTTGCTTCTTATATGCTTATCCAGCTTATCTATTACTCTTGAAATGCACATCTAGAATCTTTTACTGCATTGTCACAGCTAGAAACCTATGGCTGGATTCAAAAATCATGACACCAGAGGGAAAATACCAGCATCATCGAGTCCTGAAAGCCATCTCTTTCTGTTCCCACTACTGTTAAGCTCCAGGTTTCTGATCTTAGGGACCTGATGGAGAATAAATACATGTTTTGTATTTGATTTATTCCTGTGTTATTAAATCTTGTTTGTGCTTCACCCAGGTACATGTAACAATGTGAACTTATTTCATGCCACAATGGATCATGTAATCAAAAGTCATTATTCCCATTGGAAATACTGCAGTTGCTTGCAGGCTTGGGAGTATATGATATTCCCACCTCAAGATCCTGTGATGGGAATGAAATTCATAGTAATTACATCTGGTCCTATACTGTGAAGATACAGGCACTCAGAGGCAAGCGTGTCAATACTCTGTGTTTATATTTTTGCAAGATAGGAGAAATTCAATTTTATTCAGCTTTCTCCCAGTGCCTTTCTGCCACTATGTATCAGCAGAACTTTTTTCACTTTTTATTTTAAAGATAAATTGCTTGGTGCACTATCAAGGATACTTAGAATTTAAGAATAGAACCTATTAGTCTGTCACTCTTCCAGAGACACAGACCTTGAAGAGTCTGAAGAAGTAGTCTTTATGTGACAGCATAATAAGGATGTCAGGCCCCCTCCCTCCTCCCCCAATCTTCCTGAACGACATTTTCCCCAGCAGGGAAAATTAATACACTTCAAAAGTTATAACATGCCGGAAAACATACATCAGCCATCAGCATGATTTTCTAAAATGAAGCAGTGTGGAAACCACATTCTTAATCAACTTTCATAAACCAGGTCTCTTCCTTTTGCTAAAAAACCCCACCCCACTTTAAAAAAAAGCACACTTCATAATGCTTTTACTGTGTAGCGTTAGATATGCTAGTGAAGTGTGGAATATTTTTCTTCTTATGTTATTGAATTTCAAAGACATACTCCTTAGGGCTTGTCCTAAGTCTGTCATCTGTGCTGCTAGTAAAGACTCTTAACACTTGGACAGCTCCATCCCTCCCCTTGGATCCCACCAGCAAATCAATCAAAATGGCACCACGCTTTCAGCAGTGTGCCAGAAAATGTTTATATTTCATCACCGCTTAGCTGGCTTTTGTCATCACTTGAGAGTTGTCTGTATCACTTAGCAAGAAAGGGACGCGCACAAAGGGGTTGTCTCCTTAGTGTCAGAGGAAGCACGATTATATTATTTGATCGCAGTGAAGAGTGGCTGGTATCTTGCAAAGGATGGAAAACGGAAAAGTTAGGGAATTTAACTAAGGCAAAATAATAAGAGGAGGAAAGAAAAGAACAATTAAAAAGAAAATGGAGATTAAGAGGAAAATGATAAAGGATTAAGGAATATGAATCAAGAAAATATTTGGTCAACAGAAAAAGTAAACATGCTAGAAAAAATAAATTGAGATAAAAGGAAATGATATGAAACAAACCCAGCAGATTCAACTTTAAAATAAGAAGCAAGATATCATTATTGATCTTGTCCTCCCCACCAGTACCTTCTATACTGTTTTCTAGGTGTGTGCAGAGATTATATATATAAATATAAATATATAAAAAATATAAATTACTGCCCATCAGTGGAATGTCTGAAAACAAGACAAACATCAGATCAGGGAGAAAAGTGTACCATTTTCTGACTTGCTGAAGATGGGAGACTTTACTTTCTGGTATTTCTAAGGACCTCAGGAGAAGTTCGAGCTACAAAGCAAGCTGAAAACAGGTGTCCTTGACAATGATTCATGTCAACAAAAAGGGAAAATATTCAAAGCACTTAGATGTTTCTGTCACTGACCTGCTTGTGTTCAGGGACATATTAAGACTCTACATAGCAAAGCAGTTCCCCCATTAGGATCAGGCATGTGATGGAGAATCAGAAACTAGGTAAGAAATCTGTAAGCAATCCGAGAGTCCAGAATTATATCAGAGACTTGCCATGAAAAGGCTGAACCCAAGATAGGAGTCTTGCAAGTGACATGGTAAGGTCTAGAATGGTGTTCAAATGAATAGCTCAAATCTGAGCTTACAATGTCTCAGAGTCAACACAGCAGAACAAGACAACTACAGCATCCAACTAAGGACTCAAAAATCCCTCAGAACGCAGCTGAATTTGACCGAGTAGATCTGCAAACATCTTTGGGGAAAAATTAAGAATACCGAATGGTGGCTCCCGCTGACTGAATGCAACGACCTAGCTTATCTATATTTCAGAAGAACTGATCAGTCACAGGAAAAACAAATGCTGGCTTTGCATGGTGTTTGAAGTTGAGAAGGCGACTAGTAGTTGGTAGTAGTTTAAAGCACTGCCAGTTTCCCTTAGAAATAAAACAGAGATGACAGATGATGATGTCCCTATCACTGAGCAATAGTTTTTGCTACACAAATCATGTTGTTTTCTGTTTGGAGGAGGCAGCATGGTTATATCATTAAAAGAATTGCTGACAGCTTCTGTTATTAATAGTCCCAAATGTGCCTCCTGCCATCTGTGATGGGCAAAAGTTAGTAGCAGGCAATGATCTGCATTGAAGTTGGCTTTCCTGACTACTACTTAATGAAAAGGCAGATTTTTTTTGAAGAACAGATCTGTTTCTTAGAGGCCCTTAAGAATGCTCTTGATATGAGTCATCTGCTTTGTAAAATATGGTAATTTCACAGGGAAGAGCCATTATTCTAAGGAGTAAAGATACAATTTGCACTTACGAATGCATTTTCATTACAAGCAAGTTTGGTGGGAATTGACTTTCACATCAGTACAGCAAACCAGAACTAGAGACATCTGGCAACCTTCAGAGAAATAGCTTGACTCTGAGGTAATGCTGTGTCTGTTCATGATGGGGTGCAGTCTCTGTTCATTTCAATTAAGTGTTTGTCCAGAATGCCAGGCATAGCCCCAAATGGATGTGCTGAGAGATTGCAGGGCTGCTCTCCCCCTCAACCTTCACTTGGTGGGCTTGTTGACATACTTGCTATAACTTCAGTTTAGGCAGTGCTGCAGTTAAACATTTTCATTAATTTTATTTTCTTTTGCAATTTCAGTATGCTTTTTTTTTTCTTTCTGGAAGAATCTGTTAGTCAACCAAGTTGGGGCTAAGATGGCAGCCCCAGATTTCTTGCATCAGCTGCATCAACTTGAAAAATGATCAAAAAAACAGAGCAAGATGTAAAATGGCTTGGGGTTTTTTTGTTGTTTTGTTTTGTTTTGTTTCTTTTAATAAATCAATAGAACCCAGCTGACTCAGTGCTTGATGATTGCTCTGAGCATTTCTGCAAGCACAATGGGAGAGAAAGCATGTACAGGACTGAATTTCACTGACAGGTCAAGTGCCAGCAAAGGTGGCTTTGCTGGCAGGCTAGTTAGATCTCCAATTTATCCAGCATAATGAACACATATTCTCTTTCCATTCTAAACTGAAATTATAATCTATGTCTGAATAGATGGGTTTCTCAATCTTCTAATTTACAGTCCACTAAATACACAAAACTTATTAAGCTTTGTAATGTTTGTAATGAGGTTCTAACCACGCTAAAAATTGTGTCTTTATAGAAATCTTCAGGTGCAGCATTGCAAGCTGACAACCGGATTTGCATTTGCTTTGGCTGTTCTCAGAATTAGCATTAAAGAAACTTGCTTTGGAATAGAAATAGGTGAATGTCAAACTTCTCTGAAATAAAAGAAAGGGAGTCTTTGAAAGTGAAGATGAAGAAAGTTGGCCAATTTTTTTTTCCCCTTCTCAAGTAAACAATGCAAATAAAAATATTTTCCACTGTTTGTTTATGATGGAAGGATAGGGTCAAGTACAGCACACAAAATTGAATTACTGACATTGCAGGAAATCCTGCCATCAGTTGCAGCAGACTGAAGAGTTGCTGAGTTGCAGCACTCAAAAGATGGACCTTTTCTTGAATTACATTACACTATTAATTTTCAAAGAAAAATTAGGGTGGTAACACTTATTATGAAAAAAAACCTCTAAGCTGTAAACAGTTTCGGTACTGAGATATGCTTGACCCTGGAAAGAGCACAAAATGAACAAGGTGGGTGTGGGGGAGAAAAGGCAGGATAGCTATAAAAGTTACCTAAACCAAGCTCAATCTACTGCTGTACTACGGCATTTGCATACCATGTTATTTTAATCATGCGTAATTACTGAAAAACAAAGCAGCTCATGGCAGCATAAGAACTGTAACAAAGAAATCATTAAAAACATCACGGGATTTCTATTAAGACCAGATTTAAGAGGGTCATTCTTTTAGTTTTAATATTGCCAGCATAAAACATAATTTAATGCAACAGAACTCAGCTTTTATTTAGGCAGTTATCCTACTGGATTAATAAAATAGTAAAAAAAAAATAAGTCAATATTTGTAGTTAATCTATTCTAGTGCCAAATTAATTTAACAGTGCTCATGCTGAGTCCTTCTTAGGGGTGGTGGATCTTTGGTTTCAGGATCTAGTCCCATGGCAGCATGACAAGATGTCTCATATTGTACCAGAAGGATCCCTGAGCTTAGAACCTCATCTCAGGGTTTCAGTGCTGAAAAGATGTCAGCCCATCCCATGTCTATATGCAGATACATTCAGCTCTTGTATTGGTATACTTCTGCTGATTTTCAGCAGTGTCAAACCAGAGTAGCACCAGTGTAATAAGGAGGAGAATTAAGCCCCGATCCGTCTCTCTCATATGTGTCTCAGCTCTCATCTGGAACCTCACAGACACGAAACAGAAAGCCAAGGGTTTCCTCCTGAGAGAATAAAGGTGAACTACTGCTGCATAGCTAGCGCTTTGCCATTAGATACTCCTTACAACTACCACAAGTAGAGGAGGAGATAAGAAAAAGAAGAGATCAAACTGGTGCATGTTCTCATTCATTTACATTAAGTAACTTTGTATCTGAGCATAAAGCCAGCTGCAAAATACTTGGGAAAAAATCACTGTGAGGCAGATTTGTTCACAGTTTTCATCTCATAGCCCTTTTGCATGCAAAATTCCCATTAACTTGTGCATTTGAAACACAGGCAGGATTCTACACAAATTTGTCCAGGTGCCCTCAATGTATATTAATTTAAATACCAGAATAAAAACCAGTCAGGCACTGCATACTTCTCTGTAAGGACACTTCAAAAATACAATCCAAATTCTCTTTTAAAGTTGATATTTGAAATTTCTTGTCCACACTGGGAGAGAGGGAGGTTTTCCAGGCTATTTAGAACTACTACTACTGCCAGGTAGATATGAATCAACCCATCCAGCTGGCCATCCAAATATTAAATGAAAGAATGCCTGTTGTTCAAAGCTGGGTTTCTGATAGCTGCAGATTGGAGAGGCCATAGAAGAGCTGTCATTACCAACAGATTTATGTTCTGTAGTATCCTGGCAGCAGATGCTGCTGTTGCTGACAGGATCTACAGCACCTCGGAGGGATAATGCCTTTCTGTTGTGGCACCGGAGAGACTTGTCAGGTGCTCAAAAGCATCTGCAGGAAGCTGCAAGACAGAAGATTGTTTCTTATTCAAATGGGCATAAACTCTCCACATGGAGACAGAGAAAAACATGGGCTGGGAAGAGGTATACAGGGTAAATAATTAAAAAAATATAATGCTGGGAAAATGAAGCTTCGGGGAAGGCAACAGAAATCCGCGTGCTCATTGAAATGAGAAATGTGACATTTAAATGACCCAGTAAGTTTCTACGAGGAGTCATGGTAGGTCTGCTGTTACAGTGTTTAAGGGATTTCAACCCTCATGCTTCAGGATATAAGGCAGCTGCTACCTGCTTGGGGTTGCCCAGAACCACACACCCCTCCCCTGGCATGTTAATGCACAATTATCCATTATAGGGGTTGTAAACCATTTTCTGAAGCATCTGGTCTTGGCTTCTGTCAAAGGCAAGACACCTTAGCAACTCCAGATGAACCATTGCTCTGATGTGTTATGACAATTTCTGTGTTCCTCAAAATGTCTGGATTAAACTCAATTTTTATTTCAGCTAAATGGTTCACTTTACAAAAATAGTTTGTAGAAATACTTGGTGGAAAAAAGAGAGGACAGTAACCTGCTCAGAATCTTTTGTGACTATGATAATTAAAATATAGTATCAAGGGCTTTGCCTGAAATTATTTTAATAAGAATCACAGTTTACTGTATAATGTAATGTCAGGCAATAGGTATTCCCAGCCAATCCCATCACACCGGACTGAGGAGATTAGTTTGAATAGCTGTTTAGTTGCTCTGATAGTGCATTGTGACAAACCCTCTAAAAGGTTAACCTGGATTGCAACTGTTCTTGATAGTAAAGAAAACATTAACTAGAAAGCCGGGATGAATGCTAACTTAGTGAGGCTGACAGTGCCAAAAGAATCCTATCAAGAACAATGAAAAATTATCCTTGGGGTTTAAGCTAAAAAAGGGCATTGAATGATTTCTGGAAAAGTGAAAACTCTTTTGATTTTAAATCCTTGTAAAGCAAAGTCAAGTTGAAGCTGTCAGCATAATCTGAATGGAAGTTTCATTTCAAATCCCTCACAGCCTATAATGTTCTGATTTTAAAGGTTAAACAAGCAACAGAAACACAGGTTGATTAACCCTTTTCTTCCCCCCTCCCAAACCCCAAACCAACTCAACAAACCTAAACCACCTAAAGTAATTGGAGGCCAAATTTAATGTGGTGGCTGACAGCTGGTGGAAACACTGATGGGGGAGGAGGAAGATCAGGAAAACAGGAACTCTACCAAACTTGAAAATGATGTCTTAGAAGATTTCACTCATCTTAAACTTCTGGCATCAGCCACTTTGTAAAAGAGAGAGAGAGGAGTTCTCATCAGAGAACTTTTTAACATACAAGAACATATGAGGAAAATTTCTTGTTCCCCTTTGCTGGTCTGGTCTGTCAGAATAAACAATTCCCACTCCGAAGCAATCTCATTTATTCAAAAAACTTTGTTTTACAACACACTGGATAAGATCATTTACAGGTCTCCCAAGTCTTTTTTTTTCCCCCTGCAAAGCCTGGGAGCTATGTCTCTCTTCCCTCCAGAAGAGGGAGGACTTATGCTAATTAAATTCACTTCTCTTTGGGAAGAGGAATATTTTTCTGTACCAGTGTTTTCATTATAGCATTACAAGCTTTCCTCTTCTTCACAAAGCAAGAAACACAAATGACCTTTTCTGTGTATGTGAGAATTCCCAGGCAGCAGGGATAAAGATCTGCAGGTTTGGAAAGACACACAGGACATATATAGAGAGGGGAGGAAACATTTCACTAAAATCTTACAAAGGTATATATACATTTTCAGTATGTGAATATCTTCATCAGCTTCCAGTGAAGGAATGGCTGCCAAGAAGCTATTCATATGTGCAAAATTAAGCATGTGCTTCACCATACTGAGATAGATCAGAAGGACAGATTAGTTGTTATTTCTCTGGTTCTCTTATTAATTACTTCCCTGACAGGTTGCCACTCTTTCTCTCTCTTTTATCAATGCAGCCACTCACTGGCATGCAACTTATCTCTTGATTTATGTAATCTCTAAATTTGCATCACATGAAGCTGAATGACTAGGTGACAAAGTTCTGAAGATCTGATGACTTCACATCTATCATTGACTTAGCCTAGTTTCCTCTTCTACAGAGGAAAGACCATACAATAAGAGGTATGACACAAAATTACTGTCTTCCAACCCTAAGAAAGGAATGAAGCTTTTCTCAGAGAGCTTAGGTTCAACATGGCATCAGTCCAAGGCAGATCTCCAGCTCAAGGAGATTCATGGTTTTGCCATCAATAAAGGAACACAAATTGACTTGCTCCTGTCTGAATTCTTTTCCCCCAGATGCTCTCCCTAATGAATGCACCAGGAATCACAACCCCCCACTGCATAAAAACGAATGACCTCTGCAATATACCTTTAGACTTGAGCTATGGGTTAGACATATGACCCAGTTTGATGAAGATGCTTATCTAAAGCTCTAGGCACCTTCAGCATAGAAGTCTAACAACAGAATAAATGACCAGAAACAATAGCCACAACAGAAGAGCCAACAGCATAGGAATGCTTCTTGGAAGACTTCAATATCATAGAATCATAGAATGCTTTGGGTTGGAAGGGACCTTGAGAGATCATCGAGCCCAACCCCCCTGCAGTAAGCAGGGATTGAACCTGTGAACTTGGCGTTATTAGCACCATGCTCTAACCAACTGAGCTAACCCAGCTGGTCTATATCCTCCATTCCAGCTGAGAAATGTAAGAAATATTTTGTTTTAAGCTGGTTAACATTGGAAAATCAAATCCTAAGGGATGAAAGTGTCAATACATGATGTCTCAGTAAGGTTTTGGGTTCAGAATGGAACTTCTGAGTAGATTTGCATGGGGATGGGAAACACCACGATATATAGGATAGTTAAGCACTTCAGCCTTGCAGACATCCAGCAAGTCACAAGAGGCAAAAGACATAATTATCAACACCATCGTGACAACTCAAGAAAAAAAACTCCAAGGGAATCCCAGTCTTTCAAGCTCCATTAAGAGTAAGTTGGAAATCTCATCACATCAAGCCTTCAAGATCCTGTCCATAGTTAAGTCCCATGGTTGTCATTGGGGAAACACTGCTACAGCACTAAAGGTTTCTGTGTCTGTAACAATTTGTAATTAGGGAGTTTTCATATAGAAGAAACAGATTTTCTGGGTATTTTAACCAAGCTGACTAGAACAGCAATGTAGGTAAGAGAAGGGAGTACAAATTCCACAAACTGGCAAGGAAGAAAAATGAAGTCAACAGTCATAACCTGAACAAAAGGAGAAATCATATAACCATCAAGGCAAGAAAGAAGTTTCAGCATGCATTAGGAAGCCTGGCCAACTGCCCTATGAGCACAGTGCCCTTGCATCTGTTCAATGCACACCTCTCGTGAATCTCCTCTTGAGGATGTCCTTCTGCTGAAGTAACTTATCTGTCACTGAGGACACCCCTTCACTCATTGCTGAAAAAACATTTGCATTAGAAATGCAAAACCAACAGGCAAATGTTAAAAAGGGTTTATTTACATCACAGCAAGCAATTCCACATAATTTTAAATTTTCTCTCTGCATTATGTCTTATGTCCTGGTATTAAAGCCATTAAATTAGGTTAGAATCCTGTCCATTGACTGCAGAACTCCTCATAATTTAATCTTCCTAATAGCATTAAGAGTGCAGTAGGATCCTTCCAAACTAAGGGCAGGATGATCTATTAGCATTTCAAGTGTGTTTTCATGCAGGGTTACTGATAAGAATATAAACAAATGCTATAAAGTATGAGTAGTTTCAATATGTTACTTACTGAAACCTGAAAACAGAACCACTGCCTCATCAAAGGAGTAGTTTAGGCTTTTTAGGAGACTTCTGCAGAATTTATTAGAGACAAAATCAAAAGTTTTCTGTAAAAGCCTAATAGGGTTCTGTAGAAATGATTCAGAAATCCTGCTGTGGTGAGCAGAGAATACTTTTTACTCTGTAATTGTAAACACAGTGAAATGAATAGAGAATTAAGGAGCAGATACTTGGACCTGGCACAGTGAAAATAGGATTAGTCTACCAGCTGTGGATCCAGAGTTGCAGGTTTCTGTGCATGCATTTACAAACTCCACAGAAAAATGAATGCATGTTTACCTCCCTTGCATTCATTCTGGGGTGATCTATGAAATGAAAACTGAATGAACTATACAAAGAAGTGCTTAGAGTCCAACTAAGACTACATATTGAATATATCCAACTATCTCCTACTCTGTTTTCAATTACTTTCCCTTTCACGTATTTACCCTCACTACAGGCAAACTCTTTAAAAAATTTTGTATAAGCAAATATAAGCTTTTGTGAACACACTTTTCTGAAACAGAATGATACAACTCTTCCAAAGTAAGTTTGAAGTGCCTTTTTGTGGTGCACTGCTTGTAAGGATCTTGCATAAGTAATAAAAACAGAACAACTTTTTCTGCCTTTTAAGAGGTTTCTATGCCAGACTAACTCCAAGGGTGAAGCCACGTGCATTTAAAAGGCTACTCTATGTTGGAATCACTATGCACAAGTAAATATTAAAAAATAGTGAAAATGAGCCAGGAGTTAGGATGAGATATAGGTAGAAATTTCTAAATTAGTTGGTTCTGATAGTTATGACACATCAAGAAAAATTAGGCAGAAGAGCACCATATAGTTAGATTTGGAATAAGGACTGAAGCACAGGTTTTACTCTTCATGTGGTGTCAAACACTCATATTTAAACTACACTAAAAAGTATTAGTTACTGTTTCTACTGCCCATGTCCATTTCTTATCACTTGCAACAGAAAACAAAATAACAAAATCCACTACATTACTTCAAGGTAGAAATTACATATGTGTAAGCGTATTTTTCCATAAATGACTCCTGGCATGTTTGAAACAATAAATCATCTCCTTTTTTCATCTATTTCTATCTCCTTTTAATGTCTTATTTAGTTATCTTAGCAGTGCTTTTTTTTTTAACCCAGGCTAAGAAAGAGTCCAGGATTCATTAATTTAAAAAGTGGTTTTGGCTTCGCTGACAGCCCTAAGGGACCCCACTGTGGATAGCAGGAGATGAGCACGCAGTCAGGAATGATATCCCTTCTCTTATGACCTCCAGTTTTCTTGACAGACAAAACACCTCACAGAGTTGTAAGATAAAGGTCTGGGATGATTTTTGAGGCCACAAAGATTCTAAAAGTCATTTTTATATTCTTTTTAATGGTATAAAAAAAAAGGGACAGCAGCAATACTAGTGCTATAAATGACTTTGTGAAGAATCTCTCCCGATCTTCACACCCCAGACTCTCTGTCACAGGCACAAGTCTAATGTTTTCATTCATCATCTTAGCGTAGATAAAAATGATCCATTTTTTGAGGAGCTTATTGTCTTTGGATTACTTCTTCTAAATGCTTAACCTTATCTATTCAAGGTGGATGCCTGGCTCAACCATGACCTTGTCAATCTCATTAAGTCTTGAATGAATTTTCTCAAATTTTCTTATCAATCAAGGCAATTGTTTCTTGCAGGAAATTCAATCTTCTGTTAACCACATCATTACCTGGTGATCGAAGTCCTCAAACTATGTAAGCTGGAATCACTCAAATCACCCAAGAGAATAGAGAAGCCTGAATTTATAAACAAATTTCCACATGTCATTTCCATTTCAGCAGCTACTCCCCGGTTTGTCAGATACCTTGGACTATTTTTAAGAATTAAAAATACTTTTACATCAAAGTTTCACATCAGGCTTTAGAGTTGTAAAAGATGACACTATCCTTGCAAAGGTCGTGTAAGATGAGAAGAACATGAATAGAAGGAAGAAAAAAAAAACCTCTGGATGAAGTGGATTTTAAGCAGGAATCTGAATAGTATAGTAGATAAAAAGCTAAGAACGTAAGAAAATCCATACAGATGGGGTGAAATGTCCATTTGATCTAAATCCTCCCTACCTGGCAAAGAGTATAAGAACAGGGTGGGAACGTAGTGATACTTCCTCAGAGTAGTTTCCCGGCCATCAGCAACCTGCAGCTTTCCTGAGCAGGGACAGTCTGGTTATATTTAACAGCCCACACTGGATTTTTCTTTTGTGATTCCATCCAGCTGATTTGAACCTACACAAGCTTTTAGCACATAGAGTACCTCCATTTCTATTTTACCCATGAGTGGCTTGGATGCCATGTTAATTCAGGCCAGAGATAGAAATGCTTAACTTTGAAATACAGCAATGTAATTAAGATGATTGTGAAGAAAGGTTTGGGGAGGGCTGGGAGCAAGTAAGAAAACTTGCTGTTTTGTTGATACAGATCATAGTCAGAAAGATTTACCAAGAGGTGCCCTACTTTCAGAGAGACTACATGTGTTCTTCTACCAATACAACAACTCTTATGCTGTGGAGACTGGTGCTATATGCTAATAATTCTGAGCCTTTATGAATCAAAAATAATTATTTCATGCAGAAAAATAAATTAGTATTTCTAGTACCAATTAATATTTTTACCAACATATATCTCTGATCTTTATTTTCAACATTTGAGAAAAAAATATATTAATATAGAAAACTGCCTTATCCTCTCTCCTAAGGATCTAGGCAGAAATCCTTGTCATGTTAAGCTGGTAAGAATACCATCATTAACTTCAGTGCAGCCAAGATTTTTACTATTGGTGTGTTGCAGTGAAGCTGGTGGGAAATCTTATGATGTCCCTGAACAAATTCCTACTCACATACAAATCTGAGGTGACTGCACACAAACAAGTGTACACATTAAGTAAATCGTTTAACTATTTGGCTTTATGTATATATGGACTTCCTACAAACTTTAATGTAAGCAAACACACAATCCAGCCAGCCACATATCTATATGCCTTCCAATTCACCCCAATTAACACTTACACAACTGTTGGGGCTGTTGGCGTTCTCTGTGAAGGAGGGACACTGGATGATGATATCAAATGCACTCAAGTCAAACTCTGCTCTCTCAGTAAAACTATGTTTAAACTTTCTCTCATGTCGTGTCCTGTTCCACACAATACAAGTAATTCATCATATTGCAAACCCTATTTTGCACTACAGTAAGTATTTCTCAGTCTGTTAAGCCGCAGATTAATTTTCCTCCCATCTCAAGTCCATGATGTTATTGGAATGGTTACTTTCCTTCTGTTTCCAAACTTACTAGCTGAATAGAATAACTCAAATTGAATGCATGAGACGGAAAGGTGCTTCCCAGTTGTTACGGTTTCTTTGGCTTGTATTTGATTAACACTAGCACTTCTCCTGATCACAACTAATTCACACTCACTCATAAAACTCACTGGGCAATACTGAGTTACTGTGCACAGCTGCAACAGAGAGTAACTTCCAGAGGATGTGTGTGAACCCACTGCCTCGAGCAATCTCTCATGCCGCACAGTGAGCCAAAAGGACCAGACATTTACATGCTGAGCAAAGATATCCACAGCTTGACGATAACATGGTTTTTGCTTGTTTGGAAGAATAACAACTTCAAATCTTCTGGAAAAGACTTGGAAAAGACCTGAGACAGATCTAGGACCTGAGACAGACTCTGCTTGGTGTGAAGCGGGTAAGTGTTTTACCTCTTGCAAGGACTATCTGGCACTACACTTTTCAAGGGAGCATGGCCACTCGGCATCACCAGTAGACTTTGGCATGTCCAGATACAGACCTCACCTCCACTCTGGAAACTGTTACATATTGCAAACCTAATGATTTATAATTACAGTCAGATTTCTGTTATTTCATTCCCCTTCCCCCACAAACCTAACACTATGACTGAAACAGAATAATCACTTTTATGGAGGCTTTTGTAAAAAGATCACTAAGAAGAACAGAAAATATGTTATCACCAGAGGATTGCAGCTATCTGCCGGAGGACTGAAGAACATGAAAATGACTGTGATTGATTGTACTTTACAATTCACCTCTTAGAAAAACACAAGGAACCCAAGGACAAGGGCAGCACAGAAAAGGAGATGCACAAGTGACTACACCAAGTCACCAGCCACTTTATTTTCCCTTTTACATGACCTAAATCTTTCCCTTTTATCTCTTGCTCTGGTCTCATAAGGAAAATAAATGCTGGATTTCCTGATAGCCTGCACTTGCACAATGACTATATTTAAGCTTGAAAAAGATTTTTGGCTGACTGCAAAATTTCCAAAGACATGTTTTGCGTTAAAAATAAGACAAAGGAAACCACAAGGTTTTCATCTTTTCACAAGTTGAATTCTCTACAGTCGGTGCCCATCCAAGGCAGGAAATGACAGCTTTCTACTTGCAAACTCCTAGGTAGCTCTGGAGAACCTGGGGAGTCCTTACAGAATGTATTCCAATACTGCTAACTAATGAGTCAGTCATTAGCAATAAACTTAGCCTGAGATAAACAGCAGATGGAAAAATCAGGACAAAGTAAGATCCCAAAATGCAATAAAGCAGCAGCTTTTGTTAAGTGGAAGGAAAAGATGTTCTGGATGCATTAGTACCATGTAGAAGACTGCAGAAGATGAGCATGTCCAGACTTAAAACTTTTCAGAAAAATATTCACAAATTACTATTACTTACATAGAAGATATTCACAAAATGACCTTCAGTCTTCTCTCTCTCTTCTCTCCGTAGCTGAAGGTGAAAGATCAGCCTCTCCAGACAACACGCCAGAGAAGTCTAACCTCAGGGCTTTGAGTGGCCTCCAGCAAAACCAATCTCTCTCCACCAGCCTAAAAGAGGATCGAAGGGAGTCTGGCCTTCCAAACCTGAGCTTAGTTCATGTAACCTCATGTAGCGGACGCCTAAAAAAGCTCCTTCTGGGGATGTTTAATCCATTCTGATAGGCATCTCACATGCCTACAATAATGACAGGATCTCAAGAAATTACATTATTATACAGCATGAGCTTTATTTTATCATTTTTATTAGCCTAGTCTATGTGCTGGTATCCCCCCAGGGACTTCAATCAATGATCAGGGCTCTATTCAGCACTAAAATGTATTCCTATATAATCAGAGTAGCATCCCAATAAATTGTCACACCATTACTATATGCTAAGATCATACTGCTGACATTTAAGACTGGTAAATTAATATCTCAATTTTTTGAAATGACTATAGCAGTGTGTTTACAGATGCAGAATTAAGCCTTTGCTCTGTTATTCATGAACACTGTTGCTACTGATGTGAATGTCTCATATACTAATTGAGTTTAAAGGTTACGGTGCACCCTTCCAGATGTAGTGGCCCATTTAATCAACAAAACAAATAATGCAGCACATTCATTAACAATATTTTAAAAATCTTTTTGGATGATAGACAGAAGTCAAGGATTAAAAATATTAACTTGAAATTTCCTTTTTCTAATGCTTGATGTTCCTTGCCTATAGGTATGGAATTATCTGTAAAGCTAATTCCAAGGTAAAAATAAATATAAAATTATTGCTAAATAAATGATTGCTTCTTTGTTGCTCATGCATCATATAATTAATACTATGATGTGATCTAACATGTTAAGGAAATAAGAATTTGCCATCAGCAGGCTGAAAGAAATTTGTTTATTAGTTTACAGTGATTCAATTTATGAGAATGTGCTTCATTGATCTTTGCAAAAGAACTTTAATTGGAAATGAATATCACAATCTATTTACCACACCACTAAACCCAGTCTGCTACAGTTCATTAAAACTACACCTGCTACTTAATTTTCCAATAAGAGAAAAACTTTGAATTAATACAATAAGCAGCAGTTAGAAAGTAGGCTCAGTAGACCACTGTTTTTATCAAGGTGTTCCTTGTGTGCCTTTATGAAATTCTGCTAGGAGCTGATTGGGATTTTGTGTAGCGTTTACATCAGAGCTTGAATTCAGACACTGTACATTTTGATTACTACTTTCAACATGCAAAGTCATTCTTCCTTTGGATGAAAAATGTAAAATCTATATCCAGCATGCAGATTCAGAAGAAATATTTGAATGCTTTGAACCATTGATGATCCTGCCCTAAAGCAAGGACAAAAAGACCAAAATGAGCCTTTTCCATCTCTTGTGTGATCTCTGGAGATTTAACCTGGGGACCAGTGTCATGTGTACCTAAAGAAGTGAATCAAGGAAGAGGAGAACAGGGTGTGATGTTCTCATGTCTTCATCCCTATATTTAAGCAAGAGTCAGAGCGATGCTAAAGGTCTTGGAGTCTCTAGAAACTATATTATTTGTGGGCTTTTTCCAAGGACATATGCCACATCTACCACTTTTATTACTAGGTGGGGCAAGGGGTCCCTTTTAGCTGGCTGACTAGGGATGAAGAATTGCCTGGTTCCATGTTTCATGATAACACTGTCACAGAATCCAGAACAGAGGCCCCTCTGCCAAAATACAGTGAAAATAAAGCAAAACCATTACCGGGTTCAGCTGGCTTCATGCAGGTCTTCACACACCACTCCTCTGAGCCACAGCACATGCTCCATGGCTCAGTTCAGATTTATAAGCACTTACAGTTTGTCAGGAAGGCTAAATTCCTTGCAACGTTGCATGGCATCCCATGACTAAGTGCAAAGTCAGGCTTGTTATCCTTAGCATTTAATAAACAGGACAGCAGGAAGCATGCTGGATGAGCTGAAAGCAGAGAAAGGCTGAGCCCCAGTGACTTTGAATGTGTCATGAGCAGCTACCACTATGACCTGCTGCAACGAGCATCCCACCTCCCCATAGAATCAGCAGGAGCCACTGGCATGACTTGTCGGCGTAATGCAAAGCATCCTGCCACGTGGCAGCAGTACCCAGTTACTCAGCCGAGCAGCTGGCCATGTGAAGTGATGCACACTGAACACACTTTACATTAGAGATGAATGAAAAATTCATTGAGGATAACGAAAGATTGATTTGGATATCTCTGGCAATTTTTCATGACTGCTTCACTGGAGTCTCTTCTATTCAACATACCTGTGAAAACAGCAACAAACCCCTAACTGGACTAGGACTTGGAGATTTTTCCCCAAAACAATCATCACACTCACAAGTAGCCCCCCGCCCTCTTCTTCCCACTGGTCAGTCATTTCTGTGCTTAACTGTGGGGCCAAGATTTAGTCTTGATTTAGTAAAGTTCCTCAGCAGTGAGCTTACCAAAAATTTATAGCTCTTCCTGGTCTGTTTATCCTGATTAAAAAACATGACCGCAGTGAAACACTGTAGTCTCCTTCATAAAGCCTTTTTCATTTTAACACAGTGTCTAATGAATAGGATTCTTTTAACATGATTACCCTTTGTGTAATATTTTAAGAGATTCTGAAAAATTAATTCTTTCACAGGTTATACTCAGATCGTTATAATTTTTCATTAAAGATATTTTGTGTGGTCAACTTCTGACCCTGCATTTTGCAAAAATTGAAGGCACTAACTACTGCAGAGTTATCATAGATTTATCATGTCAAGAAAACATGGTATTGTAAAGCCTCATTGGGAACTTTGCCCTCTGGCTAGTCAGACCGTCTCTGACAGAATTATTTTTTTTCCTGTAGAAACACCCATTTATCAAAAGTGAAACTGCTCCCCCAAATGAAGAAGTTACAGGTGATTCCCCAGACCTGAAAAAATGTTGGAAGGAATTTAGGAATGACCAGAATGTTCATTCTGACATCTTTGGGATGAAAAATCTCAAAGGGAGGTTTGCTTAAAACCACTTTTCATTTTGAAATTTCATTTCATGTCCATTTCCAAAAAGGTGAAATATAAAATGAAAAAGAATGAAGCTTGTAATGAAATATTTTGAAGATATAAAATATAAATATTTTCAAAATATCAAAAGTAAATGTTTTCACTCACCAGATGATTTTTCCCCCCTCTATGCTAATGTATAAAGATTATCAAATGACCTTTTATCTGAAGTGGGAATACGCTTACAGAAAGGGATGAATGGTTTCCGTTTAGGTCTATACTCCATCCTGTGAAGAAAGGGCTCTTCAGTGAGTAGCTATGCAGAAAATGCAGGAGGGGTGCTGACAACACAGCCAGACACTTCGGAAGGCCAAGATCTGCTGAGGACGGAGGCAGGTCAGTGGTCTGTGTGACGAGTTGCACTAATGCTTCATCGCATCAGAGATGAAGGAAAGCCCTTTAGCAGGGCCCATTTTTTCTGACTTTCTGCATGGGCCTATGAGTTGGACTGTTACATTAATTTCCCTGCACTTAAATTGTTCCCTACTGGCTTGTGAAAGTATGATTAATATTCTTCAGGAATCTGTTATTAATTCTTCATTACAGTGTAGTCGCACAAAAGGCAAGGGGAATATTATGTCTGGCTTGTTGCACCTCACCAACCATTTCAATAAATACCTTAAAGAACAGAGGGTGTGCAGAGAATGAAGAGTACCGGGGACTGCTTACATTCCATGCACTGCAAAACAGATCACCAATCCGTCTGATTTAATAAAAAAAATAGTACAGAGCAGAGTTAAATCATAGAGTTGGATGTTGAAAAGTACAGTACTGTGAATGTGCCTTAATATATTCAGCACTGAGATGGATATGTATTATATATGTTATTTATTTAGCTGCACAAAGGCAAAAAGGTGGCTTTTATATGCTATACTGTCCTAATAAATATCGTGGTTCCACAACAAAGTTATGAATGGTATTCAAAATGAAGTACATCCAAAATATGCGGCCTGTAAATAAAGAATATCCTATGGGGGGAAAAAGTGCTAAAAGAATTCACCAGTGAATAAATACAACACAGCATAATTACAGACTCTTCTGTTTTTCAGCCAGGGTGCAATCATACAGTTTACTCAAAAGTCTTCTAATATCCTCTGGGTACATAGATGCATTTACGAGAAAGCTTTCGATTGTGAGCTCTCTCTCTTCCCTGCCTGGCCCTCCACACTCTTTAAATGTACTTTTGGGGGAAAGTCTGCACTCGAAAGGGGATGGAGCAGATTCTTGGAGAAATAACTGGCTTTTTAAAGTTATTTTGACCATTCTCCCTTTTTCAGATCCTCCAAAGTCCAAATTCCACTGATGTTCATAGCTATTTTTCAGTTGACACTGATTGGCCTTGGACCACATCTTTTTTTGCTAGGTCCAAATTTATTTATTTATTATCTTTTCCTGGCTATTAAAGAAGGAAAAATATTAATAATTCATTTATGCTAAGTTATCACCTTACTGTTCTTGGTTAAGACAATTTAGCAAATCAATCATTTTAAAGATGCAGTACTACCATGGTAATCCAAGTATGTGTGATCACACATATTTAGTGCCACCTGTGCCCACTTCCCCCCATTATCTATCTCCTGGCAACATGAAAAGAGTAAAGATAGGAAGAGCCAATTTTGCAAAGTCCTAATTCTTATGCCTAAATTTAAGGGAACAATAATTCTGATGTAACGTGACGTTACGAGTGGACTGCAGCTCTGTGTGTTAATGCCAACTAATTAGGGTTTCAGCTATTTCACCATTAAGTCAGATGAGATCTGGTACTGTTATTTTTTTCCCTGAAGGTCACAGATATTCAACAAAAACACTGAGTTTTGGGGGATATGTGAGTATTTATATATAGTACTTTGACTCTTTATTTTGAGACTTCTACAACATGGGGAAAATTCATATTGGAAATCGAGTTAAAACCAAAGTCAGAGAGATCTTTTATAGAGATTATTTACTTTAAAAGGACCCAAATATAGTATCTTAAATCCATTTGTCATTGATACAAATGGATTTGCCTCTTTCTGGCTTTGATCAATGGGAATTTGGTAGTTTGTGAGGGAGTTAAGCTTTCCAAAGATTTCCAAAGGCAAAAAAAGGCTGCTACAGGTTGTGTTTGTGGAAGCGTCAACTAGCGACAGTGATAAAATTTGACTGATTTGCTAAACCATGAAAGCAAAGCTTGCTTTGTTCAGAGCATTAGCACATTTTCTTTTGACTGTGTATTTATTATATAAGGTGCACTTTAAAAAAAAAATATATAAAATAAAGCTATTGGGATAGAGATCATGGGGATATTGAATCAAAACCAGGTTCACTCAGTTAACTACAGACAGAAGTTTGTATTAAGATACAATTTAAAGCAGTCTTGGGATCTGAAAATAAACTGTGTAGGTATGAATCTGAATCAGCTCAAGAATACTGTTGTTACTGCAGAGAAAGCTGAAGCTTTATGAATGAAGGTAGACTGGCTAATTCAAGGTACAGGACTGGATATAGCACCAGTCTCAGAGTGAAAAGGATAAAACCAGCTTGGTCCCCCGACACACATTACATGTGTTGAAGTGGATTATGGAAGACACACATTCTAATGAAAAGTACTGCAGAGTGAACACTCCTGAGACAACAATGAGATGAGAACTTGTTCTTCAAACCCCACTCTCCAAACCTCTCTTCCTCCCAGCACCTTGGCACTCCTAAGAGCTCTCAATCACTCCTTTCTGTTAAGTACTTCTGTCTCATTTCCCTCCTGCTCATCATTTACCTGCTTCAGCTCCTCTTTGTTCCCTTAACAGTGGATTACACTTTATTTCCCTCCCCCTCAATAACTAACCTCATCTTCAAACATGGCCTCCAGCCTTTGTCATCCTTGCAGTGGGAACCTTGCAAGTACAAGTACTATGTTAAGAGGAGGAGTTTCATTGAAGCTTTTATTGATGCACACTTCCCAAGGCACACAATGCAGTGCCCAGGGAAGCAGCAAGGCCAGGTTGGACCAGGACAAGGTGAAAGGGCTCTCTAAGAAGTAGCAAGACACCCTGACTTTTCCTTCCAGTCTCTTGCCATCATACTAATTAGCCATGGAAGGTAAAAGTTCAGGATTAAACTGTGTGAACATGAATGTCCTGAAAGATGGACATGGATCACTTCAGAACATGCAAGAAATGGAACGTGGTCTTGATCTTTATTATCTATCATTTTAAACAAATCTTTAATCTTCATAAACACATGTGAAAGCTCCTACAGTATCACATATCAAAGGTGAGGTACATCTCACCCCATTTGAGCTCTCTACGGGTTATATGTCTAGATTATGCTTGTGATTTATTTAAACTGTTTTTGGATAAGATGAATCATCATTCAGAAAATAGCTCTTTATCTCTCCAGAGACCACAGAGGGAACAACTTCTAGATGATTAGAGTCAGTTGAGATGGAGTCTTTCATAGATAGATGAAGAAATTGTACAAACGGTGCAAATTAGAAGGATGTAATGGAATATTTTGCCTGATTCTCAACTGAAACATGTTAATTGGCTATTATTTGCAAACTACTGACTTTGTTTAAACATATTTAAACAACAGAATGTAGTTAGAGAAGCAACTTCTATTGTTACTTTGAAGCACTGATGTTTTGGTAAATTTTGGAGCAGTCAGATATGAGTTGGAATTGTCTCTAAACATCAAGACACACCTTTAATACTATTCTTTCATCACAAGATGCACAGTTCACAGAAAAAATTTCTATTGTAATCAGTAACTGGTTCAGTCTTAAATGACTGATCTTCATACCACAAAATAATGTGTTCACATTCGATGTAACAGCCAAACCTGGCAGAGAAAAAATTTGAGGAAATGTAGTTACAGCTGACGTGAAAATATAAAAGATCCAACAATATAAAATAAGCAATAGAGCTTTGATGAAAGAGTATGGTGAACACAATTCAGAAATATTCATTCATGAGATAGGTCTGTAGAAGTCTGAACTGACATTCTGAATTTGGATAAACTGCAGAAATTTTGATATGTCTGTGGAAAGACTGAGGAATTGCACCTTCATCCAGGATATACACTAGAGAAAGCTTTTCATATAATTCAAATGAGCACATTAGTATAGGGAAAGAATAAGAAAATTCTGATTCAAAATCAAATCTGAGTAGATACAGGGACTGTGAAAATTTGGATTCATGTTGCATAGTCTGGGTCTGAAAAGATGTAACTTCAAGATTCAAAGCAACTCCAGTTACAGCTAATCAACAGGAATATGTTGAATGTGTAAGGGCCAGATTCCGGTTACTTTGCTCATATTGAATTAACAGTCTTCCTTTACAAAAAGCCCCTCTTAAATAATCAATGAGTCTACTCTTGAAGTAACAACATCACATCCAGTGCTCCTTCTGAGTTGATAGAAACACATCACAGATGTCTGGTAAAGATAGTCCCTACTATCTGCAGCTGCACAGTATTGAGTAGTTGTCATCTTAATATTGATTATTGGTTAGATTACAGATGCAGATTACAGATGCGTGTGAATGAGAGAATGAAAGTGGAATTAGCTTTCTCATGAAATCAAAATAATTAAAAAAACACCATTTTTTGCTTGGGTTAAACATTAAGATGCCTTGATGGCTTTTGACACAGAAATTTACTGCATATTTATCCCAATCGTACTCCTAACACAGACATGAGTTCCAAATGAGTTATAATCTCCTAAAATCAGACCTAGGAGCCGTTGCAGACAACTCAGTAACTCACACAGCCACATTCACACCAGCAAACCAGACTGCAGGCTCCATGATACAGGAGTTCCTATATGAAATATGTATTAAATGTTGGCATTTCATAGTCTTAAAAGACACACTGAGGTGTGGTCACTCTTGCTTTGAAAAGGTCGTAGTAGAAGCAAAGATCCTTCAAGGAAAGGCAAAGCAACAGGCACAGACATGAGAGAGGGTGTTCCCAAGGAAAAATTACATTTGGATGAGGTGAACATGGTGTGAGCACACTCACCTCCAGCAGGTGAAGGACTGCAGCGTGGTCCTGTTTCACTGACAGTGCATTCAGCCCACGGGGACCACGGCATGCTGGCAGAGGCACAGACAGACAGACTACTACAGATAACCACATCAGTGTAAGAAACAACTGGTTCAAGCTATCCAGACTGCCTTTTTGCCAGAAACGGCCACTCCTCTAGCAGTCTAGCACACGAGTGCAAAATCCAAAGGCCCAGCTTATACTGTCCGTGGGAAAAGAAATGGCAAGCAGCACGATGTGGTAGCATTTTAACTTGCACAGGGGTCTGGGCAGTAAATGGGAGGCAAAGACCTTCCAGAGAGCAGAGACTGGCCAATGCCAAGAGCCAGAGCTGAGGAGCATGGCTGTCCGTAGGGAAACTGGAGACAGCTTGGCAGGGAGAAAAGTGGGGTATAGAAAAATAGCATGGGGTAAGAAGTTCCCTTTCCCACATTTAGCTTGTTAAAAATAAGACCACAGAAAATACTGCAGTTGTCTTGCAGTGCCCAATGACACTTCACCTTTCTGAGTGTCAGAACCTTATATATCAACTTCAGAGTATTTCTCAAGACTCTGAACTCATTTGATTTGCATTGGCCATTACAATTCCCTACTGAAGGATATGTTTGAAAGGGACTACTGTTCTCCTCATTTTTGGGGACACAAATAACCTTAAACACAGAAGAAATTCTCTGTAGAAACTGGGGAAGGTCTACAGACGGGCATATGGCTCATCAACGATTTCACAGCAATCCAATCCACTGATCACAGAGAGAGTTCACTGATGATGCCTGCTACCTCTCAGGCTTCCAACGTGTCAGGCCCGAGAAAGATGCATTTGATCATAGGATAAATGGGGATATAAAACACAAGTGAGGGAGTATTAATGCCCTTTTCATGCATGTTCCTCATGAAACTTCATCTGGAATACTATGTAACCTGTAGTTTAACAGCTTAGTCTGAAGTGGAACAGCTGGCAAGCCCAAGCAGAAGATCAAGGAAATGAGGAGCCTAAAAGACGTAATGTAGCAGATCAAAAATGGGGTCTGAGTGAGGATAAGTCTGATGTGATAATGTAAGCTACAAGAGTAAGCATGACGTTTTAAGTGAAAGAAGAACATACAGGAAGATAATTCAGTACGAGTTGACCAATTATGAATAAAAGTAACCTAGAAATTAAAACTCTTAGAAATGTGAGGTCTTCAAACAGCCTTAGAGTAGAATTTGTGCGGAGAAAAAAAAAAACAGCTGCTCAAGTGATTTTTAAAAAGAGCTTGAAACTTCATCTATGAGGAAGGAAACCATCTGTGATTACTACACTAAGAATGACACTATAACATCTGTGGTTTAGGACATAAATTGATCTTCAATAGGAGTCGAGGTGAAACCAGTACACAATACATACCTCTGAAGAATATAGAATAATGGACCACAGGAAAAGTCAGTCTGTTTCAGTAAGGTAAAACGTATACTAGCCTCTTTCACAAGCTAGCTGAAACCAGTTGTTTTCCATTACTTTCAGTGGAATATGAAACATACCTTATACATGCATCCTCAGTATTTCATTAAGTCTTTCACTTACATGTATGTTTAGTTAGTTTTCAATGACTGAAAATTACTAGGCATACCAAGATTCACTTGCCGTCCAACCTTTTTAAAGGTTGGTAAGTTAATGGATCTAGTATTTAGAGACATATTTTACCCTCTGTACATTCCTATTAACTTCCACAGAGTAGCAACGGGAGAGATTGCTGCAAAGTTCCCTCGTGGTTAATTTATCTGTAGAAAGACTCAGAAAAAAATGCAATACAAAAAGCATTTCAGCTTGAGAGAGAGAGGGAATGGACACAGACATCATATGCACAGAAGATGGAAAGGCAAATAAGAAGGGAAAGACTTGAAATAGTAATGTCTTGGCAATAAATGCCAGCCTACGTAAATTTGAAGGCAATGAAAAGAAAAAGCAGATTAAAAAAAGGTGCAAATAACAATATTTTGAATTGCTAAAGATATTGTTTTCACTTTGGAATAACTGTTTTATCATACACATTAAAATGTATGATTTGCTTCATTAATCACACTCATTTCCCTTCCAGAGGTATGGATATGATCAGAACTTATTTCACAGGACCGATATAAAAAGGTTGAGCTTTTATTTTCTTTCATTTGAGTGTTCAGTCTGATTACTGTGAAAAACATTTCCACCTTGAAAAGTTTAAATGCTTTGTACCTGAACCTACAGGCTGCAATAGCCAGCAGCATCTTTTGCCTACCTGTAGTTTCAATTCCAAATTCCCCTTCCTGACTCAGGAAAGAGAGATCAGTGATATATTTCTGAACAGGTTACCAAGAATAAAAAAGATCTGGCTCTAGATTTTTGGACTTGGAGAGAGCAAAACCAGCTGCAGCATGAGTTAAAAAGGGAAGAAGATAAAAAAAGCATATGCAAGTACACAGCTACACTTTTGGAGTTATGTGGTACTCAGTTAAAACACCACATACTAATAGCAGGATTAATGAGGACTGAAAAGGAAAAATTCTGGAGAAACTGAATGGAACCAAATATTAAGGCATAGAAATACATGGGGAAATTACTTACTGAATCATCAAACGAAAGGAATGACAGGTCATTCTAACACAGAAACTGAGAAAGGCAAAGTTCAGCAATACCACGGTTTAAATGCTTCCCCCTAAGATGCATTAAATGAAATTCATTTAATATGAAGAAAGCTTCTCCTGAATTTATGGGCAGAATTTGTCTTTGTGCAGCTACCAAGGAGAAAAGGCAAGTGAGATCGCATTGAATAACAATCAAGAGAAGGAGAAAATTTTCAAAGACAAAAGATGTCAATGGAGGGCTGCCTGGAAAAGGGGGCAATTCTCTCCACAAAAAAGAACTCTGGATGAACAACAGGCATATCTTAAAAATATTTTTTCAGTCAATATGTTAGTTAATCTGGCCAGAACTTGCCTTTTACAAAGGCAAACTAGTCCATTGG
The DNA here is from genome assembly GCF_030463565.1 of Pelecanus crispus. Taxonomy (NCBI): domain Eukaryota; kingdom Metazoa; phylum Chordata; class Aves; order Pelecaniformes; family Pelecanidae; genus Pelecanus; species Pelecanus crispus. Next base: position 41,067,086 of record NC_134647.1, on the reverse strand, counting down.
TATTTATCATTGAAAGTATTTATCATTGAAAGTATTGCTTTGGTATGAAATTACAGAGGATTCATTAAAACGGATTATTCAACAATTCGTATTCCACAAATTATATCCCAGTAGCAAAATCACTGCCTTTCCATATGTAAAATGTTTGTTAAGAGCACATGCCAGAGCTGCAGCTGGGACATAACTCCCTTCTCAGCACCAGAATGGATCTGACTTACAGCAGCTGCGGGTCATGTCCTGTGTCTGCACAGAGTAGTACTGGTATGTTGAATAAAGCTTTGTTTCTTGGTATGCTCAAAAAATAATGAACCAGATCTTCAGCTGTTATACAAGAGTAGACATGCTTTAGAGTTACACAAATGTCAACCCTCCAGCAAGGAAAATAGCACAGAAAAACAGGGCCCAACTTTTCAGCGTGAGAAAACTCAAATTAGCATCTCAAAGTCAAGTGACCTCAGCTGAGGTTCTGGTTTATTGGTTTAAATGTCTTTTTCACCATGAAAGATCAAGCCTGTATGTACCTGATTTCTTCAGTATCAGCTGCAGCATCCCTTGAGTTATGTGTCTTTAATCCTGCAAAGCAGAGGTGACAGCACATTTGCCACTTGTTTCTAGAAGTTAGATGTGCTCCCTGGTTAACTGGTGAACTCTGGAGCTCCTAAATCAAGGGGAAGTGTTCATATTAACAATAGGTTTTAATGAATCTGCTTCTTAGTAAACTCCAGCTAAGATTAATATTAATTTTATTTTACTGAATTTCTTTTCTTCCCTCTGCTAATTTGTGTGTGTGTCTACTTTACTAAAAGCTCTACATATTACATTTTTATTTGTATGTTAATTTAAATTGCTGCTTAAAAAAAAAGGACAGGATTGGAATGATCACAAATGTGAACACAGTCTACTCAAATATCTTCATCCTCTGTGCCACAATGGTATGTGTGCACTTAAAGCATTTTCCCCATTAAACACAAAGCATTGAAGCAATATAAAATGCTGCCAACATTCTTCTAATGCATCGCTGGTTTGGAATAAAGCTTTTTATTCCATTTGAGCTCATGTGGCTAGGTCGCCTGCGAATAATTAAAAAAGTACCAACAAAACAAATTTACCTATGTTTGCTGGGGAAAAAAAATCCTGCAATTTAGTAGGCAAAGGGTAAAGAGAAACATCACCATCAAAGCTCAAGGAAACTTCAAGATAGTAACTGGATCACAACAATATCAAATCATATCTGATAACATATTATCCTGTTTGGGATAGTTCCCATCTGCATCTATGAACACGTAGTGGCATTGACTGTATCTTTACCCAGCATCCTGAGGCTGCCACAGGCTCACCTCACCACCTCTTCTGAATTTTCATCCATTCTGCAAACATGTGATCCCATCAGCCTGAAGTAAATCTTGCTCCCTCCATTAGGAAGAGTGTTTCTCTGTTCAATTGGTGTTACACAATGTATCAAGATGAAAGGCAGAAAACCAGCCTCGGTCCTTCATCTCTCTCTCAAATGCTGGTATGTTCTCTCTACCTTTCTCTGGAATTAAATTTCAGTTCTTAAAATAGCCAAGTAACGTCTCCTGTGTAACAAGGGGAAAACTCTTAAGTTCTTATGCAATATGAACAATATCCAGTAATCCAGAGGAAGAGCAAATAACCTAAGACTTTTAATGTAAGAATCTGAAGAGCTTTTCAGAATTCATGTCGGTGAAAAAAATGTTGTTTGTCATCTAGGAATGGCCACATTATTTGAGTTCTTATGGTCAGCATATATGAAAAGCAGCGTGAAGTCCATGGAAACCAAAAGTTCAGGAGTATTCCTGCCAGAAATACCTGTTTGTGTTGATGCATGAGATACACAAGCGTGGGTGTCCCTGAGCCCCAAGCACAGTGACCAATCACACTCAGTTCAAACCTGCACCTTTCACAGGTTTCTCTTTACTGAGAAACACATTGGGCTAAAAGAGTGGTTCTCTGATAAGAAAGAAATGAAGATATAAACTCAGAATAATAATATGGAAAAATAATCAATATTCTCTGTACCAGGCAGTCACACTAAATGCAGATGATATGCACTATATGATCCCATTTACTGACTGTGAACTGCTTGAAGGCATGGTGGATTCACTCCTCTGAATGGTCAGACATGGATTATTGTTATTGCCGCTTACTTTATGGCACACAGATAACACTTCAGAGAAGTAGAAAGATATAGTCCCCTTATCCCTGTAGCCGTGTTAATTCATGGACTGAAACCCAGGGCTTAGGAACTCTCCTTACTCTCCTGCACATTGACCAAGTCCAGCTTTCACAATTTCTAAGGCACTCAAACTAGAAAACTGAAGGGGAATATGAAAGAATAATTCAGGTTGTTACAGCGTGAAGGCCTAAGGCAATTAAAGCTTCAATCGACAGATGAAGTACTGCATGCATTTCCCTAACAACCTGAGATATGCTAATTTAGGGGAAAAAAAAAAAACCACCAAACACAATGACTTCCAAAATTTGCACCTGAGAAGTTCAGGCACAAAAATATTGAAACCTTTGAAATGCACATTTATATGCAGGCATTGCAGGATGTTTGTCTCCTTAATTTGCATACACCCGTCTTGTAGAGAGGGACACAGCCTACCAACTTAGATCTGGTTTTAAGATGCACCTCACCTTTCCTAAATCAGATTTCTCCACACAGAAGCAGAGGTGCACAATAATTTCCTGTTGCACTTCAGAGGCCAAATCATAGCTCTGACAGAAGAGTGACTCCTTGATTGTAGCAGGAGTTGCATGTAGCTATAGACAAGACCTTTTATCCCTTTCCACAGAGGATTTAACTTCATGTTCAGGAGATCTTCCTGGAGGATAGCAGGAAGCCACCTGGGATAACTCACATTCACCTGCCACTTTTACAAGCTTTAACTAACTACCTAAACATCTCTTAGGTCAGCAAGTATGTCTGAGTAAACACACCCCTTTTTTTTTCAGAAGTAAATCTAGTTATTGTGTAATCTGATTCTGGAAGGACTTCCCAGATCTGCAACTGGTTGACAGTCAAACAATAGCTATACGTTTAACATCTCCTCTAAGAAAGAATATGGTGGTAGACTATTAAGCTAAATGAAGTTATGTCTGCAGTTATCTGTGAATGCTTGATACCAGCATCTGCTGCCAATAGCTCCAAAGCTGCACATAGCATCAGGCTCACTTGCATAGTGTTTGCCCATAGCACAGGTTGTTAGTGCTGGTAGAGCAATGTCGCAACAACTAGATCACATACTCATATTTCCAGATTTATCATGCAGCACATACATACCTGCAAGGCTGCTACATGGGAACAGCATTCAGAGTATTACCTTTAAAGAAAGTTTTTTTTTCATTTGTTCTGTGGACACACCCTTCATAATGCCAAGTGAGAACTTACGAAGCACTCTACAATGCTACTCCAGTAAATGATGCATGATCCAGACCCAGTAAGTTCTCTGCTCAGTGTCAGTGATGGGGCAACTGTCCAAATAACACAGAAAAAAGCAAAACATGACACGCACATTCAATGCATGTCAGGGAAATGAAGAAAATGTGACACTTCTGATGGGGTTTTGATATTGCAGACAGCTTGTATTATGCCATGATTTAGCTGTGACACAGCAGACAGAGGGTTGGCTTGACTAGTCTGATTTTGCACGTCCTCTGTAACAACACAGCAGCTTATCAGCTTCTTACACAAATGTCTTTGTTCCTTCTTCCTTGCAGTCTACACATGGCACAGCCTTCCTCAATTACTTTGTTAACCACCACATTGCCTTTTTCATACTTCTTTTAGACCTATCTATTTCAAAATTACTATAATAAAACAATTAATAATAACATTTACAATATCAGGAAAAACCCTGGTATATTTGCATGATGTTTTTTCCATAGAGACAGAAGTTAAACAGCTGCTTTTCTGAAGAAGCAGCAGCAACACAAGAGGATTTAATTTACTTGGAGTCCAGAGCTACCTGCAATACCCACAAAATAAAGACCCACCAACAGAGAAATCATTTAAGGCATCTCGAAGAGACATAAACCATAACACACTAACAACGATATCCTGAACATATGGTTTTCTTGAGTTTCATTCCTGTGAACAGGTTATAGATGACTTTTCAAAATTAAAAGCAATAACAGAGCTTCTCAATAAATCACAATACAGAAGTCACTCATAAACACATTACGGCAAAGATCTATCTTGATTCCAGCAAAATAACTTCTAGTAATTCTTGCACTGAGCCTCTCTCCTATGGATATATATATTACCTCTTACTATACTGTATCCCAGTGGTATATATTAGATTGTACTTCTTCCACTTTCATACTTCATATGTCACTTGTATATGCTTATATAAAATCTCAGGGCTTACGTAAGTTCTTGGGAGAAAAAACATGTCTATATGGATGAAGATAACACTAGCACAATGGCATGCCAATTACAATTACAGCCTGGAGGCGTTGCTGTATAATATTGTCCTGGTTTCAGCTGGGATAGAGTTAATTTTCTTCCTAGTAGCTGGCATAGTGCTGTGTTTTGGATTTAGTAGGAGAAGAATGTTGATAACACACTGATGTTTTTAGTTGTTGCTAAGTACTCCTTATGCTAGTCAAGGACTTTTCAGCTTCCCATGCTCTGCCAGGTGCACAAGAAACTGGGAGGGGGCACAGCCAGGACAGTTGACCCAAACTGTCCAAAGGGCTATTCCATACCATATGACGTCATGCCCAGTATATAAACTGCGGGGAGTTGGCCGGGGGGCAGCGATCGCTGCTCGGGAACTGGCTGGGTAACAGTCAGCAGGTGGTGAGCAATTGTATTGTGCATCACTTACTTTGCATATTGTTATTATTATTATTATCATCATTATTATTATTTTCCCTTCCTTTTCTGTCCTTTATCTCAACCCATGAATTTTACTTTTTTTTTTTTTTCTGATTCTCTCCCCCATCCCACTGGGGAGGGGGAGAGTGAGCGAACGGCTGTGTGGTGTTTAGCTGCCTGCCAGGTTAAACCACAACAAAGATAAACACCAACTGCCCAGCTGTACAGGTGTACCTGGAGGAGGGACAGGACGCAGCAATTCACAGCTGCTTTCCTGCCCCTTGGAAGATGTTTTCAGCTCTTATATTGCACTCTGGCCACTGTTCTGCTCTAACTTCTGCTGGATCTGAATCAGCACACAGCTAGGCTGGAAATTAAAACTTCAGCTCTCTTGTCGGATCCTCTCTGAGTCAATATGAATTCAAGATTTGGATTTCTTAAACTGTGCCATTCTTCCTGAAAAATTGCTTCACAGTGGCCCTAAGAAGAAAAATGTATTTTCCACCATGCAGTGCCACATTCCTCTTTATATTAATCACTTATTGGTCTTAATAATACAAAAGTTAGAACATCCAAAACAAACCCATAAAGAATAGCACTGTAGTGTCAGAACACCTGACAACTTGCACATCTTTGGCACTGATGTTACTCAGATGATGAAAGGCATGTCCGATGGCAATGCCTGAAAGGTTCAATATATTGTATTTCCACAAATCCTGCGGACTTTGTGAAAAGCCCACCGTCCACAGCGTAACCAGAACTCGTGTTAAATCTCACAGATTCTTCTGGTTCCTCCCTTTCAGGAACTGCAGTTTTCAGAAGTTGTCACATGTGTTTCAATGTTTAGCAGAGAATAAACTAGTCTGAATGCTTCTTTTGCTATTTTAATTAAGCTCAACCTTCCACCTACTTACATTTTCTTTAAAAATGCATAAAACTATGAATTAAATATATGTATCATTACTCATCAAATTGTTTATCTCTGTACTAATTTTATATACATACACAAATTAAATATGCATGCGCTCCTTCTCCCTTTCAGAGCATAGTAACTCCTAGTTCCTCATTCTCCTACATTGGTCTTTCCAGTTGCATTGTATAAGTTGAAGATCATTTAGGTAAAAGCATCCTTAGGGACTTCTGCCTAAAAATTCCAAATTAAGTGGGGTTTTTTTTTTCCCTATATTAGTAGTGGAGACCTATGCATATGCTTACATTAAGCCTGACAGATCTTCGATTACCCCTTAGCTTGTAGTTATGCAGCTATAATGCAGTTTAGATACATTCCATAGCTGTTAATGGCTCAACACTCTGAGACCTTGAAGAATAACAACCAAGGTTATTTAGTAATGTAACGCAATAAAATAAAATAGACTTCATTGCGTATGCAAAAGTGATAAATGCTTTGCTGATTTTAAGGCATATGTTTCTTTAAAGTTCTCAGAACATAAATGATTTAACTGCTACACACATGCACAAACACAAAATCACAAGCCAAATTTACTGCAAACTTTGCAAGCTGCAATAAATAGGTAAAGACATAAATTGCTGGCAATTAGGAATTTACTGAAGAGGGTAGTTAGGGGAATTGCGCTGATTCAGAGAGATGAAATGCAAATATATTGTGCTTACATGTACGGGGCCACTGCACCTGTGCCCTAGCTAAAGCACTAAATCAGCAAGCCCAATCCAACACGCAGACCCCGAGGATGGAGATCACAGTGCAGCAGTGAAATCCTAGAGATACAGTGTTCCCACTGATGTTAACCAGAGCTGTGTGTGTTTGGCACTTAAGACTGTACCGACAGCAGTATGCTGTATTTATAAAACAAAAACATGCAGGCAAGCACTGATTGCCACAGACACTGCTTCCGATTACAGACTTGCGACATTTTGAAACTGGTAATGGCAGCAAGAGGCTGGAAGTCCTTCTCTCAGAGAGTGTCTCACTGCCTCCACATGTCCTGCTTTTCCATCACACTGAAGGGTGATGGTTGTTACCATAAGAAATCACTAGCACCGTAAGAAGTGCCTGGCTATAGCCGAATTAGCAGAAGCACTATTTCAGTTCCTGGAGATTACATGGCTGAGTGAGGCCATTCATGGATGAGCATGGATCAAAATGTCCCCACTGCCTGTAGATTAGCAAACCTCCACATACTGAGTTACTTCTCTACCAATGTATTCAGCTTGCAACAAATCATTGTGGAATAGTCTAAGCTGCAGAAAAAGCATTAGGGGTTAGGTGAAAGACCTCTCCCGGGAATGCTCAGCATGGCAATGCCACTTCTGTAGGGGCTCTGGCAGCAGGCAGAAACAGAAGGGTGAGGACTTACAAGCCAAAGGAAACAAAGGTGGGAAGGAGCACACTTGAGCTTCTACAGTACGCAACACACCAGAATCACGCACAGACGCAGTGAAGCCAACACACAAATGAAGCAGACCATTGTAGTGGTCACAGAGCCTCGGCAGACAGGAATGTCCCCCCCTTTCCCTGCCAGACCCTTTAGCAGTCCTGGCCCCAGGACAGGCATAACCCAAATCCCCAAACTGCTATGCAGGTGGCAGATGAACTTGCTGCAGAAGTTGATCTTCAGTAAAATCTGTGCCGTAAGAAGTCTTTTTCTTTCTGTTCCAAGTACCTGGTTTGATAACCTAGGATTGCACTTAGCATTGAGTTGTTGGTGTTCATGATTGCTTGAGTCTCTGCGCTGGTGCATGCAAGGTCCTCTGCCCTCAGATCAAGGGGGGCATGGCATCCAACAGAGGCAGCCGTTGGCAGGAGTCAGATTCGGATTCAGTCTATAGCTAAAATAAACTGTAATACAAGCCAGGCACAAGGGAAATCCATTCAATGAGCAGCTTGAACAAATCTATGTTCAATTAATGTAGCTTTTCAAACACTGTGACAGTGTTTGTGCTCTAAGAAGATGGTTAAGACATTGCTGCCACCAATCATTACAGCAGTTCTCCTTCCTCTCGGGAAGCAGTGTCAGTCCAGGAAGGGAGCGCAATTAGCAGTAACAAGAATGTATGTGGGGGAGTGCAGGATGAAAGGCAACACTGAAATTGCTACTGAGGCATTCCTTAGGAGAAAGGGAATTTATGAAGAGAGGATGAGGACAGGGAGGTGAAAGACGGAAAAAGAAGGAAAGAGGAAAACTTCAGAGACAAGAACAGACGGAGAGGGGAAAAGAAAGGGGAGAAAATCTGGAGGAAAATCAAACAGAAGGAGGAGGTTGAAGAACAAAAAATATTATTCTGTGATCCATGGTATTAATGTTGTGTAATTTTGGGTAGATTTATATCTTCTGTTGCCTTGCCCTGCCCTCTTTCCAGAGTTGCCCAGTTCACCCCACCTATTCCATTTCATCAACGCAGACAAGAAATAGCACTGAGCTACAGAATGGATATTACTGGGCAGCCATTTTCTGCCAGATATAATGTATAAGGGCTGAACTCTGCTACATATTCCTCCTTCCACCACTCACACCCTCTGTCCTCTCCCCAATCACTCACTTTCATGAAACCTTAGGGAGTTTGCTATCTTGTACCATGCTGCCCCTCCTTCTGGTTTAGCTGCAATTAGCAAACAGGTTCCACGTTATTAAAGGAAGATTGACAAACACACGGAGGGCCTGACAGATGGACCAATTATATAAGCCGTATTTCCTTAGGCATCCAGGCTGAAAAGAGGACAAAACATGAGGAACACGAATCATGCTGAGAGTAAAGAGAAAGTGCGTGGGTAGGTGGCTGAAGGGGTGGGGGAGCAAGGGAATACAAGACAAAAGAGATTGCTGCAAGGGAGTTGAAAGGGGAGGGAATGAGCAACAGAAGGTGGTGATGTTACCGGAAGGGGTCTGGAGTTATGTGTCAGAAAAGGCAGCTGATTTTGAAAGGAGAGAGTGTTACCCGGAGCTGTAAGATGCTCTGTAGTGACAGGAGCACCCTGGGAGATAGAGGTTGCTGGGAATATGATCCAGGAAGTAAGAAAGGGAGTACAAAACATTAGGGGATGAGGTAAAGGACAGAGGATCTGTGAATAACTGTTGAAGTCTTCAAGGGATGAAGGAAAAATGAAGAACAGAATAGGTTTCTCAGTTGTGCAAAGTGAGATTCACCGAATTTGATGTTGCTATGGTGATTTACACCACCTGAGGACCCAGGTTCAACTGTTTAAGGCAATGCGTATAATTATTCTTTTTATTTTCCCAAATAAGTACTTGCAGCCTCTTGCTTATATATAAAGTGTTTCATAATTCAGAACTCTGCTGCGGTTTGACAGATGATTGATGTACTCGCATTACCAAAGCTAGTAGCAGTCTTAACTGGAAAGATGCAATTAAGAAGTATGTTATGAAACAAATGCCCTTTACAACTTAAATCGTATCTGAAGAAATGTGTTTTATTTAACAGATATGTGCAAAAGAGAAAAGAAGCAAAATTCAGTCTTTAGAAGATGGGTTTCATTTAAAAACTAAAGAAAGGACAATAACAAAGGATAGTACTTCAAGGGTGATATAGAGAAAGCCGTGTTATCCTGTGTAGACAGCAGGGATCCAAGAATCCAGTTCAGCATTGCTACAAACTTCTACAACTTTTGGCAAGTTATTTAAACACCTATGCTTCTGTTTCTCAACCTGAATAACTGCTGGAACTAAACTTACCCTGAGGATGTATTTTGAGACTTCAGTAATAATTCCTAAGTGCTTTGAAAAGTCATGTAAGTGAAGAATGTAATTATTAAAATTGTGCTTCAGAAATCATCACTAACAAGGATTTGTTCTATAGCTAAAACTGCACCAAAAACATTATGAGCTTGCAAATCACAAGGCTCCTATCGACACACGGGAGAGAAGCACGGACAAGAGCTGCGCCTGTACCGCAAGGGTAGGATATGTACACCCAGCCTCACTGTGTGTTGTAATGCTCAGCTGCTACTACCAGTTAACCTACAGCAGCGCAAAGCTTGCTGCAGACCCACGTGCACGGTCCCTTTTCGTCTGTAGACATCTGACCAGCAGTACCTCAGCTAAGTAGTAAAAATATTAAAATTATGTCTGCTGGCAGATGCTGCAGTCTCAGCTACAGCATAGGGGTAGCCTAGCAAACACAAGTCATCGCTGGGGTTAGCTGGAAAAGGGATAAATTGTTGGAAAGGGGTAGTATGACCATGTTGAGATGTTACAGGCTTGATTCCTGTTTTGGGGTCTGACAGTTGCAGTTATTGTCTTCCTTGGTGGCATTTTCAGAAGATTAATTTGTATCTGTTCAGGGTTCTAGGACACCTTTCTTTGCATGGATGTTGGTTTGATACAGGTACTGGCTTCATATTGAAAAATCGTATTTCAAGATGCATTTTAGAAAGAAGCCTGATTGAATAGAATATAGGGAGGGTGCTTTATTTAGGAACATCAAGGAGTGTATGTAAGCTTTAACAAAAACGTAATTATGTGAAAAGCAGGCCTGTCTCCATTGCACTTTGCACAAAAAGTTATACAAGCTAAGGCTATTAGAAAAGGTGCTAAACATTTTCTTAGAGAACACACTTCTTCCTGTAAACTCTTTAATCCTCTGAAATTTTAGGAAAGCTGCTTGTGATTTGGAACTGCTCTACATAAGTTGTTGTTTCTAACGTGCTTGTTTTGCATGTGGGACAAATGTTCATATAACCTGATATCATATTTATGTAAACACTGAGATGACTGATTGTGTAATACAACACGGTTACTTGATGCTATGACTGCCTGCTAATGTGAAAAGCTTGTTAGCTGTCTAGTTGTCTGGCAGTGCTTAACCAGCTTTGTCTATGAATTCAGGTGGAAAAATTATCACCTTTCTAAAAAAAATTTCCGATGAAGAGGCAATACCTTCTGCAATAGATATGTAGTTATCGTCTTCCAAGATTTCATTCAAAACCCCAGTATTTTGAAGCTTCTAAGGTATGTTATACAAAGGTAAGCCTTTGAACTTGTTTCAACCTCCTTTAAACAACTTGTAAATTTCAACTTCTTTTATACCCAGGTAGGTCAAAAAGAGTATTTTGGAAAATAAGAATAAAAAGAAGACTTAAAATCCTACCTCTGGTCTGCGAGTTTCATGCAACAAGAACAGACGCAAATAAGACTATTTTATATTTGTAGTGCACAGATTAAGTATGCATGCATGAACTGAAAAGCTTACTAAGACACATGATAATGCTGAGCCAACTGAAGGGTAAAAGCTAATTTTGAACCCAGACATACTTGAAAAATAGAAGTTTTTCCACCTTCTATGAAAAGGTGAGGAAAAAGGTGTTATGAACATTCTTCAAATTGAATGCTGAAATTGTTCGTTCAGCACTATTTCTGCAATACAGTATGTGCCTAACCTTTATAGCTGGGATGCCTCCCGAGGGAGATACATCTCTCCAGCTGAGAACCAATGGTTTAAACCACATATTCCTGCAGATGGAAAATGGTTATATCCTTGATTTACCTGTTCCAGGACAGCACCTTACACAGCTTTTTGGAGAAAATGACAAATACTTGCCCTGTGTTCATAAATCTTATCTAAGTTTACTCCAGTTGGCCACAATAGAAGTACATGAACTGCTTCATTTAACTGTGATGCATCAAACACAAAGCCAAGATTCAAAAACAGTTTTGCGTTGATTTGCAAACTACTTATTTATCTGCGGCATATATAAAGATGGGACACTGTACTGGAACTCATTGGTAGTGTTGGGGTAGTCTACTCCCCTTCAAGAACAAACCTACCAACTAAGGTGAAGCATAAACTAAAGAGGAGATACAGAAGGGACTGTAAACAAAGTGACTGGAATTAGATTGCAGTTTTACTTTGAATACTTCCTGTCTTAAATAAAACAGTGGCCATTCCTCATCACTGCTTGTTTTTTGGTGGTGAGGTTCCTTACAAAGTCACAAAGAAGACCAACCACTTTTGCACCAACAGAAAGAATCCGAATCCTCTGTTGGCTCATGCAGAGACAGGTCTTGAGGCTTACTCTGAAGAAACAAAAGCAATACTTCCTGCTGTTTTCAGGGTGTATTTTAGATAATATATAATATTATATATAATATAATATTCAACAACTCAGAATAGCTCCTCTTGCCTCACCTCAGGCCACAAGAGTCACTGATGAGACTCTGCCCCAGTCTTAATGCTGACTGGGCTCTGCGCCCACTGTGTCACTCCAAGCAGTCAATCTATGCCTCCCTTTACACCTCTTCAACTGCGCCTCATCTCCACTTACACTGTACCTTCCTGCCTGCCTCAGCTGCTACTCATTAGCCTTTTCATGCACTGCATAGCATACTGGGACATCAGCATTGGTTAGGGCTCTTAATTGCTGCTCTAATATTTAATAATACCAGAATATTACTAATGAAGGTGCATAAATATTTGGCAGGTTTGCACAAATGCTTTCTCACAGTCCCCCTTCACAGCATCTTTCAGGATTTGGTAGCACACCTTTAAAGCTTGAAAGTCAAGGTAAGGAAAAAAAAAAGCATTTGTTGTGTTCTGGAAAAATAAGGCATACGAAAGTCACTGCAATCAATCTGAATTTCTTCCTGTTAAAATCTAACCCTGTCTTACAGCTTTGTTTTGTTATTTTTGTCAGATCCCCAGATTCATCTTGTAATAATGTGCTCTCTCCCCAGAGACCTAGCCGGTGCCTTTCATCAGCAACAGCCTTCCAGAAGTTCCACTTAGCTCACAAAGCAAACACAATGTTTGGCATAATATTTCAAAAAGGTCATACTGTGCTTCCTAACTTAATGGCCATTTATATTACTTTACAACATTTAAATTCACACTCTGCTATCAAGTGGAGCCATGCCATCTAAAAATAAATGCTTAAAAGCTAAATAAAAAAAAATGTCCTAGATACCTGGGTTTGGAAATGTTTTCTGCTTATCTGAAGACAAATTCTGATGCCCTTCTTCACAAGTCCTTTAACTTAAGGGTAGGTCCACTGAAAATAGCAGGATAGATGCTGAGGCCATTACTCCCAGGTATTAGATAGTGCCATAGGTTCCAAAATACCCATAATCTACCCCATATGACCACCAGCAGAGCATACAAGCACCTTGAATTTAGTATTTATTTTCACAACTCACCTTTGAAAGAAGGAAAGGGTACTAATGCCATAGGGCAATGAGGCACAGAGAAATTCAAAGCACATGTATGCCACGTGCAACAGTCACAGACCTGCTCTACACATACATGAACTAGTGCCAATCCACAAGTCTGGAAACCACGCCAGCTTGAGGCTGAGCCAAACCTGGAGTCCTGCTCATAGGCATGGCCTGTGAATTTCAGGTCAGCACTCCACTCCCCCACCTTACCTGGCCCCTGGCTCACATCTGATTTCTGATTAGCAAAGAGGAAGGAATTTCACTACAGCTGACAGTGCCATTTCAGAATGTGGCTGCTGAACAGTCAGAAAAGAAGCATTTGCCCATAGGTAACCACTTAAACTAAAAAGCTGACAGTAACTCTTCTTTTGCTGAAATGGAAAAGTTTAAACCTAAACTACTGTTTCTTTGAGGCATTACAATCTGATTAACCAACACAACAAAGCTTCACCAGAATTTAAAGCAAGCACAGCTTGAAAATACAGCCCCTATCATTAAAGTAAGTTATCCTTTACCACTCTTACACACACCCGTAGATGAAGATGTATTCTATCAATTCATTCATTTAGATACAAAATCAGCAGAATGGTACAGGACATTTCTTTGTAACTTGAATTATTACTTATTTCTACTTGAACCACTGCATCCATACTCTTTTTACCCACACAAGTGAAGTAGCTCCACATGGAGCCCACTTACATACAAGCTCTAAAGCCACAAAACTGAAACAGCTGGCATCCCGCAGGTACATGTACATGGGGCACAGTTAAAAACATTGATATTTCCTACATCACAGTGTTTATCTTACCTGTAGGATTTGCAGTGATTCCCTATGCTGTGAGGGGGAATCACTGCAAATGCCACTGACCCAATTTATGCTTCTTAATTTGGACTTGCTCGTACAGATTTCATTTTATTGTCTTTCAAGTTACACCAAATCTTTGAAAATTGCAATGTGCCAAAATTGTAGGCAATCCACTATTTCACGGGTCTGGGAATCCTCCCTCATTCATTTGTTCCCACTTACTCAAACCACAGGTTTTCACTCACTTGCATATGAAGATAAAGCAATCAATGTATTTCAAATATGCACATTCAACATTATGTTTTCCAGAGTGTGTTTATTAAAAAAAACCCTATTCTATGAAGAAGTACTGTATCAAGCTATGAATCAGCACATCAATACATAGTAGATCAGAAAAAGGTACCTTAAATGAAAAGCATAATTTTGCTCTTTTTACATTATTTTTCAAGTAGCTATGCTATGTAATTCTCTGTTATTTAAAAAGTCTCCATTTCCTACCAAAAGATTATAAAGGCTAGATTAATCCAAAAACATTACTGTAAGGCCATACTGTAATTAGTAATGTCCAAATTTACTATGCCATGCAGTTACTTCTGTATTTCTCATCTCCTGTGAAGACTGACATTTTGCTTATGCTGATACCATGATGGGTTATGTACATCGTGTCTTAAATTTAAGGCATGTTTTACACTAATTTCAAGTCTCCACAATTTTTCCTTTAGCATAATTATGGAATGGTGATTAAGGCATGTCTACAAAAGGCTATGAGAACATTTAACCTAAATCCAGGTGCCACAAAAGCCATGTGTAATTTTTCAAATGGAGGTGGACTCATCAGCATTAGACAGGCAGCTCTGTTCAGCATTTTCCCCTTAGCATCACTATTCAGGCTTCCTTAATTTCTGTCTCTTTGATCTCTCCTCAAAATATAGTCTGAATTAATGATAGCCCAATATGCTGGGGGGCTTTTCATTGACTTCCAAGGACTTTTGGTGAAAAAATCAGTATGTACTTCCGTAGCTCTCACAGGCAGTTGCTCTTTCCTCACACTACATCAAGAGCCATTCCATTAACTTGATCTGCATAGCACTAGGGTGGAAGACAAAACTGGAACTATTTTTTCTTCCCCTAGGCAACAGCAGGAGAGAAAAACCCTCAGATTTCTCCAGTAGTTGCTACATCTAGATAGAAAAGTGACAGCAGTCATCTCCAACATCGCATCCTACAGATCTAATACTCTGCAGACCTGCTGTCCTGTTCCGAGTAGGATGGGAGGTGGCCAAGGATGAAAGGAACATTTTCCTTTCCATTTGTAAAAATTCTGGAAATGATATAGCTAGTGTCCTGTCTGCCCTAAAACAAGGAAAAGCCACACAATCACGAGATGAGCGAATGGAGTAACAAGTAGAAAGTCTGCCAAAAAGAGAATCTCTGTGCCGCGGGTTCACAGAGATCACACCAAACTGCAGAGAATGTCTGACTGACAGGACCCCTGAAGAACTGCCTTGGCCCCACACAGCAGCTGCCACAGCTTAACATCAGGGTGTGGTTCGGTATCAAAAATCTAACAGGGGCTTTTAATGCCAAAGACGTTATTGTGTAACAGCTGTTTATATCCCTATACAACTCCACCACTGGCTGTGCGGTGACTTGGAGATATTCCACAACTGTATAAAACATGAACTGTCTGCCACGAGAAGGAACAAACAAATATTTTCAAATAAAATAACCTTTTCCCTGCTACAAATAGAGACAAATACTGCAATATTCCTAAGTTAGTTGCACAAGTCAGGAAAGTAACAGTTGTGATAAATTGTTTCATCTTATAAACTTTCTTCCTTTGGGCACAAACTGCTTTGAGTATTTACCGTTTAAATAACTAAATGATATTCTTCCATGAACAGAGAGAATAAACTAGAAATCAGATGCATGGTCATCCCCCATCACATTTTTGTGGATCTATAATGAAACATTTGAGAAACTGTATATGCTGCCTCTGATCATGATTGTTCTGTTCATTAGTAACACTTTCGCAAATAAACTTTCAGCCACAGTGCCAATTAAAGCTACTTAGTTGTGTTTGGAAGTTAATTAATAGTAAATTAAAGTTCTGAATTTCATGCAAATTTTTCATCCATACATTAAAGTTGTCTCATGGCTGGCATTTCAGAAGAATTTTTTGTCAAATTATTTTCATCTAACAAAGGAAGCAACTAAAACGGCCTTTGTGCTTCATCTCTTGGTGTCATTGGAAGACATCCTTCAGGATATTTTACCAAATATTTTCAAGGAATCCTTTCCCCCTCTTCATATTTGTAGCAGTTGTGTATATTGCCCTAGCATTAACAGAAATTCTCATCAGATAAGTAGGTATATCTAGGCTTGTTTCTCATATTAAAATGTTTATATGGTAAAAATGAATTAAAGCTGATATGCAAGAGTAGAAAAAGGTTGAAGAACAGCTCAGGAAAAAAGAAAAAAGGGTCATAATTATTTGTCAGGCTTTCATGCTAATTGACTGATGGACCATTTGTTCCATAAGCTTTCTATCACCATATTTTTCACAGAGAATTAGCTAGCTGTTTCATCACTTTGCTTCTATGCGTGCTACGGGCTATGTAACATTCCACAGGTTCAGACTGGTGTTGAGGTTCCACCCTGGCCATGGGTCAGTGAGACATCTCATGAAGGAGTGCATGGTGAATTCCTTTTGCAAGAGGAAATACTGCAGCAGGCCCAAGCTAAACATCCTGCTCCCTGAGACAGCTTTCCTTTGCCCAAGAAAAGCAAGGATCATGCAGGAACTGTTTTCTGGAAACAGGGAGAATCCAAAGTCGGGGGCCTGGTGAAACTATAGTGAATGGTGCAAGGTACTTTCTTGACTTTATGCTGTATTGCACACTAGAGCAGTGACTGGGCTACAGACCCAAATCATAACAATGGCAAAACAGCCTAATTAGCTTGCTTAGCCCTGGGACTTCCACAAGGTCAGGGCCAAATTTTATATTGTTAATTTTCCTGTGTCAACAACACACAAGGAAGGAGGACTGCAATCATAGAATCATAGAATCATAGAATCATAGAATGCTTTGGGTTGGAAGGGACCTTTAGAGGTCATCTAGCCCAACCCCCCTGCAGTGAGCAGGGACAGTTTTAACTAGATCAGGTTGCTCAGAGCCCCATCCAGCCTGACCTTGAATGTTGCCAGGGATGGGGCCTCCACTACCTCTCTGGGCAACCTGTTCCAGTGCTTCACCACCCTCATTGTAAAAAATTTCTTCCCTATATCCAGTCTAACTCTATTCTTCTTTAGTTTAATTCCATTATTCCTTGTTCTGTCACAACAGGCCTTGCTAAAAAGATTCTCCTCATCCTTCCTGTAGGCCCCCTTTAAGTACTGAAAGGCCGCAATAAGGTCTCCTTGCAGCCTTCTCTTATCCAGGCTGAACAACCCCAACTCTCTCAGCCCGGCCTCATAGGAGAGGTGCTCCAGCCCTCAGATCATTTTGGTGGCCCTCTTCTGGACCCGCTCCAGCAGGTCCATGTCCTTCTTGTGCTGAGGGCCCCAGAGCTGGACGCAGCACTCCAGATGAGGTCTCACCAGAGCAGAGTAAGGAGGCAGAATCACCTCCCTCGACCTGCTGGCCACGCTTCTTGTGATGCAGCCCAGGATACGGTTGGCTTTCTGGGCTGCAAGTGCACATTGCCGGCTCATGTCCAGCTTTTCATCTACCAGTACCCCCAAGTCCTTCTCTGCAGGGCTGCTCTCAATCCCTTCATCCCCCAGCCTGTATTGATGTCGGGGGTTGCCCCGTCCCAGGTGCAGGACCTTGCACTTGGCCTTGTTGAACCTCATGAGGTTCACAGAGGCCCACCTCTCCAGCTTGTCCAGGTCCCTTTGGATGACATCTTGTCCTCCTGGCGTGTCAACCACACCACTCGGCTTGGTGTCGTCTGCAAACTTGCTGAGGGTGCACTTGATCCCACTGTCTATGTCATTAATGAAGATGTTAAATAGCACCGGTCCCAGTACAGACCCCTGAGGGACTCCACTTGTCACCGGTCTCCATGTGGACATCGAGCCATTGACTACGACCCTCTGGATGCAACCATCCAGCCAATTCCTTATCCATCGAACAGTCCACCCACCAAACCCATATCTCTCCAATTTAGAGAGAAGGATGTTGTGGGGGACTGTGTCGAACGCTTTACAGAAATCCAAGTAGATGACATCCATTGCTTTTCCCTTGTCCACTGATGTAGTCACTCCTTCATAGAAAGCCACTAGGTTGGTCAGGCAGGACTTGCCCTTGGTGAAGTCGTGCTGGCTGTCTCAAATCACCTCCCTGTCCTCCATGTGCTTGAGCATATCTTCTAGGAGGATCTGCTCCATGATCTTCCCAGGCACAGAGGTGAGGCTGACAGATTGGTAGTTCCCAGGGTCCTCCTTTGTTCCCTTTTTAACAATGGGCACAACATTCCCCTTTTTCCAGTCAGCAGGGACTTCACCTGACTGCCATGACTTTTCAAATATCATGGAGAGTGTCTTGGCAACTACATCAGCCAATTCCCTCAGGACTTTGGGGTGCATCTCATCAGGTCCCAATCCTCCAGAATAAACTGGTATAGCCATAGTGACTCTATTTGCATTAGCTTTCTTCTGCATCTTGACCAGGTCAAGAGCCAACAGCACAAATATACCTCACTGAATCTCTGGGGCCACTGACTTCAGTACAGTTTGAAAGAGACATGAAATGACCAATGACCACAACATCCTATTCAAGATTGCAAATTGCTTGTTCAGGAGCCCATCATGATTTCAGAAGCCAGTGGGAAGAACAAGGAGCGACTAGAAATGGAACATAATCAATTCATTTTGATAACAGCTATTTTAAAGAACAGTTGAGGTCAGATGTAAAATACAACTGTAATTGTACAGCTTAGCCTGTAAAATTACTCTTTGCTAATACAGCTATGCCAGCTTACACTAAGCAATCTGTGCTATGGAGCTTATGGAAACATTAAATTTTCTTAAAATTCCACTCTGCTTCAACAGGATGACACTCAGAAGGATGTCTAGAGGGAGTGTTAGTTTATATGTAACACACAGTTCTGAGTCACCAGTCAGCTATGTGATATAATTGTCTACATAATTCTAATTGTGACCTACTGAACAGAAACTAAAGCAGGACAAGAACCATTAAATTACTAGTTATTCTGAAGTAAAATGTGTTTGAAGTGGGTTTGTGATGGCCAGATCCTCTCTGTATGCTCCACAGCATGTTAGCATGTCAGAAGACATGACAAGTAAAGAGATCACAAATCTCTGTAGTTTCTTCCGGTATCACTTTAAAATAATGCTTCATCTGATCATCTAACAATATGTAAATTAGTTAAAACCCATTCATCACGACAAGTTCTCTGAACTACTTGAGGATCCGAAGTCAGTTTTTCTTCCTCTATCAAATATCCTAGTTTTCTGAGTGGGTAGGATGTGACCTATAAATTAGCATGATGAATATCTCCATGAGTAAGAACGTGGGTCAGTTTTTCATTAAAATTAAGAGGTCCTGATTCTCTGTTGTCAGATAACCAAGTGCTGCTGCAAAGGGAAACAAAGCTCTGTCAAAGCAGAGTGATGATATTTTACATCCAGTTTGCCCTGGTGTAAGGAACACGTCATGTTATAGGACACTGCGTAGGCAGAACCATTACACTCTTTTTCAAGGACAGCAAGTAAATTCTCATTTATTCATGGAGACGAATTTTCTTGCTGGTTGAAAGTCGCTTCCCTGAACAGACAGGGTCAATGTATCGCTTAATTCCTATATAAATCTTCTGAAGATGGACAAATTTCAAGTAGCACAATGGTGTATCATTTCTGCCAATCTGAGGGAAAGACGGCATTACTGATAATTCCTTCTTCTGATTTGAGGGTTTTGAAAGTCAGAGAAATGTGAGCAGGCTGTCAAGTTATGGAGACTGCTGGTGAAAGTCAGATTTTAGGTTATTTTTAAAATGCAGCAATGAAGCCTCCTGGCATTATTGTGCATTTCACACAGACAGAAACTAACAACAGTACAAGATGCAGCTGAGAATCCTTAAAGAAACAGTTGAAGGTAAACTAAAAGCAAGTTCAAAAGCAGCTTGAATACTCACAGGACATGACTTTGCAACTTCAAATTATACCTTTTCATGATGGGGACAGCTGCTCCCAATCGAAAACCTGACAGATGCCACGTAGAAATAGTGAAACTGCTTACAAACAAAGTATTAAGTGCACCAAGGAACTTGCACAGAGAACTGAAATACATTTCTCTAAATTATCATCATGGCCATTTGTAAGAATCATACAGAAGAAAAGCTTGGCTAGAAAAACGGTGTTTTTCCATCAATGTGTCACCTCTCTGGTTTGCGCATGACCTCAGTCTTAGCCAGTGGGAGGCACTGGATGAAACTCTACGTCATGCCAAGGGGTTGCATTAATGCTCAAAGACTGAAAACTGCTTTTAGGCACAGCAAGGTTCCTCTCTTACCATTCTTGTCAAAGACAGGAGGCACCTTTGCCTCTCCATCCAACCTGCCATTTCTCCAAACAGGTCAATTCCCAGATGCAAAAGGGGACATCTGACAGGGCTGACATTTTCCATCTAAGATAGTTTTCTGATGAGAAAGGAGGGGGAGGATGGGCAGAGAAATGGCAACCTCTTGCCCTAAAAGGAGAGTTGTCACCTACAAAATGCCTCCCTGAACTCCACAAGATAAGGAGGGAACCACAAGTGAGCCTCTGCAGCTCAGCTCTGCAATCTGTTGTGTCAGTAGATACTTCGCAACTTTGGTGGTTATTTACTGATTAGTAACAGTGTCCTTCACAGAGATTTACAAGATTGTATAAAGCAGAACAAAGAAATGCTCCAAGTATCTCAACTCAAGTAAGCAGATAGAGGGAATTTTTAATGTTTGACCTTAAACATATTGAAAGTATAATATGGTTTCATTATGTTTTCTCAAACGAGAGAAACATCCATACCAAGAAACTGCAGAAGACATAAACAGTACATGAAGTGAATTACCTGACCTGAAAAACAAGGCTTTGGGCAAAGATGTGAACATTAATCAGCATACAAAGATAAGGAAGAGCCAAGGAATGAGGATTTTTCAATAGACATAATGAATATTTACCTTTTTATCATGATTTTGTGCTAAAAGGGAGCTAAGGAAGCTGCCTGAATAAAGATGTGTGAAAAATGGAAGGCAGAGAAGTATATTAGATATGTTACTGTACTTTGAATAGATCATAAATAGGTAATGAACAAGACAAAAACATAATACATAAATACTGTAAATAATGAAAAATATCACATATAAGATCATATAGAACAGTATCATATGTAATGCACACTATGACAGAAATCATAATTAGATATGGGAAGGCAAAATGTCTTTCCATTTCCTTCTCATGCAGCTTGGAACAGTAAATTACTTAGAAGGACCTGATAATGTTTTTCTGATGTTCTTCCTGAAAACACCAGTTGATTCAGTCTAACACCAGACTGAGGAGTGAAACAAAATGTTCAAAACAGTATTGCCAATCACATCCAAGATTTAGTACACAATATGATTTACACAGGTGTATTCTACATGCTAATGTGTGAGATATAGATTCACTGTCCACCCAATCAATACCCAGATTGTCTCTGCACACCCAGATTGACTGTAGAAGGTCCTACAGCATCATGGTTTCCCCACAGTGTGGGAAAGAATTTGGACGAAGACAGCTCCCACAAGGAAAGGAAATGCTATGCATTACTGGTGGGAACCACTGAGCTTTAGAGAGGCTGTTGAGAAGGGGAGATGTGTTCAGACTCCGATTTATTGAAGATGGCTATGGGTGTCCCTGGAGATCCTGGTTTAAGGTATTCCTGTAAGCCAGCATGGGGGATGCATGGTAACCGGTATGAAGTACACAGCTTGGCATTTCCAGGAGCTCAGCATACAAAGACAAATGAACAAGTAGCTGCCTTTTTTATCTTTTAAAGAAAAAGGGAAGAACCTAGCTCATCGAGGACAGATGTCAGCCTTCTAAGCGCATGAATATCAGCTAGTTCTGCAGATTTCATTGACCTGAAATACAAGTTCTGAGAATTACAATGTGGATCTTTTGAACCTACATGCTCAATGTTACTACAAAGATATATTTTTAAAGAGAGGATTTTATAGTGAGCAGCAAAGCATAGTAATGATTAATACCCTGATTGCCAGCAAGTGCTCTGAACAGCTCTTACTCTGCAGACACTGACATTCTCTTGCCAAAGAAAAAACACAGTGGCATTTCATGTTAAAAAACCCAATGTTCATTGAAATAGAAAAAGCACTAGCTGGCACTGAAACTAACAAACGAGAAGGTCAGCTGAACAGACACAAACAGCACAGAACATACATGCAACATATTCCATGAAACCAGTATTAATTTACCCCATGCAGTATTTACTTCAGCAGTATTAATAAAGCTTACATTAGTTTAACAAAAAGAAAAAGGTATTACATTAAATTTTCTGATTAAATGCAATTATAACTCTTAATCAGCACCTTTTAGCAGGTTTACTAATGGAAATGCATTAATTAATGCTGGACACTTATAATTTTATTCTGATTTTAAGAGTCACCGTTATTTGCTGTTCTGTTATCCAGAACACCACCTGTAATGTTCAGAAAACCCAATCAAACCTTCACAATAGAGTTTTAGACTATGATTCAGCAAAGGCTCATAGGCTTATATGCTTAAAGTCCTACCAAAATAAAATCTGAAGTAAGCATCTATCAAATCTTTTTACAGGGATGCAACAGAAAAAAAGTACTCCTACTTTTCCTTTAGCTGATGCATCTAACTATCTAAAATCAAGGAGAGCCACTGCTCCCTCTGGGCACTCCCAGAGGGCTTATAGTACTCCAAAAAGGTAAGTCAAGCTCAGACTAGGATACAAGGTAGCTCTAGAGCTTCACTTAGCTTGCATGTATTCCTCTGTGTCAGGAAGATCATATATAAGGCAACAGCGACCTGGCCCTAAAGGTCAAAATCCAAATGAAAATACAGAATCAACATCAGGAGCAAAAAAGACTGTGGAGGAGCGAAAACTATACGTATGCAAAATTTGTGTACACAGAGGGGCACATATGCAGGAGTTTTAAGTAACCGAAAGAAGAAAAAGAATGAACAAATGAAATATTTCCTCTAGATTGGGGTACTAACCCTTAGCTACAATTTTTTTAAT
Organism: Pelecanus crispus; assembly: GCF_030463565.1. Taxonomy (NCBI): domain Eukaryota; kingdom Metazoa; phylum Chordata; class Aves; order Pelecaniformes; family Pelecanidae; genus Pelecanus; species Pelecanus crispus. The sequence continues at coordinate 41,044,019 of NC_134647.1, read as the reverse complement.
GATAAACAGATAGAAATACAAGTTAAATTTGTATCAAAACAGTAGCTGCTTAAACAATGCTTTAGACTATTTAAAGTCAGGTTGTATTATCTTGTAAAGAGAATATGTAAATGATAAGAAATATGGTAGCTCGATCAAACTTCTGTCCCCCACCCCAAGCTCACTGTGTGTAGATATAAAACAGTATCTTTACCAACAGTATTGGTAAAGACCATGGAAAATGCTTTGGATTCCTGTGAAATAAATGAAACTTCCAAACATTTCTCAATGGTGCGGTTTTTAAAAGGAAAAAAGCAATATGGGAGAGAGAACAGAAGAACGAATGATGGTATTTATGCAGTAGGAATCAAACAAAGGTATTAGTAAGATCTACAGATTTTAAAATGAATCTCAGGAGATGATAAACTAAGAATGGTTAAACGCAACACTGACTAGGAAGCAAACTCTAATACAAATAGTATTTTTGATTCATTGAATCTGAAAAGCTTTCAGAAAAAGACTTCTGATCATCACCAAATTTTAGAGAGATGGAAAAAGTAAATACAATTTGCACATTTAATTATTTCCTCTCACTGAAATAAGATTAGATAATTGTAATATTTAAACAGATCCCATACTAACTCTTCCAGTTGGATGCATTAACTGGATGCATCAAAGTGAAAGAATCTTGCATAATATGCAAGCTTACCAGCTGGAGTTTCATGTGCATGGTAGTATTGACATGATCGTGGAAGAGCAAGTGGATCCTGAACAGCAAGTGGACACTGAAGGGGTTCCACTGATTTGTCTGTCAGGCTCACAAATTGGGGTGCTGATGTTCATGCACGTTGCAGAGATGGTATGAAAAGATCACCATCAGGATTTTACTAGGCATAAGCAACACTGAATTGGAAAACAGGTAGAATAAACAGAAGAGGCCACTCTGTGATGGTAAAGGCTTTTTCACATTCTCCAAAGAAAGACTTTAGAAACAGCCACCCACCTATACAACACCTATCACATCAGGGAACTATGTTATAATACAGTGGATATTGCCACTTCTTCTTCCTAAATGTTTTTAGAGACTCTTGCAAACTGCATGGATTTTGGGAGCCTTGTGCTCTTGTAGTGAAGAGATCCTGTCTGCTCTAAGCAACAGTAATTTATAGCATGCTTCCAATGGGAATGGGCATTGGCATAGAGTATGGAAACTGGATTTCCTAACCTCTGCCCTGGAGATGCCAGCAGCCTCCGAGTCCTTGGCCTGCTAAAAAGGGAGCGTACAGCAGGTTGTAGCATACATGTGTGTTTTGTTAACCCAGGCAGCATGGGTAGCAATGGCAGGAAAAAAAAAAAGGATTGGGCTTCAGCTCATCCACAGGTGAAGATAATGTCTTCTGGAGTGTGTGTATTCAGGACACTAGCCCCCATCACTGCTTCTTCACCGGTAGTTATTACCATAATCACACCCTCGTTCTCCTGTGCAGATGTATTCTCGGAAATAATTCCTGGTAGTTTATACATAAAGGATATATTAACAATTAAAGGTTTATCATAAAGAGCTTTGATACATCTTAAGGAAATTGGAGTTTATCTGTATTAAACAGGTGACATAAGCTGGTTAACATTTTAAAAAGTGTATTTGGAACAGAAAGAGTTTGTCATAAGGTCAGTGCTATCATGTAATGAGGGGCTCTGCCATACTGCTGTAGGAACAAGAGTGAACAAAATATTTTAAATTAGAGATTTCTGTTGGTTTTTTTATTTAAAAAAAAAAAAAAAAAAAAAAAAGAAGCACAGACCTTGGAAATAATATTTTCACCCACACACTTGACATTACCTAAAATGAAAAAGGAAGACCAGTGAATCAGCCTCTCATCACACATTGTATTAGTTCAAAAAAGCCCTGAAAACATGGGGTACATGAAAAACTGAACACTGTATGGAGTGGGTTTACCACCACAGCAAGAGAGACCCAATCCTTTTGTGAAAAGACAATTGACTTTTTCTGACCAAAAGAAAAGTGAATAAACTTTATCTGGATTCCTGCAAAGTCTCAAATTAACTGCTACATGGGAAAATTATTAAGCTCAAAAATATTGGAATTGGCACCAAAACCTGCTTTAAAAAAACGTAGCTGAAGGCGATGAAATAAGATGTGGTAAAAGAGAAACTATCATATGGGGAGAAGCATATTAATGCAAAACCTCCAGGACGGGTCCCAAGACTCATTTTATTTAGCATTTTCATCAGTTATCTTGGCACAAAATAGAAGACTCAAACTAATTAAACATTAATGGCACGAAGTTAGATGGCAGCGACCATACTGATGAGGATCACAATCACATACAGGAAGAGCTGGATGACATTAAGGACTGGACTAACAAAAATGAAATAAATTATGACAGTAAGAAGTGCAAGGTCTTGCCCTGGAGATTAATACAAATTTCTGCTATAAACTGAGGGCACAGGAGGAATATTGGCTGGTCATAGGAAGATGATGCTCCTGCAGGGCGATACAGCCACACACATCAGTGTGATGCAACCTGGGGAGATATCACATTGACATAGAAGATGGAGTATATTAGTGTGAGGGTCATCAGGAAACTGGAGAGACAATTTTATGAGAGGGCATTATAAGGCCCTAGTTATCTATCTCCACAAAACAAAGGCTGACAGAGGGTACAATTGCTCAGTGAAATTCTGCTGAAGATTAAATACCAACAAGGAGAGAAGGACCAATATACACAGGAGAAGAAAAGGGGGATGGAACTCAGAATAAAGTTTTTAACTCTCCAGGAGTAAGGTTCTGAAACAGTCTTTTAAAAGCTAATAATTTTTAAGGCCAATTTTATAAAAAAGGATTATCTGCCATGTTTGCCTGCAATTACAGAGAAGTAAACATGCTCACCCAGGAGAGCCACCTTTTACTTCTACATTCTCTGTTCCTAATGGCCAAAACCAGCTCAGTAAGACAGATGGAGTTTCATTTCTTCTGCCAAGCCTTGATCTGAACTCACAGATCTCAGAGACCAAGACAGTCAGAGACAAAAAAGAAATGCAGTCCATATCCCATCCTACTGTGCTCTACTATTTCACCTCCAATAGCACTGTGGATATAACTCTCTTTGGGGACCTCTGCAATCTCTCAGCAAACTGGCTAAAATAAGGCAAAATTCTTCTATTTAATTCTGAGTTTGGCAGTTGTTTTCATGTGATTTCGCATATTACTTGAGTGAAGGTTTTTTAAAACCTTCATAAAATCCAAGTATGCATTACAAGAAATGACTATGTTTATGACCTGACATTATGTCAAATAATTACATATTAATGTAATTTTTAAAATGACTGTTTTTCTTCTGATTGCAACAGAAATGCTGCACATTGTGACACACATAAATCCAGCAATATTGTGTCTTGCTTTGGAACATATTCGTGTACAAGAATGGATTTTTTGTCTGACTTTGAAAAGTGAGCACTCACTTGGTGTATGCTGTTTTCACAGAGGCTGTTCTACATTCTGGGCAGCGGAGGGGGTTATCCCATGTCGCCAGAAAATGTTACACGGCAGCCTCTGAGACATTTCCAACTCCACAGGTTCACTGATAGTTTAGTGACTGGAATGCAACAGTAGTTTTACTGTATGACTTGGAAACAAATCTACTCGAGTGCAGAGCTTTTCAACAAAGATTTCAGATGCAGAGTGTTTCAAATATATATTTTGGTGATGTAACCATGAATTTTAAGTAGTCTAGTTTTAGCTGGTTTTGGCTGGGATAGAGTTAATTTTCTTCCTAGTAGCTGGCATAGTGCTGTGCTTTGGATTTAGTATGAGAATAATGTTGATAACACACTGATGTTTTAGTTGTTGCTAAGTAGTGCTTGGGCTAGTTAAGGACTTTTCAGCTTCCCATGCTCTGCCAGGTACACAAGAAACTGGGAGGGGGCACGGCCAAGACAGTTCATCCAAACTGTCCAAAGGGCTATTCCATACCATATGACGTCATGCTCAGTATATAAACTGCGGAGAGCTGGCCAGGGGGCAGCTATTGCTGCTCGGGAACTGGCTGGGCATCGGTCAGCAGGTGGTGAGCAGTTGCATCACTTATTTTTTTGCTGGGTTTTGTTTCTCTCTCTCTCGTTGTTCTCCTTGTCATTACAATTTTTATTACTATTATCATTATTATTATTATTATTATTATTATTATTATTATTATATTTCAATTATTAAACTGTTCTTATCTCAACCCATGAGTTTTCTTACTTTTGCCCTTCCGATTCTCTCCCTTCTCTCTCCCATCCCACCAGGGGAGGGGAGGGTGAGTGAGCAGCTGCGTGGTGCTTGGTTGCCGACAGGAGCTAAACCACAACAGCCTCTCTATTAGAAACTCTTAAGAAAAGCTTAGTTTTCATCTTTCAGTCTTGTTGGTGTTCCTAATCAAAATGAAAGGCATGAAATAATGTTTAATAATAATTAAACATTATAACTTTAGTTTTTCTCTTCTCTCAATTTATTAGCAAGAATTTTTGCTTTATTTGCCATTGGGCAAAGAGCATCACTGATTTGTTATGGAGACAGAATTATTAACATTGTCCTGACCTATTTTATTTCCCTATTTATGAGAGAATATCCCCTAAAATTACACTAAAATACTCCAAACTCTGCTTTCATAAATCAGAAGCCTTAGAGAGCAAGGCAATACTGAGACAAGGCAAATCTTCAAAATGCTGAGTAATGCCTTTACTCCATTGATCTTTTACTCTGCCAAAATATTAGCTTTATACTATACCACATTTCCATGCCATGTACAGCAATTACGATGTGACTGAAAAGAAAGGAAGCCTGACAGGTTATGCTCTTGTATGGTCTCCAGATTTTAATGGGGCTGACAAGTCTCAAGGACTTTCTGACTGCAACAGAGGTGCTGCTATGCACAGTATTTCCCACAGCCATGACACAATGCAATAATCAAGTTCACATATTGCTTAAAAAAAAAAAAGCAGCAGCAGCAAGGAGAAAAAGTGGAGCGAACCATGGTGTAAATCTCACTGGATATTTGCCAGTAAGTATTCATGTATTTGAACTAGCCGGTGCAAAATCATGCACGTCCTTCCTTATCTACGTAAGGAAACAAAATCAAAACTTTTGCCATTGCAGGGGAAAGAAGGGGATTGCAGCTTTACTGGGCCCAGCATTACGTCACTGAATTCAACTATAGTTTCAGCCCTGACCTCTGCCTGATCAGAAATGGGCCTAATGCACTGCTGGACTGTCTGTATTCGCTTGTTGCTGTGGTTCATGTGACAATTCTGTTATCACTCCAAGGAAAATTGACTGCAAAAGGCTTGGACAAAAAGTACTGTTGCAACTGCTTGCTGATGTGAACACAGGAGGAAAGCCTCTGCTTTTGTCAGCTACTTCTTTTGATTTTTTCTATTCCTGTTCCTCCCCACAAGCAGTGTTGCAACTGCAGAACCCACAGGAACCTCTGGTGTATCCAGCGTAAGACACAATTGTGTTTGGCAGCTTTGCTCTGAAAGCAGCAGCTCTAGGAGCTTGGAAGCCATCTGCAGTACCTCCTTTAATTCTCAGCTTTCAAGAAGTGCTGGCCTGGGAGTACTGGACTAATGGGCTGGCCTCTCCCATCCACTCCTGAGAAAATAGCATCACCCTGCCATGCAGTCATGCTTCTACCCCAAGCGAGTGCATTTTGCTTTTTCCATAATTTTGGAGATGATGACATGAACTCTTCATTTCAGTGGCCTCATTTGCCATTTCTTCAACTGCAAGAGAACTAACATAGCATACTCCATCTGTTGTAATGGATTACGAGCTTCCATTAGATGCAAAAGTAGTTTGGGGCCAGTCAGCATTAATACAATACAGCAGCCCTCTAGCCAGAAGTCTGGGAGCTGCTGTGGTTTAGATGCTCAAGATTGTTTTTTCTATAGCTCCCAGAAATCCAGCAGGCATTTCAGAATCTCAGAAATCAGGGCTGGAGGGATGTTTAAGAGGTCATTACTCCTTCTGCCATCTCAAGGCAAGATTAACTTTACCGCAACTCTTTGTGACAGATCTTTGTTCTTAGAGCTGTAAAATGCTGGAGGTCCCACAGATCTTCACAGCGTTCTGGTTTTCAGCAATAGTTAAGCAACTTTCCTTAGAAATTCACTTATATGAAGAAGTTTCCACCTCAAAAACTTAAGAAAAAAAATAGGTATTTCATTCAGGGCAACACAATTACTGCAGTCAATGTTGATGAGGGGAACTTGAGCTTGAGATGTCTGGGGGCCATTACTATCCTGACCCTTACAGCTATAATTCCCAATCTTTCTGATGGTAAAAAGCCTCAAGTGAGTCTTTAATTCATGACCTTCCTGCTTCTTAAACTCTTAGAAAATGAGAAGACCATTCTCTGATAAAGTCAAATCAATATCTAACATGAGAATTGCTGGAAACATTTTTCTGTATTGCAGAGGGTTACGATGCAAACTGGAATAATTTACATTACAATTACCTGTCTTATTGTTGTATAAAAGATCTGCAGAAAGCATAATGCAGGGAAACATTTCACTCCGCTTGCTGAGTTCGAGCAACTTATAAAGAGTTATTCCATGAAGACTCGGAGAGCCCAGCTGCTGTAATGTGTGCAGACACTATGCATTACTTCTAAAAATAGGGCACTGTGGAATAGGGTGGAAAAAAGGAGAAAGTCAGCAACAAAAAATCATCCCCAAATTTTCCATTTTTCTGTCTTACCTGAAAAGGTATCTTGCACAAAAAATCAGGAAGAGGTGATCTCATACCCTCAGACCCCTGACAGCAAGGGGGAGTGACATCCAGCTTCTTTGTTAGCTCTGTTACAGGTGTTGCCATATAACCTTGGACAAGTCACCTATACCTGTTTCTCTGCCCATCTTCCTTTGTATTGTCTGCATAGATTATGCAGCTTAGATCCCTAAAAGTACTTAGGCACCAAATGCCTCTGTGGACACGTCTCTAAGTCCTCCAGGTCAGGCACTGTCTCTCACACTGTGTATATACCAGCTTTGATCTTACCTGGCATACCTCATTGCTACTGATACAAAAATTATCCTCACAGCTCAGCTCTGAGCTCTTTTGTTCTACCCTATGAACAATAACCACAGGGCCCTGTGGGAGTTAACAAGCAAATTCACTTCTTTTATATATTCACAAAAGTCAGGATAAGAATTCAAAGAGAAGGAAAAGCATATTGAGAATCCATGCCACAAAACCACCATATAAAATCATATCCATAATAATTACACCTTGATTTTAACTGTAAAATTCATACAGAAGAAAAATATGGAAACATCAGTTATTTTGAGAACAGAAACTTCCCCCAGTATTTGCTTCTCAGAAGACTGGACTCAGGATGACTTGGTTTTCCTAAGCTTTAGCAGCCTCATGTGACCATGTCCAGAGCAAGGGACCAAGGGGAAGTTAGGACCATTTAAAGTATGCTCCAGCTTGGACCAGGAGCTGGGAAGATGCAAACCCACTCAGATTCACAAAATTTAATTCTTGCTTATGAAAATGAAGGCTGAAAGGTGACCTTACTGCATGTGTAAGCTACACACAGCAGCCTAAGGGACTGATCACAGGGGAACTTGTCAGTCTTATTAGATAAAGGCATAATAAAATACATTTTCTGGAATCTAGAGAAACTCGGTCCTAAAAAAGATGCAATCTCATGGCGGTGTGTACTTAAATGCTGAGATGGTTACTGAAAGTGGTGGTGCACTGCTTGAATTTTTTAGATGCTTTGCAGAAGAACTCCTGGGAAAAAGTCTAGTGTCTGTATATACTAATCTGGTCAGATGTTCTTAGCCTGGGTACAGGATGATCTACCTCCTGATACCTCAAGATCTCTTTCAAAATGTTAATATTTCTTATTATTTCTGTATTTCTATAGTGGCTTCTTCTGGCCTCAGAAGATGGATTTTGCCCTTGCTGAGCGCTACTGCCGTGTCCTTATCCAGTCCCTGAATAGAGGCCAATGAATAACATGCCCCATTTGGCAGTGCTTTCTCAAGTGTAAACAAGTGCGTTTCTAAAATGCCCCCCCCCCCTAAAAATAAACCAAATTCACCATATTAACTGATAAACTGTGTACTAAAGTACTGACAAAAAACAGCAATAAATAATAAAAACCCAATTCTGCATTTTAAAAGAAGCCTTAGAACAGAAAGAGAGGTTATCACTTTAGCTCCCAGTAAGAGCAAGGACAAAACTGCAGTAAAATTGTGTACTGTTTTAAAAAAGATCAGGAGGAAAGCCACTGTAAGATTTCAAATTATTACATGGTATGGTATATGTTCTATAGGGATTTAAATGCTTATGTCTTTTTAAATATTTAGATGCGTCAGGTAATTTCTATTATATGCAATGAAGTAAAAAGCACCCAGAAGTATGCTTTCATTGCTCATCTGGTTCCTTAAGGAATTTAAGGAAAAAGTCAAAACCTGTATCCTGGGTTTTTTATACATACTGTACATATAGGAAAAAACAAATCATAACAAGCAATAAATGTAGGAATTAAAAGCAGATATTTGAAATAAAAAAATTTGAATGCTTAACTAGTAAAATGTAATGTGCCTTTTTAGTCAATGTTTTAATATTTTCTATATTTTGACTGTTTAATATTTGTCTTTTTGCTATTTTGATACATATTTTGATACTGTTGAAAACTTTTCTTTTAAAACATGAGGCATATCACATACAGAGCCTTCTTTTCAATTGTAAACTTCAAACACTGAGTAGGTGAAGGAAAAGTTACCAGATTACTCGTCACTGTGATTTTTTGAAAAATCTTGTAGACCTACATACTCAGAATGATTCAAGTTGAAAGGGACCCCAGGAAGTTATCAGTCCAAGCTTCTGCTTGAAATACTCTCTGAGTACTTTGGGAACCCCTTAGAAAATTAAAATCCTTCCTAGGAACCAAATTCCAGAACTGAGATAGTCACCCAAATTCTTCCTACTGGCAACAAAGAAGTCTTAACATCATCCAGAGCTGTACTAATAGAAGCACGGCCAGTTGATCCATCTTTAACTAAGCACTCGTTAGACTGTATCTAGATATTGCATCCAGTTTTGGGCCCCCAATACAAGAAAGATGTTCATGAACCGGAGTAAGTTCAGTGAAGGATGACCAAGATGGTGAAGGGCTAGAGCACTTGTTCTGTGAGGTGGTGATTGGTGGGAGACTGAGAGACAATGGGCATACACTGAAGCAAAAGAGATTCAGATTGAATACAAGGAAACTTTTCCACAATGAGGGCAGTCGAGCAGTGAAAAGTGGCTGCCCAGAGACATTGTGCACTCTCCATCCTGGGAGGTTTTCAAGAGTAGACTGGATAAAGCCCTCAAGCAGCCTGGTCTGATGTCATATCTGACCCTGCCTTGGGCAGGAAGTTGGACTAGAGACCTCCTGCAGTTCCTTCCAAACTGAGTTGTCTTATGATCCTACTTTCCCCACAACACTTATGGCAAGTGAATTTTGAGAAAAATGGGAAAGCAACCAGGTATATGAGCTAGTAGAGAAGCAGAGAGAGTGATGAGAAATCTTTCTCTGTCCTTCTTCAAGGTGACCCTTATATTTTTTCCTATGTAAAATTCTGGACATTGCCTGCTGAAAAAGCAGAACAACTTACAGTGTAATTGGGGAAAAAGGATGGCAAAATTGCTCTCCCAAATCAAACACCTCATATGAATATAAACAGATGCTATCATTGAAAGGGACATAGAAAGAGGTGGATATGAAACTTCAGATCTCTAAGCATCAGGTAAAAGAGCAGATATTCTCTGGCGTTGGTCTTTTAATGTTATCTTCGAGAAGAGCTAAACAGAAAACAAGATGCTCCAAAGCCTCAGGCACTGTATCCCAAGAGCTGTTCCAGTGAGACTCTAATACCTTCCTGAGCAGGATGAAATGAAAAAAGAAAACTTCAAGGATTTTAAAGCGGGCTTATAGTCAATCCCTGTAGAGACAGACATGTACCATTCTGGTAGTGAAGGTATTGTCCCAATACTTTATTTGAGAGACGAACCTATACTGTCCCCAAGGAGCTCAATTTTAGGAGGAGGTAATCCATGTTTAATTCAGAGGATTAAACAGCACAGAGAAGCATCACAGAGAAACTTGTCCAATACAGAGAGGTTTTTTCATTCTCTGTAACTCTGACAGATTCCCTGAAGTAGAGACAATTTATGATTCTCTTATGCTTGTCTTTGAGATCAGGGAAAACATTAGAATGAAATGGGGCTTCGGATTCAAGAAAAAAAATTACCACTTAGAGAAATCCCTTCAAATGGAGGCACCTCCAGTGTTAAGGCAGACTCCCTTCTTGTACAAAACCACACCAATAACACAAAATGTTAGACATACTGACATCAAACAGGCACAGCAACTGAATGAATTGATGGAACTAGCCCTGCGACCATTCAAATGATGCTGTGGCTGGATCCTCTAATTACTGCCAGCTGATCAGTGCAATCCTCACATCAAAAGTTCCTTTTCTCCCTCACTTCAGAAGCTTCCAAAATCCACCAGAGTTTACGCTTTGCTGTACGTATAGCAGGGGCCCTCACCAGGAGAAAATCTCAGGTTCAGGCACAGAGATTTCAAAATAAATGGAAGCTTAAGTTCAGTGTGCCTGTCCCTCCAGGCCTGAGGCAGAGAGACAGGCCATTTGCAGAAATAGTCTTTTGTGGCATATACCAAGCCATAGAAAGAGTACTCTGCTCTGGGAAGATGCATTGCTGTGAAGGACTGTGATTAAGAGAATGAATGTAGAATTTACACAGTGGAAAGACACAGAAACTGCACAGTCACCTACACAGCATGAACCTCTGCTAGTTGGGGGATTTCCATCCCTGACACTTCCTGTAATCTGCATCTGAACAATGTCTCTAAGAAGTCTAATATATAAAAGAGCTAGCAAAGAAGAAAAAATTCTTGACGTACAAAAAACCCCCAGTACCCCTGTACTCAGTACAGACGTCTCTAATACCAGCTGCGTGTGGAAAGGGGAAGCCAGCTTCCAGAACAAAATCTATCTGTATTAATAAATACCTGAATAGAAATCTGCCTTCAGGCCTGTTATACATACTTGAGGATGCAAAGTCTTATTCACAGTTTTTGAGATAATTTTCCACTTTTCTTTCTATTAAGGTACGCATTTGCAGTGTACAAAATTATAGTTATAAAAGAATATTGTGGGAATTCAAAATATATTCCGGTTTAAATACAGAAAAATGGTTAACAGAGCATTTAAGAACCATGCTTACATCATATTCCACAGATTAAGATTCACCAATATCTCTAGATGAATTACGTGAAGAGCCAGTATTTCTGTCAGAAATGAGAAGTCACAGAAATTATTTGCCTTTGGAGACTGATTCTGGTGTTTTTCTTACATTAAAGTCAGGTTCCTATTAAGTCTTTGGATTTACTGTGACTGTGTCCTAAATCTTAGGAAATGCCGATATTTTCCTCACTTTCTTTCCCATTTATTGCAGCATACTACTACTACTTCTTTCTGTCAGCCTCCATAATTGGTGGAAAGTAAGAGAAAAGCCCAGCATGGTGCTGAATCAATCTAATAGTGAGTTACAATGATTGCTGGTGGATCCGAACTCTTGGAGGCAATGGGCTCTATTTTCACAAAAGGTAGTAATCTTTTTATTTTGCTTTCAGGGGTTTGGGAGGAACAAGTATGGCCAGCAAACCGCATATCACTTAGCACAGCTCAGTGCAGAACACAAGGTTGTTCAATGTCAGATCCAGGGTCTACCATGACACACAAGGTAAGTGGGTTTTTTGGAGGGATTTTTCCCCCTTTCCTTTACCAGACCTTTTAATCCTTTGCTTTTAGCCAGCTAACTTCCATCTTACATTCCTGAAAAAGGAACTACGGGGAGGTAACCTGCTCAGAATAAGCTTCTGCTATGTGCTATTAATAGAGCACAGGAATAATTCTGAGCTGTAAAGAGTTCCCAGAGTTCAGACCCCAAGTCCACTCTGATGCTAGACCAGCTTAGAAAGTATTTAAACTTTGCTGGGCACAGACATAAAACATCAAGACTAAGATAAAAGAAACCATCTGAAATGTTCCCCTTTGCAGTTACTATTCAGCTACTGATAAGGGTGTGTCCCTTTTCTTTTTTCCTGTTGGTGCTCTTTTTCATGCTCTTTTTACTGACGATTCTCCGTTTTGCTACCTGTTTTTATCCATTTGTATTGTAGAAGAGGAAAACTAAGCAAATTATAGAGTGAACCAAAGGAAAAGATAACAGCTTAAAGTTTTTAGCAAGAAGGGACATAATTTCATCCAGTAAGTTTCACTTCAAATTTAAAAGCTAATAAAACCCAATCTATAGCTATAGAGATATACATCAGCTAAACACAACAGTTCAGATATTCTTGCTGTATTTCAATTACCGTAAGACCCCACATATTTTAGAAATAACATTAAACAATGCTTATTAAGACATCTGATATTCTGAAATATATCTTCGGATGTGTATTTAAACTTTTAAAGCAATTTATATAAAACACAGATTTTGGCTCCCTTAGGAAAATACATTAATGATTTTTATGCTCATTTAAGATAGACAGTTCCTTCCTGATAGATTCAAGTGCTAAACAGAAAATTGTTTAGACTATTTCAAGCATTATTGCTCTCTGATATTAATGCAGCAGCATATGAATAAATAAAATGAAGCAAATTCTTCCTTTGGAACTCACTTAAACAGGAATACTCTAACGTCATCCTGAATTCTACTTAAAAAGTGGGGTGGGTTTGTTGCAGGGTTTTTTGAAGCAAAGCAAGAAGTTACATGTCAAAATGATGCAAATCAATCAGGAGCCTCTGCCTGCGCCTATATTTGCTTTCAGGAGACGTTGCATTAGTATATCATAGAAAAGTTTTTCCTTGCCCTCACTTGTCAGCCATTGTTCGGATTACACGCCCTCTCCTTGTTTGTCAAAGTAAAGAGGACCCCCTCCATCAGTAAATTAACAGAAACCACCATCACAGGAGGTAGAGAAGCCAGTAGCTCCCCATGCACCCTATTCACTGAGCCTGCAATGATCCAACTTGACCTCCCTTGCCCGAATAAAACTAGGCTTTCCTTATTTCTAAACATAATCATGCATTTCGCTCCAGGTACTTCTACTCCCCAAACTTTGACAACCTAAGAAAAGTGTCTTGTATTTGATGACCATTTATCAGGTCATCCACAACTCTGTCTTTCAGGAAACAGGTCTGTGAATATAAACAGCCATCTGATGCAAAAGCCTCCCATTCAACCAAACACATAAACACATACAAGCTCATTATTTTCAGAATAAAATAAATCTATTCCTTCCACCTGGAACTGGAGAGCATCCCACTCATGCTTTAAGAACAGAATATGACAGGGAAAGAAAAAAAGAGCTGATGTATTATTCTTTGTTCAGTCCAAATTGGAAACCTGCACGCCCTAATGGCATTTTGGTTTCCAAATGAGTTCTTTGAATAATATTCCTTTCCCCTCTTTCCATTAGAATCTCCAGAAATTAATAATTTAGTCTAGTCATACTGTAGGCCACATGAGTGGTAACTTTTGAATAAAACAATAACTATTCATACCCACATTTAAATTGCTGGAAAGCTTTTGAAGTTCAGTGCCGAATAACTAACCCATCTCAAGCATCTGTAGTAACTGGGAGTTACAAAAAGTGGCTGCAGCTCAGTCAGCATTAACTTCCATTTAGGAGTTCGGTTTTAATTTATGTTGATTTCCGTGGGGCTTTATGTCAGGGAAAGGGATACACAGAGAGTTTCATTTACAGTAACAACATAGCCATGCTTTCTATAGCTAAATACAGCTCCCAGGGTTGCCATTTGCCCCTGTGACTTTTTGTATTGCCAGGTTACAGAAACAGTTTCTAGATTGCAACCCTTCTGTCGGCCTTTTATAAAGAGCTACAATCATGATGCTAATGTCAGGCAATGCAGTGAGCATGTACACAGATTGAACTGATTCAATATCACTATGTGTGGAAACTCTGCACTTCAGGAGATTCAACCAAGTCTGTGACAGGATTCAACATTTACGGGATTACTGGGTTCACCACTATGTCTTTTAAGTGCAATCAGGATATGCAGTAGGTGAAAGAAAAAAAAAAAAAAAAAAGAAAGGGAAAGAAAGAAAAAACATTTCTGTACACCACATCACTGTAGAAAACTTGATCCATATATTGCCAGGTAGATCCCCTAAGAGCTGAGGCTGAAAGGTTGAAAACCGCTGTGTTTTATTACAAGGGAGCACAATGACAATTGTGGAGGCTCAATCCCCCCAACCCCGGAGGGTGTAATCCTCAGCGGTGAAGGAGCAGTGCCCCACGAGCCAGGGAAATCTGCTTAGCACTCATTGCACTCACCTCTGCCTGCAGACTTTCCTCTGCTGCTGCCTCCATTTCTCAACATTTATATGAATTAAATTCTCCACTTTAGCATGCTGGCTTGAAATACAGGCAGGGCTTAGTTAATATAATTCCAGACTCCAGCTGTGATTTTAACACTGAAACACGCACAGAGCATGTTCAGAATTAAAAAGCCTCCTTGCCCCTCTTTTAAATGTTGAGACAAAAAGGATTCAGACATCTCAGATACAAGTGTATCCAGAAGCAGGGGCTTACGTTAGTGAGAAAGAGTGTGTTACATGCCTGTTATCTGCTTCTAGATTCTCAAAAGCATTACTTTAATTTTGCTACTTATTTCCATTATTCTCGTCCTGCTTATTCCCAAAGCCAATTAAAATGCAAACAGGAGATTTTAAAGGCTTCAGTTTGATAACAAGCAGCAAGACAAGCGAGGCATGGGACAGCACTGAAATATGGCTCTTTAATGCAAGCATATTAATAGAAATAATTGGATTTCTAAAGTCTCACAATTGCAAGCATTACCTCTTATCGTCCATTAAATCAATTGACATCCTGCACTTGTTATTTCAAAAGTGTTATTCTTATTTCATAAGAGTGCTAAACACATTCGGTTTGCTCTAATGAAAGTTGTGGAGTTTTCTTCCGAAGTACATACTAGCCTCATAGCATGTAATATATCCAATGGATTCATTAAAGCCAGTGTAGTAAATGCTGGCCTCGGAGAAGTTAAACTCTCAGTTTTGCTTTTAGCGGGGCCAGAATTTCATCCAAAACACATAATGTTTTATTAAGCTTTTAGTAATTATAATAAAAGAGTTAAAGAATTTTATCTCAACTTTTCAAAAGAGCCTATGGGAAGTAGATGAGGGAACTCATCTGAATTTCAATGGGAGGCTTAGCATCTAACATTCTTGGAAAATCCCTGCCTTATCCTGCTGTTGATTTCTGAATTCAACATCATCCTCGTTTTCCGTTTCATATGTTCAATTCAAATTATTCCCCCCGGCTATGATTGCTGTCAAGTGACACAGCTAATGCAATTTTTAACGTCATCCAACAAGGCAGTGCCCAGTCCACCTTACACCCCCCTGTTCCTGCCCCTTCTCTTACACCACATTCACACTAAAGAGCCAAAACCAAAGGAATACAAAACCCCCACACATACCTTTTTGTTCATAGGGTTAGTTTTCAGTAGGTTTAACTCCCTGAACTGGCTCATTGAGGTGTCAGATAAGACCAGAGACAGCTCAAGGAAGCAGAGGGACAACATGGCAAAGAACAAGGAGAGAAGAGGAAATAGGAGGGCAGAATTGCCTCTTATAGTTACAATTAGCCATTAAACCGGTTTCACTTTCTTGTCAGACCACGTGCTGCCTATGGCTGCACAGGATTAAGATTTCCCCCTGCCTCTGATGGTATAATTTCAAGTTTATTTATCCCAGCAGCAAGCATGCTGCTGAAGCAAATGGTGGTTCTGCTCTCCAGCCCACTCCCAGGAACGCATTTCTGCTCCTCTCCTTTTTGCCAGCACAAACATCCTTGTGACTGTGCCTGCCGTGAGCTGAAGTGGGAAACAAATACAGCTGAAAAGTAACTGCCATTTTTCAGAGTGGATTTTATCTGAAGTGGTTCCCTGGTCTGGCTCACAAAGCAGCTATGCACCACCAATGTCAGGAAAAGGGAAGGGGAGTGAAGCGCCCGTCCCTCCGAGCAGCACTGTCAACTTACGCCAGAACTGTTCATGGAGCTACAGCTGTGATCCAAGAGCTGAAAGCCAACCCTTCAAACCTGAGAAATAAAAGCCAGCCTTCTAACTTTGTTTACAGCACATACTACAATATGTATATAGGGTTTTGAATAGTTTAGGAATGAAGTTCCGCTGATGATGAATTAGAATTATGCCCCTGTTAGGTACGGTTATATACCCAACTCCAGATTTTAAGCACCCATTTAAAACATGAATTAATGTGAAAAAGATACATCTATTTTTTTATACTTATTCATTTTCTATTACTTATTCCAACATGAATATTTCCCTATTTATAACATGATAAATAATCTTCTATTTTTAAGTCTTCTTACAAGCAAGATTTCAGTTTTCTTTTCAGCTCTTTCAGATACTACCTTGTAGAGAAATGTTCAAGTACCATGTTTTTATTACCGCTAATGCAGAATAAGTCATTTTGCCAGTTGAAATTATGACAACTATGTCACAAAGAGAGAAGTAAGAGCAAAAATGTGTCTATGTTTCTTTTTCTAATGGTTAAAAAAGAAAAAAAGGACCACTTTTGTTGTATTTCCTGGAAGAACTGTCAGCGGAAGTTGAAGAGCACTTAACATACACCTTGTGGCCTTGAACACTAATAAATTCAACATAGGGCTGATTGGGAAATTGCTTTTCACTTCAAGGTAAAAACGCTAAAATCTATGCAGGGGATTAAGTGTTTCCCCAACAGAAAACTAAGTATTTCAATTGAAAAGTTGGATTATTCTTTTTTTTAAGCACATGAAGTGAGAAAATAGTCAGATGGTTCAGTTCTAACAGTTCTGTCCTCAGTTCTGGATCTCTTTATTCATATACCTAAACATATTTCATTGTGTATTTTACACTTAAATGTGGATAAAATAATGAAATACAAAAGGCTAAGAAAAAGAAAGAGCACCAAAAATGTTCGGCCCTCAAATAATGAGAAAAATAATCCATTAAGAAAAATGCAGAGACTAAGTTCACCAACATAATCCTTCTGCTTTATGTCACTCCTGTGAAGTTATAAATGTAGACTGAACATCTCGTTTCCTTCACTGAAGTGGCATCCTGCAGAGAAAAAGCATCTTTAAAAATTAAACTAATTTGGGGCCACAAACAGGAAAATGCCTTAATCATAATTTTATAGCAGAATTTTATGTCACTACCTAGTTTTTTAGATGCCTTAAACTGCTAATTTCCATAAATTAACATGCCTGGGTCTCTTTTAATAGTAATCATAACTTTGCATTTCCTGCTTGTAATGCTTAGTTTTAACATAATTACAGTACATTCCTTGTTTTCAGTCCCATACAGATCCCCCTCACTGCTCTCTTCCCAGTCAAGCTCTGCTCAACATAGTTTTGTATTGAGACACAAAATGAACCTGCAAAATTTACTGAGAGATTTGTTGCATACATAACACTTGCACATGTATATGCAAATTCACATTTGCATACTCAAAACGTCTGTCTGCTGTTGCCAGCAAACATGTTTTATTTTTGCATGCTATGGCTGTACATGCAAATTCCCTTCTTCCAGCATCAATTATCTACTCCCCCACAATCAATATGCTCCGTTTCCTAAACCAATCCATTTCAGACCCTATATTACTTTGCTTTCCCAGAAGTCAATAAATACTGCCATGTCCCCCCTACACAAATGTCTTTGCCCAATTCTTTTTACTGATTCTGCCCATTACATGCTTGTCCCTGTTTTCTTTCCTACATCTTCAGCTTCCTCCTTCTTCTTTTGCCCAAATGCTGCTTCTGCTCACTCCATGCAGGAGGAAGAGCAGCAGCATCACTTCTTCTGCTGCCCTGTTTCTCTTCTCACCTCTCTGACACATAGGCACCTTCTGCTCCCTTTGCTAAAGAAACAGCATCCCCAAAAGGCAACGTTCAGTAGAATCCACGTAAGGGACTGTGACCAGAAACACCTGCCAAGGACAGGAACGAACAAAATGTGACAGAGAAGAGGGGACAAAAACACTGCATGGATATATATCCTTAATACCTACAACAAAATGTCTTTTTTTTTTTTTTTTTTTTTTTGCGTGGGGGAAGCACCAGTCTTGGGAGCTAAATGTTGCAGTCTCCGTAGCCATGTGGACAAGGGCCAGGACAAGGCTGCTAAATGCTCTGCCCAAGAGCACTGTTAAATGAGATCCTGCATTGGGGTCTTCTGCGACGGGGCCAACTGCATTAACCAGTTCATCACCAGAATACATGTAACCCCCTGTATTGGTTAGAGGCTAGTGGGTCCCAGCCCACCTCATTTGAATGCTTCTGCCTGGTAATATTTCAAGTAGTGGCAATCTTGCACAAACACATGACCCACTTGCTACTTCTGTCCTGCAAAAGTACATCATAATCTATTTCAAGATTAACTGTGCTGCCCTAATCACCAGTGCACACAGACACACAAACAAAACCTCTACATGAAACGACAGTGCTACGGTGAATTGCTTCCTAAACGTTAATTTTACTAAACCTTAACCTGCAGTTGTGCCAGTCTGTATACTGGAGTCAAGACCGTGGGGAAAAGCAGTCAGCTGGAGTCTTTATAATGAAAAAGTCACTCTCAGCTTTACCCCTGTGGGGCTGGCTCAGAGTCCTCAGTTTTGTCCTGCTTAGAGTACGCTTCACACCTGAATGAAGACAAGTTTTGTTTTCTGAAAGAAGCAAGTTCATGCTGGTTAAAAGAACTGAGCTAGCTAAACTACAAAAATGTAACTATTGATCATGACCATTAAACCACTTTAAAATAGGAAAATAAATTCAAATTGGACTTGGTAGGCTAAATTTACTTTCAATTTTTTCCCATGTGTAAGGCTTATTTGCCTAATTTAATGTTTTACAGCTATCTTTAGTGTGCAAATACTTTCTATGGTGAATATGCAATATAAAAAAAAAAAGTCAGAAACTCTCATTCTGAAGTAATGCTGTTTATTTCCTTCCTGAAAACTCAGCTGAGTGAAGTCAGGTTAATTGCCTCTAAGTCTCTATGAATAATGTTGCAAAACCTTGCACTGACAGTTACACCATTCTTCTGCTAGTCGTGTATCCCAGAGCTATTTCAATGTATAACTGTAATTCATTTTGGCTGCTAGATCTGCATGTAAAGATAAAAGCCAATAGCAAACTTCCTTAGTCTGCTTCCTGTTTTCATCAACTTTCTATCCAGTGGGTGTAATTTTGGAGATGTTACTTGATCTAACATGCTCCAAAATAATGGAAGTCTTTGCTCCCTTTAATATATTCTCTGCTTGTTGTCATCATTCATGGTGGTAGCAGCAGTATGTTGCCTCATTATGTTGTAGTAATCTTGCTACCCGATATTCTTTTTACCAATCAATCTGTTGATTACAACCAGTTTAAATCTTAGCGATAAACAGGATTCTGAGACTTTTCAAAGGACTATGGAATCTGAATTAATTAACATTCATCAGAGGAAAAACAAAATCCTCCTACAAATAGAACTGAGAAACTTAATAGTCCACAAGGACAACGTTTATGGAGCAGCGGATGGGCTTTTACACACTTGCAGTGCAGGAGAGCATAGCATCCTCAGCTCTCAGCAGTCAGGCTATGGAGAAGCTAATTCTCACACAGAAATTTATTAATTACACCTTGAAACTCTACCAAGTTAGCCTGTTATTGACAGCAGATCTCAAACTGTTATGATTCATAACTCATCCTTAAAACCTGCAAGCATGAAGATTTGAAGCTTCTGTCAAAGTATTTCCAGGTTACACTTACTGTTCTATCAACCACATACCTTACAGAGCCAAAAAAACCCAGTCTAACATTTACATGGTGTCGTGGTTTAGCCCCAGCCAGCAACCAAGCACCACGCAGCCGCTCGCTCACTCCCCCTACCCTGATGGGATGGGGGAGAGAATCGGAGGAGTAAGAGTGAGAAACACTCCTGGGTTGAGGTAAGAACAGTTTAATAATTGAAATAAAGTAAAAATAGTAATGCTAATAGTAACAGTATAATAATGATAATAATAATAATGATACACAAAGCAAGTGATGCACAATGCAATTGCTCACCACCCGCCGACCGATACCCAGACAGTTCCCGAGCAGCGATCGCTGCTCCCTGGCCACCCCCCCCAGTTTATATAATGAGCATGACGTCATATGGTATGGAATAGCCCTTTGGACAGTTTGGATCAACTATTCTGGCTGTGCCCCCTCCCAGTTTCTTGTGCACCTGGCAGAGCATGGGAAGCTGAAAAGTCCTTGACTGGCATAAGCAGTACTCAGCAACAACTAAAAACATCAGCATGTTATCAACATTCTTCTCCTACTAAATCCAAAACACAGCACTATGCCTGCTGCTAGGAAGAAAATTAACTCTATCCCAGCCGAAACCAGGACACATGGATAGCCAGGGGAAATTAATATAAAAAGGGGGAGAAATCACATCTGTTTTCTTCAAACTATCTTTGTAATGTATTCCATAGTTGGCAACTTAATAATGTTACTAACATTAACAAATTCTCACAACCTAAGTGCTTTTCAAAGAACACTAAAATACTTGAAAACATGTCCTTTGAAAAGACGTTAAAAAAGAGACATTATTTACATGGCTGGCATTTAAGGAAATAACAAAAATAATTCTTGCTTTTATGGACAACAGTAACATTTGCAGTCCAAAAAAATCATAAATGTCCTGTAACAGATGATGATAGCTTCACTGACATGACGAATAAGAGGCATTTAGTTTTTAATGGCTTTTGTAATTTTTTTTTTTCTTACGAGAGCAGCACACTGTGTAAAATGTATTTTAGTCTTCAGTAGTTGGAGGCAACTTCACACATTATTATTCTACATTAGCTCCATTTGTCGATTTGATGACTAAAGACCTATTGGCCAGATGCAAATGCTGCTTTCTAATCTTGATCTATAACGCAGAACAGCCGTGGGTAAGTCATTCCCCACGAAGGAGAATGAATCAGGAGAATCATTCTGTAAGGTACGGTGTAAAGATAAACTAGATGCATTAATTATCTGAACAAGGTTCTTGCTTACTTGTGAGAACATTTAGTTGCATGAAAAAATAGAAAATGAGCCCAGGCGTAAAGACAAGCCCTGTCAAAAGCGTAGTCTTTCCCAGTCAAAAGATGCTGGCACTGGCCTTGACTCCATATATTGCAGATCTCTTTGCCCTTGGATGAGCCACATGTGAATAGTCTAGAGAAGTCAACAGCAATTTTGATGCTTCACTGGATCAGGGCCAGGAAATCGAATATACTTCATTTTTCATTTCCATTATATGTGCATAAGATGATATCCTCTAATTCAAACATACATAAAACAATTATCTTTTTTTTCTTCAAGTAAGCATCAGGTGAAAATAGTGAGATGTATTAAGGGTTTGCTAATTGGTGATATATTGCCTTAAATTAATTTTCTACTATTAATGTTACTTAATGGAATTTTATATTTCTTATTTGAAAAATTAGGGTCAAAGGAAGTAATGATGAGAGACAATTGCAATTACCACTTAGGACCATTAATATGTAAATATATGGGTAAGTTAAGATTGCTAATTTAAGTTGCATAATTGCTGGATATTTTTGAAGTTACAGCCTAATAGGTTCTGCCATTATTCGCATCTATTTTACGCATACAATGTCAATGATTTTTATTCTTAACATATTCTTAACATAATAGCATCACATTTATTTTATTAACTGATTTTATTAACTGGGCATTAATGTTGCATTATGCCATTAAATCTCTTTCTTTCTTTCTAAAAATACAACAGGTTAAAAAATTGTGTCACTTACACACCTTCATGCATCAGCTCATGAGTCAATCACAAGTAGCTGGGTTTGTGAAGCAGTTTATATACTGGGTAGATTTCTTCATAATAGCCCAGTGGGTTTTCTTCAACCTTCCTTTGCAACATCTGATATTACAACCTTTAAAGCACAGATATTTTTAAAAGGTCAAGATAGAGAATGGATTTGATCCAAGGATCCCCAGCTTAGCAATCCAAAAGTCAAGAGAACTCTATCAAATGTCAAGAGAAACTGGAAAAGACTTCAACAAATTATTTCTGCAATACTTCTCATTTATGCAACAGGTGCACAACAGCAATATTTTAACCAGTTCTAATTCAATGAAATTTACAAACCTCATCTTATTTCAAACATGTAAAGTACAGCTGGTGAGAATTTTATCAGTTATGATTTTTTCATGATTTTTTCACTATTACCTAAAACTTTGAAATCAAGACTGTCCTTCAAAAAATATAATCCTAAACTATGGCCTGTATTACATGGACCATGAAAATAAAGTCAGAAATAAAACACTGCAGCCCACTTATATCCTAGTACATTCTTCATTTTAATTTAAAATAGAGTATGTGTTCTCAGAAGAATTCTGCATAGACTGCTATGCATTCTCTTCAGAGAAATGTGAAAAAATGATGGTGGCTGTAGGAATTCTTTTATACACGATTTGAAGAAATTTTTGAAAACCTGAGGTTTTGTACCTTGAGAAATATCTAGTGCAAATATTCAGGTGTCTCCTCCCAGTAAAAGAAAGGCTTTCAGTTTCCAAAAGTGCAAGGAATTTTAAGTTCTAAGCAAATTTGATAAGAATTAACCAAATTAAGACCTTACTTCTCTTTGCCTTGCTTGATTTAAATTAACACCTGATAGTTTTTGGGAGGCATAAAATCAAATCAAATGCTATCATCAGGTGAAACAACTTTCTTTGGTATGTGTAAAAGACCTTTATAAAAAGTACCTTCAAGTACATCCTAAGTATAAACAAATGTGGTGTTAACTTGTTGCAACAACCTAAAAAGCATCCTGTTTTATTTCTGCATTCTCCATTCTGCTGAAGATGGAAGAAGTGTTTTGGGCTCATGAAGAAGCAACTACCTTTTCTATTTGCCCTTTATTCTGTAATAAGTATGATGTGGCCTTTCTGTAGACAATTCACTCATGTCACTAGAGAAGATACAAAGAATAAATCAAGCCCAATATCTGAGCCATCTGTAATAAAGTTTTAACTACTGATTCAAGAGATATTTTCCCATAAATTGACTCACCGTACAATTGGGATTGCTCCAAGCCTTTAAGACTTTATCTGCTAAGCATCTGAAAATAGTAGATGGTAACTCCCCCATAGCTGTTAAAGCCAAGTAGTTAAAAAGTGTTTTAGACAGTATCTTCAAAGGCCTCACAGAGAATCCCATAATACTCTAAATTTCATTAGCTGTGATCTATTCTTAAATATAAACCTCTCCTTGAAACCCTGCTTTGGACTGCTGGAATCACGGGATGGGTTGGGAAAAGTATTTTGTTACAGCTAAACAGTCGTATGCTATATACAAATTCCTAAAAAGATACAGAGACATCTATTTAACATCTGTTTAGAAAAGACATTGTTACAATAAACAAAGCAAAAAAGAGGTGAATACTGTTTATGAGAAATACCTACTAAAGGAAAAGTTAACACAGTAAAAAAATGTTAGTCAAAGAACAGCTCAAACAGCACCTCCTAACACTGTAACTCCAATATAGTCAGACGGAAATTCCATTCTTGTGAGTTACTGGGGAAAAAAGCCCAGGGTGGTCTGTGCGCTGTTCATTTTTCTAAATTCACTTCTTCCCATGATTCAGATGTCATCTGCGCACTCTCAGGTACCACATATATTAAACAGCAACACATAGCCCACTTTATATATAACCAAGAAGATCTCCATGAAAAGGTACACTGGTGCACTCAGGGCAATCAAGACCAGATGCTTCAAGCACCAGCAAAATCCCTTCAGTGTGCTGCTGTTAGCATGAAGAAATCCAGCATTAATCCACAAAAAAAAAGTATTAACACCCCCAGTCCCCAGAAGGTTTTCAATTTGAGAATCAGTTGGTCCACCAGTCCGTCTTCCACACAAATATCAAACCCCACAAAAATATCAGATGATGGGTGCTTTGCACACTACATCCTACCCCAGCACTTACAAAGAGATGGCACCATGAATGTATCCCGTACTCTGCCTTTAGCCATTCCCTGTCAAGAGGGCACTGCCCTTCCTATTTCCTTCTGTCTCTAAGGCATCCAAGGCAACAAACAGGTTACCATGAAATAATTTACTTACCGAAAACACAGCTAGCCACTGTTTACAACAGGGAGAACAAATATTAGGTAAAAAGTTATTCCTCACAAGTGGTGCAGAAACCCTAGTATCACGCTGGCAATGAAAGATGGAAGTTCATGGAAAATCTCTGCTAGGAAAGGCTGGGGAGTATAAATGTGTCTATGCTGGGAAAGGATGCAGGACACCCTTTTCTCCACATGACATATACGTCATGCACCCAGACCCACAAATGAGTAGCAACAGCCTCTTAGTGAGCAGAAAGCATGGGACAGAAGAAAGACATTTCAAGCAAAAGCTAATGTTAAGGGAATGCTAATAAAACTGAATAGCAATAATGGATACTTTAGAGCTACAACTTACTACTAATATGACCTTCATTTATGTGCTTCATTCACTTCCCACCAAAGCAAAAGGAATTTCTCTAGGAACTGCATCTGCTTCTAGATAACTTCAGTTGTGCAAAAGCATTAATTAATCAGTGCAACACATTGCTCTATCTGACCTAAGTTAACCCAACTGTGTTGGTGCGGGCAAGCTACGGGACTCCTGCGGAGGCGTGCTGAAGTGGGCAGGGCATGATTCAAAGCACTGCAGCTGGCAGCAAAGAACAATCATGTCTTCCCGAAATACACCCCTCTGAATAAAACATGGGCAGAGCACAGCACTGCACAACCTGCCTTCAGCGGCGGCGAAGCCCAATATATAAGGTGGTCAGAATGGAATTACCTACCTGGGAAGAGAGCAGCACATCTGAGTTAACAGCCTTCCAAGCACCTGGACCACTAAAATTGGTTGGGAACTTACTGTTAGAAGTGAGATGAATTAACGCATTTCAGTTCCACAGAAGCTGGCAAGAAAAACCCCCACACTTATTCTAAATCTCTAAGTCAGAATTTGAAATCAAGTCAAGATTTCTTTGAAGGGGCTAATTGAATTTGCTCCATTTTTTACTTGACCTCATTTTATTTTGTATTTGCTGTGTCACTAAAGTTTATGTAAAGACTTTACACTTTGATAACTAAATCAGAAGTTAGAACTCTTAGAGGGTTTTTCTGCTGTTGTTGGTTTTTTTTTTTTTTTTTTTTTTGTTCTAAGAATCCTGAAACATTTTACAGTTCAACAGATTAGGAAGAAGATTAGGCCACCAAATGAAAGAAATTCAAATGATCTTAAAAGGCTGGCCTCCCCCGATCTTATCTTTAAGAGCGGATAAATCCACTTTGATACTAGGATTTAATAAAAAGATCAAAAAGTCCACGTGCTTATATCTGATGTTATTCAGGTAATTTTGTTGAAGTAGTTCTGAGGATGGAACAAGCCAGGGAACATACATCTGCTGCTTCTCAGCAGTAGAACATTAGCTCTACATTTGCAGAACTCCTAGGACTGGGGGATACAGGGGAACACAAAGTCTGGAGTTTGTGAATACCCTTCTTTTTTTTAAAAAGAAGTTTTATAATCTGTCACTGACCAGATACCATGTAAACAGCAAACGGCCTTTCCACATGATCAATTAGATATAAAATAACCTGTATCCTAGCTTTAACAAGAGATGGTCTGAGGGATTCAAGATGAGAATAAAGAATTGGGAGGGGAAAGATAAATAGAATACAAGACTATAAGCCACTGTGACTCAAAGATATATGTAAATGGTTTGCAACCATTTTTATTCATTACAGAATCAGAAGAGAACAAACTCATTTGATTTTATATACTAAGTCCAGTATTTGTCTTGTAAACGTTCTAAGAGACAACATTGAAAGCATTAATTCTATAGTTTCTTATAAAGGAAAGAGAGAGAACAAAGAGGAAGAACATTCTTGAATGATAAAATGTCTGAGGGAGTTGGTGGGAATTCTTGACATAAGATGTATTCTTCTTTAGGGAACAGGCATAGATGTAAACAGATGGACTTATATAGGTAGAATTGGCAGCTCCACAGATAGCTGCTTTCTTTTATATATGATTTTTCAGACTCACCAGGGTATTCAGGACCACTCTGCTTAATTATTCTTAACGTTTTGCCCATTTCATAAGCTCACAATATAATAGCCAAATATAAAAATAATCTAGGCAAATTGTAGTTTAAATCTCAATGGAAACAATACATTATGTTCAAACAAATCACTTAAAAAGGGAACTGTCTGTTTTATGAATGTTAGTCCATCTGTTCACAATAGCTCCTTTGGAAGTATTTGTTTTGCTTAGAAATACCAAAACTGATTATGTATGTGGTGGTAGATGGGCTGAGGTGTGTTTGCTGCTTTTAAATCACTGAGCATATAAAGGTGTTTTTACTTTTGTTGGGCTAGTACAACCAAAGAAAGGAAATGCTTGGATCCATTTTCACTGGGCTACACTGCACATATGTTCTGTACAATAACTATTGCAGGTGTTCCTCTTGTGGAGAGGACGTACTGATGTGCGTTGTGTTTCCATGATGGTGGCCAGGCTGTGCTGGGGTATGGTTCTCACCTCTCCTCCTCAAATTGTAAGAAAAGAATGATTCAGATAACACTAGAGAGAAGTTCAGTGCAGCAGACTTCAAATACACGCATACATGGTACAACAGTGCTTATGGCACAGCTGATAGAGCCACGTTAGTAATTCAACTGGGAGCATGGTATCTGTCATTTTACAATGGCAGGATCATAATGGTCACTCTGCCACATCTTTACACAAAAAACAGCTTCACTCACCTAACGGGGTAATTTCTGGTAGTAAAACCTCCTTGTCCAGCCCTTGGTACATCATTCTAAAAAGCCCAGACTGTGAATATGTACATTAAGAGCAAAACTGTACAGAGCCAAAGGACTGTAATCTGCACGTACTTGTACAGAAGGTGAATGTCAGCTCTATGTTAATGGGTGGGATCGTGCTCTCATCTATTGAGCATCCCAGTTTGTGTCATTTTGGATCCATTCCACTGAATTATTTAGACATTCACCTTAGTACTACTAAAACTTGTAATCGCAGAGAACATCAGGACAAATCACAGAAGTGAACATCAAATATCAGAACAGAAGAGCTTTTATAGCAGCGAAAGGAAAATAATAACAGAAAACAAATGCACAATGAATGAAAAGGAATTAATATAAAATATGTAACAGAGTCCCAGGTTAGTGCAAGAGTTTGAAGCAGGTAGCCCCAAGAGCCCTGAGGCCAGCAGCATGCACGCACAGAGGAAGTTTAAACTAGGACTGCCGGTGAAGCTGTGTTTGAAAAACATCACTGAGCTGAGATGTCTGACCTAATGAATGACTAACAGACAGAGTAGCCTGCTGCAGCATTCAGATGGTATCTTCTTAGCTGGGTGCCCTAGAATGTCTCAGAAAATGTCCTGGACAGACAGTAAGGTTCCTGCTAGAGAGAAGCTGGCTGAAGCTGGTTAGGTTGGACTACAGTAACAGCAACCCAGCGTGTGTTCTATCAGTATGACAGAAGTCAAGAAGAAATCCTCTATGGAGGTCTGAAGCTCAGACTTCTCTTCCCTTGAAAGGACCAACACTGAGACTCAAGGTGCCCTCTGCCTTGGTCCACTAAGTCCTAGCTTGCCACAGAGAACCTGCTGCGCAACGTACGCGATGCCATGGGAGAATCGTCTTACAGCAAACAATGTCAGTCTTCTCTCCAAACTTCAGATCTATCTACCAACTAAGACTTTGGGTGATATTTCAGGACAACATCCTTTTTTCTTTTGCTGGGGGCGTCTGAGTGAGGTAATGTTTAATAATTTCTGTGGGGTTGGTTCTCCTTATTGATTTTCTTTCCTGTTTCCTTTCCCTATGTTCTACTCTGATGACAGGGAAGAAGTGTTCATTGTACTCAATAGCCTTGTTTTCCTTGATTTTATGTTACCATTCCTGCAATGTCCTATCAAACATCAGAGTTGTCTACTAATTTATGCAAATACATTAAGAAAAATCTATAATAAATGTGTTAATTCATAATTAAAAATTACAAGAACATTACATCAATCACAATACCTGTATCATAAGGCTCAGCAGTCCCAGATTAGATATAGAAGCTGTATCACGTCAGATATAGAAGCTGTAATGGGAAGGCTGTGTGTTTCTAAAGCCAGGGAGTTCACTCAGTCCTGGCATTTGGAGCTGCTCAGGGGAGAAGGTGGAGGAGCACTCTTGGCCACAGCACTGAGCAAGGCCAGCACTGGCACAGATCTGCCCTCCCTGTGGTGTGACTCAGAGGGTTCATCTGCTTAAATGAAGCCCATTATTTTGCTGGTCCATCAGCCAGCGACTCTAGGCAACTCTTTATTTTGCCAGTGCCTAAACCTAGCTTGCAAGCACAGCTAAAATATTAACCATTAATTACAGTCACTGCTATAAATGCCCATTATACTATCAGAGACATTCCCAATGTCATTCAGGCTGACTGGCTAGTGTGTGAAATTGAAGGAAAAAGAATACACAATAGAAGTAAAAACCCCCAAATACTGGATACAAAATGGAGAGGGCTAATTCCACTGATGTAAGGAAAGACCTGTCTAGCCAAATACACATAATTGTATATTAGACTTTTAAGTAGACAGCTGTGACTGCAGTCTGGAATACAGAAAGGGATGATCCTGAATAAAAGGCTGTTATCCACTACTACTACAGTTCTGGCAAGGAAGCCAGGGAAGGCAGTGAATTCAACAGACTATGGTTTAAGTTCTACTTTTTTATGGCATACACAATGAAATTCTCAAATTCAATGAATTTTGCGCTCCAAGGACAGCATTAACAATTTAACTCCTGATCTTAACATCCAACTTTAATGTTACCACCCAACTTCAGATGCACATCCGGCTGAGAAACAAAAACACGTTATATTATATATATCTATATGTATATGTAGATAGATGTCTTTGGCTGAAGGAATTGCTGACACACTCCTTTACTGGGAATAATCATCCATTCCTTTAAAGATGAGGTCATGCAAAGAAAGCTAGGTGCCCCATGTACCAATAGCCTAAATTCCTCTCCTCTGTGATGGATTTCAAAGTCACTTATGCGTTATTTCAACCATATCCAACCAGCTTCAATCATATCAGCAAGCAGAACTATGCAGAGAGCTGACTGCTTTTTTAAGTCCTGAGATATACCTTAGTCAGGCCGTTTTGGGTTTTTAACAGGGAACAGAAATCTGAAATCTTAGAATAAAGTGATCAATTTTTTTCCAGAATCAGAGAGTAATCAAACAGGAGTTTTATAAAACCTTAAATATGAAATTAACTGAAATCATTACTGAAGTACGAGACCTATTGCTTAACCTGGTCCAAGGAGCAGAGAAATGGAAGGTGGCAAACATTACAGCAACTCCTGAAAAAAGCTTGAGAAACTGTCAGCTGGTACATCTGATTTCTTTACAGGTCTAATAAACTCAATTGTATAATAAGGAATGGATTTAGTTGATACATGGAGAAATGTAATACCATAGTGAAGTTACCGTAGCTTTTACAGCAGGAAACCACAGATCAGAAATCTGTTCTAGTTCTTTGATGATGCTGAGAAGCATAGGAGTAAGGGTGACCTGACTGACATAAGATACTTGAATCCCCAAAAATTTTTTTGGGGAGGGGGAAAAGCAAAAAAAAAAAAAAAAGGAAGCTTTCCAATAGGACATAGTCAGGAAAATACAGGAGCAGAATACCAGAAGAATGTGACATCTATTCTGGGACCTATGCTAGTTTGCACATTAATAAATATTTTTTTAAAGGGTGGGAAGGTGAATATTGAGGTGACATTCACTGATAGTATAAAATTATTCATGTTTTTCAAGGTGACAGCACATTTCACAGACTCATTGAAGAATCTCAAGATGCTACCGGATTAAGTAATAAAGTGGCAGATGAAATTGAACACTGAGAAACACAAAATGATTCAAATGAACAAAAATATCCTTAACTATACAAATCCAACAACAGACTGTAAACTATCCTTTGTCTTTCAGGAGACGTCTCACAGTCACGGTGGATACTTCTTTGAAAACATCAGCTTGATATAATGTCAAGATTTATTGTGGGGACAAAAAAGCTAGAGAACAAAACCAGGAAACATCATTAGGCCTCTATTTAAAACCATTATTTAAACCCATCTTAAACAGATCATACCTCATCCCTCTCCTCTGTTTCTAAAAGAAGGTACCCAAAATGAGATTTACAGAAGAGCAACAAATGAAGAACAATGAGGAATGGCTTACATATCTGGGAGATTAAATAGACACAGACTCTTCAGCTCTGCAAAGAGAGTAGGGGAAGATGTGTCAGCATGAAGAGGTTGAACAAGGAACAATTATTCAATAATTCCCACAGCATGACAATAAGAATGTATCATTAAGAGATTTAAAGCAAAAGCAGGGAAGTACTTTATCATTGCTACGGGATCTGTTGGAAGCTGAAATATAAAGAAGTTCCAAAACAAAAGATCAGACAAGTTTAACAGAGGAGAGATCCATGAACACCAGACAAAGTGCAATGAGGCCCACGGCTCTGGGAGGTCCTAATCCACAGGGCACTAGACAAAAGTAGCAGAGAAACCTCAGTGTTTACTCACTCTGGTTTTATTTATTTTCCCTAAGCGTCACCTCCTGCCCACTGCCAGAGATGGGATACTGGCAAAACAGACCTTTGCTGTGACCCAGAAATGCTCCAGTTTTGCTCTTTTGTGTTTCCAGGCAGGATCACTAAGGACTATTAATTTACAATATAAAACGTGAAAAGGGGAATGATGTTTGACATGAACCCTACGTTAAAGAACTCTCCGCCATCACCACCACTCCCTCTTTTGCTTTATTCTAGAAGGGGGGTAGGGGTGGGAGAATTAATTAAGACATTTCCTTTTTTCACTCAATTTAATTTAGAGAGGAAAGACTACAGGTAGGTAGATTTTACCCTACTCCCCAAGAGCATGTCATACTCCGAGAGATAACAGCTCTACATAAAAGATATTTTCACAAGTTGAAAGACAGGCAAAGAAATAAAGAAAGTTCATTCCAGAGGAAAATACAAAACAAACAAACAAACAGTTCAAATATCCAAGTCAGGCTTTGAAAGCCATTTATAGAATTTCTTTTCTTCCTTATTTTCCCATTCACCATCATGTATAGTATTTTGCCACAGAAAAAGAAAGGGAATTAAAATACTTTATTTTGTTGCCCAAAAGTCTCAGTACAAAAAATGTCTTTCTGCCCAGGAAATGACCATGTGCTTGCTGGTATGAGCCTTTACAAAAGGACAGGCAATACTTATGAGCAGTTTGAAGGCTGCCTAGTGAATATCCATCTCGAAAAAGTGGATATGCAAGTTTTGCACTCTCTCCTAGGTCAGTTATCTAATCCTAAAATTGCATCCAATTTTCTCTGAGGAATAGTTCTGCATAAGCGTAAGTTAAATGCCTCAAAGGCATCTAAATCATGATTTTCTTAGTAGTGGAAAGGCATTAAAAACAAAGAAATTAAAATCATGCTTTCATGACAAAGGGGATTTTGTCTCAGGCCTCAAATTCATTTCAAGTCAATGGGTTTGTTTTGTTGGCATGCAGGCTTGACTAAAAGAAGCTGGCAGATACTGTGGTAGGAGCAAATTTCTACCATTTTTTCCTTTTCAGTGATGCCTTTCTGTGTACATCAGACCACCATTTCAGCCAGTTCCGACTGCTAGGAGCAACAGAATAACTGCAGAGATGCCCTGAACTTTGTCTCGCTCACCTTTTTCCACCTGGCCCATGAAATGCAAGCAAGACTCCCAGAATGGTTCATAAAAAATAACAAGCACTCCTAGGACAACTGTATGGAGATTATATTGTTAATCAATTTATTTTGCATAGCCCCATGGATCACTTGCTATTGATGATTATGCATTTTAGCTGCTGTGACAATTTGTCAATAAAATAAAAAAATGCTGAGGACAGCATACTTTTAATTTAAAGATGATCTCTTTCTTGGAAAGAGATGCCACTTTTCAAGCTCTGAAAAGAACTAGCTCATGAATATATTTCATTTACCAAGTGGAAGAGCTGTTCAAGGAATCAAAACTTTCTTGGTAATCGCAATACAGGTACCCAGAGGTGAATAATTTTCTTTCAGAGTTCAGTTACTTTTAAAAATGAATATTGGAAAAATAGCAAGTTTGATAAAAATGTAGGTTTTGAGTTACTGAAAGTGTGTTATTCAAACTCAACATAGACTGGCATAGTTTTTACCCCCCAAAAAGTGGAAAGCTAAATACTGTTTACAGATTGGTTTAAAGGTTTTTTACATGAAAGAGTCTGACATTTTATTTCAAAGTTTTCATTTAAAATATGAACTTTGCTTCTTGAAAGGGAAAAGATTGGTGGGTAAATAGACCAAATTACCTAAATTATCCTTAAGTTTGAAACAACATACTTGAGTTACTTAGGTTGTCACAAGAATTATTTTTTTTCTCCAAAGCATCCAATCCCAATGGACTGTCTCCTTCTTTCTAAGTATTTGCTTCCCTTAAACAAAACTACCCAATTTCTTCTTTTCTACGCTCCCAACACAATTCTGCATTGGTCCAGAAAGCTGCCAGCTAACTAATGACTCTTGGTTAGTGATGAAAATGTATATAATTTCAACACTGACGAAGATGCAAATAGCTGTCCCCTTACAGATTCCCTGACCTATCCAGTACTTGGCAGAGAATGCCATGGCTGTTCTAACTTGCATGTTTAACACCTAGGAAGTACACACAAATACTAGGTCAATACAATACCTTCTTTCAAAAATACCTTTCTTTATTTACAGGATATGAATGATGAATGTGGTATTGATTCATTTCCTTACATACAATACAGATGCTTTACTCAAAACACAAGACCTGGATAACTGTTGATATTTAAGAGGAGCTTTCATGGAAGAAAGGCTTGATGACCTTCAGAGGTCCTTACTCTCTGTCTGCAGGAAGAAGTTAATCAGGAGATGAAGCTCTTGTATCTAAGCCAGGCTTGAGATGGAGCTGTGCAGTCTGAGTGAAAGAAAAGGAGTTCTCATTCAATCACTGTAAATACTGTCAAAGTGGGAATTTGCTAATTGCAGCACTCTGTACACTGGAATTAATAGAAACAATAAATATAAAAGAGAATGCATGGACCTAGTAAAGTTACAAAAGCAGTAAATGCTAGACATGAGATGCTGAATACCTTATTATTTTAAGACTCGTGCCTAGTTTAAATGGGATTAGAAAAAAACCAACCTGTTGCAAACCATTTTAATTCAGTTTGTGGATAGATGCTGGAGAATCAAAATTTTGATCAGTTATGCCCCACTTGGGATGCATAAAGCTCCAATTTTCAGCTTCTGTTAGTTTACTACAAGGATGGCAAAAATCATGTGGACATTCCCTTCATTTATTTTTGGAACAAACAATTTGCTCATCACCATGTTTTGGCTGACTGCCTGAACAGCTGAAACTGTTGCTTCTCCTTGAAGAATAACATTTAACCAGTCAGATAATAATCCATTCAACCTGGGGTCCTCAAAAAAACCCTAACAGGTCAATGTATTGCTCTAATGAGGCACAACCCTGGCTTCCAGAACATTGTTTTTATGCTGGGTATATGAAGGCAAGTGAGACGGGAATATTTAGTACTACAATGTCTACTTGAAAAAGGCTGGCTCTATTAAATAGCTGTCCATCTTCTTGCACTCGAGGGAAGGAAGCATTCCTCTCTAACAAAGATGAAGGGAATATCAATGGGGCTAATCTCTTCAAAGTGCTCAGTGCTCAAAGCAATTGCCTGCAGTAGTACACAGTCCCCACCCTCATTAGCTCAGCAAAGAAAACACAGCCAGAGACAAACTGCTATCCTGCAACTTGGGCAAAAAATGTAAAATAAGGGGTTTCTGAGCCACTTTTCCTTTCCCTTTCCTTTCCAAAGGACAAGTATTTCATACACTTTAAATTATGGGTGCACTGAAAATAGTCATATATTTTAAGAACCCCTTTTCTTTTCTTTCTAACATATTTAAATATTGTGGAGTTTGCTCATATTGAAAAATGGTCATGACACAACAGAAATACTGCATGGCACAACTCTTCTTCTGATCAACAAAGGGGAAAAATTCATTGCCAACTTTTTCCCTTTTGAAAAACTGCAACAGTCAGAAATAAGCAGAGTGATAGTTTCATGCCTCCATGAAACAAGGAGACAAAAAGAACTGTCAATCAGCTCATATTTGTGTAAGTTCCAATCTACCTACTGCCTCCAAACTAGAGAATTTTATGGTCAGGGAAACAAATGTTGAGACCAAGGGAAATGAAATACAGCAGCACTGAGGGGAGAAGTGAGAATTATGAGACAAGGAATTACTGTTGAATAATGTAGTCTTCCAGCACATCCTTTTACTCCCATGCTGACCATAGGAATAATCAAGGATGGTCAACAGATGTTGTAAGCACTCCTCAGAGGAAGAGGGCTGACATGGACGTGTTGCCAGTCTGACTTCCAAGACTAAGCACCATGATCAGGACTAGAAAATAGGTCATGGGTTGTGTAAACCAACTCACACCACACAGGAATCTCTCCAGGGAATGCACTAATGGATTCATCAGCTCAAACACGCAGGCTGGGCAGGCTACCTAGGGTCAAAACATCAATATTGGTGCATTGTCTAAGAGCACACAGTTGGGGCAACAGCATTTGCTTATTGCAAAGCTCTGCCAAAGCAGGGATTTCAGCTTGAAGGACAAAGCACAAAACCTTTCTACTAGTGTGGGTGAAGTGAACCAGGCCACCACCACTCCCTCTATCCAAAGTACAATTTTTGAAAATCTTTTGCTTGTATAAAAACAGCTTGGTCAACAAATGGTGGACCTGAAAGTTTATTTCCCACAGATCAGTTTAAAGTAGGGATGCACATTCAGACATGGACCAAAGACATATCACAGACTTTAAAAGTGTCTTTCATTCTCCCTGTAATCCTTGTCTGATTGTTGATTGATGGTTCTTTTGTTATGAAAAGTTTTATAAGGGGATACTCAAGTTTGGAGTAACGAGAAAAAGAGAGAGATGGACCAGACAAAGGAGAAATGGAGACCCAGCACTGCTTGCAACTTGCCAGTGTAAAGTAAAAGGCCTGACTTTGGCGTTTAGCCCTATCCCATTTTGGAAGGAAGTAAGAAGAGTTTTTTGTGACTGATTGCTACTTGGCCCAGTTTCTGCAGAAGCATCCCCTGCGCTGGCCTGGCAGAGGAGGCATGCTCGAGAACAGTGCTCAGACACAGAGCACTGACACAGCACTTGGAGATGAGCTGAAGCCAAGAAAGTGAAGACAAACGAAAAATGCTGATCACCAAATAAAGAATGGAGAACTAAGAGATGCAGGTGGCTGCATTTGTGCTTATCAAGCAAAACTTGTAAGAATGTGGATCAATTATATTTAAAAGAAACAGAACACGTGAATCCTTAGTTTGTATAGAAAAGGGTGTGTAAGGATGCAGTGAAAACACACAGATTTTGCAGTGCTGAACTCATAGTGAAGAAAACGGTTCTGATGGGACAGACATTAAACAATTCATGATGAGGAAAAGGAGAGGAATGAGTGACGTACAAGATTGTAGCCTATGCTTTATGAATAGACTTGAGAAAAGCCTGAATGAGAAGCAAAGCAGGCAGCAAAATAAGGACGAACTAGTCTCAATTTTCTAAGTAAAGAGCAAATGTTTCAAAGGAATTGGAAAGATATGTTCTAAAAACATAGCTTGATCACCTTGACGCTCTGTTAGGTGGAGCTATAGCACTGTAGCAAGTCCAAACTGATTAATAACCAGAATCGGGAGTTGTCTGAGCTCTGTGTAAAACAGCAAGTGCCAGGACAAATCCAAAGAACTATACCTATATCTATCTTAATCTATCTATATATCATGCTTTCTTTGCATATTTGGCATCAATTTGCGGAGTTTACTATATTCATGCATGAGAGCCCAATTAATGCACGCTCAAGCACCCAATTAGTTCACACATGAGTGCTCAATTATCTCATGCATGAATGCCCCATCAGTTTACGCATGTGTGCCCAATCAGTTTACGCACTGACACCCAATTAATTTACACATAAGCCCCCAATTAATTTACATAAGTGCCCCATCAGTCCATGCATAGATATACACCCACATCAGGGTAGGGACACCTGTGGCCTGTGGGTGACCTACAGTGAAGCAGCGACAGCCTGGAGCAATGGAGGAAGAGCAGCAAGGAGCACGGAGGAGAGGCAGACAGAAGCCATTACACACACCACCCCAACCTCCCATATCACCCGTTGCTGCACCAAAGGAACTGGGATGATGGAGCACAGCCCTCAGCAAAAACAAGGCAAGCAGAGACTAGAAAGGGGGGAGAAGAGATGTTTGGCTTAAGCTGGGACTGGGAAAGTCCCTGAGACTGGGAAAGGGGGAGGAAAAGCATTTACTTAAGCGCTTGTTTAATTCTTCATGTTTTCTTTTTTCTCAATACCCAGAATCAGTGATCAGAAGTTTGCATTAATTGGCCACAATTTAAATTAAGTAAAAATTTCCTCAGTCGAGACTGTATTGCCTGTGACAGCGTATACATAGTCAGAATTGAGGTAGTGACTCAGGCATTGAACCACAAGGGGAAAAACACCCTAAGGAATCAATTGATGTTATCAAGTAATCTGCCTTGGAGATTAAAGAACACAGAGCAATAAAGTGCTGTAATGAAAAAAGCTTTTTAGTCAGAAATGGAGGTCATAGGGAAAAACACACATTAATGTCAGCACATAATTGCACTATATGGACAAAATCAGATGCCACTAAAAAGATTACTGTGGTAAATTCTGCACTAGAGGATTTTTCTCCCATCAAGCATGACTTTAACTGTAAGCAAGAGGGAGATAAATATAAATATTCAGAAACTGCAAAAAAAGTGAGATAAAGGGTCAAGATCTTGTCCTGCTCTGGTTCTCTTGATACCTGGACACAGTCCCCTCCTAAGATCCGAGAGGTGTGGGTGCATTCCCTGCATCCAGCTGCCAATTGCAAAATCCACTATACAGCTTCCTAGCAAAGGAGAGATTCTTCCACCCTAGGAAAATCCTCCACCCTGCCAAGATGCAGCTTTATCTACTCAGTGCCACTTAAGTGGTATGATTTAACAAAAAATGTGAAGGAAAGAAGGAAAAAAAGAGAAAAGACAGACACCTGGCACCTTAATACCAGCGTGTCTTTGCAGCCAATATACCAACCAAAATTGAGGAAATCAGTGAGAAAATTGAGTGGACACCTCAGTGCAAGATCAAACCTCTGAATAAATGAGACTGCCATATAATAGTTCAGTATTTTTTATGTTTCTTTTGAGAAATAGAACATACACTCAATTAGACACATATAAATGCAGAAACATATTTTATGCTTCTCAACTTTTTTCCCTCAATTTACAAGGATTGTTTCTGCCAGCTCTGTTCTCAGCATAGGACTTGTTACCAGATAGGGAATCCAAAAACTGTAATTCTGGGACTTTACCTGAAGACTCAATACCTGCAGAAATTCTAACAATCTGAGGTTTAATCTCTGAGCCTTCATCCCTCATGAGGCCTGCGCAGATCGCCTGTGGCTTTAATATTATCAGGAATAGCCAAAATAAAGTCTAGTGCAAATATTGACGATGCTTCAGTAATGGCATCCCAGAAAATCCCATCAATATAACTCTGTATTCAGTAAAGGGTGGATAATATAGAGACACAAATTCTTTAGATCACTATCTAACACCAAAAAACAACTCAAGACTGAGTGGCAAACAATTCACCCATTGGATTAATGGCTGTGTCATGTAAATGATCTTATGTAATGTCATGTGATACTGTAATTAAGCAAATTAAATGCAAATTATTGCTTTTAAATAGCTGAGCAGTTACCCTGACCCCACCGTGGTTGAAAGTGGTACCGTTTGTTCAACAGCCACTTCCCTAAAACAAGTCTCCTGCACCCACAGAATCCTGTCTCCTCAAATAAACCACTTCCATCACAAAGTAATCTTGCTCCTGGCATTTCCCAACTTTCACATTAATTTACAACTTTTATATTCTTTTAATATACTCTCCCTCTAAATGAAATAGGTACATATTGCCCTTTGAGGTGTTCAGAGGCATTGTAAGGCTATTTATTCATGTTCTGGCAGAAGAATCACATACCTTTCACACCTCTTTGACCCTGAGAACAACACTGCCCCAGCTGGGATGGAACCAGGTTAAATGGTAACACCTCATTGTATCCCCAGATCTCAAAATACAGCACTGTATTTTTCCAAATATTTTTTGCCTTTGTAACTGCTATTGATTTTGGACTGTTGCTGTTGTAGTGCGGTTTGTTTGTTTTAATATGTTATGATAATATTATTATTAATATATAATATATTATTAATATATATTATATATAAATATATATAATTATTATTAATATGATAATATTATTATTTATATATATGTTAGCATATAAACTAGAATCCTCTACAGCTTCTCTACAGCTTCTCTAACTCTTACATATGCAACATTGTGTTGTGATTAATCCTATTAAGTATGTTTTCTGAACAGCAACTGGAAACACAAAAGGTGATCACAAGAGGGTGTTTAAGGGATTCATGAATGCTACACAAGAGCATAAGGACATGGAGATGCTGGTTAACTTGCATATGAAAAAATAAACATGAATTTAGTTTCAAAATCAGTTACATTGTGGTCCATCTTGCTCAGTAACCATAACTGGTCCCCTCTCTGAGACCATTTACAGCACATAGAATTCAAAGGACGTGTTCCTTTGTATTTCTGATATTAAGCATAATATTGAAGATCACTGCCCCCAGTGGGCTGAGTCCTGGCCAGCTCCATCACCACCTCTCATTGCAAGACCATGAGCTATTTTCAGAAAACTTGGGGAAAGAAGAAAAATCCACATAAAGTGCAATCGTAATTAATCATGTAATTAATTTATCCTCATTGACAAGTATCGAAAAGTCTACCTCTAAGCTGAGTTAAAGAAAAGCTAAGGCAGAGTGTAGCTAAAGCAGAAAGATTTATATGCAACTTTTGTCATTAACTTATTTAAGATCTGAGTGTGGCTCTGATAAAGCAGCAAATGGCTTTATGGTCA
This sequence comes from Pelecanus crispus, assembly GCF_030463565.1. Lineage (NCBI taxonomy): Eukaryota > Metazoa > Chordata > Aves > Pelecaniformes > Pelecanidae > Pelecanus > Pelecanus crispus. The sequence goes on along the minus strand of NC_134647.1, from coordinate 41,004,583 downwards.
AGCATTTATGCCTTGAATAGCATTCGGATCACTAGAGTTAGCAAGAACCATCTGCAGCAATGCCATCGGGAGAATTCCAGTAACTTACAAACTCATTCTTGGTACTAGCTCTTTGTTAAGCAACTCCCATCCAGTGCAAGTCACTCCAATAAAAGATAGCACCACTTTAAAACAAAGGGAAAGATGTTTTTGTCTACATTGCATTTGCAACGATAATCACTTGAAAACAATACAGAGGAAAACCAAACAAAAATCTTCCATTAGTTGGGGCCGTATTATCTCTGACCACAATCTTGTTTGCTGATACTGCCAAACTTTTCATAAACCTCTTCTATCATTATTAGCTATAATTTAAATAACTACTGGGCAGAAGAAAAAACCTGTTCAACCATGGCTCTCTAACCTAGTAATTAAATCCACCTGTAAGACACTGAACAATTTGTTTCCTGTGTCTATGACTATTACTGCAGTCAAGTATTTTACGCTAGGTGGTATAACATCACCAGGAGAGGCTGAGGGATACATCTGGAAATTAAGCCACACTTTGATAAGGTCAGAAAAATCCACCCAACCTTCTCCACAGAGAGAGGTCCCAAATGAGACAGATGTCCCATGCCCAACAGGCTGTTAGTTAAACATAGGATATATTCTCCCATCACCATTTATTTTGTTTTTTGAGTATTCTGGCTGTTTGACTTATTTCAACAACATTATTATTTTTAGTTAACTCCACTCAAATGACTGAGTGAATAGTTTAGATTGACCAAATCCATGAATACATTGTTAAAAAATAATTACTGTTTAGACAAACAATGCAGGAACCTGCTGGTTCATTTTATCTAGCCCTCTGCTGTTGCAGACAAGCACATCATTCAGCCTCTCTCATTGATGTATCAAGGGCCATTTTAGGATTACTTAGGCTAACTCTGGTTTAGCTAGCTTGGCAACTCTGGTATTAGCAAAAAAAAGCTATGACAACATGGTGTCAGCATGAGTTAAACATCCACAAACCCAGGGTCCCAGAGATATTTGCAGCAGACTGGGCCCCACGCTGCATTGTTAACAGTAGCCTAACGAGCTGCACCCAAGCAAGGCCAGGTTTGCTAAACAATACAGCACCACTCCCCCGGATGCAGTGCATAAAATGCATTCCTTCCAGGCCACTCATCAAATAAATTAAATACTGCTCCATAACAAACAGATATTAGTGCACTTGTATCTCTACAAGGTACCGTTTCAGAATAGGCATTGCCTTTTCAGTCTCTGTGTGTGTGGATGGTGCCCAGCATGCCTGGCCGTCTGTCCCCAGTTAGGTGACATAGGCACTCTCTCTCTTCAAACAGGAATTGCAATAGTCTCTTTTAGCTAGATATTTTCCTATCTTTAGCTAGGTGCCATTGCATCCTGTTGCATTACGCCTCATTGTGATCATCCATCCCAATTTGATATCTCTGTTGTGTGGTTACTCCTGCAGAGAAAATTTTGGATTTTATCCAAATGATGGAAAAATTTGCCCATTTAGATCACCTGGAGCTGATAGCCTTTCTACTGGAACGTTCCCATCTGGCTAGAAATTTTGCTACTGCATTTTTCAGGGATGTGATTCCTTTGCAAATGACTCAACATTATACTTCAGAAACAAAAATGCAAAACTACTTCAGATCCTCCTGAAGAAAAAAATGAGCTCTTATTCCAAATTATGCACATTAATAGAATAGTGGTTAAATTTGTCTTTGGGAAAGTGTAAGAAATGGAGACTGTCAATGCATTTTTTTCCCTTGGAAATGAAAATGCCTTGTTTAATGGTACAGCAGAGAGATCTGTGAAATCACTACACAAATAATATAGAATTTGACGGCAAAGTTCTCTGCCAAGTGACTTGATATATTGATATTATGTGTTCCACAGTATGCGGGTCATTATGACAAAATGTCATGCTATTATTTTTGTTTAAATGATTCCTTAATTATCTCTCATATTCTATTGAAGCATTATACTTTATACATATAACATAAAATGCAAATGCATACATGTTTTTCAATATACCTATATATATTACATTTTATATTACTGTATTATATCATATCATATTGTACTACCTTTAAGTAAGAAAGATTTCCTAAGCTAGGATCTAATTCTGTGCTGCAACATGAATGCTTGTCTGTGCTTTGGAATTGAAGATTAATACTGGTTTTAAAATAAACAAAAAAATGTTTTAAAACAGCCCCTCTTCAAATGAAAATGCATGTTCACTCACAATATTGCTGACATGGTAATACATGGTTGATGATAAAAAATAACTGGTTACTTCAATTCTTTGTGCATAGTAAGCAGTCCTGTCAACACAATGGAGTTCTGAGGCAATTATAATGCGACTTAGTAAGATTGGCTATGAAATGCAACCATAGAATTAGCAAGTAAAAGAACGAACAGTAATGGAGAATAAACATCACTAGAACACAGGTAATCTTGCTAAGTTTTTTATGCCCAATGATAATTTCTGTATTTTATGTAATATTTTGGTAATTAATTGCACTTTTTGTTATTGCACATTTTTCATTTTATATAAATGGATCATTAGTCCAATTTGCCAATCTAGTCGATAGGAAACAAGTGTATTGATCATTGGTACAATCAGGCATCTTTTCTTTAAAATTAACACATCTACACTCTTTTACACATGCTATCTGGCTTAAGAACCAGAGAGAGATTAGAGAGATTTCAAAATAAAACACATCTTAGATAGAACAAGTCATTTTAGAATCCTACCAGAGCTATCAAAGACGACCTGGTTGGCAGGATGTGGGCCTACATCTATGAATAAAATGGGGACCAACTTCTGAATGTCCCGGAGTTTCATCACACCAGAGGAGTCACAGGAAGCAATCGTATCACCCTGTCAATGTTGGAAACAAAATAAAGGCTTCTGTACTTTTGCAAAGAAGAAAGCATGTGACACAGGGCTGGATACCCATTGATGTCAGACATAGGAACTGTACATGTTTAAATAAGTGTAAGTTATTATATGTGAGGTTATCACAGCCTCTTAACAACTGCGTTGACTTGAATAGCAACAATACAATAGGACTTTTAAAGAGAACAGTTGAGGAGAAACTGTAAGTAAAAAAGAGAAAAGAGGTTATTTTGTATTCTGATACCAGTGTCCGCTAAGAACATAGCTTGTGATTACACCTTTTCTTCTCACGGAGACACAGGAATGGCCCTTTAGCCCTGATTTTTAATTTGTCTGTTCATGTTTTCAGTGTGAAGTGTAAGATTAGAGTAGAACATATACTCCTTCATTGCTGTACCTTCACTAATAGCCATGCTAAGGACAATCTCAATCATTTCAGTGAGTCAGAAGCATGCAGGGACTATCTATGAAAGGAAAGATAGCAGGACCATGTCACCCATGCCACTCTTCAATGTTAATTTAAAAAAAAATACCAACTAGAAAAGTGGCAGAAGTTTTTTGCATATGTAGCATGTGAACAAATGCAAAAATCAAAGGTGGCAGGGTAAAGGATGTCCAAACATAACTTTAGCCAATTCCTGCCATGATAACAGAAAGAAACCCCTAGCTACTAATGCAGAAACAGTTACTTTTCATTTTAACCTCCAAAACAAAGATTCAAAATCCCCAAACCAGCTCAGCTGGTGTGCACTCAGAGTTATCAAAGTCAATGTCTTTTCCAATTTATGCAAGAGTGTAAGATTAGATTTTGAAGGAGAATCACAATGGTATGGAACAGAGAATCAGGTAAAACATGGGTCAGATTCTGCATCCATGACTTTTTTTATATTCCGTTAATTTTTACATCTCTCACGTAAATAATACCTGCAAGGAATGTGTGTGTCTCACATAAATAATACCTGCAAGAAAATGTGTGGAGTTATCTAGCAAATAGAGGAATTAAGATCTGAAAATATCCATTGCCTTCTCAAGTAGAAAGTAATGGCCTGCGAAACAGTATCATGGTGTAAGTATAATGAAATCTTTAGGTTCATTTGGAGGAGATTTAAAATGTCAAAACTCTATTCTAGCTTGTAACAGGGACTAATACAGAGTAACACCAAGAAACAAAGTAATCATTGCTTGGAGAATTCAGCTGGCACTGTGTAAGCTCTCAGCACTCGCTGTTTTGCCAAAAAGCTCAGTAACTGCAGCTACATCACACCTCAACATAGTGGTGCTGAGCATTACGGAAAAGCTATTTGTTTAACTATCTTGCCAGCTGTACCAACCTAATTCTCTTTCATTTAATCTGGCTCCTTTCATGAAGTTCAGCCTATACAAATGACGAGGTCAAGCAGGCCATTTGGGAAACAAATAACAAAAACCCCCAAATACAACAGCTACACTCCAGATTGTGGCATGGCTTGAACTGGATCTCAATAATGCAAATTTTGAATGGGAAAAAGAAAGCATCATCATGGATATGAGACTGGAAGAGTGGTCAAATCCAGTCTCCTACTATTACAAGCAATGCTTTCATACGCTTGCCTTGATAAAAGTACTGATTCCAGATGAGCAGCAGTTCCCCCATCCACACTCTGCTGATGATCTAGAACCTGCCTGTTGTTGCATTTATAAATCTTTCAGCACATAAGTATAAAGCGAGAGTTTAAAAGTACTTGTTCATATGCAATCTATATCCTTTAGGTTAAATACAAGGGGTTTTTTTGCAGAAATACTCCTCCCTTCTTCCCTGTCCCTGGTGCATTTCACGTCATTCATATCCCCCCTTGGACATTATTTTCTGGGGTAAACAGCTGAAGTTCTTTCTTCTCTCCTCCCCATTTGCAGATAGCATGGAGTCTGGATTAACTATGGATGTACCCATCACTGATTTTTATAAAGCAACTCTTGCAAAAGTGTTCACCAGTTTTGGAAGCCCATTCTGAGATTCCTGTAACCTGACCTTCAGAGAGGTTAAAGATGCATATCTCAGCTGAGCAGAGGTTTCGGTGAAGCTGGCTCTTGGCAGCAACTACGAAGTGGTAGGGTGGGACACACATGATCAAGTGGGACATCTCCTTTCCTTAGGTCGTTGTCTATCACACCAGTAAAGGGAAGAGGAACTGAGTATGTACATGCAGAAAGATCCCTCTATTCCTCAGTGTAAGTAGTCGAATTCTGGACCAGCTCTGCACACTTCACGATCCTCCCTCTTTTCACTTTCTTCTGCAAAGATTATGTCCAACATTATCAACAGTCCACTCAGGAAATCACTGATAACCCTTATACCCATTATTTCATAACCCCTAATATGACTTTGACATATTCTTGCATTTCACTTCTGATTTTTTTCCATGCATAGAGGCATTTTAGTAAATAATAGCATTTCGGGGGGTGGGGTGGGGTGGTGGTGGTGGTGGTGGTTTTGTTTTGGTTTAGAATATGCCTGTCTTCAAACTTATTTTGTATATGTCCAATATATTTCAGTTCACTTCAATAAATGTTCCTTAATTACAACTTTGGTAACTCAGCAATTTTGAACCAGATCAATGGACAGTCCATCTGGGTAAGACTGCACTTAACCCACTCCGTGTAGTTACAGAAGACACTCCAGTGGGTGCTCTGTGACTCCTTCTTAGGTCATCAACAGTTGTGTCCATGGATTTTCAATATGACATTTCTCTCTTAAGTAACAGCATGGTCCAGCTAATAGATCACAATAGCACCAAGAATGCTTCACTGAAATAGATATTATGCAAACATTGATCAGATACAGTCCCTGCCCCAAAGTGACATCAACTGTAGAGCTGACTTTGACCTCCCCACTGGCCCTGATTAAGGGATCGTTACCAATTGCATAATTATGAGGAAAATCTGATCTACTTTTGCTGCAGGTTTTTCCTCCTATGAATTAATTTTGCTACAGTAGTCGGCCATCCTCTTTCAATCTTGCCATCCTATTCTCTGCCACATTTATTTTCTCCCATTTTTACTGCAGATGCCTAAGAAATACAACGGGTAAGCAAATCTCCCCCCACCCCACTGAAATTTACACAGTCAAATCATTAGTAGGTACCAGATACACTGAACCACCCTAACTTATTATTTAAGCTCTCTTTCACGAGGTGGTTTGTGGCCACATCAGAAAGGACAAGCCCCCCTGATCCTTGCAGATACTATTTGGACAGAAGCAGTGCTGCAGAAACCTGGTCTGGGAGCACCACCCCACTGTGCTAGGTGCTGTGTAAACAACCTAGAGAAGGTGGTCCTGCTCCAAAGGGTTTACAATCTATCTTAGTAGCAAGATCAACCAATACTTGCTGTCAAAAGTCTGCAGATTTTTTATCAATTTCCTCCCAGATGCCTGGTATAAAAAAACCATGCATAAAATGCAACACCCAGTAACATATTTTGCCTGATTTCCATGAGAAGGCAGTAGACTTAATCTGCAAACAGAACTAAGAAACACAGGGTTCTGACAGTAACACATCAACACATGCTAACAGGTATTTTGTCAGCCTTGGCATACTCTGTCCACAGATGACTTATTAAATGCATTAATTATTACTGATACCTAGGCAGCTGCTACACTAAAAACATACCAAAAGGATTTTGTTAATGAGCCAGTTATAACATTTCACCACTTCTTTGCTTGATGTCCTCTCTAGTACATACCTTTGCTAAATCAAGTGAGCTGGAGATGTGGGATAACAGCTTTTCAATAGGAAGAAATAAACCAGGAATTTAATCAAGCTGAAAGATAATTTGAAGCTACATGCCATTCAAAGAAAAAGAAAGGGATAAGTCATATGTTAAACGAACTCATTTGCCTCTGGCCATGGGCCATTTTCAGAAGCTTTAAAGCGAAATCACTTTGAGTTCTCCTATGAGCTTTTGGCTTTTTTATTCCTTTTACAGTTATTATTTTAGTTATTCATGGAAGAGCCCTCTGCCCTGCTCTTTGGTTTCTTCTTTTTGTTTCTTGCCACACTAAAGTCTTTTTTTATGATGTGTTTTTGATGACATATTTTACTGAACAGCAAGCTGGACCACCAGGGCTTGACCAATTTTCCTACATGTAAAAGGAGGAGACAATGAGATCCAAGGAGAAAATGTGCAAAGGCAGATTTCAGTAGTACTGATTTTCATTTACACTACATTTTATGCTGCAGCAGCCACAGCTCAGTTCTATTGCTTCTTCTAATCAAAGAACATGTAGAATGATTCATAAAACTGGTAAGACTTGCTTCCTATTCTATATAATCAAGTTGGTACTTTTTTGTGTGTGCATGCTGAAGTAATTAAAAAATTTATGCAAGGATTCAATTAGTTTGGATTCAAAGACTGGTTCTGTTCCAGGCTCCACTTAAAGGACTCTGCAAGTCCTTTAACTGCCTTTACAGTTCCACTCCCAACTCTTTACCTTCCCTGCCAGCTTAATGAACATCTTTATATTATGGAAGATCTCCCATTAAAATGGGTATGCTCAGCCCCATATACAACATAAACCCAATCTCAATTGGCACTTGCAAACCATTGTAACACAAATAATTATAACATCAGGAATTAACAGATTTATATCCTTTCCAGGAAGTTTTACAAATCAGTTTCCTTCTTTCCTTTTTTTTTAAATATACATTTTTTCCTTGTGCATATTAATAATGATTAACAATGGGACTAATCACTAGGTACACTTTAGGCAAATATTTGCTGAAAATTGCTCTTTCACACTAGTGATAAGGATAAAAATCTGAATAATTATGTCTCTTGCTTATGAACACACCTCTGGATTTATTGCTGAAAGATCGATAATATATGAACTGCAACAAGTGGCTTTATCTAATTTAGACTGTGATAAACTCCTCCCAGGAGTATCCTCTTCAAAGTTTAATTCTGAAGGCAGGTCAGCAGTTGTTTCATGACCTTTTGCAAATATTTTTAAAAAGGCAAAATAGTGAACAGGCAAGTCATTTTCACTATGACAAGTTCATAGTCGAATCAGTCAAGTTTACTGATTTGCAACTCCTTTGTTTTCAAAACAGATGTAGCTGTATGAAGTGTATTTTAAGGGACTCTTATGATGGCTAGACTAAGATTTTCATCAACCTCCATGGAAACAGATTCAAGCTCTAGTCCCCTTGCTAACTAGAAAGAAGCTTGATAACTATTTTCCTTTTCCATTACTATTGGGAATCGGGTTGACCTCTGGCATAACAAAGGGCTGATGAGCTTGTTACCATTCTCTGAACTAAGTAAAAGGAATTTGTTCTGTGTACATAAAGTGTGGTAGAAACTCCTTGCCATTAAGTGCTAGTAGACAAAGTGGCCACATGAGGAATAGCTTCAGCTACCTCAAACTGAGACAGACTCGAATAATCTGCATTTCTAAGATGCTCCCTGTGGGACACATCCTAAGTCATTCAACTCTACCACCATTTTAAATGCGTTAAAGTGAATATTTTTAAGAGAAGGAATCATTACCTCCCACATTTACAGCATGAAGCACATCAGAAACCTGATGAGAGTTATTACCTCAGGCCTTGTTGTAATGCAAAAACTAACTACACTCAGAAAAAAATAACAGGGGGCATGCATGGCAGACAGAGTCCCATTCATGTGCCTCTCCATCCCATGGGGTGGAATTGGGCTTTCTGAGCAGCAGCGAGCAAGGGCAGAGGGATCTCAAGAGAATCCAAGTAGGGGTGTAGTCATTACAGGGGAAAAGACTTTAATGTCCAATTAAGCCAAATGAATTATGTAAAATATGATAGAGGAAAAAAATGCAGATGTAGTCCATTATTAGACTGACGACTAATCAATCACCACCCATTTTTGAAATATCAGGCTTAAAATCATCCCAGTTCCAAATGAAAGTAGCATCTTCTTAGAAAGACATGGAATTACTTAGCCCAGCAAAGATATGGAGCTCCACTGAGTACCACTTTGAAAGTGTAGTGGTCTATTTTTAATAATTATTTTCATCAAGAGTGAGGGGAAAGGAGTGATTAAGGGTTATTTACAGGCAGCACCAGTGTTTTCCCATCTGCTTTTTTACTAGCTTTTTCATTTTATAGTTTCGACTTCTGCATCACGGTCAAAGTGACAAAGGACCATTTACGTTTCAAAGCAACTAAAAACCTAGAGCTCAAGCAACCGGGCTCCGATTGTCACACCCTGTGACATTTTTTACAGCTCTGAATAGACACAGACTGGTGAGACACCAGCTCTTCTGGAGGTGAGGTGAATCCAAGATATTGATGCAGAAAGAATCGTCTCTCAGAGCTTTACCGTTGGTTCCTACAGAAGAACCCTCCAACTTTATTAGCAGTTGTCAGTGAACAACTCCTAATTGTGCACTGTGTAGAACTGGTACAACTTGCTGTAAGAATTTGACTATTTTTGCCATACCTATTGTCATTACTGATCTATTGTAATCCCTTGATATTATGGTTCAATGTGCAGGTTTTGAGAGCATCCTCCTCCTCTAATCCAGCTCATGTCCACTGTGAGCATTTGAACAAACAGACAATATAGTATATATTATTACAAAACATTATGGATTCAAAACTACAAGAATCTTTTCCAAGCTCTCTCTTAATCTCACTTACACGGCAATATCAGCACCTATCCCACTAGCTCAAAGGAGACGCCTCAGGATAACTGAAGTTTTATGCCTGTGGGAAGCAGGGATCATGCCTATTCCCAGCTCCAATTCTTTTGCTGGCTCTTTTTCCTTCAGGTGGCCCAGCAACTGGGGTCCATAATGAATGTGGTAAGTCAAAATATGCTTTACAAAATTAATAGGGGAATTCTGTGTCAACACTTTACTCATTCACATGATGCTGCAGTCCGTAACACAGACATACTGATCACATACTGTAAAGAAAGTGAAAGAATGTCAGCTCATCAGAAGTGCTGTAAAAATGTAGGGTTCTTCAAATTAACCGCTCTAAATTATGGTCCAAGATTAAATACTTTGCAATTACTGCTGGTACGTTCTGGGACCTAACCAGCTTCAGCTATAACATGAGGAGTGTCTGCAGGTACGCAGAAGCGTGCAGCTGGAGACAGCAACTCCTGGTGGGAAATGCAAAGGAGAGAGAGGCACATGGAAAAGCGCTGACGGAGGAGTGAGTGCTGTTAATACAAACAACCAAACAGAGCAAAGGGAACAACCAGACGGTCCTCAAGAGAGGTTTTGAGCAGAAGGGAAATTTATTACAGAATGGTAGAGACACATAGATGCCTCTTTAATGTAATCAGTGACCAAAAGTCTACCGCTATTAGAAAGCGGAGGAGAAACAAATGTGTCAGGAAGAGGAAAAAGATGTGGACGAGATGTCTGTGCTGATAAATGAACAGGTATGTGGGCCTTCACATACTAAGACGCTTAAAGATATCAAGTTAGATTTTTTTTTTATTTCTTATCCTCATTTTCTCAGTGACAATTTTAATCAAGATGAAGAATATCCTAAAATGATATTATTTCTAGGTTATTAATTTTATCCTTTCACAGCAGATGGAGACTCATAAAGAACACCCCTTGTGTCCTCCAAAGGAGGAGCTCCATTAAAAATAAGCAATGGAAATGGCAGAACTTTGCTGCAGCAGAATTTCCAGTTCTACTGACTTTCAAAAATAATGAGGGATCATGGGTCTTTTGTTTGTTTACATGCACTCTGCAGGCTTTCCTCTTGCTGTGTGAAACAGAGGGAATCTCTCTTCCCTTTGCCACATCAAGTAGCATGAAGTGCCTTGTGGTGTTTGAGGAGAACAACACATGCTATGCTTGCAGAAGCCCTTTGCATAAATTTACATATGAAACCCAAGATCACTGCACTCCCTGCAGAGTTACTGCTAGCCATAGTTGACATTGCACTTGAAACAGCACTGCAAAAAGAGCAATATCTTTTGCAGAAAGGATTAAAGTAATCAGTTTTGGTTTTCCTTTCTAACCATCAAAGAAGTGCCTTTGAATTCTGGGAGCTGTACAGTGAGAGGAATAGATGAATGATAATTACCATTACTGGCCTTTCTCAGTATTTTGAGAGATACTACGACTAAAGTGAAGTTAGGTGCCACCATTACCCGATTAGACACTCCTGAGAGCAATATGCATAACAAATTCCTAGGGTACGCCATGTTCATATACAAGAATTTTATTGTCATTTTGTTCCTTAAAGTCTAAATAAGTACATTTTAAAAATCTGGGTAGTATCCATTGCAATAATGTTAATATATAGATGTAATTCATATTTTCATAAATTCATAAATTAGTATTTGTGGCAATGGATCTATTGCTGAAATGTGAAAGTGTCCATTTTAAAATGCAGAACATCTAAGTCACTGAAAGAAAATAAGTGTCAGTAAACTACATGTGCTTTTTTAAACAGAAAATATCAAAGGGACATGTAAAATGAAAAAGTTCAACTTAATATTTGGCTCTTTATCTTGTCTTTTGGCATTTTTTTAAGGGAAACTAAATGCATAAAGAAGAAATATCAACAATATATAAAACATATTCACAGAAGCTTGCCTAATTCTGAACTCTGGTAAGTGTATGAATGTTTCTCCAAGTTTCAAAGTATTTCAGGTGAAAGAATGATCAGCTCAACAAATCTCATCCCATTATTTCAAGAACTTCCTCACAAAAAACCCAGCTAAATATAAAAATAGAATAATCTGCATGCCTATCCCTGATGGACTTCAGCTGTGCATTCTCAATTATTTTCAGATTAAATCATTCTGATATGCATGTACCTGCTAACAGTGGTATTCAACTACAGATGAATTGCATTTTCATAACAGAGAAGCCTTTCCAAATTTGGCCCTACTTTCACTCTTGCATAAATTAATTTTAAATCTAACTTTGTATTGTATAAAGCCATGCACTACACAGCCACGTATACAGCACTGTTTCAAGCACTCTGCTTCCCTTTGCCAATGATTTGGTAAGTGGTAAAGAGTTCAAGAGTCCTCTTACCAAACACAAATCATTGGTCTAAACTAAACACACTTCTCTAACCCAAATTTTGCTTAAGCCCTTCTGAAGACTTAACTTGGCACAAACGTGCTTTCTGCTGGAAAAGCTGTTACCTCTCTGCTTGTAACCAATGCAAAACTATACCGACAGCATCTATTTCAACACGTAGCCTGGCTAATGTAACATGAGCCCCCATCCACCCCTGACCACAGCCAACTGGCAGTGCTGGGTGAGCTGGAGGTGAGCAGATTCAGCGTGAGCAGCCACGCCTGGAGCCCCAGCCTCACAACTCAGCGCCTAGCATCTGTAACCATTCCCATACAACTCAGTGGTAACAACGGCACTGCGGATAAAAGTCTTACAATTTATCGAGAAAATGACTGTCACGTGAGAGAGTTGCAGGATAGAGTGTAGGATGGTATGCTGCTTTCTCATGTATTTTAAAACATTATTTCCTGTGAAATATCATGTAGAGAGGCAAGCTTGACTGTACTGCAGGTGGGAAATTGAATTTAAAAGAATCTAGATGTACCTTCATATTTGATTTTGCTTGATTTGCAAAATGACACCTTTAAAAAACAGCTGTTAAAATGAAAAATTAATTATGCCGGGGCCTGGACCCACAGTGTACATCTGCCACAGGAAAGTTTGGCATGCTGGGCTAGGAGATGCAATTTTAAAAAATCCTTATTCCTTAGGATACACAAATTAATTCTTCTCCTCTAAGAAAGAAGGGCAAAGTTTTCCACACTGCTAGCAGTTTTGCATGCTAAGCAGTACTTGCTTCATATATTGTATACAGAGAGGGTCACATTCACTGCAGAACACAGAATTAAGCAAAGAAAATCACATTAGAGGGGATAATCTCTTTTTTCTTTCAGTTATACTTACAAGCAAATGGACATAATATGTTTATATTTGTAAATACAAAGTCTGAAAACATAGAAAATACTGTATGGTCAGTTTATCAGTTTCTGCTGAGGCTCTTTCTAAGGGCCAATCTGACCTAAAACATACAAGTTTTTTAAAGTTACTCAAAACCAAATTATGTTAAAGCTCATTAAAAATGATGCCATGTTTTCTGTTCTTGTGCTTTACAGAGTTGTCTAAAATCCAAATGTCTATGCATTACCCCAAACTTTTACCATGAAGAGTTGAGACAAAGTTTCATCATATGCAAAGATTTAAATGAGAGCAAAATCTGATTAAAAGCTTCAATTAGCAAAGTTAAGTATTTAATTTACTGCTGGTTCAAAACTTCTCTGCCTACGTCTACATTGTCTCCATGTCTCAGAAGCATTGTAGTCTGGCTGTGTAACAAACAGCGTTCTTTCTCATTTCGCTCAGAGCAGCACTTCGCAGTGACACATCACGATGTCCCACTTGTATTGGGGGACAGCAGGACATCCTAAAGCACAAGTTAAAATTAATTTAAGCAATTAAAAGGGGCCAGGTATACTGCATACCTCCAAAAGGAAATATTCAGTTTCCAAGATTCAAAATTTTCCAGATTTAAAATATTCACAGAATATTTAATAGTAGTCTATAAATACAGTTGGAAATTTGAGTAAATGTATGTTTATTTAGCAGTGAAGTATGAAGTTAGCAGGTCAATTGTCTTGTTCATTTAGTAACAATATAAGTGAACATTAACCATAGCATGAATGAGACAGTATGATGGCAGGCACCTGCCTTGCTTCCTGCCTTCCTTGTGTAGATGTTCCTCATTTACACCATCTCCATGTGGTCCACTGCTGGAGCACTGTGAAGTCTCAGTGACCATGACTAGAAACTTTCAGCCATCATGGTATGTACAGCTTGCTCCCAAGAAGAGCAGCTGTCCCTCACTTACTTCACTTAATAATTATAGAGTCCAGATACTGGTAGCCACCACGTTAACCTGAGGTATATCTTGCATTCACAACACCAAGACCATATAGAACTACTGGTATCCAGCAAAGAATACATGCCACAAAGAGGGGACTTGAAAAGATTGACCGGGTAGGAATGCAATGCGTCTTGCAGAACATGAGGCCTTAAGGTAATACCCGCAGACAGGCAGATATCCATCTTGTAATGCCTGGTGACAGAGAAGTGATGTCTCTACAAATACCATTACTGGTAAAAACTACATTCCTTTTTTCCATGGCAAAGCAAAAAAAGAGAACACGAGGCATTGGCTTTCTCAGAAATGATCAATGTTACAGTAAGATTCTTTGCTTTCCATTTCTTGATGGGTTTGAAATACTTTCCTAGACCCTACCATCAGGAAGAAGAACAAGAGAAGGTCTTATCAAATCTAAGCTTTTGTGTGTTTGTTTGGGTGAATGTTACAGGATACTTTGTGATTTACTGAGAGTACCTGCATGGTGACAGCAAAGAGAACCAGAAGGGATTCCTGGATTTAAAAAAAAAATTAAAAATCAGCCCTGTGGTAAATGAAAGATCTAAACCCTGAGGCTGGAGGAGAGAGGCCCTGGTGGCAGAATGAGCTAATCTCACCTCTCATAATACGAAGTGTTGAATGCTTAAAACAAAAGAAGGTGAATTTTCTTGACCTGTGATTATTTTCAGAGTTAGTAATCTTGACAGGACTGGGCTTAAAATCTCAAACAAATAAATTACACTGTTGAGAATAGAAAGGCTGGTTAACTCCAAGTTTCTGAAGGCAACGTGGACCTTGATTAAACAAACTTCAAGACCAACAGAAGTTTTGGGGTTTTTTTTTCAGAAGAAACTGTAAATGGGAAATTGATCCAAAAATAATCCAGGAAGCCAAATTTCTTCCAAACTAAGACAGCGAAGGAACTGCAATTTGCCTGTTCTAGTAGTGCAGAGGTAAACTCTAGGGGCAGTTGGTGCATTTAAACACCAACACTGAAGTTTTCTCAGTCACCATCATCTGCTATATGTGAAAGAAAAAGGGATTTTTCTGTCATCGACTTATCAAGGTGTATGACACCTATTACTAAATTTTTCTTTGCAAATGATCTCTGATAAGAAACTAGAAATGGTGGTGGGAAACTGAATGACACAAACTAGGCATGACATTTAAAAATCGGGCCTGAATTTTTTTCAGTCCCATTGAAGCACCTTTGCTAAAAGATTCTCTCTTTTTTCAGGGACACAGAAATACAGCACCTTGGGAGAGCCACCCCCATACAAACCAATGCATCATGAATTTCCTTGGCCTTCTGAACACAGTCAGATAAGTCCATAGATGTTGGAGCTTCCTCACAGAAAGAGCTGGAGGAATATTTTTACTTCTAGGATATCTCTTAGGGATATTCTTACTTGTTTAAGACTCTGATCTCAGAGTCGGATAGCAAGAATATTTAAACTGGTCAAAATAAAGATGGATCTACCCGATTCTTCTAGAGTGGTTTCAGAACATCTTATCGGTTCTACATGTAATGCGTAAAACAGGCACATACTTGTTAAGTGTAGGGGTCTGTGAATACCAATAGCATCAGAGATGATGGGAAGTGATTAAACAGTATGCCTGGCCAAGGGAAGAGACCATTCCAGAAAAATGACTTCCAAAAATAGGGAATAACATGAATATGTCAGAGAATGGATGTGGAAGTGTATTCTAGGAGTTTTCTGAGAGTTTCACTATTACCAGAAAAAGCTTTTTGCCAACAAGTGAGAGTATTTTGATGCAGTTTTTGTTCTTTGCCATAACACAGAGACAGAACAGATTTATTTTTTTACTTCTGACAACGTTCAATAGCCTCAAAATGGTTAACTAATGATACTAAAATCTGTATTTAAAATGTAATTCAGTTCTGTAATTATATTTCTTATGCATGGAGACAGAAATAAACTAGAGGAAGAACCTATTAGCCCTTTTGCATGTATAATTGAACACGTTTGGTATTACTAGGTAACCTTTGTAAGTAACTGGCTTTGAGTTTATGCAAAGAGGTGAACACTTTGAATACATAAATAACAATAAGAGCAGATAGGTTTTTGATTTTGTATTCTGTTCTTTTCTTGTTTGTGTCTGATAGATGCAGTCAGACACCCCTGGCTTTATTTGGCCATCCATAGAAACATCTGAAAGATCTGACTTTTGCATCATTTGGGTGCAGTAATGAATAAGAACTGACATCAAATATCAATATTATTGGCCCAGCTAAATGGTAGCTGACATCCAACTGGACTGCTGAAGAGGTAAACAAAATTCAAATTTTGTTTTTGTTTAAAAACTGTCTGACATTATTTGTCCTTCAGTAAATCAATGGAAGAATGACCTAAATGCTGTTTGCCTTTTGGTTTGGGAGATAAAATTGGGCAGTTGCTATCAAGCATATTTTTTATAGTCTTTTAGGTTTTCGTAATATAAACTGTAATTCCAAAAATACTTTCTTGTTTTAAGGAAACTTGGTAACCTTTGTAATGATTTCTTAACCTGCAGACATCATACAAACACGGCATGGCAGATACAAACACAGGTGAATGATAATCATGTTCTTATTTGAACACAAACACATATATACATACACATAAGGGAGCAAATTTTGTTCTACTTTAAATTCATAATGATTCAACCAAGCATCTATAGTCTTTATACTTCATTAGCAAAGGTGATTTGCCAAGCTGGGAAAATGCTGTGCAAAGTATGTGCAAAACTTATTTCAAATGGTATTTAGGCCATACTTAGATTTTATATTACATGCCAGTGTTCAAGAAGAGATCACCATTCCTTGTATGAATTCTACGGTATGAAATGGCATTGTTTTCCCCTAGTTGTTGATCAAAAACATGTACTAATGTAAAAATGTTAGTGGCTTCATTTTTCATCTTTGCATGAATTATGCAGGTGCATAATATCCTCTCCATAGTTATCCACAAGACAGAGGGAGAAGACCAGGGCTGACTTGGACACCCCTGCCTTGACGTCCAGATGTAGGCACTTCGGTAGCAATGGGGCTCCCTCTGCCACCTTTTGCCCACCATAAGCCTATATTTGTGAAGTCATATGGAATCCAACAATTAAGTGGGGTCACCTCATATCCCAGTAACATTCAGAAACTGGGGAAATTACCTTGCCTCTTACAGACAGTCTCACTTGGGTTTCCCTAGAGCAGGTATCTTTGCTTTCACAGGTAAGGTATGTTCACATGTATCTTTTACTGCACTCAGACTCTTTGAAGAGAATTGGAGCACACGCAGTAGCCTCTAAAATAACACCCTTACAAGCACACACACATGTTTCTGCGCAAAGGCTTAGCCCTCAGTGGAAAAGAAACATCTGAAACATTTTTCTCTACAAAGTTAATTGTGTTATGAGGACATGGGTGTAAAAGGGGCGGTAATGTTAACTTTTAGGAGGAAAGATGCGTTTTTCTACATCTTCAATTCAAAAGCAGCTGTATGCATTTTGCTCAAATTTTCTCAAACTTTCTGCAGGCAGAGAACCAACTAGGAAAACTGCAGAATTTATACACTGCTGAAAGTGTTATCTTTTAAGTCCTGACATACCACAACTACAGAAGTTAGAGCAGAGTATCTATCAGGATGATGTGACTACCCACCAGATTCTCCAGAGAGCTCGTGTCCCAGCAAGGCAGCTTCCAACAAATGGCCATGTTTCAGGTGCCAAACTGGCAGTTATGTTCCACAGAAAAATTGCTAATTATGGACTCTGAACACCATTAAGAGTTCTGGCTTTAAACATTGCCCACTTAGCAAAAAACTATTAACTACAGTTTTGGAAGCATGGTGTAGTAAATAACTCAGATGTAATCAGTTTCACAGAGTTTAATGAGGATTTATTCAATTTGTATAAATGTATTATTCTTTTTTCCTTCTTCCTCATACAATACTCTTCCCCTAAAATATCCATTAATTTTTGGACACACTGCCTGGATGACTCTCTGATCTAACAGGAAAATTTGTTCTGTATTTTCTCTACAGGCCTTCGTGTAATTAGAATTTCATGTTCTTTCAAAACTCCTTTGGGCACCAAGTAGCCTGAGCCATGACTATCACAAGCCCACTGAAGTGACTTAGGAGCCTACTTAAACTGACCTATATCCTGAGCAGAAAAAGGAGTGACTCTCTCAGGATCTTTCAACATTACAAACATTACAGCACTACACCCACAGAGTCCAACCCTATAGACAAGACTTCTGACAAAGCATGAGATCTGCAGACCTGTGACATTAGGATATTAAAAAAAAAAAAAAAAAATCAGTAATCAGCCTTCTGTTTGGCCATTTCAGACTTAAGAAACCAGACTTTTCGAACAAATCTTTTCCTGGCTGCAAACTTCTTTGGCCAGGTCTAACCATTAAGCTTTCTGCTGGCCACTCTGGAAGTGATGTTGCACCTTTGTCCAAACAATTCATGATCAATCTCCAAAATCTTTCCCATAAAATATTGTTGAAAATACTAATGTGTCTACAAAAATCTTTTTTCCTCATAAAACATGCATCTTTTAACAAAAAAAATTGTCACTCGAAACACCTTAGAATCATAGAATCATAGAATGCTTTGGGTTGGAAGGGACCTTGAGAGATCATCGAGCCCAACCCCCCTGCAGTAAGCAGGGATTGAACCTGTGAACTTGGCGTTATTAGCACCATGTTCTAACCAACTGAGCTAACCCAGCTTTCTCTTAATCAGCTTGCTTAGGGTGGAATATTTTAATTTCTTAGTTGACAAGCACTAGAGGGTAAGAAAGTTCTTTGGCTGAATTACAGCACTTGCTTTGCTAGCCAACCAATGTGACAACTGTAACTTGTACAACTCAGGACCAACTACTTAGTCTTTTCAGTAGTTTTCTAGTACATACAGAGTTAATTTATATAACTGCAATTACAGCTTCTGAAATTATATTCCTCACTCAGTTTAATCAATGCTGCACTAGATGTTTCCATTTTTACTAATTCAATCATTGAGAATGTCAACCAATAATTTTAGTCTAGAGTTTAATGCCAACTATAATATTCTTTATCAAAATAACATGCTTATCTGGAAGATTATCAGCACACAGTCTTTAAGCTTCCTGTTAATCATTATAGGTCACATTAGAGCATGAGGCTCTTCGTAAATACTCACGTTAAAGACAGTGCTATAGTATTGCTATAGTATTTCCCTCATAATTCTTGCTACTGGTCAATATTTGTCCTACACCACAGTGTTTCAAAATACTGAGAGGCAGGTTGTGCCTGTGAAATATACACATACACGCATGCAGCCAAGAAAGAATTAAGATGCCTTGGGAATTCCTATTGCCCTCCTTGACATAAGCTTATCCCACACTTTCTGCTACATCAACCCCTAGGGTTTGCCCTATAGACACATATGGTTGACATAAGCAGCTGGTAAAGCAGTAGATGATACTGGACAAGAGGAGAATATTCAGGATCTCCTACTGTGAAAATTAGTACCTTGCTCTGCTTGTAAGAGCAAGCAGAGAGTGGCAGAGAGAGCACAGGGAGCAGGAACACCATTGAGATATTTTTCAGGAAAGATGGTCCCTGAGAGAAGAGTGTGAAAGTGGCAGCAGAAACCAGCACATGCCTCACCACTTCCACACCAGTTTTTTAAAGAGTAGTGTGGCCAGGAGTGCTAGAGGAACCATATATCATAAATGTTTTGATCATTTCAGAATATTTAATATCACCTCAAAGAAATATTTTGGAAAAATTACTTCGCTTGCAAACTTAACAGGCATTCAGATCAGTCTGTCATCAGTCCCAACAAAAATGATGCATTTTAGACAACAACTATAAAATTAACCATCCAGGAAAAAGACTAACAGCAAACTTCATTTAAGTAAAGTAACTAAATGATCATGAGAAAGGAGAATGTCTTAGATATATCATGCACTGATCAAAGGAGAAAGGAGGTAGGTGCAAGGAGGGGGTAGCTTTATTATAACAGTCTGTGGGACTTTGCACTGGCTGGCAGATGTGTGCCACACTGAACTTCTCTGGAAGTCATTACTAATACTGAATTCAGTTGCAGAGGTACCTATTTCACCAAAGTGCATGACAGTATTTACTGGAGCAAGGAACATGATGATTAAAAAGTCATCACGGAGAACTTACCTTCATGTTGAATGTAGCATGATTACAGGAATGCAGGTGACCATAGAACATGTAAACACGGAGACCCTAGGAATTAAATATTAAAAAAAGGCAATTAAATAAGTTATAGTGATATAGATTATTCTATACCCTTGAAAATAGAAAGACCTTGATTTTATGGCTGTGTGCAAACCAAGGCACTTTGTGTGCTAGAAAACAGCTCCTGGTTGCTAGAAAAGGAACACATATCTCACAATTACTAAGGATATATATCCTTACTTCACATAATAGCTAGCAGAAAAGGTGCATTAAAATATCACAAAAAAAGCGCCATCTCCCTCGACAGAGGGTTTGAATTAGAAGGTGTAGTCACTGCTTCCAAAAGACTGAGCTATTGCTCTTAGGCAGTGATTCAGTACACGTCTCTCAATATTCCACACCCATCATTAAAGTCTTCCTTAAGGAATCACAAGCATGAAATCAAAATTAATTATCTTTTGCCACCTTCCGCACTAGGCCGTAAGTGACTTACATAGTGCAGTAACATATGTCAGATGTCATCACTGATATCTGACTTGTTCTCCCAGCACAGGAGGCATCCAACCACAGTATCTCCTACTAAAAAACCCAAAGCCTTCAAGATGGGAAGACAGAGGTATTAAAAATAGATGCACTTCTCTGTTTTCATAAAAATCACTAGTTTCATGGGTAACATTAACAAAAATACTTTCTATGAAAAGTGAAACCCAGCTTCGAACAGTATAGTCATATCCTGAAGAACAAATTTTCACTCTAAGGAAACATTTTATTGACACTGGAATTGAAAGACAATTTGTTCCATTCTTCTGGAGAGAAGAAAAAAACCCAAACCAAGATCTGAAATTCCTCTACTCATCCTAGTAGTCCTTCATTGTACTTATTCCAGCTTGAATCAATCTCTTGGGAGCAGGGGTAACATAGGTTAATTATACCTCTCTCATGCTTTCAGAGTTTCTACCATCAGCTTAATTCCGTTTTTATTTCCTCATTTTGCAAAAAAAAAAAAAAAAAGCCAAAAGAACCACCAGTCCTCCTCTGATGTAAGATATTTGAATTCTCTTTTTCACTGACAAAACCACCTACATTTTTATCAGTAGCATGCTTTATCAGTATATTCTCACTGTTTACAACAAGTCCTTTCAGGAAAGTAGTTAATGAGGTTTGACCACAAAGTAATTCTGGAGGGACACTACTCGATAATACCCTGTAGTTCATATTACATCTCTGAACCATTTAGGAGAACTCAGTCCAACAAAACAGCAGTTAAAGGGGATTAGATTGCTGTTGTAAATATCTCAGGCATTAAGAGCAAAGAGGGAAAAGAGCTATTGAAGCTGAAGAGCAGTGTTGATGCAGGAACATATGGGTATTCATTATCTGGAGATAAATTTCCACTGGAAATTAGAAGATGGTTCTCAAACAGTAAGATATGAGAACTCCCCTACACTCCAAGTAGTAGGGATAAAAAATTCTCGTTAATTGTAAGGAGCTGCCTGAAAAGTCTGGAAATAAGTGACCTTCTCCTGCATGTGATCTCTTCCCTGAACTTGGAGACCAAGGAGGCTCTTTCTAGTCTTGTTCATATGGCATTAGAATATAAATTTCTGAAGTCCAGCATTTAATGCTTCACAGAATTCCTTTTGTTTAAAAAATGTCACCAAAAAAAGGCAGAAGGCTACTTTGGCAAGCGCCATTTTGTATCTTCTTGTATTTTTCATTTACCTTTCTGTCTTGAAGTAGTGTCTGCTTCAATGCCACATATACTATTGAGATCAAACTAGGAAATTAATAGTATTCCCATGGAAGGATTGCAATATGAACATAACAAGAAAAAAAGGCTCTGGACTATTAAAAGCAATCCACTATCTTTAAAAAGCAAGCACACCATCCATAAAAATATTGCCAGAGTGCAGTTCTTGATTCCTCCACAGTTTTCAAGAGACTCACAGAAGCAAAAAGTGCTGAAAAAAGCCCACCCAAAAAACTTGCATATTTACATCATTTCTAAATAATAAAATATGAATCAATAAATCCTCATAAAAAGAAAATTTAAATAATTATTATCCAATTATAAATTCACTGTTGGAACAGAAATGTGATTACACAAAATTCCCAAGATATTGACAGACAAATTAAACCTGATAAAGATGACATAATAGGAGACAAAGATAACCAAACAGATATGAGCAGTCTAGCAAGAAAAAAATGCAAGGACATAAAATCTACCTTGTGGCCTAGCAGCAATATCAATTGTACCCAGTCCATGGTAACAACCCAAATGTTGGTACATGTTTTGCATGCAAAAAATAGCTTTTGTAAAATAACTGCTGTTGCTCAGCAGGGCATAGTATTTACCCTCAGACACTCTCAAATACCAATATATACACAGTAACCTTTCCACAAATGCAGGAAAAGCATGCTATCACAAAACAAAAAAACCCAGAAAACCACATGGATGCCATGCCACAAAATGAATGTGAAGTTTCTGATTTCCCTTCCATAAGTCAATTCAGTATAAACCACCTGAAAAGGATTTAAATAATAGTAATAATAATAATAATAATAATAATAATAATAATAAAAGCTAGACAAAGGCGATGGTTCTGTAAAGTGTTTCTCAATACTATTGCTGAAACTTAATTTCCAAAGTGCCAATTTATTTTTATTCAATGCACAGCTAGTGTTTCCTTTACCAACACCAGGAAATCTGAGTTTTGCAGACATAGATGCCATAAAAATAAAACTGGAAAGCTTACTATTTAACTGTAATATTCCAGCAAAATCCAACAGTAATAAATATTCTCTGGATCAGAGCACATGTTAAGGTAGCACCAGAGCTTTCAGCATCAAGAGCTCAGCAGTAAGTTAATGATACACCTTTTGCACATGCATTCTGCTTTTCAGACTTTAATTATAAAATAATCTACTATAACACCACCAGGACCCCTGCTTCATTCAATGTGGAACTGAACCAGGTGTGAACAGGATGTCCAAGTCCCAGGCTTAATCTCCCTTGGAAAGAAGTTTGGAACATCTCTTCTTCAGAAGAATTTCACTGGCGTGCCTTGCAAATTGGTCCTTGGCTTGCTAACAGCTTCTTGTCATCCAGGAACTAGCTGTATGCACCTGCCATTTAACTGAATTTCTTTAAGGTTCAAGATGAGCAGGAGCAAACATCTGGGACTTGTATCATGAGGAAAAGAGCAGAAGAAAAAAGAGGAATTTGTCTTAATGTTAGGGGAGTTGTCAGGGAAAATTACACTCTTTTGCTGTTACCTTCAAGGTCCCACTGACCATTACCCTGCTGACAGAGACAACATTATCACAAATTGAGAGTAGGAGAAACAACAAAACATCAGAGCAGAACTCTGCAGCCGTAAAAAGGCCCATTTTTTCCACATTTAACCCATGGGGTCCATCCAGTCTCCTTCCATATGACACCCTAGCAGTAAAAAGGGCAGTAAATTATGGAGAATACATTATTATTGTTAACTGAGTCATCAGGTCTTGATTGAAATATTAATGGAGGAAATGTCAGTTCTATTCATTCCTTCAGCTACTGCCCAATTACATTAATAACCATACATTCTTCCTCTGTGGAAAATACACAGATAATAGCAACGTTCAAAGAAAACAAAATATGAAGTGTTCTGCATTGTTGGCTTTTTTAAAAAAAAATATTATTCACACATGCACACCCACGTATAATTTTCCATTTTGAAACCTGGAAATTAACATTAGAATCAGGAGTTAGAAACACCATGGCATTATGTTATGGAGCCTATCAACCTCTCAGCTTCCACTGAGCACAAATATTAATTGCCTGCCTTGGACTGGAGCTATCTAAAAGACATTTCTTTTTTTTAAATGCAATCCAGTACTGTAGAAAAGCAGCTTGACCTTTGGAACTGTGGATCTGTGAACAATAATCCTGCTGCAAAAGTAGTTAAACAAAGAACCTAAATTCAAATTATTTTTTGTTTTTGCTTTTGTGTGATAAAAGCCCAAGATTTTGGAATAAATAGTAAAATTCTGCTGTAAATCCTCCCTAGTGTGTACATATAGATACACAAATACCAGGGCAAGACAAGACAGGCTGAGGACAATCATAATTTATATACTAGAGCTTCTTTGCATTTGTAGAATTAAGTTCAACCATTAACTATGTAACACAGCAGTTGAATCTTCCTATACTTATTTTAATCACCAGTTTAGGAGAAACAACAAAAAAAACCCCCAAACCTAACAAGCACCTCTGGAGAAAACACACGGCCAAAAACTGTTGAGTGTCATTGAAAAAGTACTCATGTTTTTTAAACTCTGCTGTTTTGATTGTTTTTCTGGATTTTGAATGCCCTGCTGTATATGAAAATCTGACATGAACAAACTTACTTTGCCAAGTTCAAAAATCAAGATAATATATCCATTAGATCAAGCTGAGTGTAATATACTAGGTGCAATACGTAATTATCTTTATTAGTTTGGTTTGATACAAGCTTTTAGATAACAATATCAGAGTATGAGATTTATCTAAACAGTGTTCAGATAAGAGATTTATTTGTAATTTCTTGGTTCATTTAGAAATTAACTCACAGAAATATTTTCATTCACAAGGAGTGAACTAAGAAAAGTGTTCAAACCATGAAGCACTCAACAGTGGAACTGTTCATCTCATTCTCTTTATTAAAAACAAATAGAACCTCCCAACAGTTTTTCACGAAAGGTTTAGTTTTATTTTGGGGAAAAAACCACTAGTATCTTGAATGAAACTTCTGATCTTACATAGGTAAAATTTGTCCAGAAAGTCAAATAATCTAATGCTTAGGAAGCTCACTTCACTAGACTTGAACTTCTCCTAAAACAAGTGTCATGCTAAGTGTACCATGATTACTGGCTATTGACTCACTGGGGAAAGTCTAACCTTTCTCTCAATCTCCCTTGCTGAATATGGCCAAGGGCTTCCCTTTTTACAGCAAAGTGCAAAATTAAAGCATGACTCCTGTTCAAATCCTTGCCTTATTCATGACACGGTCTGTCTGCTTGGTCTACCTGCGCTTTGCATCAGCAAAGCACTAGCAAGCTCTGAAGGAAATGTGTGACATATTGTATTGGGTTTGCGCTGCAAGGTTTTGGTAGTGGGGGGGCTACAGGGGTGGCTTCTGTGAGAAGCTGCTAGAAGCTTCCCCCATGTCCCATAGAGCCAATGCCAGCAAGCTCCACGACGGACCCGCCACTGGCCAAGGCTGAGCCAATCACAACAGTGGTAGTGCCTCTGTGATAACATATTTAAGAAGGAGGAAAAAAAACCCAAACCAAACCAACAGGACACAAACTGCCGCTGGAGTGAGGAGTGAGAATATGTGAGAGGAACGACTCTGCAGATACCAAGGTCAGTGAGTGAAGGAGGAGGGGGAGGAGGTGCTCCAGGCACCGGAGCAGAGATTCCCCTGCAGCCCGTGGTGAAGACCATGGTGAGGCAGGCTGTGCCCCTGCAGCCCATGGAGGTCCACGGGGGAGCAGATATCCACCTGCAGCCCGGGGAGGACCCCACACTGGAGCAGGTGGATGTGACCGAAGGAGGCTGTGACCCCATGGGAAGCCCACGCTGGAGGAGGCTCCTGGCAGGACCTGTGGGACCTGTGGAGAGAGAGGAGCCCACGCTGGAGCAGGTTTGCTGGCAGGACTTGTGACCCCGTGGGGGACCCACGCTGGAGCAGTCTGCTCCTGAGGGATGGCACCCCACAGAAGGGACCCACGCTGGAGCAGTTCGTGAAGAACTGTAGCCCATGGGAAGGACCCACATTGGAGAAGTTCATGGAGGACTGTCTACTGTGGGAAGGACCCCATGCTGGAGCAGGGCAAGAGTGTGAGGAGTCCTCCCCTGAGGAGGAAGGAGCAGCAGAGACAACGCGTGATGAACTGACGGCAATCCCCATTCTACGTCCCCCTGCGCCACTCGGGGGGAGGAGGTAGAGGAAATTGGGAGTGAAGTTGAGCCCGGGAAGAAGGGAGGGGTGGGGGGAAGGTGGTTTAAGATTTGTTTTTGATTTCTGATTACCCTACTCAGTTTTGATTGGCAATAAATTAAACTGATTTTCCCCAAGTCAAGTCTGTTTTGCCCATGATGGTAATTGCTGAGTGATCTCCCTATCCTTATCTCGACCCATGAGCTTTTTCATTATATTTTCTCTCCCCTGTCCAAGTTGAGAAGGGGGGTGATAGAGCAGCTTTGGTGGGCACTTGGTGTCCAGCCAGGGTCAAACCACCACACATATCCAGCAGAACTGTGGGCTCTGAAGTCATTCCATGCTGCAAGGGAATTGCCTACATTTTTGCCTTGAAGTAGGTGCACTGGAAACATCAAAAGGGATTTGGATCGCTTTATTAGAGCACGAGCTATAACAAGGTAATTTTTAAAAGAGAGAAAACTCATTTTCATGGGATATGACAGGTGAAAACAAAAACTGGAGGAGTTTAAAAACACCTACCCCTTCTACCTCTGCAAGACGGCTCCTTTCTTTTAGTCTCTCCTTTCAGCCCAGCCTGTAATAACTCACTTCAGCAATTTCGTGCATCACACAAAGTCTGTGTGCGTCCCCCGCAAGGCCAGCCCAGCTGCTCACACAGCAGGAGCCACTCTCTTCTCCATCTGCCCCATCCTGTCTCATCCAGAGGGCACCACTCAAAGCAAGGCAAAAATGCATCCATCTCCCAGTTACTCTCTCAGAGGCTTTTACGAGTACATAACATACAGTATCTGTACAGTAAGCAGTGAACAAGTTTGGAAAACAATTTTACTATCTGTCACCACAGATTCTGGTCCAGAAGTTCAAGCACAAAACCTTCAGCATGGACTTTGTTTCTGTTCTGCTTGCTTGGAATAGACCCTGCAGGAAAAAATCAGGTGGAGGAAGACTTTCTTGATGTTAGACCAAAGGTAAGGCCATGGCATTACTCAAATGTTTTATAATCCTGTATTGGGGGAATAAAATTAACTTGCAACAGTCATTTGTGTGCCTTATTACACAAGGATTCACAGAGGCAGGTATGTACACCAAAGTTGAAGTACATCAGCTGTTTGGCTCTTTGCTATTATGTGATCTCCCTCTCACAGACAGCTTTTTTTTTTTTTTTTTAAACAACTTTATTCACTACTTCTTCTTAAAGAAGCGAAAGAGAATTTTGAATCTCTTTAAACTACATGAACTTATATAACAACTTTCATACTGTGAAACATTAAAAACTTGAGAAACTAGAAATAGAGCTCTGCCTGCCAGCTAAGCCTAATGCCATGCTTTTCATCACAGACCAGCCTTCCTTTCACCTCAGAGTTAGTAGCACCTGCTATTAAAAATATGGAAAAAAATAAAGTAACCTTGCTCTGGGAAACTCCTGAATTATCTCATTTTTCTGCAGCTGAACTTTCACCCATATGCAGCATTAATATGTCTTTTGCACTGAACATGCAGTCATATTAATTTTTCTTAATTGGGAGGAAAAGTATGTTTCTAGGCCAAGACCTTGTATGCTAAGTCTGTTCAAAGTGAACCTCTAAGGCTCTCCTAAAAAACACTAAAAACAGGAGTTTATAGTAGAAATGCTGACAGATTATATTCTTGCCAGCATAATATAACCTGACTCTAAGATAAATGTTTCATGAATTAAAAAAGTTGAAAAAAGCTCCTCTGTTCAGCTTTGTTCTGAAGATGAAAGTGAATTATCTTTTTGTCTTCTACTGACACTTGGATTTTCGTACTGCAGTCTGCAGAAACCTGTAACCACAGGCAGTATTTAAACAGACATGACCGTGTGGGATTCTCTCCTCACTAAACTTGATGTAAGAGACGTCAAACTTCTAACTATATAAGGGGAAAAAAGGTTTTATAGCAAGCAGATACCTTCCTGTACCTGCTTCTGTGAAGAGAGAGAAAAGTCATCTCTACTTGGAGATATCACACATGAGCACAGTTCCACCTGCATGGCCACGACAGACCATTTGGGGAGAGGGAGGGAGAAATTTCTTTGCTGGACCCATCATTCCTTTAAAAGAAAACAAATAGAAAAAAAAAAGTCCCCCAAAGATATTGAAATTCTTTCACTAAAAGCAGATCTGTGTATTGTTCCCCTGGTTGATATTGGCAGATGGCTTCAGTAACAGAAGCTACTGCATCTTAATAAGGATTCATAAGGCAGGTGAACATACATCACCCTGTCAGCACCAAAAAAGCCAAATTTGGTAATTGCATTCCTCCTATCCAATGTAACTCCTGGAATTTAAATGTTCCAGCGAGGGAAGGATCGGTGGTGCAAGAGCAGGGAAATCACGTATGCTGAAGCCCATTAACTGCAGACTTCTCAGTGCAGGATACAGCCTTTTCCCCACAGAATTAGGCGGCCCATTTTTATCGTAACTAGCGTTTACTTTAAATTAACTTGGTATTCCAATACTTTGCAAAACATACCAAGCATTTTCAGGAGAGTAATGTATGAATGACAGATACCTAGTAGGACTGTCTAACATTAAACATTATGAGCTCTATTGCTTTAATGTAAAAAAGATCAAAAAGATTAATTATAAATGAGTGGAAGTTGCTGGTGGAATATAACTGGAAAAGTTATGAGTGCAGTGAAAGCACAGAAAAGAAATACAAAAGAATTTCTGTTGGATTTGAAAATGAAATTACATGAAAGCAAAATAAAACAATGAATACATAATTTAATTATATATGAGAAAAAGTGAGAGGGCTACATGGGAAACCCTTTCTTCCTTCCCACCTTTAAAGGTAGAGGGTTTGAAATTTAAGTTTCATGCTTGGAAAGTTTTTACTCTTCCTTTGTTTAGAAGTGAACAGCATCTGGCCTGCAAGAAAACTACAAAAGGCATGAGAAGCTGTTCAGTTGTATATAGTTCAGTTTCTGCACACACGGCTTCTACATCTGAATCTACCACTCCTCCTGCATTGTTTTCAATGTCTGCACTCAAGAATTGCGTTTCTTCACCTGCTAATCCAATTCTGCTCCTGTAACAGAAGTCCTAAGAAATCAGCAACTGAGCAAAGCCACATGATGCACTATCTTCTGATCCTATCTGAATATGAAAAGTTGAGTATCAGTCTGAAGGATTTTAGTGCTCTTAAAACCTGAAGCTCAATTTTGGCCCAAATGCCAAACTGTAGCCTTATGTGAATTCATACCAGAACACTGGTTATTTTTCCTAATAAGAGAAAGGAACAACTAAGTGTTTTTAGCTGAAAAAGACAGTATAGAGTCAAAAGCAGGTACGTATGCAACTGTGATTATTAAATAAGACAAATGAGGTGGCCAAAAAGTTTTACAAAAAGAAAAAAACAAAAAGCTGAAGGATTTCTTCCCTTCAAAGATTCAGTATAAATCGAGAGTAAGCCAGTAAGATCAAAATTATTAATTGTCTGACAGCCATTTGGAGAATGTTTACTTCTATTGGTATAAACAAATTTCCTGCATTCACACTGTGAATTTTGTTCTGGCAGTCATTATGCATCAAACGCATCTCATCCAAATTTAAAATGGCAGATGCACAGAGAAAAATACCAAAATGAGAAAAACAAAAATGGGCAAACTTTAACAGAACATGTCTGCAGGTCTCATTTGTTAACCTACAACTGCTGAATAGCACTCTTGAAGTCAGGTTCTTCTTTGATCTCTGTTTTCTCCATTAACCAACAGGAAGGGATTGACTAGTTCTCAAAGTAGGGGTCTTGGCAAAGAAACTAGGATCTGATCAGAAGTGGAAAGCACATCACTTGCTTACCATGATCAGGTTTTCCTAACTACTGCCACTTTGGGAATAAAAGTATTGTTGACCTGAGGGACCGAGGTCAGAGAAGAGAATCCAGACTATATAGCTCTAAACACTGAAGAAGGTATTCATTCAAAAAAGAAGTTACTGAAACTAAAAAAAAAAAAAAAAAAAGAAAAAAAGAAAAATGGACATTTTCATTTTAAGAAGTCCTTAGATTTCAAAATTTGGAAAAAAAGAATCACCATTGGAATCATAGAACCATAGAATGCTTTGGGTTGGAAAGGACCTTTAGAGATCTTCTAGCCCAACCCCCCTGCAGTGAGCAGGGACAGCTTTAACTCGAGCCCCATCCAACCTGACCTTGAATGTTTCTAGGGATGGGGCCTCCACTACCTCTCTGGGCAACCTGTTCCAGTGCTTGACCACCCTCATTGTAAAAAATGTCTTCCTTATATCTACTCTAAATCTATTCTTCTTTAGTTTAAAACCATTACTCCTTGTCCTGTCACAACAGGCCTTGCTAAAAAGATTGTCCCCATCCTTCCTATAGGCCCCCTTTAAGTCCTGAAAGGCTGCAATAAGGTCTCCTTGCAGCCTTCTGCATACCCAACCCGCGGCCAACCTGCAGCCCATCAGCAACCTGGCGAGGGTCTGCCCCAAAAGAGGCAGAAGGAGGAAGAGGAGAAAATGTTGAAATCAGCTCTTACAAACATATTTTGCATAGATTCTATACACCAGATCCTGCATACACTGTCTACATATTCTGAGTGAAAGGAGAAAAAAGGATTGTAAATGCCTATCAAAACTTTTCCTAATCTTCTGCAATTTCAAATTCAGAATTTTGCAAGTATTCAAAATCAAATTCATGTATTTTCAAAAGTGAGATTTTCTAGAGAAAAGAGAAAGTAAAGCAGGAAGATCTGGGTAGCAATGGAAATAGTTATATTTTTTTAGTAAGTCTGCTGGACATGTAAGTTTTATTTAGCATTCAAAGCACAAATGCTTAATTACTCTCTCAGTATCTCAATAATATGATGGTTAACTTCCATTCCATTTAGGAACAGGCAAACTCCGTCTCATACACTTGCATGCTTTACATGTTATGGGCCTTGCATATTTTTGGCCTCTTGTTTAGCTGAAATAGAGATATTGTGTGAAAAGGCATCATCCTTTTCGTCATTGCCTTACACTACCACAAGGACGTATCGCAAAATGAAACAGATCTGGGGCCTACTGAAGCTAACGACATTATTTCCAGTTTTACTCACAGAATGAGGACACATGGTCATGCCTTCACTAGCAAAAAAACTTCCACCTGATGTCAAGATTCACTGCATATAATATTATCTATGCCAATAAATATGCTTACACTCAGGCCAAAAGACATGTAAATACATCCTTTTGACTTTTGTCATACAAAACGTTCCCATTGGAAGTACGTTGCTGAATCTCAGTCTAAAGATTACCAATATTACTCTTTCTCCACAGCACTGCTCCCAGTAGAAACCCGTATTCAGTCTCAGTGGGAAAGGAATTAGGCAAAACACCAATTTTCAGTGTCTCACCTGTTTTATAGAGATTATTGATCATTTCACAGAAAAACTATTTTAGCCATTAAATATACACTCTGGTCGTTTAGCTTTTTTAAGCTTATTAAAATTTCCCCATAAACTTAATGACTTAAATGAGATAGGAATAAATATATTTTTCAATCTATCAGTCTTGGCACTGTATCTTGTGACTGGACTTACAGGACTACAGAGTATGCAACTAATTATGTCATCTTCAAAGAAGCACATGTAGAGGGCTGAAACCAGAAAATCTTTACTGGGAATATCCTGCAACAAAACAAATGTCATAAATACATACATACATAGTCATTCATGTGCAAGAAGATAAGCCAAATAATAAAAATATTGAAAAAAATTATTCCAAAGCAATGTGAACACTTTCCCCAAAATGTTTTTGTCTGGTGCTGACAAGGTTTTTGGGGGCAGGGGGGATAAAAACATTTAGCATCTGAGAAGCAAGAGCTCTTCATCTGTTTTAGCACCATTTTCCTAAGATGCTCACATCACAGCACAAGATCATAGAGATACTGAAGAAAAGTAAAACTCCTGGAAGCCTTTTCAGAGACCTCTTGTAAAATTATACAATTATTATATTACCTGTTAAATTAAAGAAAGTTTCTTACAAAGTTCAGCCTAACTGCCAAGAGTTGCCAGGATTAGATCTGGGACCAAATGCATTATGACTAAGCTCAACGCTGTATAAATATTAGATCCATTATTCAAACAGCTCACAGTACACCGCAAGCTTGGTTTTACATTGGCAAAAACTCCCCATGAAATATCTTTCCTGGGATTTTTCCCTAGTAAGGGTTGTGACATGGGCCCCTATCTGAGCAGAAAGAAAATGTAAACAGCAGGTTCCCATTAGGAATGTATGTAGCCTCAGACAAAAGAATTCCAGCATTCGAGTTTTGTGAGTTATTAATGGCAGTCTGCTCTGTAATTGTCGGTGAAATAATCTCATTGACACATACAAGTTAGGAAATAGAGGTCTCATTAACAAAGCCTCTAGCCTTTATTAGATCATATAAATAACCAGGAGAGCCTGCAAAAGATCGATTACAGCCTTTAAACGTTTACAGAATCAGTGTTTAATTAAGACAATTTTAATATGCAAATCAAGCCTAATTATCATCATTTGTTAATGTTAGTCTGCCTGGGCTCTAAACAGCTTCAGCTGCAAATATGGTAACAGCATCATATTTTCGCTGCTTTTTTTGTCCTAGGAAGAACTGCAGAGGAAACAATCAAGTTGTGTTACCAGTATGTACAAAGGCTTTCAAAACCGCATTTTCATTTACCACTTGCAGATGAAGGTCAAAAAAGTGCTCAGAGTAGCACAAAATCTAGATGAAATGTTATGCATTTCTTCACCCACTATTTTGTAGAGTGCTTTAATTAATGTATTTCCTTCAAAGGATGTAACCCCTCCAGGAGCTTCTTTTGATGAAAATCTGCCCTTGTTCAATACAGTGATTGAATAGTTAGGTTTCTAATACAGACTATTGTCACTCAGAAGCTGATATTAGGACTTTTTCTGTTCCTACCTCCTCTGCCCTGGGAATGGTAGGTAACCCTCCTATGCTGAGAAGCCACAGCATTAAGGCAAAGCCCCTGGAAATTAAAGTGTGAAGCAAACAAGAGAAGAACAAAGCCTTCAGCAAGATGATGGGAGGAGCAGCCAGGGAGGAGCACAAAGCAGCAGGGGAGAAAAAATTGTCTGTGTTCTGCCTCTTGTTAAAGCCTCAAAGGCCCCATGAATTTGTTTTTGGAAAGAGGGTGGGGCACCTGCAACACAATCCTGGTAAAAATCATTCCCTTTTCCAGACACTGCTGCGCTCCTTCCGCCACAATGAGCTGCACAGATTGAAATGAAGAAAGAGAACCACTCACCATTGGGCAGTATTGATTTGTTGTTGAATGCTTACACATTGACAGCAGGGGAAATATGAATTGTTTCCAATTGCAGCATGTTACAATATAGGTCACTTCTTTATTTTTCTTGGCCATTATGTTTTCTTTCCTCATATTCCCAATGTTTTGGACCCTGTGGCTGCCAGGCCCTCAGCTGGCTGAAGGTAAAATAAAAGCTTTCTACTTTTACTTATTCTGTAATACATTTGGTATTTCTAAGTAAATGAAGTCCTCATAGAAGAAAAAAAGGACATGCGATTACAACAGGCAATAAGTGTTTCAAGACAGAATGAATAAAAATGTAATAATCACAGTGGAAATAAAATACAAGAGACAACTAGAAAAGCCCCCAGTTCAAATGGGAGCAGAGTAGCTTTCACCCAATGTCTTGACTGACTGGTGGCTGAAAGGACTTAATACAGAAGCCACATCTGGGTACAGCACAGAGCCATGGTGGGGCAGAGATCTGTCAGGCGATCCCTTCCCAGCTCCTTTTTGAAAGGTCCCCTGGAGGTGGTCTTGGAGAATAGGGTGTGTCCAGTAAAACCTGTGCATGCTATTGCTGATACAGCAAGTCTGCATAGAGGTTGAGCTAGGCCAGGGGATGAATTTGGGCTAGGGGACAAACCCTTATAAAGCAGGAGCACCTAACACTTGTGAGCCTGCAGGTAATGAAGAATCGAGGCACAGGATACAAAGCTGTTGAAGGGACTGCTCAGACAGCTGGCAGGCGCTGAAGCTGGATTTATAGCGTGTTCCCACTGTGAGCTGTGTGCAAAGGCATGGGGTTTCTCCATAGACTAATAATGACTGTGGGAGCTGCTTTCATTTCTGGGTGAATATCTGGACCTGAGAAAACCACAAGAATTTGAACTAACCATACATAGAAGGGAGCACCTACAAAGTTTAGTTTCTAAAGCTGTCTATTAACTGTAATGAAAAATGTTGACATTTTCTTACTTATTCTTCATTAGATAAAATGGCCAGGATTTTCACAGAGCCTATGGAAGCTTGAATTTCAGTGGAACTTTGTGTAAGGAGTGAAATGAGTACATTTTCAGGAAATACCTGCAAAGCCAAGAGCAGCGAAGAAAGACTGGAAAATAAATGCAAACTAGGGCACGTCTAGTAGGCTTAGTGGAGAAGTTTTGTGTTCAGACACAGTATGCATACAGTTACACCATTGAGCTCTGAGCTACAGCAACAGGACTAGGACAGGGAAGGAAAGAACGGAGGAGTACTTCAGAAGTTCATTTCATTCAGTCATTTACTATGGTGCTGCAATGCTGCGTTGGCTGGTTTTGCCCAGTGGATGTTTGCCTAAAATGGGAAGTCGACAGTGCTGATGCACTCCATACAGACAGTAAACTGACAGCAAAGGAAAGTGAAATGACCAAGACAATACTTGAGCCACCAGTTCGCAGCTGAGAGTTCACAGTCATTTTCCAGGTCACCTCCACACTACATACTAACACTGGATAAGAGACAGTGCTTTCTACCCCAGCTGAAACTTCCCAGACCATGGGAAGTGCTGTGCCCCCGGTATACCTGCTCCAGTTTTCCAATCCAGCTGCACACAAAACTAGCTACATCTGAGGAAGATCCTCTTATGGAACAGGTGGTTATGCTGTCCAGAAATATTATTTCATGTTCTGAAGTCTAAACTTGCTATACATATTAAAAATATATGAAATACATTTTACATTTGACACATTTTATGGTCTCATTATGCATACAAATGTCCATTCACTTTTGTATCCTGCTCAAGTCTTGGCCTTGGTGTCTCAAACCTCCTGCAGCTCCAGTGATGGAAAGTTAATAACATTCCCAAACTCCCTTCTATGTCTCTGAGTGTTGTCATGTGCACTCAGCAAGATGAAAGAGCACCTGAGTCAGACACAGACCTGATAACTTCCTAAGATATATAGACATATCTTAGAAAGCAGATATTACTGTCAAAAAGCAAAGAGTTTTAAAAATTAATTCCAAAAAAATATTATCTGCATTAGACATGCACATCAACAATTCTGCTCCATAACAACATTCATGCATCTACCAAATTAAATACTACTTCTTATGTAGTGATCTTCTCAGTGTTCAATCATTTGAACATTTAAATTTCAAGAACATTGTTATAAGAACTGTCATAAATAAAAAGTACTATTTACCCAGCATTTTACACCCTGGAACAGACTGAGCTTCTGTTGAAGTCTTACTCTCCAATGAGAATGGAATTAGTGCCCATTTTACAACATGGAGAAAAGGAAGTATGCTGGCATACATGGCTGAAAGCTGTGGGAGGAATCCTGACACTGTGTTTAAGCAGAGCAGTGCAAAACAAAATTACATTCTATTTCTGAGATACAGTGAGCACTCAGCATGACTCTTGGCCTACTATGTATGTTTTGCAGGTCAAAATTTTCAACGACATGATTTCGATTAGTAAAAAATGAAATACAACTAAAAGTTTGTCTTTTCAAGACGATACCATTATATTTTTTTTTAAATGAGAAATGCCATTTTACTTTTTTTTTGAAAAAAATTCTTTCAGAGTGATTTGATTATAAACCCCCCAAAAATATAAAACACTGTTTTCTTTTTTGCTCATTCTCCTTTCCTGTCTCCTTCATCACTAGGGACAGTATAAGTAGTTATTCCTAGATCTGAGAAGTAGAGCTCTTTCACCAATTTTATTGGTTTTGTAATTTTTCAATATAAGCCAGATCTTTCCTGATTACTGAAAGACAGACAGGTAAGGATTTTTTTCTTAAATTGGAAAAAAATATGCCTTTAACAAAAAGAAGCTCAAAAGGAAACACATGAAGCACTTTAAATGCAAATGACTTATAAACTTGCATTCCATTTCTGCAAATTTTCAAATAAAATTTTAAAATCTCAACCAAAGCACTTTGGTTTTGTTTGCAGCTAGCTCCGCCAGACTTGTGTCCTTCTCAACCTGACTCCCTGCAG
Source organism: Pelecanus crispus (assembly GCF_030463565.1). NCBI lineage: Eukaryota > Metazoa > Chordata > Aves > Pelecaniformes > Pelecanidae > Pelecanus > Pelecanus crispus. Next base: position 40,968,324 of record NC_134647.1, on the reverse strand, counting down.
GGAATTAGCAGGAAGCAGGATGCCCTTGGCTCCCCCTCCAGCCAGCACAGGCTGGCCCAGGGTTTGCGATCCCTGATGTGGCAGGGCTCTGCCCTTTGTGCGAGCTGTGCTGCTGTACAGCAGGGTCACTGCAATGACATGGCAGAGCTAGTGTCTGAGCTCAAAAATAAATTCATGCCCTTGCATGTCTTCAAGCCACACGAGGAGCACCTCCTATCCATGGTAAGAATATATGGCCAGAATACCCTTCCAGGTCTCATCGGGATGTATATCTACCCACTGTACAAGACAAGATGGCACAAGAAGCATTGCACTATGAGATATCACGTTATGTTCATTTTCTCTTCAGTGAACTAAACTGCAAATAAATGACTCAGAAACCAGCATGAATTGAGGACATATCACCAGCGGGGTTTTATAAACATTATTTGTTAAAAGAAGTAACTCTCTTAACAATATATGACCCATGACTAATTTCAGGGGGTCAAGGTGATCTTTGCCCTCCACTGTGTAGAATATTATTCTTCTCTAAAGAAGTTCAGAGGTTAATGAATAAAGTGTCAGCAAAGAAGAAATGAGACTAAGCAAGAAAATGCTCGTTCTTGGGCTCTGCTATAAATAATGCTCTCATTAAAATTCTGCCTTGGAAGAAAGGCAAGTCCATTAGTCTGGGAGCTAATTTTTACTGGCTCCTTAGATGTATGCATATTAAAAATTCAGCTTTTATAATTGCCAGCCATCAACCACCTAGTCAGTGCTGTTCTTGGAGTTTTTAATTATTTACTTCATTTGCATAGACACTCCAATTTATGATCCACCATTTAGTTATCAAGGGACAGTTTTAGTAATTCCTCTGTTACATTTTTATTTATTCCTTTTGTATCCATAGCAGTAGCGCTGAGAGGGCCTTGCCCGAGTTGTGTGGCAGTGGGACTTGCCAACCCTGGCACCTGCAGCCTGCCGCTGTGACACGTGGCTGCACTTCCCCGCACCCTCTCTGCTTGGGCCAGGTCAACATGTACGGTGCAGCTACGGCATCTGCTAAACGCCCGTATCCCACCTCAGAGCGCCATAGCAGGGTGCAAGACAGCGCTCCTACCCCATACCTTAACCTCCTCCTCCTCCTCAGATGCTGAAGGCCCTTGCCTGGCACCTTGGCTTCAAGAGGAGGGAAGAGCTCACACTCAGGAACGTGCTGCCTCTTTGCTATGAGTGCTCTGGCACTTTGCCCCAAAGCTGTTCTCTGGGTTTTCAGTTTGGGGCTGTTTCCTCCAGCTCCCACAACCTTGCTCTGTTGTCTGAGGATACTACTGCTGCAAAACCTCCAGTACTGCCCTTCCTCATTACGAGCAGGTCCCAGCATTTTCTGTTCATACTTCTAAGCAGACAGTACACGTTTCTCCTCAAAAAGCTGTCTGCCCAACTCCTCAGATACACTAAAAGGAGAGGAAACATAGGAAGACACAGATTTTGAAAAGAACGAGTTCTGCAGTCGCACAGGAGGATGCCTGTCCCACCACTCCCCCCCAAGAACACGCGCTGGGCAGCCCAGCTGCACCACCACCACTAATGCTCTCTGCAGCTGGACATCAACCCCCTGGGCACCACTGGCCTGGAGACAGCAGTGAATCTTGAAAAGCCACCCAATTTTTTGTTCATCCTTACAAACAACTAAATTATCGAATGAAAGACGTGTTGTCTGTCTTCAATGTTCAACGGCAGGGTCCAGCAACAATGGGAATGATTGATTTGTAATCCCTGGTATCATTGTGCTCCTCCCCGGGTACCATCTCTGACGGCATTTTGCAGACAGGATACCAGACAGCAAATGCGAAGGGAGCAAAGCAGCCTTGCCTGGCAGGAAGGGAATTGATTACCAACCCGTCTTTCTGCCAGGCAGAATTTCTTTGCTGCAATTCATACTTTTCAATGGGCTGTCTACAGACAGCCTCCAGATGGCTTTGGGGGGAAGTGAGGGCAATGACACTAGAGACTACAAATCTATCACTATTATAGAGCCTTTTATTTGGTAGAAGCTTCCGAGCAGAAAACAGATACCAAAAATATATAATACGTCCTGATTTTTTGTTTGCTGTTTCCTTTCCTTAAGGTCTTTTATGCCCTCTTTTCCTCCTGACACCACTGCTTTCTTTTCTTTCACTGCTGTTACTTCCACCCTTTTTAGTACATATTTCTCATTTATATTTGATTTTATCCTTTCTATCATCTTTCTCAGTGCTAACCTACACCATCCATAGTTACCCGATATGGAAGTAAAACATGATCTTTCCACTCTACGCTATTGTCTTTCCTTTCTTTCACACCCAGATCCCTCTTCTCAAAAAATGGGACAGTAACACTGACAGAGAATGGATGCCTACCTAATTTTTATTGTCTTGAAGCCACCTCATGTATCATTCTGACTGGTTTTGCTCATAGCAGTATGTCGGGTTTAGTATGATAAGATCCAGGCAATAAGGAGAGAAGGTAAGCGAGAGTCTGGCAAAAGATGATTGTAGCCCCTCAGCCGCAACATAAAACATCGAGAGAAAGCTCCCCATATATCAGGGTACACCCACACTGCTGGGCACTGAAGCCACGTCTGCCATATGTGACACTTCTCATCAGTGCATTAATAAGGGAGATCATGGGTGGAGTCCAATCCAGCCAGAAGAAATCAGAATATACAGTTATTCCAGAGCTTTCATGTGAAAACAGTCCTGAACACCCAGCACACAGGTCTGATATTACTCACTTTCATGCTTTCTTTCATGTTTTAATTCATGTCCTCTTATCAACAGAAGTGTTGTCAACTGGAGCAAGTGAGGTAGGTATTGACAATATGTTTGCTGGGGGGAAATAAAGACTTTTTAAACAATAAACCTGATCAAGATACAGGTCAGTTTAAATAAATCAACTGACATGCATTTGGTAAAATAAATATCAGAGGTGTTAAAAATCACCTTTTAAAAATCTTTGGCTTCCTGAATCAAAACAACTTTCTGTCCTAAAACGTTAGCAAGTTTAGATTTAAGTATATTTTTAGAAACTGAAAAATAGATCAAAATTGTCAAAGGAGAATATTTCAAAATTCTGGTGACACTACAGTTTGGTTGTTCAGAATAGAGATTTTATCCATGTATTGATACACAGAAAGTTTTCAAGTTATTGACTTTTCATCCTAATCCAAGTAGGAAGTTTTTTTCAAAATCTCAGAAAGGTGTTTGATTATTAAAAAAACACTTCCTCCCGGGAATGATGTCACTTTATTGTTGCTTGGAGATCCAAAATTAGGGTAGAAAACTTGGATACACCTCTCTCAGAACCAGCATTTCCCCTGCGTGAAATATACACTATGAATTTTCAAGCACACCAGCTATCACAAATGACACTTCTGAGTTATGACACCACTACTGTAAGGCAGACTACACAACTCAGTTCAAGTTAGTCATGTTCTGCCATCAGATGAATTACTAGAGCCAGAGAGTAGCGCTTTTGTAATAACACAAGAGCACAAAGCAGTGGGCTGAAAACTGCAGAGGAAACACTTTCCGGTGGGGTACAAGAGTGCCATGAAAACAGCATGGCTTATACAGCAATGAGTGAAGCTGAGATTTGGTATGTCTTGCTAAAGAAATCAACACCGTGTCCCTTCACACCTCATTCAAACTCTTGAGAAACACTGTGAGATGCTGGAGGATGTATTTTTTACTTACATTTGTTCCATTCTGGTATATCTCCAGTTGCACAGTATTATGCTGAAGTCAAGAATTGAAAAGAAACAAGTAAAAAAAAGAAAAAAAAGCATGCATGACTCATTTTATGCATCTAATACAAACTATGGGGTTCCAAATTTCTATTTATGATAGGTTTTTTGACAGTATGAATTCCAGTCAGCCATACTTGGGCTCCCCAGGTCTTCAGCAGCAGAGCAGCTCTTTTGCACAGCCCATGCCAGGAGTGCGGACTCCAAAGTCTGTGCTCTGCCCACCTCAGAAGCCCTTTTTGGGGGGCTGGCACTGAACCCCCCCTGCTCCCTCCCAGGGGATGAAGAAAGTTCTCACTGGAATGCTGCCTAGCATGTAAGAGAAGCTTGTAAAATAAAGACGTTTCCACAGAAATATTTAGGTCAATCAGTATTTTATGGTTAAATTATCTTTCATCAGTTAATTTTCAAACAATGTTAGGAGAGATTTTGTGTTTAGGTTTGGAACACATCCTTAATCTCTATCATTATTTGGAAAACTATATACAACAATAATTGTATTTACTCTATTGATTCAGCTATTGGAAATCTTGAGATTTTGACAAAATATTTCTTTTTATTATGTCATTTCTGACAGTTGAATATTGCTGAAAATAAATAGCAGGCAATTATTTTAATACACTCTTACTGCATATTACTTTAGAAGATTGTTCTAAATTGCTAGACAGAAGCAATTTATCTAAACAGAGTTATTTAATACCGGTATGGGATAGCGTTATATAGTCAGGTAGGCAGAAACTATGGATAGAAACCACAACTCTTTTTCCATTTCGTGTCTTAAATTAAGAAGAGGGCTGCTCTAGAACAAGTCAAAACATTGCATTTTATACCAGAAAGAACATGTCTTCCTTCAAAATCTCTGTTAATTTGGTGATGCCCATAGTGCAATTTGGTGATATTCAGAAAGCTTATATTATTAGACACTATTTGCAATCCGTGTCACCTGCACCTGAAGGCTTGATCATTTCCTTTAAGCTCACATACACAAGGGAAGAAGATTTATAGAAAAAGAAAACAATTTTTTGGTGTTTTTTTTGTCTGCAAATGCTGGCAGTAAACCACTGTTTTTCTGAATCTGTAATTTTTATGCCTCTATGTTAGGCAGATGTTTATCTAAATCATTTAAATCTCTGTCTTTTCTGGTTTAGACACATTTACTATTAAGGGATGCTCCCTGAGTAACAGCATACATTAAAAGTTAATTAAGAGAAAGGTAAAGGAGAAGGAAAGTAATTACTTTTTTTCATACCCCCAACAGACATTTATTTCATTTTGGCAGGTTAAAATGAGAAAGTTTGGAATAAAGGTGTGGAAACTGGCAATACATATTTTTAAGGAAAAGCTTTATTATCTATTTCCTTACATGCTAATTAGGAAATGCAATCCACTTGCTAATGTTGAGTGAGATTAGTAAATAATATAAGTTGCTTCATTAATTTAATAACCAAAGTTCTCAAAAGTAACATGTCTAAGTCAAACAGCAGGCAGTTATGGGCTGTGATCATAAAGCCAACCCATTTTTGAACATTACACTAGTAGACACTATTTACTGGGGTTTTTTGGGTTTTATGCAGTGTAAAATAATAATGTTTTTATCATTTTAGGTTTAATACAGCTATTTACTCTTGACTACTAATTAATGTTTCTGAGAGAGCAAAATATATCTAGAAAAATGTGTGCACACATACTCCCCCCACATTCGTAGACACACACTTTTTAACTCACAGGTATGTATTCAACAATCGTTTAACTCTCATTTATAGCAAGTCATACTCTACTGGAAACACTAGGACCTAAATTAAAAATAAAATCTTGATAACAATATGCACATTTTTCCTCCAGAGAAAGAGTAGTTTCTGGATTTAAAACAAAAAAACAAACCCCAAAAGTAATAACAAATGAATGTCACAAAGAAAAAAAAAAAATCAGTCTTAGCCACAGCAAAGCTGCTCTATTTAAAGTAGGGCAATTATTCTTCTGAAATAAAACCCTCAAGCTCCAGAGATGTCATGTGCCCTGATGTCAGGTCTCAGAAAGGTTGTACTGGAGAGGAGTGCATGTGTGCCCTTAAGGTTGCTCAGCTGCGGGGTGTCCTCAGCCAGACCCCGGAAAAGCAGTCCCCCATGGGGGAACGTCAGCCCTCTCCCTGCCTATGCTCAACTGAATCCAGCTGAACTTCATCATCATGGGTCATGTCTGCTGCTGCCGGTGGTGGGGGGAATTTGAGACATGAGGCTCTGCATTATTCAGAGAGGAACTGACAGAGGGCTAATTTTTAATAACATGATTAAAAGGGAACCAAAAATGGGAATACTCTGCAAATCTGTAGGAGATCTTGTAAAACCCATTTTCCAGATTTGGAAAGGAAAGATTTTAGAAGGAACCAAATTCGCAAAAAACCCTGCCCCTAAACCAAAATTATTCAAACATGTTACACAGTTTTTCGCAGGATAAAACTGTGGGGGTTTACTGTGGGGTTTTTTTCTTTTTTTTTTTCTCTCAAAGTATCTTGTATCTCCTAACCTATTTCCTAGGAACTTGGCATTTTTTTAAATTCAGAGTATACTCATTACAAATATGACTGAAGCCTATTAACACTTTAACTGTGGAAAATAAAGTACTTGGGCCCCAAGTTTCTTATGTAAAAAGGTCTGACTTTAAGTTATCCCATAGCCCTTCTCTGTGATGGTTGCACTGCAGGAGAGCCACAGAGACAATCTGGGGGTTGGCGGGAGAGTGTGCCTGACAAGGCACGTTCATGAGGTCTCCCAAATGCTGCAGAGCCAGCGAGGGAATGTCTCTCCATTTCTTACTTAACCAAAGGAGACAGCACAATGGCCAGTTAGGATCATGGTTAAAATATAAACTGTGTGACTGCATGCAAGTTTTCACTAAACACAGAAGGAAAACAAAAGATAAATTACAAAAGTCTGTCATTGTCACAATTATAAGGATAAACTTCAAAATAAATGGCAAGTAGAGTTAACACAAGGGCATTTGTCAAAAGGTTGCATACTTCCTGAGGCACAAGCTGAGACAGGTGGACATGCTACCTGCATTTCCAAAAAGCACCGAGTCCCAGCCTCAACTTTCTTGGGTTCCATCTCAACTAGTAAAACCAGTTGCATGCCATTACTGGGTGGGGCTGGAAAGGGGGGCAGGTTCGGCAGCAGGATTGGGGTAGATCTTGCAGTGCAACATGCAGAGGGTCCCACCTGGCCTTACTTTCGCCCTGACCACTCCTACTCTTCTGTGGCTTCTTGCTAAAGCAACTCTTTGTTGCTTTTGCACAAACCTAATATAAAATAGGAGAGATTTAAATAAAAGAAGGACTGTGGCACAGTCGTATCAGCATATATCACCAAGTGCCTCCTTTCCCATGCTGAGCTGAGCTTGTTCACAGTGGAAAATTGGACCATTGATATTTATTCTAGTCACCAACAGGGGAAGATTATGTACAAAGGCTTTGTCACATTGCTAAATTTTGCATCTCGCCTATCAGTTTTGTCCTAGTGTTTCCAATCTGTGTGTGATAAATGTCTTCTTTTTGAAAGATTGTTGCTTCTTTATAAAACATTTTTGAGGGGAAAGAAACAATCACCTGAGTAAGGGACTGGCATGTAAAATACTATCATTTGCAAACACTGGCCTGAAACCCACTTGGAGGCAGAGAAGCTGGGCTTGAGCCACAAAAGAGGAAAAAGAGGAATGCAATAATTACATATTTATTTTTAGAGAAAATGAAAAGCTAAATAAACTGTAAAACCAGTGTTTACTGTTAAATCCTTTCTGTCCTGAAAACCACGCTGAGTGATGCAGGAACAGTCAGTTCTCAGGGGATCAACTGCTGCTACCTTTTTGGCAGAGTTCCGTTCCTCCTGTGTTGGTGCCAGGACCCTTTAGGTCCTGAAACAATTAATTTTAGTAGTGCTGCAGCAAACTATTGCCAGAAATCTGAACTTGAGAGACAACAATGCTGCTGCTGAAGCTTGTTTTTCTGCCCTAGCTCTGAAATCACCTCACAATCAAGAGGGGCTCTGAAATTGCTTCCTGAGAAGAAGCTGACGGAGCTCAGCCTGCCAGGAAAGCAGGACACAAAGCTCCCAAAGCACACAAACACAGCATTTGTGAAGGGATTAGTGCACTCACGATTGGATTTGGCACGGGATAGTATGTGTGACTGGGATTTATGGTAGGGATGAGGAATTGCATGCTGACTGCTTTGATACATGTGCATCCTTGAGGTATGCCTAATTGTTCTAAGAAAACAAAGGAGATACCGTTAAACACAGGAGAGGAAAACACACAGAGGAAATTCTGTAAGCTATCCCGCAGCACTTTGAGGAGGAGCTTGCCTCCAGACAAAGGGCCTGGGCAAATGTTATGATGCAAGAAACCTGGCTGTTAACTAGAATGACACAGCTATTCACATGGAATACCATCCTGTTGTTAGGAAAGTCCAGACCAGTACGGTGACTTAGACAGATATAATTTAGGTGCTTCACATACATTACAGCATGTAATTAGCACTGCCTTGTATTCATTGCTGCAGAGTTGGGACACTTGAGGGTCTCAGGATGCCAGCACAGGCAGTTCTCCACAAAGTGAGTCATTACTAGTTTTGACAATTTCACGATTACACCATCACATTACCTCTTCTGAAAGACAACAAAAGAACATGCATTCCTATTTCTATAGGCAGTATGAAATCCCATCAGGGTAGTCTACTGGAGCAATTTTAAATAGAACTGTACAGCACAAATTAGGTGCTGCCTCATTGCTTCTCCTCTCCAATAGCCCATGCTAATGTCTCCTGACGTCCGCATGAGTAGTGTACAACACCTGAAGCTCCTTCTCAGGACAACATTTTTTTCATTTCACCTCTACCATTTGAGCAACGAGGTCTATCTCTCATTTACATCAATTTAATCCTTTTGACAGAATAACCCAAAAGACACAAGTGGAAAAAAAGATTCCAGAAAGAGACAATTGAATATGTTCGTATTTTAGGACTTCAGCTGAATCATCTTTAGATTATTAGTACAGCACACTGTGAGATGGCGAGGCTCTTACTTTTTAAATTCTTTTTTTCATGCCCTGTGCTGCAGTCTACATCAACAAGAAAGGATGAAAGGGAAGATGGAAAAGAGGTGAAGTGATATGCCTGCTACTCATAAGAAAATTCCTGGCTGCGTCAGGAAGAGAAGCAGCATCTCCCAAATTTCATATCAGTTTTGTATTAGACCAATCATGCTGCCTCTCAACATAAAATGTCCCCAACTATCTATCATGCTTATAAATATGGAAGCTGAATTCAATTATAATCAAAGAGTTGAATTTCGGCCTTGGATCATAAAATGTGAACAACGCCTCTCCATGCTGTTGCCTTGGGGGTATCAGAGCAGAAAACTGTTTTATACCTGTGTCTGCCTGGCAGTTCTCTGTACATTAAATATGCAGTACAAAAATTCTATCATATGGGAAACGTTTGAAATATGAATTACCACTGCAAACTTTCACTATCCATTGACGGTGCATGGGGCATCCTACTCAAAACCAATTTGACAGCCTACAGCTTTTCCTTCAAAAATAGGATCCTCAACTATTTTGCAGATAACGCTTAAAATTGACTGCTTAAGCTTTCTTGAAGCAGCAAGAAAGTATTTTTTAAGCAAATATCTTGCAAGCTCTGAAATTCCAGTTTTTTGAACACACAGCTGAAGTCATCCCAAAGGCCTGCCTGTTTTTCCATTCAAGGCATTTCCCGGACAGTATCTCTTTTGCTATTATGACAAGGACATGTGAACGGGAAGTCTAAAGAAGCCACCCCCTGAGGCTGTGGGGAGCCAGAATGGAAATAAATCTATACACAAGCAGTAGCGGTTAGAAGGGAGTAATCTATACAAAGCGACAGATTGATTCACCACCAACGTTTTGATTCAGTATTTACCAAATTGGAAAGCTATTTATTGAAAATATGTTACTTACTTCACAACATTATTGTTAGTAGAAAGGAAATTGATTTGTAAGGTTTGGGGTTTGTTTGGTTAGGTTTTTTTTAATAGATTTTTTTGAGAATATGTAGCCACAGTCACCATGTCATCAGACTTCTGAAACTTCAGTTCTTACAGCTATGTCTGGGACAGGACAGTGGAGTACATGTTTTGATATATAACAGCTCATGCTTGGAGTAGAGACTCTAGTGTGATCTTTGCATTTGAAAAGTAAAAACCCATCATAGCCTATTCTGTATAGACAAGCGTGTCCAGACGCCTTACTTCAGCCTGACAGAACAGCAGCTCTGTACTTAGCAGCACATAAAAACAGCTGGTGGGGAATTCAGATAAAAGGAAAGATAACAAACTGCCCACTCCTTTTCTTCAGCATAACATGGCAGAGCATTGTAGGTATGCAGGTGGAGAGGCGGACATGCTGATCCACTAAGAGGACCTTTCATGAAAAGTTCACATCTGTAATCTGCTTTCCTCAATTAGTATGTGAGGAAAGAAGATTCCACAATTCATTGTGGAAAGGGAAAAGAGCATTGAAGATGTAATGCCTTTAACTTAACAGACTAACAGATTTGTCTGTTTCTTACACAACCTGAACAGCATAGTAATATTTCCCCCCACTGTCTCATCAAGAATAGGATTTGGTTCTGAGCAAATGCGTTGAAGCAGAAGCTAACTGCAGCAAGCATGACAATTACTATCTAGAGAAAGTGTTTACAGTTGCTGTGCACAGTAACTATTCATGGGAGCTCAGTTCCCCAAATGTCTATAAAGCTCACAATATTAGACAACTTCCAGATACCCCTGACATGTATTTCTTTGACGTACGTGCTTATCTGAATTCTGTCTCCCATGGTTTAATGAATTTCCCTGTGCACAGGAATACACATTCTACGGGCACAGGAGGTGCTGAATATCGCAGGTGTTTGCCTAGCAAATTTCCACATCCGCGCTTCAAAGTTTGACTTAGTTTACGATTAGCCTGTGTGTGCAAGTAGTATGGCGATACTGAACTACATTTGTAACAGGCTGCAGAACAGGCTGTCTTCATACCTAGGAACTATTGCAGCAATTAGCTACTTTTGCAGTGATATGTAAGCTAGACATTTTATACTGAAAGATCTGTGGCAGAGGGTGAAGTATTTGTAATAGAGCTTTCATCTCAAATGTGTTTCCTTCCCTGGCTTGTCAGCACATGATAGCTAAATTTCAGAGATGATGCAAAAGCTGTGACTGATTTTACTTCATATAACATTATGATCACCTTGTGAAAAGCCCAAAGTACAGAATACAATCAGTACAAAACCCAGTAGTTCTCCATTCAGGGGGAAACTGAACAGTGCCTGGCTCTGTACCTTGCTTATGAATGGCTATTTTTTGCTCATAGATTCTAAACTTTCTACCACTTCTTAAATCCTCCAGTGTCACCTCTCACTTCTGCTCTGTCAAAAGGGACAGTGTTAAGTGTTTTTTTGAAAATTTTCTGCCAAAAACCTTTGTGCTTTCCTCCCTGCTACATTTCACACCTACAAATGTCCATGGGCCAATTTGACTGACCTCTAAAAATTTCCCCCTTACTTCTCATGCCTATAAAAAAGTTGCTAATAAATGGTCTGTGTAGTACAAAGCATTGTTTATATTGTCAAACAGTAACATAATGGTTTCACTGAAATTTTGTGCTCTCTTTTGCTGAAGCTTCTGCCTTCTGCCTTGGTTATCAGTTGTCCAGAGGAGAAGCATGCTATGGCTATTTACCTTCTACCGCTCTTCACACAACGGAGGTCTGGTCTGGGAAGAGAGGTATTAATATAATATCAACTAAGTAAATTTAGCTATTATTTTTAATTAATTAAGGTATTGGGTGGCCAGTGGTAATCTGGTAGGAACATTATTACACTCATACACGCACTAAATTGCGTTTTTACTAAGGACTCATTTGTTTTATTCTTGCCTCTTTCAAAAAAGCGATTAAGTTGAAAATGACCTTCTGAAGATTGTACTTGTGGACCGATCTTTTCATTTTTAATTACTTAGTTTGCTTTAATTGTTACATTAGGAACTATTAAGAAAGCAGCCAGCTTCATAATCAATAATTTAATTAGAGTTTTAGGACCAAGAAGTCAATGCAAATGTTATTCTGCAGTCAGGGCTTTCCCAAAGCCTTTGAAAGAACTTTACTCCCATTTTGTTTCAAAGTGACACTGGCAACATAAAAATTAAATTCATACTTACTGCAATATATCATGCACACACATTATGGATATACAGAGGCAGCTGGCAAGAAGTTCAGATTCAGGTCAATCTATTTGCTGCCCAGACAGGAATACAGCCTGCTTCTCTCACTTCATTTCTAAATAATCAGTGACAGCCAAATGCCATTAAACTGCACATTCCAAGAGAACCCACTCCCTGTACGGCACACCAGGAGCCACGCTATCTAAGTGTTTACTGAAATCTATAGTCAGACTTTTCCTCTGGCTAGAACTTCAAATATTTTAAATTTATCTATTTATAGCTCTCTAATTACTACTAATAGGCTCAGATAACCAGCAGCAACTGAAAACTGATCCACTCTAATTTTACAACTGATGAAATCTGATTCAATCAGTAGTGAATTAATACCCTCCTTCATTCCACTTGCCTCTCTGCCTGCCCTTGCAAGTTTACAACACATCAGCGTCAGTGATACATCACAGGGAGCTGTCAGTGGAGCTGTGAATTGCATGGCCTGCTGCCTGGAATACGGATGCCCCTCATTTGTAATTATAGGCATGTGTTTCACATGACTACATCACTCCAAAATGCCTTGCCCAGAAGGAACCCCCTAGCTGGTAAGGCATGAGTAAATACAAACTAGTGCACTGAGACGGACACAGCCAAAAGCACCTCCCCATCACCCATCATTAGACTAGGGGGGACCGTCCTGGGGAATGCGAGGGAAACACAAGCACATGGATGAAAGAGCGCCTTGAACAGAACAGAAGCTTTGGTGAAAGGCACAAAAGCTTGCAGAGGGGAAGGGTGGCTGCAGTGACCTCCTAGGAGGCAGACAGATGGGCAGTCAGGTGTGCTGGGAGATCTGTAAGCTTGGCAGCAAACAGGAATTCAAAGGCAGGTACACCTATAGCTTGCTAGGGAAGGATCAGAGGACTGGCTCTGACCATGGGAAAGGTGCCCAGATTTGCTCAAAGATACACAGCAAGTTAACACCAGGCCAGGCTGCACTGCAAGAAGCCTCGTCTGAAGGGTGCAATGGCACTCACTGCTAGCTACAGGAGGAAACTCAGGCAGAGTCCCTGGGGAAACCACGACTGTACAGGAGTGGACGCAACAGGCTGCAGAGGACCGTGTTGCTCTCTTCTCTAGTTGCAGCTTGAGTAACTGTGAACACCATGATGAAAAGCTGTTACTTTAACTAAATAACTACATCACTGGCAAGATAAAACCACTTCTACATTTCACTTGAATTAGGAGTCAAGCTGGATATTAAGCTTTAGCATGCAGAACTGTCTTGTCTTCTCAAAGACTTCTTGAAATGAAGTAAGAACGTATCTTTTCTACGTTGTGGAGACAAGGCAGAGGAAGACATGTTAAAAGGGGCTACCTTCCTGCTGACAAGAGGACTCTGACATCCAGTGGACTGGCCCAGGCATGTCAATGAACAGGAACAGCTTAATAAAACGATAATTATAAACTCTTAAGAGCCACTAATTCACCTGGAGCTTTGCAGAACAAGGTAACCTGTCTGATCTAAAATGTTTAGAGTCTCATTTAAACCTAATTTAACAGGGAAAAAAGCCCATGAGATCAACTGATTATACAGTTTGTTAAACTTTGGGTCTAATGGTTTGATTTGGGAGCAAAGTCAGGAAGGCAAGAAAAAGGAGGGACAAGTCAGTAATGGCAGGCCAAATGAAAGACCTGTCATAGTTCCAGTCTGAGGGTTATTCCTGGGACAACAGCCAAATACAGTTTGGAAGGTAATGCTTTTCCTGCCCTGAAGGAAGAAGGGAAAAAAAAAAAAAAACCCACAGCAAAACATTAACATAGGATACTTTCTTGCTTGCATTTGGGTCAACTGATCTGAACTGCAGAGTTATATGCTCATTACTTGAAATATTTTTTGTAAATGTGCCTTATTCCACAGAAGTTGTTTTGGAGGAAAGTCAGAATTTGGCGTTTTTAAAAACAACAGTGAGCATATCAAGCTTTTTTTAAAATTATTTTTCAAGATTAGAAAGAAATTAAGACATTTTTCCTCAGCCATATTTTTGTTTTTGAAAAAATTGGCACTAAGTCTCCAGGAAAGCATCCTGAACAGATGTAACATAAACCTTTCTTGGAGAAAACATAATCTGTATTCATAGCTATTTGTTCTTTATTTCATATTTTACTGTGACACATAAATTCCTTTTCATATTACAACAGGGAGTTTTAAAATATGAACCCATTATTTACAAATACGTAGAACAGAATCAGGAATGCAAAATTTGTTACACTTCATGCCAGGAACTGGACTTATTGTGGCATGTCCCTTATTTACAGCAAAATAATTCAATTACACTAAAAGATTCAAAGTTTGCATGGAAGACCTCTTTGTCTCCCATACTGACGACTCCAATCTTTGACCTACTTTTGAAGAGGATTGACTTGAACCATTAGCTGCCTGTCAAAGACTTTTTTAAATGACCCATCCTGTCTATCCACTCAGCTCTTGAATTCATTCCTCAGGAGTTCAAAAGGGTTCAAATAAAACTGACAAATCCAATACCCTGAGGATATTCTGACTGATAATTTTGTGTCTAAGGTGTTTACTTGGGGATAAATCAATTGGACTAGGCCAAAAAATGTGAAGACCAGATCGGCTTTCAAAATAACTCCCTTTGGCTGCTCTGTGCCTGTCTCATATACCTGATCCTTAAATACTCTCACATTTTTCCTGAACTGGCCTCGTGAATGCTCACTCCAAATTAACACAGGCATAAAAGCCCCCAACACAGATAGGCAGCATCCCTACAAAGATCTGGGTGTTCCCACATACTTTAAAGCTACTGACAAAGAGGTTCTGACAAAATCCATGTTGAAAAACAAGTCATCTGAAAGTTAATTTATATTTCACTAGAAGAAACAAAAATAGAACAGGTTATTTTAGGGAATTACTAATTTGAAAATTACTAAATTCTGACAAAATCAACACTGAAAAACAAATGGTCTAAAAGATAGCTTCATTAGAAGAAAGAAAAAAGGTTACATAAGGAAATTGCTAGTTTGGAACAATTCCACTGAATTTAATCAAGTAGGAGTTAAAGCTTTCAGGCACAATGCAGCTGCAACAGGAACCACAGGAGGGTTGTCCCATGCTATAGACATCACACGGTAGGGGAGATGGGCTGTATTGTGAAGGAAGAAACTGCAAGACTGGAACTTAGATCAGCATCGTTGTAATTATTCTACATCCATATGAAACACATAAGCAGCTAAGCCCTCATCATTAAAATGCCACACCACAGCTGACAACCTTAGCAGAGAGCTGAAAAACTGGTGTACATAAGTATTTATTCTCTGGTAGGACGCTGTGTGTAAAGCCCTTTTAAATGATCTCTATGTCTTAAATCAGATGTCTTTTACAAGACTGCAAAAATGCAAATTACACCACCCCGAATTCTTGGGGATTTCCTCTGCTATTTCTTTGAACTCACAGACAGATCATTTCAGGATCTAAAAGTCTGTGGGGTAGATCCTGAAAAGCCAAGAAAGAAAAGTCCCAGGCAGTACCTTACCACCGCCACCTGTAACCACTCTGTAGAACAAGGGTGGCGGAATTGCTGTGAACCACAGGAAAGGTGCTGCCTGACAGCAGGGCTGAGCACCCACTGCCACTTCTCCTACCAGATCAGGCATTCATCTGGGTTTCCCTGCTGTTGCCCAGAGACCTAATTGCACGGAAACTTAAACTCTATCAAACCTTGGCTAACATTCAAAAGCCATTAGCAGAAAATGATAAGCAGACATCATGACTACAGAAGCCTCAATTTATTAGGAAATAACGCTTTAAAAAGGGCTGCAGGTAAGACCCTTTTTTATCCAATGCACATTTAAAGAGAAAAAAAACTGCCCTAAAGGAACACCCAGCTGCCTCTCACTCTTTGCACTGACTACTTCTTCCTAATGTCTTTCTTTAAGTGTAAATGTGGTCCTGAAAGTCCAGCCTGCCCTACCATATAAAGTGTGGCTATACCACACTCATGAACCATTTCTAGGGGCTAAGACAGAACCAATTTCTTCACGCCGATGAAGAGATATCCCTGAATGAGCCTGAAAGGAGGGTCTGCCTGGATTCCCACTCCCCTCCCTCACTTTGGGGCAGGGCGAAACTTTACAGCAGTCTTTGAGGAGTATGATGGCCACAGCCAGGTTCTGGCTCGATGAGAATGAATTATCATTACTGGGAGCTATTTGCTGCTGTTAAGGCAGGATTTTGGACAATCTCACTCTGTTTTTATCTTTTTCCTCCGAGACTGGTGCCCGCATTATTCATCAAAGACCACACTACCTTGGAGCATCTAACTTTTGATTGTGCTGTTCAGCCCATAAATTACTGTCAAGGACAAAATTTGATGCACAGAGCTAGAACTTGCACCTGGTCACTGTTCCGCTGCGCTGTCTTACCCCTATTTAAGTCATCTTTGACCCAAATACTAAAAAGCTGACATGCTTGATGCTTGGTGTCTGGATGTCAGGGGAATTAGTTAGATAGCAGGGTGGGAATGGGATCCTTTCATTTGTGTTACATGCCAGCAGTCTCCTGCAAAAGGAATGCAGAAAAATAGACTTGTCTTAAATCACTGGGCAACATTGCATAAAGTCAGCAATATATCCTAGATAATTGAAAAATTAAACTACAAGCACTTGAATATCAGTGATCAGTAGAGACCAAAATGGACAACAGTTACCAAACAATATCTCAAATGCTAAGTATTTCACAAAATCAAATAGAAAAGTACAGCATTGTATGAATCTAACTTTTTACAGAAGCTATCCATGTGCTGAACTTTATTCACAAGAAGAGTATCACTGATGTGAATGGAACCATCCAGTTAAGTACACACACAAGTCTTTCCAAATCTTTGTTGGACACATTCCTTAGGGCATTATTACTGAATGCTGACTTCTAAATGACAGTCAATGCACAACTTCTGCAAAAATGAAATATCCAGTTATAGAACCTGACATTTCAAAAATCGGAAAGCAGATGAGATAGTTACTAAATCAATAAGTTTCAAACACATAGAATGAAAAATGTGTGTCCCCTTTTTTCCCCTATTTAATTATTTAAGTGTATAAATATTTGGCATTTTATCTGTCTGGGAAAGAGCAAAGATTCAGACAAATCTTACTTGCCCCAAGAAATTACTCATCAGAATGTGGGAGATGCAGATGAGTGGCAGACCGCTTATCATGAGAAGAATTAACCCAGGCAGGTGCACTAGTACTCTGGGGGTCTCATGTTCTTTTGCACCTCTCACATTTATCATTGGACACGCTTTGCAATTCATGAGTAGAGATGCTCACTCTGATGTGTCAGTGAGAAAATATTCTGGTGAGAAGCCAGAATATGCTTGTCTTTCTATGAAACTGGCATAAAGAGAAATAAATTCTGCAGCTTATCTTGGCACAAGAGCCATCAGCTTTACTGGCAAGAAATTCCTCCCAATGAATTGCAACCTCAGTCTCATACATCTTGTCTACTGGGAGTCTGGCACGGTATGAGGATGGTTCCCATCCAAATCCAACACAAACTCCATATTTTCTCCCAGAATGTTTGGCAAAAGCCATAATAATCTAAATACTATTCATCCTTCTATGTTCTCATTTCCCTATAGGGAACATATATCTTGGTTTTAAAATTACAGTCAATGCACTGCAGATTTTTCTGAACCACTAGATCTGACCCTATGTTATCCAGAAAAAAAAAAAAAAAGAAAAAAGTAATGTCGTGTGTTTCAAAAGTCTGAAGGCTGCATTATAGCTTCAGCTTAGTAATTATGAAGATTTATGTTCCATTCTGCCCCAAATCCAGAGCTCATTGTCCATTCAACTTGCACCGCTTTGACTTACAGTTCTCTGCATCCATTATCTTTAATAAGAAAGAGCTGACTAAAGTTAATGATTGAAGAGCAAGATATGATTAATAATATGAATCTAATTTATGAGAAAACAAACTGGAGTATGGTTTTCATGTTTCATTAAAATTATCTTAAATGTACTCCTTAATGCTAATTGATCTCACAGAGGTGAGAAAATATTCTGTTCCAAATTAACGGGAGACAATCATTCATCTTCTTTCTGAAGGGAACATTTAATATCATTCAGTATTTAGAGGGAGATAGCACCTTCACAGTGATTTCACCACTTAAAGTGATGCTTCAATGTGGGCATGTATCTGAAATCTGCAAGACTTCCCACTGAGTAGGGAAAAAATTCAACAGAATAAATACACAACAAAATGCCATACACAATGTTTTCTTTTCACAAAAGGTCTTTCCTATCTTAGAAAAATTACCCAAAGCTGAAAACCAGTGCCGGTGAACTAAAATTGAGGAGGCTTTTTCCATAAGTTTATCAAACAAAAACTCTTTTATAATTCTGTTAATTTGCTATGAACAGGAGATTATGGAGACATACGCAAGATAAAGTTCCTTGCAGGATTTATTGAAAACAAAACAGCAGAAATCTATTTTTCCACTGAGTTTTTCACTTTTGTTTGTATGTCAATATTTTTTTTCTCCTTTTGAATTATTCACATTTGGATATCAAATATTCTTACAAACCAACACATTTAAGAGTAATGAGTCTTGACTTGCTTAATTTTAACTTGTTGTGCTTTATGCTCAGGATTATTATTAAATGACCTTCTATTCAGTCTGTTTCTATGATCCATAGATAGAAATTGCCTAATGAGCATCTCAAATACTCCAGTCATTTTCATGTCACTTTTTCTTATCTTATGTTTGTATAGCTCTGATGACAATACCTATTAATACACAGCAATAGCTCTTTGCCTCCTTCCTCTCAAATCCCTTCCATGAATACAACCTTCTCTATTCTGGGCTGGAATCTTGTATCTTTACACTGTTTGAGAAATGCAAAGTGACCGTAATAGCAGCTGAAGTAGCAACTTGAGAATTTCAAGAGTTGCTCTATGAGAAATACCACAACAGCAGCAGTAATTACTGAATTTTCTGATGAAAGAGAAAAAAATTCCTCTTGCCTTGTTCTCCTATTCTACTTGACGAGGATTTACATATTTGGTCTGCAAAGCAGCAGGGACAAATACACTCTCCAATGTCCTAAATCCATTTATACCTATACCAAAGAATGAAGGTAGAGAAGAATAAAGGAGGAGATGCAGAGTTTCTGACACTGCCCACAGTGTTATGTTATGGAGAAAATACATATTCCATGAGAAATCAACAGTGAGTTCTGGGAGTGGGGATCCCTTCTAGAGGAAGAATAAATATATTAGACTTCTCTGCAGCTTGTGTTTCTCCTATGACATTTTCCCCCATTTCCTTTTTATGTAACTGAAAGCACATGCCAGCACTTAGAAAAGAAGCCTGACAAAACTGACCTTCAGCTGCTCTGTCTATTGAACTGATACAGCAGTGTGCAGCAATGCAGTCTTCCAGACCCAGACCATCAGCTGCTAAAACCACCACCACCTAATTAAGTCTACCTGTTCATTCAGTGATCTTGGTGCATGTCCATTTGTTGCACTGTGAGGACTCAGTCATTTCGGATGTCAAGGAAATGTTACATGGTGATATTTTTGGTCAGAAGATAATAGCAATGTTAGTGAATATTCTATTGCCACATCACCCTTTCTATTTTGATTTTACACTGGCTTTCATTTTTCTCACACCATACATGCTATCACTTTGCTTTAATTCAAGAAAGACCGAGAGATAAAGTCTTGTCAGCAGAGCTAGGGAGAACAGTGTTGGAGAACGGAAGAAACTCAATGTTATTGACTGAATCTTTACGGCCACACATCATATATCTGCATCTCTCACTGCAAAAGAAATTAACAGAAATACAACACTTGCCATTGAGAGTAATAAGAACAAGAGACAAGTTAAGGTAAATTAGTAACACGTTTCGTGTATCTTTTCTAGCTACCCTTTAGAAAAAAATGAACATTGACAGCTATTCATCACCCAAGCACTACACCGCAGAGAAAATAAACAAACCAAACCAGTTAGTGTTTGCTTCCCAACAATTAAGGCTATAGTGGAAAGGTAAAAAGAAATGGAGAAGTAGGTTTTAAAAGATTGAATTGTAAGGAGCAACAATGAAAGCACCACTTTATATTTCCTGGGTGCATCCTTGAAAACCTTGTTGATGTAGAATTTAAAAGGAACATGGATGAAAAGGTAGGATAGGGCAGCACCACTTCCTTTTTAAAGATATCTTATTCCTTCTTGCTTACAAAGGGTCTAAGAAATCTACAGCACCATGCCAACATGCACCTTGAAGAAAGCCAGAGAGTGCTGATAGCCTGACTTTCTTCTCAAGATCTGCAGAAAGACTTATAGAAACTAAGTGATGTCTGGGAGTTCTTCACTGAGGGTAAAGTCTTGTCACTGTGGGCATCCAAGAGGCCTTTTCCCTGAAGAAGAGGTCTCTTACTATGGATGAACCCCAGCAGTAGCCATTATAAGTTCTTAAATCAGATGTGAGGAAACAGAGGCGAACACCAAGTATCAAGGTCTTTACCATGAACTGACCACAGCTCAGACGGAATTACTCTGTGGTATGGTTCTGAAAGTTCTTTCAAGGCTGAAGACTTCCAACTATCCCGCCTTCTTGCAGCTGATCAGCTATGAAGTAAAACCCTAGAGTTTTTTGTTTTGTTTTCTTATCTTTTTGTTTTGTTTTCTTGTCTTTTAAGGAGCTAATTTCTGAGACAACACTATTGATCCTTCTCAATTCAGGGTATGAACCTGATACAGATGGAACACAAGACCGGAAGCTTTTCCCATTGTAAGGAATAGAGAAACAACCACTATGACACTGCTGTAGAGAATCAGTTCTCTCACAAAACAGCCTGAATTTGGCTCTATAGCTACAAGTTTATAAAAGCTTTTTGGCTTCTGCTTTCTTTTCTGCATGCACAGCAGAAAAGAATGTTCCTTAAACTGGAGTCCAGGAGAAGAGAAGGAAGAGCCCAAGGATGCCTCACCAGTGCAACACAGCAGGTAACAAACAAATCCGGGATTATTCAAACTGAATAGAACAGCAAAGGCTTAACTCCTACACAAGCATGTCAAGAGGGGAGACAATTGAAATGAACCAGCATTCTCCACTCATTATGGCTGTATACAAGAGTCGCCCATGCTGATACGGGTTTCAGTCTATTATTTCTTTAGATATACACAAAACTCCATAAATTTGCAGTGTTTGTATTGTTATATCCTGTGAAAACATCCAGGTAGGTGAACATACTATGGAAAAACCTAATCAATGTAAAGTCAGGAGCAGTTCTATCCTCTTTGTTCAGCTGAGTCAAAAATAGTATGAAAAAATAAAAGCCAACAACTCATCATAAATTATTATAGCTTTCAGTGAGAGCTCAGAATTTTATTCCCTGCTCATGTGATTCTGACAGTAGAAACACACCTCCCTTGAGCTGGCTGCTGAATATATCATTGGGGCTTGCAAATTAGATTACTGGGTGGCTCTTAACTGAGAAATTTCTTACAATATTTATTAAGGAAGCTGTCAGTAGGGGGAATTAAAGATGTAATTTTTTTTTTTTCTTTTCTTCCTGCCTGTGTCACCAAAAGACTCTCGGAGCTCTTGCAGGTTTTGTACCAACAACACAGAAGATCAGTATCTGCAGATCAGATACAGGCCAGTAGAGCTAAAGAGTTTTGATGGACACTACCCCGATCACTGATCTAACAAAGTGACTTCTCAGATCTATTTTAATGCCTTTCCATTTCCCAGACTGAAATGCATATGCTGCTCTGAGCTGAACACCAAGCCTGTCCCCACAGAAGGGATAGTAGAAGGGAGATAAGTTGTTTCTGAGTAGAAATATTATCCAGGAAATATATTTCAAAGGAATATTAGATTCCACTGGTATCATTTTACAGTATCTATGTTTTTCTATTATAGATAATACATTATACTATTCAGTATTATCTGTTATATAGACTACCTGTGTTACTTTATCACAAGGACTCATTTTAAACTAGTCATAAAGTATTGTGGCTGTTAGAGCTCGGTGCACAAGATACCTGATATTCATGATTACTTGATATACGACAATAAAATAACTTCAATAAAATATTTTTTGTTTCACAGTCTCATGGTAATGTTTTACACCACAGAATATGTCTTTTTAATCTCAGATCATATACTTTCATTTGTGTATAGGTATGTCATTTTTTAAGAGTGACCAATGATTTCCTGCTTGCCTGTTGCACTGTAAGGACTTTGAGTTGCTGAACACTTTCTGACAAGCAAAATCCTGCTGTGTACTTTTGTGGGCACTTATTAGTTTTGAAACATAGACATCTTTATATAGCACAGTGTGACGGTGTTCCACTAGGAGAAAAGGGGATATTTTTCTGTAATAACAGGATGTATGTATGTCCTTTTCAAAGGCAGGGAGAGGACAACACCTTCAACCTTGCTTGTGGGGGCTTTGGGTGAAAGAACATAGGAAAAGGAAGGGGAGTAAAGGAAAAAAAAGAATATTCTGTTTGTGAGTCACTAACATAAGATATGGACTATTCCAGGCAGACAGGATGCAAGAACAGGCTTGTGAGAGATTAATTAGGTGCCAAAGCAGGAAGGCCCATTCAGAATCCCTTAGCAAGGTGAAAATGGACTGAAGTGATGGACCATGACAGCAGCAGAAGGGAAGGAAATGATTTGTACTTTTCCATCAAGAACATAAATACCCAGACCTGATGCAGTTGTCTGTCTCTCTCCTTGCCACTTCCATATCATTGTGTACTGATGAGCGAGCTCTGGCTCTCAAGATTTAATTTGCCACTCTGGTAACTGACTGACTGATATTTCCAAGAACCTCCAACTGCTACATTAAATAAACTCATCTTTGCTTTCAGCTAAGATATAATTTCAGCAAGACTGTCTTGTATACAAACTATCTTTTGGTTGGAAAGGGGAACACTTTATTTAGATGTTCTTTTTCCACAAAAAAGAAGTTGATATGAAGGGTAGAGCATCACCCTGTTTTTCATGGGAGCTAATATATCTATCCAATGGTTCAAGGTTATCTACATTAGCATAAATCTGTAGCAACATTCATTATCTAGTGGGTTTTTCTCATTATGAACACATAGCCTCATGGATATAAGCTTCACCATCTCTGAACATTTTAGTTCAGAAGAGAGAGGGAATCATCTATGAATAGTAGGTTAGGCATTTGCAGTACTCTTGTCGCTTACATCCAGAGACAGAGAAAGTCCTGAATAAATGATGCCATGGTAGAAATACTGCTCAGTATTTCAGTATATTGCAGATTGCATTCTGAACCTCATCTCAGACACCGATTCCTTTACCTGTGTTATTACTACTTTTTCAACATAAAACATCAGTTGACACATTTTCTTTACTCATGACTAATTATCCTCAGTGTTCTCTTTTTCTCTACAAAGTCAATTTCCCTTCCCTTAAATGCAGGTAAGGTAATGATGTCCATCAATAAATCAGCCTTTATTCTACCTCACCAGGTTTCGATTTTTCTTAACAGGTTCAAACAAACATGGACAGACTGTTACAGTTATAAGAAGCACACCTATACCATGAATGTTGCCATTTAAATTAATCACACCATTATCAATATCACTAGCTCAACAGTGATGGGAAAATTTTACTTGCTCAATTTTTAGAGACTTCTCTTTTGAGAATTGGATTCCAGAATGGTTCGTTCAAATTCAAAAGGTCTTTCAGTAAAACCACACAGAAAACAGAAGATATGAAACATTTCCACCTACATAAGACTGCGCTGAATATTAACAGGCTGTTGCCTCTACACTAACATATGGTTGTTGCCAAATAATGCACTAGTTAGATACTTCATCAACTGTACAATAATTGAAAAGAAAATACAGATAATCGGTAGAATTCTCTTACCCTGCATACTTTCCTATCTTCACAGATGGAGTTAAAACTCAGTAAGGACAACAAGCCTGCATGCCCTGATGGGAACATTTTATGATTGCCTGGTACATATTTATTGCTAAAGGCTATACAGAGCACAAAGCATTGGACAACCTGCAGTGCTCCACACCAGCTTAGTACTCATTTCCAAAGACACACAGCAAACCAGAGTGACAAGTGGGATTACATGTTGCCAATTCTTTTGCTGTTTAAAAGTGTTTTAAAAAAAACACCCAACACATGCTTAGTAGCAATCCTATGAGAACAGGACAAGCTCTGCCTCCTTTCCTGACTTTTTTTTTTTTTTTAAAGCACATGGCTTCTATGTTCAGCTCCAGCTGGAAAAACTGGGGGGGGGCAGGGGGTGATACCATTTCAATGATTAGTTAGGTAGTCATAGTTACTTATTTTATTGCCATGCCATATTAAGTCTCATTTCAAGCATGGTAATTAAAAGCACCTATACAGTCAATCAAAATCAATGAGCTTTTAAGCATACACTTTTGAGTCAGTGCATCTACCAACCATCTTTTTACATGCCTTCCAAAGGAATATATTAAATGCACAAACACTCTGTTTTTCACAACTACTACTCTTTCAAATCATCCCATGGAACAAACGTTAAATTAAACTCTTTCTCATGTCTATTGAATAACATTCTTCTATGTGACCTGCAACCACTATCAAGTAAAATGTCCAGGTAAGTTACACCAGAAAGTCACCTGCTGTGAAGGTGGACACAACATTTCTGAGGAAGTTTTGTAAAGTCACACAACCACCAGCTTCCAATCCTGTTATAGTGATATAATTGCAACAGTTAAAAGGAGAATACTTTTAACAAAAACAAATCCTATCACTTTCCCATTATATGGCTTTATCCCCAAAATGTGCTTAAATTAGACATAGAACTTTTCTAGCCAAGATCAATGGGCAAGTATAGCAAATGAGCTGGCTTAAGACATTAAAATGCCAGTTTGGTTTATGCTGTTATAAATGCATCCTATCATGTCTTTACATTTTATGACTTCTATTTTATTTCTAGGCAGCTTCACATATGAGACATCCAATTATTCATGTCAAGAATGTAAAACTACCAGTATTTCAGTAAAAAGTGCCTACCATCATTTATGACAATGATTTTTTTTCTTGCCCTATTATTTCACTAAATGCAACCCTTTTTATAAGACGTCGACATATGGGGACACTTCCCCTATAACTTACATTTGTCTCTGAAAAGATATATGCCAGCATGATGCTGTCAATGAGCCACTTTGTTCAATTATTAGTTATCTTTAATACAATGAAGATCTCTTCAAATTGTGCCCTCATTCAAACTAGTGTTTGACACTGAAAATGAAGTGGTAAAGCATATGCTACTACTGTTTTTGTGAAAATGTAAACATTTCTTCCCAAATATTTATAAATATTTAAAAATAAAATATGAATTAAATCTTTGTGTAATTTATCTTAATACTCAGCACTCATGGAATGTTTTCATCTTTCCAATCCAAGTGCTCTGCAAAACAAAGAGCAATGCCCCAATTTAAAAGAAGCTGTAAGTCAGGGTTTCTCTAGCAAGGGTTAGTTTGCAGAGTTACTCCTAAGTTACTAAATCATGTGAAATCACTTTATATTGTTGGTTTCGGAGATTTTTAATTGTTACACTTTTTAAATTCACAGTGAGCAGAAGCAGGATTAACTATTAAACCTTTCTGTCATCACTCACATCAGAGGCTGCTTTGAGCTCGGCCAGCTAAGGCTGGCTGAATCAACGAGCATGGTGTGTAAGTCCTGCTCCCACTGAAAGCAGCACAAGGTTTGCCACTGATGTCAGTAGGAGTGGGATTAGATCCAGGTTTATCACCACAGGAGCCTGACAGCTCAGGCTTTTGGTCTAGTGCACCGTAAATTGAGCGTGTAAAAGGAAACTGATCTCTGAAGCGGTATGGACTTAACTGGTAAGTTCAAGGGTGCAATTTTTTCCCTTCCTCTGTCATTTTCCTCCTCCTTCTGCCAAAAGCAAAGTCTGAGCAACTAGGAGGGCTTAGCCAAGGAAGAAAGAACCCCAAACATGATATAAGTGTTTTATTAATATTTTCTAGGTATATAAACAAACATCACTCATCTGACTCCGCAAGTTTACAAGTCTGCAATAAAATACTGTTACTTCCATTTCTTAGACCTCCTTGAGAAACATGAGAACTTAGGAGTCATACTCTTAAAACACAGAGGTTCTGAAATGGATCAAACTGCTTCTTTTAATTAAAAGGGCATAAGTCAACTTTAATAGTTACGTTTTTGTCTTGTTTGATAAGTTTTGAAAAGCTGCAGCAATTTATTTTTCAGAGTGGAAATTTCTTCTTTGCAATTTAGCAAAGTTCTTTTCCCCTTACTTTTCAGGAGCTGAACTGAGCATGGCAGCTTGCATTTAACACCTATTTATAAAGACTCAACAAAACCATCACCAGCCCTGTGTCATTTCCTGCTGAAATCAGAAATGAAGACTGCAGTGATCTAGTAGGTGAACAGATACCGCCCTGCTGCAAGTGCAAACTGCAGTCAAAATCCTCTTCTTGCCCTGCTTTTATAAGGAACACCTTGCACACACAGGGCAGGCTTTTGTGCTCACACAGGATGCAACTACACCTTCAGGCAAGCCCATGGTCCGGGCTGAATTTGTCTAACATGTATTGCAAGCCCTCCCTTTCAGCAAAACTCTAAGAGAAAACTAAAAGGCAACGCCTGAGCATTGACTGCCCTTAACTTTGGATCTCATTTTATGAGGTCTGAGCACGCTGAGTGCTCCCCAGCCCAGTCTAGTCCCAGATATTTTGAAGTTCAACCTTGCAAGCACCATGTAAGTGTTAAAATCAACATACAGGAGCAATGTGGGCCAAAAGCAAGTCCATTATAGTGTGCCCATAAGCTCGTCTGTAGACCTTTCCTGCAACTCAAACTACAGATATGGGCTTCTCTTACTCTGTGGTGCCACCTCCACTCGCAGTGCACAGCTTTGCTACCGTTTACGCATTTGTGTGCTGTTAACAAGCTACTCAGTCAACAGCAACATCTGAACAGAACAGGAAAGCTATTTTGTTGTGTTGCGTTGGAAATTCATTTCACCTCCAGGGACCTTGCCTCCTTACATATTTTGCTGTTCTAAAAATTACTTTGTCCTATTTCTGTAACTTGAAAGAGCCTCTTTGGCAAACAATGCCCAGAAAGGGAAAATTGAACATACCTGAGCACACAAAAAAAAAATACAAAAAAGCACATGCAGAACAGAAAAAGAGGGCAATGTATTAACATTAAGTGAAGTCTAATAGCTTGAACTTCAGATTCAGCAAGGTCTAATAGTGAGGGACATTTGGTCAAAACTCCCCTAATAAATGTATAATTAACCAGTAGAAAGCAATGCTCCAGTCAGATTTCTATTCTGCAGTGAAATTAGATAACAGCCGAATAATCACAATCCTTGAAATACTATTCTATAAATGCAGGAGAAAGGGGCTGCAAAACTTCATGCCTTACCTTTGGGATTAAAATGCTTATTTGTCTCAATTCCTTGTAATTTATGTAGCAGAACATGTATTACTGGAAAAGTAGCCAATTATAACACCGTATTTCCAACCTTAATGATTCCTAGTTTTACTTTCATTAAAAAATAATCCAGCCACCAAGCCAGGAAACATGAAATTAATTATTACTCTACCCTTAATTGGTTTAGTGGTGGACTTGGTAATGTTAGGTTAATGGTTGGACTGGACGTTCTTAAAGGCCTTTTCCAACCTAAACGATTCTATGATTCTGTTTATTTTTCTGGAAGAGGTCTACTATACCTATTTTAGTAGAAGCTGTGTATTTATTGAGTGTGTGGAAACTTCCACTACTAGTGAGATACTGATCAGCTTACTAAGACATATCACTGAGAAAAAAATACTCTCAGACAAAAAGCACAAAGGCAAAATTTTAAGGACACACTGGTTGCTATGGTGTTGAACATAGACTTGACTGCCTGATGCTAGCCTGAGAAATAATAAGAACCCTTATTTTCTACCATTGATTATTGAGCGTGTTTCTGCATAGAATGCACAGAGATAGTGGTTGGCTGGGTTTTACAGAACAAAAGACTTTCATAGGTACCATGTTTGGTTAGAGCTACCTAGCAAAAGTAGACAAAAAGGAAATACAAACAATTACATTACATTCTTTGAGTCATTTGAATACTACTCAAAACCAGGATCTATTCTGATAAACACTGAGAATAATAAATATGATTTACAATAGCTTTATTTTTTTTTTTTTTAATGAGTGAAAAGCACAAATTACTGAATTAATAATATTCTATTTAGGCTTTCACTAGAAGGTATGAAAAACTAACAGTGTATGCCAATAATCTAGCTCCTTTTTTATTGGCTTCAAACATGAATGATGAATCTGCTCATAATTATACTGAAGGTTTAGCCTCTTAACTTCTTACATTTCTTTGAACAAATGAAGTGTTTTGTAAGAAGTAGTATTATTTGTATTATTTTCTGCTTCCAGATAAAGGGGTTTTGGTGTGAAGCTTAATTTTTTTAAAAAAGAAAGATAAAACAATAAGGCATAAGAGCTCTACTTAAGAATGTTTTACAGTCTTTTTGTTCTAACTTTCCCCATTAATGGTATGATTTTTTATCAATGTAATTAAACTTATATAATCACAGTGCACACCCAAAATAAGTGTCATTGTGTGAGAAGAACAGTATCCACAATTACAAGATCAGACTGATTTCTGAAGCAATATAGTGATGCTGTAGAATCCTTTACAGATGCTATCTGGAACTAAGCACGTCTTTAAATGTAAGTATTTTCTTAAATGTTCAGCTGAACCAGGACCAGAAGACACATCACTTTGCCAAACTTAACCTAAAAATAGCAACAGAAATTAGTACTTCCACAGCTGTCTCAGAGACACCAACAAGCAATCATCACGAATTGAAACAACCCCTTTTTCATGTGTAGCTGTTCTGGATTGAGTCACAGTAGCAAGGGAGGCCAGAGAAGCCTGAACGCCTCGGCAGCCAGCACACCATGTCCACCCTAACAGCAGACGAAGGGTTGCAGTTGCCAGGTCTGTCTTCAGGAGGGCGAGGAACACTTTTATAACATTGCAGTTGGTTCCAAGAGGGCAACTGCTGAGATTAAAAGTTTTGCAATATAGCACATATATTTTCATACCAGATTGTAATATATTCTTCATTACTTTTTACTATGTAGGCTCAGTTGAACTCTGTACCTTGTCAAAGTATCTTTAAAATCTCACTAGTCAATACCTAATTGTTGGCAGCACCAGGCATTTTTCACCTCATGGCAACAGCTGTTGCAAAAGCTCACTTTCCATTGAAACTGGGCTCCAAATCAACTTTGATATTTTATTTCAGCTACTTTAGTTTAAACAGTAGCATGTTACTTTCAATCCAAATTTTTCAGAAGTGAGACACATTTTTATCTGCTTCAACTTTGGATTATTCTACATTTGAAAAGGGCCACATTTTCCCAAGGTTAGAATCAGGTCAATAGAAGTTACTTTGAAAGTCATGGGACAGGAACAAGATTTAGGCATTTATATCAAAAAACTAGATCTTAATAAGCGCCCTTTCCAAGCACTGTCTTGGTCATATACAAACCCTTGGTCTTGCTTGTAAATACCAGTAAAAGACTGATGTCTGGGAATGGTCTAAAGTATTTTTATCCTGACAATATTTAACAATTTGTAATCTGAACTTAGTCAGAAACAATAAATTTGTTAACACTACTCTAAGGAACTCAACTTAGCAGACATTCCCAGAATATGTAACGTGTACCTATGGGATTTGGACCCCACATAAAGTGCATTGGTACCCACTCCTAACATGATGCAGGAGCGCACACCCTAGATCCCTCGATCAAACTTCAAAATCTAGGTTTAGTTCTTCCCTCTGCCTCAGGAAAGTCAACATAGATGTATTACACCATCCGTTCATGGCTATAACTTTCTAACTTTTTCATTGAGTCTATGTGATGAAAATAAATTCAGTCAGCTGAAGAAAAGAAATTCTGCAGACCAATGGTCACAGCACTCAGAGTGACAAGATCTGAAGCGGTCCCCCTCCAAGGCCAGCTCCTGTATTTCATAGTTATTAAATAAAATGCCATTTCAGTCCTTAGGACGGGAACCACAGGACCACAATCTTTCTCTGAGATGTCTGGTTCTCCCTTGCAATATACAGAAAGCATAATCATCTATCCCAGAATTATTGACATCAATCCAGGGGCAAGGTGCACTCAGGTTCAGAAAGGTACATGTGCTGCTTATATTATTTTTTGGCTCTAATCCTTGCTCAGCACTTTCTGAAAATCAAGCTTCCTTAAGGGATTTTTTTTTTGTTGGACAGTTAAAGAAGGCAGCACCAGAAATTTCTTATTGAAAACCATAGCCTTATTTTATTAAACAATTATCTCCTACTCCCTCAAGGCATATTGGTACTAGATAATCAGATAAGCACAATCTCAGTAATAATAAAATAGATCTAAACCATTTAAGCCGACATTCAACACTGCAGAACTAGTACAAGCATGTTTTCTGCTCAGCAGTTCTGCAGCCAAATAAGCAAAGTCTCGCTCCCTGGTGACAGTGGGTTATCCTCAGTTATCATATCAGCTGACATCAGCATTGAACCAATGTCCTGTTTTCACAGTCAATATGGAAGCTGCCATGGTTTTATTATTTTTGCCTTTTTTTTTAAATACAAAAAATTTACAGGTAAAACTTCTGCCTTTGCTGGCTAGCCCTGAACAACTAAACCCAGATGTCTCTGTTAATTCATCCAAGATCTTACTGCTGTTGATTTTGAAAGATAACAGATGGATCTCTGCCATGTGATTTAATTTTTTGTGTGTTATTATTAATATTATTAATTAATGCTTATATTAGACCAGTTCTATTCAAAGAGGTTATTGTACAGTTTTAGGTTCCTGCTGTTCAAATAAAATATTGGGAAAAAGGTGAGCTATCTAAACTCAATATGCAGATCTCCTTTACAGTGCATTTCAAGAACCCTGAAGAATTTCTTTGTCATTTCTTTTATTCTCTTCCTTTTCATCACTTATTTCACTCTTCTAATTGATTGCATTGGTAGATAAAGAATATGGCATCATATGCACAACTACTGATTGATCACACATAATACAGAAAATGAGAAATTTGAGAATGAAAAATAAAATTTGAAATATCTTTACACCAGAAGACCAGATAAACTTACTATGCTATACTGGAATGCACATTTTTTGTTGAATCCTGGTATCTTACTGTGAGGCTGATCTGATCTATTTCTTCTGAAAAGCCACTGACAAATGCAATAAATATTTGCTTTTTATAGGATTTTAAGTCTGTAACCATATACAACAGCACATTTTTAAAAAATGCTACTCCTGTAACACTAAAGTCTACAATACCTTGCCAAAGCCTACCCAGAGTTCATCCTGTAGAGATCTATCATAGCATATTCTCTATAACTTTGCACATTTAAGATGAGATTTCCAAACTTCCCTGACAATGCAGAGGATCAGACTCATATAGCCTAAATAATCAATTAGATTCTTAATGGGATTTTCAAAAGTGACAATGTGCCTGCTCCAACAGATTTTCAATCAACCCTTCAGGCACTCTTAAAGATCCAACTCTTTGTGCCTATCAAATGAAGGGAGCCCACCCTGTAATATCTGCTTAGGTGAGAATTTTGTTACATGACTTCATCAGAATTAGGCAGAAGCTGACAAGGAGAAGACTTGTCTCACAGAGGCAACAAACGGAACCTTGTGGTTGGTGTCTACTACAGGCCTCCTAATCAAGGGGAGCCTGCTGACAAAGCCTTCTTCTTCCAGCTCCGGGAGGCTTCACGCTTGCAGACTCTCGTCTTACTGGGGTACTTCAACCACCCCGACATTTGCTGGAAAAGCAACACAGTGAGCCGTAGGCAATCCAGGAGATTCCTAGAATGTATAGGCGACAACTTCGTAAGCCAGGTAATAGACACCCCTACCTGAGGGGATGCGACACTAGACCTGATGGTCACCAATGCAAGTGAGCTCATCAGTGATGTCAAGACTGGAGGTAGCCTGGGCTGCAGTGATCACACGTTGGTGGAGTTCACACTCCTGAGGGACATGGGAAAAGTGAGGAGTACAGTCAGGACACTAAATTTTAGAAAAGCAAACTTCCAGCTCTTCAAGGAGTTAGTCAGAAGGACCCCCTGGGAAATGGCCCTCAGGGACAGAGGAACAGAACAGAGCTGGCAGATCTTTAAGGACACCTTCCATAGAGCACAAAAGCTATCAGTCCCCCAAGTGTAAGAAATCAGGCAAGGAAGGGAAGAGACCAGCATGGCTGAGTAGAGACCTGCTGGTCAAACTAAAGAGTAAGAGGGAACTGCACAGGCAGTGGAAGCAGGGACAGGTGTCCTGGGAGGAGTACAGGGAAACTGCCCGGTTGTGTAGAGAGGGGGTCAGGAAGGCCAAGGCGAGGATGGAGCTGAATTTGGCAAGGGATGTAAAGAATAACAAGAAGGGCTTCTACAGGTATATCAACCAGAAAAGGAAGGTTAAAGAAAGTGTACACCCCCAATAAAGAAGAATGGCAACCTTGTATCAGTGGACGAGGAGAAGGCTGAGGTACTCAACAACTTCTTTGCCTCGGTCTTCACCGGCAACCTCTGTCCTCACCCCTCCCGAATCGATGGACCAAAAGATGGGGACCAGGGGGGTAAAGCCCCTCCCACTGTAAGGGAAGATCAGGTTCGAGACCACCTGAGAAACCTGAACGTACATAAGTCTATGGGACCTGATGAGATGCATCCCAGAGTCCTGAGGGAATTGGCTGATGTAGTTGCCAAGACACTCTCCATGATATTTGAAAAGTCATGGCAGTCAGGTGAAGTCTCTGCTGACTGGAAAAAGGGGAATGTTGTGCCCATTGTTAAAAAGGGAAGAAAGGAGGACCCTGGGAACTACCAACCTGTCAGCCTCACCTCTGTGCCTGGGAAGATCATGGAGCAGATCCTCCTAGAAGATATGCTCAAGCACGTGGAGGACAGGGAGGTGATTTGAGACAGCCAGCACGACTTCACCAAGGGCAAGTCCTGCCTGACCAACCTAGTGGCTTTCTATGAAGGAGTGACTGCATCAGTGGACAAGGGAAAAGCAATGGATGTCATCTACTTGGATTTCTGTAAAGCGTTCGACACAGTCCCCCACAACATCCTTCTCTCTAAATTGGAGAGATATGAGTTTGATGGGTAGACCGTTTGATGGATAAAGAATTGGCTGGATGGTTGCATCCAGAGGGTTGTGGCCAATGGCTCGATGTCCGCATGGAGACCAGTGACAAGTGGAGTCCCTCAGGGGTCTGTACTGGGACCGGTGCTATTTAAGATCTTCATCAATGACATAGACAGTGGGATCAAGTGCACCCTCAGCAAGTTTGCAGATGACACCAAGCTGAGTGGTGTGGTTGACACGCCAGGAGGACAAGATGTCATCCAAAGGGACCTGGACAAGCTGGAGTGGTGGGCCTCTGTGAACCTCATGAGGTTCAACAAGGCCAAGTGCAAGGTCCTGCACCTGGGACGGGGCAACCCCTGACATCAATACAGGCTGGGGGATGAAGAGATTGAGAGCAGCCCTGCAGAGAAGGACTTGGGGGTACTGGTAGATGAAAAGCTGGACATGAGCCAGCAATGTGCACTTGCAGCCCAGAAAGCCAACCGTATCCTGGGCTGCATCACAAGAAGCGTGGCCAGCAGGTCGAGGGAGGTGATTCTGCCTCTCTACTCTGCTCCGGTGAGACCTCTTCTGGAGTGCTGCGTCCAGCTCTGGAGCCCTCAGCACAAGAAGGACATGGACCTGCTGGAGTGGGTCCAGAAGAGGGCCACCAAAATGATCTGAGGGCTGGAGCACCTCTCCTACGAGGACAGGCTGAGGGAGCTGGGGTTGTTCAGCCTGGATAAGAGAAGGCTGCAAGGAGACCTTATTGCGGCCTTCCAGTACTTAAAGGGGGCCTACAGGAAAGATGGGGAGAATCTTTTTAACAAGGCCTGTTGTGACAGGACAAGGAGTAATGGATTTAAACTAAAGAAGAATAGATTTAGACTAGACATAAGAAAGAAATTTTTTACAGTGAGGGTGGTGAAGCACTGGAACAGGTTGCCCAGAGAGGTGGTAGAGGCCCCATCCCTGGCAACATTCAAGGTCAGGTTGGATGGGGCTCTGAGCAACCTGATCTAGTTAAAGCTGTCCCTGCTCACTGCAGGGGGGTTGGGCTAGATGACCTCTAAAGGTCCCTTCCAACCCAAAGCATTCTATGATTCTACGATTCACCGAAGAACAAGAAGTGACTCTCTCAGGGCTTGTGTCTGCTAAGAGTAGGCATTAAATTGCATGAAGGATGACCTAGGTTTTCACTGTTTCTAAAACAAAATTCTTGCTTTCCTTCCAAAAAAATCAACTGTTGTAAAACTACAGACAGAAGGGAAAAACTGAAACCAGAACTATATAGGAGACTAGCAGAATAAATATATAGGACTCAACTAGCATCCACACAGTTTTTAGAAAACTAACAGTTCAGCTATCAGCCCTCAAAATAAGTCTCCAACCCCACCCCCCCACCCCCCCAAAAAAAAAAACCCCAAACAAACAAAATCTTCACCATTAATTTACCTCAGAATCCATCTGCTGGTCTAGCTTTATAATGATGAAATTCCATATGGGATAGAGAAAGCAGTACTAGCATTTCATAATTTAATTTCACCAGCTTCTTTTTTTTTTTTTTTTTTTTTATGAGATTAGACTGACATCTCTATATCTTAATCGCAACCCATATTCAGGAAGACTCATGTAAGCAACATGGGTAACTTAACAGTGTTCAATGCACACATAAAGGGACTTCTGCAAGCTGTGCTCACTGAACATTGCATACAAATGCATTAGGCACCAAAACTATACGTACACCATGAATGATTCTACCAGAAGCTGTCTTACTGTTTTCTGATATGTAAAAGAAAACGCCTTTATCAAAAAAATCAGATAAAACCCCCTACAGTCCCAAATTAAAAAATGCAATGGCAAGTGAATGTTAGAGACCCCTCTTTATTTATTACTACATTGCAAACCAGGAACTTTAGTCCTTCTCTTTTTTCAAATAAAAAACTATTTTATTAAAAAAAAAACCCAAACAACAGCCAGTTGCAATACTGCAGAGAACCATGAGAGCCTGAGCCAGTACTGTGGTATTGTAAATTAGTAGGCAGTTACACAGAATATTAATGGATGGGTTTAATCTACGGAGTGCAGATTCACTGCATAAAAAGCGGTGTTACTCTTGTCAAACGTTAGTTTATTT
Source organism: Pelecanus crispus (assembly GCF_030463565.1). Taxonomy (NCBI): domain Eukaryota; kingdom Metazoa; phylum Chordata; class Aves; order Pelecaniformes; family Pelecanidae; genus Pelecanus; species Pelecanus crispus. The sequence continues at coordinate 40,932,935 of NC_134647.1, read as the reverse complement.
TCTTCTATATTTTAAATTTACTGGAATTCCTTTAGACCTATTAAATGAGCAAATCCTTTTTGAAAACAGTACAACATGGCTGAAATGCAATAAATATAAGGACTTTAATATTTAAGTGAGGAAAATGAATTTCAGTGTGTTTTCAAATTGGTTTTCTTCAGTGCAGTTTCTTTATTTGTCCAAATAAAATGGGTTTGAGTGGGTGGCAGCTTTAAGCAGATATGCAGCACTATTCAATGGCTTTGTGAACTTGGGAAGATATTATGAATAATGGATTTGCTGTGCTCTTAGACACGGAGCCACAACAAAAACAATATCATTCTAGTTCTCTAATAAGCAGCTGCTGGAGTAAGGAATAAAAAGCCTGGCCTACTGATTTAAGCTACAGGTGTTAGCATTTTTGTTCAGATCATCCTAGCAAACTATGGGACCAGCTCTGTGTTTTCAGCAGGAAAACTAGTCAAACACAGAGTGTGAAGGGCTAAATTCCCAAGGCTACCTTCCACCGCTCTGCTGCTTTCTTCTGGCAAGCCCATTTTTATATTATACCCCACTCCCAAAATGGAGCTGGAAAGGGCTGTATTTCCCTCTGTCAGCAGCTGGAGGAAAAGGTTACGTTGAAACACATGCGCAAAATATAAGAGTACTAGTTTAGTTTCCTCCTTTTATAGATCTGAACTTATATCCCAATTCTCAAGGGGAGAGAGTCCTTTGCTTTATTTAGTGATTAATTTAAAAATATTTAAATTTTGATAGCAAATTACTCAGATTTGACCAAAATAAATTCGAGAAGTGTACCTTTCGGTCCTTTTGAAAAGAATCTGGTCTCAGCCTGAGAGAAAATCAGAACAGTTTGGAACATCTAATCCATTCCTAACAGTGTGCAAGATTTCAATGCTCAACACCACAGGACTGGAAAACGTAGCAACTTCTCTGAGAACTCAACACCAGAGTAGGAGGAGGTAGGATATCTACCTATCGAGGTGGGATGATCTTATCCTCATTTTCTTCCCAAACTTGCTAATGCAAAAACTGTTCACTTTACATGCATAGGCACATGAAGTGGTTCCTCATATGAGTATGTCTAAAAGCATATTGAAGAGAAGCTCAGTGATCAGGATCTCAAATTCTGGTCCCAAAAGCCCAACTGGTGTATTTAATAACTAACAGATCAGTACTTGCCAAGATTATAATACTGGCATTGCACTTCTAGAGGTTGTGACATCATCTTATCCTGTTGGTAAATGTATCTCCAGCAAGTCACTGCTAAAATCTTCAGCTGCACATCGCAAAGGTTAGTTCATACTATTGCTGTAGCTGCTGGAAATGTAATCAAAGTATTGTCAAGCCATGAGTGATAACCTGATAAGAATTAAAAGGCTGACACACTTAGAATTAAGTTTTCATCAACCAGTAGTGCTAGCTGCTAACTTCACACCTAGTATTGCATACTGCTTCCTCAAGCCCTTATTTTCATCTTAACCTTCCAAACACAGTTAGCTCAGATCTATATTACTATGAAACAAACTCTGATATGAAAAAAATCTATGAAAAGGGCTTTTTAGTCAGGAGAACATAACTGCAGAAGATCACATATAATATTATTTTTTTCTTAGAACTTCAGAGGAGAGATACAAGTATAACTTCCAACTATGTTCACATTGTGTAGCTAACTGACATGCCCTTTATGCAACAGAAATGGTCCATGACTATCTGCTTGGTATTAAGTAATTCACAAATTTTGTTGACATTTTACTGCAGTCTCAATATTAAGACTATTATCTAGAATTTTTGTTTCAGTGACAGAAATATGTTTGAAAAAGATACTAAAATATAAAGAAATTCATTGGTTTTGCATCAACTAGATAATTCCAATACATATTTAATAGGTTTCCCATGGATACACATGTGTTTGCAGGCTCTGAGTTCAGTAAATACATGCAGAAATATCGTCTTTCAGATGGTGAACAATCAATTCACCTAACTGGGAATCACCCAGCTAGGAAAGATGTTGGCCAGTCTAGAATGAGATTTGCATGATGTTGTGTGTCTCAATTCACATCAGAAAACCTACTCTGAATATTGGAAGTGCAGAAGGGAGGTTGCCAAAATTTTTGTTTTCTTCATCCTGAGCTTCACCTCCACTAAGGCAACCCCCCCCATACTTTCACAAGAAGTGTCAGACTGGCTATGTAAACATTTCAAAGACTTAACCACTTGTATCGTGTGGATATTACGCTTATAGCTTTCCAAGTTTACTCTGAAGACTCTGAGATCTGGCTCAAACAAAATCCGCGCAGGGTACCAAAGAAATTGTATTATATGTATGTGGTCCTACCATTTAGGGAAATTTAAGATTTAGAACAGAAATGAGCCCCATGGTCTTTGAAAACTGTCACTGAGAAAAGGATCCACTTTTGGGCTGAGAATTATATTAATTCATATTTTAAAAAGATACAAACACAATTCCATGTCTTCCAACTTCAATAAAAGACCCAGGAGACCCTTTTTGTACATAAGAAGTCATTGTTTAAGGATTAAGATGTGACTTGTGTTCATATTCCAGCTGAAGCTAATCAAAGATGAATGTAGTTTGCTTTAACAGGATACACATGGTAGACAACTAGAATTCCAGCATTTGGAAGAGAAAATAATCTGGCAATACAAGCTTTTGTTTAAAGTTTGAACACTTGGGGGGGGTGGGGGGGGAGGGCAAGGAGAAGAAAGAAAAAAAAATTAAAAAACAACCCCCAAAAGCATCACACACATACATCTCTGAAGACTGCCTGGAGCCAGAGGACAAGAATTCAAACAACAGGAATTTGCGTGTATAAGGGCATCCATTACAGCAGACTTTAAATTTGTGATCAAATGACCAACTCATCTAATTTCCAACTAGAAGACATTAACAGCTAAAAATAGTTCAACATTCAGGTGGATATGCCTATCAAAGTACTGCTGCTTATGAACAGTTAGACATATACCTGTTCTTGTTAATTCACTGGAGATGCGAGCAGGGAAACAATCTACAATTACTTGTATTGCGGCACACTGTGATTTTGGATAACTACTCCAACTTGTATCACAGACTATACATGTAATATTTGCACTAACTGGTACTGACAAGATATGGTTGTGATGATTGAAATACATCATTTTAATGAACTGTTGTCTTCACTGAATTCTGTAATAATATCTGACAGCTTTCACTGCTGTATGAATTACTCTCTGTTGGTACAATTCATTTTTGTTTTGGTTGAGGTACTGTAAGACAGTATTTCTAGGAAAACAGGTTAGATAAAGAAAAGACTGCCAGTAATGAGTAAATGTAACATGAAGGAGAAAGAAAATGATTGTATAACAGGCCTAGACAGTTGGTGAAAAACTATACTATGACTGAAAACGTGCTGAATGTCTGCAGTGCTGATCCTTTGCATTTGAATACTGAATGTAGGACAGTGGAAACACCCTGTCAAGATCTGAACAATATTTTGCAGAAGCCATAGTTATAATACCTGCACACTTGCAAATAAGACAAGGAATTCAACTTGCACATTGTCAAAGAGAGAGAAAAAAAACCCTGAGCCTACTACAGTACACATGGTCAAAGTAGACTAAGTTTTCTGGACTTGCCAGTTGGTTTGTTTAGGATTTGATGGAAGGAAGCCTAAGTATTACCTTTATAATTCATCCCGCTCTTGAACTAGCTGTCAAGGAATCTAGGAGGCATTTTGACAAGTAAGGTAAACCAGGTAGAAAGGTGTCCAACTTACAGAAGATCATATTACCTTAGCAGTTCAAGCAAATAAAGCATTCTGCTGTCCAACAGGAATCTCGCAGCGAACTATACATAATTTAGGAAATTTGTGCATCCCTGGGCTGACAGAAGGCAACTGGAATACAACGCTTTAGGAAAAAACTCAAAATATTTTTCATATTTAAAAAAATTGTCATTTTAACTACTAAGAAATTCAAATACGTTTCTTACGTACAGGCTAAATTGCCATAGACAGTTCCAGTAAAAAGCACAGAGGACATTCATTTATCTAGATCTGTAGCCAACAACCACCAATACAAACATTTCAGCGGAAGCTACACAATTCCTGTCATGTTTAACAGTGTAATTCCATGAAGGCATGTTTCTACTGTGTCCCAAATGGTGATTAATTTATGTCACAAAGTGTGTCCCAAGTGGCGATTAGTTAATGTCAGAGTCTTTGTAATATCATTAGCAGCATATGCTTTTAATATCTCTAAGTATATGTGTGGTTTGAACATTGCTATGCAACTGCAAACAAGCCCAGCATTGCTTTATCACTGCATCCTTTAAGTGACAAATAAATAATAATCATATAAATATATGTTTCTCATTAATCTATATTACTGCTAGAAATCCAATTCTGATTTTCTTTCTTCTCACCCTGTAGGAAAGTTTGAAGACAATTCATTTTGACATTTTTTAATGTTACCAAGGAATGGAAAGTTAGGTTTTTAATGATGGCTTCAGTAGTAACGCACTACATGGCCTTGAGTAAAGCACTTCACCTCTTTGCTTAGTTTCACCAAATGTAAATAATTCTATCACTTGCTGAATTTAGGCATTCCATGGAAATTAGGTAAGACTCGTCTGGTTTTTTTGACTTGCAAATAGGCAACAATATTAAACATTTCTCATTATTAATGTCTGTTGTCTTGTACTAACTGTAATGTGATTTAATAAGTTTACAATATGGAGTTCAAGCTACACTTCTTGATTAAGTTTTGTACTTCAAGATTCATCTTTGCCAGTATTATGAAGATTAAGCCATATTTTCCCCTTAACCATAAAGCTATACTTTGAATATCATTTTTTCCCTGATAATTCACATCTTCAAATTTATTTTTACAATTGGCTCTCTGGGAATTATAACAGCTAGGTTTTAGACTTTCTTTGGTCCTGAAAAATGTGTTATGGATCTCTAGCATAATTATAAATTTGGAGACTTAGGCATAGGCCTCATTTTGATTTGAGGGATTAATAGCAGGTTGTCTCTCTAGTACTCCTCAGAGGACTCCAATGGGAATTCTCCTTTATCAAAATGGCAAGCATTTCGTGATGTGCTGTCAGGACAGAAATTACAAAGTACCCAAAGATGGTCCTTCCACAGTTCCTCTGAGTTCTTCCATCGGCCTTCTAATTTCCTGGAGGACATTTGTCTATTCTGAAAATAGATTAGCCTCACTTTTACTGGAATCAATTAAACATGGTATCTGGCCAGAACAGCTTGTGGCTTCTGTCCCACTGAAAAACGTGTCAGATAAGCATCATCTGAAAAGGGGTCTTTTGACAAGGACTGGTTGCACGCCCTCATTCTGATTCAAAATGTGAAAGTATGGCTCCATTTTGAAATTAGACAATCTTTATGAGTTTCTTCAAAGGACATTTTAATAGTGTGCTGATATGGATACATTTGGTCTGGTGAAAAATAACTACAAATCTGATAGTAAATGTTTCATTTAAAAGCTGTCCATTGCTTAAGGGAAAAGGAAGAAAAAAAACCCAGAGTATGAATGTAAAATATGCCAGGAGAAGTTAGGCTGAACTCTGTGCCTTTTCACATTGCTCTGATGGTACAAAGCAACTAGTTTGACTAGCCACCTTGGCAATTTAAGCAACATTAACTAACTTTATTGAGACTAAAGCAAAAAAAAAAAACCCAACCAAAACTATGGCAGCAGTTTAAAATCAACTCAATCATGTCTTGCACTGCACACTGTCAAGATGTGTTAATAATAAAAAATGTGCAGTGTCATTGCATACTATCATTCCAAGGAAAGCTATAGTTGATTAGGGGCTTCTAATTAAACAAAACCCATCCCTGCTTAATTTCTTTACAATGTATACTAACCCTAAATTTCCCCAAATTCAAATGCTTCTTATGAGAAGAAATAAAACTATAATGAGCAGTTATCAAGTGGAGAGAAGTGATAACAAAAGCTAAGAGTCTTAATGTAGGCTTAAGAACAGAAGAAGGAATTATTTAAATAAACTATGTATTAATTTCTGCCATATACATCTGACACTAGGTAAAGAAGTGAAAATTCTCAGTCTTCTTGTAGAAAAGCAAAAGGTGTCAAGAATTATTTTTGTGTATATTTGGAACTAAGTAAAAAAATATATTAATAGCTTAGTAACAAGATACTGTATTAGTGGTTGTGCAGGATAATTAACAGTGATCATGATAGATTAGTTACTTTTTTTAATTTGCACCTGAACAAATGCACCAAAGGATACTATCAATGACTGAGGATTGATGTAAACAATTACATTTTTTAGAATTTTAAAATAAAATTTTGATTGGGAGAGAAATTTTGGGGAGCTAGGCAAAAGTTACTGTATTAAATGAAAACAAGTAAGTGATAGATTGAAAAACAACAAACATAAACCAACAATGGCTCCAATTTGCAGACATTTATTCACCCTGAGGCCAGCTGCAGGACAGTTCAGAATTGCATTTCTCTGTGGCCTAATTCCACCATATTTTGCACTACTGAAAGAAACGAGAGAAAAATGGAGAACTGGTCCAATGTCTATATAAAGGATAAACTGGAGAAAAAAAAAAAAATACTGGATGTTCTGACTTTGGTGAAAATAATTTCTCAAGCTTAAAGCATAAATAACAATGCTTGCATTTAACATACAGTCTGCAGCATATGTTTGCAAAGCTAAATAACTGCCCGTGTTTACATGATATATATGATGTTCAGTTTGATTTGCATATCAGAGATCAAGCTGTAAATCTCTGATGATATTTACAGTTGGATAATTGAAATTAATCCTGCTAAAATGACTTTGACAGTCCTGAATTTATGGTCTAAGAAAACAATCCTGGAACTGTTTGCTGAGCTATTAACATGGCTGGCTATATATTTTCAATCCAAGCTATGCGCTGAATAAAAACCTGTTCGCAAATCGTAAGCCACTTCATTCCTTCCCCCTCTTCATGTTCAAGTTGCTTCCTATAATCATTAAGAAGATGGGATAACCTCAAACACAGCAGATATGCATGTGTTTTGCTGCTTTTGGTTTTTTTTTTTTTTATTTTTCTAACCATGGCAGGTACATTAGTTAACTTTCCTCCCTCCCGTCCCCCTTCTCCCCCACCTCACCGTCCCGTCAACCCCCCCCCCCCCCCCCCCCCCCGTAGATGTTATGGCATTTTCTTTTTAATTTCCTTTAAAAGCAGCCAATTCTCCAGCAGAAAGCATCAAGAAAGCCCAACACCAGAAATCAGACTCCCTCAAATCCTTCAGTAACTTGGATCATGGTTGTGTCTCAGCATGTGTCTGTGTCTTCAGGGAAGACGAAAGGTGCTTGGATTTTTGTTTGTTTGTTTGTTTTCTGTTGTGTTTTTTAAACTCAGATCATATCTTTTAATAGAGGGCACATAAGTTGTCAAGGAGAAGAACATTGTTAACTACAAAGCTACCTCACATTATCCTCCTGGTAGGAATGCCATTTGTGGCTAGATATATGACATAAACTTGCAACATACACAAAAGAAAAATGCTTGTGAATAATATCTGTTAAAAAAAAAAAAAATCACCAGTAGTTTCACCTCCTAATAAACCCAAATTCAAACAATTAGCAGGCTGAATTCTCTTATCATTGGCAAAGAATTACACAATTTATTAAAACTGTTGGCAACCTTTTCCTATTTAAGAGATGTTGCACCTTGTATTCTTTGGACTCCAATAATGGATTTGATGATTGTGAAGGTTGCACCTTGGATTTTGGTGCTAAAAGATAGCAAACAGACTCTCCACTTTCTTGATACCAAGTTTTCAACCACAGAGAACTCTGTTGTGGGTATTTCAAAGCTATGTTTATAGATTTTAAAAGTACATTTCTAAATCTGGAAATAAAAAGATGACTGCCATCCATTACAGAAGTGTATGTATTTATATTTGTAGCATTTATGTAAAACATATCTCTTTTAGAAAGGTGGCACTGATAGCTTTGATATTCATCGTGCTTTCTTCCCCCCCCCCATATGCTGCTTTCTGGGACCATTTAGTTTGAAAGCAGACATCCATTCAAATATGTAATATTAAGGCAGAAAGACAGCTCTCATTTATAAAATGTTCATTTCTTATTAGGGGAAAGAATAAATCACTTGATTAAGCAGAATAACTGTGATCACTGATTATTATCCTACCACAAGTATGTTATCTTGTGCTCTGTCCCCTGTTCAGAGCTTGTGTCAACTGGCAGACACCTGGAGAGGGAGAAGTCTAAAGACAACAACTAGATAAGCACATATGCTGTGAGGATGGGAAGAAAAAATTTTTCTAAGCGTCAAAAACCCTTGTGGTAAACCTGCTCCACCTTCCCATTTTGTTGCACACACCGAGACTGTAAAGGAGTCTGAAGGAGATTACATATTTATATGGTACCTAGCACAGCTGTCTTTATTCGTATCAGAGAACTCCAGGCACATAACAAATTTACAGTTGACACTCTGGGAAACATCTAGGATTAGTGTTGCCAAACTCAGCCAATTAGCTTGGCAATTAGTACTGTCAAGCCAAAATACACTGCAGGTTCTTTTGTATAGCATTTCTGTATATAAGCATCAGCAAAGTAACAATTCAGACTGGAAACTACCAGCCTGAATAATCTGTCGATAGCTCTCCCTTATTTCCATATCTTGACATATATTCTTCACGGGTTGATTTTTCACTTGAACTACTCAACGTGGGCATAAGGATCAATTGCAGCTGACTGTTCTGCAGAATTAGGTCTTCAGGTGGGATGTCTTAAGCTTGAAACAGCCATGTCTTCTTGTCATCAGATCCCTTTATACAGAAGCCTTCAAGAGCATCTAATTTTTCCACTGTATTCCTTTTATACTAAGTGCATACACTTCTACAGCACATCTTACAAATTAATCTAAACAGACTACCAAAGAGAACTCAATTGTCTTTTGGACTTAGGTAATGTAACATAAACAAACACATGGGCTTTTATTGTGAACAGACTGGAAGTGCACCAGTGAGGACTCCAAGTGAGGGGGTTTTATTTCATACTCTGAATACTTCTATTTTAAGCGTACTATGCCACATTTTTGTGCCACCTCCTGCTCCCTTTAGCCACTGAGATTTTTGTATGACTTAAGGTTTCATTAATTGTATGCTGATAACTAGACTTTCACATCATGGCTGTGCTCCTTACTCTCTTATTTTCAAATGCAAAACGCACATCACATACACTGAAGGTAGAAATGAGAGTTAGTAATGAGTGTGAGTGGGAGGCATGGGTTGGTAATGAAGATTTGCTTTGATTCCTCTGACTACAAAAGCTTCCTCGGTAGAGAAGATATTTTAAAGTGTCTAAACAAAAACCTTGTCTATGCAAATTCAAAACCATTCTGACATAAAATTAAAGCTATTCTTAGTATTATTTCTTAAAGGTCATGAATATACCATAAAGGATGATCAAAGTATTAAAATCCTACAACAGGTTAAGAAAAGAGGCAACAATAAAATAGATTTCCAGTGTTTTCATTTCTAAGCAAAACACTGACCATTAATTCTTTTTACTGATAGTAATGGTGGAAGCATCATCTGTTAGCAGAACTGGCTGACAATCTGTGTTAGGAAATCCACTTCTCAGTTGTCTTGAACTTTGCCAGACTTTAACTGCTTTGTCTATGATTTTATAAAAATTGAACATTTGTTTCAAGCTTTTGTTTTAAGTAGCTGCTCTCAGCTTAGCCAAAATAATTTGGAATAATTCATTAAAGGATACATTGCTTACCCCATTTTGAAAACAATGGGTTTATTATTATTTAAAGCTTCCTCAATTCATGATTTGAAAGCAACGCTGAAAATCTGATACTGACAGAGCTTTAATAAGCTCTTAAAAAAAATCTGGCTGAATTACAACATTTTGAAAAATCTCAATTCATATATGCTTATCAGAGAAGTACTTCACTTTCACAACAAAACCTGTCAACACTCCTGTTTCATCAAGCAAACTCCTAAAATAGGTCTCTAGGTCTGAATTGCAGGGCTTGCTGCAAGTGCAGCAGACCGGGAGTGATCCTGCAAAAGGAACAAAAGAAGAAAGTCTCCCTTGCTTTTTCAGTGAAGCTTCTTTCCCTGCAGTGGCCAAAAAGCTTGAAGGAGTATTTCACCTCATTCAAATGCAAAGGAAGAAAAAGACCAAGAGGAAATGGAAAAATCCATTAGGACTGGATAATAAAGAACCAGGGAAAACACCTATGAGACTGGAGACTTGTCTGTGGACTGATGACATTCAGCTGTTAAAAATCAGACCTAATACAGTGGTGTCAGTAACAGTACTCCTAAGTCATTCAGGAGTCTAGAAGGAAGTTTTGAAAAAAAATAAATCCGTTCCATTGCTTTAAGGTGCAAATTAATCAAAATATGTCACCTCAAATATAACCGAAGAAAGTTAAGGAACTAATAATTAATTGGTAAGCAGGAATATTCTAATATTCTAGAAGCACCTTCATATAAATGCATTTGCCTGGATAATAAAGAAATGAAGAGGTATGTGTTGATTTATTAATCAGGATTCTCCTTGCCAAAACATACATAATTAATAAAATAAATTTCCCCTTGTCCAACCTTAAAGTGTGTTGTATACTCATGAGCTAGAAATGCTATACAGAAAACTTACTTAAATTTTTGTTTAGTTACTTATTTAAATTACATACTGAAGTTCCACAAAGCTCAGACCTTAAAAAAACAACACAGAATAACAGATGCCAAATAAAAGCAAATACTTTTTTTTGCACTAGCTTAAATTAAGACCTTTCCAGCTTCCTGTTTAGTAAAGCCTTTATCCAGTAAATCACACCAAAGCCTGTTTTTTGCACCACTCCCTTTAATTTGTCTATGTTCTTAAAGTGAAGCCCACAAATTGGTGCTAGACATCTCTCTCTCACTGGTATAAAACATAAACCAGTGATTATTAAGTAAAGCTATCAATCAGCTAATAAAGAACCTCCAGTAACTCCATACCTGTTAACATCCCACATTTCACTTGTGTTGTCCATGGAGGCAGAAGCCACAAAATCACCACATGAATGCCATGAGCAGTTCTATACAGCATCGGCATGTCCTTCTAAAGTCAGAATGCATCCACGTTTTGAAAAGTCCCATATCTGCACTGTGGTATCCCACTTGAAGTGACCAGCTGGGTGCCACTGTTATGAGGAATAAAAATAAAGAGTAGTTTTTAGCAAGGAATAGGTGAAGATTTTCCCAAGTACACAGCAAAATAATTTAACTATGTTTAGAAAGACAGGTTAAGTAGCAGTTGTTGATTTTACATTAAAATACATATGAACAAAAAATTATGTTTGAAAACTTTCATATTTTTACTTTACAGTTTTCTGACACAAAATAGATGAAGTGGTTGTGTATTAAATACACTATCAAAAGAAAAGAAAAGGAGATATGAAGTAGCTATCTTCCATGGGAAAGTAAATATGGGTTCCAAAAATTACATTCTTACTTTTTGTGGTCTATTTATCAGTTTATCAGTAAAATAACTTAAGCCCAGAGAAATGCTTTCAAAATAGAATAAAATATCTTCAGGGAAGAATGTTTTCTTATTTCCCAAATCCATACCTCTTTCTACATATAAATTATTATTTAAGTATCACAATTTTGTCTCTTCTGACTCACTATAAACACTTTAACATATTCACTATCTCTTGGGGTCATTGATATGTTTTATAAATAAAAAATACAGAGTTCAACTCAGATTTTTTGGCCAAATCTTCAAATATAAACCAGTATAGTTCTATTTCATTTCAGCATGGACATACACTTTAGACTAAAAGTCCGTCTGGTTGAATAACATGCTATACGACAACTAGTAGGGGATTCTTAACAAAAAGAAAATAATAAGAAAAAGTATGTAGAGTGATTCTCCTATTAACTCTCCCAGACCTAGCCTGTGGCTCAGGATTTCTTTGAGACAGAAGCTTTGTGCTTAACATGCATCCATGGAGGTTTTTTCCATGACTAATTAATTTTCGAACATATGCAAACCTTTGGCACCCACAATCTCGTGTCAATGAACTCCAAAATTTAATTATGCATTATGTGAAAAACTATTTGGGGGTCTTAAATACCTTACTTCATTTCATTTGATGCTTCTAATTCTAATATTGTGATTAAAAGCAAACACTGACTACACATTTGCCATGTCTAAACCAATTGTCATTATAGGTCCCCTATCACATTTTACCCATAAAGCTGAAGACTCCTACTCTATTAACTCATTCCTCATACAGACATCATTTCATCTCTTTGATCACATCTAGCATCCTTCTCAGCACCATTTGAGCTGAAACTGAAGAAACAGGTACTCAAGGAAGGTATACAATGGCATGGTAGTGCTTTCTGGTTTTTTCTGTATTCTTTTAATTTGATTAGTATTTTTGGCACTACTACACAGAAATTTTCAGAAAACTGATCACAGTGGCTCCAAGATTTCTTTCCTGAGTACTAATAAGTAGTTTAGACCCATTCTTATCTATGTACAATTAGGACCATTTCTTCTCACGTGCATTACTTTGCATTCATCTGCACTGACTTTCATCTGACACTTCACTGTCGAGACAACTGTTGCAACTGGAATGCTTTTCCTGTAATTCTTCACATGCAACCTTCATTTCTACTGCCCTGACTAATCAGCAAACTCATCCACCTGATTTTCTTTCCCAGTTTCCAAGATCATCTTAACAAGTTAGGTCCCAGCACAGATCCCTGTGGGACTCAAATAGTAATCTCTCCATTCTGAAAGTGACATTTTATTCCTATCCTTTCTCCAGTTTTTAAATTCATAAGAAAAATTTCTTTTATTCAGGACAGTTTTGCTTCTTTGAGAGTTTTTGTCAAATGATCTTAAGAAGAATTTACTGAAAATCCAAGTGTACCAAATTTATGAATCTCCCTTGATCAAATGCTCAGCAAGCCCTCCAGAGAACTCTAACAGATTTCTGACACTTAATTTCCAAAGCCATGCTAACACCTCCCAATGCTTCACCGTAACAAATGTATCCATGTATCCTGTAATTTTGCTTCTTAATATCATTTCTACCAGCCTTTCCAGTATAAAAGTTAGATCAACTGATCTACAGCCCCTTCATCCCAAACTCTCTTAAAATATTGAAAAAAAAAAGTTAATGAGGCCTTCCCAAAGTGTACCAGGAATAATGGAGGTTTTCTATTGTGTTTACTAAAAAAAAAAAAAAACCAACCCAAAACCAAGAAAAATGTTTGGGGATAATGCACAAAAATACAGGCCAAAGATATTTTAACCTTGGGTTTTCAGACCAGTTTCTGCTGTTCTCACCAACATCAATAAGGAGATCTTGCCTTTAGGATCCAATAAACTCTGCTTTTATTTGAATAATGGAAAATGTGCTATCACAGCCCGTAGAAATCCTTCTTCCAAATCTCTGGATATAAAACTGCAGGAACTGAAAACAGCTCAAGGGTTGATCCTAAGCACTACTGTAAAACTTCATCCTAAGAATATACTCAGAGATATTTAGTTTACTTTTGCAGTGTAAAAAAAAAAAAGGAAAACATAGAAAAGGGCTGGGGGAGGCGGTGTCAAACTTTTTTTTTTTTTTTTATGCTTCCTTTCCTCCTTTTTCAATAGATGTCCACCAGATTGTTCTGTAAAAGTACCTACTAAGACAGCTTGAAATATGTGCATCATTTACCTGATAGATCTTAAGGGGGAACTTGCCATTATGAAATATCACCTCCCTAAACTTTTGACTATTTTTAACACTTACGGTTTAGATTGCTATTTTTTGTGAAAATATCATTATAATCCTCATTAAGGCAGTTACACCCCCATGCCTAAGACAAAGCTTTGAGAGATTAATCTCTCAAAAATTTTAACATTGCACAGGAATAATTCAGAAGCTTTTTTCACATATACTAAAGCATAAAGGCTTGAAGCCTGAGTAAGGGTTCAGAGGAGACCCTAATTTTGTCAAGCTGCTAGGAATAAATGTGCTTTTATTAATGAAATACTTGTACTTTTAATAAGTCAAGCTAGATCTCACTTCTGAAGACAGATAAAATTAGCAAAATGACAAATTATCATACCCCTTATACATTTGTGAAATAAGAGCTATTTTAAAACAAATTCAGAAGCAGGTATAAAGTGGGACTGATGAAATCTATAATTGGTTCAGAGGGTACTATGCACTGCCACTGTTGTGAATCACAAGAAGAGATTTATTGCTTATGCATTTTTTAATATATAATACCCAAAATGTTACATGAAGAACCAGTTTCTTGGGCTGAATTTTAAGAATACACCATCCAGGCAGTGATGAAAATCTTTCAGAAAACAGATATGAGCAGGAAGGTAGCTCAAATGGATTCAATTTGGCAATCTATGGCAGGGGAAAGAGTTACAAATGAGGTTTAGCACTCCTTACAGATCAAAGGAGAAAAAAGTGGAGACTGAAAACAAAAGTGTAGCTTGTGCAAGAAAAAGTTGTGAGGGACACACTGACAGTGGAAGTAAGGACAAAAGTACTCAGGAACAGAGGGACCCAGTGCCCCAATCCCCTGCAACACAAGCTCCCTAATATTCCCTGGGCATAAAAAAAACATCATTTCATTAAAGAAAGGGGAGTTGCATCAGTTGAGGATCTGCAATTACGCATGTATGAACTTAACGTCAGCATTTCTGGGAAGCACAAACTGCTGCTTATAGGAATGATGGCTGTCAGAGCTGTTTTAGCACTGGGACTGCACTTTGTGGTCATGAAATCTTCGCTGCACACTAGTATTCAAACCAGACACACATATAATGAAAAAAAAATGCTGCGTCAAGCTTAGTCAGGCATCTAAATCAAAATGCTTCTCTTAGAAAAAAAAACCTACTCAGTAGCTGATTAATAATGACATACTTTTTCTGATTTGCAAAATTTTTTGGTCCTGGGAGATAAAAGAAACACTCCAAATCCTGAGGTAGCGTTTTGTTATCCACAGCTGCAACGTTATTTTTTACTGCACTGTTGCTCTATACATATGATAGAAGATTATCTGGGGGAAAAAAAATGTATCAGGAAAAGTAGATGTTTTTAGTGATTTAGGGTGTCAGTTTAACAGTCTATGATACCCTCACAGTCCTCTACCATATGACTGATTTTCAAACAAAATGCGTATGGATTTTTGTGTTAAAAATATATGGAAATATGACATTAGATGCCTTAATTATCAGCAGCTATATACATAATCTCCATTTGAATTTCAGATTGATCACTAACAGAGAAAGCTCCAAGTAATCCTGTGCAGTGTGTATATCTTTAATTCAGAGGATAATAAAAAACGTTAATTCTTTTTTACCAAACAAATCAAAGAAGCAGACAACATATTAGGAGATAAGAACAACGTAAATCCAGTCGTCTTCTGTCACTTGAAACACATTCACACATATGCAAATAACTTTCCCAACTTTTAGAAATTTTGGTGCTAGTAATTTTTTTTTAAAGAAAGTAGCAGTACATTTGTGTACAATGCTGTATGGACCTGATCAGCTGGGTTTGTATGGTCTTGCTTGGTCTGTTTTGGGGGTTTTCTGTTCAGACTTTCTAGCACACCAAAGCACCATAAGGGATGAAATATGCTGTATAGTTTAGAACAAAGTATTTGTGTAGAAAAAGCTTTCAAAAGTTCATGAAAGGCAGGTCCTGCTTGACCAACCTGATCTCCTTCTATGACCTGGTGACCTGGCTGGTGGATGAAGGAAAGGCTGGGGATGTCATCTACCTGGACTTCAGCAAAGCCTTTGACACCATCTCCCATAGCATTCTCCCTAGGAAGCCGGCAGCTCATGGCTTGGACAGGCGTACTCTTCGCTGGGGAAAAAAACTGATTGGGTGGCCGAGCCCAGAGAGTTGTGGTAAATGGAGTTAAGTCCAGTTGGCGGCCGGTCATGAGCGGTGTTCCCCAGGGCCCTGTTTTGGGGCCAGTCTTGTTTAACATCTTTATCAACAATCTGGAGGAGGGGATTGAGTGCACCCTCAGTAAGTTTGCAGATGACACCAAGTTGGGTGGGAGTGTCGATCTGCTGGAGGGTACGATCGCCCTGCAGAGGGACCTGGACAGGCTAGACCGATGGGCCATGGCCAACTATATGAGGTTTAACAAGGCCAAGTGCCGGGTCCTGCACTTCGGGCACAACAACCCCATGCAACGCTACAGGCTTGGGGAAGAGTGGCTGGAAAGCTGCCTGGCCAAAAAGGACCTGGGGGTGCTGGTCGACAGCCGGCTGAACATGAGCCAGCAGTGTGCCCACGTGGCCAAGAAGGCGGCCAACAGCATCCTGGCTTGTATCAGGAATAGTGTGGCCAGCAGGAGCAGGGAGGTGATTGTCCCCCTGTACTCGGCACTGGTGAGGCTGCACCTGGAATACTGTGTCCAGGTTTGGGTCCCGCAGTACAAGAAAGACATTGAGGTGCTGGAGTGTGTCCAGAGAAGGGCAACAAAGCTGGTGAAGGGTCTGGAGCACAAGTCTTATGAGGAACAGCTGAGGGAACTGGGGTTGTTTAGTCTGGAGAAGAGGAGGCTGAGGGGAGAACTTATCGGTCTCTACAGCTACCTGAAAGGAGATCGTAGCAAGGTGGGTGTTGGTCTCTTCTCCCATGGAGTTAGCGATAGGACAAGAGGAAATGGGCTCAAGCTGCACCAGGGGAGGTTTAGATTAGATATTAGGAAAAATTAGGAAATTTTTTCACAGAAAGGGTAGTCAAGCATTGGAACAGGCTGCCCAGAGAGCTGGTGGAGTCACCATCCCTGGAAGAGTTCAGAAAATGTGTAGATGTGGCACCTGGGGACATGGTTTAGCGGGCATGGTGGTGTTGGGTTGATGTTTGGACTGATGATCTTGGAAATCCTTTCTAACCTTAATGATTCCTAGTTTTTACCTTCATTATAAATAATCCAGCCACCAAGCCAGGAAACATGAAATTGCTACTCTACCCTTAATTGGTTTAGTGGTGGACTTGGTAATGTTAGGTTAATGCTTGGACTTGATGATCTTAAAGGTCTTTTCCAACCTAAACGATTCTATGATTCTATGAGAGTGTATGACACCTGTAACCCCTGCATTGTCTCTATGGCTAGATCTTTCTTCTTAATACTAAATATGCATACAGTTCTACCTTTCAACTAATTTCAGGTATTCCTAATTGATGCTATAAACCTGTCCTTCCAGAAACAATTAGAGTGGAAAAAAACTTTGGAAATCTTAATTCTGTGTTCCACAAAAGCATATGGAGCATTAACTTCTCAAGCCTTAACAAATATTTCCTCCCTCATATTCTAAGCGCACACATTTCCTTTCATTATATGTTCCTACTTCTACCAGCTTCACTGTTCTCACTACAGGATGCCTTTCCATTAATGCTTACTGAGTTGTAGACATATCAATAATTAAGGGTCATATTCAGCAACAACATGAGCCTTTGGCACAGAGTTATTCTACAACAGTTCAGGTGACTGATTACCTTTCTGGAATACCAGTCAGATGAAGGCAATAGCTACACTGATAGAGTTGCCCTGAAATATATCAAATGTAATATCAACAGTCAAAGCAGCTTCAAATATTTCACCTCGTTCAAATATTTCTGGACAATGGACTTAGATCTGAACCTCGAGCTATTCCAGGGGGATTACTCAGGTTACCTCTGAAGATGCTGTGGAACATAGAGCTAGCAAGCTATTCTGCTTCACAACATCAGCTGCCAAGCAGGACCACAGATCCCATCCTTCAAAACTTACAAGGATTGTCATGTTGCATCAGCCAAAAAAAAAAAAAAAGAAATTATAAAGCCACTTGCATCATTAGATCTAGCTGCCTAGGACACCCCTCTTTTAACCTCTCATATCATTGACTGTAGCAATACCTCTTCACAACCACTGAGCATTCTTGGTCAGCTTTATTCTGAGTACTGGTGGAGAGACAGAACATCTTGCTCTACAGTTTATTTGGTAAATAATAGTAAGGTAGACTTCTCTGTGCAACATATCTCATCTTAAGAGTTAATTGCAGGAATATTATTTTCAGTAGTTGCCAGGGACAATACTGTGAATCAAACAATTTTGTTACTGTATTCTACATGGCATTAAGTGAACACAGCAACATCTGTGCTACTAGCATTTGTATGTATTATTTATGTAGTGCTGCGGACATGCCCGGTGTTCTGCAGACAAACTAAGATATGGCTCCTTTCCTGAGACAATCACAGTCTAAATCAAAAGGCAGTGAGCAAAGCCTTACATACAGTGCTGTCAAATAATGGTTCTCAAAGCAACACACTAAAAAAAACACAACTTGTGTTAAAGTCTTGTGTCCTAAAAGAGCTGCAGCAACGGGTAGCATCTGACTGGAACTTAATGGTACAACATAAGCATCAGCAACTCAGCAATAAATTTTAAACATACAGTCTAAAACATTGCAGGATTAATGGTCTTTTACCATGGCAATGGACAAACACTTTAAAATCAATATTTCAATTGCTTAATTGGAAAAATGATGTCTCTTTTATTTACCTCTATTCATCCAATTATTCTAAAGCAAAATTCTAAAAGCTACTATACTCTTTGCAATTTCAGCACAGGTAGATCCTAAGCACAGCAAAGCCCAAGGGAAGAACTGCAAATACTTGCCAATACAGCAAGTTTTGCTGACATTTTATGCTAGGCCAAAGAGGAAAGATAAAGAAAGGAAATGTCTAGAAAAACTGAGTTATTCCATGAAAAAGAACTTATGACGCCTGAATGCCTATGAAAGTATCTTTTGCCTCTTCATCCCATCATCTTTAGCTGTTGATTAAGTAAATATATCAGGAATTGATTGATCCTTTAGACTTCCGTCTTTCCAAGTTTTGTCAGAATTAGCCTGCATGTTGTCCTGGTTTTGGCTGGGATAGAGTTAATTTTCTTCCTAGTAGCAGGCATAGTGTTGTGGTTTGGATTTAGTAGGAGAATAATGCTGATAACACACTGATGTTTTAGTTGTTGCTAAGTACTGCTTACACTGGTCAAGGACTTTTCAGCTTCCCATGCTCTGCCAGGTGCACAAGAAAATGGGAGGGGGCACAGCCAGGACAGTTGATCCAAACTGACCAAAGAGCTATTCCATACCATATGATGTCATGCTCAGTATATAAAGGGGGGGGAGTTGGCCAGGGAGCAGCGATCGCTGCTCGGGAGCTGTCTGGGTATCAGTGGGCGGGTGGTGAGCAATTGCATTGTGCATCACTTGCTTTGTATATTATTATTATTATTATTATTTTATTATTATTATTATCATTACCATTTTACTTTATTTCAATTATTAAACTGTTTTTATCTCAACCCAGGAGTGTTTCTCACTCTTACTCCTCTGATTCTCTCCCCTATCCCATCAGGGTAGGGGGAGTGAGCGAGCGGCTGCGTGGTGCTTAGTTGCTGGCTGGGGCTAAACCACGACACAGGTTAAAAGTTACTAGAGAGCATGGAAGAGGGTGTAAGGAACATGTGCAGAAGCAGCACGGCAGGGGGGGGATACATCCTTGTATGCTTCATTTTCCTTGGAAACAAGCTTAAAACCAGTGATCCAGACACTTACACTTAGGAAAGTATATACCTACCAATGGGGTCCCACCTTTGGTTGTGAAAGCTGTATTTAAACACTCTCTTTTCCATTTGATACTAAAAACAGTGTAAGGGATGGAAATACCAAACATCAGTTCAGCAGTGCAGTCATTGTAAATCTTCTTTATTGTCCTACTTTGCTGTGGTGTGTTTTTGTCATAGCCCCTCATTTTCTTCTCACCAGAGAAGGTGAAAATCAGGCTGAATTTAAAAAAGGTTGGGGTCAACATATTATTTAAAAAATTCCCATAAAAAATATTGATAAGACAACAGGTGATTTTTTTCCACACCAGACAGGACACTTGCACAGTTCCTTGATAAAGGATGATGTGGATCCAACAATTTGTGGTTACAAAAGAAGATGGGACCAAGTTCTGGAAGTGGAATTCATCAAGGATTACATGGAAACGGCATATGGTTCAAAAACTTTTGAAATAAGAAGTAGAGTCCAAGAGGGTACTAAGATAAAACCTCTCAAATGCCTTTCCTGTTCTTATCCATTCCTAAGCATTCCCTGGTACTCACTTGCTGGGGACAGGATGATGGTCCGGAAGAATTTGGCATGTGCAATCATCCTTATGTTCTTAGTCTGTATTTGAACAAAACACTCAGTAGAAAAGATTTTGTTTCTAATAGATTTTGTAACCTTGAAAAAGTCTTGAGATACAGTTAACTTTTTTTGTTACTGGAACTCTGCACCACATTAATTATTTACAGTGACATTTCTTATGAAAACCCCTGTTTTTTTGATATCTATGGTTTGTTTTGGGTGTTGCTTTCATTATCCTAATAGACTATGTGTCTAAGACACATCTTGTGTAGTCATTGTAATATGTTTCATCCTTCAGAATAATCTTAAGCCCAATTTTACTCCTGTTTTATTAATAGATATAAAATGTCATTTATACGGAAGGTGAATGCCAGAATACTCAGCAGTAGAAATATGAAAATACTTTTTCTTTTCCTCATTTATCATCAAAGCTGAGAAAAAAAAAGAATTAAATTTCAAAAATGCAAAATCAATCATAAACTGACATTCTATAAACCAATGAATAAGTTTCAGAGCCAGGAAACACAGCAGTAACAAGCAGATGGTGGATGGTACACAGGTACATGGCTTCTTGTCCGAGAAGAAAAATGCAGTTATCCTGCAAAAAGCTGTGACACAAGGCTATTGGCTGGAAATCTTCAGAAAACTGTCAATGCATAGTATGCCAAGTGCAAAACTCAAGGTAATTTTTCATTCTACATTACCTAATTGCTAGATCTTTTTATCATATTTCATGCTTATATATTGACCCAAGACAGGATAACTGTTTCACCCTGCCATTCTACCTGGCTGACAGCTGGGTGTGACATCAAGGGAAAAAAAATAAAGCAGTCTTTTGGCATAGCACCGCTTGTCACTGCTTCTAGATAAGATAGACCTTAGGACTAGGCATCATAAAAGTAGTAATCTTTTGTTTTAATGAAGTTCACCTTCTTTATTAACACTTTCTTTGAGGCTACATTACACTTCAAAAGTGACAGTTTCACATCTGCAATAATTCAAATATAACATGCTCCTACTACCAAAAAGAGTCCCAGTATGGTATATATGAATTTTCAGACAATGAACTAAAATTATTTATAAACAAGTTTCAACCTAACAAGTCCTCTGTATTTTGAAGCATTTTCCCCTTCTGAACTGAGTACTGATGACAGAAGCTGGCATATCAAACCATACAAACACAGAGAAATCCTGTTTCACCTGACGCCTTTCTCACTGCTCTTATCAGCTTGTCTTCGTCCCAGTGCACAATTGTTCCTTTATTTCAAGGTTTTGTCCTGCTCTAAACACAGCCTATAGTTCTGCATCCAGGATCATTATGATGATTTTTTCGTTATGTCCACAAGGTAGCAGATTGCTCCAGTTCAGGTTACAATCTATACAGACCACAGTCAGGCCTGCTACTTTCAAATCCTTTAGCTTGCTAAGATTAGCCTGGTACCCCCACAAAAATATTGAGTGTGGTTTTTATTCACTGCAGGCTAGTCTTTTTAACGTATAAAAAATGAGTTAGCTGTCTTTCAATGTCATGTAATTAAAAGTGGTTAAATGAGATTTTAAAATAATTTAGGCACCTGGTGAAAGGCAGTTTTTAGTACATGTAAAATTGCCTTTTAGGAGGCTTTGGAAGCACACCAGATAATAAAAATGAAAAGGCAAAATATAAACTAGTTACAATACTTGGAGATTAGATGTAGCAAAATGCATGTCAACAGCAGGCACCAGACAATGCAGGGCTGTATGCAAGACTTAAAGACCAATGAATAATAACCTTTTTAACCAAAGATTTTTTTTTTAATTAACAAAATTATGTCTCTTCTAAAAGCAGTGCATGTCCAGCATCCCACACTAAAATTCTACACCTATTTACCAAGGGGTAGGAGCATTTGGGCATCCTATTTGAAGCAGGGAGCTCATAGGAACCTAACCAGTGATATCTCCGACAATTATGAAGGCTGCTTATGCTGAAGCCAAGCAGTGTTTCTGCGTCCAGTTGTGCCATCTTGCTTTAGGATATTGCCAAGTAAATTTTCCTCCATTAACTTAATGAGAAATAATTATTTTACCTGAAATGAATATAATGAGTAAACATTGCAAAACTACCATATTTTCCAGAAATGGCATCTATTCTGTACCATTCCAATACTTTCCCTCAAACAATGCCAATATAAGTTAAAGTCTTCCTATACGCTATTACATTTAAAAATAAATTAGTATATTTAGCCCACATAAAATCATGCATAATACCAATCAATATCGATAACATACATTAAACAGCATGCTATTACTGTGTGATACTTAATTTCAACATCCATCCCATCCAGCATGGGTTGCTTTTCCTCCATTGGAATGAATCCAAAACCTCAAATTCTAATGAAGGGCTGTTGAAGTAGGGAAAAATGTAGTTTGGAAGGAGTTCAGATACATGAATTTCATGCACAGAATAGATTTATTACCTATATTAACAACGATAATCCTGTGTCACAGTTCCTCTGAAACACAAAGTTGTGGATCAGTCATTTCAGGTCCATTATCATCCCCAAATGGCTGCCCAGTGATGTCTAATCTCAATCAATAGCCAGTAATGAACCACAGCCATTAATCCCATTTGCATGTTTGTACAAAGCATCATTTTTAAGCTGCATATTCATATGCATAGAGAGTTCAGTGAGTGCATAGAGATTTCACAGCCTGTGGAAAGTTCTGCACTGGGATTTGAACATTTTCAAGGCACCTCGAAGAATATTTAACTCACACTGTGTAATGATCTCAACAGTGAAGCCCAAGAAAACACAGAGGACATTGCACTAGCCAAGTGTTTGTATTTTGGGTAACTGATGATCTTACTGAGCTATGCCCTGGGGATACAAACATAACCAAAGGCAGGGAATTAGTTAATGGAGACAGTGATTGATAACAATTTGAATCTGAGAGCGGAGGAGGAATGAAAATGATGAACAAGAACAGAATCCTGGGTTGGTACAAGAGAAAGCAGCATACTGAAATTAATGTAATCTGCCACCCTTTCATAGAAAGGCTTTGTATGAAAACTGAACTTTCATTCACGAGGCCATGCAGTCTAACACCTGATTGTTCAAGAAAGTGGGAAAAGCAAAAAACCCAAAAGCCTCAAACCCAACAACTCTCAAAGCTGATCTAAAGTGTGGACAGATATACTGTGGCCTTCTTTCTTCCTGTTCCCCATTCTTTTTATATATACACTACTCAAATGCAAAGATACAGTTACAACAAGCTAAGAACATGGTTCCACATCCACGTCCTTCAACAGTCAAACAAGTCCCAATGCTCATTCATGGTTAGTCAACTCCCCCTGCTACTTGTGCTACTACAACTGTTTTGTACCTGAAGTTATCCAAATTACTGCAACAATATAGCTTGAGAGAAAATACAGAAATACAACAAATAAACGACAGTACAATTCATATCTGGAGTTTGTACTCAAGACAAATTTTCCTTACTTCAACCATTAAGCCTTATCGCATGCTAATGATGTTTTTTGAAGTAATTCACAACTGAAAGCAGCAACATAAGGTCCAGGCTTTGAAACAAGATTCATGCCAGGAAATCCAAAATCTCCATGGTCTGATCCCAAAACATACTGCCCAAGGGCTAGGGCATAAATTCCACATGGTTTACTAAAAAAACCAGTAAATACCAAAGAAACACATTAGGAAATGTTACAGATATACAATGAAATTAGATAGTATCCAGGACTAAAACAACCATATTTAAATGCTTGCAAGGATGAATCTTGTCTATTTGAGCTAAAGTATCTAATTAAAGATAATGCATCACCACCAGTAAGCACTCATCATTCCAACATCAACTGAACTGTACTGGTTAGATCATTTTTGGCAAGATGAAATAAATGAAGGACACTGACGCTATTGTATGAAAGTGAAGGTCCTGACTTCAAACGTGACAAACCGGTAACCAAGTTTTTCCTCCACCTAATTCAGAACACTATTTTTCATCCCGGATAGATCATTGCAACTGGGATGAGGTTTCACATTGCGTTCCTCAGCCACACATTCCCCTCGTTAGCATTATATTAGCATAAAATTAATCCTGCAGAAAAAAAATGGAAATTAAGTTTCCTGGCAGTTGAATTCTCCAAATGGGCTCACTGTGCACCAGAGCTGTCCAAGTCCAGGGACTGGAAGCGAGTGGCTGGATACAGACTGAGGAGGAAAGGCTCAGGATCCTCCCCTTCCACAGCAGCAAGCCATAGCACTGGCACAGGCATAGCAAAAACCTGCAGCATCGGGCAACACAGGGATTTGAACCTCTGCCTAAATAGTTCAAGCCAGAAATGTAACCAAATAAGTTAGTCATGCTGGTAAAAAAGCCCCCTCACCTTCTAAATTTTTTTTTTTTTTTTTTTTTTTAAATATCAGGGCAGGATTTATATAAAGCCTAAGCCTCCTACCTTGAAAAGAGATATTTCAGTGCAATTCAGTTTTTGTGAACACTCTAAATATTTGGGGTTTATTTCCAATTCAAATATCTTAGACATCACCTCAATTGAATTGCCATTCTCTAGTCAACTCTAACACTAATGTTTGTTATTTTAACAGCTACACTTTAGGAAACGCACATTTTAACAATATAACAAAATGGATACCTCCTTAGCTACTCCACTAGAACCCTTGCAGCAGGCTTTAGGGAAAAAACAATTGCCTTTATTGCACAGAAGAAAACAATAATGAACCAAGAATGTTAAAGGCATCAAGATTATAATTGCACACAAAGAAATATAACACAAGAGATTCTATTAAGAGAGATGTTTTGACGTGTATAACAACTCTGAATAGAAAGAGAGCAACACGTTCAGCAGAAACACAGGATCAGACCAGCAAAACTGAGACCAAGCCAAGCAAGAAGGCAGCTAGCTCTCCATAAATCCAACACCCCATCCTCAAATATGCATGCTGATGAAGCTAGAAGAAAACCTAAACTACACCAAATCTGAAGCCACCACAGTGAACAACATCTTCTTCTCACAACCTAAATAAATGAATTGAAGATCCACAAAACCAAATTGCTTCTGGTGACTCCTAGGCAGCAGCTGTACCAGGACAAGCAGAAACTGAAAATCAGGGTGATGTGTAGGAAAAGAAACCTAAGAACTCCTTGAAGAGTGGGCAAATTTCTGCAAAACTTTCACAGAACATATTCATGGCTTCACTGAAGCTGAACTAATAGGTTTAGAAGTATACCATTTTATTGGTACTCTATAACGAGATTTCAACTGCATATTCCTCCTCCCTTTCTCTAGCAAAGTGGTTATCATATAGAAATTATTTTCTTTCTTTCAAGTAAACACCAGATCTAATTACCCACATAGCTGATCAGAAAGTTTCCTCTTAATTTCTGAGAGTAAAAACAATCACATCAAAATATTACTGAATTTGAGTAACTGAAAAAACTTTTGTCATAAAGAGAATGATTAAACTTGACACCTGTTTTGTGAAACCGATAATTGCAATGCCTTTTCTACCAATACGATTAGATTGGTTTAATGCTCTCAATATTAAATATGGGTGTTTTCAGGTCTAAAATTCAGATAATGAGAGAATGTAGAACACAAGACAATCATTTAAGAATCATGAGATTATTTCTATGTAAGCAAACCATTCAGTACATTTGAAAATTATTTACCTTACAGACAAGCATAAAATTTAAGTGATATATTATAAAGATAAGATAGCTAAATAAAAATTTAAATAATATTATACAAAGACTAGCTATCTTTTTACTCCCTTTAGGAGTTCAAATGTATCCAAGGTCAAATACTTTATACTGTGGGTATGAAGATTGAGGTCTTTTTGAAAGAGGCTTTAAAGAAATGTTTCATATTTGTGATGGAGGGGCAACAAATTAATCAGTAAAATCGGCATTATTTCATCTGGGGAAAAAAAAAAAAAGAAAAAAGATATCAAATGAACAAGGTAAAGATTAGACAAAAGAAACCACAGAAGCCCTGTAAAAACTCCCTAAGAAACTCTGAGTTTGAATTAAATTGTTTGATTTGACCAAAATGGAATCTGCTATTCTCACATTAAAACTCTTTCAAAAACAAAACTAGAGTGTTGACATACCAATCCTTTGGCACCCCCTCTCACTTTCTCAGGGAAAATTCTTTGAAAAATTGTGGCCAAGGATTCAATTTCATTTGAGAGAATGTGTGTGTGCACGTGTGTGTAAGACAGGCCAGACTCTTAACATCTAAGAAGAAAAAAAAAAAAAAAACCCACCCTTGTTAACTATATATTTGCTACCTAGAAAAGTATAGAAATATCATCCAATAGAATATATGACATAATTAAAAATAATGAGTAAAATCAAGGGGTATCGCTTTGTGAGGCAAGTGCAATCCTTCCTCAAATGTATAGCTGTACAAATTAACAACTTGTTTCAGTAGGAAGTTACAGAAACGAGGGGTTCATGCTGCCACAGTTTCCACTTTTCAAGCTGCTGACATTTCTGGCCAGCGACCCATGGGCTGAGTCCTTCCCTCTCGCCCCTTTGTCTCCTCCTTAGGAGGAAACCAGCTACAGGGCTTCAGCTTCACTTGGCACCAGCAGCCGAGCGACTGCTGGAGCAGTAACTGCTCCGAGTGGAGCAAGCTGGAGGGATGGGCTGCTCCTGGTGCTGCATCTGGCGGAGGGGTGGCGGGGACTGAGCGTCCTCCAGCAAGCACAGAGAGCTGATCAAGGCTTGACAGCACTGATATTTCTCTGGTTATTTCTCCGCTTTTCCATAAATCTGAGTAACGCCCCTTGAACTCTTTTCTTTGCCCTCTTATGCACACTTTGACTGTCTTTGCTAGCATAGTCTTTGCTTTCACTGAAAGCAAACTGCCACTCAGATAGCCTGAACTCTGGGAAACTCAGGAAAAACATGTAATTTGGTAGCTTGCTTGGAAGAAGGCATATGCTCATATAAACGCCCTGTGAAACTGGATTTACATTTCAGAGGTCACATTCCTTTCTCCCTTCACCAAAACAAAGAGAAATGATGTTTCTCACTGTGTAGCCACACAAAAGAAAACTAACATATAGGAGACAGAAAACATACAAACAAATGAAGAAACCAACTACACTTCTCACAATGTTTACAACTGCAATTCCTTAGCAATACACAAGAAACAAAAAAGAGAAAACAGTTGGTGTAAGCATCTTATCATAAATTCCTAAAATGCAAGAGACCTTACTTTGTTTCAG
Organism: Pelecanus crispus; assembly: GCF_030463565.1. Lineage (NCBI taxonomy): Eukaryota > Metazoa > Chordata > Aves > Pelecaniformes > Pelecanidae > Pelecanus > Pelecanus crispus. The sequence continues at coordinate 40,905,443 of NC_134647.1, read as the reverse complement.
TTAATCTACATGTTAAAATAATGCCTTAATGGCTACAGCAAAGCTCTTAAAACACCACAACCAGACTCCAGACACCTTTTAACCAGCTCCCACTCTAGAAGAGCTTTTTAAAAATCTGAGCCATGTGTGCTAACCAGCAGAAAACACCCAACAAGACAATAAACAAAATGGCTATGATATAAAATCTTTGGTCTTCACAATAATATGTCATGGTTTATCTTAAATACTGGAAAGGTTTCCTGCTATTTGTTAGTTTTACACAAAAACTTCAATAGGTTTTCAATCACTGTTTTTGAAACTCAGTAAGTGTGCAAATCCACCTGTGAAACTAACTACAGAGTAGTTTCATCAAAGGGCAGCATTTTATTACAATATATTTTCTTCCTGTAATTATTTCAAATATATATTTGAATTGCTCAATAGGACTGCTTCTTCTGTCAGCCAGTTTCCTCCCTTTCCTCTCTTCAAATGTCATCAGCATTTCTCTCTCCTGCTGTTTGCTGAATTATTGTAATGGAGATATTATTAGTGAATCACTCTAACTTTGAGTGGTCAATATTTCTACCAACCAAGAAATAGAAGCCAAAGGTAGTTTTTCATTAAAGCATGGTCATTCTGGATGAAAAGTGAAGCCTATTCAGTAACCACACTATGGAACTGCAGACTGTTTGCTTTTTAAAATCAATATAATGATAGACCCTTTAAGGTGCCTGATATAAAAGAAAGAAGTTGCATTTTGTCCTGCAAAGTAGTTATAGTTTAGAACAGCTTTCAAGGACAGTTCTGGTAACTGTAGGATATATTTAAAAACAGAAAAAGTGATGCAAAGTCCAAACAAATTTCTACAATAAAAACAGCTGTGACTCAACTTCAAAATGCATGCAATAGTACCTTTTTTTTTTTGGTGTTCCTATTGATGTAGAAAACTACTGCTTTAAAGCAGAGGTAACATCTTTGCAAAACACTAACGGTCTAATTATTAATGTTTCTAAAGTCAAACATTCCAGATGGCCCATGGCCTGCCGATACAACCATCTCAAAGACAGATGATCAGAAGGGTAAAGGAGACACCTGATGATTTGGCAACAAAGAAAATCTCCAGAAGTCTGGACATCTGCCGGGTACCCTGACTTGTGTAAGAAAACATTTTTCAGCATGGCAGGAGTAGCCAAAGAAAGGCAACTTCTGCTCAACAAAACAGGATCTAAATGTGTAGCAAAGTTACAGTTATTATCATCCCATATTTTCCAAAAGCACATTGCAGAACTGATCTCTCTAAAGAAAAATAAAAAAAGATACAAACATTGCTTTTTCTTAAAACAGATACTCACCAATAGTAAACACAGTTCTCTGAAATTATATAGATCATATTATATATATATATCATCCCAAAACCCCACAAAGAATAACCAACAGTTACACGTGCCAGAAGAGATTAGTATGGATAGAAACATTTGGCTTGTAGGAGTGGGGGGAAGGGGAAAAAATTTAATCAAATCCATTACCTGGTTATTGATTTCTCTTTGCCAGACTGATCCTGTAGAATACTTATAAAGCCTTTGACATTGAGACGTTTGGCCAAAGATATTGGATTAGACTAAGCAAAAGCTGAGCTTCTCATGTAATCTCTCATATTTCATTTATATGTGATTTATTCCTTTGTCCAGCAGAGGCTTTTTATTGATAAAAATAATGAGATTGAGAATCCCAAAGGAAATCTAATGCCCACCCACTCAAATATGTTTGTGAAGTAAAAACAGTAGGCTTTGTAGGCCTGAGAGAGAATCATTTTATGTGAAGACAGTTTCCTTGTATAAAAAGTATTAAAAAGTATGAAGCTTGCCAAAGATTTTGAAATAAACAAAGCTACTTTTGAAATTAAAATTTTGCTATACTTGAAAACACCAACTGCACAGTTAATATTGTACGCTAGGGAACTAACTGAAAGACTTCTGAAATAGTTTTTTCTTTGCAGAATAAGTGAATGTAACTTTTTTTTCTTTCAACTTCCTGTATTAGCTCAATATGATAAAGCATCTTAACAAATGTGTAGTCTGCTAAATATGATGTGTTATATAAAGCCAGTTAGATGACCGAAAATTACTCGTGTCACACAAAAGAAGTTTCTAACCATTGTCAAATTTAATATGTAATCCGGTAACTAACGGTTTTGTGGAACCAAACAAGAATCCAAAATTCTCTAAGAAATTAAATCATTATGGCTTTTCAATAAAAACGCTGTTCAAAAGTCCTAAGTAAACTGTAGCTGACTATCTTGCATTTCTCTAATAGCTATCAATACTAATAAAAGGATAAATAAAAAACATCTGTTTCTGCAGTGAACCCTGAATTAGGTTTTAAAGTCTCTATTTCAAGGCACAAACCAGAATAATTCTACTCCATTGATAGCCAACAGAGACCTTTGTGATTAACATGAGTCTTTCAACTCTTTCTTATGTTAATGCTAATTAATCTCAGTGTAATTAGAGTATGGTTCTTAAAGGTGCAGCATTAACATCCTCAGCTTATTCTGGAAACTGGGAGAAGATGCAGATTTTTGTTATTCCAAACATTCGGGCCACCTGTAGTATATCCACAGGTATACTACACAGCATTTCTCCAGCTATTAATGTTAAGTGTAGTTAGTGGCTTTTAAGTCTCAGCCTCGTTTAATGCATGATGTAGAACTCAGCATTTATGACTCAAAAACTAGCAGAAAAAGTCTTCTGAAGCTCATTGTTTATGGACTATTTATTAACAGTAGCCTCCAAGATTCTTTCACTGAGAGGACCATAAGTGTGATCGGTTCAGTGGCCAGACAGAAAGGGTGAACGCTGATATTTTTCTTCCTCCTTCTCCCTGGTTCTCGGATATACACAGCAGCTTGCCTGACCAGTCTTACTCTTCATTTGAACACAGAGCTTCTCTTATCAATGACCCCTGTGAAACCTCCTTGGGGCAGTGAGGTCCCTTCCTCCCCCACGTCTATCTACAGGTCATAGGCCATGAGTATTGTTACCTACAAAAGCTCGTTCTGCCTTGTTTCAGCTCCTTACTCTCAGGCTGAAAGATGCAATTAATGGTACTCCATAATCTAAAGAGTGATTGATCATGAAGCCACCTCAGCTTTTGTCCAAGGTTTCTGTATACAGCAACCTCTGTTGTCCATAATGGATCTAGCAGTTCCCTGAACTGGCAGAATGCATCTCTAGGAGGTGTTGCACTTGCCGCACATAGAATCATAGAATGCTTTGGGTTGGAAGGGACCTTGAGAGATCATCAAGCCCAACCCCCCTGCAGTGAGCAGGGATTGAACCTGTGAACTTGGTGTTATTAGCGCCGTGTTCTAACCAACTGAGCTAACCCAGCTGGTCTGCAGGACACCTGGGCAGCACGAGTTCAGTACTCCTGACTCATCTGTAAGTACATGACAAACTGGAAGTCTACTGCAGAGCAATACAGTGCATACACAATGAATTGCCTGGAAGCCCCAGGGCCTGAGTAAACAACTTTGGGATTGGGCAGTAATCCCTCACACACTCTTTAATGCCATGGGAAAAACAATCTGGAACACAACAAACAGCAGGGTACCTCAGCACATCATAACTGAAACTTTTCCATAATGGAATTTGAAAGGGTTTTGGATGGAGCCAAATTCTCAGCCTGTTCCTTCCTCAACATCTCAAAGAGCTTCCTTTGGTCGTGAGTGGGTTAATGTGTATGGCGTCACCTTAGTGCGACTGTTGACCCAGCCTGGACAGTGGCTCTAAGGGATGGGTGGTTACAAAAACCAACACTTTAAAATCACTGACTCCAAACCTTTCTTCCTTTCTTCCTGTTGGCAGATTTTTTGAAGAGCCCCAAAAGTGTACATGAAGGTCTCTAATTAGAAAGAGCCCCCATAGCACAGTCAAATCACACAACTTAGTGTTAAATTACAGCTTACATACCAACAAATGCTGCTGAATTTAACTAAAACTAACAAACATTAACTTGTAGCCACATTTTGTAGATCCTGGAATCATAACTTAAGCAGTAACTGTTTGATCTGGAAGTCTCCTTAGTTTCACCAAATAACTGTAGCATGAATACTTGAAAGTCAGTACATTAAACAAAATGGCATAATAGATAATTCCTGCTTCTTCTCATAGAAATAAAAATAAATCTCAGACTGGCATTAGGAATTATTAAAGAATGAGGAGAAATATATTTGATGTCAGTAGAATTTTTTAAATTATCCTGTTATTGTGACTGAAGAACCCAGTCACTCTAATATGTCATCAAATGCTTTTCATTTGTGAAGGATTCATGGGCCATGTACGGTTTTAGTTATTTAAAAAAAATTTATTTGCAATGTGCAACCAAAAAGAAAGCAGCCATTTATTTTTAGTGTCAGATTGGCTGTTTGACTCTCTTCATACCTTGTAGATGTTTCTCACCACACGCTGATATATGAGAATATTATAATTGGCAAAAAGGTTGGTGTGGATCGACACATCAGCATCTACCAGTAATGGGACCCTCCTCACCAGTTCAGTCCATATGGAGCCAAAAGCTGTAGAGGTAGGGGACAGAAAAAGCACCATGCTCCCTGCTTGTAATTCACCTTGATAATCAAAGCACTACAGGCGCTCAAACTACAAGCGTGTCCACTGTGAAATTCTGAAATTGTACGTGTACCTGCCATGCTGTCAAGTCTGATTTTTGCTCCTCAACATTTCCCTCCTTCTCCAAGCACAAGTCCTCTGAGATGCAGTGAGCAATGAGCAGTGTCAGATTCTGCCTGTTACCTCTGAACAACTGATCATGTCTGACTTGAAATCCGGCCTGCCTCTCCTTTCTGTGAATGCCTTCCCCCATTAATTTTGCCCCTCTCTCCCATCACTCCTCAGAGGTTTCTCCACACCCTCCCTCCATTCCTCAATTACTGTTCTGCTGGGCGTTGCAGTCTATCCTTTTTTCACATTGAAATTAATCTCTGGACAGTTTCTTCACAAGCCCAAATGATGACATCATAAAAAATTAAAATCAGTAAAAAACAGAATCAGGGTCTTACCTGAGCAAGAATTCATTTCAGTTTCTCAGTTTATCCTGACTTCAGTTCTGCCCAGGAATTTACTTTGTTAAACCTTGAAAGTTTTTGTACAATGAGGAAATCACTTCCACTCCGACAGAGTCTTACTTCCTCAATTTCATGTTTATCAGACACTGCTCTTTAAAACTTTGAGAAAATATCACTATCCTGGTCACTTTCTCTCACTCAGGATTGTCAGCAACATTTTGGACTTAGACTCGAGAGGCCACCACAGTGCTCAGTCACCCACAACACCACAGATTTTAAGCATGGAAGTTCTGAGCATCCAAGTGGATTTTCCAAATTGTATCCTGTGTTCCCCATCTCGAGCCTTAAATTTCCACTAGAAACAGGGCATAGCTAAATTCAAGAGCAGAATTCATGGCTTTTGGCTGCTTATGTGTTTGCCAACATAAGTTCAGCAGTGATTTTGTGCTGCTCAGCTTTACGCAGCTGGAAGAGACCTTGTTTTTAGAGACAGGTACTTAGACCTTTCTGCAGACCAAGCATTCATAAATGTTTCATTGGTGACTACCCAAAACCCCCCAGTCACTCAGGGAGCATCAAAATCACTGCCCCTCCATAGCCTGCTCTGATGTGCTACCGAATTCCCCTAAAAGCTTCTTGCATGAATTCAAGCCCACCTGGAGTTGCTATTCCCTCCCCAACCCATTCAACCACTGAGCCCTCTCATCCATCCTCAATATATTTCACTAATTCCTTCTGCACTCACTCTCTACAAGGTGGTCTCTCTCATCTATCCATGCATAGATTTTCATCAGGGTAACATCACCTCCTTCAGCTTCGAGAGATACAATCTAGAGCTGCTTCTGTTCTTTCAGAACATGGATTGTTCTTTTAGCTCAACAACTCATCTTTATCTTGCATCTGCTCACTGGCACCTTTTTCTAAGATATCAAACATTAACTACCTTTATTTTCAAGATGCTTGATGCATGAATGTACTTATCCAATCTCCCCCCCCCCCGCTTCCTCCCCCATTACCGAGAAGACAATACCCACCTCCAGTTTTCCAATAGCAACAGAGCTTAAAGAAAATCCACACAGTTCAAGATGAGTGCTGTGGTATTTTTTGGTATAATAAACAAATTAATAGCAGTTTTGATTTCTTTCCTCGGTAACTGTGAGAGTTGAAATAGCAACAGAAAGAATACAAGCAATTCTGCTTCTGTCTCAGGTGAACAGGACATTGCAAAGTAGTTGACAATTTGACCATTTTCAGTGCAAGTTTTAAATAGCTTTAAGAACCTACAGTTTATACTTCTTTTCAATTCTGAAATTCATTGTATTCCACAGAATCAAACAATGATTCCATGAAAAGGGCTACAAACATTTTAAGAGTTGACTTGATTAATATTTATGAATATATTAAGGACATTATGCATTATACCAGCACACACGTGGAGCAAGAATGCAATATTTTACTGTTCAGCAGGACTTTATCAGACATTAACAAACACCTCTGCTATGCTGCAGAGCTTGATTCTTTAGCCACCCAGGAAGGTTAGTAATAAAGATAAATAAATCTAGTACATGGCATGAAATATCTTAGTGTAATTAGAGTATGGTTCTTAAGGATGCAGCATTAACATCCTCAGCTTATTCTGGAAACTGGGAGAAGATGTAGATTTTTGTCTGCTATTCCAAACATTTGGGCTACCTGGTATACACAGGTATACTACACAGCTTTTCTCCAGCTATCCAGATTTTTAACACGAAGCCCATGTGGATGACTGTGGCAGGATTCATTCTGACTCCCTCACTCCTTCACACATATAAAAGATAAGTTGGAAAATGTTCCTAAATTTTTCAACAGTGACAGAAACTTGCAATAGCTAATTCATCTGCAAAGTACTATTCAGCCAGACTGGAGTAAAAATAGTGTTTGTTTTTGAAGTTTGTCCAGTTGTCACCTGAGCCTCAAAAAGGAAACACTGTTCTCCTCCCTCCTTCCAGCTGCTGCACTCTGTAGGTGACAGGACCTGTTTGAAGTTTTATTTTTATTTAAAAAGCTTAAGGTAAAATCCTACTCTTAGATCTGCAGAGAACATCACAACAGAGGTGTTCTGCTCTCCTCACATGCAACAGAGCTAGTCTGCTCCCCTTCATCTATTGTCCTGGGAGCCACTGCTGCATGGGGAGAGCACATGATGGACTAAGACCCTCTGTGCAGACCAAAGAGCACTGTGTGCAGTGTAAAAAAATTATGCACCACCAGACTCTGGAGCTTCAGCAAACCACGCACTCTCACCTCACCCTACTTTCTCAGATGCGAAGGAGATGTGCTTTTAAGCAAAATTAATCGTGGAATGAAGAACGTTGTCAGTGACGGGGAAAATGAGACTCGTCCACCCAACAGCTCTTCAGAAACTCAGTGGCCTTTGCCCCTAAGACTCAATGGCATTATGATTCTTAAGGATATTATTGTACATCAGTACTGGGAAAGATTCAAATGACGGTCCTCATCACTATTATGTATTAATCAGTGGGCAAGGTCCAGACCCTAATACATACCTTTACCCTTTTATTGTATACAGGTAAGTTCCTACTACCAACCCACACTCTCTCATTGCTTTTGGAGAAGCTGAGGATATATAAATGTAACATCACCTTTAGTTTGAAGATACAGATCTTCACAGCTACTAACGAGACTTTCAACTTCACCAGTATTTACACAGTGTTGGCACAAAGACAACCATGAGAAAGACCCTTGTTCAAGTAATAGTACACTGTGAACATGTAAAAATGGATTTCTGGGATTTTAAGTCATTTGTATGTGCAGAAGCACCAGTTAAATTCATATCATAGCTCTAGATTTGTCTCTCCTCAAATTATTAGTCCACTTGGTGTCAGTGTGTGGATTATTATTACGCTGTCCAAAGATGATTTGAAAGTGGACTTGTATGTGTGACTATGCATGCACGTGCATCCTGTGGCTACACATAGGATATTTCTCAGACCAGATGTGGAGATTGTTCTAAACCTGGTTTTAGAGATGGAGAGAAGAAACCTAGAGGAGAGATGATCTAACAGAGGACAAAAAGGAAAGAACGTAGAAGTGTGGGAGTTCTACCCAGACTTCTGGATCACAATTTAATAGCCCAGTGCCACAAAAATATTCTTCTTTTCAATTTTTGGATTAACACAATTTTAAATCTTTAAAACAGGAACAAAACTAGAGGCTGTCTACATTTGATTCCAGAAAAATTCTGTGAGAACTTTCCATTTTTATTTAATTGTTTTTAATTCCAGAACTCCTGATATATAGAAGTCCCCTACTTAAAAAAAAAAAAAAAAAGATTAAATGTATTCTGTCACATTATATATATTATCCAATAACGGAAGACAATATTTTAACAGCACTGCTTTTGAATCACTCCAGAGCATTCAGCAGGAGTCAATTTATACTGCAAGAGAATAATCATGTACCTCAACTCATTTTAATTTCAATAATTGAATGAGAAATAGGAAAGCCTATTGAAAGGACTGTATTCTGGTCAAAGACTAATGAGAAAATAGTTTTGAGTCTCTGAGTCAGTGGGTGTCATGGTAACAATGCATTATCGAAATCTGATTAGCATGCCCAGCAGCTTTATAAATGATAACATGCTCTTCTAATTTTATTTCCCTTTCTTTCTCTGTGATGAGTTTTATATTCATAACAGGTAAGAGGTAAGGCAGCATTCTGTTTATCTGCAAGTTAGACTTAGGATGTCCAGTATGCTCATAAACTCTGTGCAACCTGTCACTCAGTAATAGAAAAGTTTTCTTACCATCTTAAAATGAGAGGCTGAGCCCTCCATTTCTCTCCTCCTGTATTACATGTAATTATTTAAGTTAAATATTATTATTTTCTTTTAAATATATGAAATTATTTCTAAGGATATACACATGAAAAAGCAAACATTGGGAAATACAAGCATCTTAAGAAAAAGCCTATGTTTAATAGGAAAAAGAGATGCAAGAAAAGAGTAAGTGCATGTTTAATTTATCCCAGAAAGCATGAGTCCATGTTCTTGAGGTTTTGAAAACAGGGAGGGGATTTTCTTGTGTTTAGAGGATTGTGTGTGTGTTTGCTAACTCATTACAATATCAGAAATCAGGAGGAACCATGAAATTAAATAGGATACTTTTCCTTCTTGTGAAGGAAAGAGCTAATATTGCTTCATAAAATAAATACAATGAAAATACAGAGTTGGAGGTTTAATAATGGTCTTTTTATAGGTGAACCTCAGGTGAGTAGCCTGGCAGACCTTTATTATATTAACAGTAAAGAACTCTATTAAAAGTGCAGCCTCACAAATCCGATGCAAAATCATTTTAACATATACAGGCTTAGTTTTAACAAATGGATTTTTTTGTTGTTGTTTTGAGAGTAAAATGGCAATTTTGAAAAAAACTCTATTTTTCAACAGAATGACCAAAAAATCTACTTCATGTTTGGCCTATTTCCATGACCCTTGTAACCTAAGTCTTTATTTCTAATTTTCAATGTTCACTTTAATTTATTAATTCAGCTTCAAATCTGTATAAACAGAAAGGAGAAAAGCTCGTATTCTTATTCTCTAGATAAACTTGAATACTCTTAGTCATATGACAAATAATGCCTACTGCAAGAAATCAACTTTCTGTATTATTCATAATGGAACCATGTTTGTTATAGGGCACAAACATGGAGAAAATGAATACAGTGAGACCTAAAAAGCTTATTACTCCTTGTTACGTGCACTGGCACGTGGACAAAGTTTAAGATGTACAAAATACTAAAAGCAATCAATCTTAAGTCAACACACTGAAAGCCAGAGGAACATTTATCTACATGTTTGGAAATTCAGCAGAGAGCGCAGGGTTACACTGAGAATAGAAAGTCATCAAAGCAGGCCAGTGAACAAAGGAAGAGCAAACAAGTCCTCCCCAGAAGGGATTAGTGCTCGTTCAGGGGACTGTTTGCACTAACCTTGGATGGAAGCAGCAGCCCGAAAGCCAATCAGTGTGACCTTCACCTGTCATGATGATGTTCCCATCAGGTAAAGCCCACATTTTCCAGAGGTGGTCATCACTGCCAGTGACTACAATGTCTTTTTGGGGATGTAAAGCCTAGCTACAACAGAAAAGAAAGGCAGATTATATTCTGTACCAATTCCATTTTATGTGAAATACACAGTAGTGAGATTCATTTAACGCAGGGCAACAGCTACAGAGGACTCTGATTCTGGAAGGACTGAACAAGCAGTGATGCTTTCTATACTGATAAGAATTTAAAATATATGCTATGTAGATGAGTTTCTGCCGCTACTGAAGAAAACAACAAAACATGACTGACTTCTGTGAAACCAGAATTGTTTTCACACTCTCTTGAAGTTCAGTTGATTAAAACACTCAAATATGTTTTAAAATACTTTGTAGGATTATGTTCTTACAAACATGCAACAGGATAACATATGAACAAGCAGAACCAATGTGAATCACTTTTTCCCACACCCAAAATAATTTCAAAAGCATTGGCTTGTCAGCGTGCTGCTGCTGGCCAAAGGGAAAAAGGACAAAAGGACTCTGCTTTTTTTTTTTTTTTAAATTGTGTCCACAGGTCTAAAGTCTCCTACTGCTGAGAAATAACTCAAATGATAATTACAGTCCAGGCACTACAGTCTTTGCCATCACTTTAGGACCTATTCACTGGGACTAGGTAAGAAAATCCATTTCAATTCTATACTCAAAATGTGTTACGTGTTTTCATTTTTTATTATGTAGCACACTGGGATGTAATGGAAATCATACACTTATCACACCCCTATACTGAAAACTCAGTTTATTTTTGATTTGGCAACTGCAGTGCACCTTAAAATGGATCCAGGGAAGAAAATAAATCTGTTGGAAAGATAACAAGTAGTGTATTTCATATGGATTTGGTTATTTGATTTAAATTATTGTAATGTTTTACTATTTGCTGAACATCAAAAAGTATCTAGCAGTTGACTTAAGTCCCAAGAGTAGATTATTTAAATAGATTAAATCTGGAGTTCAGAATCAAAATGTAACAATGGGGAGATGGTGTACACCTATTTCAGTTGTACATCAGAGCTGACAGTTTGCAGAGAAAAATGCTTATTAAAACAGAATCAGAGTAGAGAGACACAATGCTAAGCAGCCAAATAGCAAGAAGAGAGAGGTCTTAGAAGGCACACTATTATAAAAATCTCTTTTTTAATAGTACCTTTTCCCTGCACTCAAATTATTTCATAAAATTCCTAAACCAGAACCACAGCTTATACTATATATTGGAAAAATAATTCCCTCTATCAAATCCATGCTAAAACTGTATTTATGGCAACTAGCTTTTCATCAGAAAACATATCTATTCTCACACTTTAAGGCACAGTCTAGGAAGATTCCTATAGACTCATCAGTTGAACTCATCTGCTCGACCAAGGAGCCTGGGTTTTACTCATTCTCTAGTTTCTTAGAGAGAAAAAAAAAAAAATTCTATCTTTGCCTAAAGAAGAGAAACTTCCTTTGCATTTACAGGGAGAAAAAAGAAGGAGGGAATGATGCTATTTAAATTCTCCAGAGATGCACAGAGAGCAATCGGAACACTCAGATTGGCCACAACAGATGTCTAGAAGAGCAAGGAGGGAATAGAGGTAGAAGGAGAGAATTAAAGGCTGAAAGAAGGCACGCCAGTGGCCTGCAAATTACAGGACGAGAACAACTCTCTCAGAATCCCTCTACTATTGGAGACCTCTCACACACCAAAAATCCCATTGCTGTTTTCTGCAGCGTGTCTGGGCATGCAACATAGTTATTCTGGGGACTGCTAGAAAGGAGACCAGCTTCACAGAAAAATGAGTGGGCTAATAACTATAAAGATAAATCCATCAGGTCTGCTACAGGCACTCTTCTCTCAGCCTCTAAAACAAAGGACCTTCCTCACCGGCACGCACCTGGCCGTGCACCGCACAGAAGCGAGACCAGCACAGGAGCGTCTTTGTTTTGTTGCTAGCAACAAGGTCCTAAGCTCCTCTGGATGTAGCAAGGGAATGACAAGGGAAAAAGAAACAGAAGTGGATTCAGGAAGACTAGAGAGGGAGAAGAGGATTCCCGCTGCAATACCACTGACAGCACATGCTACGGCAGGAAGCTTAATCACCGATTCAGGCCTGTCTATGATGTGGTTACCAGACTGGATATTTCTTTTTTGGGAATAACTTTATCATTGTGTTATTTGGAGAAAACAAGGAAACTGTCATATGGACACAGCTTACATTTTTCTCTTAATCTGTTTCAGATACTTCAGATACCCTCCAGTTTTTCCCTCCAGATGTTTCTGCTATTAGTCAAGTGCATGCCTGTTGTGAAGACTTTGCATCAGTTACCTCTCTTACGTGCTTCCTAAACATCTGCCTTCTCAGCTCCCAAGATGTGTTACACAGTCTAACTTAAATCGCCCTCAGTCCACCTTTCACTCAAAGAAAAGTTAATCTACTGGCTTCCTCCAGATCCTGACTGAACAGTCCTTACCCGCTGGCCTGGCTGCAGCTGCCTACCGATGCAAGCTGCGCTGTCATTCATCCCGCCTCAGCTCCCAGGAACATTTTTCCTGTCCTTAAGCCTCCCAACACACTTCCAGTCCAACTTTTGAATTGTCCAAACTTCTTCAGTGACTAGACGTTCCTAAAGAGCTTTGAGATGATCCATAAAGCGAATTGCATACGGGAGAAAATATCTTGCCATCAGTAAGAAGCCCGCAAGCTTATTTTTCACAGGCTTTTCTTTTAATTGCAGAGCTCTTGTAAAATGCTGCTGCTGTCCAATGTTTTTTTTCTCCATGCCATTTTTACAGGCACACAGTGAACACTTTAATTAACAGCAAATTTGTGACATAACCACTGTTGAGCTGCTTCTGGAAAGGGAAGCCCATTCATCCAGAAGGCTTTCTATATGCAACATTAATTAGGCACCCTTGTCTTCATTTCTGGCAATCCAGCACTGTATAGATTTTTGCTTCATCTCTGTTCACAGGGTCTAATTATTTCCAGCACAGAAGACTTTGGGTAGATTGGAATGGAAATCAATAATGGAACATGTGTGATAGGAACATTAGTTTTCTCCTCCTCCTCCTTTGGGATAGAAGTGGGATCAGAGGAGACTCAGCCAAGAAAAAAACCAAGAAAAACTCTCAGAGATTTGCTGCTGTTGAGTATATAAATACCCATGTTTACACAACTCATTCTAGCATTGTAAGACATTCTCATCTCTTCAGCACTTGCCATGGTAGATATATAGTGCTCAGAGTAATTTGCTTTCAAAACAATCATCTATTATTTTAATTTATTTTGACTGAACCATAAATAAAAATACGGTATCTTCAGATGCAAAATACTTTCAGTCTCAGCACGTAATACATTTGATCATTTCACACATATAAAATCAACCTTCAGGTTAAAAAGCGTTAAATCCAAAGCTGTCTGCATAACCTTAACTGTGTGTTTGTTTTAATACAAACACTAACTACATTGCACTGAGGCAGGGGAGATTTCAGTTAGATGCGGAGGAAAACTTTCTGGCAATAAGGTTTCTGAAACACTGGAACCGATGGCCATCTGCCATCATTAGCCTGTTCTTAAAGCTCTCAGCACACCTATCACGTGTTACCTAGGTAGCTGATGTCCATCATGGTTAGGAGAACGGACTCATTGGTGTCTTGAGGTTCCTTCAAGTCCTAAGGTAGCAATGTTCCTACCAAGCCCCGGTTCATTCGATGCACAAACCAGTGCTTATATGTGAAGGGCAATTATAAAACAATACAAGTGTCACCTAAAACCTCTGCTAAGGCATAACAGCAGTTAAACCCAATTGCACAGATGCAGGACAGTAAGGCATACAAAACCCCTATAATTTTAAAATAATTTTAGTGGCTAAAATATCTCACAAAATCACCACATATTCAGACTTTTTTACTAGCTTCCTACAGATCTCAGGAGATCACAGGAATAGGAATCGTCCAGAAATAAAAACCTAACCTAAACAGTCTCAAAATTAGGCACTCTGAGAATGAAGAATGCAAAACTAATGACCAACTTCATACTCTAAGTGACTTATCCAGACTCACCCAATTGCTCTGTGGCAGAAATAAGGACAAAATCCAGTTTTCTATGGTTTCACATATGGGAGTTATACAGAAAAGCGTGTTCTCAACATAGACAGTGTTAGCTGCCAAATTCTAATAGAGCATTGTACTGAATATCACTTGCAATACGTAATTTTTAGAACTTCATGATTTGGCCAAATTTATTTGCATTCCCGGATACTGGCAAAAAGGATTGTTGTTAATGCCAGTACCTGCTTTCAGACCAGAAAGCTCTTCTGCTGCATTTCTTGCTCCAAAATATGAGAGCAGCAGAGTTCCTCCAAGATTAAAAAAAAACCAAACACATTTTTCTCCGTCACAGAGACATTTCAGCTCACGTTTTCGTACACAAAAATTCAGCCTTACTCATGATACCTAGCACAGGAAATTTTGGTCTGAGCAGTTACATTTGGGTGAAGTTATAAATGGCTGAAAAACTCAATTTTATAACAGAAACTGTTGGAAAATTGCACATATTTCTTCCTCTACCATCAGGCTCTCTAAGCGTGTTGGAATGGAAGAGCAGAGCAGGTTTTGAAGGCAAGGACATGACATGCACCGAATTCTAGAGGATGGCTACTGATTACAGCCTCATACAAGAACAACAAGTATGTGCCTAAATATGAGGACACCAACAGCCCTGCTGAAATCAGTGATATTGTTCACACGCATATACTTAATTATATTGCTGGACTGTGCCCTAAAAATCTAAAGAATTTGTAAAAGCCAAAATACTGTTCCAGTCCCAATTTTGCTGGTCACTAGCCAGTGGCGCCGAGACCCAAGACAAGTTAACCAAACCATTAGGAGCAGTTTCCTTAGGAATGGATGGGCAGATTACACAACCTAACCACATTTTTTGACCTCTTGTGTTTGCAACAGCTTTTGAGGCAATACAGCCACCATCATCCAGTTAGGTCCCAGGTGTGGTTGCTACGTGTGGAAGATCGGCGCTGCTTTCTCACCTCTGCAGCCATGCTCCAAAGATCTAATTATAATCAAGGTGAATCTCTAAAATTATGACAGGTAAAGAGGTTGAAGAGTACACAAAAAAATTCAGATCAATAGAAAGGCTGATTATTACCTCACGACTGACCGAAAGGTGATAGCTGGCAGTCAAGAAAGTCCCTTCACTTTCTCTTTATAAGCAGAAAGGGAGCGACAGGAAAACATGCAGTTAACCCCTTTGTTTGTAACAACTTTTGGCATATCTCTTATTTTCCTCCTTGTCTACATAATGGCGGTGCCGTGGGGGTAAGAATGAGAAAAAACAAAAGCAAACAGAAGCATCGTACAGGGTGTAAATGGGGAGGTGCCGGCAGCAGGGGTGGCTGCAGCACCGGCTTCTGTCAGGAGAGGTGGGGGCTGTCCCATGCCGGGGCAGCTGGTTCACAGCGGCTCTGCAATGGACCCACCACAGGATATGGCGGAGCCCATCAGCAACACTGGTGGCACCTCTGGGAAAACATAGTAAAGAAAGGGCAGAAAATGCTGAACAGAGAGAGGAGAAGGGAACAAAAACTATGAGAAACACCAGGGTCAGAGAAGCTCCATGGTGCTGGAGCAGGTTATTGCCTGCAGCCTGCAGAAAGCCCATGCTAGAGAAGATTTTCCTGACAGGAATTGTGGCCCACAGAGGGCCCATGCCAGTGCAGACTTTTCCTGAAGGACTGTAACCATGGGGAAAGTCGACAGCGGAGCAGGTTAAAAGTGTGAGGAGGAAGGAGCAGCACAGAGAAACTCATGGAAGGGTCAGGGGGTCTGCAGCGAAGGAGTGAAGTAGAGCTGGAGAGCGAGGGGGGAACATGCTTTCATGTTTGTCTGTCTTTGCCTTTGTTTCTCAACTACCCAAATCTACATTAACTGGCAATAAATGAAATTAGTTTTCCCCAAGTGGAGTCTGGTTTGCCTGTGACAGTAACTGATCTTCATCTCGAGCCATGTGCTTTCTCAGCCTATTTTCCCCTCCTGCTGGCCTGCTGAGGAGGGGGAGTGAGTGAGCAGCTGGGTGGGCGTTTGGCCCTCAGCCAAGATTAACCCACCAATAAATTAAAACCAAACATATCACAAAAGCCTAATCAACCATTTTGCCCACTACAACTTATCCTAATATGCCTTCTTTGAACAACATCTCTTTAATGTAGTTATTTCTACCACCTTTTTATCTTGGCTTGAGTTATCCAGTCTCACCTGCCAGCATACTTCAGCAATAATTATAACCCTGACATTTAATTCAGGGTTTTATTATGCAAAGGTAGCATAACTGAAAAGCTTTGCATTCCTGTTTGAGGTCTTAAAATTTATCTTTTCATGACAAAATGAAAGAGGGAAAAATGCTTTCAAAAGAGAAAATAAGAGCTAAAACAAATAAAAAAAAGATAAAGCATAAAATACAAAAAGAACATAAGTAGGGGAAAATACTCATAGCACAAAGCTCATATCTTTTGTTTCATTTATGTAAATGCCCGTCTGGAAGTCAGTGATAGCTCTCACTCACAGCAGTGCTTAAAAATCTCTATCCTGTCTAGTGAAATTCCTGGCTGCTTCCCAAGCTCCTATGACTCAGGATTTGGGAGGGAGAAAACTTGCTAGGATCAAAACATACCTAAACTTAACCTTCTAGACTGCCCAGCAGATCTTTGTACATCTTAGAAAATAATTAGAAAACAGTCTTAAATCCATAGCTCTAAAAGGCCAAAAGACTTCATAATTTACAGTGCTAATTTACATATTCTATTCACCATGCACACAAAGTCTTCAATCTCAGCTGTATAGCAGTGACAAACATATCTATTCTTGTCAAGAAGTGGAATAAATTCACACTTTCTAACTTGTCAAAACCAGCTCTCCTCTCAACAAAAAACAACTTCAGAAAGTGAACACTCTGTACAACATACAATGCCTCCACAAATAACTGAACTAAGCACATCATTATAACTCACAGATATAGACACAGTTGTAGTGATAAATTAATAAAGTCCATTTTTTGATGCTCTGTCTTTGATCACTTTCTGTTTATCCACTCTGTGTGCAATTATCAAAATGCACTAATTTGCATTAGCCAAGTGTTGTAACCTACCTAGGTTTTACTGCATTAGATCTGATTACGTACATGCTCGGCCAGTCTAAAGTAATTTTTTTCTTAACAACAAAGTTTGGCCCTGCATCAAATCTTAGAAAAATTTCAAAACTATCCTGTTAATCTGCATGTGTTTTATCTAGGTCTCAGTCCTTTGAAGGCATATGCACATTCTTGAATTATGCACTGCTGGGAGTCCTGATAATTTCACAGCATATTAACTTAAAAACGTACATAATCCTTTTCAAGGTAGAGTCCTTAATCAGATCAGAGAAAGAGGATTTTTATAGAACCTATACAATAACATGCAAATTGTTTATGCCTTTATAGTCTCATGTACTGTGGACCTCTGCAACCTAACATTAAGCCTTTTATCTAGAACACTTGTAAATAAAAACCAGCATGAATCTAAATCACTTAGAGAATCTTTACTTATTCATTCCTTCCTTTTGCTTATAAGGTTGTTGATACTGCTGGCCAAAAAAAAAAAAAAAAAAAAAAAAATCACTTAGTCTACAATGTCAGCTGTTATACGTTACAAAAACAGTGCATTTCTAACCTGCCTTAAACCAAAGCAGCAGGCAACTAACAGATCTCCAACTTACTCCACAGAGAAAGCCACTGTTTATTTTCAGTCTGCAGAATCTATGGGGTTTTTTGGTTTGGTTTTGATTTTTTTTTTTTTTTAATTGTCATACAGTTTACATAATGACAAAGCTCTGAATAGAACTGACAGATCAAATAGTTTGAGTTATTTTTTGTAAGACTGAGGGTGCTTTTAAAAAAACCAACTAACTCACAAGTCATTCCCTGTGATTCCAGTAGCTCACAAGCTCTTATTTCATATGTCTCTGAATCAATTTTTCAAGCTTAGTCAACTTACTAGGTACCCAGCATACTTTAAGGAGAAGTAATTAAGCCAAAAAGAAAAACAGAGAATGAAAGTAGCAACAAACAAGTAGATGCAATTAAAATGTTAAAATATTGATGTCCCTTCCTAGTATCTTCCCACTGGGGTGGAAGCTGTACTTCCTCACCTGAAATGATTTATACCATGATTCATGCTGCCCATCACCATGTAACTAATCTTTTACTACCACTTCCTTTATGAAATATGCTAAATTACTTTCTTTTAGGGAAAGGCAGTGCCATATGAGTATTAAATTACAGCATTCAAAATAGTATTGAAACAGGATTAGCTTAGACCTGCACAGTCTTGAAGCTTATTCTGAAAGAGATCGCAGTTGACAGGACAACTGTCTAGAGCAGCAGGGAAGAGGCTATAGATAACAACGCACAAACCTTTGCAAAGGAACAGCCCATATATCTTTACACTGCACCTGTGACTGTGAACGACTTCACAGGCAGAGATGCAAAGGGAAAGGCAACGTAGGCAAACTTGCATAAAACTTTCCCTATTCAATATATAATTGTTGCCTATTTTTTGACCTATGCATTAGGTACTTGTTGTGTACTGAGATAATAGCTTGTCTTCCTTTGTAATGAAAGACAAACTGCTTCTCTAAAAGGCAATTTTAGCTTGACCAACTTGAAAAGATGCAGATTGCTTTCACAAAAGCTTCTACCTGTAGCCTGGTTTGAATTAGTTTTCATCATTATTGTTAGCAATTCCCAGTCTTCTGTTGCATGGCAGCTTTTTCACAGATGATTAGGAGCAGTGTTGTGGTATATAAGAGTTTGGAACAAAAACTACGTGAAACTTGCCAGTTGGTAAAGTCTGTTAAATTATCAAGGTTGATAAAAGAAAATATTTAAAAATATAATTTGCAATTAGAGCATCAAGCTGTCAAATCACATTTCTAAATTAATAAGAAACCAAAGCATTAACTTTTCAAGGTCAGTTTCCCTCTTGTGTTTCTTTCTCACTTTTGAAGGCAGGGAACAGTATTATGCTCTGTGCTCTATTTCAGTACTGTAATGCTGAAGAATGTTTCCATCAACAGAATTAATGGAAACTCTTGTGGGAAGAAAGTTCCATAAATAAATGGTTTCTTCACAGTTAGGACTAAGATGCAATGTTGATTCCTATAAATCACGTTCTTCCTCTGAAGATCTTCATAACTGGACATATATGTATGAGAGAGAAATGGATTTTAGGCTCACAAAGGATCATGGTAATTCTCTAGTCCCATGATCCCTAAGTTGTAGGCTGCAGACCCCGGCTGGCCCGCAAAGCTCTGCTGAGTAGCTTGTCTGCCCCAACGGCTGTGCAATTTTCCCCGCTGGAGGAGGCCATTCAACTTTTCCATGATGTTTCAAGAGAAGTTTTTCAAACTAGTTGCTCTACTCTCATCTCCAACACAGAATTACATAAATGTGTGCTGAAAGGCATCACCTAGTCTTGTGCTAAGGAAGAATTGTGTAGACTCTCCATAATCTTCGGTGCTGGGGAAGATTATGGAGAGGTTCATCTTGAGCGAACTCCACAGGCAAGTACAGGTCAACCAGGGGATCAGGCCCAGCCAGCATGGGTTCACAAAAAGCAGGTCCTGCTTGACCAACCTGATCTCCTTCTATGACCTGGTGACCCGCCTGGTAGATGATGGAAAGGCTGTGGATGTCATCTACCTCGACTTTAGCAAAGCTTTTGACACCGTCTCGCATAATATCCTCCTCGGGAAGCTGGCAGCTCACGGCTTAGGCAGGCATACTCTTCGCTGGGTAAAGAACTGGTTGGGTGGCCGAGCCCAGAGAGTAGTGATAAATGGTGTTAAGTCCAGTTGGCGGCCGGTCACGAGCGGTGTTCCCCAGGGCTCTGTTTTAGGGCCAGTCTTGTTCAATATCTTTATCAATGATCTGGATGAGGGGATCGAGTGCACCCTCAGTAAGTTTGCAGACGACACCAAGTTGGGTGGGAGTGTCGATCTGCTCGAGGGTAGGATGGCCCTGCAGAGGGACCTGGACAGACTGGATCGATGGGCCGTGGCCAACTGGATGAGGTTCAACAAGGCCAAGTGCCGGGTCCTGCACTTCGGTCACAACAACCCCATGCAACGCTACAGGCTTGGGGAGGAGTGGCTGGAAAGCTGCCTGGCCGAAAAGGACCTGGGGGTGTTAGTAGATAGCCGGCTGAACATGAGCCAGCAGTGTGCCCAGGTGGCCAAGAAGGCCAACAGCATCCTGGCTTGTATCAGGAATGCTGTGGCCAGCAGGAGCAGGGAGGTGATTGTACCCCTGTACTCGGCGCTGGTGAGGCCGCACCTGGAATACTGTGTCCAGTTTTGGGCCCCTCACTACAAGAAAGACATTGAGGTGCTGGAGCGTGTTCAGAGGCGGGCAACGAAGCTGGTGAAGGGTCTGGAGAACAAGTCTTATGAGGAGCGGCTGAGGGAACTGGGGTTGTTTACTCTGGAGAAGAGGAGGCTGAGGGGAGACCTTATCGCTCTCTACAACTACCTGAAAGGAGGTTGTAGTGAGGTGGGTGTTGGTCTCTTCTCCCAAGTAGCTAGCGATAGGACAAGAGGAAATGGGCTTAAGCTGCGCCAGGGGAGGTTTAGACTGGAAATTAGGAAAAATTTCTTTACGGAAAGGGTGGTCAGGCATTGGAACAGGCTGCCCAGAGAGGTGGTGGAGTCACCATCCCTGGAGGCGTTTAAAAAACGGGTAGATGTGGCACTTCGGGATATGGTTTAGTCTGGTCTACCCTTGATTAGTCTAGAGTGGGCTTGGTAGTGTAGGTTAATGGTTGGACTGGATGATCTTAAAGGTCTTTTCCAACCTAGATGATTCTATGATTCTATGACTCACACAATATACTTTTGTATAGCTTTTCCTGAAAAAGGAGGTTCTACAACATGTCTAGGTGGCTTTTCTCTGGGGCTCGTAATTCAGTAAGTGTTTTCAAAAACCCAACCCTCATCTCTCTGAATGCAAATTCTACAGATTTCGCTTAATTCTTCTCTCAGGAATATGGAGAATAATTTCTGTCTACCTTTTGCCTTAAAATCTTCATATATCAGATGGTTGTTACTAACATTGTCTTAAATTAGGCAAACTCAATTCTCTGATCGAGTTTTCTAAACTTTTTTAAGCCATGACCAAACATGGATACAATAGGCCAACTGAAACCTCACTAACCCTAATTTGAAATAACTACCCTACATTAAAGATACCACATCCCTCTTCACACATTCCAGAATTACATTTCCCTAGTTTGCAGCAGCAATACAGACTGGGTACAGACTTTGTTACCCATTTTCTCTCCTGACAGGTATTCCCTATCTTGTATTTGCGTATCTGAATTCTTTTTCCTAAATATATCATCTGGCACTTCACTTTATTGAATTTCATCTTGCTGATTTCAGACCATCTCTCCAATTTGCCAAGTTTATTTTAAATTCTGATCTGATACAGAAAGGTATTTGCAACTTCTCACAGCTTGGTGTCATCTGCATATTTTATAAGCTATTCTGTATTCCATCACCCTCACTGCTAATGAAAATGCTGAATGGAGCCGATTTCCTAAGCAAATTCTCAAACTGAAACACAGGCTGTGGAGTTCAACCAAGAGGTTCCTTTGCCCAATCCAATACATTGGTTTGTACTAAAACTTATCTTTCAGAAAGGCACGTAATACATATTTTAAAACCTTAAATGCAAGAAAATCCACCATTTGCTCTGCTAAATTGTTGCAATAGTTAATTATCCTCTTTTTATTTTTGCAGAACTTTAAAACCAGGCCAGCTTCACTCTCCAGCTGCATATTTTACTCTGTTTACTATATCAGAAAAAGAACACCCATAGAAAAGTTTGACTTATAGAATTATAGACTTACTGACTGAGAGATTCTACCATATCATTCCTTAAAAATTCTATGGATTAATCTTTACAGACAGTATTAAGTGAGGTTAAAATTTCCTGAAATGTTTTGTGAGTCTTGAACAAAGCAATGCTGTTTTAGGAGAATCAAGTCGTATTTTTAGTTTGCAGCTCCTGGCTCTGCTATGGAATTACGTACAATCACTTGCAGAAAAATATTACCCTACTGGCCAAAGCTAAGCCCTTTCAGACCATGTAATTTCTGGAATATTTGCTATGCAATATTTCACATATTTGGCAAATCCTCTCTCTCTCCCCTCCCCACCCCTTCCCCCCCCCCCCCCCCCCCCCCAGTTTGCTGTCCATAGGCATTACAGGGAGCAAAGCAGAAAGAAAAGCTCTTTAAAACTGGAAAACAACCTTAGAGAGACCCAGATCCACATTTCTTTAAGAAAACTAGAAATAGGTCTCGGATTCCCTTCAACTTCCAGCATGTGCAGCGAAAAAGAACTTGGGATAGAAGAAATATGAGACTTTTTCATTTTGCTTTCCCACCCTTCTCTCAAACAAATTCCATTTATACTATTATCATCTTGATATTATAGCAATGAATGCAACATTTACATTTTCTTTAAAAACTGAAAATATTTCATGTAATGAACTTTGACCGCATACAGAATAATAATCTTCATGGTCAAATCTCTGGATTGCCACATATTTCTCTACATCCTCCTATACCCACAAACTGTAACATACCAGACCCTGTAAATTCTTCAGTAAACAGTTTCTAGCCTTTGTAAAGTATAAAGAGTTTGAAATCACAAACTTATTTGTATTAAAAATTACTGCTGGTAAGCATGAGTCTGTCATATATATGAGAGCCTTATAGTCAAGTTGCAGGAGTTATCTGAAAGGAATTATCTGAAAGTTTTCTTCACGCTGTTAAAAATGTAATGCTTTTCAAGACTCACTGATATCTACAGAACAAACCTCCGAAGACTCAGAATCGTACAAAATACAAATTTTCAATTCAAAGCATATTCAGAATAAAATTTTCCCAAGTCATATCCAAATGAAAATGGTGGGATTCCAGATTTCAGTTTTTCACCTTTCTTAGCATTCTCACCATCTGTTATGATTTACAGACCCCACCTGTATATTCAGAAGTAGTTCTAAATCTTATGATGGTCCTAACAACCTAAATCTGCTGTGCCATGGAGTTAGCCTATTAACTAGCTTGCTGCCATTAACCTCCTTGAACAGAGTATCATGCAGTATCAAGAAGACTTTCTATCCCTCCATGTAACCATTTTGTCAGCTGGATGTTGGTAAACATCCAAAAGCCAGACTCCTGCAACAACAGTGCTTATGTAAACTGCACTGGAAGGGCAAAAACACACACACAACTAAAACAATGGCTTGTTGTCAACAACTGCAAATTTAGAGCAATGCTTAACCTCAAGGGTTGGCATTTATCCTGCTTCCAAATGACTTTTGATTCATTTCAAACTGGACTATAACAAAGGATAAAGATCAATCTCAAAAGACAACTGCTGCTTTCTTCAGTGCTCCTTAATGAGAAGTAACTAATATGTACTTTTAAAGTACACTACAGAGTCCTGCTTCTGGAGCAGGAAGAAGAGGGAGAAAGTTCCCTGTTGTAGTGCTGTGAGACTCTGTCATCACTCCAATGGAAAGAAACATAGAGTCCATTTATAGAAATATGTATGGTTTTCTAAGTGTTTGGTATCCTACATCTGAGTCTTAAAAGAGCTAAAAACATTTCAGTTTTATTTTGCTGCCACCATATTTTGTCCCACAGCATGTGCATCACATACCTGTTTATGAAAGAGGAAAAAACACAGATTCCTAAACTTTGGTTTGCAGACCAATACTAGCCTGCAGAGAGCTAAGGACCTCTGAGAATCTGACTAGATGCTACCAAAAAAACCAATAGCAATTTTTCTAAAGTGTTTTTGTTTTGTTTTGGTTTGGTTTTTTTACACACGTAAATGTTAGCGTATCATCAAGGTGCCAGAGGACTATGAATGAGGAGAGAAGTTTCTGCTTATTTTTGACATGAGAGAGATTAGACTTACAGGAAATGTTATTATTATGCCATCTATTCTGTAAAAAACTAATGATGTCTTTAAGAAAAAGATGGATGAAGTAGGGGACCACATCTTGCACAAGTTATTCAGAAAATCTCATGTATATAGTTGCAAAATTTGCTTCTGATGAAGCAAAGATATGAAGCACAACCTCAAAGAATAGTTTCCTTTTGAGGGCAAGCATATCTGCATTGCTGCGTATTTTTACTAAGACATTGGCTATTTAGTGAACAAAAACTGGCATGCTACATATGAAAGGTTGCCAACAGCTGCTTTAGAGAATCCTTCTGCATGAAATGTTAGCATACTCATCGATTGCCTGTTCAGTCATTGATGAGTCTGTATATTTTTCAGCAATACATATATGCGTGACATCTGTATAAAATCTCCAGAAAGACCAGGCAAGGTTTTTTTTTAAGTACAAACTCTAGTTCCTCTAAACTCAAAATATTGGGAGTATTTTGTACCACTAAAAATAATCTCTTTGTACTAACTAAAAACCAGCAACCTAAAAGCTAGTTCTTGATCAGCTTTACAAAAATAGCTGATCAATTATATTATGTATTAGCTCTATGACACATTCTAATTTTAACATCTGTATAATACCATTTACATTTGATCAAAATATATTGCAGACTGACACCCCCCCATCATGCCTATTGCAAGCTCAGTATTATTGTAAATTTAAGAACTGCTAGGAAGTAGAGAACACAACAGAACGCTATAGTCTATTTGTCATAGAAAAAAATCATCAATATGGTAATTGAAAAAGTGCAAAATGCAGTTTAAAGAGCAATGCTGAAAGTTTTTTTTATTCCACATAGTAGGAAAACTAATGAGGCACATCTTAGATTAGTTTAGTGTAATCCTAAAAGCACTAAATAATGCTTCCTATATAAGTACTTTAAAGTAGATTGCTTAAAGTAAACACAACACAAAAGATTCTGCTCTAATGTTACAAATGCAGAAACATAAGAGTTTAAATCACCATTAAATCAGAAATTACATGGACTATTTTTATTACCATTAATTACTCCAATTTGGCAGAATACTTCATACCATGTTAGCTTCCAATTTTAATCTGAATATTGTTTCATTGTCTAATTAAAAGCCATTTAACTTAAAAAAAAAAAAAAAAAAAACCACACCACAAACAAATAATAATAGCCACTAGACAGAAACATCAAAAAATCAAACAATAGATTTTAGGGGACCCACTCTATATAAAGCTATACTGATCTGAAAGGAGCCTAATCAGCTCCCCTACCGTGTGGAGTGAAAAAGGAAGCAATCTGAGCACGAATAGCTTAAACTCGCTCTCTTAAAATGGCAACTGTACAGACAGAAATCTCTTACAATAGCTACAGAGAGCTGGAAGTAGAGTCTCAGTCAGTAAATGAGCTACACCGGTACTCAAGTTCAGCTTATCAAGTAAAGGTGACAGGCACACTGCTCTCTCCCACGTGGCCTTTCAGTGTCGTGTGACACAGAGCAGAGCAGTGTGTTATGTGTAGTGGAAGTTCATAATGCCAGCAATGGAGATGTTGAACTCCTTTTTCCCCAGTCCACACCAAAAACATCCAAAGGAACATCCATAGCAAGTCCAGGGCCTGGTTTTGCAAAATTCCTTATGTGGCTTGAAAAAAGAAGTGATTATAGTAGTGCTGCATACCACAGAGCCATACCTGTAATATGCAGCATCTGCCCTGAAATGGGGTCTTGTCTAGGTCTGTTCCAACAAATTCATTTTTATCCATCAGTCTCATTAGAGCTTGGAAGTGGCCAGCGAGAGGTACACTTTCAAAGTGGTGTTTGGGGCTATAGCCACAGGAATCTCTTTAAGATCAAAAGATTTCTTTACATACCAAAATATTCTTTTCCTTTGCATGTAACAAGGATACAGTTTTGCAGTGTTCATGCTTGAATCCCTGCAGCCAGATGCTAAAACTAACGCAATCAGTAGAAATCCTTTATTCATTTAATGGGGCTTGTACAGAGAATTGCTTACAAGAAAAAAAAATATTAAAGTTCATAGGAATTTGGACTGACTTAGTATTTCAGCATATAGCACTGTGCAAACAATTGCTTAATGTGCTTGGTTCTCCCTCTGTAAATGCCACTCATCAGCTGTGTGTACCAAGCAGCAGTGCAAAAGGAAACAATACCCTATGTCCTATTCCATGAAATAACTGCACTTACAGTAATAAAATAGGGATTTATAGAAACATCTACTTTAAACTATTTTTAAAGCTTCTGAAATATATCTGGTCTAGTTTATTTTACCCCTGCAAAGCTGTACAAATAAATGTACTCAGGTCATTAAGGCTTTACAAGTTAGAAAATGCAGAAGGTAGCTGTACCAAAATATTTCAGCCTGTTAAACCACACCTAAAATCTCTCTTTAAAATAATAAATAAATCAGATGTTATGCATGTACATGGCTATATAATAGCAAAGCTTTATAATGCTCTATTTAAGACCTACTCCTGCACATATAACGAGCTGAACAGAGGAATTTGGGCTCTTTGTACAAATTCAAGTGTTCCAAATGAGCAAATTTGGATGAACAAGGCTAATTGAGGGAGATAGAGAAATGGACTGTCATTATGATATTTTAAAATATGATCCCATATTGTGCTCTAAGTTTCGATTGTAATGAAGTCAAACACTTAAGTTACATGCATAACTTTATGCACACAATTAGGTCCACAAAGGAGAGCTGAACAACAAACTACAGCAATTTATTTTGGTGTCAGTAGGATTAATTACATCCTTAAACCTAACCACTGCCTTGTGTACTTGTATCACTTGTGCAGAAGAGCAGTTGATATCAACACGCACTACGCACTTATGAGACCCCATTCCCAGATCTCACATATCCAGTGAGAAGAGATTCCAGTTCTTGTCTGAGTTGTACACAGTGAAAAAAAAATACATTTTATGAACCTGAAAAATAATACATCTTGCCCTTGTTATTGTGTATATATATTACCAGAGCTTGCTACTGCAGCTGGCCTTCATATTTGTATATGATAAAGTAGAATATTGAGAACAAGTATCCATGTAATTAGCACATCAATCATGTTCTTTAATATAAACGAAGTATTAATTCAGTTCTCCACAAACTCCCTCACCATAACTAATGCAAATTATTAATTAGCTAACCAGAAACAAAAGAAATGCAGAAAATGACTGGAAGAACACAAATTTCAGCAGCCATAGCTCAGGCAACGTCCACGGTAGAGACCCACTGTCCCACCAGCCATGGTTCCACGGTAGTGACCCACTGTCCCACCAGCCATGGTTGCGTGCAGAGGCACAGAGCACCCTGCACACAGAAGTTCGCCAGCTTCAGCACCAAGTTGGACACCTTCTTTACCTGCTGGTGCACAGGTTGCCGTGAGCTGTGGTCCTCTCTGCTAAACTGCTGTTAGAGCTTCCATCTTTCTTCTTACTGTATCTTGTTAGTAAGAGCCAAATATTCCTTTTTCAATGGAAGCGAGAAAGGTTTAAAATATGTCTTTAACATTTTTTTATGAGACCCCTGTGACAGTGCCCTGCGGGAATACCATACAACCACCTTCCTAAAAGGCTTTCTGAAATTCTTCTGAAGCCAATGCTGCAGAGTGTTGGGCTTCTCCCCAGATAACACCGTGGCTGCACAAGGCAAGATCCAGGTAGAAGGCTAAGGCAAAACCACACCAGGAAGAGCAAGACTGGCACAGACACAGTACCGGTGACATGCACTGTCATGTTCCACTAACCCCATGCTTAAATACACACAGTTCACTCCGCTTAGTGACTTGTAAAGCTCTTGTTTGTGTAGCTGCAGGTACTATCTGCTTCCTTCCTTTCTTCTTATTCGAACTCAGAAAATTATTCTAAGAACTAAGCTAAGGCCTTCACATTAAATGCACACACACCCATGAAGCAAAGGAATAAAATGCAGAAAGTCGTTATGGTGTTATAGCATCTGTCGCCATAGTTTAGCTTACTCACTGCTCTCCCAGCCAACAGCCTTTTTGCTGCACTTTCAGAGATATCGATATATTATTTCTAAAAACATCAATTTACTGAATCCCATTTCTCTGTTTCTTCTGGTGCAGGTTTCTTCCCCACACATAATGGTTTTTCACACTGCCTGTGAGAGGGAATTTGCCTAGCATTTTTCAATGCCATGCTACCTGAGAATTCAAATCTCTTTCTTTGTATCTACAATGCACACACACACGTCATACATGTATTTTTCACTAAGACTCATAGCCAGAGACAGCAATATAAGACCATCCAGCCATTTTTTTCCCCAAACTGCATATTGACCTTGTTTAGAGGTCCTGAGAACCTAAAGAGAATTATTATACTACTGAAAACTGGATACCATGCTGAGACATATCCCTCTAAACATTACAGCACAGATACCTTTTCCCTTAGGGACATCACAATTTTAAATGCCTTTTTCTTACTTTTGCTTGCAAGAAGAACCATTTTCCTCTTTCTGTATGCATTAGCGGAAAATGAAAAATTTAATTTCAAGAGACGTTTTGAAAAGCTAACTCATGAGAAACAGTGCAACTTTCCCCATTGGATCAGAGTATGATCAACCCATCAAACTTCACTGGCACATGGTGTTGTGGCTGCATAGCATGTCCTACAGGTTTCAAACAACATGTGGGCAAGTTTGTCATTCCATCCACCCCCACATATTTTTGAAACACCTTTCTTTTACATTAAACTTTTAACTCTTAAGAAAGTACTTTTTAAAATTTTGCTAAGGTTTTTAACTCCTACAAAATTTTATGCCTACATTTGACTCAAAAGACATAACAGAAATGTCTTTTCTTCTATACCTGCATCCTTACCAGCTACCATCCACTGAAGATCAGCAGTGCACTGGTCATTAAGTAAAGGAACCATATTTTTATTTATTTATTTTTAAATCAAAGGGGCTTTGAGGAAGAACATTGTCTGTTAATCACTACTGTAGATTATGGCAAACAGGGTTAAAGAGTTCTGTTTGAAACCATTATGTTCATCCCAACAAATAAATGTTCAGCATCCTAGCACCCCCAGATAACTGTTACTAAAGCCATTGGACACCGGTAACTGCTGAAGAGCTCCAGTGCCATCCGGTCAGCTGCACAGGGTCACCTTTTATGGAAAAAATGGAAAAATTCAGTTTACTAAGAAAGGTAATGGCATAAACACTGCATTGAGGGAAGAAAGGTGAAATTGTTTCTATTGATTTGGGCAGCTGTCCTTTCAACATGATTTAGTCAAATATTCTTCCAGAACTTAGAATCATAGAATCATAGAATCATCTAGGTTGGAAAAGACCTTTAAGATCATCCAGTCCAACCATTAACCTACACTACCAAGCCCACTCTAGACTAATCAAGGGTAGACCAGACTAAACCATATCCCGAAGTGCCACATCTACCCGTTTTTTAAACGCCTCCAGGGATGGTGACTCCACCACCTCTCTGGGCAGCCTGTTCCAATGCCTGACCACCCTTTCCGTAAAGAAATTTTTCCTAATTTCCAGTCTAAACCTCCCCTGGCGCAGCTTAAGCCCATTTCCTCTTGTCCTATCGCTAGCTACTTGGGAGAAGAGACCAACACCCACCTCACTACAACCTCCTTTCAGGTAGTTGTAGAGAGCGATAAGGTCTCCCCTCAGCCTCCTCTTCTCCAGAGTAAACAACCCCAGTTCCCTCAGCCGCTCCTCATAAGACTTGTTCTCCAGACCCTTCACCAGCTTCGTTGCCCGCCTCTGAACACGCTCCAGCACCTCAATGTCTTTCTTGTAGTGAGGGGCCCAAAACTGGACACAGTATTCCAGGTGCGGCCTCACCAGCGCCGAGTACAGGGGTACAATCACCTCCCTGCTCCTGCTGGCCACAGCATTCCTGATACAAGCCAGGATGCTGTTGGCCTTCTTGGCCACCTGGGCACACTGCTGGCTCATGTTCAGCCGGCTATCTACTAACACCCCCAGGTCCTTTTCGGCCAGGCAGCTTTCCAGCCACTCCTCCCCAAGCCTGTAGCGTTGCATGGGGTTGTTGTGACCGAAGTGCAGGACCCGGCACTTGGCCTTGTTGAACCTCATACAGTTGGCCACGGCCCATCGATCCAGTCTGTCCAGGTCCCTCTGCAGGGCCATCCTACCCTTGAGCAGATCGACACTCCCACCCAATTTGGTGTCGTCTGCAAACTTACTGAGGGTGCACTCGATCCCCTCATCCAGATCATTGATAAAGATATTGAACAAGACTGGCCCTAAAACAGAGCCCTGGGGAACACCGCTCGTGACTGGTCGCCAACTGGACTTAACACCATTTATCACTACTCTCTGGGCTCGGCCACCCAACCAGTTCTTTACCCAGCGAAGAGTATGCCTGCCTAAGCCGTGAGCTGCCAGCTTCCCGAGGAGGATATTATGCGAGACGGTGTCAAAAGCTTTGCTAAAGTCGAGGTAGATGACATCCACAGCCTTTCCATCATCTACCAGGCGGGTCACCAGGTCATAGAAGGAGATCAGGTTGGTCAAGCAGGACCTGCCTTTTGTGAACCCATGCTGGCTGGGCCTGATCCCCTGGTTGACCTGTACTTGCCTGTGGAGTTCGCTCAAGATGAACCTCTCCATAATCTTCCCCGGCACCGAGGTCAGGCTGACCGGCCTGTAGTTCCCCGGGAACTTATTTACACTAGGAAGATGACAAGTTGTAAAACTCTTCCCCTCAAGAAACATTTCTCTAAAATAGCTATTAAAACCCCTGTGGCTTTGAGTGTACAGGTACAGGATCGTTCGAGCACCTTGCCTGAAATCCCTTCCTTCACCTACTACCTGCCATGGCAGAGCCCTGGAGCTGGCTGTGGCCCATGACACGTATGGGTAAATTTGGGACTGGAGGCCTTTTCTAAATACAGACACCTGATTTGGTACACCCCACATGGGAAAGACATGATCATTTTTGCCATTTTGTTCCGCTGTCCTTGACGCTTAATTAAACAACTGTTTCTCTGCCTGATAGATGAAAAAGTTGTCCTGAGGTTAGACGAATGCTATTTTGTCTTGCCTGAGCTTCCTTCTCCTTGCATCTTTCCCGAAAAGCAAACAAAACAAATGAGTGCAGCTGAACACACCAAGCACATGAAGGGGCACTAGAGAAATCAGCCAGCACTGCGCTATCACTCTGTGCTCAACTCTGACTTTTACAGCTTCTACACAGCACGCAGGTACCTACTCCAGAGAGGACAGGATTACGCAAGAAGGACAAGGAATACTGTTGCAGAAACAGCAGTAAAAGGCTGGTTGGCTTAAGAGATCCTTACCCACCATTGTAAAGGAAAAATTAATATGAGTTTTGATGCCATGCATTCATCAGGAATCCTATGCTGTATCAAATATTCCTGCCAATTAGAAGCAAGGTATAGCATAGTTCCTATCCTAGCCCAGTCCAACGAAGGTGGCTGAGGGGAAGAGGAGACAACAGCAGCAGTACAGCAGGATGGACATTGGGAGCACAAAGGCACCAGGAGTGGCATTCGAGTGGGCAACAGGGGAAAGAAATAATGTATGTGTAGAAAGAAAGAGGAACCTGGGAGGGAAAGGAAAAGGCAGAGGTAGCAAGTTTTAGCTGTAACAAGGCTACAAGGCTGTGAGCCACTGTGCTGCAGTTTACAAACATCATAAATATATGCTGGGAGCAAGGAATCAGTTGTAACAGACTGGCGAGGCTCATCCTGAGGCACCTCGCTGTCTTTGCAGGTATGGAGACTGCTGTAAAAGCACGAGGTGGCTCCGCTGACTCTCTGTCCAAAAATCAAATCATTACGTGCAGTAATACAAAGAAGGTCCTATCACTGGAACAAAGGAGGACAAGTAAAGAGACAGTAGGAAATTCCTTTTCAAAGGGCCAAATTGCATCAAATCAATAACCCCATGCATACATCAGCAATCACCAGATGGCAGAATTTACTTACTAAACTGAAAACTATTCCCACACCTTTCAAAAGCACTAAGGGAGCAGATAAGCACACAAGTTGCTCACCTATCACAGTTACTAGTGAGGGACAGAGAGACTAGAAAGGAACTAATTAGAGATGCAACAGTGCTATTCAGATCTGAACTTGTTCCGTTTTTGAATTCCTGTTGAAACACCTATAGTTCAGTAACTTTTTTCTATTGAGGTTCATTTTTTTTTTCCTCCGTTGAAGGATTCTAGATCACGTTTCCAAGGAAAGAGCAAGGCAGAAATATGTAACACAAGCCAACTTCCAAACTCTTCTTTTTTTTTACTTCTCAGATGTGCAAAGAAAGAAATCAGTAGTAAAATACCTGACATTTTTACCTTGGATATTGGTTGCAAGAGATTCTGAAAAAAATACTAATCCAGTTTTGCAAGTCAGGTCTCCTGCTGTCTGCCTTCAAATTATCAAATGATAAATGATCAAATGATTGGGGGTTTGGTTGGTTGTTTTACAATTCCCTTTGAAGTGAAAAGGCTCAGCATAAAGAATTCTATGAATAAACAAATGCTGCCATTTCACTTTACGGATCACAGGTTTTTCACATTTTCCCATGTCCTAATGCTTGAGTGTGGAAGAAACGCTGGATACACATTTAAATGATTTTTTGTACCATACCCCAAAGGGTGAGAACAAGAATTGTAAACCATCCTTTTCCCAGTGACTCTCTGATGCAGAAGTAGCAGCTACAACATATACATAGGTGGAGAGAGAGAAGACAAAGTACATTTCAAATACAGAACAGAATCTATGTGCAATCAATGCATAAAGGACACACTGACATATACTTGAGCAGAAAGTCTCTGTTAGATAAGGAATGTGAAAAGGGCATCTTTTCAAATAAACAAAACTGTGACAGCTTTTTTTTACAAGAAGGAATTGAGGAAAAGCTAGGCCTAACGGAATAAAATTGGAAAGATGGAATCGTGTTTCACAGCAATTGACACGGGCGATAAATGATCACAGGAGGAAAAAAAACCTCAGAATGAGAGATACAACAAAGTTCTCTCTCCCGTACTCTGACACAGCCATAACAGCTAATTACTCTGACAAAATATTATGTTATTTATATACATATACACACACACACAAGAAACAATCTATTTTCTAGCAGCCTTGGATGAATCCAGGTAAACCACTACCAAAGCACAGCAACACAATTCAGTTTAATCCACCAACTCCAGACTACGCAATCCCAAAGACCAGTCCTCCTTTCGTGTTAGCTCTATACTTGATTTTACGTGTCCTACGGGGGAGGGGCAGGGGGAGAGATTAGTTTTGTATATAACTTATAGGGCAGCTTGTTAGAGCTGCACCACTCTAAACAAAGGAACAGTCTTAAAATTGAAGTGTTTGTGTCAAAGAGAAAGAGAAAGAAATGTAAAGGTTTGGATTCTGCAAGGAATGTTTTTTTCAGCAAGGTGCATATACACATCCAGGTTGTTTCTAGCCCTTAAAAGGTCTGTTTGGCATTTTTTCCCCATCATTTATTGATACCTGATCACTGACATTCTTATGCCAGTGCTTGACAAAGGTGCCACAGAGAGATCCTGACACACAAACTCACACTACTCGGAGGAAACAGTTCAACCACACATGACATGCTGGAAGAGTATTCCCTGCAGGCTGAAGACGAGGAAGATGATGGCCTAACTCTTGTGGGACGCAGAAGGCTTTGGAACCATGTAGCACAGAGGCAGCAGAAGTCTGCTGGGCAAGAAAACTGGTATGTCACACTAAATCTGGTACACTAGAGAGCATCCTCATATTTCACACGGATTCAAATTGTTTTCTTCTGGCCAGTGCTTAGGAGTTTCTAGTGCTAGGCTTCTTGCAATTGTCTACGGCAAGAGAAAACAAATAGACAGTATTATCAATTTCTTGTTAAATGGAAATTTTTTTTAAAAAATCAATTGCAAGTTGGGCAGGAGACATTTAACATACAAAATTTGTGTTTTCTAACTATTTCACAACACCTAGAGCTGTGGGCTGGTGTCCTAAATATTCAGTAAATATATAAAAACCTCAAATGCTTCATTTCCAGAAAACTTATTTCTGAGCTTAATGCAGCAAATTTTCATTAATTTCTTCCCTTAGGTTAATAGGAAACAAATTACATTTCAGAAAATGTTAATGGAATTTCCCTACACTTTCTCTCTTATGTACTTGCACCTGTAAATATTTAAATATTATAAAAATATATAGGTAGGTGAGACAATGGACAATTTATTCTACTGTAAGCACAGTACGGCATAGGATGGATTGAAAACATGAAAACAAATCACATCTCTTAAGCTATCTGAAAGGTCTAGCAGGCTTGCTGAAACAGTTTGTTCTGTCCTTAAAAGAATTGTTAGAGTAATGAAAGCATGAGATGGTGTCTTGCAGCATTAGAGCAGAAATGGGTGGGGACACACAGTTCAGTACAGAAGAACAAATGGTAACAGGTGCAGAAATAAGATCAGGAAGACAAGAGAAATAAGGTCTGGGGTTGCTCATTTATAGAATAGGCAGAGAATATCACTGACAGCAAATCAAGAAGCCCACACGGTACTCACTACTACAGAGGCATAACAGTACATGATTTCATGTTACATTTAAACAGGATATAGTTCTGCTCTTCCAAACCTTAGGATAAACCGACTACTGAGTCAATACATCACCTTTCAAAATGAGTTATATGTGTTGAGATAATACTGTTATGTATTTTTTACTTTTTGTTTTGACATATCTACCCACAACAAGACTTCATAGAATCATCATAGAATCACAGAATGGTTTGGATTGAAAGGGACCTTAAAAATCATCTAGTTCCAACCCCCCTGCCACAGGAAGGGACTCCTTCCACTAGACCAGGTTGCTCAAAGCCCTGTCCAACCTGGCTTTGAATGCTTCCAGGGAGGGGTCATCCACAATTTCTCTAGACAACCTGTTCCTGTGTATCACCATCCTCACACCAAATAATTTCTTCCCAATATCTAATCTAAATCTACCCTCTTTCAGTTTAAAACCATTACCTCTCATCCTATCATGACACTCCCTGATAAAGAGTCCCTCCTCACCTTTCCTGTAGGCCCCTTCAGGTACTTGCAGGCTGCTATAAGGTCTCCCCACAGCCTTCTCTTCTCCAGGCTGAGCAACCCCAACTCTCTCAGCCTGTCTTCATAGGAGAGGTGCTCCAGCCCTTGGATCATCTTCATGGCCCTCCTCTGGACTTGCTCCAACAGGTCCATGTTCTTCTTATGGTGGGGGCCCCAGAGCTGCATGCAGTACTCCAGGTGGGGTCTCACGAGAGCAGAGTAGAGGGGGAGAATCACCTCCCTCGACCTGCTGGTCACACTTCTTTTGAGGCAGTCCAGGATATGGTTGGCCTTCTGGGCTGCGAGTGTACATTGCCAGGTCACGTTAAGCTTCTCATCAACCAACACCCCCAAGTCCTTCTCCTCAGGGTTGCTCTCAATCCATTCTCCGCCCAGCCTGTATTTGTGCTTGGGATTGCCCCGACCCATGTGTAGGACCTTGCATTAGGCCTTGTTGAACTTCATGAGGTTTGCACAAGCCCACCTCTCAAGCCTGTCAAGGTCCCTCTGGATGGCATCCCTTCCCGCCAGCGTGTTGACCACACCACACAGCTTGGTGGTGTCTGCAAACTTGCTGAGGGTGCACTCAATTCTAATTTCTAATAGATAGCTAAAATTAAATAGTAAAGCAACTATTTTCAAATGTACTTTGTGTTCTTTTTTGACACTCCGTCTGAAATTTTAAAGCTCCTCATTTCCATTTCTTGTGCACAAATGACAGTCAGAAGCAGAGCTATTTCAACCAATTCACCCAAATCATTTTTCAAGTGCCAAACTGCAGATGTAATTTTGCCAGTCTGCACACCAGTGTTAGGCTTACAAAAGGATGTTTCCCTGCAATGGGTCAATGGCAGAGATTCCAGCAGCACTTCATGTGGGGGTCTCCTGCTAAGTGGTCAAGTCTCCAATGAACATACAGATTTTTTTTTTTTTTTTAATGGCACCTATTTGCAGCAGCCCCTACTTTTTCCCTGGTGCTCCAAGAGGTAGAATTTCCTGTATGGGTCCCTAAGGGGCAACACAGCTCCACAAAAGTGCAACGGTGTATTCCAGTGACAATCGCAACCCACATTTTACAGGGATCACATACCTTTCGTTCTGAATCTTCAAGTACCAGGCAATTCCTAGAAAGAGGCTGTTATCATTCCCATAGACATGGCACAGAACCCCCACTGTACACGCCCTGCCATTCGTAGCCCACATACTTTGCAAGCAGCTTTGTGTGTATCCCTATGGCTTGCAGGGGCAGAAACCTCTCTTTATGCAAAGCAAGGCTTGTTGGCTTCCACATGTTTTAACACTCTTAAAGATGGAGGAATTACTTTAGAAATTCAGTGTCAACCCAGTCTTTTACAGTAAGGGACAATCAGTCATTCCATCTGAGCCTCTGTAGGTCCCATATTATTCATATAGCCAGAAATGTGAGGTATGGTCTATAAAGAAGGGTGAAAAATTACCTGGTCCACCAAGCTCAAGGGGTATGATCAGAAGTATAAAGTCCAGCTGTCATTGACTAAGAAGTGGTATTCCCCTAGGGTTAGTAAGGGGGCTGATACTATTTACCATCTTTATTCATGACCAGGATGATGGACCTGAACACATCCTCAGCAAGCTTGCAGCCAAACTGGGGTGAGCAGTCAATATGCCGGTGGGTAGGGCTGCTGTTCAGAGGGAGCTTGGCAGACTGGAAATACGTGCTGACAGAAATCTCATGAAATTTCATCAAGGCATGTGCAAATTCTTGCATTTAGGATGCAAATTCTCTATAAAACACTGCTGGATAGGTGTTGGACTGGCTAGTGAGCAGCTCTGCAGCTAAGGACTGGGATGAAGTCAGGGGGATGGAGAGGTTGTGGTGGGCACAAGTTGAACATGAGACAAAAGCTTGTCGTTGTAGTAAAGAAGCCAAACACATACTGTGCTGTATTAGCAGCAAGGTTCTAGCCAACAGGTTGAGGCAGTGATAATTCCCCTCTGCCCAGCTCTTGTGAGAACATAGCTGCGGTACTGTATCCAGTTTTGGACACTGACAGATGTCCCCAGATGGACACTGACAAACTGGAGTGAACCCAGTGGAGGGCTGCCAACATGACTGGAGGCTTGATGGAGCACGTGCCATACTGGAGAGGCTGTAGTGTACTCAGACCCGTAAAAGTCCTATTATCAGTCTTAATTCTCACCTTACATGTAGCAATTCCACTTTCTTTGCATGCTACCTAAAAATAGTAATCAACTTACTATCATTTAGGAAAGGTAGTCAAGTAGGTTGAATATTTTATCCTGAAAAATAGTACTAACAGAGTAAAACAGAACATTTGTTGTAAGTTTTCCACTAATTATAAAATGAGAATTCTGAGAGTCCAATTCTCATCTCATTGCAAACCAAAACCAGCTTCAATGAATTTAGAAATATTCTGAAGCCAGTTTAGTACTCATGAGATTAAATAAAAGCTCCATCAATTCAAGAATTACTACTTTCCAGAAACACAAAGCTCTTAATAACTTTCTCGGGATGTGTACAATAATGTTGATTGAACTGCTTTCTTGATAGCCAAACTATAGTCTCCCATACAAAACAATTTAGAGCATTTCCTCATACTGACTTAGAGCAATGTATACGACAGGACATGTACAGTACAGCTCTTCATTTTCATCTGACATTCTGCATGCCTTCGTGTTGGTGTATTGTTAATGACTCAGGCAAAGGAACTACAGCTTATTCCCTGTGTTCAAATGGCATGTCTATCTCATGTAGAAACCAGCCTGTTACTCTAAAACACTGATTTCATCTTGGTTCATGGTTGCTTGATTGTTGATTTGTCTTAAAGCAGAAGGAAGTGAAAAGTCCCTCCTTCTGCTCCCATTTCACTTAGAGTAGACCTTTATTGCTCTCCCACCCCTCACAGAGGGAGGGGTTCACACTGTCAAGTGATGCACGAGGTGCAAAACTAGCGAGGGGGGCGTGTGTACCTATTCATCAACATTTGCACACACAGACACACGCACTTTTTTTTTTCCAAAACCAGCATCAGTCCTGTATACATGCAACAAAACAAAACAAAAAGCAGAAAGCAGAATTCTTCCTGGACACTTACTTTCAAGGAATCTCAGTTCCGATATTCTGGTTTCCCCTACAAGCACCCACATTTCAATAGTGAATTTAATGAAGGCAGAATGCATTATACAGTTCAAAGAGATGGGTCTGGAACCTTGTTTCAATTTCAAAGAAAAAAAGTCACAATTAAATTGGTTGTAACAGAAAATCATTTTTACTGACGTAGAAAACAAAACTATTTTAATTTGTATTTCTTTCTGTATGGTCCATAAAGAGAATCCATAGAAAAGAAAGGTATTTTAAGACAGAATGAATTAACTTAGTTTACAAAAGCCAGTTAAACTATTGAAAAAATGGTCAGTATGCCACATTTTAAAGAAATTGTGTAATTCAGTAAGAGAAAACTACTGGCTTATTTATATACCCTTTATGCTAGGGTATTTTCTGTCTTTCATAATACAGACACATAAATGACATGCTAATTTTTTTTCTTATCTAAAACAAGGTACTGGATTGTGCAACTAACGTAAAAAACTGCAGTTTTGTATGGCTGAAAAGAAAACCACATATTTGGAAATTTCACATCTACAAATGTTAACATTTCTTACACCAACTTCTTGAAATACAATTATGGATTACAAATGCTAAACTATTTATTAATGTTAAAGTTCAACTGAATTCTTCAGACCTTCTGAAGTATGTTAAAATTGCAAATAAAAAATTATTAAAAGGTCATCATGTCCCATCATAAAGAGGATAACTTGCAGAAAAAGAAGAATGGATGGAGTACGGAAACGTACATGTTGTGTATAACGCAAAATTCTTGGCAAACAAGGAACTAACAGGCATCCATTAAAACTTGCGCACAAGTGCTTAGGTTTAAAAAGACATTCCATTGCTTTTAACCACCACCAATAGTGTAGCTGAGCCTTGGGTAAATCTAAATAAAAATCTTTGGACAGAAGTCTGTGAGTCTTCTCAAATCACTAAAAAGAAATGCAGGGTGTGAAATTCTGCCCCAGCTGATAACCACAGCAACACCTCCCACTGACTTCACTGGAACCACAATTTCACTCTAGTTGCTTCTGGTTAGGGATTGGGTAGTTCTGATTTTTTGAAACTTTGAATTAAAACCTAAGCCTTTAAGAACCTGATCCATACAGGTGATGATTTTGTTCTTACAAATATTTATTAGCACAAATCTTCCTGCTCACACGGATAATCCTATCAGGTTCAAAACCAGAAACAAATATTATGCTGTACTAAGGTTTTTACAGAGGAAAAGAAAGGTGGTCACAGATACCAATGAATGCAATGAAAACAGAGCAGAGCTTGGAGAAAACAAAAGAGCACAAGGCTAAAGTGCTGAAGGAAAGAGGTGAAAGCCTGAAATCACTGAAGAACGGGTGACATAGCCCTGAGAGTGGGAGAAAACGGCAACTCTGTCAGCAATGTTTTATTTAGACAACAAATTGGGAGGGTACGAATGAGATGAAGGGAAGCCAGGACAGCAGTGTTTTTAATTTGCATAAATGTGAGTAATGAAGACCCCTAAACGTTGACAAACATCAGCAAACCTTCTTCAATAAAGAGGAAAGAGGACAGTCTTAATGGAAAACAAGGAAGGAATAAGGAATAATATAAGGAATACAAGATACCAAGGCTGGGAATAAATGTGGAAGAGTAATGCAAGTTTTATAAAGAAAAAAGCCTATATAGCTTATATTTAATATAATGAAAAAAACTGATCATTTTCTGACACCTACAGGCTCTTTACCTGGGTCTGTGAAAATTAAAACGGTGCACTCCAAAATGGCAGTACTGAAAGGAGAAGATTTGAACTGGTGTGAGCAAAGGCATATACTGTAATTTCTACCTCTGATTTCTCTATATTCTAACATGGTTATTAAACCCCCTGTAATACTAGTAAGGTTCTGGCAATGTGTATGACAAAGCACAAGAGAAAAATATATATAAATCCTGTTCCAAGGTTCTGCATTTCCATGAGGCAGGTAGCAAGGAGACATACATGGAAGAATATAGATGTTTTAAGTTAATTAAGGTATGTCCTATGGACACTATTTCAGAGGGAATCTCAGTTACATAAAATAAAATAAATAAATAAATAAATAAAAAGGGACAGGGCTTAATGAGATTCAGAATATTTGATTACCAAGAGAAATGCTAGGTTTTATGTTGCAGTTCAATATACTTCAAGGAAAAGGCAGAGATACCAAAAGGCAACTAAATGCTACAGCAGAGACTATCTATATTCAAATCCTAGTCTAACAGAGATTAAAGACAACAAGGAAAGTAAGAATTTTCAGTGTGTGTTTAAGCATTGCAGTCAATCAGGTTAAAATTGGAGTCTTGTTTTTCTCTTGTCTCCTAAGTATCTTGTTAGATGCAATTATCAGCTAGTTAATAAGAGCATTTTAAGTGGACAACAAAATGTGTTGGTGTTTTTTTTCTTAAACATTCTCAAATAGAATGAAAAATGCAAGCATTTTCATTATACTATGTACAAGCACCATCACACACAAGTATCACAAGAGACAGGAAAAGCTGAAGTAAGATCCTGAGTCCTCTCAATGATCAGGATGATCAACCCCTGGATGATCAGATCAATTTTACATCTACTCCCTGCCAGCAGCATGATACACCTGGAACAAATCGGTGCCTGCAGGTATACACAAACTAGCAGTCACTGAACCCACTATTCTATAATGAAACAAGTTGATACTTGTGTTGTCATATAAAAAGTGAGTGTTGTAGAAGAACAATAATATAGGCAGTTTCAGCAAAGTGAAATGCTGTCTTCAAAACGATCTTTCCAGAACCAAATTCCAAGAAAACTGGAAGAGTGGAATAGTAATAAGAGGTGTTCATGGTCTGTGCCCATCCTGCCCTATTCTATGCTACTTCTGGTGTTGTCAGTCAAGCATCTTCCAATGAGCACCACATGCAGAAATCTGATAAATGCACATTTATTTTGCTGAGTGCGCCAAGAATTAAAAAGGACAAACGGGTCTTCTAGAAGTGCCAAGGCAAGGAGAGATCCAGCAAAATACAGCCATCGTGCAATGTGTCCAACTGTGGTGGGCATTGCTCTCCATATGGCTGTTCTGGTAAGAAGTACACAATTGGCAGGACAGGTTTCCACAGTCCTGCAGCAATAACCTTGGAAAACCACTTCATGGGTGAAAAGCCATTAAGTCTCTGCATCCTAAGCATTCTTAAAGTGACTTGGGACTAGAGTGACCACTCCTTTGTAAGGCACAATGCTCTTACCTTTCATTGCAGTACAGTTGCAGTCACAGAGCTCTAAGGAGCAAAGGGTGAGAATAAGGAGCAGCAGGATGGGAAGGAGAAATGGGAACTGGTTGCTTAAAAAGCACAAAGTAGGTCTCACAGTAGGAGCTGCCCATCTTCCGTGCAACACCCCAGGATATTCAATAAAGGGTTGCAGAGCTAGTGCTGGGGCATGCAGCTTCTACAGCGTGACTGCTAATCAGATCCCATGAGCTCCAGTTTCTCCACCTGGTAAATGGTAATCGCAACTGTTCAGTGAGATCTGGGTCTCAACCACGTTGTCCTGAAATATGTATATATGTTAAATCCCACACTGTTTGTACCTCCTCTCTTAGACTGTAAACTTATTGTTGAAAACTTGTTATTCCAAATTGACTTTGCAAGCACACAATTTAACAGACAATTCCTTCCTTGTATATCCACAGGGCACAAAAGGATAATCTCAAAGCAAAACCTTTGAAGGATGTTTATTAAGATTTTACATATTCTGACTATTAATAAGCTAATGAGGAAAAAAAAAAGATTATTTAAAGAAATTCTTTCTATAGCAGAAATTAGCAATAAAAAAGCCCAAAGAAATCAACAGTACATTCATCACAATGCAACAACAGCCATAAACAGGGATTAATATGGCTTGGAGGCTCCAGCATTTATAAGGTTGCGTGTCGATTCAGAAAGGACTTCTGAATGTAATCTCCTTTCCACAATATAGGCAGAGTTATAGTTTTGCTTAGAGCCAAACTGTCATAAAATAGTTCATCCTAACACACAACCATTTGGCAACAGAATTATGGTATGTTGCATACCACAGAATAACAGGAGAGTATAATCTTCTCACCAGGAGACTGCTGAATCAATTTTAAATTTTACACCTGAACTGTCTGGATTTAATTAGAGTGTTGCAGTATCCCTATGTTGCTACTAATAACAGTATCACCAGTAAACAGATATTGATATTAGAGGACCCAGAAAAACCCTACTATTTACTGCTTCTAACTAATCACAATGCAGAGACATAAACATGCTCTTTAATCAGTATGTAAGAGGTAACAATTTTCACTAACTTGGAGGCAGCAGTTACTGCTCATTCGTACACAGAACATCACAGGCCTGAGTTTGTTCCCAACTTTTTATTGCTCTTCTCTGAAGAGGTGAAATAAATTTGTGCTTTTCATAAAATTATCATCACCCCCTCATATAAAATAATTACCTTCTTCGTTAACTCTTCGGTGCTTTCAGCAATATTTACTTTCTGAAATGCACATTTTTAAAGGTGACTGGTATTGAGGGGTGACATTTCCAAAGCAGCCATCCTGAAATACCTTCAACAGTTTGATTTGCAAAATCACAACTTTTAAATCCTCTCCCACCTGTCACTGCTTCAAACCTAATATTAATCATCAGCTTTAAAAAGAAAACATTACATTTATCTAAACAAACCGGTATTTTGTAAATAATTACTAAGGAAACTAACAGTAGAGAGCCAACAGCAGCAGAGGCAAAGAGCTTCCTTGTTTATTTTTCTTAAAACCCATCCACCTTTCAAGCAAAATATAAGTATGAATGTCATACTATTAGCTTAATAATACTTAGGCTAATATTTGTACTAAGCCTCTAAATCTGCCACTATAAACATGCCTTTTCCCAAATCTGCAATAATCTGAATACACTTTGTGCTTACACAGTTAATAAATCTCCTCTTGATAAACCTGACTCCAAAGTTCTTATTCAGTCTCTAAAACACAGTGTGGAGCATTTCTTTTATTCAGGATTTAGATGAATGGAATCACCAAGAAGCCAGTTGTGCATACCTAAAAAAATCCAGATCCAATCTCCCCTTTCCCCAAGTGTTTTTTATGTCTAAATGATTAATTGAAAAGGAATCCTTTAAAATCAGCATAATTTATTGATATTTTTTAACACTGGCCTGATTAACTTTACCATAGCTGACACTATTCATCTGTCAATAATATAATATTAGCAACGCTGGAAGCCATGTAATTAAAAAGAAAAGAAGCACCTGCTGTAACATCAGAATATGGCTGGCTATGCATTAGAATTTCAATGCACTCATCACACCAAGTCTGTAAGGTCAATTTTATGTAAGATGGCCTTCAATTTCCTTAGCCAATCATGATAACTGCAATTAAAAATTCACATAAAGCAGTCCTAAGTTTCTCTAGGTTTTTGACCAAAGCAGCACAAACACGTCCCTGTTTTGTAGACAAGTTCTTATCCTGAATAACCATTCATTTTGGAATACTAAAACCAGAGATTTTTTTAGTGGGTTTGGTTTGGTTTTTTTTTTTTATCTAGACTGTCATAGCACAGCCAAGGCCAGAAGCCCCACCACAGACCAGGATGCCATTCTGCCTTTTTTATATGAAAAATACTACTGTAAAGATTTGTCTACTGCTGGCTTTGGGCTGAGACAGAGAAAGGCCCTTTTTGACTGGATAAGCTGCTTCTTGCCTTGTTTCACATAAGGATGATGCCACTAGAAAACAGAGAGGAACAGCACAAAGTCAACATCGATTTAAGGAGATGGTTGAGAAAGTTTCTTGGGCTTAAACAAAATGAATATAAAGAAAAATACATTTTTCTTTGGAAACTGTGAGTGCTTCCAAATCTGAACATGATCTACTCACCTTAAAACCTCATTCCAGCCAACAATTACACGGTAACAGATTGGAGGAAGCAAGTAAACATGAAAATGCAAATTAAAACTAATGTGATCTGAGTAAATGGGTAAAGCCAAAGTTGTGAAATAATGTTATCCTTCTCCTGCATAAAAAATATGGTATATCCCCAAAGAATCAAATCATGCACTCCTCCAGAAAACAGATAAATAA
The DNA here is from genome assembly GCF_030463565.1 of Pelecanus crispus. NCBI lineage: Eukaryota > Metazoa > Chordata > Aves > Pelecaniformes > Pelecanidae > Pelecanus > Pelecanus crispus. The sequence continues at coordinate 40,860,926 of NC_134647.1, read as the reverse complement.
ATAGTGAGACAATATAGAAATATTCTGAATTAATATTCCACTCAGTTCTCGCTCTTACCTAGGAGAGTCAAGATGCCCGGTTTCCAAAGGATGTCAAACAAAAAAACCTCTCACAGGTAACAATCAACTTTTCACTTGCATTTCAATACACAAGGAGAGAATCAGGCTTTTTTTTGTTGAGAGAACATTCTAAGATTTCTTAGTGTTAAAGGCTGACAAATTTTAGTTAGACAAACTGTAATACACTTTCAGGAAGAACTGCAATTTGCCATGTATTTGCACAGAAAAAAAAAATCTATATTTTGTTCCTTTAAATTATTTAAATTTAAATAATAATAATTACAATAATTTATTGCTGAATATAAAACCTTTGTACCATCTGTACTGCAACTCATACTGAAATTAATATGAAACCTACCTTCAAATTTCCCTTCACTGGCCCTTCTCATTTAAAAAGTAAAGATAGTGTTGGAAATCCATCCTAATAATATGTTAGTTATCGTATCAAGAACCCCATCTTTGGCCCCAGTATCATTGACTTTGTGAAGATCACAAGATAAATTAACACTCCCAGTTTGCAATTCCATATCTACTGTCCTGTTCCTGTATGTAAATAATTTTAATTCTCAAGACCAAATCCCGCTGCACTACTTTTGCCACAACATAATATAAATTGCAGGGGATAAAGGGCAATAATTTCACTGTCATTTAGCTGCCACCAATTCACCAGCTTGCTAGCTCAGTTTACAAATGAGCATAAAATCACACACAAAAACTAGGGTAAGCTTTTGAAGATGACAGACATCTGCTTGCTTCCTTTCTGATACAGATCAAGGGAATAAACAATATCTACAGAACCTGCCAAAATCAGTCCTCAATAAAGTCAACTAATAATTTGCTTATATACTATAAGCAATAGTTACCAGTATTGTTAGTAGGGTAGTAATATAGTAATAGTAATACTATTGTCACATTTCTCCTGAATTGCTAGTTGCAGGTAGTAACAAAATTATTCTATGTGGAGCAACCACGTTCTTGGTATAAGTCCCTGGCTTTCATACAAACAAAAATTGGATCTCCTTGATTGAATTATAAAAACACCAATACCACTCTCTAGCTTTGAAGGGTGTTTTTTCTGCTTTCACGCTGCTGAAGGAATGCTTCATCAGATGCTCTGAGGCATACAAATTGCTACACATTGCAGCAAACGGACCTTGTTCAAAACCTGCAACTGAAAGAAACACTCTAGAAGAGAATGGAAAAATTTAGCTTTGATCAAAGCCTTTAACAGACATCATCTTTAATGTGGTCATTCAGGTGAGCAGAGCTTTACGTGGTGCTCATCCTAAAATTTATATAAGCATACTCAGCACACATCTGTGATCCTTGTATATTCTGTGACACCTCTCTCCCCCGCTCCCCCTGCGGCAATTTCAGTCTTAATTCCCCCCCTCCCCTTTTTTTTTTTTTAAGAAAACACATTCTGCTTCTCAAAGATGTTTCCCCTTTTACAGAGGGCTATTATTACAATTCTCTCTCCCCCAAAAGCGATCATACGCATTACCTACTGTGGATCTTTCCCCAGCATACAGGCTACAATGGCACTAACCAGAGCCAGTAGAAGTAACCCACCTGAAGCATTTGATTTCATCACACAAGCCAATTAAGTCTTCTATTTTGCCCACTGCTTTACTTGAAAAACATTACTGCTTAAAATCCAAGTCCCTTTTTGCATCCCATAATGGGTCTCATTTTCTATTGACTCCTTTGTGTCCTGGCATTCATGCTAAGGAACACCTGTGGGTATAGACACCTTTTACACAGATTTTTTTTTTCCTTTTCTTTTCTAACTATGTATAGCATTTTTGCTTTTTCAGTAAGTTTCAGAAAATGCTGTTTCTGTTCTGACATTTTTAGGGGTACAATATGAATGTAAACTACATACATTCTTAACGATACAAAAAGTAATCCAAAACCCTCAGTGAAAAAATTCTTTAGCCAAGACTAGAGGAAGCCTGTTCTGTGCTGACCTTCACTGATATCCTTTTAAAATCTCCAAATGGTTGCAGCTGCCATGGTTTCTTTTACAGGTCAACAACCTTTTTTGATTAAGTTTAGAAGGACCCTTCTCATTACTTTTGGAAGACAGTATTTCTCCAATGTTTGCTAATTTAAATGAACATTTGAGTTTCCATCTTTTAAAGGCTGTTATTTTCTACATCCATTTTCTGAACTTAGAACAGAAGATCCCTTTAACTCCTTTAATCTTCTTGTTAGCCATACCCATCTGTCCTTGCAAGAACCTTGCCGAGTAGCAAGTTACACAGTTGGCAATTTGAAAGCAACATGTAATCATTAGTTTCAAAGTCACATTTTAGGATCTTCAGCTTTAGAGAAAAAACAGCTTTTCTCCCTTGACTTTTGAAACTTATTTTAATTCTGACAACACTGGAAACTGTGATTATACTAAAAGCATTTAAAAAGTTGAAATTAAATTACTGATATGCATTAACAGAGATGCTAGCCCAAACAGAATTCCTAAATAGAAGAGTCTGTCTGAAGGGAAAACAGACCTATGGAGAACACAAGGGGAGAGTATAGTGCAGAGGCAAACTCAAACAAGCAAGCAAGCACAGAGTTTTCATGTTATATGTCTCATTGCAAACAAGAAAAAAAGTGTTCTGGTACAACAGCCACTACTTAATGTGCTGACAGCAAGTTTCAGATTCATTCCTACTGGCCCACAAAACTTGCTAATATAGACATAGGCACTGAAAACCAAGCTGGCAGTATGACTGGATCCACTGGCTTTGCTTTCCTGCAGTTAAGAGTATCCTCATCTGCACTACAGCTTATCTTTTTAAAATAAGAAATGGCATGTCTTATCATGCCACATAATTCACTAAGAGTAAGCAAGCTCCAGACTGGTAAAAAGAAATCAGAAAGGACAGAGCAACACAGAACCTATTTGCATTTGAGACATTTGCTGTTTAAAATAGTGGTTAAGCCACCAAGGGGCAGTCATTTATCAGGCAGCAGAGAAGTTAACAAATACCAAGGAAAGACACTTTTTTTTTTTTTCCTAAGAGGTCTGTGATTGAGGAGGCTGAACAGAGTGAAGGACTCAGTGTATAATCCAGGCAACAAGACAGAATGACATAAAATGGAATTTACTAATTAAACAGCAGTAGATCCAGTTCAGCCCCCAGACAGAAGGCCTCTGGCACCGGGAGAGCCTCTACCCTGGAACAAATCACAGGCGAGCTAATGAGCACCGTCGGGCCTGGCGGAAGGATGCAGCACAGCACACTACCTCTTTGCAACACGAGGGGACACTCAGTTCTGCTTTCCTCCTAGAGGATGAATACAGGCAACTAAGTATATGAGAAAACAGAAATAAAAGGTAAGTATGCATACCACCTATAGCACAAGTATATAGAGCTCGTGCTATACATGTAGCATGAGTTTGTATTTATAGCATGTTTTAGTATAAGAACCTGCACCCTACTGATCTTTATACTAAAAAAATGAGCTAGTGATGTTTTGTCTTGATGTTTTCTTAAGAAACTTATAGCTAGATAAAATGCTTTACCAAGTTGAACCTGAGTTTAGGTTGTTCCAACACAGCAACAACTTGCTCGTCAACTGACAAGTTACCAATAATGAGTGAAGCTTTGCCTTTCACTCATTTCTCTACTGCCTCAGAAGAATCAGGCTATCAAAGGAAGACCAAACCTCCTGAGGATGTGCAAGTTCCAAGTGAATCAGGCAGCCAGTTGCATTTTGGCTTATGACAAGGCAGCACAAACTCTGGGGTGGTTTACAAACAATGCACAACTATATGAACATGTAAAAAAAACTATTTAACATCACTGTGATTCTTATCTAGCAACTACTTATCTTTCAACCCTAGAATGAAAGTGATAGTAAAACTAAAATATCTTCAATGCTTCTTTTCCTTCCCCAAGACTGCTCAAAAGCTGTTGAGTAAGCTGTATGAAAGCTCAAGAAATTACACTAGAAAACACTAGCTGCTTGCTAGTGGCACTCTTGGCTTTAACTACTACATCACAAATCACATGCTGCAAACACTGAGAAATTAGGCCGATAATGGTGCTACTTCAAATACACGTATAGAGAAGTAATAATGAAAGTAGAACTACTGATAGCACTTGTATTTGCAGAAACTTACTGGAAGGCCAGATAGCTGTGTCCCTTGAAAAAGATTTTTTTCCCTTCACAGAGATACACTGAAACATTCAGAACTGTGCAAATTAAATTACAAAATTAATTGAAGTACAAATGCAAATGAAGGAGTCGTATGCTGATAGTTATTAGCAATTTGCAAAGCTTGCCTTTGTGAGCTACACAGACTGAAGAAACATGTTCTTTGCCTTGTTTTTCTGCTGATTCTTACTAATATTTGTCTTCTATACACACTTTGTTAAATTTAATCAGTTGCTAATTAATAAAATAGATTGCTCCGTTTTGGTTTTTTGGTTTTTTTTGGTTTTTTTTTTTCCTTAGAATCACAGAAAGGTAGGAACAGAGGTCTCTAGTCCAGGCTCCTGCTTGAGGCAGGACTATCACCAACACTAGATCAAATCAGCTGTGGCTTTCTCTAGCCAGCTCTTGGAAACTTCCAATAATGCATTTTCCATCACTTTCTGGGCACCTGTCTCCGGGTTGCACTATCATCCTGGTGACCCAGTGTTTTCTAATGTCCAGTCTGGACCTCCTAAGCTTTTTGGCCTAAGCATTTTGTGGCCACAGTCCCATTTTATCATCTGCCATTATCAGAAAGAGTTTGGCTCCATCATCTCTGTAACACCCTTAAGAGTAGCTGTATGTCAGATGAAGTCCCCCTTCTTGTGCCTCCCCTGTCCTTTTTGTGGACAACTAAATGAGACCAGCTCCCTGAACCTCTCTTTCCAGGTTGTGTGCCCTGTGACCCTACTCATTTTGGTAGCTACCTGCTAGACACTCTCTGGTTTCTCAAAACCCATTTGGACATGAGGCCCAAAACTGGATATAGTTTTTCAAGTGTGGCCTCACCAGCACCAAGTCAAGGGAGGACAACCGCTTCCCTTGTGGCCCTGGAGGCCACAGTCCTCCCTGTATAGCCCAGTATGCTGTTTTCCTTCTCTGTGATGACCGCATATGGCTGGCTCATATTCAGCTATGTCTTTTCCAGCAGGGCTGTGACTAAGCTGGCTTCCAGCCTGTACCAATGAGTGGGGTTATTTACCCCAGGACAGAATTTCGATCTTGACAGATGCATCTCCACATTTTGTTGTTGTTTTACCCCTCACTCATATCAGGTTTTTCTCTAGCTCCCCTGTCCCATGCCATTCCCTCATGTATTATTTTCAAGAGCTTCAATTGCAAATTCACAGCTGAATAAATTTGCACATCCAGAAGGATGATGAAAATGCATCAAGCCAGGCAAGGAATTAGTTTGTATCTTCAAGTGTCTCTGAACGCTGGGTTACATGACTACATGAAAGTGAGAGTCAGCATATATTCATCATATAAGTTACCTGGAAACTGTCACTGATCACTTGGGTAACTTGTTCTACCTGCCTAAGCCAGCACTGAAACACTGACTGATGGGGGTCAGTGAATGCTTTTTATTGACTACCACTACTGTATATTCTTCTCATGACCCCTAGCTCTACAGTAACCGTATCAAATAGAAAATTATAATATTAAACCAGTTTATTTTGCTACCATTTTAACTGATTAAAAGATTCTTTCAGCATAGCTTCCTGAAAACTCAAAAAAGATAGCTAGAAGGGTATTTAGGATAAAGGCAGATATCTAAAACAGCGATATTAAAAAAAAAAAAAATCTGGATTTCTTAATTCACTGGTTTTTGGACTTTCCATTTCAGGATCCAAAATGAATAGTGCAATAAACACAACAAAGCCTAAGAGACTGAAGCCATCATTCTGGGGCCTGAGCATAGATTTTATTTTGTAATTTCATACACATTTTACAACTTGCTGCAGAGGTTCCACACTATTATCAGTTCCTGTTCTTAGCATAAAAGAAATAAATTCTGCCAGTTAGCTGAATTTCCATCACAGTATCTGAATGAAGTAGTATTAAGACTGAGCTCAAGAGAAAGGTAATGAATTTTTGTAAGACACTAGATCAGTGATCATCTTCACTAAAGAAAGCAGATAGGTCAGAAATATGTCCTGAAATATGGGGGGGAAAAAGTAGATCTTGCATTCAAGCTGCAATTCATCTTTGTTAGCATTATAGATATGTTGTCTGTTGGCACCAGTGTTAGGATTGCTCATCATAATACATAAATTCAAAAGCAGAACATTCACTCATTAGTAAAGAAAAATAGGGAGGGGGAGTTTTTTTTTTAAGCTCTTCAATTCTTTCCATTAACATTTTAGATCTTTGGCAAATAAATTCAACTCAATGCTGGCAGGAGATGGAAGCAGCCCATAAATCAACTGCTACCTCCACATTTGTGTACTTCACAGCAGATCATACTACGAACTACACGAGTTCAGCCAAACTTTCCAAGACGACAGATAAATGGAGCAGAATTTTTTTAACATCCTGCTAAGGGTAATTAAACAATTAAATTATCCCTTCAGAATATGACTAATCAGTCTGAGATAAGGAACTTGAGCCATTTGATGCTGTGTAGGTCCCAGTATACAAGTGCAATGCATTAACGGCCCTTATAGCTGTACTCTGGAATAGCAGAGCTCAGAGGTATACACTGTAGCACTATTGTACTGTATGAAGACATATAAACAATATTTGTGATTGCAGCACTCACTACAGAGCTCATTTATCAGTCTCTGTTGAAAAGTGGGATAGGTTTTGATGTTTTCTTGAAAGTGATCTTACTACCTATGTAAATATTTCTGGTTCATTGAAAATTTGTCTAAAAGAGCTTTCTGCTGAGCTGTTCTGCCATTATATCAGCATTCCTCCACTATGGCTAGATAAAAGAGATTGTTTGTTGAACCTGGAGAGTCCTCCATTGACAATTCTTTGCTTTTCCGGTGACATAACTAATTATCCCCTCACTGTTATTACATGTTGGAGGTTCTGTTTGTTTGTTTGTCCCAGTTTCTTTAGTGCTTCTGCTTTCTGCATTTTTAGGAAATGTATACTCCCTTATCTCTCTGCCTCTCTCTAGACTGTATAGATAATGCTTCTCCTGTAACAGCCACATCCTGAACATGGGCACTGACATCTGCAATGTCAGAAAAGTTGCTTCCAGTTACAATGCCCCCTCTCAAGGCAGGAGGGTTCTAAAGGAAAAAGGATCAAATGTTCCTATAATTCCTCCTTTTCTTTGGATGTAAAGATTCATTGGGATATATTATACATGCCATTTTATAGCGAAGAGTAGAATTGTGGAGGCTCATCCATTTCTGACAAAGACTTCCCATGCAGTTACTGCAACCATCGGTATTGCAGAAATGGACTACCAGGCCATCCTTCACAACATTTGGGCACCATTCCAGCTCGCTTGCCCTACACACCCCATCAAGCCACCCATCATCCGGAGACAGAAAATACTGCTTTCCAAGAAGCCAAGCCTTCCCTTGAATTTTCAGAAAACCCGATAAGGGGATATTACAAACTTCATCAAGAAGAATTTTTTATACATGTATGATGCTACAATCTAGTCTCATTGCAGTAAACAAAAGTAGCAAAACACGTACTATTCATTGATTTTCACCAAGCCACGCTAACTAGCAGACTTCCATGCCAACAGTCATAATACTAAAAACAGATCGCAGCAAGAAAACAAGATCAACATGTACCTGACACAACACAGAGATCAGAAAAATTAACTAAAATGCCCAAAGAGTCTTTAAATATCATTTAACTAAGATACTGCAATTTATCATACAACTACTTTAAGCATCACTGCGAAAATTTAATATCCTCCTACAGGAAAACAACAGAAAACGAGACATCTTGAACATTAAACTGTCTGCAACATTCATTCTGTGATCTTGGTATTATGATAAAGTAGAAAAATACTTAAGTTTTTGTTTAGTACTTTTCAGGGTGATAACATAAACACCATAAAAGGAAGATCCAGTGAGAAATCAATTTCCATATGCAATTTACTGCAGTGAGATCACCAAAGTACACCACTTCCATTAAAAACTGAAAGCTATTCCTGTATTACCAATGACAAAACATTCACCATTAAAATCAGCTGGGACATCTGCAAGGTTTTGAAGCAGGGCTTCACATAATCAAGAGCCATAATTTGCATTTACAAGAAATAAAGGCATCCTTTCCTTACTTTGATGTGCTAAGTGAGAAGTTAACAAGATAGTCACTTCAAAGATACCTTATTTCACTGAAGGACCTTCAATTATGCTATCTACTGGACAAGTTTTCCTTCTTCCCAGCAGTCTCCGATTATTGGGTGGCACACTTTTTAATCCATCTGTGCTAATAAAAACCACAGAGCCCTTTGTGTAAAAAAAAAAAAAAAAAAAAGAAAGAAAAACTTGTTGCCTGTGGAAGTTATCCTGTAATACATTTTTGTTCCTCCTCTCCTCCTCTATTTAATACAGTCTTTTTCATCTCTATGTTTCTGTAGAGAATAAAACACTGTTTTTACCACTGCTGTTGAAGTTTTTTTCATATATGCACATTAAAGCTCACAAGATACAGTAATGTTAGCCTTACAGGCTGAGAGAAGAGTATAGAAGTCATGTGCTGCTACATTTTTTAGACAAGTTATTTCTTCCTGTGGTCAGTGAAGCCAAGGGAACCAATGGCCTAGTTCTAAGGAGCCTATATATATAAAGTCAGAAGAAAAAGCAATTCATATGTGCTATTCAACAATCTGGATAGACATAAATTCTACAGGAACTGCCATGTAGATTGAAAGTTTTAAGGAGTCTTTATGACAACGCAGGGTTAAAATTAATTGTTTTAAATTCTGTAATCTGCATTATTGTAATTAATTTTTGATGTTAAAATCTTGAAATTTAAAAATTATATTTCATAACATTTGAAATAATAAATGCTGTACTGTGAGATCAAAGAAGTTTTGTGGATTAGTGCTATTACATAATACTCTATTACTGCTCTTCCAGTTTTAAAGTATTAACTTTTTGTAATCATTTCCCAATCCATTATTTCTCATATGTGCAAGCAGCCAAACCTCAAGATACAGTGTCGTCTGAATCAACTACACTAGCAACTCTGGATTCTTCCATCCCATGGCAATCTGGTGCCTGGAGAGATCATCTTAGACTATAAAATTAAAATATATCCTATAGCCATAAGTACATTATATACTTGTGACATGTATCTGTGTCCTCAAGGAGCAGGACCACTAGCCACACACCGAAACACAGTATCGGTTTATGCAGTTCATCCAACACGGCTTCATAAAAAGAAAATGTATTTTTCACTCCCTGGAAACTCAAGAACAGCCACTTATAACAACCATAATCTGTCCAAATCAAAGAAGAAAAAACACCAGAAAAAAAGAAAGAGGGAAAATGAAGTCACCCCAAAACAGTTTACCACTCAATACAGAAAAAAAACCCAGAAGTTCTTGAAAACTACAGCCACCGATACATAAACACCAGAATATCCCTTATGACTGACTATTCACCTGTGCTGCCTAGCCCAGAGCAGACAGTTTCTACAAACACATCCAAGTGTGACTCTCTTATAACAGCCTCGAGAAGCAAAGAGAAGCCCGGACATTTTAATGATGTAACACGCAGCCATGTTTGCCCAGCTTGCAATTTCATGAGGTGTCTTACGATAGAGAGTTTCGTAAAAGTAAAAGCAGAGTTATACAACTGCACCCTAAAGGACAGACACAAAGAGGTGCCATTAATCTCATTTTTTAATTTGTATAGAACACATAATTTTTAAAGCAGTCTCGGAAGGATTGTCTTTTTAAACACCCAGATGCATAACTGAGCGTGGTGAGTTCTGTTTAACACTACATGCATAATTCAAATACCTCACTAGCAGACATTCTGGGTATTCACCTCAAAAATCTATTTTTCACCCAAACAGAAGCTCTGAAATTATTCATTCAGACTGAAACATGTGTTTTCAGATGGAATTTTCCTGAGGAAACAATAAGAAAGCAAGCATCCTTTCTTTAGTTCTAAATATTATTAAATTTAAGATCCAGCCAAGCCTCACATTTGCTCCGCATTTTTCCACCTGAAATAGCCAAAAGTCATATGCATTCCATCTTGATCATCGAAAGGGATACATGTTTGACAACTTACTTGCATGAGAAGTTTCATTAAATGAATGATGATTTTTAAAAGACATACTTAGCGATTTAGCTTATAGCTCAATAATTATTCACAAAGTTAACAGAATAAAAAAGATTCAAGTAAGTCTTAAAATAAAATTACTTCATTTTTATTGGAAAAGGCTATATTATTAATTACTTCACTAGCCTTTACTCACACAAGTAATTGCAAGAATCAGAAATATTTTGTTTTCTTATATAACAAAAAGGAATTCGTTCTCATTTTTCAGAATTCTTGCACATTCCAGGCTTCCTTCAAAAAAAAACCCCAAACAAGAAACTATGCCTGACCTTTACAGCAATACATTTTTTCCTGAAAGTAATTTCTATATTCTTAGATACTATAATGGGGAAGGTAAAAATGTTCTCTGTTTCTTTACTTTAAAACCTCTCATTTTTCACATAAAAAGTGAAGAAAACTTCTAACAAAGTTTGTAAGGAAACCAGTTGTAAAAAATAAAACAAATTTCTGCTGCTCCACAATGGGTTATTTTTCATTTTCAATGCTTTATGCTAATGTAAATCTACATGCTGTAATTTAACTAGCAAAAAGTTTTACATCAATCTGACAATCTTATTAGCCTCAGTAGAAAAGGAAAACAAAGAGGAGGTAGCTAATATGATGCATACAAGCTTGCTGAATCTCTCTCTTATCTTTTCAAATTTCAACCTTGGAAGGACAGTACTTCTAAGAAAATGTAGTTAACTCTTTATAGCTTGTTGAGTCCATTCTAAGGCCATCTTTCAATTAGTCAAGTTCTTACCCAAATGTTTAACATCGTTGTTTTTAAAAAAGGTAACAGAATAACCAGCATAATAGGTTCTTCTCCTCGTGTCATCTCATTTTTCTCTGCTCTGCTAGTAACAAAACAAGTATAAACCTAATATAAGAAAATGGACAAGGGAACTTTCTGATCATAAATAAATTAGTTTCTTCATTCATTTATATAAAAAAAAGAGAGAGCAGCTGCTTCACTGACTTTTACAAGCAAACTCAGATTAATACTACAGATTGTGTTCTGCTAGTAGCTAAATAACTGATAAAAAGTATATCCCTTATTAGGAAAAAGAACCTCACCACGGGGCCACTCGTAAATGCACGCCTAAAAGTGAAAACCTGTATAAATTCACACTCTTGGGATTACTTACCGGGAAAAAAAAGGTTAGCTAATTTATCACCTCCAGCCAATAGTCTCTAGCCAGTAACAGTTTCGCCAGAATTGCTAAATGGCAAGCACTTTTTTAGTATGAAAAATTACAAAAGTCATAATTTTTAATATTTTCAGCAGACTGTTTCTCTACTCTTGCCTCTCAATTCAATCAACCCAGCAAGTCTCTTGGATATATTATGTCTTTAAGGGATACAATGTCATAGACCAGTATACCACAGACCTGTCAAGCCATACAATTTATAAATCCTGGACCCACCCATGAAATGATGAGGATCTCCATAGCAGTTCCTTATCACACACATTTTCATGGCCTCGGTTCCTTCAGGGGTTATTTTACATTTATTTTTATTTTACTTCCTAAAGAAACAAACAGTATTACTTACACATACAAGAGGAGGAGAACTAGGCCTAAAGTATAACAATGTCAGAAATTAAAATAAAAAGCTATTTTCAGGCTAATAGTAATAGATTCTATGAAATTATTTTCACAAAATTTATGTAGAAGTGCTATCCAGCTGAAGAAGAGAAATAGAATACAACCTTAATTCCTTTAACTGAGTGATGTAGGAAAACAAACTATAAACACAAATATATGAGCTGCTGTGAATTGTCATAGCTCCATTAATTTCCACTTGCCACCTGGAAATGTTCTTACCTTAATGCTTAGATATGAATATCTGCTTTGTCTCTCTTCCTCTGAATTTAAAGTAGCTGTGCTGCTAGTTCAGGCATTATAGTTAATGCAAATTTACTTATTCTCATTTGATCTGTGAAAAATGAGTGTAAGCTTCTATACTACAATGCCAATCTGTTTTGGGTTTGTTTTTTTAAAATATACCTATAATGCAACCTTTTGCAAATTCCTGAGCTCTCCTTTCTTCTTACAAATAGAAAAGTCACCATCTGAATTAAACACCCTGCTGGAAAACTCCGAGGTCTATTGTAACACGAGACATACATCTTTCAGACAGTGGGTTATGGAGATAATTAAGCAAAAGTGGTGAACCTTCAGCACAAGTTCATCATTGAGAAGGACAGAGATCACTTACTATGCTATGCAGATTATGTCAGACAGAGAAAGTAAGATGATCAACATTACTTTTATTAATAAGATCTTGTTATTTAAAAGAAATGTGAAGGAGCTACGCAGCCTGCAAGGGGTTGATGAAAAATATAGCAAGCTGACTGTTACTGCTTTAAAGAAAACCTGTTAGAGTGAAAAATGATACCACCATTCTATTCTCACAGATGAAAATAAAATACATCTTCTACATATTCACCACAGTGCCTTCTGTGTGCAAATAAAAATGTGCCACCCATGCAGTTGCAAAGAATAGAAAGTTAACTTTTAAAAATTAAAATTCATTACTGATGATAACCAAGCATATTCTTTAAATGTAATATTATTAAAATACTATCGTTCATAATGCCCAAACGTACTGGCAAAACAGTACTGGAAAACCAGTAATACTGCTCTGATCAAAGATCCCTATAACCCTCTATCCTATTTTTGATATTTGTCAAGAGTGGATGCCTAGGGAAGAAAGAATAGGAAACTGTTATCTCCCAGCTGTCAGCCACTTGCAGCTCAGAGACTTCTTGAGCCAGATATGTGTTCTGTGAACTCCAGAAATTTCTGTTCCGTGAGCTTTGTCTAATCTCCTGTTGAACTTCTGCAAATATCCACAATGGATGGAAGCAAGAAGAATCACTCTTTTATGTTTGCTTTCAACACACCTCTTGTTGGTTTAATTTCTTATATACTAGTTCTTGTGTTAGAAGAAACAGAAAAAAAACCCCAAACCAAAACAAAACCCACACCAAAAAAAGCCACCAACCCCTTCTCGCTCTTCCCAAGCCATTCAAGATTCTATAGCCATCTCTGTTCCATGCTGAAGAATCCTGGCTTACTTGGTTGTTTCTTATAAAGCAGCATTTGAACAGCACTGTTGCTCTTCTCTGGATAACTTATGAATCCACTATATTGTTCTTGAGATGTGGGGACCAGAACTACACAAACTATTTTCAATTGTGGGCAAACTATAGGTTTATTCAGTGATGTCCCCTGCTTTATTCTCTTCTATTCCTTTCTAAAGAATTCTTAGTATTTTATTTACTTTTTTGACTACTACTAATCACTAAGCTGATATTCTCATACAACCACCTATCACAATCTCAAAAATTTATTCCTGAGCAGTAATGGTCAGCTCAGAGCTCATGTTTGCTACTTTAAGTTCCCAAGTACTAAGGAAGTATCAAGGAAGACATTATGCATCACAATTAGTAGTTAAGCTGGTTTGGCACCAGTTCTTGAGTCAATAGGATCTGATCTTGGTGACTCATTACTATTCCTTTCATCCATTTATTCCATACTACATAATCCCATAATCTCCTCGGAGACATTTAGATTTGAGACAGATATTCTGCTAAATCCTCCACAAGGAAGGATTCCCGTGTGGGAACTTCTCAAATTTCTTCCACAGTGAACACAGGTAAAAATAATTACTTTAGATTCTTTGCTATGGCCTTATGTTCCTTGACTGCGTAGCTATATATCATATACAATATTGGCTACAGACATCTACCGGCTTTCTTCTTCTTACGTGATCTTGCCAGTTTACCAGATAAAGGAATGGCCACTATCTGTCTACTGAAGGGGCATGTGCAGAGGTTTTCCATTGTTTTCCATTCACAGATCTCCGTGTAATTTAATTTCAGCAAGTGTATTTTGTATACAGTATATTATCATCTTCATCTTAACAATTATGCCTAAAACCCATTAAAGTGTATTTGTGGAGAAAGGAAAACCTATGAAGTATTACTGATAACGATTTAAATGTCTGCAGTGTCTTAATAGTATAAAAACTCACAATAAAAGAGGACAGAGTAGAAACTAAGTTCTTGGCCTTATCTTATTAAAAAGATTAGACAAATGCTGCACAGATGGCAAACAAAAGAGATATTTATGCAAGGATATGTGAAAAAGTCTCAAAGCCACAAGATTAAGAAATTAAGTTTGAAGGGAGAGAGCAGGGGTATTTGAGAAAGCATGAAAGCACAAAGAAAGAAATACTGAGAACAGAATAGTTAGGAAAACATTCTAGAGAATTAGAGGAAATTAAGGCAGGCTCCTAGCTACATAAGAGATGTCTCAATAACTTTATAGATTAAAAGAGCATGAAACTATTCACAGATAACTTGGGACAAATGCAGAAATTCTACTCCAGTGAGATAAAGATGATCCCAGCAGGAGAGGCTAGAATGGACTAGACTGAAAACATTGATGGTAAGGAGGGCAATTAAAATACTAGGAGTGTAACTTTTGAAAATACAGGACCACTTTTTGTCCACAGCTCAAAAAGAGACAGGAAAATAGTGAGTGCTGGAAAGAATCTAAACAGAAGGTTGAAGAGAAAAAAATGACAGTGGGGACACACATTCTAGATGACGGAAAAGATAATGGTGACATTAAAGCTAGAGCAGAACAATTCATAACTGAATGTGTCTAGATAACAAACATCAACTGACTGCGCGTGTTGGTGACATGATGAGGGTGGGATAAAAAGCGAGAGACACAAGAGAGTTTTGTAGGGGGAGATACAGAGCTCTGCTCTACCTTTGTTATCAGCAAGCTGTCACGCCAGAAATGCTGAATACACTAGATGAAATGCATGCCTGATCAGAGGCAAACAAACCGTGGGCTGACAAACAGATTTGAAAATCATCTGCCTAAAAGCAGTACCTGGCCATGTATGAGAAGAGGAGGTCAGCCAGTGATAAGATCCACAGAGAGAAGACAGTCAAAAGTAACACAGCATTCCTACAAAATAAAGGAAGGAACAAGGAAAGGAAGCTGGAGAGGTAACTGGAGAGGCACAGAATGTACAATAATGGAAGGAGTAGAAATTATGAAAGAAGGGTCAATGAGTAATCAGCATTTCTAAGAGGAGCAATGAGATGTATGAGAAAACATGAAGCAAAGGCTGTGATCTTTGATCAAGAAATCATTATTTTAGGCTTGCTGAAACAGTTTCTGCTGTTAAAAACAGATGGAAACTAGACTAGGGTGTACTTTGGAGTAAATCTGAGGAACACAACACTTTTTAGAACATATTAATATGGAGGTGAGAACAAAAAGGAGGAGAAATGTGGACTAAGAGAAAGTATTAGTGAGAAAAGAAAGCAGCTGTATCAGATGAGGAGATGGATCCTAGTAGTGAGTGGCTAAACCCTAAAGAAAAGCAGTAGCAGTAGTTGTTCCTGAGAACAGATGGGAGAAAAATCTCCTCCAGTGAGCTGTAAAAGAAAATAGGTGCAGAAGCAGAATGAGACACTAGCACTCAGCTGGGTTTGGCAGTCTGATGGAAATATATAAACTGTGAATGAAGTACTTGACTGTGAAGGAAAACAAAATTTAAATGAAGGGATTAGGGTGTCTGTATGTTAAGAATATAAACTTACCTATAGAAGAAAAACATAGTGGCACTGGAACAGCAGCACTGAAAGACGCTGTTTAGTACAAGTTAGGAGTCTAGTAGGAAACTTGGAGAAAAAGGAGTTAACAGTATTGACTACAAAGTTATTAATTGTACCAGGCAAGGTGAGGAAGAAGGAACTAAGAGATGCCCTGAAATTAAAAAAAGATTAGTGGGTCACTAAATGATACCTTATTCATTATAAATTAGGGAGAGGAATGATTACAAAAAAATTTGAATTGTGAAGAGAAAAAAAAGTCTATTAGTTCAAACAAGTGAAACCGAGAGACAATTTGGCGCATGTAAGAAATCCAAATTACGATGTCAAACAAGGAAGGCTGGAGCAAAGGGCTAAGTTGTCAAGTAAATGAAGATGAGGGGTTAAGGACTCATTGTGAAGCCAAAAACTGGGTGGACCCTGAGAAGACATCCCAGATGCCCTCTGGAGAGTTACATCAAGCTTTGTACCAGTGGCCCATGGTGATGCTACGTGCCACATCGGAAAAGGGAAGAGCCCAAGAACAGCCAAAAGTCAGTGTGGCTGTCACTTTATTAGACTACAAGAGGCAAGATGACATGATCAATGTGACTTGTTAAAGAGTATTATTTGTCTTTAATAATCTGCAAAAACTCATGTGTGTTGGTCATGGCAGATCTGCTGAAATTAGGAAAGCTACGCAGTTTACATGAGGCAATATCCAGTTCTTTGTCTCCTAACTCATTGTCTTGTGATTCCGTCATTTACCTTCCCAGGCTCAAATCATGTTTCTTCTCTCTGACTGCAAAACTAGACTTCTTCCCTCTCCAACATGAAATCTAATGTTTGTCACAAGAACATTCTGCTAATAATAATGAGCCTATAATTTACAGGTGTTTTCCAATCCCAGCAGTCAATGTATTTTCTCACTGCCTGATTTTATACAATAGCACTTCATTAACGAGTCTTCGAACGAGAATGTAGCATTGCAAATGAGAAAGCTGGGAGCTTAAGAACCTTCAGGTACTCTCTTGAATGTCTTCTGTGACCTGTTATTCAAAACACATTGGGCCAGACTGCATCCTTACCAAGTTACCTACAAACTTTCTTAAAGAATATCCCCATAAAAATCAATAATCCTGCTTATGAAGTAAGGTGCTATTCAGCATGAAAAGGAGCCAAATAGTATTGCAATACTTGTATTAGTGCACTACTGCAATTCCCTCCCACCAGTGGGATGTCCAATAAAGTTTAAGAACAAACAAGTTTTCAAGTAACTGATTGCTTGTAACTACAAACTGAAACCCATAAAGTTAGTGATAGCTGTTCTGGAGCAATTCAGTGAAAACTTTCTATTACTGATTCTAAAATGAATCAAAATTCATACTGGTATTGAAAGACATAACATTTCTATCTCACTTTGCTTGCTTGGAACTAGGCAATTTTTCTTGCCATTATCTTTTAAAAAATATATTAAATTAACATCTTGGAAGCTTTGCTGTAAGCTGATACACAGGTTTTATATGCTACAAGAACAAACATCTAAAAAACCCTCAGATTTTTCCTCTGATTTCACTAAATACATAGAGATCATCTCTATTATGAGTTACGCAAACAGCAACATTTGAAAGGAGTGATGAACAGCTTGACACATAAAACTTTAATCAAAAAACAGAAGCTGTAGATTTACACTGGTATAAATGAAACTCATCAGTTGTTCTCAGAATTGTTGTTTAAATCACTTAGCTATAGAGTAAGATCATGCTAATCTGCATGAACAAGTAGAAGAATAATTGAGGTCTTTGTGGCTGTTTACACTGTATTTACAGTTGTTTTGCATGACTAGAGCAGTAGAAAACAACTGGCATGCTAGTTAATCTGGCTCATTTATTTGTTCGTTTATTTTGACCACTGTAATTTGTTTCACAACATTTGTGCTGTAACATAATTCTATAGTAAATGTAATATAGAACACTCCATCAAGTCAATAAAGTCAACTGGAATATGAGCCCTCAGTGCAACATCCTGCTGTTAAACCTTTGTTAAACAGCAGGAAGAGAAAGGCACATTTTCTATGTGGCAATTATAATGTGAGAGGATTAGCGAGGTGTTGCAGTAACATGCAGACTAAACTCAGCAGCTCTTGAGTATTTGTTTCCAACTTGAAAAGGTTTAATTTACTTCAAGTCAAGTCTGTTTTCTCTCCAGCATCCTGTTTTGCTCCACTGTCTGTGGACTGCTCACTTAGAATAAAAAACTGCTGAGAATCTACAAGACATTCTGGTTTTCTTTTTTTTTTTTTTTTTATTATGGCAGTAGTACTTTATATTTAAAATCAGTTAATTGCTGCCTGCCTTCGGTTCACCAGCAGGACTTTCCTCTGAGACTACTATTAAACTCACTCACTAAAGCAGCTGGCTCCAAGAACATACGGGAATAAGGCATTTGAGTACTACCTCTCTCCTCTCTCTTTAAAGTCCATAGGAGGTATCAGCAGTAGTTACTCACGTTTAAAACCTCCAGAATACCTCCCTAGCCCAGTTATGCAGCAGGTGGAGATGTGTGAAGAGCCATAGAATGCTGATGTTCGGAACAACTACACCACAGTAATCAAGTGAAAATGTAACTCAAAATTATTTTGCTGAAAAATGAATTGGGCTGACAGAAGCAAAAAATCATTTATGTGTAAGACTGTATCACTGTTTTGCTGATTAGTATAGATGACTAGACAAAGACCTACTGATCGTAGTACCAGAGTAAAGAAGGACATGCACTATGTTACACATAAATATGCAAAGGCTTTTTCTTATTCATATAAGAACAGGACTCATAGGACTTATCTGAATATTGTACTGTTACAGACTGTTTTCCTTTTTATAGGTGGCAAAAAAATTCCCTTCAAATTTTAACTACATGAAGGGAAAATTACAATGTATCATTATGAAAAAGGGATAATTCTGTAAGACTTTGTGTATTAAGTGACCAAGCATGTTCAGATCAAATTATTTCCATCTCTTACTAAAAATCAGATAGACAACTGATCCTTCCCCTCCCCTGCCCAAACACACACTACAGCTTTGCAAAGAAATACAGTGAAACCAGAGGGAAGCTACCAAATTAATAAATCCAATTACATACTACAATTATCCTAGTTGAAAGCTATCACACACTTTATAAAAAACCTTCTGGCTTTCTTAATTTCAATTATTTTGGGAATGACTTTGTTAAAATACCAATGCTCCATTTAACAATAAATTGCAAACATATTTGGGAAACAGCTAGATTCTGCCAGGGATTTTTTTAAAGCAGATTTTATTAATGATTAATGGATAGTTCTGCTCAAAATTGATGCTATAATGAAGTCCTGAGACCTGGCAGCTGGCAAACTGATCTGTAAAAACAAACACTGCAAAAATGTGAAGTCCTAATGGCTTTAAAAGGAAGGATTTTTCTCATAAATGCAATTACAGAATTAGGGCCTACAGCATTACCAGTGATTTTCAGCAAAATAGTCCAACATCTCCCATGGTTGCATGATGTGTAACAGAACTCCATATTTATATTTTATTAAATTTGTGTATTAATTAATCTTTCATTTTACATGTTTTTTCCCCTCCTTTTTCCCCTTCACCACTCTTTTAAAATTCATGGTTTTATTCTTCATATGTTCTAAGCAGCTATGCAGACAAAGTTTTATAATCATTACCAAACAGTTACTACAGATGTCTTCTGGTTTAAGTACAGCATAAAGCCAGGCAATTTCAGATACTATCTTACGGTAAACAGTAGGGAAAAAAAATTGCTTTTAAATACACACTACTATATAAATGGAAATTCCAGGAAGTCTGAAGTGCTGTGTGCTTCTTGGCTTAGTGACCTGTACAAGCAGTGCTCTCTGGGACTAGCAGTGTATCAGATATGCAAATCCCGTGCAACAGCTGTGCTACATTTGGACATTTTCAATAGCAACCCTATAGTGAAAAAACCCCTAATATTTAGAGGCATCTATGGACACCCTTGGCATATTGTCAATGGCAGTATCCATATGGTTCCCCATAGGTCTGGCGGTGTCAGCTTTTTCCACACTAATATCTTCTGTACCGAGTTCTCCTGCAGTTCTGCACTAAACAACGATTACAAAAACCCTCTACAGGGAACTTGACTTACAGTCATCCAGAAGTTTGTGGGATATTTTAAATTTTCCTCTTCCACTGCCACTAAGCAGTATAAGGAGCAGAATGAGCCCAGCCTGGCTGCAACCCAGCTTATCCGTGACCACTTGAAAGTGCAATTTGTTTAGATGCTTGCTGGAAAATAAGTGATTTCTCATTTTCTTTTGTTCCAAAGACCTTTGCAGCAGGCCAGTAATTTCTTCCAAGTTTAGTCTAATTGAAACTGGAACTCAAGGTAATTGAAAGCCTAATCCAGAGGCTTTAATAAAACTGATGTCTTTGAGGTTGTGCTGCTGGTAACGCACTACCTACCAATTTAAAAGCCACAGTCCGACGTGGAGGTGATCAATCAGAATTTTGTGGGCTAGACTATCACTTGACACCAGCACATGTTGCCCGGTAACTAAACAAGAATTGTGAGGAGATGAGCCAAAAATGCTGCACAATTAAACAACTCGCTTCCCCGAAAGAAGAGACGGGTAGGTGGAAAAAAGAAATGCCCATTATTAATAGTTGTCGTAAGTACCTTGGAATAGCGAGTAGAAATTGCTGAGCAATTTTAAGTCTGCAAATGAAAAAAAAAAATCTAATAAAAATCACTATTACTGTCAGGTTATCATTTTGCCTACCCTCCTGCAAGTTGCTGAAGACCAGCAACAAACAATCGAAAAAGCATTTCAGCAAAGTTTAAAATCTAAACTGTAGTAACAGTGCTAAATATTAAAGCGGACATATTAAACCACTCTAAAGAAACTTTTGGGCCCTCTTCACTCTTAGTCCATTGAGATCTCACAGGTTCTAGCAGACATTACAAATATATCCCTTTAATTGTACAGATTGAGACATACTGGAATATTGGAACAATTTGGCTCTCCACTCTCCTCCCCCCCAACTTCTCTTTTGTAGTTTCAGTAAGCTCTGTCCTCTTCACAAGAAAGTTCTTGCAAAAAATGCACTGCTCTTTTTTTTTCTTTTTTCCATTTGCTTTAAAAAATTTTAAGTGTTTTCATTTTAAGAATACATGCAATATAAATTATTCTCTAGATGTCAAGATCTAACTGCAGCTTTCCAGCATGGAATGCCAGAAAGGCATCAGAAAAGACTGGATCAGATGGGTCCATTCTCACTGGTAGCTCGTGCTCTATTTATCCTGTTGCTTCCCAATGCATACTAGCAGTCTTATTACAAAGAAACTGCACAGTAAACTGGCACTTTTGGAATTTCTTGTATATTTTCTCCAGTCTGCAACTGCTGACCACTGTGCATATGGAAAGCCTCAGTGATAACTCTCTTGGGTTGGGGAGATCAGCATGGAGTCAGGAACAGGACCTTTATTACCTTATACAAACGAAAAAGGAAAAAAAATCTCAGAAAGTTATGTTGCCTTTGACCTATGACATTACTACATCTGGACTCTAATTACTCAAGATTAATCCAGTTGCGTCTTGAAAACTTCCAAGGATGGAGACTGACAGCTTCTCTAGACAACCTGTCCCAATGCTTGGCTTTCTTAATGGTGAAAAAAGTTTCTCCTTATATCCAGTCAGACACGGACCTCCAACAACAGGTATGTCCCTCATGACTTATATTATAGAATCCTTTCATAGAAAAGGGTAAGGGCAATGCATGAATATTCTTTTTCCCAGTTCACAGGCCAAAATATATTTCATTGGCAGAACCTCAAGACCCAGGTTCCAGTTATTTGCATGCATGCAGCTCTTACGGGTTTCAGAGGGAAAAGTACTTCATGCTCAAGAGCAGAATATAACTGGAAATGACTAACTCTATTTGACATTAATATCACAATTACAGTTCATGCACTGTAGCTAGTCAATTCTCTCAGCTAAATTACTTCATCTTATTTACTAATCATCTGGAGTAGGATTCAGGATTTTATGATGATGGCAAAATGGAGATACAAGGGTGTCATTAACTTTGCCTCTATTTTCACATTATTTTGATGAAGCATGCTCAAATTTGGAGAGAAAAATGAACTTGGCAACATACTTGATAAAAAAAAAATCCTAGGCACTAAATTACTAAAACATTCCTTTTTTCTTAAGGAAAGAAAAAAGATTGATTTTAACTAAACAATTTTAAGGTCAATAATATTTCCATATCATGGATATATTATTTCCTATACTTTATGGAAAAGTTTGGACAACTTTTACATTAAACACACATAGTGTAGACAACAGTGCAGTAGACAATATAGCCAGAGTTAAAAACATTATTTTCTTATTAACCTAAGTCTTTCTAAACACTAATGATAATAAAACAGCATATATATATTCTGTTCAACAACCACTACTGGGGCTGGGGATCTGAGGGCACTTCATAAACCACTCAGGAAATCTCAAAATACATGCGACAGATGAGATATTCAAATTGGTCTTCTGCAGCCTTAGAGTGAGCACGCATCTACAGATCTACACACACCATGATCATAACATAGCCAGGATGCACTGAGCAGCAGCGTGCGTGGATATATTGAAGGACACATACCCCCTATAGTAAATATTCCCATAAAAATTGCAATGATACCTTTTGCACACATGCAAAACATGCAATACTCTGTTGCTTTCTGTCTTATCTGAACAGCAGGTATGTTGTCTTAATAGACAGCCACTAAGAAACCCAAAAGAGGAAAGGATGGTATTGTCTGCTTGTTCAGCTACCACCTACTGAAACCTGGGTATTGATGTGAAGCTCTAAGTCAATAATGATATCAAGGAGAAACAATTGCTCCCATAACAGCAGTCATGCAGTGCTAAGACAATGATTACGTGATCCTGGATGGTAAGAGTATATGAGAACAGAGCACGTTCTATGGCATGACTATCCAAATTTAATTTAGAGTCTTTGTAAAGGAGTTGAAAAAGTTAAGGCTATACTGACAACATGCCAGCAGAATATATTTATTTCTCTAAGATGGCTCCCTACCAGAATGTCATGTTGCTCCCTGCAAGCACCATCCATGCATCTTGCACACCTGGTTTCTCCCCACTGAGCACCACCTCTGCCCTTTTCATTCCTCTGTGATACATCTCCACAATTTTGCCTTTATATTGCTCCCAATTCTAACTGCATCAGGCTTTCATTCACTTCAAAAAATACCAAGAAAATGAGTTAAGAACGTCAATACAAATTTATGGAGGTGGCATTGCATTGTCAAATCAAGAATATGGTATCAAGATGAAATACAACAGTGTCAGGATAAATGTACCAAACTGACAGCACAAAGTCAAAATGGAGCAATATCATTGCAGATCTACAGAAACAACATTCATCTGTCAAAACAAAATCATGTCATTACACATTAAAGAATAGCTTAAATAAACTGGAACGCATAACTATTCATTCAGATTAGCAAATCCCACCTGCACTTTCCTCCCGGCAGGGAAAAATGCAAGTGTTTGGCAGACATAGGCGAGTAAACATTGCAATGGGACTTAACACCACAAAACCAGTTAGATCAGAGCAGGAGAACACACTAGCATAAGGAAACTTCCAAGTAAGGACCAACAACCACTGGTCAAAGTACCAAAGTAATGACCAAAGTAATTGCCAAAGAATGACCCCAGAATGAGTAGTGACTATTCATGCAGAGGCAAGTTGACCCATCAACTCATTTTCAGCTCTTCACTTTCATACAAGTGAGGTATGCTTCTTCACCTGTTACAGTTCAGTCCCAAACATGATATTTCTTTCCTTCTTTTCCTGAATAGGACAGTGTGTAGCCCCAAGCAAAAGGTCTCTACAAAGCCCTTACAGCCGTAGACCTGCTCTAACCCTATTTCTGGGACTAAGGTCCTCATTAAACAAAATGCAGAAACTTGTTAAAAAATTGTGGATTGAACTCAGGACTACCAATTTTAAACTCCATACAGCTAAACACGCAGTTGTTTCTTAGAATTAACAGATTATTTGGTGTCACATGTACAAATACAAAAGGAACACTTTTAGAAATGTTTGAAAGTTACCACAATAGAAGCAAGGTCAGGTACAAAGGAGATGTAAGCAGATGGAAGAATGCTCCTGTAAATCACTGAACAGGTATTGCTTTCAGCGATGTCTGCTATAACCTTAAATGATGAGCTATGTGCTTAATCTCTACAATGTTGAGCCCTTCAGCCTGGTTCAGCACAGCAATCACTACACATGGAATAAACATACCAGCTATAGCATCTCCATTTTTCAAATCAGGAATGGAAACAATATTGCTTTCTTTTGGTCTTTGTGTACAAAGTCACTTGGGATTACAAGTCTCTCTCTGTTTGTACAAAATACAGTATTAAGTCTAAGAGAACTATCCCTTTTGTCATTGATGATCATAATCCTGATTTCAGTAAGTACAATCCTACAAGCTCTTGGTTATAACAGCTCTAAATTTGACTTGAAACTAAAAAAGTAGTTTTCTCAACACTAGTAGCTGTATCCATCAACACATCATTCACACTCTTCCAAACTGGAGATTAAATTATCGACATTAGGAGTGTATGTACAGAAATACAATGCATCAATCGAATTCTTTGAAAGGTATGATTTTATGTCTGTCTGTCTAGGCTTCTAGTGAATTAGAAAAGAAAATTTAAAAAAATGCAAACGTGAAAAATGCATTCTCTCTGTCCTACCATAGCTTTAGTGCAGAAAGGAGCTATGGATCAGTGGAAAACTGTAAACAAAGCAATCATACTTAAGAAAAAGATTTCTTATTCCTAAGGGAAGAAAAACAGGTAAATGAAAGTTTATATGTCATTGAAGAATGTCTAACACTGGTGTTTACTGTAGTCTTCTTCAGGAAAGTCAGTGAAAATATCCATGCTTTTGATGTTTCTAGCCAGGAAGATCTTTTATTGCAATATATTCTCTTTTATGTATCACTTTCCTGAAATAACTTTCTGGTAAATTAGGTTTGTATCTTCTATTTTAAAAGCAGGCAGGGGGGTGGGTACAAATCAGGAGAACAAAAAGGCAATCCACTTTTCACTGAGAAAGCATCACGCACATCAGTCATTGACTGCCACTTTCCATGAGATATTGGCTTGATGTGTTAAGTGTAGGGATACCACTGTGAAGGCCACATACCCAAAAGTTAAAGAAGAGATAATTGTGTGTTATTCGGTGTTGCTGCAGAACACACCAGTTAACCAAGCATAGCTCTTATGCCCTTCCCCATGCTCTTATTTTCAGCAGTTTCCAATTAAGTGAAGACTGTAGGTGTTGAGGATTCACATAGAAATATCTGTGCTCGTCAGCCACCTCCAGTGAAAGGCTATGCTAATTTTGGTGTGGTCAATATTTTAACTGGATCTTCAACCTGTGGCCATGAACATAGAGTAGAAAATTACAAGTTGCATTTATACCCGCATAAGACACTTCATAGTAGTGAATGGTAATTTAACATATGAATATATATGAAGAGACTAAGACGCTGACCTTCAACAGAGGCGCTGAACTATGCTGTGCCTTTTCTGAGGCAGGACAAACTAATATTCCCCGCAGGGTTGGTTACAGCACTTGAGACAAAGACTCAGTCTTGTTCCTTTCCCCAAAGCTTCAGAGACTGGAAGTGAAATGAAAGTTTGATTTGGATTCTCTCTTTGGAGGGGTTGTCTTCTCAAGCAACATTGATGTGAAACAAGCTACGTTCCTTTAATAGCACAGTGTTATTCCTTCATCCCTCCATCCAAAAGGATTAAATAAAGCTGATAGAAAAAACATTAGGATATTCTGACAATGAATAATTAAAACCTCATGGTCAGGTAAGAAAAGGTGTACAAATGAAATATTTTGCAAGCACAAATCCATACAACTTATGTTGATTAAATCATGATCACAGAAGCAAACACAAATGTTATTCTGAGGCTGACCATTCCTTTAGTTACCCCCTTTTGCGAAGAAACATCACAAAAGCAGGAAGGCAGTCAGCTTTCGAATGATTTATTATGTGAATTCTTTCAGACACTACTTGACTACCTGCTACACATAACCAAAGACAACGTAACTTATTTTTTACAATATGGGGAATTTTCTTCTTCCTTTGCAACCCTTTCTTTTTAGGTAACAATATTCATCTTTTCACCCAACTTGCTATCTGATTTCAGGACAAACAGGAATCAGCAGGGGAGCTTGTTAAATAGAGACAAGATTTTCACCACAAAAGCACAGAAAAAATTATCCTGATGTGTTATGGAAATAGGCACAATGCACATACATAAACACATACTGTTCAAAGTCTCAAAAATCATGTTTTCATATGGTCTTTCTAATAGAGAGGATAGCAAAGCAACAAGCTATGCTCCAATATGTTCCTTTACTTTGGCTGAAACCAGAGTAATTATCTAGTCCATCCCTCCTACAAATCTACAAATTCAAAAGTTACCTCCCAGGGCATGCCATATCCTAAACCTGTTTATTGTGCCTAATCTCCAGATACTAGGGAAGTCTTCATTACAAACACCATTTTGAGCAGAGGATCAATATAGTCCAGTGACTCCTTAAGACACGTTACCAGAAGCTCCCTCCAGTTGGTACCAATTCTCAAACACGGAAATCTTTCAAGAAATATAATTGCAATTTTCCCCCATGCAAGGCCTACATCTCTTAGGACTGGTATTTTGGCATACAGCATTAGTGATAGCTATTATGAAGCATGATAATAATAAGTTTCGAGAACCGTTGGCTCCCAAAGCTAAAACTGCATATAAATTTTAGTGCTGCAACAGATGCTAATACATCCATTTACATTATCTAAACCATTACTTACTAAATAATCTGGCCAGAAAGATTGCTTTGTATTTGCCAGTTCAAAGACACAGTATTTCAGACTAACCAAGCAGCTTAGATTCATGCAGAGCCTTTGCAGTTTGCCTTCATATTACATTGTGAAACGGCTACCTAATACTTTAAAGTTATGTATTACTTAAACATTTCCCACATGGAACAAGAACAAAAAGAAAGAGGCTACTACCCAGACTAAAGAACATATTTGTAACGAAGTTCTGTTTAAACATAAAGAAGAAAAACTAGTTCAAGCTGCTATGTGTATTGGGCTTGCATGGCAAGGTTTCAGTAGCCGGGGGGGGGGGGGGGTGGGGTGCAGGGGTGGCTTCTGTGAGAAGCTGCTAGAAACCTCCCCTATGTCCCATAGAGCCAATGCCAGCTGGCTCCACGATGGACCCACCACTGGCCAAGGCTGAGCCAATCAGCAACAGTCACAGCGCTTCTGGGATAACATATTTAAGAAGCGGGAAAAAAAAAAAAAATTGGACTCAAACTGCAGCAGGAGAAAGGAGTGAAAATTTGTGAGAGGAACGACTCTGCAGACACCAAGGTCAGTGCAGAAGGAGGGGGAGGAGGTGCTCCAGGCACCGGAGCAGAGATTCCCCTGCAGCCCCTGGTGAAGACCATGGTGAGGCAGGCTGTGCCCCTGCAGCCCATGGAGGTCCATGGTGGAGCAGATATCCACCTGCAGCCCGGGGAGGACCCCACACTGGAGCAGGTGGATGTGCCCGAAGGAGGCTGTGACCCCGTGGGAATCCCGCGCTGGAGCAGGCTCCTGGCAGGACCTGTGGACCCGTGGAGAGAGAGGAGCCCACGCTGGAGCAGGTTTGCTGGCAGGAATTGTGACCCCATGGGGGACCCACGCTGGAGCAGTCCATGAAGAACTGTAGCCCATGGGAAGGACCCACATTGGAGAAGTTTGTGGAGGACTGTCTCCCGGGGTTGGGACCCCACACTGGAGCCGGGGAAGATTGTGAGGAGTCCTCCCCTGAGGAGGAAGGAGCGGCAGAGACAACATGTGATGAACTGACCGCAACCCCCATTCTCCATCTCCCTGCACCACTCAGGGGCAGGAGGTAGAGAAAAAAAGCTGAGCCCGGGAAGAAGGGAGAGGTGGGGGGAAGATGTTTTAAGATTTGGTTTTATTTCTCATTACCCTACTCAGTTTTGATTGGCAATAAATTAAACTGATTTTCCCCAAGTTGAGTCTGTTTTGCCCATGACAGTAATTGCCGAGTGATCTCCTTGTCCTTATCTTTAACCACGAGGTTTTTCATTATATTTTCTCTCTCCTGTCCAGTTGAGAAGGGGAGTGGTAGAGTGGCTTTGGTGGGCACTTGGCATCCGCCAGGGTCAACCCACCACACTACATCTGCTTTTTTGCTTCTTTACGGCAGGCCGTGGATGGCCCAATTAGTACCAGGTAGTCCGGTTTGCAAGGTGCTGTGTAAACAAATAAAAAAGCGTCTGCTTCAAGAGTTTCCACCTTAAGATTATGAAAAGACACAACAGACAAAGCAGAGAGAAGGAAGAGGCAGCAGCAAGATTAACATTGTGTGCATAATAAGCAATTCCCCTAGTGCTACCAACAAAGCTACTGAGAGGAATTATGATGAGCTATTCTACACATGCCAAGAGCTAAAGCATTGAAAGAAAAGAAAAAAACCTCTCCTTCAAAAATGAATTCTCACATTTGCTGAGAAAACTATTTTTTAATTTTCTGCCAGCTTCTCTAAATCTAAACACCCCATGGAAGCAATACCAATTTAGAAAAGTTCTGATGAAAGCCAGGAAATCCCTTGACGGATTTTTAGTTGTTTCTTCCTACCTTGCCCACCAAGTTCCTTGGTGCCCTGCCTACCTGATGAAACACTCTGGAGTTAGTCTGCAAGACTTGCACTTCCACAGCAGCTCAGATTCCTTTTTCTTTCACAGTTAATTCCATAATCTTGGATTTCTTCTCAGAAAGAGTTCAATCTAACATCCTGAAATATTGATATCCTTCACGATCATAACTCACTTTTCTTCTTAACTCCAAAATGCCTGTTAATGGTGCCGCCGCGCAAATCAACTTCTGAAACAGGGAGAAGTGTTGAATTTAAATTCCTGTATTGCAAATCATCAAAATGGTTTAACTCTAGAGAAGATCTAGAGGTCTCTCTGGTGGTGGTGGTCTCTCTTTTTCAATGCACATATGCATAAAAGAAAAGGCATGTTTATGAAATTTAAACAGAATTTTTCTAAGAAGGTAACAGCCATTCTTAGATTTATAATGGTTTGTACAATAAATACTTGTTCATATGAATATCTCCATCAATCCAAGTCAAACTGTCACTTTCCAAAATCATTTATCGATGTGCCCAGCCCAAATCCGTAACATTTAGCTGACTTCGAATGTAGATCTTAGTATGTCGAACAGTCTCCCTCTTGAGGCAGCTCTGTTCTTGAAACAAACCTGAACTTTAGACTATCAAGTGCTTCCCACGAAAATGTATTGGCAAGGAAGGAGGAAAGATACCTACAGAGAGAACCTAAGCTCTGACTAGAAATGCCCCAGTGATGATAAGCACTGTAAGGACTCCCAAGCCATGTGGATGGACAGTGGAACGGCACCAAGGGAAGAGGAAAAAGGCTTGTGTGCTGTTGCCAATTCAAAAATCAATTGCAAATCCAGTATTCCCAAATGAAGCAGATAACTGAATAGATTGCTACCAAAGCTACTGTGAAATAAAACTGTATTCATCCTGTATACTGAAAAAATACTGCCACATGTTCCCAAGGAGTCACTGTTCTCCACTTTCCTCACTGGACCTCTGTGTTTGGATTCATGCAGACTCTGTGCTTACAAGACGACCAGTTTGCCTGTCAGGTTTTCAGAAATACCAGATGGCAGCCTGAGTTTCTGGGTTTGCTGGTTTCTAAGAGCGTTCAGCTAGCTGAATCTGGCCCTTGTTCCCACTGAGTACGCATGACAGCCAGTTTTCCACGCAAAGCCTCAACAGCACTGCCACTTCTGCTAAAGATACCCTCACATCACCCGTTTATAAGGAATGAGATTAATTGCACTCTTTCCTCAGATCCAGTTTCTTTACACCACATCCCACAGAACATAGACCTATGCCAGTCTACTCAAGAAACTCTATTCTCTTGATCATTGAGCACCATTTTTTAAAATCCTAAGCTTCAAGTTATTTCTTCTGAACAATTAATACAGGTGCAATAGATGACTAGTATGCCACAAAGTCTCCTTTATAGTTCACAAACATGTCAAAAATATCTTTAGGGAGGTATATATCACAATAAACCATCTGCTAAATAGCCCATATAGCAAAATAACTGACTTCAGCTATTGATGACATGGTATTAAAAAGGCTTAAAACTACAGCAGTTTTTTCCCTCGTACTTGATACAAGAAAAACAATTTCATTACTCTACTCTTAATAAAGAACATCTGTACATTTGGTTGTCATGACTGATATGAGCCCTTCATTTAAAGTGTTACTGCTTCTCCTCTCATTAAGATCAAGTTCAGACCCTGCAGAACTGCCAACTCCTTAAGATGCTTTACACAAGAGAGGAAACAAAACATGAGAGGCCAACTGTTCATAGGATAACATCTTCACGTTGTGGTTTGGCTGTCTACAATAATTAGAAGAGCTTTGATACGTATCTTACGTTTGGGTGAATGTTGCTTTCACTTCTGCAGTAGTATAAACAGCTACACAGATATGAAAAGTGCAAGTCAGTTATGATCATTTAAAAACGCATTAACTTCTGTGAAAAAGGAGCCTGTGGTTTATTTCTCACATGAAGTGTTGGGGTGTTGATGTCAAAAATTACAGCCTACAGATATTAGAACTCCAGTTGAAAGCATTTTCTTGACTGGGAGATTTATCCTGAGCTAAGTAATAGTGACTCCAGACAAATACATAGTTCAAAACCTGCAATGTAATACATTGAATTACCATCACTTTGACCACATCATCCGGTACTTTAATGCCTTCTTCAGCTAACAATAGAAAGTTTCCTGAGGAATGCTTCAACCAGCTGCAAATAGACTGTGGTTACTTGCTGGGAATGCAAGAAGGAAAGAGTAGAAGTTGGCCTCATTACCATTTGTGTTACAATGCTCACCTGAGCTCAGGCACTAGTTATGAGATGCCAGACATCCAGGACCATTGGTAGAAGGCCATATACTCCTGGCACATTAGCTCCTATGTCTGGTTATTACAGAACAGCTCTGTCCAAACACTGACACAGGACAAGATAAAACAGATGAACTGACACCATCATATCCTAAAATTTCGATTGCACACTCAACACGGAAGAGCACACTAAGACTCAGAGGGGTCATCAGACACTCAGCAATTCAGCTGAAATACCTGTGTTTGATAGTCAGAATTAAGACAATGTAAATATACACTGAAAGTATGTACAGTTTTAAAAGAAATTGACAAATCTGTTTTAAAGCCAACATTCTAATATTAAAGGAGGTTTTCTTATCTTATTGCTTGTTCTTAAGAAACAGGACCCAAGTAAGCAAGTCACAGTAGATCTGGGAGATGCTGCTCCAAGCAGCTTGGTGCTTCTAGTCACTGAGATCTCTGTGCCTACTAGAAACCCTGACAAGGATTAAATTATGTTTACATATTCCACAGGAAGATCACTGTAATGTAATGTCAATACAGAACTGAGACACCTTTCAATGATCATGCAAATGATCCCGAAACTCATTAATAATCTTTTAAAGTCTAAGCAAAGTCTGTATAGTTTAAATGATTAAAAAAATGAGCAAGAACTTGGTTTTGCAATGCCTCTGAAATCAATTAGGTTCAAAGATTATGTCAATGCTGAATATTGTTCATGAATTTATTCCGCATACAGATTATCTGCATATGTTTTTATGTAAAAATTGCTATTAAATGGAACGCAAACACTGTGAGAAATGTAGGTGCATGTGCCATACATTACTCTGGACATTGAAACCTACACAGAAACAGACCTGAAAAAGTATGGTGGCAGAGGCACAGTCCTGTCAAAGTAAATTATGACTGTGGAGTGAAGGTATAGAGAGGTTACATGACTTGCCACTTGCCAAACAGTAAGTTGGCACCAGGCTCAGAAAGAGCAGTCAGATCCATGAATCCTTATTCTGGACATCTACCTCTAGAGCACCATCATTTCACAACAACGCTGAAAAGAATGAGATATTTTTACAGAACAACTTTACACTCAATTATTAGAGGAATTAGAAGCAAAATCTATGAAAATTTAACATTTTTAATTTATGTTCTTGTTAGCTGTCCTTCATGCACACACCACCTATTGCAACTGTCTAGTCTCCTTAGCTATATTTTACCACCCCTTTTTGGCGTAAGCAACAAGTAAAACAGGCAGAGACTGAAGAAGTAAGCGCACAGGTGGTAACACACTAAAAGCAGCCTGGAAAGCTTAAAAATAAAAAGGCAGAGATCAAAATAAACAATGTCATGAAAACATAAACCCCTTGCATTGAAAATACAACAATGCTCAGATAGATCTTCTGCAAATATTTGTGTGTCAGCATCATTCATATCTACCATGTCTCTCTCAGTTTGAGAGACTTAGTTTATTAATTCTCTTTTAAGTTAAGTATACACCTACATCCATATACAACCATGCTGGCAAAATGACCTGAACAGGCTTGGCTTATATGCAAGGTCCAGCAAATTTTGTAAACCAATTTTGGGCTCTGGCTGTAAGGTTTTCAAAGAGGGGATGTTTTCCTGCTTGCGTAGAGTAGCTGCTTTAATGGGGCAATAGTACCACTCAGGGTCTTATCAGATTTCATAACACAAAGATTATTACGTTACTAAATCAATCCTGTCATGGCATTGCCATCTTGATTAAACCACTAAAAATTGTGCACATCCTGTCAAATCAGAGAAACACAACGCATCAACATACCAATTACATACTGCATACAGGTTAAATACAAACAGACACAGGTTCAGGAGCTGCTAAATAATAGGGAATAAAATGAAAATAAACGAATAAAAGGATCTGCTGTCAGTTTGATGAAAGAAATAGACCAAGTATGATGTATAAAGACACAGATCCATCTTTAATCCCACACGGGGCTGTGTCCTTGATTTTGCAAATGTGTTACTGCTGCAGCCCTGGTGAACCTGCTACTCTTCAACCCTGCTCCCTGCCCAAGCACAACCGTTAAGCTCACTGTTCCTCAAGAGGCTTCTTTCTCCTCACCTGGTCATTATAAACAAGCTGCAAGTCCATTTTGTGCCAGTCTGCCTGCCCCAAGTAATGCACATCCGCTGGGTCTGTATTTCATTAGAAATCAAGCATGTAAAACAAGGTAACCTGACTGGCCAAGAATCCCAGGCATGGCTGTAATCATCATGATGAACAGCTCCAACTGTGGAGCCCTAAATATTACACTCTCAATTGAGGTTTCATATTATCTAGTTTGAAGCCTTGTATTAACACAGTATGACTCCAGCGTGAGAACTGCCACGTTAATTTGCTCCTACTTATGCTGACAGCCCTCTGTGGCCCCATGCCAAATAACAGGCACAGATTAATATATTTTATACCTGCCAAAGAAAGGATATGAAAACCTTCCACAGACTACATCCTGAGGTCCTTAGCTTTTATTCATACCTAGCCTAAGAAATTTCAACTAAGTCTAATAGAATTTTGTCTAAGAATTTATTTTGAAAAGGAGACAGAGTTCTTGGATTGTACGTGTAGTTAATTTTCATGAGTATCCTGAGTACTAAAAGGTAAAATTATTTTAAAAGCACCTATAATTGCTACAATCACATGAACTCTGCTTATGTGTGTATGTACGTACATAGTATGTATTTTGAGTGCCACAAAGCAACACAAAAACAGCTGGTGCAAATAAATCTATATTTGATAAAGAGGAAGACTCCTTGACATATTAAAATAGTTAAGAACAAAAACAAACACACCACTTCTACAACAGATATACAGCTGGAAAATCCATGGGTTAGCTTGAGCATAATTCATGGCTTTTAGGATGTTCTCAAACTGTGTTTCTAGGCACACCTTATGCCAGAATCAGACAGCACTTTGAGAAAACACTGCAGAAAACACTTTGCTTCCCCCCATCCTCCGTCTCCTTCCTTGTGTATAAGACCTTGTTGGTGTCAGACCTGTACAATGAATTGAGGTCAGTAAACTCATCTGCATTAAAAATAACTGCATTTCATTTTACTGGGCTAATTTTAATTTGTACCAGCCTTTTGATCCAGTTCACAGTGCAGCCATATGAAACTGCCTCGACAAGCATGAGGGCAGTGAAGAGGCTGGAAAAAGGGACTGAGAAAGAAATAAGAGGAGGTTTGCTCCTTTCGGCAGCAACACAAGCTTCCACCTCCCTAACGCGCCGACAGAACTGCAGCGCTGGTTTCAGCCAAGCCAGCCCCATGCTGCCATCTCAGCACCCACCCCAAGAACAGCAGATCAACCTCAGCTCACTGGATTCCAAATTCAAACACCTACAAGTGGGAAAGCCTTTCTGCTAGGCATTCAGGAACATTTTT
This sequence comes from Pelecanus crispus, assembly GCF_030463565.1. Lineage (NCBI taxonomy): Eukaryota > Metazoa > Chordata > Aves > Pelecaniformes > Pelecanidae > Pelecanus > Pelecanus crispus. The sequence continues at coordinate 40,826,476 of NC_134647.1, read as the reverse complement.
GATGTCCTGACTTAATGACAAACTTATTCAACCACACACTGGGATCTTTGTATTTTGCCCAACGTTTTTGCTTGTTTGTATTCTATATTTTTAACTCAATTTGCCTATCTTGGATTTTTGAATGATTAGTATCTTATTTTTCCCCAAAGCTTTTTCTTCTATTTATGTCATTCTTCCTTTAAACAGCGAAATGAGGTATACCAGAGTGCACAAAAGAGAATGCCTTTCAAAAAAGAAAATATTCACAGTCCAACATTATAACATTGAGGTTGAGGGCATCTAATTCACCCTACCTGCTTTCTTTCAGATGCTCATTTTTGCAGTGAGGAAAATTTGGATGAAGAACAGGCTTTCAGAAGATTTCTTGCTACTTCAATAATTCTAAAATTTCCTCAAATAGCAAATTTGATGTACGTGTTCCATGGGGCATAAGAGAGATATTCTTCAAACACTGTCTTCCAGAAACAAAAGAGAGTAAAAGCGCTGAGAAAATAGTTTATCTCTGTGGGATGTGAGAGTGAGGGACAAAAAAAACCCAGACAGTGAAGACTCAATCCAATACCAGGCCACTTTATCTGATCTTGTCCCATGACAACAACAAAGAAGGGTAAATAGATTATTGGTGCACAATCTGTTCTCTGAAAATTGCTTCCCTCCAGAGCTTTTGTATTACCTTTTAGCAGCACTGTTTTTGGGGGTCTGGTACCACAAGACAACTGGGTCTCTTAAGGTTCCTAACTTGTCTGCAGCAGGGAAATTCAGAAACAGGCCTGAAAGCTGGAAAGGGGCACATTGATCTGCAGATGTCCTGGCATTAACCCCTGCCACAAAAGGGATCATCTCTGGGACAGTAATCACTAATTTTCCCTAGGAGGTGGATATGAAGTCTTCCTGCTACAAATCTGTACAATCATTACTATGCTGCCAAATTATCAGAAGTAAACAAACTGCAAATAAATGCCTTCATGATCCTAGCCTTTTAGTTGAGAGCGTGTATTGAGCCATATTAAGGTATTAAATTGTAGGTTAAATTCATCAGTACAGAGAAAGAAATAAAACACTTTATATTTTCAAGTGTGATCCTGCAGAAAGCTGCTGCTTGGAAAGCAACTTTCTAGTAAATCCACCTGTCAGAATTCAGAACTGAAGTGAATTTTTTTTTCAGAGAATAGTTCTGCACCAAGACACCAATAATTCCCTTCCAGTATAAAGATATTCTTTGTAATATTCCACGCATGGAAGATGCCCTTGAATCAAAAAGGAAAGAGATCAGGTACAATGTTTGAAGCTCATTTTGCGTGCTAGCTAAGGTGAATCACAGAATTCATCCTGAAAAGAAAAATATATCATCCATGCAAAAGGGAGGAACAGCCTGTCATGCCAGGAATTATGGAGCACAGCAAAGCTGCCCGATCAGCTCTTACCGTAAAGTGTGGTTTGGACTTGAATAGCTACGGGCAAAGCCATTAGACAAAAAAAAGAAAAAAAAAAAAAAACAAAAACCCAAAAAAACAAAACCAAAAAAAACCAAACCAGGAAATGGGCTTCTATTGCCATCCTTGTAACATGATTTCTAACTTAAGATGCTTTTAGCACATACAGATTGAACTTAGCAAAGCACACATTCGTAGACCACAAAAATAACAAGTTATCTAGAAACACCTACAGTGGCTTATAGTAAAGAATGACCTGATCACTGCAGGGTATCTTACCCCCATCTTTGAGAACTCTGGTACCTTTAAGGTAGTCTCTTCCTGCTTTATAGGTAAAGCCTTGGTCTAAATGCTGCAGAACTACATCAAGATCTACAGGCATGATTTAACTGGGTTGCAACTTTCCATTACTAACTTGCAAGGATTTTTTCCTGTATTGTGCCTGGATAGATATCTTTTTCATTTTGACCTCAGTACATCAATAGGATGCCACTGTCTTCTTTCCCCACATGTAAAGGCAAAGAGCATGAAGCTGAAGAACAAGCATCTCTCCAGTGTAGCAGGCTTAGTCCTGATTTAGATGCCTTTTCTCAAGCACACTTTTCCTTCTTTGTAGTAAGATATTAAATCCTTCTGGATTTAGCAGTAGTGCTGGGTAATTGCTGTCTACTTAATACTTAACAAAACCACTCTTTTTCCCATTCTTCATCAATATAGAAAAACACCCACTTCCAGCCCAAAGGAAATATGACTACTGAAATAGCCACAGCAGATCATGCAACATGTACTTACTGGTGGCACTAATTAGGATGCAAACTCCTGGGCAAGCAGGTCCTGAGAGGCTGGATTATAAATCTCCTTCCCATGCCTTTCTTACCCCAGCCTAAGCAAGTGAGTTGCCCACTGGATACTTCTGATCAATCTCTGGAGATGCTTCCCTTTATCTTGGTCCTGGCAGTAGTGGTGGTTTAATGAAATCGATTCCTACTGCCAAGATAAGGCCTCCTACATACTTTCTGAGACTAGCTTTTTTACTCCTACTGAAGACCTATTTTATTTATCTACAATATACCCCCTAGCAACCAACACTATCACAAGAATTTTACCTATGCACCTTTTTGAGCTATCATGAATTTCTGTTTCCCAGAGAACACTAAAATAAGCACTGCCTTTTCTTTCAGTTAAACAGCCCTTGCACATCTTTCCTGTATGGCTACTTAATGGATATAAAAGATAATGTGCCAGATACAAAAACTCTGAATATGTATGTCTCATCATCACGTAGCTACATCTCCTGATAAATATCTCCTTTCTTCCCATGAAACACTAAGTAATAATAATACTTGGCACTTACATATTACTTTACATCTTGAAATCACTGTACAAATATGTACCTAATTAATCTTCCCAATTTCTCTATGAAAAAAGCTACAAGGAACTAAGATTATTGATTATCATTATTCTATTTATTTGTTAAATCCTGATGGCCTACTTGGCCCTGAGTGTGAAGAAAAATATATCCACCTTGAGGACTTCACAATCTAAATTGTAAAGAATTCATTGTAGAATTGCCAAAGGAGCCTATTATGCTGACAGCAAAATTCAGCCCCAAAAACGGTTCAGATCAAATCAAAAGCCAAAGTCAAGTTTATGATGGAAAAATCAAATAATTTCAATAGCAAACCAAAAATTTTAACCCCAAAACCTTCACCTGAAAATTTGTACTGGAAACAAGCACAACAGGACCACTGGGTGCTTTATTTCACATGATATAAGACTACCATTCAAGGACCAGAGTAAATGCATAAATTAAAAAAAAACAAAACAAAAAACCAAATCTGACTAACAGAGGAAAAAAATCCCACAGGTATCTTATTCATGGTCCTGAATATTCAGTCAGTAAAATAACCAAAGTTTTCTGACAGTTTCATTTACATATTTGGTGGCTTATTTAATTTTGTTTTTCTACCAAATCCTGATGCAACACATAGGGTATTTCATTAGTACTAAAATACGACCTTCTCCTGGGTTTGGACAAGAAACAAATACTGCATCTCTTGGCAATCTTCAATGCAGTGTTGATGCGTGCACACTAAATTAGACACCACAGCTTCAGGAATCTTTTTAAAACTAGGATAAATAGTTACCAAACTTCCAGGGATCATGTAAGACATCTACATGTCAGAGTTAAAATTCATACTCCACATTTTGTTTGCTAAAGCTTATAAAAAAAATAGATTTGTGTTGCTCACATAAGCACCCTGAACTGTCAAACCTCTTCTCTGTATGATGATTCTAACACCACAGAAAGAAGAATCAGATAACCTTCCTGGAAAAGTCAGCACTTCAGACTCAGGTGGGGAACAACAATGGATGAGAGATATAATTTACACATAGATGAGGCACTGCAGTACATATCAACTCTGTATTATTACACTCCTATGAAGTCAGTGATCTCTTCGAGCCACGTTCCAACACCCGAAATATTCAGCTGAACATTTCAGAACAGATTCCCAGAGTTCAGAACCCAGCATAAACAAAATTAGGAGCTAACTACTAACAAAAAAATCCAGCTTTATTACTTTTTTTTATCTTCTCATTTTGGCTTATATTTGAATCTTACGTGATTTTAATTGCTAACAAAACCCAAGACACCAAGTCATTTAAATGGCATATGGCTTTCCTAAGAGGATGCACCATCCAGCAGCAAGGTGGAGTATTAATTTATGAACTGCAGTTTGTACTGCTCTAGTACCTATCCCTATCACTAGGACAAATGTACTCCAACATATGTCATCTTAGGCATCTAATGTGAACATGGCCTTGGTAAAGTGAGAAAATAGAGAAAAGAAAAGATTATGTGTAGTAAGGAGGTAAAACAAGACAACAGTAAAAAACAAGAGAGTATATTTTGAGTCACCATCCCTGAGGGTATGTAAAAGATGTGTAGATATGGTGCTTAGGGACATGGTTTAGTGGTGAACTTGGTAGTGTTAGGTTAACAGTTGGACTCGATGATCTCAAGGGTCTTTTCCAACATAAACAATTCTATGATTCTGTATTTCTTGGGGGGGGGGGGGGGGGGCGGGGAAGGCAAGCCAGACACAATTACAAAATATAATGAAAACTTCCAAATGAGATATAGTAGCCTCCTAGTGCGCAGAGATCTAAGGCATGCTAGCACATTGTATCCGAACGCAGGATTTCCTAGCAATTATCACAATTTACACCTCTTGCAAAACACTATGTACATTTCTTCGCTATGTTAAAAATGTTGAGAACTGTAACAGATTGAAAGATCTTAAATTAATATTTAAAAATTCATTACTGAATATTTCTTAAGGAAATTACTGAGATTTAAAAATTACTCTGCTACCTCCTCTTCCAAAACACATACTGAAAACAAGACAGTATCATCTTAAACACCAATTTATCTTAAAAAAGGAATTGTTACTTTCCTTCATATCACAAATTCGCTTAGGTAAAACCCAATTGATAGGTTCTCAAAGTAAAATAGCACTTAAGAAAATAGCATGACAGCTCTTTTAACACAGAAAGTAATTTGAGCTAAGCACCAGTAACTATTGAGAAGAAAATGGTAACTGTCTAATAAATATTCCTTTTAGATGAATGGTTTTCTATTTCTTTCCATTTCGTAGCTTCACTACTAAAAAATTTAATTTAAACATTAGTACTGGATCAATTTAAAAGAATCAACCCTAGGATTACTTGTGAATAGAGTTAACATAAAAGTTCAAGGGATACCAATTCTTTCATTGTGTGTGATTCATCACAAACTGAACTAAACTGAAAATATTACTTCAAGTAGTTTCATCTCAGTTAAACCAGCTTTGACCTCAGACATGGAACTGAGTTGAGAAAAAACTTCCCACTTGCAACACCAAGTTCAATGGAACTCTGGGATCCAGGGAGCTGATCCCATTATGTTCTTATGTGATCTGCTGATAGGGTTTTGGTGGCACCATTTTAATTACTGGAACTCAGAAGCCATAGAGAATTTCCTTTGGAAGCTGATGAAGGGGAAAAAAATCCCCTCTTCCCATAGCCTAGGAAAGGAAATGTAGGAGACAAAGAGGCCTCCTTGCCACAGGAGAAATTTAGGAAGAAATTAAACCCACTGTCAGTGAATTGGCATAGCTTCAGATTTATCATTTGGTTTCATCAGCAACTTCCCAAAGGACACAACAGGTGGGGTGGGTTGGCAGTACTCTTTCTTGCTACTGCAATTGCATTTCCCACATTGCTTGGCTGCAGTTCCATAATGCTAGTGCACCACCTTGCCAACCTTAAGGAACTTCAGTAGCTTACCAGCTTTCATCAGAAGGCAGATAATCTTCCTCTCTTAACCCACTGTGGTGGTTAAATTGGATACTAAGATGATGCCATGGGTTTAACTCCACAGAAAGGGTAAAACAAAACAATTTTGTCTTAAGAAAAAGGTACTAAAAAAAACACCCCTCTATCCTAGGCTGCAAAGAAAAGCCAGTGGTTTCCATACCTGTGGAGTGTACCAATCTTACAATTTCAGTTGCATGGAGAGCTGGATACTTTTCAGCAACAAAAGGACTATATTCTAACCTACCACAGCAAGGCTGCAGCAGCCTACTAGCAGTGAATTCACATCATCCTTATACTACCAACCTCTTCTTACTACGTCTTATCACAGCACTAAATATCTAACATCTGGAATTCTTTCTTGCCTTCTCCATCTGGGCCAACACAACAGACCTTGATTTAGGAGCACAAAGCCTTCAAAAGTCTCAGAATACCCTGCATCATAACTGAACCAGAAACCTCAGCCAGCACAGACTAAGTCATCACTGAAAATGAATGTCTGGCAGTAAAATGGGCCACAGGCCTCTCTCTTCTGTTTAATAACTCCCCTCTCTAACTACACATTGTAGAGTAGTAACTGATACTTCAACCTTATGCATTTTCTGCACTGTAGCTTTTAACATCACTAATGCATCCTCCCTCTCAATGTGGTGGAGGGCAAATGACAGAAGGACAGAGAGGTTTCGGTTTTGAGAAGGCAAAAAGTAGAGGTGGCATCACAAAACCCTTGAGGTCTTTATGACCCTTGTAAGGTCATGTCCCCAGTGACAGCCAGCTCCATAGGAAAACCAAACAAAAATCATGCAGGCTGAATAAAAACACATCTTCAAAAGGATCCACTTCCCTAGAGACTCATGACAGGACTCAGTCAGGTCCACACACATGTGAAAACCAGACCCTCTGCTGGAACAGTTAACACTGGCTTCAACAGAAGTATGTCAATTTACATCAACTTGGAACCTGCAGTCTCAGTTAAGGCCTGCTTTTCCTCTTTTTACACAAAATACATTCTCAAATCTTAAAAAAAAAAAAGGAGAGAAAATCAGAGTTCTGCTTCTTACAATTTAGTATGCAATATATCTACTTTGACGCAGAGTCAGTCTTTTATTTCCCCAAGCAATAATAGTTAAAAACATCCCATCTACACCAAGAAGATACATAGGCACATACTATACATAACTTATTTTAAGTTCTTCCCTAGTCTATTCTCTTGATATTGTTTTTGTCTCCTAACTCATTATTTCAGATCTAAAATAATGTTGGAAACCCTTCTGAATATTGCAAGCATTCTTTGCTCCATCTGCAAAGCACAAGGCATTTGAAATACTGCATTAATAACACACACTTCTCCTAAACACAAAGAAATACTCAGGTTCAGAAGAGGAGGCATGTATCGATTGATCCAGGAGGCAGATTAGTAAGCAAAGTCAAATCAGATTTAATTAACAGTTATTCAAACGTATGTATTGATGGAAAAGATTTACTCTAAGTCTGTGTCTTGTGGTTTGGTAGCTGACAGAGACAGCACTGACAGAACTCTATTTTCAGCTGTCACTTAAATATCATCAATGTGACACCATGGGAATGCCCTGGCAATCAGCCTGCAGACTCCAAAGCCCTGCAGCAACAGATGTTTGACATTCACATTATTTATACTTATGTCAATTGTTATCATTCCCTTGACAGTTCAAAATAGGTAATACACAATACCATGGATGAGAATAAGCAAAGAGTATATACTTCAGTGTTTCTTCAGTTGTAATCTAAATCAGATTGCGCTAATGTTCTTTTCCTATACCTCAGCTAGGAACTTGCATTACAACCATTTCTCACTGTTGTAGTCTCAGTTACAGAGATGTAATCCCTGATGCAGAAAAAGTCACAGATAAGTGTACATAAAACATCTTTGAGACCAGTAAACCTGGGGTCAACATTTCTCCATAATATAGATGAAACAGGTGCAGAATGGTTCTAAATTAATGAACCAGAGCAGCTTTATAAGGACTGACTTTTCATCAGCAGAGGGTATTCTAGCCACACCATTATCTATTTCCATTCCCAGCCCAGGCTCCACCACTTATTTGCTGCATTGCCACAAAAAAATGGACTTGGACCTAGCCTTAAAACTCTGGGTACCTATCTTTGTCACAAGAGTCCTTTAGGAGCAATGCAAGGCAGCATAACCCAGACCAAGAGCTTTGATCATAAAATGTAGTTTGCACACTTAAGGATGAGAAGTAATGTAGAACAAAAACTACCAGTGGTAGACTACAACAGAATTAAATACATGTATTTCATTGAAAAGTAGTAAAAATATTAATTTTAAAATATAGTGCAGAAGAGAAAAGGAATAAAACTAAAATGTGGTTTTCACAGAGGGGGAAATAAATTATGAATACTTCTTTTAAAAATTCTTATTTGACCTCTAAGACCTTCATCTTGGTCTAAAAAGCATTTAATTTGATTTCTTAAGTCCTACTATTTTTCTATATATAGACTATATGTAGACTATACAGAAACATTTAGGTTTAAGGACAGTGTAGACATAAGATTATAGGAATCTAAACCATAGGCTTGCACCACAGCTTTATCCCAGAAATGCAGTTCTGCACAGAACACAGAAACTGGTTTTTAAATGCAGTTCTGGGAAGAGAAGGAAAGGATATTTCTGTTGCTGCTATATTTGGAACCACTATCATATTCAAAGAAATAACAAAGGACATGGCATTCCCCTTTTCTGTGCGGCAGCCTACCTCTCCTAGACATTTTCCAAGTATTAATAAATGCCTGTGGGAGTGTGGATACAGGCACATAAAATATAACTCCTATGACATTAAGAAATAAACAAAAAAATGTTCCCAGTTCTTATTTAGCGTATAGGACACATTACTTGAGGGTATATATGCTAGAGCGCGCTAAGAAAATAGCTCATTCATTATTTAAATTGGGCAATGGACTCAGAGAGGTTTTATTAATGTTCAAAGAAGTAAAAAGCTAGAATTTCCTTATGCAGACTATATCTGTCTAACTCCTGTTTACAGCACAGACATTCGACAACACTGCTGAAGTTCTAAATTATTTCTATAGCATAGCAGTACTTCGGGTAAGTTTTTCTGCTTTTTTTCCCTTATGTATTAAAAACAATCATGAAAATATCCTTCCAAGGTCATTTTATCCAATTCCTCATACAAGATGACAAGTCTATAAATCATTGAAACAGCGAAATATTATAAAGCATATCTAGAGTTCAGTACCGCAACCTGCAGTGAATCATCTTCAATCAATTAGCAGATTACCTTAATTCAACAAAATCCAATACCTGCATTTTCCTGATTAATACTTTCTGTATATCTGGAGTTTTGCTAATTATTGCTAGAAGTACCCACCGAAATTAAAGATGGATTATACATTTGTGGATACAGAATGCGAGAGCCTGTGAGACTGGCAGAAATCTCTGTTAAATAGATAATTGTGATAGCTAGAGCTGTGCATGTTATTTACAAAATTAGGGTTCCTATACAGCTTGATTTATCGGGGCCTAAATGCTCTCAGGTTAGAAGGCTTGGTACAAAGATTTCTAAAATACATATATGCTGGGGTACATACATTGGCATGTAGTCACAGTCATGATGGTTTCTGTCCGGGATAGGGCATTCCAGTGCAAAAGTCCCTACATCTCTGCTAACCTGTCCAGAAGCCTGATGGGATTAGTCTGGAGGCACCCCGACGCAGATACTTCTTGCAAACCCCCTCAAATTCAACCCAAAGTGCAGCAGCCTGCACTAACTCAAGACTGTTAGCTGGAGGGTTCTGCCAAAAAAACGGAGCACTCGCACACAACTTGGGGTGACACAGAGCTGGGGCCTCCGGTCAGCTTAACTGCAGCCTTTCTATAGCCACTGCTATGCCAAACCCTTCTAACAGCTTCCATCTGAAAACTGCTACACAAGGACCTGACTGCTGTCCAGCAGGGCAGCAAGGGCCGTAAATTCCCCAAGGAAATGCCGATTAGCCCAGGCTGAAGACGGCATGACAGGAGCTAGAAGTATTGCAAGTGTTCAAGGCGTATTAGGAGAGCCAGAAGCAAGATGAACAAACATATCAAGGTGGAAGAAACTCAAGGAGGCCGGAGAGAAGAGGCAGCTGGCAGGCAGCAGGAAGGGAGTTGTAGTGGTGGCGTTAGAGGATGGAGGCGGCGTGCACAGGTGAGCCTTGCCTTTGTCCTGCTAACAGAGCACTTGACTCGTGCTCTTCTAAAACTGATGAGACCATCTTCTTCTGTGGACCATGATTAAATCCCACTATACTGAAATTCAGGAAAATACCAACAGCATCTAGATAACCATCCAGCAGACCAGAAACAATAGTTCTGCCTGATAAAGTGAGCCTGATACTGTACCTTTCAATACCGGGTAGCAGTCAGGAGCCGGGATCCTATAAAAAGGTTGCTATGATGGCAGTGCTCCATGAAAATGCCGGGGCTAGTTTTAAACTTGATTGTACAACCAGTAATTTTGCTTTGGCAGTTTAGAAATCTGTATAGCTGCAGTGTAAAGACATTCATGGTAGGTTACCCAAGAAAATGGGTAATAATCAAACACTTATCCTGAGATAAACTTCATGTTGCTGGTATTCAAGCTAACTACATTCACACAGGCTTCCTTAAGTGTACACAATATAGTAATCACCAGAGGTGGTGTAGACACTGGTTTAGTTAGTCGTGATTTCTAGCCATACATTTAATTGGCAAAAGTGTAGTTACTCTAAACTATACATCAAAACACACAAAAATCGCTACTGATTTCTACAGAGTGACCACACAGACAACTAAACAAAACTGGGAAAACACCACCCTGTGTAACTCAGTTATTTTCCTGCAAAAACAGTTCACTATCATTACGGTTCAGAACACAGGTCAGCTTCAAGATAACACTAACATGTACATGAGCTCAAATTTACCATTAAAAAAATGAACTGAAGATTCAGACAACAACTTCAGTATACCACTGAAGTTAATGAGAAAAATGAAACCAAGGTTATACAGTGTACTACAGAAACTATTTTCCTCACTCTTATGCATGCAAATTTATTTCTTGGGCAAGCAGCTAAGTGACTTTCAAGTAAACACAGTCTAACAAAATAAACAGAATTCTTCCAATTGATTAGATTTTCAGATTTTGTACCTTTTCCTACCCCAACAAAACTCGCATTAACAAGGTAATGTACTATCAAAATAGCTATACCAATATTAATTACATGAAAATAAAAAGGAAATTTTACATTCTAAAGTCTTAAAATTATCTAATCTGTAACTAAAATTGTATTACCCTGCTTTAATTAAGATATTATACACTCATTTTCCTTAGATGCTCACAATCGTAATTACTGCATGCGCGGGTGAGCCCTAGTATTACTTCTAATAGAATTTACCATGGGTATCGGTTCCCCACAGGCAACAGCATATTAATAAAAAAGCCACCTCCAGTCAGCAGTAAATAAAAGTGGAGATATAAGCTACTCCTACAAAAAAAAGCAACTCTGAAGAGAGACGTTTAACAGAACTTAAATTTAAGCCTTTTTTCTAAACCCCTCAGGAATATCACCATCACAGACCTTTTTTTATTTAGCTAGCAAAAAGTCTAAACTCCACTCTTTGTAAATACTACTGATATGACAGGCTCGAGTCTTTTGAGCCACTCCTTATGCTTCGAAATGTATCATTTTTCCAATTTCTGAAGAGTTTTACATACGTTCAAGCAGAGACAGCTTTATGCCAGTTGGTGCTGTTGGTAAAATATGACATCAGTTTCTTTAACACCTGCAAAGTGAGTATGACAGGATCTTACAGGAATACATTATGCTGTTAAGTCTTCTGTCGAAACAGCTGCCAAGAGGAGTAGGTGATTAAACAGCCATTATTCACATTATTACTACTTTAAAGCAAATCAAGAATTACAGTACTAAACCCCTCAGTATTATATATAATAGACTGTTATCATTATATACGTATTTATATAGCAGTAAGTCTATTTTATATATGAAGTAGTATATATAATATATATTCATGCACAAATGGAAAAACAAAGATGTAAACAGTGTGAGTGAAAGTCTCCCACTCAGCACCAATGAATTCTGCTGTCTTCAAAGGCACAGAAGCAACAGATATGACTGCCCTCTTACATGAGCTGGATGCGAGAGGATGCAAGGAAAAAAACAAAGCAAGTGCAAGGTTGTCTTTCCTTCCTGCATTTACTCTAGTTTACAAATTAACACTCTGCATAAATATGAAAGTATTATCTACAACAATGTGATGTTTTTTAAAAGACTGTTGGGAATGTGGACTGTAAGATATACAGAAAGGCTTACAGATCTAGCAGACTAAGACATGAGATTTCAAATGCACTGACATCTGGAGAATAGTTCTTCCAACTCTTCTACTCTTACTGATGTCAACTCACTCAGTATGCACTGAGCTGTGTACTCTATCACCTTGCTGTATATCAGACTTTTCCTGGTTACTGCTGGTCTTTGTAGGCACATCCTGTTCCCTGGGTCTGTATAATAATAGATTTAAGACATAACCATCACATTTTTTGTGTCCTTAAGAAGTACTTTAGGGAGCTTGGATATTTAACTCTCTGAATCCCAGTTTTAAAAATCATGAAGTACTGCTTACTCCCAGTTTTATTCCCACACTAAAACCAAAAAAAGTGTATTTAAAAACCTAGTTGTTAAACATAAATAAAGAATTAAAGAATATGAAACAACATTGACTTTATGTATCACAGTTGTAGAACGCCTCACTTATGGGACACAGGAACTTTGTAATACATTCGTAGAATCATAGAATGCTTTGGGTTGGAAGGGACCTTTAGAGGTCATCTAGCCCAACCCCCCTGCAGGGAGCAGGGACAGCTTTAACCAGATCAGGTTGCTCAGAGCCCCATCCAACCTGACCTGGAATGTTGCCAGGGATGGGGCCTCCACTACCTCTCTGGGCAACCTGTCCCAGTGCTTGACCACCCTCGCTGTAAAAAATTTCTTTCTTATGTCTAGTCTAAATCTATTCTTCTTTAGTTTAAATCCATTATTCCTTGTTCTGTCACAACAGGCCTGGCTAAAAAGATTCTCCCCATCCTTCCTGTAGGCCCCCTTTAAGTACTGAAAGGCCGCAGTAAGGTCTGCTCGCAGCCTTCTCTTCTCCAGGCTGAACAACCCCAACTCCCTCAGCCCGGCCTCATATGAGAGGTGCTCCAGCCCTCGGATCATTTTTGTTGCCCTCATTCAGTATCTTGATCTGCAGGGCCACAAATATTTCTCGGGCTGTTAAGCTGAAAATGAGTTAGCACCTTCAGCAAAAATTATGACTGTGTGAATATGGCAAATTTCTTGGGAAGAATAACTTTTGGGCCACGATATTCTATGACAATCCTAAAATCCTGGACCATCTGTAACTGTATTTACTTTCATTTAGCTAAGTAAGTGGATTTGTTGTTTTCAGACTTTATGGAGCATCACACAGTTCTGCAAAAAGTTTTGAAGATGCAGGCAACCAGCAAGAAGGATTCTCCAGAATCCTTCAGACAAGGGTATTTGAGGGGAAAAGTGTATTTTTCCAAGTGTACATAATGTTTCTGCCTAGAAGCTAAAGGAATAACCTTCTGGAGAACAGCATAAAGACTGTTTCCCTTAGACAAATACATGCTATTGTCTAAAGAACCACAATTACAAGCCCTTTTCACTGCCCCTCTCTCTCCCCGCCCCCCTGTAGCATCCTGTCTACCAGATAAGGTTTACTTGTTTATCCAGTATTCTTTCTTTTGTAGTTGAACAGTAGGTAAAACAAAAATATCATTACAATTCCTAGACTGGAAATAGATTTGCAAATTCAACTTCTGATTCCTCCACATTTTTAATTATAGAATTATTATTCAAGTTTCTTTCTTTCCTCAAATGACCTTGCCTGAACCAAGAAAAAAGTAAGGGGGGCGGGGGGGAGGAATGCTCTGCTTCTCAATTTCTTCTGCTAATGTAGCAATTTTGTAAGGTATTATCTTAATTTAGCACAACACAACATGAGCAGCCATCTAGTTCTTTACCTGTAAATGCCCAATGGAGTATGTCACTGCTGGATTGATGATGGCTAGGTGTGCCCCTCAAAAAATTCTACGCTAGTTGCACTGTCTACACTTGATATTGCCTTAACTCTGATTCATGAAGCTGACTTGCTTCAGAATCATTATTACTGATATAACTAAGAGCTTTACTATTTTAAAAATAAATATCTGTTTACTGAAGCAGATGAAACGGCTAATATTGCCAACAAGAGAATTGCAAGAGCAGAAGGAACCTCGACATGACTGCAGTGCCTGAACAGAAGCTAGATCAGTAATCTAACACTCACCACGTTCTGCATAGAAAGTAGGCTCAGTCTCCACTTCCTTGAGGGTTTCAATTCAAACTTAATCCCAGATACCTAGCAGTATTACCTGTATTGATAATATAAAGAGAAAAATAAAAATTCTCCTCCCAATTTTGATAGTCACCTACCTAACAAAAATATCCAGTACTGTTTCTGTAAACCACAGATAAACAAATGAAGCACACAAAAACAACAATTTACAAAGGCACTTCCAGGCAGAGAGATCAAAGAAGAATACTCAATATCCCTAAAAGGGTATGGACTACTAACTTTCACTAATTTGTCTTCAATTCCAATACCTGTGATTTCAAAATGCATTTATATACCATCTTTGAATATGTACTTTTGGAAAACGCGTACCTGCTCATGAAAATAGTAAGCAGGCTATGTACATTGTCACAGACCTACCCAGTGAAAAGTCAGTTCTGAAGACCATCAACTGTCGGAATAGCTTTCCCCCCCAGGAACGCAAGGCCAGCCAGCCCTTCCAACACTAGAAGGAATCACTAGCAGCTGAGGAAGACTGAAAAAGGTTTCTCTGAAGCTAGTGCCATTTGTGGAGTACTGTGCCTCCTCAACACTTTGATTAGCTTTTAAATTTTGCAAGTTTTATGCATCTCCATTTACTAGCTGAAAAGATTGATTATAGATTAATACTTGCAAGTGATGTCTCTAATTATCAAAGTGAGGCTGCTTTACTAAGTGATTTTTAATTTAATAAGGCCTTTCCATAGGTAGTAATCATCTCATTATGTGACAGCAATAGCAATACTGTGCTTGACTCCCATACTAACATTAAAAAGAAGGAACTAGAATTTTCACTGTATTTAATTTCATACCTCTAAAACTTATCTTGAAAGGGTATAATTTGTTTAGATAAAGGGGAAAAAAAAGCACTTGAGTACCAACATTCCCCTGAAAAAATCTCACATTCCTCAGATGCTGACTTTCTGACATTTGTTTTCTTCCCAAAATTATATTTTCCCATTTGAAAGACAGCTAAATAACATTTCCATTCTTACCATTAACATGGAAAGTGAAAGGCTTTCTGATGTTTTACATTTTCATTATTTTAGAAAATACAAATGAATAAAAATTGAGGAAAAATTCAAGTACTAAAGCAAGCTTTAAGAACACATCATTAATGAATGTCTCAGGTTGTTTTCAGCACTTAAAACAGGAAAAATTAAGAACTACTGCAATTCTTCTGAGTACTAGGAATCGTCAGCAGGAAGACTCCTCAGCAGAAAAAGCAGTTTCATGAAAAAGTATCTTGTTGTGAGCATCAGATTTGAAGCCTATTACATACCAAAATCATAGTGATGTTCTTGGTGCTTCCATTATTTTCAGGTTGTTAGAGAATGATCATCAGAAACAGTAAACTGTAGGAGAGATGTCGTGCTACAGTGTGGTTTAATTTTTATACCTACTTTAATTGTTGATTCAGTAATAATTTTTTATAGGCAACTAAACCCACATACAGAAAGAACTGATTTGTAAATCATGATATTTGAAAGAAGTTTCATTAAAACTTTAGATGATAACAAAATTTCCAAAAGTATTGTGGATGCATATAATTTTGGCAAGGATTTTGTAGTCTAGCCTTCCACTGGACTTTGAATCACAGTAGGAAATGGGCTGACTGAAATCAGGCAGCTCCTCCCTTTCTCAATAAAATGTCTTCTGGGGGAAAAAAAAAAAAAAAGGAAGAAAAGGGGAAAAAAAAGAAAAAAAGGGGGCAGAAAAATGTTTCTTATTATCTATGTTTTTTCTTTCTTCAGGTTAACTCCAAGGCAAATTCTTAACAATGCTGTTCATCCTTTGAAGAGGTGGCAATGGCCAATAATTTAGAATGAGCTTCTAGATAAAGGGTTGACTAAATTGCTCACTGAAATTGATGAAGCACACTATGGGGAAAAATCCAATAAATTGCCTGTGAAAAGGAGACTCAATTTCTGGGTTGCACAAAACTCATTAAGTCAGAAAAAGAGTTGGCTGATTTGGAGAAGGCATCCCATCCCATCCCCCTCGCCGCCTCATGCAGTTCTGGTTCAACCTGAAACACTCCATTTGTGCTGAATTTTTATGCAGAGCTTAGGTTGGATGTTTCTCCCCCCAAGTCAGAAAGGTCAACTTTGTCACACTCTGTAGGAAATACTTAAATGTTTGACATAGTAATACTTCTAAATGTAATAATAAAAAGTTCAGAAGCATCAAACCAAGATGAACCATGTAGTCTGATTTCAAACAAAACATGTTTATTTACTTAAAGCCATTTTTTCCCAGTTTTCTTCCTCATCTGGAAAATATGACAATATTATTTGTGGACAACGAAAACAAGTTTTTCTGGACTTTATTTCAACTGCCAAACTGAAAAGAAAATTTGCAAAACTAAATAGAGTACTATCACCATCTTATATCAGCCAAGGATCTACATGTATAAGT
The DNA here is from genome assembly GCF_030463565.1 of Pelecanus crispus. Lineage (NCBI taxonomy): Eukaryota > Metazoa > Chordata > Aves > Pelecaniformes > Pelecanidae > Pelecanus > Pelecanus crispus. The sequence goes on along the minus strand of NC_134647.1, from coordinate 40,809,820 downwards.
AAAGCTATTTACAGGGGAAACTGGATGCTAGCTAAACAGAAGAATTAGAATTAAACTAAATTCAGCTCAGGTTTTATGTTGAAGACACTGCTAATCTGTACAGTCTGTTCACACGTGATTTTTAAAAAAAATTTCAAATTCAATTTGTAAAAGACCAGAAAAAAAGATTTTTTTTTTTTTCCTAAACTGTGATCCGTTCAAGGAGAATGTTGTTCTTTGCTTTATTGAAATAAAGGAAACAGGCTCACAGCATTGCTTGTAGGAATGTAACAATCCCCTAATCTAGAATAATATTATGTTCTTAGAGAAACAATGTCCTTATAGTTATATAACAGGTAACTAATAAAATGAAAGCTATTAATAAAAGCCTTTAAGTCAAGCATATTTTTTCATAGGAACTGCAAATCTAGTTGAGAACTACAAAGAGCAGAAATAAATCTCTAAGTCTCCCTGTTACTCACTTTTCCAGTAGACTATATAACTCATATTTTTCACTATGCTTGTGAGTTAGAATTCTTTAACACCAGCCCCCACTTAACTTCTATCGTACTACATTAAGAGAGCCTTGCAATCTTAGGTACTGTTTTGTTATATGCAGATTAGTTTACATGTGGGTAATTTATCATTTAATTACTCAGTAATAATTGGAAAAAGATGAAAAGATTTCCCCCTTTATAGATCAGATAATTAATTGTTATTTCTATGGTAATTTGCCAAGGCACAGCTGGAAGAATTAGACAACTATTCAGCTAAAGTGCACATAATCAGTTTAGCATTAACATAATCTCAGCAATACAACTATTTCTGCAATTACACATAGCTCTAAGAGTCCTTACCCTGTCCATTTACAAGACCCTAAGTGGGTACATGTTTTTTAAGATGTCCCAGTGGACACCTGCAGGGAGGGGATGGGCCATCAGTTTAGCAAAATACAAAATAAGTAAAACTAATCCTGGGATAATGTATACCATTACATTCAACCCAAAGCATTCTATGATTCTATGATTTGAAAATTTAAACTGCAGTTCTGCAAGTGACAGAAAGGAAAGGACAGACTACAAAACTGGTGAGCTACACTGGCTTAAAGTATAGCTTAGACTTCAATCTGTGATCAGTAGATCCTGCCCTGCAGGATCTACCACATACAAGTCTTGATAAGAAAGTTTTCTGACTATTCACGTTTGTAACAAATGTATTTGGCACAAAGATAAACTCCATGAGTTCCTCCCTTAGTTCCTTTCATCTTGATTTTTTAAAAAAACACAACTGTAACGTCTGCTCAGAAGAACAGAATTTAAGAAGAGGTGCATTAATTTTCTCTTCTATGCCGAAGACAAATGTATTCAGATGCCAAAAATTCACCTTCAAGTTAAAACTAAACTTCAATGATCTGCATATTGCATTAATTTTTTCAATTTGATTTCTCAAATAAGTAAACCGAAGTTGCTTTGTTTCAAAAACTTCCCTGAACAAGTTTGCTGAAAATAAGAAGGGAAAAAGAGAATATCAAAACCATGAACAACATAAACACAAACGAAACGCATGGTTCCAACCTGGTCACGTAACCCCAGTAAACTGAGATAAGTTCTGCCCAGGTCATGACCACATGAGTTGAAAAAAAAAAACCCCAAACTTTCCAAATCTACTGTCTCACTTCTCTGTACATGTATGTTTAATATATGGCTTTTCTAGAGAGGTCCAATTAATTTTGAAACTACTTTCTGGGAAGCTGAAGAATTTTATTAATTTTTTCTCATATTAGAAGATTAACAGTATTCCATTATGAACAAAGGAAAAAGGCAGCATATTCAGATTAAGTTTTACAGTATTGAATTTACAGCACCAAACCTGGGAACTTACACTTGCAGAGGTTCCAGTAAAGTCCTGCAGAAGATGAGCCTTCGGACTCAAGTTTGCCATGAAACAACAGGCCAGGTATGAGCACCAGCTGAATTTGAGCTCCACCTCAATATACTGTTTATGACCTTTTACTACTGTAAGCAGTAAGATGCAGGATTTACCAAGAATTTCATCTTCTTTGAATTGCATTTCAGTGATGAACTTCTCTTCTACCTTTCTTTGTTGTTTATTTTCGGTCAGCTTTACTAAAAAGCATGCAACAAATGACAGAGGTTGTGTGCATGAACTAGACAGTCCACAGGAAAAATTCTGGTGAGACAATATATTGCATTTTCACTTTTACAGAGACCCAGATAAATGGTTGTAATTCGATCTCCATAATGACTATTCTATTTTAAAATAATGCAATTTTTTCTGCATTGAAGGCACTTCAAACTGGCACAATATTAATACAAATCTGGCATCAATATCTTAAAACCATATATGCTCCTATACTTGTGTCTATTTATAACACTATTAACTTATAATACAACAGGCCACTTATACTTCTAAAGTGTGTAAAAAAAAAAACAACTGTCAAAAAATATCAAGCTAAAAACTGAAACTACTGAGATTATGCAATCCCTTAGGCCCTTCGCATTTGAAAACATTTTATCAAAACAACAATTATTACTATATTGCTTTTTCACACACATTTGCAGGGTAATTATGCATTAAGGCAGCCAACAGCATCCTGGCTTGTATCAGGAATGGTGTGGCCAGCAGGAGCAGGGACGTGATTGTGCCCCCGTACTCGGTGCTGGTGAGGCCGCACCTGGAATACTGTCTCCAGTTTTGGGTCCGTCAGTACAAGAAGGACATTGAGGTGCTGGAGCGTGTCCAGAGAAGGGCAATGAAGCTGGTGAAGGGTCTGGAGCACAGGCCTTATGAGGAGCAGCTGAGGGAACTGGGGTTGTTTAGCCTGGAGAAGAGGAGGCTGAGGGGAGACCTTATCGCTCTCTACAACTACCTGAAAGGAGGTTGTAGTGAGGTGGGTGTTGGACTCTTCTCCCAAGTAACAAGCGATAAGACAAGAGGAAATAGCCTCAAGTTGCACCAGGGGAAGTTTAGATTAGATATTAGGAAAAATTTTTTCACGGAAAGGGTAGTCAAGCATTGGAACAGGCTGCCCAGGGAAGTGGTTGAGTCCCCATCCCTGGAGGTGTTTAAAAGACATGTAGATGTGGTGCTTAGGGACATGGCTTAGTGGTGGACTTGACAGTGCTAGGTTAACAGTTGGACTTGATGACCTTAAAGTTCTTTTCCAACCTAAATGATTCCATGATTCAGGATTGCCTCAGTGCTGAATCCTTGCTGCTGTATTCACAAGAATCCAATGCCCAGATGGGCCACTGGTTCCATCAGGAACAGACATAGCCATTGCAGGCAGCAACGTCCCCATCCAATTTTCATTTAAACAGGATTAGAGGCATTCAGCCCCACTCTGATTGACTCTTATCTAAGTGAGTACAATTAAATGCACACTTAAAGATTTTATTAAACAACTGCACTATGTGCTTGAATGCCACACTGTATAAGAAACTCAAACCAGCATCTGCTAGTCAGAGAAATTTCAAAGAAACTGGATTAGAGAAGACAGACACTGGGTTGTACAAGTCATTCATCTTGTAAATGAAAAAAATCACTGTAAGAATAAATTTTTCTTTCTTCCTTGAGCCTCAGCTATATAAATTCTCATTCAGAGTGGAGTATGGCCCATTAAAGAAACAAGTCTGAGGAAAACACTGTTTAACAGATTTGCATTCACTCTAGAATAATAAAAAGAACTGGAAAAGAAAAGGCAAATCCATTAACTAGGATTTTAAATAACACTAACCTTGGTCCTGTCTGACTGGAAAACAGCAACAGTACAAATAATGCCTACAGCTGTAGTTAAAGCAGAGAAAGGAGCTGGGCCATTTTAAAACTTGATGTGATCTTGAAAGCACGCAAAGCTTTAACATAAGTTTTGCAGAAAACAATAATCAAAACACAGAAGTGTCTAAACAAACCCCAACAATTTTACTAAACGTACTATTCTGAACTAATTCAGCAAGATAGACAGTGCTCACAAAGATCAAGTGAGGGGAAAAGTAGTGTTTAGTATGTCCATATGCAACTCTTATACAAATACTGGTGTTCTAATGAAGGTCATAACAAGAAGATGCGACTGTACTGTCAGTACACAGGCAAACTGGAGTACTAAAACTGGATGCCACTGTGGATCAAAGCAAGAGAAATAGGATGTAGTTCAATACCACAAATGAAGAGATTATGCAACTACCTACAATAATTTCTGCTAAATTCTGGAGATGCTAACAGCTGCAAGTGAGCAATGTATTTTATATGAAAATGTTTCATGTGGCCATGGAAAAGGCAGCCGCAGTCTTTGGCCACAGTTTTATGAACAGCTGAATCAAAACTGGGTTTGTCTTAACCCAGTTTTTACCTTCCATGATCCCCATTCTTCCCCTGCCAGCTCCAGGCCATACAGTCCTGCCTCTTCCCTCTCACAGGTATCTCAGGTCCATCTGCGACTCAATTCAACACACTAGTGCAGTGGCTTTTTTTTTTTCTTTTCTTTTTTGGTAACATACCACAGATCACAGACTGCTTGAGGTTGGATAGGAACTTCTGCCCCTGCTCAAGCAGGGCCAGCTGCCCAGGACCAGGAAATTAATTTGATTAAAAAACTTAAAAAGATAAAACCCTGTTTTAAACAAGAAATTAATTAAGATGCAACTTAGAAGTATTACACTGTGGGTGCCTGCACCAATACCGGAATGCAACATGAACACTTCTGTATTCCTGAACTTGCAGTATACTGTGCTAATAAAACAAGAAGTGTAAGGCTGTATAAAATTACAAACAGAATGCGAGCTACCTCACATATCTTTGCAACAGACATTTTCCCGGGACCACTATAATCTTGCAGAATGCATTATAGAAGTTTCTGCTACTGAAGCATCTATTCATTCTCTATACACAAAGATCTGAACTATCTGTTCATGACCTCAACAGTTTGGGGAGGTTTTCCCCTCCCTTTCTGCTTTTTCTTTTGGTTTTGCTCCTTTCTCTACCTTACTGTTACTCACCACAAAAGAGAGCATTTTGAATCTGATTACAATTCCACAGTGAAGGCTGCAGTCCTGAATGCCTGAAAAACCTAAGTGAAACATTCAGTTGGATACGCTGCTCTTTCCCTCCTTGCTGAACAATTCGTTCTTGATGCGCTCTGGGCAGAGGAGATCAGATACCCCTTCCGCAAAACTCAGCATCCGATTACCAAGCAGAACAAGGACTGGAGCTCAGGATTCTCTCCAATATATTCCTCTCCTTTCCAGACAACAGCAGCTGCAGGAAAAGCAGCAAGGGAAAATGCGGGGCTCTGAAGCAGTTTCTTTTTACAAAGGGAGAGAGTTGGAATTTCCTTCAGATTGTGAACTTCATGGCACAGTTTATCTTTTGTAAACGGCTATATTCTGCTGTAGAATTGCAGACTTGACATGCTGTAAAGCATGCTAAATTCTTAGGTGATCAGAGATATACAAATGTAAAACTTTTCCATTAGCACGGTATACCTGTCTATTGTTGGCTTTTTGGTTGAAGCCATCAGAAGATTAGGACACAGGAGCACAAACCTAAAATTTTCTGGCTCAACCTATGTTAGTTTTTTTTTACATTTCTTTGGCGTGCATGAGATCAATATGTGCAGCACATAAAATCAGCCCTTAAATTTCAGGGAACAGACTAGTGCTTGTGTGGAATACTGATCACTTGTCCACGGGCACTTAAAACTTCAAACTTGTTGGTCTAAGAAGATAACGTGATTGTGCCAGTTTTCTTTCTGGCTGTGATCCAACTATTATCAATAATTTAAGTAGCATCATCACAGCAAGTTTCTGAAAGTATTTTTATTGTGTTTGTTTAGTTTTGGACATCTGCAGGAGCTTTTTTTTTTCCTTCTGAAATACATCTGTTATTAAACCTTATGTATTAGATTTACACAACTTTTATATAGGATTATTCAGAAGGGGCTAACAGGACTGTAACTTCTAACATGGAGAAGGCAACCATTTTGTTTGCTGCTCATAGTTAAGCAAAGGCTGCAACCAAAGCAGCAGCAATGAAGCACAGCAAAATGACTCCCATTAATCTATACAGTAGGACAACTTCAGCTGTCCTCAATCCACGTGGGGTGCAAAAGGAAGAATGCTCCTGGAACAATCCCAGCCATCAGCTGAATAAGTCACAAATTCTGCACGAGATGCATTTGCAATCTGAAAGTTGGAGATACCTCAGAGATTTTTTTTTTTTAAATGGCACACAAGCTACTTGAAATTAGGTGTCTTATTAAAGTCACAAGCAGCAGATAGTGCAGCCAGCAGCTGGATGGAACAGGCTAGTTGTCTAACATAACAAAGACAGGGTGGGGTTGGGGGTGTGTGTGGTTTGTTTTTTAAAATACATTTTCTGATTTTTATTTTTAATGGGTCAGTAACTCTTCTGGACACATCTTGGTAACTACCTGCATGCACAATGAACTGCAGACATCAGAGATTTGAAGTGGTACCACTTCCCAATATTGCTTCAAGCAGTAGTCTTGACACTGATTTTTAAAAAGAATCCCATCAGCTTCAAGAATACCAATATTAGTCCAAACGTACAATTACTGAAGATTCACCACCATGTTCTAAAAAAGCTTAACTAGTAGCCATGGAAGTAACTCCCTAGCATCCCATAAAATTTTCAAAAGGAAAAAAAAAAACCACACACTGACATTGAATCCAAGTTTATTTTATCTATTATCTATTACTGAATACAAAGAAATTTATTCCCTTCATAAGACACACTGAGAAATAGTAGACAGCTTACTCTCACAAGTGTATTTCTAAGTGATTCTTTAGAACATATTTAATCATTATACAATTATATACAGCTAGAGATAAGTTTTTCCAAGGGAAACTTCTCAAATTTCATTTAACTTGCAAATTGCCTTTTTAAAAAAAAAAAAAAAAAAAAGCAGGAACCAACAAATCCAAGAAATTTAGCACTCACTTGCAAACCTTCTTTTGTGGTTCCTCTCATCATAAAAGGACAGTGAAATCCTAGTGTTTAGATACCATCACCACAGTAATTTTTGTGTTGGTTAGAGATGCACCAACCAACTTCTGCAAATCCTTGAGACATTTTCATCAACACATTAAAGGCATTCAGAAGACCACTCTCATCAAGCACACTGACTAAACAATGGACTTCCAAAGGCTGGTCAAGCAGAACAGATGCATCATGTAAGCCCTATTTAATCATAAGTCTATCAGGAGCTTAGACATTCAACAGCTAAAATTGTGGCTGGCTGATGCTGCAGTTTAGTATGGCTTGTTTTCATCTTCTTGTCTCATTCTTACCACTGCGCATGAAATATGAAGTCCTGACACACAAGAACTCCTTCAATAAAACCTGATTCCATCCTTTTGGCAACATCCTGGTAGAAGTTAGATTCAGCACACTGGTGGATATAAGTACGTGGATTTGCCTGCTGAAACAGAATTGACATCCTTTTGGAAGGTAAAAGCGCATCTATCACAGAATTTATGGATGATGTGATAATCTGATCAACACAAAATTTTGATCTCTGACATCTCCTCCCAAGGCTAAAAAAAAAAAAGACTACACATTTTTCTGAAACTGTGGTAGTTTGACAGGAAATGAGCATTTCCCATTCAACAAAGAATGGCTTGATAGCTCTTTCCCAGCTACTGAAAACACGCGTTCACAGAAACATTAAGTAGTTCTTCGGATCCATTTAAATTCCTAATTGATTTTTCTTGTATCATTTTTTGGTAAGCTGTAAAAGCTTATCTGTTTGTCCATGATTGAACTTGCTGAAAATGTCATGGAATAGAATAGTTCTTGCTTTTACAGTAAGCCCTCCATATTTCATTATACTTTTTCAAAACCCATCTTAGTCAGTAGTGACTAATTCTGTAGGATACAACACTGAATTGCAGAATACCTCATTTCTCTGAATCTGAAGCAAAACTATCACCTGGGAACACCATCTGTGTAGCCAGTTAGCTGAAAAATTTCTTTCTCATTATAATAACCCATCATTAAAACAGAGATCGAATATTTCATATAGTACTTTGTATCCAAAATGCATTTGCAGAGCTAACCAGATGCCTCCTCATCCTGCCTAAGTTAAATACCCATTTTTCTCCTTACTAAATCACAGCAACAAACTAGAAGATTGTCAAAGGTTTAACTTTTTCATATTAACAGAAGGGAAAGAATCAGAGGCTTAATCCTAATAAAATATTGGTTCATTAATTTCCACTTGCAGAATAACTTCTATTTAACTTGAAATAAAGCTGTTATTGCAGATACCTTAATGACTTCATCTGCACAGTACTTGCAAAGCAAAAAAATAAAATTAATGTCCTTCATTTTCTGTTCTTCCAAAAGAGAATTGCAGTTTGGGTATTTTAGGGTGAATGTTTTTCCTTGAAGTATTTTGTGAATCCTGCTTCTAGACACTGAAAGATTTCTTAGCTTTATTTCATAACTAAGAGAAATCAGGAAAGTAACCGAGTTAGTTAACCTTGCATACTTTCCACATATTAATTAGTTTTTCCGCTTGGTTTGAGGATTTAAAACATGAGCATGTTCTACAACAAAAAACATAGTGTCAAATTAGTATGTTTAAGACTTGCAGTAAGTATCAATTATAGCATAGGAGAATTAACATCTTTATTAAAGTATTAATGTACTCTGATGCATTAATGCATTCTGATGGAAAACTATCAAAGGCCTGAACTGAACTCACGTAAGTTTTCAAACACAGCCTCAAGCTCACTTTCAAATTTGAATAAAGATCTGCAGAATTGTTTCTGGACTGACAAATAATAAATTTTTATGGTCAAGTTTAGGTGGAACTTTGGTTCACAGAATGACTTAATAAGTGAGGTTGGAAGGGGACTGTGGAGATCATCCAGCCCAAGCCCCTGCTCAAAGCAGCATCATCTAGACCAGGTTGCTCAGGACCATTTCCAGTCAGATTTTTAATATCTCCAGAGTCCATGGGGACTCTGCAGCCTCTACAGGCAACCTGTTCCAGTGCTTGACCACCCTCAACATAAAAAGGTTTGTTCTGGTGTTTAAATTGTAAGTCTTGTATTTCCATTTGCAGCCAGGTTCCTAAGTCTGACCGTAACTCAATTCAGCTGCCTTTTTAAAAAATTCCTGCACAACTTGTTTCATAGCCTGTAGTTGATTTTCAATGCAATAAGATAATTTTTTGTCAAAGTTTCTTCTACAATACTTTTGAAATGAGAGTATTTTGGGATCATATTGATAAATCTTATGTATATACTCAGCCTAAGACTGATGGTATTTATCATCAGTGATGGCCTTGAAACTTCCATATCTTGGAACTACCAGTTAATTAGCAAAAAGAATTTAAGTTGTAATCATAAGCACTGTAAGAAGCCATATTTCAATGTAGCTGACAACCAAACAGAAAGGTTTTAAAATGCCTACTGACCTTATGAGCTCCCATTTTCTCCTCGTCAGTCTTAAAAACCCAAAAGGTAGAGTTCGTTCTTTTGCACCTTCACAGAGTAAATGAAGCAAAGAATACATGAACTTACAAAATAAAAATAGTATCCACCCCTATTAATGCAATCGCTATCTAAACCTTAGTCAATTAAAATGGCTATTCTAACTACTTAAAGATTTTCTGCCTCTCCTCCAGCTCAGTGGGTTAGAGACCAAGCCAAAATTTCAGAGAATTTATTAATGAATCCTCTTTAAAAAATAAATCATCTCAAGATTTTGCCATACCTATTATTACTATCTGGACCAAATGTAAGTCCTCATTCAGCTTCTGAACTGCAAAGCATTCAAAGAAATCTCTTGGTTCACTATTAAATGTTCTTATAAGCTTTCCTTGGGGACACCAAGTTTTGTAGTTCACATGTAATATTTTGATAGTCACTATAAAGCATAAGGAATTGGACAAGTAGCTCTAATTTTCATGAAAATTTAGATGATAACTTGGTGAATACAGCTTCCAATGCAGTAACTAATAAAGACGCTGGAAGCCTAATTCCTAATATGCTTTCACTGAATATTAAAGAAGCCAATCTGTCAAACAAAACACTTTTTCTTATAAATCATACTTTCAAATATTCAGAATGTTTTATATAGCAGTGCAAACATCCCATGATAATACTGTATTCCTGTAGCAAGCTAAGTATTTCATCAATAAAAATCACAGAACTTTATCTCAAATTTCATTACACTTAAATGTCTCAACATATTGAATTTGTCTACAGAAATATTCTTCCAGTCTCCACTACTTGCAGTCAAGTAGAAGCACTGTCCTTCAAATGCTGACTTCCCTGCAATAAAAAGAAATTTTATTTCTCCTTTACTTTGTTTCCTTGCAGTACATCAGGATGTGAGACAATAGTTACGCTGCTATAATTTGATTTTCATTTGATTCACAGCACACTTAGGTCAGATGTTGAAAGCTCGAAAGTAAGAACACATTAGAAGGTTGACAATCCTATTTTTAAACCTCTCCTGCTAGCTATGTACTCCCTAGACATATTGCAGTCAACATTAAAAATAAATGTATTTGGATTACAAAGGCAACAATCCTGGCTGTGTCAAAAACTCCTCAGTATAAGTCTTTTTTCCTGACAGGTAAATGCCTTCAAACTTTCATAAGCAAATGAAGGAAGGGCCCTGCAAAGTATCCCTTATTGCCCATTTATGCAGAGAGCAATTCAACCTATACATTTTGTTTGCTCACATGTTCTGTAAAGGGATCTATATTACAGCTTAATAATAAACAAAATTTGCAACTCTTTCTGGAGAGAACTGTTTTTATTATATAGACACATGCTAATGGAAAGCAAAAAGTATTGTATTCCAGTTGCAATTAAGAATGCTCTGGGCAAATATCATCACGATTATATTCTTTCACTAAAAAAATAAAAGAAATCCCAGTACCAAAAAAACACCAAACCAAACCACCCAAACCCCAACCACCAAACTACCACCACTGTCAGAAAAAAATAAAAAGATGACAGCCAGTTAGAAGGCAGGATAGTTATTTTTATCTGTAAGCAAGTAAACTAAACAGCTTAAAATCAAAACAATTGTTATGCAACTGTACCATGAGGTTTCCATATGGCCACGCAGCAACGCACACCAACTACCCCAACTTAAAGAATATTCAGTGTTTGATACCAAAGTTTGGATCATAATACATAGTTATTGTATCCACAGTCAGATGTAAGACTCAATCTCACCAAAAGGAGAGATGCAGAGATTTACAAACCACATTTTGACTTCAAGAAAAAGATAAACTCATCTTCCCTACAATAGCAAATTAGCGGCTTGTAGTTCTTTTTTTAAATGGTAGTAATTTGATTTTAAATACAGACTTAAGCATAAACACTCATACTTTAAGAAAATTATTACTACATTTAGATTAAGTTAATTTTATTAAATAGTATGTCTCAATTAACAAAGCAGAAACATCAGACCTTCATGCAGAATAAAGAAAGCCTATTACAGGGACATGCGACAATTAACTAAGCAGCTCACAGAACATCTTCTCCAAATTTCAAAAGGAAAAGGAGCCATGTTTCAGAGATCCTGACAATTGCTTTTGCACTAAAGCAAAGCAGTCCAAGCATTTTCTTAACTCTAACCTCCTAACTCTCAACCAAATGTGCTGTTTTAAAATTACAAATGAAGAAAGGTAAAATATTAAGACATTAAGAAAGGGAATACGTTTCCTATTCTGTATTCTTTCCTACCCAGTAGATGTTAGGAATTATATGAAGGAGGAGAAGAGGAAATGAAGCAAGTAATGCAATAAAAAGTGCAAAGTCCTGTGGCAATTCTTCTGGTTCTGCCATCTAGAAGTTATTTTATTGACTCCTTCAGCATTCTGTGTTAAATGTAAAGGAAATCTCACATCACTAAAGACGATTCAGACTTTAAAAAAATAAAATAAATAAATAAATAAATAATAAAAAAAAACCTTAAGAGTGATCAAGGTAGCTGCCTGAGACCTTGTAATACGATAAACGAATACAGCCAACAATGACGATTTCTCCTTGCCTGGAGGCTTTCCAGCTTAATACTCACTTATTTTCTAAGTTGTACTGGGAAATAAGGCCCCTTTGTGACAATTACTCCCTGCAGAGAGTTACTGAAACAGAACAGTGTTTCAGAGGCTTAGTTATAAAGTAACAACAGTTATGTTTATATTGCACATTGATAACTTTGCAAAACCGATTAACTTCAACTGGTGAGAAGCACTGCCACTGAAGCCATACAAAATGATACAACAAAGCCTAAAATACTATATATTCTTTATCCTTACTACACAGAAGGCCAAACAACAGATACAAAATTAAATAAAATGTAAAATACCGTGGGACATGATCATATTTTTAAATCATTGACACAATCACTAACACCAGACATACATGAGCAACTGTATTGCCATGAGCAAAGACACTCAGAAACAGAGGTGAGGAAATAATATCCAGTTATTCAGATAACCTCCATACTTAAGGGGATTAGGATTTAATCAGGTGAACTACACAGTCTCCCTATAAACCATCAATAAAGAAGTTGAGTCTCACTGCTCAGATGTACTTAATGAAAACATATATTACCCTGTCTGCCCCTAACTGGATTATGTGAAACGTGACAGCACTGCTCTTATTCTATCCTGCACATGCCTGGACACAAAATGCAAAAAAGGCCAGAAGATGAAATAGTTTCTGAATGCTACTGAGAAAGTCTGTGCAGTTCTCAAGTCATAGTTATGTAATTAAAGCTGAAAGAATATTGTCCTCATCACTGAGGACATAATTCTTTTTTTTTTTTCCTACCCAGAGAAATCTGTATTTTCTCGCAGATGAAAATGGCACTAACAGTTATGATCTTGGGCAGACAGAGAAGGAGACTGAAAAGAAAAAAGGGAGGGGGGTTTTCCTTATGCTAACATTGTAAAGAGATCCTGCTCTTGCTGTAAGCATGTTGGCATTTTCTTTCTTATTGAAAGAATGTAACTGACTATCGGCAATCTCACAAAGCAATAAAAACATCCTGTGGAAAAAGCAAGCTGTAAATGTACTACAGCTCACACAGTTGGCTAGAATGTGGTTAATATTTCACGTAAGTAGTATCAAGAATAATCTAAACTATATCTAAATATACGTAGGCATGGGTGCGTACCTGCATTTCAGAGCTGCAATCCTACTTTCTTCTAAAGGGGCATCTGCCCAGCTAGGAGTTTTCTTTTCATTAGGGAGTCTGATTTCACATCAGAAAATAAGCACCTCTTCATCAATGAAAACAGTTACTTTCAATTTCATTAAAATTAGTAACTTCCTGGGTTTTTTCCAAGTTATTAAACATATGCAAGAACCTAGAATGTTCAACATAACCTATGCACTAATTTGTCAATTTTCTTTCATCAGAATAACCATTGCCAATTTACAAGCCAATGCCCAAACTTCCTCATTTCAGAACTTCCCAATTAAAATAATGCAAGTTTACTACTCTAAGTTCACATTACAGTAAGCAACTCTAGGCACTTACAGTTCTTAAACATAGTACATGCAGGCATAAATACCAAAACTTTCCATTAAGTGAACTTCATACGACCAACCCTGCAGAGAATTACTAAATGCACTAGGAAATTCATATTCATTTGTATTTTGCAGACATAAATAGCATAACAAATGATGTTTTATCTTGAACTACCTTAACAGATAGGACTCTCAGCGGAAAGTTCAATTCAGTCAAAAGTACTGACTGATAAGTAAATCCTAAAAGTACTAAGAAAAGTAATTTTGTAATCTAAATATGACTCCAGCAATGTAGTATGACTGGAATATTTGTTACAGAACACTTACAGCATTATGGGTATTCAAGTTTACGCTATCTGTTCCAAAATTATGGGATAAACAATATTATGAAATACCAAAGGGATGTTGAGTAAGTGCTCTATTTCAAATTTATACCAGTATGAACATCTGCAGTTAAGAAGTGATCAATGAATTAACTACAGAGAGGTGAATTTTGGACAAGGGGTTGAAAAAACTGACCAGAATACATTCTTCAAATTAAAAAAGTGAAAAAAAAAAAAAAAAAAAAATTTGTTAAAAGTAAATGACTAAGCACAGTTACTATATACGTATTTTAAGTAGAAAGCATTTTATTTCTTAAAGTTTCAAAGCACTGATCCTGCTGATATTTAAATCTTAATAATTTTTAATGCATCTTTATTAAAGTTTTTAAAAGCTTTAGAAAAGAAGCTATTTCGCAACCTTTTGTGGTCTAGGAAACCAAAAGTACTTTCCCCTGGCAGGGTGGGGGCAAGAGTGGGGAAGTCAAACAAAATCAGCTAAAGTCTTATTCCCAGTTTATATGCAAACTTTAGAATAGATCTTTTTCTAATTGGGAAAAACATCTCTCTTTTTTTGAAAGTTGGAAACAATAGTCCTGAAGATCTATCAAGGAAAACATGATAAAGTTACAAGATGTCTGCAAAAATACACATATATATACATATATACATTATGTTGAATTCCTATATCTGTCTCCAGTCCAAACAATCACTTTGTATCCTGAAAATTAAATGTTGGCACCTTATCTTGTTAAATGCAAAAAAGCTGTTGTATTCATTATACTTCTTGCAGCAAAGCCTGTCACATTTCATTAAACAATATAATACTGTGATGTGCTTAGTAATAAAAAAGCAATAAAATTTCATATTTTAATTTCTTCTGGGGAAGACACTCATGATTTATGTAGCCTTTCCTACAAAAAGTGACATCTAATGGAGAACACAATTGATGTACATCAAGAAGGCCAAATTGTTTGGTTTTAAGAGAGGGGAAGAACAGCTTATTTGTTTACGGACGTATCTTAAAATCAACAGTTTATTCAAGACCAAGAGTTACAAAAGGTTAAACAGCATCTTTTTTTGTGCAAATAAACTGTATCATCTATCTTAAATAGAAATCTTGACATTCTTTCAAAGATCTGCTGTCAAATTTTGTTGCTAGTTTAAGCTTTTGTTTTTTCAGTAATGCACCATTTAACAACGTAATAGACATGAAGAAGTTGAATACACAAATGTTTTGACTCTTATTTACATACAGCACAAAATATAAATGCACTACATCCACAATAATCCCTACTGACAAGTAACACCTGAATTACTTGTGTCTTTCATACTTGTCTGCATAGTAATTAGTATATTACTATAATTTTTGAAAAGCATTCTTAAAGTACTGGATTCCTAAACTACAATCTCAAATATGGAGCTAAGTCTGACTCAACACCTTGCTTAAGAAAATCCACTTAAAAAGGTCAAAGTAGACTTAAAATCTAACCTATTAAAAAAAAAAAAAGCTAAGTAATTTCAGACAGCAAATATTCTACCAGGTTTTGTTTTCTTTTGTTATTACCAACATTTCTTCTTTGTTGAAAAAAGACATAGTAAAATGGGAAAACCTGACACAAAGGAAAAAAGGTAAAATTAATCCCTTTTGTCCCTGTCCACTTACCATCTCTACTCCCATCAGGATCTTAATTTCCCTTTATGTCCTGTCCTGCATGGGAGGCAGCAGGGCTGGTAAAAAGCAGACTGTGTAGTTTCTGAACTCTACAGCCTGTGTCCTCAGGAGAGAAACCATTCCGGATATTGCTCTTCTGGTCAATCTCTCATTATGAAGGAAATTTCAGTCTGCCTTTCAAATTCAGCTGGAATTGACCTATGAATTCAGTGGTTATGGGAAGAGAAGGAGGACAGATAGTACTGACCAACTGTAATGTCACCTAAGCCTTGTCTCCAAAGGCTCAACGTTTGTAATCTCACCCACACATTTTCCTAATGATCTGAAAAAGTAGAAAACTGCTAGGAGTGCAAATTTACGCTGACGGTCTTATTCTACTTTCTTAAGAAGTGGAAAACAGTAGATGATAGAGCCTTACTGTGCAACCTTATGAAAGAAAGATCTTCTGTAATTCCATAAATAAAAGTCTAAAATAGCTCTTAGTGCCCTCTCCCCACATTTTTAAAAAACACTACACCCCCCCAAGCCTTTTTGTTTTCAACTGGGATTAAAATATTGTTGAGGATTTCACAAATTGGAAAATATTAAAAGCATCTATAAGTTCCAGTTAAGTAACTTGCATGTATTTTAGTCATTATTGCTGTTATGGTCTCACCATCCTAGCTTTCTTTGAACTGAACACATTAAACACCTGTTTATAGGAGATACAGATGCCTTCTATTTGAAAGGCATTTCAGGGAAGGACAGGAACAACCTTTAGAAATCTTTCTGAAAGAGAAATATTATTTTGTTCCAGTTTTCCCCTCGATTTCAGAACAGCAAAATATTAAAAAAAGATATTGGTAAAAGAATTGTACTAGTGTGATAATCTTGCTTTATTATTAAGACAGATTTGGTATTTCAGTCTGTATTGATTTTACTGAAATTCTCAGCCCTTAAGGTGTCAGAAACATTAAAATGTGAAACACTGATAAGTTCAGACTACAGAGTATCAACAGAAGTGCAATAATAATCTCATTTAAACATTTGTTAATGTGGCTAGGAAAATACTAGTATTAAAGCATTTTCACTTGTTTGTTAAATGGGTTGTATAAAGATGTAGCTAAAAACTACATAAGCAAAAAACTGATAGAGTGCTTAATCAGAAGAGAAACATAGCATAAGCTCTTTCTACTTTTGCTGTAGAAATTATTTTCGCCAACCCCCCCCAAAAAAACCCAATCATTTTTAGTGGGCAACCATGAATTCAGATAGTTGATGCATCACCCAGAGTCGCCGATATGAGGGGAAAAAAAAAAAAAAAAAGAAACAGCAGAGTATAAATGCCAAGGATCAGTAGATACAATTACAGCAATTACTTTGAGCAGTTCAGTGCACCTCTGAACCATTCACTATACCTTTTAAATAATTTGGAAGTGTGTTATGCAGGGACACTTACAACTAAAGCAGTTTGGTCACACATGCCATGTATGGATATTTTTGCTTAAAAGGATGTTCTGGTATCACTACAAGGGTACATTTATAACCACAACAGCTGTCCAGCAGAATTTTAGAAACATATACATTAGGCAAAGTGACTGTCAAAAAATAAAAGCATTAGCTACAGCAATACAGGTGTTGTCCTCAGTGTATTTTTATATAGTGCAGAGAATGAAATGTCAATGGATAGTTTGTATGGAGTCTAGTCATCACTAACAGTAGCAACACTTTCACATTAAACACAAACTATCTTGATACTATATCAAAAAGTCATCAAGATCTAAGGAAAAAAAAACCAAAACAAAAGAACAATCCTTAGAAGAGAATCCTATTACCTATATATTCATACATTTCATTTAGAAAGTTGTTGAGAAAACATACATCTGTGAAATAATAAAAAACTAGCAGAGAACAGTTATGAACTCCAATTTTCTAACACCTTGTCATTGTGCTGTGAAATCTAGTAGAACAAAATTCATATGCCACAGTGCAAAGAAAAGCAAAAATTGAACTCAAACCAATCTTGAATTGAAATTACTAAAGTGACAAAATTGAGCACCAAAAACTAAATGTGCCCACAAGCTCCTTTCAAGTTTTATGTATATAATGACAGCTTTCAATAACACGACCAACATGGTTCTTCAGGGTTGACATTGCTCAATCATCAAACGATTAATCAGTATTTAGTCTCCAGCCTTCTGCTGAAAAGCATGCAAGTTACTACTATCATTATTATTATCATAATAAACTCCAGTGGCACCTTACAGTGAAGACAAAATTAATGTCTTCAGTTGTGGTTTTGGTGTTTGGGGTTTTTTTACAGCACTTTTTACTGACAGCATTTAAGTCCTTCAAAAATGGTAATTAATCTTCTCAGCCCAACAATCTCATGAGCAAAACTATTTACATTTTAAAACAGTCACAAAAAGATTAAAAAGTGTCGAAGTGAGGAGCCATAGGACCCAACTTGACAAAATCACAAAATATTCAAACACAGCTTCAACTGACATCCACTCCCACTGAGTGCTTACCTTCTGTGCATGTCATGGTCTTAAAACTGGGCATCAATTAAATATAGAGCATGTATTTTGAAGCAAGTTAAATAGTTTGCATTGCACAAGAACTGCCAAAAGCAAATTCCTGCAGAAAGGCCACCCATGGATAATCTTTGGTCATAACTCTTTCCAACACTCCAAACGAGAGGAATCACAAATGTTTTAATTACTGTGCATTCATGTGATACTACTGTAACTAAGTATCAAAGAAAAAACTTTAACTGCGTTGTTCTTAACCATAAAAGTATTATTTTCACTGTTTTTCTTAAGAGCAGTACTAGATAACAAGGATGAATGTCAACACTGTAAAGTTTAACATTTGCTTGTCATACACTTACATACTCCTTAACTCTTAAGCAAAAAACAGAGTATAAGTTTTTGTTTTTACAAAACTTGGTCATTGTTATGTTATTTTTCAAATCCAATTTGCATTTACTATAGGCAACATACAATATGAAAAAAACAAATCAATGCCAAGACAAAAGCATATCTACCACTGTACGCTTTTGCAGCCAAGATGCCCCTCCCTCAGTGCAATCCTAAAGCTAAGTAATGGCAAAAAAATGAATAATAAAAATCCTTATCAAGACAGACATCACCTTCATCAGTTCCTTCAGATTTTATCTCTCCTGCACACCTGCACTGGGTTAAATATTTTCATTTGTTTGGTATTCCTCCCAGTACATATTAATACATGACAGCCAGCATTTCGTAATCCAGTGAAGTTAACATCTCGCAGTCCCTACTGGTTCCTGGTTAGTGCCATTTCGCTTGACATACTATTAATAAACATTAATCTTGTTAATACAAGATGTTTAAAACTATTCAGTGAGCAAGAATAAAATGCTGTCTGTTGCCAGTGTGCCCTTTTGGAAAGTGGTATTTGATAGTGATCATCCGTATATTTTGAACTGAGAATTATCTCTACTTAGAGATAATATAATGACAGTTGTCAGAGCTCCACAGACAAGAATCTGTGGTTTTTTTACTCTCTCTACCAATTTCACACACTACACGCTCAAAACCAATTGAATTATGGGACAAAGAAAAGCCACTGAAGTCTGAACTTACAAACAGTGGAAGCACAACGGTACTCGTAAGAGAGAAATTGCACCGATTTCAAGTTGATTTCTTGCCTAAAGTATGAATGCAAAAAGCAAGGCAGTTAATTCTGTCCAGACACGGTAGAACTACCCAGTTTTGATAAGGAAGCTCAACCTTTCCTTACGTATACAAAACATCTGCCCAATAAGCAAGAGACAAACAAGCCTTCATGATTCCTGGCTATCCTGTACAACTCAAAAATGCCTGGAGATCATCCTAATTAATGTCAAATTGTATACTACACAGCCCAGCTTTGCTTCACCTTTCCTCCATAAACATGTATCGGACCTCCAGTAGTGCTAGAGGAAAAAGTGAAGATAAGTTCTGACATACTACTATACGTGCAGTGGTTAAGAGCTCCTGCTTGCAGACATATCCACATCTGAACAAGTAAATTGTCAGTGATGTAAGGTATTCACACTTAATGCTAAAACACACTTTAGGGTGCTTGTCTTAAGCCAAAACAGCTGGCTTTGCTTCTTTTAAAGTAAGACCAAAGAAAACCAATCTCAAAAGCATAGTAGCTTTATTCTCCTAAGAGTACTAACCACTACTAAGTGACAACCAATCCTCAAGAATTCATACACCTAGCCAGTGAATAATTGCAGAATATCAGCAATTCCTTAGACTCAATTTCCATTTAGCAGTAATGCTTACTACTGGAACAACAGAGTTTCAGAAAGTC
The DNA here is from genome assembly GCF_030463565.1 of Pelecanus crispus. Classification (NCBI taxonomy): domain Eukaryota; kingdom Metazoa; phylum Chordata; class Aves; order Pelecaniformes; family Pelecanidae; genus Pelecanus; species Pelecanus crispus. The sequence continues at coordinate 40,789,979 of NC_134647.1, read as the reverse complement.
TTGGGATGCCAAAGATCACCTCCAACGTTTCACCTCTCTCCCTAGAAACAGGTATCTTGACAGAATTAATCATCTAAGAATTTTTGGTATAATGCCTTTCCAAAAGAAAATAGCAACTATTTTTTTTTTTAAACTAATAATAAATACACCATTTTCCTAAGAATGCAGGGATCTATCTAAACATGGATAATTAAATGGGTCAGGAGCACCTCCTTGGCCTCAAGGAGTTAAAATTCACTTCACAGGCATGTGCCTTTCTGGATACCACTGACAAGACCCCATCAAGAGCTATTTTAGTTAATGGTTCCCTTGACACACATTCCACTGCTTTATCTCAAAATAATTTGGGTCCATCAGTGTGTCAACCTCCAGATCTCCATCACTGTTAAATTAGTTTTATTTTCACCAAAGACACCATTACAATTATTCAGATCACTACTATCTCCCCCTCCTGGATACCCACAACTGCTACTGAGAAACTGTGCCATAGAAGCTCATGCTGAATAGACTAAATCCTCTTACATAAGGCACACTTCTTTCCAGAACCTTCTCTCCCTTTGAAGAGTTGAAATTGCTCACCACTACTACCACCAATCTGAGAAGAGCACAGTATGTGTTCTTCCCCACCCCATATATAAACACTACTTACATAAAACGTTGAACATAAGAAAACAGAACCATATTTTTGTTTCCATCAACATTGCTATACTAGCCACCACACTAGCCATCAATAAAGCAATCACACCCTTATTACTTTCCAGATTATAACTAAATGCTGCTATTAAAAGGCTATCATTTAACTCAATCAGTCTGCTATAAGCCAAAAGAATGAAGAAATGATGAAAATAATTTCCAATCACTTTCTAATTGACAGTGAATACCAAACCAATGCACCTTGAGGAGATTGACACCTGATGATCATTTGCTTCCAGCCAATTACTATGTAATGAAGAAAAAAAACCACAATGATGAAATGCACAAGGGTGATTGCAGAGTAAGTTTTCAGTATCTTATTATTGAATAATTAATGTTAAGATAACTTACAGTATGATTTCAGCATGAGGAAATAAGGGTAACAAGGACTTGCAATAACATAATGCCTGCTTGTGGCATAATAATGACAGATTGGTTTTGCTCCAGCAACCAGTGCTTAACCAGCACTCCTCATCCACCAGTAACTCGTAAACATGCTGCACTGGGAAGTTTTGATTGTCAAGGGATGCACTGACATGTATGTTGACATTATTTAGCACTTCACAGCTATGAAATTAAAACCACACTAACACACTAATTAACAGTATGTAGTTCAAAGTCCTGTTGGAGATACACATTTTACAGAATGGTTGACCCAGTAAAAAAATACAAAGCTTGCTTAAACCTTTCACCAAATATTAATGGTGATTCCAATTTTCCCTTCAATTTCTAGCTCTTTCGGGCTGCCAAAAATATTTATCTTTACAGCAAGAAACAAACAGTAGCTCCCATTAAGTCACAAGCATTGTCCTCCACAACTACCTCCTTATTCCATTAGTCAAACTTCTGACAGCATCCACATACAAAGTTCTTAAAGTGAACCCAAAAAGTGAATACAATGTCAGGTTTGATGTATTTAAAAAGCAAAGCTGCGTCTCTTTTTAAGTCAATTGACAGTAAACAGACTTGCCTGTCTATCTATCTTTGTCTAACTTTTTCCAGCTGGATAAACCCAATTGCTATTAAAGTTGACAAAAGACAATGATATTATTAATGAAAGCAGCTACACAATGTTAGACTTTTCATTACAGGCTGCTAGTGAGCTTCAATTAATTGCACAGCTGCTATACCTAAAAAGGCTGCAGAATAAAAGAAGGGTTGGGGGGGCAGGGGAAGCAGGTATTTTTAACTTTTTGCTTTAAGTAAGGTGTTCAATCCATCATTTTCCTCCTCAGTTGTAAATAAAATACTGCTTCAGAAACCCCCCCCCCGCTTTAGATTAACCATATGTTTTCTTCTTGTAAGCACAACTGATATTACATATCTGTATTTGCCAACTATTTAGACACTTCCTGATACAACAAAGGTTTATATCCTGTCTTCAATGATACTGTATTTGGTTAACAGTTTTAATTTTATGCAAATCATTTCTGAATAGAATAGAGAAATAACAATGCTATTCCCCATGTGCAGGGAACCTTTCTCCTGCCCTGCTGTTTCCAGGATGCTCTCCCTGATCACCCAAAGGCACTTCCCTCCACACAAACAGCTTAGCAGCTTAAAGAACCAGCCTGTGCAGCTTAGGTAAAATACCTCCTAGTACTCTTGAGGAATATCTTCCTTCCTGGTGGCTTTCTGACCACCTTCGCTTCATCTGAAACTGCAAATACCTTGTTAGCAGTAGAGATGCAAATGAGAGCTGTGCTTGATTGAGCTGTTTGTAAATTATTAATAATTCATGTTTTAAGTCCTCTTTCTCACCCAGGAAGGCACCATGGATATCTCCCTATGAATGCTTTCCATACACTGAACTTTGTGCTTCCTATAAACATATACATTAGCAATTCATACAGACATATAAATTGAATTAATCATTGCACTTCATTACTGACACATCCAAACTCAACTACACTTTAAAATGGCTGGCCTTCTACCAGTTTTGAGACTTACCAACAGATGCCCAAGAGAAACCACAGATTTTCCCAACATAAGAGTGATATTCCTTTATAAGCAGTTCCTGACATCTAGTATCTTGCTCTCTTTCAGCACAAATTTAGGTAAAGGCTGAAGAAATTAAAGTTATTTCTTGGGTCACGGACTCCATCCTTTGTAACAAGTGCTTCAGTTACCCTACCCCATTCCTACAAACATTAAATCCAATTGTCTTTTTAATTAAAGTAAAGCAGTGAAGCTCCAATAGTTTCTAAGAGTGCTATTCCTTTCTTCACTTAACCTTACTTGTAGGTTTTTCTAATTCAGAAAAATTCAGTTGAATTTTGCTTTTTCTGCTAGTATGATCTCATCCCTTATGATCTTGCAGTGACCTCAGACCATCTGCTATTTTGTACTACTAGATGATTTTTACATCGCTATTACCTCTTACTGAGTGTTCCAGGCCCTGAACAATTCATTCATACAGACACAGCTTCTGCCCCAAACAACTTCCGTGAGCAAATCATTAAATCTCACTTTCTTTCTCTACACCTTTTAATATTCATCCCACTTTGAGGTGGCCTTTTATCCTTTATACCAATTTTCATTATGGTCTTGCTGAAAAGAGGGTATTACAGGCACCTTTGAATGTAAAATTCTCTTCTGTCTTGGGTTTCCTACTTAACTCATTTACTGTTCTCTCCTTTCCATCCTTCGTTTTTCTTGATCCTACCTATTTTTACGAACAGGTAAGAAGCAGTATTTCAGAGTTCTGTACAACAATTCTTTTCCCATCATATGCATTTATGCAGTTGTATTAATTAATGTGCCTTCAGTAGTACATAGCTAAGTTCAAATAGTTTTAGCTAACCTTGCAAAAAGCAACCATCAATTAAATGTTTCAGTGGCTAAAACTCAAACTGGCAACTCTGTCTCTACTAGCAGTCAGCAGTTGTTTGATCCTGCATTAAGGAAAAGAGATCGCAGACTGAAGCCTTCAAGAGTTCTTAAGAAAATATTCCAAGAATGCCTTGAAATACTTGATGCATTAAAACATTTAAACCATGGATGGAGTCTAGAAGAAGAAAGGTCTCTGTGCATGCTTGACAGTCAAGAGTTTTCAAAATCTGATTTCACACTCTATTTTTAGAGACCTATAGGAACACTCACACACACAGAGGTTATACGAGCAGCTCTTAGCAAAGTAATGGACTGCACATTCAATCAGTAAATGCCAAGAGCTGCTTATTGCGGCTATATGTGAACACTTTCACACATGAATTCAGGAAAGTCATCTCATGGTGTCTCAGCTTCACATCTCTGAAAGTAATGCTTTCATTCTCAGTTAATGCTTGTGAAATCCCCCACAAAAAGACACTAGTGAATATGTTCGTAACCTTGCAGAAGTTAGCAGGATTGCTCATGAGACAGTTACACATATGAGAACTTCTTATTTTGATGAAATTATACAAAACGGCAGAGAACTGATTTTTCTTTTTTTTTTTTTCCTTTTACTACAATGTCTAATGTCCTAACTGTCTTTTGAATAAACCATTTATGCCAGAAATACTACGCTTATTAGACAGGAAGCACAAAAACCAAGGCTAAGAGGAACCTAATAGGGACATCTATCTTATCTTCTTGATTTTATTAGGCACTGCAAACAGAGCTGGAAATAACAAAGTTAATGACATGTTCCAGGACAGGGTATCTGCACATACTACCCACCAGTTCTCCCACTCAGGATTCCCAGAGTTTACGCTTTTAGTTAAACAAACTTTTCATAAAAAAACCTAATGATTTGCAGTGTACACATGGCAAGCAGGTAATGTTTAGGAAAAATGCCAAGAAAAATATTATTTTTCATGTTTTTAAACAATATTTTTAACATGTGCTTCCATGACAGTTTCAAAATTCCTCATTTAATTTTGCTCTCTTCGGACTTCCCACAGAACGGCAGTTCTAATTTTGGACAGTTTTAGTCAACATACTCATTTCTGAGCATCTTAAAGTTGAGAGCAATGGCCAGGCATAGTAACCATTCCATTCCTTTTCCATTAAGCAAATAGCATTGTATTCTCTTCTATTGATAGTGTAGTTTTTGGCACTGATGTCATCTATGAGGAATTAAAAAAAAGTGTGCATTTCATTATCACAGTGGAAAGGTGAAAAGGACGTAAGTTCTGGAGGAGGTGAACTCCACAGCTGGACAATTCCTGCCCTTACAGCATTTTTAGTTTCAGGTCATAATAAATAGGGCTGTTTTAGAGGGCAAACATGAGGGCACCCATCCACTTGGTACTGAACACTTGCCATATTCTTGGCTTTGAAGTGTAAGAGAAGAGAAATGTACTGGAATCTGGTACTGGAGAGAAAACCATACTGGAAATGTAACAAGGAATTGTTTCACTGGGCTTTTAATATTTACTAATAAATACTACAATATTTACACTTCGTGATCATGAAACTACTTACATTTCACACTAGAGTACACCCAACAACAAAATGCATAACTATAGCTAGTACTAGGCATTGGAATTTTATTTTTGTATCTACTAAGCAATGTAATATAAAACTTCTGGTAATCTGTAGACAGTATAATTTCCAGTGTCATCACTGGAAGTGACCTTGATATGTCAGAGCTCATTTTTAAGTCTTTTTATATGCATTTTGTAAAGAAGGAGACTGAGCAATCTGATGTAACTTTACAACTAGACCTTCTAGAACAGGTTGGACTGGACAACCTCTTACAGTCCTTTCTAGCCTAAATTATTCTGTGATTCAGTAACATTATCCTGGCCACAAGTGAGGGCCTTCTGATAGTAATAAACGTGTCTACTGCATAAGCTGGATGAAATGGAAGATTATAAACACTGTTATTTTCTTACACAGGTAAGCATTATTAATTTTATTGCATGCCCATCTGCTCTTCTATTATTTCTCTGTGCTTTCTTAAAACAGGCCATCTACTTAATGGACTAAAAACAACATTAAAAGCACCCTGAAATAAAATATTTCATTCTAGTAATCAAGAAAAACAAAATCTTTCCAAACCACAATTCCCCAGTTGTTACACCTTAAAATTCAGACACATATTCAATGATAAACTTTACTCTCTTCTTAACAAAGCTGTAATAGATGGAATGCTTAAATAGGGTATCACATATGGCCCTCAAATTTTATTAGTTTTAGGAAAAACAAATTTTAAATATTTGTATGAAGAAGTGCTAGACACTAAATAAGGGATATATATTATCTCCTCACAGAATCACTAGAGCACTTCCAAAAGGCTCCAAAAAAGGAACATCCTGCACTGAATCTACACACACAGAGTGCAAGGTAAATCCATCTTGCTACCTTGTCCATGTTACAATGCTTCAATGAATGCAGAGCTTAGACTCAATTTTCCTGATCCACTCTTTCAGAGACCAGGATCTAACAGTTATATGCAGGGTCCTCACACTTGCAGGAACCAGTTTCTTAAAGGGTAACATGACTAACCAGTACAGGAACATAAAAGATGTCTCTTGCAGCCACTATAATTAAGTACTGCTGTATTAGCGAGACCACCACCTGTCTGTAAGTGAAACAAGGACAATAACACACATACCACTTTTGTTTGTTACTGTGTCCACCTCCTTACTAGCCCCCAAAATTCAGCCTTTCAAATTTACTGGGTTTTCCCACTCAAGTGGGAATTAGTGAGGCTCTCATACACTTATTGTTCAGCCATGTAACTTATATTCCTACTACTCCTTGCATAATAAAAGTACTTTTGATAATAAGCTTTGTGATGAGTGATTCTGTATGCTTAACTGTTCAAATGGAATACAGGAAAAAATAGAAAGCATTACCACAATGTCATCTTTTTGCACTTCTGAATTTTATTATGTAAAGTCTTCACAAATGTTGGATGAGGACAGCACATCTCTGCAAAAATAACATTAAAAGCTTTCAAATTGTCCACATAGCATAGTTAATAAATGTTAGCATAGGTCTACATTTTCATAGGTTACATTCAATTCCCTGTTAAACAAGCATTATATTACTATGAGGAAGCCATCCTTTTGATAATAAGTAGTGGAACACACATAAATGGTCTATTAAAGGATAAAAAGAGGAAATGAAATAACTGAAGGTCTTTTAAATCACTTGTGTGCCATTTTGATGCATTCAATGTGGTACTTATTTTAAACTCTTTATTTCATAAAGTACATGAAGTTCATGATTTAAAACAAATTTCCTAAGAGACTGATTTGGTCCTTTTCTTCTGACCCATTTCAAGATTAAAAGCAGCAAAGCTGTGGAATCATAAAAGGACGTGTTATCTGAAAGTTGCTACCTTTGCATACCCTTTACATTAAAAAATTTCATTAGTGAAATTTCTATTCACAATCACAAGTATACTTTGCTTAACATTTTTAATGATTGCAGGACTGAATAAATGGATTTTAAAAGTCAGCAATTAATAAAAATACCAAGTGACCCCTAAGGTCTAGAACATAACTGCACACGAATTTACTAAAAAAGTACTCGTTAAGAAATATAATAAATTCTATAGGTGATTTGCTAATCTGCTTACAATTGCATGCATATGTAGTTATAAGTTTGCCGAAAATCAGTCTTTTAATCTTGCTTTGTGGAGTTTCACTTTCAGAACAGAAGCAATAAGCATAACTCTCCTGCCAATATGGCACTTCAGCTGATGATTAGTAGAAATCAAACTTATGCAAGAATACTTAAACTAATTTATTGAGTTGTAAAAGAACGTTTTACTTATCTCAGACTGTGATTTCATTATTTCAGATTTAATGACATTATAATCAGAACACCATCCTTTTCAAAGATGGACACGGTGCTCTCTAACAATAAAACTTCTACAATTAACCCTCCATAAAACTTTAAAATATACTTCTAAAGAAAATGCAATTATTTGATCCAGTTACTAAAGTAGTTACTTAAGACAGACTCCAACAAGGTGCTGAGACTTGCAAGACCCCATTCAGATGCAATTCTAAGAGGAACTTAGAGAAGTAGCCTTCAAGCTTACTTTCTCATGTTTCAGTCACACATCTTGAAATGTGTTGGTATTTAGAGTATAACATAGCTCCAACTGGTATCACATCACTGAACTTTTATATTCCATTCATGAGAAAACCCCCAGAGAAATAAGAAACAGAATATCCATAAGTACCTATTGGGAGAGACAGATGTAAAAACAGCTCCAGGAAGTACAGCAGGGAAAAACCCCAGCCTTTGACCCAGCAAAGAATTATGATTACTCAATTCCTCAATAGGCTTTTCTAGGTTTTTTATTACCCTCAAACAAAAAAAATAAGCAGTATGAGTTATTATTGCCAGTATGTCACTCTAACTTTCCTCTATTTTCATTAGGTTTTCCTTAATTGTTTTTGGAGCCCAAAATATCACTTGCAAAAAGAACAACTTTATCTTAAAATGTATACTTTATGCTCTCGGAATTTTCTGTACATCTTAGATTACTACATCTTACTTTCTATAGAAAATCTGTTTTTTAAGAAATATTGAAGTTAAACATTACAGAACAGGAGAAGATATTGAATCCTGAAGTGTAAATTAAATTGATTCTCAGACTAACAGCTTCAAGACTAATGGCACCAATGATGAAAACAGGATTCCGACTCCAACTTGCACTTGCTCTTTTAAGGCTAAAACATTATGCATGAGTGTTTGCTGCCCTTTTATTGTCTTTTATTGCCTTCACTACTACATCATAATATGATGCTTACAAAATATCCATTGCTGATTTGTTGCTAATAACTACAGGTTACTAATACCCACACATTAGTTACATAAAGATAGATGCATCTCATGTTCATGATTTTTTTAAATTTGAAACTCTGAAAGTGTTCCTTTAATTAAAATAAAATATCTTCTGCCACAGTAGAAAGATTTATAATAGGTGACTAATACAAGACAAATGCACAACCCTAGCATTCATTTTAATGTTAAAATTATTTCAGTAGTGTGTAATTGTTTATGCCTTTTTATATATATATATATATAAAATCTGGAGCCTCTGCATACACCAAATTCTTACTATTTAGCTGAAAATACGGCAGACCGATTTAAACAAAAAAAATACACATCAAAGCAAAGACTGATTATCTTCTCACTATTGACTGAAGTGACATTTTTCAGCTGATTAATCCATAGTCTGCCAAATTAAACCTGTAAGTCATGGTCACTATAAACACCTGTTAATCACCTGCGTTTCTCAGCCTTTATAGCACTTTTTATTGTCAACTCAGACACTTGTGCAAGGGCTAATAGAAAATAATTTCATTCTACAATTTAAAAGGAAGTAAAAAGAGCAAATATTTTAAAAGTTACTCAGCTCTAATGGTACCAAACTGTACATGCACTGAAAAATACCAAGCTTCGAAACTAGAAGAATTGATACTGACAACTGGATAAGAGTAACAGCATGACAAAAATGTTTGTTTCTGGACATGACAGCAAATTCAAAAGTTACACTAAAATATGGCAAAAAAATGCATCTTGTATGAACCAAATTATTTCTGCCCTGCCTTGCTACCCCCTCCCCAGCATTGCATCTCCTGCTACCCTTAGACTCGGACTCCAGATTTTGAAGGTGAAAAAAATAAAGTCTTGAAACCTGGGTTATGAACATGAAAATTTTTGCCAGCACTAATGGAAATTTAAAAAAAAAAAAAAGGAGGGGGGAGGAGAGGGATGCTGCTAGAATTGAAACTATAGGACCAGTATATAAGCTATTTTCTTAGCATGAAAGTATTATAAGTTCACCTGCTACTCTGTCAGGATTTAGAGCTGATCAATAAACAATTTGGATTTTGCAAGCCAACCTGTGAGCAGGCAGTGCACCTCCTGCACTTCTACAGGTGCAGACTTTGCTGTGGCATGTACTTTGGTTATAGCACTGTACTTTGATATCAATGATCTCACCTGCTATGATCTGCTTCTCAGCTGGAATGGCAATGAAAAGAAAAAAGGAATTGGCCTGATTGAATAAAACACAAGGAGAAAATTTAAAATGCGATAATACCATTTCAGAATTCAAGAGAATTCAATTCATATGTGGTCATTCCACCCAGAAAAGATGAGCTACAGAACAGAGGATATAGTAGATATAGATGGCATTTAAAGCAGGACAAAGATACAATTTTTAAACCATAACTGTTTGTCGGGTAGTCTATCACCAATGACAGCGCAAAGTAACACACCTGGATTTGAAATTAGCTTTGCCATATTAGAAGCTTTGCTCCCTGACCCCATTTTAAGGTCAGAAAAACACTGGTGATGGAGAAACAGAAAAAGAACGTGCAGCTATACTACTGTAAAGAAAAAAAAAAAAATCTTTGAGCCTAGTTTCTAAGGAGAGACTCTTCTCTACACTCCCATTTTTCTTCTGTGAGAAAGCAACAAAATCCCCATGGAGAATAATAACCGATGAAAATGATTTTTAGCAGTAAAGTTTTACAACACAATTTACATAAAACAGCTGTTGAAACTGCAAGAGTAGATTTGTGCAATGATAACAGCAATGATAACAAGCACTGCTATTGCTACAGCAATTGTTACTCTAACAAAAGAAAAAGCCATCTCAGCCCAGCCAAGCTATATTTTTACTCTTCAAGGCCAGAAAGAGCAAGAGCAGTTATAGATACCTACTGCTGTCTATGTCTACACGCACACCCTTATTGCCTCCCATGGCTGGTGAGGGCCACAAGTGTCTTTGGCCAGAGGCAGCACCCAAGGGTTGCGCTGGTACCCAGACATTGCTTTGGGCTGTCCCGCCTTCGGTCCACTTGATTTTGCACCAGACAGGAGATGGAGATGCAGCTTTAAACCATTGTCTATTACCCCAGAAATCCTCACATTTCTGAATTTTGGCTACAATTGCCATTCACAGGTCAAACTCTTTGAAGATACATGCATGAGTTTGTCCAACTATAACACTTACCATGCCATGAAGGCATCATTGTACTACACGATCCAATACACCACCTAGTTCTGTTGCATGCATCATCGTTCAGAAGGAGCACAAAAATAATTAAAGACTGAAATTGATTTTCTGTCAATAGAGAACAGCCTAAATGTTCTGTCCTCAGTTAAGGTCATTATCCTTTTGTCAAAAATTACTCTGAAGAATGGTAATTTGCTCATAATTATCACACAGAGTTACGAAATTCAATTGTGTACTGGCATGCTCAACACAGGGTTGAACACTCATCATACTTTTTTTTTTTCCTTTAAACAAGCGTTCTCTAATCAAACAAGCCTTTACTTAAAATTAGCTGTATCAGGTCATACTGTCAACCTCGCTACAGTAGAAATAGCCAATGCATTTCACACAATCTCCAGCAGGCCCATTTCATGGAACTGACTAACAATACTGTTTGAAATCCTGCCAGGTATTGAAAACACCAAGTATACCAACTTACCTTTCTTCCTACAAGAAGTTAGTGCTCAACCACACTGCTGAAAAATCTCAGTTCACACATTTAAATAAGAAAAGAGACTTGACTTATAGCAGTTATATAAACTAATAATTCTGGTGTAATTTACACAGGCTAAATTTGTTATTGATATAGCACTGTACTCTGTAAAAATACAGACCCTGGATACCCTCAGAGATACTACAGAAGATGACTTCCAACTACAAAATTATTGGTTTTTCTCCAGCAAACAGTGGAACATTGCCAGACTTCATTCATCACTGGACGAAACCTTTATCACTGACAGAACTTTGTGTCCAAGGATGGCAGGGGGCCTTTCTGGGCAGCAGTGCATGCACACACGTCTTTGTGCTTCATGCAAGAGACTGCACATCTATCCTGTCGCAAGAAGCAAGACGAAATACTGTGGGTGGAGATGCAGGCATTGGGCTAGCTGAGAACTGCCAACATAAAGCTCATCTCAATAGACAGGATGGCCCATTTTTCCATTTAACACTCTCTATTCTTCTCCTGTGCAGACTGTCAATTTAAAGACATTGTAAAGACATCAAAGACAATGTCATTTCATTTATTCAGAAATAAAATACATACCTGTCCCCTATAGCCATTAACAGCAGCACCATTATGAGCAAACTAATAGGCTTGGATAGAATAGTCCCAGGGCTTTGTAGCAACAACAAAAATCAAAGGAAGGAGGGCAGCTGGTTGTTATGCAGAATTTGTCACGGGCAATCTGTGCTGCATTTTTACCAGGAAGAAGCTCCAGTGTAGCTGGAGCAACACTACTACACCGCAATTCACATACTCCCTAAGCACAGTACTCAAGAGCAACATTTACCGGATGTAGAAGGTCTAGTATTTTAGAGCTGATGTCCACCTAAGCACGTGGACATGACCATGCTGAAGTGAGTATATAAACATGTTAAGAAATAGTTACCTATAGTATCTCTTAAAAATAAACATTCACTTCAGTAAAACTAAACACACAAGATCTATCACTGCGTGATTCATGCAATAATCCAGTGACACAATGACGCAGGGCTTCTGCCACCAGATCTCATACTAAAATACCAATAGCACAAAGACAAAATATCAAATTGCTGCATGTTGCAGCTAATTCTTGCAATATTTGAACCATCTTTCCAACAACAACAAAAAGACTACTATAACAAAAGCATGCTTAAAGAAAACTGCACAATGCTACTTTAGGCCTCCAGGAGCGATTCTATGATTCTACACACAAAACATCTGGACAATGCTTAAACTTATACACATAAGCATGAAAGAAACAAAATACTGAGACTTAAAATTAAACATTTCCACCAAGCCAGGAAACATGAAATTGCTACTCTACCCTTAATTGCTTTAGTGGTGGACTTGGTAATGTTAGGTTAATGGTTGGACTGGATGATCTTAAAGGTCTTTTCCAACCTAGATGATGCTATGATTCTATGATTTCAGCACTGCAGTTTATGGTTTCTATTGAATTGCAACTCAGTAGAAAAACCTGTCTTGATAGAAAGCTTCTACCTTTGGCTTTCACACTGAGCCAGAAAGTTACATTCCTCAAGCTAAGTTCTTCATGCTTACTGAAGAAAGCCACTGTTTCAAGATGATGCTCCACTCCTTGGAGTAATTTTGCAGGTACTCAGGCTTTTTAACTACAAAGTTAGACAAGTGTAACATCAGCTCAGCAAGAACACCATCCACTTTCTCTATAAAAATAAATTCCCTAGCTGGTGTTCAGAACTTGGGCTCATCATCATCAGTGACTCCCAAGTTATCTCAGTTAGGCCACTTTGGAGGCGCGTACATGTCTTGCCTCACTGGTTCTGTTCTCAAAAGGTGCAACAGAAAAAAAAGTTCAGTTTGAAATAAAATTGTTGAAACCTTGTGCATAAGGATGTCCATTGGTTTGCTTAATCCTCATGAGTGGAGGAATTTCTGAAGTGATATTTGAAAAAGTACTTTAAGTCAACCATGTAAGTAACATTAAAGCACAAATACATGTTTTAACACATTTAGTAAGGATCACTTTTTCAAAAGTTGACTTTTAGTCTTGAAGGAGTATTTGTATATAATGCCAGATTCACAAGTGCCTTTGCGTCTGTAAATTTTATCACCTGATCTATACAGTTGTAACAGCAGCCTAACATCTAAACCTAACTCATCTGAATCTTACAGATACCAAACTAGTGGCACTCAGAATTTCAATATCCGATAGATTAGATAGTCTGGACATATTATTGTAAAAGAAAAAGAAAGGCTGCCTTAAAAATCCAAAGAAAGCAACCATAAATGTAGATACACCAAAAACCCCCTCTGAAAACCCCACCCAAAAAGCTTTATAGCCTTCTGAACATCAGCAGTAATACAAAAAGTGAATGGTAAGAGGAAAGATGAAAGCTTATTCCCCCACCTCCTTGGAAAACCAAGTTTCAATCTGAGAACAAAATCAGCTTAAAGGTATTTAAAGTTAATTAGCTTCTTATTATCCTATGGCATACCCCTGATTTTGTCACCTTTATCCCCCAGAGATCTTGAAATGCTCCAGATACAGAATGGGGTCTGGAGTAAGAGCAGTGACTTTTGTAGAGTTATTACCAATCAATATGCCTATTTCTAAGGAATGTTCACGTTCTCTTCTTTCTTTAATTGGTGTCTTTTCAGTCAGAACATTTAATCTCTGGCACTTCAGAATTGTTGTACATGGCTTTATCATCCACTGTTAAGTAATTACATTCCATGCACTTTCCACAGTTTGCATTGTTCAAAACCAGAAATTTCGTCTTTTATGTGACCTGAGCAGATGTAGTTTGGTCATTATTCCCTTAAGCCTTTGAATGTAAAGCACACTTAGATTCATTTTCATCATTCCTCTTTGCAGCAGCTGAAGTCGCAGTCTGCTCTTTTAATCCCACAAAAGGCCTTTTTAATGGCTTTTATATACTAAGTCCATGCCACTGAACATATAACACAATATTCATGGAAGAAACAGGGCTATAGTACCCACAATATACTCTTCCTGTCATGTGTAAGGTTGTTAGCCTGCTGCTCTGGTTGTCAGTGTCCATGATGAGGAAGCCCTGCAATGGTGACAGCTCTAGAAGATGTTTCATACCACACATCTCTTACTGTACCCTCAATTTTAGCATACAAATTCTTCTTCCCTGGGTCATTGCTACCGGAAGACTGCTAAATGGCTAGCAGCTTGCAGAATGAGTTAGCTTTGGCTTATTTTTCTTTCCTTTTTTTTTTTTTTTTGTTCAAAACAAAATCAAGTAGCTCAAATTGCCTAAAGGCAGATGAAAAAAATTACATTTAGCAGCTGAAAAAAACCTACAAAGATAGTTGAATTCAATTTTATTAAACAATATACTAGTGGCATTCATACTACATTTATTTATGTTGTAGCACGATGACACGTAAAAACCCCATCAAATAGGTCTTTATAAGTTCCAACTTATACTGTTCCTGCAATTTTTACTTATTGCATAGAAGTTAAAAGATGTTACATAATGTGCAGGTATGGAAAGGAATCCACATCACTTTCATAAGTGAATGCACATAAATCCAGAACATATCCATTTCAACAGCTATGAGATATAAAATGCAAGCTTCAGAAAATTCTAGTTACAGTCCCTGAAGTAACTGGAAATTAGATTAGTTCAACATGCAATAGCATGGTACTGAAACATGCAGAGTTATTCATGCCTTGTTTGCACAAGCTGAAATCAAGTAAGCTTTGAAGAAGGCATCCAAGATACAGTCATGCACACTGTAGATGTAGTCTGCAACTTTGAATAGTTCTTGATCCTAGACATGAGACACTAAAGGGAACCATATGGAAATTATTTTCAAAGTCTCAAAACTTAGCTTCCATCATGTATTATTGGACTTCACTAGTACAGCAACACAATTTTTATGTAGCACACTTTTTTTAAGAATAACCCTGAGTGGGCCAACCTGGCATGTTCTGCCAAAAATCTAAAAAGCCAACATGACATGCTTTTCACCAAAATACATCAATAGAAGCAGACAAAGGTACAGGCCAGAAACTGTTAAAGTTCTTCAAGGTAGGTCACCTTTACTTGCTGAATATTAGTAAATTGTTTCCTTTCTTTTACTTTAAAGTTCTACCTAAAAAATAAAGCTTGTAAAAATTCCAGTATTTGAAAAATAAAGATAGAATTATTGAAATACTTCAATAAGAATACGGTACATATGAAAACAAAAGCATTTTCAGGACCAAAGGAATTTACAAAGCCCTGTTCCCTACAAATACCCATTTCATCACTGACTGAAAACTGACTCTAGTTCCTTCCAACTTTTCTGACATTAATAAAAATCTCTTAATCACATGGATTCTCTACCATCAATAAATGTGGGATCACAGAGCAATCTCTCCCTATTTGTGCACTTTACATGATCTCTCTTTTCTCTCTAATCTCATTTTTATGTGGCCACTGACTTCTAAAGTGAGTGCAGTAACAGACATACATACTCTCACACAAATCAAATAATTTCAGAAATCTCCTTTTCTTCAGGAAATAATAGTAGTAAGTATAAAATTGTCAACAGAATCATATTACTCATCATACATAAGCTTATTTCACCTTCCCTCCCAATTTCTTTCTTGCTTGCTTACTCACTCTTGCAAAGTCTTCCTAAGAAGGGAAATGAAGCCTTAATTCAATTGTAACAAAAACAAAAAAAACAAAAAAATCTTCTAATGACAGCTCATTAATCCCAGAAACTTAACATCTGACCAAATGAATTCTGTTATGTGGGTGTGCTGCTGTATTGGTAGAAAGGATGCAGGATGCTGCCCTCTATTGAACAGTGGCGTTAAACCAGATTGGATGGGAGAGATGATCCATCCAACAGCCTGTCCATAGTCCCAATGTTGGTGCAGCAGAAGACACCAGCAGAGACTCATTATGTTTGCTTTCGAGCAGCTGTAGACTGCATTGCTTCTGCCCTTTCGTGCCTCTCAGCTACCTGCCCTTGCGGACACTACAGCTCAGAGATGCACAGGAGAGCACTCGCCACATCTCATTTCAGAGCAGCAGATGTCTTCAGAGACTACTTCATCCTGTTCTGTGCTGGACTAGAAAGCTGGCTTGGACCTGTCACCTCACTGAAGTTAGGAAAGATAATCCCAGCTACTGGGTATGCAATACTGAAATATTCTTGTCCAGAATACGATTTTGCCTTAGGTACGGTTTTGGCATTAAGGTATTACTTTGCTGTCAGAGTTACAATTGCAGATGGTAACTAACTGAAAGTAAGGTCACACTGTGGGGTAGTGGAAGATCTTCTAATCAAGCTCCATTCCCCAAGAATAAGAGAAACACAGGAGCCCACACTTCATCAATAAGAAAAGTATTGTGAATTAAGTCAGGACTGTGACTTTATTTTAATGCAATTAGTTGTTAATTTAATATCCCTGAATCATTATTGCTCTGGGGCTTTTGCCTGTAACTCCATTAATTCTTCTCATTTTATTGAGCTTGTAGTGTACTGAACTATACTACACTAATGGAGAAGTTGCAATTATTTATTTTGTGCATTTCCTGCTGACTGAGGTTATTGCACCATGCAAGAAATGTCAGTGTGTTAGAATAAAATACTGATAATGGCATGACATAAAGTAAGAAGAGACTGCAGTTCCATCATTTGTCATTGAGTTCTTGCCTTTTGGGTAAGCAGGAAGGCATTAAGTTGTTAAGTGAAAGCATGGCATTACTGAAAGCCTATCTTCAATTTTCAACAAGAATGAGATGATTTTTCCATTAGTGAAGTATTCCAAATTCCATTTAATTTACTTAACTATGAAAAGCATACAGTCAAGTTCTTACTGTTTAATCCTGCAACAGCTAAAACACTTATTATAAGCATGTTCAAAAACTTTTCTGTAAAAACCTGAATTAAATTGTATTATTTTGTACTACTGGTTATTTAAACATAAAAAATATAAAGAAAAATTAATGAAGGAAAAGGTCACACTGCCAAGTTCTAGAGGACCTTTATCCAATCTCTATAAAGGCAGGGCCTTTCAATGAAAAAATATTTTAAAATAATAATTTTAAAAGAGTTAAAAGTGAAATAAGGTTTTATGTGTCCACTTACTTGCATATGACAATTCATCATACTATATGACATTTTATTCAAGCCAAATGAAGCCTGGGGTAACACTGCTATGATGTAGTCACAGGACTGGATTGCTTTCTGAGAAGTCCCAGGGTTAACAATGTACCAATGCTCTGGCAATCCACTCCACACTGTAATTAAACTCACTTCTGTAGTGCTAAGGAAGACTGCTGTAGTTTATATACAGTGGCCTTTATGAAACATATAGTACACCAACATAACCTTACAAAACTCAAAAGCCTCCAACCTATAAAAGGTAAAATAAGGAAAAAAAAAAACCCACAACATTTTAATGAAGTTAAATTAAGCAGAACTTACATATTAATAAGCATTATAAAGCCTTTATCAAACGTTCTTCCCCTCCAAAGAGCCCTATTATACAGGCAAGATACTCCTTACAGAAAATTTGTATAAATCTTCAGAAAGCAAAAACTAAAGTCTATATAGCCTAAACTATCCTGTTAACAGATACTTTACCACCTGAATTTGTAAGCTTTTCCATTTTCTCAGGATAAGCAGCTGAGATTTCTCAACTCATATACCTTTTGTGCCATTTAATTCACAGAAGTTCCTAAATGCCTTGAACATCCAATTTTTATAATGAAAGAGCTTTCATCTATCATCCAATCATCTTTCACTAACACTATTCTACTACTTTCAAACGCAATAAGAAGTATAAAACGCTCTGTGGGGCTTATAACAGAATGGAATGAGAGCCGTATTAAAGCTGGTGCCTCTTGACCCAGAAAAAAGTACTCCCTGCTTGTACCTTTCACTCAGGGTAAGAACTGTCAGTCAGTCCGTTCAGCATAAGAGCGGATCACTCAGGAAGCAGCAGGTATTTAGGATTTGCAAAAGGTTTGGAAACACGTGAATTTCACAGCAAATTAACATCTTAAATAAAGTTTAAAACTGGGTTCATTATTTTGAAATCCTTCACTCAACTGAAAGGTTCTGCTGATGGTATAGGTGGGTCACAAAAATCAAAGTCAGCACAAAAATTAAATTCTAAATTTGGTGATAAAAGTTAAGCTGTAGTTCTAAATTAAAAGAGTATGAAAGTTACTGATAGCACCGGAGAAAAGAGCCTCATATGACTTCATTTCAGCAGATGTAGCACAGCTCAGCAAAGGGCTATCTTTTATCTGGAAAAGATGGCTTTCAAACTGATAAGCATTCATCAATGTGTTCTCCAAAGTATACCAAAAAAAAAAAAAAAATTTCAAAGACAGAAAGGACAGCAAAGAGCAGCTCCCAGTGCAAAATTAATGCTGAGGTGCTCAAAAAGCCCACAAACCTGACTCTGTTCTTAATAAGGTGCTTATACTTGTTACAGCAGTATGTATAAGTGCTCCTTGTGCTTCTCTGTAGAACAGCATGATACCATCTCAGAATGGGCACCGTCTCAGCAAGAGAGATGAAAGCAAACAAGGAAAGACATGCAAATGAAACTGTTCACATTTCTTTAGTTTGTTTAATTGTAGCCTCCCCAAACAGGGCAGAACAAACAAAAAAAACCCCACACGAACGACCAAAAAGGGGCCATAGAAGGAGTCACAAAGAGAGTTTATGCAACAGAAAAACCATCAGCAGGTAGAAAGGGAAAAAGAAGAGGGATTAGTGTCTTCATCAAACTTCATTCTAAATTAGACTAGAATAAATTAAAGTGCTTGACACATATTCTATAGGAAAACTTGAGAGCCATCAATAATGAAAACCAAACGACCTTTGCAGACTACCACACAGCAAGATTCAGCTAAAAACTTCAAAATGATACTCAGAGTAGAAGACCAGAAGGATTGATACATAAGACTTTGACAATAAACAGTAAAAGTAAAGAATATAAACTCTGAAAGGTGTTGCAAAACATGCCTCTAAGCATTGCTCAGGTATTCTCTGTATGCCAAAAAAAATTGACATTACACTATACTACACAGTTTTTCCAAAGACAACAGTGATGACCGATTGGAAGTGATGAGAGCACAGACCAAGGCATGATTACAGTAATGTGGATGAATTTAAAGATCACATCAATTGACAGTCTATTTAATAGTAAATTAAGGATTGGACGACTGCTTAGTTTGACTGGTAAAGAATACTAATTTGTGCTATGGTTCAAAGTGGTAATCTTCCTGCTGATTCCATGTGGAGGTCAAGGAAGTCTAAACCACTATATTTCCTAAAAGTGAGAAAAAACCCCAAACCATTCTCCCAAGTTTCTTACTCAAACTGCCTCCAATATCACTCAGTCTTTTAGACTGCTCAGGACTAGTGCAGATTCAATCCTCATATCTGTCATGAACACTCCCAGATGTATAGATGGGGGGGAGGATAACCCTCCAAGCGATGTATGAAGGGCTCCTATTCTTGGGTGAGTTGTTCCTCTTTGGCTTTATTTTGAAACGTTTCCCTCCCACTTATTATTTCTAAATCTTAATGTTATCTAAAATTCTTTAATTTATCTATTTTGTGTAGATAGGAAAAATAAAATTAGTATAAATGGGTGGTTTATCTTTACCATGCCTCTTGTGAATTTCTGTCCTTCTACTACCAACGGATAATGTTTAATCTAGTAAACTTTGGCATAATTTAAAATACCGCTAGTCTCAAAAGTCTTGCAGATCTCTTGCATTTGGCATGCTATTCTTCAGGGAACCCATTAATCTTCACAAAAAGGTCTCAAAGTGCTGTATTAATTAACAGATCGCAGTAATCTACAAAAACTGAAATACTGCCAAACCACTCCACACATGCTCCCAGCTCATTAAAAATACCAAAATCCTCAGTTTAACATTAAATCATTCTCGCAGGACTTTCAAAAAAGCTTATGCAAGTACGATATTTAAAAATTATTTTGAATGCTAGGGAAATTTACTATGCTTTAGTATCACAATTACACATAATAAGCCTTTCAAAGCTATGGTTCTAACATGTTATAACTGCTACTATATGATAATTTGCTTCATTGGAACATCCTTTCCATATGGATTTTGTGCTCCCACTCCCCCCTCCTTTTTATAGAGCATTTTGTTCAACCTATCCCAAAGAAAGGGATTCACAAAGAAATGGCAAAAATATAGAACAAAAGTTGTTCCTCCCAAACTTGAAGTTTGGTAGCTACCAGAGCCACTCCTTGCACTCTAACAAAGCTTTCCTTTCAAGAGTTACAATACTGAGGAAGTAACAGTATACCTGTTAAACAGTTACGGTTACCTGGAAAATGACAATACAGAAAAAACTCAGAGTCTTCTTACATCATTTACTTCAAAGTCTTTACTGCTTCATTTTCTGGGGCACACTGAGTTCCATGCACGTTTAACTGCTTGCCGGTACATCAGGATACAGTGTTAAAACAACATATTTTTTCCTGTTTTTTCCTGACTATTCAGAAACTCAGGGAAGTTATTTTTAGACAGAAAACTCTCACCGATCTCAGTGGCCATCAATCTTTCTCCATTTACTGTTGTCTTGTTTGTCCTTTCCCTGCCACTATCTATCTTCTGATAGTAACCGATCCACTTAAACACTGTTCAAAGCACAGAAAAAGTTTTCTTGCCTCCCTGACTCCCCCTGAAGCCAGCCAGTAACACTGCAGTTAATATTGTACTTCGGAGTAATTAAAGGATGCTACATAACATAGTTCAAAAAACTACATGGAACTGCACCATAAATATTTCTGATTGGGTGAAACAACAAGTACTACTCATTTTCTGGTTGATGGTACCTCTGCTTTTGAAAGCAGCTATATAAATATGCACATACTTTACTAAGAAAGACATTTTCACAAGGAGGGGTACATTCAAATAACAGTGCTTGGGAAAGCACTATAGTATTTGGCAGCCATTGATTCCTGTAAAATTTTACGGACCACCTTAAAGATGTCTTAAAAGTTGATTTACAGTTGTTTACACAGCAGAATTATGAGGTTTGGTCTCCTGGTACTTTCAACCCATAACTTTGAACCACACGGAAAAAACAAACTAATACCAAAGAGAAGCACGGTAACATTATTATTTTAAGTTTAAAAAAACCCAAACATATTTGAATTCAAAGAAACTCAAAAAGAAACTGTAACTACTCTACAAATGAGACCAATAAATTAATCTGAATGAGTTTATTGGAGGTGCCTACACCAGGGATACCACACAGCTACACCAGAGAAGCAGCAGCCACTCACCTCAGACCCCTTATGGTCTTCAGAAGCTACAAAAACTACTTCTATTACCTCGTATGGTCTTGAGGTTTGGTTTGCTTACTGAGCATTTGGCATCAGAGTACTTCTCTAAAATATTAGGTAAAAGAGGTGAAAGAGTGTTTTGTAAGTAACTAATACAACAAACCACAAAGCATACAAGAGCATATCAACAATAAAGCACCACTGAAGAGCAATTTAATGATATTAAGATCTAACCATGACACAATGAGCATGAAAACAACAAAAGCAACATGCAGACCACAACCCACACTACACAAACACTAAGAGTGAAGGAGAAAAATCCAATTGGTAACAAAAGACCAGTTACTAACTAAAAGCTGGTGTTAGAAAGCAATCAGCATTCATCTGCTGAAGAAAATGATTTATCAAGTAGAAGCTAATATATTCTTACCCTGTTAACTATGCCTAAACTTAACAAACCAGTATTTTGGGTTTGTGGAGAGGTTTGCGTTGCTTTTTCCAGGTCAGCCTTAAGATACTTCATGTAGCCACCTCTGTACTGGAGTGTTACCACTATTTTTACACCTACCTTCCACTGCTTCTGCACTGGGACTGCCCCAGCACCCACAACTGCCACCACACCCCACCCCAGGGAAGCAGTCAGTTCATTAGTTAATTGATCTGGCATGAGAAGGGGTGGGAAAGCCTGGGGAAGGTCAAATAAATACACACACCCACACACACACCCCCAACCCCCTTTTCAAGCCCATTCTGGAATAGCTGGGGCAGTTTTGGCAGGATTCTTGGCCAGTGAGGAAAAAAACAGCCAACAAAAACTCACAATACTAAACTAAGGCTTATTTTTTTCTGTTTCAGAGAATCATTTCAGGTGCATGGGTATGTAACTTTCCAATGGATATTAATGTTTAGTGAAAAATCTCTTTAGAGCTGTGCATTGGAAAGAAATGAGCTTTTCAAAGCCACCCCTTCTCAGGGGAGGCAAAGCAAAGCACCCTGGCTGCAGGTTCCATCTGCAGCCAGGTAAAAAGTGGTCACAATAACACTGAAGAGACTTTTGACCAATATTTGTGTGGAGGGCTGTCTCCCTTAATTGCTACTTCTAGGATGCTGAGTAACTTGTCATGCAGTCCTAGGTAATAGCATGGTGGATTTGTTTTTTCTTTATTTTGTTGCTCTCAAAGTTCTGCCATTTCAAAGACTATTTTACAAGGACGATGTTTTTTCAATATCAGCTAGGAACACATCCAGGATATTTTTCTTCACTTCCTCCCTCTTTTCAATACAATTAATGGAAGAGATTTTAAATAACCTTTGTTTCTGAAGTAATTTTTAAATCAAAATATAAAAATAAAGCAGGCAAAAAAAAAACCTGTCTGCAGATACATGGACAATTGTAAGCTATAAATTTTAATAAAGCAAACTTGTTTTGTTTTGGACAGCCTCTACGTAAAACATGCCATTTCGCATACAGATAGTTTTAGTTTCAAGGGAAAAAAAACACCCAGCAAACAAATAAATATCAACAGTACAGAAGCTCGGTCTGGAAATAGCCCTGATAAATGTAGAAACTTTGGTTTCCTGTGCTGCAGTCCATTAACTTTCATGACTATGAACACTCACAAGGAAACAAGGATGATCATAGCTTTAGACAGACATTCACCTGGTTGACATTTTTATCTTTAAATGCAAATGTCTGTGTCCCAGGGACTGGAAATTGAAATCTCCATCAATTTTGTTTTGATAATAAGTTAGAGTTATAAGTCTAATTTGTTTTGAAACAACAAAAGAAAGATACAAGAAAACCTCGCAAGTAGTGTTCTAGCATTTAGTATCAATTAGCATAAAATGAAAATCAAGATGTTCTTTTGTCTGGCTTGACAGAAGCAGTTTCTTACTTGCTTACCTCAGTAGACGCTCTGTCCTACATTGATGATTGAAAAATCTCAACATGAATTTCATGATGTAGTTTAACAATGAACTAAAAACTCCACAGATTTTTCAAATTTTAGCAGCATCTACAATTGCAATGAGATTTTTCAGAATATGCTGAGCATCCTCAAGGAAATCTAGTCATTTTGTCCAAGTCTTTACATGGGAATTGGTCTCTTCTGAAACATGGATGCCTGTTTATATGCTTGCGTACTAACTGCCAAAAGCTGGATCTGAATTCGAATTTGAGCACTTAAGTGATATAGAAAGTTTGTCCCTGAAGCAGAACACTGCCCTTGAAAATTCCCACATTAGTGAAAATAGTCAAGTAACATTATTACTGCTATACATCTGCTCCATTTCATAGTTCCCAAATCCCTAGTTAGGGATCCCTTACTCCTTAGCTGATCCACACAGAACCTAGCATAGGTAAGAAACACAAACCAATGTGATCAGATTATGATGCTCAAGAAGTTCTTTAGTTTTATTCCAGTCCTAATTAATTATAACAGCAGCAATTAAAGTCTATTCAGTAAATAAAACCATAGCCATAACTCATCACTGTCATGCATCTTTCACCTGCTCGTAAGTACTTGTTTCAATACAAGGACATACCATCGTTCTCACAGCTGGGAGGAAAAAACCAAAAACACCCATTACAGACAGTGCAAGGCCTCTTATGTTTATGGCATCTCCTTCAAAACCAAGTTTTAAAATCTATCACTGAACTCCTGACAGTGGTATGTTATTCCAAGCTCTGTTAAGTATAGCAAGAAATACGTAAATTCTTGGCCTAAAATACTGCTATAAAAATTGGCATCAGACACCGAAGTGAAACTACTGCAAAGTTTGTTTTTTTTTTTTTAAAAAGGCAAACTTTGGTAAAGCACACTAAATATAAAGGTTTCTTTATCGCTTGATTTTCTGACCAATCGTATTTGGACATTTTATAATACCATGCTGGAAATTCTCCAAGGAGCTGGTTCTGAAAAATTGAGAATGGTAATGAGAAGTAGAGGAACAAGGAAGGAGTTGTGTTGAGAACCGGCCAACAGGTGAAAAGACCTTTTAAAAGTCAGTTTCCGCATTTCAAGTCATAAACCCAGGGGGATTTATTGTCCTCCCATAGGATTCGGACATGTTTTTCAACATTTTTAAAACTTCACCTTTCAAATGGAGTTCAGCTCTTACTTTTTGTGTTAATCTTATCAACAGTTGCATAGCTCAAAGTGTGTCAATACTGAGATTTTCAGAATTTACCATGAAGAAATATTGAAAATAAAATTGAATAAAGAGAAAATCATCATCAGAAGTGGCAAAAAAAAGAGAAACAATATGTATATTTTGTGAGTATTGTCAATATGTACACTTTTGTATATGAAAAAGATGAAATGTGAAAATACACAGGCACACCTGCAGATGGGACAGCAGTGGAAGTGTAGAGTAATTCCCATAATCTGATTTATAAAGAAATCAAAAGGTCAGCATTTAGCAATCATACCAGATGTTTCCAAAACAGGGTATCTTAAGTTTCGTTCGATTTTAACACTGTCTTCAAAGTAAAGCTCTGTAATACGGTGTATTTTCAAGTGCAAGAGAAATGGCACTTGTTCAAGAATGCAGAGCCCAAGGTACTGAAGTTGTAACCTTGGAGATGCTTTTTCTGGGCAGTTCAGATCACTCCATAGTGTGAAACCACAAGAGAGTGCTGTCTTACCTTATCTTTTAGACAGGCACACCTGGGAAGTGTAAAGAAAAGGCAATCCCTCGCTATTTTAAGCACAGAACTTTGTCCTGTGTCCTGTCTGGTCTTCTTGTGAAATGTATAAAATTGGCTAAGAGCATTTTTCACATTTTTTCTTTTCCACTGTCCTGGGCAAAAATCTAGAATTATGTGTCTTTATGGAATAATCCCAACAATTTTGTGATAGTTTAAAGGTTATTCCATGACACACAAAAGATAGTATCTGAAAAAACTCTATAATGGATATTAAAAGTTAAGCCTCATCTTAACCATACCGAAGCACAAATGATGTGAATTTCCTGAGGGAACACTTCGTATCATTCTTGAAGTGACTCCATCAGTTCACAGTTTTCACAGATACTTCTCCTTACTGCTCTTATGTACTTATGAACTTTCACTCAACAATGCAGCAAGTTTGCCCACAATCCAATAATTCTTTTTTTTTATTTTGGCCTGCTGGATATTTACTCACTCAAATACCATGTAAATACACCTATTTTCTTCTAGTGAAAAAACAACTGAAGATTTTTTTTTTTTTTTTAACTTCAGCTATTAACATCCCACAAGATAAAACACCAATATGAGATTTTCCAAGCAGAAGGGATTAGGAGATAGAGTTATGCAAATAGAAACTGCCATCTTTATGTACTTATGTGTTAGTGTTGTATCTCTAAATTATTACAACCATAAATACCCAAAACCTTTAGTGATTTTACGTTCAGGTTATGAAACTGGCCTACAAATGAATGGTAGGTGATTTCAGTTTCTATTACCCCAGCCAATAAAAAAGGAATCATTAGTACAGTAGGTTTCTAATACATACACAGCATCTTTTCATAGGTCAGACTATGAATAAGGAAAGATCAGAAGCATTACCAGATCAATTTACAGTTTCTAGAAGATAGTATCAAAGAGAGTGAAAAGTGCTTTATGGTATTAATTGCAATGCATTAAATGTTTGGGCAAATAGAATTCCTCATTAAAACACAGTATGTGCAACCTCACACACTATTTCAGAGTAGCAACTGGTTTTTGTACATTATGCATTATTCTTGTATTGATGTAAGTCACTTCCATCTATTTAGAATATATACATTTTAATTTGGCATTATATTTTTATGATGTTGCACTTCCTTTTTCTCTGTCACAATATATTATGCATTGAACACACTCTGGTTCTCAAAAACATTACTCAGCAAGGCCCCTTACTTTCCCAGAAAACAAACTGTTTATCTTATTGGCTGATTGTGTATGTTGCTGACTCCAATATTTATAAAGTCTTGATGCGACTGCCTAAAAACTTTACTTTTGTTAAAAAAATTAATTTTTCCAAAGATATGGATTTATTTACACTGAGAAATTAATTGCCAAATATGAGAAAACTGAAAAACTGACATATGGAATCAAAACAAAGGTTCTTAGATAAACACTTCCTTTCATATTGCTTGGCAAAGAGTAGTTCTGAATGGGTGCTAAGAATATAATGAAAATGTAAATGGATTTTCAATTTCCAAGAAAATTTCAGTATTGTATATTAATTGAGGATCTTTTTGCGGATAGCTATTAGAATTGTATCAAAGTCAATGAAGTGTCAAGACAGATATTGTACACCTTTTGGAAATCCTGGAGTTTAGCATTCGTCTATTCTAAAACATATTGAGGACTTTTAAAAAAAAAAAAAATCCACAATGTGAATTGCCTCATACAAATTAATATCTTTAAGCTCACCAAAACATTTCATTTTACTAAAATCTCAACATCTTGTTTACACTTTATAAAATATATTTATAAATAAATTTATTTTCCAAATAACTTTAAGTTAATACTTCATCCTATATAATGTGTCAAAACAATTTCAGGTTTTTTTATTTTTTATAAATTACGTTTGTTCAAAATAAGCACACTTCAATTAAATATTTAGTGTATTTGGTGTTCAGAATATTTGGATCACCACAGGCTGACTGTTTTCAGTTAAACACTTATCAAAAAATTACTAACTCAATCTATTCATCCCCTTTCTTGTCCACAGACTACTGGGAATAAAAAGAAAATAAACCAAATTTAGAAGAGCTGACAGTTACCAGGCATCATATATTTCAGTCTATGGAGAATATGCAAGAGCCTTAATAAAGTTAAGACAATATTTTTTACAATCATGTTTTTGTAAACAAGTAATTCCAGGTTTTTCTGCAAAGTCTGCTTCAAAAACTACAAAGGTAAATAGTAAAAAAAAAAAACCCCAAACCTATATGCTTTCCCTCTGTTTACCTTCCTTGAAAATTTTCTGGTTTTCTGATAAAGGTGCTTGTTCACTAACAAAATTACAGATACACCCAGCTCATTTCATGTGCGCACCATAAAAGAACACAATACGACCTCATATTACCACTGCTATGGTTTCAAGCTGCCCATTGAAGTGATGGGCAATGTCTTCCCACAGGAGTCATCACTTGTGGCCAAAGTTGCAGACAAAGCTAATGATAAATAAAAAGACTTTTTAAGACTACGATAGCCAAAAGCTTATGGAGAGGAACAGGAAGGAACATTTACCAGGGAAAAAGTGAGTGGGGGGAAGAGGCAAATGTGGAGCTAAGGGAACCATTTACTTCACTTATTATTACTGTGTTAGGTAGGAAGAGCTACAAATGAGGTTGAAAGGATCATAGCCAGGAGCTGTGCATTCACACCGTCACTGCAGCAAGCCCTCACAGAGCTTATCAAAGTGTGATCCACCCAGTTCTCGCTGATTATTCATGGAGAGCTCACTTTTTCTCCTTATTAAACTCCATTACAGAGAGCT
Source organism: Pelecanus crispus (assembly GCF_030463565.1). Lineage (NCBI taxonomy): Eukaryota > Metazoa > Chordata > Aves > Pelecaniformes > Pelecanidae > Pelecanus > Pelecanus crispus. Next base: position 40,762,071 of record NC_134647.1, on the reverse strand, counting down.
AAACTACATTTGACATTTTCCTATGAGTACTTCTTCCACATAAACTGCATTAAAGCTGTTACAGAGACTGTACGATAATGAACAGACTGAAGTCCATGAAATAATCTCTCTGTTACAATGTGGGCCTTAATGCAGAAAGAAATTAAGAACTTAATTTCAGAGTGATACTCTGAAATCGAAGGTTAGAGCACTGAACTGTGACTTGGAAGACATGAATTTAATTTCTGGATCTTCCACTTAGGTAATCTTGCAGGAATTATTTCACACGAGGATAACACCACCTCGCAGGACTGCTGGGGAGATAAGTGCGTGCATGAGGTCTCAGCTAGCAGGATAGAGTCAGGGCTGTATGAGAACGTACACAGATATATATGCCTACTCTGTCTTCACTGCGCATTAGATCTAAATTAAATCTGCGCTGCCCACTGCAGCCTGGCATTGTTCACTCCCTGGCTCAGCTTTTGAGTTTCCCATGCTGGTGCCTGCAGCTTAGGCTACAGGCATCCACGTTTCTGAGAGCTGCTCCAGCCCAGGCTGCCTTGCACATCTCATCCAGCTGTGCCTGAGATGGCACCCAGGCCCGTGGGGAAAGGACACCAGCCACACATGATTCCACAAGGACAGAGGCACAGCTGGGGCAGTGAGACAAAGCATATTCTTCCCATCCCACTTGTCGTGGTTTAGCCCCAGCCAGCAACTAAGCACCACACAGCCACTTGCTCACTCCCCCTGCCCCGATGGGATGGGGGAGAGAATCGGAAGACTAAGAGTGAGAAAAACTCCTGGGTTGAGATAAGAACAGTTTAATAATTGAAGTAAAGTAAAATAGTAATGATAATAATAACAATATAATAATAATAGTAATAATAATATACAAAGCAAGTGATGCACAATGCAATTGCTCACCACCTGCCGACTGATACCCAGACAGCTCCCGAGCAGCGATCGCTGCCCCTGGGCCAACCCCCCCCAGTTTATATACTGAGCATGACGTCATATGGTATGGAATAGCCCTTTGGTCAGTTTGGATCAACTATTCTGGCTGTGCCCCCTCCCAGCTTCTTGTGCACCTGGCAGAGCATGGGAAGCTGAAAAGTCCTTGACTAGTATAAGCAGTTCTTAGCAACAACTAAAACATCAGTGTGTTCTCAACATTCTTCTCCTACAAAATCCAAAACACAGCACTATGCCTGCTGCTAGGAAGAAAATTAACTCTATCTTAGCTGAAACCAGGACACCACTGTAGGTGGTGGTAGGAGTATCCACCACACTTTGAGGCTTTAGGGTTATTTGTCACTTGTTCTTTGGCAGGAGAATAAGAAGTTATTTGCAGTGTAAAGACACCTTTACACTTCTTATCAAGGCCAGCGAAATGCCTTTTCAATCATGGGTGGAAAAAGGCATTAATGCAAGCATTTATTAAAGGAAATTACTTGAATTTCCTATATTGTAAAGATATAACAAATTTATTATTAACATTAATTTAATGCTAAAATACTTTACAGGATGTATCAGATAAAGCTAACAGTTTAAAACACCACAAAAAACAGCTTGCTGCAAGTGTACAGATTGATCTGTCCAGAGTGACCCAGGCAGAGTTGCTCTTGTTTTTCCCTTGTGTCACAAAGATGAACAGAGTGACTCCTGTTAACTCTGCATTTAACCGTCGCTTACATTTGCTCCTTCAAACATATTCAAATATTGTTAAAATGTGGAGAGGGGAAATACAACAGGAGAAATAGGAATTTCTTGGCATATATACAAGCAGATAAGGATCAACCCAAGCTTCCACTCATATTTCTTCTACTTTTGAAAAAAAAAAGGTAGAATTTGAGTATTTCAAAAGAGGCAGAAGTGAGTATTTGAATATTTCAGTACACACAAAAATCCAGTCCTGCAACTACACTGTCTGCACTTATTCAGCAGACATTAAAATTAATAGCACATACATCTAGAAGTATTAGTAGATATAAATATATAATTTATAAATCTGGTCCAACCCCCCCTGCTCAAGCAGGGCTACATAGAGCCAGTTGCCCAGGACCGTGTCCAGATGGCTTTTGAATATCTCCAAGGATGGAGACTACACAACCTCTCCGGGCAACCTGTGCCAGTGCTCAGATACCCTCACAGTGAAAAAGCATTTCCTGATGCTCAGAGGGAACCTCTTGTGCTTCAGTTTGTGCCCATCGCCCCTGGTCCTGTCATTGGGCACCACTGAAAAGAGCTTGGCTCCATCCTCTTTGCACCCTCCCTTCAGATATTTACACACATTGATTGATGAGACCTGCCCCTCTGCCCTCTCTTCTCCAGGCTGAACAGCCCCAGATCTCTCAGCCTTTCCTCATAGGAGAGATGCTCCAGTCCTTTCATCATCTTCATGGCTCTTTGCTGGAATCTCTCGAGCATGTCTTGTACTGGGGAGCCCAGAACTGGACCAGCAGTCCAAGGGTCGCCTCACCAGTGCCAAGTAGAGGGGAAGGATCACCTCCCTCAACCTGCTAGAAACACTTCTCCCAGTGCAGCTCCAGATACCATTCACCTTCTTTGCCATAAGGTCCCCCAGGTCCTTTTCTGACAAGTTGCTTTCCAGCTGGACATTCCCCAGCATACACTGGTGCAATGGGGTTGTTCCCCCCCAGGTACAGGACTTCGCAATTCTCCTTGTTGAACTACATGAAGTTCCTGTAAGCCCATTTCTCCAGACTGTTGAGATCCCTCCGGATGGCAGCATGACCCTCTGGTGTGTCACCCACTCCTCACAGACTGGTATCATCTGCAAACTTGCTGAGGGTACACTCTACCCCATTGTCCAGATCATTAACGAAAAGGTTAAGCATGACTGGACCCAGTATTGACCCCTGGTATACAGTGCTAGTTAGTGGCCTCCAACCGGACTTTGTGCCACTGATCACCACCCTCTGCACCTGGCCATTAAGCAAGTTTTCCATCCACCTCACAGTCTGTAAAAGTCACACCTAGACAGTAAGGGACTGAGTATTTTTATATACAGGTGAGACTCACTTTCTTCATCTTTGATCATAAGTTGAAGAAATAAATTGAAGAAATAATTAAATCTTCAGCTTTTGAAGAACAATAATGGAAAAGGGATATCTACAGTTGTAATAAAAAAGTTAACTCCTTGTATAATAAGTCTTTGAAAGGTTCAATATCATAAATTATTTGCTTACAGAATTACAAGGACATAAATTGCTTTTAATGGAATGTCTAAGATCTGAAAACAAGGGCCTTCTCTCCTAAAGATATTTTTAGAAAGGTGCTCTTTTGTCTCAGCCAAACTATATAAATGTTTTGAAAGTGCTAACATGGAAGATCACATGCTGGGATGGTTAGTCCCAGGAAAATACACATGCCTCAGAGTTCCAGAGCAGTTTGGTAAGGAAAACAAATTCCATTCTGGAGCTAAATCTTAGCTGTCAGAGATAAGGCTTTGAAATCCACACTTTAAAAACCCTCAAATTTCCTTTTAAAAGAAGTCATGCACTTGAGTCTGAAGCATACAATGGAAATGACAATGACTAAGATACAAAACAAAGTGAACAGAAAAAAACCCAGATGGCTTCTGAATCACAGAAGTTAGAAAGCAGGGAGTGTCATACTGCCCCAGCAATCCACGGAAGTCATGCTCCGTAGAGCTTCAAAATCTGTTATGCTGAAGATAAACTGATCAAAATGGCTACAGCATGACAGGTTAGGCTCTGCAGTAGCTACCTTGTATGTCATATTCCTTTAAAAACAGGTACAATTTTTGTAGGAAAATTAAGCAGTAAATAATGTTGCTAATGCATATCTCCAATTCACAGTGGCTACTCATGCAAGAAATCAGCACGTGATGGCACAATTAAAAAGTTTTTAACTGCTAATGCAAAAATGTAGTTTAATAAAAAAATATCTTTTCTAATGCTCTAGGGAGGCAAGAACAGGGTTTAAATAATTAATAAGGATTTTTCTACCTCCCTAAGTTTTCTTCTTTGACAGAAAATTTCACCACATGAATTTTGGACTTTCAATCCTCTGTTTTCTAGCTTGTATTATACGAGGACACAATATGATTTATATGACTGATCACCTCTTGGTAGATGGACCCTATTTTGCTTGGCATAGTTCAGACATGGAACAAAATGACATTACTTCACCATCTCTAAGACAACAGAGAGATGGAAACAAATGGGCAGAACACAGGAAAAAGGGAGGCAACATTCATCGGTATGACAGGCAGCAGTCTCAGCAAACCATCAGGATAACTGTTGTCAAAACTCTACAGGCATCACAATAAAGAAGAATATCAAGGAGTGACAGGAAAGACTGTGAGAAAGTTGCTTTGAGATGTTAATACAGAGCTCTTTCCAAATGGGAGGGGCAGCAGAGGAAAATTACCAAGATATTTGCTTAAAAATAATCTGCATGATTTCTCTTACTTTGTTTATACACAACACAATCTTAATAGCCTGCTCTTTCCATAAGCAACTGTATAAAAACAAAAGTTTGAGAATGAAATAGAAAACTGGGAGGTATGTCTAAAAGGGACTAAAACAGAGTACAGCCCAGATACGAAAGTTTGACCAACACAACAAAATGCATGGTTCTTCACACTACTGCCAAATTCTCTCTGCCCCACCACCTTACTATAAATGGAATACCTGAAACTCTAAAGAGACAATGCAGATCAGTATAATCTTTTTACAGCAAATTTAAGACTATAAGCTATTTCAAAAGAAGTTCCTCATGTCAACACTCACAAAGAATTCTCTTTTGTGCAAAGATTATTCCTCTGTGTGCATGTGTATGTGCATCTATGTGTACCAGTACATATGCATTTATATGTTAAGAAGGAGAAAAAGTAGTAGAGGAGAACTAAAGAGGGAAAGAGCACAAGGTTTTGCAATAATTTCTGTGCAGTCTTTCTTCCATAACTGCACAAGGCACTACAAGACTGTAACCTTAATTTCAATTTGTGAATAAGTCTCATATAATCACCTACACAATTTTATGCTGCAAGTCAATTTGCATGGTTCCCAAGGAGATAAGTTGTTAAAAATCTTCTCTGGAATCCACTGATAAAAAAATGGGGTAAACTAGTATAATAAGTTATAATGATGAATTAGTCCCTATAGAAAAGTTATCTTTTACTGAGGCCATCAGGAAAGCCTAGATAATCACTAAACATTTTGTATTTGCTTTCCTTTATTATTATCTCCAGCTTCATATTTTTACTGTGCCTAGGCAGAGCATTTGTGATTCTCTATCTTTTTCTTTTACAAAATATTGAACAAGGATAAAGGATTTGGGAACATCAGGTTACATGTAAACAAGAATAATATATGATACATTTTCTATTCATGCAGGTATACTTACTAGGTAAAGCATACATTTAAAATACTAGGGCATATACTTCATGAATTCTACCCACAATCAAAAGTGGCATTTTTACAGCAATTATTATACATGGTAAACATCAAATAAGCTTTGAAGGGAGAATTGTAACCTCTGTATGTGAGGCACGGGAGGGAAGGAGAGGACAAGATGATGACATCTTAAAAGATTAAGAAAAAAGGCAAGGTGATGGAGCCTTCACTTGCCATTCTGCTTGAGTTAGTATTAAAAAATATCATAATTAAACTGCAAATTGTATTTTCACAACACTAATTTTCTGATCTGAGATTTAAGCAAGAGAAATAGAACTATTCTCTATCTACAAAATACATTAAATTACATGCTAAATATAGTATTGTACTAATCTGAAACTCTCATACCGTCACTGCTAATTTTTCCACTCTTAGACAAGCATCTCGCCAAAATAATACATGGCATTTTCCTATTTTCCAACACTATACTAATCATTAAAAAGGCACTGAATAATGTTTGCATGGGCATCTTTCTTTTCCCAAATGAAGACAGTATAAACCATGACAGATGTAGTATTGCATATGGTGACTGTAGAAGCACCTTCCATGAAAAGCCATGCAAACCCCTTGGGGTTACATGAAATATGCAGACAGCAGGTGAGGAGAAAGTGAACAGTAAGCAAGTAAGGTTGGGAAGATCATTTAAGCATTATAGATCTTACAATGACTTTTGTAGGCAGAGTAAGATTTACCAGGATATTTAAAAGGGCACTGGAGAAACGTGATCTTAATGCAGAAGAGGAATGCCTATGTAACGATTTGAAAAGCAGGAAACATTCAGCTTAGCAGAAAACAAACATGGTTTCCCAAGGGATTTCATTCATTCGAATGAAGCTCATTCGATATGAGTTTCAGTGAGTACTGATGAAGGTCTAAAGAACGAATCTCCATCAGCTTCAAGGCATGTAACAATTGTGAATTTGGATTTGCAGGTGGTCCAATTTCTAGAAAAATGTAAAGGAACCTAGTAATATACATACACGAACCAGATTCTCTTCTGTCTTTTTGACACACTGGTTCTGGTGAGAACAACCTAAATCATAAAAAAGCAGATTTGGTCTCCTAAGTCAATACAATGTTTTCCATCTATCTTATGAACTACAAGAAAAAATTAATTTTCATCTAGTGGATACTGATTTCCACCTTCTGTCTGTAAAATCAAATAGACAATCATAATTACTATAAATACTTTTAGTGAAAGTTCAGAATTTCTTTAAATGGGCCATTTTTATTTAATTCCCTATACAGAGAATTTAATCTAAGTCATTCTCTGAAAAATCTTGCTTTATGCATTTAGTAACCTCTTGGACTTCCAAGGAAAGCCAGATTCAGGACTGAATAACTACTGTGTCAAATTAAAAATGATAACCCAAGCTCTGTGTGCATTAGCTGTGTGCCTTGATACTGGATTCTATAGCCTCTAATGAGGTATGAGCTCCATTTGAAGCTCTTCCCAAAAAATAGAGTATTCACAACTTCTCTCCCATCTTTGAATTTTTAGCCACCTGCAGCCTACAGAGTACTAAAAGTGATCCTTTCTTCAACACAGAGACCTGTTTTCTTGAAACACATGGAAACCTCAGTACTTCCGAGTCTGTTATTCCTCTGTGAAATTTGTTTGAAATTGGGCAGGGTGTTAAAAAAATACTGCAGGACATGCTGTCAAAAAAAGGCCTACCTTTACCAACCCAGGCTACAATATAGCCTTTAGTATTAACAAAAGAAACAGAAGACAGTCTGTCTTTTCAATAACTTAAAAAGATTGATTTTAAGTGGTGGTATTCAGATAGGAAAAGCTCTTTGTTAATTTAAATGACTATATATTTTAAATGCTTTTTTCAGACACGTTAAACATGTAGAAATTACAATCCACCATGTACACAGAGATTTTTAAGGAAATGAAAAGTTCGATTACGTTGTTTACATTTTTTCAAGAACTTTAAAATTCTTTTGCTCTTTACATGCTTCTGTATTTTTACATTTTTTAAATAAGCATTTCAGTTAATTTTAGAGCACTATCCCAAGGCTCTCACTTTCTTTAAAGCATTATCTTTACATGAAAGTCAACATCATATTGCCAGTATATGAAATTAAATACACATCCTCACTGGTTTGTATTTCAGTTTAGTTGCTGTTTCTCCAAGCAAGTTCTAAAGTGTTTCCAAATAAGTTTAAAGACATCCAATTTATTTTTATTCCAGTGAATTGCTTTCTCAAGTGGCATTGTATCCTTAAGGTGTGATATCCGGTTATTAACTGCAGAAAATACTTAGAATTTCCCAGTACATAAGAATATCTCTTCTAGCAATAACTAGATATAAGGATCTAGAATAACAGTTTCAGTAAGATATAAAAATATCATTTAAGAAAGATAAGGAATACAAGGAACAGTTTTACATGAACATGTATGATTTTTATCTGCTATTGTTCAAGTATAAGAGAACAGAAAAATTTAGGTAGAATGTCCTTTCTTGACTAGCCTATGAACTTTTACTATTTTCAATTACATATTATATATTTTAACATTCACAAGTAGTTTGCAACAACATTCAGAAGTAATTTACAACTCAAACCTGGCTTTCTACTGCACGTAAAGGCAAACTTTTAACAAAGCGAACATTAACATGAAGATGATTACTTCAGACTTGCCCCTCTGTAGCCTGTCATGCGTGTAAATCTTGTGATGATGTACCCTGTAAAGGTGACATTTTGATCATTATTCCACCTGATTCACTGAAAACCTTGCCAAGTGTGGAAGCATCTTCCTCCTCCTCCCGACTGCGTTTTTTTGTTTCATTTTGTTTCATTTTAAAAAACACACACCATTCTTGCACCTAGTGTTCTTCAGATAAGCCCAATAACCCACTAATAATTTTGGTGGCTTTACTACAGCCTCCACAGAGTAGCAGCACAGAGACACCAGTTGCAAGCTTTCTTTCCTGATTGGACCAATATGACTATACAGCATAGGAGAAAATTATTCAAAATATCACCTTACAAATATAGGTTGGGGATTTGCCAGACAGAAAACCAGAATCGACCATCTGAGAGACTAAGCAGAAGCCTGCCCAGCTAGGCCAAAACTCAAAGCAGTACGTTGGCTATTTATTGCAAAATATGGACAGCCACCTAAAGAAAGTATGTGTGACCTTTGCATTGTAATTATTGGATGTGTAAATATTGTTTCCATTTTCACAGACAAGATTTACCTTACGCCCACATCAGCAGGCTCTAATCTGTGCCACTGCTTTCCTTGGCTCTGATTTTGTGTACTGTTTATATGGTGTACTACTCTATTTCTTCAAAACACTGGTTTTTTTTAACAAGTCAGCCAATTGTCAAACTCTAATCTGTATGAGAATTACATTGCCCGAGTTTTTTGACTTTTAAAACAGAACTGCATTGGATTATGTTTCTTCGATGCAACAAGAAATTAAGTTTCTAAGAATAAGTGTAGGAATACAGTTTTCTTTAGGGAGATACCTTCAGAAGTAATCTACTAGCAGTCTGAGTGCAGTAAGAACAGCATCAAGCTACATAAAGTTTCTCTGAATGACAAAAGTATTGATTATTTTAAAAATTAATTTTAAAATATATTCATACCTAGACAATGTGTCAGAATTGTCTGAACTTTGCTAGTAGCTCTAACATTTTTTTAAAAATATTTTTATGTTTATGCTTCCTCAGCTGCAGCTAGCAAGCCCTGAAATGTCATTGCTTACAGGCTATTTGCACACTCAAGTTAATCTAAATTTAAACTCTTCTGATTTTTGACCCAAGGGAATAAACTGCAATCAAATATGAATTGCAAAAATATTCAGCATTATAATTCAGTTTCCTGTAACCTGAGTTTATAGTCATCTCTGGTTCCCATTTTTATATGTACTAACCAAATCCCACCCTTCTTACACAAAAGAGGAATCTCATAATCTATAAACAGTTCTGCCCAGGTGTTTTACTGTATTTATGCTCCCACTAAATTTCATGATCATTTTTTCCACTTTCACATTCTTCAGAGAGAATGTTCCCCTGACTGCTGCCAGCAGTTTTTCAGAAATTTACTTAAAGTAAACGCTTCTCAATGAACTGTTGAAAAATAAAACTCAACATGTATGTAACAATAAAATTAATGTACTGTTAATGGTTCCTACCAGCTCACTGCTAAGTCATGCACTTCTAAAATGTTGCTCAGTTTATACTTTCCATATTTCAGGGGCTGAGTATATTCTTTAGCATGCACAAGGTATGGGTTCACTTGAGTATCAGCAGGGAACTCTGAATCCTGGAGAAAAAAAATAAAATTATTAATTCTCTACTTATTAGGTTACTATTTTTGAAAACACAATTTTGTCCTATTTTTCCACTCTATTCTTCTTCTCTGTTCAGTTTTCATCATTTTTTTTTAAATTGCTGTTGTCGTAATTTTATTAATTTTGATACATATTGTTAAAGCTGAGTGCAGGCATAACCAGAAGACTGGGGTCTGTAATGAACAACTGAATATTGTGAGATTTATTAGTTTGTTCTTTTAAACCACTGTCCACTGTTCTCGACAGTTATATCAATATAGCATTGTTCTAGAAAGAGATCAACCATCAGTACTAATCATTATTTGCAACCAAATATAAATTCACCATTTATACCAGCAAAACCCCTTCTTCCCCCAAAACAGAAAAAAACTCCAGCACTTACGTAGTTCAGTGTAACAGCAATGGGAAAGAAGCAACTTGACACTGTGGGTACGGAGAGATATAGTAAAAAATGGCAAATAAAATTTTGCTGTTATTTATACTCATAACAAAGTTTGTGCAATAATGTGGGTGCAAGTAACAAAAACTTGGCCTGATACTTTCATTGTTAATGTAATTTATGTACCTGCTACTGGAAGAAGATATGAGGTTTAAAAACAAAGGCTCTTAAATTGTTACTATAAACTCCCCTATATTAAATTCAGGACAATCTCTGGTTTTAGTAAGTATTTTGCAGAAGACAGTCAAAATTCAGGTAAAGAATTATTTTTCCTTAAACAGAAAAAAATACTTTAAAGTTGTTTAACAGTAAGTTTAAAACTACCAATTTAAGATGCAGTGATCTACCCTGCACTGGACCGTCTCATGATTAAAAGAAGTTAACTTCTAGAAACCTTTCAGTTTCATCAACTGGCAGCCAGAAAGCTTCTCAATTTGGAATGGAAGAACTATTCTCATTGTCCAAATCACTCCATTTATATTTTATTTCCTTCTCTTTATTTTTCTTACGCATACCTCCCATACTGGAGATGAAAAAAATGAAGTTTAGTCCTACTACCAGGCTCAGCGCAGCATGGTCTGTGGTATAATTACTGATTTATCAGCTAAACGAAATGGTTTCCACTATGATTACAAATGGAAAAAATCATACAAACACAAAGAGAGGGGGGCTGTGTATCCACATATAAACAATACAATGCAAAAGGAGAGCAGCTACAGATCTCCATTATTTGGATAAGAAGATTCTTTTCTCTACTTGAATAAAGACTGAAGGACCAGTTTCAGACATGCCACATAATCCCCAATAAAATTCACCAACACTGTAACAGTTGTTGAAGAGGGAACTGGAGCTCCAGGCTGCAGTTCAGAGGAGACATTTTCCAAGTCGGCTGCTGATGCTGTTCAACAGCACTGACTATACCAGCAGGCAGTTCCAGATTTGCAGCTTTTTAACAGCCTCTCCAAAGCAGCAACCCAGGGAGACAGCATCTGCCTCTGTAAAATTCACTTACAGACATGAAGAGAAGTCCTTTCTTCAAGGCCCTCGTACGCTCATCATAAAAGGACAAAGACATACCTAACGTTCAGGAGGTCTCAGTCCTGGAAGTCTGTGGCTTCAAGAACAAACAGGAAAGCTAGTTTTGTAATTCAGATGAAACCAATTCTACATTACACATTAATTTAGAATGAACTCTGAAGATAAAGTTATCTATGTGGAACAGGACATCGTAAGAGTATGCTATACAGACTTCTCTCATTTGGTAGAAGTGACAATCATCAAGAAAAACATCCTCATCATCAGATAATGGAAGGCAAAAATCAGATATTGATTGAAGTGGATTGCTCAGCAAGTATACATGGATAACATGCTTAAGATCCACTGCAGGACTGGAGCAGAAAATCTGGTGCCCTGGTCACAGCAGAGACGTGCTTACTATTAATCAAGAACTCTCCTGTAGGTTTGATATTCAGCATGCATGCTATCAGAAAGAGGGGGCTGAGGTTTCCACAATAAACCTTCTCAAACTGACCTCGAGTCAGACATGAGCAGAATTGAGTTTTCAGGCTCTTCACCAAAAAGAATACAGATTTCCTGGAGCCAGGATTGGCTTTGCCAGGTAAGGGGCAGAAGGGATTGCAGCACGTGAAGGATTCTGGATAGAAGGAAACAAACACATCAGCTTTCCCAAATAGGGAACTAGGTAATTGTTCAGCACAGAATAAACAAATTGTCCCTGAATTAGAGAGCACAGCCCTTCATACTGACATTCAAGTCAAAGAGAAGGACTTCAGAGTACTTTCAAACAGCTATTTGGACATCATCACCTGCACTTATCATTTACAATCAGCTCGAAATACCCATCCAGGTTTTTAGGCAGGTAAATGGCATACAACGGTATTCAAAACTCATAATCATAGAATCATAGGATCATTTAGGTTGGAAAAGACCTTTAAGATCATCCAGTCCAACCATTAACCTAACCTTACCAAGTCCACCACTAAAGCAATTAAGGGTAGAGTAGCAATTTCATGTTTCCTGGCTTGGTGACTGGATTGTTTATAATGAAAGTAAAAACTAGGAATCATTAAGATTGGAAAGGATATCTAAGATCATCAGTCCAACCATCAACCCAACACCACCATGTCCACTAAACCATGTCACAAAGTGCCACGTCTACACATTTTTTGGACACTTGCAGGTATGGTGACTCCACCACCTCTCTGGGCAGCCTGTTCCAATGCTTGACTACCCTTTCCATGAAGAAATTTCTCCTAATATCCTACCTAAACCTCCCCTGGTGCAGCTTGAGCCCATTTCCTCTCGTCCTATCGTTAGCTATTTGGGAGAAGAGACCAACACCCACCTCACTACAACCTCCTTTCAGGTAGTTGTAGAGAGCGATAAGGTCTCCCCTCAGCCTCCTCTTCTCCAGGCTAAACAACCCCAGTTCCCTCAGCCGTTCCCCATAAGGCCTGTGCTCCAGACCCTTCACCAGCCTTGTTGCCCTTCTCTGAACATGCTCCAGCACCTCAGTGTCTTTCTTGTAGTGAGGGGCCCAAAACTGGACACAGTATTCCAGGTGCGGCCTCACCAGTGCCAAGTACAGGGGGACAATCGCCTCCCTGCTCCTGCTAGCCACACTATTCCTGATACAAGCTAGGATGCTGTTGGCCTTCTTGGCCACCTGGGCACACTGCTGGCTCATGTTCAGCTGGCTGTCTACCAATATCCCCAGGTCCTTTTTGGCCAGGCAGCTTTCCAGCCACTCTTCCCCAAGCCTGTAGCGTTGCATGGGGTTGTTGTGACCCAAGTGCAGGACCCAGCACTTGGCCTTGTTGAACCTCATACAGTTGGCCTTGGCCCATCAATCCAGCCTGGCCAGGTCCCTCTGCAGGGCCATCCTACCCTCAAGCAGATCGACACTCCCACCCAACTTGGTGTCATCTGCAAACTTACTGAGGGTGGACTCAATCCCCTCCTCCAGATTGTTGATAAAGATGGCCCCAAAACAGAGCCCTGGGGAACACCGCTCGTGACCGGCCGCCAAGTGGACTTAACTCCATTTACCACAACTCTCTGGGCTCGGCCACCCAACCAGTTTTTTACCCGTCCAAGCCATGAGCTACCAGGTTCCTAAGGAGAATGCTATGGGAGATGGTGTCAAAGGCTTTGCTGAAGTCCAGGTAGATGACATCCCCAGCTTTTCCGTCATCCACCAGCCAGGTCACCAGGTCATAGAAGGAGATCAGGTTGGTCAAGCAGGACCTGCCTTCCATAAACCCATGCTGGCTGGGCCTGATCCCTTCATGATAACATCACTTCAAAAAGATCAACTCCGCTGAAGAGTTGATATTACTTCTTGACAAGAATATAGGGTTGTTTTTTTTTTTGTCAGTATCTGCATTTGAGGGTATTAACTACATTTGAGCATGAAGTTATTAATGGTTAACCATGTGTTTTTAAAATAACAAATTAATTCCCCAGACCAAAAGAAAAACCTGTTACTATGGAATTGGGTGATTGAGCTAAACTGACAGAATTAAATGCACGTATTTTTAGTACTGGACACAGAGTAAGTCTCTGACCTATTGCAGGTCACTGTACAGTCTGATCATAAGCAGATCATAGTCTGATATCACAACTGTACAGTCCATTTGGTCTCACCTATGCACAGTTGACATGTCCCAAAAAGGGGATTATACAAGTATGATCAAGTAGTACTAAGCTGAGAATATCTGTGAGTCTGTGCTGGCTTTACCGTCTGCTCCAGTGATATTCTTATAAAAGCTGAAAAAACTCTCTTGTAAGTTCCAAGAGTGAATTACATTTGCTTAGTACAATGTGGTAGAAGGTACCAGTTTAGGTGGTATTAACAATGATCTACTTTGACTAAGACTTCAGAAGACGAGGACAAGGACGAGAAAGCTTCTGGGTATACCTGGCATTGAAGAGAAGCTGTATCACAACATGGGGCTGAATTGTAGAGAAAGAAGCTTCAATGGTTGCAAGAAGCCTCAAGGAAAAAAAAATGGATAAGATAAATAGCATACTACTGACATAAAACAGTGGACTAGAACTGGGAATGAAGGTTTATATCAGCCTCCCTCTGTGAGACTACTGGCATGGCCTACTTTCCATTTTTCTACGGCCTATTTTTTTTCTACCACTATTTTCCATGAAGGTGAGCTCTATGACTTGCTTCAAGAGGGAGATCTTCTGTATTCTTCAAAAGACTTTTCTTGCAAGTGTAATGCTGATAAAAAGTGAAAATGCCTATATAAGTATAGTTAATCTTGCAGCTTCATTTTCAATCAGTGTGATCTAAGATATTTTCTAAGATTAGTCAGCAGACTAGGAGATTTATTACTAACTCTAATTAACCAAGCTAAATGGCTTTATTAAAAATAGATTGCCATTTAAGAATGTAAGGAGGGTAACTGCGCATAATATATTTTAAGGACTACACTAGTCATTACAAAAACACTTATAAAGACTATACAGTTTTCTGAAGACTTAGCTGATCATTCATGTTTGCAACATTCAAGACGTCCTGCTGTGAGAAGCTTTAAAGGAAAGACTGAATGAAATTACTGTATTCTTTAAAATGTCTATCAACCACTCAGATTAAGAATGGACTAAAATCAATGTATTTTAATCTGAAAATGTACACACACAGCAGGGATAGCCACTAACTGTTTTTTTAGAATTTGTTTGCACTTAACTTGACGATAGCCATTCTGTTAATTTGTAGGAATAAGCGTACAGCAAATTTCAGAACTACAGACTACCAAAAGTATGTCATATTGTCTCCTATTTCAGAAGCTCTCTACACTGCATGTTCTATAAAGACGCTATTAACCTGAGACAAACTTTTAAAATTATTATGAAAATAATTAAGCTAATGACTTAATGATCAGTGCAAGTGCATCTATACAGACCCAAGACCTAGAAGGTATTTTTCAGTGGACTGTGGCTTCAGTCACATACATAGCCTAACAAAACCACTTCAAAACCTAGTTTTTCATTTATTTATTTTTTGTACTTGATTATAAAAAAAAGTAAGACTGGATCTGATGGAAGCTGTAGATGTTCACTACTAAGTTTTGTTCCTTCTAAACCATATTTATGTTTCCTCTTTGAAGCTAAAAAGCTACATACAGAGTTCTGTTTGCAGGGAAACTTCTCATTATTATTATCCTATGCAATTATTTTGTAAGCTTTTATAGATATGCAAAACTTAAGCTTCAAACTGCCTTAATGATGCTCAGAAATCACACTCCTAGAACAGTGGACTCAATTTCCATGTAATGGTAGAGACGTAGAATGGCGACTGACATAGGACATCAGTCTTATCCTTTCTTCTCTGACTGGAAAGGAAGACAGAATGTGGGAATCATGGAGAGCAGATGATCAAAATCATCCTTTGTTGTCTTAACTCAGGTATTAGCGAGATACGAACATCTTGTAGTAAAGTGCTAACTAAACATCTATGTCTTAAACTAGCCATTTCACATCGATTAGCCATTTGTTCAAATACAGTTTTCTATATTTCTACTTATCGGCGTGTACTTAGGAGTGTACTAAGAAGCA
Source organism: Pelecanus crispus (assembly GCF_030463565.1). NCBI lineage: Eukaryota > Metazoa > Chordata > Aves > Pelecaniformes > Pelecanidae > Pelecanus > Pelecanus crispus. Next base: position 40,746,304 of record NC_134647.1, on the reverse strand, counting down.
AAGAGGAGCCTAGAAAGAAAATCAACCTCTAATGAACACCTAAATTCTTAAAATTCTATTTGAAACATGTGGAAGATAATTGTTAACAGAATTAAAATTCTTATCTCACAGATAAGAACAGTTTTGGAGAGAAAGGTTAACTATGTGAGGAAAAAACTAAACAAAATCAGAAACATTCAGTATTAGGAAATAAATATGTAAAGTACAAATAAGTAAAGATTAAAGATTACTTTAATCTTGCATTGTTATTCCAGGAAGAAATCATAGTATGTTTGTGGCTAAAGTTTACACATTTCTATAAAAATACATGTCAACTTCTGATTGTGTTTCAGCCATAATATTCCTGCAGATCTCTGAAGCCAGTTTCAAAAAAAAAATCCATACATTTTCCAATTTGGTAGTGATTAAAATGAGTCTGCAGTATTTATTATACACAGCCTAAAGAGCAGAATAAAAAGGTTAACCAAAAGTGAGTATAATCCCAGTATATGCCACTGCCTTCATGCAAATCTTAGAAGCTTTACGTGCTCTTTGTTTTAGAAGGTTTTACCTTTCAAGAATTACAAATTTGAACAGCTAGAATTATAATATAAAAAAGCATGCAATCAACACACTTTTTGCAAACTGTGTCTCATTCTCTTTCTGGAACAAAAACAATTACTAAATGTAACGGGACTTACTCATTTCAGAGTGAAACAATTCTAGGAAAGCCTAAGCACTCTGAATAGAATTGACTGAAAGTCTTGCATTTTCCAGTAGAAGAAAACCAGATACTACTTCAGGAGATATTGCTGTAAGTCATTGCTGTAAAATTCACAAATATAGTAAAAAGAGGAGGATAATATAAAAATATTAGTATTTCTATCATTCCTTACTGAAATTCTGAAGTATTTCTGAAATTGTAGGTTTTACCTCCTTTGCTGCGATAATCCTTTATTTTACTAGAACATGAGATTCAGCCTCAGTTGTTGAGATAATTCATACCTGTGTTCATACTTCAGGGTCTGCATGGCATGAACAGCGGTATTGCTTGTCATGGCCAGGTGAAGTGTTGAGTTTCAGTAGCTCCCCAGTACCCACCAGGGGGAAGCCAAAGTTTAAACATATCAAGTCTGTTGCTGAGTTGATTTCCTGCCAGAGAAAGCTTACCAAGGAGTTTAGAAGCAATACCAGCTTAAGGTGTTCTCTCATAGCATTTCCAAAATGTATTATTACTGTATTGATTATTCAAAGCTCCATCGGAACCTCAATTTATGCGAGGCATGTAGGTTCTGAGCTCCTCAAAAGGAACACAAACAAGCTGCCTATGAAATAGGTCAATATAGATTTTTTTTTCCCCCAGATACAAATATTTGTCCCTGTGAAATAAATGTGGCATCTTTATCCTAAAAACTTCCTACAGGAAAAATGCTCAAGAATGCTAATATGAAGATGCTCCCCTCCCCAAAAAAAGTTTTGGCAATGAAGTGTCATTATTTAATCCTTATTCTATTCTTTTCAGTTGCTAAATCCTAAGGGTAACAAAGAATCCATTACACAAGTTGAGTTCTCGCATAACAAGGCTTTGTGAAACATATTTATTATACACATTGATTGCAAAGCCTGATGCTACTTCAGCATCAGCAACGATAATCTGCATGCCAAAATCCAAGAAATGCATGTACTGAGTGCTAAGGAGCCAAAGCAATATATTAGGGTTTTGTTCAGTCTTGTATCTGCAATGTACTAGACATTTGTACTATGACGAACATGAAAAGCTATTAGGCTTTTCTCTTACATCAGTATAAAAGAGAAAGTAATGCATTTCCTGCCTGTGAAATTAAACTTCCTATTACTTTATCAAAGGCAAGGAACATTACATTCAAAACAGTGTCCTAGAAAGAATCTCTGTGAACCATAACCATTGTGAATGCATGTCCTCAGTCACTGACAATGGTAAAAGCAAATGGTGCATCGTATCTGCCCAAACTGTCATTTAGAAACTACACTACCATTGTTATCTAAAGTTACAGGTGTAACAAACTGTCAGCCACTCATAAAAAGTTACCCATGACTCAGTCCATTTACATGTAGTATTTCAATAGCTCTCAAAAATATTAGAAGGGAGTAAGCATCATTATCCCCATTTGTTCTATAGGCACAGGGATGTCTTTCCCAATGCTAGATCCTTGGCAAAGGTAATAACGCAAACCCATCTACACCCCCAAGTAAAAAAAGGATCTATTACTGATTCTTATGGTTTATCTAGAGAGCCCTAAAGAAATCAGGATTGCATGAACTCATAAAAGCATTCCCTGCCCTAAGACCTCGCAAGTTCATATACAAAAACAAACCAGAAAAGAAGAGGAATAGTTTTGGTTTGGATTTTTTTTGGGGGGGGGGTGGTGGTGAGGGGGTGGTGGTGGTGGTGGGTTTTTTGTTGGTGGTGGTTTGGGTTTTTTTTAAGTTAAGAGCCTGAACCATATGAGGATTTAGTGATTTACCCCAGATCAAGCTGAAATTCTCTAGGAGAGCTTGTAAACCAAACTCTTCAGAGTCTCAAACTGTTACTTAATTTTCCCTAATAAGATACAAATCTTGTCTTGATGGAAATAGTTACGCAATTAAGACAATTTACCCTTAAAGCTCTTAGAAATCTTCCTTTTCCTTCCTGTCCTGAATTTTTACAGCAAGACTGCCTCTTTGCTTCTGATAGCGGGGCTCTTCAGAGCTAGTCTACAGCTTTCGTTTTTCTTGAGGAAGACACAAGAGACTCATTTGTCAAAACATACAGAAGGCAATGAATAGATAAGTGGAGCTGATCTAAATCATCCCACAGATGAGAAAAATGTAGTCTAGTTTAATACAAAACAGAAAACATCCAAGTCAGTTTATCTAAATCACAGCTTGGCCTTGCCTATATCATCATTACACATAGTTCTAAGTTTCTCTTTACTCATATGTTAAAAATTGAAGTTGAAAAGAACTAGCTTCACTAGGCAATTGAGAGCAAAATCAAGCCTTGTTACTTTATTTCTAAAAAAAAAAAAATGCAAGCTTAACTGAGGCAAAGATCATCAGACAATATTCAGACTCCTTTGGTGAGGGAGGGGGAAGAGCAAGTCCCCCCCCAAAAAACTGACGACTATCATCATCAGTAGTTCCAATTTGAAAACTATCAAGGTCTTGTGCAGTCAAGACACGCACAAGGGACACAATCATAGTCACATGTCCTGGTGTATCCATACATTCAATCTAAAATGCAAATACTAGATATTTTGTTCAGAAATGAGAACAAAGTAATGAAAATTAAATTCTTCTTAGGGCATAGCTACTGTATATGTCCAAGATTCAGCAAGATGTCCCGACTTGTATCCCTAAATATTTTCATGGAAATATTCCATTCCAGATTCTCACCCAAAAATCAGGATTATCTCTGCTTTTCTGTACTTGGAAAAATACTGCAGTAATCACCAATAGCTATGCTTATATACAATTGAAATTCTCTTTACACAATTGAAATTCTCTTTTTACTCAAAGTTAGGCAGACAGGAAAACAATTAATTTTAATAATTGTTTGATTAATTTTCCCAAAACATCTGATAAGCTTATACTATGGAGGATATATTTTGTAATTTTTCTTCTATTTTAGATTAAACAAATTTCAGTATCTTGAAATTTCCATATTTTAGATCTTAAGTATCAAAGCAGCCCCATGGAAGTCAGCAGTCCTACTCAGAAACTCCTTATTAAATATAAAGTTTTCACAACAGGACTTTAGTTTTACACTGTATCTCAGTTTTTGTCCAAAGTATCACAGCTTTCGAAACAATCTAAGGATTACTAGGAACCCATACATTCAAATAGTGGAAGTAAACAAAAGACATTTTTAAAATACAAATATATAAATAAGAATTAAAGTCTCAGCTGTAATTGCTCCCAGTGAATGAATCTTAATCATCAGACTATCAAAAATAAAGTATGTGAAATAAACTAAAACATTTTAAAAAGCAAACTATAGTATGAGATTTCCAAACCTTATTTTACTTTTCCTCAACTTTTAGTTTTTACAAAAATCAGACAATTCCTGAGGAAAGATGTGAATAATGACCACTATTAAGATGATGCAACACACTAAAGTTTATTTTAAGGTTCAAAGCAAGTTTTTAAGAGAGATTCAAAGCTGTTCCTGTTGCCCTCTTTTCCATGATGAAAATCCTGATAACTCCACTCTGTTCTCCGAGTAGCTTAGTTATGGTGCAATGGAGATAGGTGGCTTCAAAAGGAATCAAATACTAAACAGGAAACTATTGAATTAGTATTAAGTGCTTTTCTGCAAGAGTGACAGAAAATTAATATAAAATATAGTAGCCAAGCATTATTTTATCTTCTTTTACAAGTTTTCTGTAATAGAAGGACTAAGGTATCCTTTTCTAGCAGGCTATGAAAAAAATGAAGATAATTAGTGCACCCACTGAACAGAATGCCATCAGCAAAACATTCAGTAGCCAGTATTGTATGATTCTTAATACTGAAACAACTCAATTTCAGAATGTTCCAGTGTCTATAGCATCTATACTACAACACATTTTCACTTTATTTTACTATTTTAATCATGGCCACAATTATTTTACAAACATCTGAAATGTAAGGAAAGGAAGCTGAAAGCAATAGCAGGAGTGCATAGTAAAACTTTTATTGCAAACTACATCTTGCTTGGCTTGCTAATAAAAAACATAAAAATCACCTACAAAGGTTGTGGCCACATAAATCCTCCTTATTCAGTTTATAACCCTGACATTTTTTCCTTTTTTTTTTTAAATAAAAAATAAACATGAAGTTAATATGTAATAGGTAGTAAAAGTCAGATTAATTAAAAAAGCAATGGTAAAACTGTTCTGTCTTCATGTTCAGGGCTAGTGTATTCATGCAGCTCTTCAGACAGTTTGTGAACTGGTGCTAACAGTAAATTTAAACCTGAAACTGCTCCTGACAATGTCAATTCTAAGGGTCTGCCAAATCAAGTCTTCCTACAGCTGTTGCCTCTGTGATAAAGAAACTAGAAAGCAGTACTACTATAAATGTATAATTTTACCACAGACACTTGATATCTTTTTGACTAGAGCTCTTATTAGCATTCATTTATAAATTTACAGAAACTATTTTCTACTATAAAAAGGATAAACTTAAAGATCAAAAGCTGCTGCACTTCACTAATGTTTTGTTTCTTTTATTGTGGCTATTAAAACCGTATTTCTCAATGATTAATAATCTGAGAGATTTGAAGAATAAGAGGAAGCTAATAATTATAAAAAGATCCATCACTGAAATGTAATCACTTTATTCCAATTTTTTTAACACTAAAGCTTAACTTTTATTGCCACTATTTCAGAAAGTAACAGCATAAAAGGAAAAAAATTTCCTCTATGCAAAACATATTTTGCCCAACCCTACAGAAATAAAACAATTAATATTTTCACTTCTGCTAAAATTTCAAAACTTCTTAGCAAATACTTAAGTAAACCACATTTCTCAGTTTAAAGCAACATGATTGTGGATGATGGTGTTACCGATAAACACACAACTCAAACGGGGGGACTGCAACATAATTTGTACACTAGAGACAAGTGGAAACATTCATTTAAGTATTTAAAACCAAATTCTAGCACAGAAACAGAGTAGGGGCTCCACTGGCACTGCAGGCATCCATGGGTTTTTCAGAGTATTTTTCTTTAGGAACTGTTCTAAGTAAGTCACAGACGGCCGCGACATTCATGAAGATCACAGATTTGTATCAAGGTACAAGAAACCTAGCATATATAGTGACTTTGCAGCCCAATGAGTTGCACAGTTGCTTAGAGGACTGAGAGCTTGGAGTCTGAGGACCAAGAGCTGAGAACCACAGAACGGCTCCTTGAGCTTGCCTCAAGATTGACCATAGAACAATTAGTAGATTTAAGATGCTCTGCACCCACACTGAATGGAAAACAAATACTTGAGCTGTATAAAGATGAACAGATTATTTTTCCAGAGAAGGAACAGTCCTCAAAATAAAGTATTCACTGAAGACCTGTTCTATCTTACAAAGGGTATCTATAGCTGTGCAGAAATACTACATGCAACTTCCTCTGCCACTTTGACCATCCCAGCTACCTCATCAAATGTACTTTTAGCCCCTTCTTTGGATTACTTAAGCTACTCTGGTGCAGGATATAGCATGACCAACGGTCTCTGTTGAGTCAATAAGGTGAGTGAAGAGTCATAGTGAAGTTATTCTAGTACATGAATGTACTAATAATTCTGAGTTCAGATACAGTCTCAATAAAATGATATAATGATCATTCAACTTTTAATGGACTGCTCCTTGATGGTGGGAATTTAACTTAATACATGCAATTAAAACTAATTTCTTAATTTAAAATTATGCAATTCAATATTACAGCTCTAAGATACTGGTACTGATATGCCTGGATTTTAAATATCTACTTCTGATTACCACTAACAGGAATTATGAATGTAAAATCATCACACGTGAAAGAATAAATTCAGTATTGTTTTACTCATAGCAATTATGATAGTGTTGTCCTGATTCTTGTCATCATAGCATCACCATGCCGTAACAACAGAATATGGTCCTGTTTGTTTTTCAAAATAGTATTATCTATTATACAAATAATCAACCTTTTACAAAGCACAAAGCAATATCTATGTTCATACAGTATAGATGTACAACACAACTACGTATATAACAATCTTCATAAACAAGTGAAAACACTGTTACAAAACTCTGCTTGATCATTTGCCAAGGAGAAGTAAAATAACGTTAATGAGAAAATTCTGCAATAAATTGTGATGATACAAGGCATGCATTTGGTTGCCTGGATTTTCATAGCAGTTTTGTAAGTCACAAATAACCACGTGCTATTCCCGAAGATGTTCCTATCCCTTCCTTTAAAAGGCCTGTGCTTGAAAAAGCTACTATATTTAGGATCAACGTTAAAATAAACAATGGTACAATAAAATATAGAAACTTCTACCAATTATAGTTTTATTTTGTAGATTTAAATTTTGATTATGGTGCAATTAAACTTTAGCAATATTTTAAGTTACAGCAGCACATGCTGCATATGCTATACAATTCAATCAGGCATGTTAAAGAGGTAATGCTGATTATATGATAGACATCAAGATACTTCAGCTTTCTGACATACTCCTAAACATGTTACAGTATTGTCTTTTTAATATATATTTTAAAAGTTGTTCATAGTTATTAATATAAATTTTCTCTACTACAGAAGTATCCTATAGTAGAGTCAATTAACAAGTTAGATGCTTTCTTCAAACAAGTTGTCTAATTTGTTTGCTTCCTTGGAAAAGCCATATGAATCAAGAAATTAGTTATTAAACATCCCATGTTCAGATCTAAATGTATAAAAAGTCCCCTAGACTATACATACTGATGTATGGTATGGTATCATAGATACCATGGTATCATTTGTATTAAATCACAACCTATATCAAATCCATGCTTCATGTATGATTCTTCCCATTGCAGTACTCAAACTGATTTAAAGATCCTAGGCTGAGAAGCTAGTAACAGCTAGCTTGCTGCCCACTGTCTGGGAACCTAGCATTAAAAGAACAAATATATTTAACAAATATATTTAACAAATGTGAATAAAGACACTCTTAAATTCAGTACACATTATGCAATAAGTTACCATAAAATATTTGTACTGCTAACCTGAGGTCAAAGTGAAAAAGAAAACATACCTAGTGAAAACAACTTTCTGATGTGCTCAATAAAACTGTGTTTCATCCAAGCTCTGTATTTGAAAAATACTTTTTTGCATGTCATTCTAGCACAGTGTAGTTTTGCTGTGAAAACAAAACGTATTCATGTCATCACCAAGACAAAGCATGCCCTTTACCCTCCCTAGGAACAGGTCGAGTTGTAAGCTATATGGGCTGCTTTGTCCCTGATTATACGGTCCTGGGGTCAGCACCAGGCGGTGTGGGAAGCTCTGGTCAACTCAGCAATGTGAGGAGCTCAGAGCCTCTCCTAGCATGCACTGCCTACTTCCTAGCCAGCAGCCTGGCACACGCTTTATACAGCACAACCTTATCCTTGTGGTTGGTGTCTACTACAGGCCGCCTGATCAAGGGGAGCCTGCTGACAAAGCCTTCTTCCTCCAGCTCCAGGAGGCTTTGCGCTTGCAGACTCTCATCTTACTGGGGTACTTCAACCACCCCGACATTTGCTGGAAAAGCAACATGGTGAGCTGTAGGCAATCCAGGAGATTCCTAGAATGCATTGAGGATAACTTCCTAAGCCAGGTAATAGACACCCCTACCTGAGGGGATGCAATACTGGATCTGATGGTCACCAATGCAAGTGAGCTCATCAGTGACAGGATTGGAGGTAGCCTGGGCTGCAGTGATCACGCATTGGTGGAGTTCATGCTCCTGAGGGATATGGGAAAAGCGAGGAGTACAGTCAGGACCCATGATCAAAAAAACCAAAATTCCACTGATGGCACCAGCCTCTGAGCCACTTGATAATCAGCTGGGCTTTCCTGTTCCTTTCAGTATTCTTCCCTGCCACTGACAGGATTGAGGAAAACACTACCTCTGCTCCTGATCCTTCAACCAATCGCCCCAGTGCCCTGAAGTCCTTTTTGATCATTTCTGGACTTCTCTCTGCAACCTCATCACTGCCAACCTGCATAACTAACAGCGTGTAATAATCAGAGGGCTGTACCAGATTGGGTACTTTCTTAGTAATGTCTCTAAGCCAGGCCCCATGGGAGGCAGCAGACTTCCCTGTGGGATGGGTCTGGATGGCAGATTGGGCCCTCTGTTCCACACAGGAGGGAATCACCTACAACAATTACCCTCCTTTTTTTCTTAACAAGGGCAGTAATAATGAGTGGGGGGCTGATTGACTCGCCCTAGGCAACCCCCTGAATGGACCTTCACCTACATCCTTATTTGCCTGGCCCTCAAGTTCCAGAGCCCCATATCTGTTGTGTAAGGGCAACTGGGAAGGTGAGGGAGGCTGAAAATTCCTCCAGCTGAGGAACCTGAATGTACACAAGTCTATGGGACCTGACGAGATGCATCCCAGGGTCCTGAGGGAATTGGCTGACATAGTTGCCAAGCCACTCTCCATAATATTTGAAAAGTCATGGCAATCAGGTGAAGTCCCTGCTGACTGGAAAAAGGGGAATGTTGTGCCCATTGTTAAAAAGGGAACAAAGGAGGACCTTGGGAACTGTCAGCCTCACCTCTGTGCCTGGGAAGATCATGGAGCAGATCCCCCTAGAAGCTATGCTAAAGCACATGGAGGACAGGGAGGTGATTCAAGACGGCCAGCATGGATTCACCAAGGGCCAGTCCTGCCTGACCAACCTAGTGGCTTTCTATGAAGGAGTGACTGCATCAGTGGACAAGGGAAAAGCAACAGATGTCATCTACTTGGATTTCTGTAAAGCCTTTGACATGGTCCCCCACAACATCCTTCTCTCTAAACTGGGGAGATACAGATTTGATGGGTGGACTGTTCGGTGGATAAGGAATTGGCTGGATGGTCACATCCAGACAGTTGTGGTCAACAGCTTGATGCCCAAATAGAGACCGGTGACAAGTGGTGAAACTCAGGGGTCCGTACTGGGATCAGTGCTGTTTAATATCTTCATCAATGACATAGACAGTGGGATCGAGCACACCCTCAGCAAGTTTGCAGATGACATCAAGCTGAGTGGTGCAGTTGACACGTCAGAAGGACAAGATGTCATCCAAAGGGACCTGGACAAGCTGGAGAGGTGGGCCTGTGTGAACCTCATGAGGTTCAACAAGGCCAAGGGCAAGGTCCTGCACCTGGGACGGGGCAACCCCCGGTATCAGTACAGGTTGGGGGATGAAGAGATTGAGAGCAGCCCTGCGGAGAAGGACTTGGGGGTACTGGTAGATGAAAAGCTGGACATGAGCCAACAATGGGCGCTTGCAGCCCAGAAAGCCAACAGTATCCTGGGCTGCATCAAAAGAAGCGTGGCCAGCAGGTCGAGGGAGGTGATTCTGCCCCTCTACTCTGCTCTGGTAACACCTCATCTGGAGTATTGCATCCAGCTCTGGGGCCCTCAGCACAAGAAGGACATGGACCTGCTGGAGCGGGTCCAGAGGAGGGCCACCAAAATGATCCGAGGGCTGGAGCACCTCTCCTATGAGGCCAGGCTGGGAGAGTTGGGATTGTTCAGCCTGGAGAAGAGAAGGCTGCGAGCAGACTTTATTGCGACCTTCTAGTACTTAAAGGGGGCCTACAGGAAAGATGGGGAGAATCTTTTTAGCAAGGCCTGTTGTGACAGGACAAGGAATAATGGATTTAACCTAAAGGAGGATAGATTTAGACTAGACATTAGATAGAAGTTTTTTACAATGAGGGTGGTGAAGCACTGGAACAGGTTGCCCAGAGAGGTGGTAGAGGCCCCATCCCTGGCAACATTCAAGGTCAGGTTGGATGGGGCTCTGAGCAACCTGATCTGGTTAAAGCTGTCCCTGCTCACTGCAGGGGGGTTGGGCTAGATGACCTCTAAAGGCGCCTTCCAACCCAAAGCATTCTATGATTCTATGTATCTTTGTGTTTCTGCCCTGCAGGCAGGATCATCATCGCATACCTGCCTCCTTGCTGACGCTATTTAAGAGACTCCATTACCTCCACTGGGAAGGTAAGGAAGCTTGCCACAGTGATGGTGCCAAAATGGACTACTACAGTTTCACAGACATGCAGTACAGTATGTAAAGGTAATCCAACACAGATGAGGACTTCACCCCTTTGTACTCCTGTCTCCACAGAAACACCTTTCCCTTCTTCCCAGAGCCACTTACATACTTGTCAAATAAATAGTTATTTTGATAGTTCATTGCATTTTGTGAACTCTGTTTAACAGTGATCTTATTCGCACATGTAAACTACTCCCTCATGCATCTCTATCACCAGTCAGCATCAGATGCCAGGCTGCTGCCAGTGCTACCTTGGAGGCTGGGGGACATAATGCTGCTGCCCAACCCTGAAAGCCAGTGCTACCATCCCTGGCCCCTCTCTCAGCAGCTGACAGCATTCCTTTCCCTTTTACAACAAACTTGGGCTATGCACTGGGCTGAAGCAAGTGCTAAGGAAGATACTGACTATGTCAACGCAGTGTAAAAGGTGCAAGCTCCCTGTGGCCTCAATCATGGCTACAGACTGCAACTGCAAATGCACCAGCCTGCATAAGTAAACAATGTAAGCAAGCTGTTTTCTTCTTAAGGTACAGCATTAACAAGTGGCTAGTACATCCATAAGCCATCTTCAGGAGAGAAACTTTTGGCCTAAATTTCACCTTAATGATTTTTAATTAAACTAGGTGCTTTTAAACAGTTTTAAGAGTTTCTCTCTCATCTACTTCTATCAGAAGTACTAAGCAATAAAGTAATTTTAAACTTGTAACACAGCTTAAAGACATTTTTTGTTGGTTTGTTTTTTTGTTGGTTTGGGTGGGGGATTTGGGGGTGGGGTGTGTTTTGGTTTTTTTACACAGTGTAATATAAACATCAGTACTACATTCACCAGGTCATTTCTTCCATATTGCCTTTCCACTCAAATATTTCATCTTGAAAAGTTCATCCTGCGTGTTACTAGTTCTGTTTGTTTGTTGGGTTTGGGGGGTTTGTTTTGGGTTTGTTTGGTTTTGTTTTTTTTTTTTTTTCTTTTCCCCCCTCCTTTTTTTTCTATTGAGAAATATACAAGACCTCTGAATACCTGATAATATAAAATCTACCTCCATGTCTACAGAATCCCAAAGCACATTAGAAAAATAATATTGTAATTGCACAGTAGGCCGGGAAGATGAGAGATTTAAATCAGCAAACATTGGTTCTTTAAATACAGCAAGACCGCACTAAAAATCTCTCAATGCAGTTGAAATAGGTTTATTTGTTGTAACACTAGGACTAAGGCACTGCTCTATAATAAATATAAAGTGTTTTAATTATGTAATAGCTATTACATAGACAGACTATATGTATTGCATATGTACAGATTGCATATGTATAGATTTTATACACACCTGTACCTATCTGTCCATATACAAAACCAGCATGCAAGACATGAAGCAAGAGGAAGAATCTGAATTTACAAATTTTAAGTATTACTGCATGTAGTGGATGTTGGTTTTCTAGAAAATCAAAAATAATTATTCTTTGAAAAAAATGTTGCTACTTGACATAAGCATTGATTAAAAGAAACAGAAAATGAAAAGACTCCTACCCATACAGGACCTGTCACGCTTAAGGCTGGTATGTCAAATAGTGATTTATAATTATTAAAATTAATTTATAATATTTTACCAACACAGGCTTGTTAAGTCATTATGAAGTTTAGTCCAAAAGATCATAATTAAAACAAACATCAGTTTTATCAGCTATCAAAATTTTTTGATGTTACAAAATACTGCCAAATGTTTCTTCACTAATTTCTTCCTCCGGCACATGTGGTATATCTTCTGTAAGAAGTATCTTCCCATTGATCAAGACAGCAAAATCACAAGAGTTCTGAAACAAGAGTAAGGTCTTCATCAGAACAATTTTCTTAGCACATAAGTTATTGGACAGATTTTCCATGAAACTCAAACCCCGTCCAAACAAAAATTGCTACATTCTTCTACTTTACATGCAGTCTGCCCAGGGTTACCAGCAATTTTCGAGAGAGCTTACATAAATTCTCTGTTTAAGCTCAGCAGCAGCAATTATACATTGTTAGAGTCCCAGAACTGTAAGCACTGTCCCTACAAATTCTGTGCAAAATAAAAGAGGATGAGAAAGTGCCAGCAACCCTCCCCCACACCAAAACATCACGTGAGTGCAAGTGGAAAACTTTATGGAAACAGCAGTGCCGAAACAGAGGACAAAATTCCTTAGAAGCTAATACAAGATCATACATTCATTTACAGATGTCCCAAAGTACAGTTCATCTGAATACACTCTGATTTTATATCTAACACATGCACTGTAAAAAAAAGTGTGGAAGAACTCTATTTTTTGGGGGGTGATTTAGTTTGACATGATCCTACGTTGCACTTCCAATAAGAGAAAAATATCTCTCTCCTAAAGATTTTCCTACCACTAGTAATGTTCAAATATTGATGTCAGAGGTTCAATAAGTTTTAAATTTTGCCATTCTTTTATTAGCTTCCCAAATATTAACAAACACATTTCATTTTTCTTCAGATTAATACTCCACTTCTAAGGCATTGTCAGGAACCTCAAAAATTGCATTTATATTCTCAGTATCTAGTATACACTAATTCTTCACATGACTAAAGTACATATTGCAATCATCTCAATAACTGTTATAAGGCACATAGGGTTTACAAAGGTCCATATATCACTACAATGAACTAGTAAACACATTCAGGGACCATTAGTTATTGATTTATTTGCAATTATGCTTTACAGATGCTGTCCGTATTACTCCCCTTTGCATTTAATCATACTGATTCAGTTTCAGGATAGGTAGTAACCATTATTCCAAGCTCCACATAATGACAAATAATGAAAACAAAGCTGTAAGAGTACTTTGACATGCAGGTACAAAGCACTCAACTTGCCAATACTGGAGAGTAACGGATTCTTTATACTAAAAAGCTAATTAATTGATTACTATAGTTGTTTGTAATAAGTACCATATCAAATAGCAATAATGCTGATTATCTATCACTAACTCAACACAGATATTCCCAGCACTGCAGGAAGTGGATACTATAGAATATGTAAGTGAGCTACTGCCAGACTGACTTCACAAACATGCCAGCAGTGAAACTGAAATGGCTAAAAACTGCCTTAAGGTGCAAGGAAGTCAGTCTGTTCTAAATTCATCAAGACACTGATTATAAAGCCAAACCAGACAACACCTGTAATTGATTTTGGACCACACAGAACCCAGGCCATTGCACTTTCTTGAATTAGTTTCTACTTGAGGTAGATACAGCTTAAAAAAAAGCCATTACTTAGAAATTGTCAGTTTTTTCAAGACTGAAGAATTTACTGTAACTGCCAATACATTTGTGAAATGCCTAATTACATTCTCTGTTAAAAAGTAACTTTATTTCTAACGCAGAATGTCCTTAGATAAAATTTTCACCTACTAAATCCTATTCTACTTTTATCTGCTAAGTAAACAGTCCTATTAAGAATATATTTTGTTCCCTTTGTCACAGTCAATGACAAACTCCTCCTCAATTAAACCTGATCTATTTGAACCTGCTCATTGCAGGGGGGGTTGGACTAGATGCCCTTTAAAGGTCCCTTCCAACCCACACTATTCTGCGAATCTATGAACTTTAACAGACACTGTAGTAAAAAAGTAGATTTTGATTTCTATTTAGTTTACCAAGTGATCCAGACTTCCCCTCCTCATTTACCTGGTCTCTTCATGAAGTAAGACCTCTCCAGTGTCTCATCTGCTAACTTTATCAGCAGCTCTGAATCAAATCCTGATCAGGTTTTTGAGACTTTTTTATTCCAAATCACATATAAAAATACTAAATAGCTTATGAGAAAAAAAAAAAAAAACGCTGAAAACATTTGATGATTCTCCATTTAAGGCTTCAGGTCAGACTTTAACATATTAGTAACATTATTTATGTTGATTTTGTACAATTGGTTAATGAGGATAAATCTATCTTCTACAATCACAGGATAATTTGTATTAATATTAGTATTACTCCTATACACTTTTTAGTTGTCTGTATTATTCTAGTTCTCCATTTCATGAGTCACTTTACATCTTAAAGATAGTTTTGGAAGTATCCACAGATTGCTGGCACAATCTCAGGGAGACAATTTCTTAGTACAGAAGGAGATGAAAGAATGGAATCAGTTTATTACCACCTGACTCCTAAGTTACAACATTGAAAGACTGTGCTCTCAACAGAAAGGTAACTTGTTTATGCGGGTTAGGACAGATGGCACGGGGACCTAAAATGAGTTTTACTCTGAGAAACAGCAATGGTTTACCCAATAGATCTGTTCTTTTTTTGTATTCAGAATCATATATCCTTAGTAAGAATGCAAGCAACAGTTTGTATTGCTTTTTATTACCCTCAAAACCAACTAAATTTTGAAATGGAACTAGATTCTATTTATCATTTTTGGTCTCCCTCTTCAAAGTGTAGAATACCCTTTCATATGCAGCAGCTTTCTGTTCCATCCACTCGGACAAAGTCAGCAGGAATATCTGAAACCAATTCTCCACAACTGCTCATCCACAGATTCAAGACAACTTGCAATTTCATTCTAAATCTAGGCACTTGGGATCTGCCTTAACAGTTCCAAAGCTTTTATTGGAGATGTCAAATTTCATTCATCAGTAGCTACAGCACAGGATGAACATGAAGAACATGGGCATTAGCTTTATTAATTTTTAAGAGTGCTATATATCAATATATCTCTGTGGGCTCAGAGAGTAATGGTACACAAGTGGGTAAAACCCCACAGAACTGACCACAGGTTTGAGCCTAATGCTAGAAGAGACAATACCAGAAATCTACAACAGAGAGAGAGAGATAAAACCCAACACTACCCAGAAAAACTAAAAATTGATCTGATCACATGTTGCACCAGCCTGTTCTAATTCACAGGACATTTCTAGAGATAAGCTCTGCACAAAAAAAAGTTTTAGAAAAACTAAAAAGTCTGGATATAAGGGGAGCGAGACACTAGTAGGAAAAAACAGGAAGTGGACACTCCAAAGAATTCTGCCTTAAAGCACACAGAACCTAGCAGCAGCATACAAAATTAGTTTAGAGAAAAATAAAATAAATAAATTGTGCAAACAGGGCATATCTGCCATCTTTTTAGGAAAGTATCTTCCTTTCAAGTTGTTGTTTTGACTATCCTTGTATCTTAAACTATTGCCTTTGTTTCCTCCATCTACTCCCCTAGCAAAGGCTTTTTCTTGTAACTTTTCCAATTCTTGAGAATCTACAGTGGTTGAAACTCTCCCTTGAGCCCTGATTCACTGGTCATAAAATTATGTCTAACTGCCCTTTGAATATGCCTGAGCAGGTATGACTCTCCCTTATCCACAATAATAGCCCATACAAAAATGTAATTAATCAATTCTAAATCTGAATTTCGCTCCTACTTGTATTATGAAATAACTTGTTTTAGTAAAAGTCCATCTTCTACCTCATCACCTTGACATCTTTCTCCAGGACTTTTGTAAAAGCTTTAGGATAGCAAGCTACCTTAACACATTCTCTTTACAGTAAACCCAAGTAGATAGGAATAGGCAAATTAGATTTCCTTTGCCAATACTGTACCTGTATCAGAAGTTCTCTCATTCTCTGTTGATTTCACAGCAAAAATTCCACTACACCCTTCGACACACAAATTTAACTGTAGCTTTTTTGCTCTATTTTTGTCCTCTGAAATTCTAAATCATAATAATCTTCTATCCCCTCATGCTTTATCATCTGTATCGCCTCATTCTTTTTTTACTGCATTTCATAGTCATCTGCCCTTCTTAGCAACCTTTCACTCTGTTACTCTTTTTCTAGCTTCCATGTACTCCTAGGTACTTATATGGCATGTGGAAAACAATGTGGAACATAATTATTCCAGTTATGCACGAAGAGAGAAATCTGCACTGCCACCTTTCCCATTTTAAGTGCTACTCCAATTGGCATGTATTTCAAAGTGTTCTTACAGTGAAAACAACGTAAGCACAGCACTAGTTTCAGCAAAACAGCATTTCTGGAAAATGCCTTTTGGATCTGGTTCTAAAATCTATTTCTGCTGGCAGCTGCTTCTTCAGTTTCTCATTTCTAATCTAGAGTGCACGATTGCAAACTTCCACTTCTTGGTATTCAAGAAAAGAGAATTGTTACAGCTCACTTTTCATCTGCAACACAAGATTCACAGTCACCTGTTCTCCTCTGTGCTTCCCTAAGCTTACATTAATTTCTGCATTACATTGCAAATTGCCTTTTTATTTTGAACTCCCCAAAAATCCAGTCATCTTACTCATAGAGCTGCCTTGTCTTCCTCACCTGTCATTCCACTATCTTTCATTTCTACCCTCAGCTGTCACACCAGCACCTTAAATAATTTCATTTTTTGTTGTGCTTCTGCTTCAGTCTGCAGGCACTGAAGGCAGTATTTGGCAAGAGCTTTCACACAGTAAAACTGGAAAAAAACCAACACAATTTTTACTCAAAGGAACTGCAGTTACTAAAGGCATTTAATATGTTTTTAAAGATCTTTTCTATGTGATCACAGCCATTGCTGCACATGAGATAAAAAGCTTGTAATGTTTCAGCCATAAACTGTAACTCTGGACCCCCTTCATATTTGCCCTGAAGTAATTCCTAATAATGTCTCCAACTTCCAGCCCCTAAGTGATGAAAAATCCTGTAATACTGCGTCTCCAGATCAGACTCATAAATTTATTGGAATCACACTGGCCATTTTTTAGCTATTATAGAGGTTTTTGGTTTGGGGTTTTTTTTGTGCTATGGAGAAAAACAAAGGATACATTCAGGATTGCAGTTCAACTACATAAAGTAATGCTCACTAAAACATAATAAACAACATTACTCTCTCAATGTCTATCATTCCCACAATTAAATGCATACTTATCCTCTTTGTGGAGTTGAAAAAACCTTACGTTAAATAAATACAGTTGATGAATTTCAATAAAAAGATTACAGCATCTCTGATTCTGTTCTCTCAGGATTATCTTCAGACCAATAGCTTCTTAAAACTATATCATATTTATTCAGAACAAAAATATTTAAAAGAAAACACATTTTAAAATTAAGAAATGTCTTACACAAACACCTACTCTACATTCAATTATCCAGAAAGACTGGCAAGTCTAAAATACTTCTGGTCTTTTCATTGGTGCCAATTCTCCTACTGAAAGTCAGACACATTCCTGCACTGAGGGTACCCTATAGAGAAATTCAAGGTTTTTGATGCCTCATCTTTTGAGCCAGGTCATAGTACTCTCTTTTCCTTCTTGCTAGTGAAGTGAAAGTTCAGCTTGATTCCTGAAGTATTTCAGTATTGTCATCCATGTCTAGTATACACAGTGATGACAACTTCTATGGGAAAAACCTTTTATGGCATACAACCACATTTTCATTAAGAGAGGAAGAAAAATATGCTGCAAAAGCATAATTAAAACACATTACATAATCATGTTTGAGAAGCAGGATCCTAACTCCACACTTCCACGTCTAAATTAAGCTATATTTTTTCATCCAAGGTTTTACTGATAATACAAATTCACACTATTTGTGTGTGCCTGTGACCTTAATACTACCTTAATCACATTTTTTGGAGGCTTCTATCAAATTGATGAGTATATTCTCTCAAAAATTTCCTTTTCTGACTCAGAATCTAAAGAGAACGTAAAGAACAATGCAGAAGATAAGGGGAGGGGGGGAGGACAGGACGGAGCAGGGGGAAGGAACAACCACAAAAAGCAGCCTTCAAAGTAACAACTGAGAACAGCAGTTCAAAAATCTACAGAAAAGACACCGAACAGAAGGTCTCACTATATAACCAATATGGTTTTTTGCACTGATACAAAGGTCTCCGTATTTGTAGCTTGTATGCACACTTCAACAGAAAGGTAAAATGCAATGATTCATACAGCAGTAACTCTTTATCATAACACTAGAATTTCAGCTTTCTCAAACCAGAAAAACCTAAACAAGGCATGCCTTACTGTATTATTTGAAAGGGACCAGACAGAGCTCTTAAACACATAACGTTCAGAAGAAAATTGTAGAAGAAACATACAGGTATGAAGTCCCCTTTACAACTAGGCAAATTCTCACCACTGGTTCGATTTGCTCACACACTCCGTAACAACTTCAGCAAAATTCTCTCAGATGTAGAAAGGCTGTTAGGATTCTGTAAGAATCATCACAAACTTGAAATTCTGCCCAGAAACTGTCACCTACTATACCGTGAATAGGAAACAAAAATGAGATTTCATGTAACATACTAATCTAACATTTAGTAGCCACAGAGACAATCCTGTGCCCTCACACACCCTAATGCAGCTTCACCTTTCCTTGCACTGAATAGAAGCATAGAATCATAGAATCATTTAGGTTGGAAAACACCTTTAAGATCATCAAGTCCAACCATTAACCTAGAATTACTTTGATCCCATGGTGATCGTCTTCACCTCACTAAACTGGCAGAAAACAACCACCACCAGAAAAACAGATTCTTCTCTGCAAAGAATTAAAGGAGAAGGGAGAAAAGAAAATAGGGGCAGAAAATGGGAAACCTGTCAGTGGCAACAAGCCACTAGATCTGTTTAACTGATTATTAACATGCTAGATTACCAGAAAATTAACCTTTGCAGTACAACATTATAGCTGACTTTAAACAGAAGATAGCTGACTTTAAACAGAAGCTCAATATTTAACTCTTTAACATGCTTAGAAAATTTATTAGACAATAATATCAACCCAATCTCAGCATATAAGCCTTAGGTTCTCAAAAGCATTTAGGCATCCACTCCTACTAACTTCAATAACAGGGAACCTAAACACATTTGCAGAGCTTTAGATACTAATTGCTGCTAAATGTATAGATGCTATTTTGAGAAGAAAAACTGAAAACCTTAAAACACATTGGTAAATGGCTTACATGTATTGGGTGTGCAGGTAAAGCATATTAAAATGATATAAACTACAAGTAGATCAACCTCTCATTCATAAAACACACACACACTTCTGTAGCTAAAAATAATAGCCAAATTAGAGTTGATGCAGACTCACCAAAAAGATAGCACTAATAAAATCAAATCTCAGCTGTATCATTAATAGAACAATCCAATGACATACTAAAATGATATTCAAATGCATTTGACTGGAAAAAGAAGAAAAAAGGTTGCCCTTTTCTTGTTTCCTCTCATTACTTTTATTACAGTAACTTACTGATGCCATGCAATTCATGATGAATGAATTCAATTAGTAAAAAGATTTTTAAAAGTAATAAAAACAGGATTTGTAATATTAAGAACAATATTTATAGCTCCAAATGTCCAATTTAAAAGCCTTCCTGACATTTATAAATTAGTTAAGAAAACAAACTTTTTATTGCAAAGAAACAGAAAAGGATTGTTTCAAAAGGTATGAAATGTAAGACAATCTAAAGCATCACTAAAGTAGCTGATATAGCTGAGTAAGAACAGTCTCCTGCACAGGTGTTGGCATGTTCTGACTAAGCTCCTAACCACAGCTTTGGCACACACAGCCTGTTTCACTGCCACTGAGGCTTTCTGCTCATACAGATTATCAGAGGGTGGCTAGAAGCTTACTGTGTGTGTATCCTGATGAAAATGGAAATAAACTATGCACAGATTGTAAAGAGCTCCTTGCTATGATTCTTAGACCAAAAAACAGTTAACTTAGCACCAAGGTTAAGAATATAGGCAAGTACATTAGTTTGGTTGTGTTCTTAGAAAGAATACAGGAGTCACAGAATACAACACAGGGTGTATCCAATTAATTTAAATCTGTTCCAAATATTGTAAGCCTTCCCCTGTCATTCTTTTTATGTTTACGCAGTTTCTAAAATACTTAATAAGTACATAATAGGCTGTCTTCCATTAAAATAAAACAAAACTCTATAAATAAACAATAGTGCCAGCAAAGCCCTTTCAGCTCCTCTTCATTGTTATTTCCAAAACTATTTTAGCCTGTGTAGATTTTTGAGATCAAAGGAAGTCTACTTGTTCAAAGCTTTGGTGGCAGGCAAAAATTGGCCATGAACTATTAGTTTGCAAAGCGGAAGAGAAGCTGGAGACACAATATCAAACAGGGAAGTTTAGTCAACAACAGAGGACAGGAGCAGCAGAAGAAAAAGCTGCCAAAGCCTCATATCCTGGAACTCAGGAGAACACCTCTTTCAAATTACTACTGTGTTTGGACAAAACCAATCATTTAACAACTGACTGTATATCAAAAATTCCAAGTACAATACACTCAAAATGAGGATTCCCCCCCCACCGCCCCCAAAAGGATAATCTTTAAAAGTAAAGATATTAAATAGGAGCTATCTATCTTCATCACTATTTTTCTTATTTGTAATAATGCAAAGCCAAGGACAATATCTTTGCATTAACCAATCCTGTGATCTATGCTGAAACACATAATTGAGGTTTTTTCCTTAACTATTACATTAATACAGATGTGTGCTGCTCTTTCTGATTATCTGCTGGGTCCAAGCCAGGGCATGTACACCAGATAGCATAGCCACAATTTTTGCATGAAGTGTGAAGAAGGCTTGTGAATTTCTTTACTATTACGAACACCCTTTTACAGACATTTTCTTAGGCTATGGGCATGAAAAATGTATATATAAAACAGATCAGACCAACATCACAGCCACATGCATTGTTCCTAAATTAGCTACAAGACCTAAGTATTCTAAACAAAATTAAAAAAAAAAAAAATCAGTATACATCAGAAATGTGGAAATACAGTGTACACAAAGAATTCTCACATTAGCAAATACCACTGGCACACAACTAAATTTTTTAAAAACACCGTGTATAGTGATTTTTTTTTATTATTGTTTATTTGTTCTTTTACTTTTTAACCTATAAAAATTTGTGGAAATTGCTCTTAACAGATTTAAATCACAGCAAACAATCTCAGTTTTTGCTGTATTGCTTCCAGAGAACAATTTCTTTACAGGTGCTACAGAAACACCAGGTAGGTTTGCTTTCTACCACGAGTGAAGCATTCCTGCAAAAATAAAAGCAGCTTCAGATGTGTAGTAAATTAAATATCCGATTGGCTGATCTGCTTTGGATGATTTACAATATATAGCACATTGTCTCAACTGTATATACACAAGATGATAAACACTTGTAAACATAAATGCAGGAAAATGTTACAAAGTGTACAAGAGACATAAACTGAAACCATCCACTGAGTAATACGGTAATATTGCAATCACTTCAGCATGTGTTGGCCTGCGTTTTGAGTAGCAGAATCCTATACTAGACTTTCAAACTTATGTAAATAACTTCTTAATTCAGCACTTTAGTTGAAAGAATTTAAGGGTATTTACAAAGGAAGTAGAAATAGTAAAGAGAAGGGTAGCTGTTAGGGAGAAGGAGGACTGAAATGAAAAAGGAAAAAAAGCATTCTTTTAGATGGGATGGAGACCACTTGAGAACAAAAAAATACATTGTGCTTTTTCCCCAAAGACAAAGTTCTGAGAGGTCATGGCCAAACTCTGCAGTAAGACATCAGACTGCACTAATATAAAAACAAATATTTTTGCAATATAATATGAAAACATTCTTAATGTGTCCACAAAGGCATTTCCTGTTGTAGAGTGTTTTACGCAAGTGGTTTCATTTAGCAGCAGCAGATTTGATCTACCTTTATTGTTTAAACATCAC
Source organism: Pelecanus crispus (assembly GCF_030463565.1). NCBI lineage: Eukaryota > Metazoa > Chordata > Aves > Pelecaniformes > Pelecanidae > Pelecanus > Pelecanus crispus. The sequence goes on along the minus strand of NC_134647.1, from coordinate 40,723,845 downwards.
TCTGAAATTATTTCTGTTCCACTGGCATAAAAAAGCCTCACCTGTATATACATCACTATGGGTTAGTTTCCAGCAGAAATCCTTCACCAAGGAACCTTTCCTCAAGAAAGCAAACCCCTTACTTGACACGAGTGAAGATGTTACCATTTGACAATTGTTCAGTGATCTGTATAAAATAAGCTGGTGTTAAGGACAAAGAAGTATGAATGGGGGTGGAGGGCAGCAACCTCAAAGGATCTCAGACAACACAGAAAGACCAACAATAGCTTCTCTCCATCCCAGTCATGTTTCTCCTGAAGACCGAGGAGATTATAAATTTTCAGTACTCTGTCAGAACTCAGTCTCCCTGCTGACAGGGATTTCACTTTGTTTATTGCATGTAAGAGAAGATAAGATCAACAAATCCATGATTATACAACAACTAGTTTTAATCATGATCAAACATGTCAGGCCTAGATTTGAACTGGAAATCCAGTTATGAAAAGTCCTGTGACCCATTAACATTATCTTCATAGTATGTGACACTCCAATGAAAAATAATTAAATTTTCTGGAGGAAAGAGTCTGATTAATTCATAAACTGTTTGGAATACAGCCTTCACATTTTATTTCATTTCACTGTATTCAAACAAAAACAATTAAGACTTTACTTTCTACTCCCAGAAGTACTGTTTGAATATACAAGACAAACAACCCTGAACATGATGAGCAGTGTAAGTTCCTGCCAGAGTACTTACAGTATGTCAGAGAGATTCGTTACCATGAAAACTAAATGCTAATGTTGAATTTCATTTTCCTTAAAGTGATGTTTACATATGCAAAGGCTTTGTTTAAATATTGGAAAAAATGATTGAAACACCAAAATCCGTAACTTAGTATAGAATAGTTAATTTAAAATATAAATACCACAGTTAGTAAGCACCTGAGCCCTTCCTTCCAGATTTTAGGGGTCTCAGTGTTTATTTCACATTTCAATCACATTTCAGTAATTTGAAAGGGATCCAGTTTTATGCATGAATAAATTAAGCTCAACTACATTAAAATGGAAAAACAAAAAACAATTAGTATTGTTAACTTTGGCCTCATTCAATCTACTTTTTTTGTGTAAGTATATCATGCAGTAATTCACATATTGCCATTCCTTTTAACCACATCCCTCAATACCAATGTAAGTTAACTGCTGAATTTTATATTGCAAATGTTCTTCTGGAAGAATATTTCTTTAAAAATATAGTGGTGATTATTCCCCTAGTTCAAATACATTTACCATTCTGAACATTTTGACTTGCAATTGTATATCAATTAAAATTAAATAATTAACTTTTTATACGTATTTTATCAGTGCCCCAAAATACCAAACCGGATCATTGCTTTGTTGTATTCAAAACTAAAACTATATATATAGGGTTCCAAAATTATTACACAGCTCTTCCCACCTCTTGCACTATAAAATTTTTATTATGAAACTGACCTTAACTAACAGAAGGATTATAATTGGAAACAAGACTTCTGTGGAATTTAGTTTTTTCCCCTCACACACACACAAAAAAAAATCCCTTCTTAAAAACAATCGACATTTTATAACTATAATGAACTTGGCATCGCTAACATCGTAACCAAGGTATCCGAGCAAAAGTGCACTGCTGTGTGTCTTGTGCAATGCATCCTAATGATACTTAGTGATTTCTCTTTCCTTTAAAAGAATAGACACCTTGGCAAAAGCTAAACATTCAAAAGAGCATTACAATTGCACGGTTACTGAGAGAAGCTGTACTGGCAGAATCCCATTTGGTGGTATTTCACCTGAGCATGTTTCAAAATGTGCTGTAAGCACTATATACATTTGTTAGTGAAGGAACAAGCACAATGAACCATCCTCCTCCTTGACCCCTCCAAAATTCCCAAATTATTTCCAAGAGAAATTTTAGGGTCTTGACACTTTTAATTAAAGGGAAAACAAAGCATTATTCCAGAGTTAATTACCCAATTATGGCCTCAAATGCCAAGCAATGCTGACATCACAGATAGTGGTACAAGCATCATTCCACCACCTGCTCTGGGTGCTTTGTATGGTGGCTCGTGTTCTGTTGTCAAGTTCCCTCTTAAATCATGCAAAGTCAATTCTTACCAAAGTGAGTGAAGGAAAGCACTGAAGGAACTCCTGTGGGATAAAGGAAACCCTTATGCACCACACAGTTCCCAACTCTCCCCATTTGACAGGACTGTTCATCCTGAGGAAGATAGCAACGGCAACAGCTATCAATAAAAATAAAGAAAACCGAAACATTATAAAGTCTTTATATTTTTTATATTTATATAAATAATTTATATTTTTTTACATTTTCTCATTAAGATTCAAAGGCTTTTTCTTAAATTAAATATAATTTCAGTAGGTCCCCCTTCCAGGAAATCAAAGCATCTGCATATAAAAAATTAGCAATTTTATTATCAGCAGTTTTTGCAAATGATTATAGCAAGAGTGAGATTCACAGTCTCACAGAAGACAGGCTATTATTGGAAAATCTGTCACTATTTACACTCATCTACAGAAAGAAATATATGAATATGCAAAGCATATCTACAATTAGAATTACGATCAAATGCATCTAACTTTCCAACATTCTTCCATATTTGTTTTCAGTCTCAGGGGCCTGTTATTTTATTATTCTTAGCAGCATGTAATGACTCAAAATACGCAGTGTTCTTTAGGCACACAGAAACCCTTTGCATGCTGTGCAAGGTAATTTTATCAAGGACTAATGGCTTCAGATATCAAACAATCTATTTCTAGAAATGCACAGCTTTGTGTGTCTTGATTTAACAAAGCTGCAATGATGGATGGAAAGTTATATCTATGTTGTCTTTTATAAATTTTTCTTACAGAGGTATGAATATTTTTTTATATACAGCCTTATTTGTAGCTAACATTCTTAAATATTTTCTTATTTTCTCCATGTAGGTCTGTCATTTAAGAACACGTTTAGGCAAAGCCTAAAACTAAAGCCATCATCACATCATCTATTACATACAGAATATCATACACAAATTAAAACAAAAGCATGGATTTAGTCTAAAAAGAAGTCTTTTCTTTTTACCATTTTCAAGCCTATAGTAGTTTTTAAAAAAAATATTGCCTAACAAAATATGTAATTCTTTTAAATTAAATTGCATCGAAATCAACTAAAGAATACTTTTTAGCTTACGTTCAGATAATCTTCGATCATATTAACATTTGAGTCACAGAACATTAATTCCATAAGTTGCCATCATAAAGAGGCATCACATTCTAAACATACATATTCTTTGCTGCTTAAGACCCACTATCACTGCAAGTAACGCCAGCTCCCACTGCGTATCTGATGACAGTCCCACTGGACAAGAAGCTGCGCATGCTGTACTTGTTCTAAAGCTACAGTCATGCTCATCAGTTCACAAATACACATTTGCTGTCTGGCACATCTTCTGAATGCTTTCCCACCTGCAGGCACTAATGTGAGTCCTTCCTCTTTCCCCAGGCATTAAGTCTAATGGGAATTATAAAAACTTATTTTGATATTGCTATTCTTTAACAGAAAGTTAGAAGTGGCCTGCTATTTTAGGGCAAGGCAGAAAGTTTCTTCCCTTAAGTATAATTTTGGGGGGAAAATCAAACTAATAATGACAGCTAGACAGCTAAAGAGATCCTCTGCTTGTCAGTCAGTACATCCCCTTTCCCAAGGAGATGCTGCACCTATGTTATTGCTCAGAAAAATCTGTCTATCCTATTCCAGTAACACAAATTAGCTCAGTTGGTTAGAACATGGTGCTAATAACGCCAAGTTCACAGGTTCAATCCCTGCTCACTGCAGGGGGGTTGGGCTTGATGATCTCTCAAGGTCCCTTCCAACCCAAAGCATTCTATGATTCTATGATTCTATGAAATGCCCTAGGCAGTCTATTCCAGTGCTTCACTATATTTACTACGACAAATTTTGTTTAATATGTAATCTGAATCTTTCGTATCGGATTTCTACTTCATTACTTCTTGTTCTAACAGGTTGTTTTGTTGGGGTTTTTTGTTTGGTTGGTTTTTTAAACAGATTTCTTTTGGATTTTAAGGATGTATCCCTTAGTGTTCTTCTCTGTAGACCACACAATTTCACTTTTCACCTTTTCTTTAACAGTTTTGTTTCATAGCCTTCTAATCATTCTTATTGCTCTATTGTAGACGCTCCACTTGTCTCCTGAAGAGCTGTGATCAAACTGAACACAATACTGCAGCCAAAGCTACATGCCAACTGAACAATGCAAGAATATTCCACATCCTCCATACAATATTCCTGGTTTACACTGCAATATTGCATTCAGCTGTTCTGCAATACCAAGTCATTGTTGGCTCACGCTAAGCTTGTTTTATACAAAAAACCCCAGAGCCTATTCTAAATAAAAGCTATTTGATCAACTGTTTCTTATCTTCTCGATCTGCATTTGTACATTTGATCATTTCTTAAAGGTAGAGTTTTGTACCTTTTCTTACATTGCATGTTGTTTCTTTAGATCAATTCTCCAATAGGTCAAATTTTGACTTGTACTCCTCTCCTCAATTGCGCTTGCAGTTCCACGCCCACCAAACCCAGTCCACTTGGTCTGCAGGTTTAGGCAGCATATTTTCTGTTCCATTTTAACAGATCATTAATGACAACATATCCCGGCAAAAGTCTATTCAATATATCTGCAAATTTCCAATCTGTCTTCCATTAATTTAGGAAAGTTTCCATCAGGACAGATTTCCACAGCTGCTAATAGGAATGATCTGTGAGACAGTATCCAAAGCCTTATTAAAAATGTAAGAGCTCTTATATCTTAAGAATAAGACAAAGTTACAACATTTACTGCTCCCTCTTCTATCCATGAGTCCTCTTATCCTGTTACAGATGCAGCTTAGGCTTTATTAAAGCATTTTTTCCTTGCAAATCCATTTTCACTGTTACTTCTTTCCCTGGTTTCTTCCAGATGTTCAGTAAAATTTCATTTATTCATTCAAGTTTCTTTGGGAATTTAAGTTACACTGTCTAGCCTATAATTTCTTAGCTTTTACTTTTTATCTCATTTGAAATACAGACATTGTATTTTCTTTTCCCTTCTCTAGACTGCAGTCTTATATCTTTGTAACTGGTATTAATTTTCTTAGCTATCTGTCTGGAGTTTTACTATACCAGTGAAGGACTGTAGAAATAAGCATTCCCAGTATTATCTGTCAGTCATCTTCTCCCTACTGAACAGCAAATCAGTGCTTTCTTAGTTACTTATTAAAAACACAAAATGATTGCCTATTTCATTTACGACCCTTCCTAACTATTCTGGGACCTCATCTTTCCAATTCTCTCCTAACATGCCTGTGCTCATTTATAGTCAAGCTCAATAATCTGATTAAGTCATCATTTGGGTTTAGTTTTCCTTCTGTTTGAGAGCACAGAACCAGTATTTCTAAACTTTGTACACTTCCTTACACAGAACTGACGAGAAACTTGGGTTTCATACATGTATCCATGTGATATTTTGACCCAAAGTCTTATTAATTACAAAAGCTATTGTATTTGTATGATCATTGGATTTTACTTTTGTATTTTTTTAATATACTATTGGCCATAATTTCAAAATCTGTTCCACAGAAACAGATGAGTCGACTCCAGTAATAGTCAATGTACCTTTTGATAAAGTTTTACACCAAACAGAACTTCAGAAAATGAAATTGCACTGTAATACTTTATAAACGGAAATAGAATTTACCAAACATAAAGAAGCTGCAATCACCCTGCTAATAACTAATAAAAGCAATCAAACATAAAAGGTACTCTGTGAGGAACCTGAGAGAATAAAAATACAAAAATAGGAAAACTGTATTTCAACAGAATAACGAAAATGACATTATCAAAGGTTCTCTACAATTTTAATGACCTGTGAGTGCATTTTAATTAATTTAAATGTTTAAAGCAGTACTCCATGCACATTCTTAATCTAGGAATATTTATGCTATTGATACTGGCTTATTAAGAGCTAGATATGTAAACAGTTTAGCCTAATTGCCTGTTACTGTATAGTTTAATTGAGTCTTGTAACAAAGATTTTAAAATCAGGAGCATACATTCTCTCATAAAAATTCCAGCTGCTTTTTCACTGTTTCAGTGATAAACTTCATATCAAAGGGACCTTAGGTTTTAAATTACATGTCAGCTTTTACAGAATATTACAATAACACAATATATGTCTGTCCTTGAAGTAAATGTTCTAGCTCAGCTATGAGTCATATTTGCATCTACTTAAAAGTAAGCACAGGCATTTGTTAGATCACTATTTAGCTACAAGACACAGAAAAGATTTTAAATAATTTTCATCACCATAGTTCATTCCTATGTAACTGTACAGTTAATACAAACATTTATAATTTTGTCTCAAGGATACAATTTCATATTTGCTTTTTACTGAATGTGATGTAATCCAAATGCCTAAATTTTTAAATTGGATAAACCGGTCACTCTGAAGTTTTGTAAGCTTTAAACGTTCACTTACTTTTACTGAAAAGAGCTAAACTATATTTGACAGTGAATTTTACCTGGATTTCCTGTACTTTATAATCTTTTTCTCTATTTTGTCTTAAATGCACTATTTGAACACATGATTTTTAATTGCCTTTATTTCTCCTATACTCCATGGAACTGACCAATTTATGCTCTGACTCTTACTACCTCTGTGGTATAGAGAACTTAAATGAAGGCTAGTCTTAATCTGAATACGCATAAGTCAATTTTATGCACTCCCCCCAGAAAAAAAACCCAAAACATTTAAAGTGTTATTTTTGTTATTGTGAAATAGAACAAGACTATTATTTATGGTACACTTCAATAAAGACATTGCCATGTTGAATCACTGTAAGAAAGAATGTAAGTCACATAAGACAGGGCAGAATTTAAAAGATCTTTTGATATAGGTCGAAGGAGATAAGGCACCACACAGAAGTTTGATTCCAAATACCACATAAAATGATCTAAGGAAGGCAAGGCACTCATTTATACCTAATTCTTCTGGAACAAATACTCAGACAACTAAACTGTTGAGTAAGAATGCACTATTTAAAAAAAATAGATTAGAACTGTAGTTCAGTAAGTGTGCACTACAGGACAGAGTACTGTGAGTACCGTTATTTTAAACACAATTTTAACTCACCCCTTCACCCTCTACAGACTCATCATTCCCTCTGCCATTTATTTCTAACAGCCTAAAAAATAAGACAATTCACATGTGGTATCTAAGGTAGCATCCTTTATTAGAGGAAAGGAAATATTAAGAAATAACAGATCCAGGAAATTTGAAGTGAAAAAAAGGTATCGTTCCATTGTTGAAAAAGATGTTAGTCTCACACCTGAAGTTTTAGATTATTGCTTAGCCATGGTAAAATCTAGTACATTCAAACATGCCCATATTTTCTCATGTCTTATTTCTGGAGCTACTCCAGTTTTCTAATCCATTGATTAAATAAAGACATCAGGACCTCTGGTAGGACTCATTTGGGAAACATAAGATCAGCAGAAACACAGATGCTTGCCAGAAGCAGCCAACTAACAGTGCTCATGAATTTCAAAGAACAAGAAAGAGACAGACAGGCATACTACCTGTGTAGAGTTTATATATTCTGGGGGTGAAACGTAACTCCACTGAAGTTTACTATAAAAATCCTGATGACTTCAGTAGAAACAGGAACAAAAAAATAAGATTTCATAAGCCAAGAAATAATCCTGTTCACAAGTCAAAATGAAAAGAAGAGATACCTGTAAGACTCTAAGATGGAAGTTTCTAACCACTGAATGAAGAACAGGGAAAGTGGAGATGGACTGACTGGCAGGTGCCCCAGTAATACTCAGATACTAATAGGTGGGGAGACAGTACAGAGAATTATATCCAGTATGTGGTGAGAAGTGTTTCAGAAAGCAACAGAACATAGATTTATTTTCCTTTTTTTATTTGGAGGTTCAGGAGAATGACAGAGATGAAAACAGAATGCAAACGGTATGTTTGTCAGGAGAGGTCCACTGCCAGTGTCAGACAGAAGAAATGCCCTTGCAAAAACAGATAGGAACATACAAAAAATAAATCACCATGGACATATTCTTGTGAAGACAGGGAAAGGAAAGACTGAAGATGATTCTGACTACATGAACATAAACTAAAGCTTTTTTTCCTTCTCAAAAAAACACAGTTTAAACTCTAACTGTAGTTCTCAAACAAAAATAGGCCAGTGACAGTTTTAAGAGCTTAAGAAATTTCAGATATTAGAATGTTTATGGTGATTTGGAAAAATAAAAAGCACTGTTATATAGTCCCAAAATGCAACCTCAATAAATTAATCAAGTAGAATAAAGTAGTGTAAAGAAAATAAATTCCTTTCAACAATTAAAAAAAAATTCAATCAGGAATTAAATTTGATTTTGCACAACTGTCCTGGTTTCAGCTGGGATAGAGTTAATTTTCTTCCTAGTAGCTGGCATAGTGCTGTGTTTTGGATTTAGTAGGAGAATAAGGTCGGTAACACACTAATGTTTTAGTTGTTGCTAAGTAGTGCTTACACTAGTCAAGGGCTTGTCAGCTTCCCATGCTCTGCCAGGTGCACAAGAAACTGGGAGGGGGCACAGCCAGGATAGTTGATCCAAACTGACCAAAGAGCTATTCCATACCATATGATGTCATGCTCAGTATATAAACTGGGGGGAGTTGGCTGGGGAGCAGTGATCACTGGTTGGGGACTGGCTGGGTGTCGGTCAGTGGGTGATGAGCAGTTGCATCACTTACGTTTTTTTTTTTCCCCCTGGGTCTTGTTTCTCTCTCGTTCTCCTTTTCATTACAATTTTTATTACTATTATTATTTCATTTCAATTATTAAACTGTGCTTATCTCAACCCACGAGTTTTCTTACTTTTGCCCTTCCGATTCTCTCCCCCATCCCACTGGGGGGGAGGGTGAGCGAGTGGCTGTGTGGTGCTTGGTTGCTGACTGGGGCTAAACCACGACACAAACTGAAACAGCAACACACCTTTGGTATACTCAAGTTTAGCAGCTTTCATTGACTAGTAAGAAATCACCAATTTATTGCCCTTAGTCTCCCAGATGTTATACCTTTTAGACCCAGTAGAAACAGACAGGTTGAAATGCTTGAAAAGTTTGCAAGCACTACATAATAGGTCAGGATTTCTCCAGTTACAAAAGAAACATAACAGAGCAACAAGTGTGCATAGCCAGTGCTCCTCCTCTGCAGGGTGATTACATCACACCCTCAAAAAGTAGCTTGCTAGCTTCAAGTAATCAAAGTTCCTGTTATTCCCTGGAAAACTAGTTGCAACAGAAACTCATTAAAAATAAAAAACCCCTGTTACCTACCTGTCCTATTTACTTTTACTATGCATTTGTCACTCCATGACAGACTTCTTTCAGTCAGTTGGACAAGTCTTTTTCACCGCAGCTTAGTAGAAGTTTAAAGTGTACTTTGGATTAGATACTGAGCAACTGCAAAGAATGCTGCATACCTCTGGATATCTCTTGCCTATCTTCTCTGCATCTTTGAGTGGGTCATATGAAGAGCTTTCAGCGTCAAGAATTTTTTGCTGCCTGGCTTCCTGAAGAGCTTTCTGGGTGGGACCTTCCAACCCTCTCTTCCTTTGACATTCATTGCCTAAGATAAAACCAACAAAAATATCATCAGAATGCATTTTTTACTTACTCTTCTGGAAGACCCCCCTTTACTTAATATTAGCTAGACATGTGAAATTCTGAAAGAAACACCACTTTAAATAAAAAGATATTCAGGTTACTGTGCCATCCATGTAAAGATTTCCAAGACTACATATAACTCTGCTCCACAAACTATTTTGGTGTGATCTATTTCAGCTTACCTAATGGTACCCTAGATTTTGCCCCGAAAATGCAGCAATGATTTTGAATCTTGCAGTAAAGGAGAGAGTCACAGTAAAATGGATGCAATTCTTCATTTCCCTCAGAGCCAAAACAAATATCATCTCACCGCATCCCATCCAGTATCTACCACCAATGCATTATCATGATTCACAGGCTGCATTCTCTTCTGCCTCCCTGCACTTTCTCCCAACCCAACTTTCAGACAAGGAATTGCTTATGAATAGGTAACTCGAAGAAATCCTAAGCAGGTAGCATAGCTGTAAATCATCAGAATAGGCTGAAAGGAATATGAGGAACAGTACAGCACAGGCGGACTATTGTACAATGCATCTGTCGTGACCTGGCAGAAAGGATACTATTCTCTGACAGTCTTTGTGTTGGCAGCTCACACATATCCAAATACAGTCCCTTCTAATCCCTGTATCTGGTTGCAATGCTCTGTAGTATGTACATGGGTCTACAGAAAAAGAATGGAATACTGAATTCCAACAGGATTCAGGCACTGATATCACTCCAGTTCTTTGAAAAAAAATCTCACATTGAAAAACACATTATACAGCTAAAATCCAGACTGAAACAAATGTATTTCACACTATGCATTTCTAAATACTTGCTGCTCTTGTGGAATAGTTTTATTAAGACCCTGACACCAAAATGCAAACTTTCTGACTTAAAGGGGAAAAAAACCACCCCCTCCACTCTTGAGGCAAAAAAGCAGATCAAGCAAACACAAAACCTTCCTATATACCCAACCTGAGAAAAACCATAACTAATAAAAAGAACTGTGCCTGGTCTAACAAAATGTCTGTATTCTCACTGCTTTAGAAGTTAAAGGTACTGTCACAGATATCCTGAATAATAACTTTCTCTGAGTAACGATATACTGCAAAATTGGTTTATATGTGAAACACTTTCTATTCACTCAGTAACTGCTACCCACTAGCATGTTGTTCATGGAGCATTTGGTTTGTTGGTGCTTTTGAAATACACATACTTATAAAACAACAGAGTTATGACAGTTGAAGGGCTTAAAAAGTCAGTAACCGTTAAAAAAAAAAGAAAGAAAAAAGTCTAAAGAATGGTTGCGATTGCACTAACATGTCAACAGCTTGTGTTTACAGATTTTCTATTCTGATTGCATTGTAGATGGAATGGGGACAACCAGGCTTAAGTACTTTAATTGGTGCACTTTAAATTTCTTTTTGCATGACCTTCTAACAGCAATTACATGAGATCAAGAAAAGGAAAAGCACAGTTAACAGGCTTAGCAATGAGTTAATTCAACCATGAGTAAAGAAACTCATTGGGTTCAACTTTTGAATATAATTGGGTAATAAATAAGCAGCTGTTGTTTTTAGAAAATACAAGAAATGTAGTGAGCAAGTAACAGTTTTATAACATGTTTTTAGAACCAGCTGTTATAGCAGCATTCACTTAGGTTTATAAGCAAGCCACAATCAACACTGCTTAATTCCTTCAGGCAAAAGTGGTCTTTTTTCAGAGCACCACTTAACACTGTGTCTTGATCCATAAGTAAAGGTGCAAGCACTCTGTTAATATACACCAGTAACCTAAATAAAAAGTCAGTTATTTCTCTTTGATAATTAGATCCCTCTATGTATGATCTTGCTGTCACATGGGGGAGAACCAAATTTAAAACAAAACCAGTTTATAATGCAAATCTTCTTACACAAAACATCCAATCCTTTTTAAAAATAATCTGAACTCAAAATACAACTTTCCTTTTCAGAGCTGGCTTCTAAGTGAGCATAGCAGGGACAGAGAAACAGTCTACAAGATGACCGAGTCCTAATACTGTTAACTAGTTCCTCTCCAACTATTAAATGTCTTTCATATCAACTTTAAACAAGCAAGGTAAGTAAATAGGAAATAAAAACTTAAACTTCTAATAATTTTTAAGACATCTGAAGAAAACTTTATCTTGAAGGATTTGTGTACAAAGCACTGTTTGCAAAGCTAAATAGCAGTCTGGCAGTGGGACAGTAAAAAACCCTAGTAAATAAATAACATGCTCTATATTGCAGATGCTATCCTCTTCAACTGTTTGAAATGCATCAGGCTGGAAGCTCCTACATCAAATGCCTAAGTAATAAGTCCAGAATAGTTGCCCTAAAATTAACATTAATTACTGTTAATTTTTTTTTCTACCTAGCCGCCAGATACAAATTTACAATGCAGACTCATTGTGAATACTATGAAGCTTCCCTTTGCTCTTCATTATGCACTATATGACACCCTCAAAAAAAACCCCAAACAAAAAACAAACCCACAACAGATTGGATGTGCAGGACCTCATTGCCACTATTCAAAACCTCAAACACTTCTGCAAACCCAAAACTAATTAGAAAGAAGTTTTTTACAATGAGGGTGGTGAAGCACTGGAACAGGTTGCCCAGAGAGGTGATAGAGGCCCCATCCCTGGCAACGTTCAAGGTCAGGTTGGATGGGGCTCTGAGCAACCTGATCTGGTTAAAGCTGTCCCTGCTCACTGCAGGGGGGTTGGGCTAGATGACCTCTAAAGGTCCCTTCCAACCCAAAGCAACCTATGATTCTATGATTAAAAGCCACTCTCAGTGCCCTCTAGCCAAAGCCAGCATTCCAGGTGTTCTCCAGTCAAGTCAAGTAGTGGGACAGAAGCAGCATCAGGGAGCAGTGATGGGCCATCTCCTGCTGCCGGGAAGAGCCATTCTCATTCCTTCATGCTCTGCACTGCAGTGAAAGCAGACAGCTGACCAGAAAAGGCATCTTACCTTGGCAAATGATAGCTTGCCAATCTGAATGTTCAATATCTTATAATTACAATGTACCAATGTACTAATGCATAAAAGTCAGCCCTGAAGAGACTGTGACCAAAAAAAAAAATGCAGCTGTAGGTCTCCTTACAGCAGAGATTTCTAAGTGCAACAGCACTGGTTCCTTCCAAACTAAGAACTTAAATTTAGAGAAAAATGCAGCAAACATTTCTCTGGTATCTACACACTGCTTGCTTCTTGAGGTTTCAATTATACTGTCTCATGAATAAAAATTTAAGCAGCAAGAAAACATGACCATCTTTCAAGAGGCAGCAGAAAGAATCTGAACAAGAGACAGTATCACCCACTGAGACATGAGTATGACCTACAGAGGGCAATAAAATTACGTAGTATTAGAGGACAAAGCACTGGAAAGAAATTACTGAAATACTGCTTAATTTATGATACACAGGGTATGAAGCAAATTAAGGCTTGTACAAGCACGTGCGTAGCTGATGAGCTTAATAATTGGTGTTGGAGACTAAGTGATTTGTTTTCTTTTTTTTAAATTATTATTTATAAAGTGCTCCCCTGCTTGTCACTTTTTGGTATTATAAATTGCTCTCAAGATTTTTGGAGAATAAACAAGTACTGTGAACAGCCAGAGAGTGGTTTTTAGAATCACTCAAATAACAAATGAAAGTATGTGAAGTACAAAAAATAGACAGATGGGACATCTATACTGTAAAACTGCATGGGGAAGAACCCACACTATATATCCTCAAGCCAGAGTAAATGAAGAGTTGAATGCTGTATGCCCTAAACTAACATAAAATAAAAAGCCTGTTCTCTACCTCCTTATCTGAGGTGGGATGAAAATGAGCACCGTGCTCTGTAGTGCAGCAGAGGTTTATAATTTTAGTTATAACAAGATTCAAAGACTACAGCAGAGCATACCCAGTACATACAGCCACAGAAAGATATTTTGGAGGCCTGAAATGTGCCTTGCTGAGGAGTACGATACTAATTCATACAAAAAAGGCATCAGAATCCAAAACCAGCAAGATACCATGAACACTGAAGAGGCTTGCTGCCACTACTTCAGTATTCTACTGTATTTAACACATCTGAAGTCTATATTTACAGAAGTTATTAGTTTAGTAGCTATTTGCTTGTATACAGAATTAAAATTATAGCTTAGTTTATACTGGTAAGACTACAGAACCCTTCCAGGTTCTTCTAGAAATGAAAGCAGCTATGTTCTTAACTAAACAGTAGTTCAGAAAAGTAGTAGGGTGTGCTCCAAGGGACTCCTCAGCTATGGAAGCCTCCCACTGCTGCACGGAAACCAAGACCTGAGCTAGTATGAGGGCACCTTTCAGATAATTAGATCTTAGTCCAGTGCTCATAGCAATTCACAACAATTTAGGAGACCAGCTGCTTCAACCTACATTAGCTAAAATTTGAAGGAAAAATTTAAACCAAATGTGTTATGCTCATAAAAGGCAGGCAGTGGCAAAAATCTGGACAGTAGTTGAAATGTCTGCATTAATAGTAAATAAACCATCTTATTAGTCAAGGAAATGCTTGCTATCCTCTTCACTCAACTACAAATCCAAAAAGAAACAAAAAAGTGTATGTGGCTATTATTCTTCTCAGCCTTGTCTTTTCTGCAGTAATTTTATATAATGGAGTAAATCCATGAATGTGGGAACTAATGAAGCTTGACTGTCAAAGGCTGGGGTAACTCAGTGGCTTTTTACCTGGTGTATATTACCAGTGACAAAGGAAGTTTAGGCCTTTAACACACTGGGAAAAAAAAAAAAAACACAAAAGAAACAGATATAAAAAATGTCCTGATTGCAACAAATGCTTCACCTGGAAGTTATAGAATATTTGATACCTGGTTACCTAAGTGGCTGAGAAATTTGGGGTTCTCTAATGTCAAATGAATGGCAATCTCTGATTGGAGTTCTGCTCATGACTTAAGGCAGGTACAACATCCCCTGCTCATGTGAATACTCTGTTGTTAAAGAAGGCAGAGCTCACTGTTTCCCTTTTTCATCACCTCATCTATTTTCAAGAGTCTTTTAGAAATCTGGTTTATTTGAGACTTATCTCATTGTCAAATGTAGCTGAAATTGGAAAATAGGTTCAAAATTATTAGTGAGAGGGATGCTCACAAAGAATGTGATAGCATGGGCTTCATTTACTTCGGAAACAAGAAGTGCTAGGTTTTTTTCTGATGGAGTTAGAAAAATAATTTAATAATTATGCATTTATTCAAAACACCAGGGAAGTAGTGTAGTACCATACAGATAAAGATATTATTCTAGCAGGCATTATATAACCTTAGCAACCTCCTGTAAAAATGGGACATGCTGAAATAAGAGGCTGGATTTCATAACACCAGTATTTTCAAAATGTTTCCAGACCACCATATACACCTTCTTATAGTGAGTTGAAAAAGGACACTCGTGTGAAAAAAAAGTATTAGTGGATAAAATAAAATCAGACATGAAGTAGATTTCTAGGACAAAGTCCTTCCATAGCTACTCACATATTCCATATTGCCATCAGCAGTCTCACTGTCCTTAGTGGATACATTTTAGAATAAATATTCAAATGATAAAGTTGCTGCTCTATCACCAAGACAGTTGATAAAATATTTATAGTGCAAGTATTTTTTATTTACTGTTACATCAGATTTTGAAATGCATCACAACAAAAAACCCATAACCAGTCTTGAGCTTGGTGATGGGAATATTTTACCTTTTGTCACAGCACGTCCACACTCTAAATTTTGTAATGTGGCTTGCAAACCTGTAACCTAATTTTAAAAAGACGAGAGAACAAGAAGAAACAGCATAAAAACATTGCTTTTGAACTGTCTGTTCACAACATGCACCATTTATGTCTGCCTAGTTAAGTAATAAATTCTATCTGTAAGTTTTTACTTTTCTGATTATCACCTCTAAGTTATAAACATTACTCCTAATTTGAGATTTTGGAAAGGCCCAGTGCAACAATGTGATAAAATACAAGCCATCCATAACATCTGCTGTAACATCCATAACATTCTGCTGTTTACTAACAGAGAAGGACTTGTGGGAGATGTCATAGTTGGAGGCCGTCTCAGGCTTAGCAACCATGATATGATAAAGTTCTCAATTCTGGGCAATGCCAAGCAGAGGGGCAGAAAAACTGTTACGATGGACTTCCGGAGGGCAGACTTTGGCCTCTTCAGGACCCTGGTTGGGAGAGTCCCTTGGGAGGCAGTCCTGAAAGGCAAAGGGGTCCAGGAAGGCTGGGCCTTCTTCAAGAAGGAAGTCTTAAGGGCGCAGGAGCGGGCTGTCCCTGTGTGTCGTAAGACCAACCGGTGGGGAAAACGACCGGCCTGGCTGAATAGGGAGCTTTTGTGGGGACTCAGGGAAAAAAGGAGAGTCTACCCCCTTTGGAGGAAGGGGCAGGCAACTCAGGAGGAGTACAGGGATCATGTTAGGTCATGCAGGGAGGAAATCAGAAAAGCAAAAGCCCAACAAGAAGTTAATCTGGCCAACGCTGTAAAAGATAATAAAAAATGCTTTTATAAGTACATCAGCAATACAAGGAGAGCCAAGGAGGATCTCCATCCCTTGCTGGATGTGGGGGGGAACACTGTCACCGAGGACAAGGAAAAGGCTGAGGTACTTAATGCCTTCTTTGCCTCTGTGTTTAACAGCCACACCAGTCATCCCCAGGGTACTCAGGCCCTTGAGCTAGAGGATAGGGATGGGGACCAGAATGGAGCCCTCATAGTCCAGGAGGAAGCTGTTAATGACCTGCTATGCCACCTGGACGCTCACAAGTCTATGGAGCCAGATGGGATCCACCCGAGAGTACTGAGGGAGCTGGCAGAGGAGCTCGCCAAGCCACTTTCCATCATCTATCAGCAGTCCTGGTTAACAGAGGATGACTGAAGGCTTGCCAATGTGACACCCATCTACAAGAAAGGCCGGAAGGACGACCCGGGAAACTACAGGCCTGTCAGCCTGACCTCGGTGCCAGGAAAGATTATGGAGAGGTTCATCTTGAGTGAATTCGACAGGCAAGTACAGGTCAACCAGGGGATCAGGGCCAGTCAGCATGGGTTCGTGAAAGGCAGGTCCTGCTTGACCAACCTGATCTCCTTTTATGACCTGGTGACCCGCCTGGTAGATGATGGAAAGGCTGTGGATGTCATTTACCTGGACATTAACAAAGCTTTTGACACCGTTTCCCATAGCATTCTCCTTGGGAAGCTGGCAGCTCATGGCTTGGACGGGCGTAGTCTTCGCTAGGTAAAAAACAGGTTGGGTGGCCGAGCCCAGAGAGTTGTGGTAAATGGAATTAAGTCCAGTTGGCGGCCGGTCACAAGCAGTGTTCCCCAGGGCTCTGTTTTGGGGCCAGCCTTGTTTAATATCTTTATCAACAATCTGGATGAGGGGATTGAGTCCACCCTCAGTAAGTTTGCAGATGACACCAAACTGGGTGGGAGTGTCAATCTGCTGGAGGGTAGGATGGCCCTGCAGAGGGACCTGGCCAGGCTGGATCAATGGGCTGAGGCCAACTGTATGAGGTTCAACAAGGCCAAGTGCTGGGTCCTGCACTTGGGTCACAACAGCCCCACGCAACGCTACAGGCTTGGGGAAGAGTGGCTGGAAAGCTGCCTGGCCAAAAAGGACCTGGAGGTGTTGGTAGACAGCCAGCTGAACATGAGCCAGCAGTGTGCCCAGGTGGCCAAGAAGGCCAACAGTATCCTGGCTTGTATCAGGAATAGTGTGGCCAGCAGGAGCAGGGAGGTGATTGTTCCCCTGTACTCGGCGCTGGTGAGGCCGCACCTCGAATACTGTGTCCAGTTTTGGGCCCCTCACTACAAGAAAGACATTGAGGTGCTGGAGCGTGTTCAGAAAAGGGCAACAAGGCTGGTGAAGGGTCTGGAGCACAGGCCTTATGAGGAGCAGCTGAGGGAACTGGGGTTATTTAGTCTGGAGAAGAGGAGGCTGAGGGGAGACCTTATCGCTCTCTACAACTACCTGAAAGGAGGTTGTAGTGAGGTGGGTGTTGGTCTCTTCTCCCATGTAGTTAGCAATAGGACGAGAGGAAATGGGCTCAAGCTGTGCCAGGGGAGGTTTAGGCTGGAAATTAGGAGAAATTTCTTCACGGAAAGGGTAGTCAAGCATTGGAAGAGGCTGCCCAGAGAGGCGGTTGAGTCCCCATCCCTGAAGTGTTCAAAAAACGGGTAGATGTGGCACTTCGGGACATGGTTTAGTCTAGTCTACCCTTGATTGGCTTAGAGTAGACTTGGTAGTGTAGGTTAATGGTTGGACTGGATGATCTTAAAAGTCTTTTCCAACCTAAATGATTCTATGATTCTATGATCTCAAAATATTTTTACAGCTCTATTAAAACAATGCAGATATATAGAATACTAGGCATCTTACTGCACCATCAACTTTTAACCACTGCTATCACTGCATTGATCTTTAACTTAATGGCACAATACGACATACAGCTTTGTCATACGAAAATGCCACAAAAAATGGTGTTGTGTGTTACAAAAAAGCCATCACTCCAGAATGCTTATGGTTCATAACCAGATAGGTCTTACGTACGTTCCTGAAATTTCATAGCATTGGAATTGTTCTATGCATTGTACTCCTGATTCAGCATAACTGTATATGGACAGTAACCTTTTTTTTTTTTTCTTTCGGACATTTTCTTTTACTTATTGAAGTTTCAAACATATAATCCTCAGTCTTTTAAAAGCCCTCAGGTGACCTGAGAAAAATTGGAGGCAGAGGAATGGAGGAAATGAGAGATCAGGACTACTAGAAGAGAGTGCAAGCATGGTAAATTCCTTCCATGTTACCCACATATAATTGATGCTACTGCTGAAATGCAATGCATTTTGGGAGGTCCTTTTTCTCCCCCCCACCCCCCCTCCTCTTTTTTGAGCAAACAACCTATTGGTTAAACGCCCGCAAGATAATTTTCTGTTCTTCATCCTATCTGTGCTGATAATAGTTCCTGCTAAAGGGGCAGAATATCATGTATACCAACCTATACATCAGGTAAGATTACAGGAGTAAAATACTACTCTATTATTCCACTCACAAGACAGAAATACTGTGTCCGATATCTTAATAAATTTTTTCCTAAACTATTAGGTTATTCCTGTATATATTTAGGAAAAAATGAAATAGTAAATAGTAATAAAGAAAGTTAAGAGATTTCTAAAGGCACAGATGGAGGCATATGAATCCATGGGAATATCACACCTTTCCTCAGGTTGTTGACGCTGAGAGTATAACAGCATGTGCACATTGCTGACTTATGTGGAGCAGCCCTGAGCAAGTACAGACTGAAAACTACTACTTCATGGCACTAAGTTTCATATACTTTCAATATCAACATTTCACTAAATAACATGAAACTTACTAAAATATTGTGCTTCAAACTATTGCATAGGTGAGTTGCTTTAACAGAAATAGCCTGTGTATTTACCAAAGTAAAAACCAGAAGTATTCCTTACAGCTTTGCAAGTGGTGTTCACCATAGTTTTACCTGCCCAACTGCTCTGTCTCTCTCCAAACTAGTTAACATTTTCTGTCTCAGTGTAGTCTGGTATTTTTCAGTCAACTGCTTCAGCACCGGTTCATATGATGCATAATGTGCCTTCAGCCTGCGAACAAGAGGAGGACAAATGATTCCTCAAAGATGAGTTAATTCAGAGATTTATGTCTGTGTAACTTTTTTCCTCCCCAAATAAAAGAAAAAAAGTGCCAAACGGTCAATAGAGAGGACACAAAGCTATTTAGTATGTAACCACCCAACTGGAATACCACGAGAAAAAAAAAAGTCAGATCAGTAAAAGGTTTCATAGTTTGTTTAGCCATATCTTTTAAAACAATACATTCATTTTGACCTGTTCTTAATCCTTCATACACATATGGCACATTAATTTTTGTTAATTTGTGTTTTCTTGCAGATGGATGATATTTCATTGGAAGAAAGAGAATTACAGCTATTCTCCAACTACCAACTAAGATCCTAATCTAGACAGAACAGTCGTAATATGATTACTATTTCTTTCTTCACTGCACATTACATTTAGAATACTTAACCACTTTAATTCTTCAGAACAACTAAAAGTTAGGTATATAATCTCTCAAGAGAAACACAGGAGACTAAGCTTCAAAAATACTTGCATTTTGCAAAAAGCTGACAGAGGATAAGTCAGTGAATAGTGCTCTTGCATTAGCATGTATGGATTTCAAGGTTAAAGATGTAGAACATGTCATTGCTATTATATGCATTTATTGATAACAATATTGACAAGCCAAAATTCTGCGACTTGTTCAGAGCTGCAGATGTTAGCCACTCCCCAATGTTACTTTAAAACAAGTGCTGGCATAAACATGTGCAAAGAAGAGATTCTAAACTCAGCTCTTTCACTTGGCTCAGTGATCTTCAGATGGACAATGCAAAACTTCTGCTCGTGGAAGGAAAGAAGCACAACATTTAATAGAAAACTTGCAGAATTCCAGAATGACAAAATTACGGACTTATAATATTATAAAATAAACTATTACAACTCAGTACCAATGGACTAGTTTGGACTTATTTGCAACCAAAGCAACATACCAAACTACATACAGGAAGTTCAAGATGTAAAGGGACAGAAGATATCAGCTATGGGAATCATGAATGCAAATGTTCTGAACTCAGTGTGACACCAGTTACCCTTAAAATGGACAAAGGATCTAAACCCAGAAATCACTACATATTTATGGAAAAAGATCTGGGTAAAAGAAAAAAATCTCATTCGTGTTTTCAACTATTAGAAATATTATGTATTTATTAATGCCACATCACACCATGGACAATATAAAAGAAATCATTAGAAATTGTTTAAGAGACATGGCAGAATGGTCAGATGGAACTGCTATATACCAGGACACTAACTAAATGCAGCTAGCTTTACTTCAGCACTCTTGAATTCCACAATGTTCTCTCATTACCAGGAAACAACTGAAGATGTTATCTTTAGTGTTACATGTATGGTAATGAAAACCATTTTTTTACCTTTTAATGTCACAAATAAGCCTGTTTTTCTCCTGAACCACTCGCTTATGATGCATTCGATGGAAGTCACGCTCTTTCTGCATTTTTAGGAAAGCCTCTTTTGCTTTGCTATATGTAAACAGAAAACGTAGGAGATTAGTCTCCTCCTATTAATTGCTCATCAGGGTATGTTGAATACACATAGAATTAATTTTCAGATATGCACATGCCTACTGTATCCCAGTTGGAAACTTTTGGTAGTATGCCCTGTGGTGGAGAACATGTACTTTTGAGGTCTTTTTGCTGCCAGCTGATGTTACAAAACCATGGGCACCCTTCAGCATTACCTTTCTTCAGTTCCTTTAGATAGAATCTGGATTCTGGCATTATAAATCTCAGACATCAAGCTCACTTTAAGAACAAGGGGTGGTGTTGTGGAAGTACACATTCAAATTACAAGTGATTAGAAAACAATACTCTTGCTGTGGGTTTAAAAATCTACATGAAAATGTATTGCAATACCGATTTTCTAACATCTACATTATGTCTGGAGCCCAACATGCGGATAATGTACATGCTAGAAGGACACACACAGAAGGAGAACTACCCTTGCCTTGCAAATACATGCATTTAGAGAGCTTCTGGAAGAAATTGTGCTAGCAAAGTTCTAGGCTCTATTCAATCATGTCTGCAGCCTGTCCCCAAGTGTCCCCTGTACATGACAGCAGGAAGGAAAAGGAATCAATTTAAAAATTAACTGCAAACATACTGATAACCTGTTATTCCCTAAGCACATTCTACACATTGCCATGGGACACCCTAAGATACTCTGATCCATAAACATAAAAGAAAATACTCTGTATATATTCCATACATTTTCTCCTTGCCTTCACTGATATGGGTTTGGCAGGAGAGATTAGTAGATGAATTGTTTAATTGCAAAGGAAGCTTGAAATTACCTTGCACAGAAATTAGATATTCGTTCTTTGCAAAAATAAAGCTCATTTCTATTCCAACAGGAGTTAAAGAGTTGGGAAAACCACTATGATACTGGAGTATGCCAAAATCACAGGTCCAAGACAACGACCCGTAACTGCCAGTGCATTATATTTAATTGTACAAATTATTTACATTTACTATGTATGCATTTGCTATATTTATTACCTATACAGACTGCCATATTATATGTGTACATTTACACATGAATTGTTGCTTGTAGCAGGAACAGTTAGAAAGACCTGAAGAAGAGCACAATGAATTAATGCCACTCAGTCAAAGCTGAGAAACAGCTGGCAGGGAAATGGAAACAGGCAGGGCTGCCCCTGCAATAACACTGTGAACAGCTCAAAGGAGATGCGGGCATGCACATAGTTTTGTGTATGCATGTGCACAAATACCAAAAGTTATGAAACAGAGTAACTGAGGATATCAATATGGGATACAAAGTACAGATTATGATTCTGCTCAAGCTCCTATGAACAGCGGAAGATTTGAGAGGTAAATGCATCAGTGGTCTCAGGACAGTTCTGTGAAACAACTCCATCATGACACCACTCACAAAATCTGACTTGCCGCAAGATCTTGAATACAAAATCTGCACCTTCAGAGCTAAGCAGATGGCTTGTTCTAAGAGTAAAAGATGTTGCTACAGCTATAGCAAGGCCAATATCCATTTCTTTTAGTTAAGATATATGTCAAAGACTACAGGTCTCTCCATTTAAACTTTTCTGAACCAAGAAGTTTGATAAAAATAGCAGAAGAGGGCAAGGTCCAATAAAACCAAGTAGGGATTTTCAAAGGTGAGTTACGTGCCCTGTTTCCACTGAATTTAGGTGGAATTTTATTCCCCAACATGCTGCAAGTTGTAGCCCTAAAATTTTAATTGAAATAAAGATAGTTTTAGAAAACATACACTCTCATGCTTTTACTCTATCTAGGTTATATAGCACTTAGCAGCAATGATGCTAAATGTACCACATAATTAAACAGATGCATTTAAATATGGTGCACAATACAAAAAGTGTGCACTTTATTTTTAATTTTTGTAAGTGGGGAAATATGTGTAGGAATGGTTAGATTTTGGCACAGAAATAGGAGATCAGCTGAGGATTTTATTGCTGGTGATAGCACTAACAGTAATAATAAATATGATTTCCAGGATTGCTTTATATTTCCACTGTTACTGTGGCTGTAAACTGGATGTATATTTGTGAGCATGCTTCCAAAAATGAGGACAGAAATATACATGCAAATATTTAAACTTCCTAACTGATGTCTGTGAACAGTTACAAAGCTCTAACTGTACACAACTTTCATTCCATCTACCTAATAAATTCCTAACTGTTTAAAGAACTTACAAACTCACAGTCCCTGTGATTAACACAATCTTAAACCTGATATACCAT
Source organism: Pelecanus crispus (assembly GCF_030463565.1). Taxonomy (NCBI): domain Eukaryota; kingdom Metazoa; phylum Chordata; class Aves; order Pelecaniformes; family Pelecanidae; genus Pelecanus; species Pelecanus crispus. Next base: position 40,700,661 of record NC_134647.1, on the reverse strand, counting down.
TTTCTTGTCTACCTACATATTCAAATACAAAGGCAATACAAAGGGCCTGGCCATAGGAAAATGTCAAAATATATAGGACTCAAGCTATTTTAAATCATCAGATAGGCAGAGTTTAATGCTGCTATGAAATTACAATCTATTATTCAACTCACAAGTAAGTATTACTAGACTATTAAATGCTTGAATGTCACAAGTCATCACTGAAGACAATGAATTAACTAGCCTCCTGTAAGAGTTCACAGTTTTCAGAGATGTTTTCAAATTTTTCTTGCATATTGGAAAGAATATCTATGCTTCCATTAGAGAAATATTGCAGCAGATAACAACATCCCTTACCAATCAATCAGGGCTCAACTGTAGCCTTCAAGACAAAAGAAAGAGAAAGGGAGTATACTTAAGGTATACTTTGACTACTGTCACATGGCAAACATAGAATTAGTTTTGATTTCTTTCACAACACAATGTCTGGCTTTAGAAATAATTTAAATAAAGATTAGTAGTGCATCTAAACCTTAAGGTAATAACAATCACAAGCTTTGAAGTAAAAGAATTATACTGATATTTATTTCTTTTAGTGTATGTATTCAGGGATTTTGTTGCATGTCAAGATGCCTTCAGACATTGGACAACCTATTAAAATATATATGTACTCACTGCATACAGAAAGTGAAGCCGATTGTGATTTTCTCTTTAAATAATGAAAAGCCACAGTGAAATGTAACCAACAGTCTGCAATCTACTCTACTTGCCCACCTATTTGCTGTGCAGTGATGTAAATGCTGTATTAAAATACCCCAAATACAATTACAGTTAGCTTCTAGACACTGAATCTTCTGCCAATTGCTAAATAACATTAAAGCAGGACATGACTGGTTTACAGTCATTTATCCTGGGCCCTCGTTCTGCCTAAGTCCCAAATAACATCTCTTTTCTGCAAGATGGTTGTCGAGAATACCAAGCTCAGAAATACCAAATGTAATTAAAAGCTTTCTTCAAATACACTTCACAGCACTGTATCTCACAATGAAAATTTATGAGACTTTCTTTGCTCACAAATCCTTGGTTTCTAACCAGTCAAATCAGCATTTCTTCTGTGCTCTTAGGCATTCTGTTTTCAGTAAGCTGGTGAATTCTCTAACAATACTTGATAACTCAAACTGTCCTCCAGGTAATTTTGGCTCCTGCTGGAATATTTGCTTTATCTTAGCAAGGGTACTGACTACAGTAGTTGAATGTATGAACAAGAAAAAATGCTGTTAACAGTCACCACAGTGAATGGATTTAGTATAGACTATTATGATCAGGGTCTATCCAAAAGACAAAGGAACACTAACTCATGGTATGTACAGCTGAAATGCTCAATTTCACCCATTATTCCAGAAACAGTACTGTTTTAATTCATTAATTATTTAAAACAAAATAAGTTAAATGAATTTCACAGAAGTGCTGAACGTTTAACATTAGTATCAATAAAAACTTTGAAAGTTATCTGAAATAAAAAGGTTGAAAAATGAAGTAGTGACCATTAGCACAAACCAAGTTTTACATCTGTATATACTCCATTCTAATAATAGCATAAAGACTAAGAAAATAAAGCTCTCCCCACAAGTGGATAGAGGAGGCCTAATTTTAATAGTGTTTTAACAAGGTACATGCAGAATAAGTGCAGGATTTAACAGTAAATGCTAATGACCAGAATTTACCCACTTCTAATTTGTGTCATATAGAATTGCCCTGTATCTCACTGTCCAATCTGGAATACCAAACAGATGACATGACTCACTTGTTTACCACCAGAGCATTGCTATTTTAGGTTTCATCAAACACTAGAATGTGAAAAAGCAGAGCATGGTTTCAGTTCATGGATTTATTTCTTTTTTTAGCACAGTTCACTTAAGTGAGTGTTGGGAGCTTTATTTAACAGCCAGCCTGTAGGAACCTAGCATATTGGCAATGTCTTCTCCCTCTCCTGCTTTCTTCCTTTGCACAATATCACATCATCTTTCAGCCTTTTAACTAGATATCTGCTATCAAAAATCTTCTGGCACCCCACAGAGTACACAGACATTCTTATGGGAAAAACCCAACTCATTCATGACCACAGCAAAATGTTTTTGAGCTTTATGTTCTTAAACAATCACGTAGCAATGCAACAAACCCAGGAAAACTCATATCAAGTCATAATCTGCTCAGATTATCTTGTTATAGCATGTTCTGCTTCATACGGGGGCAGGGGGGAGAAAGAAAAAAAAAGGGGGGGGGGGGAGAAAACCTGTTAAAATTGCTACTGACGATACCAGATTTCAGAAGGGCCACATTCGGTCTTCCTTTCTTCTACTATGCATTCCTGCTTCTTACTCTCTCTCAAATGAGACACACAATCCCTAACTACCCATTGTCCAAAGGAGCTGTAGAGTAAAATAAAAGTTTTCTATATGGCCTATCTCCCAGTACAATAGTATATTTAGACTACACAATATTTGACTTGATTATTAAAGACATTTACTTAACTATTAGACAATGGGCAATTAATTTATTAATTTAAAATGTAATAAATCATGATCATTGGAAAATAATTTTACTATCATTATCAGCAGCAATGATTATTTAAGATCTGAGTAGCTATTTTTCATAAAGGAACAATCTAAATGAAAATTAGTAGCTTGAGCAATCTGGAGGAAAATCAAAGAGATGGAGTTAACTTTTTTTTTTTACAGCTCCGTATTTTAAAACTAAGCACTGGCAAAATCAAAGTGAGCACATTATTAGGTCTTGGGGTAAATGCTCAATGAACACATACATGTGCAGACATACCATTCTTCAGAAAAGGCTATGTTACATGTAGTTCATTTTTATATCTCTCCATTATATAGGCTAAATATTTTAACTCTCTTATGACTGAAGTACAACTGACTTAAAATCAGCTACTACAATATACACACAAGTATATATTACACACAAGATGGTAATTTACACTGACATACCATTTACCACTAGGGCCAGAGTGACAGATTTTTTGCAATTAAAAAAATGAAGAATAAGTGTATAGTGATTTTTTTCCTATGCTGATGTTTTGTGGTAGCTGTAATTTATAGTACTGGTTTTTAATACAAAATGCACAGAACCATTTATTTTCTAGTTCTACATATTATACTCATCATTCTTCGTAGTAATTTGTTGTGATTACTGGATATTGAAAATTATTTTCTATAGTCCAATAAATACAAATAAAAGAAATTCAGATTTAGGTTTCTAATAGAGCTCAGAGAAAATTGAACTTTAATTACAAATGTCACCGAGAAGTAAAAATATGTGCAGCCATCATAACAAACAGGAACTTATTATTTCCATTAAGTACTTGGGTTTACTTTATCTGGCAATTTACTACTGTATATCAAAGTTTCATTAAGACCAAATAACATACTTTGCAGCATGTTTATAGTTTTCCAAATCTTTCCTCAAGCGCATATTCTCAGCCTCAAGTTGCTGGTTGTGGGTATACACAGTTGGAACCAATCCAGTATCTTTGGCTGTGAACACACCTCTCTCTATGAGTTCATACCTAGTAGAAAAGAAACAGAGAGTTATTTTATTCCACGTTTCCTTTTTCTCACTTCACTAATGTCTTCTTTCTCATGCTAGCATTTACCTAAACTACAATCACCAAAATATTTATCATCTCAAGGCATTTAGCTCTTATGATTATTAACAATTAGCAACAGTGCTATCCCACCACAGTGTTCTATTTTACTGTTTTTCATTCTAAAATGTATTATTGTCGTTCATAAGTCAAAAGACATGTCCTGTATAACACAGTTCTTCAGTTTAAACAATTACTCTTTTCCTTTCTTTCTTCCAAATAGCTTAAATAAAAGACAGAAAAAAAATTTCTCATTCAAATAACATGTCTATATACTCATAGTTCTTTTTATCTCATATGCTCAAATATCTGCAAGATTTTTTTTTTTTTTTGAGGACTCAAATAAGATGACAAAACTGCAGATAACTTGGATGAATGATCCTATGAGCTATCTTCAACATGGAGTACAGAGCTCACCTAGGGAAATTTCTTCATTTCTTCCTGTTTACTTATGTTGCCCTCTCTTTATTGAATTATATTTACCAATATTTACCTATCTTACCAGCCCCCAAGAAAACATGATTCCGTGATGTAGAAGCCTGAAGGCTGCTTTAGTTAAATACTTGTACAGACTAACTTGCATTTTGAGAAGTAAAAGAGAATCTGGAGCAGCATGTAATGCTGTGTGCTACCTAGGAATCGCTATAGCCCCTGGCAATAAAGTCTACTCAGTCAGTCTCATATCTTTTAGGACTATCCATCTTTTGGTAGGATGTCAACGAAGGCTAAGAATACTCTAGCAGTCAGTAAAAAGGACATAGGCATTGACACCATTCATTTTAGGCCTAATTTAAAGGCATTTAAACACAAAGCAACTGGAAGTACCCAAGTATCTTCCATTAAAAAAAAAAAAGAGCAGTGATATTAAAAAGGATTCAGAAAAGCTAAATTTCATCAAAAAATGTGTCACAACACAAAATAAATACTTCTGAAGAATCATGCCTGTTCCATGAATGATTATAAGCTATAAGGATTTGTCAAAGTATTTCAAAAGACACCAAGGTTCAAGTCTACATATACAAGCATAAGATACTTCTGTGCAAGCAGACATTGCAGAGGTGATTCCAGAATCCAGTACAAGTTTGTATAAAACATCTATTTCTTTTCTACTTCTGTCCTGGAAGACAGAAGAGCAAGACCTTCAGTTGGTACAAACTTTTATAGACTCACTGAAGACAACAACATTGTGCACTACTGTGGCCGCAATATCAGTTCAGCATAGATTCAGTGGAGCTATAAATAATTTATATCAGAAAAAGACTACAGCCGCACAATCTTCTTCCCTGCTGATCTTCACTGCAGCTGGAAGATGTTCTGGGTAGGAACTCACCAGAAGGAGTAATATGAACATTATTTGCCTTTTCAGGTGAAAAATATATTCAATCTGTGCATTTCTTTTTTCCCAACTAATAAGGAAGTATGAAAAGAACAGCTGTAATTAGAGATAAAAGTTATACTAAATGCTACCTCCTGCCCTTGGACACAAGCAGCAGATCTGAAACTTGAAGACAGTAAGTACAGCATTCCTAGATCAATAAAACATGTTGCAGAAACAAAGTGTTTGTAGAATAAGGGACTCTTACTTGACAAGCAACTTCTACTTAACATCCTCCAGAAAAATTAAGGGGAATGTTAGAAACTCTTACGTTCAAATGACTTCCCACAGTCAGCTACTTATCTGCAGTCTGTGGATACTTAGAGGAATGCTCATCCCTATGACTTAAGCTGTCACTCACATTCACCACCAGTAAGATTAAAGGTTTTTGAAAAGTTAAACTGAACATGTCCAAAGCAAAATTCATTCTATCATTACTGTTTTCTTAAGCAAATTATAGCAGCAATAGGCTTTAATACTAAGAAAGAAGCTTAGTCTCTTCTCTTCCCCCCCCGCCCGCCAAATAAACATTGCTGGATAAGCAGGTACAACTCCTATTGGAAATATTGCAAATAAGGGCACTTCTCATTGCAAATGACCACAACTCTACATAAATCATAGAATCGTTTAGGTTGGAAAAGACCTTTAAGATCATCCAGTCCAATCATTAACCTACACTACCAAGTCCACACTAAACCAATCAATACTTCTTTATTTGCCAGAAACATTTCTCCACTGAATGCTCTAACTGCATCTCATGAAAACGATCAAATTTCTGCACGAAGACACATCAGACATGGATAATTGATGAACCTAGCCTCTGGCAGAGCTAAGAAGTCTGAAAGACAATTTTAATGAAATACAATTAATAACAATAAATTCACTATGCCCTTGTCTAAGAACACTACTAAAAATGAAAGCTTTTGTGCATGCAACAGAAATGGAATAGAAAACCACACAACAAAATTGCATTGTGAAATCTCATTATCTTTCATCAACCTAGTCCTGTAAAGCTTATAGAACTCCTACATACCTAGCCAACTGCCAAATAGCTATTGTTCGCACTTCTTTCCATTATAGAAGGGAACTGTAATGCAAATTAAATTAGTTAGTTCCATGCACACACATGTATTCTTCTAAGCTTTTCAGAAAAACTGAGTTATTATTCTTGAATTGCTATTTAAAATTAATCAAGCATCTGGAAACCTAAGCAACAGATGGTCAACTATGATTTTATGATCAAAGTCCAGTGCAGAGCAACTAAAAATAATACATTATTACTATATATATGTATTACATTGAATTCAAGTTTCTAAGAATTCTAAAGGAAGCAGGTTGCAGAGAGGCCCTGCAATAAACTAACTGATATGTAGCTCAGGATAATCCTTTACCAAGGGGTAACTCACCTAGAGATGCATTCAGGGATTAAAATTTCAAGTTTTAGCTTTTACAAGAACTTCTTGCTGAAAATTATCGTTCCAATTGATAACCTCTTAAACAGTTTCAACAGAAGGCTAAGAAAGAAATGAGCACAGAAAAACAAAGCACTTTTTTTCCCTAGTGTACTCCTCTAATCTATTACGGCATATAAGTAGAAAACGTATATTATAATGTTATGCTTGTTATGTAGGCAAGAAAGTAGGTATGTCCACGTGGCTTTTTGCAAATCACACTTGAGGTTACTTCACTTGTGATCCGAGCCAGTTCTGATCCAGAAACTGAATCTGTTTTAGCATGATGCTGTCCTGGAACTGATAACCCTTGTTTCTCTCAGGACTTACGAACTTAGAGTACAACGTACATTAATGTGACCATATGATTTCCAGACCAAAAAGGACACAGAGCAGAGCAAACTTAGGTCTGCCTGAAATAAGCAGATTGTTTCCACTCTCTTCAGGGCGTTGTGACATGGAGGATTGCAACCTATATCCATTTTCTTCATTCTGCAAAAAGGAATTTTTTTGGAATGAGTCTACCTTTATGCTCAGAGAAGACACAGTATGTCTAGTTGCGTGTGCTCCATTATGCACAACCTAGACAACCTTTGCAAGGCGTACACAAGACAAACATAGCTTTTAACCTGGCTTGGTCATGTAAGTTTATTCATAATTTTAACCACATCAAATAGAAAAGAATTTTCAAATCATGTTTCCATAAATAGTCTGCAGCTCTCCTTTTACTCACAAGCTGCAACACTGCCAGGTCTCTAGGAACACTTAGTCAGAGATTACCAGTCCAATGAGTGTACTAACTAATCACAGCGATAGCTCCATACGTATGTGTGAACAGCAAATGATTCATCTGCTCAGGCTGGCAACATGCTGCCAGCAGCAGTGAGCTCTTTGGGATTAGGAGGTAGAGACTGTCAGATGCATGAATTTACAGTTGATCAGCCCTTGCACTTCACACTCTAAACCTGTCAATCCATATCTTTAATAAGCCACCAAAGCACTATAAAGTCTTGTATATCAAAGGAATAGAAAATTTAATGGTAAATTAGATATTCTAAAAATAATTCAAGTCTAATTTTAAGTTCCTTAAAGTATAACTGGAAGAAAAAAGTGTATGTGCAAAAAAACTACGTAAGGAAAAAAAGATCACTACAAATGTGGTAAAATTATTCATTACATCATAGAAAAAGACTAGGTTTGGCTTAAAACGTGATGAAATCATGACATTTTATACAGCTGGATAAAATAACAGAATGTTTTCTCAAACTGCAATAAATACAGATAATTCAGTCCAATTTAAGTGACCTTTAGATTGCAGACAGACAATTATTTCAAAGCAAGCCTTTTGATAAATTTTCTCTACATTAATTAATTTCTCATTTTAAATTCCATTAGTACTTGATCACCACAGCATGAGCGAGCCTGTCGTCCCAATACATAATGAGGGACCTGAGTACACTAATCTGCTCTCACTTTCATTAATATTCTAAGTTATCTATTTCAAACCAAATTGAAACATTTTGAAATAAGGTATTAATGCAGCAAAAGTCTCAATACAGTAAGATTAGACCCTGACATGCTGAGCTCATTTGTAATATTAGTGAAATTAAAAATACTACTTATAGAGAAAAAAATATATGTATAGTAAGGATTTACAAGATAGGGCCTGCTAAGACCTGCTCTTGTTCTGTTAAAAAGCAATTTGAATTTTGCCATTGATATAAATTCAGACTCTAAGTGATTCAAAGGAAGCTGTAGTTTCATAAAAAGGTCACTATTTATATCTGTCTAGTATTAATTATCTTTTTACATAAAAACTGTTAAACTTCTTCAAACTTAATGCCGTTCATATCTGTTCTTTTGTTGAAAAAGAATACAGAACTATAGTGCTCCTTCTCTAAGAAATCACTTAAGTCACATTGTTATGCTATCAAAAACAGATCATTATTAATTCCAAAGGCAATGCCTGATTGGTGAGCTCTATGCTAATAAGACCACAGCCCTGCAAACAGCAGCAATGATTTCCCCATTAGAGGATATTTCTAAGAAAACGTAAAAGCCTCAAGGCTTTTGTAGGAAAAAATAAAATGTTTCTAACTTTTCAAATTTACTAATTTTCAAATTGAACAATTTCAAAAGACATTATTAACAAATCTCTGAACCTCTGATGTTTAAAGACTGACTACAAGATAATTCAGAGAGGTGTCTCCACTTCTCAGAATCTTTCCAATGTAACTGGCAGATTCAAAGCAAGCTTGTAACTGAAAGTATTTCAACAGAACTTTATGACAAGCACAATATTTTGCTCCAAAATAATTCAGCTCTCCTCTCAAGCTTTTGCAGCACTTCTAGCACATCATTCTTAATCACTATTTAAAAAAGTATACACCCTGTGGGATTCCGTATATGACTAGAGTGGTGGAAGAAGTGGAGTATTTAGACAAAGCTGCCTTTTAAATTTCTGTGAGGAGTATGGACAAAATCTCTGCAATCTATAAAAGCTGGGGCAAAGAAGATAGCAACAGCTCCAGAGTTTACTCTTTTGATTACTACATGAATTAAATTTTAAAAAGAAAAAACAAACTAACCAACCATATTATTTTGACTGATATACCAAAACTTACCAAATATCAAATATTGTGATTATTCTGCTTCAAAATACAAGGTACCTATGATGAATGTCCAAAAATACCCAAACAAGTAAGGTAAAAATACTATACCATACTACAAAACATTCAGTTTTTAGGCAGGCACCCAGGTTCAGGAAAGCAAGAAAATAACAAAGCCACATGATTTCTCAGCACCGCTGAAGTGAAATGCTGGTCATTTGGCATTGGACCCATTTGATCCAATGATGACTTCTGCACTACAGCTGGTTTGTAGTTTTCATTGGTAGTCAGTGGAGAGCAGAATATACTTGAAAAAATATAATTTAATTCACTTAATCTTAAAGGAGATGGCTTAAACAACTCAGATGAGTTGCATCCTGAAAACGAGTATTTCTCTTCTCTGGTCACAAAAGACACCTCTCATGTGGCCACTTCAGGCTTGTACATGCCTAGAGTTAGGTGAAATGCATACAGTCCTTCGAAGGTACCTGTTTAGGAGATCCCTGGAGTCAGCTTTCTTGAAAATCTGTCCTTAAAACAACAGTTTGCATCCTCAGTCTCAACATGAATATATTTATTTGTTAAAACACTACATATTTAAGAAGGACTTCTACTCAGAAGAGCTTTCTGGAAATATATCCTGAAATACTGGAAATACTTGAATCCTGAGCACCTACTTCCTAATTCTGAAAGTAATACGGGTCACTTAAAATATTTTACCATTCAGTTTGGAAGCAGTCAAGGGTTCTGGACATTCCCAATCTGACCAGGAAATTGCAGAAGAAGTCATCCATTGCTTCAGGTATTTCAGACACTGATTTCTCAGAAGTCAGTACTGATTGCAAAGCCTGAAATTAAAATTTGATAATTTTTATTAAACCTACGAGAGAAATGTCATTACCATACCTTCTATTTCTGAAGTAATCTAAAGTCATACATCCACTGGAGTACAGCTGAACATTTCCCTTGTCTTTATTGATCAGATCTATAATCACTGATCCTTCTAATGTCAAGGTCTGTGAAAGGTTATAGAGAAACAACTCAAAAAGTCACCTGATTTAAGCAAGTATTCTGAACCTGACATAATCTGATATGGACTTGAAACTATTTAAACTGATGGATGATCTTCTGTCACTGACCAGAGAGAAAATGTTAGTTCTCATACTCCTGCACCCTTCAGCAACCTTCAAAAGTATTCATGAGAAAAATCAGTACATCTCATGAAAAATGCAAAAGTCCAAGGTGATAGTAAAACAGCTGTCACGGTTTAGTCCCAGCCAGCAACTAAGCACCACACAGCCACTTGCTCACTCCCCTTACCCCTTACCCCAATGGGATGCGGGAAAGACTGGGAGAAGTAAGAATGAGAAACACTCCTGGGTTGAGGTAAGAACAGTTTAATAATTGAAATAAAATAAAATAGTAATGATAATAACAACAATATAATAATGATAATAACAATAATATACAAAGCAAGTGATGCACAATGCAATTGCTCACCACCTGCCGACCGACACCCAGACAGCTCCCGAGCAGCGATCGCTGCTCCCCAGCCAACTCCCGTCAGCTTATATACTGAGCATGATGTCATATGGTATGGAATAGCCCTTTGGTCAGTTTGGATCAACTGTCCTGGCTGTGCCCCCTCCCAGTTTCTTGTGTACCTGGCAGAGCATGAGAAGCTGAAAAGTCCTTGACTAGCATAAGCAGTACTTAGTAACAACTAAAACATCAGTGTGTTCTCAACATTCTTCTCATACTAAATCCAAAACACAGCACTATGCCTGCTACTAGGAATAAAATTAACTCTATCCCAGCCGAAACCAGGACAACGGCTTATATGCTTCTTGTAATGACGCATGCAACGGAGAGACTGAAAGAACTGCATCTCCATCATTAGATCTCTTAGGAAGTCTCACAAAGATCAGTTCTCCCTTTTCTTCTCAACACCCATATGCAGACGCTGAACAAAGCTGCCAGACAATATTGCTAAAAGTGTTAGCAGAATGCAGATGGTGCACCAAGGCTTCATATGCAGCTCCTCCACTGCCATCAAGATAGACAGCTATTCAGATAAGATCAGCTCGTGGGTCAAGCACCATTGCCAAAAGCAGAATCAAATCAAAACAGAGCAATCCTACTACAGAGGGAAAAAAAAAAAAAATCCCTTTCACAGCTTTCTGTTGCAATGCAAATTTCTTTCATTCACCCAACCCCACTCTGTGCATAGTGTGATATTAAGTTCTCCTAGAGAGATTTCAAGATGTAAGGAGATACGAAAAAAGTAAAATATGACCCAGTCTGAGACTACCACCTCCCCCCGCCCCCGCAAAATGCATTTAAAGATAACCAGATGAGAGAGACTGCCACAACTTGGCAGCCAAAGAGGTGGCCTTAATTCATTCAGACTTCAAATGGATTACAGTGATTTGACATACCTAAATATGAGGATCTCAGCATTTGGGAACTACACGTAGGCACTGTGCTACAATAGACTTGCTCAACACAGGCTAAGACAAGATACTGCATCTCCTGGTGAGAGGAGGACAGAACAAACCTGGGCTTGACAACTATCACTTAGTGCACTCTTGAAAGAAACTCAGATGCTATGATAATGTGAGCTACGTATTATTAAAAAAAAAAAAACCACTGTAGAGAAGAGGAACAGAAACAGCTTCCATACATGCCTACCTTCTTTTCTTCATTTCGGTACTACTAAAACTTAAAACAATTTCAGTGAGATATTCATCAAGACATACTAAAGGCTGTGACTGCAAATTATTTCCTCCATCCATTTAAAAAAGAATCTGTAGGTCAGGGATTTCTGATAACTGCATCCATTTATGGCTTATTCACGTCCTTAGTGGGAGCTCTATCAACATGACTGCATAAATTACCTGAAGATAAAGGAATTTCTCTTGATAAATTAAAAACACACAGCACTGCCTGCACTGGAAAAATCTCATAGCCATTTTGTATAATACAGAAAATGTTGTGTTTAATCCAAGCAACCCATCTAATATAAACATAAAGAATTGTACATGTACGATCAAGGCCATGTAACACTGTATTATGAATAATACAATATGCCAAGCACAATGTAATATTTAGCATATTTTCATTACCAGAGATACACTACATCAGACAGGTCTATTTTCTAATTGTGGTAATACAAGAACTAAAAAGAGTACATCTGCAGACATGTAGCTGCATCCCTTTTCTTGCTTCTTTTCTTTCTTTATTCTAAAAGAGGCAAATGTCTAATATTGTTAGTTGTAGTTTCCCAAACACATCTATAAAGCCAGTCTTCGGAAGAAATGACATAGCTTGATTCCCTTAATAAATGGAAATATGATAGGAATTCATTTCATCCATGCAGAAGAAAATTTATTAGCTAGATACTAGCACTGAGAATCATTTCAGGAACCAAAGCTCGAGCAGGGAACAATATACGGAAAAATGAATGCAGTCTAACAGGCACAGTATTGGAACAGGGCCTCAGGAAACCAGAACTAAATGCCTAGCTCTTCTGCAGACTTTGAGAGTGATATTAGGATAACCACTTTCTTTAACTTAATCTTAACCTTGGATGACTACCCACAGAATGGCATAACAGTAAGTTTTTGTATATACTTACCTATTTAGAAATGAGGAAAATACAATCTATAATTAATGTGGTGCAAACAGACACCCTATAGTAGCAATACAGACAAAAACACCTGATTAAAGGATTCTGACCATTAAGTCAAACTAAACAAAGTGTTTGCTTTGTTAAATATTTCTTGGTTAGATTTTCTTAATTAAAATCTTAAAAACATTTTGAGTGTAAGGATTGCAAAAAATAAATTAATTGCTAAGAACTTAACCTTAAGGACTTCCTCAATACTTGCAAAAATTTCTGTCCAATGAAGAAATATGAACACCAAATAAATTAATAATTTCTCTGGAAAACAAAATAAGATGTTCTTGCAAAATTTACTAAACTAAAAAAGAATACAAAAACTGAATTCAAGGCTTTTTAACACATTCAAACAAATTAAAAGTCAAACCTACGTTAAATATAAGGTTAATGAAAGACAAGGTAACTTCAGATTATCACTTGGGATATTAAGAAAATAAAGATCCTGGAATGGAAGTGTAATAGCTGTAACTACTGAAGGAAGTATTTCAGACAGCTTTCTTTTATGTGTGTGATTTTCCAGAAGTTCCGTATCCTTTTCCTAGGGTCCCTATCAGCTGAAGACTTTTTCATATGCAAAACGTTCTATTACTTGTGTTTAAAAATAATTTATACTACTTTACAAAGTCTCGAAACAAGGACAGTAGAAAAAAAAAAAAATCAAGAGTTGCAACTGAAAAGGACAAATAATGACTAGAACAGGAACAGCAGGCAGAATCACTGCTATCCAAAGCATGTGTTGCCCAGCACAGGTGTGTTTTGAATCAGCTACCATTTCACCTCCAAACCAGGGGAAAATGAAACTTAGATTACAGCTCCATCACCCACATTTCCCTGTTGGGATCCAAACAAAAACATGAACTGTAACTGGTGAGGGAGCCTCACCAAACTCCTTAAAGACCACTAGTTTCACAGCACCTATGCAGAGATCCAGAAGGAAAGAAAACATATCTCAGTATCCCCTGTAGAAACATAGCTTTAATTCCTACACACCAATTTGATTTAAACAAACAAAAGGTGAATAGCACTTTCTGTCATTTGTTTATGTTTGCTCTTCTTCATTTAGTGATTAGTGCTAATTACTTTGAAAGGAAGTTTGAAAATAAGCATTTTTCTTAGATTTACCTGGTTATACTTGATCTTTTTACAGAACGTAAAAGAAACTGTAGTTACTATAAATATCCAGTTTCTAAATTGAGTATCTCCGTTTGACAAATCGCTTAAGTATTTTTGGATGCTCACTTGATCTGTGCCTTCTCTATATAATTTATTTTTGTAACCAAAAGATTTGTATCTAATACTGAAATGCAATCTTTAGTACAAGATTAGGTATACAAGTTACTACGAACAACAAATACACATAATCACTTGAAAATGTTTATCACAGAGTAGCTATTCCAGGATATGGTTATTACCTAATTTAACCTATTTTAGGCAAGATTAGAAGCTAATAATTAAAAAACTGTACCAATTATTTATCATGTGAATACAGCCTTCTACTGTGCTGCTTAGCTCATAGTTTGGATATTGATTTAATATTAATTCACAGGAAACAGTGCTTCTAACTTGGGTCACCAAAAGCATTCACTGCAGCACTTGGTTTTTTCCAGTGAATTAGCATTAAACAATCTAGTCACTGAGCCTCACAAAATATACAGTAAGTCATTATGAAAGCTGTCAAGGAACTAGCAAGTGTATTAAAACATTTTTCTATTCATGTCTTTCTGTCTGAAGGCTGGCAATATTATTTCAGTTTCAAAGTTATGGAAAAATGAAACCTCCAAATAATGAGTCAGGAAGCAAGAAGACAGACATCTATCAGCATAAGCACAAAATCAGAGAGAATTTGAGTTTAAGCACACATGTTCTTCTTTTAAGGAAAGGTAACACTTTCTTCAGTTTGATTAAATGGGATAGATATTAGCATATTGTTTCCTACTACTCAAAGTTCAACAAATCAACAAAGAGGTGAAAGATTATTTAAATGCAGCACTGTCAACTCACACAGTAAAACAGACATAATTTCAGTTATCCCTAAAGAACACTAAGAATTTCCACTAATTGGTTAACATTAAGCATGTTCAGTCTTTAAAACTTCTGCCACCTTTCCCTTAATTTTCAGGCATATGCAGTTTCAAATACCTAAGACTCCAGTATTGTCAGTTTTCATTCAAAGTTTGATCTAAAATACAAAATTGGTCTGCTGATACGCACTAGTGCAAAAGAAAATGCACATTTTTCCTCCATTTTAATGTTAAGAATCATTCAGATAATTTTATCTTTTCATTATTAATCATTTGCTTTTGCAAAACAAAGACTATAACAATAGCTTACTGATGAGGCTATAAGACAGTGGTGATATTAGAAACACAGCAGGGAAAAGCACTTTTCCATTAGATTGTTATAAGCAAGTAAATTCAGGTAAATTATATTTTGGAAAATGCAATATAACAATGCCATTGTGTAACACTGAACTATTACACGACTGTTTTGAAAACAATTTGTAAACGTAAGATGTTTCAAGAACTAATTTTGTGAAATTACTGATAATTTCATTAATATTTTGATTTAACATAGTTTAACAGCCCATTCTTTATTTTCAATATATGAATAATCTTCTTTAGCAAAGTATTCAAGTACAAGCTTCTATGCGTCTTAAGCACATGCAGTTTCTTTCCTGTATCAGGGATCACACTCTCATTCACACAGAAAAAGAAATAAACCCTAAAGTACTGATACATTGTAATAACATTAATCTATTTTAAATAATCTACCTATATATTTGTTACATGTATTTGCAGTATCAGGTTATTTATGGAACATAAAATGACCAAAAGTTAAAGGAAGATGAAACCCAGGAAACTTTCCCAGTTGCCTTTTCCACTGTGGCACACATTTACCCCTAGAAAATTCTAAAAAGTAAGAAGCAATCTTTTCCACACAGATATTTCATAATTAAAATAAATTATGATGTAGAAACTTTAAGCCACTAATGCCAACTGAATCACAGAGAGCCTTAGAATGTTTAGGAAGTTCTTACTAAAATCTGGGCATCTTCAGCTTGCTCTTGAATAGTCTGCAAAGCTTTTGACAGATCCTCATCATCTTCCTGAAGACTAAATTCATCATCTGCTGGAACCTAAATGAAATTATTTAAAGTTAGGTATCAATATATTTTATAAATCTTTCTTTCAGAATACAACCATTTCCACCCCCAATACAACTACTGAAAATGATCTTGTTCTTGTTAAAATAATACGTTGCCATACTTAAATAGCATTTATATTACTGATAAACCTATAAATAAGATGAAACATCTAAATTGAAATATCTGCATCTTTTAAAAAGTATTTAACATTCAAATGAAAGTAAAACATAATAAATAACTGACACTAAATCTTCTCTTGAAAAATAAAGCTATGTCTAGGATCATCACACTTTATAAAAGGAGATTCATGTCATTTCTCCTAGGATGTTTTTCTGACTGATGAAGTAAAACAAAAGAATGAAACATGACTAGTCTACCCACATATATCAGAAGATTATCTATTTAGTAAATTACCTCTTCATACTGATAATCTTCTTTAGAGTCATCTGTTATGGTAAATTCTGTAGATTTTGTTAAGTCTGAAACAGCTGAAGCATGAGATGAGTTCCAACTTAAAAAAAAAAGTATCACAAACCTACCATCTATAAATATCCTATCACCACCTTTGCCCTTGTTCTTTTTGACACAAGACTTCACACTTTCAAGGCTTCTTTCAGCCCTTAGATGAACAAGTCCAGCTCCAGTGAAAACTACATGCAGAGACAGAATTTAGATTCAAAGTTTTTATAGCAGGTCTGTTGTGGTTTAGCCCCAGCCAGCAACTAAGCACCACGCAGCCGCTCGCTCACTCCCCCTACCCCGATGGGATGGGGGAGAGAATCGGAGGAGTAAGAGTGAGAAACACTCCTGGGCTGAGATAAGAACAGTTTAATAATTGAAATAAAATAAAGTAAAATAATAATAATAACAATATAATAATATACAAAGCAAGTGATGCACAATGCAATTGCTCACCACCTGCCGACCGATACCCAGACAGCTCCCGAGCAGCGATCGCTGCTCCCCGGCCAACCCCCCCCAGTTTCTATACTGAGCATGACATCATATGGTATGGAATAGCCCTTTGGTCAGTTTGGATCAACTGTCCTGGCTGTGCCCCCTCCCAGTTTCTTGTGTACCTGGCAGAGCATGGGAAGCTGAAAAGTCCTTGACTAGCATAAGCAGTACTCAGCAACAACTAAAAACATCAGCGTGTTATCAACATTCTTCTCCTCCTAAATCCAAAACACAGCACTATGCCTGCTACTAGGAAGAAAATTAACTCTATCCCAGCCGAAACCAGGACAAGGTCTAAACACCATTAAAATTTGCCTCATCAGATCTGTCAAAGTTAGAAGTCAAGCACTGTTCAGAGTTAAACAGCTAAATTCTGCTCTCATTTACACAAATCATCAGTTTTCATAGGGGTCTTTCTCACCGAGACTTCCACAGACTTTATGCTTCTAACCATAACTAACTTCATGCTCCCAGAGAATGGCATTTTTTATCAAATTCAGATGTACAAGTTCAAATACGAACATCTGAGATCAAACACTGAATACCAGAGGACCATTTACTGAAGCTGATACAAGTGCTTTAGTAATTACAACACAGCTACAATAAAAAGATAAGGAACTTTCAAAATGTAAAAATTCATTTGGAAATTATCTACAGTTCCTTCATACGTTTTAGAGTGAGACTTTTCATTAAAAATAACTACAAATGGTGTAAAATGAAACCCAAATATACATTTTTTTCATCCTCTAGCCTCACAGCCCATGAAAGTATAACAAAAATGTTCTTAGCAGGACACTCTGTTGACAGTTTCCCTAGGAAATCAGTTAGCCTACAAATGACCCATGTAAATAAACCAGAAATTAACTTCTGAAGAAAAGAAAAGCTGGCAATTCAGTACTTCACACACATCAAATTTAAATAGTAACTTCTATATAAAAAGAAGGAAAAAAAAAAAAACCCGCATGATTTTCCAGCTTTGCATCGCTTCCCATATCTGAATCATTCTCCTAAAAAATAGGCTTTTTGCTACAGTTCTCTCAGTACAATATATATGTAAAAGTATCATCTGCATTCAAGACCCCAGCATCACAGCATCAACAAAACTATCAGTTAAATTGTAACCATCTAGAAGGCTAACAGCTGAAGATCATGTCCCAAAAAAGGATAACCACCATTTGTTTTATAGAGATGTGAGGTTTGAGGTAAAACTTGGGAGAGATGCCATTTTCTCCTCTAAACTAAAAAAAACAAATAGGGAAGTCATTGAGTGAATAAAGGCATAATTTTCAGTAATCAAGTCAAAGCACATCTGTGTACCTCCAACTGCCCAATTATGCTACATGCTTACTATAGAAATTGTATATATAAATAGGAAACTGGCATGAGCACTTCTTAAGATATCTAGGCTTAGTATGTGAAAGCAAGTGCCTGTAATACACGTGCCCCCAGCTTTACTTCCCAGATTATTGCACCATAGACTGCAGATGTGGAACACAGGACGTGAATTCAAGTCACCACCTCTCTGCATTTCAAATTTCACTGTCTGCAAAAGCTTCATTTTCTAACTCGACTGATTCTGGAATGTCTAATTCTAAAACCTGAACTATGCAGAAACTCATCTCCAAAAAATGTTTACCACGCTTTCTTTCATAAGGGGCGGAAAAAAGCAAGGAACCCCCAAACTACTAGATTTAACAGGCCTAAGTCTGTTCTCTGTCACACCAGAAGAAATCTGGGTTAAGTCCTCTGACTTTAAAAGGAGGGCAAAGAAATTGTGTGGTTCAATGAATGCACCTTTTCTCAGCATGGTACCCCAGGACCCTATGTTGGTCCACCAAGGTAAGCAAAGGGAACAGAGATGAAAATAGCTCATGTTGAAACATGACTTTCGAGAGCTGACCCAACAGCCTTGAAATAAGGATGAGACACTCAGGCATCAGGCTACCTTTTCATTGCCTGCCTGCTCCCCCGTACAACAGGAACGTTTTGGTCCTTGCATCAGTGTCTGACCATGTCCTAATGAAATGACTCCTAATTCCTGGACTTTGTTCCTTCAACTCAGAGGGAGAAAAGTTCACCTGAACTGCTGATTACATACAAAAAGGGAAGTGCAAGGTGGGAGTGCAAAGCAGCAGGAATAGGTTTCCTTTATTGTTTGAAAAAGCAAGAAGGATACTTGCAGCAGGCAAGTCAAGATAAAAGACACAGTAATATTGACTGACTAGTTAGGGTAATGTTCTAAAAAGCCCCTTTTTTTAATTAGATTAAGATATCCTAGCACTAGCTAGCTGACTACACATTCTCTCTTTAAAGAATGAGACTTTAAATTAAAGTGTGGTCATGTTTGAATAGCGTGAATACTTGGGAACAACATTTTTTGTATGAAGCAGGGGACAATTTCCATATATATGCAGTAATTCTTCATTACTTTATAGCACGGTATTTATCAACTTAAAATTAATTTAAATAAAGTACACTTAAATAAAATACATCACACCATGTTTAGTGATTTGATCAGAGACTATTTTTTCTAAAGCTATCTTTTGCATGGGCTACAAATGATCCTTCCTCCATCTTGACTATTTCTTTCTGCATTTATCAAACCTTTCAATGCAGATAGAAGAGTCACTCAATGAGTAAAACACTTTGTTTTTTTCCAGAATTTTCTACTGACCTGACCATCCTTGCAATCCATTATTGTCTAAACTAATGTATCATTGCAAACACTGTGCACAGGCTAAAACATTACTTTAAAAATTCTGATTATTTTTTTCCTCTTTTTTCCAGAGTCATAGCCAGGCGCACAATAAGAGAGGAATCTGATTTTAAGACTATTGTATTTTTGCAACAAACACCATGTCAGTTATTTTAACATCTGTACTTATGCAGTGCTTTTAGCACACCACACAGTGTGACAACAGCTGGGCAGTTTCAATGAGATAGAAACTGAGGCACAGGCTCATTAAGGACAATCTTCCTTTTTTTTTTATTGCTTTTATATTGGCTTACATCTTAATTCTAGCAAGGCAGGAAAAACTAGGGTACTGGTAGGGCCTAACACTTAAGCTCTGATTATTGAGCCTCTAAAACAAAGCTCGCAAGATCTTCTTGATTTGGCAGCTCACAGATACAAAACCAAACAGATGGAGCTAGTCTGACCTAGTGACGTAACTAGAATGTGGATCATCTGACCAAAAATTACACATTTAAAAGCCATAAACTCCTAACAAATTGCCACAACTCAACTGTGGAAAGTATTCAAACTGATTTTTTTTCCTCTAAAAGCCACAGCAAATAAAATTATTTCTAGGTTATTGTATCATATTCTTTATATCTTGGTCATACACAGTACTAAACAAAACCACAACTATCTAGCCAGTTACTGTGTGTGGCAGGCACTGGGAATTAAATGAGCACCTTTTACAACAGCACATTGGGACTGTGAGTCTTAATAACCAGTCTTGTCACTCCTCCGCAGGTATTTTGCATTGACTGATCAACTAAAACAAGAGGCAACAAGAGACTTCCAGTTCCGAATTTTAACTCTCGCTTAGACTGCCCCATAAGCAGGGGAGGATAAAATTACCCTGCTTTTCCTAAAATAAACATCATGTTGAAGTGAGCAAGATCCTACCGTCTCTGCGGGGGGGAGGGGGGGGGGGGGGGGAAACACCAACCAAACCAAAACCTGCGTATTATCCCTTTTTTGCCTCCAGGGGCAGTAACTCACAAAAAGGAGCAACAAGGTGTTGCGGGTTTTTTGGCTTTTTTTCCTCGCCTTACTCTGTGAAATGACTTGGCAAGGCGTGGGTCTCCTGCCGGGACGCTCCTGCCCGGCTCCCAGCGAGCAGCCAGCGGCACAGGCAGGGCTGCGCGCTGCCCGAGCCCCCCCGGGGTT
Organism: Pelecanus crispus; assembly: GCF_030463565.1. NCBI lineage: Eukaryota > Metazoa > Chordata > Aves > Pelecaniformes > Pelecanidae > Pelecanus > Pelecanus crispus. The sequence goes on along the minus strand of NC_134647.1, from coordinate 40,679,904 downwards.
CCCCCGCCTGGGGCACAGGCAGGGCTGCGCGCTGCCCGAGCCTCCCCCGGGGTCCCCCCGCCTGGGGCACAGGCAGGGCTGCGCGCTGCCCGAGCCCCCCCGGGGTCCCCCCGCCTGGGGAGGACGAGCACACGCAGAGGTGGGCAGGGGCGCTGAGGGGATGGGCCCTCCCGCGCCCCTCGCCCCCTGAGGCGGGGAACTGGCGGGACCCCGGGGCGCCCCACACTCCCCAGCCGCCCGCCTCAGACGGGGAGGAGGAGGAAGAGGAGAATGCTCCGGAGGAGGAAGGATACTCTGCAGGCAGAAGGACACCTCAGAGCCCGCCGCCTCCTCCATAGCCGTTGCCTCCCCGCCGCCGCGTCCGGCCGTTGCCGGGGGCGGCCTCTCGCGAGAAGAGGAGCCCGCGCCCGTGCCAGGGCCAACGGCCGCCGCGGGGCGGGGCGGGAACAGACACCCCAGGAGCGATTTATTTAAGTTAGTTTAATTTAGCGTTATTCACGCTTCAGTTTTTTGCCCCTGGAGGTCCCAACGAGTGCTGTCTTTAAGCCGAGGTGAAGCTTCTCACGTATTTTACTAGCGAGGGAGCGGCCCCGGCGGGGACCGTGAGGAGATTTGCCCGGGGGTGAGGAGATTTCTGGAGGTTTCCAGGCTGGTCTCTGGCGAAGCCGGGGTGGGCCTGCGTGTCCTTTCAGGGTCCCCCCCACCCGCTGGCTGCTGCGTCCTTTCTGACTAGGAAACACTCATTTTCTTAAATGGAAGGAAAACAACAGGAGAAGGGTGGGAAAAACCTCTTCAATCTCGTAAGAAGGGACTAACTTCTTCAGAGGAAACATTTTTGTAGCTGGAAGAGGTGTTTGCTGGATCACCTGAGCTCGGTCCTATGGGACTGATTGCTGAAATTAAGTTCCTGCAGTACATTCTAGTTCAATGAAGAGCAGGAGTTTTCCCAGGCAAAAGTTTGGGAAAGAAGCATACCGTATCCCATACATGTGTGGAGTATACATGTTACAGCTCGTAGGAGTTTGAGATAAGGTTGCAGGAGTCAACAGAAAATCTTCTGTTCCTTTTTTTTGTTTCAAAACAAGCTTAGAGTTCCCAGTCCTAAATTTCCATTGAGTTAATGAGCTTTGCATACAGTAGGAATTCAGAATCGGTGCTTGAATTTATGTAAAGTAACTAAAAATAAATGCTCAAAGTCTCTGAAAAAAAAAAAAAAGTGCTAATAGCTGGTCTGAAAGGAGAGGCACCAGTTTTGCTTGCAAGCTTTAAAAAAAAAAAATTAACCGTTGAAATACAGTCTGTAGATCAGAGCAGACGGAAGTGGGTGAAATTATATAGTAGTATTTCATTATATAATTCAGTTCAGTCTTTAGCCTGAAAATAACCGAGATGCTATCCTGCAAGAGGGCCTGTTACCTGTGAAACTTATTTTAGCATTTTCTTTCCAGAGATTATCACACTGGATTGCCATTCCTCTCCCATTGTAGACACATTCTTGAGAAACAATGAGTACTTTGGCACTGTCAAAGTCTCCAAACTGTAATAAAAGAACAGTGTTTTGCCACGAGATTATCACAATGCTGCTAAGGCGACAAGAACTGTTGTTATTTCTTCATAAATTCTTTATTGTCAGCTTTACTGCTGGGTTGAGTTTGATACATGTCAGTGCTTGATCTCATCTGTGTTCAAGAGATGGAGGGCAGATGCTGACATACCTTTCTTTTTGTCCTGCAAGGTTGGTTTTTTGTCCCTTCAAGGAAAGTGATGTGACCAGAACAACATTCTTACATCCATATCCAACCCAAAACAGCAGTCCTGAACTCCAGCAGAGCATCTCAAAAATAACAAATAATAACCAGAAGTGGCATCATAAAGCACAACACCCATGAGTCAGTACTTCCAAAACTGTGGGATTAAAAAAAAAGTCATAATGCAGTTGGGGTGGCTTCAAATGCAGGCCTCACTCTCTTAGGGAAGTTCCCAATTCCACCACAAATCACAGAGTAAGTGTAGCTGTACTTACATCATACAGCCAAGCACAGCTGATTAATATCATAAGTTAATACAATTCACGTCTCTCAGCAACAGGTTTGGTGCTAGCCTTTACAAAAAGAGTTGAGCAAAAAATGCTAAGCAATACCCTTCTCTCCCTTTTCCGCTTCTGAGAGTTTTCTCTGCCTCTACAGGCCTATCTTCTCTCTACAAATTTTTCACCAGACTTCTCTCTCACTAAAATATGGAAATATATGGTATCCATAATTGAAGAAGGCTGATGAAAGCTTAAAAAGGGCTCAGAGAAGTGCTTCAGGGAAGACTGAGATTGGAAAACAATTAATAGTGAAGGACAAAAGGATCTTAGTCTTCTTGGTTTATTAAAGGAATAGTTAAACAGCTTGATCAAAGTGCACAGGTAATAGATTTGATAAAAAAGGCTACGCAAAGATACAAACATATCCAACCATGTCAATAATTAAATAAAAATAAATTGCAACAACAACAAAGAACAAGTTTTTAACAAATAACTATTTGACTGATTTCCAAGTATAATGGAAACTGTTCCTGGAGGATTTTAGCAATGACAGAGTTCTTCAGAAAAGTTATATTCTCCATTCAGACACCAGGTAGTTCAGGATGTCCTACGGCTTGCATTTTCAAAGAAGTCAGATACAGTCATTGCAATGGTACTTTCTATGAAAAAAAGTCTAAATGAGAAGATAACCAGTTCTACCATATGTGGAGATTTGCCAGTATCCGAAAGGACCAATAGAGTTGATTTGTTTGCTTTTAAAGAAGAATCAGTTGGTCACTGATTGTTATTTCCCAAAGGTTTAAACCTTTATTTGAAAACAGTGTTTGGTTGGCAACGTCTCAACTATTTATGTCATCCCATCGTGACTGTATAAATGACCTGTTAGTACAATAATTATCCTTCAAAAGGCATAACAAGCCATCTTGTTTCTCTCCACCTTGTTGAGAGCCATCTACCATAAATACATTATATTTGGTTATTGCTAAGCTGAATTCCAAACACCCGATTCACCCTGCTTTATAGCCTCATAACAGTCTGAGCTATAAATGATTATCGTCTCCCAAATGGCAATAACCAATGTTGTTACTGTATCCTATAACTTCTCATGAGAAAGACACAGAAGCAGCATCTGCTGCTGTAGCTTGAATGTTTCATTAGACAGACTGTTTACTTTTCTCACACGGCGAAGACTAAGCCATGCACCTTAGCCACATATATCAGCCAGACGCGTTACAGTATTTGAAAAGATCAGTCATGAAAAATGGGTAAACTGGAGTGCTCCAGAAGTGTTGCTCATGCTCCCAAGACCTAAAGGCCAGATACTGTTCCAGCTTTATACCGCCAACTGAAGGACTGCAAGACTATCCTCTCATTCAGAGCGAAATAACCCTCCTACTGAATTCAACAGGCAAACTGACTACAGTTCTGACAAGTTGAGTTAAAAACCCAGAACAGCCATCCAAGCTACTTTCAGTGACCCTCCCTCCCCTGCAGGAAGACATCCAAAAGGTCCAGGTTATGCACTTCATCACAACAGACAAGCAGCCAGCAAAGAATTATCTGTCCCACTGACTTTTACACACCCATTTCTGATTGTTCTTCAGTGCAGCTGTGGGGGAGAAGGGACAAGGGAATGTCACCAATTCAGCTTTTTGAATGAGCACATAGTGTGGCCAGGAACACTATACAGACAGTATCACCGTGACAGTCAAGAGGCCATTGTCCACATGGTGATGGTGGAGCATGGGACCACAGCTGGAAGCCAGAATGCGTTGGCAAACATCTTGTTCCAGCTTCCGCTATGCCATCTGGCTTCCAGTTAGGTGACTGACATTAAATGTATTTTCTCCATATTACCATCTGGCAGCTGCTTGTACAACAACAGAGTAACACGCAGAATTTGGCTAATGGTTATCCTTAGAATCATATCAAGGATACTTGCAACACAGATTCTGAAATAAAAAAGGCTTACAAGGAAAGTTTTTGCTGTAATGCTGTATGCCAAAAGCAGTTTTGATAAAGGAAACAAAGAGCTGTTTAGTACAAACAGCAAAATCTCAAAAAGATGTTACTTTAACAAAAAAATTAATCTAAGAATGTAAATATTGCCAAATACAGTGTAACTGTAGTGTGAAGTACAGTGTAATAGCTGTAATGCCAGGTCTTTATATTTATAAAGGTTGCATTTGCAAAGCTTAGGGGCTATAGTAACCTTGCTGGGCTTTAAATGTAACAGAATGGGGTGCTTTAAAAAATGGAGTAGGATTTCCAAAAAATATGATCCCATGACAGCTTCAAATCAATAAATCTTCTACTCTGCCTCCTCCTATGCTCCTGTACTGGCGCTCATATGATTATCAAATAATTTAAACCTAAAAAAAAAGCAAATCCAGAAGAAAAAGGAAAAAAAAAAAAGAGGTGTTCTTTTGAATGGTAGGAAAAGCAATACTAAAATGCTAGAGGTTTGGCATTCAGAATTAAGCTGAAGTTATTAAATGTAGTACTGTTTGGTCTCTACTTTGCAGTGAATGTTCAATGTAAAAGCTCCTACCTCGTTTCCAGATATTTCTGTAGATTAGGTCTAGGATGTACTAACGCTCTGAAAAGAAGGGTTTGAGTTGAGATTGTATGGAAACAAGAATGTCAGTTTCCCAGTGCATCAGCACTTCTGCTGATGTTGATTCTCCTAAGCGTTTTATTAAAAGCATAACTAGCATTGTCTGGAATACTAGTTATACTATTTTATCACCTAATCCAAAAGCTGTTTTTCTTTGATCAATTTCTAAAATTTAGTCTGGCTTAATTTCACACAGCTTTTTCACAGGAAAGAAAGTGTAAGACAACACTCTGCTCAAAAACCAACAGTATGAGTGCAAACAGAAGTATGAAGAGGTTTAACTCCGCATACAGAAAAATTTGGGAGTGAACAGTCAAGCATTTTGTCAGTAATAGAGTGACATTGGTACAGTGTGATCACACAGCACAGGTTTTACAGGGCACAGGACTGTGAAGTGCAGGTTTCGCACTGCAAACACTGGAACTGTAATGTATATAGTCTAGTCTGTACACTGTAATGTATAATAAGAGTTATGCTGTCCACCCTAATGCTGCTGTTTCCAAGAACTATAGCCTCCACATTTTCTGCTGTTGTTGCCTTTAAAAATTCTTAGGAGCATTGGACAGATGGTACATTTTGGCTCTCCACGTACTAAATTTGGGAGTATTTCTGTATCACAGACAAGAATAAATTGTGCTAAGGGAGAGAAGAGAGGTGGCATATAGTCATTTTTTATTTTAGAAGTGTAAGTGACCCATGTTCTCCCCCAATTCCAGCTTTATGAACACAAAGTTATTTATGCAGCTTATAGGAACTAATGATCATCTGTTCCTGATAATTAGAGGCTTTTCATTTCATACATTCTTCTCCTCTTTGAAATTAATTTAGTTAATATGCTTTTCAAATTTACGTGACTTTGACCACAAAGCAGCTAATACACTCCTACTACAAGCTAAAAAAAAATTTCTGTAACTATATGTGACAGTTGTAAAAAGGAAAGCCACCATCCTTAACACAAAAGGCCAGAGAAGAAGTGCTATATTGTCCTAATCTGTGCTCAGTAATGGACGCAAAAATTGAGATGCCATCATGTCAGAAAACACACAAAGTAAAGGATAAACAACAGAAAAGCTAGCAGAAATTATTACTTTTGTTTATTTTACCATGCTTCCAACTTGTTGGAACACTACTTGTTACCCAGGTAATGCATCTTCCAATTGGAAGTCTGAGTTTCATACTAATTAGCACATGCCAGAATCTTCTTTTCTTGAGAGAGAGAGAATGTATGTGCACACATTAAGACCTGAGATGACCAAAATTTCTCTGTCAAAATCAGATTAAAAACATACATAAAGGAATATATCTAGCAAAAACATAAATTATTTGAAATTGCTGGGTGCTTCAACAAAATTGTTTAAGTTTTGTCCCTGCACCCAATCCTCCCTCTATTATCTGTATCTTAAACAGCTCAGCACAGAGGACTTCACTTCTTTTCACCCTTGTTGCTCCAAAGCACGTGTTTGCCTGCTCTTTGCTGCTTTCCTTACTTGGACTCGTTGCTTCCTTTTTGCTTGGCTTTCCCCCATTCTGACCAGCCTCCTTTGAAATCTGACCATTTCCAGTTGTGTTTTTTGCAAGTTTGACAACCTCGGGTATTTCTTCCTCATGTATCTTTTCAGAGATATACCTAGAAGATATTGTGTATTCCTGTTCCAAGAGAACAACCAGGAAATTATAAAAAAAAAACCTGGTCTGAGAGGTCACAGAATTTGATGCAAGATAGGCAAGGACTAGCAGGTAATTTGTAGCCAAAAGCAGTGTTTGCTACTAGAGTATTTAGCCAAGCCTTCACTAACTGCTTAAAGCCAGTTGCATTGATCAAGACTGAGCACGGAATTTTAACTTCCTCTCTACTATTTTGGTTGTTCTTAGTGCAGCGTCATTTTCTCGCATACAGGATGTGAAGATATAAATAATTAGAAGTCAAATTATGCACCTCTAATCTGTCTTAACTCAGCTGAGGGTGGCAGTGTACACTAGTTTCTGTATATTAATATATAATGGAGACCGCACAGTATTTATGTCCATCTTTTTGCTTCGTTTTAATTAACAGAGATATAGGGCTTCAGGCAACAATTCTGTAAAAATCCAATGTTTTGGATAAAAGATGATTTTTTAAAGAAGTCTTCTATATCTAACACTGATTGCAATTTGTGATGTGGATGAAGCCTTCTGTGGTTTTCATTTTCATGTATCTCTGATGAAAGCCATAATACAATATTGATACCCTACACTTAAATGTCAAAGTTTTGCTTTGTGGTTTTTGTGATATTTTGTTTAAATATTGAAGTGCCACAAAATTGAATCTGAAAATGCTATGTTTAAGTTCTTTCCTTTTACCTTCATATTGCTTATAGCACCGCCATAACTTTCGCTATCAAGCCATTTGCTCATTTTGGTTTAGAATAGAGTGAGCAAATATTGGTAATTCAGCTTCTCTTAAACAAAACTAAATCTTGGGCACCCTGCATTGTGCTTGGAGATGCCCAAACTGGTTTAAAATGTGCTAGCTCACACACTAGAAGCTTAAGTTTCTAGAAACTCTTACTATCATTCATGCCACTTTATACTTCAGATACGTTCCCAGTAATTTAAAGCCAAATCCCTAAGATAAGCTGAGAATCTGGAGAGGCCTAAAGGGATCCAGGCACCTGAAATCATGAGGAATATCCTCTAAGTTTTCACTGGCTGTGAATCCTTAAAATCGGCTCTGCCAGCTTTGTCCCCTTTCTGAAAAAAGCAATTGCAGCGCCAGTGTCCAAGAGAGGCTTGCTGTATATCGGTCCCTGCTCTTCTCCAGTCCGCTCCCTGAAGTCAGGGATGAGTTACCCAAGCCCTCGAGAAGGGTGTCATTTCACATACAACTCTTTCCAGTGCTGTGTTTTGACCAGATGAGACAGTTCCTTGCTTTGTGTGTTGATCACTATACCACCATCCCAAGGCAGCTAGCTGTCTAAAACATGTATTTACAAGGCAGTTTGAAGGCTGCTGATTCCTCTCCACTGGTCAGAAAGAGAGAGAAATGTAGCCTTACTTTTAGTAGTTGTTTATTCCAGTGGAAGTTAAGATGATATAGCTGTTTAAGGACTACAAGATTTCTCTCAATGAACCAGATTTTTGAACAAATACCTCCCTGTAAAGGCATTTATGACCCTTCAAAATATACAGCTGCTTCAGAAGAATCAGAATTCCTTCAGCTAAATTCACCTCTAATAACTTTTGAAGAAGTATTTGTATTTTACTGGGACATAATACAAGTATTTTCATAGGCCAGTGTGACCGTCCATCTGACCATCTTCTCTTACAGAAGATCCACAACTCATTTTGCTGCACTTGGTAGAGTTGATCACTCTTGAAAGGAAATGGTTCTGTTCAGAAATGACCACTCAACAGCAGCTTGGCAATGTGCAATTCTATATCTACTGCCCTTTCCTAGGACCAGGATCATAGTGTAGCTCCTTATAGTCCATTCTATATGATGGTAGAAAGTCTGAAGCAAAGTATGGAAAGAGAAGAAAAGTCGGCTGAGTAGCCCATACATATCCCTTTTGACATTTCCATCACAGACGTGCAATTTTCACTTTCTATGCTTTTTATAAAGTTTTTTAAAGCAGAAAGAAATGTTACAGTTTTCACAAGCTAGGGCCTACAAATGTATTTTTGAACATATGGCACGTGACTACAGTTCTAATTCCCACTCCTGTGGAAGATAATATCACTTGCCTTAAAAAAAAAAAACAAACCACAACTCTGTGGACATCATCTTTACACATGAAGTTCGGTTCCGAGTGAGCTGGATTTGTTGCAGGAGTATATATCTGTCCCGACCTGAATTCCTCCTCCCTCTCTCTGTCCCTCTGTGTTCAGCAGGGGAGATGCATACGTGGCACAAGGCACAGTATATGTCTGTCTTCAGCTGTCCTGGTAGACTTCACATGATGTCAGACCGCTGGTGTCCCATGGGCTGGAACACTTCTAAACTTGTTTTGCACTCCACTTGGCAAGGCAGAGCATCTTGCCAAGTCTTCACCCTGCTTAGCCCATGCCCGGTGATTTCTCAGTGAGCTCGCAATTACTCAGACTGGTGTGCGGTCAGGTCGTGTGTCAAAGCATGTATCTCATTCACAAGCAGAAGATTCCCCAATGCATAATTCAGAAAGCAATAATCAACTTCATGGTCCATTTTTCCAACCCAAGGCTCTGTCTCTAACAAGCACCCCCTGAACCTAGTGAGACATGTTGACTATAGAATTAACGATTTAAAAATCATTGTGTGTACCATGCATGCAGACATCACCCAGTGATTTTACTTACTGCTAAAGGCAAAAAGCAACCTGTTGGCCCAACCCTCAGTGAAATCAGATGAGGTTTTCCTGTCGACTTAAGATGGAGCTGGACTGGATCTAATAAACTGAATCCATAATGCCCATCATTCACAGGCTCTTATCACAAGTTAAACTACTGGCTTTTTGGAAGCTACTTGTTTCTTTCCAACAGCCACAGAGTGCACTGATTTGCACAAAGCTTATAAAATTAGCAATAGCTACAATATGATATTGCCCGGCAAATCTAAGGCTAAGGAAGGTAAACTTGATGTCAGCAATGTTTTCTTCATCCCTCCATTTTTTAAATGAGATTTGCCATACTTCATAAACACATGGCTAAGTCTGTTTTCTCCTAATTTGTGCATGAATCTCTATTATAAACGTATTAAGACAGTGCAGAGAACCTCTTCCTTACATCTGTACCATATCCCATGGGTTACCTTACTTTGTGCAAATGAAACAGCTGAAACTTTGGCAATTAGATTACACAGGAAAGATAATTTGTGTTAAACAGCAACTCTGATGAAAAAGTGTAAAACCATAACCTTTTTGCCCCAGTCTTTTTTTATACTGAGAATGGCCAGCAAGATCCGTGTAATTGTGATGTCTAGCCCAAATCCTCTTATATCTGAGGGAAAATGGGTAGGACCAAAAGCAAGTCTTTTTTCTGAACTACATCAGCTAGTCTAACTCAAAAATATTATCATTCCTCCCAAACTGTGCCTAAAGAACAGCAGTGTTAAACACAGGAGGAATGCAGGAATAATCTCTCAACTTTGCACACTCTATTATGTAACAGGCAAAACAGCCCTATAGATTTTGGCTTTATGGGAAGTGGCATAACAGAGGACTGGTTTTCTATACAACTCTAAGCTGTTTAATTGGACATTTTCTGACTTGACATCTCACTTGCCTCAGTTTCCAGAATCCACCACGAGACTCCCTGTATAAAATTGGGCTCACAGCACAATGGCACCTGAACTGAACAAAAGCTGCAGGCATCTCGAGCTACAACCCTGCCAGTGCTGTCATCTGTAAAGTGGAGGTGAATGCCCTCTAGCCAACTTCAGCCGTTCTCCAAGAGTGCAGTCCATGTATGAAAAGTATCGTGGCTGTTAAATCATCACACAGAACACAATGTCTTAATTAGCACGTGATTAACACTACCATTAGTGTAAAGCAATATTAACAAGTAGAAATGATTCTCAACACTGAGAAAGCGCTGATGAAATTGGTCCCCATGTCTGGGGATGACAGCCATACCAATACACACGCACCAAAAGCTTCATCCTGAAAATCCAGTCTGAACTGGCACTGAAAGCTAGAAACGAGCTGTGGGTCCAGGTTTCACAGATGGACTTTGTAAATTCAGCCAAAGTCCCCATGACTGAATGTTTATTCTTGCACACGTGTAAATCTAGATCTCAGCTTTGCAGCTTAGTCCACCTTGGAGTTATCAAGCATGATGACATTTCGTTGCAAACATAGTTTTATAGAGCCACCGGTTGTTAGGATACAGCTTTGTTCACCACAGTTAACCATACCATCTCAATTCATCATGCACCCACTGTTAATTAAAGAGAGACTCATCTTCTACTATAGTATTTTTATAACAGCCTTCCTCCTAGGCACATATTCAGTTATGTTCCTTTCACCTTACTTTATCAGCTTTATGTTTCCATTGGTCACAGCTAATTAGGACTGAGCGAGCTATGCTATTGTAGATCTAAAATGTTGATGTTATAGGCAGCTCATACCCATCTCCTGCCTATGTCCCCAACATGGGACAGGAAGAGGAACCTCCTGAAGAAGCATGACCCTCCACAGCAGCCTCCCTGCTCTCCCAGCCATAGCCACTGCTTTCTGCAGCCCCCCAAAACTGCCCAGGAGGAAAGACTAAGCAAAACTTGGACCAGGCTCGGCTTGGTTTCATCACCAAAGCTTGTGCCTAGCTGCTGTGAAGCACAGCCCATTTCCAGTGGACCAGATGGAAAAAGCAGAGCAGAGGGTCCCCACGTCTGAATGTTTACAGAAGGGCCCATTTGACTTGGTCACCATTAAGCTACATGCCATTATCAATGCCGAAAGCCTGTGTGAGGAGCGTTGGCTTTGCCTGTAAGAGTTCCCTGCTTTTTCTGTAATTATATCAGTGAAAATGAGGGCCCTTAATGGGGATATTTATAATCTTTGTCTGAACCATCCTCTTTACTCCTTAGCCATTATTACATAAAGATCTTTACTTCTGCACAGGGAATTTATATTCCAACTGTGTCAGTTCCTCTAATAGCGTATTGGCTGTTCCTGTATTAGAGAGAAAAATTCAAGATCTGTTAGAATAGAGGAAAAGATCCCATGGGGGTGAATGGTCTTTGGGTTAGGTCCCACGGAAGCTTTTTTTCCTCCTGACAAAGCAGAGTAAGTTTCCACAGACCAAGCATTATTGAGGCAACCCATTAATAGCAAAAAAAAAAATCAAACATTTGCAATTTGCTTCCCTTATCTTCTCAGGTGTTGTCACATCAACTTGTCTCCTGAGACAGTGATGAACCATGGCCACTGAGGACACGCGTATGTTGTCCACAGCTGAAGGAGAGACAGTGAGTCTCCAACAGAATGTTTCTTTCCTCCAAAGCAGATACGCAGTGCACATAGCAAAGACATACATGGTAGTTAAATTGTGCATTAAGGCACACAGTACCCACTCCTCCCTGCGGCATTTTATCCACTACACAACAAAACACTGCTGGCGGAGCCAGGATCCCTGCCAGGCAGAACCACGCAGTCCAAGCACTGCTTTTACTCAGGTTTCTTATCTGTCCCAGGGAGCTGTCAGGGCAATTACCATACAGCTATACAAAGTACTATTTCACTAGTGCCTTGTCAATAAAGGTAAAGGGTCTTGAAATTTTCCTGAAAAGCCCATGGATCCTCAAACTCTGGTTACCTCTCCAAGCACAGATAGACCTAAAAGTCCCTTTTCCTTATCTCAGCTTTCAGTGCACTGGTTCGCATAGTAAGATCATTTCAAAACTTCTCCAGGCATCACAGATTTTCCTTTCATTTAACAAGAAAATTATTTTTTAACATTTAAAAAAAGCAAGGCACTTTTAAATTTTCAGGTATTTGGGTCTTAAGCGCAAGGCCATTTTGTAGCTCACACCTTGAATTTGTTGTGGTATTTCCCCAAGGATGTTGTGCTACCCAGTTTCTCTCCCAACCAGCAACTTTACAAATTGACAAACTATAAGAAGGGCTTCTGCTACAGAATGAAGAATCAATAGCTGTCTACTTGGATAGCCTCAAAAAGTGCTTAACTTTTAATTGAACGCTGGGAAAGAAATTGCAAAGCGCAAGAGCTCAAAACAGCATCAAGACTGCATAATTATCTTTCTCCTTGCAGTTCCTTATGCAGACTAGAGACTAATTAAACACATGTGCAGGCTAGAAAATGATTTGCAAAGATGTATCTTTTGTCAGTTTGCAAGGGGACCTAACCAAGAAGGAAAGTACTAGCAAGGAACAGGAGCCATTGCCAGCTGTCTTGTACTGTCATTTTCACTAGTACCTTGTTTTTTAATTTCACCCATATAGAGCAAAGACAAATTAGATTTTACATCTGCTTTACAATGAGAGGAACAAAGTTCAGGACAATGGTGAACTCAGGCCCCAGGCTTCAAGAGTGATATAAACACACATACAGAAGGTTTAAAGCACTTTGGTGCTAGCTTCATGCACTACACAAACATATTTTTCATTATAAAGCTACCTATCCTAATGTGACCCATTTATAACAAGAAGCAAATTTTAAAAAGCATGTCTTCCTTCTGTTGCAGAAAGGCAAAACCAAGTAAAGCCTTCAATCTTAAAATCCATTCTTTAATATTCATCATGCTAACAAAAAGTCCTAAAGCATCCATTAAAAAAACATATTTAGTAAAGTATTTCTCCAACATACAAACACTACCTTTCCAGGAGTAAAAACATCTCAGCCTGCTCACCAGAGCCTTAAATCACATCTCTTTTCACATCCAAAGTGAAAGCACCTGCTCAGGCTGGCTCTCAGCTGGCAGGATTGAACTAGAGCCCAGCAACCATTGCGCTAATAGGAGGCAATATTATTAACTTTAATTCATTCACATCAGCATTGATCAGAAGCAGTTACCAAGTATGAGGAAGACATTGGGATGTCAGTACATGGTATTCAAGGCCAGTGTAATTACCACAGAAATGAAGGATGCTGTGATCAGTCCAAGCAATCATGTGTAATTATAATGGAAAATTCTGATCTTCTGCTGTTTTCATCCTGCACGCACCATCTGAAGACTCACATCGTTCAAAGGGCTGTGGTTTCTGTGAGTCTGGAGTCAAAAAAAAAATGTGTCAGCTGCTCCAAAAACTGTAGCTGGCGAGTACATTTTTAAGGTGATGATGACAATCTTCAAATGGTATTTCCCACCAGTGAACCACAGTAGGGCAAGAGAAAGGAATCTACACTGCTCATAAACAGCGCTGCTCCAGGCTTTCAAATGCCTGCACAAATTAAAATGAATTTTTAAGTATGTCATGGCCCTGCATTACTCTGGCAGAATAGTTCAATGCCACTTTAGGATCCCAAGAGGGCTGGTGGAGCAAGACTGCAAGACTTTGGATGTGTTAGTCTCTCCAATAAAGCGTTAGTTTTAGATATCCAAAAGCCTGAAATCCCACGTGCAGAGGGATGTCGTCCTGAAAACACGTTTGCTGCGAGAGGGGCTGTGATGGAAGTTGAGGGGGGAGAAATCTTCCAAGATGAATAATCCTTTCTCATCTTTACCAGCAATTGCACTCCATCATCATTTTAAAACCTCCCATGAAAATAAATGCACCGCTATATCCTGTCTCCGGTTCTCCTCCATTTCCCCAGCTCCTCTCCTCCTGCCACACATCCCCTTTCTCCCTCCACACCTGGGGAAGCACACAAAGGGTTGGGAGGGGACACAGCTTTGGCAGACAACTGGTCTCTTTTGCTCTCACTCAAGCTCCCTCCAGATGAAGTCCCTTTCATTAACATCGCTGCCCCCCACCACAGCAGGAACTTTCTGTCCCCAAACTCCATCTGTCCTCTTTCCAAAACACTGAAAGGAGGAGGGGACAGCAGGGACAAGAAGGCTGGTTGCTCACGTGTCCTCACTATGGCAAGTATCATGCTCAGCTTCAGCTCGGTGAATACCAGCTGGCCGCGCGTGGGCTGCCTGGGGCCACTTCATGCCATAAAATATCCCAGAGCTGTCAGAGAGTAACACTTCTAATTTCAGCATGGTGAAACGTCAGCTCTGAAGGAGCTTTGCACGGCCTGGTGGTGCATGCACTACCAGACTGCTTCGTGTCCCCATGCACAGCTGGCCCTGCTCTCCCCTGCTTGCACAGCCCTTTATATATAGCTCAGCACCTATAGCTTATGCAGGATGCACAGCTCCTGTGAGCACAGCCGGGGCTGCTACAAGTCCCCATTGCACGGCCAATGCTGCCACCCTAATGCAAAGCAAAGAATACATCTGCACCAGGCAGAGAGCCTCCATCCCCATCCCTGCACCCCTGCCGCGCAGCCCTGCGGTGTACGTGCAGAGCCCATCAGGGAACCAAGCTGGGGGCATGGAGCTGGGGGATGTTTTATCCACTGATTTTCAGAGATTCAAGAATAGGCACAATCAGCCTCCTGCAAGGCGCGGGAGTTTATCGCAAAGCCATCCCAGGCTGGTAAAACGGATGTACAACGCTATACGGTGCAGCCCTTGCTGATGGAGAGCCGGGAATAGAGAGGCCACTTGCCTTTCTCAGACCCTGTGTGGTCAAATGAAGAAATAATTTCTTATATGCTCTTTCTCACAGTCATATGATGTGAAAAATCGTTAAAAGAAACCTTAAAGGGTATCCAGCAGAGCATTAAACTGATGGAAAAAGACTTGGCACTGTCATTTTTATCCCTCTTAAGGCATTAGGTAACATGAATATTTTAAAAAAGCATAAAAATGTGTAGAACATCTAAAATAAATGCTCTTGCCTATTAGTTTAGTATTTTCTCTATGTGACTATTTCACTAATTTCTGCTCCAATGAAAGCTTCCTCCCAAAAGCAGCCGGAGAGGCTGTTCGGTGGGCCTGCTCCCGTTAGGAAAATGGCAATGCTGACATCTACTGTCGGCAGCGCAGAACGGCCCGCGCCGTCCGCCTGCAGACGGGTTATCCCTCGGCCAGGGTTATTAAATATCAAGTCTAGCCGAGGGCAAACACACGTACCAATAAACTAAGAAAATGTGACTAATACCAGGATGTTGCAGCCCCAGAGAATGAGCTGAAGTGCAAATATTTATAGAAGGGTGTATTGCACTGATCTCATTTTTGTTACGTGCTAAGGTACGTTCAAAATATATGTACTCTGTGCAGGTAAACATTTGCTTTCTTTAGGAGACCCACAGGACTTTTATGCATTAATTCTCTCCCCCTTCTAGATGTATTTTCTCTATTAAGTTTTACACTGTTTCTTTCATCCAATTAGTACTAAAATCCTTTTTTCATCATGGAGCAGATAGGAAACATGTTTTATTTCCTGCAGCAAGAAAGAATAAACTGCCAAAAAAAAAAAAAAAAAGGCCTTAAAGATTACAAACAAAGCTTATAATGGTGTTTGTGCCCCTGCTGTGGCATTTGAATGCCGCATCTGTAGTAACATTTAAGCAACATTCAGGAGCCCCTTGTTCTGTACATTATAGGAATCATCAGCGGGGGGAGGAATAAACCTTGAAGCTGCAAACCAAATGCAATACTGAGAGACACTGGCAATTAATAGAAACTGAGAAATTGTGTATGGCTGTGCATACATTAGGAAGGATAAACAGAATCCATCGTTTCCACACACGGCAAAGCAAGCGAAGTGGCTTTCAGTTGTGCACCGATTTATTATAAGATGAGTTATTCCTAATTACATTTTTTAAGAGTACCCTTATTGGAGCATTCCCAATTATAAGCAGTTAATTTATTTATAAACTGGTACTACAGCCATTCCCGCTACCATCTCCTCGACACATTATGCACAACAAGCAGCTATTGGTGCAAAGTACAACAGACTTCTGAAATGATCCTGCCATTTCTGACGTATCTCATCAAAAGTCACTTGAAAATAACAGAAGCTTGGTGTTTGTTTTTCCTCTCACATCTTTATCAATATTCAGAGCTAGTATGCATGAGGCCCAGCTGTGATGCCTCGGCATGAAACTATGTAAGATCAACACCTGATGAGCATTTTAACTATAGTACAAGGTGTATTTAAGCAGGGGTGATGGTTTTGGTGAGGCTTTTGGGAGGAAGGTAGCAGCTGGGCTGGTCAGAAATTGTCTGACGAAAGACTTCATCAAGAAGAGAGACTCCTCAGGCAGGTTGGTAATGGTGGGGTGCTCTGGTATGCTGGAGAGCTTGAGCTAAGCCCCTCTGTTGCTCAATTTGGGCTCAGATCTTCTTCCTGCTTCCTTTGGTGTCAGCTAATTTGGAGGAGCAATGTTTCTTCCCCATGCTTCAACAATGTTGCATTCCCCTCAATCAGGAAGGGGGGACCTCAAAAAAGCCCCCTTTTTTGCAAGATAGAAAAATGGTATCTCACTGAGCTGTTCTCCATCCTAGTATTTATATTGCAACACTATCTGCCTCCTGCAGCATCTTTGCTGTGTATGTGTACCACAAAGAGCTGTTTGCTTGGTGGATTGATGCAGGAAGACCAGTGAGGGCACGGTGCTGCTTCTATCCCAGTTGTCTCTTTGTGGTTAGCTCAGATTTTTCTTTGTGGGGGTTTGCATATCCCTCCTGCACAAGAATGTAATGTCTCCTGTGATGATGCTCATTTGTCTTAGGGAAATATTTGCAGACCTTCGCTAGGGTGGAGGACTTTATGCTCTGGGCACTAAGCATGGAAGAACTCCCAGGTAAGTGGCAGGGAGGGAAGAGTAGGAGGAAGGACTGCATGAGCCAGCAAGGTCTAGCTGTCTCTAAATGGAAAGAGGAAGAAAGTATGGAGAGCAATGCTCTTCTGCCATAATTCAGAGTATTCAGCCCTACCTGCATGCCAGGGTGCTAAAACCAGTGGCGCGTCAGCAGAGCGGAGACAATGTAGTGCTGGACTGGGGCTGGCTGCTCTAAGTTGGGTATCTCCATGGGTTCTGGGGGTGCCTACAACTGCCACCTTCTAACTTTACTGGCATTTAGGGAGAAGTAGGGGAAAGTATTTTGAAGCAATGATATAATCCCACTCTCTTTTTTTAGTGTATGAGGTAATGAACATCTTTAGTGCTTAAAGGTGCTGTGAGAAGCTGCAGGGCATGTGTGAATGCCAACATTTTATGGAAGGGGTGGTTTTACTGCTAGCAGACTTTAAAAAAAATCCCTGCAGTTTATATTAATAAGACTGGATGTTATTGTGTGTCAGGAGTTATTGTGATTTATAAAGTACTTCTTACTTGGTGTGTAATGAAAACACTTGGCTCTCAGTCTCAGTCACTAACGGGAGATGATAGTAGCTTTATCTGCAATAGCCAACTTGACCTGGAACCTTCTATCATTTTTAATGATATTTTAGTGCTGCCTTTTACTTTCATCTGAGCTAAGGGTAGCCTCAACTTTCCTAATGTGAATAAATAATAGAATCCTTTTTTTATGAAAAGGAATTTAAGAAAAAAGGGAGACAACTGCACTGCTTGGTATTAATGCCCCAAACAGCACTGCTCCATGAGTGCAGGTCCTCATTGTGCAATGCTGCAGAGTTGGTCCTTTAATAACATGCTCTGCTTGCTGTTCCCAAGCCTCTCATTCAGGACTATTATTCTCCTGTTGAGAATTTGACACATATTAAAGATGCCAAAAATATAACAGGGGGAAAGGGGTGGAGATGGGTGTAAGTAGATGGATGGGTCCAGAGCTAAATAATTATTCCCAAGTGTGCTGCTTTGAAAAACCACCCTGTATTTAACACCAAAAGTGTATTACTGTGAAATAGTTGTGAGTGGGGAGAAGACACTTTCAGAAGGGGACAACTCAGGACCATGCTGGATTACTTTTTGCCACAAAAGCGTGTGCATATATATATCAATTTTAGAAAGCAAGAGAGCTGACATGTACAGGGCTACCTTTGCTACTCCCCTGCTCAGCTGTTCTTTAAATGATTAGGTAAGGTATGGTTGTAGCTTGATAACTGGGGATCACTAGTCCTGCAAAGGTAGGGCTGGCTCCTAAGGTAATGCCTTCCCCTGTTGGCTCCTCTCATGATAATACAACCTAGTATAAAACTTTCTACCTGTGCATCATCTTTGCAACATGAGCCATTTCAGTATAGTCCTAGGGTTAGAGCAAGTGGGAATTACGGTGAAGGCAAAGAACTCTGCAAACTCCCTGAGTGGGGAAAGGTGTCAGAAATAGCTCCAGCCTGATTAAAGCCCCACTGTACACTAATACTGCACTAGCGCCATCTAGCTGCAGGGAAAGTTTTATTAAAAAAAAAATAATCAGAAGCAGCTAATGTATCCTGCTGGTTTAAATGCAACAAAGCTCCTGCATTCCCCTGGGAGCAGCAGGAAAGCTGGGCACAGTGGCCCCCTTCTGCAGAGCTGTGTTTCCTTGCTGCACATGCTGCATGTGGATGCAGGGCTGCGGGTGCAGGGGAAACCCTGCCCTGGCCCGTCCTGCTGTGCCTGTGCCTGCCTGCACGCTGCCTGCAAGAAGCCTGGCCTACCAGGCAGGGAGCCAGCAAAAAGCATCACTCTTGGGCTGCTTGTAAGTTGGATGCTGGAAACAAGTACACTGTAACTTTCCCAGGTGTAGGGAAAAGAGCTTCCCACCTGGGGGGACTGAAAAAAAACCCAACCTCATAAATACCCAGAAATGTGGTCATTTTTGGCAGCAAAGATGGGTGATGTCACCTGATCTGCTTTGGACCTCTTGTCTTGTCCCTGAGCAAGGCTGGCCCCATCCAGCCCCACTAGGCATGGAAAAAGCTCCCATCAGCCTCTCACTGAATTTCTATGCTTGTAAAACCCCATGAGCTATTTCACCAGCAGCTGGGGCGTGTGATAGAGCCAAATCAAGAAGCTGGAAAAACCTGGGTGAAAGGAATTACTATTAGACATATTGTTATTGTACTTGGCAATCCAGTCTTTTAGGTTGTACTTGTTTTATAACTAAATGCAACACTAGGCTCAAGGCAGAAATACAAGGTAAAAGGAGAATAAAGATAAAATACACTTAATTTGGGGTGATGAATGATGTTGTCCTTTGAGATAGGAAGGCACATCAGGAAAATGGCAAGGAAAAGGCTTCTATAGAATCACTGTAGCAGCCACAAGAGCCAAGTACAAGGGATAGTACAACTACCTTAGAGAATGGCAAATATTTTACAGGCAGCCTCCCTCTGAAATGCAGGTGGAGAATGACCACAGATGCTTACAGGAGACTTAATTGTCCTTGCCAGCAAGGCTCATTATCCATACATAAACATATGTGCTGCTTCTTAACAGCAAAGTGCATTTTTTCAAGAGAATATTTTAAATCTGAACTGATTGAGTGTCAAATTAGTTGAGTCTGGTTTTGTTTTAATTACACCAGCCATTGGATTGTGTGGGAGGATGAGGGATGTGCTACTTTTGTAGGCAGAAGAAGATATGTTTGCAAAATTACTACATATAAAACATTGCTTTGTCATTCAGCATTGCCACGGGAGCAATGTCAGAGGTCAGTGATGAGTCTTAATGCCTGTTTCAGTGGGGTTTTTGTCAGGGCTTCAGCCAGGGTTACCTTTTTAAGAGGTTTCCACTTCTCATTGACTGATACTATGTAAAGTGAGAGCTGCACCTTGGATCTGTTGCCCTACACCTCCTGCAGTCCCTTATACCAGAGGAGGCAGGTGGAAAACACAGCCAGGTTAGACTAATAACTTTTTTAATCCTCGTTCTACATTTGTGTAAAGCAATGGAGAGCTGGACCCCAGGGAAGCAGGCAATTTCCTGCAGGTATTTAACAAGGTGTGGCAGGAAAATGGGGAGAAGGCAGCGGCTCTGGAGGCAGAATTGCCCATGAAGCAGTTTTCTCTCCTCAGGCTCCATTTATAACTACCTTGCTGGTGATGAAGGTGAGGCCCAGGTACTTCAAAGCACGTATAATGTTGGGAGTGGGCTCAGAAAGAGCAGCCTTTGAAGTGTGAATTGAAGAATAGTGGGTTGGGCATTGGATGAGTGGGGAGAGCATCCTGACAAGTGGAACAGGTTGGGTGAAAGAAGGGAGGGAATTTTTTTTTTTTTGGCCAACCTATCATATCAGTGTTCACCATGAGACCTGTACATCTCTTCAGCTTGGTCAGATTTTTCAAATAATAAAGTTAACTGTGGCAGTAATCAAACTGCTGGATATTGTAATGGGTGAAGTATAATTGAAACATGCCAGAATGCAGCTGCTGTCAGATGGTGCTTGATGAACAAGAGGGTTGTCATGGGTTGATGTTCACTCCCCCCTTTTCATGGGCAGGAGTGAACAAAACCCATTTCAGCAAGTGTGCTCAGCTTGGCTGGGCATGATACCCTGAGCTTGCAGAGCTCGGGCAATCCTGCACTTCACAGAAAATTAAATAAAATCACCAGGGTTATTTTGCATGTACCCCAGTCCTTGGTGACATGCCCCAGGGGTCCCACCACCACAGCTCAGCAGTGCAAGGGGATGCTGCTAACACACAACTTCTGCTGTCTCCCCACAGCCTGAGCATGGCATTTCTAAAGCACAGTTTGTGTATTTTTGTTTTTATTTCCTAGGACTGAAAAAGATGCCCAGGACAGCATGGGTGCCTCTCAGTGCAAGATGCATCCTTGCATGGGTTTCTCCCATGAATGGATGGCAAATTTTACAAGCATGTTGTTGGGATGTCTTCTTCTAATAGCTAACTCATTACATTTGAATCTGGATTTCTGGGGATGATGAAAGCCAAAGTTACAATGCTGAAAGCCTTTAAAAAGTCCATCTGTCCTTGCACTGTAAACTTAGCAGGAAAAGGTCTGAGCATGTGGGAATGGAAACCCAATGTCTGCAGCAAGTCTCAGCTCATACTGTTTGTGAATAAAGGTTAATAATGTTTGAAGCTCCTAAAACTCAGTGTTCAGGCTACCATCCTTAGGAGGAAAAAAAAACCCCACCAAACTTTATGAATTAGCTCAGGATTTCCCTTGTCAGAGCAAGGCTGTGAACTGAGGTTCCGCAGCTTCTGAGTGCTGCTTCCAAAATCTCAAGCCACTTGGTGGTACTCCTATCAAAATCAGGAGGGGAAATACATGAATGATGGCTGTTCCTTCTAAATCTTTACTGAAGCAGGGAGTCCTGCCTGCTTGTACTGAATAAAACATGTTGGTAGGGCTGCTATTTGATGAGCAGTTCAGGCTATAGCCAGTGTCAGACTCCATGCACAGCAGGAAAATAAGTAGCACACTTTGTCCCATCTCTTACCAAGAACAGCAAACCAATATGCAGAGTCAAGCCCAGGCATTAAAAAAAAAGCATGCACAACAAAGCCAAAGTATAACTGACCAAGCAGCATGAGATTAAAAACTAGAAAGAGACATTACAGTCAATCATAATCCCCAGTTCTCTTCTTGCCAATGTTTCAGTGTTTAGGGCTCACATTCTCACTTTTCCCAGCTGAAGGTGCTCAGCGTTCACTTTTTTCTACCTCCCCCACTACCATGAGCCTTTACTCACAAAAAAAGGAGATTTCTAACTCCAACAGGATGTCTAGAAAACAAGGTGATGTCCCAAGACTGAGGCTGAAGTCACAAGCACAAGCAATACTAACGCATTGAATGCAACAGGGACAAAACAAAACAGACAATTACAAGAACACCCAACATACTTATATCTCCCTCCTCATTAGTAAGACCCAAAAGAAGACACAAACCCATAAAAGAAAATCCTCTAGTGAATACAGGGCATGAGTAGCAAGCATATCTGAGCCCCACTAGCTATTCCTGCTCCTGCGGAGGCAGTGATGACTACAGCCCCACAGCACAGCTGTAACTCAGAGGAGCTCGGTGGGGACAAGAGGGGACACAGGACTGGGGGAGCACCTGAGGACAAGGGGTGCTACCAACATCTTGCCCTTGTTTGGATTCCAAAACCCCCAGTATATGGCTTTTCCCCTGTATTCAAAAATTGTGAGCGAAATCCTGCAGAAACTGTCTGGTTTTAAAGAAATTGCCCCAAACCAGGATTTTTCATTGATCTGGTTTTTGTTTTTTTTTTCTGGGTTTTGAGCCCAGTAAGTGTTGCTGAATCAGGGTTTTCCATAACCATAGAATCATAGAATCGTTTAGGTTGGAAAAGACTTTTAAGATCATCCAGTCCAACCATTAACCTGCACTACCAAGGCCACACTAAACCAATCAAGGGTAGACTAGACTAAACCATGTCCCGAAGTGCCACATCTACCCGTTTTTTGAACACTTCCAGGGATGAGAGCTACAAATTTGCCTCTGAAAAACTATAAAGTCATTTGGGGTACTCACAAAAAGCGTGGCAATGGGACAGCTTTGGGATTTGGCTGCAGCTGAGTGCAGTCACATTAACAGCTTTCAATTACCATCAGCTACAACCTGAGGTCTGGGTCTTGTTAAGGGAGGAGTCTTTTTGTTTTAAAAGCTCTCTGCGCCCCACTTAGGAGTGCCTAGGAGAAGTTTGAGCTCTTGGCCACGTGTTGCTGTGAAGCTGCTTGGTGAGTTCTGTTGTATTTATTGATGTTGGGAATTTGGAGTTTTGTTCTCCAGCTGTTCCTCTGTGCCTGTGAAGGTTTTGCAAGCCTAGTCCTGGATGCAGCTGGTGGCTGCTGCCCACAGTATGTGCAGTCTGTCTCTTATAATGTAGCCTGAGTCCTAACTTGGTCCTCCAGGAGTGAGCAGAGTATAAATAAGGACAATAATATCCCTTGTTTGTACTAGTTTGGATTTTTTTCTCTTACCTTGCTTGCTTGTAAAGAGACAACTTGCCTCATGTGCCCAGCTTTCTGCAGCAGAGCCCAATCTCAGCCCAGTCATGGTCTGGGCAGAAAAGCCTCACTTGTGCTAACAATGTTATAAATCTTATCTAGTCCCACATTAAGTTGATTGCCCTTCTGAGGAGTTTGCTCAGAGCCTCTGAAATTGCTGGAGACTCCCACTGTGTGTAGATCAAAGGCAGCAGCCCTTTGTGATAAAGGTAGGAGCTATCAGGATGTCAACAAATAAATTGGATTTCAGGCCAAACTGTCAGAGTGTGTGTCTGAACACAGGGTGGGTGACAGCCAGGCACTATTATTATTATGGAAAATACTATATCTGAGATGGTGTCCCCTGACCCTGTTCTCCCAGGTGCTATACACACCAAGAAAGTCTTTACCTTGAGGATCTTTCTACTTAAGCAGGGTTATGTGGGAAGGAACAGAATTGCTCCAGGTTACATGACAGCTCAGGGCAGAGCTAAGGATAGACTTGGGCTTTGCTGGTTGTCCTAGCAGAGCTTGTACATAGTTCCTGGAACAGGAGTGGGCTGTCAGCTCTCATATCACCCATGCGGGGGAGGGACATCTTGTAAAAATAATCAACAGTTTATTTTTACACCTATTCTTGCTCACTGTCCTATTTCCCAGGGGACTTCTTCCGAAAATACTGATGCTGTAGCATTTGTGCACATGGGGTAGGCTTCCTCTAATGTTTGGTCTCATCCTGCCGAATGCATCTTGTCTGTCAGCTGCTTAACCCTGCTCTCCTCCTGCATGCCTTCCTGGGGAGCTCAGGCTGCAGCTGGAGACCTCTGCA
This sequence comes from Pelecanus crispus, assembly GCF_030463565.1. Classification (NCBI taxonomy): domain Eukaryota; kingdom Metazoa; phylum Chordata; class Aves; order Pelecaniformes; family Pelecanidae; genus Pelecanus; species Pelecanus crispus. The sequence goes on along the minus strand of NC_134647.1, from coordinate 40,656,094 downwards.
CCTCCTCCAGGTGTGCTGCCTGAAAGGGCTTTGCCAAAGTTTTGCATACAAATTTGCTGCCATCAATGTTTTCTTTGTTTTCCCTTAGCTGAATTATTGTGAAAACTTAAACTTAGTAAGAGAAGAGCCTCAAAAGTGTTGGCTTCTGTGCTCAGGGAGAGAGATTGCTGCTTCTTTTAAGGTTTTCCTAAAAAGTGCACATTGCAGAAGGAAAACCCATGCAACTGAGGCCAGCAGCTGGTGAAGCAGCCGCCTGCTTGGCTCCTCTCTTTGCTGTTTTTAGGATGCTCAGGTGCTGTTTCAGGGCACACCAATGAGCTTTTCATTGCTGGCGAGCCTGCAAAGAAAGGGTGCTCTGCATGGGTGACTATTTTATTTTCTTTTCTGTTTTTCTTTCCCCAGCCAGAGCTTTGTCACAGCTTCTGGATCTCCTGTGTTGCCATCTGACTGCAGCCTGTGCCTTGTATGGTGCTTGGCACCTGTGGAAGGGCATCTTGGGCATGGCTTTTAGTGAGGAACCGTGACATCTCTGCACCATGCTAGGGATGTGGTGTGGCAGCATGTGGCCAGCCCCAGGATCACATGTGTGATATCCCTCCTGGGGCTTTTTGCCCTGGAGCTCATCTCTGCAAAGAAGACAGTAGGCAAAGGAAAGCCAAAATTCAGGCTTCTGCAAGATGTTCAGTGACTTAGGGGGGATATCAGCATCATTTTACCTCTTGCTTATTTTTGAGACTAGGCAGAACCCCTTTCTTATTTTATCTTTGCAATTGCATAACATGCATCACTTCCGTTCCTCCCTTAAATAAGCTGCTTTAAGAATCATCGCCTTTTCTTTTTTCTTTCAAGTAATGGCAAAAGGAGGCTCTTTCATGACTGAAATGTGCTCTTTCATTAATTATATGCATGTGTACTTCTGAACTTGTTCAAAGGGTTGTGATAATCCCCAAATCTGCTGCAAAAGCCAGCCTGGTCTCCCCATCCTCTCTCCTGTGGGCAGCTTATGGCAGCCTGAAGTTTAAATAGGTGAGGATGGCCAGGTGCTCTCAGGGATAGGCCATTAGGACATTTAAATGTTTCTCTTAAATACTAGGAAAGGCCTCAGTGGGAGGGGGGGAGGAATTAGGATGCTTAATTAACTGACCAAGATAATTGATACATGCCCAGCTTCAGGCCGACAGGGAGTGTACCAGAGTCAATGGGAAGAGCCATCTGAGGTTTGCAGATATTAACCCTACGCTTCACCACCTGAATTGGCACTGGGACAGGGGCTCATGTGGAGCTTAAAGCCCTAGTTAAGGGACCTTGCAAGCTTGGGGGAGACTGACTGGGTTAAGTAACAGTGGTAAAGCTATCCTCTGCTCCATTGGTGACACTATGAGAAGTGTAGTGGACTAATATCTTTTATAGCTGAAATATTAGGAAGAAGCCATCTGAAATCTTTTAGAGCATCAGGGCTTGATGGATCTTCTGCTCCTGGCCAGGAGAGGCTTCCTGCATGGGGCAGAGCCTGTTCCTGCCTGACCCTGGCATGCTTCTGGTGGCCAATAGGCATGCTGAGCTTCTCCAGGTGCCTTTGGGGAAAACTCTGCCAGGCTTGGGATCTGCCAAGCCTTCCCTGTGGGTAGACTGGAGGTGAAAAACAAGCAGGTTTGTTCCACACTGAACATGCCCACGTCTTGTCACACAAATGTGCAGCACAGATGAAAACAAAAAACAAGCTACAGATGGACACTGGCAACCTGTTGCTAAGCGCAAGCCTCTAAATTCAAAATAAACATAATGCAGCAGCTCATGTCTTCTGAATGGGATCTACTGAATTTCCATTGCAGATATTGTAATGTCCTGATTGTCGTTTGCAGCCAGGACTTAATTTCAACTAAAATGTCATCAGTGTGTAAAATAACATCCCGGATGGATCATAAATTCTTATACACATTATTGGCGCTGAAGCAGAGTGTCTGAGTCCTGGTGAAGTATAAGGCCCCCCCAGGAACTGCAGCAAGCTTGGTCAGAAGAAACTCCTGAAGATGACTGGATCTGTCCTGAGACTTGCAGAGGCTGATTAGGTCACCCCTAAGGAGTTTCTCTAATCTTAGAAAACGCTAATCACAAAGACACCACAACCTCCACGGGCAATTCATCTATTCCCATGCCTCTGTCTCCCTGCCACTAAAAAGTTTTTCCTTGATGCCTCTCCTAGCTCTCCTTCACTGCAGGTGGCACCACTTACTTGCCCTGTCCTGTGCTGAACAAGCCCAGGAGAGGAGGCAGCTCTCCCCAGGAGGTTGGGCAGGCTGCATGTGACAGAAATAGCCAAAAGAAACCATGCAAACATTGCTCTTGACATACATAAAACAGTTCTGGCTAAGCAGGGTTGTTTGTGGAGGGCAAAAGCCAAAGGCAGCTCAGGGAGGCGGCAGCAAAGGCATTTCTCTAGAGCTGCAGCTTCTCTGGGCTGGCTCCCACACAAAACTTTCTGGAGGCACTTAAGAGGCTTGAATTCAAGCTGCTTGCTGGTGCCAAGGCTTTCTTCTCCTACCCAAGGAGATAAGAGCAGCTGCGCTTGGCCAGACCAGAGCTCCCTCTCGCCCGGTATTTCGTCTTCGGCTGAGATCAGAGGTGGCTGTGAGGAGGGGAAGGCAGGCGCCTTCCCTTGCCTGACTTTCGAGGCTGTGGCTCTCAGAGCACCAAAAAACCCTGTGCTCACCTCTCCCTGAAAGGGGCTCCCAAACAGGCATGGTAAAATCAAGGGACAAACTGCAAAGAAAGGTTTTTTGTTGACTGTGGTGGAGTCCCTGCGAAGTTCACTGAGCTCTGAATAATTAATCACGGAGCGCATGTATTTGTATGTGTGCCCAGAGTAATTAACTGAAGTGAAACACATGTATTTCCAATCTTACACGCTGTGGTTAAGATAGAAATGAAGATGACCGTCAAATTGAATTATTTCTGTATTAGCAAGGCTCAGGGACATCTCTACAGCTATGTAATTAATTTTAATTGTGTATATGAGTGACTCCTATCAGGGTTTCAAGTGAGATACTGCATCTGTATCCCACGAGGAAGACTATAACTATTAGTGTATAGGAAGGTATATGGAGAGTGAAGATTTGGTGACCTATTTTGCCTTCATGTTTGAAAATTTTCAAGCTGATGAAAATAGAGAAGCTCCTGCCAAGAATGCCCCTCTTCACCAATGGACTAAAGAAAGGATGTCTGCACATCAATATACAGCTTAATGTTTTATACTTTTTTACAGAAAAAGAGACTGAAAACAGAATTAACGCTCTGGTCCTGCAAGCATTTTCTCAAATGCCATAACTGACACCAGACACTCCATGGTGAATATCTGTGAGGTCCTCACATCTCACTCTTATTCATGTTCACCTCACTTCGATTAGTTGGGGTTTATTACCCAATATCTGCTCCTTTAAGTGGTGTGTAGCCTCCAGGTATGTCGAGGAGTTTCTTGAGTACGTTAATATGCACACGGAGAGCAAGTCGCAGCATAGGGAAGACTTCTATAGCCACAGAAGGACTTTATTCTCTTGTTCTCTCTGCCATTAAGTTGCTGAAAAACCCGGACAAAGACGGCAGCAGCTTGACAGCTTTCCCCGCTGTTAAAAGGCGCGTTGTTCTTAGGTCGGTGCAGCATCATGTAGGGATGCTCTGCGATCTTCATCGGACAAAAATTATTCATGGTTAAGGTGGTGAAGAAGTTGCACACGAGTGCAACACAATTACAGACGGGGTTGGGGAATGCCAAAATGGGAAACTTAGGCAGAGCAAGGCAAGTGCTGTGCTCGTCTCCCTGTGTCATGAAGCAGGTATAAAACCCTTCTGTGTGACACACAATTTTTAGTTATCTGCATAGTAATTTAACATGCAATATTTTTCAAAGGGCTAAATGTTAAAGCATAAAGCAGAGTTACAAAGTGTAACCTTTATCATTACCATTGCGGGGAAAATATTTACAGTCTTAGCTTTTGTTTGCAGATGAAATACTGTTTAGTGGCATTGGGAAGAAAAAAAACCCCAAACTATGCTACATTTTAATTGCAGCCTGTTTTTTGATCAGATGTGTATTTTGAGGGGGGAAGAGGCGGAGAGAGAGAAATGTGGCTTTGTGTGTATTCTGTGTTACATTATTATTCAGTAAGCCCTAAATCACAAAAGCTGCTACGGGAGGATTCATTATCGCATTAAGCACGAGATAGGGAGGGGATGCCTTGCTGGCAGCCACAGACAATATGTTGTTGTTTTACTTTGTTTGGGTTGGTCCCCCCTCCCCTTTGGGGGCCGTGTGCTCTAGAGAAACAGTTTAAGACACAGTTGGATGGAAATTAAAAAAAAAAAAAAAGAAGAAAGGCAGAAAGAGGCAAGTGACCGCAGTGCAAAGCGCTGTTTCGGCAGGCTGGAGGTTTCTAACGGCTCCCCTCAGACTTCAAACACCTCCCCAGCCTGCAGCGAGCCCTTGCTGTGCAACTTTGCAGCCTGATAAGCATCACCGGCGAGAGACACCGCGGTACCCAGCATCCCGCCGCGGTACCCAGCCTCACCCCGTGGGCATCACCTCATCCCCCTCAGGAGCTGGGCTCTCCAGCCCTGTACCAGGGGTTTCCACCTTCTCTACTTCTCTGCAATGCTGGGGTTTTGGCCCCAGTGTTTTCTTCTCCTGCGCTCTGAAAGCTTTTCTTCTTTCCCCAGGGAGCTGGGCGCTGTGGGGTGACAGGGAGGGTGATGGCCCAGATCTGTCGGGGAAAGGACCTTCTGGAAATAACCAAAAGTCTTTGCAGAGCACCCAGATCTCTGTGTTGCAAGTAACAGAGAAATGAAAGCCTTTTCTTCCCCAAATCGCTGATTTACGGTGGCTCAGCTTGTGGGTGACCAATCTGAGCCAGCAGTGGAAAAAAAAGAGCCAAGATTTTGGAAAATGCTCAACACCTGTCTTCTGACAGGAGGCAGGTTTGAGGCGTATCGTAAGGGGTGCTCACTAATGAATAGCCTGGCAAGCAGGGTTTGGGTTGGTTTTTTTTTTTAAAAAAAATGTGTAGGCCATGTTCTCAAAGTGATGATACATTTAAAAAAAAAAAAAATATATTAAAGCCCATTTATTGTGCTTTGAAAACTAAAATCCATGCAATGGAGGCCCTGCCTGGATTGTTCTTTTGGTTGCAAAACCCCCATTCTTCCTGCAAGGGAATTCCACAGTTTCAAGACTGACTGGTTCCCTAATTTGTGTCTTTAAAAAAAAAACACAAAGATACATCACTTGCACGTTACATTTTATTGATGTTACTGTAAAATACATATTTGCTTGCATTCCTAATTGGGGAAGCACAGATGGCAGTGGCTTCTGCTAGAGTGATATGCTCTTTAAAATATCTGGTAACATTACAACAAAGTATAGTCATTAAAATGAGTGTCTGCATGTGCCGCAGGAGTTTCGTTTTCAGGAGCAAGGCGCTCTCCTGTTTTAAGGAGGGAGAAGGCTTGGTTTAACCCATCCCTGGGCTGGTACCTGGCATGGCAGGATAAATCCAGTGCAGTGGGATAAATCCAGCACGGTTCACCTGAGTGCGGTGCTGCCGAAACTGCTTGCTTGAGGGCAAGCTTATCCTTTCTGCATGGAGGCGTTTGTAAGGGGGTGATGTTCCTGCAGGCTTTGGAGCTGGTAGAAATCATAGATAAATTTATTTTGGTGTCTTGTTCCCTGTGCGCAGTGTGTGCAATAAAAGGGGAGCTAAGGAGCAGTGACTGCCTCCTTGAAAATGCATTGGTGCTTACGGTGTCTTGAGGACTTGGCGCTTGGAAGGATGGCACTGCTGTGAAAGAAAAGAAAGAAAAAAAGGTAACATTGGATGCAGGTTGTTCATCTTCTTCAGAAGGCTGTTTTAATTCTCTGTTCTCATCCAAATCAAGCTGTCATGAGCAACCGCAGAGCAAGTGAGCAGCATTTTGCAGAGCACTTGCAATGTGTTGGCAGCAAGCAGCGACCGCGCGCTGGGAGGGAGGGGGAAGTCCTTTCAGTCATTTCATTTTAGAATCAGTTTTGCGAGGAAGCCGCTGCTGGGTATCCTATGCTCTTTGATATGCTCCTCTCCCCCACTGCAGCTCCCTGCCCCAGAAAGCTCACCGCAACCAGGGTGCTTTACCACCAACACCTCAGCCCCTCTGGTTTGGGGACAGCTCTGCGTATGTCAGTGCCCTTATGCCTTCCCTCATGTTAGGAGGGTTAAAATACTAACAGCTCGTCAGGAGCTAGAGTTTCATTAACTTTATGTTTTAAAAGGCTTCACTCCAGCCATGCGTCCGCATGTGTACCTGGTGGTATTGAGTTTTCAGTCTCTGGTGAGGCTGATTGCATGCCTGGCTTCCTACTTGCAAAGTCCCCGTCCCCATCGGCCGGGGAGTTTTTAGGCACCTTCCCAAGCCTTCACAGAGCTGTGTGGGTTGGGGGGGACACAGCAGAGCCCCCTCCCACAGCCAGGCTGCCAGCAGGCATTATTAGACACGCAGAACCATCAGCTCCTTTGGTTTTAATTAGAAGCCTTAACTATCCAGCTCGCAGAGCCGTGCAGTTAGGAGGGCCCCTGTATCGTGGTTTGCTGTGGAAATTAAGGTTTCTGGTAAAAATACAGGCCTTTGGCATAAGAGGGAGTAAGCAGCGTGATGGCAAGGTATGGAAAGCATACAACGCCTCCCTACCTGCTCTGCTCCCCTTTGCTGGAGTGGAAAAGGTTGCTATAGGATGGTATGCAATAAGGTCATTCATTATATGCCTTCTAATGGCAAGATTGCCCTTCATTCAATTGTAGCAGGATTGAACGAGCCATAGGGAATGCCATGGATGTAAATATGTCTCATTGTTTAACACAAAGTGTGATTTACTAATGAGTTGGGGTTTTTTTCCCCCTACTGTTTGTGGGTTGAATTTAGTAGGTGTGTGAGGATTTGGGGGAGAGGGAGAAAAGCAGGCAGGTGAAGCCCTAGGGAAAGGTCTCCCTTACAGCAGCACATCTTCATGTTTGCGTTTTGGAGAGGGATGCTTTCCGACACCTGGGACTGGGGAAGGTGGGCCAGTTGACCTGCTCTGAGCTTCATACAGGCTGTCGATGTGCTGCTGAGAAAGAGGCGGCCAGGGAAGAAGAAGCTGCTGGCTCCCTGCTCTCCCAGGCAGCATTCCCTGTGGGGCACCGGTGTCTTGCTGAAAGGACGGGGAACTTTGGGGGAGTGATCCAGCAGTGGCTAAGCATGTGTTTCACACGGAGCAGGTAAGCAGCCATAGTCACACACACAGCATTGGTTTTGTCTAAGGTATCAATACACCTCCAGCCAGGCGGGTGCGGGGGGAGGAGGGTGGGAGAGAGGGGGGCGAGGTACCAGCTGCGTTATTAAGCCTGATCCCAAACCCTTTGAAGTCAATAGAAAAATTATCCTCTACTTTGATACACTTTGGATTGGGCCTTTTAAGTCATGTGAAATACATTTGTGTTATTAAAACAGCAGCAGAAGAACACTGTCTGTTACATCTGCTTTTATTTTTTAATGGCAATGGTAGGTTTAGCCTTGGGCACTATCTGAGACTCATAAATAACCCATGTCAACTGTAACACACCTACTGAACAGCCACAGAAGACAGAGGACTTGGCTGTTTATCTCCCTGCATTTTTCAGTAACAAGCCACTTGTACATTAGGAGGGGTAGATGTCCTCTAGCATTCATTAATAAAGCATCCTTAAACAGCCAGGCTTCTCCTTGATCATGCAGGGCTAATGCGATAAATATCTTCTTTCCACACTCTCCTGACAACTGAAAGACAGGAATGCAGTCTAACTTACAATGTTAGTTGTGCAGGAATATTACAGGACTTATTTCTTGTATGCATGTGTCACGGCTATGTACAGCACCCACTTGCTGCCAGGATAATGAAGCAAAGCAGGGAGGCTTTCTGAAAAAGCATTCCCGGTACAGCACTGGAGTCACCCCCCATGGTTACAGGATAGTGTGAAACCCCATGGGAAATCCAGGATCACGTCTAAACATTATTCTGTAGGCACCCACATGGACATGCTACGCAAGCCCCAGCCCACTTGGTCAGCGAGGTGCAGCTGATGAAGGTCAGATGCCACCATCAAAATATCTTAGGGACCACTAGTTGCTGTCAGGAGTCAAAATGGGCCTAAGCTATCTGAAACTGTTCATCGCTGCTTTCATCTAGTGTTTAGGTTTCTATTTCCCAATGGTTCATTTCAGCAGAAAGACCTTATGTAAATATATACCACTGTCCACACTGATAATGCACCAGCCATGCAGCCATTGACCTATGGCACCAGCATCCCACAGCAGCCGTGGAGAAGCGGGGGCTTAATTCAGGCAGCGCAGAATCACAATGGACACTCAATTGAGTGCAGAGCTCACATCACTGCAGCACGCCAGTCCTTGAAAACCCTGCATGTGTGTGAGCTTGCATTTGGGTTCTTGCTTAACTAATGTCTTTTATCTACTTCCACCTCTTTCTGAGCATGTGAGCGTCTTGTCCAAGCCCTCCCGTTTTTGGAGAGGAGAAGGGGACAGACTCGGCTGCTGTCAGTGCTGTGCACAGATATTTTTTTCTCCTTTTTTTTTTCCCCACCTCAGCCACCCAGTAATGACTGAGGAGGGCTATACCATTCCTGAATGGCCCAGTAGCTCTGGGGCTGACACTGCTGGGTAGTGTCTTTCCTCCTGTTTTATTCTGTCGATTTAAGAGTGAGTCAAAGCCGGGGCTTCCTGTTTAGGACATTTAAGATATTTGGTGGGTAACAGGTCTGCAACGAGCTGTGTTTGCAGTTAAAACAGCAGGATTACTGAGAATGCCTGGTCTAGAGCAGCCTGAAATGCTGATCCAAAGAGGGTTTGTTTCTAAGCTATTCAACCCCTTAAAAGAAGAAAAAATGAGGTCAACCATGAAAGAGAATTTAATAAATGCAGTTCATACATAAATATTTGCTTCTGCTCCCAAGTGCCCAATTCCTCTAGTTTCTCTCATTAAAAAGAAATACCCATGTGACACTCAAATTTTAAAATGTTTCTGTTTCCAAAGCTTTTTAAGGACCTTATGTCAATACAGGCTGTATTGCTCTGGGGCAGGGAGAGGGGCTAGAAGGGACCTGCATGTGCAGAAGCAGCTGTTCAACAGCTCCCCTCCACCCTGGGTAGGGGTGCAAAACAGACACCCCTCCCTCCAAAAAGTTGTTGCCAAAGGACAGAGCTCAGGCTTACGGCAGGAGGACACCACCAGCTCTTCCCTCTGCCGCACTTTCATGTGTATGAACTGGGCTACAGGAGCTGAAACAGGATGGAGCAGGCAGGGCTTCAGGCAGGAGACTGCTTTAGGGGAGTGTGAATTAATTGCCCTCCTTAACCCCTGTTTGAATGGTCACAGGCTGGAGGGTATTTTAAAAGAAGCTGAAAGGCAGGCACTTCTCTGCCTTATCCCTGTGGCTTTGGATTTTCAAAGGAATTTGAGTATGCAGAAAGATTTTTGCTCCACGGAGGCAATGCGTTCTGAACGGTCTCCTTTTCTTATGCCATCTTTTCATCTCCTTGATCCCTTTCTCCCCATCACTGAGCCACATGTCTTTCCTGAAACCAAAGCCTCCATAAAAAAAGACAGTTCGGGCATTCAACCTGTGTTTTCCTCACTGAGATTCGGACATGCAAGCAATAGTTCTTTTCAGCAGAAGCCTTAGAGAAAAAGTGTTAATTGCTGAAGATTTGGGGTTTGGTTTTGCTAACCACATATGCAAGTGGGAACAGCCTCATAGGATACAGTTGCACTGAAAGCTGGCAGGTGTTAAATAGCACACCCAGGGCTTCAGCATCCTCCGGCTCCGCAGCTTTGTGGTGGTTTCTGACTAATAGGCACCAACTTCATTTTTACCTTTGAGGAGCCTTGGCAGATACTCACTGAGCCCCCTCTACCCCCTGGGGCTCAAGCCACACTAAGTTAAAACCTTAGTTAAACCCTCGGAGGCATAGTCTGTCCCACAAACCGATGTATCAAATGGGGCTGCTCCAACAACGTCTTAAAAGCAGCTTTCCACTCTCTTGCATGTGGGCAGAAACCCCGAATCCTAATGACATCTATATGAAACTGCCCCTTTCATGTTGAGCAATTTCCATCCAAGACATTGAACTGAAATTTTACTTTGACGTATTAAGTGTACCTGAGGTTAGTTTCTTATAGGGCAGGAGATTGTTGCTACCAACCATCGAGAAGCAACCACGAGATGGTTGCTCCCACTTTCAGAAAACAGCTCTTACTCAAAGACCATTTAAACATCTCCTTTTTCCCCCCAACCTCCTCCTTCCAGCTCCTGATCTTTTTCACAGGTAGGAACAAAAGTTTGTTTGCTGATTTGCTGTATTTCTAGCACCAGATGCCCCAGTGGGCCATCTGCACACATGCCAGTCGGGAGAGCCAAAGCCCAGACCTGCTTTGGTCTTACAAAATGGGGCTGTTGGTTCTAGCACACACACATGATCCTGTGTCTAGATGTTACACATTTATGATCCTCTGTGTGTGCAGCAGGGCTTTTTTAGTACAAGAAGTTGGTTATTGGGCCTTTCAAGATCAGGTACGCTCTAAGTTTCCCTTTTAACTTGTAAAAAAAAAAAAAAATGGGACAGCGGGGAAGCTCCTGATTTTGCCAAATCTGCTTATAAGACAACAGTTTTAAATTAGAGCTTTTTCCAGCCCTCGTGCTTCCAGGCAAAAGGCCAGGCGCAGGACCTGCATGCATGCCAAAAGCCCAAACCGGAGTGGTAGCAAGGATTGGGACCACAAACTGAAGATGCATTTTCAGGTGCAGGGTGAAGGGAGAACCAGCTCTCCCCAGCCCTGGCAATTCAGAGCGCTTCTAGTCCAAATGCCATCAAACCAGCATTCAATCTAGGACAACTATATTGTGTAGAGGTCACCTCATCCCCCCTGGCACGTTGCAGAGGAGATGCGGCCACAGCTCTCCAAGCAGAGGCAGTGCCAGCACACAGGCCGTGGTGCCATAAGGAAGGGTCTGTGTGCTCCTTCTGCCTGTCTCGGATACAAAACCAGCTCCTTAAATGCAGCTTTTCCCATTCACTGCCTCCTCCTGCCCCGTATCTCTCACCTCCTCACCCTTCCCCCTGCACACCTGCCTCTCTCTTTGGTTGGTTAGCTTCCTTCCTCTGCCCATGGGAAGATGCCACGTGCCGTGCTGGGGGCCAGGGGACACCCCAGCTGCACGGCGTCTCCCCTTCCCTCTCTCCACCAGCCCCCAACCCCCTGGGTGCCCCTGGCAGTGTTTTGGCCATGTTTGACAGAGGGGTAACCACTGTCAGAACAAGCAGCACCCTCAGTTTTCAGGACTGGGAGCAGGTGGGGAGAGGGGAGGCACCCAGGTGGGTGTCCGCTCTCTGCCAGCACATCTGGAGACCACAGCTGGCAAGCAGGGCCACAGCTTGCCCTGCCCTCAAACAGAGGTGCCTCTTCCATGCAGAGAAAACTTTTTTTGGGGGGAAAGAGTGAGAAATGAAGGAAGCACAAGAAATGCGTGGAGGCTCAGAGGGGGTGGTGTGGCTGGAAGCAGGGCAGCTGGGGAAGCCACCACCTCCTGTTTCTTTTTGACCCTTTGCAGTCAGGCTGGTTGCCCCTGAGCTCAGGGCTAGCGGGTAGCTCACCCAGCCCTCTGCTTTCGAAGGACCCTTCGACACCAGTTTTTCATGCCATGTCCAATATGCTCCTCTGAGACCGGTCTTGGGCAGACCTTCTGCAAGAGCCTGGACAGCAGGTTCCCCCACAGAAACCTTTCCCAGACCCTGACAGCACGATTCCCTCCTTCTCCCTGCCTGCCCTCGGTTGTGCCCCTTTGATGATGCAGCACTCGAACCCCCCGTCAGGTTTGTCAGAGCCCAAACCCTGCAGGCATTTTGGGCTGTGCATCTCAGACCCCCCCCCACGGCCTCCCCCTGACCATGGGGATGTGTGGTGCCTCTTGGGGCTGCCTGTATCTGAGTCCAGCAGTAGATGATGAAGCATCACTACTGCATGGTCCAGCCAAATTAGTCCTCTAAGCAAAATTAGTCTTAAAATGCCGTGGGAGGGGAAGAGCTCAGTATTTTGCAGGGGCTGTTCATACAGCATTGTTGTGTTGGTAATATTTTTTTCTTATTTTATAAAACTCAAAACTGAGAATTGGATTTTACCAAAACATCCCTTCTTGCACACCTGGTAAGTGGGAGGAAAAGGGTTGTGTTTTTTTTTTTTTTACCTGCAGAACGTATAGGAATTAAAACATCTCTGCAGATCTTAAAATCCTTATTACTCCTGCATTCACTCAGAAGCCAACAATGAGCAGAGTTTAATTTTAAAGCCCTCGTTCTGCACCTTTGAAACAAACACTCTCTTCCTTCTGATAAATGATTGAAGTACCAGCAATTTATTTTTTAAAGAAAAAGATCACAGGAATTTCTGAGCTCCATGCCCCAACTCAGGTGTAAATTTGTCCTTACTGAGGTGGTGGTCCTGTACTTTAACCGTTGTATACTTCCCACACTAGTAACACAGGGAACAAAACGGTGTTGCCGCAAAATAATACATGTGGTGACAAAGAAATTGTGGCTTTAGTAAAGTTTTCCCGGTGTGCTTGATATACCAATTTCCAATGGCGATTTTGTCACACTGATTCTAGTAACAGTGAATTTGGCTTTTCAGGGGGGTTTTTTTGTGTGCTTTGGCTTTTAAAAAGTTATTACAACCAATGTTATGGACAAACTTGAAGGTATAAGATTTTATTCTTCCTCTGCCACCACAGAAAATGAAGTTTTATCAACTCCCTTTTATTATAGTAATCTAAAACTGTATCCTGTAATAGGGTCATAAAAATGTAATGAAACTCAATGCAGTATGAATAAAAAAAAGAGAGAAAGGGAGGCTTTAGGGTGGACAAGAGGGAGAACAAAAGGGAATCCAAGTAGCTCAGGTGTCTCTAGTCCAGAGCCTCGGCAAACGATGCTCCTCCATCCTCATCTCTGTGCTGGCGTGTAGCCTGGGCACTCTGGCTTAATTCCCATTAGTGGGATTTTTGCCCTGGGTTTAAACTCTACCATACCCAAAGCGATGTGCTGAAAGGCAGCCCCAGTCGTTATGATTTCTTGGGTTTTTTCCTACCATTTAAACCCTTTCTGGTATGTTCTGCGGGGACTTTTAATGTATTGTTTCATTGCATAGTTAAAACGAAGGGGATGTTAATTACTCTGACACCAGGAAAAGCATAAATACTGCCTAACTGACATTCACCGGTGCATTTCAAAGAGCAGATGTATATTACTATAGCATGGCAGTTACATTAAGTCTGTGCAATGACAATAGGAAAAACTGATAATAAACATCAAACTCATCTGCCTTTTACCACAGAAAAAAGAAAGTTCAAGTGTAGTGGAAAGTTTTGAGGGTTGTTTTGTAAATTACCCCTCTCTCTTCTGCTCTAAAACCTTTCACTGGGGAAAGTTTTTAGGCTGGGGAAGATAGCAAGTAGCCCATGTGCTCCCTAATTCTGGTTTTGTGAGAGGCACTTGCGACCCTGCTTTCCGCTTGCGCAGGGGTTTTACCAGGATATGTCATGAGGATGGTGAAGAGTTTGGGAAGGATGGATGCCGTACACAGATGGATCTGGAGAGCATTAGGAGCTAAATTAGTGGAAAGGCACGGAGCATGTGTTGCTCTGGAAGGGTTCAAAGATTCCCTGCAAACGTGTGCAACTGCAAAGGCAACTTCTGCAGTGCAGTGTTTTATCATCTACTCTCGATCTGTCGAAAATGCATGCCTGAAAATATCTGTCATTAATTTTTGGTCGCCAGCCTATTGTAAATGAGAAGGTGTGTTCCCTCACTGGGAAGTAGCTGATACTAGATAAAATATGATGACCTGGCCTGTTATCAAAATACGATAACATGGCCTTTGCCATGCCAAAATTGCCTTGTAGTGCCCTAAAACAAATAGGCATACATAGGGGTAGAAAATTGTATATCACTTTACTTTTCTTACTGGCAAACATAAAAATGGCCAGGAATATTATAGTTCCTTTTGTGTAAGGGCTGGTTGGTGGGAACCACTCACACTCGGCAACGCGAACCTCAGTGTGTGCGGGGGGTAAAATATGCAGAGAAAAAATGATCTGGAACACCCTGATATTTGTGACTGTGGCCTTAGTTTTGTTTGTTAAATATGGTGGCAAGAAATCATTGAATATTGGAAACTTGATCAGAATAAGGCAAATAATATTATTCCTTAGTTATTTTCCATGTGTTTTCCTTTCATGGAGCTTTTGCTGGGAACTTCTCCTTGTTTCTGTCCTCTCTTCAATCTGTTGTCATGCCTGCAGCTATGGACTAAAAGCAAGAATAAAGATTAAAACTAGCTGAAATTTTTTAATTAAAAAAAATTTTAACAGAAAATTTTAATTTTAACTAAAAAAAATTGACAATAAAATAATTTCCATTCACTGTGCCATTTTTTTCTTGAGAAAACTGAAGACCTCAAATCCAGAAATATGTTTCCAAAAGTAGAAAACTTAAGTTTGGGGTGGACATTGTTCAAGTTTGACTGGCAGAAATGAAAATGGAGGAAAAAACCCAACAGTTCGGGGGTTTGATGGAAAACATTCTACCAAATTGCACGTTTTTCTATCTGTGAGGTAAATTGTAAAGGACAGGTCTTCAGGTACAATAAACTTGTATAGGTATTTCTTTTTTTCTATTTCTCCTATTCTGAACTAATGATATTGACAAATTTACAGTAATTTGTACTAAATTCTAGCTTACCCCTGTTTTGTTGTTTTTTGGTTTTTTTTTTTTTTTTATCTTGCTATGCATGGTGTAGGTTGTGGCCCAAAAAGACTAATGTGATTTTGAGAGCAATGTGATAGAAATTTTATTCTTCATCTACATAGGTTTCCCTTTAGGTATATCACAGGTGGGCTTCCCCCCCCCCACACCTTTGTTTTAGTGAAAATGGAGAACATTGTTGTGAAAAGGGAAGCTTTAAAAATAACGTGTGATCTGGAAGCATGAGTTATCACACTTTTTATCAGAGCCAACTTTTGAAATACGCATTTGCAAGTGTTACAATCAAACACATTTCCAAAAGTAAACTGTAGTAGTTGTAAGATAAATGGCTCCCCAGAGGAAAGCAATAAATAGTACAGCCACACGCTTACTACGCATCGGCTGTGTATTTCCATTATTTATGAAAAGGTAGAAAGGAAGATACAATTCCAGAAAACCCTTTGATCAGTATATTTATTTTTCAAATACCTTTAAAAAAAAATTGAAAAACCAAAACCAGAAGAGCCATTGAAAGACTGGAAATTGTCTATGGATTTTAAATATGCATGAAGGGCAAAAAAATGGCATGAGTACACAATTTCCCTCGAAACCTCTCCCCAATATCCATGATACTGCAAAAAATTATTAGACCACTGGATACCAACTCTTTTTCTGTACCTTGTGTTGCCCTTTCTTTCTGTCTTTCTTTCTTGTATATGTGGATTATAACATCTTTAAGCCTTTTTGTTCTGTGATGGCCATGGGAGACTTACAAAAAATAAGTAAGTACTGTTATGGTTAATGTGTGGGGGTGTAATTTAGGTTGGAAGGGACACCTCTGGAGTTCATCTAATTCAACCTCCTGATGACAAAAAAAAAGGGCTAACTTCAAATGAAGATATTGGTTTAAGTGCTTTGTTGGATTGAGACCTAAACCTGAATATTGAAAGGAAAAAGTCTACATGTTTCATGCAGCCGAAAAGAAGGCTGAAAGACCAGGGAAAAAACCCAACCACATCTGCAGTTCTTAGTTATCAAAGTAAAAACAAGCAGTTGTCTCACAACAGAAACATATCTGGTAAAATCATGGAAATACTGGTTGTGAGTCTATAAACAATTTTGCGTTGAAAACACTGTTGAAACTGGCTTTTGGGATTTCCTCCCTGAATTCACATCACTTACAGAAAGCGTCTGGATTGCACGTCTAGACTGGATGTCTGGATCTCTGTATAGATTTTGAGATATCTCAGTGAAGGTATGGGAAGCCAGAAGGGCTGTTAGCCCTTGGCTTTTTTCAGGGTTTCGGTGTCTTGAAGTTCTTCTTATTTTATACGGAACCCTCAGCCAACAAGTAAGCATGTATAAACTTACAGTAATGTATGGGGTATGTGATTAGTCTTTACCCAGCAGCACAAACTTTCTGGGTACCGTTTCCATCTGTGTATGATCCCTGTGAAATACATTCATAAATCACTTTGAAGGGTCTCCACATTGTCTCTCTCTCAGGGGGTTCTCAGCATTCAAACCTTCAAATGCGTCAGTGTCAGTTTGCAAAGGGCTCCTGCATGCGCTTCAGAAGTGTCCTCGAATCATTTGTTGCTGTGTAGGAGAGACTGCCATTTCCGCTGGTGCAGATGTATTACTCGGTATTAATATGAGAAGACGGAAACATGGGTAGTAAGATACTAACCTCACAGTTTACAGCACAGTGAAGAGGTCTCAGTAGGATGCAGTAGAGTGGATGTGATGTCTAGTTTTAAAGAGTCAAACATTAATAAGATCAGGATTGTACATCAGCACCATACGCTTAATATGGACTTGGGAATTTGCAAAGCAGAGACACCCCACTATAACTCGCATCCAAACAGGACTGGGCTTTCAGAACGATGACCTGATAGCTTGGGAGAGCGCCGGGACTGTGTTCAAACATGTCCACAAAATTGCACAACCAAAGTGGGTCCTGTGCCTCTGCAAACATACAGCCTCTTCTTGTGCCCCCACGCTGAGAGGTGGAGCAAATTATCCCTCTTTGCAGACCTTGAAGAAGCAAATACTCAGGAGGGTGATGGGGTGGGTCCTTTTTCAGAAACTGCTTTGAAAAATGAAATTTGAAAGGTAAACTACACGAGGTTTGTCTATATAAACAATTCTCTCCCCCAGGAATCTGACTATATAGAGACAAATCTAGTCTGAATAAGGAAAAGAATATTCAGATGGAAGCCAGCAGAGAAAGCATATCATTTCTGTGGGCATGAATCGAGGTGCGGACTTACCCGTATTCTCAGAACCCCATGATTACCTAAGGCATAGCCTGAAAATCCCAGGACTCTTTATTGAACATCTTTTTTTCCCTCCCTTTTTAACATAAAAAGCAATTTACTGACAAATCATTCTGATGTAATGGATTTTTGCATGCCTGAAATCATGACTAAGCTTTAAGCAAGGAAAATCAATAAATGATATGTAGCCGTCAGCCATGTATACAGCAGCTTAGTATTGTTTTAATAGTGTTATCACTGCGGAGGGAAAGCAGGGGAGATATATCTGCTGCTTCAGTTCAGTGTTGAGCGTGACCCCCTCTCTGCAGAGGGAGCTCGGGGAGCCCAGTCCCCCCCAGTGAGGCCGCAGGGCGTCCCCTCCCTCCTACCAGTGGCCACCACCTCTGGGAAATGGTGACATCTGGGGATGAACGGGCTCCATATTCTCCAAGTAACCACCTCATCCTCTGGCCATGAGGCTGCACATTGCAGTTTGAGAGAAAGCATAACTCGGGCAAGGCTAGAAAACAAAGTGAGATGCAATAAACAATATTTGTACTGTGAGGGACAGGTTCCTGGTTGGCGCTTTCTGTCTGTAATAACTCTGCTGAAGCCAGCGTCCCTTCCTGGTATGTCTGTGCTCAGATGGGACTTTCCCTCCAGCTTCTTCCCCACCGCTCCCAAATGCTTGGGCAGACAGGACATCTCTGCATGCTCACAAATAACATCGTACAGTTGTGGGCCAAGTATCGATGATCTCTCAAGGTCCCTTCCAACCCAAAGCATTCTATGACTCTATGACTCTAAGTAGTTTTGTCTTGTTAACCCAGACCCGCAACTGGACCTTCACAGACCCTGGTGAAAGGCTGACGCTTCAGAGCTGGGGCTGGACTAGCAACTGGAATAAGTCAAAGCAGTTGGACCCTGGACTTGGGAAGTCAAGCTGGGATCCTTCTCCCTTGTAATATTGATGCTGGGTATGTGGCAATGAGTGGCCCTGAAATCTTTGGCCAGTTCTCCCTGATGGCCCTGTCAGAGGTATTTGTGCTTGTGTCCCCTAAGGACCCCCCAGCCTCGATGCAGCCTGTCCTTAAGTCAGGCTGTGCGTGAGAGGAATTTGTTGATGCTGAAGTGGATATATATAGCATTAGGGAAATACAGAGCAACACTGTGGCCTCTATTCCTCTTAGAGAGGCTGCTGTCACATGTTGCCATCAACTTATTAATTAACCAGCTATTAAACATCATCAAATAATCTTGTAACTTCATCAAGTTCCTCTAAAGCAATGCATGGTGATGTTTTGCTCACCTGGAGAACTTAGAAGCTAAAAGGAGAACCGTAAAATGAAGTCAGAGTATACATTTCTCTGAGGGGTCTCCAAAAAATAATTATTTAAACTATTAGAGTAGCTTGCCTATTCTTGAAAACCCTTGTGAGATGATCTGAATGTGTGAGTGTTCAGAAAGGGAGAGCACAGTCTACCTCAGTTTCCTTTTTCCCTTGAGGCACAGCCAACTCAGGCAGTGGCACAGGCAGGGAGAGTGTGCATGGATGAAGCTGCTCAGTGTTAAAAAATATTCTTCCCTGTTTAACGACGCAAGTTACGCTACACTGCCTGGAAACTGTGATAAGAAACAGGACAGCACTTTAGAGATACCATGCTTTAAATTTTGAATAATGTACTACCGGGATGTTTAAAATAGCTAAAGTGCAAACTGATCACGCAGGCATAAAAGGGCACGCTGGTTACATAAAATATAATACTGTATCCTTCAGCAAAGTGACATGTTCCATGTAGAATATAATGTACTATATGAAATCAGAAACATATAAGAGAGTGGAGAGGACTTTCAAAGACCAGGCGGGAGCAAGGAGTAATACCAGAGAGTAGCACATGATGATATATGACATGTGGAGGAAATAAGAGAATTAGATTGAATCTCGGGGAAGATTGAAGTTCTCCATGAGGAGATAAATATAATCTAAAACAAAGATATTTGGTAGGAAGGAGCTACTTACAAGGCAATCATGTTGGAAGTGCCTAAGTGGATAGCAAATCAGATATGAGCATGCAATGCAATTGAAAAATAAGTGTATAAATGCCAATGTAATTCTAGCCTGTGCTGTGACAGGGAGGCAGAGAGGGACACTTCTTCACACAACATACAGGCAACAGTACTTGGTAGGAAACATTATCTTTGGGAGTCTTGATAATGAAGCTCCAGCAATTGGAGGTGACAGTGTGACAAGGAACAAGGATACCACAGAGAAATTGGGATGCAGAAGAGACAGACCTCCACCGGAGCAGAATTGAGTAAGTCTGGCTGAGTGGCACCAGCATGTGGATGGCTGCTTGCAAGTAGCTGATGCGGGGAAGCGTGGCGGACCGTGGGCGCAGCAAGCCTGAGGTTGATCAAATTAAATGTCTTCTTGAGTTTCAGAGAAAAAAATGGTCAGTAAAGCTGGTCCATCTTCCTACAGAAAGGGATAGGAGCCCTGTCATTTGTCATGTAAAAGGAGTTTATACGACTGATTCCCTAAGGAGCGGAAAGGGAGCCTGAGCGTTACATCATACATGCTCCCACTGCGTGGCAGTGGGGTTTGGGGCTACCACTGACAAAGTCGAGGTCATGCGCTGTAAGGAAGAAGGGCTGAGATGAGCTAGAAGGTTGTTCCACCGCTGGTTTCTCCTGCTCTGCCCTGAGGCAAGGATTGCTCAATAGCTCAAAGTGTTTCAAGTACTGGGGGTGGCCAGTGGGTGTCAGTTTTGCTCTATGAAGCAGCTGATGGAGCTTCCCTTATCTAAAGTAAGAAACTACCTCTTAAAGGAGGCAGTGGAAAAAAACATGCCTATGGAGAAACGTGAGGTCAGTTCCAGGGTTTGGCCATTTGGGGTTTTTTTTCATAGCTATGTCTACTTCAAGAGCAGGTACGGATAATAATTCTTACAGAAGTCATTGTCTTAGTTTTTCCTCTGTCAGTATCTCTGATTTTAGGGCAATGACAACTAAGTGAGGGTTTTCAACAGAGCTCTCTTGCCTTACAAAAGAAGAAGCCACCATTTACAGCCAGGCATATGCTTTATTTCAAAGGGTCACATGCACAAATCTGCAAAAGTCTTGCATGAGCCATCTAGGATAACCTCGCTGGAGGGTCATGATTTTGTTGTCAGCCAATTAAGGCAACTCAATATAGTGTAGAAATCACTTAAAGATCAAGCCAACGCTAAAGACCTGTAGCTGCTTTGGATACAATTTCCATGGAAAACATCTTCAGATTTTAAGAATTGTTTTCAGTCGCTACTTTTAACCAAACTTTAGAGCTGAATGTAAAATTATACCCTTGTTGAATTAAAAAACATCCCAACAAACCCAAACCGGCAGCAAGCCACTACGAAAAGCATTTGCTATTCTAACGCAATGAGTAAGCTGTAAGTACTTCTATAGGGCTTCATAATAAACTCTGTGAGTGTTTTGCATGAGGAAAGTTTAAGTTTTTCTATTTATGTCCTCATTCATAATGCTGTAAAATTGGAATCTTTATTTTTTTTACTTTTGTAGATTTTAGATAGGGTCTTTTCAGCTGAAGTCAGTAGGGAAATTTCTGTCAATATTACGTGGTATAAGCTCAGGCCTGTGCAGTGAAGAAAAGATACCTGATAAAATTACATCTTCTTTAGCCATCACTCCACTACCCAAAATCTTAATTAGAAGAATCCCTCATGTTGCTAATAAACAGAAAATAACATTTGTCCTTGCAGATTTTGGAAAAAAATGACAGTGCATCGGCCGTAGCTGGGAGTAAAAGATTGTCTTTTTAACATAGAGACCAAATGATGCATTCATTGATTTAAATCCCCAAAGGACAACTAAAAAATGGAAACACCTCCCTCTTAAAAACAAACAAATAAACAGGAAAAAGGAGGCATTTTCAAACCACAAGAATGAAGTTATGTTTTCTTTGCTTGCACAGTTATGTGTGGGTAATGTCTGGATGTAGAGAAATGTTATTCCTTTCCTGGAGTAAAATAAGAATAATAAATAAAACTTTGAAAAATGAAGAAATCCTCTACCACTAAATGAATCAGTCTCCTAAAAAAAGGCTGTGGAGCACTCCATCAGCTCTGCTAGTGGAGCAAGACAGAGGAATGCTTCGCAATAAAAATTAACATGCAGCTTTAAAAGGCTGTGGTCAAACGTTGTTTCATGTAACACTGAGAGGAGCATAAAGACGCTAATGTTTTATTTTTATGATCTAAATTGTTGCTTGTGGTTAATCAAAGTTAACCTGGCTCCACTTTAAAACTGATTATGTGACCAGTTAATTTAAAGTGACTATTTTCACAATCAAACCCCAGGACACTTCTATTATGACACTTTGCTTACGGGCACAAAAGAAGCATCCAAACCCCCTATTTTTTAAATGGCTCTGTCTTGCACACTCGCACAGCCTCCATCACAGCTGTATCCAAGTCCCTGCCCCTCTCACTGAGGTGTTCCTGATTCTGCACACAGTTGACAGAGGAGAAGAAATACTACCAGCTTTATTTTCTAGGTGAAGAACAGAAGTATGAACAGGGATATTCACCCACTGTAAGGAACTAATTTAGCCAGCTGATATCTCCAGCCCCCCTGTGTAGTCACCAGAGAAAGAAATGCTTCTCTGGAGAGTGACTAGAAGCAGGAATCTAATTTTGGTGCTTGGAGTTGCAATCTGGACTCATCAGTCTTTTCCATGGACTCCAGAAGCAGCCGGAGAATAGGAGGCTAAACAAGGTGCCTATAGCAGAATGCCCCTTGTAAATGGAGGGGGAAATGAATATCCTCCTCCAAAGCAAGGCATTGAAAGCAAGTCATCCACAATCCAGACCTAGGCTTAGTCGCCAGGCTGTCCTTCACCTCTGAGATGACAGAGTGTCAGCCTTTGGCTCAGCTGTGCAACTTCTGGAGGTGGAGGGCTGGGCATTTTTGTTTTCTCAGACAATTTTACATTCTGACTTCATTACTCGTGAGATTTTGACTACATACCATTTCTGCAATGATCAAAAGACTGGTTTGGATGGCAGTTTTTCACCCCCAGTGCTCACTGTAAAGGTGGTACTTCACGCTGAACTGCTCACTGTGAGTCCATGCATCGCATGGAGCCACGCAGAGGAGACTAATCCTGCCCTGCTCCCCTGGCCTGGGACAGCCATGCCTGTCCCCTGGATCAGGTCATGTTACAGAGCCCCACACCAGCAGGAGCTGCTGTCAGCTTGAAAGGTGCTTTAGGTGTTTAGTCCCTGACCGCCACAGCAACTAGTTTTCAACCCAGCACCACTGCCTCTCCCCAGCTCCCTGCAAGCACCAGCATGATGCTGGAAAATCGGTGAACTAATAGGGACAAAGACTAAGGAGGGTAAAGTACATGCCAGTAAATCCGTGCTGACTTTTTTGTAGTGATGCATGCTGAACAGCATGTTTTTGGAAATGTGGCGAGTGAGGAATGAAATGAATAACCAGGACATCCTTCAGGTGTTTTGAACAAAGGCCCTGCAACCCTGAGGGAAATCATGCAATCACCCAGGCAGAATCAGGGAAAACAGACTGTTCAACTTCCAGGGAGATCTGCAAGCTCCTGCAAGGTAAGGTGAGCCTTGAGTTTAAAACATGCCAGTTACCTCCCTCATGCACAGCATCATTCTTCAGCAAAGGAGGAGTGGGATGCCTAACAGCTCCTGCTGAGCAAGAGTGTGCACAGTCAATTAGACTAACTTTATGATAAGGTCAGCTATTTGTTTCCTTGTTGGAAAACTATCCATAGCTGTTCAGAGATGAAGCTGGGTTGGCAGTGTCAGGACCCCAAAGGCGCTAACAGACCTTAATGACCCTGATCAGCCTCAGCTGGGGCCTCGCCCCCCACACAGCAGGGCTATTGGGCCAGGAGCCCAATTAAGCTCAGCTCTATGCTTTGCTCTTTGTTTGGGCTATATTGGAAGAGTGCTGGTCTCCTGCTTGGCTGTAGTTGTGCCCCTGCCTAGCCATGGACCTTGCTGATCCTGACCTGCAGGTTGACTTTTTGGCTTGACCTCAGACCTGCCTCATCACTACAGACTTGCCTGAAGATCAGGGCTCTTGGTTAGACCCGTCCATCATCTCTGGCCTCCCCTTCTCCCTTGCTGGGGGTTGTGGGATGGACCCTGGCTGATGAGGTTCCTTGCCATGCTGCCCTGGAGCACCGCTGTGGCTCCTGGCCCCAAGGGAGCCACTGCCCCATGCTGCACACTGACAAGTAGGTTGGATTCAAAGAGAAAACATCTTTGCATCTCAATTCTTTGCCAAGCTTTAAAGAACTGTAGTGGAAACTCTTTTCAAGTTTACAAATATATGCACAGGGTGGCCTTATCTATTCTATCTTTCACCTAGGATGAGAACTATGAATATAACTGTAGTATATCAGGTTGAACCTAGAAGTTAAGTGTCAGAAGCCTTACAAGACCTGCCCCCACGACATTTGCAGCCTAATTTGGTAGCCTCAAGAAAGGTACTTACGCAAGTCTTTTGTATTGCAGAAGCCTCTTCAAACCCAACTGGAAACTTTTGACCTTTTGAGATTCAACCTTTATGTTAATCCCATCATAGAGAAATGGAAGGAGAACTCCATTCCCACCAAATCTGCAGATGTTGCAAAGCCATGAGTCTAGTCGTTTGTCACTGAATGTTCCCTTTGCAATACTCAACATAATTGACACCTATAATTTTACCAAATTTCAGCTCAAGTAACAACTTTCTATCTGCTTAAATGCCCCCACCAGCTCCAGTAATTTAAATAAATCCAGCATGCTTTTGTATCAGCTGCTTCATGAACTTCTTAGTTCTGTGTTGTTCACTGTTCAGTATTAGATGTATGTAATTCTGTTGGTACTGTGATTTCCAGCCATAAGCAAAGCAAGAGTTAGTTCTTATTTTTGTTGAAGTACTAAGTGGGAAGCGAGGTCATGCATAAATCCTCATTGTGCTAGGTGCTGTACAAGCAAAGAATAAAAATGATCCCAGGCTCAAAGCGTCTTTGTCAGTAGCTTGTGTCATAATTAAATTTTGTTAGGATGCTTTAGAATTGCCCTTCCTCATAAATGATATATCCATATACATTTATATCTCCCTAATAAAAGAGAAAACCTGTACACTTTTACTATTGATAATAAAACAGAAAATATAATACTATTTTCCAAGTAACTTGGATATAGCAATTGGAATACACAGGGGTGAGGGAAAGTATCTTTGTTTCTTGTATACTTTGGGTTATACACACCTAAAGTTGTCCACTTTATAGAAGAAGGAAGAAGTATTTATTGTGAAAATTGTCTCACACAGAGCACACTGAATTCAGGTGGAAAGTACAGAGCAGGAGCTTGTGCCCTTTTAAGAGTCAAATATTGTGTCTGCATGAACAAAGCTCTAACAGTAAAGATAAGAGAAGAAAATACAGCAACCATGTGATATATTAGCAGAATGTTTTACAAAGTCCCCCACAAAGCATCCGCTGCTCTTGAAAAGCCTAACTAGCCCAAGTGAGAAACTATTCACAAATTTAGTATTCAGATTACATACTCTGCCTTTTCAACTGCTCTCTGTACAATGAATGCCTGTACAACTACAGTAACAGACACAGATCTACAGTTTCTGTGGCCTTTGAGCTATTATGAGTATTGTGCCTCTCCATAAATTACATCTGCATGTCCTGAAAATACCAACTGTTTTAATAGGAATTAATCTATAGACTTTTATCTTGGTGAAATACAAGGGGTACAGTATGTTGTGTCCCTTTTAAAATTAACAGGGTATGCTCTGAAGATATTCAAGGATGTTCATTATTTTCTTTATAGGTCTCTTTATTGATGCATATAAGCATAAAACAGTGCTTTATTGTAGTAAAGAGGAGGAGATGGAATAATGAATAGATTAGTGCTTATATGGTTTTTAGACTGCCCAACGCACAGTTAAGTAAAGAAAGGTCTACGTTTGTCCTCTTCAAAGTATATTGGGATTTGATCCAGTTTGTCTTCAAAGTGCCCCTTCTGTGGGTAGAGAAGAGAGGGTTCAGTCTAAAGGCAAGAAAGCTGATGCAGGGGTCTGCCGCTCTGTGGTGTTCATAGCTGTCCAAGGCAACAGTGTGTGAGATAAGTCTTCTTTAATTTGCTAAGTATAAATAAATCTGAAGCTTAAGCTGCGATTTATGAGTTATTATTTATGTGAATACCTAATACAAGCTTTTGGGGAGTGAACCCCTAGATTACCTTGACCTTACACAGGCATATAAAAAAAAGAGAATTAGATAATTTAAACCAGAATTTACATAAAAGCATTATGGTTGTTTTGAATAATAATTCTCACATAGGTGCAGGTGCATACGCACACATATATATGGGTTAAATGTTTGAGTATTTTGCTGAAAACAGGCTGAGCCCATCACTGACCTAT
Source organism: Pelecanus crispus (assembly GCF_030463565.1). Taxonomy (NCBI): domain Eukaryota; kingdom Metazoa; phylum Chordata; class Aves; order Pelecaniformes; family Pelecanidae; genus Pelecanus; species Pelecanus crispus. The sequence continues at coordinate 40,630,526 of NC_134647.1, read as the reverse complement.
CAGAGCACATTACTGATAAGTGACAAGGAATTAAATTCTCCTCCCAGGGTCCTTGTGAGATGGGGGAGCTCTATTATATCCAGCACACAAGAGGGGAACTGAGGCCCATGGAGACTGAGCAAATGCCTGGGGGGACATCACAAATCTCGAGAGTAGGTGGCTGTCGGCATCGCCTGAGATCCCCGGGGCAGCTGGGCTTGTGTGGCAGGATGCTGTCCCGGGGCAGGCAGGGCTGCGTGAAGGCTGCTTCAGTGTCGGCAATGGAAATGGAAGGGAAAAGGGCTGCCCACTGGGCTCACAGGGGCTCCAGAGATGACTCTTTCAGAGATGTGCTGAAGTGACCTCTGTAATGTGGCAGAAGTCCATTGCAAAGCTGAGAACTGCTCTTGGGGCATTGCTCGGCAGGAGACAAGCTCTCATTGGATTATTCACTGCATTTTAGAAATGGAGAACTGAAACGCAGAGCACTAATGATTTGGCTGAAATTATGTGGAGGAACTCTGACCGTGGTTGGATGTGAACCCTGGTGTCCTGATCCCCTAACCATCACTTGGTCCTCAAGATCATTGCAGCTGCTCCGCTGAGTATCGTTTAGGGTAGGTGTGCGTTGATGTTAATCGCTGTGGAGCTCCTGCTGCAGCCCCCGAGCTGAGTCTTGCATTGAAACCAGTAATTCACCCCCATGTTGCTGTAGTGGAGACATGCTCATCTCTGTACTCCTTGGAGTTAACAAGACTATTTTTAAAGGCAAACCCTTTCACTTTATTCCTTGCCCCTCACTCTTCCTTTGGTCCTTCCTCCTTGTTTTCACAGCTTCATTTGGTTTTGAAAGCTTATGGAACAGCAGGATTAAAAAATCAGAAATAATTATGGTAGAGGATGGGTCTGGCTTTTCCCATCAGCTTCCATGGCTCAAGCAGGTTCCAGCAGCTTTGGGAGAAAAGCTGTTAGCTATTAAATTATTACCTGTAAGGAGAGCCAGCTGGAAGCTTTCAGTTTTCAACATTTTGATGAAAAGCACCATAAAAATTTTGACAAGACTTGTAGCATTTCAATGACATGTTTTGCATTTGTCCCTGCTTTTCGATGGTCTGTAAAAGTGATCAAAGGCTTCAAAATGCTGCCGAGACCCGAATTTCAGGAATTTTGACCCCCCAAAATGAAGAGGGCAGGGGGGTGAAGGCAAAACACAAAGTGTGTGCTGTTGAGTGAATTCATGTGGACAGCTTTTGGGAAGTCACTTCCCATCTGGAGGAGAATGTCCACAAGGAGAGTTATTCCAGCATAAACTGTTACGGTATAATTACACAGCTATAGCTATGCCAGTCTATTTTCTGATGTAGGCAAGCCAAGTCTAGTTGTTGAAACGTAGGCGTGGGAACCAAGAAGTCTGCTTTCTAGGCTCAGCTCTGAGTGCTCTTTGTGGCCTTGGGCCAGTCCCTTAACCTTTCTGCCTCCTTCCTATGCAAAATGAGAAGACTTAAATTAACCCACTTCACAGATGTGGTGTAATGAGTAATTGGCTAAAATTTGTAGCGCTGGGGAGAGCGCTGTCTATTAACTTCAGTGTCTTTGGCTGGCTGAATAATTTAATGTATTTTTAAAAGTGGAGTTTGTCTCCCTCTCTCAGGATAGGGTGGCTCTGCCGCTACAAAGCAGAATGTCATTTGATGTCAAGTGTCTGAGCTAATAAAACCCGTGTTTTACTTTACTGCCTCTAACAACAGTATTGAGCTCGCATGTAGCTGGAGCAAGAGTTAAGGCTGTAGTTAAGATTGTGCTTGAAAGCAAAACCTACGGGTACCTAGAGCCTATCAGGCTCTCGATACACAAAGAACGTGGGTACGTATTGATGAAGGTACTCTTGTCAGTGCGGGTCTGATAATCAGTGGCAAAATGTGTGTGTTATTCCTTATCAGTACCGGTGAAAAGAAAGGATAACTCTTATTCCTGTTGGCTGCTTTGTCGGGTAAAAAGGCTCTAGGGTGTATGGGCAGCCTGAATGCTGATGCTTCCTAGTGTCTCGCTGCTTAACTTTGCAAATTTAAATTTAATAATGTGTATATAATGCATGACATACACAACCACAGCTTGTTCATGGACCGTTAACTCTGGTGCCTAATAACGGCATTACCACAGTCACCAGCACCCAGCAGCGCAGATCTGACGAAGAGACGCTCAAAGACAAAAGGATGCTGCTATCGCGCCTGATCCAAGACCTGTTGAAGAGAAGGGAAAGCTGCCCTGAGAAAGCACACCACGCGTTCAGCATGGGCACCCAAGAGCCTGGGTGCTGCCTTGGCGCGGCCGCGCCAGCCCGCCGCGGTGGGTCCGGGCCAGGCCCCCGGGCTGGGACGGCGGCAGCGGCAGGTGTTGCTTCAGCCTTGGCTGTGAGGCGGTGCGAGGGCTTCTCCTCGGGAGAATAACGCTGGTTTGTCCCCCTTTGCCCACCACACCGACTTGTCGGGAGAGGGGAGAAACAGCGTGGAAAGGCTTTTATTCTAACCGGGCTTTCTCTCTAAGCGTAACGCTTACCAGAAGAGAAAGAAATTACCTCGTGTGTACTTTGAACGCTGAACGAGATGACGAGGAGCACGGCAGCCCCGAACCCTCCGGCTCCACGCCGCCCCCCGGCTGCCCCCTCCCCGCCCCCGGCCTCCCCCCGCGGCGGTGACGGCAAGGCCAAGGCCGGCGGGGGGCGGCGGGACCGGCCGCGGCGAGGGGCGGCGGGGGCTGCGCGCCCGCGGCCGCCCGGCGGTTAAAAATAGAAGTGCTGAATCATGACTCCGCCGGCAACTTCACCCGCGCGGCGGCGGCGGCCCGGCGGCTGCCGCTCCCGAGGGGCGGAGGAGCGGGGAGGGGGGTGCCCGGTGCGGCGGCGGGATGGGGGGGGACGACACGGCAGGGCCGGGGACGCGGCGGTGCCCGAGGCGGCGGCGGCGCGCCTGTGTCCGCCCGCGTGAGGCGCGGAGCGCGGCCGGCGGCGGCACTTGTCCTCTAATCGATTGCCGAGCGTGCTGAGCGGCCCTGCCGGCGCGGGCACCCGCCCCCCGCGCGCCCCCTCCCCCGCCGCGCGCCTGCCGCGCCGGCCCTGGGGTGAGGGCGCGCGGGGCGGCTGGGGCGGCGCGCGCCCGCCCGCCCGCGGGGCCGCGCCCGCGCGCCCCCCCACCCCCCCGCGCCGGCGGCCCCGCGCGCGCGCGCGCGCGGCGGTGCGAGCGCGCGTGTCTGCGCGAGCGTGTCCGTGTCCGTGTCCGTGTGTGTGCGTGTGTGCAGTGAGTGAGTGAGTGAGTGAGTGCGGGCGTGCGGCTGCCGACGCCGCCGGATCGGTTTCTCGGGGTTTGACCAGCTGTCCCAGGCTAACCCTGCTCTCTGAAGATGGAGGAAGTAAAAACAGGATTACCCTTAGCTACAGCTCCACTGCCTTAGTTTCCATAGCCAACTGCCGTGCACAAACACACCTCCACTAGGCAGAGAGAGCCGACACTAATAAAAACACAAACAAAAGGGTGATGGAAGTGATTCACTGCCTGCGCGGCTGAGGTAAATCTGCGCCTGGCTTCTTTTTATTTCTTTCTTTTTTCTTTTTTTCCCTTCCCTCCCCCCCCCCCCCCCCCCGCCTCCCCCCCCCCCCGGCCTTTCTTTCCCTGGTGGGGAGGACAGCTCCGTCCGGTGTGCGAGGCGGCCGCGGGGACGGCGGGGCTCTGTCTGTGTGCCTGCGTGTGTGCGTGGAGGGGTCCCCCGACTAAAGTGCGGTTGTGCAGCATCTCCCGCACGGCGGTGGGCTCCAACGACTTGTTGCTGTTAGCCCAAAAAAAAACCAAAAAAGCGTCCCCCAAATCCATCCCGAGCGGGCGGAGGGGGGCGGCGGGGGCGGCGGTGCGTGAGGCGGGGGGCGGCGGGGCTCGCCCGCTCCGTTACTCGGCGCCGGCCCCAACTGCCATTTCCCTCAGCGCCCGCCGCTACCTGCGGCCCCCGGGGGGCTGCGGCCTGACGCGGCGGCGGCGGGGGAGACGGAGCGGGGGGGGGGGTGGGGGGGGTGGTGGTGGAAGGGAAAGGCAGAAAATAAAATAAACCGAAAAACGAGGCAGGACTTCCATGACTTTGACAGGTTGTGGTATGGGCGGGGAGAGGCAGGGATGAGGCGCGGAGCCCGGTGTCGCCCAGGGCCGGAGCAGCACTCCGGGGAAGTTGGCCTAGGTTTCCTGCGCGGGGTGTGAGTGCGTCTGCCGGGCCCCCCCATCCCCTCCCTCCCCACATCCCCTCACCCCATCCCTCCCCACATCCCCTCCTCTCCCCCCGTTTTCCTGCCGATTCGTAACGAACCGGTGGATCAAGTTTTTCTCTCTCTTCTCTCTCTCTCTCTCTCTGCTGGTTAATCGCATTGCTGTAGCACCGGCTGACCTCCCTCTCTCCCTCCCTCCCTCCCTCCCTCTCTCTCCTTCTCCCTCTCTTTTTTTTTTTTGTTCTTCATCTTCCTTCAAAGTATGTGCCATTCCTGAGCGAGTTCCCCCGCCGGCTTATCCCCGGGGCTGCCCGGCTCCGCATGCCCCACCTGTAAGTGCCGGGGGCGGGTTTCTCTCCCTCCCCCCCCCCCCCCCCGCTTTCTCTCTCTCTCCCCTTTTCTTTTAAAAAATTATTTTTTAAACTTTCCCCATCTTGCTGTGTCTTCAGCCCGAGCAAAACTCGCTCTCTCCATTCGTTGTGAAGAGGGAGGCTTAGCAGCTGGGATTTGCCATCACCAGCCTAAAAATGGTGACCAAACTTTTTTCTTTCCCCCCCTCCTCTTCCTCCTCCTCGCCCCCTTGAAGAAATAAAAAATAAAAATCAAACCGTGTTTTAATTTTGGTTACGGATGTTTCTGTGTTTCTTTTTGTCTTTCTTTCTCTTCCTCCTCCCTTCCTCCCCTTTCTTTCCTTCCACTTCATTGGCTGGGATGATCTTTCCCTGTTGCTTCTGATGTTTCTTTCTTTTTCTCAGTGTGTGCCTGCCTACCTGGACTAGGGGGAAGATAAGGTAATTTTGAAGGGCTTGAGGAAGCGGCTTACCTGTTTTGAAAACTTTTTTTGAGATTTCTTTTTACGAGTCATGTGAAAATCAGTAATTGAAGAGAGTTTGGTAGCAGCTGGGCAGGTTGAAATTTAAGTGTTATGTGCTGAATGCCTTGGGAATTTGATCTGCTTTATACCAAAGAAGAACACAGAGAAAAGTATTTATTTATTGGGGGAAAGGGGGCGGGGGGGGGAAGAAAGCGGGTTAAGGGAGGGGGAGGGAAGTGGTTTTGGAGACAAGAAGTGAAGCTGCCTGTTTTCCAGTAAGTAATGGAGAAATTCCAGGAGCCAGGGCTAAATATACTTGGCGATCAATACAGAAATGGCTCATTGTGAATAATTTAGCTGCCTGGTGCAGTGAGAGTTTTGAAACTAAAGGCAAAAAAGAGGCCGTGGAGGGAGAGAGGAAATAAAATTCTCCTCTGGTCATGTCAGATTCTTAACTTTTCCACTTAAAAGAACATAGTTATGATTATTGATCTTCTTTTTTTTTTTTTTTTTTCTCCTCAATATATATCAAATGATAGCTAGGGGGTGTCATTCTATACAGTTACTTGGGTTTCTGGAAAGTAATAGCTTGTTCTGTGTCAGCAAAGTGCTTCCAGAAACTTTAAGATTGCTTCACGCCACAAAATGCATGATCTGGGAGTATTAAGTGTGACGTTCGGCCCCATGCTGTGTCAGATAAATAGGGTTGGAGCGAACAGGTGTCTGTACAGGTGTGTGTGCGCGTCCGGTGATGTGAGACAAAGAGTTGTAATAACTCTCTCGAGGGGGAACGGACACTGGAAGGCTTTATTTTGTTTAGATCAGGATGGAGTCTCTTGGAGTGGGTGTAAAAAGAGCAGCTGTTAATAGTATCCATCTCCTCAAAGTCTGTTCTGGCTGCGAGAGCTGATAATTGATAAAGCATTACCATCCTGGCTTGAACAAAACAAGTGAAAAGTCAGGGAAAAAACTCTCAGATCAGGTAAAAATGCGAGCGGGGAACAGAGAGGGGTATGGTCAGACCAACATGATCCCAGTGCTGCCTGCTTAGGAGGCAGCTGAATTTCTCTACTCAGATAATTTGCAGGAAGTGTTCAGTGATTTGCAAATGAGCACATGCAGTACACTTGTGTGTTTCTCTAGGCAATGGTTGCAACAGCAGTGAAATGGGCAACTACTTAGGGCTTTAAGTAAGTTTAATCATTTAATGGTTGATACTGACAGGCGTCTTTGAGGGTTTACTTTTCTGCCTTGCAGCACTGCACTTTGACTATGGAAGCAGAGGCTGCTGATGGATATATAACATGTAAGTAGTCATTTCATTTGATTATTCTGAATTACTTTCCTTTTTCCACTCTCCTTTCTATAATGCAGACACCTGTAACTTTAGGTGTCTTGTGTATGGTCTTTGCATTGAGATAACAGTAAATTAATAGCATGTAAACATCAACTTTGTCTATGACTGAAAAATGCACGGGGAGGGGTGCATGGGTGAGTGGCTCTAGGTTTAAATATTTAGTGAGAATGAATGAACTTTGCAAATGAGAGAGGCTTTATCTTCAGAAATTCAAATTGCAACCAAAAACTTTTTATGCCTTTCACTATGCATTTCTCCCGTTTTCTGTGTCAGGGCAAAATGTCTTAGTTTCAGTGCTTTGTTTAACTGTCAGTTAACCGAGAGCTTTGTGGGGTAAGGTCTACATGTTAAAGTGCTACTTCAGTCTTCTCCTGCCCAGCCCCAATTCTCGGTGTCTGCAAATGGAAAAGTAATCCTAACTTCTCTTGAGACAAAGCAGCTGGGGCAAGGTTTGTCACAGGTGTGTGCGTAGAAGACTGGTGACAGTAGGTTTGGGGGGGGCTCTTAAAATCGGTCAGTCAAATGTTTACTTGTGGCCACTGAGAGTCCAGTTTTTACAGGCTGTGGAACACCCCACTGGTAAAGGAAGGAAGGGCGAAGGGAGCGAGGGAGTTGTACTTTATAATCGTGTTGCCCTGCTAAAGAAGGGGATGGAAACTTACGGGGGACTTGTTTTGTGAAAGCAGGTGACAATGATCTTTCGCCCGAAAGGGAGCACTCCGGCATGGCCATTGACCTCACCTCCAGCACACCCAATGGGCAGCATACCTCCCCCAGTCACATGGCAAGCAGTAAGTCTCTTCTTAAACCTGTTTCTCTCTAGCAGCGGGTTTGGGTTAGTCTGGTCCTCCGGGTCCTCGGCTTGCTTACTGGGTCTTAACCACTGCTGTAGGCGTTGCGAATAAAAGAAGAGAAGGACAGGGTAGATTTTTTTTTTTTTTTTTTCTTCCGCCCCCTGGCTTTTCTTTCTTGTTCATGCTGGTGTCTCATCTAAACATGAACGGGATTACTAGTCTGAACTATCCCAAGGTGGCATTTGAGAGCTGGTCCTTACCTGTTCCAGGTAGGAAAACACTAGGCTTGACACGTGCTTGCATATGGTTTTGTTTCATCAGATTTTGAAATCCAAATGGAAATTGTTGTTGTTGCTGCTATTATTACTTACTGTGCTTCCCAAAACAGCTTGAAGTAGCTTTATTTGAAAACAAACACATTTTATTTACAAAAAGTCTTTACTCTGGCAAAAGTATAAAGTTAAAATATCTGGGTTTGATGACAGGTTGTATTTTGCTATTCCATATAGAAACTTCAGCATCCTATTCGTTACCTCAGCTTTGCCTTGGCAAGTCCAAAAGTGTCTAGGATAATTGGAAGTTTACGGCACTCAGTAGTTGACTGTCTAACAAACTGAAGGGATTTTTGTTTAGAATGTTAGGGGAGAAATTGAGAAAATGTAGAGATTTGGGAGTCTCCTGAGAGCATCAAGTGCTGATAATGTTTTTATAATTATTTTCATGCTATATTTTGGAGCTGGGTAAATGTAGTTTACGCACGTTTCGTAAAACCAGCGGCCTTTCCTTTTTTTGTGTGTGTGAGTACCATAGCTTGTTTTACTGTTGCTTACAGTGTTACATCAAGATATTGAAGTACTTGTATTCAAAAAATAATGTAACATGCTTTGCTTCCAATATACTTTCAGAGGGTTCCTCTCTATGTGATACTACTTTTCTTTCTAGTGTGTGTACTATAGATATGTATTTCTCTTTTTAAACTGATTGTTTGTATAATACGCCACCAACAACTGTGAAAGAAAAAGAGAGCTTTTAGGGTTGCTTGCTTTAAAATAAAACACAGTGTATTGCCTTGAAAGTCTTTCTTGCCGAGAAAAAGATGTTACTTTCCTTTAAGAATTCTTCTTTCCTCCTGAAAATTATGAGTAAAACGCAGTTTTTATGAGCCTTTAAAACTGAGGGTTATTATGAAGATCTCCCAATTATATACATGTTGCTAGAGAATATGATTGCTAATACTCTGGACTGAACTTTATATGACAACCGGTCATAATTCAGCATCTTTAGACAATTCCAATCCTGCTGCACTGGGATTCTGATATATTTTATTATGTTGTAAAAGTTTTACTACTCACTTTCTTCATTTTCTTTGTTTCCTTTTTATTAATGGGAAGCCTTCATTGGAAGGGAAAAAAAGCTCCCTGTTTTAAATCTTCTTTATAATCTAGACTAAAAACCAGAGTCAAATTAAGGAATAAAAAGATCTAGGATGAAGTAATGCAAAAACACTTTAACACATTCAATATTTTTGTGCTCATTGTGTTAACATTTTCAATGATTTTTAAGCTTCATTAGTTCTTGCAACACACATGTATCTGCAGCCTTGGTGAATGTCTTATTTTTTGAAATGTGTTTTGTGGTATTTCACAGGTGTCTCAACTGCTTTCATCACTGCTGCTCTGTGTTAAGCATGTGCTGCTGTTGAAAAATTAGGGGCTCTGCCTGGGGTTCTTAAGCCAAGCAAAACTCGAGCTTCTTAAATTTGTTGTAATTTATTTACTTTTTGCAGGCATAAGAATGTTTTGCAGAGCAGCGGCTTGTTCTGTCTTAAACATGGAAGGTATTGATTAGAGGTTGTCGGCTTTTGTGGCAGCTGTTACATTGGTTCACTTAAGGTTTTTGGCCAAATCTTGAATGTGGCATGTGTAGACTAAATTGCCAGGCTGTGCTTTAGAGCTTTCCACCTGTTTTGTAGGGTACAGGAAATCCTTTTAAAGGTTCAGTAACCCAGGGGCCTGTAACCTCTGGGTGGGTTTGGTTTTTTTTTTGGGAGGGGGTGGGTGGGAAGGAGGGGGCTGAGGAGAGGTGGAGGTGGCAGAGTAAGGAAGAATAGCTGTTCCAAATGTTTTGTATGAATTTGGTAGCTCCTGTTGGATTGATCCATCACCATTTGTTGTTAAGTGGAGGAAGTGGCTGCGTTGTATTTCAGTATAGTTTAATTTCTAGTGGAGTCACTGGAGACTGATCTACTGTTGGCCTGCCGTGATAGCGAAGCCTAAGGCATGTCATTCTGGCTGGGCAGGGTTTGCTAATGGAGGAGGTGGCACGTAAGGTGGTACGTGGATCAGACCCCAAATGTTTCGCTCCCGATTTTGTTGCCAGTCATCCCCAGAAGGTGGATGGCCCTATTTAGCTGTGTGCTCAGGATGTGTACCTGCAGGGCAGAGATCTAAGTTTTGACCTTTGTTCTTGCGTTCCATTGAGTCGTTTTGAATCACAGCTCTTAATTTAGCCTTAATTTGCGTCTGGCTCAAACAGAGACAAAACCATAAGAAGCAAATTTCTTGGATCTGTACCGAAATGACTGAGCAGTGCTCTCCCAGTAACAGTGAAATTATGTGCTAGGTAAAGAGTTTTCTATGTTCATTAGCCCCTGGCAATCCATGTTAGTAGGAGTTCTGGCTGGGCTACTGATGTTTTCAGGTTCTATTCCAAAAGGTTTCAGGTTAAATATTTTGGCTTATGTTGGAGACTTGTCTACTGCATCCTTTAACCTATTACCATTTTCAAGTATCTAGACTGTATGTATAGGTTATGGATGGGGCTGACACTCAATTTTCCTTGTGAATGAGATGATCCTGAAAGATAAATCACAGTAAATTGGCTGTCATAGCTAACGAATGATCTTACATATATCTTACGGTACATATCTGCCTTTAGCAGAATACTGTATGCATGTTGGCAGATGCTGTGTTCTAAAATACTTTATTGTAGTTTTATGTAAGCAAAGATTTAAAATACTATGTAAATAGTCAAACGGAATAGGTTGATAGATCATCTCACTTTTCTCTACAGCAAAAGACAAATTAGTGCTATACCTGCTGAGCACAGATGATACATTTACGTAGCCCCAAATCTGGAAGTCCAGATTTTCTTCTGATCTTCTGTAGGAAAAGTCTTCCAAGGGCTGACACGCAGAGCTGGGCGTCAAAGGCCTGCTCAATTAACTCTGTGTTGGTACTAGAGGGTTCCCTGCACGGCCCTAAGCCCTTCTCTAGACCCCACTGAGTTCAAGGGAGTCTCTCTTGTTGCCTTTGGTGAATGTTGGACTGGGCTGTAAGTGATCAGGAACCTCAGAATACGAACTGGCATGCTAATTAAAGGCTGATGGGGAAGCCTTGTAAAAGAGGCTTTGAAAAGAAATAATTCCCAGTCACCTACCCATAACACCATGCTGAGTTCTTACTTTAGTTATTTGAGATATATATTGCTTTTTTCTGCTGTAGGTTAACATGGACTTGGAAGAATGTCCCCTTTAGAAACTGCAGGGGCATAGTTGTTTGGTTAGTTGACTTGATGACCGCTTTGTATAGGAGGAAGGATACTTCTCCAAGACCACTTGGCCCGGTATCATATGGAAAATAGCAGCAGCAGCTGTTAGCATCCGACAGTTGGTGACAGAGGAAATTTCCTCTTAAATTAGAGACTTTACAGTGGGTGTCCTAGATAACTTTCTTACCTTTGCTTTCACAGACAAAAGGAGCCATTAAATGAAACAGAGTCAGAACAATCATAAGTATCAAACCCAACATCTGATGTTTGAAACTGATTAAAATTGTGGTATGCTTTCAAGATGTGTTTATAGTAGCTTAAAGCGTTACTAAGTTATGAGAAATAATTTATTAAGAAAATAAGCAGTCAACTGACTCTGTTGCTGAAAATAATGAGGTGATTGCATTTTCTCCATGGTGGGGAATGACCGTGCTGTCTGACAAGATACCTATTGGGACAACAGTATTAAGTGTGAGTGACTTCAGCAGCAGTATTTAAAGAGAACTTGGGCAAAGTCTTTATAATATAGCCAATAGTATATTGCCAGGGATCAGGGTGGACGATCAGTTGAACTCCTTTTTTTTTTTTTTTTTTTGGTAACTTCAGAGCCCCAAATCTTTCTTGATTACTTTCGTTTTGTGACTGTGAACTGTCATACAAGCCCTGTTTTGTCACAGTTGTGTTGGCCCGAGCGGAAAGTTTCATGTGCGACAGCGGTATCAGCACCACGTCTGTATGGATAAAGAAACATAATCGTGGAGTCTGCCTTTTGGAATGAAATGTGTAAAATTAGAGGTTGCTTCATGCCTCAGCTACGCGGCAAACAAGCCTTGCCATCAACAGGGTCTACAGCCCAGGCGCGTGAGGCTGGACCTTGCACTGGGATTCTTTTTGGCTCGGTATGTGTTTTTTCAGTAGGATGAGGTGATGGAGGCTTAGCCTCTGCAGGAGACTTTTCTTTAGGGAGAGTGGTTGAAGCTGTCTGGGCTGGGCTGCAGGGGGGGAACTGAATTAGTGCTTTGAGGCAGTTACTCCCCTGACACGTGCACTGGGGCATGAAGAATTCTGGCAGCCAAACTGCTGTGCTCTGCATTGGGGCTTCAGGCCTCCAGTTCTTCAAGATATCTTGGAAAGTGTGAAAGACTGCATATGGTGCTAAAAACTTGGACTGGATAGCCTTGAGATGCTAAAGAGTCTCTTTCCTCAGCAGCCTTTAAGGAGTAGGGTAGGCAATGTCTATTGGTCTGGGTATCTTTGATCCTGCCTCAGTGCAGGGACATGGACTTTTGACAGTCACTTGAGATGTCCTCCAGTCCTTTGTGCCTGACTTTCCAACCTTGACAGTTTGATGTTTAGAGAGCTCAGCTATGGAATTTCACGATGATGCCCGATACAGATGTACCTGTGGGTTTACAGGTTGAAGGGTGGTGAAGATGCACTATGCCAAGATGAGCTTAGACATAAGCGATGAGCTCAATAAAGTGTGGCAGGGAACTGGTAGAAGTGAGCTACTTTGAGCAAAGTCATTGCTCCCATAAGTGTCAGTCTTTTAACCTCAGACTCCCTGAGAATTGCCAGGGGAATAATACTTATGAAAGTTTTAGCCAATAGATTTAGCTTTCTTGAAGTTTAATGAGGAAAAATAATAATAATAAAAAAAAGAAAGAGGTGAAAATCAGGCTTTAAACAAAAATCTAGGGTTTTGTCCACATGTATGAAACCGAAGCTCTGCAGAGTAGTGTTACACCATTTGTTTCTTTTTTTTTCCAGGAAAAAAAAAAAACAAAACCCACCAAAAAAAAACCCAAAAAAGAAAGAAAAGGAAAAAAAAAAAAAAAAAGAAAGAAAAGGTTGCCTGGAAGTGAAATACCTGCTGGGATGCACCTTGGATTGTTGTACCTTCATAGACATCAGCTTAGATTTTTCACATGGTTAAAATAATGAAATAGTTACTCCGATACAAACTCTATATGTCGATGAAAACCGAGTAGCCACTGAAACTACTAGGTGTTTAAGTAAACTACTGTCTGTAGCTCACACTCCAACGGTGGAGGGTTCTCCTGTGTGTTTTTCGTATCTTCTGTCACAGTCTCTCTGGCATTCCCTATGGAATCAGATACTAGGCTGTAAAAATGTTCCTCTCGGTGTTATAACAAGGGTGGAGCAAAATGATCAGTTAATCTCATTAAATAGATTTTTATTCATTCTGATGGAAGTCTCTTGAGAGGTCATCTGCCAGGGCTTTGTTGCAGCACACACCTTTCTCGGGGAGCTTCTGCTATTCTCTTGGACTGTCAGGTTCGGTTAACTTTCGTTGGTACACGCCCTGTTACAACACTCGGTGCTCTTGCTAGCTTTGTAGTTAGCAAGTTTTCAATGTTTGCTTCTGGAATTTCAGTTCCTTTTCAGACATGCCAATGAAAAGAGCAATCCTCATCTTCCTTGAAATGTGGCTCTTTGATAGCAGCTGGGCTACGAGATACCTGTTAGAGAGTGCTCTGTCTTTGCTATCCCTGAATCTGGGGGAAGGTGCCACTCCTGTTGAAATCGAAGAGTATTTTCTCCCAGGAAACTGGATCAAGGGCTTGTTTCCTGTTCCTAGGCTCTGTCTAGTCTTCCAGCTAAATGACAGTTTTGCAGGACTAGGTTTTACAGGTGAAAATGCAGCTACCCGTGTCATCTTTGTACAGTACTGAGGGTGAGCGGTGCTTGTTCTTCTTCCAGTGCCAAGAGGGCACCTTGGAGGAACGATGCTATTCTAGCCAGGAGGAAAAGGCATAGCCCTCTTCTGCTTTCTCCTGAGTAATCCCAGTGAATGAAACTCCTTGGGGGGTCCACCTTGAAGCAGCTCTGTAGAAAACTTAAGAGAAGGCTGTGCCACTGCTCTCTGTAGTAACAAGACGTGTTGCCAGCCCGGGTGTGGAGCCTGTACCATGGTGTGTTGCCCCTTGCCTAGAGCGGTGAACACTTGTTTGAAGTCTAGGCGGCTGACTGCTGCATCCCAATGGAAGGAAGCAGAGCTGTGATTATCCCTGAGAAGCGATGAGGCTTGGCAGGTATGGCTCTGGGACTAGGTGACCAGAGGCCCAGTTTTTCTCCCGACAGTTGTCATTGAGGGGGGCAGGATTCTCTTCATGTTTCTGTGCTGCTTTTTTCCCCTCTTGCCTTTTCTCTGAATCACAGAGGCTATAGATCATTCAAGATGGAGGTTTAGGTGGCACATGTTAGGCCTTGTCAAAAGTAGGAATTTTATTATGATAGCTGCTTTGCTTAGGGGTTGTTGTACATTTAATTTTTGTAGCCCTGTAATGAGATGTGTTCAAAAGTACCGTAATACTGGTGTAGCTTATTTTCTGTCCCATGCAGGAATAATTGTGGTAGTTCTAAAGCACCCTGTTCTAGTGTGATTACATTAGAGCAACCACAGCATTTTAACTCTTCCCATACAGCCGAGCATTACCAGGTCCGTGTGTGGACAAACCCCTATTTACGCTGCCCAGCAAAATGTGCCCTTGATCCAGAGCCAGGTCTACATTACTGGCTTCTGCTGGCACCGTCATGTCAGCCTGTGGCTTTGAAGAGCTGTAATCCCTCACAGGCAGAGTGATGCTGGCAGAAGCTCCTGCTGTGAGCATAGCCCTGGCTGGCAGGGTCACCTGCAAGTGGTGTTACAGGTGATACATTGGAGCATACCATAAAACAGCAGACACTGTTCCTGGAAAAGCATGGGGTTGATTCATCCCCCTCATTTCTGTGCTGATAGGTCATTTAAACTTCTGTGAATTAGAACCTCCTATTTGGGTTTGGTTTTTTTTTTAACTGACTTTTGTTTTCTCCACACCTCTCATTTCTGATCCTGCTTTTCAGTTTTTGTGTTTATTTCTTTAATGCTGCGTGGCCAAGGCATAGCATCACAGAGGTGGTGGGCTCTGTGTGCGTTGTACCTGCTCTTTTAGCTCATGGCTATTCTGTGTTCAGCCTGTCCAGAGAGGTCATAGGGCTCTCGGGTCTCCCCTCTGGTGAAGCCAAGATTGCTGTCAGATCCCTGTGCCCCCTCAGGAACGGGGCAAACACCGGCAGGTGGTTGAGGGTCAGTCCTAGAGCCAAACTGCACTCCCAGTCCCGTTGTGGAGGGGATGAATATCTGCATCTACCAGCTAGTGGTGAATGAAAAAGACAGCAGAGTTTAAGTGCATCATCTCCCTAAAGAGGTAGGGGTCCCTCTTCTTAGCAGGCTGTGGGTTTTACACGAGGCATGGGCCAAGGAATCTGATTCACTCCAGACCTACCTCCGCTCTCCCCACCATGGCTTCATGTTACGTGGAGAAGCTACACAGACTGGGTTTTTTTCACCCCCTCTTTCTGCTGAGGTATTGGTACCACCTGTGAGGCTGTTCTGGGCACAGGTATGGTCACTGCAGTAGGGGAGAGAGAAAGGAAAGACGAGTGGAAATATTAAAGTCCCTTCCCTATCACTGGCCTGGAGAAGGCCTTTTGAGGATTCAGCTCTACTGTCCACCCTGAAGCTTCATGTGGTGGGGATAGAAGACCCAGCCACACCTTGGTGATGCTGGTGTCAGG
Organism: Pelecanus crispus; assembly: GCF_030463565.1. Classification (NCBI taxonomy): domain Eukaryota; kingdom Metazoa; phylum Chordata; class Aves; order Pelecaniformes; family Pelecanidae; genus Pelecanus; species Pelecanus crispus. Next base: position 40,615,209 of record NC_134647.1, on the reverse strand, counting down.
TCCTTTGTCCTGGGGGGTGGAAGTCTGAAGCAAGTTTCCAAAGAAGGTAGGACATACTGAATCACAGAAAATCCATTCATCTTGTCTGCCTGTTCTGTCTATCATCTTTTTCCTCATGAAGTTTCCTCTTATGTGAGGAGGTGAGACAGTCCATGTTTCATCTCCAGCTAACGGAAGGTCTGGGCAGGGCTTACAATAGAGGTGCTCCATTTGCAGTTAAACCACATATGTGACAAAGCTAGAGTTTCTAATGAGGGATATTTTCTTGTTTACCCCCCTTTGTTCCTCCACTTGAACAAAACAAATGTTATCCTATGCTGTGACTTTCAACAGTAGGCTGGAGTCTCCTCAGTTCTTTATGTTTCCCCTGCATTCCCCTCAGCCTCCAAAACTGATGTTGTCCTGGTTTTTCTCAAGGGACGTGTGTTCCCTCAGTCCATGAAAGTTATATTGGTGAGTGGCACAGAAAGCTGGCTGGAGAAGCCTGCGATATGCCCAAGTCCATGTTCATTTTTCTCGTAATTACTCTTTGATTTGGGAATGTGTGTGTATGCAGTTGTATGAGAATTCACACCTACTCCTTCCTAGTCCCCAGCCCAGCCTTTGGACACTTTATGATGCCCTCTGCAAGCAAATGTGCTCTCTTAGGTAATGGTCTAGCCATAAAACACAAACTGAGAGAATTTTTGGTAATTGTATCTGTGCATCCTTTAAACTCTGTCAGTGTGAATTAAACACCTGCTTCTGTCCAAAGAGCAGCAAACAGGATGGCGTGAATTCCCTTCTTTTGAAAATGAAAGAAGTTGTCTTTTTCTGTATGAAAACAGCAAGTCATTTTACACAGAAGAGATGTGAGGTCTATTCATTTGGGGAAGAGTAGCTATTCTCTTTAAGTCATGGATGGTTTAAAAGTTTCCAGGAAAGAGTCACAGCAGACTGAAGACCTTGTTCTGGTTAGTAGCCAGGTCTGTGATAAGGGGAGAAGGCTCAGACAAAAGAAGAAAATGGGGTTTGGTTTTGGTGGTTTTTAATCTTATTTCTTGAGAAATTGATATCCTGCAGTGTGTGTTTTGCCTTGTCCAGATAATGGCCCCTGAAGGGGAACAGATCTCATTAATTAGCTGTTTTGCATACTGCTTTTAATTGTCTGTTCCTAGGTACAGCGTTCGTATTGCATGTGCAGTATCATGGTGAGGTGCCTTTCTCGCTGCATCTCGGGAGTTTGATCTGGCATGTGTGCAGAGTTTGCGCGAGTACAGAAATATTTTAGAATACACTGTTGTTCCTTAAATTCACTCAGTGCCTTAATCCTCATCACCTTTCAGATGTAGGCATGTACTAGACGTAGGTGTGTGTAATAGTTTTACAGTTTAATCTCCCAAAATTGGGTCAACTTTAGCAGTTGTTTTGACCTTGTTACAAGCACAGGTGGTTCCTGGGTGAGTTTAATACATCTCCATGCAGCTGCGTGGAACAATCTGGGGTATCACCTTTACCTGAAACCCCCTGTTTGAAATTATTCTTCTGGCTTAAATATACAGGCCTCTGTGTCCATCACTGTTAGGTATTATCCTTTGGATAATCTATTCTTCTAGAGTGTAGTGTAATAATATCTCCTTGTTATATCATGCTTTTTCAACAGTAAATCTTTGAGCTTCACAAAGGATGCCAGTTGAAGAGATACAAATGGGTGAATAAAATTACAGGCTGAAGAGGTGGAGAAAAATTAAGAGAAATTAGTATTAGTATGAATTCAGCTCCTATAGGTGGGAGGCAGTCAGCTTCATCATTTGTGTATGTGACTTCAAAATGTCAGATTATAGGTAGCTCTCAGGAGTTCAGAAGAATGATACGTTAATTGTGTATTTAAGGGTCAAGCAGTATATGATGTTAGCAGACTGTGAGAGCTCTGTGAGTTTATTCTTGCACCCTCTTAAACTTGTATTCTGTCAGTTACACAATTTCTTTATTTCTGCAAAATTCCATGCACTCATATGTGAATCCCAAACCAGAGTGTTCTCAGAGTATAAATGTTATCACCAGTCAGCTGCCCCCAAATTAGTTAATACCGAGTAGAGAAGGTTGGCAGCTGGAAAAAGAAAAAAATGAAAATGTGTTCAGCACTGGCTTATGACAAGCCTGTACATGTGCAATGTGTGTAAATACAAATTGAAGGCACTTGGAGAGAGTTTCAGTCACATACAGTAGAGAGGTACAGGCTTGAAAAATATTAGAATCATGCAAGTCTCATGAAATTAGGAAGCCAGAAAGAGGAGAGGTACGTAAATTGTGCCTCTGCTGAAGGAAAAGCTATTAAGCGCCACCCTTTTCAAATGTCAAATGCATGGGAAAAAGTTGTTGGAAGCCAGTCTCTGCTAAGTCTGCTGCTCGCAGAACCTACTTTTTGTTAGATGTTGATGCAAAATCACCTCGCTGGTCGGACTGTGAGACCAGACATGACTCAGGCTATCAGCACGTAACACGGTTTCAGGCTGCTGTCTTACTGCTCTTGCGTTAAAACACTGTAAAGAGGTATTTGCTTTTTTCTCACACTTTTAAAGTGCTTCATTTATTTAATGTCATTAGTGCTATTGTTACTTAAATTTAGCTTCTGACTGGTAACCATTAAATATTTATAGAAAAATCGATAGCAGTCAGATTTTCGCTATAGTAAATATATATCACATATGTATTCAAAACCAAAGCAAACTGCAGTGCATTCCAGGAAATAATCTATAATGATGCTCTGTAAAGTACTTGCTCATCTTCATGTCAAGATGCTTTATCTGTGTCCCAACAGCAACCACTGCAGTAGAACACTGGTTGTTTTTATTTAACAGCCTAGAACAACAGAGTACAGTGCCTTAGGAAAAGAGTAAAAAGAGTGTTTTCATTGTAGAAACATGAATGATAATTGTAGTATAGTTATCCAAGGCTTCTTAGTGACTGTATATGGGGAGATTCTTAAGGTTTATGTTGCATCTGATAGACAGCACCCCAACAAGACTACCATGCTAGAAGAGAATTGTGCTAAGGTATCGGTTCTGCTTTGCTTATGCTGATCGCTATTGTCCATTCTGTTTTCCGAAACACGCGAATGTCATTCAGTGCCCCAGCTTGTCGTGTTTTCCTCCCTTTTGCTGTGGCATCTGAACGCCCTTATGAAACTAGTGGTGTGTGAGAGTCCCTTTGAGGAATTTCTGACGTGTCTCCTGTTGTGAGGTCAGTACTCGGGACTGGGTGGAGGCAAAACCAGCCCTGTGTTTGGGAAGGGGAAAGTGTTTTTGAGAGAAGGTGGCAATCTGGTGACTGAAGATAATGGTTTAAAACCATTTAAAACCAATGCCTAGTTAAAAAACTAGGACTGTGACCTTAAACTGGCCTCAGAGGCAGGCTACAGTTCATTGGAGGGGTATGGACAAAGGTATGAGATATATGGGACACCTGACATGTGGACAAGACAATTTCTTCTCCAGCTTGGGTGTCTCAATCATTTTCTTGTGCGACTGTAAACGGAGTAGGTCTTGGTAGACCATCAGGGAGATGACCTGAATTAATTGTTCTGGCCAGGTGTTTTGGAAGGGGAAAAGCTTCCTTATGAGCTGGCAATGAAATTTCAATTTATAATTATGACTGTAGTTTATAATAATAATTCTAATTATATATATAAACAGTTTAATCTACTATAATGTAATATGGTAACATTTGTTGAGCTTTGGATGCTTTCAGATAGTGAAAATGTGCTGGTGGTTGTTGGCTAGGATTCAGAAACATTTGTCAAAATTTTGTGCACTATGTGAACAACAAAATTTTGTGTGGATTAAGCAGTTATTAATTCCCTCCCATTATCAGTCAGATAAAACTACAACTAACTCATTAACCCAAATTAATCATAAATAAAGCCTATCTGTTGTTGAGGAGGCTAATTAGAAGAGTAATTGTGTAATGCTGGTGCATTTAATTTCAAAATGCAGATTTAAAAGCTACTCCTTTTGGCAGTGATAGAGCAAGGTGTTCTGAAATGAAGCGGGATGCTTATCGCTGTCATTGTCCTCTTAATTAATACCACCAGGATTGCCTGTGTTTTCAGTCTTATTAGTGTCCCCTCTAGAGCACTCAGAAATGTCCTAATTCTGCTCACATGGAAGCCAGTGGTTAAACTGTGTTTTTTACTTCAATGGGAAGAAGGTGCTACATGGAAGTGCTGGTGTAACACATTGCATGCTCCTGGGTTTACTACTATAGCAGCGCATCCACATGTCTGAGCTCTGGGAATACTGGCTGTGCTTTGGGATTTGCTACTGACTTGCCATGGAGATAGATCTGGAGTTTCAGGCCAACAAAACTGAATTGTGACTCAACATTTTAAAAATGATTGAGTGAGTAATTTTCCATGCAGTTTCATTACAGTATCTTTTGCCCCAAGGATTATTTACTGTAGATTAACTTCCAGCAGTTTTTCACTGCTATATGTAATCTGAAATTTTAATAAGAAAGGAATTGTTTAAATAGGATAGTGTTTTTATCCCAAATTGCCCAGTTCTAATGGTAAAATTAGCATCACTAGTAAAATCAGCAATCGTACCTGCTAGACTGTATGCACAATTTCTTGATTTTTTTTTTTTTTTTTTTAAATCTGTTGTCAAAATATATTAAATGCTATTATAAGGTGCTGGGTTTTTTTAGCATAGTGTGCTTTATTTTAACAAACTACTGTTTGAATCATTAACAAAGAAATGGGCATTGGATACAGAATATATGATTCACCTTTTCTTATAATTTGTAATCATTCTACTGATTTTTTTTTTCCTTCTGACTTGGTTTAGAGGGAATTGCAGAACTGAAGCATTGAATTAATCTTGAATGTTCCTACTAATCAGACTTGAAGGGAATATTGAGCATAAATACATTTTACCTTTTTTATTTTTAACTTTTCCTCTGTGAGTTTTTTTTCATGTGCTTCCTGGTTCATGGGGAGAAAAACCCTATGAGCATGTTTTAGTTACATCACTAATATTAGAACTGAGTAATCGTGTGGCTTTGGCAGCAGTCTCGTTTATAAATTGTTGGTGAGCAGATGGCTCACCAAGTTGGCATGCCAACTCCAAACTTTCACAATCATGAGTCAAGTTTTAAATTGCAAGATTGCCTTACATGCCATGAGATTTTTTGTGTGTGTGTTTGTTTAATAAAAGTAATTCTCTATGTACTTTCTCGTTTCTGAGCTGTGTTTTGTACTGAAGCATGGCTTTTCAGCCATCTCTGGGTTTGGGAATGCCTTTTTTTCTTAATGAAAGTGGAGACTCTTGTAGTCACTTATCTTGAAATCTTGCTGCTAAGAAAAAACAGTAAATATCGGGCTGAGAGACATAAAAGTGAGACTTGGCAATCCTGGCTAATGTCAAATAGTTCAAATGGTTGAGATCATTCACAATTATACTTTTAGCAACTGCTGGTTTGTAGGCACAATAATTTGCTAGAAATAATTTGCTGGTATCTGTAATCCTGGATATGCAAATCTGTGCTGATTTGTTTCCTGAGTTCAGGGCTTAAGTCATTAGGCGGCATAGAGTACAAATGTTACATTTTGAAACGCAAGCAAATTTTGTAAGCAAAATGTAGCAATAAGAAGAGAGATGCGCTGGACTGCTCAGATGTTCTCACTGTGAACACAGTGAAGTTCCAAAAGGGTCAAATATTGATCCACTTGAGAAATTGGACAAATATTACTGGAAGGATTTTTTTTCTTTTTTTGTCTTTTTAAGCTATTCCTTCAACTAAAATTAACATGGTATATGTGGGTTATAACGCATTGTGGGACCTGTTACAGAGTGATAATTAGACCTTATTTCTAAATGATTCCACACAAAGTGTGCTGTTGTAAATGCTAAACAACTGTGTTTCATCCATAATCATGTAATTGGTGTGTGCAGCTAATTAGTGTGTGTTCAATTTAGGCCCAGATTTTTTGGAAATGTCTCCTGTTCTGGTCCTGATTTAGCAAAGCTCTTAAATAGATGATTAACTTCCATTGGCTTTAATAGGACTTAAGCACATTCTTAATCAGGGCCATTGTGTCAAATCATGTCTCTTGGTGACAATCAGAACAACCTGCCAGACCCATAGTAAAAATATCTGTAGGTCCTCCTTAAATTCAACTTGTGAAGCATTTTGTTTCAGAATCTGAAACTCTGTGTAGATCTCTCTCTCTCTTTTTAAAAAGCAAATGGTTATTGTCACAATTTAATTGTATGTATAAAGTTTAAAGATTTTAACTAGCTTGGCAGGAGGCTGTTTACATCAAATCTATTCAATACACCTTTGAGATGGAGAAGAAGAAAATATGCATCTGAGAGTGCCTTGCTGGAATATAAATGTCAGTGCTGATAGATATCTATGATAGAAAATTTGTGTGGGAGTAATAATTTAGTAATAAAATAGGTCAAATTAATTCTTATGCTGAAGGGGATACCTTACAATAACCATTTTGTAATTTTATGTTTGACAGTTTGCTCTGCATTATGTGGATAGGTGGAGCTGAGATAATGTAATCCATTTCCAATTGTAAACAAGATTGCTTTAAGAGCTGCTGTAGTAAGATGCATGTTGGCTGACTTTAAGCTGAAAGGTAATTGCCTCTGAATATTAATGTGCATGTGGGGATTTTGTTTTTAATTCTGGGATTTCATCTTTGCCCTATAGCAGCTCTGAAGAGGCCCTTGTTTTCCCAAACCCCACTTTGCTGCTAATTGAAGCTGACGGCAAGTGTTGCGCTTTGGGCCCTTTGCTTTTATTTTATGTGGCCTGTGTACCTTGGAGAACACTGCTTTCTTTGGCTGTTGTCTTTTTTTGTTAACCGTCTTTTGAGTAGATGAGGTTTTTTGGAGATGCTCTTGCTGTCCTACAGCAGCTAGGTCTAGTTCCTGGGCTAGGCAGGGAATAATAGGTTGTGAGAAAGGGGAGAAGTTGCTGCACTAATTGAATTGTAGCCTCTTCGAGAAATGAGAGTTAAGGTGCTGATCCTGTGCTGTGTAGCTGGAGAGCTTCCTCAGGAGTAATTTAGAACCTGATCCAAAGCCCACCGGAGTTTGTGAGAGATTCTCCATCTAGTTCCACACACTTTTGGAGCAGACCCCTACCATGGGGGCAAGTTGTAGGTAGTGACAAACTTAGTCTGGGGCACCATCAGCTGGCTGTATTTGCATATGAAATTGGTTTAGGCATGGAAGGGAACAGCCAGATTACAATCAAGTTGTACCTCGTCTTTCCATTTATATTCTAGCACTTGGCTTCTACAAGCTATTCTATTACCCACTGCTTACAGAGAGACTCAGCACTGGGCACAGTGGGGATTGGTGTTGAGCAGGGTGTAGCTGCAACTCTGCTCCAGAGCAAACTGCAGTCAAGCAGCACTGCAGGAGCTTGAAAATCTGTTGTGTGCTGGGTTTTGACCTGCACATGTTTTAATGGCACTGGATGTGTAGGCTGGCATTTGTTAGGACTGTTTAAAGATGTTATGACTGGCAAGTGCCCCACATGCCCTTCTAGCAGAGATGACTATTCCTAAGGCAAGCGTTCAAAGTAGAGTTCAACGTGCCTTTTTCTCTGTGGCAATGCCAGCAGTTTTTCTAAAAAAGAAAAACCAAACAACAAAATGGGGTATTTTTAGCTTGGATCAATTCACTGGTCCAGTTTACTGCACAATCTCACACAGTGAGAGGGTGGTGCCTGAGCAGGGGTGGGAGCTCCTGGTGCTGATGTTTCTGCAGAGGCAAAGGTATGCTGAACTGTGCTAATGCCTGGAGCTAACAGATCTGTAAATTGTGTTGGTGAAGGAGGCAGTGAATTGGCTTTTCTGTTGCCTCTGCCCCGGTGCAAAGGGTGGTCACCTCTTGCAGAGAGAAGGGGCCAGCAGCTGAGAGGCACTGGCTTCACAACCAGCCCTTTTGCAGGTCGCCTTTAGCTCATGGCTCCCAGCTGGACTATAACATCATATAATGTCTCTAGTTAAACAGTGGGCTGAAATTAGGTGGTGTTATGGGTGGGAACTACTAAATAGAGCCAGACTTGAATCTTCCACATTCCTGCACCTTGCACAAACTTTGGGGTATTGAGGGTTTTAGTTTAGAATGTGGGTTTTGGGTTTGTTTTTTTTTTTTAGATTTCCATAGTGCCTCATCTCCAGTGACTTGGTCTGACACTCCCTGAAGTCAAGGGGAATCCTTGTGGCGATTCAGTCATTTTTGCAAAGTGATGCTGCTTGTAGCAAAGCTGTTCTATGGGCGCCTTCGCTAAAAAATTACTTAGCTACAGAAACATTTGACTGTAGGCTGGTAAGCAGAAGTGAGGGTGTGTGGGTTTGTGAATGTATGTTGCCCATTAAGGAGTCTCACTCTATGCTGGGGCTGCTTCATTACCTTGATAAAAAGAACATAAAAGGATTCTAATTAACTTGTTCATTAATGGATCAAGCATTGTCTTTAGGGCAGCAGTTTAAAAGAGTCCGTTTAATGAAAGTTGACTGGAGGTATGTCCTGTGGCTATTACAAACTTTGTTTTATAATAGCATGTATTTTTCAGTAGCTCCTTGCCATGCTGTAATGTGGTTGGAGTGGGAGAAATAGAAAACTGGCCATTTCCCGGCAGATAGCGATAAGTTTCTACTCAGTCAGAATGTTCTATACACTGTGATAGGTTTATAATTATTATCCTAAGATTGATGTTTTTTGGGGGGAGTGTAAATTTGTGCAGCAGTAATCCATTAAGAAATCAATAATCATTCCATCCTGAAATGCAGTTTCTCTACAACATTATAAATACACACCAAAGATTTGAAACTCTCCTTGTCTCCCCTTCTCCACCCCCATCCTCCTGCTTCCCTGAACTCCAAGTTCAATCTCCTTTGCTGTGTTGGAGAAGCAATTATATGGTAGGACTCTTCTGTTGGAAAAACAAGGGTGGTAGTATTAGCATAATCCTGAAAGCCAGTAAAAATTTTTTAGTGTGAACTTTGCTTTCTCCCCAGTACCTTTCGATCTTGGGGAAATTCCCCCTCTTCTCTGCCTTGGTTTCATCCCTGGTAGATGGGGATGATGAAGACTTATGCCTTGTTTCTCTGTAGAGGACTGTGGAGAGGAAGTGTTGTATAAGTGTGAAGTCATGATATGTGTACATTTCCTCACTCCTCATTCAGTCTTGGTTCTTCATGTAACGGTACAGAGTTTTGACTATCAGAGGCCAGTGTGTCCTGCAGGGCTTCCCTTTTTGCTCTGAATTCTCCCCAGTTGGGCAAACACGTTTTCAAAATGCTGCTATAAGTTATCCCCTGATCTAGACAGCTGGAAACCTACTTAATCTCAGAGTAAAGGTGTTTGTAGCTGATAAATAGTAGACTGTGTAAGGGAGACTGAGAGTATTATTTATGTTTCTCGGTGGAAGGCTAAATTGTATGGAGTGAGGTGCTGGGCCCATCTGGTTTTGATCTTGCAAAGAAAATTGTGGACGGGCAGGGAGATGTTATTACTGCAGTAGGAGCCACAAAAGATGGTGTACTTAATATTACATTTCTGTGTATTTTATTTTCATTCTTCCTCTACTTCCTTTTTGTTAGATCTGGTTGAAAAATCAGTTTTAATGAAAAATACCTCAATTTTCTGTTTGAGTTTAAATTACTATTATTTTTAGCCACCTCTGCTGTTTATTTGAAAAATGGGGCATTCTTTCATAATGGAGTTGTATCTTACATCCATGATATTTGCTGTCCAGGTCTAACTTCACTCCCTGTTTTCTCATCTGCCCCAATAAAAGGCATGCTCAGCTTGGGATGTGTGTGATAACTCAATACCTGCCTTTTACGCTTCTGAGAACACTGTCATCTAGTGCACGGGTGCTCACCAGTCTTTTCAGCTTTGAGAAGGAGAGCAAGACAAGAGCATTCATCACATCTTTCCTTTTGACGTTTGAGAATCTCAGGTTATGTCCAGAGGTCTGTCAAATATAAAGCGTGAGTTTTGCTTGGGATTTGGCACATGTGTACCTTGGCTTATCAGAGCAGGCCATGGGAATACCCACACGGGCAGAATTATTAATGTATTTCTGTGTTCACAGGCTTGCATCTTAGGCAGGGGGTGTGGAGGAGCTGGTGATGAGCGAAACTGGACACTTAAAGCCAAACACTTTCTCATCTGCATAGCTGCTCTAAAACAATTTAAGGCTGCTGTTGTGGTAAATTCACTCACTGTAATCCTGTAAGGGGAGAGCTTTCATGCGTGGCTTAATTTTGGGCAGCTTGACTTTCACTGGTTTGCGTTGGAAAGTGTGAAGTTGTGATGCTAATAGGAAAAAGCCCAGATGCCAGCAAAAAAAGTTGGTCCTGTCAATTGTGTTCAGTAGGTTTCCAGTCGGCATTGACTTTTTGGCTGGTGAATTACGTTTTTTCTTCTTTAAGGCCACAAACCCCATACTGGGTTGCCATGAAGACTACTTGTTCATTTACCTAAAACTTCCCTCTGTCTCAGATACTGGTAGCATATGAGTTTAGTGAGGGCTGGCACTTTGTGGGTTTTGACTGTTCTTAATTCAATACCTTGTAACTTGCGTCACTTCTCTGTTGGTCCGTGTACCGATCAATGGCTTTTATACATCAACACAATTCTTTATTTTGAAAATCACTTCCCCCCCCCCCCCGTCAACTTGTGATACAGAAGCAGCAGCTGATTGACAGCTGATTTTTCTGCAATGATTTGCTGAAATGTTCATGCAAATGACATGTGGCTTTTCAGCGAAATAGGAAGACTTTATCACGTCTTTTTGGGTTTTACCCATTACCATTTTTTTCCAGTGGTTTGCAGAATGGTGAGTGCTAAAAGCCCAGTATCAGCTCACAGGATGCTGAGTTTAAACAGATAGGGCTTTATTAGCTCTCAGTTGCATTTGTCTTTACTTCACAAGTCTCTATTTAGAATTACCTGTGAGTGGTTATTTTCCAGTGTGGTTTTCTAAGACAAACCTCTTTTTGCTTTTTATTGTTGCTGCTGGTTTTTTGAACTACTAAAAGCTTATCACCATGTATATAACCTTATGAATGTGTATGTGTCCACCAATAGCTTGAATGGCAAGTTACAGAAATTGATGTAAGTGGCTCTTTGGAAAGACAATTCTTCAAAGAGAAATATTTAACAAATTGTATGATTAAGAGATGCCATCTCGATCAATAAGAGTTAATTGGCTGTGTACAAAGCATTTTTAAACAACTTCCCTGAAGATTCTGCATGCTAGGCTTAGAGTGCCTTTCTAGTGAGGCTGGACTGTGGGACTACTTTCAAAGGCTGGTTTCTTCTAAGAAGTGCTTCTTATCTCTCCCCTTCCTCCCCCCAATTTTCAGACCTAAAACAATTTTGCATTGTAGCTATAGTTCTCACCAAGTGAATTTAAGACTGTCTAATAACAGCTTTGCATTTCTTCTTTTTCGTGTGTGTGTCCCCTTAGGAGTATCCCATGCTCTAGTGACTGCAAACTGCTGCTCTAGAAAACAGTTGCCAGCCACTCTCAGCCTGTGGGCAATAACAGTGCTGCAAATGTATCGTATTCAGGTCTCTGTGTCACCTCATTTTTCTATTTCTGTTGCTGTGAGCTTTATCAAAGTCTCCCAAGTGCAACACGTTGACCACAAGCCACGTATTAGGGCCAACGGTCCTAAACTGGTAGTTCAACTTTATGTTTGTAGACACGGCTTAAACCCTATTGGAATTAAAAGCGAAAAAGAACCCCCTTATTAGTGCTAGCAGGCTATGGATAAGGTTCAGAAAGGGTATTTCATGCAAAGGTTTCAAAGCCCTCTTTAATGATGAACAAGCAGTGTCCTCTGTACTTTCAGAGAATGGAGGTGGGAGAAGAGCTTACCCTCTCTTAGCAAGAGCCACCTGTCTTCAGGATGCCTCGCTTGGGATATTGTAGGCCTGACTTTTAGAGATGGCATAGGTTGCTAGAACATTTGAAAATGGGTCAAGAATACATGAAGTTGGCCTCTTGAAGAGTTGGTCCTAAGTAATTTGGTCAATGACATGCAGTGAGTCAGTGACCGAGCCACAAACAAGCTGAAATGCTTGTCTTCCAGCTATGAGTTCACTTCACCAGAACAGCATTCCTCACTCTGTGGGTTATGTAGAAGTGTTAAATATGTTTAATGAAGCTCCCTCTCTTTTTTTTTTTTTTTTTAACCTTCTCCCTCCCCCCCATGTCACCTGTAAAAGTCGAGGTAAACTGTAAGAAAGAAAGAAATCCCTAGTATAAAATCAGTAGAATTAAGTAGTTCAAAGCAAACTGCTTTCTCTTCCTTAAATGCTTGTCCTGGAAATTGTTTTTCCCTTTTGGCCCACCAAAGGTCCTCACTGAGACTCGTAAGCTGAAGGAGGGAAATAGCTGTCAAATAATTTGGGCAATGCTGTGTTCAAATGGAGAAATATTAACAAATCTTGTTCAGGTTAATTCTCCCTAGCTTGGTTGCAAACAGGAGGGGGGAGTAAGTCATTGAGTAGGTATATCTTCCATTCAGCAGGAGCTGCACATGATGGGATTATTAGTATTTCTAAACTAAAGCCCCTGACAGATCCTTGGATGCTTAAAGCTGTTGTGATGCTTTACCAGATGGTTCAGAAACTCAGACTGGAATATCTCATTGGCTGGTGCTGAACAATGACATTTCAAACCCACACGTTCGTGTGGATTTTAATTTTCAGGAGGATTAAAGCTTTTTGGGATATGGGCTGTCTCTTTCCATATATATGCTCAGCACCTTATGTAGTTTAGATGCGTTCACAGTGTCTTTATAATTCATGATATTACTTATGAAAGAGCAGTTTGAACTGTTGCACATTTTTAGCTGTATACCTGGTCCAGCAAAGTGCAGACAGTATAAGCGTGCAAGTTGTTGTCTCACTTACTGCAATGAGCATGATGACTGCAACTGCTTTGTCTTGTATGTTGTAATTGTGTGAACAGGTGATTATGCTGAAACATGCCATTTTTGATGCTGTATCCCTCCGTTCTTTTCACTTTTCAAATCTCGTCTTTGAAGCCCCAATCCTGCAAATACTAATGTGTTTGCAAAACTTGTATCAAGCGGAGTGTTGATGTTTATTCCTGCTAGCTGTTGAGCTGTTGAGTCCTGACTCCACAAAGTACTTTGATTGAGACCCTGCTGCTCTGGGGGGAGAAGATCAAAGGAAATTGGTTGGGTTTTACTCCCTTTCAGTTCCATGGCGTTTTGAAAACAGGATGGAGTGCTCCTCTGGCAAAATTTTAAAAAAATTTAGGGCCTGCCAAGTTAGGTAGTCCTCCCTGGCTGCCCACATGACTGTCCTGGTTAGAATTAGGACCTTTCTGCTACTTCTGAACTGCCTTGAAGCAGGGATGGGAGTATTACTATTAAATTCCTTAGGGCAAAGATGGCTTTTTTGTTGGGTGTAGATATATTAGGTGGCAGTAGGTTACTGTGTAAAAATGTAAGTGGGATTGGGGGAAGGATTTGAGCTTAGTGTTTGAGAAATAGAAAACTTATTTATAATGCTTGTTTAAACAACAGTGTTAATGCACATTCTAGAGAGCAATGAACCAGGATGCTTTGCTGACAAATCTGAGAGGTTTTGCTTTTTATGTGCCCTCTCTTACCCCTGACAACTCTAAAGAGAAAAGCATTGGTGGGAAGAGAGTTTGGTTATGTTGAGAAGAAAAAGGGCATTTTATATAATTGTTTTTATGTGTTAGACCGGTACATTCAATCCCCCTGTTCTCCATAGGATTTATTCTATTTGTACACAACTGTTGCACAGTATTAAATAATGTGTGTGTTTTTTTTCTGTTAAACAAGTATTCCCTTAGCTTGTCACAAAAAGCTGACACATGTTCGTTCTTCACTCAGGGAGTTCTGCATCTGTCGACACTTCAGACATAATCAGTTTAGATTTCAGCAGCTGATTAGTGCTCACCTCTAACCAAACTGAGAAGCTGCTCTTCCAAATGGTAACAAATAATATCCTAATTAGTCCTCCGCATAACGATAGCAGGAGTCTTAGCTGAAAGCTACTGATCTCAGAGGCCTTTCTGTTCTAGTCTATGGGCTTTACAGACTGTTGTATCAGCATTTTTGCTGAGCTTTTATTCCCCCTGCCTCAAAATGCCTCACAGAGCAATTAATTATGCACCTGAAGATAGGCATTAGGCACACAACAATATTCCACACACAGTTATGAACATTTCATTAGTGCCAGTTAATTTATGTATGATTATGAAAGCAAGAGAAGGAATGCTGGGCAGGACTCCAGGATTATCCTATAGTGCTTGTAGATGTTAAGTGTCCCTGTGAAGCTATTTGACCTGGCCAGCCAGTATGGACGAGTGCAGCTCATGCTGTCTTAAATACTGGTTTGCTCAAAGCAGGAACCTACAGAGTGAAACAGAGCAGAAAATGAAGGGAGGAGGACAATATGGAGAGTGACTCCTCTGTACGCCAGTGACGGGCTGGTTGTGACAGCACCAGGTTTTACCAGGAAGTTTTAAATGGGTTTATGCTTTTCTGAGTCTGATTAGCAAGTTAGCAAAACATGCCCATCCCTGTCTATTAAACTCTGTGTACTTCCTCTTAGCTAACACTATTTTGCACAAGCCTGGGATTTTTAAATAAATAAATGTCCATGAAGGCATAATTTAATAAATACCACTCACACGGGTGGCACGGTAGCCACTGGCATTTCTAGGGACAAAAGTGATTTGGGCAACTATAGCTGGATTAATGTGACCTCAATAGTACAAAGAATTGAGGAGAGAAAAGAGGGAGAGAGGATGAGGGGGAAAATGCCTTAAGATGCCTTCAGGAACATGTGCAACCAAAGTTGTCCAAAGGCAGGCTGAGCAAGCTGAACACCAGAGTACATAGATACCCGATAGCTTAAAACAGAACTTTTAAAATGTGAATTGGATTTTCAGGTTTGATTCAATACCTTTTTAAAACCCTGCTTAAATCTGAAATGGAGAACCTATTTTAAAACATAAATTGACTGTAACAGAAAAATCACTTAAATAACAGCAAAAGTACTGCTTAAATATTTGCTGCTGAAATGTTAAAGAAGCCTAGCTACTAAAATTGGGGATGTCACAAAATCAGCACCTAAAAGCAGAGCTTGTTGCTGAAAATGCGTTATTACTATAGTTGTTGCTTTTTCTGTTGGTAGAGGGATATTTTCTTCAGTTTATTTGGAGTTTAGTCAAAGTGGGTAAGACAGCTAGGAGATGAAAAAGCAGAAAGATTTATTCTCCTCTGCAAGCTAGTGAGTAAGAACTGGTTTGAGAGGTTGAAGCCAATTCCAATTTGCATTCAGGATGAGGCTGACAAATAATGAATTTAAAAATCATCTAGGAAATGAAGCTGTTAATAATCTTTAATATATTAACATGTAAAACAAACGTGTGAATAAATGAATGTTAAGCTTTTTAAGAAAGTGCACGGTATATCCCCTGAGGTAATAAAAAGAAGTGCCTGATCTACTGTAAAGCTTACATTTGTTTGCAAAATCACTGGTCTCTGTGGCTAATAGTTTTTGTTTAGAAAATAACTGAGAAGTTCAAATGCGAGCCAAGGGTAAGCTACAGTATTTAAACTGAAGTTTCTTGGTTGCTTTTTTGAAACCCGAACTTTAAAAGGTGATTAAATCACTTGACTGTGAATTGATTCACCATGTCTTTCTCTTTAATAAAATGTATTTATCTTAGAAACAAGAAACACCGTATACCTAATCTATCTGTATTTCGGTAGAGCAGCTGATATGCTATTACTGAGAAAGTTGTTAGTTAAACTAAGAAGATAGAAATTGATACGGCTGTTATAAAGCACATGAGAAAATGTCTAAATGGAAGATCGTGGCAGGCTATAATGGGAATTATCAGGCTACAGGAAGGTTGCAACCTGCTTCTGGTTCAGTCTCAAAATGGGTTTGTTTCAAATATTCGTTACTGAATTGCCATTAAAAATGAGGAGGTACTGATGTATCTTCCAAGTCAAATCAGAAGGCAATATCAATGTGAAAGAGAATCAGAAAATTGTACAGAAAAAGTTGACACACTTGGTCTGGAGCAATGAAAATGAGATGAAACATGGTAGTGCACGGTGCAAGGTTGGTCATATAGGGACTAAGAATTTCTGTTGTAATGTGCATGCCTGAAAATGACAGGGGAGGAAGAAGATCTGAATGTTTTTAGGTGACACAAGATGTCTGTCAGGCACCAACATGATAAAGTTACAAAAAAGGCACATGCCATGACGTGATATTGCAGGTGAAGCGTTTCCAGTGGAGAAGGGAAATGTTGACGCTGTTTTACAAGCCTGAGAATCAGGGTAGCTTAGCCCACGCAGAGGTCTGCACTTCAGCGACTAGACGTCTTCCGTTTCTTGAACTCCCTTTTAAAACTAGTTCGGGAATCTTTCCTCTCTGTCAAGAAATGAAGGTGTGTTCTGCCAAGTCTAGTCAGCCTGGTAAATTAAACCTTTTGAAAGGGCACGGGATTGGGCCCATTGAAAATGACAGGAAGGGGTAAATATCAGATAGGGTAGCAAGCTATTTAGACTTACAAAATTGTCATGAGAAGCAGCAGACAACAAATAAAGCAAAGTTACCCTTTTGCTTCTGCCAGAATGTGGGCAGGAGTCTGACACATTTCTGAATCGGATCACATGGCATGATGGCCTGACAGCAGAGGGCTGAAAGTCACGTAGGGCAATGGGGCACCTTTTCACTTTAGAGAGGTCACCAATTGTGTGGCCCCCCTGGAGTCATAAGCAACGCCTTCCTCATCTTCTCAAATTCTCACTCAAAGGCTAATGGCAGTCCCTCTCTACTCTGAAGTCCAAGCCAAGGCCTGCAATGTGTGTGCACATGCACAAGGTCTCACTTTTCATGGGCCACAGTTCAGTTGTGCAGCAGCAGAAACATAATTTCCCTGTACTTTTCATAATTTTCTGCAACTCTAGCATGAATTTGCTACCCTGTTGATTGATGTGAGCTCCAGTAGGAAAGCCAAGGTTTTCCCCTAAGTAAGACCTATACTAGGTCTATACCAAGGAAGCAATTGCCTACAAGAAGTCCTGAGATACATGGAGGCATGGTTATGAACTCCCTATAGTTGGATGAGATGTTCCATATTTTACTGTAGAGCTGGGGGAGCCTGGAGTTAGTGAGGACTTAAGAGTCTTTGTTTTTTGGGTGTTGTTTTTTGGTTTTGTTTTTTTTTTTCCCCTGTGCCACAAGGCACAGCAATGGAAAAATTAAAGTCTTCAGACATTTGCATTTCCTCCTCTCCTTACAAGAGGAAGCTGAAAGAAGGGAAGTCATTTCACTGAGCCGCTGTGGAAGGAGCCTAAATGATTTGCGTTTTGGCACTGTTCAGTATTGCTCTTTCATTAGCTGTTGGGAGCAAGGTGACTTGCTATCCAAACTCAAGGCCAGCCACGTAGCAGGCTAAATATTTTGAGGAGGGGAGGAATGAGTAGAGAAAAAGAACATTTTAAACAATATGTCCCTATTCCTAATAAATATAATTAAAATACACAGGTTTTAGTCTGACATTTTTCCCTTGAAAATTGTTTCATACCCCTTACACACATTTTAAGTGACTTTCATATTATTTTCTATACCCCTATACTCAGAACCTAATCTTGAGTACAAGGGAAAAGAGAGAGAGTAAGTCTGAGGATTCAGTGTACCTCACTGGCAACGAGTGACAGTAGGTGTGGAGTCTGAAAACCTAGTGTGTTCCTTTTTCCACTCGCTTTGTTCAGGGCAAGGTTAGGCCCATCTTCAATTTTAAATGCATGAGTAGCAGCAGAAATCAAGGCTCAGGCCTGTGTCTGGAGCACTGGAGATTTAACTCTCCTTTGGCTAACTGAAATTGTAATGGCTATGAGAACTTTCACTGAACCATATATAATTTTTTATAAAACCTACTGTAAGTTGTGTATAAATATTCTGGCAAATTTACTTTGATTTTTATGGAAGGTGTTCCTACAGAACCAAAATCCTCAGCTGGTGCCAAATTTTCATTTGGTATAAAGTGCCATAAGTATAGATCTAATATAGGGCTTCTGATTTAGAGCATCTGATGTTCTAGTTTACTAACTATCGTTTATTTCATTTTTTAAAAATGTGTGCCATCCTTTTTATTTAACATAAAGCTCCATAACAAAACACTGTTTGGTTTCCTTTCCCAAATATTTATCATAAGAAGAGAAGGAATGCCATTATTCTGTAGTATGGTTGAAATAATGAATTCACTCCAGTGACCAAAGTTCAGTTTTACAATCTACCTCTCCTCTACTATGAAATAGGATGGTGTAATGTCACTTCTGTCAGACAAACAAGGTATGCTGCCCAGATAGTAAATGAGACAAGGGATTAATTGAGGCTGGCTAACTGGAATTTTTGGACAATAGTTAGTAGGCCAATGTTTTCTTACAAAGAATAAATTATAATGTCTTTGAGATTTGTAGATGTGCATGTTAATGCCAAAACAGTTTGGGATATATTTTCAAAGCAGTGTTCACTAATCCTGTTAACAAATAATGGGATTTGTCCATGTACCTCCCATGAGCTGCTTTGAAAGCATACACATAAGTGTCGGAAGTTTTCTGGACACATTTAAGACTTACTGTATTCTTTAAAGACTGAGAATACAGATTTCGCAGTGCTGTCAGGTTTTATCATATCCAAAGTACATACTGGAAGAAACTACTATAAGTGATTCTTAAAAAAAAAAAAAAAAAAAAAAGACTACCTCAAAACTATCCTTTAATGCAGAATTTTCATGGTTTTGGGCTGCCTGATGTGACAATGAAAGCGGCTGGGCTTTTCTAGGAGATAAATATGTTCATTATATTTATGTAGGAGAATATATCTACAGTGCTATTCAGGAGAAAGGCTATTCTAACCACCCTTACCTCAAGATATCTTGTCTGTCAGACCTGAACAATAAGAAATTGTGCATGTATATGCATTGAATATAATTTTGGTGTTTTGGTGGGTTTTTTGGGGGGTGAGATTCGCCACAGATTAGTACCTGCTCACCTTGAGGTTGGTTCTTGGAATATGATAATTCATTATCTCACGGACAATGTGACAAATAGGGATCCGTTCTTGTGAATATGTTTCTGTGTCTATACCTATTTCTACTGCTGGGTTACTATCTCTACAAGGGCTGCTTGACAAGAGGAAGGAAACACACATGTTGGTTGAAAACTGTCACTGAATTTTTACCTGGTCCCTTTAAATGGAAGAGTGAACATAATGCATCTCTTTATCAAGGAATTTGTTTGCTGGGGGCAAGCTGAAAAATGGCACCTGGGGTCTATGGGTGCAAACAGACCTCAGTGTAATACAGCATCCTTTAAACACTGCATTAGCGATATTAGTAAGAGCTGATGGGTCCAGGATTTTTCTATGCCCAAGGCCTGCAGTAAAGCTGGAGAAAAGCAAAACAGTTGACTTAAGAAATATCTGTGTCTAAAAGCCAGGAAGCAGAGAAGCGTCTTCCTCTGTTCTCATGGTAGTTCTGCTGAATAATCACTTGGCAAACAGCCGTGACACGTTAGAGAAGCTCACAGTTGCAGTTTAGGTATAGGATATTTTGAGAGGCCAAAGGCTTCGCTAACATTTACCTGGATGTAAGAAATGCTGTGTGATTAGAACATTATTTCCTCTTTCTCTTAAACCATGTCAGTGATCTGCAGCATTTGAGCTACTTAGCTCCGTGCAGATGAGCAAAGCTGATGGTTTTGTCTGCTTGATGGTGGTGGGACTGGCAAAATTGAGGACACTTTAGGGAAAGGAGACAGTCCTTGGAATAACCTTATTTTTCACTTTTCTTCTTTCCTAAAAAAACTATCAGGTGGCCTATGCTTGCTGTCTTTTATTCCTTCTGAGCTCCTGGAGCTGGATTTTTGCTGTTGGCTGGCTTTTCAGCAGAGACTGGCCCAACACAAACCAGTTGATCCAGGAGCTTAGGTGGATTCACCCAGAACTGCTGTTTAGTAAGTCTCCTCTAAGTTCAGTCAAAAACTTCAGTTTTCTTCTCCAAGTTATATTTGCCTGAGTTAACCAGGCATTGAAGCAAATCTGTTTACTTCTGTTCTTCTTTTTACACTGATCCTTCTTCTCTGGACCTGTTACCACTGTGAAACAGTTGGTGTGTGAATGATGTCTGTCCCTCCTGTACTGATAAAAAATTTCAAAAAGGTCTCCTAGAAATTGTCTCTCCCACTGGGAATCGACCTGCCTCCTTCAGTTGTTGTTCGTAATGTATGGGTTTTGGTATCTGGCATCTTCCTGATTACTTTTCATTGAAATGTTTCTGGGATAGTAACAATATGCCCTTGAGGAACTGAATTGGGATTTATACAAGTTAATCAATATGGGTATTTAGCAAATGTCTTAGATTAGAATTAAGTAGTGCAGTATTTAGTTAGACAGTTAACGCACTTGTTTACCTCTGAGTAATCCTCTCCCCGTTCGCCAGGGGTCTGAAGACATTAGCAAGCCCCTTTGGCTTGTACAAGATTTGAGTGAGTACCTAAGAGCCTTGTTGAATGAAGCAGTCTAGAAGAATAACCACATACTTTTGCTGTTTTACTGGTTCCTATGTATGGTACTGGAGTTTCTCAGCCGTGTTTCTGCTGTGATCCCTGGTTAACAACAGAGGACTGTTTCTGTCTTCTGTGCTCTTTTAGCCATGGGGTAGAGGCAACTGTGTCTCAGTTCCCTTAAGCTCCATCTTCAATTTGGCTAGGCTTTTTGCCCCCCTCTCCTCCACAGCTTTTCTAGACCTTTTCTAGTTTCCAGAACAAATGTCTTTGTGACCCATGTAAATGCAGCCTAATCTTTTTTTTTTTTCTTGACCAATGTGCTGGGCTGTGGTTTTGAGTACTTGTGTATACTCACCCCCAAATGTGAACTATTTAGGCACACGTGGCGGTATACTGATGTAGCTACTTCAGGCTCACATCTATCAAACGTCACTTGACATATGATGGCTCTATTTCTTTGCTGCTCTAGTCCTATTTCAATTTAGTTTCATTATTTTGCTCTTTAGCAACTGTAACATGATGTGCAAATGTAATACACTGGAACATGGAAGGGAAGAGCAAACCAAAACCACATTATGGACTTCTTCTACTTCTGTCAAACAAATAAATAGGCAAGAAGAGTATGTATAAATAAATGAGTACCTATGTATTTTTTTAAAAAGAGGTTTAAACTGACCTCCGGAGTGATTTTCTTTTGATTTCATTCCAACCTGAAATATTTTCACTTTTGGTACCCTTTGGCTCCTATTCTTAACTCTATTTACTGTATAGGCTCCTACTTTAGATCTTCTTCCAAAATTCTTCACTTTAGCTGTTGCTGTCTGGTGCAGAATCTCATGAAATGCTTTTTAGCATTCTGAGTATACAACATCCCCCGAAATTCCTTCACGTCCCCTGAAATTCCTTCACGTCACTGCAGTGCCATCCCCGGGGAATTCCTGAGGCTTTGCTAAGCATGACCTCTTCTGCCTTGGTCCAGCCACCGCAGTCTTAAGCACATTGCCTTCCACATTTTCCTAGAGTTTCATTCTTATGGCATGTAGTTTCCAAAACTTTCTCCCCACAGTTATTTTCAGCATTCTGGCTAATAATGTTGCTGCTTATCTCTTGACCTGATATAAACTGATACTAAATCAAAGGCTTTTCTAACAGAATTCGCTGAATATTAAGCCTGTGTTGTAGAAATATTGGTACAGGGTCATTTGTGTGACAGCATCGTTCTTGTGATGGACTAGATTTAAGCTACTTTTTCTATAAAAGTTCGTATTTCTTTTAAAAGTTTGACATGAATAAAAAAGTTTTTGGCTTGTTACTCATGGGGATGCAAGTTTGTGGCCGCTTTTTTTTTTTTTTTTTTTTGGATGGTATTATCTGAAAACTACATAATACGCTTATTTCTGGTTTGCAGAGAAGGCATTTTTAGAGCAAGCTGATAGTGAGCCAAAGTCTCTGAAACCCTAAAGTTGTGGTTAGCAGACAGCCAGTCTAGGAAATTAGGTCACCATTACCTCACTATTTTTTTTTAATTTTTATTTTTTTAAATTTCGTAGTTGACACTGTTGTTGTCTTACCAGTGACACCCAAGATGGATTGGATCCCAAGCTGGCAGCAGGAAGGAGACTGCAGGAAGGGTCTGAGGCTTCAGAGGGGTGAATTCAGAGTGTGCAATCAGTGCCAGGAGTGGAGCAGCAGTGGAGGATGGCTGGCTTATTTGGGAAGGAAGGTCTGAGCATAAGCTGATCTTTGACACTGTAGGAGTAGGTTGGGTTTTGGGATCTGGGTGGTTTGCAGAGCTCGTGGTAGGAGCTGCTTCCCTGAGGACTGTGGCTCAGCAGAGAGGAGGCCAGGTGTGATCATGGTCCTGGGGGGAGGCAGTTGCAGGCACTGCGCCTGCCTGAGTGGGTATTTGCCTCTGCGCTCTCAGCTGTTACAGCCTCCACTGCAGCAGAAATCATCCCCGTGTGGGTTGGTGGGATGAGGTGGGAGCAAAAGTAACTTGAAAACCCATACCTATTTATATAGACAGAAAAAAAGTTTGATTTTTTTCTTCTCTTATAAATGCTATTAGCAGCGTCTGCGAGTAGCTGAAAGCTTTATTCCCATCTGTTACACTGTGCATGGCTCTTCTAAGGTGCGACCTTATCAAAGCTGGAATCAAAACACAAAGTAAAATTCAAGGCAGGCTTGATCTAGTTGAGATTCCCTTCAGTAGACCATGGCAATGGGGAACAATGGATGTGCTGCTGAAGTTCATTCTTTCCTTAAGTGTGGTTTTATCGGAATTAGTGCATAAAAATAACATTTACTGGCTTCAGGAGCCTTCCCCCCCCCCCCCCCCTTTCAGGCTTGTATTTGCTCACTTTGTCTAAAAATAAGGGAGGTTTCTACTCCAACTGTAGTATTGACTGAGCCAGTAGAGTCATAACTGCCATATTAGAAGAACAGGTATTTGTGCCTCGTCAATGGGATTATTTGTTAAATTCCAGCTGCAGAATTTTTACTGTTGGATTTTCTTCATGGGCCAGGAGGAGAACAATTTAAATCTTGGATTAGTCTTCCAGGCCCAGGAAAATAAATCCTTTCAGAGAAAGCTAACGTATCATTGTGCAGAGCTGGATTTTTTTGGTTGCTTTTCAGGTGTGTTTTCAGTGCTTTGTGAGGGCTTTCATGAGTAAGTGGGAATATTGTGACTAACTCTGTCATGATATGTTGTAGGGAGAAAAGAGACTGAAAAGGGATCCAGTGGGCAGACTTTGTTATTTGTACTTGTCTGTAATCCCCTGACTCTGGCAGAGTAGCAGACTGCTTGAGCAGATAAAGGTAAAATTGGCATCTCCCCATTATTCCAAGTCTCTCACCCTGCACTTAGTGTCTAGGGAAAATGTTTAAATGTTTGACCCCAGAAGTTTGTTTTTTTGGAGGCGTGGTTGTTTTGGGGGAGGCAGTTCTTGATGCAAGTTGGAAGATGGGAACTGTATTTTGTATATCGTTGAACTAGCTTTCAGGAGCTTAACAAATACAAAAGCATCAGCCTTTGTGCTTTTTTGTTGTTTGGTTTTGGTTTGGTTTTTTTTTTTTTACTACTTCACCTGTGACAGCTTCAGTTTACAGACTCCATTCTTCTTGTGGAAATTTTATTGTGTGACCGTTTCCTTGTTTAGTAATACAGTGGCTTGGGAGGAAGCAACTTTATACTTTTGATCTAATTTTAAAGCCTCAGAATAGGTCATTCACTCCTCCAAACAATTTCTAAAGATTTTCAAATAAGGCATAACTTGATTTAGAAGGCGAGGAGTAAAGTGTCAGGGCCAAAACTTGGAAGGAGCTTTTATGTGTAACCTTATTGGGATTTTTAATGGGCTAAATGCAGCATTGTAGGCAGAAGCTGTAAGCTGAGAAGCCCTCCATCTCAGCAGATCCTTGGGGATATGCCCTTGGGAGGGTTTCAGACTGCAAGAAAATGTGGAAAAACAAGAAGATTGCTCTGCAGGGATGGACATAATGTAGGGAGAGGTTGGGAAAGATAAATCCTTCTGGCCCCCTTCATTATAAGAGTAAAACGACACTTTTGGCTAGAGGCCAGTGAAACCTGGGAGATCTAGGATGGTGCAGACAGGACTAGCAACAAGTTTTGTCAGGGAATGGATTGGATGAGTGCAGATCTGCCTCAGCATTGTGGTTTTTGTTCTGAATACAGAGTGTTAACCCCTCCATTCCTGTTACTTTCTAGAAGCAGAAATGAGGCAGAGGTGCTTAACCCCTCAGAGCAGATGGGAAAAAATTGTGGTGGATTTTACCTCCACTTGTTTTTCCAAGTTTAATTAGAGGAATGCTCTGACAGGAGGTGTAGGATTGTCAGAGGAGCATGTTGTTGTGATGCTGACCCGACGATACAGAGGTTAACAGCTATCCGGTCTTCCACACACAATCAAAATTCAGCAGCACCTGGAGAGGGGGCTGCCAGGCAGATTTGCTAACTCACAAAGAGCATTCAAAAATAACAAATGTATTTTTTATCAAAAGAAACTGAAAATTATTTTCAGCAAGAAATGCTGCAATCCGTCATCTTTGAAAGGTTGTGATTTTCATTTAAAATTTTTGCATGCCCTTTTGGTGTCACCTCTGTTGGCCCATCAAGGTATAGCTGAGGTGGTGCTTTCAAGGAGACGGCAAAAATGCTTGTGATCTTGAAAGTCTTAACTCTTAAATAAGCTAAAATGCAGCACCTTTCTTATGTCTATGGAAACTCATTTTTCCGCAACCGTTAATTTGTCAGGTCTGCCATAGGTGAAAAAGTTTGTCTTTGAAATGAGAGCATTAAGGGCTAGTTTTTCAAAACAATTCGGTGTCTTTCTGCTGCGCTTAACGTACATCGGCGGTGTGGTCAGAGGTGTGAATGCAGCTTCTGCAGGTTTACATGGGCTGGCTCTAAATCAGCATGCATGCAGGTGTAGGGATGGCCAGTGCTGCACCCCAGCAGCACAGGCTTAGCATGCTTTGAGTATCGACCCTGACTGCAGCCCCCGAGAGCCTGTGGGCACTGCGGCCGCAGCAGCAGCACCCATGAGAGCAAGGGAGTGACAGATGCTGCCTTAGAGGAACCTTTGGAAAGTTGGCTCTGGCCAGGTTGAACATGCTTGAGAGCCTGTGTGTATTTGCACAATCTCATGATCTTCAGGGGACGGTATTTAATTTTTTTATGGGAGTTGCATGTAAACATGGGAGGGTAGAATTTGGCCTGTAAATAGGATCTATTTGGGAATAAGCCTTTTCCAGAGCTATATAATGATAGTTTTCATTTCTTCAGTTAGAAACAAATGAGGGCCACAATCCTAAAAAGGCCTACATGGAGGCTTTATTTTAAGATTCACCAAGTACTGAAATTAGCCTGTAACTTCAGGGCTTTTAAGTTAAGCGTGCTCTTTTTCAGAGCCTCTGGCCATAGAGCGTTTCACCTAGAAATATTTGTACTATTCCAACTGCTGTAGGTCTAGGCATGACATCTTTCTGTTTCCAGAGCCTAAGATTTATTTTGAAGTCCAACTTTTTACAACCAGGAGATAGCAAGGGGCATTACTTCATAATGATATGAGGTAGAGCTGGCAGGTTTATTAAAATATCCTATTTCTAACTAGGAGGAATTAGCAGTTGTGTTTTCGAACAGGAGGTCAGAAAGATGAAAACACCCACGAAAGATAAGTCTGAACAGCCCGGTGTCATTTGAACCTTTCAGCAACCAAAATCCCTAGGAAATACACTTTACAAGATTTAAGGACACAAAGCATTTAATTTTACCTCCCTTGGGTTTTTGTACTGGCAGTGCCCTAAGGAATGATACCATTGATAAAGATTACACACACACACACACCCCTCAGAACTTATAACTAATCTTTTGCTGCACAAAGAGGAAAAATGTGGAGAAAGGGTGCTGAGATACTAGCTGGGTGTAGCGTCAAGGATTCATGAATGAAATACGAATTGCCTTGTGTCTGAAGGCTTCTGAGGGCACTGGAGAAGTGCAAAAGGAGTTGCTGTTTGCAGTTAGGTTGTCACTCTTGGCACAGCACCTTAGCTCCGGTCCTATTTTTATGCTTTTACCTACTTGCTTTCGAATATCATCAGCCTCCGCTGTTCCCAGGGTGCTTAGTTATAAATCACACCAAACCTTTGAATCCTTGAGTCATTTTTCGCTATGACTTTTCCTCCTCTGTGGTATGAAGTACATGTGTGTTATCTGCTCACCTGGAGCAGATCTGAGAGGTGGTGTGGTCTGCAGGAATGAAACTGGGTTGGGAGGCAGGAGGTGGTGAAATCTAGGTCTGGCTCACGGGGCAGACTTAAGCAAGCTGCTTCACCTTTCTGTTTCATTTTTCTCCCCTCTGCAAGGAAAGGGGTAAGGACATTTCCCTGCCTGCCTCCCAGGATAGGTGTTGGGCCGAATAGTTAATTAAATCCCACCCGAATCTTCAGAAACATCATTGTACTGGACACTAATATCCTTTAGCGGCTATTAACAGTGGTCTGATACACAGCAGTGGTCTGTGTTTATTTGCTCTGCAGTTGGTCTGTGTGGTGCACGTGTGATCTGTGCTTTCTGCATTCCTCATCATGTTTACCTGTGGCTCTGAAGAAGGAGATGTAGCAAAGGTCAGCTGTTTCCATGCATTTTAATACAGACCAATAGAAACTCCAGTTTTCTGGTGTGGGGTGCCTTTGTGCTCTAACATACGCATCGGTTGTTCAACATGGCCAAAATATGCATGTCCACTGAACACCACAAAGTCACGTAGGGGAATCCTGGCTCTCACTTTTTGCTTTTCTTCTGCAGTTTTACTTTATAAGCACCTTTCCTCCAGCTGGGGGAAAGGCTGGCAAACAAACACCCTCACACCTGCCAGCAAGGACCACACCTTGGGCTTCCTGAGAGTCACAGCAGTCAATAATTTATTGCAGGGAGTACAAATCTGTTTTCCAGCTCTGCTCAGGCAGCAACCAAAGAACTCAAATCAGCTGGTGATAATGCCTATTAGAATAATCTCTAACCTGAGAGCAGCCATTCTTAATATAAGCCAAATGGTCACTTTTTACCACCCCCACCCCCCCCTTAAATAGCACAGAAAACCTGTTGATCCTTCAGAGTTTCAATGTAGGAAGAAGTGATTATTTTTTCCATCCCTCAGATCAGGACCCAGGCTCGCGTGGTGTCACCATGGTGGTGTTCCAGCAGCAGTGTTGCTGGCAACAGGGAGAGGACAGGACCCTCATCCCTTGCCTGCTTGTTCTCATATCCATGCTACCGTAGACTGTGTACTGCCTGTCTTCTGGTTGACTTATGTGTGACCAGTCTGTGCTTCAAAAATCAGGAGAAAATCTGAAGCTGTGAAAAGCCAGAGTTTAAAAACCAAAACACAGTGTTTTCTGGGAGAGGATTTTTTCATTTCTAATTTTCATGTTGCACATCTGGTTTAGAACATAGCTGGTACAACTCTCTTGAGCACTGACTAGCTTTTATAAAAATTACTTCGAAAAATAAGAATTTTTTCAATTTAAGAAAGTAGTTATTCTTCTCCATTACTTTTTTTTTTTTATGTCCTAGAAAATATCCAAGCATAGCTAAATTCTCTGTGTGTTTCTTTAGGACCTTTTTTTCTGTCTGCCTGTTTGTTTTTTTTTTTTTCCCTTTGAGAAAACCCACAGGGTTTCTTTTCTGTTGAAGTTTATAGGTCTCTTTGACAAGATTGCTTCTTTCAGGGAGGGTGGGGAACTGTGTGAGTCAACTTGCAGGATGTCTGCCCTAGCAGTACTTGTGGAATTAGGAGGAACTCCAGCTTCTATTACTCTGCTCTTTTCCAGTGGTATGCTCTCATATGTGCTCATAACCTGGGATTAAACCTGGCCTTGCTCAGTGCCCTGGCTGGAAGCTTGACAGGAAGACTTAGCATGGTGGACAGCCAAGTGCAGCCACGTGTCCCGGTATTTTCAGGGCGGATCACAGCATGCCTGTAATGAATCCTGAGTTAATTACATAGGTCACACCATTAGAGTTCAAGACTGTCCTCAGAAGAGCTGTGTACATAATGTGCTTGTCATTTACAAGGGAGTGAAACAAGTTGATAGAAACCTTTTGAACTACCTGCCTCTGACACCCGCAATGGTGGTTTAGGGAAAGATAACAGCCAACAAGCTGTGGCTTCTGTGCAGGCATTGATAGGAGAAGCTCTGTGGGTAGAGAGGTCAGACTAGAAGATCATAACAACCTCTTCTGATCTTAATGTGTCCGTATCCTACCTGACTCTGGACTTCTCAAACCATCCTACCCCCTTTGTTATTGGTAGTTTTCAGTTGTTTCACAGTGACTTAACGGTAGGTTCTGTCTCACCATACGACGCTTTGCGTGAATGCTTGTAACCTCATTGCAAAGTTGTAGTATATGAAAACTTTCATACTTGAGTGTGTCTCTCCATGTCTTTTCACTCCTGCTGTTTCTCTGTAGTTGTTTCTCCCATGGGAATAGAGGAAAGAAAAGGGTCTGGTTTTTATGAGTGTAGAGCAGAAGAGTAGATCTTGGGCATTATTAAAACCAGTGTCATTGGAAGGACTTTGACTGTATGTGGAAGACAAGTGCATGTTATCTTTCCCTTTTCCCACTTTGAGTTTATATTTCTTTGTCCAAGAATCAATGAAGTAATTAAAATAAGTACAAGATTTTCTTCTGTAATTAATTACAGAAGAATTAATCTGTGATCTGTAAAAGGGAATTTGGTATAAGAAATTCCAATAACAGAAAATACTCAGACTAAAACTTTCTGAAATCCAGACAGGGCTTATAACATTGTAAGAACTTGACTTCAACATGACATGGAAAACATGGAAATGGAGGCATGGGCAAGCCATGTCCTTTTAGGCTTTTTGAAGGGACAAAACAGGCAAGAAAGTAGGACGGAGGTGGTGATGGGTGATCTGAGCGTGCCCCCTGAAGTTGGGAAGGCGTAGCAATGTGGTCCAGCTTTGCTTGATACCTAGTGAGGATGACTTGCTCTGAAGATGATTTAGGACTGTTGTCTTAGTAATAAATGGTTTCAGCTGAAATGGCTGGTAGAAGATTTTCCAGCCTCTGTGGAAGGATCTGTGAAGTTCTGTACTGAGTAGTCCTGTCCATGTGGAGCTCATTTTGAGGAACTTCAGCCTTGCAGAAGCTTGCTATCTAGTCCAAACTAGTCATTTCATCTTATTCTGTAGGCTCCTCCAGAAATCATCATCTCACAGAACAGATGGGATGAAATTATTTGCCCTCTGGAGATACTTATTTATTTGGATTGACTTCACAGGAAACCTAGACAGTGCTAGCTGGGACTTGGCTAACTAGCTGTTAGATGTGTAAAACTAGGTGGCATAAATTTGCCCTCGCAGCAGTGAATGGTGAGGTGGTAGTTAAACTCACCATGGGGAAGGACAAAGACAGATGGGAATGCATGCACAAAACCATTCTGGAATTTGAGTATGGCGAGGACATCTCTCATGTTGGTTACTTCAAATACAGTGGTTGTTTTGATATATTATATGCTCATAACAGTAATGATCTTTGTAGTATCATCCAGGGTGCTGTCTGCTCGTGGAACTCATATGCACTATAATAAGGAGTTCGGTTAAATACACTCACCACCAGATGATTATGTCCGAGATTAAACTGGGGATAAAAATGACAGACTTCTCCCATTTGCTCAAATAACAGAGACATAGCAACTGCTGTACAAGCTTGATGATACTTTTTATTCCTTCTGGTATTACTGTGGTACCTGGAATCCTCACCAAGGAGCAAAGTCCTGAGAAGTATTTATTGAATTTTGTAAATATGAAACGCACTCACTTTTCTCTGCTTACTTTGCTTTCTTATGTCTATGGAAACTCATTTTTCTGCAACCGTAAATTTGTCTAAATAAAACTAACCAACCCCACTAAAACCCTAACACTCCTTGTGCAACACTTCACTCAGGCTTATTCCTCCACCATCTTCCATTGCCCATCTCTGTTCTGGTTATTTAGTCTGTGGACTTTATGGAGTTTTCTGTGATTTTTAAGAAGGAATGTGTCCCAGTCTGGAAGGGCTTACACTTATATATCATGGTCAGAAATATGTCAAGGGTCTTCCTCGTTCTTACATGGCCCCTGAGTAGGAGGTGTGCCGGTTTTTGCCTCCTCAAGGAATTGACAACCAGCATCACACCCAGCTGCCTTTGATACTCTGTCTCAGATAAAGCAGATATCTATTTACAGCTGAGTTGATTCTGAATGGCTTTAGGCTTCATCTAGAGCAAGGCTTAAGCGTCTGCCTCTGTGTCTGTAGTTAGACAGCACAGCCGCTTTGCAAACGGCTGGTTTCACTGAAGGAGCCTTTGTGGATTAAGATGCAATTTAGCATTTGTAAGGTTGTCACAAGTAATAGTACAGCCTGACAAACAGCATAGTCAATAAAATAATGCAGTCTATGTACTGTAGTTCTCTGCTCTAGATGAGGTGCAGAGTCCAATTTTGGAGTTATTAGGTCTGAAGCTTCTCTTGTTCACTAACCTGTAAATTCAGAAAAATAGTTTTCTTGAAGGCAGCAGGATGTAGGCAGCATGTAAAACCTGCCACTTCTGAGTCTGGGCTCGTGAGTGTTGGTCCTGAGTGTGAATGGTATAGAGTTTGGTTTTTTGGGGTTTTTTTTTTTTTTAAGCTCATGATAGTGTCCTGCTTTCTGCTGCCAATAGCTACTGGACTTTTTTTTTTTAAGTGGAATTTCTGCTGAAAACATGAGAAGTTTGAATAAATAATGAAATATGAGGCCAGTCTGTTATCTTCAGTGCATTCCCCACTATCTCTGTTGCATCTCCAGATCCATAGTTTTGCAGGCTGACTAGATCTTTTCCTCCCCCATGCTCCCTAATTCATCAAACTGTGTGCTACAATTCTGAAGTTTTCTGTTGGTTTTTTGGTGGGTTTTGGTTTTGCTGGGATTTTTTGTTTGGTTGGTTTGGGTTTGTTGTTGGGTTTTTTTGTTTTTTAAATCGGGACAAGTCCATATTCTCGGTAACAAATACCCTGACACCCAGCCAACACAAGTATAGAGCCAGCTACTAGTTATTTATCATATGTTGTAAACTATTTTTCATGAAGCTCCCTCACTAGGTCCACAGTTCCTTAAGAGAGCAACTGGGTGTTAATCCAGCGAGCAGAAAGGGTGCAGAGAAGCTGCTGCAGCCTTTGACCAGCAAAAAGCAGTCTTGATAGCATCTGTTTTGCAAGGATAAGGATTGGAAATGGCAAGGCCAGTTTTGGAACAACTGTATCCTTGTTTCTCTACCCTTGAGGACAAGGGGGACAAGTGCCTACATGTGTTGGATTTTGTTAGCTGGATCCAGTTGCTGTGTTGAGTTAATGAAGGTCATGTTAGTCTGTGGAATGCTGGGAAAGCAGGAGAAGCCAAAACTGAGCTGGCCCATCCCCAGGCAAACTGGTTTTAACCAGGAAAAAGTCAGAGAATGCGAAGAAACTTCTTGTACATCACCTCAGGCAGTTATGTATTCTGTTTCCTAGTTACATTTTTTTTTTTTTCCTGGTATCAATTCCAAAACAAACAAATGGGGGGGGAAGGCATTCCTTAAAATAACCCTTTAACATCTTGGGCCAAATTCTGTTCTCCTCAGGCCTGAAGATATAGTCTGTCTGTGCTGATATTGGTAGAGGGCACCTCAGATCTATGCTGCAATGATCCTAAAATGAAACTGTGATGCCTCTTTATTCATTCAGAAGTAAAATTAGAATCGTAGGATTATGGCATGTATTTGGCACTACACTAAATAAAAGGATAGATAAGTCGTCACTGCAGGTACAAAATTCCTGACTTTCTGGTGTTGTACTTTTTTTTTTTTTTACTCTGGGTAAAACAGAGCACTGGGCAGGAAGAAACCCTGGCATCATTTGGGATCTGTAGGCACAGCTCTGATGGAAGGGGTAGTAGTAAGTCTGTTCATACAGCAATATGGATATTTAGAATAGTAGTTCAGCACAAGTGTTTCCTGTTGGGCTTACTGGGAGAAATGACACAGCCAAATGCAGCTCCCAGAGTGCTTCAGTTAGCTGACTTACCTTGTGAATGCTGAAACCTCAGGCCTCCAGTACTGACTGCAAATTTTCACTTCACTGGGGCATTTGCAATGCACGATTGTCACACTGCAATGCTTGAATAAACCTTCTTTTTTTGTCTATGGGTGATCACATCCACTTTCCCCTCCTACTCTGTGTTATTCTAGTCTTTCAACTAACTTTTACCTCCAAAAATTTAGGGAGTTTATCATGCCCCACTTTGGAACTGGCCATTTGATCTGCTTGACAGCAGAAGTAGAAGACATTTCTCAACTTCCCTGCACCGCTGCCCTCCATGTCATCCTGTTTCGAGCTCCTCTATACAGCCCTTAAAGTGCTATATAAGGTTCTGAAAAGTATCACGTTGCTTGGCTCGGTGCTGAAGGCAGTAGGGCACGCAGTCTCTTTGGCGTGCTCCAGCAGCCAGTGGAAACAAGGGTAAGCCAGCTCATGTACATCTTCGCTTTGGCAAGGATGATCAGAGCCATAGCTCAGCAAGAAATCAGCATTCTCTCTGCAAGTGAAAGGTCAGGAATGCAGAAGGCTCACTGCCTTTTTAAGAAGGTTGAAAGTTTGTCCTCCCTTTTTTCCAAAAAGAGGGCAAATAGGAGGATAACCATCCCATTTTCTGGTTTGTGTTTGGCTGAGAATGTGTCATCTAATCTATTTAAGGAATGGTCACGTGTAATACTTTGAAAGGTTGCTAACCTCTGGGTCAAATCCGTTCCATTCAGTCCTGCCATTTGCTTGACTCACCAGTGGCCGATGATGTTTGGTGTCCAGCTGACATCCACATTCTTTCCTGTGCTTAATTCTCAAGCCAGCAGATGAAGATATGGTAGCAACAAAACCTATCAGTATAGATAGGCATTTGCTCATTAAAACCTGTGGTGCTGGGCTCTAGGGCGGACAGTGTTCTGATGAGTTCAGGATGCTCTGATATTTTTTCAAGCAGGGACATCCAAACCCGAACTAAGAAGAGAGCATAGCTTCACCAGCAGAAGCACATGTGTGTACATATATATGCATGTACCTTTCCTGTCCAAAAGCACAGGCACAAATGTACTGTTATCAGTCTTGCTGCATGAGTGGGTGGGAAACTATTCAGAGGAGCTTTTTTCCTGCTGTAAGCCTTTGGTGTCTAGAAATCAAAGCTCACTGCAGATGTGTGCAAGTCTTGATGAGATCTAAACTGAGAAGATCTCTAAAATCCAGATGGAATTTCTGATGAAAACAGATGCGTGATCAACACCCTTGCCAGTTTAGAAGGTAGAGGCTGTAGCAGTGCCATGGAGAGCCTGGGCTCAGTCAACCTGAGCAAGTGCTCGAAGTGTCACTGTAGACCCCAAAAGGGGTAGGGTTCTTGCCTCTGCTTGAACTGGGGTCTGCCTCATCTTCATAATTTTCTCAATGACAGCCTTCACATTTTCTGTATAATGAAACCCTTCTTTAAAGCCAACACTAGTCATATGCTGTGTTTATACAGGGAGAGAATAAAATGTATTAAATATTAGATAGGATTCTGTTCCATGTCTCTCCAAGTAGGTATTATTTTAGCAGATGAAGTTACTTTTTCATTCCAAATTACTATTAATGACATATTTTGCCTTAAATTAATATCCAGAATCTAATTTTGTAATCAATATATCGTTTGCAGTGTAAGAAAAATGTACTATAGCAACACAAACTAATTTTCCTTCTTAGCACAGTATCCAGCCATACTTTCCTTCTAACTTTGGAAATAATGAGTCATGGAATCAACAGCACGTGATGTGGTCTTTGTGAAAGACATCTCAACTGGCATGGGGTCATGTTATAAGACATTAGCATTAGAAATTTCTTCCCACTCACTTGAACAATTTCTCTTTTGTGCAAACATATGCGAAGTCCTGCCTGCCTTTCTTTTTCTTGCAGCCTGTGTTAAACTTCAGTTGTCGCTTGAATTTACGTTCCAAGTTTTTCTGCATCAATTTCATTGTGCCCAACAGTAGAGAACTTAAAGGATGTACAGAGATATTTTTTCTGAAAGGCTCATAAAAAAGGCAGGCTGCTACTACTAGCTTGAGCCAAAATATACAGAGTGAAAATTGTTCAAGTTTCTCGGTGAGCAGATGTATCTTGTCCCTGATAGAGAAGGCATTGGCTTTACAAAGGCTGGGGTTCCTGTAAGCAATGTATGCCACTTAATTTGTTTCTGCTTCCATTGACTTCAGCACATGAACATTAATCTCCAACATTAATCAATTTATTGTCACTGAACCCCCATAAGATAAAGAATTACTACCTCTATTTTGTGGATGAACTGAGTTGAAGAGAGATTTAAATTCCTGTTTAAACATGTGTTTAGGTGCCTAAGGATGCAAGTAGATGCCAAATAAGATTTATGAAAAGTGCCTTAACTGATTTTGAGTGGAAGTTTAGGGCCCAGAGAAGTGAGGGGCTTTTATAAATTCAGCTAGGCACTGGAGTATCTATAGCAGCCTCGTGCTGACTTCCCTGGTCTCACCTGTGTTTTGGAGCAGAACTAGAGCTGAACCCAGACTTGTAACTCATGCGAGGCAGAAACTGCATGCAGGAGATGAAAGTTGGGTCCTTGAGGAACCTGCAGCTTGCGTTTGGGGACAGTGCTACTCATGCAGGCATACGCAGCCACTACTCTCCCTTTCCATTTGTTCCCAGACTCAGCAGCTTCCTTCTCACCTCGGGTTATTTTTCAGCTGGATCCATTGCGGGCACAGCAGAGGGTATGGCATCAGGACCCATGACCGGGAGGTGTAAAGACTGCAGAGTTCCTACACCCTGGCTGTGGCCCGGCAGCCAGGAACACAGTGAAGGCTTCTGAATTGAGCATCTGTGCTGGAGAAAGGGATAGGAGGCACAGCTGTTTCACAGCTGTTTCACTCTCCACAGTATTACATAACTATGCCATCATACAGCTAAGGACATAGAGAGGTTTCAAACATTTGCCTTTTTTTTTTTTTTTTTTTAATATTTATTTAGTTAGTTTTAAACAATGCCTGTTTCAGAAATTCCTTGATTTAAAGGAGTTCAGTGTGTCCTTCGTTCCTGATGCAGAAGACTAGCTCGAGACTGGTTTGCATCCTTACAGCCTGCTGGGAACAAGCTTGCTGTGGAAACCGCTAGGTGGAAATGACAAGTAATAAATTTGTCGAAAAAGGCAGCTTGTGAGCGGGACTGGAATGAAATTTGAGTCAAGTTAGATGAAAATGTTGGGGGAGAAAACACTTCAGGAACAGTGAAATGGCTTTTGATGTTTGAAAGTAGAAAACATTTCCATGTTTGTTTCAAAATGATGTATTTCAGCTCAAAAGGGCCAGCACTTGAAAGGGGGAGGTTATACAACTTCAGAAATGTTTTATTTTCTTTTTGCTCAAGTAAGTGTCTCGACTCAACTCAAATTATTTTCATAGCAAATGAAACATTTCTGTTTGACCCATATAATTATTTCTTTCTTTCTGTCTTCAGTAGTCACTGCAAAAACTCCTTTTTCCTCATGTCTCCCACCAGAACTGAAAGTTGGAGACTGGAATATTCCACCTCCGTGTGTGCGGGGTGCGGCTGCCTAAAATAAATCTTCAAGCTTTAAGCATCTCAGGCTCTGCCTCATGGTAGATGCTTTATTCTTACCCTAGAGTGAGAATCTCCTGTTGATGATATCTTTAAGGAAGCCAGTGATCCCAAAGCCCCAAGCCAGAAACTTGACAACGGAGTAGTAAAAAGGCATTGCTTATATGAACAAGTCACTTTCTGCAAAGACTGTTGAGCATATATGCGTGAATAATGGTGGTTACGAATGTTTGGGAACATTAAAGGAAATCACTGGATCCGCTATGCACATGAAAGCAGATAAATAAGCATCGCATGTGATATGTAAAATTATATGTCCTGCCTAGGAGTATGCATACTGCCTTCCTGAACCTCTCAGATCAAATTTGGCACCAGGGTAGTTGAATCTGACACGGTTCTAATCATAACCTTTGCAACCAGAATTGTGCAGGTACATACACTTGATGAGAATGTGACAAGAGAAAATTGAATGTAAAGTCTGCTAGACAGCAAATAAATTTGTTTTATATCTTTATCTCTTCCTTGCTTGGCAATTATTTCAGCAGGTGCTGAACTACTTTCTGCTTGCTGTGAGTGAGGGTACTCAAATGACCTACTGTAAATTCTTGATATTTCCTGTACTTAGGAGAAGACATAATCACCTGAGGAGCTTGTATATTTAGTGTGGATTAAGACAATTTTTTAAAAAATGCTTTTTTTTTTAAAATTTTATTTTTTTAAAAGACCAAGATTGGTCATAACTAGTGGCAGGCTACTTAGTACTCTATAACTGGAATGTGTTCATATTGTCACCAAACCCCTATTATCTATTTTTAAAATAGAGGGGTGGAGTTGTCGCTCAGGTCCTTCTACATTATTTGTTGTAATTTCATAGACTGTTAATGACAGCATATTGCTATTAGGTTATAGCCCTCCTAGGTTATGATTTTTAGAACTGTAAAGCAAGAGTTGCAGGGTTTCAGAGGTTGATTACAGAGAGAAGTTCATTGTTATTTCTTACACTTATATCTGCTAGGTAAGTTAAAACAGCCAAGTGGGAGATCTGGAATAGAAATGATGTGCAGTTAAACACTGAAGAATCTCTACCTCCTCTATACAGAAGAGCTATGAAACTGTTGCTTATCGTACATTAGTATTCTGTGTTTGTTATCTGAAATAGTACTACAGGCAGTAGTTTGAGTAGGCTATTACCATTTCTAACTTCATGCTACAGCATTCTTGCTTGTCTGCCCGGTTGACCCGATCCTGTATGACATCAGGGAGGAGATGTTTAACTTGTGACACTACTAATCCTTTCCTGAAGGCTTTTCGTTCTTCCTGCACGTTGTCCTTTCATTGCTTTTGTGAGCTGGAACATGCTTGCTCAGCCCAATGATGAATTCATGTAATTATCTATGTATGTACCAAAGTCCTGTTGACTTTAACGTTAAAGATCAGTGATTGCTTAAGTATTGCACTGAATCAGGACCCCCAGGCATTTTCACATGCACAAGCTAACTTGGGAATTGGTGCACCTTATTGTAGTTCTCCACCGACGGGAACAAACAGCAGGCTCGGGACACTCCCACAGCCTGGCTGTCACTGCAGGCGCCTGGCTGTGCACAGGGACAGCTGGGAGCACAGCAGCCCAACTGGGTGCTCATCTACCCCCAGGTAAATCTGCAGACCACCGTTGGCCTGTATGCCTTTGCATTAGCGCAGGTGGGATATGTGGAAACAAATCATGATGTTAGACAAAGTTCAGAGTGTGCATTTGGTTAATCCAATTCTAGAAAGCCTCATCAGAGTCTGTGTGCAGGTATAAGTTATGCAAAAGCACGTGTCCATGCCAGGAATCTGCATCCCAGTACAGCTTTGTGTATGTACCTCTGCAGAAACCCTGTTTGCAGGAGCTCGTGGTGCAGAGTCCTTTCTTTCTCAGCCAAGTTCTCACACAAGGATATGGGTGATTTTCTGCGTACCTCTTGAAAATGTGCTTGTCTCCACATTTTTATTTTGCTGACCTAAATACACCTAATGCATTGTGATAGTGCTGTGTTTTATAGAGAAGGCTGCACTGCTGTCAAGCCCAAGGAGTCTAGGTTGGTCTTGGTGTACATAGGCATCAAGCCTTCAGAGAATGTGGTTGTCCTCAACTGGAATGACTGACAGTCCCAGGAATCACTCTGAATTACAAAAAACCTTGGGTCTCCAGTTCGTGTGTTGTCATAACCCGCTAGACACAGTATATATTCCCTGTAGAGGCTCATTTGTGATCCTTTCTAATATAGTTTGCACTCAGAATAGTGTTAGCCCTTTGACAAGAGGGGAGATGTTGCTGTTAGAGCAGTTCCAGTCTGGTCTTCTGCCGGAGCCCTGTGGCATTGCTTTCCCAGGTTGATAATGAAGGAGTGGACTTTTGCTTTCTCCATCCCTTCAGAAGCCATCCATGCTGCTTCCTCAGTGCTTTGATATTCTGCCAGCTGAGGGAGGGAAGAGCCATTTATAAATATTTCTGGTAATACAGTAAGTACTCTCACATGTTTTGCTCACTCATTTTCCGTATCCAGAAATCTATCCGACCAGAATCGGTTCACTCTTTTATTAGCAGAAATAGATCCACAACAATTAAAATTGATTTAAAAGAAAAAAAAAAAAAAGAAAAATCAAAAAGAGAAGCAGCAGCAGCAAGCACAACATCATATTGACTGAATGTGTGTATATTCACACTGGCTTCCAGTCCGTGGATAATGACCCCTCAGAGATTGTGTGCTATGTACAGTACGGTGATGGAATTATGCACTTTAAAGAGTTTTAATGAGGCTTTTAGGATGCCAAATTCTTTCTCCCCCCCCCCCCCCCCCCCCCCCCCCCCCCCGCCTTCCTCTTCTTTTCATTGCAGTGAGTAATGATTTTTAAATGCACATGACCCATCCTCAAAAACAAAGTAAGGCATGTCAGTGATGTTTCGTGTCTCTGGGTCTTAATTCTCTTGAACTGATGCAATAGAAGAAGTGTACCCATGAGATTAAATTTGCGGCATGGTCAGAGGATCTCTTGGGACTTCTGGCCCTCATTAGTGAGGGGAAAGGTGAGTGGAACTCGGATGTTACTCGTTCTGTTTGGCAGCAGGTACCCCAACTGGGTTTACTGCAAGGAAAGAGGGCTTGAAAGAGACCGTGGGTACAAATCCATAGAAAAGCAGGCTTCATTAGTTTGGCTGGTCATGGATCTCCCTACGTGAACACTAAGAACCAGTGGTGGTGTTTTCTCCGATCTCTTTGTTGGAGCCAGTTGAACTGTTTTGATTTGCAGTTTCACACACACAAAAAAAATTAAGATATTGCCTACAAATTTCAGCCTAAATTGTTTTTGGCAAAGTGATAAGCAAGTAAAAAACAGGGCCTCATCGTAGGAAGTGTCAAGCAATCTTAATTTTAGGCAGAGATACCAGCTCCTCCTAGAGGAAAAGAGCCAGCACGTAAATAGCTCCCAACAGATCCTTTACCCAAGGAGACAAAAGGTTGACGTGCAGAAGTTGCTGCTAATGCCAAATTTAAGCTTTCCAATGGGAATGTGTCATGTACGTGAGGTTTGAGTTTGTCTGTAAGATGTGACTTGATGTTCAGACAGGAGTGTTTCTTGATACTCTGTGATATTTTGGAGATATTAACAGCTCTCCAGATCTGTTGGAGATCTTTGGAGAACATCTCCAAAGGTGCTATCATGGGACTTGAAAAAGGAGGTAGCTTTTGAAACACAGCAATTGGGAATGAAGTTGCAGGGCTGCTGTACTCCTCTGTGGCACACGCTTGTTCTTTGACCATCCCTGCGGCTATGTTTATGGATTTTTATCTTTTGTTGATATCTTTAATGAATGTTTAGTAACAGTGAGTGGTGCTGCATCCTGTTCCACCAGCCTGGACCAGCGGGCTGTTGTGCTATAGGGAGGGCTCCCAAGGACAAGTCGTTGTCCAAAAAGAGACTCTCTAACTGGGACAGACTGTAGCAGCTACGAGGTCCCCGCAGCTGCCCTGCTCCTGCTCAAGGATGAATGAAGGCGGGCCTGGGAGTGCTCCCAGGAGGAGGTGTGCATATACAAGCCAGCCCTCTCCTTCCATCCCACCTTCCTCAGAGCCCTGTGCCCCAG
This sequence comes from Pelecanus crispus, assembly GCF_030463565.1. Lineage (NCBI taxonomy): Eukaryota > Metazoa > Chordata > Aves > Pelecaniformes > Pelecanidae > Pelecanus > Pelecanus crispus. The sequence continues at coordinate 40,575,244 of NC_134647.1, read as the reverse complement.
GAGGAGCAGTGTCCCCACTCTCCCTGTGTAACCCGGGCTGCAGAAGCTAGAACAAGGCAAACAAGGACCTTCCTTGATGCTGTCCAGCCTCAGCTCCTTAATAAAACAAAGGACACACAATGCTTTACAGCTAACTGAAGACAGACAAATTAAATAGTTCTGCTGTCCATCAGAGAGGCTGTGTGCATGGCTGTACGTGGTGGTTGAATGTGCAATTTCCACAGAGTAGCTGAGTTTATGGGATGTGTTCGGGAGAGGGCTGCATGTACCTCCTGAGGAAGTACCAGATGCTTCAGTCTATGAATCTGTTATGTCTCCATCTTCTTGAGACTTCTGGAATAATACCTAGTGGTGCTCAAAGCCACTTGGCAGGATCTTTCAGCTTGTTCGGTGATGGTGCATCATATGACTCTCTCAGCAGTCTGAAGTGTTTCAGGTTGGGGTTTGATCCTGCAATCCCTAGTCCTTTCTTGTTTGAGCAGTCAATGGGGGTATCTGCTCAGTGCTCTTGGGTACTGTCGTGAAAATGTGGTGGGTGCTTTTGGTGTTTAGGTGGTTGATACAAGAAAATAAATGTGTGTGTATCCCCATTCTTATTGTTTTAATCTAACTTGAGAAAACATTCCTTACTTGTTAGATATGTAAATTTTAGGTACCTAATTATCTGTTTTATTTGCCAACTCCTTCCAGCCCCTTTCTTCCATGATCCCACCTCCCTCTTCCCTTCTCATTCCCTTAAATATGTGTAGATGATGAATAGCAAATCTTCTCATAGAATTCTTCAGGAGTATGTACTGTAGGGTTTTGCTTTTGTTTGCTTTTCTGGTGACTTGGAGATGGCATGGTGAGAAAAGAAATATGTGAGCTAAACCTGTTGGTTTGAACATTGTGTCAGAAAATATCCATAAATTACAAGTTACTACACAGATGTATAGATTTAATGAGACTGTGTAATGCCATTTATTTATGCTAAAGAATCTGACACATACGGTACTGAAAAAAAGTTAATACTCTAAGAGTTATTTTATATTTTTCCATTGCCATCTGTCACTGCCTACATAATAATGATACAGGTGAAAGCCTAGCACTGCTTTAAAAAAAAATCAGAATGAATAGTCATTTAAATATCTTGCTGCTTTAATAGCTGGTGTGTTTTAAGTTGTGGGAAGGAGGCAACAGAGATACCCTCCCCCCATTTTTAGTGTATTAAATTTTGGGTTTAAACAGATTTAGATTCTTGAAGTGACTTCTGAAAGTGGAAAATGATTATAAACTGTTCTGTCCTTTAAATTTGGAAAAGTTAAGGGACTAAACCAGATTCTAAACACCGTCAGTGTTTGGTTCTCAGAGTAGCCCTTTCATGCACATCTTTAGATGTAGGTGAATTTTTGTGCTCTAAGTCCTGCCTTAGTGTGCTGAATTCAATACTGCTGGGGTCCCTGAACCTTGAGTGGGTCTCTCTAGATCCCAGATCCCCAAATCCTGGTCCCCATTGGCCATCTGAAATCAGAAAAGAAAAAAAAAAAAAGTAAAGGAAATACACTTTTTCAGCTGTCTCAAGTAAAAACACATGTCTCAAAGCAGCACCGTTCTGACAGAACTCAGCATTTATAAAGAAGCTGGCTTTTAAGAGTTTTCCTTCAATTTTATGCAGTCATACTGTGGTTAGGCAACACTGGTTTCCCTTTTTTTTTTCCTTTTAATCACAGTGGAGTCCAACACAGCAATGCCTGTGAAGTGCATGGTGAGAAGTCCCTGCACTCAGATGTTTGCAGTGATCCAGGGCTGCAAATGGTCCTATACCTGGGGATCTGCCCATTGCTTTGCATCAGCCACCTGCCTCCAAGGGTGCAGACAAGGCTTTGACTCAAATAAACGAAACAGGTTTTGTTGTTAATCTCCTTTTTACAATGTAGTGACAAAGACAGAAAATATTTTTGTGGTGGTAGGTGCTTATCCTATAATTTTCCATGGGTTGATGAGTCAGGTGAGGTGCCTCCTTTAGAGGAGGAGGACATGGCTAGGTCAGGTTGCATTAAGATGATTTAGCGTTTATATAATTAAAAATAAAGACATCTTTTCCTGAAAGCTGTGAATGATCCAAAAGGTGAAACTTGCAGTGAAAGCCTTTCACTTATTTAAAATAATGTCTCTAGTGGTAAAGATGCCAGAAAATGAAGTAAAGTACCTGGTCCAGACCCAAGGAAGTCATTCCATTGGCTTCAAACAACTTTGGGTGTATTTTCAAATATAGTGCAGATTCCTAATGGAAAGTTCCTTATTAATGAAATAATCATTACTGTTATAATTACTACTCTTTGCGTACATTGGAAAGCATTTTAGGAAGTCATGCACTTTTTAAGAAGCAGAGATGACAATGAGGTTTTGGTCACTTTAAGTGGATGTTATAAATCACTTTGTTTATAAGAGATGATCCATATATAGCTGTAGTTTGTCAGCATTTTCCATTACAAACTTCTGGGTTTGGGTACCATATAGAGCTCTTAGCAGCCTCTTAGAAAATCAGCTTAGAGGTGAATGTTGTGTCATTGCTCAATGAGTGTATGTTTCTTCTGCTCCCTTATTAGAATTTGAACCATCTTAAAAATAAAAAGGTGTTCATGGTCTTAGTGTTTTGAGAGACAGAGTGTTTCACTACAGGACTGAGCCTGATTTTATTTTTCCTCCTCTCTCTGCTTTCCAGTGTGCATCGGAAATAACTACTGAAGTAAAAAAGAGCTGTGGTAGGAGAGGAGACTGACAGTATTTAATGTACGTGTTGCAGAGAGTAAGAGACTTGCTTTAGTTTGGCAAGGGAAAGGGCTGTGAAAGACCACCCACATCACCAAACCCTGCCTCCTGTAGTTCATGGTAACTGAAATAAAAGTTTACAATGAAAAGGGGCCCTGGAGAACACCTGCTATGCACCACAGCCCCCGCAACATCACCTGCCCGTTTGTAACAGCGTAAAGTCATTAAGACAAAGGCAGAAAGTCTTAGTGATTACGGTATAGGGCAGGAGAGATCAGGGGATCACAAGGGCTGACAGGTGTTGCATAAAGGCAGAAAGTTTGCTAGATGACATTTGCCCAGAAAAGCATGTTTCATGCAACAGAAAAAAGAGAGGAAAAAGAAAAACCCTACTCCCTCTCACCCCATCAAAACAGCCCAAAAAGTAGCAGAACAAATAACGGGTATCAAACAGTTGCTCCTAATTCGACCTTAGAGAAAAATCCATGAGTCCAAGCCTAATAACTGGCTTAGCTCGAGCATCAGTGGAGGCAACAGCAGCTAGGAGACAAGTACCGCTGTGTTCCACTTGTCATTTTCAGGGTCCAGGTTCTGACATTGCAAATAGAGAGCGGGGCATGGGGGTGAGGAAGCTCTTCCTTGCACCTATAGGGAATCGGCAGAAACCTTGTATTATGTTAAGCACAATGCTTGTTGCACCATAATTACTTTGTAAGCATAGGCAACAAAGCAGGGGCAGGATGGGTCATCAGGAGTGCTTTTCCTACCTTGGGATATGAGTACATGACTCTCACTTGTTAAGTACAAGTTGCATAGGTGCATTTGGGGGTGAAATTTGGCCTGAGGTCCTTCTGCAGAGGAATCTTGCGACACTGAGCAATCATGTATATTCAAGGAGGAGTTCTTACTCTTGCCAGATGAAGGTGTGCAGCGTGGATGACTTGTGGTGAGCAAACAGCCATGCCTAAAGGCTGGGCATCTGGGGCAAATTCTGGTCTAGATACCACCATACTTAGACCAAGATACTCCTTACTCAGCATCTCAGCCTTTGGACTTCAGCAGGATTCTCAGTGAATGCAACTCAAAAATCATTGAAACCATCAGAATTGGTCCTGTGATAGAAAAGAAATTTCAGGTCTTAATGCTGCACTTGCTGGGATGCTGCATGCTTAAATCCAACTGTAACCGTGGTCTTTTCAGTTTAATATTTGTATAAGCTTGTATAGCCATTAGAGCATAAAAGTTGTTCCACAGGTTTTACTGCTGCAGTCCTCATTCATTGTGTCTAGCCATGGACAGCTGGGCTGGGAGAAGCTACCTGGTATTTTAAAACCATTGCTACTGAAAGCATGCAGTGACATCCAGGGTGCTGCTCCACATCAGCCAAAGCTGGTTCTTGTGATGGCACAGTATGCCTGGTCAGGGGCCTGATCCAGCTGAAAATGGTTCATTTTTCTCAGGAAAGTTAGTTTTCAACCAGATTGGTTTACCACCCAGTTCCATGAGCACTGATGCCAGTATAAAGGATGAAAGATGTGGGGAACGAGAGGATGGCAACCATGGTTTGTGTCAGCTAAAACCTGACTGGAGCTTGGCTTAGCTATGCAACCACATCCTAATTTAAACTAAACCTGGGTGTAACAGACCTGTTAGTCTACATCTACGGCACACACCACCTCCAGAAGATACGAAATAAATATTCTGTTGCATTTAGTGAGAGTATAAATTGACTTCAGAGGTAGCAGGCTTAAACTGAGATTCCTCAATGTGAAAACTAAAAATTTCTAAGGATGCCTAAATAAGCTGATCATTTCTCACTGAATTTCTGGTATATTAACCACCTCCATGTGGACTTGAAGAGTCCCATTTGTAGCAGGCAGAAAAGGACTCGGCACAAAGCCTCTAAATCTTTCCTTTGCCTCCTTCTTCTTTGTATTGGTTATGAAATACTTGGTTTGATTTAACTGTTACAAATGGACATAACCCTGCTGAGGTCACCGTGACAACATGGTGTCACCATCTAAGATTCACACTGGCTCAGTGGCCAAAAGCTAAGTCTTTGGCAGCTTGTTATAAACAAACTTGACACCCAGCATCGGGGATGTCCATGTGTAACGTAAGAGGCGCTGTTTGGGCTTTTGTCGCTTGACTCGAGAAAGGAGTTGGGTAATTCCCCGTTCTTTGCAGGTGGCATTCACCCTCATTTGTTCCATCCAGATACAGCTTCACTTCTCTCTAAGCCTTCAGAAAGCCTCAATCTACTGTGAAAGCAGAACTGGCTCCCTTGAAACACACCTTTCTAACCCCAAACTGAAGCATTTTCCATTACAGTGTTGTTAGGGCAGTGTTACCCGCAGGTGTCATTTAAGAGACACCTTCCTTTCTCCTGGAGATCACAGTTATCTACCCTGAAGCAGCAGATGTGCTGCCAGTGCCTTGAGCAGACTTGACTCTCCTTATTCCTTAGCATCACACCTACGCAGCTTTGGAGCGATACCTGCTTTGCACCAGCGCAGCACGAGGAGAAGGGGAGGCCTGTTTGTTTCTCAGAAACTAAATATAATTTCCAGTTAATTTGCTTTTTAATGTCAACCTGTTTGCCAAGTGCTTTGTGGCTACGAGGCAACAACAGACCAGATTTCTCCTTTGGTTCTGCCGCTGCTCGGCTGGCATTCACACCCTTTGTATGCGTGCCTTTTTAAAAAGGGAAGATTTGTCGGTGCTCCCTTGTTTACACATTTAATAGCTCACAATTAAGCCAGAATGGATGTGAAAAGCTTCATTAATTAAGAGCCAAATTCCACCAGCAACAAGAAACTCAAAGATGACATTTTCTTTTCACTAAGACCCCTTTATACTATTTCAGGAGGAAAGTATGTTTAAACATGCATTAAAGTTTCACTACACTTTTGGAGTGGTGTAAACACACTCTTTAAGGACCCTTTTTGCTACCAGAGTGCTCTTAAATTGAACAAGAGTCAGGGCTCATTGTTTCCAGCTTTTGGCATTCCTTACCTTGAATTTCCAAAATCTGTCCAGACAGAAGAGTTCTCCATCCTGCCCCCCCTGCCCCACCCTTAATTTTCATTTTACAAAACCCTTGTCAGTTTGCCACCCCAGCTCTTAAAATTAAAGGTATTCCATTCCACTCACCATTACTGAGTGCTTTTAATAGTATAGAAACAGGGTATTTAATAGTATAGAAACACTCCACACCTGAGTCGTGCGATGTATAAGAACTAGGTACCCAGGTTCAAAACAAGCGAGGAGCTGGGTCATTTTCTCTTTGTCTTTAGCAGCCAATTAGCAATGTCATTAAACCACTGCCTAGGATAAGTTCATGATTAAAATAGATGGTGTCACTGACCATTGACAAGACAAGATGCAGAAGGTTGTGCTGTAGCTGCCTGTCATTGTGCTGTGGTAGTTATGGCTCAGTCTCATTTTCCAGAGGGAAGTAACAATGTCTTGATTTCTTTGCATTCTGGGGTAAAGACAGACACATTATCCAGGCTTTGAATATTACATTAGGTTGTGTTCTGGACAGGGATTCTGCAGCAGACCCCCGGAGAGCTAGTGCATTACCTGCCCCCCCCCCTCTATCAGGCAAGTTTGGTTAGAGAACATGTTGTGTTCACATTAGCTGCAAACGTCCTTCGCTGTGTTCGCCCACAGAGCCACCCCAAGGCTCTTTGGGGGCGGCAGATTTGAATTTTGCCTCCTCAAGGATGAGTATCTGAAGCTGGGCCAAAGCTTCGTTTCCTGCTGGCGAGAGAAGAGGGATGAGGGAAGAGGCACAGGAGGGCTTGAGGGGTCAGGCTTGCTTTTTCTGCTGCTCCGGGGGCAGCAGGAAGAGGCTGGTGGTGCATGGCTGCTGCCAGGAAAGGCTAACCTCTAGCTGGAGACCACAAACCCTTGGTGACAGTGGCCAGCCTGGTTTTCCAAGGCCACAGATAAAATAAGCAACGACCTAGGACAGCAGACAGTGGACGAGACAGAGGGGCACAGTTCTGCTGCTTGCTCCCTGGTGTGTTGGACGGAAGAAATTTTGGTCTGTAGTGGGAATTGCACTCCAGCTTGCTTGCATAAAATGAAGATGACCAGTGCTTTAATTTACACCCCACCTGGGGATCAAATATCTCAGCAAGACAGGAGGGGTTTTTTTCCCCCCCAGATCTCACTTTTGAGGGAAACAAATTTCCCCGACAGAGGATGAAATACTAGGAATATTTTCTTAGGTGGATCTTCCAACTTCTGGTTTGTAGCTAGGCTAATTTGTGGGTGAAGGAAATATTTTGGTACTGAAAACTTGCCAAAATGCTGTTTAACAGGGAATTGCAGTTTAATTAGCACTTATGAGACATTAACAATAATTGTATTCAATTTGGCCACTCAGGATAAAGTGTGATTGAGGATCAGCTGGTTGGTGCTTGGGGGGGCGGGGGGAAGAAATATTGCTGTGTGGTCTGGTAAATATGTGAATGTAGCTTTGTGTTCATAGGTAGAAGCTTTCGTGGCTGCTTGTCTTTTTTTCCCATGAGGTGTTGTGCTGGACTGGGAAAAAGTGGAAGGAACTTGTATGAACTGGAGGGAAATGGTTTGACTTCAAGTTCATGCTTTTGCAGCGAGCTGGATTACAGTTTATCCCTGCTATCTCTTTTGCTGTGATTTTTAGGAAAAGTGCCAAAAACTTAAAAAATTTTTTCCATTTACTTATTTATGCTTTGCTTTGCCAAGGAGTGAGAAAGCCTGCCACTTTCAGCAAGCGTGTGAACAAGAAAGGCAAGGGAACCCAGGGTGAAATTTGATGTGGAGAGTTGTGTACAATGCAGGATAGCCATAAACATCCCTTGAATATTTCTTGTTTCTTTGCAGCAGAGTTCATTATGCTCTCTGAATTTGTGCCTGTAGGTGAAAACAAAGACAGTACCACAAAATGATTGTAGTTTCAAAGGCTGGCTGAGAACAGAGAAAACAAACTATATGCAATTTAAGTGCCTGTTTGTATGCAGGCTACCACACAAGCCTAATATATACACCAGTATGATGTAAGGCAGCGGAGATGACCTGATTAGCAAAGCCTTCGCAAGGAGCTGAGGAGATCCCTGCTGCACCAGTGCACCCCTCCTTGGAGACCTGCAACTAGTCCTAGCTGGAGGAAACCTTCCCGCAGCAACAAGAGGGTGTCTGAAAATGGCAACGACAGTGCTCTGTGTGTGAAGGTGAAGGAAGTAAGAACAGTAAACAGCCTGCACAACTTTGCAGAATAGCTGGGATATTATGAAAGATGCAACATTAATTACTTGGGCTTTCTGAGCTACGTTTGCAGGAGCTGTGGAGCACCGTGTGTTTGGGGAGGTTGCATTTCAGCAAACAGCTCTCTCCATTTTGTTGTGCTGTTTATCCTGTTGGATGAGAGCCATCACTCAGCAGAAAGAAACGCTAGGGCAAGATAAAGTAAGTGATCTTCCAGTTTGTAAGCCCTTGCAGCCTTGCTTTCATATGTGCTGAGCAGGCAGAGGTCCACAGACTTGAATAGGAACTTGTGGTGCTCAGCACTTACTACAGTCAAGTGTTTATTATTCCATGTCAGAGAAATAGAGACAAAAATTAATACACGTAAGATGACATGGAAGATACAAGGCTTTTTATCTCTATTGTGAGTACGTATAAATATACACAATTGGTATGAGGTTTTTTGGTTATTTTGTGCATTACTGCGTGTGGAGAGTGTGCAGGCTTGTGGCAGAAACCCAGGGTTTTAGGTAAGGAGCGCAGGGCACTATTTCTGGCTCTACCCTAGCTACTTGTGTGGCCAAGTGTATTAAATCCTGCTTCTGAAGACAGCAAACTGTTTATTCGGGCTTCATTCTCAGACTTGCTGAATACCCCAAAAGGCTGCTATTATTAGAGGGAACTGTCATTCCTTAGCTCTGAAAGTGGGCTGTCCATAAATCACCAACACGTGCTTTCCACAGGGAGGTGGGACTGGGACCTCAGCTTTCTCCCTGCCAGCTTGTGGAGCTGGCAGAGCTCCCACTCTTCCTCCCTTCTACTCAGCCCCTCTACTGAGGGTGCGTCCTCCTAAGTCATGAGGCTGGCGATGGCTGTGCCACCCACCGTACCTTGGGCTCCGCATAAGCATCGGATGGCTTCCCATTGCTTCTCTTACTGCCGTGGTGGGGCAGGCCCCCTCACGCGTGCCATGCAAACAGCCTCCTGTTGACCTGTTTCTGCCTTTCTTCCTCCCCTTGTTGAGGTGGTGGTGGCCTCACAGAAGACACTATTAAGAAAAATATATCTTGTCTTTGGGGGATGATTTGCAATTACATAAAGTTTATGGCATCTTTTTTACGGCCAACAAGAGGTTGCTTTCATTTACATATTTCCCTGTGCATGCTGTTGGTACTGTGGAGCAGGCGCCGTCCCCAGGGACTATGCTCTTCCACCGTGCCGGGTGTAGGTGGGGACGGCCATCCTGCACCCGGGCCAGCACAGCCACGCGCTGCCCCCGGGCAACCAGCTGGGGCCAGGTCACGGTCAAGCTCTCAGTCTGTGCCATCATTTCTTTTTCAAAACAATAAACGTATCTCTGTGGCAACAAAAATATCAGTTCCCTTCTATAAATGAAGCACTCAAATATTTCATAGTAACAGACCATTTTGGTGATGGTGCCTGTGCTGATACTAGTCTGCTGTGGTCTGATCTGGCACTGTCCTTGAACTGGATGGGCTTTGCCGTAATAGTACTTTCATTCCTTAGCTGCCTTTAGCACCTTGAATAGTGGAAGATGTGTTTCAACAATTTTACGATTTAAAAAGCAAAATCTTACTGTTGTATGGTCTCTGGTGTCTTTGCCCCATTCATTGTGCTTTACCTAGGAGTAACAGCAATGATTTAGAATTGCAGTCTCTGAACCTTGTGTTTTCTTTAACCGGAAATTCGGGGGAAGGAGGAGAAAGGAGGACGAAGGAGGAAGTCTAAGTAGTAGGGTTTGTTCTTCTGACAATTCCAGGCCTGCTGTTGGAAACTGTGATGCTTCACAGCGATCAGACACATTTACTCCTAACTGTCTTGTTGGGTTCCCAAACGGGGTCCCTTTGGGTGGCTGCTGCGGAGCACGCCTGGCCAGGGTTCGGAGACACCGGCCAGGCCCCGGGCACACAGTTGCACTCCGGGTCCACTGCTGTCATCGGCACTCGTGCTAATGGCCTTAGTACAGAGGTCAAAGACTGCTTAGATATGAAGGCTGAATCACCTCCTTTTTAAACCCCTCAGCAGGATCAAGGCTTAGGGAAGCAGACACGTGGGCTTGCCTTCTGGCTGACAAGCGTGGATGGACAGTGTGACTCTGGGACAGGCCTTTCAGCAGTTTTGACCAAAAATTGAGGCATTGAAATGGGGGTGTCTGGTGATTAAAACACCCCTGCACCAACACCCCTACGGGAAAAAGCCTGATGCGTTCATTTTCTTGAAAGATTTGCTGGTCCCACAAGCTCTTGCTAGTTAGAGGAGGTTTGTGCTGTGACCTGAGGATCACAGAAATCAGTGATGAGCCCGTCAGTCTAACCAAGCAGATACAAAAGATCTTCAGCTGCGCTTATTTCACTTGCAAATATAAATAAGCCAGCAGTGTAGGTCTCATTTCAGACCTGTTTGCCTTGGCAGTGTCCCATTTGTGTGAGTCAGGAGATGGTAGCAAAAAAGCACTGGAGGCTCATCCAGAGATTGGTCTCCTCTCCATCAGGAAACCTGCCTGTGCAGGCAGGGTGATTTGGAGATTAGCAACACAGCTCACAAGCCCGGCTTCGCTAGGTCCCTGTGTTTTGAACAATCCTGCCTGCAAAGGGTGCTTGTTTCCACGAGCTGTGGCGGTGCCGTGGAAACCCTGTGTCTTGGTGCACTAGGGAGGAGAGACTTGGAGGAAACAGCTCTGGCTATGTCCTTTGCTCTTGTGACTTGGGCTCCTTAAAAGGAAGGGGGCTCCTGAGTTTCAAGCTGAGAAGCAGGAGGTCAGTTCTTAAGCCTGCTGCATCTCTGCAACTTTTGGTAGGTCTCTGGATCACACCGTGCCTTAGTTTCTAAGCTGTAAAATAGGGATAGAAATTAGGAATTTAAAAATAAAAAGAAAACACAAACCAAAAAAACCCCAAACAAACCCACAGCCTTGAAGATGGCACCACAAGTTACAACTGCGTCATCACCATGAGGTCCTCATGTTGGTTTGAGCTTCAAGGCTGTGCCTTAATATTGATAATAGTAGAAATCTATCATTATATTAGCAATTGGGAACTTAGAAAATACACGGTTTTAATTCTTTTTTTTTTTATTTTTTTCTTATTTCAGCAAATTCAGTAAAGCTAGAAATGCAAAGTGATGAGGAATGTGACAGGAAGCCCCTGAGTCAGGAAGATGAGATCAGGGCTCATGATGAAGGAAGCAGTCTGGAAGAGCCTCTCACTGAGAGTAACGAGATGGCGGATAACAGAAAGATCCAGGAGCTCTCAAGCGAGGGAGGAATCCGGCTTCCGAATGGTAAACTGAAATGTGACGTCTGTGGCATGGTTTGCATTGGGCCCAATGTGCTAATGGTACATAAAAGGAGCCACACTGGTAAGCAGCTGAAAGAAAATCTGATGACTGCCTGTGGCATCTGATGTTGATATTACCTGACAACTCTTCTCTCTTATCTTTTCATTCATGGGGTAGCAGGAGGCTGGGGAGGGGAAAGATGGGCTTTGTTGTTTTTGTTCTCCCCCTGCTCCCCAAATTCTGGTGATGCTGTGTTTCTGGCAAGCGCGGTGCTTCCTTGACATTGATTTCCAGCCTTTGGTTCTTAAAAACAGCACAGAAGTCTGGAAATTGCCTTTTTTACTGTTCTTGACCAGGTGCAAGATGGTGAGAGTTGTTCTCTGGCATGGGGGTATGCGTGTGTTTGTGTGTGTGCATGTGTAAGGCTTTTGAGCTTTTAAGGTTGGTCTTAGATGGTCTTCCCTTGGAGGTGCTCACGGGTGGACAATGCCAGCAGCTTCCTGGGGATGTCACACCTCCTTTGCAAGTGGCTGGACGTGATGCCGGTGGCCCAGCAAACCTGGGATTAGCAAACCCCGCAGGGGACATACATTACCTAGCAATCCTGACACCAGGGTGGGCTTGCTGCTCATTGCACGACAGCTCCATCAGGGAAACCTCACCTGAACCTCTCTTGTGGTCTAGCACTTGGCTCCCCCTCACCATCCAGATACCATTTTTGTGGCACTTTTCAATGCTTGCACTTTCCTATCATTTATTTTTATTACTATTAGTGCTACTACTGTTTGGAGACCAAACCAGCTTACTGGGCTTATGGATTTGAGAATCCAAGAGGCAGACAAAACCTTTGCAATATGCTGATTGAGCAGGTCTTTGGGGCCTGAAAGATGAGGCCTCAAGTTCAAAACAGGGAATTTCAGGGGACTTTTGGCTAATATGACAAACTGGGGTGCCCAAGAGGCCGGTACTCACTCACCTCTGCTGCTTCTCAGGTGGGAGTGACAGTTACCTCCAACAGGATAAAAGTACAGATGGTGCCAGAAGACAATGCTCTCTGGTCTTGCAGAAGGCTACCTGGCAGAGCCTTTGACTCAAAACAGCACTTAAGCTTGTGCTTAACTTTTATGAGATTTAAGGACATGTAAGTCCCCTGAAGTGCTACAACATATGCTTAACTTAAGATACACGCTTAAATCTTATTAAGGTTAAGCACAGGTTTCTGTGTTGGAGCCTCAGTGGGTGTTTGTTCTTCATATTTTTTGGACAAATGAAAGATACTTTGTTTCTTGTCTTTCTCTGCTGTTATTTAACGGGGTGAGAGACTCACACTGTGAGATATCTGCTAGGATATAAAAAGAAAAGTGGGGTTTTAAGGTAGAGCAAGAAAGACTTTGTGTAATCTCTTTGTAAACCTGGTAGTTTGCAGTCAAGTAGTGTGCTCTTGATGGGAAAGGAATCAATAGAATTTCTGTACAGAGGAATAATATATATATTACATAGTTAATGCCCTGTATATAAGTTGCATGGATAATAACATAAATGTATAATGCAAAGCATTGCAGTATCATTTATGATGCAGTCATGATTTTAGACAGCAATTGTGACAGGGGGAAAGCATTAGCTGGGGAACCAAAATCTTGATTAACAATTTCACATGCTATTACTGGGAAAGGGAGAGAGAATAGAGAATGTAACAGACTGAGTCCCCAGCTTTCAACCTCCCTAAAAGTTTTCATTTGCACTTGACGTATCTGAGCATATGTATTGTAGGTGCATCAGAGTCCACGTATTTGAACTTGAGCAGCTAAATTAGACCTGCTAAATTTAGATTGAGGTACTTAATTAAATGGCCTGTATTTTTTTGAGATGCTGAATAGCTAGCGCATCTTTTAAATACAGACAAGCTGCCTTTTTCATGTTAAAGAAGACATGCAAATTCAAAGTGAACAGAACAAAATCTCATCTGCGTGTAGACAAGACAGCTGTATGCAGGTGCATGGGTAGGAATTGCATAACTAGTAGCTTTTTACTTCGGGCTACTGCTGGTTCCTCATAAAGCTCTGACTTTTCCTATCTGAGCAGAGGAGCTGTGATGTATTGCTCTATACAGATGATTTCAAGCATATAGAAATGGCATTCTTTTTAATGTGCAGCTCGGTGCTCTACTCTCAGTAAACCAGTTGGCAAATTTTGCGGGGGATTTTTTCCCCCCACACACACTTTGTTTGTTTGTGTTTTAATACATGCTGCTACTTCGCTGTCCACAGCAGAAGAAGTTTGCTTGGATTTCCACATCCTTGATTTTAAGGAGTATTTTTAACATACTGGTATCTATCTTTTTAAGTGCAGTATTTTAAAATGTATTGCCACTTCCTTGGCAGCCGGGTGCAATGGGCTGGCCCCAGCTCTGGAATGAGCCCTGACCTGTGGGTAGTCTGGTTTTGCAGCCCAAGGGAGAATGGTGGAGGGAAGGGAGGTTGTCCCTAATGAGTGGAAACAGATGATATTCTTTATCAGCTAATGCAACTGGCATGTAAATCCTTACCTCTCAAAGCCAATTTAAGTATGTTTTGGGAGCTGAATCCTGCATTACTCTCCTCTTTGCCCGTACGCAACCAAAACATGGTCTGGCCAGTTGTTTGCATTGGCAAAAACTAAAGTCCTTTTCCCGTCCCAAAAAACCTGTCAGCATTCTATGTAAATCACACAAAATGCTGCGGTCCATAACGGAGGCTGTAATTTGCATGTATGCTGGGACAAGAGTGTGGCTTTCCTTACACCGGGGACCCAGGCTTTGCAAGAAGCTGTGCCATATGGCTTTGGCTGCATCACGCATGTAAAGGGGCACAATTTTCTCTAGCCATTATTCATCTGTTCCTGAGGAGCAGTTGTCTTCCCCTGCCACATTATGGTAGTTCAGTCGAACAGATACAGGGACGGGGGAAATAATCTGTGCCGTGGATGAGGCCAGAGTAGATGAGCTCAGTGTCCCATCTCTCATCCTCATGTGCGGGAGCATCCATTTCCTCTGATGCCTGCAGTCACCCCTTCCTGTGGTAGACTGAGCTGGGGATTTCCCATTCATCCTTCAGATCCGCACAAGTGCTGCCTCATGCAGATGGTGCAAGTGATGCTTTGGTCCACGGCACCTCCATCACGGAGCCCTTGGCATTGCTCATCTGATACCGCCAAACACAACATTTCTCTGAAACACTGATAATTCAGGTGAAGTGTTTTTGTAATCTGCATGGCCATCAGGAGAAGGCCTTTCTATTTATTTGTCATCACTGACAGAAAATAAATAAAATGCTCAATGTGGGAATTAAGCATGATACACTCCCTGCTTTAGTGAGTGGGGTAACCCCCCACCCTCTCCCTCACATGCCATGTCCTCGTGTCAGAAAAATAGCATGTGTCAGGTTTGATTTATTTTCCTCCTTTCCTATACTATCTTTTGGCCCAAATTTCGTGTTCCACAGCACGTGCCCAGAGTTGCAGCATCTTTATCAAAGAGGTTTTTGTTACTGCAGGAGATGACTGGTCACATAATATTGCTGCTGGATACTCCAGGGGCCTGTGCTTGGGGATGTGGAGGGAAGGGGAGAGGAAGAAGCTAAGGCTTTCTGCCAGCGGGCCTGAATTAAAATTTCCTCGCTCCTCATTTTTGGCAAAGCAGAAACCATTTGTTGGTATAGCTGTGCTGCTGCTTCTGATCTGCAAGGTCCACGTGTTGTTCTCCCTTGCACCGTGAACTGTGATTTGCTTCCACTGTAACGTCCAGTCCTTTATCTAGTCCACTGCTGTATTCTGAAACACTCTTTATTTCTAAGGGGGAATTGGGATCATCCTCATTGTTTTTAAGAACACCCAGAACTTAAATGCTTTCTCTGTGTGGATGCAGCAGGACAGTGGCAGACCAAAGCCGGGTCCCTGGATACAGAGCATGACACAGAAGGCAGCAGGGATAGCAGTCTTGCCCCATTCTCACTTTGTGCTGCTGATACGTTATTTTTAGGCTTTTTTTGGGGTGCTAACCACAGGAGGGTCTCAGATCTTTGCTTGCACTCCATGTGCTTTTTCATACCATGAAGTCAATGAAATGGGATACGTTATGGTAGCTCAGTCAAACATGAGGCAAATCTTCACGCTCTGCTTTAGCATGCATAGCATTATAACTGAACATATGCAATGCTGGAACTCTGAATGCTACTTAATTTTTTTTCTTCATGCAGAGTTCAAGTTTTTGGGACACAATTAGTAAATGAGGAAAAACCCAATCGTGCTGTTCAGTATACAAGACTTTTATGCCTGAAGCAGCTAACCAGGAACAAATTTAAGCAAATGGTCATATTAACACATTACAATTAACTCTGTTGGACTGCCTGTCTTATTCTTCTAGTAGAAAGGTTTTATTTGTTCTAATTTGTAATTTGTAACCTAGTGCAGGCTCCTACCTCTTGCAGTAGGAATCAACTTGGCACTGAATCAAAAATTGTAGGGCCAAATTTCTAAAAGTGGTATTTTCTACTTAGGTTCCTAAATCTAAGTTTTCCAAAAGTCTCATTTTCTACTTAAGCATAAGGAAGGGGAGCTTAGGTTTTTAAAATCACTGTCTGCATAAGGATGTGTTTTACTTGCAGTACTGAGCAGCTAAACTCTTCTGATGTTTTTACCAGTTCACTTAAAGGATTTTTCTTTCTTAAGAATATGGTCATAAACTTGTGTACAGAGGACAATTGGAAATCACCCAGGATTTTCCAGGAATTTTTCATGAGAGATTTGTCACTACTGTTTTATAATAAATTGCCCTATCTGGAAGTAGGTTTTTCCCAATAAAAAACCCAAGTAAAAGCACTGATTTCAAGTGATGTGCAGCCCGTTAAGTGAATCCGATAGAACAGTAAGTACGTATGCAGACTAGATAGTTCCCAGAATAATAAATACAGAACTGGAGCAAAGTCTGCTGCTCTGTACTTTGCTTGGGTAAAGGTGGATGGTAACTCGCTGCCTGTCAGTGTGTTGGTAGCGCAGCTAATATTTCATTTGTGCTCCTGGGACAGAGCAGAATCAGAGCAGTTGCAGCATCTGACGAGTTGGGAAATGTTTCATTTTAACTGACTATTAACAAAAAGCCTACTACGGAAGGGTGCAAATCAATATTATTAGTATGAGCAAATACTTTCTGATGGCAGCATGGGCACAGTAATTTTGCATTAAGAGGTTAAAAAAAAAATCCTGTTTGAGAAGTACCTAAGCTATTCTTTGCATATCAAAAGTATGTGACAAACAAAAAAGGCGAGATCTTAGGTATACATTTAACCAGGACAGATGTTAAATGTAGTCCCATTGGACCTGTTCTTACATTTAGAAGGACTCCATCCTGGCTTTTCTTGTTACTGTGAAGAGACTTTAAACAAGCGTTTTTAAAAAAAAAAAAAGTCATTAAAACATTCCCGGGAAGGGACCTGAGCGCTGCTGTAGAAATAACCAGGCCTCGCTGTTAACAAGAATATTATTATGTATTATTTCGTGAGTTGCTCCGTTTGATTTCAAAGGGACAAAAGTTACCAGCCAAGGGTTGTGAAAATCTAAGTCTCCTTGGTTGCGAGGTCTGCAGGCTCTTTGTCCTCAGTTAAATTTCTGCTTTGATACAGAAAACATCACTGGTGTGTTTTGCACCGGTATGAGATTCGAAGAAGGATAACTCATACTGAAACTTCTGCACAGCACTTCCGTGCTGAGGTGGTAAAGGAGAGTTATTGTGCAGGGAAGCTTCCAATTAAGCAGAAAAAGGAGTTGGTTTGCTTTTTGAAATAACATTTGACATATACACAGTAAAATATGAAAGCTATTAGTAGGAAGTTAATCAGTTCATTCGCCTGGTTTCAGGTTGTATCAGCTAGACAGCATTCGTAGCTTGTGCTATGAAGTCTCCAGCCAGCTGCCATAGATTAAAGATACTTATGAAAGGACCATGTCTTGCTAATAACCCTGACTCCGTTGGTCCACTTCACCTTTCATCTCACCTGGGATGGGGCAACCCCCAATATCAATACAGGCTGGGGGATGAAGAGATTGAGAGCAGCCCTGCGGAGAAGGACTTGGGGGTACTGGTAGATGAAAAGCTGGACATGAGCCGGCAATGGGCACTTGCAGCCCAGAAAGCCAACAGTATCCTGGGCTGCATCACAAGAAGCGTGGCCAGCAGGTCGAGGGAGGTGATTCTGCCCCTCCGTTCTGCTCTGGTGAGACCTCATCTGGAGTGCTGCGTCCAGCTCTGGGGCCCTCAGCACAAGAAGGACATGGACCTGCTGGAGCGGGTCCAGAAGAGGGCCACCAAAATGATCCGAGGGCTGGAGCACCTCTCCTATGAGGCCAGGCTGAGAGAGTTGGGGTTGTTCAGCCTGGAGAAGAGAAGGCTGCAAGGAGACCTTACTGCGGCCTTCCAGTACTTAAAGGGGGCCTACAGGAAGGATGGGGAGAATCTTTTTAGCAAGGCCTGTTGTGACAGAACAAGGAATAATGGATTTAAGCTAAAGGAGGATAGATTTAGACTGGATATAGGGAAGAAATTTTTTACAATGAGGGTGGTGAAGCACTGGAACAGGTTGCCCAGAGAGGTAGTGGAGGCCCCATCCCTGGCAACATTCAAGGTCAGGTTGGATGGGGCTCTGAGCAACCTGATCTAGTTAAAGCTGTCCCTGCTCACTGCAGGGGGGTTGGGCTAGATGACCTCTAAAGGTCCCTTCCCACCCAAAGCATTCTATGATTCTGTGATTACTGTTTTTCCTGGAGGAGACATAGCTGTAATGGATGCATGTTAAACAATGAACTGTGATGTTTCAGCAGTATTTTACTGTAATTCAGAGGTAAATATTTGAAATCAGATATTTTAATTAATACTTTATTTAACTGAAAAATGATAAACCCCCATGGATTTATTTATTTATTTATTTATTTTATTATCAGGGCTGTTCCCTGGCACAAGCCCCTCTTACTATGCCTTTACAAAAGGTAATACTTTGCAGCTCCAGCTTACCTTGCCTTGTCCATTCCTGAAGGAATTTTAGATAATTAAATTCACTGCACTGGAGAACAAGGCTTTTTAGGCATTCTTGGTTTTGTTTGGCCATAGATCTTAAATCTGGAATTGAAAAGAAACATCTTTTTTGTTTGGTTAGCTGTTCCTCCCCCTCTCCCCACTCAGAAACTTTTTTTTTTTTCTCTTCCCCTCAAAATCACTAAGGTTTGAGGTTTTTCTGCCCTGGTTTAGCTCTAAAATAAAGAAAAGGTTTGATTCTTAAAGTAGACTAAAAATGTTTTGCCAGTCACATAGTTTCCAGTGTTGAAAAGCAAAAAGCTTGCCTAGTCACATTTCAGTACATGTTCTTCTTATAAGGAGTTCTTATTTTAATAAATCAGTATAAGTTTATAGAGTCAAACAGTAAATACATAGATAGCTATAATTGTGAAATACACACCATGCTTAATATTATCAATAGCCTTTTGTAGTCACCTATGCCACTTGTTTAATCGGCTTATAGTTTCTGGTATGTCTGTGCTGCCATCACCCCAAAAGACAGGAAAACATTTTAAACACAGTCAGGGATTGCCATGTAGAGAAGAAATGTATTTAGGTAAAGACTTTTTGTGAGTGGATGTTTAGTTTGAAGTATGATTAATTTCAGGCTATGAATAAAAAATTTTACTTTTCATGGAAGTATAAGGGAAGTGAATAAGGATGTCAAGTTTGTTATTTTTGTTATTAGGAAATAATAATAATACTGGAGAACTGCTTACAAACCTACTAGGAAAAGGCAGCAGGAGAAATAATTGGAAAACAGCCTTCTCAAGGCACTGAAGTGATAAAGAAGGCTGGTTTGCTGGTATCTGGAGTGGGCATCAGACAGCAGAACTCTTGGAAAACCAGCAAAACCCTCTTATTATTCAGTCTTTTTTTTTTTTTTTTCATGCACCCTTCTATTGGATAACGGTCTCAGATAAGTGGTGCTAAATGTAAAAGCTGCTAATCAATAGTGCAAAGGTGTGACTAAAATTAACGGTCATCCCACAAGCCTGCAGCTTAAACAAGGAGCAGGAATCAAATGGTTGGACAGAAGTATAATAAACAGATCAAAGCAGCTATTTACCCAGAATTAAGCCAATAGGAAAAATGAATTCATGCTGGCTTTAAATAGATAGAAAGGTTATTGAAGGTAAAATGTGCTATTGTAGCAGATTCTGTCTGTTGCAAGAGAGGAGCAGACTATTGGTGACTTTGTGGTGAGTTTTTCCATGTCATCTTTGCCACTGAACTTTAGTGCAAGGTTTATTTGAATTGCTGACCAAAGGCTTTCAGCATCTCTTCAGCTGCCAGTTTATCGAGGAATAATACCTGTTCATATGTAGCCTCCAAAATATCAAAGATAAGTGGGTGATGTAGTGGATAAAACACATTAACTGCATAGTTTTAAATACAGCAGGAGTAAAAGGGAAGACTTTAGACTTTGTAAGAAACTCTCTACCTTCTTTAATGTTGTCATCCTGAAACTGAAGCTATCATTCCTGAATACCGAGAAATGTGTCAAAGGAAGGGGTTTTGCCTGTTTTCTCAGACAGCAAAAGCAAAACAGAAAAGAAAAAAAAAAAACAAAAAACATATATTTTTCTACTGCAGTCTCTTTACATATCTCTGTTATGGACATTTTGAAATGATATAAAAGAAGATAATAGCTAATCAGATCCTTTAAGTATAGTGTGGGAGTTTAAAAGGGAAACCACAAACTCTTTATCAATTCCAATGAGCTCGTGTTCAGTGTATTGGAAGATGAGCTTTGTACCCTGATTTTTTTTTTTTTTTTTTTTTATCATTACTCCATAATGTTCTTGGCAAGACTGTAGGAACCTTGGTATCTTCTTCAGTGCATCTGCAGTGGTTTCAGATGTAATTTCCAGCTCATGCACGTGAAGTGAAGTTGCAGAGGTATGGCATATATATGGCACACCTGCCTTCTGCTCCCCTCCCGGTAGGACTGAATTGCTGGCAGTGATTTAAACCACTGAAGCAAGAATTGTTAGTGGACATCTGTAGGAGCTCTATTCCTCCCTCTCTTTCCCTTTGAATCAACAGACATACGTTGGACTTTACACTAGACACATGAACTACTTTGATAAAAACATAGCATTAATTTTGTGCAGCAAGGGAGTAATCATTTTAAAATAATTGAAAAAGGCTTTGGAGATATGTGACAGATCAGAGAACGCGTTCGTTTTTCACAAGAACTGTGCTTCAGGCCAGTGAATTCAACCTCAGAAAGTCCCACCAGGCATTGACCAAGGCTCCGTAATAGGTGATAAGCTGAAAAAATGAATGAGACCACTTAGATCTGAAATCTGATGTTCAGGACCTTGTTGAACTGGGGCCCTGGTCGGTGAAAACATTGCAGCATCTAGAGCCCAGCTGCAGTAAGGCACTTAGGCCAGCAGCCAGCACAAGTATATGCTTGTGCCCTATTGATTTGCACTGTACCCTATGGGACATAAGTAGATGATTAGAGCTGACTGCCTGCTCAAGAATACTGGAACAGGCTGAGTGTCCTCAGCAAATGTTGACATAGAGTATGGTTTTGATAATATTTCACAAAACCTGTGTGAGTTTGTCAGGGGTTTTCCTCTAAATAATAATTAAAAACAAATGTTGGTGTTTGTTGTTATGGACCCAATCCCCACTGTCCAGGGCAAATATGAAGGATTAACATCAAAATAAGTTTTGTATGTGTGTGTGTGAATGCATGGGGTGAAGGGGGAGGGTAAAGTGTAGAGTTTCTGTTAACTTTTTTTTTCATCAGACAAGTCTTTTCAATTAGTGTTACTTAGAGCACAAATTTGCTTATTTCACAGTTTAACAGCATAAGATTTTTCTCAGTGTTTCCTACTGCCCAAAGCTTGTGGGCCTGATCCTCACTTGCATTGATTCTCTTCATACCATTCTAGCAATGCAAAGCAGCCTTCAAAAAGGGATTTCAATTAAAGTATAATATAAGCAAAAGATTTGGTTTGAAGCAAAGACCTTAACATCTGTCAAAGTCCAATTGTTATGATCAGTCCTAAATACTCATATGGATTGGACCTGTACTAAAAAAAAGTGCAAAACCATAGAGATAAATACCACAAAACCACAAGTTATGGATCTAAATTTTGAGCAGAGGTCATCTTTTGTGAAGGGTAAAACCTCCAAGGTGGAGAACTTTATGAAAATCAGTCTGCGTTAATCACCTCAAGCTGATGCTGCAGAAGGAAAGAGCTCCAAACCACTATTGGAGGCTTTGCCCGTTGTGCAGAAGAAACGGCCTCTGACTTTAGCAAGTGCCGTGTGGTGGTGGTGACTGTACCTATGGAGGATGGTAGTGTTACAAAGAGAGGGATAACAGGTTCCGTGCATCCTCTGATGTTTCCTGACAGCTCTCTCCCTTCCATTTCTCTTACAGGTGAACGCCCCTTCCACTGTAACCAATGTGGAGCTTCTTTTACGCAGAAGGGGAACCTGCTGAGGCACATCAAGTTGCACTCTGGGGAGAAACCGTTCAAATGCCCCTTCTGCAGCTATGCCTGCCGACGGAGGGACGCCCTCACAGGACACCTCAGGACACACTCTGGTGAGCCCGCCTTGTCTTCTCTTCCCTCTCGTTTTTTCTTTTGTCGTTACTGTTCAAGAGAAGCGGGTTGTGAAAATAACTGTGTGTTCCTGGTGGCTCTGGGTCTGTACCATCCTCTTCAGATAGCCCAGCTCTGAACTTTGGGAAAGCCTTGACATGAATCAGTAAAGTTGTGGTTCAGCCACACCTCTCCTTTTGTGTAACTGAGCTCCTCTGCTGATGCTATCGCATTTCCCTTTGAACATCTCCTTGGGTGTATCCAGGCTTCACTAGCAGATTGTTTTGACACTCTCAGCCCCAAAGTGGCTGTGAAATTCCAAAGATCGCAAAGAATAACTGTGTGCTCTTGGAAGCCTGCTTTGCAGTTCATACCCATTTCTTCATCTAATAAATGCCGTATGTTGGTGGAGTTCGTACTTGGTCATCTTTCAAAATAGTCCTAATGGCATTTTTGATTCAGTTACATCTTGCTGTAAAGTCCTACTCCATGGCAGCCACAGCACTCACCCTAGAGCAGGTGTCAGAGAGATTGAGTTTGTCTTGCCTGGCTACTTGAGAGTATCATGTCTATATCAAGCCTACTTGATGCAATTTCTTGATATGTTCTAAAGAAATACCCATCACATAACTGCATGTTAGTAGTCACATGGGTAGCCCTGATGATCAGGATCAGATGTGTTTCTAGTCCCTGTATGTTACACCAAGGGGCCACGTTCTGCCCACTTACTCATCCCACTTACTCATTTGTGTAGGACTCTCAAGTAAGATCTTAACTTGCTGCGTTTTTTATCTCCTAGGATGTTCAACTTCTGTGTCCAGGCCCTTTATAGGAGACTGAGTTTTTCATTGTTGAATGAGCAGAGATAATTGGACTGGTTACAAGTGACAGCATTACAGATGAACTTTTTTGAGGTGTTAGTAAATGTGGGACTACTGAAACACAGTGGTTGAAGTGCAGCCACTGACAGAAACTCTGCATGTGAAAATGTAATCATGGGGCTTCCTGACTCTTTATACACATTTCTCCTACAGGGTCAGCCTCACTTCAGTAGAGGTTTCTGTTTTATGAGCATTAGGTTGGTCTTAGGATAAAGAGTTGCCTTGACATTTCCAAGAATCAAAAAGGATAAGCTAGTAAGCTTCTCCAGGTAGACTTTGGAGCACGCAGGAGGCTGTATTGATGCAAATGTACTGCTGACAGAAAGCCTGAGCTTCCAAGGGAGTGCAAGTGTGGGACTAGGCTGAGAGAGAGTTGCTTGAGAGTTGTCAGCCGAGAGGATTTGATCTGAAAGTCAGAAGGGAAAATGTCTGTGGAACTGTGAGTTGTAATTTTCACACATCTGACCATAACCGTAGTTTCAACTTGAAATTTAGTAAAAAAGAAAACACGATAAAAATATTCACAATTAAAATAAAAAAGCAAGTTGTGACATGAAATAGCCCACATTACAAAACATGAACATTGCGGTTGAAGATTGTTTTCATAATATGAATATAGATTTTGTTACCTAGATACAGCCATTGATAGAGATTGTTCGTTCTTCCTGTGTGAAAAGTACATGGCTGATGTTTCTGCATTTTGCATGAGGATGAAATGTAAATGTGTGGGATTTTCAGAGGGCACCTAAGATGCTTAGGCACACAAGTTCCCCTAGAGCTCCTTCCCTAACTGACTTAGCTGTGTTCAGCTGTGCTCAATTTGTAATGTTATGTGTTGTTTTCAGTGGAGAAAGTGTCACCCCTCTAAGCAGTGAGCTACAACAGTTTTCAGCAGAGGGCCAGCAGGAGCAGACGAGTGCTCCCAACAATACTCTCCAAGACAGTTCTTAGAATAGCACACACAGATGAAGAGTTAAAAACCTGGGATATTGCCCTAAAACCTGGCACCCACCTACATGAAGGTGAAATGCCAATCTCTATGAGTATGGAAGTTAAGGTATCTTTCTGTCCCTGTCATATAGGCAAGCTTGGTTGGTTTATGCATACATATGTGAACCTGGTTCATGGAGAAGATGGGTAGATGTTCCCTAGAGATTTTAAACAGTTTCATATCACTGTACTACACAAGCACTTTCTGCTTTAATAAAGCACACACTGAAGCCCCTAAGTAGATCTTGAAGGTATAGCAAATCTAGTAAACTTCATAAAATGTTTACATCTTCTGCTATTTCTGACCATAAAAGAGCATATCAGATATAATATAGAAAGCAGAGGTTGAAAACTATTTTGAAATATGAGACTTCAATCCAGTTTCAATCTGGTACACTTAATGTCTAAATTGAGGTGAGTCTGAATATATTTTCATAAGAGGAAAGCTCTTTAGATCAGATCCTCAGCTGAGGTATTACATCTCCTAAGCAAGGGAAGTACTGCTATTTTGCACCAGCTGAGAATTTGGCACATGATTTCATAAATGCAAGATCAATTTCCTTTTTTTATGTTGTATGTCCTTTTCCTCCTTAAATAAGAGAGTGCTATTAATCAAAAACCCTCACTCTTTTCCTTCCCTAGAAGGTTTTAAACTACTCTTTTTTTTTTCTTTTTTTTTTTTCCTTTTTTTTTTTTAATGGAAACCAGAGTATGCAAGAAAGGAATTGAAGAATTTTTTTGTATCTTTTTTTCCTCCCAGCTAGTTTGATCTGTGAATTTGAAAACACTTTGTTTGTGTCACCACTTAGTCAGTTACACCCTCTCACTACTGCTAGTTAGCAAATTTTTCCTGTGCTTAGTGCAGGGTTTTCATACAGAAAAAGACAGGAAAGGTGAAAAAATAAGGAAATGTAATTGCGAACAGAAATTAGCAGAAGCATCTCGGAGATATTTGAAATAGCTGGAACTAATACTTTTTAAAAAAATTAATTTGTGATGGCTTTTTTCTTTTTTTTTTTTTTTGCTTTGGATAGACTTTTTTGTTCATGCTTTTTAGTACTATTTCCTATTTATTTGAAAATGTTTCTAAGCATCACAATCCACATTTTGCCTTCCTTTCTTGTACAGAATAATATCTTTCTATATAAGTGTTCCCAGGATGAGCAGTTAACAAAATATTACTTCGCATCTGCAACGCTGCTGCTGTTTAACCCTAAATAATTAAGGACTTATCTCGCAGTGATTTACTCCTGCGATTATTTACCTTTTACTGGCATGTGGAGTTCTGATGAACTTTGTGTCTATATTTTCCTCCCACATGCAGCTTCTTTGATTTCAGGAGTATAATGATGCCTTCAGGACATAAGTAGGATAACGCCTGGGGAAAGATTCATGCACAGAATTACACTGAGAGTGGGCATGAGCCTCAAGGTACTTACAGGACTTTCAGATGTTGTTTTCAGAATTAACTCCATAGTTCCACAACACAGATAATACAGGAGAGGAGCCCGACTGGGCTTCCAGGACGTAAATGTAGGGACAGGCTGTGGAGGGCTGGGGCAAAAGTTGGTAGCCCCCTCCTGCAGGATGCACTTGACAAACCAGCAGGGATTGGCTTCACCTTACCTAGCTTTTGCTGGTTTTAAAGAGGAAAACATCCAGGCAAAGACAATCTCCTGATGGCAGTCACAGAGTACCTGCTATCTCACACTGAGATGTGCCCATTCTCTCCAGCATCTGTACAATTGCACAACTAGACAAAGGCAGTTACAAACCAGATGAGACGAATTCTACTGTAGGCAATTAATGAACAAAAAGCAGAAGTTTTAAGGAAGACAGTTGCTCTGATGGATCAATCTGATGGTTAAAGTACCTAGATGTTGACATCCGTACTTTGAAAGATATGATGTACAACCTGACGCTGTTTTATCCTGAAAAGCCAGGCATCCTCAAATGGACACGTAAAATTAGCAGTTATGTTTTGACATGAATTTCTCTTGTGTCTAAAATGGAGCCAAGTCAGCCTTCCCCCCGTAATGCTATTGTAAACATAAATGCTTTGATAGTTCTTAAAAAAAGTCAAGGCTGCAATGATGAGCAATCTGGAAGAGCCCATAGAAAACATTAGTGCATTAGTTCTCAGAACAGGGCTTGGGCAGTAAGCCGTAAATGAAGGGATAAGATCACTTGCTAAGCAGAAAACAAAACACAGAATAGGTTTTCATTAAGTGAGAACCATTCATCCATCCTTTGCACTAAGCAAGGATGGTCCTGTGGGCAAATTATTTTGTGGTTTTTGTGATTTTTAGGACTGTCTCATCATGCATACACACAGACTGGCTGTATGAAGCCTTCTCAGGCAAACTTAATTCTGGAACTTCCTGATTTTTCTGTCTTTATCTTGGCAACTTCAGTCACATTCCCTTACTGTGGGAGTATGTAAGTGTTATTCATATATGAAAGCACTTTTACTGTTTATTTCTACCTAAAAAACGGGTAGTCAGATCATTATTTTTTCCTGTCACAGAAGCTTTTCCTCACAATACATCTTAAAATTTGCTTCCAAGATACTTCTTTCCTGTTGAGAAAATTATTTTTTTCCCTTTTCTGCTTTTAACAAGTATTTGGTTTTTCCTCCCCCTTGTCTTCTTGTGTTGCTGCTGCACATTGTTACTGCCCAGCTCTTCAATAGCACTGAACTAATGGCATCATTTTATTTGCAAAAGAAAAGCAGTGAAGCATTTGTTTTGAAAAGAAAGGCTGAGGCAAAAACTCCCAAAAGCACAATCTTAGCAAACCATGTACAGTGCGCAAGATAAAAGGCATGTGTAATTAAAAAGGTAAATGCCCCGTTCATGGAAAGGTAGTTTAGTAACTCTTTTTATGTTTCTTCGTTTGCGAGTCTATCTTTCTCATCTCTTCTCCATAAGGACTTTCTTCTCAGCTCCTCCTGTGTGGTAGTGAGCCACTCAAGATGTCCTACATGCCTGCAATTGCATGGCTGTTGTCGGCAGAACTGACAAGTGATGTCTGTGTACGCGACTGTGCTCAGAGGCAGAAGAAATCTGGTTCCTAATTCTGATGATGTGCCTGACTCAATGCATGTTTCGGAGAGTCATTCCACCTGTGAGTGTCTCAGTCCGGCTGAAAAATTGGCTGAACAAGCACAGTGCTGAAAAACACAATGCTGTGCATGAAGTCCTGCCTGTCAAAAGCCAGTAAGAATTAATGAAACCGTGGCAAGGATGGTTATTAAGAATAATGAAGAGTCAATGTTTTAAACTGTTTTTTTCATCTTGAAGAGATTTTTACCGCTGTTAACACCTCTACTCTCAAAAGGCCCAGTATCTACTCTGTAACCATGTTTTTGAGGATGGGAACATCATAATTAGAAGAATCTTGGGACCTGAAATTCTCATTACACTCTGGACTGGACTGACTCAAACACATTGTGAATGGGGGGAAAAAAAAATGTGAACAAGTAGGACACTATCTGTGAAAAATGAAGCAAGTATGTGAAGAGGCGAGGGGATATTTTGCATACAAATCCCAGTTCTACAAATAGGTGAGCAAACAGCATATTCCATCAGTTGTGATGAGTCGGTGGGGATTTATTCTTTTGATCTGATACTTAAAGCTCTATTTAATCAGGTAGAGCTGCTCCTCTTCTCAGGTTTTCTTATGCTGTTTCAGGTAAACTCAGTGGAATTAACTTTGTCACAAAATCATTTTGTGTTTTTTCTTATCGGACTCCAAGTTCAAAACTGTTGTTAGCATGTACACAATACTGCAGCAGCTCTGCTTTCTCATTAATGTTTCCAGTACCTAGAGACCTTCACTCATGTGTTGTAGAGTCTCTAAAATCTCTGGTATTCTGTTTTCCATATTGTTTGTATGTGCATTTTTGGAAGGTGAGATCAAAATGTGTACAAGGGTAGGCGTTTGATATGCCAGGTCTTTCATCCCCTAGGCATCCTTATTTAAAGTTTAATCCTCTGTAGAGCCAGCTTGTATCCCATGCTTTGCTAAAGCCCCATCTGAACCTGATCCTTGAAGTAGAGGGGTCATCTTCGCCTCCAGAGCACTACTGTGACAAGTACTACTATCAGCTATATGAAAAGATCATCTTTTATGTCCTCAGAATTATCTCACAGTGCAAGCTTGGTCATGCTAAGCCTTGTCTACAGAGCATAATTATCACTGAGAAACCATCTTTGATTTAAAGATGCTGTAGGATCATGATCTTTCAAAAACAAATATACTTTTGGGCTTTGTTCTCGGGGGAACTTGTGAAAAGATATGGTTCCACTCAAAGCAAGAAGTGTTCACTTTTTGCTTGTTGGACTTCTAAAAGTCTTGAAATTCCATAAAGATTCCCTCTTATCTGTAATAGTTATGGATCAATCTTTGACTATTCAACCCAGGAGATCTGTTTCTGACAGATAAGACAGAGAAACAAGAGAAGTGGTTCTGGCGAGCAAAGGTAGATGTGCTGTGTACCAGCCTCGTTAATATCTATCTCTCTCAGGACTACCTATCAGCTTTTTTCCTCCTCCCCCCCCACCTTTTTCCCTTCTCTCCGGGGTGTGTGACTGAGATGACAGGGGAACAGATGCTGTGCAGCTCCCTGCTTCTTGTGGTGCCCCAGTGTCAGCAGGAGATGCCCTGTTCCTTTAGTGCTTGGGGGCTGCCTGTAAATTGGCTGAGTAGAGAAAGACTCACCCACTCTGCTAGTGATGAGAGACACCAATACCATGGGAGTAACCTCGTTCTAAATATCAGTTCACAGCAAGAGTAGTAGGTGCTAAGATTTATCGTGGTATCTGTGAGACAAGTCTTGTGCCTCCTGCTATATCTCTCAGTGGAATGTGGCTTTGCTACGTCTCTGCCACCTGCAGGTCTACCAGCAAGTCCTCCCTTCTTCAGCAGAGAGAAGGGGGAGAGCAGGTCTGGAGGGAGGTTGCACCGTCTCCTTCTTTTCCCTGATCATCCAAGTTTCCTCTCCTTAATGAGACAGCGTGGCAGAATTGCGTGTTTGGTGTCAGGTTAAGCCTCTGGACCCTTGGCAAGGAAGAGTTTTGTGTTAAGGTAGGAAGCCCTGCACCCTAAAATGGGGAAGAAGATGGAGTATTAATGCCCCAACACTGCAGCTTCATCACAAGGGAAAGTTCCCCCGGGGCAGATTTCAGTTCTGCAGTGCAACAAGATGTTCACAAGGAGGGGACAGGGTGTCCTTTGCCCTTTTCTTCAGACCTTCTGAACCTGCTGTCACCTCATCCAGAAGGTCAGGTAGCACCACAGTACTTAGGGGTAACAGGGTCCTTGTTTAGACAGCATCAGCATGGTGTAAGATTTACATGGGATCATCCCTCATTAATTTTGACCATTTTCTTTCTTCCTCATGGGATGCCTGTGCCAAGATGGAAGTGTGTGTTTGGGATGGGACTGCTGATGTCCAGTTTTCTGTCTCCGCTCCACGTTAGCAATTCACATCCTGGCATGATCAGCCAGGTTCTGTCCCTCTTTGTGTTGCCTCAGGCCATATACAACCAGAACAAAACACCTGGTCCTGCCCTAACTGGGCTGCTATTTGGAGAGAAAATGGATACTTCTCCACTGCTGGGTGATGCCAGTTCTTACGCCAGCAATCCTGCTTTGGAGGAGCAAATAAGATGCTGACTTTCTTTTTCCTCTGGGCTTTTATTCTGTCACAGTACTATACGTGGGATTTCACTGGCATCAAAAAAGCAGATGAGTGTGATAAGGCTTCTGCATATAGAGCAGCAGTCCTTCTAAACAGCACGCCTAACCTGTTTTTTAAACATCCAGAGAGACTGTGTTTCTATCGCCTCCCTAGGGAGACGGTTCCACTTCCCATCTGCTTTTTATAGCTGTGACTCTCATCCTGATATTTAACCTAAACTATCCTTTCTTTTGCTGCAGATTATTGCTCTTCCTAACGCTGTCTTCTGTGACTGTGAGTAATTCCTGTGCTCAGTTTACACTGTGATAGGCTGTAGTCATATGTCTGGCATTGATTCTGTTCTAGTCTGTCTTTATCTTCCAATCCTCTCATCTCTTTTTTTATTGCTAATTTTGAATTTTTTGCTACTCTTATTCACTCATTTATGAGGGACCTAAATTGCAAAGTCATTTTACGCTTTGGAAACACGGGCCGGTACAGGTGCAGACCCTTTAACCTCCTCTCTGCCTCAGTTGCCTGTTGGTGAAATCGAAATAAAGAGCACTTCTCAACCTTGTCATGATGGTGAGAGGGCAGGATGCAGAAATGATTGCAAGGCACATGCATATTGCTGCAGTGAAGGTCATGTAAGTATGTAGCAGAGTATTCCAGTGCTGCTGGTGCCCCTGCTGCATAGCATTGCATATTATCTCCTTAGTTTTACTTAGCCTTTGTGCAATAGTGAAATGAGATAATTACAAAGTGGAAGGAATAATAACTTTGTATTGTTACCATAACCACTGAGGTATTATACCCTGATACCAGCATGATTATCTTAGACACAATAGTAAGGTGATTATTAATAACGCTAAAGGACTTACTACTTAGCCTGCAATTTTTGCGTCTTGTTTCTTTTATGAACCCTATCTACTTCATCAGCCCAAAGCCTCTGTGAAGTGGGTTTGTGTTGTTGCCTCATTATCCACTTTTTGGCGATGGGAAAATGAAATAGGAAAAATCCTGTGGGACCCAATTTGCAAATTCAGGTACCTAAACACCAAGGTAGCTTCATGTGAATCACTTGTCTTTCTGCACCAGAACTACTATGGACAGACTGTCAGGTGAGTGTCTAGTAGCTTAGGTATTTAAAGATGCATGGTCCGTTGCTCCTTTAAGTTTAAGCTATAGAGGCCTCTTTTGGCCTTGTTTTCCTTGTTACCAGGGATTGTTTCACAAATCCAATATTTTTATGCTCAAGTTCGCATATGTATGTACAAAACCAGCATTTAAGATACAGCTGTAAACACAGGTGTTGCACGGCCAGGTTCCAGACTGTCTTTGGGAGCTGGGTGTCTTACTGCATTAGAATAAGCTTGAGGGATGTGGTGCAGTGCATAAGGAGTCCTCCTGCTCCAGAGGCAGCCCTCTGAGGTAGCTGCAGTGATTTTTGCAGAACGGAGATCCAAGAGGTCACTGAAAGATTTCTCGTGCACTTGAGATGAGAACATAGTTTTGACTTGACGAAGCCACATCTCAGCAAAACCAAGACCACTTCTTGCACGTACTCTGTTTCAGCAGCAAAATACCACAGCAGATCTAAGGAGAAAAAAAGTTGTGTTTTTTTTTTTCCATGAGAAAATTATTTTCAAGGGCAAAAAGCTTTTGCATATTGCCTCTGAGGAAAGGAGATCCAGCATTTGGAGCTGGCCTTTGTCAATTCTTGAAGGAGTTGGTGAAACCTTTCAGCTTGAGAAAGTTTGAGCTTGGAATCAAATGGTGGTTTGAGGCTATCTTTCACTGCTATCTCAGAGTTGTTTTATGGGGCAGTGTGAAATAGAGAACCGCCACTGACATTTTTGATAATATATTAGTACTTTAAAGTGTAAGAGAGGTATTTTTGCCATCTGGAAAGGAAGCCAAGAGAAACTAAAGGGAAAAAAAATAACCCGGTTAACACCACACCATAGCAGAGCTGCAGAAAGCTGCTACTGATATATTCTCCTGAGCTCTCAGCAACCTGTAATTATGAATTGGCTTACAGCTAAGATATTGATGGATATCACTCAAGAAGGAAAATGAGAATGTCTAGATTTTTTTTACAGTGAACCTGTACTGAACTCTGTGTGACTTTCCTCCTATTTATAACCCTGCATGAAGTTCAAGGAAACTTGTCCTGGAGGTTTCCCATGAGAGGGAACTGTGTTTTTACCTGACTCAAGCTCTCTGGATATTTTCCCATTTTTTATTTGATCTAAGTGTGAACTTTCTCCACCCTCTGCCCCGCCTTCCTTTCTGGAGTGGTTAGAGAGGTTGATTACAGCCAGGATTACACAAGAGATGCCAGTTGCACACATGTTTTGCATAACTGTGCTGTGTTGATTTCAGACAGGGTGCCCCAAGTTCCCTCTGTGCCTTGCAACAGAGGAAAGTCAAGATCTCTATCTTCATTCCTGAAGCTGGAGAAATGCTGTTGAGGCCCTGCCTGTTGAAACTTTGACAAAGAGCACCTGGCTGGGATGCTCCCCAACCACACAGTTATCTGTACACTGCAAAGCACTCTATTTTGGAAAAGCATCTACTTAAAGGTTGTTCGTTCTTTTGTATTAAATATGCAAGGGTTGCTGTACCTCCGTGGGAAGTGCTATGAGGGGTCAGTGGGGCAGTGTCATTCACTAGGATTTTCAATGTAAGGCAACAGAGTTCCCTGGGATGCTGCTGCTGCCCTGAGACAAATCCTGCCCAGAACGCCAGCTAATCTTTATGAAGGATGGGGAATGTGCTCCCCAAGCACATGTCCTTTCCCTCCCTTCCAGTGAGACAAGCGTGAATGCTCTCACATGCTCTGAGATGGTTGAGGTCCCATGGTGAGGATCCTGACCAGAAAATTAAGACAAGCTCATCCTAGTGCTGATTTTGGGGCCAGTTCACCATGGCTCTTATCTTCGAAAGCACTGAGGTCTGCTTAATTTTGGCAAGAACTAGGAGCTTTGACAGTCTGGGCGTTAGCCTGTGTTTCTGTTCCTTTTGCTGGAAAATAGGTACTTTCTTCCTCCTGCCTCTTCAGTTTGAAGTGGAAGTCTACGACAGCACAGAGTCTCCCCCCAGCTGAACAGGACCGGGGCTGTTCTGAGCTGCCTATGGCATGGTACCATATTGTGGGATAGAGCTGGTCTCACAGGTAGGCAGAGCCCAGACTATTTAAGGGCTTCAAGCTCTTCCTAGAAAATAAATTGCATGCAAAGGATACACTGCTGAGAATCTGACGATGAAATTCTTATATAGAAAAGCGACATGGCCCATAGACTCTCTCTCACTTGGATACCCTTCATGTGCATGCATTTTGCTCGTCTCCTTGGAGACAGTGGCTTGTCTGAGAGCAGCTAGCCTTGGCTAGGAAAGGCCTGACATTTCTGGTTTGTGGGATGAAGCTGCGCTGCTGAATTTTCCAACAACCACAGAGGCATGATTTGATACAAGCATAAGCAGTTCTGTACAAGGTTATCGAGTGAGCATCTCTCTCTAATACCTCTCTGGAGACACCACTTGAGTCCCTGGTGTGAAAGACAGGTTCGAAGATCCTCAAGGAGAGCCTAGCAATCCCCATCCCTCAGATACCAGAAACGTTTGCGAAATTTCTCCCTTCCCTTTCCTTCTTCCGAAGAGCTGAGTCAGCTGGACTGGCATGTCTGGAACTCTGTGGCACCATGAGCAGGCAGTCTGCCAGCTGCATTACACACCACATCCAAAGGAACATGTCACCTCTCTCTCAACCCCCTCCCCCCCCTTCCCTCCCCCCCAATCTCCACCCTCTCCCTTTTATTTTTCCTTGTTGATCCGTGTAGGTGAGTCAGAGAAACCTGCTCATCCACAACCTGTTCCTTCTTGCCAAATCCTGGAGCAGCACTCCCAGTTCTTGTTAGGTGTCAGGAATAGGTTATGAAAACAAAAACTGATACAGGCAGTGTACTGGGTATAAAGCGTATACTGTAAATGAAAATTAAATGCATAATGAATGTGCCACTTAGAATGTGTTCCTAATTGAGTGATGTCTTTTGTAGGAGGCACTTTATTCTGTGATTCATATATAATACTAGTTTTCTTCCTACAAAACACCAGGATGGAACAGGGAAATTATTTAAGGCATAAGTAAGAGCACATTTAGGAAGAAAAGCCGTCTTAACTCCGCTGGATTTTAAAACAACCGGAGAGTGGAAAATTTCCAGTAGGAAAATAGGTGGTTCACGAAAGTGGTTTTGAACAAAATGACTGCGCTTTTGATGTCAATTGTAGTTGTACTAATCTGAAGAAACTCCATTGATGCTGGCATGATTCCTTAGAGTTTACACTACTGATGTGTTTCTAACCCTAGGAATTAAAAAATCATTAATCTGCATCCCCCAGATTACAGACACTTAAAAATGAGGAGAGTGAAAGGTGATAAATTGGCCTTTTTATTTACCTTATGATATTTATTTCATGAGTGGGCAGGGAGTGAGAAAACATGCAAGCTAACTTTTCTATTTGGTCAACTGACTCCAGGAACTAGAGATGAAGGAAAGCATAGTATCGTATCTGACTTAGGGTGAAACTGCAGGTGTTGGTAACACTGTAGGATCAGGTCTGTCTCAATATCTATAGCTACATTTCCATTGAGCAGTATCAAAGGATGGATTTTTGACATGTTTTGTTGGAATGAAACTGCTCAGCTTCAAAGAATAGATCATCCATCAGGAAAAATGCTTTGTTTGACTTTTATGTGCCACAGTAAAATGTCCACGTTAGCTATATTGTGAAAAATGTATCCATTATGTTCATATCATTAGTCTTCTACAAGCAATGAGTTTGTCCCAAGGGCTAATGATGAGCCAACTGTAGGAGACTGCAAGTACACTTTTGGTTGAGATGCATGAGATTCCTGCCTTGATCAGCATGAAGTACAGGACAAGTTTGACCTGACTGGTGTACAGTCCCTTGCATAGGATCGCACCATTGGTGAAGAGAAGGTAAAGGAAATTTTGTGTCAGGTAATACTTAACTCATAGTGAGAGACAGTCATTTCTCAGATTGTTCAAGCCCAGGACAAGAATACAGCAAGGTTTACTGCCCGACCACTTTCTGCAGAGGATGAACCTAGAGTACAGGCAAAAAGGGACTTGTCAAAGGCATTCAGGACATCAGTGTTGCAGATAAGAATGAACCCAGATGTCCTAAATCCCTGTCTGCTGAGTTACGAGACTCTCCACACACAAAGGAAAAAAAATATAGATGTAAGAAAATGAGAAAAAGAGATTTTTCTTCTCCCAGGTATTGAGAAATGAGAAGTTTTACAGTCTCACTCTTGATTCAGACCTCTCGCAGAAATCACCTCTTCTTGATAGCATAGTGGAACCTTCAGGATGAATTTTTGTTTGGGTTTTTTTCCATCAAGGAATGCAGTTAAGTACATTCAGAGTTTCCTAAATTCCCTGTTCTTACAGGAAACATTTTTAAAGTACTTCTGGATGTTTAGAGAGCTCTGTTTTGTGTTCTACAGCTTTTCTGTCTTTACTTTCAGCCCAAGCAGTTGCTTTTTCTTTCCTTCTTTTCTTTTTTTTTTTCCTTTTGGTTTAATTTCACACCCATATTTAATTTCCTTTCATTTTGTCTGCCTCCCTTTCAGCCATGATAAGAGTTTCTGAATCTATCCAGGCCTGGTAGTGCAAAACTAATCGTACCAAAAAAGAAACATCCTGAAACCCCAAATCTTTCCTCCCTCCCTCCCTCCCTCCCTCCCTCCCTTCTCATTCTCTCCACTGAGCAAACTAAAAAATCCTGGGTTTTAGGAAGTGCACTGGAACTGTTGTTATTTATTTTTTGTGTTACAAAAAAAAAAAAAAAAAAACCTAGGAAAGATACTGAGGCTAATAGGAATCGCTGAATTTTATTACCCAGAAAATTAATGTAGCTTCAATGGCAGACATAGACCCTTGATGTAGAGGTTTGCATGACAGCACAAAACTGTCCAGTATCCCAGATTCATCTCTCAGAGAGTAAAAGGATCCCATCATCCTTTGAAAGATCTCTTTACTGTTAATTTTTGTTGTGTTAAGAATTGTTTTCATACAAAATGGTCCTGACTTCCCTTGCCAAATACTGTGGCTAACTTTGAATGTGGAGCAGTGAAGACCACAAGTGTTGGTGATAAACGTGATGGGGAAAGGAGGCATCTGTCCAGCCCTAGTGGCAGCAGATTAATTTGTCTTGATGAAGCTCGAGTAAATGCTCTGGGTGTTGGGAAGAGCATTTGGGAGCAGTGAGATGGCCCAAAAAGCCTCATCCTGGAAGACCCTTTAGCACATGAGGTTTTCTAAAGTATGCAGCACAGCTTGGCTCAGCACTGTCTGCTTGAGGAAAGTCCCATCCTTATTTCGAGCTTCTCTGTAACGTTGATGGTAAAAATACATGTTGTCAGGCAGAGAGCAACAGGAGAGGATAGGAAAACTGCATAGGTAAAAGGAGTCAGTCCGCTCTTTTTCTATTTGACCTCATTTGACATCTGTGCAAGACATGACAAAACCACATGCTTGAACAGCAGATCTTTACAAGGGTAACATAAAGGCATGGGACACACTGGTTCTTGGGCAGTAAGGAAAGTATGAATAAAAATTTTCATGTCCCAAAGGAGCCCATTAGTTTCACAGCCTGACCTGGTTTTGGAAGCCAGGTTCCCTTCACTGCTGGCCTTGATCAAAATAAGTAAAAACTCCCAACTTCAGTGGTTGGGAAAAGAAGAGGAGCTGTCAATATTACTCTGCCCATGCCACTATTATCTACATGACAGCTTGCTGCTAATAGTCTGTTTCCAAAACTTTGGTTCGGACAGTGACAAGAAAACTTACTTTCGTAAAGGGAAACTGGAGCTCATTCTTCTTATCTCCTAATATGAGACATAAAATTGAAAGGTGTCAGGTGCTAAAAGAAATGCTTTTTCTCATGGAGGAGCATGTAGGTGGAACGGTGGAACTCATTGCTATGGGATGAGAAGAAACGAGCTAGAGCTAAGGGCTTGTTCAGTGGTTTTACGCGGAAGAAAACTATCTAGTGCTATAGTGAAAGTTAAATGTCATGTATTCTGTCTGTCTCCCTTTGTTTCTATAGTATAAAATAACTGGTAACACTATGTCTGGCACTGCTTGCTTCAAATAACTGATAGATTCTGTTGGCTTCGTAATGCTAAAGGGCTTCTGCAAGATATGCAAAGGGGCAGCACTTGGAATAAATATAAGCTGTAAGCAGCTAGTACAAATTGACTTCACGGTATTACTTCCATTGATGCTACCTACGAATCTGACCCAACATTTACACTTGTTTTACCCAAAGGGGGGAAAAATAAACCCAAAACAAACAAAAGCACTTCTCAAGGGAGTGTTTGTCCAGCAGCATTCCTGACCGAGGTACCCACACCCTGCGCTGCGTGTGTGAGCTGTTCCTCTCCGCCTGCAGTCAGTCACTGCGGAGCTCAGCTTGCAGTGACGTGTGGATCTCCAGTCACCTCCTTAAATTCCTGCAGAGTTGTGGCACTGACAGGGAGTGGACGGGACAGGGCAGAGAAGAACAACAGACAGACCTAAACTTGTTTTCATTTTTCCTACTTGCTGTGTCCCAGGAGCAGGGTTAAAATGAAGAGAAGCCGACGACTGTATTTTGGAATGTTTGTCGTATGAACCAATTAACGCTCCACTTATCAAGTTGACTGTAATATAATGTTAAAGGTCTGAAGTGAAGTGGAAAGTACAGAGCCAGTACATACAGTTAAGGTTTAACCTCTGTCTTAAGCTGGTTCCCACCCACATCCAGATAGTGCAGAGGCATCGCAGGGAGGAGGCTCCTCTCTGAAGTCACCTCTCGTATTCGTTGCAGGGCCTCTCCCCCTTTAAAAGTAAGTTGCCATAAACCTGTCTGCCTTTAAGCAATTTTGAAGCTGGCCAGGTGATAAAATGCCCTGTTATTTTTGTGGACTTCCTGGTTTTTGTTAGTTTCTCTCTCCACCAGAGTGCTATTTAAACAGAGTCCCTTTTTATTAGTATTTAACCATTTCAGAGTTGGCGTAAAATCCCTGGGAACCCCACCAGTGCCAGGGGTGCCTGGAGGATTGGGACATGTTGGTATGGGACAAGGGCAGTGTGCCCAGCTCGGTGGCCTCACAGCACAAGTGCAGAACATTTGCACTTGAGATTTTCAGATATGTATGGGGGGATCTGAGAACTCCATTGAACGTTAATATAAACTAAAAATGAGTGTCAAGTGGCATTGGCTGGCTTTGAAGCTCTTATATTGAAAGGAATAAAGGTAAGGTAAGCCAAGAGAAATACATGAGGAGAGCTTCTATCTGTTTCAATATATGTTTCTTGGGACACGGAATTGGAGCAAGTATCCATGGATTTCATCTTTTTCAGAACTAAATGCAGTGTTACATCCTTGTCTGTGTTTTCCTTGATTTACTACATGATTTATTTGCATGGTTTCACATAGACACATACATTTTTCTTCATTTTTCACAAATACATAGACACAACATACAAACCTACAAAGTAAACTGTTTGTCTTCTGTGCTGCAAAGGAAGAAAATGGGGTGTAAAATTTTTGCTTTTCTGTTTTTAATTATTTAATGGGTGCTGTGAGACTGTGGCGAGAGCCCTGCAAGTATCTGGACAGCTAGGGAGATTTCAGTAATTCTGTGACTGTGCCAATGAAACAGGAGTATGTTTGTTTGTTTGTTAAACTTCTGGCACAAAAATGCCACCTACTTATTTATAACCCTTGTGGCAGATCGGAACATTGTTTTATCTGTAAAATCCTGCAGATCAGTTAATAAATAAAAACAATCTGATGAATCAGATTAAATAACAGAGCCACCAGTAGTTGCAAGATAAATCGTAATAAGCTACTAATGTAATAAAAGGTTGCAGACAGAACTGCCTTGAAGGTACAAATAAGGACCCCAACCCCTTTAGCACATGAGCAGTAATGTTTACTGACTTACACCAGATTCTGGCCTGTGTTTTTATATGTAGAGAAGGTATAGATGCTTGAAAGTTTGTCCTGACTAGTGTATTTACTTGTTTTCCGCATGTGTGTGCACGTGTTTCTGCGGTCTGTTCTAGCCAAAATGTAGCATGGATGAAGTCTTCGGAGTTTATATATAATCTGATGTTTAATACTGCTTGCCGCAGAAGATCAAGGGAGGACTGAACGCTAGTACAGTATTTCACTGCTAGCCGCTTATTTTACAATACCGTAAACAACTGGCAGGTAGATGCAGGTGTCAAGCTGCTGGTTTGCGCCCTGGAGATATTTATAGGAAAGGCAGGCATGTCTAGAAAACAAAGGGTGTGTAGGTGCAATGTTTTGCCATTGTTTTACTGCGTGCTGATGTACCACGAGCATCTAGTGGTGTTTCACTGCTAGCTGCGTAGGGCTACTGTAATAGTATGTGGTAGTTGTTGACAGAAATAACTTATTATTGACTGCCGCTGTGCAAAAAGTGAGGACAAGCCATTTTTCATTTGCTGGGAGACTCACAAAATGTTGAACAGCCACATATATATATCTCTCAATAGGCAGTTGATAATAATCTTTACTAAGAGGCATTGGGCCATGAGGTCATGAAGTGAGTCAAGTGCTCTATTTCAAGCTCCAAGTCAAGAAAGTGCTAGTTACCTAATGGCATGTATGTAGGCTTCTCCTGTTGTAATGCTGCATTTTGGTTTTTGAACATTTTGAGGTGTACTAAGTGTCCAGAAACCTTTTTAAGGACATAGCTTAGCTGTATGGTCTCCTCTACTGCATGATCCAGTGAACCTGTCCTTTACCTTACCACCTGACCGCGCAAACCCTAATACTTGGCCCAAAATATGATAATATAAAAAGTGCTTCTAGAACGGAGACACCAGAACTCCATGAGGTCCAGAAATGTATCTGCATCCCATGAAACATACCCCAGGTATTGCTGCCTCCGCTTGGACTGGCAAACATTAAAAGATTAAAGCAAAGTCTTCATAATGTGATTACAGATTTGGTTCTTTCTGAAAATCAGACTGCTTTCAGAAGTCACAGGTTGCGTGCTCAGAAGTACTTGATGCTGCGTGTCACAAGTCTGTGTGTTTGTGTGCTCTAGTAGCCTGGAGCCTTATTTTAGATGTTTACATGTTGTGACTTCTGCATGCAGGTTGTCTTGGACAATCTCGGGTTAGTTGTGGGACTTGCTGTTATTTCTGAACTCTGGTATATACCGATTATTGTGTGTGTGTAATCTCCCAGCCAAAAAAATAAAAAGCAACAAATCAAAGAGCCCCCATGAATTTCAATGAACACATTTACAGTCATTAAGCACAGCAGCAAGATACAGAATCGGAGTGGGAGGCAGTTTCCTTTGCAAAGCTACGTGCTGCTCAGAGCCAGCATGTGCTTGGGTCTCACTTTAATTTTTTTTGTGATTAATTCGTGCAGGGGTCTATTAGTCATGTAAATATTTTTGTGCATGAACCGTTGAGCTAGGCAGCTCTAGAAAAGCCAAAGTGTGCTGTTTAATTACAGTAGCGAACCAGAGGGACTGTGTGTCGCCTCTCTGCAGCCTCAGCCCTCCTGCCAAAACCTGTGCTGCCCCGGCCCTCCCTGGCTCTGACAATTGCTTCCTTGGCTCGGGGAAGCTGGAGGTGGGAAGGACCACAGCAGCTATTATATCCATCTTTTTGTGACTATAGCACACTCTCTTTTTTTGGTCCTGTGTGGTGTTAAATGTCACCAAGCTCAGGGGTATTTTACATTTCCCTGGGCTGACCGTTTCACAGCCTGAAAGGACACCATGCCTGCAAATTGCCTCATATGCCACTGGTTTTTTTTATTCTGATTTGATTTGCTTATTCCTGCTTGATCCTCTGCTCTGCGCCATCCTAAATATCTCCTCCTGCTCTTTAATGTTCACTCACATATCTAATAAAATCACAGTGTATTATTAAATCCTTAATTTCTCAGTAGAGATACGGGCTGTATTTTTCTGTGTCTACCTACTTGTGTGAGCTTCACCAAATTAGCCTCTGTGCATCTTGCAAAGTGCATGAATTCATTTACATGCTGTGAAGAAGGGAATTATTACCTTAATCATACGTATGAATAATTGAAGCACAGGAAATCAGAATAACTTGCCTGCAGTCACAAAATTTGTAGTGTAACTAAGAGTTGAACCCTACGCTCCCTAGTCCCAACCCAGTGCCTTAATCATATTTCCTACCTCTGTGTTAAAACTGATCGTACTGTGATAAGTCCCGTTCAAGGCAAAGGGCTGCTTTGTGGTAGGCACTGTGTAACTGCAGAACAGCTCCCCTCTCCCAGGCAGCTTCCAGTTTTAGGGAAGAAAGAAGAAATGATAAGTTAATACTAGTTATGATCATGATAGACAGTTCTGCAGCCTCACTGATAGGTGTAAGTATCAGCCCAAAAGAACATTTTAACTTCTTCGATGCTGCTTCAGAAAACTTCAGTTGGAGAGTACTGGGGTTTTCTCCAGCTCTGGGGTGCTAGGGGCCAATCTGGGAGTTCAGATTTTACAGAAATAAGTCACGCTTGGAGCACTCCTGTCAGAGGGACTTCCTCAGACTGAAAGAAGCTATGTCAGATGGCCACTTAGTTCAGGAATCTTGGCTGGCTTCCCTTCCAAGGCACTCATGGGGCAATAAGGCAAAAATAATAAAAGTCTGGTACAAGCGCGGTGCAAAGTCTCTAGTCCTGGGATTGGGCTGACATACATCACACGGCCGTAGTAATGCGCTTTCCTGCATGAGCTGGTCACGTTAGTGGTGGAGCTGTTGCAGGGACTCGGGACATGGGCAGGTGGATGGGAAGGAGTTCTGCTCTGTGCTGCTGCAGAGGAGATCGTGGTACCCAAAACAGGGGGGTGTGGGAGTAGTTAATCTTGACTGCTGAAACCAGTGCGTGTTTTGTCATTGTCTTAATGGAGACAGGATTTTAGCTCAGCGAAGTGTATCGTTGTTCTTAACCTGTTCTGTAAGCCTTTCTCATGTTTTATGCTTATGGCAAGGTATTACCTGGGATGCCTTGTTATTTCCCTTTGATTTACTTTATATTCTGCTATGCACTCCCATCTCTTTTGAGAACAAAATGCTGCATGAATGCCTTACAGGCTCTTTCTCTTTCACTGACCTTTTTTTATGACTTTAAAGAAGTTTCCCTAGGCCCAAGTCTGCTTTCTGTCTTGAATATTGACCTTAGAGTTACACCATCTCATTGTCGCTGCACGCAGACTTCGCAGCTATCAAAGTTCACCCACAGGACTCAAAGTATTCCTAACTCGGAAACACCTTGCCTTTTATGTCCTCCTCCTCTTCCCCCTCCTCCGTCCACATGAGTGTTTTAATTTCGCAAGGAAACTCCGTTTCTCTGTGAATTTTGACGAGTGGTTTACCTGTTTCATGGTAAAAATTGTACTTCAAATTTAAATATCTTTTTCACTGTGACTGTCATAATATTTTCCATTTGAGGCTGAGACTCCACTGTGGGTTTTCTGTGCCACATTGTCATCTGTACAAATCTGAGCTTAAATGCATGGAAATTCTGACATTTCAGTAAGAAATATAAAGTGTTTTTTTATGTTCTTCAAGTTAGCTGTTTCATAGGTATGGCCGCTGGGTTTTGCCCAGTGCCCTGGTCTTTCCCAGTTCAACAACAGATCGAAGATTTCTCAAGATTTTGGGCTTGTTTGCATTCACTGTATTGTGTCATTTCTATGAGAATGAGTGATGGTAATTTTTTATCTGATTGCTTACCCTGAAAAGGTGATAAAGGAATAATTACACCAAACCAGGGATTTCCAAACTGACTTTGTTTGGGTGCCGCTACCATTGGCAGTGGTGGCTACATACAATGCTGAATGTGGTGTCCGTGTACCATGGTCTTTACTGAGGATCTCGGAGAAGGCAGCTTCATACCAAGCAAGCTGAGCCAAACTCGGAGTGGCTTCGCAGTGGAAATGTCTCCATGGTGGAAAGAGCTGCCTTTAGTGGGGACTTGGAGAGGGTTTTGGTAGGCTTTAGCACTGTTGAACTCTTTGCCTTTCAGTCAATGGCCTATAGACCAAGACTGTTTGTGCCCAGTAGTGCAAGCCACATGTTTTGGGGGCAAATTTTGACTATTAACGTTTACCTACTATACAGTATTTGACAAAGGCTGAAATCTCTGTTGGCAGTCATGTGGTTTCATATGGTGGTTTGTT
Source organism: Pelecanus crispus (assembly GCF_030463565.1). Taxonomy (NCBI): domain Eukaryota; kingdom Metazoa; phylum Chordata; class Aves; order Pelecaniformes; family Pelecanidae; genus Pelecanus; species Pelecanus crispus. The sequence goes on along the minus strand of NC_134647.1, from coordinate 40,532,487 downwards.
ATGTGGAACAAAGTATGCTGTTGAGGAGGTCACCGGAATTGAATTCTCTAATACACTTTTACAGCTTTCTATTGGGTAATATGAAATATGGAAAAATGTACACCCACTGGCAATGTTCACATCCACAAACATAAATATTTTTTGTCATTAGTTACTGTGAGAATATGAGGGGAAATTTGCAGCTATTTCAATGACTTGACATTTGTCACAATGACAAGGTTTCTAAAATCCAGACCATAATTGCTACCTCAGCTAGCTGCACCACTTACCAAATGGCTTGTGAGAATTGCTGGTAAGCTGGTAACACGAACTGCTGCTATCAGAACTGATTCCATTGTGGTCTGACCTGATCAATTGCGCTGCAACCCAAGTCACAGTCGCTTTGTGTAATTTTATAGTATAAATCAGATTTTACACATGTGGGGCTATGATGTGATTGCATCTGTACAGCAGGGGGGGACAGAATTTGGAAATGAACCAAAGGGAGTTGCATTCGATTTTACTCAACTGGAGCTCACAAACTTCGTTCTTCGTGATTGTGTCTGAGCAGCTTCCAGTTGTGTATTAGGCAACATGACTAACATTTGTCACATGCTGTTTATTCTCTTATCTTCTCCCCAGAGGAAGGAGTGTGTGTGCTGGAGTATTTCTTTCCTTGGGGAGTTACGTTCCTCAAATCCCATATTGTGTGTAGAAATCGTGCCTTTATCATTAGCTTTTATCATCTCTATGAACCTTGAAATTTGATGGAATTTGGATAGCTGACCATCACTGGAAAAGCTCAGCCTTGTTGTGTGTGAATGCTTTGTGAAATTCTTGCAATGCAGGGAGCAACCATTTGAAGAGTTGTAATGCCAACTTTTTTTTCGATAGTTGAATCAATTTTTTGTACTGCGAACTTGTAGGGGAATATGCTTCTCTGTGCTAAACGATAATATATTTAATTAATTGTAGCTGCCTCTGGAATAACTGAAAGCAATTGTCCCTTTCCCTTGCATCTTACAGTTTATCTAAGTTGCTTGATAACCTGGTGTAGCCAAACCAGGTGGGCTAATTCAGCCCTGCTTCGGTTAACTTAATCCCTTCAATTGCATTGGATTTTTTGATTAGACACCAAGTTAGCTGCTAATAAAGGCATCAGACTGACGGGCATTGATGCCATCTAGATGCATGATGAAGCATTGTAATGGTGATGGTAAAAGTCTTTCCATCCTAGGGAGCTGCCAGTATGTTTTCCTAAAGGTGCTTCCCGAATGAGATGCCTGGTTTATGTTGAAGAGCTGAGGCTTGATCCAGATGGTTCACGTCAAGGGCAATTACTCTGGGAATGATAATGAGCCTCACACTCAGTCTCCACTGAGATTCCCAGTACCAATGTCATGTATGGCAGCAGTGTAAGGTAGTGAGCAAAATAAAATAAAGATCACAACAAGTGTTTGGTTGAAGACATAATACTTTCCTGAGGATAAGCCTTATCTCTAAATAAAAAGAAATAAATCTGCAGTTTGGACGCTTATTAAAAGCAGCTTTTTTTCCCCCCGGTGGAAAACTTGGTTGTGTCACTGAACTGCACACACGAACACACGTTTTGAGGAAAAACAGAAACTTTCTGCAAGTGTGTTCATTTCTCCAAATCCCTTTTTTTGTCCGAGACAAAAATGTTTGAAACTTTTTGACCAGCTCCAAGGTCAAGAAAGAGGCTCCTCCAAAAAAGAGGCTCAAGCTCTTTCATCTTCCATCATGTAGGTGATGTGGGGCACACACTGTGGTATGTGCTAGTCCTGCAGAGGCCCCAGAGAATTTCACTGACTCTGGGTCTTTAATGTTTGGGGCTTCAGCCCCAACGCACGGAGCCCTCTGTCTGGCTTCTTAGTTGGCTATGGGTGTCCTCCCCGCAGCCTCCCCTGCATTTTCCCATCCCAGTGGTGACGGTGCATTTTGGCTGCAATTAGTACAGCTTGGATTTCATTAAGTAAATGGTTGTGAAAAGCTTTAAATATTGGGACAAACCCAATAGAAACATGTGTATTATCCAACAGAGGATGTTCTCAATTTCTTTGGCCGGAAACTAATATTCTTACCTAAGATTTTCAAAAGTCTGGAATAAGTTTGACCTCCCCCATCCCTCAGCCAGCTCTGAAAATCACAGCCGATAGTGTTTTACTAGACTTGCAGTACTGGCTTAATAGCTCTTTAGTTATTAGAGAATAAATGTTCATGTTCTACAAATTTAAATTGTATTAAAAACCTTTATTAGCACAGCTTGGCAACATATACTTCTGGCTAGCTTTCTGGCCTTGGGTTAGGCCATTCTTGTGGTTTCTTAATGACATGCTATGAAAGGAATATACTTTATGAGAATCTGGTGCCAGGTTTTCCATGTATTAAGAGGAATTTGCCATTTGTTCATAATGCTGTTGAGTGAAACAAAAAAAAAATTAAAAATTGGAGTTATGTCTTACATTCATCTGGCTTGATTTTCATTGTACATGGCCTTCTATATTTTCATATATATGTATTTATATTATATATATTTTAATATTATCCGGTCTCTGTGAATTACTGGTGGCAACTCAGTTCTGGCATGTAACAGTGCTGTTACCGAAGTTACTTTCTGTTGTCTTTTTTTTTCCAACCTTCCCATAATAATTTTGACAAAGTTGTCTCAATGAAAGAACTCCTCTGGGCCACGTAATGGGTTTCCCCACAGTTGGGAGCAGAATTAGGCCACTGGGGCAGCTCGTTTTTGTGAAGGCAACCGTTCGTGCCATGGACAAAATGTCTCAGAAGTTTCTTTCCCACAAGACATGGTGACACACAGGCAGTGCTGGGGTGCGATTCAGCTGTTTCGTTTGTTTTCCCGTCTTGTCATCTGTTTATTTGCTTTGCAACCAACAAGTCCGCCTCTTTTTCCTTCTGCTGATACGGCGCGTTAGTGTGAAAAACTGATGGGGCGAAGTACCCGGCGGGTGGGAGGAGGTGTGTGCGGTGGGAAAAATGGGGCTGGGAAAAAGGTCTGGGACTTGAGTAACCTTTCTTAGGTGTCTTTCCATCGCAAGAGTTGTTTGTTGCAAAGGTGTGATTTTTGATAGCAAAAAGTGGGTTGCACGGGATTTGACCTGATGCTCTTGTTCTTTCCACAGTGGGGAAGCCTCACAAGTGCAACTACTGCGGCCGGAGCTACAAGCAGCGCAGTTCACTGGAGGAGCACAAGGAACGCTGCCACAACTATCTGCAGAATGTCAGTATGGAGGCTGCCGGGCAGGTCATGAGTCACCATGGTGGGTGGAAACCGCCTTTTGAGGTCTCTTGGACTTGGAGCATCTCTTCCGGGTTTTTTTCCATCTGTTTTTCTTCCTTCCTTTCAGCTTTGCATCACTTCCATCTTATAGATTGCTTATATTCAGATAGGCAGGAGAAGAAAAGATGGGCTAAAATCCTCACTCTGTCCAATTTAACAGCACTGGTTTTGCTGATTTTTTTTTTTTTTTTAAGTTAGTGTTTCACTTTTTAGTATGTATAAATATGCAGACATGAAAATAAAGCAAAGTCACCTGTGCAAAGTTACCCTAAAAATGAACTAAGCCATGTATAAAATGTATGATCCCCCCTGCTTTCTTTTTGCTAGCGATTGATAATTATAAGAGATAAGGATGGTGGAGGTATTCAGAAGCCATTATTTATGCTTCCTGTAATATTATCTTATATCCCAAAACAAGTGGAGGGGATAGATATAAAAATCTTCAGAGCAGAATGGAATTCAACAGTGTTCATGAAAGTAATTATAACAACAACAAAAAAAGTTTGTATGCATTTACATGTGTTAATATTAATATGTTAACTAACACTGCATGTGTTAATACACATAAAGACTGAAGATTGCCAAAAAAATTGTTGAAAGCAAGAAATGTCAAACTCTGAATTTGTTTTAAAAAATTTCTGTAGCTATTAGTATAGATAATGAGCATAATATCTCAGACTGTAGGGTTGTAGGCTTATCTGTAGCACTAAATACTAAACAGTAGCTGTCCAAAAATTGTTATAATTTCATTCAAAATTAGCGTTTCGGAAACTTTTCTGAAACTGAACATCTTTTAACTTTTAAAAGTTGTCTTTAGAAGTTTGGTACTTGAAGTATTTAAATTTTCTTACTAATCAGAAAATATAAAAATTATACTTTTTCCACTTTGATTAAAAATTACCATATACCTAAGAATACCAAAAAGTTAGATTGTAGGTAAATGAAAAGGCAAAAGAATGTTTCCTCTTTTTTTTTTCCATTTTGCGTTTCATTGTTGAGTGGAGTCATATGGCTTAATGTGGAAATTAATTACATAGAAGTTCTGAAAGGTAATTTCTAAAACCCTAAAAATACAAGCTGAAATAAAAATCTACCCAGCATTTCTAATATGGGCTATTTTTTGGTGGAAAAAAACCACCAAAAAAATTTAAGGAGTACTTTTCCATGAACAATTTAATCCTATAAAGGCATTCTAAATACGTATTGCCAAAATGCTCAGACAGCTCTATTAAGTAATTACTATCTCTGTAGACACCCTGGCGACTAAAATCAACATTTGAAATGTAATGGATGGCTTTAAAGACATTGAAGTTAGTGATTACTTTCTTTAGGCCTGACTTTACGCTTGTAAAAGTCAGTGGAAAGACTGATTTCAGGGCTTTGCTATTTGCAGGTACCTTCTGTGTGCTTGGTCTGTTAGATGGAGCGCTTAGTTGATAGTAGGATTTTAGCCACTGAACTCCATTCCGAACAAAATACATGCTCTTCACTCTACAAGGGTGTGTCTGTCTTATTAACCAGCTGGGTGATGATTTCAGTCAGCCTTTCCTTAGGGAAATAACAGTAGGCTGATATATTTATGACAGCCAGGATGTTTCAGAGGTCGCATTATGGGGGATCTTCCCAAACTCCACTCAACTTCTGGGTTTATTTTTCAGTTATTTATTAAAATTGGGTTTACTCTTATTGATAGAGTACTTCTGAGGAAATCTAAAGCTTTTTCTAAGCTGCTTAATGCTGTGACAAGAAGGGTAAGTCCTTAACCTTGTCTACCCAAAGAAGCTGGAATGGTTGACCTTGTGTTGATTTTTTTTCTACCAACTGAAGTTAAACCAGTACAAACCCCATGTGGACAGTTCTTTTATTTACAGCCTGACTGACTTTGCTTGGGCTTAAAATAGAAATGTTCACACAACCACTTTACTTTTCTCAACAAAATTAGCTTAAAACAGCACTTTGAATTCAACTAGTGCCTCTTTCTCCTCTGGCCAAATATGCCTAAATCTCCCCTGGTGAATGTTTAAGGGATATTTGATCCACTGTCTTCATTAAGCTGTTTAGCAAGGGCATAATGAGGACAGGCAGCGACAGGGAGCTCCAAATTCAGCTGGGACCAGTAATAAATCTTACCTCACATCCCAGCATCACTCCCACCCATGAAGCTCAGCATGGGAGTGAAGGTCATGAGCACCAACCTGTAGAGGTCTGCACCAAAGTCCTTTCTCCTGGGACTATAAAGGCACCAGAGAAGAGTATACAAATTAGTGCTCAGCTTAAAGTTAGGTCCTAGTCTAACCCTGAAAAATGCATTAATTTCCTTCTCTCTCATGTCACACATGGAAAGGGTATTCCTGATGATGAGTGAGTGCACGCTTTGGAGATTTTGATCATTGGTCTATTTTGCATCACATTGGGGTTATGTTTTCCTGACTTTCTTTCCAAATACTTTCTAAGTATTTTCTTCTTGCTGAGTGTTTTGAAGCCTCTGAAAGCATTTTGGTGTGACTCCTGGTCACAACTTCACCCTTATGCACAGAATAGGTAGAGGTGGGGATTTTCTTATCCCTACTGGCATCCTGCTTTAAGGACACAGGTGGCTGTGCTGGGTCTCAACCAAGATGCCCAATGTTTAACATTGATCCAAATTATTTCTGCAGAGATTAATTGTTCCAGAAAACTGGAGGCAGCACCTAGAGAGTTTAGATTTTTTTCAAGCATTGTGCTCAAGTTGATCAGTTTATAGGCATGCTACAGACATCTACTTGGGTGCTTTTGCTGTGGCCTGATGAGGCCTTTAATTTCAATTATCTTTGTCTTGCAGATGGCTAGATCACCTGACTAAAGCCACAAGGGGAAGCGAGAGGAGGGGAAGGAGGGCTAGTTTCGGTGTGTGGGTAGGAACTTGCAAGTCTGCAGGTCTCTCTCCATCCTCTCACAGGGTGCCAGTTGCTTGCTGAGCTGCCCCTCCTTGTGGCTAGGTCCTGTTCCCTGCTCAGCATGACAGCTGCTGCAAGAGAGCTCCCATGACTTCGTTGTTGGCAATTGTCAGCTAAGCAGTACTGGCCCCAGAGGTAGAAATTAGTCTGTGGTCTCCTAGCTAGCCGTGTGTTGGGGGTGAGAATCGTGATAGTTTCTGAATGCCAAGAACATGACCTTTGCGGGAACAAACAGGGAGAAATGCTGAATGCTAGCTATGGTTTACACCCGGTTATATATTCTTCTCCATCTCACAAAGCAAAAAGTCCAGGGAAATTCTTAGAGTGGAGAAGGGTACTCTTTTTAGGAGAAGGAGAAAGAAGCCTAGCCCTAGGCTGTGCAAGGCTCAAAGGCCACCTCCACATAAAACACACAATGGCCTTGTGTCCTTCCCTCTTACATAGTTGCTTAAAACATCGTTAAAATGCTGGTCCCACAGGAGACATCACACCAGGGTCCATGGGAATATTTCCTGTCATTTCTCTGCACACACACACTTTTTTTAAATGGCAATATTGTGAGCTTAGGAAAGGAAATTGAGGCTGATGGAGTAATACTAATGTATACCAGCTGAGACTTAGCTCAGTGTCTGTTGTCTGCACACAAAAGTATTTATCAGCAAAACACGCACTGGGTAATTTTTTTACTTCTTTTTTCCCCTATTCTTTCCTCACTGGAACAGCATAAACTTTTTTAATAGTATGTGTGGTTTCTTACAAATTAAGAAGCAAATGGGACATGGTTTAGTCTAGTCTACCCTTGATTGGTTTAGTGTGGACTTGGTAGTGTAGGTTAATGGTTGGACTGGATGATCTTAAAGGTCTTTTCCAACCTAAACGATTCTATTCTATTCTATTCTAAAAACTAGAAGATAGCCACTTTGAGCGCTATGATTGAAAGACAAATGTCTTCAGGAAAATAAAGACTTTGTTCTGAAGATCATCCAGGTTTGTGTATTCAAAGTTTGGGCTTAGAAACAACATTTGATACTAACTGCAATTGGGAACATTAACAGTGTCAGAGATAGTAAACATTTACATGGGCAGTCCAGGAGCGCACCCTGACAGCTGATTAAGAACATCCCTAAACAGAAACATATTCAAGCATGGGCTTTTCATGGACTAGACACTCAATTTTTAGAATTAAAAAAACCTTCCTGAGCTGAGACCATAAGTTCCCAGCATAAAATGAGTTGCTGTATCAAAGCTAGTTATAATCTGTTAGCTGTTCTTCGGTAGCTCCCACTACCAAGGTAATGAAGTACAATGAAATACAACAAAAAAGAAATTGCATTTACTGCAGAGTAAATGTGTACACATGAGTTTCTGCCAAAGAGCAGCTGATTTGTGGTAACTGTTGGTTGTGTGTGATCGGTTTGCTTTTCTCCTTTTTTATTTTTTTTTTTTTTCCTAAAAAAACCAAATGATGCAGGCTGGGCTGTTTGTCCTTTATTTATGTATTTTTAAATTAAAATGAAAATTAATGTATCTAGAACTGACAATGTGATCTTTAGCTTAACTCTCTGGGTTTCTGAAATATGACATCTCACCTGTTTGGTCTGGTTTTGCATGCAATTTTTAAATGGTTTCAGAAACTAGGCTATTTCCATCTCTCCCTTCTCCCAGGAAATCTACATAACAAAACACATTCTGGTAACTTATTCCCTTCGCAACGCAAATATTGGCGTGATTCAGTGATTCTGTTGCAAAAAAGCCATGCCCTGGATTATAGAGTTGAGTTCTGAGGTGGGAAAAAGAGCTTGCAGCATTGAAGGTAGAAAAGAAAATGCTTTTATTGGTGATGATTTTACTTTTAAAAGGAGTCCAAGCAGAATTTTTGCCTGACTTAGAGAAGAGCAGATGTCTTTTTTAGCACTATTCATTTTTCATGGAAGAAAGGTTTCAAATTCCGTGTAGGAAATTTTACACACATATGCCCAACAGTAGAATTATTTAATTATTACTTAATTGTTATAAGACATAAAAATGTCACTACATTTGGAGCTTAATCAGATGGCTATGAAAGTAATCAGGAGGTTTTCAACTGATTTTTGTGGGCAAGTACAGTCCTACAGAGCCAGCATATCTTTAGGAGGTCTTCCTAGGAGGGATTCAGAGCCCCCTGCACCTCCCTAGGTCCCCACCACCAGCCTCGTGTGTCCTGTACACCAACAGCTGGAAATTCCTGAAGTGGCACTTGCACGCAAACCTGGCCCATTGCAGTGAGGATGGGTATTGCCACTGAGCAGGGTTTCACGCAGAGTGTGTGTGCGTGTGCATGCATATGCTGATTTTTGGTAAGCCAGAAGGACAGTCAGACACCAGTTCCCAGTGAAAATCAACAGACATAATCTTTCCTTTCTTCCAAAATCTCCTCAGTAAATACCTGAGAACTAGTGCAGATAGCTCCTGACCAAGCACAGTATTTAAATAACCTTAAAAATTTAGCCTTAGCTATTAAAGTATTCTAGACCTCCCAGTCTGCACTGGGCATTAATTAGGTCACTCGAACACTGCGTCCCATTTTGTTGCAACATTAGATTCATTTCATATTTATGCTTTTTCTTCCTCTCTTTCACTGATGCCAGCAGGACTGCCTTGTAAATGAGAAACCATTGTGTTTCTCAGGGGGAGCATCCTGTACAAATAAAAAAGCAGCAGAGTAAATCATTTTATAGCATATGGTAGATTCTAAGCCTCAAAGTACTCAGCTTTCCATAGCAGCAGAGGCACAAATGGAATCAAATGAATAAATTGCCATGTTTTCTTATTATGAATGTCTGAATTGTGAAGTTCACCTGAGCAGATACTCTGTTTTGTAATTGCCTGGTATTTGCTCTTCTGTATTAGAAAGAAGGCAAAGACAAGGCTTTTATCAGCCCATTTTTCATATATTATGTGCTAGCAAACAGCTGTGTGTTTAAGAACAGGGGATTGATTATTCCATATTAGGATCCTAAAGGTAGCAAAGTTACATGGGAGGAAATTAGGCTGGTAGTGTTCATTTATGGCAGGGAGAAGGTATCTGTGACACGAAAGGCTGCTACAGTGAGAGACCAGAGGAGGACTAGCAGAAGACGTGGTTTCAGTCCTTCTCTACTAGCTCTGCAATACCACCCGTGACTTCTCTGGAAGATGTATCTAATACAGAGAATGCAATAGGTTGCTCACAGTTTACAAATTGTAGGAACTCTTTGCAAGATCATCCCAGTTTCTGTTTCTCTGCCATCCCATTCTTCTCTTTAAATAATTTTTTATACCTCAAACATCCCTTTGGTGCATGGGCTAGTGGCTGATGCTTCTCAGGTTTCTCTTGCTACTTTATGAAGATGAATGTGGGACAATTAGGCCATGTGTTAAATTCATGGCAGCAGAGCAGTGGGAAGAGCTACATGTGGAATCACACTTTTGACATATATTACAAATGACTTAGACTCTCTGAGTCTGATCTGCAGCATGGTACCGCTGACCCTTCCTGGTGTTTCTAAGAGGATGCTCAACAAAAACTGAGTACTCTGTAGGTATTTAGTGATTAGCCATGTCAGCAAGTGACATAAAACCCTGTGCAAGTCGGTCACTACCCTGGTCGGTAGCTCATGCAATTCCTATACTGCTTTTGCGCTAGCACCTTATTCTCTAACCCAACAAGCAACAAAGTGTGAAATGAGTAAAGACAGAAGGCGTCATTAATTTCTTGTTATTGTCTCAAAGACAGTGTATGAGTATTCCCCTAACATAGTTAGCACAGGGATGCTCCTTGCCGATCCCCAAAAGCAGGAGGGCAGACACAGAAGACTTGCGTTCACTGGTTGTTAGGTCTGTGTTTGAAGGGATAAAATATTAATAAAAAAATTGATAGTTTCTGTGACTGATTCTGAAGAGAATTTCCATACAATGTTACTCCTGTAATTCCAGTACAGCGTTTGCTGATTTTTACAATCTTGTATATAGAAAGAGGAAACACACTTTAACAAACAGATCCTTCATTCCGGAAGCTTTTGTCATGGGGAATGAACAGCCAGGCCCAGGAAACACAAGTCATCAATGCTTTGTATGTTTTTTTAGTCATTGAGATTAATGCTAAAATAAAATAAGAACGGTAAGCATGCCATATGATAAGCATGAAGTTAAGGGAATACACAAAGAATGATAATTAAAAAGTTATGTTGGCAACAGGTGACCATATTGAAGGGAGCAAAACAGAAAGTGTCACCTACAAAGTGAGTTTTCAAAAGTGTCCTCTCCTCACTGGGGATCTTGGCTATTCAGAACAAAACAAGTCCTTTAATAAATGCTTAAAGTTGGGCTTCTGCTAGATGGTCCCCAACAGAGGCATTTTGTAAATGTGGCTCTGCTTAAAGGTGAATGCTGTCTTGATGCCCAGTGTGTTCTTGCACCTTGCTTTATTTTGTGTTGCACTTGTTGCACAATCAGCAGGGCTCAAATGATTTGTGTTGTCTGTGAAGTGTAGACCAGACTTGTCTGATACGATTTTTTGGTTTTATGTAGTACCTCCTATGGAAGATTGTAAGGAACAAGAGCCTGTGATGGACAACAATATTTCTGTGGTGCCTTTTGAGAGACCTGCTGTTATAGAGAAGCTGACAAGCAACATGGGAAAGCGTAAAAGCTCCACCCCACAGAAGTTTGTGGGTAAGCTTGAAATACGCCTTTTATAATTTTTAGTGTGTAGGTATAGGTTACTTGTTATTTGTAATAGCCAAAAGAACAAGGGGAAAAGTAGTGCTCTCAGAACTTGGTTGTGATGGGGAGGGACAACAATGGAGATGGTTAAATCACAGCAAGAAATCCTGAAAATTACTGAATTAATTTTACCAACCCAGAGAATTGAAAAGGGAGGTCCCCACAATCATGAAAATGGCTTAGAAAATCTTGAGCTTTTTACTGTGCCTTCAGGCTGGTTTAGTTTTTTTAACTTTTCTCTGGCCCTTTTGAGATTTAGACTTGTCATCCTTCGCTCTCCTTGCCCCAGCAAATAAAAACCAAGATTCTCATACAATTATCTGTCTCTATATGTGTGTGTTTAAAAAAAAAAAAACAAACCCAAAACAAATCAATAAGTATCTCAAGACTTGTATTAAATTCTTGAGAGTTGGCAACAACTGGTCTGATAATACTGGCATGAGGAAGTAAAATCACATCACTTCTGTTGGAAGAAGTGCTTCTCGAAGTGCAACGTTCTGCACACAATAAACTTGTTAATGCATTAAAATAAAGCAGCATTGGATGACTTTTGTTTACCAAATTTAGAATCCTAGGCCCAGAATTCATGACTTCTTAAAATTGTTCAGCTTGTAACAGGAGACAGTGTGCAGAATTTTACTTGGTTTGAGCCGTAGCTTAAAGCTTCTTTTTACTGCTACTGAGGCAGTGCTAAACTTAGGAGGGGAGCTGGGACAGAGAATTATTTGGGGTAAGTGTATGCTGCTAAATTCCAAAGTCATGTAATATGCATTTTCCACACTCACTCCCTGGAAGGACAGTTGTACAGATTTTAAGGGTGTCATATACTTATTCTGCCTACACTGAGGACACTTACAGAGAGAGGATCAGAGGACTGTAAGCAATTAACACAACCATTTAGAAAAGTCATTGCCCCTCAGCTAAATGCAGATTCAGATGGATTTCTTAAATCACCACTGAAGGTGGTTTTAAGCTAACCCACATGGTTTTGAATAGTAGGGGGCTAGCAGCATGCAGCAGTTCACCTGGGGGGCACTGACACACTGACCTGGCTGCTCTCTGTCATCTGACCATTCCCTAAGATCAGTGCTAAGCCAAGGTTAGGTCAGGAACAATCCAACCCACAGGAGGAACACTGTGCGACATCAGTATTTCCTGTATTGTTATTAGTCCTGAGAGAAAAGCTTAATTCTTAGACTGTTGGCTTTAAGAGTGGTCTGAAATGAATTACTGTATAGATGATAAGAACTGGAGGATTTATACTCTGATTGAATTTACTGCTGTGACAACAGTTGGGATTGAAGAGGGTGGAAATGGGAGCAGGACTCTCTACTGACAAGCCAAATACAGCTTTATGAGATTGTAAACATGGCCCATCATAGCAGGTTTCCCTAGTGTTGTCTCAGCAAGTATATTCATGCAGGTTGTGATCGACAGTGAAAAAGTTAACCATGCTGACACTTAAACTGGTGTGTCTAGACCTCAGAAACATTACAGTCTCAAAAGGAAGAAGGGCAGTTCGCACCTCTCGCTCTTTTTCCCCCCAGGTTGTCCACAGACTTAAACAGAATTGTGTTTGCAATACCTCTCAGAGGTTATCTTTGTAAGGGCTAGAGACTTTACCTGAGAGGGCTGGAGACCTTGCTCCCTTCCTTTAAATTGTGGTGTACCCATGCTTGCTCTCAAAGCAGTATAGTTTACTGACTATAAGTACATCTCACAACTGAGGCAATCCACTTTTTGGATGGTATAAACTGAATCCATTTTTGGAAGCTGTAGATGATGGTCTCTTTTTTTCAGTCCAGGAAGGTTATTTTACTTGTCCACTCACATGCAATTGACCATATGTTGTTATTGTCTTCAAAGGCAAATTTACTGATTGGAAATCCTTGCCTGAGATACGCTGTAGCAGATTATTATTCTCTGTAGTAGGGTATGCTACTGTTGTATAGAACAACCTGTTGTTGTTAGATAAACCTGCTTCTTCTATAGGTGTAACAGATCATTTTGGTATTCCATTTTTCAGGGGCTAGGAATTCAGGGTTTCATGTGACATACAGCTTTTTATCCAGATCCAGATGTAGGGAAAAAGTGTCCTCTTTCATATTTACTCTGTCTTATTTTTCTGCCTTTTCTGATCTTTCATGGCATCACAGTGTTTGACTTGAAAAAACAGCAGTCTCTGCTCTGCTACGTTTGTTTTTTTTTTCACCATGACCTTACGTTTCTTCCCGTTTTCCCCCGCAATGAAATATTGTTCAACTCTATCAGGAAGAACTTGTAGTGGTTCTCTTGCTTGCAGGAAATTTTCCTGTGCATACTGCAAGTGTGGCACCTGTCCAAAACAACTTAATGGTGTTTATGAGAAGGTCATGTAAGCATAAGCTAAAATCTTTGCATGCTACATCTATCAATGCTTTACTGCTCTTTCTGATCAGCAATCTCCAGGGGACCTTGGTTATGGACCACAGTCTCTACTCTGGCTGAAATTTCAGGAGGAAAGGAAGCAGCATACAGCAGAGTTAATTTCTGAGTGAGAGCCTTGATTATATATCTGCTATTGAGGTACTAGTCTTACCAAACCTGTTGAACTAGTGGAGGCAGAAGGTATAATGATGCGCAGGAGTCTGAGTACCTCTTTTTGCCTCTCCTTCAATGAAGGGAGAAGCAGACACTAGTGAAATTGAAAGCAACCATCTTCAAGCTGATCACATGAAGCAGATTCACATATTTCCAGTTTGAATGTGGTGCTCATTCTCACAGGGTGTCACTGAGGCTAAGAACTGGCAGGATACAAAAGGAGACATTTATGTGGCTTACGATAAGACCACGGTTGTTACAGTAAGAATTAAAAATACACAGGCATCTCGGAACAGATGAAGATCAACTGGCTTCAAAATTAGAGTCAAGTTCTAGTTAATGGGGGTCAGGGAGAAATTTACCCAGTGGTAAATTCTGTAACTGCTTTCTCCAAGATTTCTTGCAGCTTTCTCCCAAGTGTCCGGCATTGCAATTGCTTTAGATGACCATGGTGGAGAATGTTTCGTCTTTTACTTCACTAATGTAGGGCAAGAATAAATAGAATTTGAGCATAATTTTGCATGAAAAATAAAAATGATGACTCTAATTAGTTGGTTTCAAGTACAGATTTGGCTAAAGAGGAATTAAAAGTGAAACCCATGTTGGACTGGTTTGTTAATGTTTCGTCCGAGCTCTGTGTTTTACACCCTCTCCTCCCCATGTTATAATTTATTTTACTTTTTTTATGTCATGTTCCATTTCTAAGTCTCTGACATCTTTGGAACCAGTTCATAATTAAAGGAATGAATAATTCAGGTCACTGGCAATTTACAGTTTTCTCTACTCTGCTGTCTGTGGTGGAGTAACTAAATATGGAAGATAAAAGGAATCAAAATGATGTTTGCGTCATTCACCCAAGTAGTCCATAAAGGATAGGTATTATTTCTTGATCTGTATAGCCTACAAAGGACTGACAGTGTGTTTGGAGGCTGGATCAGTCTCTCACCAGATCCAGTTCTTTATTCAAACACAGGAACAATACAAATGGCCAGCACAGGTGACAGGGACCGATGGACTTTTCCATTTTCATTTCTTTCATCCCACCATGCTGTCATGGTTTAGCCCCAGCCAGAAACTAAGCACCACAGAGCTGCTCGCTCATTCCCCCTACCCTGATGGGATGGGGGAGAGAATCGGAGGAGTAAGAGTGAGAAACACTCCTGGGTTGAGATAAGAACAGTTTAATAATTGAAGTAAAATAGTAATGATAATAATAACATTATAATAATAATAGTAATAATAATATACAAAGCAAGTGATGCACAATGCAATTGCTCACCACCCGCCGACCGATACCCAGACAGCTCCCAAGCAGCGATCGCTGCTCCCGGGCCAACCCCCCCCAGTTTCTATACTGAGCATGATGTCATATGGTATGGAATAGCCCTTTGGGCAGTTTGGATCAACTATTCTGGCTGTGCCCCCTCCCAGCTTCTTGTGCACCTGGCAGAGCATGGGAAGCTGAAAAGTCCTTGACTAGCATAAGCAGTACTTAGCAACAACTAAAACATCAGTGTGTTCTCAACATTCTTCTCCTACTAAATCCAAAACACAGCACTATGCCTGCTACTAGGAAGAAAATTAACTCTATCCCATCCGAAACCAGGACACATGCCAAAGACACCATGTGTCTCCTGGAGCTGTCCTCCAGTCCCACTTTGGCCCCACCTGGGAAGAAGCTGCTCAATTTCAAGTGAGGCTGCAGCCACCTCCTGTTACAGGGTTGTCCATCCTATCAACAGCAGGACAGCCATCACAGACAGCAAGACTACCAGCCCACGGCAGAAACACTGAAAAGAGAATATTTGATGGCAAGAATCATCCATAGGTCATGTTAGATTACAAAGGCCGTTGTTGTAGCACCATTTGCTTTTTCCTTCCTTTTTTTCCTCAAATGCCTAATGTGTAACAAAGGAAGAGTTGGTAAGCTGTAAGTGTAACACAGCCAGCTGTAGGGAAACGTAGTGAGGTACATGAACATGGTGTCTAATCAGAAGCATGTGAGCAGTACTGCTGAAGAGAATACGAATATTCACATGCTTCACTTTAGACTTGCATTTAATTACCTTGCTAATCAGGGCTAAGTTCCCAACCAAAAGTGATGCATCATCTCCAAGGATAACCTGATTGTTCCATGGGTAATGTAAAATTATTTCTCTCTTTATGCACCACTTTAAGATAAGCTGCACTAAGTGGAATGAATTATTATAGTCAAAAATAAAATGCTGAGTGATAGCTATGTTGAAATGTACTAATGCTATTTGGAAGAGATTTGGGATTGCAGTTCTGTTTCTTTCTTATGGTGGTTTATACACATTTTGTTCCAAGCAATTTTGGCAAAAGGTATTAGAAGATTCTTGAGTTCTTTAATTCTTGGATAGCCAAACCAGTTGTATGTAGTAACTCCTTGAATTTATTAGCTTATACTATTGAAGAAAACTCTGGTTTTATGTACCGAGGCAGTCAAAAGTAACAAAGGCAATGAAAACCAACCAAAATTATTTATCAGACTTTGTAAAATCGGGTTAAACAACAAGTAGCTAATATTTGTGTGTGTGAACACATATGAGTATGTATATCTTGTATCTTACACATATAGTTATACATATAACCTTTTCTATATAAAAGAAGAGTTATTATATGAAATTTCCTTCTACTGACACTCTAAAGCCATCACTGGGAAAGCAGTGCTGCTGAGCTGAGCCCTGTTGTAAGCAGTGGTAAATCTGTTAACTTCAAAGGAGAGCTGCGATACGTAATATGCCCTGTGACTAGCATAATATACCAGCATGTGGTTCTGGTTTCGCATATCTGTAATGCCATTGATTTAAAAAGTAGACAAGGATGTGAATTTGGATTTACATAGTGATGAATCGGCCAGCTTCATCATCATTACATACTTACCCTGTGTCAATGAAAGCTGCTTTTGCCTTTACCAAATGAAACTAAGCTATACATGCGGTTTCTCTATTTTGTTTTTCTTGCCTAAATAGATACTGGCAGGGGAGGGAGGTGTCTTTTTTTCTCAGTCCCAAACATTGGGGTAGGATTTTTTTTTTTTTTTTTTTTGAGGGGGTGAATTGCAAAGATATTCTAGCCTGAATGCAAGATGGTAGGTCAGCCCCCAGTGCTCCTGGTAGTTGCTCCATTCTGTGGCTGCATGCAGTTATTTTATATTTTTTCTGCTGGTTGAAGGATTTACATATTGTGGCTCTAAAGGTAACACTATACCAGCCCTCTGTAGCTGTTGCTTAGGTTTCTCGCTATGCAGCCCTGTTGTAAGGTATGTATGAGGCACCTCAGAGTGCGGGGGACATGTGGTACTGCCTCTTAATTTTGGGAGGGTATGTCTAATGGTGTAAGCCAGTGGAGCTTCACTGACCTCGGTGGTTCAATCCCATTTTCTACCAGTTAACATGTATTTCCTAATTTGAAGCATGGGCACAGTCAGGCCCAGTGGAAGGTTTGGTATCAGTCTGAAGGTCACTGCAGCCGCATGTTTCACCTGGAATTAAAAAAAAAGCTGTTGGTGAGGTTGCTGCTTTACCCATCTCAGGACAAAAACATTGTAGGAGGTCAGTAAACAAGTAGAAGGAGGGAGGCTAACTTTGGACTCTGGAATGAGTTTCACCCCAAGTCAGGGATTTTCTGTCCCTCCACACCCCTTTTACGGTGAAACCCTTGGAGTAATTATGTTGATTTTTCTCACTCATTTGCTCTTGTCCCTTAGGTGAAAAGCTCATGAGATTTGGCTATCCAGATATTCCCTTTGATATGAACCTAACCTATGAGAAGGAGGCTGAGCTGATGCAGTCTCACATGATGGACCAAGCCATCAACAATGCAATCACCTACCTTGGAGCTGAGGCACTTCACCCCCTGATGCAGCACACACCAAGCACAATTGCAGAGGTGGCCCCGGTCATCAGCTCAGCTTACGCTCAGGTCTATCATCCTAACAGGATAGAAAGGCCCATTAGCAGGGAAACAGCTGACAGTCATGAGAACAACATGGATGGCCCGATCTCCCTCATCAGACCAAAGAGTCGAACCCAGGATAGAGAGGGCTCCCCCAGCAATAGCTGTCTGGATTCTACTGACTCAGACAGCAGCCACGAAGACCGCCAGTCCTACCAAGGAAACTCTGCCTTAAATCCCAAGAGAAAGCCAAGCCCAGCTTATATGAAGGAGGACGCCAAGGCTTTGGATGCCACAAAAGCTTCTAAGGGCTCTTTAAAGGATATCTACAAGGTCATCAACGGAGAAGGGGAGCAGATCAGGGCTTTCAAGTGTGAGCACTGTCGCATCCTTTTCCTGGACCATGTCATGTACACCATCCACATGGGCTGCCACGGCTACCGGGACCCGCTAGAGTGCAACATCTGTGGCTACCGAAGCCAGGACCGCTATGAGTTCTCGTCGCACATAGTCCGAGGGGAGCACACATTCCACTAGGCCTTCTCATCCAAAGGGGACTCATATGAAGTAGAAGAACTGCACATGAAGAAATACTGCACTTACAATCCCACTTTTCCTCAGACATTGAGACGCCTATTTTGTTGTTGTTGCTGTTGTTGTTGTTGCTGTTGTTTAATTATTATTATTAACCTTATTTTTTGTGGACCCAACCTCATTTGCTCTGCCCAGCTTAAGAATGGAAAGAGGGAAGGGATAAAAGAGGGGTTTGTTGTTGCCGTCACTTTTTGGTGAGTGACCCTCCTCGCTTTCTGTGGGAATTGAAAGGCAGTCCGTTTCTGTCTCAATCAGCTGTACATCGTGTTCTGTTTTGGGATATTGCTCAACCCTGGTAGGTGCTTTGAAGTCCCGGCAAGATGCCACTCATTTACAGTTTCAGACAAATAGGTAGAAACATTTCGGAGGAGAGCGTTTTTCAAATGTGTAGATATGGTGTGGGGTTTTGGTGGCTGGAGGAGAAGGGGGGAACTTTATTCTGCAGAATGAACAATTATTTTTAAAGCAGAACTGTTAGGGTTTTAGGAGCACGAATCAAAGTCGATATTCCTTTCAAAATTACTTTCTAGGGTGAGCTGTTTTTCTGGGTTCAGTGTGTATTGCCCCTCTAGAATGTAAAAAAGAAAAAAGTATGTCTTAACACTGTACCACATTACAGCAGTTTAGTTTCATAAGTCTGAGGGCCTTCTGTGGTAAGTCTGAGGCTTTGTATTTTTATTTTCCTTAACTTATGAAGCACCTTTTTTAGAATTGTTGATTTGCTGTTACTCCATGCCTATGTGTTGACTCACTGGCTTCTTAGAGACCCTTGGGAGCCTTACTTATTTAGTTGCACCCTATGTTTTAAGAAATAGCATTTAGAAATAACATTTAAACTTGCTTCTAGGACAGCAAGTGGCCTAGGAGTGGGTGAGAGAGTCTGTAGTTTACTCAAGAGGTTCTGCTGCTCTTCTGAAATAATTTTGTTTTAAAATTACGGATTTTAAAATGACAAAAGTACTAGTAGCAAAGTGTTCTTTAAATATAATTATATATCTATATATACCTATATAAATACTTTCTCATTCTGTTATCACAGTGTTAACCTCTTGGCAACAGCCTAAACTAAGACTTGCAGCTGGGAAAACGCTAGGAGCCAGGTCCTCAGCCAGCATTAATCCTCTTAGCTCCATTGAATTTAATGGAACTACTCCAACTACTTCAGCTACATCAGGATCCGAGCCTTGACCATTTTTTCTCTTGTTGACATCTTATTTGCTAATTTGCTGAACCAGTGACTTCTTTTGGTTTTAAGTCATCAATTCTGCTTTAATTTAGGGGTGGAAGTGTTTGCAGATTTTGCTGGATAGCCTTTGCTCTTGGAGAGCACAGAATGATCAGATCACAAACAAACAGATCACGTATGACCTTCCCTACTTCTTCAGAAAGTGATACATGGAGATGCAGGT
The DNA here is from genome assembly GCF_030463565.1 of Pelecanus crispus. Classification (NCBI taxonomy): domain Eukaryota; kingdom Metazoa; phylum Chordata; class Aves; order Pelecaniformes; family Pelecanidae; genus Pelecanus; species Pelecanus crispus. The sequence goes on along the minus strand of NC_134647.1, from coordinate 40,513,006 downwards.
GCTGTGCTTTGATTTGTATTTGCAGATTTCACCTTTATTCCTAATTTATTAATTTCACTCTAGGGAATACAAATGGAGAAACAAACTCTAGAGCACGTCCTTGAACTACAGACTGGACAAGAGAAAAAAAAAAACCCACCAATCTGTTTTGTTTCCTTTCTTTCTCTCCCAATAAATACCAAAGCCAGCAACCACCCAGCAAGTTGCAGGTTGCATCAGTAAAAACTGGGCTTAAACCTACATGACAGATTGCCATTGAATCCCAACTGTTTGTACCAATCACAATTGAAATGTTGTTGTTTGGCAACAGGAGCACAGCTTGAGAATGGGAAGATCTGCATGAGTTTAACCCCCTCCATGCACGCGGTCTTCATGCGCTTGGTGAGACCTTTTCCAAAGTATAAAGTTACTAAAGTATAAAAGAGAGAGCAAGATCAGGCCATAATGAATTCCCATCTGCGCACTTCAATCTGCGTACTCAGTGCATATGCCAGTTTGCTGTTCGTTTTGATGGTACTGGGGTTTTTTTCTCCTCTTCCTAGACCTGGAGCATTTGAAAGTAGGAGCTGAGTGGTATTGATTGAAATCTTTTTATGGTGACATTCTTGGCAGCTAGAACCTGTGTTTAGAAAGGATACAGTAGATCATGGCCAGATTACCTGATGACTGCTTCCCAGCACTGAAATGCTATTAAGTAGGAGCTGGTAAAGTCTTGCAGTAGCCTATTAATTATAATACAATATGGAGAGAAATGTCATCTTGTGTAATGTGAGAGCTATCAAGGCTGGGAATATATGGGCTTCAGAGAGACAGATTTAAAGACCTATTCCCAACATTGTTCTTAATGTCGTTGGGTTCCTCCCCCTCCTTCTTTCTTCATCCTAATGTAGAGGGAACTCAGGGAAATGAACCTCTGCTGTCCTCCAGACCATTCTCATTTTCTTGTGGTTGGTGTAATCAAAGGAGTTTGTGCAGGAACAAAACAAGGGCATGCTGGAGGGCAACACTTCTGTTCCATATGGCTGATTCTCTGCAGCTACGAAGGTTGACCTAGGAGGTGGCCAGCCATGTTCTGCAGCAGGATGTGCTTGGAAATTCAGAAAAAGGGGGTTACTTTTACAGCATGACACCACCCAAAAAAAGTGGTTGTGATTTCTGCAGAGGCAGCAAAGGTCTTTTAAGAACAATGTGCAAAGGGAAAGGTCCTGGGCCTGAAGGTCACTAGGCTTGCATGGGCCTCCAGAAGACACGTGCCTGAGCCAGAGAAAAGGGGTGCTGGCAATCCCTTTCAGTCTCTGGGGGACAACACTCCAGTCTCCCCTCTGTGGTCAGCGGAAAGAACGTGAACTATGGTTTCTTGGAATAGTTAGCACTGGGGAAAAAGTGTTAAAAAATTCTGGCTGTGTTTGGGAAAGCACTGGAATACGGGAAAGCCAGAGAATGTCTTGTGTATCCACAAATAAGCTGGCTGCAATTATATCTGCAGTTTGTTAGTGTGCACTTTCATTCATTGACGATTCATTGATACCTCCTGTAGTGTATATTCTGTAGATGTTTAAAAGATCAGACAGGGGGGCTTGGTGGTTTTGTAGCTGGCTTCAGTCAAGCCCAACTTCTTCCAATGGTAGTGTGCGAGATCTGTATGTGAGCACTGCCATGTTCTGGTATCACAGAAAGAGAGAACTGGGGAGGCAGAGGGGAGATGCTGGTTTAGTTATCTTCCAAGAAATGCATCTTCTGTAGACCAAGAAGCTGAAGGGTTGCATTAATTTTTATAATCAATGTCCTTTTCTGAACACTCACTGAAGTTTTTCATCCTAGAGCTAGGGAAAGGAGAAAGATTAAATTCTAGTTCAAATTTTGAACAAAGTTTTGGACTAGCATTTATTTTAGCAGTCACTTCCTACTGAAAATTATTGGATGGTTTCATATAAATCAGTTTGCCCCTACACAGAAATGTGCAAAATGAGACCTCAGAGACTTTTTTTCCCTTGCTTGCTCTCTGCAGATTTCTAAGAAAAGCTCTTGAGTTTTGTCGAGTTCATTAGTCATTCACAGTGTACTAGGAATTTCAGTAGACAATCCTTGGCCTGTGGATCCATTTGTTCTAAGTACTTGGTGTTGGAAATCGAACCTGGCTGATTTTTATTAGACTCTCTTAAAATTCTTGGAATTGGGTTTCCAGTTAAAAACACGCATTTGCAAATTTAGAATTGGCTTCCTGTGAGCATTCCCCATTTTCATTAAAAAAAAAAAAGCCATTTCTGCACACATCCCTGCCAGTAAACCCTTTCACTTCTTTTTACATCAAAAATGGCAAAATTCTGACTCAATTTAGAGTATTACAAGCCTATTAAATGAAATAGAAGTGTGACTGCTTATTCTGCTCTTGGTATGATCCATATTCTTGGAGCAAAGGGCATTATCTATATATCTGCTGTTATGGCCAGTGAATTTTACAGCCACCTCTCTTTGCAATCAGTTAGGAGTGCACATCAAAATATATAGCATTTTTCAGTAAAGCCAGCTCTTTACTCAGTAACTTATGGGATTAAAACAATTTTATTCTCCTTAAAAAGTGCTTCCATCTATGATGTGATGTGAAAGGTGTCTAGGCATTAACCTCTATTGGTCTGTATTAGAGAGAAAGAATCTAAATTTGTTAATTGGCCTGATTTGTTTAATGGTAGTAGTTTCTACAGTGTGAGAACACAGCTCACAAAATAGCCATGTGGAACTAAAGTATATTTAGTAAAAGGTGAAGAAATTCTCAGTTTTAAGAGTTTCCAAATTTCTTTCTGTTTGCAAGGGTATTCCTAAATTGGGGCTGTCAGGCAGAAGAGGAGGCCAGGGATTAAACCAAACCCTTCAAAACTGGCCTTTAATAGGACAATATTACTGTTGTCTAGATCCTGAGATGGCTTTTCATATTTGAAAAAAAGCCCCATTGAAAGAAGCCAGACAACAGACACTCCTTCCTCCAGAAAGAAACTTTGGAGATAATTTAGGGAAAGGTGCTTATTTCAGCCAGGGATGGGAGCCACAATAATATAGTTCCTTCGCTAGATAACATTGCTGAACTCTCACTGTGCGTTATAATGTAATGAGGAAGGAGAAGGGAGGCTGCACTGATACCCGAGTCACCTAAACTCTGTGGGATTTTAGGAAAAGTGTCATGAAATTGGCTTTGATGCTAGAAATTTGCATCTTAGCTTAGCTCAGTATCCTTTAAAAACAAAAATGGATGATAGTAATGGCTTGCAGTCTAGGGCAGCTGGAGATGTTGAGAAAGTATATTTATATATATGGTATTGTATAATTAGATATATGCTTTATTGTATATGTGCCTTTTTCAAATGCATTTTGGTAGTTCGTGATGTCGTTCATGATATCCTACCATACCCTCTCAGAATGCACGACAAAAACCAACCCAAAGTAAACATCCCTTCTCCTACAGCGTAGCGAGGCAGATCCCTCCCCCTTTCTGCACCCTCCTTGGCAGCTTGACCCAGAGAGAGGACCCTCTTAGTACTTTGCTGTGAGATTTCCTGGAGTCAGCTGGCTTTTAGGAGCGGGAAGGGCTGAAAATTACCCTAGCAAAGTGCATTCCAGCTATCCAGCCAGAGCTGGTCTCAGAGCTGGTCCCAACCAACACAGCGTCCCCAGAGTGGCGCCGAGACTCGCTGCAAAATCCCCCAGCTGCACAGTGCCCCACAGACTGCCAGGGCAGCCGTCTCCTGCTTTCTTTCCCTCCACAGCTTTAAGTAAAGCACGCTTGAAAAATGGACTTTGCCGTGCTTTTAGGTTCCCATTGAGGAACAGGAGCAGACTTTAAAGCATCTGCCACTTGCTTCAACCTGGAAAAAGAAATCCGGCAAGAACAAAAGTCCTTTGGAAATGGTTTGCAAGTTTGACTGTCACGCTGCTGCCACCCTAGTAATTGACCTGGAGATGAGAGAAGCCCATCTGTAGAAGATGTTATGGGGGTTCACTAGCTGTAATGCTTTGGTGAAAGTGCAGTTTTGTTTCGGTACTTTCCTGGCAGGTTGGTGACCTAGTTTCAGATCTAGTTATTTACCCTGCATGGGTGCAGCACCTAAGCGTGCCGCCACGGGCACGGCGGGAAGGCTGCCGCCAGGGGAGCTGACTGGGCCAGCACGCTTTCGGTCAGACCCTGAGCCCAGCAGCAGCCCGGTGCCAGATCCTGGGCACCTCTCTGCTGGGGTCTGGGCCCACGGCAGTCACAGAGAGTATGTGGGAGGAGGAATTAGGTAGAAAAGAGACAGAATTTGCTTTGTAGTAAATATATTCGCTTTTATCCCATTAAGAGTTGTCCTGAAGTATAGGCTAAAGAGAACATCACCGGTTTCTAATTTAGCCTCCTACAGCCATGCCTGGAAGCATGGGATTTCTGTCCTTCTCCACTGAGGCTCTGAATTGAATAGAGCACAGTCAGGAGGAGGTGGCATGCTGACGTTTTGCCATGCTGCACGCTTAACAGGCCAAGATAACAATAAAACTGGTATCTGTTTAAATCACCTAGCTTTTCAGTTGATCATGCAGACAAGCATTCCCAGTTCCTGTTCGCTTCCAGCCTTCAGAAAGGTGGTTATCAGTGTGCTCAGGTGGATCCTCATTTGGGAGGGTAACTGCCCATGCTCTCTCCTCTGTAAAAACTTTTCCTTTACCTATAAATCATGGGACCTAATTAATCAGTGGACAGGAATGACCATTTCAACAAAGACTTACATTGCTGTAATAAAACCTAATATTATTTACTGTTACAAAAAAAGATACTGTGATGTATTTACTAGCAGTATGTGAAGTATTTTAACAGAGTGAATGACAACGAAGTTAGTCAGATCATGTCTTGAGAGGGGCTCATATGATGTGTACTCTGTTGGGAGAAAGGGAGCAGCTGGACCCAAGGCTTGGGCTGATGCTTCCTTCCTGCAGCAGGTATTAATTTAGGTGACTGCACTGCAGCCCAAGAAAACATTTGAGCATATGATTAGCCTCCTGACATCCCTTCGATTAGATCTGGAAGCGCACAGGAGCTTTGTAGATAACCGTGTGTTTAATAATTACCATTATTTGTGAGATCAGGGCCTTATTTGCTAATTGGTGCAGCACAGCAGCTCTGGTTAGGTGTCGGTCGTCAGCACTCAGTGGCGGGGCTCTGTGGTGAAGACACCTTCGCTTACATTTGTGTAGTAGCCTTAATCCCTTGCACACAGCAGTATGTGAATACCGGTAGCCTCTAGTCTGTATTATCAATCACGGATAAAATACGGATGCCTCCCACAAGGTGTAGTGCAGAGCATGACTCCATTATTGGCACAACGAGGCCAGTTTGCAGTAAATTGGGCCATTTAGTTTTACCTCAAGTGACATCAAATAAGAAAAGCTTCTTGAAGGGGTAAAGGTCACTGAATCCCCTACTATGCACTTACTGGGATTTGACATTGCTTACTGGAAATGGATGTTCGTTCCTGAACACACTGTAACAAGGGAAGGACTTTTTGGTTATTTTTGTAGTTGTTCAGATTCTGAAACTGTGATCAATTATTTGACAAATTGTCAAGTGTCCTCAGAGCTTGAACATATTCACTTCCTCTGCCATGTAGCAGTCTCCTCTGGCTTTCAGTGGTTTCCTCTTCCTCTCTCCCCCTTTTCCTTCTCTGAGCTTTAAGTCTGGGCCTGCTCTTATCTCCTGTAGCTTTGGGCTGTCTAGGGTTTTGGGGGTTGTTTTGGGGGTTTATTTTGTTCATTGGCTGTACAGTCTGTTTACATATTTTTGTACTCAAGTGTAGTTTTATATTAAAAACAGGAAAAAGAAAAAAAGATAGTTGATTTGAGGGAAAAAAAAAAAAAAGGTACGTACTCTTTGTAACACTTTAAAGATCTAGGGTACCTTCCAAGATGACTCCACAGTGATGTAATTATAATACTGTATATTTGCCTTCCTTTTTAGTTGGTTTTATTTTCTGGTTGTATTTTTTTTTTCCTAAAATGTATATCTTTTTATGAGAAACTGGAAACTTTTAATGCAAATGTTTAGAAAGATTTAAAATTGTAAAGTAAAAAAAGTCATATAATTTTTTTTTCCTGTTGGAAGAAAACGCTTTAAAAAAGTTTTACTACTGTTGTATTCCAGGGTGGGGGTTACCAACCCCAGATTTGCTTCTTATGCTTCATTCTTGGATCCTGCTTTCTAAACATGCTGATTGCAGATATGGATGATTTGCTTATATTAGTTTAAAAAAAAAAAAAATCACCAACAAAACCACCTTTTTGGGTTATTTTTCTGTTAAAGTGCAATACTTTCCCTGACGTCTTATTAATGTACAATGGCTTCTTTTTTCTTTCCCCAGTCCACACAAATCAGCGAAACAAAATGCTCTGTCTTAAATACATTCAAAGATAAAGTTCAAGTAACTATGTAAATTAAGATTGTGACTGACAAAAGGTGAGAAACTCTGAGTTAAGGCTAAAGCCCGTACCTTAACTCCTGCTTTTATTTGACATTGAAACACGTCCAGTGTATGAATTAAGGACATACCTGTTCTGGCCTCTTCCTTCCTTTTCTTTTATAATTGCAGCTTTCTTTTTAAGAAAAGCACTTAATATTGATGTTTATTAAAAATAACAATAACAACAAAAAAAAGATCTTTTGGTCTGATCCAAAACCCACTCAGTGGAGACTGTTGTTGACTTTGATGATGGATTTTGGATTAGGCCTAATCTCTTAGCTGGGCAAAACTGCCATTTACTCTAATGGGAGAGATTTGCCTGCATAAGAATTACAGGACTCGTGTCCTTTATCTACCTGAGAGACCAGAAAAACTCCTTTCAAGTTGTCCTTGTCTTATATAAGTTTAGATGGGACTTGTTTTACATATCATACATATTTATATATAGTGTATTTTTAATGCCTTTTTTTTTCCCCCAGTAGACTGAAGCCGCTGTTCTGTAAATATGTATTTAGGTACGTAATAAAATTTAAAAAAATCCCATTGAGAATTCTTTGAAAGGCAGTTACTGCGCATGCACAGTAGCCACTTTTATCTTTTAAATTTGTATTTAAGATATTTCTTTTTAATAATAACAGAGGTGAGAAGACTGTACCCCGTTCTGATTGATTGCCAAAATTATTTCCCAGACTCTTGTGTTTGAGTTCAAGAAGAAAAATGCATGCAGTGGGTGACTGTCGCAGTTGCCCATGGGTTCACGCTCCTAGGGCCAAACTCTGGTAACCTCATGTAGGTTGTTCAGGCCATCCCACAAAAAGGGACCTCACTGCAGCAGTGGGATCATAGCAAAGCACGCACCATTTTGTAAGCATAATTTCAGGCTATGGGGTCTGACCTACTTGTCATGGCATCTTCCCTGACTCACACAGAGTTGTACTCTGCCTGCTTTAGTGCTGTTTTCCTGAAGCAAGCCGGGTGACTAATCCGGCAAATGACCACTTTTCTCCCAGGTTACGATTTTTCAGTTCTGTGACAGATGTTCTGAGCTCAAATTGAGAAATCTCTTAAATTATAAAAATCAAATTTAGAAAAAAAAGAAAATCAGAGTTTATTCCAAGCGCCAGTGAAGACACTGGGAATTGTACCATTGCTTTATGTGGTCATTGGAACATGCTCTTATAAAAGGAGTTCAGAAATGATCACTGTGACAGTGGTGCATGTGAGCAACCCTAATGTAAACCTGTATTCCCCTGCTAAAAAAGTTTTGCCGCTGTAGACTCAACTATGGGACTTGTTATTATTTTTTTTTCTTCTTAGTATACATACATACATATGGTTGCACATCTGTATGTGTGTACTCTGTACATGTGTGAGTGTTGTACAGCCATGTGAGAGTGTGAGTCTGTATGTGTGTACAAATAAAAGAAGCTGCAGAAACTTTGTAATACTTTGTGAAAAGGATTATATTATAAAGGTTTGTACTGTCTTGAGTGCACAGCTACTGGAATAAATGTAGGGAATCTCAGGAACAAGCATATAATTTGTCCAAGAATTATTTCTTCTCAGAAGTGTAAGTGCAGTTTTTAATTCTGTATATTATTTAATATTTTACCAATAAAAATAAACTTCTGACATGAAAGGGTTTTCCATTCAAGCTTTCTGGAAACATTCATGTATGCATACATTTTTCTTTCTTGCAGCAGGAAACATGCATGGCAATTTGGCACCTCAAAGGAATTGCATTTCTACCTGATAGCAAATCCTGTTAATTAACTAGAGAGACTGAATTCATTATGAGTTGGGGTTATGAGTATGGGTTATGAGACTGGCGAACTGGGCGCAGCTCCACTTTTAATATTCATTGAAGCTAATGACATTCTTTTTACCAGCTTCGGCATGAAGTTAGAGAAGTATTCCCCCTAAGGTTCTACTACGTAAAACGGTGGCATCGGCCACCTGCCACTTGGTCTACCATGGTTTTGAAATGAGTTAGTGGCCCGAGGTCCAACTTTTTCTGGAAAACGCTCGGACCACATAAACAATTCCTCTGAACCCTTCCTTCAGCATGGTTTTTTGGCTGAGTTCCCCTCTGTCGTATCAAGAGGTGATCTTCCCAGTAGGGATTTATTGGGTAGTTCACATCACCTAACTTGTTCTTTCTTTCGTAATGCAGCTATCAGTCTGGTAGCGTTCATGGTACAAACTCTTAAGAATAAAAGGAAGATCTCATGAAGCTTCGTAAATTGTTTGTTGTTTGTTTTAAGAATCTCCTGTAAATTCTTGGTTAAAGATTAACCAGCCTCTCCCCATAATAAAAGTGTTCATCATTGACATGAGAATGGAAACTCCTTAAGATATCACCTGAATAAAACTTAATCTTCCTTTAAGTCATGTTTGATGTATGTTGTCTCCAAGGAATGCTTCTGTCCAATGAGCAGAATTTCCCTTGTTTTCCTTCGCTCAGGATTGCCAGATTACTGGTTTTGCTTCAGAAAGACCCAAGATTCAGCTATTGGGACAGTCCAAATATTTAATGCATAGAGGAGAAATCACATTGTGCCATTGTAAGACAGAAACAACTGGCTTGACTGACTCAAGGTCCTGTCCCAAAACTTGCTGGAGATGGTGATGCTTTTTTCGTCGACTTCAGATAAGGGTCTGAGAAGATGAGGGGAGAGCTCATACGCAGAAACTAAACGACTGATGATCATTAAGGCTGTGGAGTCATTTGCAGGAGTGAGATTCTGTGCATGGCCTCATGTTATTAAGGAAGACAGTCTTAGAAATCTCCTCGCCATGATTCAGGGCCAGTGTGTTGTTTGTGCTTATTGAAGTGTCTGGGTGAGAGTCGCACCATGGTGTACAGTCGCCTTTTTGTCTCAATCACCCTGTCAGCAGCTGCAAGTAAAGGGCAGGTTGACCTCACCTGTTCAGCTTTATCTAGGCAACAGGGAATCTCATCTAATCCTTCCCCTGCATCTCGTTGGCTGGGAAACTCTTGCTCTTGAAAGTAGCCATCTTCTGCTTTATAGCAACAGAGGCTTAAAAATTACTCCGGTGACTAGTGTCTGCATATACTGTCATTGTTGAGTCTTAATTTGGTCTACAGGAGGCAACTGGTTTCAAAATATTTCATAGTTTCCTGTTACTGGATCAAATGATGTAATCGCAGTGGGTTTTCTAAACTGCAGCATCACCCTTCGTGTTGATTGAGTGGATCAATCTAGTAGCCAGGTAAGTGATGCGTATCAGACCTGCCTGTCCAGCACCTTGGCATTAAGCTGAAATTCCCCTTGTCACCAACAAGTGACAAGGCAGTGACAGTGCAAGTGAATTTTGAGCAGCGCGTTCTGACAAGTGCTGTACCAAAACCAATATAATTTTCCCAGTTACTGAAGATTAGGTGTTCATTCCTGGCTTTAGCTTCTATAGTGCTAATATTTCTATTTTTATGCAGTACTTTCAAGAAATTACTAAAGCTTCATCTGAGGGTGAATTTGTGTTGTTGAAATGTGGTGAATCAAAGTACGTTTTTCTCCATCTCTGTGCTCAAATGTCAAACCCCAGCCCTCATTTCCCACCAAGATACTGCAGAGTATATAACCGAACTGTGTTAATGGGAGGCAATGGTAGGCCCTCAAAATCGCATTCTGAAACTCACAATAATTGAGGGACTAAACGTAAATTTTTCTTGGATTGCAGTTTGAACATGCTTGGATTTTTTTTTCTTTTTAGTCAATCCTAATGTAGTTAGTCCTCAATAAACCCAGCTTTACCCTTCTGCCTTTCAGTGCTTATTTTTGTCTCTTCTTGGTGCACCGTATAAGCATGTCATAATTTCCAGCATGCAATTATCAGTGTTTATTTTTTTTCACAGCAGAGTACCTTAGGAGCCACAATGACTCCTGGATTCAATGAAATATGAGTTGAAAGGATTACTGTGTAAGTACTTGGGTTGCTTAAAATTTAAGGCTAAAAATGAAAGCTCTTTTCAAAGGAATATACTTGTGAAATAGCCGCTGTGTGTCCTATTAATTCCTGGTACAAAGATTAGGGATGGAGTCCCACAATACGACATTTCCCAGGGATTTCTGTCAGTGGAGAAACCGAGCCCTTCTAATGAGACTATATAAATGCTCAATATTATCTCATTATTTTTCATTAATCCACGCACACCAGCCCGCCTCCACACGCTGTAATTCCATGTTGCCACCCATGTTCACATTAAAATAGGAACAGATTATTCAAGACTCCCACACAAATCGTGAACCTCTATCCCTTCTGATCTGTCACCGGCAGTCCCTGGGACAGGCGAACCTCTCCCCTAGGCAAGAAGTTGTCTTTAACCCCGGCAACCCAGGCCTTCAGAGCTAAATGCCTATTTTTATTCCTGGCAAATGCTCCTGTGGCATCCAGCATCTGAGCCCGGATGAAACTACGCTGTCAAAACTGATTTTTAACAGAAAATTGCTTTTCAATGAACCCATTCTCTATGGAAAGTGTCTGCTTTTCATAGATTTGGGAGGATTTGGGGATTTTTTTCTCAATAAGAAAGCCTGAAACTCTAAACCCTCCGAAGGTTTCTGGGTTATTTTGTTTGGTTTCAAGAGGAAATACTTCCCTGCCCTCAACTCCTGTTTTCATATCAGTTCAAATAACGTCAAGACACTATTTGCTGCTCTTTCCCATTATTTTTGTTACTTTTCCTGTTTCGGGCTGCCTGTATGTAGTTTATAGGGTGTGGTGAGGAATGTAAATTATTATTTTCATGTAGGTGTGGTAGCTATTCAGTTGTAAATCCTGTTTTCAGTCCTTCTGACTATTTTATTTGTGATCTGTAATATTGATCTGTCTTCAGTGCAGAGAATGCTGCAATCTATCAGGAGCAGGGCCTTTTATTCCTTGCTAAAATAAAGCATTCAAAGCACTCCCAGAAATCTCTGAGATGGGAAAAAAAGAGATCTTGCTTGAAGCCTTTCTCTTTTTTTTTTTTTTCCTCTTTGAAATGAGTAGAGGAATTTTTTTCTGTGGTTGATTTGTTTTTATCAGTTAGTTGCAAAATCTGACCGGCCTCCCTTTTCAAATTCATCTCCTATGGTAGCCTGCCACTGGCTGTCTCTTGATAACTGACTTTAATAAAACAAGTTTAAAGGTTTGCCTCTGAACGTGATTCATGATAGTAAAGAAACAGGACTAATCTACAAACGAGCTCTGCGGTTGCTGTTGGACTCCAGTGAAGTTGTCAAGCTGTTTTCAGTTCCACGCGAGCCGTAGCAGACATGCCTGAAACACAGCTGTATTTTCACACAAGCTGTGAAGAGGCATTTTGGCAGCCTGCTGTCAGCGGTACCGCTCTCCAAAATGCTTTTCTGAACCCGTCCTGTCTTAGGAAGGCCACGCTGCTGTTTAAGGCATGAGGGGGTACATCGCCTATAGGACCAGATCGTCAGCTGCTACAAATCTGCGTGGCCTGAGCAGCCTTACTGGAGCTAAGCTGAGTTACCCGGTCTCCCTGTGACACGCGAGTGCTCTTCTGAGCTCTCCGGGCTGTTGTACGTGCTCTTATGGATATGCTCTCATCTGTGCACATCCTCTCGTATGTACCTGTTCCCATGATAGCCATTGTAACCACCAAAATGGGTGATTTTGAGACAGCATCTGCCTGTGTTAGTGCAACTTAATGTCTAGTTGTCAGTTCAGTCTATTTCTCGTTTATGGATAAATCCAGACATTTAGGAGTACAGTCACTGCAGATTTGCTTTACTTTTTTTTTTTTTTTTTTTGATGCTTAGCTCGAGGCGCGTAGAGTCCTTGTGCCTGAGGTTGTGGCCAGTATCAGTCATTGGTCTCCATGAAAAATAAAGTTTAGGTGTTGCATGCGGCATGCATGGCCACATTTGACTGTTTTGGCCAGCGTGCTATGAAAAGTGTGCAATATAGTTGCCCTTGGATACCTCTGTATATTGTTATCTATCAAAGAGATGTTTCGATGGCTGACCTGAAAAAAACCCAAGTCCTACCAGCTTGAAAAGCTTCTCCTTTTACTGAAGCGGCAGAAATGCGTAGTGTTTGGGTGACGATTGCATTTCCTGAGCAGTGAACGCACAGTTCAAATACCTGCAGTACATACTGAGGGTTACACTTCTGCTGTGTGGCCATGATAAGGCATTTAAAGTGCTTTTTCTTGGGAGTTCTTTTTAAAAATTAATTTCTTCAGTCAAATGTTCTCTTTATTTGTATTCAACTTTTCCCCTCTTTCTTCCAGTAAGAAAGCAGATGTTGTCAGTAGACACTAGAACACAGCAAAGTTTAAATCAATCCAGGCTGGTATTGATTATTTGCATTATGTTAGTTCTTAGAAGTCCTTCAGAGCTAGGTGGTGTTCTAGCACAGAGCAAAAATAGGTCCTAGCTAGCACTAATGGTTTTATCATCTAATTGTAAAAAGAAACTAAGCTTCTTCTCATTTTCAGAAGTCCAAAGATATTTTTGTAATGCTATTCTGACTCCTTGATTTGTCAAAGTATGGATACCACCAGACTTGGAGACAGTATTCCAGTACCTGTCTTGCTGCTTCTTCTGGGGACTATTCCCTGTGTACTTACATATGGGCATATACAGAGATATAAAGATATGGTGATATATATCCTTGTGTTCCCATAAATGGCTTTTCAGTATTTGTGGAGCAGTGATCTGTGCTTACAACTGGGCATTGCACTTTTACCCTGTGTTTAGCTGACCTCTAGACTTTGGCTGAATCAGTGCTTTTCAGAATACAGCTCTCCTCTGCATAAATGTGACCAACTTTGCTGGTCCTTGGATGTCTGATCCAAAGCTGAGATGTGCTAAAACACGTGTTGGTCAAATGAGTCCAGCTACCCAAGAGATCTGGATGGCCTTGGATAACTGACATCCTAATCTTTATCGTGCCGTCACAGATCTGCCTCATCTGTGAACGTTACCCGCTCTATTTCTCTGGTTTTTTGGTTAGATCTTTTGATAAGCTATTAAATGATCTGGGTCAAAACCAGATCTACGTGGGACCTTGCTAGAAACACTGCAGCTGGGTGATGCCCTATTTGCAGTTCCTATTGAAAACTCTCCAGTACGTAGATGGGCTGTGATCCATTTAATATGTGAGCATTGATTTTTTTGTTTTCTCCGGAGAGGGGGAAAGCGATAACAGTATCGATAGGATACCATTTTTATGCTGGTCATATCTGCTGGAAGGGAAGTTTTTAAGATTAAGTTGGTGTGATGCACCCTGTACAAGACACTTCAACTGCTCTTAGGAGACAGTTTTATGTAACAGATGAAAGGTGAAGGACTCTCTGTGTTTGGTATAGACTCGGTTATAAAAGAAAACTTAAGCTTTTAAGGAAGGAATGGCTTTGAAGATAACATCACTAGCCAGTTCATTCAGCTTCACGTGAAATTGCTGATTTTTTAGTGACCTCTGACTCTTCTGTCCTGCCAAATTCAGATGACCGGAACACTGCCCACATACTTCATTTCATTGTACATGTTGCTGTGTTGCCGAGACTTCTTTGAGACCCAAGCTGTTAATAGGGAAGCCTTTGCTGTTATTTCAGGCCGACCTGTGCAAACCTAAGCTAGGCTGAATAAACCATGGATGACCTCTGATGCAAGTTTATCTTTAGTCATTTGCCCCATTCTGCTACCAGGCTTACACACCACCAGAATCCCTAACTGAAGTTTCTTTTTAGGGGAAAATGGTGGTGGAATAAGCCAAACAGTGATTTTATAGCACAGGAGTTCTCCCGCTGCTGCTCTCTCAGAGTACCCTCTAAATGGTCATTCTCAGAGCCTTTGCACCACTTGGCTTATCCCATTCTGCACTGGACCAAAAAGAGGGTTTAGTGCAAAGCACCGTGTATCTGTCTCAGGAGGTATTTAGGCAGGGGTATTCCACAACAGCTATTTTGGGCTATTTCCCCACATAGAGAAGCTCTAGTACTTATCTCGATGGAACGAAAGTCAGGCCTGTTCTTCTAGATAAAATGCCTTCCCCTCCAACTGCCTGATGGCTTATCTCTGGTCTTGCAGCATCACTCGTAACCCTTCTCCTGACCCACTTAACTTTCTGCTTTTAGCAGAGCTGGGGTGGGGGTAGGGTGTCTTGATTCATAAATAATATTCGCTTTCTTTTAATGTGAAAATTCTTCAAGTGCTCCACGCTCGCATAATTAGGAGAGAAATCTCTATTCTTAATCAGCTGATAAATTATCTATGGGCAAAGCTTTAAGAATGTACTTCTGGTGTGTTCGGTTCATATAAATGATTGGGTTTTAATTTAATTTTTATTAATTATTATTAATTAATCTTAATTTAATTTAATATTAAAAATCTCCTAACAAAGAAAAGAACTTTAATAATATCATTTTACACTTGTCACCTTGTTTTCTTTGCCTGTTTAAAACAAAACAAAACTGTGTTATCTCTTTTGCATATCCAGAGCAATTTCTATGAAATCAGTATTTTAGCAAGCATAGCAATCCATTAGTGCTCGCCTGTTGAGCCTCAAAAAAAAAAGATAAGGACCCAATATAGGTAGTCAAGGAAGTGAATACGTTGTCTCTTAAATTTCCATTTCAGCCCACTGACAGGTACAGCCAACACAAGCTTGTTTGTTAAACTATTTGGAATTAGGCTGGTACTTTTAAGCCATTTTCTAGTGAATCATTGTCTATCAAAATGTTTTTATCAGCTGGAGCTAACTGGTGTTAATTCAAATAGTTTCTTGGAGATCCACCACATATGTAGTTAAGAGAATTCAGTCTGGTTTGCTATTTGAATGTTAATTTTAATGAATACCTCTGTTCTACACAGCATGGCAGGGACTGCTGAGAAAATGCTCTCCTCCCTGAATCTGTGTGAAGACAAATGTGGCGGTGTGATAGAGGTGATCCCGTTCATGCGTTGCCACTGGATGGTCTGGCAAAAGAAGGAAGGATAAAAATTCTGGCAGTGGTGAGTAAGATTATTAAATGGCGGGACTCTGGACCCTCCAGGATAGACTGCTGGGAGAAAGCCATGGACACTGCAGTTGAAGACATGGTTATGAAGTGGGATTTAACACAAGGGTTCTTCCCTTCCTCCCCAAACCAGTTTAAGGGACGGTAGGAGGGCTGCCAAGGTGCAGGTAGCAAGATGCTTGGTTGACTTTATAGTTTCAGCTCCAAGGAGAGGAAAGAAGGGGTGTAATCATGTGCACATCCAACTTGTAAGGGTTGTCGCCAGGTTCTGCTTTTGGGAAATGGCACACCAAGCAAGCAAATCCATTAATGAATATCTTCATGTGGCACACAGTCTTTCACATTCTTGCATTTACCTTCATTGCTTCCATTAATCATAGGAAGTGTCACTGTTACACCCACTGCTTCCCAAGGACAATTTCACTACGTCACCTTTTTTTTTTTCCATGCATTCATTCATAGGTGGAGAGGAAGAATGAAACCTGCTTTACTTAGCCAGTGTGGAGCTCTGATTTCATTACACTGGCATATTGGGTTGCAGCCATGTGTCACAGATCTTTTGCTTGTCACCTCCCATGTTCTTACTATTGCCTGTCACTTTAAAATTAATATATTGCTAATCACTACTTCCCCCAGATGATACCCATATTCTTCTACTCACAAGGCACTACCTGATGCTTGATTTGGGGAGGATGGAGAGAGGGAAAAACAAAACCCAGCAATTGCGCTGTGAACCAGTATAATTAATATATCCCATATGTGACATCTAATCTAAACAGTATTAATAATGTAGTTAGCCCTTTGGTCAGAGCATTGCTTCTTCAGATATTGCAATGTAATTTTGTCTACACAAGGGAGCTGAAAGAGGAAAGGAGTCAAATCTTCCTTTCTGAGTTTGTACGGGATCTAGCACTCCCAGCTCTTGGTGGATGACTGGGGAGATTTGGCATTAACACCGTGCGAATCATAGTTATATTAAAGAGTAACCATCTTCTCTGTGCCATTGCCAAAGTCACTTTTGGTAGCCGTCCTCTGAGTCAGGCTGGAGTTTTCTGCATCACAGAAGGGTTGAGGTTGGCAGGGACCTCGAAAGGTCATCTGGTCCGCACTCCCTGATCAAGCAGGGTCACCTAGAGCAGGTTGCCCAGGGCTGTGCCCAGCTGGGTTTTGAGTATCTCCAAGCATGGAGTCTCCACAACCTCTCTGAGCAACCTGTGCCAGTGTTTGACCACCCTCACAGTAAAAATGTGTTTTTCTTGTGCAAAGATCACGGCAGCATTGGGAAACAGGATGTTCGCGTGGAGCAAGGCAGGGTGTTGCACGCGCTGGATGGATAAGATCAGGGCAGAGCTCCTGTTTCGGTTGGCGCCAGTTGCTGGGCTCTGCTCCCTGCTTGCAGCACGTGTAGCGACGGGGAGCTGCCTTATCTGCCAGCCCTGAGCAAGGAAGCCTCAAACCACGGCTGGGAACATTTTGAAACAGATTTTTGTCACCCCAGAGGAAACATCATAGGGGAATAACAGGCCCTTGTAGCTGTAAACCAGCGATGACAAGATAAAGGCACCAAACTTGTCCTTTGTGCATATCTAATAGTGCAACAGCAACTAATTTTAATCCCTTTATTTCAGGGTGGGGAGCTCTTCACACTATTCTGTTTCCTATGTGTACACCTATTTTTTAATGTATATATAGATATGTAGGAGGCCTGGGGGTCTGTATGCACATACAGAGAAGTAGGATGTGCTAAAATGGTGATCATTAGTGTGCCGTTTGAGGAAACACAGCCACAAAAGTTGTGTGGAGCATCTCGGCCCAGAGACACGGTGCTGTAGGCTTTGCTGGACTTGGTTGATGTGTGACACGAAGCCCAATCTACAGAAGTAAATTTTGACCAAAGGCAGTACCTTTCTCTGTTTGAAGGATGCCTTATGCTTGTACAGCAGTTCTAGAAAAACATAGGTAGTGGAAAATGCCCAGAGAAGGCAAAGCTGTTCAGAGAGTGTTCTTCAGAAGACAAGTTGGGTTGATCCTGAGAATTGTCATCAGGTAATTGATTGCCATCACTGCTATCCTCACTGAAATAATAAACCAAGTACTAAATCTCTGTAGAGGAATGTGGGAAGAAGAGCCAGAAAATCACCCACAGGTGGAATGGTTTCATATACAAACCTGCAGTATTCCAGAGAAAATTGATTCACTTTATCTACTCCCAAATAAGCACCTGAATCAGTATAAATCAATACTAATGGAATCAATGAATATATCTCAATGTAGTCTAGTTTAAAATCTATTTCAAAAGAGAACTGAAGGTAGGCTCTTAGAAAGCATTTTAATACACTGATGCACAAAATGCTGCTGTCAGATAAATTCAGATTATCCCGGATAAGGGTATTATAACACAGAATGAAAGTAGGCAGCAGAGATATAAAAGCAAAGAAACTGTTAGTGCCGATTTCTTGAGAAACATCAAAAAGGGTGACGTGAGAAGTGGTGGGGTTCAAGTCCCGGCACCAACTAACACTTGTATTGCTGCTGTTAGCCCTATGCTTCTGCAACAGTAAGAGAGAGAGCTCAGCCTCCAGCAATGTCAAATAATAATATTTTATTTAACTCTTTAAATTTACCAATAAATGAGAAGTATGTCTTGCTTTTCTTCAAAACTTAATCATCTCTGAGACACCTGGCACCACTTCTGTTTTGAAAAAGGTGGTATCGTTTTCCAAATTGTAATGACTCCTGAGTTCTTTGAAACCTAATTGTGGAGTACGTTAATCTGGTTTTTACAGTGTTTTCTAATGCAAATTGGTGTCGGTGCACATTTCTACCCAGCTTGCAATGTGTGCCACCCAAAAAAGATGAAGTTAACATGAAAGCCAACCAAAAACTGGACTAATGAAAAGGTCAAAAATATTATTAAGCATTAAAATTCTGAGAAGTCCCTGTTGTGCAGGAGATCGTAACAAGAAGAGGAAACAGCACAGCATGAGCGATCTCTCATGATAAAGATCTGGTGAGCAGTGAAGAGCGGAGGAAGTGGAGCACATGTGATGATTCCTGTTACAGGACGTGGCCCTCCTCCTCTTCCTCATCAGGTGGTCTGCTCAGGGCTTTGGCTGAAATATGTTGGAATTTGGTTAAACTCAGAAAGAATTTTACCTTTCTGCTTTTTTCAAAACCTTTGATTTTATAGTTACAGAAGGGCATCTGAGGCTGAAGTTGCCCAATCCCAAAAAAGCATCCTCTTCTCCTCTGGCCCCCAGTGCACCTCGGACCTGACCTGCAAGGATTCAGTGCCATGTCTCTCCAGGTGCCATGTCCCATTTTGGCACCAAACAGCTTGGTACCCAATTGCCAGGATTGGGGACAAGTAGGGCTACAAACAAAGATTCATTTAAGCTCTTCTTGTGAAAAACTTTAAAGGTGTTAAAGCCCCTGTTGTTATTGTAAGGCTTGAGCAGGTTTGCAATATTTAGACACATCATCTAAGGGATGAGCAAAAGTTGGTTAAATGACCTCAAATATAAATAAATAAATTATTTTTACTGTCACTCAGTACAATCTGCTGTGTACCTCCACCATGGAGGTTTGGGTTTTGTGTCACTTAATGATTAGCCTTTGCTTCTACTCGCAGGCAAACCCGATGAACAAGGTGAGGGTGATGGAGGTCCACCTATGTCCATCTGTACCGAAGCTGTAGTTCACCCGGTAACGTTCAGATGCCGAGTCTCGGAGTGAGATAATTCGACTTCTGAGGGTACCATCCTCTTCAGATATCCTGCCTCAGACTGGACCCGGGCTTGGCTCTGCAGGTGAGTGGGTAGCTGAATTTCCTCCTCCAGTGGGGACACTGGCCAGATTAGAAGCAGGATGGTCTTCCCATTGCCAGCAGATGTTGCTACTGGGGTTTTGCAGCCCTGCTGAGTTGCAAAGCAGTAGTGGGGGCATTAGTGTTTCTTTTTTTCCCCACCAGTAGGCACAAGAAAGTGAATTGAGGAGAGTAGGAAAGCAGTCAAATTTTACAAAGCCCACTGAACAGCTATGGGTGATGAATAGCTGAGGGTTGCTCACGGCAGACTGGGTGTGGTTTGCTAATTCACCCATGCATGCAATTTCACTGGGGGGTGAGAAGAGATGATGGCGTAGCAATATGTCACGAAAGGCATTGCGGAAAGCAAGGAGCGAGGGGAAAAACATGCTCTGTGCCCAAAGAGAGGAGGGATCACCTCATCTGTTGCATGTGGAAAATGCTGCTATAGGCGCAGAAATGCAGTCATCAGCCAGGAACACGTGTTGGTTTAGGGGAGTTTTTGACATGAATAAGGTCATTCTAAAACTTGATCGACAAAAAAATAAAAGGTGAAAAAAGTGATTCCACCACCTTCCCTCCCCACACAAGTTTTTATCTAGCTCCAATAATAAGTTAGAAGCACAGAAGTGTAGACCTGGGATGGCCTGTAGGAGACCAAGCAGCCTAACACCACCACACAGAGACAAGAACAAGCTTAACTGTCATGGTAAAAAAATTAAATCAGGATAATATTTATTCAAGCCTTTGTGCAGTCTGTCTGCAGGGGAGATTTAGTGTGCAAGGGGGACGAGGCCACCTTTGCAGGTGGAGGCAGTAAATCCTGGCAGCGTGTGGTTGATCTCCCCAGTGCCCTGAAGGGTGCTCTGGTCCCGTGGTTTGTGTTTCCCCATCGCACCCCAGCAACCATCGCTGCTGCAGGGCAAGAGGGGTGAAATCACCTGCCTGGTCCCCGGGAGAGGTTTTTATTAGAGCCAGGATGCACAAGGGTTGGGATAACAGAAATGGGTACTTTCAGGTGCTGTCTTGCTAATTATTCAGCACTCATCAAAACAACTAGAAAAATAATTTTGCAGATTGTATCAGAATAGTTTGTGGTTGGCTTGAACTGGTGCTTTATTCTGCGGGGACTGAAATATGCAGCATTTTTAAAGGCCTGGACTTTTTAAAAATGTTGACATAAGGGGGTTTTTCCATGTCTGTCTTCCCATTCACCACGGAAGGAAAAAGAATCCAAACAAAAGTCTAGTTGATGCCTGTTGTTTTGCTTCCTTCCATGCTTTTATTTCTCCTTGTTGCTTGTTACCTAGTGTTTTCGCTGCCTTTAGAGATGCTAGCAAAGAAGCAAAATGGGAAATGAAACTCCAGCAATCCAATATTTTCCAGATATAGCTACATTTTGCTATGTGGAGCTGAAAAGGAAAAATTCAAATCCAACCCTGGGATGTTTCAGTTTCAGGCCTACAAATAATATTCTAACCCTCTTGCAAGCACTTTAGGACAGAAACTCTCTTACTATGTGTGTAGGTAACAAAGAAATGTTCCTTTTCTGGTCGTACCGTGGGAACCCCTTACATTATGCTGTCCTATCAACCGTGCAGCTGGTTTGAAGATCCATGTCATTTGTCGTAAAAAAAACAAAGAAAACCAAAAAAAACCCCAAACAAACAAACAAAAACTTTCCAAAACCAAAGGGCTTCATTTTACCTCATTTAGACGCTTTTCTGGTGAGGGCTGGTTTTAGGTCAAGAACCTGCCTCTGGTTTCAGGTGGCAGCTTGTCAGGCAGGATTTAATTTTAAATTTTTTTTTTTTCCCCATGGATGAATGATTGGCCTAATTCAGGAATTCCAAGATTATTATTATTCTCTCTGGGCATGAGAAACACACCTGTAATTTCTCACGGAATATGCTTTGTGGCAGAAAAATTGCATTCCCTCCCGCGTCAATGCGTGAAATGTATCCTTATGTAAAGAGCAGCTTAGCTCATCTGTTTATTGCTCCATCAGACTCAGCGGCCGTATGTAAATGCTTGGCGTGTTTGTTTGTGTGCTGGTGGTTAATGCTCATTAAGTGGAGAGACTAATAGCACTGCCTGGAGCCAAGCAAAGTGGAAGGCAGTTGCCATACAAATTTCCCCATCTTGATTTGGCAAGTGCGGGCGGTGCTTAACCTGTGGCACCCCTGCTGCTCCTCTTGCCAGTGGCAGCTGTGGGAGCTTGTGCCAAAGCCTGAGATGACTTTATGAACAGCATCCTTGCACAAAAGGCACTGATGACTGGGGTGGGGGAGCACCGGGCTGCTGATGTACAAGGGATAGTGATAGAGCCGTCCCGATGGTCCCACTCCGCCTGAGTTTCCTCTGTTTTTCCAAGCTGTGGTCCCCTCTGCCATGTGCTGCTCCTCCCAGGCATCCTCCACTCCGTTTTTTTCGGGCTTTGCTGGCTAATTTCTCCTCCAGCTTCTCCCTTTGCAGAGGATTATCTATGTGTGACACTGGAGGGGAAAATGAGGCACCTGGCCGTAGAGTGTGTCGTGTGAGATATGTCACCAGTAGTGTAGCGCTAAATTATAAGAAAATATCACCAGGCTGACAGGTCAGAGGGAGGTCAGGGTGCTGATAACTCTCTGCTCTCTCCAGACAGAGGAGACAGGCCAAGGATGAAAATCTGGCATAGCACTGAGGGCATCCTGTGCACTTAGAGAAAAGCTTTAATCAGGGAGAAAGATGCAAAGCACTTTGTTTTTATTCTGAAGTTTGATTCTTAGGGATAAACAAGCCTTAGGTACCCAGAACAGGTTTTTTTTTCCCCAAAAAAATTGTACCTGTGAAGTTGGGGTGTCCGCTGAGCTGGCCCATATCTGTCAGTAAGCGTGAGAACGGCTGCGATGAGAGGTGTCCACAGAGACAATGCCCAGGGGATGTGCCTTATTGAGGGCATCGGATCTCAGCTCTGACAGCTATGAAATCACCTTGTCAGCTGCGCTTGGTGGATGAAACGCAGAACAGACCCTGCAAGGGAGCTAACGTGTTAGGAGGTTATCAAGGAGCCAGGCTCCAAATGGAGTCACTCGTTTCTAATGTTGGAATTCTATTAGAGTCATCTTGTTTGGACTTGGCAAGATTTGAAGAAGTCTCGTCTTGTGACAGGAGTGATTGCAGGTGTGTGCGGCAAAGGCTGGGGTCTGACTTCAGGCAGGCATTTGAAAGTAAAACGTAGCACGATGCACCCTGCCGTGGCTGGAGGCTTCCTGAGGGAAACTGGGGGACATGGTGGCAGAAGATGCTGGGGCATGGGCTGGCAGCAGGGCACTGTGTGAAGAGGGCTTGAGGCACTGTGTATCACTTTGAACCAAGAAAGAGCTTTTCTCCAAGGTCCCTTGGGAGAAGAGCTGCGGTGGTCTTCACTGAGGTTTCAGATGCTGGGGATTGGGTTGAGCACAGAGCAGGTGGACGTGGCAGGGAAGCTGGCAGTGCCTGCTTCTGCCTGCCCTGGGGCTCTGGCTGTGGCTGTGCTGAAGAGGCCAAGCTTTGGTCCAGGCATGTGCAGAAAACCACACCAGGGTAATTGGTAAAAAAAAAAAAAAAAAGCCTATTAAAGAAAAGCTGATCAGTCTTGGTGGGTGTGATCAGGGATTCTGCCATGTGTGGGGCATCTGGCTTTAAGTCTCTTGGGACAAAACCTGTCACATTTTTCTCTTGTAAAAAGGGGAATATCTAAAGTCCATCGAGAAAGACTCTGCCGGGTGGTCAAAGAATGCACAAATGAGGTCTGAAGGGGGTTGTTCTCCACGCTTATGGTTAAGCAGGTGGTTAAAATGGAGAGTGTTAATACTGGAAATACTGGGCGGTGCTTACTGCATCCATAGGGTATTTCTCTGATAGGCTGTGGCTGAGATGTACAAAAGTGCGTAAGGTACTTGGGCATCAGAGTCTCACTCATTTTGTTTGGCAGCTTTGGGCTTCTCAGCCTTCTGCAAACATTAACGTAATTTCTCTGGAAGATGAGTGTTTATGTTCAAGTTATTATCATCAGATAATTTTGAGTCTCACTGAGTGATGGTGACTCCATAGCAAAAGTTACCTTTTCTCTTGGATGAGTTAGTCTTGAGTGACAATTTCACTCTTTCACTCTGCAGAAAAAATGCATCTGATCTTCAGTCAGTGGTTGAAATTAGGTCTTGTGTTTGGTGAAAATCCTTTAACCAATGAGATAGTGAAGGAAAGCTTTTGCTTTTTGCTTTTTCCTTCTCCTTTTTCCTTTTTGGAAGGAGAATCATCCTGCTCAAATTCTTAATCTGAAAGATTGAAGTGCCACATTGAGGAGTGAATCTGAAGCGTGATGAAATCCCAGGAGTGCAGAGTTACGGGGAGGTGAGATGAAAGATACCTCCATCCTCATCATTCCCTCACCGAAGGTTTCCTAGTCCTTTTGTTGAGCTGGGGCAACTGCCCCTTGGTGTGATGCTTAAAAGGATCTTGTCTTGAGACATGCGGCTCTTCCTACCCGTTCACAGCCCAGGGAACATCTCCATCCACTCCAGGCTCAGGTTTCTGTGATGGGGACCAGCCTCTTGGGAGCTCTGGTAAGGCTCAAGGCTGGAGCCCTTCAGTCTCTTTCTCAAGAGCTTGACCCAGTAAAGTAAATGAAAGTGTAACCATGGCCTCTGAGAGCCTTAGGACTCGCCTATATCTAGAAGCACATCCATAAGGATTGATGTACTGAATGCAAAATAGAATAGCACTCATTCTGGAATAAGAGTTGGTTTATTTCAACTTGACTTAATACATGTTCTTATTCTAGCTTAAGAGCATCCAGAAAAGCTCTTCTAGTCAATTTTCAAGTGTCAACAAGCTGTTTTTCTTGGTCTCACAAACTCATCTTTGAAATGGGAATAACTTAGTCTCCCATATGGTGTTGAAAGCTACTTCATAGTGGAAATCTCCTGTATATTCATACAAAATTTTAGAGGAGCAGGTGGAAATTATCTGGCAATTAAAGTTAGTGCTATGGAGCTAGGACTTGGAATGACATAGTCAATCTATTCAAAGTTCACATCTCCCACTGCCAGCAGTTGGTTACGTGACTGTTCATCTTGCTGCTCCTCAGGGGGGAAAAAAGCCCTTGAAGAGATGGCAAAAGATTTGAGCTGATTTCTGATAACTGCGTTTGAGCAGATGATTACATTTATCTGAAAGGAAATAGTTAAAAGCAGTTCTTTTGCAGTTCTGGCTCTGACATCATTCTGCAGACTTATGGGGGTATTTACGAAGAAAAGTAGCTTTCTGTGAATGCAGGAAGTGGCCTCCAATAAAGTTTACAAAATTTCACAGAAAAACGGACATAAAAAGGTCAAGACTCTCCTCAGCCATTCATGTCTATTTTTATTTCGAGCAGCAGATTTCTCTACTCACTTAAAATACTCAGGTCTGAGCAATAATATAGGACTGTTGCCATCATCCTGAAGGGGAACTGTTCATCATGCTCTTGCAGCAGCAGCTAAAGGTGTATCAGCCACCATTTTCTAGACTTGCATGGTATTTTTGTGACTATTCGTAGCTGATGTTAGATCACCAATGAAATATTTTTTTCCATTGCATAAATGGCAGACTTCAGGATTTTTTGTTTGTTTGTTTGTTTCTCTGGCTTTTTCAATTTACACAGAACTAATTATTCTCATAACTACCTGAAAGGGTTTGCTCAAACTTTCCAAACTAACTTGACTGGAAGCCCCGATGAACTATTT
The DNA here is from genome assembly GCF_030463565.1 of Pelecanus crispus. NCBI lineage: Eukaryota > Metazoa > Chordata > Aves > Pelecaniformes > Pelecanidae > Pelecanus > Pelecanus crispus. The sequence continues at coordinate 40,487,986 of NC_134647.1, read as the reverse complement.
CAGAATGCATGACTTGTAAGGAGGAATAAGCACATGTAAACAGCTGGTTTGGCTGGAAATTGGTTTACAGTATTGTTTCAAATATATAAAAATGAAGCGCAACACTCCAGCGAGGCCCCATCAATGGACAAGAAGATTTGCTACCTGTGTCTTGTAGACACTGCTCCTGTTTAAATTTCTCTCTGATGTTATGGTGAGGAGAATCGTGGCATTGCCGTGAAAATGCTGACATGCCATGACAGTCCCAGAGAGCCTCCTCGGCAGTGTGGATGCTCAGCCACTCCTGACTACAGGGTGGACGGACCACATGGAGCCGATCACGGCATCTCACTTTTCACTCAGAGCATCTCATCTGCAACTGCAAAATGGGAGCAAAGCTGCCTGGCTGGTGGGGATGGAGGAGGTCCCGTGGGGTGGCAAACCGTACTGATGGAGAGAAGTGCTTTGGGGTCAGCGCAAAGGGTTTTGAGAATCAGCTGGGGGATGTCACTCTAAATACATAAAACTGCATATTCAGTTCACCGCACGAATAGTAAAAATGCGTATGAGCAACGCAGGTGAGACCAGTTCCCTAGGGAGCAGATGCTTAGAGCATCAGTAGCATCCTAGAGCTATTTGGGGCCTGATGCTCAGGGAGTTGAGGGCTCTCTCCATCCCACCAGGGCCAGAAGGTGATCGAGGAATTTGGCGTTTGGCGTGAATGGTCTTGGAAGAAGTGAGAGTTTAGTTGGCTTAAAATTAAGCAATGAAAATTAAAAGGGAGGACAATCAATCTCAGCTGGAAGTTGGTACATTTTCAATATGGGATGGGTCTTTATTGCAACCTGTGTAAGAGTTTGCTAACGCCCCTGATTTATTATAGAAGCTGAAAGAAATGGCTTTGCACAGCAGGTTAAGCATGCATTTGACTTGGTTCCAGGTATGGCAATAGCTAAGAGCCATCAAAACTAAGAAGAAAATGCTGCCAACAGGCCTGTCTAACTCGGATGATCCTGATTTTCTACTTGCTCTGTCAAACCTGGCTCCCTCATTCCTTTCTGATGGAGCTAAGGACAGAATTTCCCTTCGAGAGCAGCTTTTGTTTCTATCATCATTAACTGTGTTTTCTCTTTAGGATATGAAGACCATTGGAAAGAAAACTGTCTCCTCTACGTTCCTCTGCTTTGCTGGCAAGAACTATTGGGTACCTACCATGAAGGACACACGGGATGGAAAGAGGTTTGACCTCTAAGACTCAGAGTATGCCATCAGAAAACAGCAACACATCTAAGACGATATTCAGGAAGGCATTTCTGAAGAAAAAAGATTTGCCATTGGAATATTGTCACCTGCTCCTGACTACAGCAACTGGAAATACCAGACCAACTCTTTTTTCCCGTCCTTCCTGAAAAGGACAGTGAGAAGCCAGGTATGCCTTCTCCACCCCTTGGCAAGAAAATATCTGTACTGGGGAAATTGGTACGTGTGGACTGGGTGGATGCTAGAAGATGGGCACTATTAAGCTATGGGATTCTGGTCTGAAATAAACACAAAGCCTGAGTGTTTGAGGTTTCCTGACACAGAAGATGAATACATTTTTGCAGCTGTTTACCATGGGGATTATGTGCATGCTGTGCAGTTGCAACATTATGTCTTGTGTGCTCATACAGGATGACAACTGGAGTTTTATGGTGCTTTTCCTCTTGTTCTGGGAGAAACACCTTCCCAGACACATAAACGATGATATGTATTTGGAACACGAAGGTATGGTGATACATACAACAAGAATGAAAAATATGATGTTCTAACTGGAAAAATATAAACTTCAGGCATTTGGGCACTTTCATAGTCCTTTAACATAACTTGGAAATACATGGTTAAAAGTGTCTAAGAATATTTACCCCTAGTCACAGATTAAGCAAAATGTCTATTTTATGCCTTTTTTTTGCCATCAGGCTGTTTAAACTTGGTAAGAAATTAGTTTTGACTATGAGTTTTCATGCATAATGTGAGCTGTACACATTTTTTTTTCTTCTAATATGTAAAATAATTGGATTTTGAACAACGTCGTAGATTTGAAGCTAGTCAGACATGTAACTAATGGTTTGAAATACGGAGGGAGTTTCAGGTCATTCTTTGAAGGTGAAGATGCTAAAGAATTGGAGCACTTCAGTTCAAAGACTTTCTTGGCTGCAGCTTTTGCTCTGTCCTGTGAATTTCTATTCTTTGTCAGGATATTGGGGATAAAGGCTGTCTTGAAGAAAATTAACTTTTAAGTAGTAAATAACACTGCAATAAGAGCATAGGGTGTGTGGCATGTGTAAGCTGGACATCACCTGTATGGGAAGGCTTATATTGAAACTTTGAGCATGTAGTCCATATTTTGAAGGCGAAGATATGGGGTTTTGTCTTGTTTGAGGAATTTGATCTTGAACTGATTAATATAGCCTTTAAAAGTCCATAGTGGTGACGTCTGTCCTTCGGTAATCTGTGCAGGTGTGTAACTGTACTTTTGTACCCAAAGGCATTTCTCCACATGTTTCTTCATGGACTAAGACTCAAAAATGCCACACTGAAGTGCAGTAATGTTGCTTAGGGAAACTGAAGGTAGTCTTGCCTTGAAATCCTATCTCCTTATCACTAGATACATCTGAAGGTGCGTGTTATAACTGCCCTTATAGTCATAAGCTGTATCATTTTAAGCTACGTATAATTGTAAGCTTTGTTATAAGCAGTTGTAAGCTACATGTATACCCTAAAAACTGTGGAGATGGAAATGACGAAATGTTCCAAGAGGGCTTGGGTGGAAAGAGGAGCCCAGGTTAGGGACACATCTCCCCTGTTACGCACAGATGTGCCAGAGGGGAAAAGTAGACTTGAAGAGAATCCCCCGCTGGGTGGAAGGCAGGGAGCCTTGGGATGCTACTGCTCTGGCTCCAGCAGCGGTGTCCAGCTCTAGCACTTGTCCACACATTTGCTGTTATTTGAAGGTTTGGATCTGCTTTGGAGTGAATTTTTAACATCAGTGCAGAGTGCAAGGGCTGCGGGTTTGCATTTGTAAGGAGAAGAGCAGTGTGTTTGTTCATCAGCTGCTGTCAACTGGATTTCAGGGCAAAGAGGGAAGAGGACAAACTGTGTAAGTTTGGATTATGGACCCCTTTCAAGGCTATTCTGCCTCAGCCAGCAGTTTCTGTAGCTTTACGGCCAATGTTTAGGGAATCTTTCCCTTCTCACACAAAGAAGAAATCTGTCATATCCATAGCAAAATCCATCAGTCCCAAGCTCGTTCCCTCTCCAAAAATCCTGCCCGGCATGTGGCTCTGGTACTTCCCAGCCCCTTGCTGCTCCTTCCTCCACACCTTTCCAAGGGGCTTCAGATTTGGGATGCAGGTCTCTTTTCCCTTCCCCTCCCTTCCTTTGATGGATTCATCCCAATCCAACTCTGGAGCCTGGGGTGGCACCGAGATTGACAGAGGGAGGGTGAGCTCATACCCCTGTGGCAATACAAGCCCTGATGGCATGGGTCAGATTTGGATGTCTGGCAAATCTGAAGTCAGGTGGGCAGAGGGGAGGGAGAGATGGTAAATGAGTCACAAAAATGCTGTTCTTGGTGCACAGTAAGTGCCACAGGGCTCCGGAGTAGATGTGAAAACTTAACTCCTTGGTACGTGCAAGCAATCTCTCCCAAGGCTGGGAGTAGCTCCCTTGCTCTCTGACAGCCTGAAAGCAACTGGGGAAGGCAGCGTAGTCTCAGTCATTATTTTATGACATGTCAGAAAAAGGCCTGTGGGAAGAAACACACAGACTGTCCAGTTCTCTGTTCCAGCTTTTCGCACATCTGTGTCCTTAGAAACACAGTCCAGACAGGCACAGCATCCCCTTCTGAGCCTGCAGCAACAGGTTTGCAAGGCTCTGGTCCTTCATAGACCCTCTCAGATGCTTGGCATTGGTCTTGAAGATGCAAATTGGTGGTAACTGAGAAGATTCTGTTTTTCCTGAGGTTAAATGTCACGTTTTGTCAGCAGTGGCTTCAACACTAAATTAAGACAAGCTTCATCTGGGTGGTATCTGACACGCCACTTGCCACTTACTAAATCTGAAATTAAGATGCTACTTTGGATCAAAACAAAATCTCCTTATATTAAGATATTATAGCTATATTTTCTCCTGTAGGATACTGAATAGAAGTGCTATTTAAAGGTGTTTTAGTGGGAAGCATCCATGGATGCTGATGGCAGCTCTCTCAGCTGTCTGCCTATAGGATGCAGACATTCTTGTTCAGTTTCTAGATGTTATGTCCATATGCTAAACTTAAAGACTGAATTTTTCTCAAGCTTTTTAGGTCTGTGACTTGCATTACTCAGGGATCGTGATGCAAATTCTATTTATTTTTTTTCAAGATCAGTACAATCAGGCCATATGATCTGGCTGTGCTCTGGACTGAGTGGCCACAGTCTTCATCCTTGAGTACCGTTATCTCATGGCAGAAAAGAAATGAGCTCATTTGGGTTTTGTAGGTGACAGTCCCTGTTACCCAAAGACCGCAAGGTATGTGCAGGAGTGTTTGTTTGATACAGATCTGACCAATCTTTTAAGGAGGATTCCCCTGGGGGTTGCAGTTCACACTTGACATTACTCACTAATATTTATTTTCGAATGTAGCGCGTCAGCTCGAAGAGGAGACTCTTAATATGGAAAAAGTAAAGTTCCCACGAATTTGACACTGGATCTGACCTAGATTTCTGGCCAGAAACTCTGATCGGTGTGAAGCAGCTACTCTGAAGTCCTTGCTCTCCAATTAGGAAGATGTCAGCAAGCGCACAGCTAAGCAGCAGTCTGGTAAACATAGGGATGTTTTTATTAAACAGCTCTGGGATACAAAATTATTATACTGACCTTGTTTTCCAAGTCTTCAGAGGCCCAAGGAGAAAGCTTGAGACTCTGTAAGAACTAAGGCTTATTGATTACACTGTTTCCCATCTGTCGGGTTAGTTTGTAGGATCTGTATGTATTCATCTTTCAGGGAGTAATGGGGATTTCACAAGCAAGAAAACACATGAATGAAGCTTTGTTTATCAATGAAGGGTCTAAGAGCGCTTTCATGTATCGTATGGACACGAACTTAATGACAGGTGAGCAGGGCAAGCAAGCTCGGGTTAGTTCCTTGCTGTATTGCAGAGCATGTAACCTGTAAGTGCTGTATCCAGAAGCATGGATGGATGGGGCTTACGAAGTGGGACCTCAGGTTCATGTGCAAGGAAATCCAAAGCCTTTGGGTTGCAAGAGGAAAGGGAGGTGAGGTAACCTCTCCCCTCGGTGTCTGTGATGATGATTTCCTGAAGACATCATATAAGGTTGTGATTCTCTTGAATGGTTGAGGGGATGACAGGCTGTAAGTACTCTGATGGTATAACCAGGGAGAGCAACACCTAAGCCTGGATAAAGGGTCTGATTTTCCCAAGCGCTTAAGAGACTCATCATTTCCACTTCAAGTCCTACGATAACTTAAGAGGATGTGCTTCCCTTTTTCATTTTCTGTGCCCAGTGAAATATTTGGTGGGTTAAAGGAGGAGCAGCCACGTCTGAAACGCAGAGTGCCGTGTGCACGCAGCCACCATGGGGGTGTGAGCCAGCTCCTGACGAGCATCGGCTGGGCAGAAGGCTGTGGGAAGCAGCCTGGGCTCCCCAGATCTGGCACAGCAGTACGTGGTGCTCCTTGCAAGGGGTGACCTGACGCCAGGCTTGACAAGCGGGTGCCTGGTGGTTCGTGTTCGCTTTAATGGAACTATTTATTATCTTTTGGAAAACGTAATTAAAAACTAAATCACACATGTGACATATGGTTTATTGGCCCCATCTAATCAAAGTCTGCCTGGGAGAGAAGTGCTGCGGTGAGCGCAGGTGGGATCCCAGTGAAATCCTATGCCTGAAATGCCTTCCCAGGGCACATGCAGACCAGGGGAAAGAAAGATGGAATAAAAATAAATAATGCTGGCTGCAGGAAACAGGTGAAATGATTTCCTATTACACCTAACGTGTTCCTCCTCATTGCCGTCCCCAGTGAACAGAGGCAGGAGTGGGTCACTGCCGCACATGTGAGGCAGTCCCCAAGCTGTAGTCAGAGCTGGCAAACTCATAGTAAGTTTTTACCGTCCTTCTGCACCACAGGGGCCCCACGTAGCTGTTTGCCTCTTGCCCTGCTGTTGATAGTCTTTCAGGTATGTTCTTGTGATTTCAGAAAGCTTGGTCAGTCCTTTGTAAATTGGAGGCGATCTCTCCGGCACTTTTGCTTAGCATTGGTGTTAGGCAGGTTAAAACATGCCCTGAAGTCAGATGTGTTGATGCTGATTTTTTTCCCTATGCAGGGACAGGGAGGCACGTTCCCCTGTGCACGGCTGGGGTGTGCGTGGGAATGCAAAACCAGGCGCCTTCCTTAGGAGGGAGGCAGCTCTGGGAGCAGTTTAGGAACAGCTCTAAACCTTGCAGCGGTTATGGTGTCTTACAGGAGGAAGGCCACTCAGAGTATATGAACAGCATTGTCTTTGCAAACTGAGTAAGTCGGTGGGCACTGAGTAGCATCAGATCATGTCCACTGAAATCTGGTTGCTGGAGGCTATACTGCCATCACTGCCTGTGCTAGCTGGCTTACAGTAAGCCAGCTACTGTCTAGTCAAGATGCAATGACCTCTATGTGCTGCAGTATTGATGTTCTTGACCTCATTTATTGAAGGACCTTGAAATGAAGGTAACTCCTGAGTCCTTTAGAAATAGACCCATGTAAGTTAGGAAGTGGTATCTTTAAAAAAAGTCAGTACGCATCCCTTGCTGTAGCTTTTCCTACCCAACCTAGAACACATTATATGAGTTTAAACAAGCAGTGAAGCACATGGTGTAGGGCCATGCTCAGGGACATGGAGCCCATCTCCACCAGCCTTTTCCTCAACACCCTGTACCGGGCCCAAATGCCATGGTGCTCCTCTGGCAATAGTGGAGTTGGTTGTACCATGCATCACCAGAAGAAACTAATTTTTATTTCAGTATTGCCCTCACAGGGTTTTTTTGCTGCTCTGTCAGTGCTTGGTGTTTCACCTAACGCCTGGTTCCAGATAACTGATGGAGCATAGAGGACTTCTGGACCTGCTAGAAAGCATGGGCCTTGCTCAGGTGGCTGTAGGTGCAGCTCCAAGCCCAGTGCTCTGCATCGCCCCTGGCTCTCCTCCTTCTCAGCCCCTCGCCCAGGCCCTCCCAATGCCTCCTGAGATGCACCTGGATCTGTTCTGGGCACCGCACCTAGGTGCAGTCGGGGCATGTCCCTAAATTACCATGCACGAGTGAAAACCTTGAGAAAGCAGGAGACGAGTAACCTTTCTTCCCCAGTTCATGAGTTTCGAGGCAGTATTGGGATTCACTGAGGAGCAAGCAGTTTGCCAGCTCTTAAAAGCTAAGAGAGTTACTCTATTTGGTGTGATGATGGTGTGCCCACCTTCTTAGAGGCAAAGCAGTCATGGCGTCTCACCCTCCAGTACCGAGCCGCGCTCAGCCTTTCCCACAGCTCCTTGCAGTTCTCCACAGCCGGATTGTTCTAGACTAGATCAAACCTTGGAAGGAGGTGCCTTCCCTGAGCCGGCGAACAAGGGAGAGCTCTGCAAAGCTGCCACAGGGAAGCGGGGAGAGCTTTCCTTCTGCTTGCTGCAGAGCTGGGCTCTTTGGCACCCCCCGTTTATTAACCCTTGCTCTCACACCTGTTCTCGCTCTCGCACCTCCGGAGCTCCAGAGCCACTTCTTGCACCTCCCACAAGTGCACATGCTTTTGCTCCAAGAGCCTCTCTGGATTTCGGACCTGTGTGTGATCAGAATGAATTAGACTTGGCTGAGGCAAGGGATTATTGCAGACCTGTCACTTCACAGTATGTTCCTGTTACAGCCCACACTCGTGTCTGCTAGTATTTTAAAGTAAACTTTAATTAGCATCTTCCAAAGAGTGTGAATAAATTGTTTTGTTGTTGTTTTAGGCTTGGTTTTGTTTTAAGGAAAAGAGTGTTTACTCACCAAGGACATGTTTCCAAACTCTTCATCCACTCTACTCCTTGTTTTCTGGTATTTCACTGTGTGTATTACTGTGAAGCTCTGTGTGGTGCTGTTGGTGGAAGCAAGGTTGCTCAGCGGTGGGGTAGGATGTGCCATGGAGGCACATGCAAGTGCTGGGGTATTTTGGGGCCATGTTGGAGCAAAGCTGTCAGGCTCCTGATGGCCAAGTGTCATCCATTTACTAGCAAACTATCCCAGGAGAGTCACTCCAGGTTAAGCAGATCTGTGCCTGCCTCAGTTCAGTGTAGCAGCCCCTTTACCTGTAGTTCAATGGGCACAGCTTGGGCTCAGTGCCCTCAAAGATCTTAAGTAGCTTAGGATCCTCTGTCTAACAGTGCTGCAATCCAGAGACACTGGAGACATCTCCCCCTTATTGTAAATAACATGTCTGAGATGCTCTTTGCAAGGGGTGTTGAGCATGTTTTCCAGCCTTCACTCCAGAAAGGGTGAATCAGGTATCTGATGTGGTCCAGAGATCTGCTCATAGACAGAAAAGGGATGCAAAGGACGTCTTGTACATGGGTGAATTCCTACAGAGTTACTTTACTGCTGAAATTAAGTGTATTAATACTGTGTAAAGGTTTCTAGGTTTCTACCCACCCATCCCATTTACTAGACTGAATTTGTGAAAGTGGTGCAGTAATGGATTGGAAGAGGATGAGCTACAGACCTGTTTGCCCTCTTTATGGGGAGAGCATTAAGGAAGGGCTGAGAAATCAGGCTGGGGCTGGGGTGTTACCTGCTGGTGCTGGCACAGAGTAGTGATCCCCACCCCATACTGTCTGTTTTAAAAGGTGGTGTGTGATGTGAGGAAGGTAAACCCACTGCCTGGAATACTGGAGGCAGGAAGAAGTAAACTAGCAGTGGGGGGAAAAGGCTAAATTTAAAGGCCTGGGTGGTAAGCAAAATTTTTCAAAGGGAAGAAGGTGCTGACTTGGGTGAGCTGTGAGGACTCCATTGGCTTTTGCATTGCAAGGAAATGTACTTGAGCAAATGTGCTGGTATGAAGTATTCAGGCACATAGACTCCTTTTAGTTTCAGCCATGCATGGCTTTGGTTCCACCCATCTTGTTTAAACAAACACAGTTTGTGGGGATAAGGCAAGGAAAATCCTGTTCTCTGTTTGTGTTTGAACTTCCCTCTGCTCCTCCAGCAGGGACACTCGAAACACAGATGGAGCTCAAGGCGTTAGGTTTTAACAGATCCAAATCAATTTGATGTGCCCTTAAAAAATCCCACAGTCATTTCCAGCGGCATCCACAGAGCTGCTAACAGACGAGTGTGTGCCCAGTCACTAGTTGCTGCATGTATTGGTTTTCTCATACTGAAAACCATTATTTTGCTGTCATGGGAAGGCTTCAGGTATGGCTTTTTGGTGGCATCAACACAAGAGCATCTTTAGAAGTTACAAAGTGGTGTTACCTGGAGTACCACATGGGAGCAGCAGGGCAGTGGAGACCAGGTTGTCATCTTTTGCTTCTAAACCAGTTGTTCCTGGTGAGACCTCTGTCAGTGAGTGCCACATAAAAAGGCCCCCTGTAGGTGGTCAGAAAAAGGAGAACATCTGGGAATCAAAACACACAATTCTCTGACCCGTCAGTAGTGAAAATGGGCTACCTGCACAGCTCAGCCCTCAGTCCCTTTCAGCAGTTCCCCAGAAGACACAACCCACTGCTTGAAGGAGGACCCTCTGCCTACTAGGAAGGGCTGGAGAAGAGTTGGTCCCCATTGCTTCCTAATATGAGATGGGGGGATGCAAAAGAACTGGCAGCCCATGCTGTGCTTACCCACTGGTGTATGGCATTGTCCTTATTTGCATGAAAATACATATTTGATGACTTGCAAAAATAACGAGAGGCTTCAAAATAGGAAGGATTATTCTATTTATGCCACTTCTGCTTTATGCCTTCCCCTAAGGTCTCACAGAAGTGACAGTGGAAATGGACATCAGAAGGTCTGTAATCCAACCTCCCATTTGGAGCAGGACTGTCCCCAACACCAGATCAGGACAGCCATGGATTTGGCTACCCAAAGCCTGATCACTGCTGTGGAAGGAGATGTCACCACCTTTCTGGGTGACCTATTCCAGGTCTGTGCTACCCTCCTAGTACAATTTTTTTTGATAATGTGTCCAATCTGAACCTCATAAGTCACAATATGTGGCCATTGCCCCTACCTGCCATTACCAAGAAGACTGGCCCTGTCATCCCTGCAACTCCCCTTCAAATCCTGTGGGCAGGAGCTTGACATAGAAGGTGGCACCACTTTCCCCTTTTTATTGGTTTTGTGTTCAGGAATGACTCTTCATATTCCTTGGCATTGCTACTGGATGACAAAGCCATTTTCTGTGGCCATGGCCTCCACAGCTGGGGAAGAGCTGTGCCAGATTCAAGCCCTATGTAAAGGGTGGGAAAGTCCAACCCATGGAAATCTATAGGGCAAACTATTTCTCTGAAGAAGAGTTCACCAGCTTTCTTCCATGGCTTACTGAAATCAAAGAGAGAGAGAGAATTCAATAGCTGTTAACATCGATTATCAGTATAAAGGATTATAAGTGACTGAGCTCTGATTGGGAAGCTCTGATGCAAGTTCCCGGTCTTCCCTATTATTTTCCCCTTCTTCTGACTCACCTGGTCTGGTTGCTGTGTATTGCTCCATCCTGGGGGAAGCAGAGCACTCAACACGTTTCTCACCTCTCCTGTGACCTCTCCAGTGCCGCACCTTTGTTGGATGACAACAACAAAAACAGCACTGAGAATTCCCAAAAGGGTGAGGACTCCTTAATCCCTTCAGAAAACCAACCCGATACTTCATGGGTGGGTCCCTGCCAGTCTCAGAGCAAATTAACATCTCCTTCCTCATCCACAGCTCTCTGCCTTTCTGATCACACTAAATGCAACTGCTGATCCCGTGCGCCTCTGGCCAATCTGCCTCCTTGTTTGCAAAGGTAGTGCCTCATGGGGACAAGGGTCTTACCCTCTTAAAATCCCAGCCATTTTCCCTTTTCCTAGTTCCACATATGGATATCTAATCATGGGTCAAGCTGTCTGCCTAGCAGCCAGTGAGACAGTCCCGTCATCATCACTGGTTTAAGTTGAGCAACAGTTTTGCTACTTCTTCAGTGACCTCCCTAAATGTTTTCCATAACTTTGTTTCTCTTTGGACTGAATCCATCATCTATTTATTTAACATCTTTCTCTCATCCTATATTTTGTACAGTCACATCACCATGGCATTGAGACTCTCTGTGGTCAGTATTAGATGTTAACCATTGAGATGTTGGAGAATTTGCCTCCATTTTCAGAGAAAAAGGCTAAAAGACAATCACCAAGGTTACACAATAGATTGAAGATGATTCTGGACTCATGGGTCCCATTTCTGTCTAGTCAAACCATCCTTTCCATTTAGCACTCCAAGACAGACATGTTCCCTAGGGCAGACCCCAGCTCACAATCCCTGTGTTAAGAGATCTTGAAGTTTTCCTGCCTTTCCCTGGATTTGTAAGGTTGTGATTTATCAAGCAAGAACACGGCAAACCAACGTGTTGTTCTACAGCTTCACTGCAGGGATGATTCATATGGACTGCTGATGGCATCTGGCACCAGCTTTTGGCTGCTTTTCTGGAAATAGTGAGCCCTTTGTGGATATCTGGTCATTAGATGATGAATTTTTTGTTTGCTCTCACCTGAACTTAATTCAGACGTAGGTGCCACACATCTTCATTAATCCTCTTAGCTGTGATTTGGTTGCACCCTCTTACCTGAAAGAAAGGAATTTGATAATGCACCGATGAAAAGAGCTGCAGCCATCTGCCATTCAAACCCAGACAAACAAAACTCTCTCGACCCACTTTGAGAAAAACCACATCAATTACACTGTCAGTTGTATTTATCTTGCACAGTCCTAAACCATCCCAAGGCTGAAACATGTGCCGTCAATGTCTGGGGCAATGCCTCTGCGGTTAGGGATGTGCCCCGGTTGCTGGGATGGACGGGGGGCACAGCACACAGAGGTGCATCCGTGGGCTGAACAAGGCTGCAGGAATGCTGAGGAGCAAAGTCTCCAACACGCAAATGACACAAAATCTGATTGAGTTCAGCAAAGCACATTTTGTAAACTTGGGCTTGTATTAAAAAAAAAACAAAACCAAAAAAAGGAAAGGAAAAAAAGAAAGAACCTGCTGGAAAAGGGGGGTTTCCCGAGTTCCTGCAACATTAGACACTACCTGCATTCCTGTGCCGTGAGGACAGTGTAGTCCAGAAATGCTCAATTTGTTTGTTTTTTCTCCCGGCCTTTGCTTCTTGATTATGTCCAGCAATTTGCAATGTTCAGCAATGCTCTCCTCTCCAGTTCCTGGGGTTAGAATGGAAATTTTGCTCCTTACAGTAAGCTGGGAATAGCTGGCTCTGTGCCCGTGCAAGGAGCAGAGGTCAAGTGCCCTGCTCAAGCCCTGGGCTTGCAACACCCATTGCTCTTGTCTCTTTTTCCCAGCACTGCTGGTGCATCGCTTCTCTGAGCTCAGAAACCTGCCATCACAGCTATCGAGAGCGGCTCTTCTCCCGAGGCCAACAAGCAGCGAATAAGGAGGGTATTGTTTTGCTGTCGTCTACCTCTGCATGTTTGATGGGGAAAATTAAAAAAGACACATGAGCGGATTAGGTGTCAGAAAACGTCTAATTATGGCTTATAAAATTACCGGCTCAGTGGCTTATGAATGGAAACGTGCAGGAGAACCCTGTATCAGTGTAGTCTCCAGCTTATCCTTGAAAGCCTCATCTCTAAAGAAAAGAGAAAGGAGCAAACCCATCAGAGCTGTCCTCTACAGCCGTGGAAGATGCAGACAGTCCAGATCCCATTGTGTCTGGGTTCTTGGGAGCAGTGTGTGACCTATGTTTCAAAACAGCCTGTCTCCTGTAGAAGATGTGCTACTATTCATTACCTAGGTCCTTTCTGCCATCATGCTTTTTGCTGAACAGTGGGGATCAATGCTGCTCTTCGCACTGCTGCAGGGCTTGGAGTCTGTGCCTACATGTGCAATGCTTTAAGAAATTCAGATGGAGGCCTTTACCCATCCAAATTTATGATTTGATGTCTTAATGGTTATGGTTTGGTTATGGTTTAATGATACATAATGATTTAATACTTCTCGCTTTTAACAGTTTTCCATGAAATGCAGGGGTGGCAGCAAATACATTTTGCTCTCGGTTTTGAGTGTAGTATGTTTTACAGTATAACATGTGTATGTTTGTAGCCTATATGACGAAGACTGTCCCCAGAGCTGTCTGCCACGATGTGGCAAGGCAGAGGTGTGACTCCCCTGTGGGAAATTACTTTCTTATCAAAAGTTATTGGGAGTTTTTGATGGATTTTCTGTGCGTGTGAAATGCACATGCACAAAGAGGAATTCACCAAGGTTTTCTGCAGCAATCTCCCTAAACCTTTCAGTGAAACTTCAGTGCAGCAGCAAGAAAAGCATGACAACTTTTTTTTTTTTAATCTTCTGCAAGGTAGCCAAAGTCTGTCCCTTCATAACATACCAGCTGCATCCTTAACTATTGGAGACCCTGTATCCCACCCTCTCAGTAAGTAACATCCTGTCCCTGGTATGTCATATCCATCTTCCTGAGTGTTCAGAAGCCAAGTGCTGCTGTGGAGTCCGAGGGCCAAATCTTGGATTAGCTCAGCTCAGTATCATATAGGCCACACATGCAATGGCTTTCCTCCTAGTGACTCATGAAAATAGGTGTGACCTCAACTTCTTTTGGAAGTGGAATAACTCAAATGGAAAGGGAACGCCTTATACCTTACCTTGTTTCCTTGTACTGGTCTTGCCACAGCACGGCTGAAGACCCAGAGTTTTAGTCCTGCTTGAGAGAGATCCTGGGCACAAGGTTGCACGGGGAGTTGTTCAAGCTGGGTTATGTTTTACGGGAAATAGTGTTTGGTCACTTTGTGTTTTAAAATGGATTGCAAGGGATGCGGATACCTGGGCTTCAAATCTCTATCCTTTGAATATTTACCTGTGCAAACCTGATGAGTGTTTTACGTAGCTTTTCTGTACAATTTCCTAGAATACGTTAATTTTGTAACCAAGATGAAGTTCTCCTTGAGAAAATCCCTGAGCTACTATTGTAGGTACACAACCTGGACCACTACCAACCCTTGCAGTAATGAGTTATAAAATCGTAGTAACTTTGAGAGCAAAGTTTTGTAGGAGTGGATGAATAAGGATACAAGGCACTCCAACAGAGCTGGTTGCCCTGAACAGGTGACCATGATACCCGAGATGGCTGGGGATGTGTGTACACAAAAAACCTCGTAGGCCTGGACTTGTCTGTCTTCTACTTTGTCTCCATATTCATACAAATTTGTAGGTTTTCAGAAAGTTAATATGAAAGCTTTAACTGAATCTGCTGGAATCAAGACCTTTTCCTCAAGGAAAGGAAAGATGCTCCTCCAAGGTGCAGGTATTATATGCCAGCAAAGTGAAAGGCTATACTGCACCTCCACAGGCTTTTGCAGGCAGAACTGCACTGACCTGGCCACCCTGCCTTCCAGCTGACTGCATCAGAGCAAGTTTGAAACCAAGATTTGGGGGGTGGCTTTGGCAGGTGATGCTCTCAGCACTGCTCAGTTTATTGGCTCAAGCACAGCATCTTCAAATTGCACATCCCATGTAGGCACAGGCCTGCAAATGGCTGCAGCTATCATACCCACAGGTATACCTACCAGTAGGAATGTGGTCTGAAAATTTGGGGCCACTTCGGGACCATTGAGGCCATTTTTTTTGACCAGTGATGTTAGCCAGAGCAAATATGCTCGTCCTACTTGTAGCCATTTTCATGAGATGGTTTTGATGGGATGTCTCTGTCATTCCACATGCCGAGCGTGACCTGGAGAGCCAGTTTGCAGACGTGAACATCAGTGCCACTTTTGGTCAACACCATGCAGTCCTGACCCCAATGTGGTAAATAGCAAAGTCCCCATGGGGCTGCAATTTCACAGGACTCTCCTAGAAATACAGCTTGTGAGATTTATGGTGTAGCTTCCTCTTTTCCTTTGGTACAAAGTTGGCTTTTTTCACTAAAAATGACCCTTTCCACGTGCACATCTGCTTTCCACCCCAAATCTTGGTATTTGTATATCATACTACTGACAACCAAGCTGTTCTGGCTGAAAACCAAAGTATTTTTGTGCAAAATGGCATTAGCATGTCTCATGGGAATTGTGGTTTGCAGTACCTTCTGCTTCCATTCTCCTTTCCAGGCCAAGTTTTGTTGCAACCTGCAGCTCCCAGGATGTGCGTAGACAGAGAAAGCATGTTTGCTAAGCTAGGGAAGTCTTTAGCATTCAAGGTCTTACAAATTTCGTTGAAAAGACTTAGGCTACAAAATAAAAAGTGGAAACAAAAAGCCTTAAGGGACAAAACCTGAAGCACAGTGACACATTTTTGAGTCATGATATTTTACTGAAAAATATTTCTCTCCTGTGGAAAATTCTGATAAAACCACAATTGCATATCAGCACTTCCTAGAGGAAAATGCCTTTTCCTCCAATTTTCAGTCTGGTCTACTCCTATAACAAGAAAAAAGTTTTGACTGTAGTTGGCTTTTGTGGGATTTTAACAACCGAACCGAATGCATCAAAAGCCTTCAAGCTATTTCATAGAAAAATTCTCTTGAGTTTCATAATGTTTGTCCAGCGTCCTGAAATTCAGGAAAGTATTTTGATACCTGAAAAGTTTATTTGCAGAATTACCAAGTCGGATGTGTAGCTGGCTGAAATCAATCTAGCTCCATTGACTTTAATGCTACAGTGATTTACAGTGCTGGCGAGTGTCGCTCAGTGATTTGAGCTTGCAGTTTGCCGTGCATACAGCCATCAAAATTGGGGGCTGCTTGATATGCCCAGCTTGCACTGCTTTCATTTATTGATATCAGAAAAATGGTACAATGTGGCTGCAACTGTTTATATAAATGTGCTTGTTTCTGTGAAGGAAAAGGATTTTAAGGTTTTTTTGTGTTTGGTTTTGGTTTGGGTTTTTTTATTATTATTTTATTTAACTATGTCCACAGTAGTGGTTTTATGGTACTAATTGTGTTTTATAAATTATAGTACCTCTGCTGACATACTGAGAGCTGGGTATGTGTTAGTCCCATCTGAGAAAAATACGAGCTTTTTTCAGTTAAAAGGTTCCTCTTGGAGTCGGAAGGCAACTTATTCAGCTATGCCAATCCATGGAAATCACTGGTTGTGTTTATGCAGCAATTAAAGAGGGATTACAGCTGCCGCAGAGCTCAGCACCCTGGTCTCATCCCCTCCCCTGCACGAACTGGGAGCCTCAAAGCCACATTGTTCCCCGTAGCCGTCAATGCCAGCCCGGGGACAAGGTGAGTCATGAAAATGGGAGAGGGTAGTTTCTGCCAGGGAGTGAGATTTTTTTTAAAAAAAAAAAAAAAAAAGAAAAAAGGGTGGGGGAAGGAATGATAGCTATGTTTTCTTCTTCCAAAGGTGTTTTCCATGGCCGTCTTGGTGCAGGGCAGCAGGGAAGGGAAATGTCCGTTCCAAGTGCACACTGGAAATCATCCTTTGGGGGACGTGTTGTGCAAGATGCTGTATGAGCATGTGGGCAGGGGTTGTCCTTGCCCTGAAAGCACTGGCTTAGCATGAAGGACTCTGCTTTGGAGGTGGCATCCTGAGGGCCTGTGCTCCTGCTGTGCTCAGAGGTCTTGCCAAACCCTCACACCGGGGATGGGGCGAATCAGGGAGGCGAACACGTGTCTCCATTTCGGCAGGATCCCTTGGGCTCAGTGCAGTGGGACAGCCACCAGCGGAGCCAGATTCCTGCTCCCCATGGAAACACCCATCCCTGCCCAGACAGCCCTAATCCTCCCTCCACGGTCACCCTGAAGAGCCTCCCGGCTCCCTTATCGGCAAGGATCTCCCTTCGGTAAATATTTAGGAGAGGCTGCTTTGCAGGGAGGGCAGTGAGCCAAGGGAGGTGGCAGGGGCCCACACTGCGGAAGAGGCGCTGGCGGGGACAGGACAGGGGGCACAGCGCGGCCACAGGGTCCCTGTGGTGTGTGGGGCCACCGCAGGGCCCCGTCACCTTCCCACGTTGGGGAGACCTGGCCATGCTCCCGTGGGTTGCAGCATCCTGACCTCTGCTGCCAGCAGGAAACCTTTAAAACAAGTGTCAGAGTGACTCCCCCAGGAGAAGATGAACCCCTGGTGACAGGGAGTGTGGTTGGAGGTGGGGAGATGTGTTTTTTGCTCAGAAAAGAGCAAATGGCTTTTCTTGCAGAGAGAGAAGGTTTAGGGGGGACAGGGAGCCCTGCTCCATGCCAGGTACAAGTCCAAATGCTGAGGAGCCACAGGCTATTGCTGAGAGACAATGGCTTTGCATTTAAATGGTCAGATAGCTTCATTCTCAGCGCTCAGATTTTTTTTAAGACCCACCAGAAAACAAAAACCAGCATTTATCCTGCTTCATGGGCGATGGATGGAGGGTTGTCCAGAAAACATATCCTCTGGACACAGCAAGCAGCAGAAGAGACATCGGTCCCTCCCCCTGTAGGGTACAAATTCAAGCCCATGTGTCGGTTACCCTGATGCTCATGCAGGTGTTTATTTCCACAAGTACATGTATTCTTACTTGGTGGTGGGGCAGGAGCTGTTTTGGCAGTGCTGCTTCGGAGGTTGCGAGCTGAAGTCACCTGAGCAGAGCCAGCGTGTGAGCTGGGCGAGCAGCACCTGGTGGGGTTTTACAGCCCTGGTAGGAGAAGGACTCAGGTGGGTACCAGAGAGGGAAAGGGAGGACTATCACCGAAGCAGAGGAGGAAGCCTGGGTGCTAGGGATGAGGAGACAATCCACACACAGTGCCACTGAGTTTTGACCCAGCAACTCAAAGTGAGACACTGGGACAGTGAGAAAAGCTCGAGCAACAGATGAGAGATGATCCTGGCAGCGGCGTCTTGGACAGACCAGCGAGAGCCAAAATGAGTCACGAGGCACTTCCTGCCCAGCCTCTCCATCCATGGGAGGTGCATGCTGGTACAGATCAGGCTGCAGGTCCAACCCCCAGATCTCCGCTCCTCTGAGTGCTCGGAACTGCATAGCCAGGTTTGTAGCTGAAATTCACAATGAAACCAGTGCTCGCCCCACCCACGGGGGCACACGAGGCTTGGGTAATCTCTGTAGAGAACATGGAGATCTTCAAAAGAATTGAAAAAGAAAACACCACCACCAAAAAAAAAACCCAAACCCCAACCCAAAAACCAGGCTATGGGAAAGTAACAGGTCCTGTCCCAGCTTTTGGTCTGACCTTGGTCATGGCCACGGATACAGCAAACCCAAGTACCTCACTCCTAATGATAGCACCTTGGTCCATAAATACCTGCGCATATAGACATAAGCTCACTTCTTCTTTCTTATCCCTTTGCAGTCAATCGTGCCTTACGAAGGAAAGGCGAATATGAAAGCTGGAGGGGCTTTGTTACCCTGCTAATGGTATGTAAAATAAATGGGGGCCTAGGAACCATTGAGCTGGAAGCAATACTCAGCCTGTGTGATAACATCCTTCTCCCTGGACAGGCAGCATCGAGAGCATCTGTGGAGATGAGTTGACACTACATAGTGCAGCACTGCAAGTAGATGATATCTGGGGCCTTTTGCAGCATTCGTTGGCTTTTTACATCTCCCTGTATTGCTCTTTCGTGCCATGCAGACTGGCCAGTGGAAGAGGAGACATGCCTTCACTTGTGCAGCAGCACAGGAGACGGTCAAGGGCCATTAAGGTTTTGTGTTGGTTCTGAAGCCCCTTTACACATGCATTCCCATGTCCCTTGTTATAACAGAGCGATGCTGGTTAAAGAGGTAATGCTCATTGTCAAAAACCCTGGCAAAGAAAAAAAATACACCTTCTACTTGGGTTGAGCCTCAGCTTTGTCTCTTCTGCCTGCCGAAACCCAGGCGGGTGCCCAGCAGACTGCATGGCTTGCAGGGGCATCTAGTGGCTGAATGCTGTACAAGTGATCGGGTATTGCAATGCATTTTATACCCCCCTCTAATAGCAGCTTCAGTCAGCCCTCTCATCCTAAACAGGTCCGTGTTCCTCATTACAGGAATACAGTCAACACCTGGAGGTCAGAAATGTTGCCAATAATCTGATTTAAAACTTATCCCTCTCACTATTCCCCGCCTCCTCCTTCCCAAAATACCCATTTTGGATAAGAAGCAAAACTTTGCAGGTGAATTCAATCCTCCTTCCATTGAATGTGTGGAAATAATGCTTAGCGGCAGTGCCATCCGTTCATACATCACTGTGGCTTCCCCAAGCACACCAAGGAGCTGCTACGAGGAAACCTGGGTGCAAACGTCAGTTTGGAGGAAACCTGCTACTACTCCAAAATTTTTGGTTCCATGATTTATTTCGCTGAGGCTTGTCTCAGCTTCAAAAGATCAAAGAAATCACAGAATTGGGTGGGAGGAAGAAAAATAAAATCTTCATATGATGTTTTGCAAAGCCAAAACTTCTTAGCATATTACAGGTGTCCAGGACCAAAGCTGCCACTGCTGGCAGCGAGATGCCCAGGGAGAGCGTGGCACTGCGGTGCCTGCGGCCGTCCCAGGCTCCGCAGATGGGAAGGGGATGGGCAGGAGCAGGGGACACCGCAGTGACACTGAGCGCTGCGTTCACTTTCTTTAAATCTTCAGAGGACGATAGCTGTGGCAAACACTCCCTGAAAGTAAAAGTGCAATATAGTATATGTGAGGCTGATAAACAAGGCTCTTTTGTAAGGACCAGTGACTCATGTCTCCTGGATTTATAAGAAAATGCACATAAAAGCAATTACTGGGGTGTGAATTATTTCCTTTCTTAATGGCCTGACAGTTTTGACAACTCCTAGCTTGTTATCTTTCACAGACTCTCTTGATCTCCCAACTTTAACATGACTTTTAATTATACTTTCATATAAGTAAAAGGACAGACAATCTATCATCTGGTTTCCATTCAGTCTACCATATTTAAACAATAAGGGAAACTTTTCCTCCTAGCAGGGTAAAAAGGGTGATTTGGTTGTCTAATGTAGTAGATATATTTAAAAAAAAAAACAAACCACAAATAGTTCAGAGTTTGTTCTTTGTATGAATGGGGGGTGGATCAGAGCTTTCCCCCCCTTCCCTTCAGAGCCACCCGGGAAGCCTTCTCCTCCTGGCCGTGAACTTGGCTGGCCTTTGCTACGCCTGTGTTTGCTGATGGAGGTCTGAGCTTGGAGCGCAGCTGCGGGTGTTATTCCCAGGCAGTGTCTGATCAGGGAGGAGTGTCTGACATGGGGAGCATCCTGAGGGGCTCAGCTCCACACCGAGCACGGCAGGGGTACGGGAGTTCCCACGTGTCCCAGGCTACAGGGAGGCTTCAGAGCTCTCTCTGGAGACTCCAGTTTAGGGCAACTTTATATTCATGGTGGGAGAAAAAGGTCTTTTGGTGAACCTGGTAGAGCTTTTGGTTTCCCACCCAATCTCAAACATGTGCAAGGTTCCTCAGTGTAACAGCAGTTGCTTCCCAAAATTGTCACAAATTTAGCTAATTGCTCTCCATAGTTAAAAAAAGAAAAAAACCTTTTAATTCAGAATTTAAAAAATAAGAAATAATTTGATTACCATAGGCCTGAGTTATCAGTGCCTTTGCAGTGTACCTTGCCGTAAGGGTGGTAAGCTGTGCTACCTCACCTAGAAGACCCTTTTCCTTTCCAAAACACGGGCTTGCCTTCCTGGTCCTGCTGATGCTCAGTCCATCTTGGCCCCCATGGGCCATGTTCCTCCTGCTCAGCCCTGGGTCCAAGAGCAATGCCATTATGGGCCAGCACTAAAAGGCTAGACATATTAAAGATTACAAAGAACTTGGGAGCTATCATGATGGACATCACATACACTGAAAGAGGTAAGATGTGAGCTGGAAATAAAGTGTAAAACAAAGTTAGGAAGGTTACGCTAAAATGACAATAAAAGCCACAATGAAGTTTACTGTGTTCTTCCAGGTCAGTCATTTAAAAGTTAGGAGGGACAGAGTTTAGGGATGCTTGTATAACACATTTTTTTCGCCATGTGTATGTGCGTTAAAACATTCTTTAATGCTATCTTCATGTATTAATTTTTCCATATGATCTGTTGTGAGCATCTCTTATAATATTGGAAAAGAACAGCATATATGACCAGAAGGCCTCTGGAGTTGCAGAGATATTAAATAGATCCCATACATCAGTTGTTTGTTGGTCTGTCTAGTGACAGGCCGCTGTTTCTTATGATAAAATAGCATGTTAGGGAAATGCCTCTCTCAACTGAATTTCTATAGAAAATGTTTTTGTGGAGAGAAAATATAAGGAAAAGGTAAGATGAGAAAAGTAAAAAAAAAAAAAAAAGTAACTTGAGAAATTCAGGGGCAATAAATCACCACACCAGATGGTATTCATCTGTGAATGCTGTGCAGAGCTATCAATTCAAAAAATTGCACAGGAGTGTGCCATTAAAATGCAGACATATCTGCTCATTTTCACTGCCCATCTTCATGGTGCCTGGGCAGGTAATAGGTGACTTGGTTCCTCCTGCCAACATCTCTAGGTGCCTTCAGAGCACACCTGGCATCCCCACCGCAGCCTTGGAAAATTTGACCCAGCAGATTATGTGTCTATTTACTTACTAATTCTCTTAATTATACTGAGGAAGTGCAACTAAGTAGCTGTATTCTGAATAATATTTTAAAAATCCATGAGGTATTGATTTACAATGATCTTTCTGCCAACTTACACTCCTGCAGAGCAAAATGCTTTATGTCAAGCTCACATGCCTCTTGTCCTAGGTTTTAGATGGCTTTTGGATGTGTTGGCCCCAGGTATGGATGAGGACACCACCTGTGATATACCCACATGTGGTTCTGAAGATCAGGAATAAAGTCTCATGTTGCCATCAATGTGTAATCCAGCAGAGGCGGCTCTTACAGTCAAGACCACTCTACAGACCCGTCCTGGTCATTCTGAGTGGGGCTTTTCAGGTAATTCCCATGGTTAGGTGGGAAATAATATGTCTTAATCCAGTCTTGGGTCTACAAGATAGAGCATCATCATTGAGGAAGCATCCCCAGCTGGTCGGTGGGAGCTACCTGCTCTCCCAGAGAACAATGTTATGTAGGGACCAAGCTATAAAATACTGGGAGGGTGCAATCAGTGTGTCAGCTATGAAGAAAAAAACCCCAGCTTTATCTAATTTGGGATTTTTAGCAGTTCTTTGAAAGTGTCAGCAAAATAATGGACATAAGGGAATCCAGGAAAAGATGCAGAAGAAGGTGTGCATGGATTACAAAGCTCTCACTGAGAGCTTGGGAAATTGCAGTCTGCACCAGCTGGGACTTCAGTGATGTTAAGTAAACCCCTTCATCTCACGAATCCTATTTTCCCTACCTTGTGGATCACAGTGTGAGGATGAGTTCAGTAAAAGACTGTGAAGTTATGGAAGGTACGCAGTTGCATAAAATAAGGGAGTCTTTGCACTCAGTAATTTGTGATGCAGCTCTGCTCTTGTTTAAGATTCGATAAAGAAAAGGAAAATAAAGGCTGTTTAGGAAGCCATGGTTGTGGCAGCGTGCAAACATTTCTGCTCGTTGCAATCAGAGCTCCCTGCCGTGCCGGCAACATGGCTTAATAAGTGGACCGAGAAACGGGGCCCTGGGGATCAGCGTTTGCCTGGAGGGGCGGAAGGAAGGAGTGGTGTGCTCATGCGGGGATGCAAGCTGAATTGGGTAAACTCTGTGTATGGGCTTGCAATTGGGAAAATATTTCCCCTGTTTTAGATTAAAGTGGGAGATGCTGGCTTCATGCCCTGTGAGTTCTGTTTAGAATATATTCAGAGTGTGGGTACTTTTTTTTTTGCACTTAATAAAGAAAAAAAGTGTTGTTTCATTCGCCAGTCCTAAAACGATGATTTGTAAAGAAAAGAAAATTGATTTAAAGGCCACAGGAACAAATTGAGGGGTCAATTTTGACTTTAATTCCAACAATTAATTAAGGAACTCTTCTGGAGAGGTTTGTAAAATGAATATTGATCTCAGATCTCAGGCACTCTGCAGTCATGTCTCCGTCCTGGTTTATATCCTCCCATTTTGATTTATGGATTGGGTTTAGCAATAGTGGAGCTACATGACAGGGCTGCTCAGCAGCACTGTGCGAGCACCCGTCCTGAGAGCACAAAACTCATTGCAGTCATCTGTACAACAGAGCTGGAATATTTTAACGGCGTGAGCAATGGATGTGCCACTTTCGGTGTGTGCTTTGATGACCATGAGTCATCTACTGCTGTCCTGCCTCAGCTCACCCTCCTGGCTTCCCGTAAATGTTCATCTGAGCAATATTTTTGTCCCTAGAGCAGTGTAAAAAGAACTAAGTTCTGCATTGTTGGGAGGACAAAAGTGCATTTGATACTAGAAGAAGCAGAAACAGTTAACAGCCTTTATTTTAAAGGAAACTTGTCTGTGGAAGGATTGCCATGGTCACATTAGGGTTTTTGAGTTCTTTTGAGTTGGGTTGGGGTTTCTTCCCAACAGGGATAGGGTCTGTTGTTGCCTGGTGTCTCTGCTGAAGAAATGGTGCTTGGGGTAGGTGTGGGCACAGGCAAGCAGAAAGGCTCCTCCTGGTACCAGCTGCGGATAGGTTTGCACCATCGGGATGTCCTGCTCCATAGCATGGGCACTGCAAGGCTGGGCAGAAGTACAGCCTTCACTCCCTGAAGAGCGTGCCTTTTCTCTTCCTGCCAATATCTCATCCTACCCTGTGGTAACAAAAAGAAAAATCCTGAAATGCTTACAGAAAGAAAGAAAGAAAGAAAAAAATTAAAACTATCTCATAGATGAAATTTTCTCTTTTATTATCTTTTCTTTATTTTGTCTCTTCCTACTCTCTGAGAACACTTGTTTTAAGCCAACAGATTTTAGAGGCATGGATTTGGGGTGAAGGACATAGCTCTGTTTTCTGCCAACCTCTGGTGTGCCATAAACAGAAAATTTTAGGAGGGGTTAATCTGAACAGCTGCCCATAGCACTTTACCAGTTTCCCTTCTTGCAGATGCCCTTTATACTGACTACAGAGCACAGCTTTCTCCAGCTGAGTGAGATGAGTTTGCCAGGAAAATTGTCTCTGCCTGGGAAAGGCTTGGTGATACTAAAACTGCCCCAACATTTGCAATCCAACAGTAAGTGACAACATCAAATGAGCAGAAGTTTCTAGTGTCCTAACTGGACCTAAACCAAACAACATCAGATTTAACACTATTGATGCATGTAGAAGCCTAGGAAACAAATTTCCAGCTTCAGAAAATATTCCTACCTGCTCAGTATAAATCATGACCACTCTTTGTGGATAATCAGGTTAAACAGGTGAGAGATATTTAGCATAACTTAAAAAGATTAGGTGTGAATTCTAGTCACAGAGTAGTGTAAAAAGTAAAAATCAAGGTTTTTAACATTGGGAATTACTGCATGGTTGAAAAAGTACCCCTGACTATGAAATACAGCTGATATTTAGAGTCTTATTGTTTTATTTACTACTGCATTTACAGCACACCCAGCTAGTTAGCCAACTACTTATAAAACATATTTAACATTTGGAGGCACTCAGTACGGCTATAAACTGATTTTTAAGGGCATGCAAACATAGTGTGTTAACAGCATTACACGCACTTGAGTTCCCTCTGGAAAAAAAAATAAACCAACCCCCATTTTCTGAGTAGACTCAATCATTTTATCCTGAGTTTTGTAGATGGGCTACACAGCTCAAACTGGTTGACTTCCCGGCACTTGATGGGAACCACTTAAAAGGATAAACTTGAAGAGATCAATACCCCTTACATACTATAAGTGATGTAGCACCGAGTACTCTGGGCCTGTTAAAAATTCTGTGATAAAGGACTGCTCAGAAATTAAACAAGAGGGAAAAAAAAACCCACATGGTGCTTGTAGGGACTTAGTCCCATTTCACTGAACGGGGGATTTATCTGCAGAGCTGGGGGCTGGTGATAATCTTTCAGGCAGGTTTTCCTCTGGTTTTATTCCTGATTTATACTGGTAGCAATGAAAACAGTATCAGATGGAAAGTCTGTGAGCAGGCAGAGATGAGAAGAGGCGCCGGAGAGAGAGGCAACCGTTTGTGTGTTTATCCGTTTATGAAAATGGGGAATCCAGAGGCAAACATGCTCAGCAGTCCCTCGGTGCAGATAATTGAAAGTGAGCGCTGAAAGCATGCACTCCTGTTTCATGCTTCAAGGGTTAATAGTCTTCTGGGGCACTTAAGACGAAGCTCCTTTGAGAGCCCATATGATATCTCCTGGCTATCCCTCAACCATTACTTCGTTTCTCCTTTCAGTAAATTCTTATTATTTAGGACAGAGTGGTGTTTTTTTTCCCTGGCAAAACTCATGCTGGCTCGCCCTTTGCATATTATATTCATCAAGTGGCTCTACAGCTTTCCCTAAGGATCTTTGCTGCTATTTTTCCTGGTAGCGTGGGGAGGGACTGGGAGTCCTGGGAGAACCATTAGTTCCTTTTGAAAGGATTGATATGGACCTGGCCTTCTTCCAGTCCCTTCACTGTAGAAATTGTAATTTATCATTAAAAAGCATACATTATTTTTGTTAGCAGTTCAGCTACTTCGTTCTTGGTTCCTTCAACTTTTCTGGATGGGTGCCATGGAAACCCAAATGATTTATTATAATTTAGTGGTTGGGATTGATTGGGCACCTCTTTATCGCTATCTGTACATCTCCATCAACTCTGGGCATGGCACAGAGCAAGGCAGCCCCGACACCCGGTGCAGGACGGATGGTAGGATCCAGCAAGGAGATAGGGAGCGTGTTCAGTGTCAGCTGCTGAAGTTGCTCGGCCGTGTGGCAACGGCAGCAAGCTGAGTTTGAACTGGAGGCAGAGCCCAGCTTGCTGACTGCTTCACGCCTTCCTGAAGTGCGCTGGGTTTTTGAACTGGAAGGAGTAAAGGCAAGAGATGCCTCTCCTTCTGTGTGCTACAGTATGAACATGTTCATATATTCAGGCACACATCAGGGCTGCTGAAAAATGTTACTCTGCATTAGCCATTTCGCTGTCACACTGAGATGCATGCAGTGTCCCAGGCTGGCTCCCAGCCTTTCCTGTAAAGCTGACTGTCCTGGTTTCAGCTGGGATAGAGTTAATTTGCTTTCTAATAGCTGGCACAGTGCTGTGTTTTGGATTTAGTAGGAGAAGAATGTTGATAACATGCTGATGTTTTAATTGTTGCTAAGTACTGCTTACACTGGTCAAGGACTTTTCAGCTTCCCGTGCTCTGCCAGGTGCACAAGAAACTGGGAGGGGGCACAGCCAGGACAGTTGATCCAAACTGCCCAAAGGGCTATTCCATACCATATGACGTCACGCTCAGCATATAAGCTGCAGGGAGTTGGCCCGGGAGCAGCAATCGCTGCTCAGGAACTGTCTGGGTATCGGTCGGCGGGTGGTGAGCAATTGCATTGTGCATCACTTGCTTTGTATATTATTATTACTATTGTTATTATTACTACTACTATTTTACTTTATTTTATTTCAGTTATTAAACTGTTCTTTTCTCAACCCAGGAGTGTTTCTCACTCTTACTCCTCCAATTCTCTCCCCCATCCCACCGGGGAGTGAGTGAGCAGTTGCGTGGTGCTGGCTGGGGTTAAACCACAACACTGACATATAAGACCAGGTCTTAAACGTGTTTCCCATTAGCTAAACTTCCCTTGCTGCTTTGCTTTGGGGCACTACTTGCTGTCCTATTGGCACAGGAGTAGAAATAAGAACAGAGAGACTGAAGACTCATCAGCATCTTCTCAGTGAACCCTCACTCTTCACTGACATTTACAGATTTTTTTTTCCAGTTGCCCCAGATATTTTCCTCAACTCAGTAGAAGAATCTCAGCAGAAATATTGCAATAAAAGAAGTAATGACTCTGTGCTGCCCTATTGCATGTAGAAACGCTACACGTGCTACACTAACAAATTTGTAAGCCAGAGTAATGCAACAAGCCTGCTGGTATCTCACATCTGCATGCACCTATGGACAGGTAATATATAGCACACATAATGCTGCCTTACGTTAACAGCAGGATGGCCAAATAATACAGGACAGCAAACTTTCTCTCCTGAGATTATGTTGCTGCTGCAGACACCAAGACTGAGACATTTAAACGAGAAGATGCAGATCCCTGAGGCTGAACATAAAATATTTATATGAAGAGACCATGGACCAATAAATTTCAGTTATAAATGTTTACAGCTGAAGGTAGTAATAAATAACCTTCCAAAAGCAATATTTCAATTTGCACTTATTGTACTTGTACTACACGTTATATTTTCAGGAAACAATAATAATTATAGCAGGACATGGAATTAGCTCATGTTTAATGAATGATTACCTAGTTTAGTTGTGATCGTTATAACATCAGGACACAATTAAAACTGTGAAATGTTGTTTATTCTGGAGAGAGATGGGTCTGTTTCTCCATGGCTACCATTTATATGTCCAACCAATGCATAATCTGTTCATTAAGTTGTGACAGAGGTGGGTACGCTTTAATAAATTTGTCAGACAACTCCTAATTCTTGAATTTTCAGTCATCTAACTTCAGCTGTGCAGGCTTCACATGGTCTTTGGCAACAGAGAGTTAAAGCCAGGAGAAAATTTACTCTTCAGGGAGATTAATGGCAATCTCCTACTGATCTGCAAGAACCCAAGTTCAGATTATCGCAGGTCATTCTCCTCCTTCCCCTCCTGCGTGTTGACTGTACCCAGAGTGGCTGCTTTCTCTTCATTACTTAGGGCAATACTGTCATCATCTTCTTTAACCTGTGTATCTCTTATAGGGCAAGGCATAGCTTTGTTTCAAGATGTCATTTTGCAATTAAACGCTTGGGATGGGTTTTAAAGAGAAATACCTTATCTGGTGACATAGATGTGAATGCTGTGTTGACACCTCTGTTGGGTTGATCTAGCCTTGCCTAGTGTAAGTGGAGCAGCTTATGCTACATAAAAGCAAGTCACTCCTGGTGTAAGGCAAGGACCTGCTAATAAATCTGGTTGTCTACCATCTCATCTCCAGGTGACTGCAGCTGTCCTGTGGCAGGAACCAGTAAACTCTTTCAAGAAGTGCAGTGGAGAGATCTTGGGTTGTCCGTCTGGCACATTAACCTCAGATAGGGAGGGACATAACAGAGTTACATTGACTTTGCATGCAAGTTGGAGACTCTTATCTGTTTAACCTGACCTGAACCTCTAACAGATGGGCTTCACCTTTCTTTAGGAATGGCAGCTGTGTAAAACTTCAGCGTCTACTCAAGCACAGTCCTTAGGCTCCTGTGGGCAATGCAGAGAGAGGGAGAGGCATCTCCTAAGGATGATTTATCCCACCCTTGTCGTAGGATGCTGTGAGTCTCCTCCCAGGGAGGCTTATTGCTTATTGTTGACTGTAGACAGTGCTCTACCGTGGTCTCTGAGTGATCAGCTTTCACTAGACAGACAGTTCTTGGATGGCTAAATCTGATGAGATAACATCTGTCCTCTCTAAATGTTTTTGAGATCCTCTGAGTGTCTCCTGCCTAGTTGCACACTGTGATAATTTTTCCCTTCTTTTTTTTCTATCTGTCTTTGTCTTTCCCCAGTGCTCTGTGTCTGGCTGCCACGTCTAGCCCACATGCCTCTGTGGAGAAAAGACTGACTTTGGCAGGAAATATATTCTTAGCCTTTCCTGGAAAGGATATGACTTACTGCAAAGATAGATGGGAGCTGTATACAGGCTGAACCATCGTGCAAGGTGCCTCCAAAGCCCTCTAAAGTTAGGTCTCAGATGTATCTTGGCCAGCTTGGTATTCAGGATACCCCTGGGTACATGAAGATGCCTGAGGGGTGGTGCTTTAGAAGTGAGGCGCCTCTATAACTTCAAGCCATGAGTCTTCATAATAGCGCTGTGATTGTGTTGGTTTAAAGACACGAGTGAAACAAGGTCTGCAAGCACCAAGTAATGTATTGAACAAACTACTACAGCTAGCAGGAGAAAACAGAGAAGCCTCAGGTCATGCAAGCATAGAATAGAAACAGCTTGTTAATAAAACCAGCAAATTTCAATGCTAAATGCAAGCTTAGCACAGTTCCTCCAAGTCTAGTTAGATATGCATCAGGTTAGCTGTGAGAAAAAGTGATAGGCACAAGCAGAGAGGGTTTATTGGTAATATGGGAGAGGCGATTAGACGGCTGTCTCCTAAGTGAGAAGTACCAGCAATTTATTATCTGGCAACTTTTTACTGGTCTTGCGTTACATGTATTTCCCAGGCAATGTCTAGACCTGCTTGGTGGGTGTTGGACTGCTGCACTTACTTCTGATGAAGTTTAGCATCGATGGGAAAGCTGTGTGGAGGCTGGGAAGGGGCAGTGCTGGAAAAATGGTGAGGCAGAATTTACTTTTCTAACACTCTTCCTGGTCTAATGCACTTGGTGAGCAGCCTCCTCTCTTTCTTTTCTTTTCTAAGAGAATATGAGAAACCTGCCAAATTTCCCCCTCATAGTCCACATCTCCCCTAATAACTACCTGACATAAATTTAGCCAAGAAACCAAACTGGTTGGGTTGCCTTTTGGGGGAAAGCAACCAATATGCAGGCTTTGATCTTTGCTACAACATTTGGAATGTGCAAGGAGACAGAAAAAGAAGGAACGGGCAAATATTTGAACACAGCCTCCCGTGGCAGCTCCCCTTAGCAAGCACTCCACCCAAGAGCCCCTTGGAGAGCTTTCGGCTGCATTATCTCGGGAGTGGCCCTTAAATGGGCAGAGGAAGACGGCAAAGGCAAGACTAAAAGCAATGACATGTCTGCTAAGGATGCACGCTCCCCTCCACACTTCTGAACAAGCTCTTGTACGAGGTTGTGACCCTCGTACCCAAAAAGAGTATTTCAGGCAAATATTTCCTTTTAATGAAAGCAGAAGGAATATTTCCAAAAGCTCTATGGGAGCTGGACTGAGCTCTAACACCCAATGCACAAAGGTAGCTCTTCTGCCATCGGTGAACTGCTCTTGCTCTTAAAGCCAAGAGCATGGTTGAATGCTTTGGTGTGTTGGGACCTTGGAGTAGATATGAGATTGTGTGCCCTGCACCTGCCCTCGCAAAATGCATCACTTTGGGCTCTTCTTCAGTGGCTTTATGGTAGCTTTGCACAGAACAGCTAGACAGATGGAAAATTAGACAAAATGATGAAAATATTAATACATATTTAGATTCCCATTAATAATTGAATTACTAATCCAATTATTGGAGAATAATTATTAATATTTATAGCATCCAGATTGGCGACGATAGTTTAACTGTGATGGCATAATTTAACAAATATTTTTAAAATAAAACATTTAACAAATAACATTTCCACCATTTTTCCATCTTAAAAAAAGTGTGAAGGGGTTGTGAATATATGCAATCTTTACTGATTTTAAAACATGTTTTTGTCTATTTTATTTTTATTATGGATTGCTTTATTGTAGATTTTATCCTCAGGTTGTTTCCCAACAAACTACTTCTACACTCTCTGAGACAGAAAGAAACCTATGGCAAAATAAGCTTATAGTAACAGCACTATAAATCTATGGTGTAAGTATAGTAGTAAGTAAGTGCATAATACGGCTCCATTTCTTTCTACTGATTTCTCTTTCTGAAGTCTCTATAACACAGTGATTGATATATATAAAAACTATTTAGCACATATTAAACTGGGCAGTCAAAATATTATTTTAAAGTTTTCCAAGATATGTTGATCCATATTTATGTAAGAATCTCCTGAAAGGTTACATTGGCCCATGTTTTGCAATATTCATTTTTCATTGCAAAAGCTCCTACTTGACATCTTCCACAGCAGTGGTATTGCAGTAAAATCTAACATATATATGCATACCAAAATGCAAAATTCCACAAAGAAAATTTCTGACACAAAAAAAGTAAAATTTGCAGTTTCTGCAAAACATCAGTTTTGTAAAGGCTTGTTTAGGCTTCTTTGTCAAAAATGATTTGCTAACATTTTTATCCCCCAAAGGTTTATTTTATTGGAAAAAAGGTTTTGGGGGAAATCACTCCACCTGATCTCACAATACGCATATGCCTGCCAAATTTTTAAGGCTCATCTGTAGGAACTCTTTCAACAGATGTTTGCTGTGTGTGATATTGTAATGTTTTCTCTAAAGTATGTAACTGTGCTTCATAGGAAAAAACGATTCTTCGACTTCCTTCACAATAACATCATGTCAAAAATAGACTTGAGATCTCATTATTTATATTTCTGAAGTACTGAATGGCCTTGCCTGAGAACAGACTGTTCTAGCATCAAATAGAGTACCAAATTACGGTGGGAGATGGTCTTTGCTCTGAAGAACTAACACTCGAGGTAAACAAGACAGAAAAAGAGAAGACAACAAATGGAGCATCCTAAAACTGCTGCACAGAAGTGGTGGAATACAACTGGCAAACCTAAGCCATTTTCCAAAGTATCCTACCATTTTCTGTTTATTCATCTCTCCTCCCCATCCCTTCTCTCTGGCAGCCATAATGGGCCTGGGACCTGCTCCTGGTGACAAGAGGTAGAAAATTCCTGCTTTGCTACAGTGTTTATACTGAGAAATAAGCTTATTATGGAAGCAGATCCAGAAATGCCCCAGGTTGTACCTTGCAACTCAGCTGAAGATGAGCCGATAGGGAATGAGGATGACTAAATTTATTCATTCAGTGGGTGGACATTCCTGTCTTGCAAACTATGATGACTGATCCATCATGAAAAGTTGGGCTATTAAATTGCTATTTAGCAAATACAAACTTAAATACCTCCTGTACATCTGAAATGATGCATCTTTGCAAGGTGTGGGGGTCAAGGTGGCCCACCTACCCGTGCGATTGCTTTGGTTACCTCTTCATAGTCATAGCTAGTGGGGCTGGTCCCTTAGGAGGTCATCTACCCCAAAGCTCAGAAAGGAAGCTGGCTTACAGGTTCATTTTATTTAAATGTGTTTATTATAATTTATTCATTCTGGGGAAAAAAATTAACTGAAAATGTGCAGTTTTTCCAATGCATCGGAGTAAGTTTCTAATTTCTTCATTAGTGCCCTTTTCAGGATGCACGTGCCACTTCATGTGAGTGCTCTGGACTTCAGTTTCTGCTGCCCTGGGTCATATCGCAGCTGTAATCTCTCTGCCGTGAATTTACTGGAGAATATGTAGAGTTTGCAAATAATATTTCTTTGCCTAAAAGACAAGGTGATGTTTCTTTAGCAGCTGCTGTTCTTTGAACTTATCCGAGGGCTTTGTCGGCAAGTGAGCTCTCTTCAGGATTCTGCTTCCTCTGATATATCAGAGGCTATTTCTTGGCATGAAGTAATTAGAGGCAAGGCAATTTTACAGCAGAAAGCATGGGGATGCTCACTAATCACGGCCTTCTCCCTGCTCAAGCGCTGCACTTGCTGATGAACTCCTCCTTGCTGGAGGCAATTGTGTTTTCTGGGGCAAATCAGGTCACCAAGATCTGCACACTTCCTGGTGGCTAATGCAATAAGCAGGAGCTACAGGAGACATCTCTTCAGGACGGCACTTGCTATGGGTGAATGTGGGCGCCCTGCGAGGTGGAGGCGGTCGTTAACTGTCCACCTGGCAGAGTTTGGGGACGGGAGCTGATCTGGCGGGGTGTTCATTTGCAAATAGGTGCTTGTGCTCATCCAAGCCTGAAAAGGGAATGGCTGATATCTTCTCCAGAATGGGACGCTTTGCCAGCAGAGTTTGTGCTCCATTTGAAGGGAGGTGATCTTTCACAACATCCCGAGCACTCCCAGAGGGAAAGCAGAACCGCACGAGGCTGTCGCACGTCCCGCAGACACTGCCAGTGTTCCCCAAACCACTGATCATTTTAGAAACACCTCTGAATGAGCAGGATGGTGGCCTGAAGTCTTTTTACTGATGACTGCAAAAATAAATGGAGAGTTTCATTGTATGGGATGTAAGGGAAACCCCAATGTGACCCAACTAAGTGTCTGAAAAGGCTGACCTGTTTAGCTCCCTCTGCAGTTCAGGTCATGATGATCTTCCAAAACTGAAGCTCTTCTCACTTTGACATGCAGAGTTTGAAACTGCCACTTGTCTACAGCCACAGGACCAGGATGGGTCTGTGCCAAGCAAAGAGCTTGTTTTCTGATAAGTATTTTTGTAAGGAGATGCAGTTTCTCCAAAGAGAGCAGTTCCCTTCCTCACCTTTGTCAGCACAGCTGGAAGCCAAAATGGATTATTTCATTTTTTTCAAGCATTAGGTTCCTGCAAAGAAGATTCAAGTGGGGCTTCACTTGGTGGGACTCCTCCAAATGGTTTCATTTCAGGTTTTCCATGGAGAAGCTTCTGGTTTTATCCTGCTTCCCTGCTTGCCCAAAGGTCGTCAGCGCTCGATTCAGCACTAGGGTATGGCAGGTTGATGGAGCTGTCTTTCGAACTGGTGCTCAAGGACAGATATGTGGCGAAACAGCAGTTCTCTTTGCCAGGAGGTATAGGGACAAAGGAAAATGGTGGCAGTAACATAGCAGGTTTTCCTGCTTGTCCCTGTTCTTGTTCTTAAAGTTAAAATCTAGCATCCTTGCAGGAGGAGCGATGCAGGATGGGAGCAGTGCCTTACCCTTTACTGGTGAAGTCACACCTGGTGAGGAGAGAAACAAGAGAGAAAATGGGTTTTCTGGAGAAAAAATGTCTTCCTGGCAGATGGCTTGCCAGCCAGCAAGGATTACAATCCTCTTTGGGAATCCTTTCTTTATGGCTAGTGAGAAGGTGATATTGCTAGTGACAGCACAGAAAGATTGGCTGAAATAAAATAAAGAGGTTTCCATGGTGATCCTTTCATATTGCAGTAAATTTCATCTTGTAGTCAGCTGGGTTGTGTTTCTTCCCCCGGAGGATGAGTCCTCGGCTCCCCCCACGTTATTAGTTACTACTGGTGTTAACGAAATGCTGGCAGACCCCAAGCAAAGCTGGCGATGTGGACATCTCCGTGATGGCCTCATTAATTTGCAAAGAGGTCGGACTGCCCAGGCAGCCTGCAGGTGCTTTAGAAATAATCCTGCTTTCTGTTTTAAAAAGTAAATAGATGAAGATTAGCTATAAAGAGAGAGCTGTGGCTAAAGATAATAGAGGAAAGAAGTAGGTTTCTTCCCATTTTACAGCTGGGGAAAAAGCCATAGTCAAATCATGTAACTGCCCCAAAACCAGAGCCCAGCTGGTGTTCAAGGTGGGAATTGAACGTGTAATTCCCAAACTCCAGCACAGGAGGTTAATGCTGGGGAAGGCACTGACTTGCAGAGAGACTGCAGGCAGAGAAGGGAAGCTCTTTGCACCTGGGAGACCGATGCAATGTCACCTACATGAGCGTAGCAAAGGGAAGAGGCGAGGGGTCCTCCCAGGTTGTGTGCTGACAGGGGTGAAAACTGTCCGAAGAAAGAATGACCTTTCATTTTGGGAGACGAGGAAACCCCTCCAGCTGTCGAAGCCGATTACTCACGGGTTCCACATAAGTGTGATCTCTCCTATGGTGCTGAAGAAATGAGCAGCCACAAGACATGTCTTGCTGTGGCTAGGCTCAGCAACAAGCTTCCTGGCTCATTCCTGGGATGTCGGCATCTTTCAATCTGCATCTGAATTTGAGAGTCACGAATGCAGTGCTAGTCAAGCTCTGCCACCCCAAGCACGCTTAATAAGAAAAGCATTTCCCTAAGAAGGTGTGTCATTGCATGCAAATGAATGCTGCCTTAGGATCTTGTTGATTTATGCTACAGAGCAAATCTCTTCTATCTGCCTAATGCACTACACAACCAAAAAACCGTCGACCTACCCATGGCCACACTCAAACCTCTGTCTTTGGGACTGTTTCTTTTATATTATATAAAATTCAAATAACACGCTGGAGACTTGAGAAGCAAAGAGGAATGTGCAGGAGGGATACCCTGATTACTGCTAGCTGTAACGGCTCAGGGTGTGTGGGGACTCTTGGGAGAGCAGGAAGAAGGTGCATGGGGGTGAGCTGCTCCTAAACATCAAAATTGCTGGGCTCAGCTACTAGCTCCATCTGGGAACTCATGATGGAGAAGGATAAAATGAAGCCTCTGAAGGCCTTTTTCTTTTCCTCTTTTCCCCTGAAGTTAATCTTTCTTCCAGAGCTTGGGAAATCTCAGATTTGTTTCTCTTGAAGCCATTGTGCTCGGCTTTGGCAAAATGCTGGATCCCACCTTCTGCTTTTCCGTTTGTAAATCTGCTACTGCTGCACTGTCAGGAAGCTGGTTGCTGCGATTGCAGCCCGCAGTTCGAAAAACACCAGCCTGCCCAGCCTGGCAAACGGGCCAGTCCTCGTACTGTCTGCTACCCAAGCTCTGCATGGCAGCTGTGGTGGCCAAGGGAGTGATGGTGAGGGTCCACTGGCCACCAAACTAGCTGGTGGGACAGGCTGATGCACTCGGAGGTAATCAGTCTGCACTGGGACACGTTATATCTGGAGCCTTGGGATTAATGCGCTCACGTTTGTTTAGCCCTAGCCGCTTTTCAAGATAACCTTTCATCAGATAGGGCATGTTTTGAGACAACCTTTCACCAGATGGAGCTGAGAGAGAGGGAGGGGGCTGCTTGAAAGATGGGAGCTTTTTGTTGGATTTTTTCTTATTTTGCAGTATTTGGAAGAAAACTTGCATCCATCTGCTGGAGGACTGTATCAGTGCTCCACAAGGATGTCTTTTGGTAGGACCTGGGACAAACGGGAGCTTTGGTAGGGAAAGGAACCGGCATGAGGTTGCCACTCTGAGCAAGAAAGTCATTCCAAGTGCTAATTTCCTGCCATTGTAGGTATGAATTGGGGGTCAACCCTCTAGTTTGCAGTAAGGCAGCTACAAAAACATGTTTTGCTGCCAACTTTTAATGTGCAACCAGTGACACTTGTATTATTATGTTTAGGGAAAGCTGTGATTCTTTCTGCAAAGAAAAGGAGTATTTAAAAAAATGAGCACAGAAAACAATGAGAGATCAAGACACATGCTGACTGACTTTGCAAGGAGAGCTTGAGAAAGTCATATGAGGCAGAATAAAAAGATATAGACTGGAGGCTGTGACTGTTATCCCAGTCCAGTGCTGTTGAGCTGCAGTGCCTCAGCATCAGCCAGGCAACCTGCTCAGGGTGACCGCTCACATCTACCTCGCTTCTCCCTGGGAGTGGCACATGTGTATTACCGGGGTAAATTTGCTTTGCGAATCTATCTTTGTGTCTTCAGATTAGCTTTATTTGCTCAAGGATTTTGGAGGTAATGTGGGGGAATATTCATGCTTCTATTAGTTAAAATTTCTGCTTCTTGTTACATCATACCAGCGTGTCATTCAAGGTAAGCCCCTAAAGTGGGTATTTTTGGGATTAGAGATGCATTTTTTTTCTTTCCTTTTAAATAGTTTCACTTGAAGTTACTGACTCCATCGTGGGTAAGTCTGCTGTGCTCACTGCTGTGAGTACAGCTTAGGTTGACCATTGGCTCCTGCTTTTGTGAGGTGGGAGTGCTGCTTAGCAGCACAGCTGAAAAACCGCTGAGCCTGGTACATACAGTAAAGTCATCTAAGGACACATGTAAACATTAACACTCAGCACCACCTGTGTAGGTGTGCTTTTGCTGTCCGGTGCTCTCTGCTCTGCCTGCACTGCTGATAGTGCACCCTTTGTCTTCCTACAGGCACCTCTCAGAAGTGCATCCTTCTGCTTAGAATCTGACAGCAAGTTAGGAGTGCAGTATGTGGTCTTTTGGCTGTGAAGGCTGAACCGTCATGTCTTGCTGCTTGCTCTTCTGAGTAACACAGCATTAATTTTGGGGATGATCAGCTGTGCTCTCAAAGCTGGAGAGGGGGAAGCAAAAGGTCCCAGGTCATGTTATTTAGTCATCTGCCTGCACCAGAGGAGTCTTGTGATGCTCTCCCACCTGCCAGTTTTATTCCTAGCAGAATGGTTTATTGTAGGCTTCTTTATTTAAGGTGAAGAAAAACTCCTCTCAGTAGGAATTTTGGCCTCAGACCAGCCCTGCCCCATGGGGTTGGGAAATCTGATTTACATCCAAATGACCCAGGACAGCCTAATGACCTCAGCACCTTGCACCTGGTAAACAGGGGAGTTTCAGTCAAAGACCATGGGCAGATGCAGAGAAGAGTCATAGAATCATAGAATCATAGAAGGCTTTGGGTTGGAAGGGACCTTTAGAGGTCATCTAGCCCAACCCCCCTGCAGTGAGCAGGGACAGCTTTAACCAGATCAGGTTGCTCAGAGCCCCATCCAACCTGACCTTGAATGTTGCCAGGGATGGGGCCTCTACCACCTCTCTGGGCAACCTGTTCCAGTGCTTGACCACCCTCATTGTAAAAAAACTTCTATCTAATGTCTAGTCTAAATCTATCCTCCTTTAGGTTAAATCCGTTATTCCTTGTCCTGTCACAACAGGCCTTGCTAAAAAGATTCTCCCCATCTTTCCTGTAGGCCCCCTTTAAGTACTAGAAGGTCGTAATAAGGTCTGCTCGCAGCCTTCTCTTCTCCAGGCTGAACAATCCCAACTCTCCCAGCCTGGCCTCATAGGAGAGGTGCTCCAGCCCTCGGATCATTTTGGTGGCCCTCTTCTGGACCCGCTCCAGCAGGTCCATGTCCTTCTTGTGCTGAGGGCCCCAGAGCTGGATGCAATACTCCAGATGAGGTGTTACCAGAGCAGAGTAGAGGGGCAGAATCACCTCCCTCGACCTGCTGGCCACGCTTCTTTTGATGCAGCCCAGGATACTGTTGGCTTTCTGGGCTGCAAGCGCCCATTGTTGGCTCATGTCCAGCTTTTCATCTACCAGTACCCCCAAGTCCTTCTCTGCAGGGCTGCTCTCAATCTCTTCATCCCCCAACCTGTACTGATGTCGGGGGTTGCCCCGTCCCAGGTGCAGGACCTTGCACTTGGCCTTGTTGAACCTCATGAGGTTCACACAGGCCCACCTCTCCAGCTTGTCAAAGGGACAAGTCAAAGGGTTTCTTCAAAGCACAGGAAGAGGGGAGAAGAACCATTACGGAGTTTACCATAGTAAAATACATTGAAATTGCACAGAATTATGAGTTCTGATCTCAAAACTATCTTTGGTTACCTGGCAAAAAAGCTCCAGCTTTTTCACCAGCAACACTTCCTGGAGCTAGGCTAGAGATGGTAGAGCAGACGAACAAGAGATGAAAAGGAGTGGGTTACTGCCATGGAGGCAATACTGGACACCATGCAAATCTTCTTGGTACAGTTAGGTGAGGCCAGGAGGGTGTGTCATTGCCCTTCCTCAAGCTGCAAACAAGCAAAGTTCTGCTTGGTTTAGCCACCAGGCTGGCAGCCCAGTATCCTGGTAGACATGGTGGCAGGAAAGTAGGAGAGCTGCAAGAGAAGAGCATTAGCCAAAATGTGGTGCCTGGATGGCCCAGGCCTCAGGAATTACCCAGAGTTTGGAAGCAACAGAGAACTAAACAAGGTAAGCAAAGCAGGCTTGCGTGAATCTCTGCTGAAGTTCAAAGAAGTGTTTTCTGATGTCTCAGTCTTTGTCCTCGCAGGCTCTGAAACCGGAGAGGGGCTGTATTACCTGCTCTGCTCTGCTGCAGGACTCTCTGCAGGTCATGGACACACAACTGCACGTGATCAGTGTAGGCGTCCATCCACCAGAAAGCCTTAGCAGCACGCTCAGAAATTGCATTGAGGTAGGCAACCACCGATTCCAATGATGTGGCCTCTGCAGGGATTTGTAACTCTTTCTAAAAAAAAAAAAAAAAAAAGAAGTGAATTTTTTTTACAATTCCCATTTGTTAAAAACATGCAAGCACCTCATTAACTCTGATGGTATGATATTTTTGGCTAGCCGCACTGCTAAGCATGTGTTAAGCTCTGATGAAGTGCAAGAAATTACCTTTGTAACAGCAGTGGTGTCTTCTGAATGCAGTTAGCGCCTCCCCAGTGCTGATAAGGTGCGAAAAATGATCTTCCCATCTACAGTTGTGTCAACTGAATGCAATTAGCACCTCTATATGTGTTTAAAATCATGACCGCAGGTTATACGTTTCAGCAGCCTGCAATACATTAGCACTTAATCCCATCTTTGTGAATCGAGGAAAAAAATCGCTGCAAAACCAGTGCAGTGCATACAATTAAGTGCCATTAACATTCCATTAACTATTTTTAATGAAGTAAATCCAATCCCAGACTGGTGAACAATGGACTAGGGACTTTTTGTAGCTCACAGACAGTAGTTACTTGCTGTATAGACATGTGTCATCTCTTTACTCCTCCTAGACCTTGTTTAAACAGCTCTGTCAAGCTGGGGTGGCAAAGCCAGACTTTTCCCTTCATTCTTAGGGCACAGGCAGAGAGTGCAGGATGTTCCTCCTAAAAATACTGCCTTCTCTGAAGGGAAAAAAGAGAGAGAAAGAGGGAGGAGAAAAGCACAGTAGGTATTTTTTGCTTTGGTGCAAGTAGCCAAGTTCCAGTGTATTGATCATTTATTATATCCCTCTCAGGCTATTAATCTCTTCTCTAACTTCACTAAAAGAGATCCTATCTATGTCTCTGTATGACAGTCTCTCCACATCCAAATAATTATTGTCAGCAGTCTGCAAACTCCTTGTTTTCCTGCTGTTTTCCTTCCAAGTTTGACTGACTAAAACTTGCTAGACAGAGGATTAGTGTGACTTACACAAGAGCTTCAGTAATTTTTTTCATGCAAACATGGTGTGCATGCAGAATGGTCACCTTCACACGTCAAATGCTTACACTTTTCTTATGAATATTTGAAAGCTGTAAATAAGAAAGTAACGTAGACACACACCTCAATGGCATTGAAAAATACTTTCATCCCAAACACACCTTTACAATATATATTGAACAAATTATGAGCCCAAGCCATTTTCTGTGCTGGGACTCCTACGGCCCTCTTCGCACAAAGCCGTACTTCTCAAAAAGTTTTGCTGAAATTGCTAGCAACACCCCACAAGAGCGAGCATCCCCACGCTGGGGCTTGGGATTGAAGCTGAGCACAGCAGTGGCAGCTTCTGTATCTCACCTCTATTCACTTTTAAAAAGCCAGCTATTGATTTTTCACTTTCAAGAGGGATCTGTATCAGCTGTGGCTTTTTTTTAAATTTTATTTTATTTTATTTTAATTTCCATTTTTTCCACTAAATTTGTAATTGAAAGGGACGGATGTCCATCTGCAACACCTGACAGTGGATGTATAGGGGTTCTCCTGCTGCTAGCAGCAGCCCCGTGCTAGGACAAGGCTGTACGCAGACTACATCTTGTTAGGGCAGGAGGAAACACCACGCCCACCTAGTTTCACTTCCTACGTAACACAGGACGTAAAGCTTTACTCAGTGATTCCTGCACAGAGCCAAATAACTTGTGGCTGAACTAGGGCATATCTTTGAGAAAGACACACTCAATCTCACTGTAATTTATTCTTGACCATCCTTTATTTTCTCTGTATTTCCACAATGCACGGCACTCTGCACCAGAGTAACTGCTCTGAGAAAGATTAGCATTTGCAAAGAGCCCTGTGACAGTGATATTGTCCTGGTTCTGAACCTAAATCCAAACCCTATCCCCATTAATAGAAATGTCTACTGTGAATTTAGATGTTTATGCTTTTTTCTTCTCAAGGAAGCAAAGGTTGTTGCTGCAAGTCAGGGTGGGGGGCTCCTTCCTTTCCCCTCTCTCCCCTGAGCATATAAGATGAAGTTAATACAAGATGAATGTCCGCATCGAAAAAGTCCTTCTCACCCCTGAGAAGCCTCCAAGGCAGCCGGGATGTGAATGCCTGATGGTAAGTGCCTGGGACGCTGCTGTTGTCTTTTGCCTTGGCACAGCAGCATGAAGTGACCTCCTCCTCTGTGTTCTTCTGAAAACTGCCCCACAAAATTCCTTCTGCCAGCTGTAAATATTGCCTTTTCACAAAGCAGTGGGCATGCATGTTCTGTGTATTGCTGTGAACGCAACCTGTGTTCTTTGGGGCAGCCAGGGCTCAACTTCACATACTAAAATCCATTGACTTTCTGGTGCCCCTAGAGAAGGGTGACCATCTTTTTCCAGGTGCAAAATACTGAGGTATTGTGGTGTACAAGGCTTGAAGTGCTCCTTTTTGTAGTCTGGGGGGGGGGGGGGTGGGGGTGGAATCAGTTTTAAAGGTTACCCTTCTACACCCACATCTTAAAGCACCATGAGAGTTTGAGTATCTAACTCAGTCTTCCAGATCAACAGCATTAACTGGAAGGGGCCTGATCTGAAGGCTGCTGAAGGTAGTAGGGTTGGTGGTTAGGTCTGGCTGATGCTGGCTTTGCTGGCTATTTCTTTGACTTTTTGGTGGGGCTTGTATGAGACTTACAGGTCCCAGTGTGGAAAACAGGGGTTGGGAAATCACACCTGTACTTCTTTTATTAAATCATGTCTTTTAGTGTTTCCCTTACTGCATTGGGATAGATGCCTCTCTGCTATGCATATCCGTGTGTAATGATACCCCAAAGGGTGTCAACCCTATTTTTTGCTGGCCTGACATCACCAAGAGTCACAACATCAGTCTGACCATGCTCCTTTTCTGACCATGCTCCTTTTCTTGGGGCAATTCCTGCTGGCTCTGGGTTCTAGGAGTCATGCTGGCTGCTGCAGTGAGAGCTCCTGAGGGGAAACAGCATCCCAGCAAGATGAGCTTGCACCTTGTAGGCAATGCGGTACAAGGGTCACTGCTGGCTGAGGGTGAATTTTGGGGGCAAAGTGGCTGTGCTGAATTGTTACCTCCTTGCCCCTCTGACAGGCAATGCAATGTTGCGGTTGACAAAGCAGGGCAAGAAGAAATGAATCTGTTTTAAGGAAAAAGTCCTGAAGCTGGAGGTGAGAAGAGACAATTCAGTGTCATTAAGTGTAAGTGGATTTGGGGCCGCATGCTTGGCTGGGGCTAGCCAGCGCTGCAGCAGCCTCTCGCCTGGAGCTGGAGCATTCTGCAGTCCCACTCAGATGCAGCTGGGAGGATGCGGTGCTGACAGCCACCCATTCTGTAAATTAAATTTCACTCCCCTCGGTCATCCTCGGCTCGTGGCCCCGCTCGCTTGCCAAAGGATTGCTGATCGCGCAGATTATTATGGGTTGAGTCCAAAACCTGTGAGATCAGCGAGAAAGGCTTTGGCAGCCCAGGGAGAGGCAAGCTAGGTGCTCCAGGAGTGGGTTTCAGCTCACACATTGCCTCCAGCCATGGGCATGAGGGGTGGGTTGGGACTGGGGACCTCCTTTGCTGCTGGTGGGGTGTGGGTCAGCACACAAAATGTTTGATGTTGTAAGATGCAGAAGCTGAACCTGGCTGTCCCGCTGCCGTGAGTGGGATGGGACAGGTAGTATTCCCCCAGAGCCTGCCTGGTTT
The DNA here is from genome assembly GCF_030463565.1 of Pelecanus crispus. Taxonomy (NCBI): domain Eukaryota; kingdom Metazoa; phylum Chordata; class Aves; order Pelecaniformes; family Pelecanidae; genus Pelecanus; species Pelecanus crispus. The sequence continues at coordinate 40,445,393 of NC_134647.1, read as the reverse complement.
ACCTTTTTCTCCATCCCAGCCTGAAACCTCTCAACAAGGACTGAACTAATGGACTGAAAAGTCCAAACCATCTTGTTCAAAGCAGTGAGAGGGGACTGCAATCAGCTGCAGGGTTAAGCGTCTCCCCTTGAACCAGGGTGCAGATCCCTGTTACAATATCCTACCTCTGTGGGCTGAAGTCCCTGCATCTGGGAAGGGGAGAGGAAAATGTGAGTAGTTAACTGGAGCTGTGAGAGTCCTGCTGTGTCAGCAGGGTCTGAGGGGACCTTCTGGCCTCAGAAGCAGAAAATCCCAAAAACCAAAAGCATGATCCTTGCTTGTGACTCCTGCTGGGTTTTTCAGTGATACGCTGGGGAAAAACAGTCTGTTTAGGTCATTGCACAATGCAGATATTTATAAAATTGTATCTATTTAAACAGAGGAATGTTCTTTTTCCCAATGAGGTCTCTGAAAAAACAGCAGTATGTCGCTTGACCCAGGCCTCTAACTGGAACTGTCTTGGCAATTTAATGAAATTAAATGGCTGGACTATGGGGAGTTCATTAGTAAGTAATCCAAAGGCTAAAGCTTTCTGAGCTAGTTCAGCTCTCAAACGCTTATTTGTGTTTGCCAGATTCAGTAAAGCGAAACCCCTTAATAGGAGCTGGCAGTATTTATAACATGCTCTCCTCTGATCTGGAGACAGTAACACATGTACTGGGGTGACTTCATATTTCTGCATGAGATTTGTTTAAAAAAAGCACCTCCAGGATGGCCACGAGGTCCCCTGCATTTCACTGGGCAGGCTCGGGTGGATTTGCAGAGGTGCTTCAGCCGCTCGACATCTCAGACCTCTTGCTTCTGGCAAAGCAAGTGAGGGAATCTCATTTATTTCCAAAAAAGCTTTCAGAGATGGCTGCTGCTGAACCTGCGAGGGACTCTGGCTCTCTTGTCATGCTGGGCCATGGATGGGATTGTGAGCTGTTTTATTTCATGCCATTTGCCCAAGGGGGAACCAAGGATGTAAAGTGCCTGTAGGATTTTGGCGGGTTGTAAAAAAGAACGCTGAATTGCTGCCTATTTCCTTTGAGTGGGGATTCAGAGGAGTGAGAAGGGTAAGGATCTTCCTCCTGCTGTGTAAAGGGAACTGGAATCTCAGAAACCATGTGAACATGCTTAAGTTTCACACTCTTTAATTCACAAGGTATAAACAAGATTTACAAATAAGTGATCTGAGCTGTGGCACCGCTAAAGGTTTGGCAGGGAGTTCACTACAGGATGCTTGAGATAGTCAAAGGAATATCCTGACTCCAATATACCTGATTTTTTAAGGTAACATGTAAAGACCAACCAAACCCTGTGCAGGCCCTTAAGGGTTGTCCATCATGAAAGTCCCCAGGGAATGCTCTGTATTCAACATCCTAGAAGTAGCATTTAGACAGATTAAAATCTCTTGGTGTGAATTTGGCAGAAGTCCAGCGCAATCATGTGGTCAGCCCTTGGGCTGGAGTTGAAGGGCTGTGGATTAGATCCATGTGGGAAAACTTCCCTGACCTGAGTTAAAGCTGGTGACATCTTAGGAGGAAATGGGGGTTTTTGTAATTGAAACCCATTTTGTGGAAAAATTCTTGCTGGGCTTTTAGTGTAGCTGATGCACATGTTTTTCTAAAAGTAAATAATACCATCTGCCAGGTGCTTCTTGCAAAGGAATTCTGCTATGAGTATTACAGAGGGAAAAAAAAATCAATCTGAGTAATAGATATCCCAAATATTGTCAGATCTGCAGTGGTTTCAGCAGTGCAGTTATTGTTCTGGAGTGCGCAAAATGCCCCAAGAACAAGTGGATTTTGAAAGGATGGTCACTGCCAAACACGCAGGGGATCTGCGTCTTTTTACTGGGGGTGCCTGAACCTGTCTCAATTTACACCATGGCACTGCATCTCCAAAAGAGCTTGCGCTAAATTGGGCATTGCCAAAAGCAACCTCCACGTCTTAAATTTACAGTATGGAAAAAGACTGGAGATTTTATCCAGAGGTAGGATGTGAAAGGAGGAGGCCTTAAGTTTTTAAGACTTTAAGTTCTGCTGAAGCCCATGTAGCAATCCCATCTTCTCTTCTTTGAGCTCAGGCCAGCTGCTAAACTTTGCAGGCACCTCTTCTTCTCCTTCCAGGCTTTTGCTAGCCTGGCTCAGTGAAGTCCAGGGGCTGACAAAGAGCCAGAATTAGCCACAGCTCTAAAAATCTCCATTCCCAGCATGGTGTTGGGAAGAGTGGTCCCCTGCCCCTCTCCACGGGTGCTGTACAAGCACAAGCATCCACCCTACAGCAATGAGGGGTGTGTTTTTATTCCTAAACCCTTCTTTCCACGTAAGACAGAATCGCTGCAATCCCATGCAAGTCTTTCTGCACTTGTTATGTCTGTCCAAGGCAGCCCTGCACTCAAGGTCCAGGCAGGATGAAGTCCACCTACGATCCGGGCTGTGTCTCAAGGTGCTGCTGCAAGTCCTGCACATCCGCACCATGGCTGTGGCACGGGAGGAGACCCGTGGACGCTTGCTCACGCACTGGGATGAGCAAAACGCGGGTACCTCTTTCCGAGGCTGGTATTTTAACAAGAGACAAGCACGGGTCAGGTCTGTAGCTTCAGCAACATTGAGCACATTGTTTTGCTGGGCGCTGGGGGAAGCCTGTCCATAAATGTCACTTAGAGGCGTGGGGTGCTCCCGAGGAAACAGCCTGGAGCATGCGAGTTTGAGTTTGGATGGGAAAGGTGGTGCGTTTCCCTGCGAGGGAAGCAGGGATGGGCAGGAGGGACAAAAGCGGCACAGCAACGACATCTTGTGATGCCCAGCGACGGCTGCATGTGCTTGCTGGGAGAGCGGTGCGCGGCGGGCTGGGAAGCCCCTTGTCCCCCTGCCCAGCTGGAGCACTCGGCAATGTTGTCACTGGGAGGGCAGGGGCTGTGGGACAGGGTGGGGGGAGCCGATAGACAGGGAGGGACGTTGTCCCCAGCGTGTTGTGATGAGCCAGAGCCAAAGCAGGATTTTGGCAACAGCAGAGTGGGGGTGGGAGTGAAAAGACTACGAAAGAAAGTCCTGCTTATTGCATCCTCTTTTTTTCTTTTTTCTTTTAGTATGGTATTGCTGCACTGAAAGCTCTCTCAAGTGCTCTGTGGAAACCTGCGCTCCACCCATCTGCAGATACCTGCTGAAATAGGTACACAAGTAACATCTAATTTTCTTTTGCAAGAATTGTGCAAGTGCAAATATTCTGTCTTATATCTGAGGATCACTGTGGCTGAAGACCCACATCTCAAGATGCAGACTGGCATTTCATCCCAAACAAGGGCGGCGGTACCCATCCCTTCCCACTCCTCCAAAGAGGAGCAGTGGCAAAAATTACTCCAGACTTACACCCTGGGACTCAAAATTCAATGTTTCTAGTGGAAAGGCAGCAGCAAAGGCTGAGGGCAGGTTGAGCTGGTGCCTCACCATTGCCCAGCTGCTGAAGAGCAGCCTCTTTAAAATGCCAGCCCAACCCAGCAAGTGGACAATTCTTCTCAAGGCCCTTTAGCTGTAACCTGGGTTGAATTATGAACCCTTTTATACTGAACTCATGCAAAATCAGAAAGTTTTGGAACTGTGGTGGCTAAGTTTCTTTTTCACTTTGTTCACACCAGTGCTTCAGTGCAGAGCTTGCAAGATGGAGGTCACGCTCTGAGATGCGTCAGAAATAAAGGAAAGCCTTTGCATGAAGTCCTGCAACATCAAACCGCTGTGCTTAAGGTAATCATGAGCAGAAACCAGAAGGCTGAGCTGCATGCTCCTGTCCGACCTGTGTTGCATTACGTCTCTGGGTAGGATTTTTGGAGACACCTAAGGTACATAGCAGCAGAAGTGCTACTGAAAGTCAATGAGACTTTGTTCAGAACAGCCTCAGGTGCTTTTGAAAGACTTGTCCTCTTGCACATTGCTTTAAAGACTTGTAAATTATAGTTAATTCCTACGGCTTAGGTGTATTAGCTGATAGAGCCCAGGATTACATTCCTGTCCTCCTTAGGATCCCACTGCTGGGGCCTCCTCCTAGACAGCACGGATTGAAAGGTTGGCAGGGCTCAGGAGTAGCAACTCCTGCCTTCAACTGTGTGAGAGAGCCATGAGTATTGTTCGTGGTCGCAGTGTCCCGTTCCCCAGCCTGAAGGGACAGGTCTGCATACCGCAGCTGGGACAGTGCTCTTCCACCACCAGAACTCAAACTTATTCAACGCAAGCTGCTGGGGACAAATTAAAGCAGGTTGAGCTGTGGTCATCCTCCAGGTCACCCCCAGCTGAGAAACCATGCTACTCACAGGGCACCTCTGTGAGGAAAACGAGAGCAGCTGCGGTTTTGCATGCTTTGTGATGCTGACTTCTCTCTTTCATGTGGAAACAGAGGTCCCTATTGCACTCAGACTGAACTTAATGCCAGCAAGGATTGTAACTAGGCCACAGAGCCATTACATGTCTGTGAGGATTTTCTTGTTGACTTTGGTTCGGGCTTTTTTTAGGGAATATCAGTCCTTCCCATGTTCTTCACAGATAATCAGGAAGAAGTACCCCCATAAATGAGATAAAAACGTGAGAGGTTCCGGTATTCACTTTGGAGAAACTTCTGAAATTGGCTGCAAGTGGTGAACCAGCTGAAAGGTTTTGTCTGCTTCATCACTGGGTTTTCCAGCCCATTCTGATCAGAAACAGCTTGTTGCCTCCAGTAAGCCTGGCCAAGGCTGTTGGCTTCAGGCAGGTTAAATAATCTTGTCCTATAGGTCAGACAGGTGAAACATGGTCTGCAGGAAACAGAAGAGGACTGAGGGTAGGAGGAAGAGGGTGATAACAGTCTCTTTCAGAAAAGTCACTGTTTTTGTCCAGAAACCAGCGACCAGTGTCACAGCTCAAAATACTGTAGGCAAGGGTTGGTGTTTTCATCTGGGTGTTTGTGCAGCACCTGGCCTGTGGGGCCACCAGCCTCCTCGATTTTTATTGTGGGGTTGGGCTTTGGTGCTGGACTATATCAGAAAGGAGGCACAGCTGCACCTGTCCTCTGGGTCTGATGGGAGACTTCAGCTCTCAGAGACAATCTGCAGTATTGTGACAGCATGTCTCAATTCTGCCTGAAATTTCATAGAATAACCTCAGAAAAACCTTAGCTGCCTAGCCAGCTCCACAGGCAGGTTCGAAATGAAGACCAAGGTTGTCCTCTCTGTGCATACTGCAGTAACATATAAATTCAAAAATATATCCAGGTGGTTTGCTGCTCTAAGTCTTCTTCTGCTGGACTGGAAAAGGTCTGTATAATCTAATTAGTAATGTCTTGGGGGGAGCTCAGAGTAAATGGAGCTGAGCAGAAGGCAAGGCTGCAGAAAGGGGCTCTTGTCTGAGCCTTGGGTTGCAGATCAGCTCTTTGAGATGACTATTGAGTTTTGCGGGACTTTCCCAGTGTGGTTGTCATGGCCCTGAAGGTGATGTTGTGTAATGGAGCTGTAAGTCGCCACTGGCATCAGACCCTGGTTTAGAAACTTTTTTGGATGTGCCTGACCCACTGCCTTGACCAAAGCAGAGGGAGAGCAAATGGCCATGGCTGCTCCCTCCTGTCACGGGTTTTGAAGAGGATGCTGACTTCAGAAGCTGGGCTGGGTAAAATCATACCAGGAATGTGCAGCAAATTAAAGGTTAGCCGTGTCACCTTCTTTTCCTTAATCACTGCAGTCAGAAAGCCCAGCTGCTGATGAATCAGGAAACAGTGATTCACAGTGGAAACGGCTCTTGCACCGAGAAGCCGCTGATACTGTGTCTTCACGGTGCCCACACTGAAGACTAAAACCTTTTCACTGAAGTTGGAAAGGACAGTTGGATTATTCTTAGTCATCTCCAATGCCTGTGTGGATGAGGGTGGAGGTGGTTGGCGGGTGCGATTTTTTTTTAAAATTATTTTTCTTTTTCCCTTGCGCCTACAGATCAAAGTGTCTGTGGAGTTGTTGCTCAAGGGCCATCAGCTCCTCTGAGCAGCACTGAGTTTGGAGAGGTCCATGAGTACTCAGGCTTGCTCTTGGGACTGCAGGGGCAGTAGAAATTCATGAATGAAGATAGGAAAGCCACAAGTAAAGCTGTGAATCAGACTTGGTGCACAGGGTGTTGTGGAACGAGATGGAGCTCAGCTGACCCTTGGCACGCTTGTCGAGGAGATGCCTATCTGGGTGCAGTGGAAAAATCTTACAGAGTGAAGTGCTCATGAACTATTTTAAGGTTGCAGTGTTGTTCATCTTACAAAGACAACTTAAGTGCCAAACACCTTAGTGCCTTGTGGATTTATAATCTCTTAAAATAGATTCTCAGGTGCTATGTTTTCTGCTAATCGATGCACAACATGGTGTTGTATTATCATACAATATGTCAGCTAATACAAAACAGAGCTTGTCTATTAAGCCACAGCATTTGTGCAACATCTGATGATATGATTTTTGTAAACAAAGACAAGTCTTGTCTCCTTATGAAACCACTCCATACCAGAGGAAGACTTGAACTCATTGGCTGATTTCTGTCACATCTCATGGTTTCTCCAGGCCTTATGAGAAGAGGTTGGGTGAAGCAGCACTCCCCATAGAGGGTCCCCAGGGAGAGACAGACTCCCGGCATGGGCTCACCTTTTATTACTTTCCAATAAATTCAGCAGCACACAAAAACAGAGAAGAGGAGACTTCAGTCATTTTTGCTGCTTGTGGAACTGACTCTTCATCTTGACTAGCGAACTATTTGTATAACTGTACGAGAGGAAAAACCCGCTTGAAACCTCTCTGTGCTGATTGCCATCTATAAAAAGATCTTGACAACCTCTCCTGTGAAAAGCTCTCACACCTCCACTCTGCAGTGTGCCTTTGATGCTTTAGCAAGTGGGTAGTCCTCAGGCTACTGAAGTGCCTTTCCTTTGTCTTCTGTGCTGCTCAGCTTCCACCCGCCCGCACATGGTGGAGGTGGACCCCCTAGATACATCAGGAGCCCTCACCTTCCATGGTGCAGGAGCAAGGAGGTGCTTGGGGGGGTCCTCATTTTGCTCAGGTACCACCGGTTTGTCAGCTGCAGTGACTATAGCCTGTAAATCATCAGATTTCTGGGGGAGGGAAGAAGATAATTAGCATTGAAACTAAGCTTGGGCTAGATTCTCCATCCTTCATTAGTCAGGGGTTCAAGAGCAATCCCTTCCCTGCTCCTTGGCTCCTGTTTTATATTTGACTGATATAAAGGAAGCGTCATCCATTGGTGTAATGGGATCACAGAAAAACAATGAGGCATGAAATTATTTTCCTTCTTTCCCAGATAAATCCCTTGTTGTGAATTAAGTAGTTTACCCATTTAACTACAGGTAAATCACCGATGCCTGCATAAGTCTACTGTTAATAAGGAGAGAGATTATCCAGGACAAACTTTCAGACCTCTTGGGTCTCTCTTGCTAATGATGAAGTAATGTTCTTCACAAGTTATGTTATCACCGAGATAATGGGGAAGCTGGGGAAGGAGTGCAGCGTCAGCTGCTCTCAGTGTGTAGGATCTGGATGGATCCTGGAGGCTTAGGGTGATATCGCCACCCTTTAAGTATTATCCAGTTCTTCATGCACAAAAGGAAATTTCCATTGAAAAGAAACTTGGGATTAGCATTGGATCAAGTTGTCCATGCAGCCAAACCTTGCAGCAGGTGGATGGACAGCTTTCCCAAGGCTGGCAGGAGCATCCCCTTGCTGGGCTCTGCCAGTAGCAGAGCTGGAGCCCAGGGCAGGGTGTCCTTCCATGGGCTGTGCTAAGTGACCCTGCACAGTGAGCTTTGCATTCGTTAACCTCCCTGGTAAGATCTGAAACTATGTGCACACCATAGCAAATGCAGTGAAGTATAACTAAGCCAACAGAAAGATAGGACTCATCCTATTTTTCACTGAATTGTCTTTCAAAATGAGTTGGAAATACTGTTTGTTTTACACAGTCGATATCAATTCTTTTTCAAAGGGCTTGAAGTGCAGTGAGAGTTTTATCCCCATGTGTTGGGGATCGAGCCCTGAGAAGGCTTGACTGTGTGATAGGAAGAGTTAGCGATGGGAACTTATTAGCAAGAAGAGCAAGAGCTGAGCCCCTCAGGCTGCCAAGCGCAAGGCTGTCTAGTAACAGCTGCAGGAGCCGCTGATGTTTCTGACCTGTCAAGCGTTGACAGGGTCCTAACAAAGTCAGCAGAAAATGACTGCAAGCAGTAGGCTTTCATGGAAGTAACAGGTTCATGTTTTACTCCTGCAGCCAGAGCTCACCTGTCCCTGCCATAGCTCAAATTGGCTGTCCAGTCCGGCATGGTGGTGCAGAAACACTGCTGAGGGTAATACTTCCCACCACAATGAAACAGGGCTTTATCATCTAGAAAGTAGATTTAGAGATGATGTTATATATTCTTTTAAAGCCATGTGATTTGGAGGCCTCGTTCTGCTAATTAAAGACACTTATAAGTCATTTAGGCACAAGTGCATATGGACTTCACAGTGTCATCACCCGGTGCCAAAACCTCCCTCCTCCCCAGCCCAAATTCAGAAGCTGTTCTCAGTAATATGGCAAAGAAACCTTTCCAACACAACCCCTATGTGTATCCGCAGAGCTGGGAAAAGCCATTTCTTGATCACCACATAACGTGTCCAGCTCAGGGCTCCTGTGCGCTGGTGGGAAGCCTGTGGCCAAATGGGTTCCCACAAAGAGGGAAAAAAGCCTAAATTCAGTATTTCCACAGCTTATATCTGCTTCTGGAAAACCCACATTTCTCCAGGGAGAAGAGATTGTCTGAAACCGGCCAAGCTCTAGCTGATGCTTCCCAAATCTGTGCAGCCTAGCACCTCTTGCAGCTCATGGGAACTGGCTTTGGGGAGCAGTTCCCCTTCCCTGTCCTTGTGCTGCCTGCAGCTTTGCTGGTCCTAAAGCAGAGCCCATGGCTGCTGCATGTGCTTGGACCTCTAATCCTGACAGCATTGCTGCTTCTTAGCAATTCACTTGCTTTAAGATTGTATTGGTTCAGGTTCTTGGGGAGTTTTCATCAAAATTGGTGCTTTCCTTTAGATCTGGCTTATAAACTGCTTGTCTCCTGGCTTGGCTGGGGTGTGAAGGTGTCTCCAGGCAGATATTTGGACTAAAATGTTTCCAAAATCTCTTCAGTGGCTCTTAGGTTATTGAGACCACAAACAAGGTTGAAGGTGGAAGAGGTGTGGCGCAGGTGTTGGTTTTGGGGGGTTTAAGGCAGCTTATCCTCCCTGTGGGAAGGGAAGTTCACTCAGGCACTGACCTGGTGTTCGGCAATGACCTCTGCAGGATTTGCAAAGGGGAGGAAAGCCCTGACATCCCCTAAGATCTTGTGTCTTTTGTACATGTCTCAGGGCACAGTCTTAGGAGATCCTTAGATGCCTAATGTGGAAGAGCTGCTGAAAGTTCAACTCTGAATTTCAGTGGGTTTCTTATCTTCCAGTTGGTTCAACAAAGGGGTTTTGTTTGCTGTTGCTGTAGGTGAGGTGTGCTTCACAGGTGGAAGCAGTGTGAACCCCCATCCTGCTGCCCTGCACATCATGTCCAGAGAACCACGCCCTCCAAGGCTCTTCCAGCTTTAGGTCAGTACGACTAAAACAAACTCCTGGCCTTTCCCGTACATCGAGCAGAGCCATTCTGCACTTCAAGCACTGAGCCAGGCAGAAATCCTCCTTTCTGTTGATACTCAAGGTATGTACCTTTTTCCTCTTGCAAAAGTTTCAAAGGTAGGGAGATAAAAATGCTGCCCCACTTTATGGGAGAACAAAAGGGACACAGGGCACAAAAAGACAGATTTAGGAACCGAGTGTAAACCTGATGAATGCTCTGCAGTGTCTTAACAACATGTCCTGCTTCTGAGAGACAGTATCAATGAACATACAGCTTAGGAGATGATTTACAAAGCTATGGTAAACCTGACTGTTCAGGCAGATAAGTGGTGAGCCCTTTGCTTAATCCTGTTTTCAGAAGCACTACTATAATATGAAGAAGCATCAGCTTCATGAAAACATCAGCTGAGAAACGTGAAGTTAGTTTTCCTATGCCTTTCCATTACCTTTCCTTTTTGGGAGCAATAAGTTAGGAGTCGTATTCTGGTTTAGAGGAACAAACCAAACCTTTGTCAGAGCTTGAGTTTCATGCCAAGATTAACATTTGTCTCCTTTGGTGACATGGATGCTGCTATAACAGCCAGGAGTATCATGCTCACAAGAAAGAGGATGCTGAAATCACAGCCTTCTCACCCACTCCCTCTCTGCTAAGGCAAAATCAGTCAGATCAAACATCTACCAGAAATGGATGCAATGAAGGCTCCTCACTACTCCCCACCACCCAGTGCCTCTGCCTTCTCATCATTAGAAATCTGCTTCCTAATGTAAGTTTAAACATCTTGATACTTCCACCATTCGTGAGCACCTTGAAGAAATGGGCTCCTTCCTGTCATTAGCAGTCATGGGAGGGTTTTTGTATTGTCTCCTCTTCTTTAGACCTGATCTTCCACCCTTTTCTCCTGGGTCCTGTCTTCTGGATGTCTGCTCCTGTCTGTGCTCTTCTGCAGTCCACGTCTTTGCCTTAAAGTCAGTGCAGCAGTCTAATTGCTCAGGAGTTTTCCCAGTACTTCAGAATTTCTTAATTGTATTAGCCAAGGTGAGGATAATTGCTGCTTTCATATCCTTGAAACTCCTCGTACAAAAGAGGCTTATGCAAGAATCTGCTCATTCTCTCCAATAAATGATCTCTCTGTTATTAAGGAGTGTGCATTGGGGGACTGCTGGGAAGCATTCCACTGCACCATTATGTGCTTGAACAAAACCTGAAACTTGCAGATACAAGACTAAATTATAGTCTGGGGCAATCATCAGAACACACTTTTTTTTTTTTTTTTTCCCCTGGAGGTTGTGCTTTCAGAAGAATAAGCCCCAAATCTACAAATAACCCGGTATTCTGCATTTTGGGGATCTTCTGGGTGGGGGAAATCTCCTATTTATAGGTCACTGGGGCTCTGACATTGCTCCTGGTCACAGATACCAAAGCTATCCTGTTTAAAACTACCAGTCTGTGCCAATCAGTGGCCTTATTTTTTGCTTTGTTTGTGAAATCCTTGAGTGGGGACCATTTCTTCCCCTGCTTTGTATAGCTTCAGGATCTTGAGCAATACGCAGGGCTTCTAGATATCTTGTAGCTATATGCTTGTGCATAAAATGCAATGAAGTCATTCCAGCAGAGAATTAAACATAATGTTCTTCCTTAAGCTCCAGCAATTAAACATAAACATGCATGCACAATAAAATGCCACGTATCCCTTCTGAGACCACAACTGCCATTAAAAAAAAAAAAAAAAAAAAAAAGATGAACCATGTATTTCTAACTCACCAATTTGATAGACCGAGTGTGGGAAGGAGGCATTCAGTGAGTCAAACAATCCAAGAAGCAAGTTCTACACAAATTGCTGATAAGGTAGACAAATTTCACAGCCCGTTCTGGGGAACATATTACATTTCATGGTGCTTTACAGATGACGAGAAATCCTGTTAAAATCCTGAAAAAATATGTATACAATTTAACATGGCTATTTAAAATGATCCATGTTTTTGTATGCAGGATAAGAAGTGAAATGAACATCTCTTGGGGATAGTAGTGTCAGAGGTTTTACACAGGGTCCTTGGTAAGAAGTAATCTTATTATAGTTACGGGACCGATTTCTCTTGCACCACACAAAATAATGCTCAGAAATAGTCTAAGTATTTCTTTCAATTGCTAGACAGAGGATAAATAAGATGGAGACTAATGGTGAGTGTTTGAAGGACTACAAGAATACCAAACCTTTCAGGTAAGCTGTTTCCTCACTCCAGGGCTTTTAATCAAAGTGGGCTATGCCATCATTTTGAGGCAGCTGAGCTACAATTTAGGAGCATTTTCCCAGTTACCGTGACTGGTGGAAGTACAATGGTATAAGCTTTGCAGAGGTTTAAATGATTGCTTTTTAAAATCAGATGCCAGTGCTCTGACTGCAGAGCTACATGGATGCAGCAGAATATACTACCTACTGTATTCCCCATCCATCTAGGTGTGAAGTGGGTGTGAAGTGGATCCACACCCATTGGTACCCACTTTGGCAGCCATACCTTTTGTGTCACACGTTTTTGTTACACATACTTTTAAATCCTCCATCTGGATTCTGTCTCTCCAGGACTAGATAGGTCTCAAAGTAGCTCTGAAACTTTTGGTAGCAATGTAAAATTTCTCCAGATCAGGAACTGGCTCACCCAGAGTGGGGACAAGTTGACCTCTGGTGACCAGGTGCTTTACTAACATTGTGCTCCAAGGGGGCTTTGCACTTTACTACTCATGCATTAACCCATATAATTGCAAACCTCCTGACCTCGTGGAGAACTGAATCTCCCCTGAGAGTTGCTCCTCATGGTCATCACAAGACTTGGCATTTGGAGAAACCCTAACTCTCCTGGGAGTTAGTGCCATGTAATGACCCAACAGGGGGACTCTGCTCCTGAGGGACAGATGTTTGCAGAGGCCAAGGCAAACATTTTTGCTAACCTTCCTAGTGCTTCTTGACCACCAGGTGATGTCAAGTGAGAAACTCTCTTCTAAGTGTGGCACACTTTGGATGAGAGGATAAACATGGACCCAACACAGCCATGCCCCATTTCCTTGTTATAAACCAGGCACTGCTGAATTCCTGCATTAATGTGTTTTCATTCGCTGCAATACTTACAGAAATGAGAACATGTTTCGAAGCATGAATCCTAGCGGTGTGACAAAGACCCTAGCTGATGAACTAGATGGCTCTATCCTCCATGGATCCAGGACTGTCTGGTTTCTCACAGGCTCATCCTGCACCTCGGCACCTTGCCATGCTCCGAAGTCCAACCAGGAGCTGTTGCTTTCCTGTGATCCAATATGAAACCAATAGTCTGGAATAATTGGTCTTGGAAACTTAATGCCAACTTACTTGCTGAACTTCAATAAGAACCATCACTTCTTCATGACAGTTAAGTACTGGGAGGTGCTAAAATGGTCACAAGTGACCTTCACTAGTGAAAGATGACAAATGATTAGCTTGTGGGGGCTGTGTCAGTTATCAAACACCCAGAAATATTTGAGGGGGAAAATTGGCTCCAAACACAGATTAGTTTACTAAAAATAGCACCAGGAATGACTCTTATGTCAGATGGTGTGAAATGATGTAAAAAACAAAGCCTTTTTGAGAGCCTCTATTACAAGGGATGTATGGGATGCTGCTATGTAATAGTCATTTATATAGTTGCCTGCCAGCAGGTCCATATATTTGTTACCAGCAATGAATGTCCATACTCTTGGAGGGAAAAATGTTTGTCCTTGGACTCTGACAAGATTGGTTATCCACTTCAGATGGAGGGAGAGGCTCTCAAAGGAGAATTATATTCCCAGTTGCGCTCTGCCTCTGGAAGCTCTTCCCAGCATGTTTCACAACTGTGCTACAAGCCAGCTTGGCTCCTCTGAGGTTTTACAGGAGTACATTGACTTTGGGAGCGGGAAGAGGATGTGAGGTTTTCAATTTGACTGTCAGGGTTTGGATGTGAAATTCTGGTTGAACACAAAGAGATGAGACAGGCAAGCTTACACACATATCTTCTTGGAGGAAGAGTAATACAACCTGGAAGGACAAAGAAAAGTTTCCTAACAAGAACGAGATCTTCCCAGGCGTGGTGGTAGGGTGTGGAGCAGAGAAGAAGGTGGCTCATCCCCAGCGTGTTGCAGTACTGGAGGAGCAGGAGAAAGGGGAGGAGATGCCAACAGGGTGCAGTGGCCAGGGGGAGCCCAGCATAGCAAAGGGTCAGTGCTTCCTTGCTGCTCTGACAGCGTGAGTGCTCATCTGATGCATCTACCACACCAGGCACATTTTTTTCATTAAAAAAATTTTAAGAAGGGAAATCTTCCTAATTTTCTTTTTATAATTCCAAGGAACTGGAAAATCACCTTTGAAAATGAAAAGGAGATTTGAAACAACTTACAGGTCATGTATGGATGAAACTACTTGCTATTCATGTGTGAAACTATATGGCTACAGTGAGAAAGCATTCTTTGATTAATATTTTCAACTAAAAACTAGCTCAATGATGAGTGACAGGACAAAACACCACAAAGTTCCCAAGTCTGTAAGTACACACTTAATAAGATGCTCATCTACACGAGGCAAAAAAAATAAAAAAAAGGTAAAGATTGGCATGAAGTAGCAAAAAACTAGCATGTGCCTTTTGGTATGTGAGCTGTTGCCATCATTATTTAATAGGAAACCTTAGGAACTGTTTTTGCTCTCAGGAGATGTGATGTCTGTTCTTATAAACATGCTCAGAAACATGTTTTAATCTGTTTGTATAAAGTGAAGGGGGCAACTGTGGGAGAACCTGTAAACCTCATTTTAGAAGTCTTACTCCCATTTTCCAAGGGAGCTGAGAGCAAAGCAGGACTGGAGGAGATTTGTGGCTGAGTTGGGGTCCCAACGTGTGCTCAGGAGCAAAGGCTGGTAATATTTGCTGACATCAGCCGACTCAGTGGCAAGGCACGAGATTTATGGGAAACCCCCTTCGCTGTGCATGGTTCTGGCAACCAAAATGGATGGGTTAATTTTCCTGGGACCAAGACCCTAAATTTTCTGTGGCACTTCCCTGTGAGTCTTGAGAAATTTCTCAGGTGCAGTTACCTGACGGAGAGGCACTTCTGGCTCCCCGCCAAGGATGCTGAGAGCTGCTTATGTGGTTTAAATAGGTTGCAGCTGCCTTCCCTTTCAGGTGTTCAGAAAAACTACATGGTCTCCTGCTAAGAGTGCTCCTGATCCCCTTGCAGAACTGTGCGAATGTTTCTTGAAGCTCAAAGCGGGGCTAACAACCTTCCAACTGAAACTTTTTATGCTGAAGAAGCTGGGTTTGCAGGTAATCAACTCTGCTATTTCAGGGAACAACATTCTCAAGGGTTTCTTCTTTTTGCATTCTCTTTTGAACAGCATTTTTCTTACTCTCCCAGAGGTACGTTCTCTGCCCCATTAAATCTCCTGGAGTGCCATTGTCCACAGGGTGAGGCAAGGAGACCACAAAAGCTCTGGTGGTATGTGTCCCTGGCTTCAGGAGACTTCACATAGGCCTTGCTGCCCTGCCATGCAACAAGATGTGTAGATGTGGTGCTCAGGGACATGTTTTAGTGGTGGACTTCCTAGTGTTAGGAAGTTGGACTTGATGTTCTCAAGAGTCTCTTCCAACCTAAATGATCCTATGATTCTAAGATGATGGGAGACCTTCTCTGGTAGGAGAAGAGGAGGCAAGGCCAGGACTTCTGACTGGGAGCTGTTTGCAGGTGAAAGTGGTTTGGAAATTACCTAATATGAAAGGTTGTGTACAGATAAAAATAGAAGGTGGGGTTGTTCATTTACTCCTGGTTGTGTGAGCTTTAAGCTGGGAGGCCTGGCTGTGTATCTTTTCTTGGCTGTGATCTAAGGCTTTCTATCTCTTTGTAGAAGATCCTCAAAGCTAAGAAGAGGTACTTTCTGAAATGTGGGTCCTTCAGCTCTTAAAATGTTTCTGCCCTCCCATAGGGGCACCTCCAGCAGAGGAGGATGAGCTGATGTAGACCTGGCTTTTCCTGACAGCCTGCTCAGAAGAGGAAATATCTCATTACCTGGTACAAGGTCTTCCTTATGCTATGGGGATGCAGGTTTCTCTTCTGTTTCTTGTCAGCCTCAAAGGTGGGCAGAAATAGCATGTTGTGGCTTGATGCTGTTGAGGGAAGCAAGCCCGTACAGATCTTATAGGGACACCATGGTGGGACTTCCAACAGGGTTGGGAGCTTGTGGATAAGAGCACCTTGAGTGCCTGTTCGTAATGCTGCAATTTGCAGTGTGTTATGATGCTTTCTGGAAGTCTTTAGGTAACTTAATGGGCCCCTTATGGCATCTGAGGAGGCAAGATTTGACATTCCTTAGTCAGTGCTTTGATAAGGAGAACATTTGTATTTAGTAATGGTTATGAGGCTGTGGAAAGCTGAGCAGGGATGAGAACAACGTTGCCCAAGTCCAGCAATGCAGAAAGAAATTATTAGTTTAATGGGGCATTAAATTATCCATTCTGTTTTCTTCAAAGTTAATCATAGTTCACAATATAGTCTGTCATGGCTGATGAAACCCTGTCAGGGATGCCCATGCAAGAAACCAAAAAACATTTGCCTTCAGTTTAAGAACACTGACATGTAGCTGTATGAGGACTGTTAGCAGATTATCTGCCCCTGGACACCAAAAGGGAACAAAGACT
Organism: Pelecanus crispus; assembly: GCF_030463565.1. Classification (NCBI taxonomy): domain Eukaryota; kingdom Metazoa; phylum Chordata; class Aves; order Pelecaniformes; family Pelecanidae; genus Pelecanus; species Pelecanus crispus. Next base: position 40,429,045 of record NC_134647.1, on the reverse strand, counting down.
GTTCCCTGGCAAAGCTCACCTGCTTATTCTTTTATAATTTCTTTTTCCTGTTTATCAACCTCTGTGGCAGGGCATTTGGAGGACTGCCAAGTATAAAGTGTTTTTTATCAAATTCATGAGTTTTCTGCAAGGGGCAATGGCCACAGGATGGGCTTTCTGCATGTGCCTTGCAGTGGTTGTGTGACAAGTGGGAGGAAATGCTCCCTGCTCAGCCCAGGAGTTACAGATCCAGATGGAGAATCCAGAAAATGCTGAATTTGGTCCCTGAAGTCTCTAATGCCTAAGACATAGGAAATGAGAAACTTCATGGCTTTCTTAGAGTTGGTGGATGATAGTTGGTAGTAAATTGATGGATGATAATACGATGCTCTAAGGAGCCGTCTTTAATTCTTCACAGGGAGGAAAGCTAGATGCCTGGGTTCCCAGGCTGCTTTGGGCATACAGATGTGGGAACGGGACAACAATATTTCTCCAAATACTGAGCACACCTTTGCATCCTTGTTCTGTCCCATTCAAATGGTTGGAAATTTGTCCAAACCCAGATCTACTGTAGAGTAACATTGTCTATGTCCAAGAAGTCTTAAAATGTAGCTGATTACATGGATAGATGAAGGTCCAATAGTGGATGAGTGATAAAAGAGTGAGCAGGACTTCTCCTAGCTCACCCAATCCAATCAACAGTAAAATCTCAGACCTTTGCAGTCAATTTGTGACTGAGTATGAAGTCAAAACAGCTTTCCAAATGCTGTTTTTTAGCTCAGCCTTGAAAGCTGTCCCATTCCCACCCCATTTTAAGCCCACACCTGCCGTTCCTGACTCAGCATCCTTTACCTCTGTGGTCTTGTCTGTGGTGTCGGTGGGGGGTTCTTCAGCAGAAATGCGTAATGACACGAGAATTTATTTCTCTTGCTATTGTGCAGATGGAAAATTGGCTGCTCATTCAGTGTTAATTAGATGTGGCTATGTGGCCCTTTTCTGATGTATTGCCATACAGAGAGATGCTGTTGAATGTGATAGAAAGCAGGAGAATCTTTAAAGTTAAAATATAAGTATAAAACACTTGCAAATATGTAGCAGTTGGCTGAAGTTACAGCTGTTAATGGCCTTATATGAAATGATTTAGAACCCATTGCTCAACCAGCCCGTCAAGTTTCACAGTAATTGTTGTGGTGTTGAAATTAATGACAAAACTGTCACTGATTTCCCAGGGACCAGGGAAGAACACAAATACTTTCTATTTGCCAGAGACTTTAACTGAATCATGAGCAATGCTTTAAAAGGAAGGAATAAAACCTTGGGGCTGATCTACATATATTTTCACACAGGCATAACTTGAGTTGCACAGAGCAACAGATTTCTACCTGCCTCTGATACGGAGGGCTTACAAGCTCGTATTTCTTCTATGCTGTGGTGATCTCCAAACTAGGACACCTGTTTATGAACAATGTCTTTAGATAGTAGTGGGATGGCTGATCAATTTTATCCTGTCCAAAGTAGCCTGACTATAAGGAAAAGCTTATGATGAGTGAGTAGCCTGCAGTACGTGGATTAGTTCTGCCTTGCCTGGTCCTTGTAGCAGTGGCTGCAAAACCAAAGGTGCATGGCTGATGGCTTATTCATAAGACTTCAGAAGGTTGGGTGCTTTGCTTTGAAAAGTGAAAGGCTGACACAGTCACAGGTTTCCTTCAGCAGCACTTTGTTCTGATGGTGCATTTTTTCATGTTGATGGGAGTTGTGGCTGTAGCAAACCACATGGTAGGTGCTGACAAGTGGTTCCTGACACAGTTTAAAAATAAGCTCATTGTGGATTGTTAAACTCTTGCAATATCTGTCTGCTGGCTCTCCTTTCTCTCCTGGTAAGCTAACTTGAGTTTTCAACGGAGACTGGATTTCACCGAAACAAATCGATGTTTTGTCCTATAATATAAAGTTGGGTTATGGTTGATTGTTTGATTTATTGCTTCCAGCCAATACAACAGTTGAAATGTCAGTTTACATTATCTTCCCTTCAAACCTATATTGATAGGGACCCTCTGAGCCATTGTTAAAGCAGCAGAATAAAAGGTGGCTCGGAGAGATTCGTTGCCCACTGCGGGGACATCGGGCTCCAAAAGCCGCTATACAGCATGCTTCCCAGGGCATTCATCTATTTCTTTGGAGAAGACACTTTTTTGTGTCAAAAGCTTTTTAAATCCCATGTTAAGAAAGGAAGCAATTACTGTTTCCTTGCTTACGCCCTATCCTGCTGGTCCTGGGTCTGCCCAGCATATGCTTTCCTCCCTGAAAAAACCCTCTTCTAAGTGCGAGTAATGGATGCCAATCTTCCTCAGCATGTGTTGGGATATAATGTAGCCCAAACCGATTATATTTACTTTGACTTGTTCATAACACACTGATTCAAGGCCTGGATTTATCAGGCTGGATGAACACTAATGACTTTTCAACATTTGAGATGGGGTGGATCATTAGATGGTCACTGATAGTTCTGGGGTTTTTTATTATTCTTCAGGAAGTAGACCAGAAAATTGGATTTTTTTTTCTTTTTGGCCAGGCTTTGTCTAAAAATAAGCCATAAATGTAACATTGTATTTGGCTGTATCATTACCAGCTACCTCTGAAGTGCAAAGTTTGATATATTCTTCTAGAGGGCAGCTTAGCTTTAGATTTAATTTCAAATATGAGTATATTTCTGTCTTTTTCAGTAAAGTTTTACAGTTTTCTGTACTTGCTTGGAATCTGTACGACCTTTGCAACGCTTCATTTATTAATAGAGACATAACAAGACTAACACTGATCTTTCTGCAGCAAAGGTGCTCCCCTGCTTTTCCCCTGAGGCCCATATGCTGCCTTTGAGTACAACTAGCACCACATACTTGTAATTCCATATTGAGCTTAATGCATAGGTAGCCTGGAAAAAAAAAAAAAAAGGATTTATTTATTTTGTGTTATACATACTTGATGGCACACAATTTCTCATGCAATCAACACATGCAAAGTGAGATAAGGCCTACATGTGCTGGTGGACAAAAGATAACATGAAATCTACCTTTAAAATTTGCAGGTGTTCATCATTCAGTATTTTTTTGTTTGCTACTCATTTATAGGTGCTTTGCTTTTTCTAACTTAAGAGTACTCTGAATGGCAAATGAAAATCTGTTGTGGTTGTCCAGCATGGAGCACCTTTGATGGTCAAAGAGGAAGTCGAGAGGTTGCTCTCCTTCAGTCCTGTGTCAGGGGGAGAGTGGGAACAAAAAGGATTTGGGGAGAGGAACAGAAAGGTGATACATCAGAAGCAGGACCACTGCTAATACCTGCAGTTATTGGTATCTCAGGAGGTTGCATGGGTTAATTTAAACTGTATTTGTGCTGAAGTCCAGCCCCAGTCAAACCAATAGTCTGCACGGTGGTTTGCTACAACTTTTATTTCAGAAATGCTCCTCTTCAAGGACTGAAAAATTTTATTTCAGGAGGACATAATTTTAACTGGTATAAGGCAACCATGCATGGGATGATCTAGAAGGAAACTGTAATTAAGTAGTAACCTCACAGTGAATGTGCATCAGTAGCCAACAGCTTCATTTTAATAAGATTTTTCAACCTTGGACTTAAAAAATATAATCCAAATATATGCAGCCATGCCACTTTTGGGACCCCAGGTACCATCTCTAATGCTGGCTAACAGCAACACACTTAGCAGAAAACACATGACCTTGAAAGTCTCCCTGGGGTCCTTGCCACATGGGAAAAGGTCTCAGTAGATCCACATCCCAGCTCTGTGTGGCTCACAGGTGTGCGGGCTCCTGTTTCGTCTGTGAACAGAAGCTCACATCAGCTTCAAAATCCTTCCTGAACTTCCAGAAGACTAAAGACATCATTTCTTTTCACCAGGTTTGTAGGCAGGCTGAGGCCATAGCTCTAGGCAGGCAAGCAGCAGGGTTAATGCAGTCCCTCTCCTGTCTGTGACTGCTATATATCCTAGCCGACACCTTAGCCAGGCAAAGGTGGGACACGCCACCAAGTACGTGGGAGCTGCGCAGGGTAGCAGCTCTGCTGATATATTAATTGAAAAGTATAAGGTGTCATTAGGTTTTGAGTTAACAGTGCACGTTTGGTAATGCTGGAGTATTTTCTTTTGTGCTGAGGCAGAAGCAAAAGGTTTATTTAAGAGCTATTTTCTACCTTTCCTCTACTTTTCCCCAAATTTTTAAAATCCAAGTTCCTTTAAAAGTGTGTTGCACAAACAGACTACGTGTGCACAAGCAGAAGGGATGGGACTGTATTTTAAACCATGTAATGTATTGCTAATCTGATATTGAGATGTTGATGGGATACAATATACCTGAGTTAAATTTTTCTTAATCACTTGATTTGAGAAATTTTTGGGGTTTTAATTCAAATCTAAATGAAAGGTGGCTGTCTTGTTTGCATGAGCTACATGTTGAAGATACCAGCTTCAGTTAATGTTGTCAGTGTGTTCGAACCCATTTTCTTACCTGAACTTAAAAACAGTTTAAGTTCTTAGTTAAATTGCTTCCGACAAAACTATGAAATTATTTCATATAGTTAAAAAACTACGCGATTTCTTTTCCAGGTCAAAACCTTGGTGAATGTTATACACTGTAGGAAAAAGGTTTCAAAGAAATGGGTATGTTTCCTTTCTTATATTAAAAATTCTTGTCTAGGTCTGTTAAGCAGCTCTTGGCAAACATAGGCATATTTTTAACTCTAGATAATATTGGCAGGTACCTTTGGTGTCACGCATCTGTTTGACTCAGCTCCTCTTCTTCAAACTACTATTTCTGCACATAAGCAAACTGGGGAAGGAGGGGGGAAAGTATGACTTTTGGAAACCTTTTGACCACCTTTTCTGAGAGAAGGAGAGTTTGCTGCTGTTTCGATGGGGCCTTGGTACTGAAGATGATTTATACTTTATTTATGAGTAACTCTTCATTCACTGTGACTGGAAATTTCTATAAGTGTAGGTAAAACACTGACATCTAGTGCCTAAAACAAAGTATCCAAACATGCTGTGAGACTCCAGTCTTATGTCTTCTGTGCTGGATGGTGACTGTGCAATAATATTATGGACTGGACAATATTACAGATATTATATAAATACTATGGTTTGGCTCTGGATCAGTGGAAGGAAGTTATTAGTTTGTGCACTTGCTATCATGAAATGCAGCTGGAAGGGTGGCTGGTGAGACAGCTGGAAAACCCTCCCCTTGCTCAGGGATTGCCATTGAGGGGTCAGCAATACCCCTCACCAAACACCTTGGGCAAGTCCTTACGGTTACCAACCTGGTGTCTGCTGTTGCACATTGCGATGGTAAACAAAATACTGGGAAATTTTGAAATGTTTTGAGCAGTGGCAACTGATAATGTTCCACTTCTCACCTGTTTCAATTTTTATTTTTTTTAAAGCCACCCAGGTGTCTCACTTCTGTTTCAGCCCAGTGTTTGCTGATGCCTCGCAGTGTGGTAGTTTGGGTGCTGGTGGCCCCATGTGTCAGAGGCTTTTTCTGAAACACCACAAACTTCGAAGTGAAATCCCTGTGGAGGCCAGCACGTGGGAGGGATGTAAACCTGACATGCAGCATTGTAAGGCTGCTTGTCTGTAAGGATGTTCAGTCTCGGGCCTTGATAAATAAATCTGGGTCAATGCATTGTGTCTGCTCAAAAACTGGAACTGGTTGGAGTCAACCCTAACTACAAACAGCTGATGTCCAATGGAAAGAGAAACTTTCTCTCATTTTGCAGCCTTGTTCCTGTATGCCAGTTGATCAACATGGGACTTAAAGCTGGTCTGGTCTCACCAACCAGCTCTCCCGGCTGTCTTGCCCACGGCTGAACGCACCAGCCAAGAGGAAAGGCTTAGCTCTTTTCCCATGTGAATGCGAAAAAGAGAACAAACTTGCTTTGTTGTGCCTCTGGTATGTTACTGACTTGGCTCAAGCAGCTAGGAAAATAGCCGTCCTTTTTGAAACCAAGAGGACAACAGGGCTAGCAGGTGCTTCTCCCACAATAGTGCCCAAATTAAAAACGTGTCTTGGATGCGCAGTCCAGAGCAGCTATTTCTTCATTGTTGTCACCCCAGCTGTAGGAACGTCACAATGCTGGTCCCAGTTTGCCAGTGGTCGGTCCTTGGGGAGATGGCAATATAACGATGTCAGTGTTTGGAGATGCAAATAACTAGGGCCTGATCCTGGGGCAGTTTGCTGTAGATGTTGCTCCCCTGAAGCATTTAGTGTGGGGGAGTATGTGGGAAAAGGCTTGGAAGGTTTGTAAAATCTGTAGATATCTTTAGCGAGTCTCACGTCTGAGTGGCAGGCGAAGATGTGCAGAACCTGGTCACAAAACACTTAACCCTTATCTTAAACTTGGACTCTGTTAATTGATGTTTATTACTCCCAGATGTAAAGATTAGCACATCCCTAAGCATCCTCCTAGCTTCAAAATAAGCAAACAACATGTGCCACTGGCCAGCCTGGGAGGACACAATGGCTCCTCTGAGCCGAGGACTCTGCAGTCGGTCTCCATCAAGTAACTCCTTGCACAGCTGTGTCAAGCCCCATATAAGAAGTAGCTCTCTCTTCTGGCCTGCATTAATCCTCTGGGAGGGCTGCTCCAGAAATAGATGTTGCTAATGGTTATCTAATCTCTTTCTAAGTTCAAACTCAACATATTCGTGCCCATCTAGACTGACTTGCTCTTGTGCTGTTGCTAATCTTCATTTCCTACAGGAGACAGAAGGAGAAGCTGAGCTAAACGCCAGCTAACAGAAGCAACTCCTTAAAGTGATCTGTCTCACTGGGACACTTGGATCCTTCCCATCTCCTCCAAAAAAGGGTCTCCGGATCCCTTTTGGAGTTGCTTTTGCCTTTTCTGTAGCAGTCTCATGCTGATGGTCCGGAGGCAGCCTACAGATCTCTGATGAGCCAGGGGTTTCCCCTTCTCAGTTGTTGCCAGCTGATGGACTCTGCTATCAGCAGAGCCATTATTCACTGCAAAATATGTTACTTAACATTTTATGCCTTATTATTATATGGGTCCTTAGAATTTTTTATTTCCTTCTGCTTATGATGACTTCCAGCAAATGCTTCCAAAGAATCTCAAAGACCCACAGTGCCAGGGACCAAAATTTTCAGGAATTAAAAATCCTGGCAGCAGGACTCCTCTCCCCAGCTTCCCTCCTTAAGCTGCCCTTCAAAAAACTCCACCTGCCACCCCCCCACACCCCAAAAAAATCCCCAAACCACCAAACCCCTTAAATGACAGTTATGCCCCTAGATTTGATAATTTTTTCCCACTACAAATAAAGAAACCTGTGCAAAGTCTGCTTAAAATGCTTTTCTTGCCAAGTAGATCATTAAAATGCCTTTCTTTCCTGTTTCTTATGCTTCTTTTTATTATTTTTTTTCCTTTACCTTCATTGTTTTATTGTTTCAACCAAGAGAGTCCTGTTGAGACAATTTAATAGCAAGAGGGAGCTTACAGGCAGGGTCTCAGGTGCTCTCTTTGAAGTGAGTACAAGTTTGCCTTTTCCCCAAGAGCCAGTTCTTCCTCCCCACACTCTTTCCCTTGCTGTAACAAGCAGCACATTTAACTCATCCGAGGTTCAGGCACCATGAGCTTTTCTGGCAGCCTGTGTGTGGATACCTTCTTAAACCAGGGCTGCCTACTGATTTTTAACTGGTGTTTTAACTGTTTTTTTTATTTTAAATAGTAATTTCAAGGCCATTGTGAAAATGGCAGAGGAAAGCTCTGGTTTGCTTTGGTACCACTGCTCTCTCATGCCCTTATCCCCTTCCCCTTTTTTTAAGCTTAATGACTTTTTTTTTTTTTTTTTTGGTCATTCTGAAAGATGACTAGTGCAGACAGGCACAGCTAAGTCCACCAAGGGAGAGCAAAAATGCAGTGGGGTTTGCAAGGCTATTTTTTTATAGGTCGGGTTTTAGTGGCTAGACTGCATAAAACCACAAGTTGTTCTGTCCCTGCAAGACCCCATATCATAAAAGAGCATTTGAAATTCACATTCAGGCTGATAATGTACCAACTTAAATGTCTTTAAAAACAAACAAAAACCCCCAAACAAACAAAAATATTTGTCATGTATTTCCATGTGCAGAAACTGGCAAGGCAAATATAAACTCTTGTGTTATCTCTGGTGTTCCCAGGTATGACAATGAATGAAGCCAAAATGCTTTTGTGTAGATGCTTTCCTAGAAAAGGTTTATCAGACTTCCCAGGCGCAACGTTACAGAAGTCCCTCGCCTTGCTCATGCTGTACTGTGCTAATGAGCTTGACAAAAGCAGAAAGGCAAGCCTATAGCACAGGCTGGGAGCCATATTGAGTGGGCTATTAAAAAAAAAAAAAAAAAAACCACCCACAAAAACACGATAGTTGGCTATACTTATTTCTCCAGAGGAAGCAGCTAAGTCTTTAAAATCAGCTCAACTGCCTGGAATAATTATAGGGCATTTATCACTTGTTTTTATATAATCCATTAAGTATATCCTAGATTTATCGTCCTATTTCTGCCATTATATGTCATTTGCAGTTTCTAGTCTAAATAACTATATTTATAGGATTAGCCAACAGACAGGCTGCCCCTCAGATGAGATTTGGTGTCTGGGATCTAAGCTCAGGAGCAAGGATTAATTTCTGTCTGCCATGAACAACCCATTTTGTGTCTGTTTTGCATCTCCTGTCTAAATGAAGTAGTGAATACTTTCTAGATACTTTTATTCTGGTCACTAAAATATAGGAATTACAGAAACCTTCTATGCCAGCTTGTCTTTTAGGAAACCTGAAATCATATCTGAGTTATTAAAGTTTAATAGCTAGTGTGGGGGGGAAGTAATTACTTCCCATAACATCTTTCCCTATCAAGAATTTTGTTGTAACCCTTGATGCAAAATTATTCCACTGGCATTATAAACTGCAGTGTAATGTCTTATAATGCCACCTCTTACTACCACACAGAAACCTTTATGTTATGACTTAGATTATACATTCATAACCTACACCAAAAATGAAGAAGAATATAATGAAAGTAGATAGCTAATGTGTCAAGGTGGCATTTGAATTGAGATTTTTTTTTTTTTTTTAATATATATGTGAGAACATGAAATAAATTAGCCAGATCTTTCTCTTGCCAAAAAAGGAGACAAACTCAATTGTCTTTAATGGTGTTTTGCTACTTTTCCATCAATAGAAATGGTGTCAGTAAATCTCAGATTTGCTTTTGTCTTCACTGTTGGTTCTTTAGTGGGGTTTTTTTGGCATGGTTGCTGGTGATTTTTTAATGCCATTTCTTAGACAAAAGAAGAAAAGCCTGAAGCTGGGTTTGTCCTTCAGCTATTAGGCTGATTGTCCCTAATTTAAAGTCTCTCTTCACCCTTCCCTGTTCCCCACCAAAAACCCCACGCAGACTAGAGAGGATGCAGAAGAGCACCACGTGCTACAACCTCTCCCTCTCCAGAGGCTTCGTAGCATCTGACATATCTTGGATCTGTGTCAAATAACAGCCCCATTATGTTTTATAGTAGGGAGAACACTGACCTGTGTAAATAAGTCCTTCACATGCCCATGCACAAACTTGCGTAACACCAACATCTCTACATTTCAGCCTGATCCTGACATGGTGGGACTTTATAGAAGATGCATCAAACCTCTGGAAGACTCAGAGTCTCTGGCTGATCTCTGATTTACAGAATGACAGCTCTCTCTTGCACCAGGATATGGAGGTTTTTGTGAATGTTGTGGGGCCATAAGCAGATGTCTGAGCTTCTCTGAATAGGAGGTTTATTAGAAACTATCAGGAAGTCCTTTCAGGCCTCTTTCCTGTGAGATCACACCCCATGGGAAGTCATACTATCAGAAATAAAGTTGGGAGTAAATAGTGCTTGTGGGCATCTCTCTTGGCATCTGGGTCATCTCCCTCCAAAAACAAATCCAGTTTTGACCTGGAGACTCTTCTTGCACGAAGGAGATGAAGGTATAGCAATGGTAAGCAAGTAGGCAGCCATAAATGACGGCAGCATAGTCTCCTGGCACACTTTCAGTGAGCTGCAAATGATCCTGCTCTCCCACTGATCTTCAGTCCAGAACCAGGACAATAACCAATTTATTTTGGATGCATGAGAAGTGCAACTCTTTATCTGACTTCCTCAACTTCAGAGACTTGGGGAAAATGGAGCTAAAGTTGGAGCAAGCCTGCAGTCTTGTTTAATCCTGAAATATCTTCCTTGGCTGATCTGGGGAAATCCTTGGTTTTTTAATGGAAGACAGTCCTTGCTGTGGCAACTTGGTAGGAAAGGTACTGGAGATATTAGATCCTTTTTTTTTTGCTGGTAATAACTTCTCTGGTATGAAATTCATATCAGCACCACAGTATTTCAGTGCCCTTCCTCTGAAATAAAGTCTAGCCAGGTGTGGGTAGGATGGCAGTGAAGAGAGTTTGCCATGAAACATTTTGCTGTTGGAAAAGGTGGGATTTGTTAAAATAAAACACAATGCAGGAATGTGTCAGATGTAATCAGCGGTGGACAGAAGAATGTCAAACATTAAATCTTTATTTGCTACCTGTTCATTTTGACGTTGAAATGCTTCCCTTGAACTTTCTTTAATTTAGTTTTGACTTTGTGCATCTTTTTATTTTAACATTAAGTACAGGATGTTGCACTGAAGAATTCAGAAGGCAGGGAAATAGGATTATCTGTATAAAATTTCAGCTTTATTAGAAATAAATTAGTTGGTATTTTTTAATTAGAGTATTTTGTGGACTTTTTTTTCCCCTTGGGTCTTTGATTTATCCTTAAATGCTATATTCCTGGTATGAAGAGTTAATTTCTGACATTTGTACAACCACACCTATATGGGAGCTGAACTGTTTTAAGGGCATCAAAACACACCAACTTCAGGTTCTTCAGACTCAAAGCAGCTTCTCCCTCTAACTGTCAATTACAATCTGAATTTTTTTCTTTTTTCTCTCTTTTTTTTTTTTAATAGCAGCATTCATATTATTATAACAAGGTTGTTTGTCTTGCCAAAAGAATTTCCTAATGCCCATCAGCAGAGACAGGTTTCTGACACATGGTGGTTCCACTGATCGTATTTCAAGTGACCCTCGTAATTGGTGAGCATTAATTGGCAGTGAAGTTTCAGCATCAAATTTTAACTTCTCTCATTTGGGGTCTTAATTGTGCTTTGAAACATTTCATGGCTTGGCTGACCTTTTTCTGGGTTAGCTGAAGACTGAGATTTGTCTGCCAGGAGAGAAGCCGCTAAGGAAGCTTTGGAGCATAACACTTTATTGGTTTCAGTTAGGCAGTGTGGTCTGGTATCTCTCGGTGTAGAAATGTCTCTGAGCTTTTTATAGGTTTTGAATGGAGCTATAGGAAAAAGAAGACACTGGGAATGCCAAGAATTTTACAGAGTAAGCAGTGAGTATAAGTTGAAGAGCTACTTAGGTTAAATGCAGGGATTGGATGCTGTAATCCCTTTTTGTACTTCTAAAGCATTTCTAACTCTTCCTTTCCCCATGGAAAATCTCCCAGGGGTGTGGTGAATGTCCCTGGCTGGTGGGAAAGTCCAGCCTTGCCATCTATCCCAGACCACTGCCTTGTTTCCGTGGGGATGGGTGACCTGGCTCCCAGTGCTAGGCAAGGGCATCCCGGACAGGGCTGGGTTGACTTTTGCCAAAAAGTCTTACGGTTTGCAAAAAAGTCCTTTTCTGACCTGAAGCTGTTTTGGAAATCTGCAGTTTTCTCCAAAACTAGCAAAAATGGGGTTTTTCTTTAGGTCCAATTCAACACTACATACAGGGGCATACGATGCATAGGATGAATGCAGATATTGCACGTGTAGACTTTTTCCCAACCCTATGAATGCTCTTGATTTCCACGCTGGCCTTATGGCTCTGTGCTGACGTTTGTTCTGCCAGTCCCCATGGAGCTCAACGCTGGTGTTGTGTCCTGAACTGCCCTGTGGGGATATGGCCCTCGTCACCGTGTAATTAGTCTGAGAGCCACAAGACGTGAGAAACCTCCCCTGGCCCTGTTTGTGCAGGAGGTGAAGGGCAATATCAAACACAGAAAGTAAGCAGTGGGGTGGGCAGCTAAATTCAGCCTGAGGGATGATTTGGGGCAGCATGACTAACAAGTTGGGGCTCATCTGAGGGGGCTGCAGGGCCTGCTTGTCACCGGGGGGCCAGAAGACAAAACATCCCTTGGGGTGCGGCTCTTCAAACCTCCGTTCTTGATGGCAAAAGGGAATTCGGTGCCTGAAAACAAATCCTCTGAAGTCCTGCAGTACGGATGCACAGGCTTGTGCCAGATTAGCTGCATGCCAGCCTGCAGGTAATGCACATACTCCCACCGGACTTGTGAGACCTTTCATTAGCATGACCTGTGGGATCTGGATCAGACCCCAAAAGCCAGACTCTGTGCCCAGTTTCTCACTGATGCTGGCATCTTACCATGGGGGTCCCCAATGCTCCCGCTCTCAGCATAGCATCCCCATGCATTTAGAAGTCCTCTTCCTTTGGCTGATACCTTGTTAAATATTGGCCTCCTGCGACAATATTTTATCTTGTATTTATAAACCCAGAGAGCTGTGAAACAAATTTTAAGATTAATACAGTCCATTACCTTACCTTCATCCTTCAGAGCATTGGGTTAACCCCAGCCACTGAGTAATTGCACCAGCAAAATAGGTTTTATTGGAAGATACAAGAGTGGGAGGACTCTGCAGTTGGCAGAGATCAAGATCGGTTGCCTTTGTAAAACAGTTTCAAAGCCTCTTGGCTTGAGACTATGTCATTAGCTTATGCTGGTGACTGATTTGTGGGCTCTTTATTTTATATACACAGCTTAGTCCATAATCTCTTTCCATCACCAGTGCATCGCACAGTAGTGGATTGCAACTGAGACTGAACAAAACACTGACCTGTGCAGAAACACCTTTCGACTTCTTCGCTTGCCATTTATTTTTGTATCGGGAATGAGTCTGGGAGATCTCGGTCTCTCGGCAAAACCCTGCCAGTTATTTTTCCTGCTCTGGTAGGCCTTGGTCCTCAGCTCATTGGCGATGCTCCATTGAGATCATGGATTAAGCACCATCCAGTCAGAGCCACTGTGGAGAAGGGCAGCGACGGTGGCTGATGAGCAAAGGAGTGTGGAGCCGGAGGCCGCAGGTCTGCAACCAGAAGGTAAAAGTTGAGGGTCAAAGTTTTTCAGTGAGTCTTGCAGATCAGGAAAATACTGAAGTGGAGAGACTGAAATATTATTGTGGATGGCTTGCTGTTAGGCTGGCAGCATTCAAGTGCAGCTCACACTTGTACCTGCCTCTTTTATTTCCAGCTCAGGAGTCTGAGCTGTGCAACAGATGGCTGTATGGTCAATTTTTAATAGCATCTTGCATTTTTTTTTTTCTTTTTTAAAGTGCCTGAGGTGCCCAGGGAGTTTTTTGTTTGAAAAGTGAATCCAGGAATTGCTTATACAGAGAAGACCTGCAGGACTGGGGCTCAGGGGGCACAGCTACCTGCTGGGGAAGACAGCAGTTGGTTTCCAGCACGTGTAAATTGAAAAGCCACCGTTTGGTACAGGCATGATTGATATGCTTGGGCCAAAGTAATGCGCACGAGCTGGTGGGAATGAGACTGGGCAGAAGAGCAACCTCCCAGCCCTCCACGGCACAGCCAAAGTCAGGTTTGGGCCCTGCGGTCAGTACAGGGGAGAGGCCGTACTGGGGGAGAAGGGTGGGCAATGCCACGGGGGCCTCTTATCCCTTCTTGGTGCCAGGGTGAAGGGGCAGGGAGACCACACTGCATTTTTCCCTCTCCATCCCAGCTGTGTCCACTGCCCTGCGCCATCTTCAGGGGACTGGGGCAGCACCCAGCTTGGCTTTCGCAGGCATCCGCAGTGGCGGATCCTGCTGCCTTCTGCATCGAGGACACCTGCTCAGGGCAAAGTCTCCTTTACCTGTGCTTAGCACTGACTTGATGTTACCAAGGGAAGTTTTTCCATGTTAAGAAGGAAAGCCATTTATTTTCAGTTTGCATGGCAAGGTCAAAGCAAGGATAACTCGGCTGCGGTCGACGGTGATGTGTGCTTCTGTGTTTATGGTTTTTTTTATGTGGGTGTAAGCCTGGGGAGAAGGCTCAGTTCAGCATGGAAGCAGGGTGTTGCACCATGCCAGGCCTTGGCGGCTCGGCTCTCCCTTTGGTTTCATCCCCCCTGTATTGGTGATGAATGGCTGCGGAGCAGGAATCAAACACACCCACCCCGCCTGCAGCCTGGGGAGCGGATGAGGGATGCGGGTGGCTGGACCCCTGCAGCGCTCTGCCCCCATATAAAATGGGGCGCGCCCCCCCAGCGATGCTAGAGCCATAGGGGGGTATAACGCCAGGGTTTTAGGCCGGGATTACCTGTGTGCCCCCGTAAATGTCACATTTGGGCAGCAGAGGAGCCGTGAGAGGGCAGTGTTGTACCGCAGGAGGACGCCGCTGCGGGAGCCGGGGGGGCGGGGTGGGGGGCAGCGCTTGCGGCATCCCCGACGGCCTCCAGGAGCATTTTGACTGTATTTTTGTGGAGTCAAGCCGCGGCACTTTGCAACAGGGAGTAGTTGCAACAGACTCCTCATTGCAAGATTACATTTTGCGTTTCAGGAAATTTAAAGACGTAAGTAAAGCCATTTTTTTTTTGGAGGGAGCGCCCGGGCCGTACAGCATTGCTTGCAGGGCACCTGAGGGCCGGACGGTGACTATTAGCCCAACATCCCCGCGATCGGTGGCTCACGGGTGGGCAGGTCCCCAGCCGAGGTGCCCACGATGCCCTGCCACGTCCGTGCCACATCCCACGTGCTCTTGAGCTGACGGTCAGCCAAACCTCAGCATCGTGGCCACCACCGCTGCCTGCCCGCTGGGGTTACCCTCCGGCTGTCAAGCCTCCGCGAATTGGTTATGCCACAGGTTTTCTCTGGTTTAAAAAGAATAAATGCCTCCATGGTGACAGCAATTTAAACAGGTGAAAACGTGCCATGTCATCCCGGCTTGCGCTGTGCAAAGCTGCCCGCTTTTTTCAAATGCTAAGTGACTGCAAATTATCTTCTCTTACTTGCTTTCCTTTAATTTCCAACCAAAAACTTTTGAGAGGTGCAAACTATTGCACCTGAGCACCTGTGGTAGTAAGCTGCCTTCACCTTTATCTGATGCTGTGGGACAGATGAATCCACACTACACCAGAGCACTTGCAGATAATTACCTCTCTTTTGTGGAAATTTACTTATCAGTATAAATGGTATCTCAAGATGGGAAAACAGGAGTTCAGGTACTTCACCTTTCTTTCACAAGGTCAAACAATGAGGAGATGATGATTTTCTTGTACTACTGTAGCAAAGCCACCAGCTCATTTTAGGTTCCTATGCTGTGTGACAAGAATATGAAGAGTGGAAAGGAAAGACAAGGTTTGAGGGACCAGCTCCACACCTCGCAGTTAATAAAGGGGTGTCTAGTGGGGGGGGGTGGAAGGATGGGTCTTGCTAAGGCAGACAGTGCAAACATCTCTGCACTCATATAGACTAAGTGGGCCCTTAATATTCAAGCCAGACTCTTGCTTTACTGCAGTTTTCTGCATTGTGGAGGCTTTTCCTTAATATGTCAAAAAACTGAAGGACTAAACAGTCCCAGCAATGGCTGTAACAGGAGTTATTCCTTATCTAAAGCACACCCTGCTGTACCCCTTTCTGCAACACTTGCCAAGCTAGGCAAAGTGAATGACCAACACAAGATGACTTCTTTTGTCTTTTCCTTGGACACCCTTAGGTTAAAGTTTCAAGAGGATAAGGATTATCTCTGGGACTAAATCTTGCTTTTGAGTTGACTGATCCATTGCAGGCTCTGCTGCCTTTGCACCCTCAGCTCCCTCCAACAGCAGGAAATGTGTGCGAAACAGAAAAGTAACCAGCAGCAGCCCCATGTTAATTAAGGTAATTCATCTGAAAAGACAGTGACGTTTGTAACATCACCTTTTGGTGAGGTGGCTCTCATGCTCTGGAAGGCTGGGGGCATGTCCAGCCCTTGATGGCTCCCCAGGCCTTGCCTCCTGCAAGGGAGCTCAGCGCCAAGAGGTCATCAGGAAAAATGAGGTGAAGCCTTGTGAAGATCAGGAAGCTGCTCACAAAGAAGCCCTTTTCAGCACTGAGTTTTACAGTGGTCCAACTGGCTGGCAGGTGTGGTTTCTTTTACCTGGTCTCTGATGCAGAGAGGGAAGGAAGGCTTGGTCATTTTGATCTTTAATAAGCCTAGTAAATATTAAAGAAGTGGTCCACCTGTTCTGCACAGTTAAAAAAATATCCACTCCAAAACACAAAGGAGGGAATATCTGTCTGTCTGTATCAGTGATGCTAAACTGGCATTTCAGCCCATTCCCCTGGACAATTTTTCCAGGTAGTTAAAAGAAACACAGTGTAGCAGAAATGCTACTTGCTCGTGGCTTTGTTAAGCATGGAGATCAACAGAAGTGAATATATAACATTTATCTTCACACCTGAGCCTGTGAAGAGAGAATGGGTTAGCTAAATGACTCTATTTTTATTGAAATCCATCTTTGTTAGGTATCTCGGGGCTTACAGTGACTAATACGTTTCCATAACGCATCTCTCTATCAACAGAGACAACTATGTTTACAGGGCAACATTTTTCACCTGCTTGTCAGCGTGTCGAGCACCAACAAAACACAAAATCTCCTTCTGAATCCCACAGCTAATCACTCACTTATTTAAACATTGTGTGTGTCAGTAACGGTATTGGAGATGGGTTGACACAGCCGTGCTTCTGCATACCTATGGAGAGATGGAGATGTTCAGAGCATCTACCAGAGAGGTGCCACCAGTTAGAGGGAAACCCTTCTTGGAAATAGTGGTTTTTTTTTTTTTCTTGCAGTTAACTGTAGATATACTTTAAAAAAAAAAAAAAAAAAAAAAAAAAGCTAGCTGGCTATTAACAAGTTCGTATAATGTTGACAGCGGCGCTTTCTGGTGTAGTGGGAGGCGTAATCTACTTAATGTCACACAGCAGAACAGCCTTTCAGTTCACAACTCTTCTATACATGCTGGCAGCAGAGGTTCCCCCGGATATTGCAAGCCTCATGTTTCATTTCTGTTCTGAGGGAGGTTTATTAATAACGAAGGAGGAAAAATTGATCAGCTGATCCATGGAAGGGAAAAAGCATGCTAGAATTAAGACGGGCAGACAGATTTCTACAACTCATATATGTAAAAATCTGTGCCTGGTAGACTTTAGTTGTGTTAAAGGTCTCATCATTTTAGCTGCATTTTTCCAACCCCCATAAATATTTCTCTCCATTGGAAAAAAAGGAAATTTCATTTTTCATAAAAGCTCTACAGTGATCCCGTTATTAAAAACAGAGGGAAAAGATATATCGGCAAGTCAAAGCAGTTGCAGCCGCATAGTTGTTTTCAATAATCCAGTGAGTCACTACATCCGAACAGCCTTTCATTTCTCCCCGTGGTTCAGACTAAATTGTTTATTAGAATTTTTGTGCATTATTTAAAAAAAAAAAAAGGAAATTGTAGCTCTTTATTTTAAAGACTGCTGCAATAAAAATTCAGATTATTCAAATTTATCAAGTGCATTGTATAAGGCAGTAACCACAGCTATTTTTTTTTTAATACCACAAGATATTCACTGGCTTTTCCATCTCGTTCATAGTCATAAATAAGCAGGCTGTTTACAAGACATTGCTACAGGGAGGAAAAATACAAAAATGAAAACTTGATGCAGCCAATGGCTGGAATTGTAATGAAAGACCTAAGTGGAAGGTAAACACCAGCTTAATGTAATTCTTTAAATGTAATTCTTGAAAAGTGGTGCATAATAGCTGCAAAGGGGATCTGTACTTCACATCTTCACCCATGTAGAGGTGTGGAATAGCAACATAGCTATATGCTTATATAGCTATACGCATAGCTATAATACACACAAGAGCTGCCAGAACAGACAAGCACAAATATTTGAGATATTTCACTATTTCCTCTCATTGCAGGGTAAAAAATTAATGTTGGGACCAATAACGTAGGTGTCTTCTGGGACCCTGCAGCAGTCCCATCACCTTGCTCCTTGCCTGTGGCTTTTCCCGTGCCATCTGAGGGGTCTTTCTCCCATTTGCATGCTGACTCAACTCAATATTTGGATCAGCAAAGCCTCCCAGTCACACAGGGTGAGGGAGGAAAACAAGAACAAATGGCTTTTAAAATCACACATGTAGTGAACTTGGTTTTTTTTCTGGAAATTGGACAATTTTAAAATAAAATGAGGCTGGCTGAAAGCATCCCAGAGCTCTACGGGGATTTCTTGTGCCATTTCAAGGGAAGATTCCCTGTGTTCTCGAAAGTGTAAATATTGTTTGGGGTTTGTTTTGATTTTGTTTTTTGCTTGCCAAGCAAATTGAACCTTACAAACATAATTAGCCAGGGGCTGAATATTTAATCTTAAATTCTGAGTCTTCATTAAGTCTTAATTTAAACCTTAGAAGCAAAGCGCATGATGATTCCCCGCTTGCAGGGATGGATGTATTTTGTGGCAGGTTTTTACGGCAGAAAAGGGAAACTACTGAAATGAAGAAAGCTCAGAAAAACTGCACTGAAGCTGGTTAAGTGGTCAAGTGGTTGTATCATGGATAGTGGGACGAGATCTGGACTCGAGTCACCTCTTGTGTGATCAAAGCTGGCTGATTAGGAAATGAAGAGGCTGGTATGGGAGAGCTGGATGGCTCGGTGGGTTGAAAGGCAAAGGTTTTCCCTTCCTACGAGCGTTACTCCAAATCAGGATGGGGTGTTTTGGGGTTGTTTGTTTTTTCTTTGGGTGATCTTCCAACAACAGCATTGTTAGTTTTACCTAAAAAAGGAAAAAAGTGTACATTTCTGTATTTGGATCATTTTTAGTCTATCTGTTGAGATAAATTAAACTGCTATTATTGAACTTGAGACAAATTTCTAAATTAGAGATGGGGAGGAAACTGGAGGGAGAAAAATTAATTAAAAGGGGACCTTATATTTCCTTCTGCAAGTGCTTCTACAAGCTGGGAAATCATGCAGAAAAGTGAAGGGGCTGTGACTTTTCCTACACCTCCCTTTCAGCTTTTTCAGTGATAAGAGGCATCAAGCAATGTTTCTCTGAGGAACGTGCCAGACCTTCTGCACACAAAATAAGGCCCAAAAAGCAGCAGAATTAATTCCTGTGACTGCTCATGCCAAATCTGTTCTCCTGTTCAGTGTTGTCAGGGTAGTGGGACCTTTGTCATAACTTGAAGTAGCATTCTTTTTTTTTTTTTATTCTGACTGCCAAATATCCAGAGAATCAGTAACAGGGGTTAAACATAGATATGAAAATAAATTTAAAAATTAAATAAAAAGATTTATATAGTACCTAGTACTTGCTGAAAGTTTATTTTTCTAGTGCACAGTCTTAAAAAAAAGAAGGAAAGAAAGAAAAAGCAGTGCAAGAAGAGAGCATTCACCTCGCAAATGGCTGGACTCCAGGAAAAAAAAAAAAAAAAAAAAAAGGCAAAAAAAGGGAAAATTCGGGCGGAGATTTGCACGGCTGCCTGCAGACAAGGCGACCCACTGGCCTGCTGCCTGCTCCTGGCCTGCCAGCGGAAGTTTTGCCCTTGCCTTGGCAGCAGCGCCCTGAAATCCTGCTCGGCTTTGTGCTGCGGTTCCCGGTGGGCTCTGGCCCCGGGAGGAGGCGGGTGGGGGTGCCCTGCATGTGAAAGCACCCGCGCGTGAGCCGCCTGCCAAGCAGCGCCCGGAGCCCCAGGTACCACCTCAGCATCAGTCAGCACAGCCCCATCGCCTCTGCTTTTGCCACCTTGACCAGGACAAGCGATTTTGCTCGCTGAATTTATAACAAGACGGGTTTTAAGTCCTCTTTAGTGCAGTTTGCTAAGTTATTGAATGCTTCCACTCACATCGGTGGCTTCGTGACTCCTACAACTGTATGGAAAATGAATTAATAGAACTATTTAACACAGGAACAACAACCTGAAAGGATCTGACTGGTGCCGTCACTCCTACAAATAAACTCGGTATGAGCCTGCGCTCAGCCTCTTACAAGGAAATGGGCTGGTCCCCTGGAAGAGACCGAACATCTTGTCCTGGGCACGTTAACAACTGAGCTTGAAATAATGGTGATCATTGGAAGCTGATTTTGATAACAAGGCCCTATTTGTAAGGTATTTGGAGCTAATAAAGCTATCGAGGTCCTGGGAGTGCCCTTCTCCTCAAGCACAATGGGAAACTCTTCTCCACGGGATTGCTATAGAAACAATGAATTATCGGGTGAATGGGAGCATCCAGCAAATTGTGCCAGAATGGGGATGTATGCTGATAACGCAGTGTCGTTAATTTTCTCTATTTTGCTATAAGTAGAGCTTGCATCACCTATAGAAATGTAAAGAGGCAGGTGAGCTGGAGTGTCTATTATTTACAGACACATTCTGTGCTGTATAAATGAATTTTTCATAGGAAAACTTTGTACAAAAAAGGCATCAGAAACTGCTTCATAAGTAATCATGACTGGAAGCATCAAGCGTGCTTCAGGGAATGGGTGGATATCCTTAAGCCCCCCTTAAAATTTTCCAGATATAACCCGGAATGTGTTGAAAACAGTGGGGTTCTCTGACCCCAGAGGAGAAATCTCAGCCCTGTTATTGTCAATCTATAGCACCAGGCTTGCAAAACGCTGAACCGCAGCTTGTATTGCTTTCAGTTGTCTTGCAAAATTGAGTCCACCACGAGCAAATGCAAATGTTATTAGTATGTTGATATGCTTGCATCGTATGGCTTGAGAAGTGATGTATCAGGACCGGACTGAAGTATGATCCACCAACTACAAGAAGAAATGAGAAGAAACTCTTCTGGCATCAAGTGGGTGACCTCTACATTGTCTTTACTGCACTCTGCTCAACGCCAGTTGGGAAAAAGCTCTTTTATTTTTAAAAAGAGGGAAGACATGAAATATGGCAGGAAATCATTGAGCTGCGAGGAGTTGGCTGCAGATGTGAGACCCACCACCACCAGGGTCATGAAGAAGGTAGGGGAGAGGTGGGAAAGAAGGATGAGTGAGAGACGTCTAGGCAAGAGGATGCTGTATTTGGATGGCATATATGACTCTGGTATGAGAAAAACACAAACACACCCACCTTTTTGCATGTGGACAAGGAAAAAAGGGGCTGCATCTTCTACTAGGCTGAGAACCAGCTTTAAGTGAGTGTTTTAAGAGAAGGAGCTGTGAAATGTGAGGCCCTTGGAAAGGCAGGTTACAAAGGACATATATACAGGAAGACCACAAAAAAAAAAATAAAAAAAGAAACAATATGATGCCCTAATTCAGAGAGGACCTCGTAGACCTGTCTTAGGTCTCCTTAAATTGAGAGTGCACTTAAATCCTTTTGCTATGAATGAGACATAAACACCACTTAAAAACCAAGCATGGTCTAAAATGCTTTCTTGAGCTCAGTCCTTACTTCCAGAAAATACAGTTATGAAATCTGTGTTGTATTGTTTACCTATTACTTTTGAAATTTCATGTTTCATATTTTTTCTATGATCTAATTGGCTGGTCTCTTTCAGGTTCCCAGAATACACTTCTTGTGCTCCAGGGGAATTTTTATTACTCCCCAAACAATAATTCTGAAAAAAAAAAAAAGACAAACTAGTGCATTGCACCACCCTACAATGGGCCTACTGTTAATGCCAGATTAACTGGCCCCGGTGAATGGCTGAGCTCACATCTCACAGCCCACTTGGAGCTCCACTCTGCTTTGCCTCTGGGGTTATGATATCATCTCTGAGGTCCTGCAAACACAGCTGAGCTCCACACTGCTCCCATTGTAGATCCCACTTCTCTAAACGTGGAGCTGGGAATCTCAGCCAAGTGGCAGAGCATCTTCTCTGCAGGAGATGGAGGAGGTGGGGATGCCTCCGTGCCACTCTTTTTCTCCCCACAGATGTTCACCACCGTTATCCACAAAGGCAATGTACTTCCAAAGCACTGCTCATGTGGGTGTGTGTGCGTACACATCCTGTATTTATTGTTCTGCTTGTCCATGCGTGAAAGGAAAAGCCTGCACCTATAAAAAACTCTCCATAATTAACTGTCTCGACATCAGTTTGAGGTGGGATAGTTGGTATTTCCAAGGGTCCCGGCTGTCCGGAGGTGAGAAGCCATCTTCTTCTTGCACAAGCTTTCTTCTTGCACAAGGTTTTGGCTGCTCATCACGCATAAGTAAGGCTGTGCTGGTAGATGATGGGGTACATGAGTGAATATTTCTCTCATGCAGTGTGTTTGTATTTGTTTCAGGGCTGCTTGCAACTCTTTGCTGACCCGCTCTGTGCAGAGATGCTCGCTTCCACCTTCATGCGCTCTGGCACGTGTTGCCTAAGGACCAGGGCTTCTCGTTCAGCGTGGCTGACACGGAGCGTCTCTGTCACCACAGCTGACACACGTTGCTTTGTTAAATGACATAGGGTGCTGCTGTGCAAGGCACAAGTCCTCCCATGCTTTCAGCTAGACAATTTACTACTGTGATGTATATAGCCTTCTCCAGCCCAGCGAGCAGGAGGAAGCCGGAGTTTGTTATACATGTACCAGCTTGGCCAGCTCTGTTCCACTTGACATTGCAAGAAGCGGTGAAAATAAAGTGATGCATTGACCTAATGGCTTGCATGTATGATTCAAACCTACTCTGTGTGACATCTCGGGAGGTGCTTTGCACTCTCAAACTGCCTGCTGAGGTTTAGCCCAGTGCGGCATTTATTGCTCTGCCCCATTGCAGCTTCTGCAACCCTCCCGCCTCTGCACCATCCTGGGTGTAAGCAAACCCAGGGGTTTGGAAAGCACTTTTACGGCCACAAAATGCAGTATTTTCTGCAAATCAAATGCTCATCAGTGACTGGGAACATAACCAGAGTTGGGGGAGGAGAGGAGGAAACCATGCTTGATCCTACGGAAACCACGAACCCAGTTTCGCACAGAAGGCAATTAGCCAGGTGCTCATTTGGTTAGGGTGGCTGTACTACTTGGTAAAACGTGACCTCTTAATGAGCTTGCATTTAGACCTGGGGGTTGGATCTGAGTTTCTGCTAGTCTGCACTGGCAAAGGGAAAGCATTGGCGATAAATTGTCCTCAGGAGCGGGGAGCAGGGGTGAAGCAGCCGTCGAAGCGGGCTCTGTGCACACCCAAGTCCCGCTCCCCACAACGAATCCACATGCTCGACCCCATGCCATCATGCTCAGCCTCCCTCCCGAAGCCACTGGGATGCTGTGGCATCCTTGGATTGGCAGCGCTGACTCAGGCAAACAGTCCCGTGCCTGCTCCCTGGTGCTGCTCTCTCCCAGATATTTCACAACTAGATATAAAAATCCCTGAGTTAGACATTTGTGGCTGTACTCCCTGCAAGGGGAAGCAGTAAAAAGCTGATTTATGCTCTGAATCACAAAAAGACTTTTATTGCTTCTATTTTTTTTTTTAATGTAACTGTCTTGCCCTTAAATGTCTAATCTCTTTCTAACAGTCCTGTGGAAGTGGCAGGGTTCTCCATGGGTTAAACGTGCTGTTTTTCAAGAGGACCAAGATGTTCACCAGCTCCCCAAATCCCCACTTGCCCTGGCACAGGTGATCCTCCTCCTCTCAGAGAGGGAAGGAGGGCAGCAGCAAGCTGTCTGCTGTCAGTGTGGTCCAGCACACTCTCCCATCCCTCATTTTTCTGGGTTTTTGGACGGTTATTCCATCACTCGGAGTATTCCCTTACAGTCATGTGAACTGCTGCTTCTTCGGGGGAGGAAAAAAAAAAAAACCCAACCAAAACCAGGCTGCTCTAACTGAAACAGGGATTTAGGAGTTTGACTCCAGGCATATACATTTAAAGATATTGCCCAATTATTTCTTCATTTTTATTAATTACCATTAGTCATTTATGGTCCCTTTTTAATTCACCCTCTCAAGAAAAATATTACTTTAGAGAAAAAAAGAAAAAGTCATTTCATGAACAATTAGCAAAAGCTACAGCTGTGCCATAAAAGAGAAATACTTGGGGGGAAGAAATGTTTCAAATTGACCGGGGCATGTGAATTCTCAGATGGATGGAAAGGCAGCCTAATGAAAGGGTGATGCTGGAGGGGGGTGATTCAGGGGAAAGTACACAGTGTGGCATCGCTGTGTTCATCATCAGGCCTGCTCTTCATCACTGGCTTTATTAATGATTTGGAAGCAATGGGAAATGTTGTGTTAATTACATTGGAAAAATGACACTACATTGGGAAGGGCTGAAACCAGCAGTGAGAGCAGAAGAAAGAGCGGAGAGAGATGCAAGGAGGCTGCGAATGGGAGCAGAGGGCTGGGGGAATACAACAGCAGGATTTCATTTGATGCAGGCTCTGGGGGCTTTTCTACGTCTTTCCCCTGATAAAAGAGCACCGATAGCATTTGTGGATGTGGAGGGGGCCCACAAAAGATCACACAGGAGGGTCTGGTTTGAGGCAGGCACCCATGGGGGCCTTCCCGCCACCCTTGGTGCCTGGGATGGAGCCTTGCCTGCAGTATTGGACACTCAGGGTCCAGGCGGAACAAAATTGATCAGCTCGGCGGGGTGGCTGATTTCAGAAGTCCTGCCTGCCTCTAGATTATATAGCAGAGCGTAATCTAGTGCGTTTAAAAGAAAACTGTAGTGCTGCAAAAGTTAACACATGGCTCTGCCTGCTGTGCAGCCAAACTGAAGAAAGGGGGAGAAACAAGAATCCGAAATCCAGATAAATTTAGAAAGCGTGTTTAATGATAATCTAGAGAAACCATACGGCAAAACCGAGGGAGCGAGCTGCCGCAAGCTGTCAGGGAGAAAACCCTCTGCCCACCGGATGCCACTGTTGCTCAACATTAAATCACATGGAGAAAACTCCTGTGGCAAGAGAATATTTGGTGCTTAGAGACACCATCGTCCCAGAGCTAGGCAAAGGTGGCAAAGCCAAGGACAAAGGACTCTGTAAAATTGTACTTTTACTAAGCGGGCCCTAAAAAGCCCAACCAGAGTTTTATTGTGCGGCTACTGGGGCTGACAGTCTCCATTAACCATCAGCTAATACTGCAGAGTCAGAGCAAACCTGGTGTCATGGCCCTGCACTATTAGAAAGCATCCTTCGTCCCAGCAAAAGACCTTGGGGTGAGAATATTTTGCATGAAGAGCTACCAGCACAAGAGCTGAGCCTCTCGGCTCTGCATTGCAGTCGGCGTGGCATGCGCCATCCCTCCACGCCACAAATAAATCTACAATTTCTCAGCTGGGTGCCTTTGGAATCCACACGCTAATACGCTTATACAGGAAGAGAGACCAGACAAGGTTCAAATAAAGAGCTCGTGTAATAAATAAACATGAGGTCAGTATGGGAACAGCAATAATTGCTTTGTATGACAAGATTTGCATAGCAAACATTTGTGATTAATGTACAGCCAACGTTAGGTAAGGAGCCTTCGCTATCGTTCCTCCATCTGCACCTTCCAATCTTGAAGGTACGGCAGCTCCATCCAGAGCAATTAGTCACTGTTTACTGAAAGGCAGATAGAGCAAAAATTTTGTAGTTCAATATTTGAGCGAGTTTCATCCCGCAGCCTCCCATTGGATCCATTTCTGTGACAGAAAGGAATTACGCTACTTTCCGTGGGCTGGCGAGGAGGGACGATTAGCATTGCTGCTCATCCCATCGGCAAGGGCACGGGCTGGCTCCCAGACTCTCCTGGCTGGGCTCACCCAAGTGATATTTTCATGGAAAACCCTAAGCAAGAGGCTAAAGACACTGCACATCAGGGCTCTGCTTCCCCACTGCCTTCTCTTTCTCCCGCCTCTGTTCTGGCTGGTGGAATTGCCACTTTGCCACCACTGATGTACACCAAGCTGCCGTGGGGCAGTGAGACGCAGCGTCGGGGGCAATAAAGCTTCCTTCTTTACAGCCCCTTTTCTGCAGAGTCCAGCTATTTCTTTTCAGTTAAAACTTTTGGATCTTTGGAGAAAAAGCTGTAATCCGACTGGAAATATCGTCTTGATTTGGGGATTTTTTTTTTTTTTTTGTAAGACGAGCAAGCCTCCGGCTTCGCTGGAAAAGAGGCAGTATGGTAGGAGGGGCTGGGTGAGGGTGGGGTCGATCCTCTGAGGTTTAGTGAATTCCTGTGGGAAAACTCTTCCATTGGAGGTGACTGGAGGGAAGATGCCCGCTGCTGCGCTCTTCCACTAAATCTGCTCACGGGTGCTGAGGAAAGCCATCGGGGTTTCTGCGAAGAGGAGCACTCCAAGAGGTGCTGTGTAGACCAGATAGAAAGGGGTGAGGAGAGCTCCTTCATGTTGGGCTAGATGATCTCTCAAGGTCCCTTCCAACCCAAAGCATTCTATGATTCTATGTTGAGAAGCTCCACGAGGGCTGGATCGGGCTGTGGAGGCAGCAAAAACCTATCTCGAAGCTCACATTTTAGGGAAATAAAATGAAGAACTGAAGATGCTTCTACGTTCTTCTCTCACACGCTTGTGGAGCTCAGTTCAGCTCTGACTGAGGCTCTGAGGATGCCAATCAACTCGTCAAGATTGATAAATGGCAGCTGCTGTCTCAAACCTGTGATGAGGTGTTGAGATATTTTGGTCGCTGTCTTGCTGAGACAAGCCTCGCCGAGACGCCAGTCCCCTGGGCCCATTAGGGAGGACATCTGTGCCGGCATTTCACCCCTGTGCTGGGGTGGGCGATAGCAAGGGGGATGCTGTGGCAGCTTGGCTGGTGCTTGCAGGACCCCTGCACTGCAGCTGTCCCCACCTGGGTGCATCTGGGAGGTGCCACCAGGCTGGCAGGGGCCATCAAGGTGGTGGATACTTAACGCACAGGTGGGAGATGCCACCAGACCTCTGTGCCCCGTGGCTTTGCAGGCGGGCTGGAAAACATGGCTGCTCATCAGCCGCTTCAGCGCAAAGTCCACCCACCACGTCGGAGGGTGAGCTCCAAGGTGCCACCAACTCCGCCCCGTCGCCCTTAAAGCCTCGCCTCGCCCCCCTTTCCACCTCTTCCACCCCAAAGCCTTCCAGTCGCCCCGCCTGAGCGCTGGGGGCCTGCAGCCCCCCAATTTAGGAGGGCCCGGCCGTCCCGCATGGCATCCCGGCGTTGAGCGCAGCGCTTTCGTCTTTGCACGTGGCGTGGGGAGGCGTGCGGCTGCGAGCGCCCAGCGAGGGGCGGGGGGGTGTAGGGGCAGCACCCAGGGAGCACCCAGGGAGGAGGGCGACGTGCCACGTCCCCGCCCGGGCGAGGCGCTGGGGGGGAAGCCCAAAGCGGAGAGGAGCCTGCGCGTGCTTCGCGCAGTCCCCGACGCTTTTCACGCTTTACCGGCGGCCACGGCCGGTTCCGCCGCTGGGCCCGGCTCAGCGGGGCGCAGGCTCCCCATCGCCCCGTTGGGCTGCCGCCTCCGCCATTTGCTGGCGGCTCCCCTCCCCTCGGCTACTTCGGGGGGTGCCCCCGTGCCCCCCGCCGTGGCCCCGGGGCAAGGGCCCTGGCCGCGTGCTGCCGCGGGACGGCGGGAGAGGCGCGAAGTTCCCGGTGGCGGCCTCCTGCTGCCCCTCGGGCCACGCACGCTCGCGGGCACGCACCCCAGCAGCGGTTTTTGCAAGCCCCCCCTCGCACGCGCACGCACGCGGACGCACAGCTACCCCGCGGGTTTTGGGTTTTTTTTTTGTTTTTTTGTTTTTTTTTTTTTTTTCACGGGAAAGCGAGCGCGGCACACGCGCGGCCCAGGGGCGCGCGGCCCGGCCGCCCCCCCATTTTCGACGGGGGGGAAGCGAAAGCGCGCAGGGGCCACGCCGGCGGAGGCGCGCGGCAATGCCCGCTTTTCGGGCCGGGAGCGGGGACGGCGCGCCCGCGCGCGCGCGCCCGCCCGCACCTGCCCCGCGCTTCTGGAAGGCCGGGGCGGGAGCGCGCGCAGAGCCGCGCGCGGCAGCCCCCGCCGCCCCGCGCGGCTCCGCAGGTGCGGAGGGTGGCGGCGGCGGCGGCGGCGGCGGGGGGGGGGGGCGGGGCGGTCCCGCGCGGCGCCGGCCCCCGCCCGCCGCCCGCCCCCTCGCTCCGTCCCGCCGCTCCTCCTCCCTCCTCCTCCTCCTCCTCCGCCCGCTCCGCGCCGCTCCGCTCCGCGCGTGCTGGCGGCGCAGCGCCCCGTGGCCGGCAGCGGCGGCCGCCCCGTCGGCGCCGCGGCGCGCCCGCGGAGGGGCGGCGCTGGGGGCGGCGGCTCGGCGGCGGCAACTTTTGGGAGCCGGCGGGCGGCAGCGCGGAGGCTGCGCGGGGGATGGCGGCGGCGGCGGCGAGGCGGCGGCGCTGAGGCAGCGGCGGCGGCGGCGGCGCGATGCCGGCGGCGGCCGGGGGGCTGCTGTGGTGGAGCTGCTGCGTGCTGGCGGCGGCGGCCGGGGCCCCGCGGGCCGCCGCGGCGGCGCAGGCAGGTGGGTGAGCGGCCCGGTCCGCGGAGAGGGGTGCGGGGGGAGGGGGGGGGGGGGAGGTTACGGGGCCGGCGGAGCGGCGCCCGCCGCAACTTCTGGGCAAGCCCGGCGCGGCTGCGGGCGGAGGGTCCCCACGCCCTGCGCGGGGTGCGGGAGTTTGGTCGGGTCCCGCGGAGAGGCGGCGGCCAGAGGGCGACAAGCCCTTGCGGGAGCCGCCGGCCGCGGATCTTCCGCGCAGCCCGCCGCTTGCAGGCAGCGGCGTGGCAACACCCCTTTATTACTCATTATTACTGTAAGCGGTGGCGTGCGCCGGGCCGGGGCTCTGGCCTCGGAGGCCCCCGGGGAGCGGCTGCCCTTCGCCGGCACCGCTCCGCGGTGTCCCCGCTCGGCCGGCGGCTGCCCGGGCCCCGGGGCCGCCCCCTCCCCGCCGAGCCCCCGGCCGGGCGCCGTCTCCCCGCCGCGCAGGTGCCGCTGCCGCTGCCGCCCCAACGGGGCTGCGCGCTCCCAAACTTCGCGCCGCGCCGGGCGGAGGAGGAAGCTTTCCCCGTGCGCGTATGCATCGCGCGTGTAAGGTGTGCCCGGACACCGCGACACGCACGCGGCTCCGGGTGCGTTTGCGCACGGGGGAAGGCGAGCGGGCGGCTTGGAAGTTAAACCCAGAAAAAGGAGCGTTTTCCTCCGGCAGGGTCTGCCCCGATTTTTTAACTTTCTGGAGGGGAAACTTGCAGTGTTGGCTTGATTTTTTTTCTTCATCGTCTTCTTTTTTTTTTTTTTTTTTTTTTTTTCCCCCCTTTGGCATCGGAGCAGCGCTCGCCGCCGCCGTAGTACGGGGCTGTGCTGGTGTAGTCGCCCGGGGAGGGCACCGGGATCGCCGCCCGCTGCACCGCGCTTCTCGGGAGCCGTTGTTGTGAATAAAACATTAAAAGGAAATCTCTTCAATCTTTGTAACTTTTTTTTTTTTCCCCCCCTTCCCCTCCCCGGTGATGCAAAATTTATGATGTTTGGGCGGTATTGGTGGAACAGCTCCTCATTCTCACAATTCAGTTTATATTTTGGGGCTTTATGTAACTGAGATGATGGTATGTTTGATGAGAAGTGAAAGAAGCGTGTCCCGGCTTTGCTTGCCTGGTTAGGCTTCGCAGGCAGTTTTGATCTTGGTGCGTAGTTTACTTTTTATGTGTGTGATTGTTTCCTAATCCTTGAAATCAGGAGGGGCGAAACGCCGGGCTGCTACTGCTGTTTTCTCTTACGTTTTCTTTTCTTGCGGTTTGAATCAGTAAATCCCAGCTGAAGGAGCATTCGTTTCACAGGCTCTGGTTTGCTGTACCTTTTTGCCTGTCTCCCTTCTTACGCGCAGCCTGTCTCTTCCCCTGGCTTGGTACTTTTCTGTCTCAGACTTTCCCCGTAGCCTGCCCCGATTTTGGGCAGCAGTCGTCCCCACTGGGCTGCTCCCGTGCTCTCCTGCCCTCCTTCCTTACTGCTCGGACGTGGCTGTCAGAGTGAGCGATCACAAAGATGCTCGCTTGCTGGATTTATACCCCAGTGAAATAAAAAGCATCGGTCCAGGGTTGCTCACCTGCCTTCCTGCTGCCTCCGGGGAAGCCTCCTGGATCTGTCCTGCAGAAAAGCCTCTATGACCTGCACTGTGGAAAAAAAAAAAAAAACAAACACGAACAACCAAAAAAAACCAAACCCTGTTTATTAAAATAATGGGCTTGGAGTGATGTTTTCGATTCAGAGGCGTTTGGGTGCTGCTGTGGGCAATGGCAGCTATTAATGATTGACGCTTGCTGCTTGGCACTTGCTGAAATAGTGAGGCAAGCTGGACAGGTGAGCTTTGATTTGTAAGTATTTAGGACTCCCCAGAATTTGGGCTCTCCTGGCTTTTGGGGGCATTAGGATGGGGCTCTGGCTGCCACCTTCATTTGGAGCACAGCAAGGGAGGTGGCGACACCTTTGCGCTCGCAAGCAAGCCGTCGCCCAAACTTTTGATTTCATTATCCAGCGTCTGTTGGCTAAGATGCAAAGACGCGAATACAGTGGGGTTTTTCGATTTCTTTATCCCGTGTCTGTTGGCTAAGATGCAAAGACGCGAATACATTGGGGTTTTTCGATTTCTCGTATCTCAGTGCTCGGGCATATAATGTTTGCAGCGCACAGCTCAACCAGGGTCACGTGAGCCAAACAGCTTGGGCTGTTACCTGGAAGCTGGCGAGTCTTTGTTCTGCTTGGAAATAGCTGATAAATTAACTCCTTTTCCTGATATATGGGGCTGTTGAGTTGTTAAGTAATTACAGCCAAATTAACTTAGTGCTGTTTGAAGTATTCAACTGCGCTGAGAAATTAATTGTACTTCAAATATTTTTGCAGCTTTTTTTTTTTTTTTTGTTTGGTGTGGGGGTTTTTGTGTGTGTTTTTGTTTGGATTTTTTTTTCCCCCCCAGTGAGGACCACGTTCAGGCTGATGTATGGGCAGGCTTTAATTTCATGCCTCTGCTCCTCTCTGGGCCATGTCAGATGGGACATGCCACATGCTTTCAGAGAGCTGCAGCTCCTCTCCTTTGCAGCAGCCCTCCTTTGGCACCTCTCCCGTTTATTCTGCCGCGATGTCTATTTGATGGTTAAAATTAGGCTGAGCTCCGAGTGCCTTTGCAAAGGCACGATAAATATTGACTGGGAGTTTCAGCCTGTAGCTGCCATCAGATGACTCAGTCCCTGCAAAAGGGACGTCCCATCTCAGCCCTTTTATTGAAGGTGCTGTTAAGGACCCTGTGTCCCTCCTGCAAGTCCCGCTCCCCGCCCCATGCATGTCTGACTTCAGGGCTGTGGTATAGGGGTCTGTGGGGAGGTTTCTACACGGTAGCCAGGGCAGGCTGCCACTGTCCCTGCGTGTCCCCTGAGGGCATTGCGAGCCAGTGCTGCTGCAGGGCAGAGGAGACTGGGTCTGGCCCTGCTGTTCGGGGCATCCCCCGTGAGCCTGGGGCAGCTTCGGCACTGCGTTGCACTGTGCATCCTGCCTGTGTGCGCCTGCCCTGCCAACACCGGCGCTTCAAAGTGCCCGAGTGACTTAGTTGTGACTTTTTTCTTTTCTCTTTTTTTTTTTTTTTAAAGAGATGGTAATTGATGTATATGTGTATGGATTCTGGCACTAAGAGCTGTGCTTGTAATTAACATGAAAACGGTAATAATAAGGACCTGAAATACATGCCTATCAGTAAACCAAATGAGGCTTGGCATTAGCAGCTCACGCAGGGAGAAGCCCATCTCCTGAACCCACGCAGTAGCAGGGTGGGAAAAGCTGTGTTGGGTCCCCTGCAAGCGTGGCAGCGGAGGGCCCAGCACCCTGCAGGTGTGCTGAGCTGAGCTGCAAGTGCTGCTTTGCACTCCTGACCTTAATTTGTAATGCTGAGTTGTTCTGAAATGAGCCCTCAGTTTTCTAGCAGGGAATTAGCCACAGCCCTTAATTTAGCTAAATGTTTTCTTCTAGTTTTCAGGGGATGTTAGAGGTGTGGCCTTTTTTTTTTCTTTTTTTAATTAAGTAAATTTAAGTAAACCACAGCAAGTTCACTTGAGCTGTACGTGAAAGCACAGCCTGTCATCAAAAGCATGCACATGTTCAGAGGCTTTATGGAAAAACAGCTTTATGGAAGTCCCTGCCAGGGCCGGTCAGCTGCTTGGGTGGGTTGTGAGCCTTTGCTGTGGGGTGCGATGGGGTGCGCGCAGCGGCGTGCCCGCAGCCTTGCTGTGTGAGCATCTCTAGGTGGCAGCAGCCCCCAGGAGCTCCCAGGCAGCAGGGCGCGCAGCCCAGAGTTGGAGATGTGATTTCCCAGGCTCGGGTCCCACTGCTCAGCACCCCCCTGCACCCCTCTCCTGGGCCGGGGAGCAGCTTTTTGGGTGCCCGGGGGGGAAGAGGGGTGCAGGGAATCATGCGTCCCTGGAGTCCCCTCCCCAGTTCCAATGCCCTCGCTTGCAGGCTAGGGGAGGTGTAATAACGCGCTGGGAGAGTGACTCAAAGACTATGCACTGCTTCAAATGAGCAACCGAAGGAGATCAGGTGACTTTAAAGAGGAGTTAAGGATGATTTGATCACGCTCTAAGGTGCTTAAAACCGGGAGTGAATTTTGAGGTTCATATTCTAGAGGTTTGCTGAGCTAACCAGTAAGTTAGGACCGGACTGATGACTGGGTACTGAAAGTGAACAGGTTCAAGCTAGAAATGAAGTGCATGCTCTTAATAGTGTAGTAACTGTTGTGGCAAGCTAGGAAAGAAAAAAGAAGCTACCCTGTCACCAAGCATCATTAACTCAGGTCGGATGGTCTTTCTGAAATACATGCACTTGCTCAAAAGGACGGTATAGCCCATAGGTTTCTTTTCTCTTTTTTAAAATGTTTGTTCTGGTCCTTTTCTCAAAACACAGGTGCTTTAGCATCACAGTGAACCCTCTCCTGATTTCTTTAGGACAGTAAGGGTGAGCTGGTGCATGGTGGTTGGTATGGGGCGATATGATGGTTGCCTGGAAGCTTCTCGACTTGCTTTGTGTCCTGCCTGTGCAGATAGGGGTTTAACGCTGTGCAACCAGACATTTATGCTCTTAAGACTACTGGTAAGCCACAGCAGCTCTGTAGGAACAGCTAAGCCAGGTCTGCCCCTGTGGACTCTGCTGCTCCTAGTGTGCCGAGGCAATTCTGCTGGGAAAGGACTCGGGGCTTGTTTCTGGGATTTACTTTTCGCTGTGGCATGAGCGAAGGCAGGAGGCGGCGACCTCGGCTGGGCTGTTTTCCGAGCATCACACGTGTGCTGACAAGTCCTCAGGGTGTGCAGTGGGCTCTTGTTTTCACTGACTTAAAGGTTTTCCTTTTGCAAATAAGCACAGGCTGCTGGTGGATTTTATGTGTGCCCACGTAGCCGAAGCTGATTTATCCCATGGGAGCGCTGGAGTCTGCCAGAAAGATTCATCATTTCAGCAACTTTAGTTAATGTTTGTTTAGCAACTTCTTGCTTTGGACGAACAGTTTAAGCTGTGCTGGGTGGCAGCTTCCCCGTGATGAGCTGTGTGTCCACGTGACAAATGGATGGTCTAATTTCTGCGCTGTCCGCTAACTCTGCTGGGCATACGGGCACATGCCAAGCCTCTTGAAGTCTTTGAACAGCTGCTGCTATATATATCCTTTTTTTTTTTCTCCCTTGCCCTGCCAGGGAAACTTGTCCTTCTTCCCACTTTGCATAAATGGGATGCAAAGTCCAGGACAGATGAGTATTTGCTTGTGCATCAGTGATACTTGAGGGTCTGACACTGGCAGGCATTTGGACAGCAAAGTCTGTAAGTCAAACTACAGGTGCACATACTAATCACGCTGTAAACTTGTACTCTAAGAATACCGAGAATATAAATACATACAAGGAATAGAAATTCATACTGCAAGAACATTGAGAAGTATTTCTGCTTTCCAGTGATAACTGCTTTTTGTTTCCATGCCTGAAGCCTATAAAATATAGCTCCTGACAAAGGAGGAGGTGGGAAAATAAAGTAAATACATGGGAAAGTAAGCCTCAAACTTTTAGTGGATGCAGTTCTTTTCAGAGCTCTAAAAAGTGACCACTCATTGTATACTGTTTCTGTAAAGTCCTTTTTAGAGATTTCTAAGATACACTTGTTTCATGTTTGGTTCCTCTTTCTCCTGAAGTCTGGGCAGCTGGGCATACAGTAACTGAACGGGCATTTATAACCCGATCTTTCTTAATCTTTTCCTAATAAATCAGCATTGCAATGTGGGCTCTTGTCACACGGCGATATGAGTCCTGCATCTCATCACTATCTGGCGGTGAGCTTACAGAAATACAGAGCTTACAGAAATCTTCAGAAATCGGTCTGGTTGGGCATTGGTCTTGGGGACGAGCCCATAGCTGATGCCAGGGAGGGATGAACTGTTCCTCCCCAGCGGTCATGGCTGGTTTCCAGCCACGCCAGGATGATGCTGATGCACCCTTGCCTCCAGCAGCATTGACTCACTCCACCAAATGCGGGGAGCCCGCTGTCTCCCTGCCATTACGTGGGGTGGCACCTACCTGCCATAAACCTCCGTGCCTCTGTTTTTTGGAGTGTGCACCAAACCATCAGTGCAACTGGGGGAGTAAAAAAAGGCAGGGAAATGGGACCTGGCAGGACTTGGGGAGGGCACAGCCCCCAAGGTGCAGCTCAGCCGTGTGCTGGCAGTGGGGCCAGGGGCTGAGCTTGCCCCATGGCAGGCAGGTCTCCATCCCAGGCCATGCCCCCAGTGTGGCTGGGGAGGATGCTGAGCTGTGGGATGTGCCGCTGACATGTTTTAAATTCACGTGGGGAGGCTACTGTGGCACTGCAGGACATTATCGGACCCTTCGCCTGCAGCTGCTTGACTGAACTGCCTAATAAATGTCTTTTAAGAGCTGTCATACCTGACCTCTCTCTTTTTTCACCCCTCCCCTGAGTTTTGTGGCATTGTGATTCATGAAGTAAACGGGCCAAGTCAGAGGGAGGTTGAAGAAAAGAAGCTTGCACGCTACAAAAAAATAAACCGCTTCTGAACAAAGTTGTGTTATGAATGAGTTGGAAAAACCCTAAGCTCTGTGAAATGGTGACGCAGCCTTGGCTGTAGCATCGGTGCAAGAGAGCACACTGCTCTTGTCTGGGGTCAGCGATGATAAAAAATGTCTGGGTAAAAAACTTGCCCCTGTCCTACTGACTTTCAGCGTGGCTTGGCTCCTGCTGCTCATCTGGGCTTTTCCAAATGATGCTTCCACACCTTCTGTCTCCTGTTTTCCCAAGAAAGCATCTTCTACAGGGCAGGCATCCCTTGCTCGTGCTTGCAGCTTGGTGAGGTGCTGGAGCAGATACTGCAGATCTGCTTGCATGCTTTACATTTAAGCATGCACTTAACTACCTCGGTGTGCAGAGCTGAATGTGCCAGGAAGAGATTTGTAGCAGTTTTGCTTGCTTGAACCCCAGCGAGCTGCTGAGGAACATCTCCCGTGGACAGAGCTCCTGTGGCAGGAGCCGGCACCGGCAGGATGGAGCCGTTTTGGTGCATGGACAGGAAGAAAAATCATCACACTTAACTTGATACACATCCTAATGTTCAGTTTCCATTAATTGAAATTATGTTGAAATATCAAACATTTTAAGCATAAAAGTTTATGTACCATGGTTAGTATGCTAATGGAATATTTTAGTAACCTTTTAAGGTTAGCCTTGCAGCCAGATGCAATGATAAGCATTTGTTTGTAAGAGTTACTTTGCTTTAACCCCTTTTCCAAGAGCATCCATGTACTGGTGACTGTTCATTGGCTACGCTGTGGCTGCCATCCAGCTATAATTTTAAGATTTTTGATCTGATCAACTATGCAAAGTTGAGTTGTGTATATTTTTGCTCATTATCTTTGGCGGTAAAAATGTGTGTATATATAAAAATTTAAATTGCTCTTTGCTGAGGATATGTGTCAGTATTTCGAATTCAGTATTTTTTATTATCTCTTTGAAAGGACAAAAAAAGGCTCATTTATTTCAAGAGATATTTCTGTAGTGCATAAAAATACCAGTGAAGTAGTTAACGTTTTCCAGTTGTTGTTGACTTCAAATTTAGCAAGCATTGTCCCTGTTGATATATTTGATGCTCTAAAAATGTACTTGCTATTAAGTAGGAAGCTGAAGTGATTGGTAGGCAGATAATATTCTTTAGTAGCTATTAATAATGCTCAGAGGACGTACGCATTGGAGTGCATGGAAAAAGCCATGGAATTGTGTAGGAAGGAGGCAAAAATAATGTATACGGCTGCTTTATTTGAAAGCCGCCTTTATTAATTTATCTGTATGTACTGCAGCGATTGCTGTCTGAATTAGCACATCATGAGCGGGAGAAACCGATACGCAAACAGAATGGAGCGCAGCTAATTTTGTTTAGCAAATCGAGATCCAGTCCCTGCTCTTTCACACCCTGCACGAGGGGACTCAGTTGCTCATCACAGCGTCCCGGTGAAACGCCTGGGGACCCGATTCTGCCAGGGGTTTTGGTGGCTTAAGAAAGACAGGACTCGCTACCCCTGGAGCCAGCGGAACTCGTGGGAACAAGAGAATTAATATCCCATTAAGAGAAAATGGAAATTCTCAAAACAAATGTAAAGCCATCGCTGCTTTTCTCTCTCCTTTTGTCTGTTCCTTGAGCCAGAGGAGGGCTTTTGTGCTGGCACTGATCTGCCCCCAGTTGCTGCGAGTTTCTCCCTGGATTTCTCTGTGCGGAGCTGCTGCTTTGTCTCCCAGAGTTTACAGCTGCTCTTAAAATCACCCGCGTTTGGGTCCGCTCGTGCAACATGTTTAAAACTGCTGCCAGCTCGCACAGCCACGTAGCCCTGGTGTTGCCCAGGGGCTGTACTTTGTGTTGGGAAGATCATATTAGAAAACTGTAAAATTATTAGAGTCTATAAATAGTGGTGATAACTTTTACAGCATTTACGTTGCCCTTGTGCTGCATAACACACTGAAGTCATGGGCTAGATTTGCTTCTAGTGTTGCTTCGTGTGTCACCGTGAAACCTCGTTATATCATGATATAACAAGCAACTGCTGCATTGATAATGTGGTGCCTGCAGCACAGGAGGGGGGTTTCTTTCTGTTGTTGCTAACAACTGTAGTGATGCTTTACATTTTCTGTGGCTCTGTCCAACTTCTCAGAAAGGAAATAAAAATCAGGTCTGTGCTGAATGTTTCTGGTTGCCCAAGGGTTTTGGTGTGCAGCTCGAACCTTTAATAAAATAGTTTTTAAGTAGTCTGTTATTAGCATTTACTTTCTTGTAGTAACTGAAGATTGGGGACAGGAGGAGAATGCTTTTTTTTTTTTTTCCTTCTTTTTTGGGAAGATTTACAAATAGATTCACACAGTGTTATTGGCTGCAAATTTCTTCGGGTTACTTCTATCTCAAGATCTTGGAGTCGTGAGAATCTCAGTCTTTGCATAAAGAAGGAAAAACATCTTTAGCTGTTCTTGTGTGCAGAGAAAAGTTAAAACTCCTGTAGCTTAAGAAATAGGGGAAAAATTCCAAGAATTGTTTTTATAAACCATGGGTTTTAACTAATTTGTAAGATTTTATGCAGGGGCTGGTTGACCTATTGTTTTCCAATGTCTGGGGAATGTTGCTTGTGACTTTGGAGATGGGAACATGGGTTTATTAAGACTCTAATAGCTTTAGTCTGATTGCTGCCATGACATGTGGTTAAGGCATTAAAATATATGGGTTATGCCTCATGCTACAGTAGAGCAATTACCGGATAGGTGTCCTCTGATACTGGAAAATGATCTTGCCAAACTTCTGTTGTCAACTTGAATAATCTCAGTCTTGCTGAAGGCCCATAGAAATGAAGGGAAAAAAGCATTCTGAATAGTAACTTTCTCCAATTGAAGGCCATATGAAGGTGTGTGACTTCTGCTGTCCAGCCTATCCCAGATGGATCCTGTCCATTTGGGCAGAAAGCTTCTGCTCCAAATAGTATCTGTCCTGGGCTTTTCCTGGGTTACAAGTGTCTAAATTGTCCTACGTTATGCAAAAATTGCTGTGATACTTGTTTCCATTTTGGTTTTTGAGTCTAGCCTGGCTGTTTTTTGCAGTGATGTGATAAAATTGACATCAGCTACCAGTACATTCATGACATCAGTGTTTGTAAGAGCATCCTTTTTGGCTCACTGATGACTGTGTCATTCCTCCAATGAGGGAGCTTTGGCTTTGGGTAGCCTCTGTCAGGTTCAGATTTGTTTCTGTTGCCTTCTGGGGCCAGTTGAAGGTTTTTATTGTTTGTCCTGAGCCTTAATGATGCCAGTGTCTCCCTGGGGCACAGATGGTGTTTAAGCACTTTATGGAGGCAGTGCTGCTGTGGGCTCTTGGAGGGTAAGTGCTGGAGCAATGCCAGGTGAAGAGGAGGGGTGCACTCACTGCTACCTGGGTTGTTGCTCTTTGATTTGGATAGTGATGATGTGAGCTGAAGTGCCAGGGTTTTTTGGGATCCCAGCTGACTCTTGCAGAACATGCCTAATGTCACTAAAGCTCTTATGTGTGTTTCTTAAACCAGCTGTTGATTAAATTATCTGAGAACTTGTATGAACTGGGGCATGCCTGTGTTTCTAGGAATATCTGGAATAAAACCCCTGTTTATTTGTTGGTACAGGCTTAGAGGATTATTTTGCTAGGTGAAATAAGGCTTTCTTTGGGAGTCAACAGTATGAGGTGCTGGAACAGCATCACTTCTCAGATCACATAAGCCTGACATTAATATTCAGAAGGGTGTATCTGGCCGCCAAGTAATATGGGGCCTTAGTGGCATGCGGAGATGTGATAGAAATAAATGTAAGCAGCAGGTACCAAAGTACCAGGGAAGGGCAGAAGGAGGAGCAAGCGCTACCTCAAATCCTCTCTGTGGTCTAAGTATAGGTGTGATGGATTAAGTACAGGCTTGAGGGCATTTGCTTTTTCCCCGGTCTCTGCAAATGGCTCAAGAGGTGTGATAGCAGGTCTTTTCACTGACATGCATCCTGAGGGAGCTGGTAGTTACTACCTCAGCAATAGTCCTTGTTTTTTAACACTCTACTTCGTTTCTTTCCCACCAAGTTTGGGTTTCCAACAATATGATTACTTATGGATTTGTAAGTCAGAAATAGCTTGGTAATTGCTATATTGCTTTGCCTGCAGTAGCAGTGAGCGTCTTAAATTTAATGCATCATCCACACAGAAAATTGATATTTGGCCAAAACTCGAGGCCTCTGACAGCTAATCTTAAAGAGCTTTTGGCTGATGTGTAAAATAGAGACTTGTGGATGACATTCACAGGCAAATTGACAGCCTTTAGGATTATTCCATAAAAGAAAAATACTCCTTATAATTGGCTGAAAATACTTGAGGATGAATAAGTTTATATGGAAACCTCTCCTTAGAGGTCAGCAGTGTGAAGGCCTGGGACATTAACCACTTGGATCACATGCAAAAAACCTGTGCCACCTCATAATTCAGAGACTGAATTTTCCCTGATCTTCGGGGTTCATCTGATGAAAGCACACTCAGGAGTTGCTGACTGGCTTGCTAATAGTAGGTTTCTTTTAATGTGTTTTTACTTTGATTTTCTTCCCTAGAATATGACCTAAGCAGGAAGAATGCCCCAGAACAAGTCTTTCTTTGGAAAAAATTACAATAAGGAACTTGCCAGTGTTTCTGATGAAGATACCTGGCATGTTTATACAGATACGTGTGCCTACATTGATTATGTATTTTGCTGTCCATCGCAATTTAAAGGTCTAGAAGTTTCAGCAGAGAAACTTGTGGCTCAATTTGGTGGGCACGTGCTGATTTACACCAGTGTTACATGATGCTCTTTTTTTGGTAAATAAACATTTCAGCTTGTTTTGCCAATATTTGGTTTTGAGTCAGTAGGTCTGGATGACTTTGTTTCAAAACTACTCAATATCTATTTATTAAATACAGTGCTTGTGTTCAACAGAAAATGTAAGACCCAGTTTCAAAATTAGGCCCACACAATTATGCAATCAGGTAATTGCACGTGTAATTGCTTGCACAAATGGTCAGTTAGAGGTGTAACTGTCCATTTGCATGCAAAATTAACCAATTTTGCAAATTGGGCTTTGAATATTCGTAGTAGAAAACGAGCTTTCTAGAGATGGCTGCGTTGTCCTGCCTTCCCCTTCCATTGGTGTCCTCCCTTTATGAGCCTTGTGTGTTTTGTCTTTGCTTAAATGTTGGTAACAAACTGTGGGAACTGAAGGAAAAAGCATCTTTTCCTGCTGAAACTTAACATGTGTTAGTACACTTTCAATGGGTAAAAAAATGATGAGCGTGTGATGAGAAATGCTCCTGAAATACAGGTTGTGGCACAGTAGTTCATTACTGTGCAAAAGGCATGCTAGAGGCTTTGCCCAGTTGGTACCTATAAGCACCAGGTAAATATGGAAAACCAAAAGCCACTTGCAGCTATGTGGAGGTGTTTAGTGAGCAGGTGGCAGGTTGAATAGTAAAGCTGTGGATGCAAGTGCTCCTTCGGCTGCAGGTGAGCCAGCACAAAAGGTGCTTTTCTGTGTTCAGCTGTCAGCGGTTTGTTGGCTGCCTCCTCTTATGGATGCTGCTCTCCTCCACAGATGTAGAGTGTGAGTCTTATATTACTTGTACAGTAGATTTTAATAGCATTGCAGGTGAGGTTGGAAATGCTATCTGTAATGCATGCAAGCAAAGCATCGAGGAGAGTACAGTGGGTAGCCCATGTGCCAAAGGCTTACTAATTTAAAGCTGAAG
Source organism: Pelecanus crispus (assembly GCF_030463565.1). NCBI lineage: Eukaryota > Metazoa > Chordata > Aves > Pelecaniformes > Pelecanidae > Pelecanus > Pelecanus crispus. The sequence continues at coordinate 40,388,204 of NC_134647.1, read as the reverse complement.
ATGGAAAGAAAAGGATGCGATGCCGAGGAGTGATGTGACGTATCCACCCTTGTACAAGCCGGGGGCAAAGCCAAAAGCAGCATCGGGCTCTCCTGACTTAAGTCTAGCATGTTAGGGTTTTGCTTGTGCTGTGGCATTGTGCTCTGGATCTGTGACAGTTGTTGAGAGGGCCATGAAGGGTATGTGTGTGTTACACCTGTGCGTCTCTATTAAATTTAAGACCTGCTAACATACACACAACCTCATTGCTCTGGAGTTCACTGTTTTGAAAACATGTGATGCTTTTGCAATGGCAAAAACAATTGTTTGATTTGTATATTTTTAGAGAGATATATACACACGCGCTTAAGAGGTTTTTGTCTGGTGTGCTGCCAAAATGTTTCTTTTGAATGAAAGAATTCAAAACCATAGCTGAAGAATCTGTAGAAATACTTGCAGCCACCACTTTGCAGTTAGTGTAAGCTCTCATTTGTCCGGCACGGCCCCTGGGTGCTGGTGTGAGCAAGTTTTTTGATCACTGTGGCCATGGCCACTTGGTGTGTCAGGAGAAGGAGAATTAATGTCATCTCCAAGAAAGAGAAGAACGTGTAACTGTCTCATGTGCGTAGGCTGTAACCCCCAGAGATATGTGGTGATGATTTGTTATCAAAATTTGGCTCTGCTTCCAAGGAGGGAGTACTTGTTCGTGCCTTTAGAGAAAGACGTGTGCTTATGTCTCTCTCCAGACTGCAATGAAGGAAATGCTGTGGTCCAGACTGTTCCTGCGGAGTGGGGAGCCACGTTGCTATCCAAGGCGTCATCTGACTGCACCATGCTTCCCAGTACAAATCTCTAGCGCATGTGCCCATTTTAGGGCTCGGTGCGGCAGTTTCTCACGCATGAGAAAGTGGATTTGGATGAAATCTTTAGAATTTGCTGTCTGGGACCCCAGAGTTTTGAAACTGAATGGGAGAAGCCACAGGCTAGCAAAGCCTTCGGGCCTGACCTGGGGCAGAGAGGTGAGTGCAGGCAGGCATTGTAAATTAAATAGATATATACTTTAAAAAAAGTACTTTGGATGGAGTTTTTCCGTGCAGCTTCAACAGCAGCTGTGCCCCCGTGCTTGCCTGTGGCATGATGGGTGTTCCTGTGCAAAGTGCCCATCGCTTCTGCATAGGTGGGTTAAGAAGCAAAAGCAGTTTCTGGCATGAACCTCCTCATTAAAACCTGACCTTTTGAGCCCAGACCCCCCTGACTTCCTGTGAGAACATGCTTTCTGAAGTATTTATCTGCAGATGAGGTCTGCACTCTGTGCTTTCCAGCATTGTGCTGTCCAGGTGTGGATGTAGCCACCCTCTTCTTGGTGTGCTTCTGCTGCTGTGTAGGAGAGGGGTTGTTTGACAGCCCTGCATGGTACCTCTGCTCCTGCTGCTGCGGTGCTCCCTCCTGCCAAGGGATTTTCCACAAGGAGATATTTTCTGCAAGACGACACCTAATGTGCACATGGGATGGATGCTTTCACCGGAGGGCAGAGTGGCACCTTGGTTTCATGCTGGGTTGTCTTCGCAAAGTGATGGTACGCTGAGTCTGGGAAGGATTAAGCAGGGGCGTATTAAGGTCACTTTTTATTCCTGAGCAAGAGGTTTATGTCCTCTGTGCATATTAATTTCACAGCTTGGGACACGGTAGAAAGGAGAGCAAATAAGAGTGCAAGCGTGTTGGGTGCACGCCTCGGCAATTGAACTGGAAGAGAGAGTAAAAAGCTGCCTTTGCCTCCCATGCTGCATTAGCATGGCTGCTGTAAAAACAGTGAAAAGATCCAAGCCCGAAACTCAAAAATGACCAACATTGTATTTTCATTTTGTTTATGCCTTCATGGCATTTAATTCATTTTGGCTGGTGTTTGTGGGAGGCTATGGGGAGGAAGAACAGGGAGTTGCAGGTTGCAACTTTTATGCAAAATTTACGTCTTTCATTCTTAAATGCATATAAGCCAGAGCTTGCAAAACTCTTCCTCGTGCCTTGCCAGTAGCTTTGATGAGGATTACACATCCACAGAGAGCGAAGGAGATGGCATCAGAAAAGCATCGTTTGTAGGTGAGCTGCAGCCAAAAACACAGGTGAAGGGTTGCCCCGAAATAATGTTTGAATGAGGCAGCCAGGAGTGGTGTTGGAGCACATGAGGCTTGTCGAGCTCTGGCTTGGCATACTGAGTGCTTGTCACCTGGCTCGGCAAAGCACATACAGGTTGTACATGCAAAGGAGTTGCTGCGGTGGGGTAGACATAGCTACATGCTGTGCATCAGCTGGTCTACAGGAACTGCTGAGATGTGGGGAAAAAAAATATATATAAGCATGTTTTTTTTACTTTATTTGTAGGGGTAGGCTAACTTCCCCTGCTTATTTAGGCTTCAGCTAGCCCATGTAAACTAAAAGTCCTACGACTTATTGCAGGATGTGCAGGCAGTCCTTCCAAATGCCAGTGCAGGTGATTATTGCATTTTCTTTATTTCTCTGTGTAGAGACCCATCAGCCTCCTGTCTTTGGGGAGGATGGGACCTTGGTAGGGCATTTGTGGGCAGGAGCTGGTGGTTCCTTGATGGTAGCTGTGGGTCAATGTTGCTGGACCTTGCAGAGCATTTAGAGGGTGCTGGAAAGGCTTTGGTGGCCATGTGTGACCACCAACTCGCCTTTCTGCTGTTGACACCTTGAGGACTGGGAAACGCAGTCTTTAAGACTTGAAAGCTCTCCAAAGGCATGAATTTCTGGTCCATGGTGTCTCAGTTCAGGCTGATGCGATGGACGGTCTTTTTAGTAAAGCTATAAATCAATAAAGCATTTCAGGATAGAAGAGGATAAAAAAATGTGCTGTGTAAATTATAATACTAATTATATTATCAGCAGAAGAGCTACTAGCTATACTTGCTCCATAGCAACTGCTATGCTCTGTTACAGATACTGCTGTGAGAAAATGCGTATGAAAGGGTTAAAGTGTGTTATCCAGTGACAACTGATGTACAGGAAGACAGAGGACGGCTCTCTTCGGAGTCGTGTATTGGTCCGATGGGTGAGGGTTGGCTGTGTGATGTACACAGCTGTGGGGTCTGTGGGTTGTCAGGCTTGACCCTATGGGTGGGTGGAAGCCAGCCCCACGCGGAGCTTGCAAAAGCCTTTTTGCATTCATGTTTGGGTTGCTCTGCCTTCTCCTGAGTCACGGCTGGAACTTCCATAGCCTTTGGTACAGACTCGCTTATCTCTTAACCTGCCTGTGAAATAAAATATTAGAGGTGAATTAAAAGATCTTTTTATTAAGGCAGTTCTGGCTTACTGGTAGTGACCTAAAAATAGGCTGTGGATATTCTTGATTATTAGAGGCATTAGCCTACCTTTGAAAAACAAGTAAGGAATGTGGTATTTTATACACAGCTCTCAGCACTGTATGAAAAAAAGCAGACTACAAAGCACAGCACAGGAAAATTGATTTATCATCAATTTATTGCTCGGAGCTCTAGGCAAACTCATCTCAAGACAGAACAGAGATCTATAAAATCTTTTCATCTGAAACTATGAATTAAATTGGGAGGAACTGCTGATGAGAGACCAGAACCAACCCTTAAACCAGACAGGCTTTCGGGAATGGGTCTCCTGGTGCAGCAAGGAGAGTTGGAGGGATGATGCTGATTTACACCAGCTGAGGATGTGGAGCTTAATTTCTTATTACCCTTTTTCTTTCTGTAGTGTGAATCTGGCTTATGCGGGAGCAAGCCTACAATACTACCCCCACTCCCTCCTTGATTTCAGTATAAATTTTCCTTTCTTCATCGGCACATCTTGTTAATCTTGCAGTTTCTTTTCCTGATGCATACTATTTTCTTCTATTGTGTGTGTGTATTCTTAAACCTCCTAATAACAGGGTAACTTGCCTATTTCAGCAGGAAGGCTCTGAAAACAAGCTGATGCATCTCAGTTGTCAGATCGTTATATATAAATAAATAAAACCTGTTCATATATTCCCTTCAAAGAAGTGAGTGAGACAATGCTAAAGAACTGTCCCCTGCTTTTTTTTTTTTTTTTTTTGCGTGGTGGGGAGAAGCTGTACTATGTCAGAGACCTGTAATAAATAGCACCGCAATGAGAAGCGACAGCCTCATTCACCTTGCATCCATGCAGAAATAACTAAGCTCTCTTCCCATGCCTGGGGGGGGTGGGGGGCAGAGAAAGAAGGGGAATTAAAGAAAAGAATGGACCTTGGCTTGCAGTCACTCCTGTACTACCAGGGAACAGCCTACCAGCAAAAGATTGAAGTTTCACTGGCTATTCTTGCAGGTGGCATATTGCCTGTGTTACTGCAAGCTATTCAGCCTGGAGTGCATGAAGTACGGTCTGTGTCTTTCTCTTGCTGCCTGAAAGTGTAGTTAGCTGAACTCTTAATTGGCAAAAGACAGAGGTTTGGAAGGCTTAAATATTTTAATGGGAAAAAAAGAAAGAAAGGTTTATACAATAATGAGGCACAATGTAGTCAGACCACTTCTCTGCAGTCTGTTATTTTTTTTTTTAGGTCTTTGATTTGTCACAGATTATGAAGTTAAGGTAATTTGGAAGCTTTCTTGTAAATTAAAGTAGATACCAAATTACAGGGGGGAAAATTTAAAGGGCTTTAAGAGAGCTGGTGGAAGACAGACTGATGGAAATGTACTTTGGTACATCTGTTTGTAAAACTTTGTTAAATCTGTGGAGGGTTTTCTTTTACTTTCTCATTGAGTATTTGATTTTTTTTTTTTTTTAAGTTTGCAAGAGGCATTGGGGGGGGGGGGGGGAATCTTACGTTGTTAGTGTTGTTATGTGTTGGTTTTATATCAGCAAGTGCCTGCCCTTTCCCTGTCCGGACTCTCCAGCTCTTCTTCTTTTTGCTGGGATAGAAAGAAAGTTTCTAGGGGTTGGGAATAGGGAGATGGAAGGAGAAGAAACACCAGGAGCTTTGCTTTCACATTTTTCCTTTGCCCCCTGTGGACCAGACCCCCTGGCTGCACAAGCTCTGCTGGCTTCAGGAGCCTCTGCCCCTCTGCTGCGGGTCTGCATCCGGCCCCGTGCCGACCCCCCTGCCCTGCTGCATGGGATCTCACGGGCACCCCATTTCCCCCCTTTTGGTAACCTTTAGTGGGAGCTGCTAATCCCCCAGTAATATCCCAGCACTTGCTGCAATATCCAGGAGGTCAGGATGATTGAACTCCTCCTTTTGGTTTGCCTGGGAAAGGCGAATAGTAGCTGTCGTATTGTTTTAGCATCAGGTTACTTCTGAGTGCAGTGCTGGTGTTATTTTTAGTGTGTGTGTGTGTCCGCCTGTCTGTTGTCTATATACGACTGCATGGGCGTGTGTTGGAGACAAGGGAGAATAGCTCTTGCCTGCAAAAATGTGGTTTCCCCTGGCAAGGTGAGGAGGGTACAAGGATGCAGCCAGAAGAGAGCAACAGGGGAGAGAAAACACACACAACCCCTTTTTTTATGAGCCCTTTCAGGCAAGCTTTGCTTGCTGAACATCAGCAGCAGCTGGGGTCATCCTGAAGTAAATACAGTTATTGGCCCTGCCCTTTGCTGAGCAGAGGAGGTGCACCTGCCTGGTGTTGGTGGAATTGCATGCAGTTATCTCCCCTAGCAGCACACCAGGTCACGGCTCCTTGTGGTAAGAAAATGCAGGTTTTGCAGCAGGGAAGCCTCACTTCCCACTGCTGGGAAGGGCTCTGGCGCTGTCAGCTTCTTAGAAGAAATAGATACACGCATCCTGTCAACGGCTGCATCCCTCTCTGAAGTGCATCCTTGTCACTTGTTGGTGCCACCTCCCCAGAAATTGCACTCGCCTCTGGGGTTTCGTGTGGGCTGCCCAGGCTCTCCTTTTCCCACTGGCGGGGAGCAGAGATGTTCCATGGGGAGGAGTCGGGACCTTCCCGAGCTTCAGTGGGGGAGAGCAGGGGTGCAGGGTGGTCCAGGGAAATGGAGAGGAGCAGGATGTGAGGCACACTTGTGACATGGCCCAAGGGAGGCTTCAGAACAGAAATGCAGGGAGGAAAAGAGGGATTTTTTTTTTTTTTTTTTTTAATTAAGTCTCAATATGAGAAGAGTAGGGCACTTAACCCTTTCTTCTTGCGCTTCCCCAGATGCAGGGGACAGGAGGATGTGCACTAAAAGGAGTTTTCGCCCTGCTTCTATTTCTTGGTGGGGTAAAATTTTCTTGCAGCAGTTTCTTTATTATAAATTTGTTTGATGTTCGGTCTATAAGCAGTAAAAGTAATGAAGCCATTTAGTATTCCTGGGGATGCCACATGTACTTCTGAAAGTATTTTATTACAGTTCCACATTAGTTTATAGATGCTTACAATAAACCATTATCACTTGGATTGCCTCTCGTTTCTTTCTACCAAGTATTTTTCTTCTTTAGTACAGAGTACCATGCTGTTTTAGTTCATAGGACACTTAAAACATCATGTGGTGGTAATTTGCAGAGAAGGAAGGATAAACACGCATATGTGCTACTGGAGCGACGCTGCCTGCTAGCTGTTCTGTCTCTGTGACTGGGTTGGGGTGAGGAGGTGGTCGTCGCTCCCCATCTCACCTTGGGGCCTGGGAGGATGCTGCCCACGTTGGGCTGAATTCACCTGGACGTGAAGGTGGGTGTTCTCTGTCCTTGGCTTCATAGCTGGCTCTGGTGGGCAGCCTGTCTGGGTAGCTAGGTCTGCCTTGTTAGACCTACAGTAACCTCAGCACCACTGGGGTCGGGGCAGGCTGGTTTTGCTTAACTTGGCCACAAAATACAAAGGTTTGGAGCGCTTGGACAGATGCAATGTGCTCTGCAGTCATCCAGAATTTACTTTCTAAAGGAACCCGGCTGAAAATAAATAAAGAGGTTCTTTATGTCAGCCTTTTTTTCTTTCGTTTCTTCTATACAATGTTTTTGGCAGGTCAAAACACTTTTTTTAAATCTCGCTACTCTTTCCAGTGTTTCATTGTTGAGCGTTTGTTAATTAACACTTAACGACTGGGTTATGATGGAACTACAGGAGTCTTATCTGAAGACAAAGCAGCTGGCAAACAGATTCGTTATGATCAGAGCAATGAATGTTGAATTAATTCATAATAATGTGACACTTAAAATCAGATGTTAAGCATATTGTTAATAATTACAGATGCACTTTTACCTTATGCACTTTTAATATTATTGCTTTTTACTATATATACTAGAGGGCCAGCTTTCCATTACCTATGTTTTTACACTGATAATTCCAGACTTCTATAGCTACAAATAGCTTAATTGCCTATTTGTCTCTTTCACAGTAACTAGATACACAAATGTGAAAGCTAGGAAGTTTATGTAAATATATATAATTTATTATGGAGATTATGTAACTGCAGGTTGTTACATAAAAGTGACAGTGTAATTAATGAGGATGGTCTCTTGCTTGCCATCTTTCATGGGAGAAAGAAGGGAAAAAGTCAAACATTTCCATGCTATGATTAATACAATATCTGCAGTTAGTTGTTATAGGTATTTGAGAATATGAAGTGATTACTTTTAAATAAAATTATATATTTGATACTTTGCTTTGAAATAGTGCCTGAAACTGGGTTTGCACACCAAACCCAGCTCTGAGTGTATTAGTGTATTTGTGGCTTTGCAACCATTCTTTTTCTGTTGAATTAGTTTTCTTGCTTACCTGGTGTTTTAAAAATGGAAGCTCTAAAAAAAAAAAAAAAAAAAAATATTGTCCTAATGTCTGAGAGATATGCTAGTGGCAGGTAGGAGGGTAGCAGGCACATGCTGGTAAGGGGACACAGGACAGTGTATCCCATTGAATGCCTTCACTGTTTAAAAACACCCATTGCGCCGTGCTCTAGGACTCAAAGATGTTTATTAATACTTGCTCTTGCATCCAAAGCACTTCAGTATTCTCCTTCCCCTGGTCCCAAAGTACTCATGATGAGGCTATTTGCTATATAGAAAGCGTTGATGGATGTGCGCTATGTCTGTGTGTTTCCCAGCATTGCTTGTCCTGGCTGCCTGGGGACAGGGACCCTTGGAGGATGTTGCTGTAAACAGAAGACAAAACAACAAAAAAAATCCACCACAAAAAAACAACCAACAATATTAAAATAAGTGGTATTTCAACATGGCTAAAGAGCAAAAAGTTACCAGGGGCCTTAATGGGCATTTAGTACAGTGTTTAGGTTTCAGTGCATGCTCATGGATCTCACGCTTTGCTTTACTTACAAGTCTATGTCAATATGTGCATTATGATTGAATAGGCCATGGTATTGGGGCACTCTGTGGTCCGGTGCAGTCTATTGAAGGGGAGGTGTCCCGGTGTGATTTTGTCTGGCCCAGTAAAGTGATTTTTGGCACAAGGGCAATTCCGTGGCTTTTGCTGCTGTGCTGCAGCCATGCTCTGCTGAGAGCAGTGGGGCTGCTTTCTCCTCAGCCTGGCTGGTGCTTTTAAATCCCACCAAGAGCGAAAGGGTGTAATTTTTTAGAAAGGGGAAAAAAAGTGAATGCTCATTCTGTTGGTGGAAAATAGTGATCAATAGTAATTAACCTACACCATCTTATTTCTTTTCCCTCTGTGAGGAATGCGTTAGTGCTGGTTTTGCAGAGCTGCAGCAAGCGGGAGGTGCAGCAGCGCTGCTTCCTGCTCCGATGGCTCTTCCCTTTTTGGGCTTTGGCAGCAAAACCTCTGCCAGGAGGGTGGCTGTGAAATCCCTCGCATTACAGGTGCTGCAAGGCAGTGCCTTGGAGGTGTGTCTCTATTTTATCTTCTTTTTCCCCCTCCTGCAAACGGTGGCGTGGAAGCAAGAAGGAAGGCTTCTGTGGGATGTGCCTCCAAAGGTCATATAACACTTTATGTTTTCCCCAACATGACACAGCATGACAGAACAAAGTATTTATCTTCTGTACTTGTCAACTTCATTCTGCTGGCTCCGAAATGATGAAATACTACCGAATATGCTGCTGCTTGTTTCCTTTAGGGACTTGTGCTGATTTGTTTAAAGTGTTGTCTGCACCCAGTAAATGCTTCATTTGTTACAGCTGATGCCTGAAGAAGTCTGAGGGAAATGTATCAAAGCATCACACGAATATTATTTTCTTTATTTGCTGTTGTTTACTTATGTCCTAATATAAATGCAGTCTATAATGATAAATTGTGTTTCTTGAGGGTGCCACCTGTCTGTGTGTGTTTTGAACTGCTGCAGTGAGGTTTCTGGAGATGCGCTCAATTTCCATCAGAAAAATGCGTTTTGACTCCTGATGGGGTCAGCTTAACTGTTAATTATTGTGGTGAGTCACTAATGAGCTCTTGCCTCAGGAACTTTGTATGGCCTCTCCTCAAACTTTTCCCCATTACTTGTTCTGATGCTTAAGCGAAAATAAAAATAGATCTCTCGCAAAAGAGGTGCAGGGAGAAGTGAATGTTTGAGATGGTGATGTGACCCTCGTAATCATAATATTTGATGCAAAGGCTTTTGGATTTAACTTCGAGTCTCGTGTTAGGCTTCGTGGGTGATTTTTTTTTTTTTTTTAATTTTTACATTAAGCACTTCTCCGTTGTCCCTGAAGGATAACGGAGAATCCAAGTTCCTCTCTCAGCAAAACAGTCAGTGCAAAAATAAAGAACATCAAAGAGGTGGAGGGAAGCAGTTTGCCCACAGTACTAATTGCTAATGTTATTGTGTGTCGAAGAATTAAAATGTGACTCCATGTTCCTAAAAGTGCACTTGCTATGAGTTTGAAGGCTGTGTGTGTGGTTCAGGGAAGCAGCTTTGGTGCCTTCAGTCCTCTGTCCCCTGAGCGGTCCTGATAGTTGTGTGGGATAGCAGAGGTGCAGGCGGTATGGGGACCTCCTGCAGTTCACTGAGCCCCTCTCACTGCTGCTCCGGTGCCACAGCTTTATTTGCACTTAGAAAATACATAACAACATGTCAGGTTTTCCTATGTCTTGCTCTGTATGCACCTATACAGTACACAGCACATGTATGTGTCTATGCAACATGCTGATGCTGTGTGTCAGTATGGCAAGTGATGGGGTCTGTATTTTGGATGCCTTATGGTATTGAGAGCACCCTGTCCCTTCAGTCATCTCCACAGGTTATCATAGAATCATAGAATCATAGAATCATCTAGGTTGGAAAAGACCTTTAAGATCATCCAGTCCAACCATTAACCTAACACTACCAAGCCCACTCTAGACTAATCAAGGGTAGACCAGACTAAACCATATCCCGAAGTGCCACATCTACCCGTTTTTTAAACGCCTCCAGGGATGGTGACTCCACCACCTCTCTGGGCAGCCTGTTCCAATGCCTGACCACCCTTTCCGTAAAGAAATTTTTCCTAATTTCCAGTCTAAACCTCCCCTGGCGCAGCTTAAGCCCATTTCCTCTTGTCCTATCGCTAGCTACTTGGGAGAAGAGACCAACACCCACCTCACTACAACCTCCTTTCAGGTAGTTGTAGAGAGCGATAAGGTCTCCCCTCAGCCTCCTCTTTTCCAGGCTAAACAACCCCAGTTCCCTCACCCGCTCCTCATAAGACTTGTTCTCCAGACCCTTCACCAGCTTCGTTGCCCGCCTCTGAACATGCTCCAGCACCTCAATGTCTGTCTTGTAGTGAGGGGCCCAAAACTGGACACAGTATTCCAGGTGCGGCCTCACCAGCGCCGAGTACAGGGGGACAATCACCTCCCTGCTCCTGCTGGCCACAGCATTCCTGATACAAGCCAGGATGCTGTTGGCCTTCTTGGTCACCTGGGCACACTGCTGGCTCATGTTCAGCCGGCTATCTACCAACACCCCCAGGTCCTTTTTGGCCAGGCAGCTTTCCAGCCACTCCTCCCCAAGCCTGTAGCGTTGCATGGGGTTGTTGTGACCGAAGTGCAGGACCCAGCACTTGGCCTTGTTGAACCTCATACAGCTGGCCACGGCCCATCGATCCAGTCTGTCCAGGTCCCTCTGCAGGGCCATCCATATATACTACAGAGGTTGTGCATTCACTGGGAAAATACAAATCTAGGAGAAAAATAAGCATATTTGTAGGTTTTACTTCCCCTAGGTAAACAAGCAGAGCTGGGAAAGCGAGGCCGCCTCTAAATGATGGGAACTTGTAAATGGCAAATATATCGCCTGCTTTAATGTTGTTCTGTTTTACAGCTGTTGTTACAGTTTTAATTAGTGAAATTAGATCCCTTGCTTGAATAGCATCTTTGTTTTAATTTACTGTGGTGTGCCTTCTACTTGGTGCGGGCAGGTTGGAGAGGAAGAAGGGCCCCGCTCCTCCTCAGATGTGGTTTCTCTCTGCGGCCCCAGAAGGGGCAGTTGAACAGGGCTTTGCAATGATGCTTGGGAGCTGGTCCAGAAGTGTAGGCCCCCAGGGCACTGGGTTTCCTGGCATCCCTGTGTGCTGGCTGTTTCTCCCCCGCCTTGGTTCCCACTCCCTTCTCTGTTTTCTTCTTATAGTAAGGTTTTTGGATGCAAGGGCCGTGTTTTCCCATGTGGCTGTGCACAGCAGCTCCTGGATTTTGGCTTGTTGTGGGAGCACCAGGGAGGCAGTTGCCATGACGGTAATATAAGGGTAAATCTCATGAAGATGGAATTAAGGAGCTCAGCTATGATGTCATATGTACGTTGTGGCGAGCAGTTTTTTGCTGCTGTTTTCTGCTGGGCAATGCTACATGTGTGCCCAAGGTGGTGCTGACTTCAGGTGCTCATCATCTGTATTTGCTTTCAGAGGCAGGGTGTGAAAACATGGGGGTTTGGCTGCTAGCTGCTGAAGTGGCCAAGTTTCTACCCCAGATGGGGAGGATTTGGCTTGAGTGGGAACTGTAAAGAGAAGCAGGTGATTACTGCTGGGGGATGCTGGTTTGCTCCAGCCATGTGATCCAAGATAAAGCAGGGGTGGTATTTCTGTCCCCTGTTTTACATGAGCCAGCCAGCCAGAGCTTGTGAGAGCTCCTTACTCTCCCAAAGTTTGGTTAATCACAGTGAATTAAGAAGCTGACCCTAGGTGTCAGGCTGCCCTTGTCATGTACGGGGCTGTGGATCTTCTCCCTGGACAGGAGGACCCATGTGTCCCTGCGGGAGGGGTGAATGCTTGCTCGAGGCAGTGAGAGCTGAGGATACTGGTCCCATTAAAATTGATGATACTGGGAATGTCCATCACTGGTAAGCTGCTGGCTTTTTATGCTGAAGACGGTTTGACTACATCTGTATCTTAGTCCCTTGGAAGAGAAATCCTTCCTGTCACGGGGAGAGCTTCAGGGAGGTGGTGAAATGTCTTCTGTGCTAAGGCAAACTCCTTAAAAAAAAAAAAAATTGGTGTCAGTCATTACTATGTTAATGTTTCACTGTGGCTAATTTAGCAAACAGATGGTGGTCCATATTATGGCATATGAGTGGGGCTTTTCCCTGGGCCAAATGATTACCTCCCCAGTTTTCAATTAGCAAAGCCTGCCAATTACTTGGAGTGGTTTTTCTTTTAATTATGCAGCTATTAGGGCAGGTGGGTTGCCAGCCCCGGGGCGGGAGGAGGAGAGAGCTCAGTGGCATGGGTGAATCCTTATTAAGAATGCCCATAAAAACAAATGGAAAAGGAAAAGCCGTATGATAGGAAAGAGGAGGAGATGCACAACAGGGAAGCATGATGCATGAGCCCTCTTTCTGCTGGTGTGAGCATTGATAGATAGCTTTAAAATGCCCATCTGGCAGGTTGTGGCATGTAGGAAAGGTGAGGTCTGGAAGATGCTCTGGTTTGGTGGTCTGCTGGCTGTACACTTATTTTTAGCTTGATGGAGTTGACTAGTTGAATGAGACAAGCCAAGAAGGAAAGCCAGCCCCCAAGGAAACAGCAGGATCCTGCTGACTCCCCGTGCTGGTGCAGGTGTTTGCTTAATGCCAAGGAATGGCAACATGTGGCATTGGCTGATTCATGAAGTCTCTGGCTGTCATCTTGTTTCCTATCCCAGCTACTAACAGTCCAGGCAATGAAAAGATACTTCCCTTATAATTACAGACGTCTCATTTTCCCTTTGAGCCCCATGTTTAAATCATCAGGCATCCTCTTCATCTGAATTGTTTCCTTGAGCTTATCTTCCTCTGCGGATCAGTCTCTTACTGTATTTTATTTTGACGAGACCGTTCATCTTCCCTCGGTTCTGCCACTACCAAAACCTGTTCCCCTGTTGTCCTCAATGAGTGGGGATGAGGATGGAGATGGAAGAGGCTTTGGGCTTGAATTACCCAGTGATGAGGTTGGGTCTCCTTTGGGATGGAGATATTAATGCAGCGTCATGAAATATGAGGTCTGTCTTCACTTTGGGTGACTCTGATAATGAAAGAACGTAATTAATCATATTTGGCTTTGCAGAGGGTATGTAATCTGGGAAAAACACCTGCCCTAAAGGTGGCAGGAGTACGTGAGAGGAGCAATGAAACAGAAAGAGGAGCTGCAGCAGCCCAGGCTACTTCTGTTGGAGTATTCAGCAGTGCTTGGGGGAGCCTTTAATGACATGATTTTGTTGCGAATGTGTCCCAAATCCTCTATTTGTTGTTGTTTCCAGCCCTTCTGTGTGCATCCTCCTCAAAGTCTCCCCTAGCAGAGCAAAAACTGTTGCTTGGTGCAGTTTATGGCACATTCAAAAGCAGCACTTTGGTGAAGCGCAAGCTTGGGTTTGTGCTTTAGCTGGCTGCTGTGGCATGCACCGTAGTGTTGCAAAATAAAGGAGCCCCTCTAACTCTCTGCTGAGTCAAAAGCAGTTGCTTTGCTTACTCAAGTAGCTGATTCAGCCCCAAAATAATTATCCTTTATTTATTAGCATGTTAAAATGCTTTTAATTAGGTTTTGGTGCAGTATCTTGAATTTTTTGACTTGAAAGTTTTCATGCTCGTAACTTACAAGTCACCCCTTCTGTGTGGTGTTACAGCTCCGCAGATTATGTGTGGAGCTAATTAAGTAATAACGATTGAGGTGCAGGGTATTTCCTTGGGATTAATGACTGTCTGGGAGGAGTTGATGGCCCAAGGTGTAGCCGAGGGCCATTAACACCAGCCAACTATTAATTCTAAGAAAATGCTATGTGCCAAGGTCATTGCTGCCGTTAGAAGTTGAGGGCAATGAGGAGGTAGGTGTGGGGGGAGATGAAGTAACATGGGAAGTATATGGATTTTGAGAAAATGTAATACGGTTTTAATGGGTATCTGCACGACGTACCTGTTGATTAGCCAGTCTGTGTCTTCCCTCCATCCCTCATGGTCTGTCCAAAGCTTAATGGCGAGGATCACGGCGAGCAAGGATGATGCTTTTCTCATCTGGTGCCCTTTTTCTTAATGGCGCCTCATATTTTGTTCACCTTAGAGGACACTTTATGCATATTACTAATGCCACTTCCTTTCCCTTCATTTAAGAGAAGTCTTAAAAGCCCAACCTAACAGCAACCAAAAGCATTGAGAATATTGTGTCTCGGTGGGATGAGATGCTAAGCTGTCTATATGAATAGGAGGGAGAAGTGTGGTGCTGTTGAAAAACCCACAGGCTAGCCAAGTGCTAATTCAGGATTAACCACAAATAGTGTGTCAAAGCACCTGTTTCTGTAGCAAGAAGACCGTATTTCAAAGCTGAACTGTAGTTGCAATGTGGCATCCCGCATTTTGGGATTTCGGTGGAAGGCTAAACCTAACTGCTCTCCAAAGGCTGTAGGATAAAGATAAATCTGCAGATAATCGCTGTGTATATATTAAGCTAAAAGCTTAGGAGGCTTGGATTCACACAATTTGAATTGTCACAATTGTTGCTTGACTTCAATTACAATCTTAGGATCTCTGGCAGAGAAATAAACTTTTATTGCATGTGGGTTTTCTTCTTTAACTTAATATTCCCGGCATCAAAGGAGTAGGGCTTGTGGCTGTGTGAGGCTGTTGTCCACTGGTGAGTTTTCTGTGTGCTTTTCCCTTCCAGGGTAGGCTCTGATATGAGTACTTGCCTTTGTCTCCCAGTCCCAATGTATCGCTGATCTCCAACTGCTGACACCTGGATTTATACTTTTGAGGGTTCAGAGTTACAGGACTAGAATTTCCAAAACTGGTGAGGCAGTTTGGAGGAGCCTTTTCCTGAGTGGTGGATATCTCATGGGTAGAAGGGTTCGACCATCTTTATCTGAACATGATGGTTTGTATAAGTGAGTGAAAAAAAAAATATACTGAAGATGAGGGCTGTAGGAAAACCCATCAGGGGGACCATCTCAGCTGCTAAAGGAGGGAGATAGATATGTTGGTATCCATGGTGTAAACAACTGACTATTCCCCTGGGCAAGCCCTGGCCTTTGCTGGAGCAATGTACTTGCCGCTGCTTTAAAATTAGGTCTGGGATGCCTCTCCCAATTGATTTTTGTGTTATTAGTCCTTGTGAAACCTGCCTTTCCTGTGTTTTCTCATTTGGCTGGAGCTGAGGAGGAATGAAGCTTTTAGAGGCAGGGCTTCAAGGTGCCCTTTCCAAAGGGGGCCTGGCTGAGTTTACGATGGGGTTCAGGCATTCTTGGAGGAGCTGCAGGCATTGAGCATCCATTACCCTGCCCCTGCGAGAGGCTCCCAGGCTCAAGTGAGCAGTACTGCAAAAGCTGCCTTGGGAAACTCCCCTCTGCTGGCATCCTTCTGCAGTCTCTAGTCATGTCCCAAAATCGGCATGGCTGGCTAGTGAAATGGGTTTCTTTTAAATTTTTTTTTTTTAAATCCATTAGTTCAGACATTTTAAAAAAAGTTTTGAACAGAGTGGGGACAGACGCAATTGAAAAATGATGTTTTTCATAACTTTGTAATTTTCTTGCACATTATTGTAATCTTAATAATGATAAATAATCTGTTAAAAGCAATTATGGCCTGAGTAATAATCCTAACTAATAAACAGAATGTACTGTGTGATTTTGGTCGTTTTCAGCCATCTGGCTCCGGTCTCCCTAATTGACTTAAAGCATAGTGACAATGTCAGCAACATACAGTGTTCAGCTCGGCTGAAATTCCTGAGCAGGCATTCCTTACAGAAATGGAGATTTTTTTAAAAAGGAAGAATAAATCAATAAATCAAAATTATTACTAGCTCTATTACAACAGCTGAGATCATGAATCTTTCAGTGTTGTCTTCCACTGAGCTCTAAAAAACTTTATTTATAATGATTTGATTGTGTACAGTTTCATTATTTTCTAGTGCAACTGCAACTGGAAGACTTTGAATGTATCCGAGTATCTAAATTCATGCTGGCACTTACTTCTGAAGCTGCCAGAATTTAAATGCTTTCAGTGTTGGCCGGACTTAAGGCGTCTCTTAAAACTCCAGCACTCCCTTCATTCAGTTGCTATTTGTGGTTTGTTTTTTTGATTAATGCACATCATTGCTAAAATTTCCAGGCTTGCAGTCGGTCTGTTAGACCCCTCGGTTTCATTTGCCAAAATGAAGCAGCGTGTCCATCTCTGTTTTTTCAGATGCAATGGTTTGCTGAGTTGGAGCTGGGTATTTCTTTATATACCTACTGCAGAGGCGGCTTGCTTTCTAATTTTCTAGCTGAAAAGGCAGCGTAGCAACTTTGTGGCTAGCTCTGCTCAGTCGAGGTGCTTGCAGTCTGTTATAATTACCATGATGAAGCTGAAGTTCCAGCCCCCAGTTTAACCTCCCTTCAACACTTATTACCAAGAAATAGGGTGTCTTCTCCTTTGCAGTGGGTGGGCTTATTTTTTTGGACTTAATGAGGAAGGGTTGAGCTATGGGGTGGCATCAGGCTGCGTAGATGCAGAGCATAAAGCAAGGCATAATGGTCATGCAACTTGGCTGGGTCAAACGATGGTCGTCTTCGTCCAGTAACCTGCTTCTGAGGGTGGGCACCACTTACATCCTTTGGAAGATATAAGAGCAAGACCTGCATATGAAATTCTCCCCCCAAAAGCGCTCTCAGGCTCTCATAACTTCTGGCTCAGACCCCTGCGCAGGAGGTGGAGACCTGCATTGAATTGCACTCGATGGAGGTTTTTCACCTGAGAATTTGCCTGCTTTTTTGAGCCCATGCAAATTTGGGCATCTGCAGTACCCTGTAAGCCACTGTTTCACATGCATTGTGCTTCATGTGCAATTTCCTTGTACTCCCCCTTGCTCTGATATTTTAAGACACTTTTACAGGGGTTTTGCAGAGCCCTCTGAGACCTGTTGCAGCTTAGCCTGTTGCTGTTAAAGCTTTGGTGTTTATGGTAGCTGTAAACTTGCCAACACATAGTTGTCAGTATAGCTTCCATGGTACACAAAATGTAGATTTTTCTGCAACTTGTGCTGGTTTGTGGTGTGGCTTGGGTTTTTTTGTGCATGTGTTGTGGTTGCCCCCCACCCTGCCCCGAGCGATGGTTGGAAGGCTTTGGTGGGGCACCTGAGCAGAGCACAGGTCCCTGGTGCTCTCAAGCCAGACCTTTGCATCACCCCGTCAAGTGTTTGTTCTTGGGGAGGACACGGTTTATTGCCTGGATTTGC
This sequence comes from Pelecanus crispus, assembly GCF_030463565.1. Taxonomy (NCBI): domain Eukaryota; kingdom Metazoa; phylum Chordata; class Aves; order Pelecaniformes; family Pelecanidae; genus Pelecanus; species Pelecanus crispus. Next base: position 40,370,689 of record NC_134647.1, on the reverse strand, counting down.
TTAATGAAGCAAATAGTGTGGCTTGCCATTCCTGCCACTGATGTCTTCTGCTTAGTTGGCTAAATTTGATTATGCCATTTGGACAGGTTTTAATATTTGCATGCTCTTAGAAGGAACAGTTTAAATGGCTTTAAGAAGTGGAACGATATGAATTGTAGCTTCTGCTCTTAGTTTTGTGGGTTACTACTGCAATAAAGCTGTGGTTAAAGCAGTTTGGGTACTCCTGCTGAATACATGGCATGCCGACTTACTTATTTTCACCAATGCTACTGTGTATAATCATAGCTGCTCTCAAATACTGGCCCCTGTCCCTGGGGGTGTATCATCAGATAACATTCACCTGTTTGAGAGGCTGAATGTGCTGTAGGTTTTCAGTAGATAATGATGTGAGGAGTTGGTAAGGAGGAAACACAGTTTCTGTGAGATCTGGTGAGGATGCAAGGGTGGAGACTTGTAGTCTCTAGTAGTTCAGAGGGAGCTCTGCAGTCTGATCCATGTTTATGGATGTTTGTTTATTTACTGATCTAGATTAATCAGTGGCTGATCCCAAACTTTGCAGCCGTCGGAATAGGAGCAAAGAGCTGCTTTGGTTTAAGCAAAGCTGTTGGGTCAGGGCCAGTGTGGGATATGTGCCAAAATCTGGGATGAAACTTGTCTCATTTTGGGCCGAGGCATTAAGATACTCCCTGGAGGATTTTTAAATGGCTTGTGAGTGAACCTGTCTTCCCCAGTGTGCAAAGAAGGGTGGGCTCCATTACAAGTCTGTTCTGGATTTCCTGGGTTTTTTAGTGGCTTTTTTGTTTGTTTTTTAACAAGCCCTGTAAAATTTTTCCATGTTTGAGGAGCAGACTTTATTGGTATATTTCTGATCAAGGTAAAACCAGAGATCTGCTGGGAATACTGTATCAAAATAAGTAAGTGTTGTTTGTTTGTTTGTTTTTTTAAGAAAATAAGCTGTATTTGCAGTATCAAGCAGTCTGTGTCTTGAGGTGGCTGACAGGGAGATGTGAAAGCCCTTGGTTAGGTTGATTGCCTTCATGATATGCTTGATATGAGTTAACTTGTTTTCTGTACCTTATACCATTTTATTTTGTAGCAGCAAATAAAGCTTAGATGTAGTAAATGTCATGTCTACTGCTGCTTGATTTTACAGGCCAATGAATAAATTAACTTCCTCTGATATTCCATGTCTTCTAATAAACAGAAATGTTGCAGTGGGATTGCGTGTGAGTGACTGGGAATTACTTATCTCTAGCTCATCTCCTTAAAGTTGGTTTTCTCATGCACTTGCATGTTTGCAGTTTACCAAGAAAATAATTTTTGACATCAGATTTAGGATTGGTGATTTAAAGCTGAATCAGGGCACTCACCCACATGACTGAGTTGGGGTCTGTGATTCTGCAACGCTGCAGTCAGAGGCATTTAGGAATGAAATCATATGCCTAATTGAATCTGTTAAAACTAAAAATGATGAAAAATAATTAGGAATTTTCAGTGTCATATTGTGAAGGGAGTAGCAATAACAGCTTTTTAGATGGGTCTTGATCATGCACTGCTTCTTACAAGTTTCAATTGTTTTCAAAACATGTATTTTTTTAAAAATCTTGGTGTGGGAGGTGTTAGGGAGGCAGAGATTGTGAAGATTTTGATGCATTACAAACCCAGTCATCTTCCAGATGGGTGCCTTCCTGTTCGCTGCGTGGGGAGGTCTCGGAGCAAGGAGAGCCCTGCATTCGCTTGCACCGAAGTTTGCCGGCAAGCAGAGCGATGCTTTGCAGTGTAGATTAAAGCCAATAGAAGAGGGAATTGGGATGACTTCATTAGCGTTGTGCATTTAATTGGTAATAAATTCCATGTGCCAGCGCCGCAGCTTGCCCGTGCTTCCTGCAGCATGAGCCGGGGTCACCCCTTGCCCACATGGGTTGAGCAAGCGGTGCTGCGTGCTCGACCTTGGCGCTGGCGAGCCACTCAAATAGAAACCTTGGCACGTGCCACCTTGGCTTGTTGCTGGAGCACAGAGCAGCAACGTTCATCACAGGCATGTAAGCGATGACAAGAATTGGGGAGGAACCTTTTGGGATTAATGCTAAAAAATATTCAGGTAACTGTCTGAGTGCTTGAAGTCCTTTGGTGGTGTGTGGTTTTTTTTTTTTTTTCCTTTTCCAAGGCACCGTGAAGAAGGAGGCGAAGACTCCTCATCTGTTTGCTGTCCTCATAGCACAACCTGCCTGCTGAATAGCTGAGTGACAGGCAATCTGGCCTATCCATATGACCATATTGTTTTCCTCCCCTAATTAGCCTGGTCCTTACTGAGCTGATGAGGAAACAGATGCACTGAGCGGCAAATTACCTTCATCTCGCCTCTGAACAAAAAAGACACAGCACTTAATTGACTCATTTGATCTCTGGCAATTCAAAGCAAGTAAAGTGGAAATATTTAAAAGTGGCACTTCATTTCTGAAAAGGGGGGGGAAGTATGTTGGGAGCATATATACGTGTGTTTGCGTATACTTACAGATTTGAAGTGTCAAATGTGAGGGTGATGGTGAGGCTTGCGGTGTTGCTATTTGGTGCCTTTAAAGAAAGGCACAGAGCCTCTTCTTACCACAAGGAAAAACAATGAAAAAAATACCCTATTACTTCCTTTGTCAACAACAAAATATTTACATACTTAACCACACCAATATTTCTTTACAGTTCCTTGGCAGTAAATGTTCCTTTTCTGTGCAGCATGGCGTGCTGCACGTACTGGCAGCTGAAATGGCTCGCTCCTGCATCCCTGAGCTCCTGTCTCTGCTTCTGCCTGGGCACTGCCCGTGCTGCAGAGCTTCTGTGCTGTCCCCGTTTTCTCTAGTTATTTTTTCCTGCATTTATATAAATATATGTATGTGTTTTCCCTGGTAGTTTTTTTCGTTTTGTTTCTAATGTAAATAAAACATATGGGTACATTTTGGAAGGTGCTGCTTAAGGGTTTGAGGAGCAGTCTTAATATCTGTGCATAGCTCATGCCTGATGTGCACCCTGGCACTGGTGTGGGTGCTGTGTCCTGCCACCTCCTTGCAACTTGCGAGGGTCACTGGGAAGCTCTTGGCAAAGATGCACATTACACCTTCCCACAATTCCCACATGGACAAAGAGGATGTGTCTGGCACAACACAGTCTAGCCTTAAAGGCTGAGAAGAAATTTGTCTTTTATTGTATAGCCTGTGTGTGTTCAAGCCTGTTGTGGCCAGACTTCTTTCGTGGTGCATCCTTCATCCTTCAAGAGGTGGTTTCTTCCTCAACTGTCTGCAGTGAATGCTCTGCAAAAAGAAAATTGTTTCCATACAGCTGTCGTGGTGGCCATCCCCTTCATTGGGACACTATCTTAGCAGATCCTAAGGATTGTTTAAGGTGCAGGGGATTCTTCCTCTCTTCCTCTGACCTAAGTTGTCCTTTCCCTGTGATCAGGAAGCATGTAATGTACATCCCATTGATTTCTCTCTCTGCTGTGCTTCAGTAAAACCTGTCACTATGTCTGCTTCCATTTCCATTTAACTTCTTTGGAGTGTTTTAAGGTTAGCATAAGTGCACGTACAGGGGCTGCTCAGAGATTTGCATAGTAATAATAACCTGTTGCATACTATCAGGATGTAGATGAGTATTATTCATGCCAGCTTGCATTTGTCAGAGGAGGTATTTCTTTGGTTTTGGCACCTAACAATTTAGAAATATTAAAGTTTCTTTTTAAATTACTAAAATTCCATATTTACGCCTGTAGGATGGTGACTGAGATGCATTCAGGCAGTACCAGCTTCACTCAGACTCTGCCTTACCCTGCATCTCTTCCGCTTCTTCCCATTTTCCTAAGCTTTCCACCTTCTGCATTTGTTACAAATACCTATTCAATAGATTGCTATTGCTGTTTGTTTTGGGATGGGTTTTTTTAAGACCTTTTTCTAGTTGCTTCCCAGTTTCAGTTTATTATTTTCCCCTGGTTTATAAATTGCAAGCATGGAAGAAAGCTTTTGGACTGAAGTGGGCCAGTTCAATCAGGAAAGCTCTTGAGCATGCACCAGCCCACATGCGCTGTGCTAATTCACTAATCAAAGTAAACCATGCTGTAAAGAAAGATGAGCGTTGACATAATTAGAAGGACTATGGTGGATGCAATGCGAATTACACATGCTAGATTTGCTATGATAAGAATCCTAACACATCCTTTATCTTGGTGATTTTTCTTTTAATCGTGAGCTAATGAATACTTTTTCTAATAAAAATTAGATACGCTTATTCAATTTTACTTGAGTGTAAACCTTTTTGGGGGAAAAGTGGGCTCAGGTAGTAGAGTCAAATCGTCTGTAAGCATCATTCTTGCAGCTATTTTTTCCCTCTGATTATATGATGCTGGATTTCTTATACCCAAACAACACATAATTGTCTAAGTAAGGCCCGGATATGCCAGTGGCTATTACAAAGAAAGTAGAAACAAACAGTTATTAAACTACAAAAGGCAGAAACTACTTACTTTACTAGGGCAAGGACAATTATACCTGTAAAACAAGAGTAATGGAAAGATCACTTTAATTACTGATACAGTAAGTGGCACCATTTTATCTAGCATCGTATTACTCTCATCTATTTAATTATCTGTTGCCTTTAACATTGCATGTGCTTTAACAGAAATTAATAAATGAAAAATTCATCTGCCATTAAGTGAGACTGTTACGTTTGTTATGAGCTGTTTGGATTTTTAAATAATTTGTTAGATCAATACTCCTGCAGTTTGTAGTAGCAGTTATACTCTGAATCAGAGGCCATTTGAAATACAGTTGATACATTATGTTACCTGTGTGCTCACCATACATTGTTGTGAGAAAAATCAAAATAACACTCAATGAAAGTAACCTATACTAGCAGAGGTGAGTTTCATTTTAGGTGATTTTTAGAATTTTTTTTTTTTAATAGTGGCTGTGTTGTGCAAAGTGGTTGAGGCTCAAGACCCCTGTTCTGGGGTGATGTATGTAGCAGAGGAGAAGACATGCATGCCCACACCTGAGAGGTGATGTGTAGGCAGCCTGCGGTGTGATGTCATGCCTGTATGATGAAACACCCTCAACAGGAGGGTTGACCAACAAGTTCCGTGGTCCGCCTGGTATCAGTGCCATCCCACAGCCATGAGTGTTTATGGATAAACATATGTCAAGTTGCAAACTGCAGATGTCCCCTTCTAAAGTGGATGGGCTGGATTGTTTAGGTTTTCAGTGGATAGTTTGTGCTGTTGGTCTCCAGGTGTGATTGCAATGCCAACTTGAAACTCACAGGCACTGCGTGGTCCATGGGGCATGGGCAAATGAATAATAGGCAAAAGTCACTGGAAGTTGAAAGGAGCTTCCTTGCTAATCTTGCACTAAGAAACGTACAGAGCTTCTACCAAGTCTCAGCCGAGGAGGTATGCTCTTCTCAGCTGACGTGACACTCCAGCTGCCTGCTGTAAATCGGAGCAGGGCTTTGAGTATTACTCTGGGACTGGTGCTGTTGTTCTGCTGGGGTTCTTGTGTGGGGGAGGTGTTTTGCAGTGGGTCCGAATGTGGCCGTGGGTCTGGATTTTGTTGGTCAAAGAAAGTCTGGAAGATGCTGGGGAGATACAGAGGGAGACCTGTGGCTACAGGCACCCAGTGTAACATGGGGGGCCCATAGAGCCTAGGAGACTTGAAAACTTACTTTGTTCCTGTCTTTTTCATTATTATTGTCAGGACTGGTTTTTTGTTTTCTTTTTTGTCTGGATTTTTTTTTTTCATTCTTTTGCTGCTTTGGCTGCCACTGCTGGTGCTAACAGCTAAATCCATCTCGCTGCTCCTGGGGAAAGGTGGTTCTTTAGAAATCTGCAAAAATGGGGGTGGGATTTCCAACCAAAGGAGACCTTGAACCTCTCTGGTTCCTCAGTCCTTGGAAACCTGTCCTAATGCAGGCAAAGAGTTGGAGACCCTGGGGCGATGCTGGAAGCAGGTGCTGGTGCATGTCTTCCAGCTGGGTCTGGAGCTGTGCAGACAGGCAGAGCAAGCTTCCTGCAAAGGGACGGTGAAAAGATCAGGATTGTCATTCTTTAAGTTAATTTTACATTTGTCTTTATTGTCTTCCTGCTCCTCAGCTGCAGATGGAGTGCCCTGAGCATCCCAAGTGACTTATTTATTGGAAAAGCACCCAGATGTGTATGTTCCCCCCCATCAGGATGGACAAACAAAGGCACAAGATTAAGAAGTTGCTTAATAACATTACAAAATAATGAAAAAAGCATTAAGGGCAGGAAAAAAGCTGTTAGCCTGAAAAAAAGAATAGTAATTTTAAAACTTGGCTAAAAAGATCAGCTTGTGGGTGCAGTGGTGACCATCCTGGGACTTCCAGGCATTACTGGCAGTATGTCATCGAGGAGCTGTTTTGGTGCTCTCCTGCCTTAGGTTTTGAGTGCTGATAGACAAGTATTTATGTGTGTGCTACAGCACTGGGTCGGTCATCTCATCGCAGAGTGGGAAATTAATTGTTCCACTGCAGACAAGATCTGAATGCTGAGTGCCTTCCTCCTTCCCCCGCCTCTCGTCTCTTTTCTTTCAACATTTAGCCATGGCAGCTGAGCTTAAATATAAGATTTCCCCAAGTCTTTGCATATGTCATTGAGGGACTGTAATTCCATAAAGCAGAATAGGCCTCAATTAATCACCTTTTGAACTCAGTGGTGCAGCTAATTGAATGAAACTTGCTGGGAAAGACACAAAATAATTAGTTTGTGTCTATGTGGTTGTCTATGTGTGGCTATTGTAACAGGGTTTCTCTCTTCCACCTCCCCCCTTTTTTCTTCCCGTGACTACAGTTTACATATTTTTAAAGTATAATTAATGTAGAAAACATATTTTCTGGCTTTCCTTCTTTGTGCTGAAAGTGGCTAGTTGTCACTTGTCAAGATATCAAGATTTCAGGAATGGGGAGATAAACACCTCACGTGTTTTCCCAAACACATTTCCAAAGTGATCCAAATGTGTGGTTTCTCAAGGGCTTAGGGAGGTGGTGAGACTTGGGGGAAAGTGCGGCAAGGTGGGGGGAACCTGGGTTACGCTTTTGTCCCATTTCTTGGCCGTTGGCAAGGGGTTTCCCTCGCTGCATCTCCTGTTGTCTGCCAAATGGGGAAAGGGATAATAATTGAAGTTTCCTTGTGTTTGTAATGCATTTTGAGATTTGTGGGTGAAAATCATCCTAAACAGAGTAGTATTTGTTACGAAATGTGATCTAAGGTATAATCCGTGTGATCCCTACTTGAGTAAAATACCCCGATTTGCCGGGAGCTAGACCCAAGCAAAGACTGTGTGATGCTATTTGTAGCTTGTGTTTCCCAGTGTTTTATCTAATAGAAAAAAATGTGGAAAACCTTTAAAATGGCATTTTTTTCTAAACTGGGTGGGAGCAACTGGTGCATACAGGTCCCATCCCGGTGCTGTCTGCTGCAGGGGAAGACTTCAGTGAGCAAAGCACCCCAGCATGCGCTGAACTTCAGTGCAGGAAACTTCTTTGTCAGTGGGGCTGTAAATGCAATTTCAGAGGGCTTTTCTTTGGAAGAGAAGGATCGCGGAGAGAGTGTTTTTAACTTGTAATTTATTCCATGCAAGCGAGATACCCTGTAGTTATTATCGATGCCTGTTGTAAATTGCAGGGTTTGGAGTTTGCAATTTCACAGGACTCTGGCAAGAGGCAGGTTTCTATCTGTGAGCCGGTGAGGAGGTAAATCCTCTCACCTCAAGGCTGGGGGGCACTCAGCTGGAGCTGCCTGCAGCCAGGACTGCCCTGACAACTTGGGGCTGTCCTGGTATTTCTACCCATCCGACTGAAGCGTGTTCACTCATAACTGAATTTCTCTCCTCCTCTTTTTACAGAAAAGGAGGTCTAATTTAGGTGACTATTCCTGAACATTACATATGCACACAGGAAAGGTGAATACACGATACACTTACGTGGTGTGCACCTGCAGATTGTTAGTATAATAACAGCAAATCTGTCAAGAAAGTAGTTATTTTAATAATTTAAAAATAGGTGCCTATGGTATCATCTGGCTCCTAGATAAGTTCTGTGTTTGCAGGCAACGCTGGTGCTGCTGAAGGGTCGCAGGCCCCTCGTAGCAGGCGCTGCTGTGGGTTTGCTCATTTGCCTCCCAATGTTTTGGTCCCCTCCACCTTCTCTCAATAGCACTTTTCTTTGCAGCATGAAAGCTTTGCATAGTAAGGACCTCACAACACAAGAATGAGTGTTACTTCCTTTTCTTTCTTCCTTTTTTTTTTTTTTCCCCCCTCCCCGTTCTGCTCTCTGCATCCACAGTTTTTGCTCTCCGCTGCCAAGCCAGAAGCTCCTTTGTTCTCTCAATAGGGCTGGCCAAGCTGGGGGGCCGTAGCCCTCTTTTGCCCTCTTTTACCCATGACGGCTCACTAGGAATATGTGTGTGTTTGTGTGTATCTCTTTTTTTTTTTTTTTTTTTTCCTCCCGTTAGCCTTTCAGAGTAATTAGCGTGGCTTTATGGCTGAACTCAGTGAAGAGCATAGCAGTGAAATCTGTCTGCACTGAAGTGCAGCAGAGGCTTTTATTTAGCTTATAATCAAGGAAAAAATCAAAATGAAGAAAGTAATGAATTGCAAGCAATGTCACAATTTGCTACTTGTTTGATTTATGCAGGACAGCAGGCTGCAGAGAGGTTGAACCTTGTATCTTGTCATGCATCTCTAGTCCGCAGCAATTTGGGGCTGCAGCTTGTGCTCCCTTTGGACCCCTCACTGTCAACCTCTGTTTCCTCTCCCAAACATTTATTTGCAAAAGTTTCAGTCCAAATGGTTGCACAGAGAACTGTTTTCAAATACTGCATGGAAAGCCCTGTATTGTATTAAAATGTATGCTTGGGCGGGGGGGAGGGGGAAATAAAGGTACTGTGGTGAGACTGGACTTCTGGAAGATTTTGGCTCACCCGGTTTCCTCAACGTCTAACAACTTGTTACTGTGTGAATGCCAGCTTTGGTGTCCCTGGATTTGAAAACCAGTGTGATATCTAGTTGACTTTATGCTTAGGTAACTTTCTTGTAAAATACTTAATTTTCATTAGCTTTCTTATTAGACTCCTTTCTTTTTCCATGTAGAGTTTCATGTAATAATAATTGGACATTACTTGAACAAATGTAAGTCAGCAGTTTTCTGCCTGTAGAGCACTTTTTTTTTTTTTTGTTGACAGATGAGATGCTTTTTGGTAGAGGGACTCAGGTAATTTCCTCTAATCTGCTTTCTGTTGTCATACCCCCAGAAAAGGGCTCTCTACAGGTACCTGCCGCTCCCATTAAATACCCCGATGAGTCTCTGTGCTGTGGGGCTGAGCCTTGTGTGGTGGGATGGGAGAGCTGCTGCTGTAGGTGAAGAGCTGTGAGAAATGGGGTGCGGGGTTCCCTGGTGTACTGGAGAAGGGCCGTTTGCCATTGAGTGAATGTGGGGACTGGGGTGAGAGGTGGTGAGTTGGATGGTAAAGGTGATGAGCATTCAGCTCGTGTTTTCATGGCCTTGAATAAATTAATGCCACAAAATCTGAATTTAAAGAACATTGGCTGCTGCCTTCATTCACTTTAGTGGCCTGTTAGGATATTTCATTTATTTCTAGAGCTGGTCAAACTTTTTCACATGAATACCTTTCCCACTGAGAATATCTTGTTTGGTTGAAGTCAAAGTTTTCTAGAAAAGAGAACTATTCTTCTTGGGTTTGTTTGTTTTTATTTTTTTTTCCCTAACAGTTGAGTTTTCAGACTGCCTTAGCTGAATAACTAGAAAGAAACTGTTCATTTCCCCTGTTCTCAGTCAACTACTTTGTATCTTTCTTCTTGAACAAAACTGAAATAAACCACCTTGACATCCGGAAACAGACACCCAAATGTTTTGCAAAATTGGAAAGCAAGTGGTGTTTGAAAGTAAGCTGAAACTGGGAAGGCACCTTTTCCAGGCACCCCGGAAGTGTGTGTGTGTGTGTGAAATCTGTGCTTCTAAAAGGAAATTCCTTGTAAAAAAAACAAACGTTGGAAAAGGATCCTTTCTTCTTTCTCTGCTTTTGGTGTATGGTAATCTGTAAAAGATCCCAAATACCTCTGGCTGGTTTGTGTTTGGCAGTAAGGGAATAAATGAGCAGGACTGCATCCATGGCACCGCTGAAGGGTGTGGAGGAGATGATTTGGCTCTGCCCCTTGTGCCTCCCCAGGCAGGAAAAGGTGAGGTGGTGACAGTGCTTCCTTCTTTAAGGCAAATTGAGGCAATTTCACTTGGGGGAGCAAAGTTGTCTTTTAATAAGTGCCTCTCCAGCAGACACTGCTATGGGAGTGCTGCCCGTGGCTCTCCTGGCCATGTCCCACCTGTGGTCTGCCTGGACCCATGCTGGTCCCATGAAATCTGGGGTAAAAAGGCAAATACAGCTACATCAGCTCCCATGATGAGTGAGGATAGCCAATGTATTTTGTGGTCCAGATTATACATTTCGTATATTCTTTGGAGCTTAAACTTAATTGCATCATAAGTCTGAGCAAACAACTACAATTTTAACCCGGAATGACTTGTTTTGAGATGTATATTTAATAAGATTAATAAAATGCCAAGAGAGTAGAATCCAGATTTTGTCAACAGTGTGGACTTGGAGTATTTGACTGCTTCCCTTTTGCTTTAAAATCTTTTTGTTTGTTCATTATCCAGGGGCATGTCTCCATACAGACTGCCTAGGGTTGTATATGATTTTCAGTGCCCCCCTTTTAAATGAGGAATTTTATAAAAGGACAGAAGTTATTACAGCACTAACTCTGTGCAGTTAGGAAAAAAAAAAGTAAATAAAAAAAGTCTAACAACCCTCATCAGTCTGTAGGAGGTGGGATGAAAAGAGCTAACGATTCCTATCTAAGTGATAAATGGGTGAGTGTCTGAAAGGACTTTGGCAACAAGAGAAGACAGATGAAGGCAAAATGGCTGCTGTCTGCCTGCCTTTCGTTCTTTGAAGAATATTATGATTAAAGCATATTTAGCAATCTAGCTCCTAACTTGGGTCTAAATGATGTTTTGCATGAGACGGCACATCAGTAATAAATTAGAGCAATTAGTGACTCTGTATTGCTTTTTCATATGGAAGTGGTGTGCCACAACTGCACATGGGGAGGGAAAACCTCATTTGGGAGTGTAAGATGAGCACATACCTGTGGGAAACGCACGTTGGGGTGTCTTCAGTTGATTGCTCCATGGTACTACTCTCTCCAGTGGATGGATGTTGCATCATTGTCCATGGGCGTGGGATCCACAAGGTTAGGAATAGCCTGTGTGGAGCACTCCGTTACTGTCATGCTAGAAGGTGGCTGAAAGGACTGGGATGGGACTTAGGGAGTTCATTTTGGTAAAAATTTTGATCAGGTCTGACTGTGTGCATTGAATTTGCTGTGTTTAGGCTGGTTTTGATGGTAATGGTCTCATTCAGCGTGTGGACCACTGTGGGGGTGAACATGGTCCTTTTTAATGTCAAACTAACCCAGTTCGGCGAGCAGTCAAGGACCAGGTTCTCCAGAGGCACTTTGTGAAACTTCCATGGTACCTAGGATGGTGCTTAAAGTTCATCGTAAGTGCTTTAATGTGGAGGGATGAGCTTATGTGTGTGTAAAAGCTTTATGGGATTGGGCTGCAAGCAGGAGAGGAACACACTTTTTTTCCTCTGTGCTTTTCCTGGAAAGGTTACTGATTTGGTGGGATCCTACCCTTCCAGAATCTACAGTTGCTTCCTTTTTCAGATTTACCTGGAGCAATGTTTCTGGAACAAGGAGGTCAGATAAGACGTCTTGGCGGTGTGTGGCATTTGGGTTGCACTCTACCTGGTCCTGTCAATACCAGTAAGCGACATGGGGCTGCGCTTGTCCTGGGGGAGGGTTGTGCATTGTCTCACCCACTTTGTCACCAGTTTGCAAATTGCCTCTTATGCAGCACGTTGCTGTTGCCTCCAGTTTGAGGTGTCATTAGTGCGTGGCCTTTACAGAGCTCATTTCCCAGCCTCTCCACTGTTGAGGACGTAAAGCCCAGTGCCTGCAGTCTTACCATCATCCTTCAGCTCGTAAACTGTGCCTGTGCCTTTCTTTTCCCTTGTTCCCAGAGCCTATAAAACTTAACTCCTGGTAAAGACACAGGTGTGAAGTTTTTAAACTGGTGAGAGTGAAACTCATTCACTTAAATATTTGCAGAAGGGTATGCAGAGGAGACCCGTGTGAATTCATGCGTCTGTAGGAGCAAGGACTTCGAGCAGATTTTGTCTGACTGTGTTTTCTGAACATACTACTTTTAAAGCTTATTTACTGTGCTGCCGTGCTGAGCTGTGAGACTTGGAGCTATAGAGGAGAAACTGCTGCGCTCCTTTCTTTGTAATGTTGGGGTTGAAAAGAGCAAAAAAGGAAATTTGTCGTATTGGAACAGCCAGGTCTCCTTCCTGCTTTTTAACGTAGTGGGGGAGTGTATGCTAAACAACTCCACACTTTTTTTTGTGCTGCTGCTCAGCAGCTGCAGCAGGGAGAGAGGTTTGGACCGTGCTGATGTCAGAAAGAAGGATGCAAAGAAAAAGTAAAGGCGATGTCAATTCTACCAGTAAATCTTACTGAAGAGGTACATCCTGCTTTTCAAGAAGATAAAAGGCTTATATAAATAAGGTAGCCAATAAAGTTTAGCTAAGAAATGGAATACTAATTAAAAAATGCAAGTGCCAACCCACTTGATAGTGTCAACCTTCTGATAATGTGCTGGTCCTTTGAACTTAATTGATTAATCAGTCCACTATTCTTTTCTTAAACAAGCAGTTATATACTGAAAGAAGGAAGTATAGTGGGGTTTGGTTCCATACATCAGTTAATTAACTTTATGTTTTTATAGTGACATTTAGGTTACAATTACATAAAGCCTCTGATAATAGCAATCATAAGTGTTAATTAGTTGATATCAGTTTCTTCTATTAAATTCTATAGCTTCTTCTCTAATTCAGGTGACTCACTTCCTTAGATAAGCTTTAATGCTGTGCTACTCTCCTATCGCAGTTCCCAGTTTAGAAGTAGCTCAGTCTCACCAGATTGGCAATGATCTGCTGTCATGCTCAAAGTAGATATTTTGATGACTTCCAGGGAAAACAAAATAAAACAGAAGGAAGTCAGTGCTGTATGGGGAATTTTTAGTGTTACTGGTCGCTATTGTATAATTTGATCTACAGTGCAGTTCTCAAAAGTGCTTAAGCTGCCCTGGGGGGAAAGTTTTGGATACCCAGCATAACCTTGGATGATTCCCCCTCTTGTTTCCTTAAATTTTGAGAGAAATCTACTGCACATACATGAGAGAGCTGTTCATCAGCTTCTCATGCTTGTGCGACCTGAGAGTAGGAGGGATGTGCCATGCCCCCACTGAGGTTTGGATGCCTCTGCGGTCACAGAGATTCCAAGAAGTGGAGAATGAGGTTTGTTGTGTTGCTGGGCATGGTAAATCAGGAGCAAAAGGGCTTGTTTTTACCTCCTTCCGGATTTTACAGGTACTTGAGGTTTTATCCAGGACCCAACCTGAGCCTTGTGGTAGTCTTATTGGCCCTCAGGTCTAGTTCTTAAGAAATAATGGAGAAGCTGTGTGTGTCTCTGCTCTTCACTAACTTCAGTGATAAAAGTGGTTGGCAGATGGGATCTCTGAACTGTTCACAAATTCATGTTGTGCTTCAGGGGACTCAGCCTGCTTTGTCTGGTGTCATATCCCTGACTTAATGTGCAGCGTGCACTGTCCCATCTTTGTGGTTTTTTGGGAGGAATCGTTCTTAACAAAAATACATTCATTTTGTCATCAAAATGAACTCATGCAAATATGCAATTGATTATCAGATACGGTGTGTTTACTAGCCAATTACTACTTTTCAAATTATGCAGTAAATTCCCTTTCTCCCTAGCTTTCTTTAGGAAAGGCCCTGAGTCTATCAGGACCTATATCTTTTTCATTAATATTCTGTAAAGAGTTGGCTCCTCAGTTTTCTTCAGATTTCTCACTACCCTATTTGAAATCACTGCAGACATTATATAGAAAAGGCATAAACCCTGCCATTGGCATATATTACATTGTGGTGCCCTAGAGCATGGGTGAGTTCTTCACCCTCCAACCAAGAGGAGGACTCCTCTGGCTGAAACTTTTTGTCTTTTAATCAAATTCATGTCTGAGAGGGTATTTCTGGGTCAGAACTGACATAACCTTTCTGGTCCATTAGGTCATATATGTTGATGAGTTGCAACCCCATACTGTTTTGTTTTGGGTTTGGTTTTTTTTTTTTTTTTTTTTTGTAGCCTGTGATGTCCCCCTCCACACTCCAGCCAGGGGTGATCTGCTCTGACCTCCCCTCCAGTGGTAGGGAGCAGTTGGTGAGCCATGGTGAGCGTTGTTCTCCGCAGCCTTTTCGGGATTGAGGCCTTCAGTGTGAGCAATTACCTCCTTAAGGGGGATGTTTTGAGACTCTTAAATTAGAGGCATCTTATTAGCCACACTTAATATTCCAAGCATTAGTTACAAAAAGATGCACCTTGCTGCTAAGACTGAGTGATTAATTTGTAAACCAGTGAGTTGTTAGATTGTGCTAACAATTACCATATTTGATAGATTAAAGCCCACACTAGGATATCTGTTGCCTTGGGAGTTTATTTACAGTTCCTGATCTGTGGCAGGAAAAGAATTCATGGTGTGACAATTACTATATAATGTCTTGATGATTCAGTCACATTCAAAAATAATGTCCAAGCAGAAAATTTTGCCCATCTGTTTGTTACGCAGGGACCCAGCCCCGCCAGCCCTTCCCGTTGAGAAGATTAGCTTCTTCCTACAAGAAGTCATCAGCCAGATGTAAGTGTCTGCAGAAAACTTCCCTTCTGTGAAAATAAAATTAAGAAATCAGGAAACTCGTGTTTTGCCCTGAAATGAAATGAAAATGTGACCTCTTAGACTATAACTATATATATATATATATATACTGGGACTATAACTGTATTTACATATGTGTGTAAACTATATAAACTTACACTGTGCACAAGAAACTTCAGTTTCTCCTGTTGGAGTTACTCCAGTTTGGCACCAAAGGTGCTTGATTATTTATGTAGAAAAAGAGCACAATTGACTCTACGGTCCGGTGGTCCGAGAGTTTCATATTCCTCAAAGCGTATGTTAACAGGATTGGGGGTGGTGGTGGCAAAAGACAAGAAGAAAATTGCCATCTCAGCTCTGTTTCTGATCAGAAATGCTGTCCTATAAACTGGCAATGAAATTCCCATTGCTTTATTTTTGGCAAACCAGTATCTAGCCGGACAAGAGCTGTTGCCCTTTGTAGGTCTTGGTGTGAGCATCGCAACAGATTTTAACAGCCCTCCTTTGCAGCAGCATCGCCCACAAAGACAAAAATAGATGTGCCCCGAAACACGCATGCCTTCAGGAGACTTTTGACCTGCATCCTTGCTTATGTAAAGTTTTCATACCTTTTATCTTCCTCTTTTCCAAACAGCTGTATTCATTCTGACTTGCGATCGGGCCCTGTTTTAATAACTCATGAGCCCCTGTTGTCCCTGCAAGGCGGAAAGGAGGACTCTGAACATCAGAAACCTTTAGCAGTGGGCAGCACATGAAAGGTCATCATCCAGCTGGTGTGATTTATGGGCCCTTCGTGGCTGGGCTGCTTCCCCTCCTCCTCCTCATTCCCTGCATACCTTCGTGCCATGTCATCGTTGGGCACTTTTCCCTCGCCCCCCCTGTGGTATTATTACTATTATTTTTTTTTAATGTCAAAATGAATGATGGTAACTGCCTCCTATAAACAAGTTTGGGGGGAAAAAAAGCCATGTGAACTCCGGTGACCCGGGTGATGCGTGGGGAACAATGTCGCCCTTGTCCCGTTCTCCCTCTTGGGCATCCGCAGCTCGCCTGGCCCCGGAAACCCGGCTCTGTCCCGGGGGTGCAGGGCAGGCAGGAGGGCATGGCATGCTGTGCCAAATGGGGGACTGCAAAAGCTGGCATGTCCCTCAGCATCCTGGTGATGTGGCACTCGGGAGGGCACAGTGTCCTTCGCACAGGTTTAGTAGCCGCGGGGCTCGGATGAGTCACTTCAGGGTTGTTTCGATGTTTGTTTGCTGTTTTGGGGCAGTCCTGCAGACCAGCTAGACTTAACAAGATGATTCATGGCCATTTAGCCTCCGTCATTGTCTTATCGATTCTGCAATCATCGCTAGAAGATCTCTATTACTATCTTTTTCCTTCGGCTTTCGGTAAATTTTCTGCTTTTTGCCCCTTGTACAGTCAGTAGCAGAAGACAAGAATGCTTTGAAATTACATTACAAGGACCGCAGCTGGTATAAATAGATTTTGCTTTGATGGAGCTGCTCTGATTTACATTACCTGAAGATCAAGCCTTCACTGTTTGTTTAACTCTGGTACTTTTGTTAAAAAATAGCTCTCAGTGATAAATTCCCATTCATTAGAAGAAGAGGAGAGTAAATGAAAAGGACAGCATCTTTCCACCTTTGACACTTTGTAGACAGAAAGGGTGGGTTTTTTTTTTTTCCTGGTTTGAAGCTGCATCATTCCTCACTACTTTAACAAGGGTTAAAATTTTTGTCTTCAACTTTGTTATATGGGAAAGGAAACAGAAAAGGAGCTGTGCGTGGCCTTGCAGGTAGTGCCCTGAGAATGCTTTGTGTCCCTTCCTCACCTGTAAGGACTGGGCTTTGATATTTATATTTGGTATATGGCTTTGGGAGTGTTGTCAGACCCATTCAGATGAGTGAGACTTTGTATGAGATGGCTTCTCAGGAGGCATATCAAAGTCAGCTCCTTAGTTTATAGTGGGTAAGATGATAAATAGGATGGATTTTCGGCAGGGTAATTGTAACTGAACAAGAAATATGTTTATCAAATGTGAATGATGGAAGAGAAAGGAATTCATGCATGAACACAGGTGGAAAGCATTGAGTTGATATTGCAGAAATTTGAAAGTGGTGCATCCTGTTGCTTGATGGGCCACACAAACAGAACAGTCTCCAAAGAGTGCTTCTCTGGCTTTAATGTTAGCGTTAAATGCATCACGCAGCCAATCGCTGTCTTGAGGTCCAAGGTAGGCAGTTGGCACTATGCCATGAAGGGCCGCTCAGATCATAGTGGT
The DNA here is from genome assembly GCF_030463565.1 of Pelecanus crispus. NCBI lineage: Eukaryota > Metazoa > Chordata > Aves > Pelecaniformes > Pelecanidae > Pelecanus > Pelecanus crispus. Next base: position 40,353,480 of record NC_134647.1, on the reverse strand, counting down.
TTGGGGCAAACCATGAAAATGGCAGGAACGTGTTTGCAAAATCATCAGAGCACTTGGTAGCGTTTAAAGCAAAACCGATTGAGTTCCTGATGAAACTCAGCATTTCAGCTTGAAGGATTGATGTGTTAGGAAACTTTCCTAGTCAAAACGCTTTTTGCTGATCAACTTGTGGTCCTTCTCATGTCCATGAAGATGTTGGTTTTATCCAAGGAGGACTGTCTGGTCCGTGAGAAAACCAGATACCCGACACACCAATAAGGACTGTCATGAACGATTTGTGGCGAAACCAAGAGGGAAACTGCCTGGAACAGAAAAGGAAAATGGAAAATTGGGTGAGGACTTTTTATTTTGTGACAAGTTACGGTGTGGAGGTGAAAGAAGAGAAGACTGCTGTTATTACTAAGGTTTAGTAATAGCTAATTATTAGCAGTTAACAGATAGGGCTAATGTTATCGCTAATAAGTTGCTATTAAGTAACAAATAAAAATCTGAGTATGAGCACTAATTTCTTCTCCTTGAGTGGTGCAGGCTTTGCACTGGTATGTTGTCGACATCCAGAGTAGTTAAGGGAAAAAAGGTGGAGATAAAAATCGGAATTCAGACAGAAGAGATGCCTGCAGAGGGAAGTGTCATATAGATTTTGGTATTAAAAAAAAATTAAGGTTATAAAGCTAGGCACAGAAGTGAAAGAGAGGCTATAACCTCAATGGCCATATGCTACAAAAAAAACCAAGCAGGAGGAGGATCTGTGTAGTGCAATACAAACTGCAAACCCTCTCCGCTGGGCTTAGCAGGACTTAAAATAAATGGGAAGATAATAAACAGTGCAGCAAATACAACAGAAAAAAAAAAATACTCCAGCGCTGCTGAAGAGGTCAGCCAGTGTCTGCTTTAAAAGCTGTGATGAGCAATCCCTCATTTTCTAAAATCATGATTTAGGGTCCTTGATTTGTCCCAGGATGCAGCACAGAGCATATACAAGCTGCAGAACTGAGAAAGGGGCTTGATATTTGGGGATTTGTACTGTTGCAAAGCAGGAATGCCTCAGTTTTCCCATCTGTAAAATTATATAGGCTTCTTCATGAAATGTGGTTTAAGATCCTTTCTATAAAAAGCTGCAGCGAGGATTGAGGAGATACCTAACTGCAACCAAGAAACATTTGGGAGTTGAGCTGATGTCCTCTTGAAAACATAACCCAAATTTCTGTGGTGCTGATGTTGTCTGCAGAAAGGAGGTTGTGCCTTTCCTGAGAAAGATGGTATTTCTGTTAATTCTCTGCAAGAGACATGACAATGTTTGCAATATTAATGGGACTGTCTATCTGAGTAGGAAAAGTAGGAATATTAATCGTGGGCCCTTTTTTCTCCTGCTTTTGCTTTGGTCGTTGATTGTTACATCGATATTTAACATTTGTCACAAGTTCATTTTAGCTCTGTCTCATTTCATGTACTTGTTAACTTGCGCTGTCACTGATTTGAAAAGCACTCCCAAAATCACAGGGATTTTTCTGGCTTCGTACTGTTCTTTGAATTGTATGTTCTAGGAGATTTTCATGCATCACAGACTATGTTTTTTTGGCTGTAAGTCAGGAAAATGTTCCTAGGGATGATGAGAGTTCACTTTTTCATCAATTTGCTTGTCTCCCAAATGCAGCAAGAAGTGTTTTTGTCGAGCAGTTGATTCCATCCTCCCACTGTCTTCTGGCTTAAAAAAATGGCAATTACCCAAAATTCACACTTACCTTGTCACCTGTAGACAAGGCATCTGCGGTGCCTGGTGCGAGCTGCTCTGTGTTGTGTGGCTGCTCTACACTGAAGCTGGGGTGGGGAATTACCTGGGCTGGGTAGGACCCCATGGATGGGCTGGGCTCCAACATACCGAAAAGATCCCATGCTTGTGTGTGTGTATAATAGTGGTTGTGTATGGGTGTGTACATACAAAATAGGTATCTACATGTGCAAGTTTGTAGGATCCTGTGCAAAAGCCTGTCTAGAAACCTCTGTGGTATCTCCTAGACTTGCGAGCAGTGAAGCTTCCGATGACCCACCACCCTGAGAGCCAGAGTGCTGCTTTGGGGTTAGGGAAACGTAGTATATTAAACAACAAATCATACATAAGGGGTTTTCAAGAGTGCCCAGATAGGCCACAGACCACAACTTCTAAGCTATCTCTGGCAAGGGGCAGTGCTGGCTGTTTAGTGAAGCCTTTCTCCTGAAGGCACTTTTGGCTTCACTTGCTGCAGTTTTGGTTCAGTTCTTCCCAGCTGCTCTTAACTAGAGGTCAGCACACACCCTGAAGCACAAGCATTTGTGTTTCTTCCAAAGCTTTTAATCATTGTGATGGTAACCCTAGTTTGTCTCCTTTTAATTTGTGGATTATTCACATGTAGTAGAAAAGGCAAAATGTGTTGAATAAATTTTTCATGATTAATGGTTTTGTCCCTGGTGAAGATGCGGGCAGTATTTTTTTTTTTTTTTTTCTGACATAAAAGCAAGGGAAAGCCAAAACTTTTTATATTTAATAGAGAGTTGAGAATGTCTGTCTTTTTATTGGTGTTATTTTTAGGGATATAGAAGGAGCAGGTTGTAAATTGTGAGTAATTTAATCAGTTCTACTAAAACCTTTATTACTCTTTCTCATTCTCTTTCCATGAAAGTGATAGCAAGGCAAAGGCAAATGTTTGTGAACCTGAGTGCTGCAAGAAGGTGCTGTTTTGCAGACCTCCTGGCACAGCATGTCAGCATCTCCAAAATGCTTTGTGATCCCAAAAGCCTGCTCTTCTGAAGTGCTCAGCTCTGCCCAGAAGAGTTGTGGCAAATGGCATTCACGCCAGGCAGTGCAGGGAATGGGTTGATGTTATTAAACAATTTGTTGTTGTGGTTATTTTATTTTTTTCCTCAAGAGCCTTGTTATGTGGAGGTGAACAGTATCTGTTATCTGTAGGGCTTTGAAGTTCTCATCCAGAAATGGAGGAATTTAAAAAACCAAACCAAAAAACCCCAAACCCAACCCCTCCTCCCCCAAACACAAAACCCAAACTCAAACAAAAAAAATCGACCAGAAACTAAAAGGAAGAGTAACTGCTGCCTGTCCTTTGGCACCCAAAGACTGATTTTTGGTCCTCACCCAGCTGCTGTCAGCTCTGCTTATGGACGTGGGTGGGGGATTGCAAACCTTTTGGGCAGCACCGGGAAACACAGCCTCCTTCATCTACTTCCATGAGGTCAGAATCGAAAATCACCCTTCATGGGACATCCCGCTTAAACCTCCTGTCACTGTTATTTTATGCGGAAGATAACTTGTATACACTAGAAAAACTTGTATACACTAGAAAAATAGGGTGCAAATTCAGAAAGCAAATTATTTTTTTTTTTCAGTTGCAGAACAGGGCGATCCATGCTGGTCAGTGGGCTGGCTCTGGAGAGCTCAGCCAGGCTGAGCTGGCCTTTAGAAACCCCCTCTGGTAAGGTCCTTCCCAGTGCTTGCCCCTTTTCCTGGAGTTTCGTGGCACTTACACATTGCGAACCATTCCTGCCAAACCACAGGGCAGGGATCATGACCGCAACTATGCCTGGGAGCTGGTGCTTTTCCCAGAGGGCGGGGACAAACACCAGTTGCAAATGACTTTCCTGAGCTTGGCATGGCCCTCAGCTACCCCTGCCTGCTAGCCGAGATTTCTAGCTTGCCTTGAGGTTTTGCATGATTTTTGGGTTAGCTGGTGGACGCTGTCTGATGTCCTTGTGCAGCCACCAGAAACCTGCCGGGCTCTGCGGGAGACCTGCTGCAAGGTTGGGACTTACCTCAGTTGTCACCCTCGATGGCGATGAAGTGCGCTCATTAACCAGCTCCGCTTGGTCCTCTTGCACAGCCCCGGGATTGGACGGACCCTCCCGAGGCCCTGAGATGCTGCCCCGGTGGGCTGCAGATAACTCTGCTGGATTGGGTATCCTTGGGTGGTCATCCCAAAACAGGCTGCAGCGCAGGGCGTTGCTTGTGTTAATGGTGGATACTGGCACTCCTGCGCTCGTCTTGCTGTGCTGGTCGGACTCTCCGCATCTTTCCTGCTGAAGAGTTTGGCCAGGGCAGGTTTTGCTACTGAAATAAGCTGTTCATCCCATTATTTGGATCCCTGCGATTGCTAGGGGGTTGATGTTGGAAGGATGGATGCCTTGCTTTTATTGTTGCTATTGTTATTTACTTGTAAAGGCGGTGCAGCAGGTCTCCCTCTCTCTGTTGTTGTCTGTCCCAGAAACTCATTTTTCATATGGTTCTTCTGGGGAAAACCTTTGAAGCTTTCTTGTCTGGCCCGATCTGCGGTGCCACCGCAGGCCTCCCAGGGCTCAGCCTTTACAAACAGCACCAAACCCCCACCCCCTAGCCCACCGCTTGTGTTTAATGAACTCGGTTGCACAGCATGAAAATGCAGCTCAGCCGAGTGTGGTGATAGCTTTAGAAAAACAACGTGGGGGGTGTGTGTGTGTGTGTGTGTGTGTGGAATAAAGTCCCTAATTGGATTCTGTCAGGTAATCTCTCAATGAAGCAACACAAGTGCTAATTACTGCTATTGATGACAGGTAGAGTTATCGAAGCATAATGCTGCTTTCATGTTTTTTTTTAAAAAAAAGACTATATTTACAAAAAATAAGTTATTTAACACTCAACAGGGTGCATCTCAGATAGCATTGCAATGCACCTATTAAATTTTTAGTGCCAGATTATGATTCACAGCCAGGGTACAGCAGTTGCTGAGCAGCATAACCCAAGCAACAATTATTAATTAATCAGGTGCTAAAAGTGCCTAAAGAGAGAGCAGTAGGCAAATGATGAGAGCCTCCCTGGGATACAACACACACTTTTTTCTTTTTTTTTTTTTTTTTTTAAGATTGCAAATTAGTTAAAGCGTGTATCATAATGTGATGTCCCCTTAGCAGATATTGCATCCATTATTCTTTCTACCCATATTAATAAACCCATTGATGAATACCCTCATTCTTTAGACTGTTCCCAAAAATGATTTGCAATTGTAAAACCATTTAACTCGGCAACTGTATGTACTGAAAGGAAACTTTGGGACATACTGTAAATTATTTTGACAGATTTGAAAATGCTGTTTATATCCATTAGTCACTACAAATGCCAGGATGTTGTTTGTGATTTGACTGCCTCATTCTTCCTTACTGAAAGAGGATGTGTTAGATAATTTTTGAAGTCAGTAAAGAATGAGGAAGAACCTCTTGTAGGAAAAAAAAAATCATCGAGTATAGAGGTAGTTTTAATTTTCTCCCAGGGTTATCAATTAAGTTTCCCTCTGGGGAGGGACTGGTGGGTCTCTGGAGCATCGCCCTGAGCATGATCCTGTGCATGCATCCCCTGGGAGGGGAGAGATGCCAGTTCCCATAGGGACGATGGAGGTGTGGGGGAGCAGAGCCAAGCCAGGGCTGCCAGAGCTTCACATACATATTGCATTGTAAATGCCATCACTGACAAGATCATTTTTTCAAAAAGAAAAATGATTTTTAAAGCTTCCCAGTCTTATTTTGAGTGAGAAATAATGTACGTATTGGAGCTTATTAGCACATCTTGAATGGTCATTTTTGGTGTCACACTGGTTCTGTTTAGCTCATCATTTTCAGTGTAATTAGTTTGCTTTCTGGGAGCTCTAATGCATATGCATTTAGGAGTGGCTTGACCTCCTCTTAACTTAGTTTTCTTTCTTTTTAACCACTGAGTCAAGAGTATATGTGGGAGGACAGAGGAAAACCATGTCACTGAGGGAGAAAGTCCTGTTCCTAAAGAACAAGGCAAGGATATATTAAATATAAACACTGCTAATAGCAGCAGTGCTATTGAGGCAGAACACAGTGCTATTATCACTATCTATGGACATCAGTCGGGGAGTTTGACTGTCCCATCATCCCTGTTGCATGCACTGCCATTTCTCCTTGCTGGAGGGGATGTGCCTTGAGCAAACAGCCTTGCCACAATGGTAGTTCACAGGCAAGGCTTGCTGCTGTGATTGGAGCTGGGGGCTGGCCTCCTAGTCCTACCTGGCATTTGTGTTGCAGAAATGCAGGAAAAAAATTGAAATCTTACTTGACGCAGTGTCAGAAGACACTGTTTTACATTTTAGGGTTGATGCTTTGGTTTGGTTGCATTTTGGGTCTTCAGTTATCACTTGCATGTCCTTGTCATTATGTCCACACAGCCCTTTATGGGGCTGCACTGGGGACTTGGTGGCTGCACTAATCTGGCTTAAAAATAATCCTTTTTACCTTCTTTTTTTTGGCCACAGTTGTTGTGGGCAAGCAACAAGGGAGGGATAACTCCTTAATTCAACTTTGCCATTAAATGCCTCCCGTCATGTAGCTGGAGGCTTTTCTGCTTATCTTACCTGTTACATCTGAACTTGGTGATTAATTCCTGCTTAAACAAGGGCTCCACAAGTGCTACTTTCAGTCCAGCAGCTGTGTTCAGCTGGTCTTCTGAAGGCATCACGTAGCTCGTGGGTGGGGATCAGGACTGAGAACTGGAGATGGGGCAGGTTTGGGCATATGTGTTGTGTAACTTGATGGTTTGTACAAGCCCCTGCTGATGCACAGCTGCTTGTTTTGCTGCTTCTCCACAGCTTCGTTGGGAAACTTTGGTCCATTGGTATATCACAATTTGGGAAGGCAAATGTGTAGCTCTTGTAGTGTAGTTTCTCAAATACTTTCTTGTGATACATGAAACTTAGTTGGGAAGCCTCCTATGTTGAGATGGCCTGGGTGACACACTCAGTGCATCTATCATCAGCAATTTTTGGAGCCTTGTCATGAAGTGGATGATGTTCAGAGCTGAGAAACTTTTGCGGTTGTTTGATACCTGGGTTTTCTGTGTGGGGGTCCTGGGAATGGCAATATGATCAATGGTCATATCTTTACTATCCAGCTGTCATTCTTGCTTTTCATTTGCAAATGAAGATGCAAGTAACCCGCTTTTTAACATATGGCCCATTAGCTGCTACCTCCTATTCAGATGGTAATGTAGTGGACCGTTGTGATTTAGTGCTCGATTTGTATGGAAAACAACAGATTGTTTACGCTGGTAATTACAGTCATTTCCATATCAATTGGTCAGGCTAGACCAATGCCTTAAAATAAAAAACTTATGGGAGGACAGTACTTACCCAAAACCGGTTAATGGAAAAGCATTGTGTTTATCTTGGGTACTACTTTGAATTGTTGGGAAACCAGACAAAGGGAGAAAAGGCGGTAACAGATGAATCATGTATATAAGGACTGAAGACGTAGGGTGAGTTACAAAGTCCCAGCAGGCACAATGGGTGTGAGGAATTTGATGAGGCTGAAAAAAAGAATGAAGGATTAGTCAGAAAATACTGTTCTAGATCACTAGCAGATAAAAAATCAACAGGGGACTCTGGGGATCTATATATTTTTAATAAGAACAGGGGTTCTGGCCTCTTGACTTCCCTGGAGTGGCAGTGATTCATACCAGTTGAGTATCTGAACAACTTCCATGAATTACTTGTATTGTAGCCATACCAGGAGCAGCTGAGGTCCTCCTGCTGTGTTTGATAGTCAACAAAAGTTTGTCATCAAAACAGAAATAGCTTTTTTTGAAAGGGTTGAATGAGAGGTGGTTTATGCCATTTGCAGGAGGTCTGGACCTGAAGTTGGTAGTGATTAGGTGGCCTGTGAAGATCACACTTGATGCTGCTATCTGAGCTGAAGTTGTCAGAGTAGGTGTGCTTCAGAGAGGTCAACATCAGCTGTTGGTTGACGTTAGTCCATCAAGCCCTTTCTCTGCTTGAATGCCTTGACATGCAGAGTTAGTAAAAGTGTTGAGCCCATGAATTAGATGTGTATCAGAATGGCAGTGATATATGGGATTGCAGGGTGTAGCCTGCCCACAAAGGTGCACCAAGACTGTCATTGAACATAAACAGTTGGACTGCACATTGTCATCTCATGTACTGTTCGTGAGAAGGGGTTTTTTGTTTTTGTGGGTTAGTTTTTTTTTCTTCTTCTTCTAACCTGGTCAACACGTGGCAGGTCTCAGCTCAAGTACTGCCCTTGGATGGACATTGAGTGTCCCAATGGGAAGGAGCAACAGGGAAGAATGTTATTGGGAGCAGCAAGAATGACCGGGGGCCTGCGGGACGAGATACTTGGTGAAGGCTAGTTGTTTAGCATGCGGAGAAGGAGATGAGAGACCTGGTGACAGTTTTGAGGTTGCTGCAGAGAGGAGGAGATATCCACATCCAGAGTAGGCAGGATAAGGGGAGACACAAGGGACCATCAGGTTAGCTATTAGGAAATATATTCCATCAGAAGGAGTAGTGACACTTGGAGGCCTCTGTTACCTAGGTCCTTCAGATATTTTACATGTTATTTGTCGAAATTCTTAGGTACTGCTGGTCCTCCTTTGTAGCATGGGGTGGTTGAAGTAGACATTGTCTTGGTGTCCCAGGTCTAGCTTAAATTATTCTATGTGTTGTTATTTTAGGCTTAGAAGGGCCTAACACAAGGAAATGTGAAGACTTATCTTTAAGGAGTTAGAGAATGGTGTGGGAATAGAGAGGTTTCCAGGATTTTGCTACTACAATTGCACTCCGTTATACAGAAATCCAAATGCTTCTAACAGATGAGAAGAGGTTAGACAGGAGACTGTAACAAACCAAGAAGGGATCCCAACATTAGCCATAACAAAGGAGGAACAGAGCAAGGGAGTGCCACATGTCCTGAGTTTTCCCTGAGCAAAGAGCCATGTGGAGCTTTGCAGCACTTCATGCATGGGACACCATATGCTTTTTTGTGCAAGAGCTGCTGGGCAGGAAACTACTCATATCCCCAGTCATTGAAGCTGGTAATGGTGCAGGGGAATTAGCGATTATTTAATAGCAGTCAGTTCCAAATGAAATAAAGGAGCAAACAGTGACAAAATGGGTCCCTCAAACCACAGACCAGACACGCAACTCAAATTGTTCAACCAGAAATGATGGGCAGCCCTACCTCTTGGCAGAAGATGGAGATTGGTAAGGTACATAAGAGACAGGTTGTTGCTGCGACTTCTTAGTATGTTTAGCTTCCTGAAGATCTCAGGGCTGCCTTTACTACAGGTTAATATTTGTTGCATACCTTTCATGCAAAACATAGAAATTACATATGTATATTTTAAATGTGATGGGCGCATTATATTTTGAAATGAAAATGATCTGGAAGAGAAATAATACAGAACAAATAGGTATTACAGGACAACTATTACAATTATTGTGACATGCTGTGTGGAGCTTTTTCCTTTTCTTCCCCATTTGGCTTCACAACCATTTTCGGGAATGGAAGACAGTGACTCAGACTGAATGTTATTGTGAATGGAATAAAGACACTTTGTTATTAAACCAAATAGAGTACAGTTGAAATATCAATAAACATTCGTCCTGTGGTATAATGACACAGGGGAGTACTTTTGAAGACGCTGTTTGACATTCCAAATGCAGGAGCAGGTTTTATTTTGTTAAGCACTTGAAGATGTGCAGCATCCATCAGTAGATTTTCCGTAATAGAATATCTGGTCATTTGTGGAGCTCATAGAAGACTTAACTCAAGGTACAGAAGTGTATAACACAATTCTTTTGGACTACCGTTTTGGGTGATACCCATTGAGGAGCTGACATCTGTGATCTGGAGGCTGTCAGACTGAGTAAAACTGAACTTTGTAGTGTAGTTTGTGGTGAAGGTTGAGGTTTGGCGATCAGGGTGCTGGGGTTGGTCTAGCAAGGTGATGTGATGCTGGATAAAGCATTGTAGCTTCTCTGTGTCCTGTTTTTATCACCTGTTAAGCAGGTGAATTTGAAGGTTGTCAGTGGGGAAGTACCAGAACTGGGAAAGGGCTTTACATAAAAGGTTCCATTAACTACAGCTAATTAGGTAAACATCCAACCTGCAAATGCTGCTGCTTCCTTGGACCATAAATTTGAGGTCTAAAACAGAGGGGGGGAAGTAAATGCATTCCTTAAAACGAGTTACTGAATAAATACATGACTTGCTAATCAGGAGGAGCTGGGCTAGTTGATTAATTTTTCTAAGAAATATGTTTTCCACCCATTAGTATATTGTTTTTAGTAGAAAAAAGGCAGATGAAAATTTGGTTCTACGAACATTTGGATGATGCTGTCTGTGGTAGGTGGTATGGTAGAGCGAGACTAATTAACTATTGCACCAAAGAACAAAAGGCAAATTGTACAGTTTAATAAAAATGAAGGCAAATAATGAAAAAGATCAAAATGAAAGCATGAACAGATACAGACTGCCATACAGAGCTGGTGCTAACTTACAGCATGAGGATGTGCTAAAGTATCTCACCTAGGATTTATTCTGACAGCTTCTAGTTTACCTTCATCCCTGTCTCAACTCTGCCTCACAAAGCTTTCTCCGGGTTACCACTAAACTTATTTTGCCTGTGGTGGGCTGACGCTGGCTGGATGCCAGGTGCCCACCAAAGCTGCTCTATCACTCCCAGTCTCGACTGGACAGGGGAGAGAAAATGTAACGATAAGCTCGTGGGTCAAGATAAGGACAGGGAGAGATCACTAATTACAGTCACAGGCAAAACAGACTCGACTTGGGGAAAATCAGTTTAATTTATTACCAGTCAAATCTGAGTAGGATAATGAGAAATAAAAACTGACCTTAAAACACCTTCCCCCCACCCCTCCCTTCTTCCCGGGCTCAACTTCACTCCCAATTTTTCTCTGCTTCCTCCCCCCAAGCAGCACAGGGAGACGGGGAATGTGGGTTGCAGTCAGTTCGTCACACGTCGTCTCTGCTGCTCCTTCCTCCTCAGGGGAGGACTCCTCATGCTCTTCCCCTGCTCCAGCGTGGGTCCACAGGTCCTGCCAGGAGCCTGCTCCAGCGTGGGCTTCCCATGGGGTCACAGCCTCCTTCAGGCACATCCACCTGCTCCGGCGTGGGGTCCTCCCCGGGCTGCAGATGGATATCTGCTCCCCCATGCACCTCCATGGGCTGCAGGGGCACAGCCTGCCTCACCATGGGCTTCACCAGGGGCTGCAGGGGAATCTCTGCTCCAGTGCCTGGAGCACCTCCTCCCCCGCCTCCTTCGCTGACCTTGGTGTCTGCAGAGTTGTTCCTCTCACATATTCTGATTCTTCTCTCCTGCTGCAGTTTTGCCATTCTCTTCCCCCTCCACCCCTCCTGCTTCTTAAATATGTTATCACAGAGGCACTGCCACCGTCGCTGATGGGCTTCGCCTTGGCCAGCGGCTGGTCCATCCTGGAGCTGGCTGGCATTGGCTCTATGGGACACACGGGAAGCTTCTAGCAACTTCTCACAGAAGCCACCCCTGTAGCCACCACCCCCCCACCGCCCCCCCCCCCCCCCCCCCCCCAACCTTGCCACGCAAACCCAATACATTACCTGTATAGGAAAAACTTAGCTGGAGCTCTTTGAAAAAGTAGCTGATTATAAATAATTTAAAAATAAGTTTCAACCAACCTGTTACCCTGAATGTCTCCGTTCTTGGGACATGCAGGTTATATGGTGGAAAAAATGCAATAAAAAAAATCTGCACCTGAATGGGAAAACAGAGTCTATAAAACAGATGTATTCCTTTACCTTCTCTCAGCTTACTCCTCAAGAGCAGCCTGGCAGTAAGGACTCACTTCACGAGTGTTTTCCCCACCATCGTCTGCAGTAGCCAAATGCAATGCTCTACAAAAACACCCTGATTTCAGTGTAGGTGATGAGGCACCCGCAAGAGAGGAACCCTGTGGAGCTTGTTATGGGCTGACTTGTGCGTTTCTGTGCGCATTTAATGGCATTTTGTACGAACAGCTTAGAAAAGTGTGTTTAATACTAATGATTAGTCTTTACTTTTGTTACTCTCCTGCAGACGTTAGGAATGACGATATTGTGTGTTCCGTCCTGTCAGGTATTTAAGAAGAGATTAAATCGGGTTTAATAATCTTTAAATTGTCATAGTGATTAGTCATAATTGTCAAGTGCCTTGCTTGCTGTGATGTTTGCAGTGACTAGTGGGATGTTAGCACTATAGGAGGGGGGAGCGTGGCGAGGCTGGACGCTGTGTCATGGGCTGTGCATGGGGCAGGCTCATGAATTCAGAGGTGTGCCAGCAAACAGGGCCATTTACAACTCACACATCTGTCTTTTCAGAGTTATAAAAGAAAGGAGACAAAGTGCAGTTAGAGTTACTATAGGTCTAGATAACCTTTAAGCCACAAAATGTGGAGCTCCCAGTGTGATCAGCGGCTTTTTGTGTCTCCGAGGTATGTCCCTTCGACATTATCATCTGAGAATTACAAGTTCTTTTAATTTTCCTGTTAGCACAAACAATGCTATATTTTTCTCCTGCAGCCTTGCTTTCCCTGCAGGAAAAATAATCTGTGATAAAATCTTATCGGGACTATTCCAAGCACTGTGTGGACCAAAGGAACTTGAAACAAATCCAGCTTATCGTTTCTGGTTCGGAGTTAGCAAAGTGCAGAATGCCAGTATGCCGATTTTTATCTTGTGCGTTAAAGAAACTGGGAAACGCTGCTAGAAAGCAGTTTTCTCCAGCCATTGTTTGGGAGTTGCATCTATCCCAACTTCGCAATTTCAGTTCAGGTGCTAATACCAGGCTGGGTTCTTGGGCCCTTTGCCTTTGGACATAACTTTGTCCTTGCCCAGCACTGGAAAACAACATGGTAATGGGTTTAGTGGGATATTTTTAAGCCCGTTGCATATTGCATTCTGCACGTGTTTTGTTAGCATTACATGGGTTTGTATTTGTCAAGCTAGTATTAAGAGTGCTGACCACATCTGAGAGGCAATAAGTTGGAAAAACAAACAGTTGACAGGAAATATTCCCTTAAAAAGATTGAAAATCTGTTGAAACCCCTCCCCAACACATATTTTCCTATTTTTTTTGTTTTTTTCTATGTCAGACCTTTCAGTGCCTTTGGTTTAGGGCTTGTTATGCTCCCTTTCTAGGAGAAGAAAGCGTTTTCAACAAAAACAAAACTATTTTTTCCTTCCATTTTGTTAGGAGAGCTTTTTTCCAGGATGAAAGGCTCCATGGACATTTTCTCAATCAAGTACCTCTGTTTTATGGTAAATTAATAGCTGCTGTTTGTTCCTTGTAGGTATTTATATAATCTCTATCAACAAAGGATTTGGGCTATTTTTCCTGCTTTGAGCTTTGTGCATGTAGATGTTTCTGCTTGGGGATTAAAATAGATACGTGAAACTCGCTGCGAGGTTGAGGCTGAAGAGGCGTGTTACTGTGGTAGAGGGTCTGTCAGGAGCCTGACCCTCACCAGATGGTTTTGCTCAGAAAAGTTGGCTGTTCAGGCAGGGCCAGGGATCACTTCCAGCTTGTGGAGCCTCCTTTGTGCCATAGCTTCTTGCCTTTTTTTTTTTTTTTTTTAAAACTCGTTTTTCTAAAATGGAACAAAACAGGTGTGTGGCAGAATTGGCTGAGCGTTGGGAAGGTTTACCTGCAGCAGGATGGCCACATGGACGTAAAAACCTGCGTCGTGGCCGTTTGCTGTGGCATGACAGCATCCCGGGGCATCAGCGTGAATCTATTCAATATGCTTCTTGCTTTCCAGCCATATAAAGTTGTTGGAAAATGAAATAAAAAAATGCTGCCCTGATTTCTAGTAACTTTACTCTGCGAGAACCAATTTGGAAGCATTTGAGTGCAGATTTGCAGGAGGATCCGAGTAGGAGCACTGCAAGGCCTCCAGCAGTACATTTCCTTTTAAATACTGTAATTGGAGCCCTGAAATTTCTTTAAGCACTTTATTTTAGAAATAGCTGAGGTTTTGGAAGGAAGTCATATAAAGTTATGGCAGCACTTCACAATTTTAGGAGACTTTTAGCCTGCCAAATTGGAGCCGTGGTGTCGGTATGCACGGAGCCTCTTCCTCGGTGCGGCAGCAATCATGCCGCCAAACTGCAGGCTCTAAATCACAGCTATCGGCTAGAGCAGCGGAAAATGAGAATACAGGTTTTTATGACCTTTTGCGAACAGGACTATGAACCTGTCACTTGGGAATTTTTGTAAAACATCCCCTTAAGAAAGGGAGTCACGTTAGTGACATTTTATGTGAACAGATATCATTAGCAAACTCAGCTGCTCGTGGAAAACTCTCCCCATGTTATATGTAGAACTGAATTTCACAGATGTTGTTGGCTTTTTCCCCCCCTTACAACTTCCTCTTTTATTACTTAGGTGTGAGCACAGGAAAGCAGGGTGTGAGGAACTGCGTATTTGTTAGTCTCCTTATCCCACCCTGGGAGTTACCACTTTGTGATTCTTTTATGGGTATTACCTTTAACTGCTCTCTTCTTTTCTTTCTTTCCTTTTTTTTTTTTAATGATGGAAAACTATTACTTGCTAATCATTTCTTCGACTTGGGCACCCCACCCAGCACTGCAGGCTGAAACTTGTGCTTGGGACTAGAATTGACATCAGCTCCCTGGGAGGTATCAGGGCAGATCTCAGCACCAAAGAATGTCTTCATGTCTTTGGGTAAAAACAAAGCAAAGCCTTCATATTCAGCTGTCATTTATATTTTGTGCAATAATTTAAGGTCTTCATAAATTGACAAACCACCCATGAAATCAAGGCTTTGTTGACAGGAGACAAATGAATCAAATGCATCAGTCGCGTCCTTTGGTTGGGCTTCATGGGGAGCAGAACAGCAAATAGATGCAGTGAAGACCCAGGCTCATGTGTGAGCTTCCTCCCACAGGTGTATTTGTATCCAGAGGGAATTTATTTCCTCTGTAGGATGGGAAAGCCAAAAATCAAATCTGAGAGAAAGAATCAGCAGCTAAAATATGTTTTTAATAAAGCAAAAAAGTAAAGATACCCTCTCAACCCAAAGGATCATTTTGACTCTGTCTTTCTGTTTGTAAATGCAGTTAGGTCTCTAATGACTTTGCAAGCCTCTGTGCAGCTGTAAATCTGTGTCCTCAATGTACTCCACTAGCAGGCTTGGTTTTTCTGCTATGCCATAGCTTTTGGCAAACATTATGCTGTTTTGCCTTCCCTGTAGCTCATATCCCAGTAGAATGTAGGGGAGCATTTTGGTTCAGAGCAGTAGCACAGTTTTAAGGCAGATCTGTCTATCACCCTCACTTACAGCATGCTGGTTTGGTTCACAGCATGTCCTTGGTGCAGGTATCCTAAATTTCCTTCAGGTGTTCACCAAATGCACTCCCTGAGAGACCAAAGAGTCTGAACCAGTCCTGCAGGCATCTTCAGTCCACATACATAGCGAGGCTCAGGGGCTATGGGCCACCCTGAACCCTCTCCCTAAAATTCTACACGGTTGTGGTGTTTGATGGTTTTAACTTACTGATCTGCTCCTCCTGTTGCACCAAGTTATTTGCATGTGTGGGCATAACCTCTAATGTCCAGGTTGGTCTTCCCAATTTCTGGTTGCTGTGCTCCCCTGCCACTTTCACCTCCTCACGCTGTGTGTATAGCACAGTAAATGAGAAAGGGGAGGAAAAAATAACCCCCACAAAGCCCAGCATGTGTCATGCCTCATCTCTGTTTTATAAGGCAAAAGTGTCTCCCTGTATGTGCTGTTCAAATTTTTGGGTATTATTATGAAGATAAATACAGTGAAGCATTTAGAACGGGGCAAGGTATTTAGCTAGCTGGAAGAGCCTTCCCTCTCTCCCAGGTGGGGCATTGGGCCAACGAGCTGTCAAAGGGAAATTAAATGTATCAGCATTTCATAAGCAAAACTCTTCAGAACTTTTGTTCCAAGAGAATAATTAGGGTAATTTGACGTTGCAATCGTGATCCAGGATATACGCCCTATGTCTGGCTGGCTGGCTGCAGCACTGGAATTTGAGAGAACTAAATTTACGATCCAGTTTACACATCCTCTTAGTGTTTATATATGGGGAGTTCTAGGCAATGTGGCTTAAACTGTTTTTATTGATGAAAATTTCTGGTGGCTGGGTTACCCACAGTGGAGGAAGTCAAGTCTGAATTACACTTGACATCTTTAAGAGGAGCCAGGAAGGTGCCTCACCACATCATAATATTTCTGAAGTATTTTATTTCATGTCAGTGTTGTGGTTGATATTATATGCATCTCTTTTTCCTTTGTTCATAGCATTTGATTTGATGGTCAAATAAAAATGGTAGGAATATATTTCTATAATGATACAGGTGACTTCAGGAACTTGTAAAGCCTTTTTAAAAAAAGAAGAAAAATGTACTTTACTGACCCCCCCCCCCCCCCCCCCCCGCCTTTTTCAAGAAAAATACCAAGCCTTTTTCTGTATATGTCAGATTTTGAATGCTAAGATATCTGTCCCTCGAGGGTCAGAAGCCTATGTCTCCTTGTAATCAGAATGATGTTTTTCTGGCTTTGTAAAGGTAAAAAGTCCCCCTTTCTAGGTTTTGGTGGGTTCCAGCATGCATCTGTTGCATTTTCCAAACTGAGAGCAGGTTCCCTGGGAAAATGTTTAAAATGAGCAAAGCTGCCCGGCAGCGTGGAGGGTCCTGGCAAGGTGCTGGTGGGAAGAACAGAGGTGTGTGTTAAGTACAGTCTATGTTTGTTGCTTGTGTGATATAGGCGTGAGCTGCTGTGGTACCGTCTGGTCAGATTAGCTCAGATCGCTTGTCTCAAATGAGATTTATCTCGTTTCACAGCCTGAAATTCTGTGTCTAACCTTAAACCCATCAGGAAGGCTCCTCCTGAGACCAAGCCATCATACGTGCTTTAAGATATCTATGTTGGCATGGGATCAGGCACATACATAAAGTGTTGACTATAGAGGAGCCCAACTGACTTGTTTAGAGCAGAGGCACAAATTTTGGGTGATGGGTATTGGGTGAGGAGCGTTTCTCCTCCCACCTGCTGCTGGCAATGTTTGGGAGTGACCCACTGCTGCTTATAGTTCTACATTTTTCACAGACTTTTCTGAGTCTCCCTCCCATGATTTATATGTTGACTTTGTCCGGGAGCTCCCAATGTTGGCCCAAATGCCTTCCTCCAGCTCTGTTTATTTCAGCAGAATTTAGTCCCTGTCAAGTTTAATCTTGAACGACCTCGCTAAGTCATTCACACATGAACTTGGCTCCTCCTTCAACATAAATCTCATGTCCAGCTTCCACTGGAGGGTTGGGGGAAGGAGCACAGGGCACTCATTTAAAATTATCAAATGCCCTTGGACTGGGGCTTTTCATCCTGCTGCGGTACTGGGAAGCGTTGCGCAGGAATGTGCCGTCCTTTTGTGTGAGGCTGCAGTTGCACTGCTGGCTTAGGGAATCCCTTGGGATGTGCCTTCAGATGCAGAGTCTGGCTGCCTGTCAGCCAAAGTACCTCTCATGCAGGACACTACCTGGAGAGTATTGCGCTGTTTCACGCTCTTTAGACCCTTAAAAAGGTCTTTAGACCCTTTGTTGTTGTTCTTCCTTACTTATTTCTTCCTTCTAGTAAGCTGTATCTTCAGTACTTGTCAAATACAGAACAGGGCTAGTTTTTCCTGACTCAACCTCCCAGTCAGTTATATTTATCCAAAAAAATGTAGCTTTTAAAGCTTAGGAGCTAGGACTGGTGGAAGGATGTTGTTTTTGCGCTGTGGGATGTCTTTAGACATTAAACAAGGCTTCAGAGTTGGAAAGAAAATGCAGTACTTTAAAATGTACAGAATAGCTAGGATGAAAAAAAAAGAATTTGGATACAGCGAATCATTTGGTATGTATAAACAGAATGGTATTGAGTAAAATAAACAGAAATAGAATTCAATTAATATAGATGTCTAAATAAAATGACAAAGTTGAAACACAGCTATTCTGTTCTTCTTGAACAGACATGTTTTGACAGTACTGAAATGAAAATGCAGAAATAATTATCTTGGAATTTTACCCATTACATTTTTGCTGAAAATTATATATTCCATTGAATTACTCCTATTTTGGTGAAGGTGAATTTTGCAGTGGATATGATACTTGTTGAAAAAAATGTCAAAAACACTAGTAGGATTTTGAGTAGTTTTGGCATGTTGAAGTTCCGCCACAGGTAGAATAAACGTGTGCAGGATAACCAGTGAGTCTCTGCTGTCGTAAAACATGAAATACAATTATCAGTATACCATCAGTATCTTCTTGGGTAGCAACAAGTATTGGACCTAAATTAAGATTTGGACAAATATTTCTGTTTTGGAGACATCTGGATAAGGATCAAGATTTCTCACCTGTCTCTAATAATGCTCTTAATTGCAGAAGAAGTTTGTGTTGTGAAGTCCAACGCTTTCTCAGTAAAGAACGTAATGAAACACTTGAAAAAAAAAAAAAAGTCTGCTTTAGCTACCTAAAGATGTGGTAGTTTCTTTGTGGGAGTCTGTCTTAGCTGCCTAAAGATGCAGTAGTTAGCAGGGTTTTTAGAAGCACGCTGGTGATCTTGCTTTAGGTATATCTTCATCCCTGGGTATCTGAATGCTTTTAAAATCCAGTCCTTGTAAATGGGTGAAGGGACACTTTCCTGACTCTCACTGCTATTGAATGTACTTTACTTTAGATCTGAACTTCATGTGATCCCGAAAGTCACACCTGATTCTGAACACAATTTTTGAACTGAATAAAGCAGGACACAATTTAAATTTCCAAGTCCACCCAGTGCTGGCACATCCTCACTCAGGAGCACCGGTGCTGGGTGAGCTCTGGGAAGGGAGAGCAGTTACCAACATGTTTCAGCTCACCTTCCCCATCAGTTCTGGAAACAGAAGGGTTTCTGAGCTTCAGTGGTTAAGCCTGGAAATAATCTGAGTGACGGTTCCTCAGTGAGCTGCCAGTGGGAAACCTTGCTATGCTAATACGATAGGTCTTTCTCTTTCTTTTAAGCTTTGCTTTCATGGGATCAATTAATGATAGTGAGTTAGAAAACTAGTTGTTTTACAAAGTCAATAAATGGTGCCGGTGTTGAATGATTTTGTTACAAACCTCTCATTACTGGGCCAAGCAAACAATGCAGCTTCCAGTCCTGACACTTACTGGCATCAGGGACCCATGGATAAACCAGTATCTTTTCTCCTAACATGAAAGAGGTGTAAATGAAACATCGTGAACGTACAAAATGATGCGGGCGGAGTGAGTTGGATTAACCAAACTCAAGGCAGCTTTTGAAGGGAATATAATAAATTAAAGCTCTGGTTGCATGCAATGCCATTTGCCTTTCACAGCCACTCATTTCAGGAAAGAACAGTCAGAGGACTCTGACATGCAAAGGTGTTTGTGTGCATGCACCATTCATGCTGCTGCCATGGGATTGCCACCTATGCGAGTTAAGTGCGTATGCCAATTTGTATATGTTCTGTTTTACTTGTTAAAAACAAACATTAGAAATAAGTGCGTGCTGGTGGTGCAGTCCAGGAGATGACACGTCCACTGACTCTCCTGCATCTTGCAAGGCATTGCAAGGTATGGTGCTGGCGTACGACGTTGAGTGAGTCTATCTGGGGAAGTGTGTGACCTGCCAGGGAGAAAAGCTCTTTATCATCTCGGAAGCATATTGCCTGTAAATGCTTCATCTGCTGTGTGACCTGAGGACTGGAGGGAGAGCGGTTGGGTGGGCTCGGTCAAGGCGCTCCACTGATGTTGCAGGGCTTTCGTCTTGTAAGAACAGCAAGGCCATAGTAAGTAGGAGACTGATAACCTTTCTCTCAGAGAGGAAGGGTCTACTCTGGTATAAAGTGTCCTTAAGGGGATCTTACCTGTGTATTTTCACACTGCAGCCTTTAAAATGTGCTCCTACAATTGCATGGAATATACCCATCTCTAAAGCCCTTTATTAACTTTTCTTGAGCTCACTGCCGTGGAGGCTGTGATACAGACCTGCTTTCTGCCAGCACAAAGGCACCTGTAACTGCAAGGTAAGTGTGCCATAAGTACCTGCAATACATCTTCAGAGCAGTGCTTTCTTCCGTAGTTCAGGAGATCTGGTGATGTTGGAGTTCAGATTTGTCCTCATCAGTACTAGAAAAGGTTCTGTTGGCTGTGTTACATGAAAAGCAGTATTTCAAGGCTACTGTTGAGTCTTAAGGTCTTGATGCTCTTATCCCTTCCTAAACGGTACTGATAGTGCTACATATTTGAAACCATAGCATAAAAAAAACCCTACAGGTGTAATATCAACTTGATCAGTAGGAAAAAATCCACCATGCGTGCAGTCAGGGGACTGAAGGTTTTTTGCAGTCCCAGTCATTATGTCCTCCTCTTGTCATCTCTCGACAGCCCTATGGGGATTGAATTCCTGTTTTGTTTAATTTAATAGATATATAATCCTGTGCACATTGTCACTTCTTGCATGCTGGATGGCGATGTGCTTTGTGATATACGTGAAAATGCTTAAATAAAAAGAAAAGTCTCTGTACGTAGGCATTAATTGCTATCAGATCCTCATGGTTTGAACCAAGTTGTTCTTGAACAGGCACGCATTTGTTTGCTTAGGCACTAGCGAGATGCTTTAGTATCTGTCATTAATAGCAAAGGAAAATAGTTGGTTTAACTGGGGGGAAAAAGGAACAGTGGAGGATGAAGGTCCAAGAGCACTTGCCAAATTTCTTTCAACCAAATTGGCTGCCAGTGTGTAGTGTGAATGAAGAAAATTGAGGACGGCAGCTAAGGCTTAACTAATGCAATCCTGTTTGGGGCTGCAAACAAAGGCTTTGGCCTCTGTTCACAGGGTCTGACCTTCCTGTTGCGGATTGAAAGCTAAAATGATTGTGGGACTCAGTTTGACCAAGAAGGTACCAGCAGAGTGAGACAGAAGCAGAAACCCTGGCCAGGTGTTGCTGAAAGGACATTTTGTTTGATGCTGGAAAAACAAAAAGCTCTGTCTTCATCCACAGGTGTAATTTTATAAGCAGACTGAACAAAATCCTTAGGATTTCTGTAGGCAATGGTGTCCATCTCATGCCATGGGCATGCTGGGCTGTTAAATAATCCCCAGCCCTGATGGCCTCAGGAGTTATTAGCAATTGTCACAACTTGCCTCCAACTCGGTCTCTCGGGGGCATCTTTTTCCCATTAGCAGTTATTCATATGAAGAGCTCTTGGGTCTCGTCCAGTATTAGCTCTTCGTTTTCTCTTTTGTTGGATGCCCAAGGAAAGGCTCTCCAAGAGTGGTCTTTCTTTGCTGTATTCACAGGCCACTCTTGGCTGATTGCTTAGAAATACGCACAAAAAATAAGCAAGCCCATCTGTTCCCTTAAAGCAAGTGATAGTAAAATCAGCTGCTGTAGCAAGGACAAAATAAAACTGTCGGTCTGCAGCACGCAGGTATGAGCATACACCTGCAAATGCTCCTGTGCAGCCTCCTGATGATGGTCAGACTGTCCTAAAATCTGTTGAGACCGCAGGGCGGGCTTTAACCACTTGGGGAAAGAAGTAGAAATAATTTTCTGAGCATCCCCCAAAGCCAGATGGGCTGTGCCATGTGTGTCCAAGCGGGGGTACTCACATGTTCACTAATATTAGAGGTGCTCTGGCAACGGGGCTGCACTGAGTTCTGGTGTTGGACCTGAAACAGCAGTGTGGCTGACCTGAAACAATGTAGGAATTGGTTTTAGCAAAACATGTACTGTTTTTGAGCCCTTTCCTACCCTCTTTTTAACAAGGCTAAGAAAGTTAGAAAATCTGGAAGTGTTTTAGAGTATTGCTCATAAGTATTGTTTTAAGAGGCTTATGACTGTAAATGCAAAAGCATTTAATAGCAGGAATGTATGTTGGGTCCTCTTTCTAGCCAAAGCCTAAAATTGTCAAATGTGGTGGCACTTAAAATATTAAAGCCAGGTTTCTCTTTTTTTCTTTAACCTTTCAACAAGGTTTTACATAGTCCACTACTGTCATATTCACTGGATGTCTTTTAATGCTGTGTATGTGAGGTACTGGGGAGGTACAGGCAGTCTATACTTTGCTCTTCCATAAATAATTTTGAGAAAGGGGTTTGCTTATCTAATGACAGCAAACTGTTACTTTAGCAGCATTTAAGTGACAGGGTCATCCCTGCTCAGTTAGGGGGTCGAGCAGTCAGCCCACCTGCAGTTGTCTCCTTACTTGAGGAGGTCCTTCCACAGATCTACCTGTGTTGGGCTTGGTGTTCCTGGGCTGTGCAGTGAGCTCTGTGGCATGGCTGGGTATTAGCTGGGATGGAGTCTCCTTCAACAGAAAGAATTAGGAAAGAATAATTTCCCTGTACATGGTGAGGGAGTAACTACTAGTAAGCAAAAGCTATAAATAGAAGGCATCCTGGCTGCAAGAGAGTAGTGAAAATCCATCTGCATATTTAGCGATACAGCATTATGTTCAGAAAAGATGAAACATCTTCTCTTTCTGGCTTTTTGCCCTAAAACACACTGTTTATGTGGGCTTTCTGCTGTGCTGCACTCCAGCTTCACAACCATTGCAGGTGCCTCCAGCAGCTTGGAGCCCCCCATTGCATTCCTGCAAAACCATGAAGGAAGACAATTTCAGTTTTGCAGGAGAACTGACTGGCAGCTTCAGTGGTCAGACAAAAGACTTGAAAATTGAACACTTTTTGACTCGAAAGTATCAGTGTGGGTGTCCCGTGCACACCCAGGCAGTTCCTCCATGATGGCCCCGGGAGCTCTCCTCAAGAAGAAGCCAATGAGACATTGCAGCCCTGTATCAGGATCTCAACAGTTGGGTTTTGGGGTGTTTTCGTTCTTTTTTCCAAAGAAAACTGACATTTTCCAGTGGGAAAGCATGCTCCGCCCCCCCCCCCCCCCCCCCCCAAATGTTTTCCTTTTAAAATCAACACAGAAGCAAAATTAAGTCTATTTTGACGGGGGGGGGGGGGGGGGGGGGGGAGTATTGGCTGACTGTATGCATGCTATTTTTTATTTAACTGATGGAAGATGAGTTTCTGGGAGTCTCCTTAGAAGCCTTGTGCATCATAGGAGGCTTCCTGGTAGAAGAGAAAGTGGATGGCAGACCCTGAGCACCCGTTCAGGGTAGAGGCAGCGGATAGAGAGATGAAACCAAGAGGGAATGCTCTTGGGCCCTTGCTCAAGGAGGAGGGAAAAGCAATGGTGAAGGCTTCTTCAAGACATACCCGAACTCTTTCTGAGAAAGAGGCAAGGCTTTACTTCAAATTCAGTAGTTAGGGGTTGCCTATTTTTTTTTTTTTGCCAATTGTTGTTTCTTTTGAAATTTCTTGGAATTTTTAAGAACTAAAAATGTAAAAAGCTTCAAATTTACACTTGTTCTTTTTCTTCATCATTTCCCATTCTTCATTTTCCCAGAGTTAAAACTAAGAAAGAAATGTTAATAGTGAGAAACATTAAAAAAAAAAAAAAACAAACCCTGAACCAAAACTAAGTCTTTGATTTCCCCCCCCCCCATGTAGAAAACCACAGAAAATTCTCCTTAACCCCCACTTACTTTCCAAGATTGTGAAAAACTACTCAGCGTTTCTTAGTGTCGTGTCCCATGTCCTCCCCCACCCCCGATCATACTTTCCACAGTATCACTGTATTTAGGAATAGCGTAGGATCTTCTCATTGCGCTAAAAGTTTCCTGATGGGTCTTGGAAATGAGATGTTTGTTTAACTGTACTACGTTTTGTTCATTTGCTAATTGCTTGGTTTTTTTGTGGTATGACTGAAGATCTAGGTTTTAAATAGTTGGTAAATACATGCACGCACACACAGACACTAGCATGCCAATCTGCTTTCTACACACTTGCCTCTTTAATGCTTTTTTGTTGTTGTTGTTGTTTGAAAAATCATGTAAGCATAATAGGGATAATTAGCTTTGACTATGAGCAAATCTGGCACTAAAACACATTAGCTACAGCTTTAAATCAACATCTCAGCCTGCAGCCTTGACTTAACTCATAGTCCCGGTAAAATCTAATTAAAACTGAAATGATCATCTAGGCATTTGATTTTAATTGTGTGTGTGTATGTGTATGTTTGGCTGTTTGGCCTGTACAGCTGATTTTCTTGAGGTAGCTGAATTTGCTGAGAGCTGCTTTGCCCTCATGCTATAATCACAGGGAAAAGACACAAAAACTTAACAGAGACATGGCTATTAAGTTCAAAGCCTGCTAATGGTGTTTTGAAAAAATACTCCTATAGGTAACATGTCTGAGTTGCATTATTAGATGCCTGAGAGTATTAGTTATGCATTGGCTTAGACTTGCAGAAATCAGGAGTATATTTTTAAGTCCATATTCCTAGGGCAAGAAAAATATGCCAGAAACTCAAGCTGAAATATATAATAACAGAGCCTCTGCTTTCCCCTGCCCTTGAAAGAAATGCTCTGGGTTGATTTCAGCCATGAAAAGACATTTGTAATGCAGATTAAATCTGTTCACATGGGGAATTTTGGGGGAATAGCGAACGCATGTTAAATTCACGCTCTGACTTACTTGGCACTAATTTCACCTTGTAGACCAGCCCTCTCTCTTGGTAAAAGCCGATGGGGGTCAGGCACTAGACCCCCTTACGCCATTTGGAAAACCTTGCTGGGTGTCTGCCGGCACCCCCCTGTACCTGATGCCTTTGGAAACATGACCTTAGGTGCTTGCGTCCTGTAAATGTGTGTGTGCTGCTGCTGATTTATTCTGACCGAGAATGTGACCTCAGCTCTCTAATAATAAATACCAAGAGAACAAATAAAAACAATGCAAGATGTCTAGTGTAGTGTCAAAAAGTCTAATGCTTCTCATGCAAGCCCTTTGTGATCAGGGGACATCTTTGGGAGTCTAATGCGTCCTTGGGAACCTTGCAAATCTCCTGGGGTGTTTCTGGAGACCCCAAAATCAGTGTAGGCTTACACAGCCCCCATGGCTGGGATTTATGTGAAACACAGCTTAAAACCAAAAGCAAGGACATAGCTACTTTGGGGGGGACATCATCAGATTTAAGTGAGGCTAATGTTGATGAGTGTTATTTCCATTTTATTTCCTAGTGCCACCCAAAATAAGGCAGGAGGAGCTAGGAAATTTTCATGTGTTTAGAAAAAACAATGACACAGTATTTTAATATGTGGTATTTACAACTGGCTAGGTGCACCCTGAGTCGTACAAGGTTGACGGAGACGAGGCAGTTCTGCAAAATGCAAAAAACCCCCTTGATTTAAATGGCCACAGTGATTGAATATGGGTTTTTTGCTCAGACCAACTGAAGGGTACACCTCTGATGTCTTTGCAGATTCTGGATTATAGTAGTTTATAGGGTTTACAGGAATGTAGGAACTGTTCTGATGTAAGCAATGGCTTCAGATGCAGCGTGGCAGAGTGGGCAGAGCATTTGGTAAAGGCAAGAGCTCTGGGCTCTGCTCCATGCTACATGGAAGTCGTGCTGCAGTAACAAAGCTAACACCAAATGCAAGGTGGCTTTTTTTTTGATGTGGTGGTGGGTTTTTTTGTTGTTGTTGTTTTTGTTCATATGAGGTGCTTGGTACTGGCTGGAGTTTATTTTGCATTCAGAGCTGCCATGCTGTCTGCATCGTGCTCATTTGGCAGTGCCGATCCCTGTCCCCTTGCTGCCAGGCTGAGTGGCCTTGTTGAGCTTGTAACGTCACCCTACAAATTTGTCAGACATCACTAGTATGTTGCCCATCCTAGCCAAGGGTGTCTGGGCTTTCACATCTCGCTGACTTCAGGGTGGCCTCCAACCAAGACGATCTAGCTTTTAGGTCTGCTGGTGGATGTGAGACCATGCCATTTACCAATTTGGCCAAGCAGATGGAGTTGGTATGTTGCTCTGAGACACAGTGTTGAGCTTAGACTGTGGTCCTCACTTCCCTTGACCAAGGGGAGGTAGGGAAGTTCAGCCTAAATTAAGGGACAAGATAAGATTGGGTATGGGGTATGCAAATCTGAGCTCTGGAGTTGGTCTGTGGTGCTGCAGAACAGGCATTTTAAGAAGATGGGCGTTGATGAGCATGGGGAGAGTTAGCTTTTAGAGTTAATTTACCAGAGCAAACTGTTTGGAGCATTTCAGCTGATGGTGCACAGCGTTCCCCAAAGAAATGGTAACTTGTTGCCTAAAGCCAGCTTCAGCACGAATGCTAATGATTAATGCTTGGAGATCCCAGTGGTCTTGGAAGCAATATAGTTAAGTAAAAGGCAATGGGTTGGATAAAAGGTCTTAAATCAGACTAATGTTGGCAAATGTCACTTCAAAGAGAGGGATTTTGGAGGAAAAAGAAAAAAAACAGTAATTTAAAAATAAATTCAAAGGAGGGAAAGCAGACATTCCTACAAACTAATAAAATCTCTGCAAATGAGAAAATGAGCCTGCTCAGATTGAAATTTAATCACAGAAAGGTTTTTATTGTAACAAGGAGAATTATAATTACTGCTTGAAAAGGGAGAGGTTTTTCTGCCTCTCAGCTGGCATGCGGCTGCTGGAGCCTGATGCTGACCAGGAGAGATGGTGTGGGGGAGGGAAGGGCAAGCCACAGCAGTTGTCCTACCAATAATTAATATAGTTTCTGCCAAAAACCAGACCAGATTCGTTTAGAGAGGCAGTTGTGAACATTCCATGTGCAAGTGCCATGAAAGCATTGCTCTAGCAGTGAGTCTTTATCTTCCCCAGTGGTGCAGTGCTGCCCGGGAATGCTCCTTGTGGGGTCTTCATGGTGCTCCTCTACATGAGCTCATACCAAGGCATGGCTTGGGGGGGACTTTGGGTCATTGGAAACCCTTGTGGGGTTGTGCCACAACTGTAGTTACACTTCAGGCTCATTTAAGGATACCCCAAAGGTCAATAAAAGCAGAAATGAAGTGCAATATAAATACAGAAGTATTTCAGTGGCTAATAAGAGAGTACCAGTGCGCACACCTTATATTTCCTTTTGAAAATTAGGGGGTGTTGGTATTTTTGTTCCAAGAAAAAAATCAGAGGAGAAATGATGATAAAAATCTCACCTGTTTGTAGTTCAGCAGTAGGAATCCTTTCAGTAGCAGGCTGACCATGCAGTTGGACTTTAGCTTTATTTAGAAACAATTACAGCCACCTTAGAGCTCAAGATATGTCTGTAGCTTCTCTTTAACAAGTCAATATTTTCTCTGCTATTCCCATGCTGAATAGGTTGTTTCCTTCCTTATTTTTGTTATAGATGCAATTCAAGCTGGGTTGGTTTGATTGATATGTTCCGTTTCTTTTCTCTATTTATGATATTGAGCTCCTGGAGTCTCCACTGACTTCATTAGAGTATTTTGGAAAATAAGTATCCTCAGCATTACTTTTTCTCCCCGTCCTGGGCGGGGGGTGGGGGGGTGGGGGGGTGGGGAGTACAATAGAAAAGCACGTTGAAGCATACTTTAAAAGAAAAAAAATACAGGTAGTTTGTGCATACAGTGGAGTGGAGAATGATACCGACAATATTTAACAAGTTCCCTTTTTAGTATTCTGTCAACTGCAAGGTTTTTAAAATAAATTAAGATTAACATAATATTTGACAGCTTTTACCACACTTAAAATTGCTGCTAAAGTGCCTGGTGGGCAAAACTTACATTCTGCTTCCTTAATTTGGTTTCTTAATAATTATTTTACATCCATTTCTCTCCTGCTCAATTTTAGAAACGTTGTTCTCTTCATCTCGAATGGTCTCGTGACTGATCTTATCAGGAGGAGGGGATGCATTTCAAATGGCAGGGAGTGAGCATTGGTGTGTGGCTGCACCAGCCACGGTGCAAGATAGGAAATAAATTACGATCATCACTGTCAAAATACATGTGGTCCCACATCAGTGGGTGAATGCAGTGGGATACCAGTGGGCTGCAAGTGGGTGGTTTGAAGAAGATCCCATAAACCTTTAAAAAGCAAAGTTTAATGGGAATATATGCCTTTGCATCAGCACTGGAAGAGTTAAAAAGATTAGGTTTAAAAAAAAAAAAAAAAATACAACTTTTTATTTGGCCAGAATATGCAGCGTAGACACAGCCTGTGCTATGTCTCCAGCTCTCCGTGCCAGCAGAGGTGTTTGGCTAGTGGGAATTAAGCAAAGAATTGTGCAAACATTGGGGAGAGTCACTGAAATTATTCAGCAGTCATTTTTTTAGGATTAATTTGTAAATTTGCTCTTGACAATCATTTGTAAAATAACCATAACCCTGAAATATTTCAGGTCGCGGCAAGATAGGGGTTTAAACATGTTGAGCCTGGTAAAATGAAAAGTCAATCAGAATAGAAATGTAACTCCTGTAAGATTTTATATTGTTTTCAAAAGGATGGTTTCAGAGAATTAAAAAAAAAAGTGAGTCTCTGGCCTCTTACAATTGTGTCTAGTGCTGCTGCAGTCAGTGATCTGTACTTCTAGGAACTTGCTGAGAACATACTTGATTTTTTTTTGTTGTTTTTTTAATATTTGGAAATACTGTCGTCTTTAAATTATCTCAACTATTAAACAAGGAGCAGTGAAACATGCTTTCATACTGTGTATTTTTACAGCAAAGTATTTGAACTGGCCCGTTGAATAATTTCATGCTGCATTAAGTTTAGTAAGATCTTTTCATATGCATCATTTTTAGGGCTTCCTGTATCTTTGGCCATAAGCTTTTTAATTACCATGTGAAGAAATGTAAAATGAAATTTAGTAAGAAATAATTTTTTGGTCGTTTGGCTTCATCTGATGCAGTGTTTTTCAGATGATGGAGTTGATGTCAGTTGCATGTTTTGTTTGGAAATCACTGGATCGCCTTTAGAGTAACTGCCCATTGCTCACCAAAGGCGGCTTCAAAAGCAGCTGCTGCGTGAAGAGGAGAGAGGTTTTATTAGGGCAGACAGTTCAACCTCTGGAACCAGAAGAGTGCTTGTAATTCCAGCGCTCACAACAATTCATTAAATCTCTAGGATGTGGGAATGAGCACCCCAAGGGTGCAGGGAGCGCATGGGTTTGGGGTTGTCTCGCCTGCCCTGTCCTTGTTCTGAGGCTTGTAGCCCAGGCTGGGTTTCTTCTGCAGCAGGCAATGCTTTCCTTATTACACAATGATTTTTGGCTTTCAAAGGCCTTTTCATCTTCATTCTGTGTTGGTGGTTTTTTTGTGTTTGTGTGGTTTTTTTTTTTTCCTTTTTTTTTTTTTTTGGGTGGTATCGAAATTATGGGCTTTCTCGAACAAAGTTTTCCTCAAACTCAGTGTGGTTGCCTTTTGAGGAATCGGCATTTTCAGCAAAGGAAAAAGAAAATGTTTTGTCAAAAAAGATTTCCTGGCTTGGTCTAATTTGGAGCTGCAGGCTTAAGCTGGGCAGTCCTGGGACACTTTCCTTGGAGGTATTTTTTAGATTAGGCCCTTAGATAAATACTTAGAGTTATGTTTCTAATGCTGATGTTCCTGCAACCTTTATGAATACAAATAACATGCTCATAAATTAAACAAAAAGGAAACAAAAAAAAAAAATGGAAGGCAATGAGCCTGTCATATGTTTGGGAGAGAAAAAGGAAAATAGAAGGTGAACTTAAGACCTGGTTTTCCTCCAGGTCTGAGCTGCATGTCTCCTTATGTCCATTTCCACGTTTCTCCCACCACCCATGAGTTGAAAGCCTGTTCCTGGGGAGCTGCTGTCTAAAGGGCAAGGGAGAGATGCCCTGAGCTTCACCTACATGTGTTTTAATGGAGGATAAGGGCTCTGGCTTGGTATTTTGTCATCAAATAGCTTTCACCCCATTTTAAAGATTTCTAACTTGATACTTGTCCACTTCTAAATTATTTTTCATGTATCCATTTTTAAATGGTAATAATTTGAATGATTATCCATTTTTGTTAATTCATCCAATTTTTAAAATCAGCCCAACAATACTGAGATTTACATGTTTATCACTGATAAACACTACCTGTTTATTAACCCAAGCTGGTGTTATTTCTGGGAAGCCTTTTCTTTTTGTGAATTTTGGTGTTGCAGATCAAGTGTACTTTTGAGATCCTAATTTAACTTGGGTCTTGAGTTTGCAAAGCCTTATTGTGGCCCTCAATCCTGCAAATGGTCTGATGTGTCCTAGGCATTCATTTATGAGGATGAGTCCTTTTCAAAGCCAAAGGTACTGTGTGAGGTGAGCAAGCCTCACCACGTCTATCAATGTTCCTTGGGAATGGACCCAAGGTTTTGCAGATTGTCACAGTTGAAGATGCACGTGGATGGCTCCCCTGTTGCCTAATTGTATTTTTAATTGGATGATAGCAAAGGGCTCTCGTTTTAGCAATGCATTTGCTAACTGCTGAGTGTTGTGGCTGAGCTGATGAAGAAATTTAATCTGAAAGAGCCAGATCTTCCCCAGGCTGAAACTGATGCTGGTTTGGTGTTAAATCCAGATGTGAGTTGCTGAGCCTGGAAAACGAAATGAAAACTAGGATCTTCTCATTGCTTTATATTTTCTTTGGGATCTGTGAAAGCATTTTGTCAGACACACTGACCACTGACTTGTGGGCTGTGCTCTGGGACTTAACCTGATCCTAGAGGACTATAGGTGCTGCTCCGACACCATCCCTTTCTTATCCTCAAATGCATATTAGAGAGGAACTTGCGGCACCAGTCATGGTTTGTCTTCTATGCTGAACATTAAAAATGTGGGGGGGAAAAAGCCCAACTGGGTGAAACTTAGAGGCTTGAGCTTGGAGGTCATCACCTGCAATGTGGGAAAGGAAAACTGATCCGTGATTGTGGTTGTGGGACTGGAGGCAGGCTATCCAGTGCATTCATTTTGGGTTTCAGAGCTTCCCTTTTCCGTAGCTCAAAGGTCCAAGGACTCTATATGCACCCCAGGATCATAAATCTCTGCTGCTGGTTTTGTCTCTGGGTAATTAATACAGTGGTTGATTATAGACTGGTTAGGAATGGACAGACATTGTTTTATTCCCTTTTAGTGTTGGGTTTTTTTTAATTCCAGTTCAAGTAGGAAGAATATTCCGTGCATTCTTTGATTATAAGGTAAAATTACCATGATGTATCTTCTCCAATTTCTGTTAGGACTGTGCTTTGAAACTATAACCTATTTTTAGCTGAAAATCCTTAGAGAAAGTCTGGAAGAGAAGCCAGAAAATGCCTTAGTGAGAAAGTGATATGTTCAAATAAACCTTACAGAGATAGTGCTCACCCATCAGATGAGAATATTAAGTCTGGGGACTGTTAGGCAGAAGAGTATCTCTGAATCTCTCTTTTCTTTCTATCTAAGGTAACCTGATTATCACTGTAATCTCTTTTGCTCTGTCAGTTTCAAAAGGCAGTGTCATCTGTCATTAGGTAGGACCCCCCGCAATAATTGTACGCAAAAGCAAATATTCCTTGTTTGAGCTTTAGTATGAAAACGAGAGTAATATTCATACAGCCAGAAGTGTATTTCTTTATACACACACACATATATATATAAAAGAAGGCACCGCTTGTTTTCCAGCAAATACATGGGCACAAGGTTTATGCTCTGTACAGTTTCTGCAGGAGATATCTGGGCTGTTAGGCCATTACCTATTAGATGCTTTATCTTCTGAGCAGATACTTTCTGCAAAGGGGCACTGGCACTGCCTGAGCATGTCTAAGCATGTGTGTGCCAGCACATAGATTTATCTTCCAGAAATGGACTTTGACCATGCATAGGACTAAACTGTTGAAGAGCACTCGGGAAATATGAGATACCTTGCTCCACTGGCTAAGATGCTTATGAAAATAAAATTTAGTTAGGATAGATAATAAGTGAGAGGAATCCAATTATTTTTGGTTTGTCAGGCTATCCTGAGGAAGCTACCAATAAGTCTATATGACAACTTATTTAGCAGACAACCCATGAATGGGTTGGGTTAACTAAGTATTTCTATCCCCAAGACAACCAAGGTCAGCATTGAGTGCCTCTCCCATAACCAAGGGGTGCATTAGCTGGATGGCAGGTGCACACATATACACAAATTATTGTCCACTGTGAGCACCCAGCCGGTGCCAGGTCTCTCCTGACCCTCCTGTCCTGAGCATCCCCAAGTGCTGGATGCAGTTTTGGGGTCTGGTGAGGCGTGGGCTTCTGGCTGTGCTGGAGCAGCCCCTGCGGGGATGAGGATGCCCAATTCAGGACCACAGGTTTTTGGCCGGCGTCAGTACAGCTGCCGCCCTTGCTGGCGGGGAGGGAAGACACCTGCGTGCCCCTCTGAATGAAGGCAGCCTTCACTTTGGGAGAGATGCCGCTGAGGTTACCACAACAGCACTGCCCCGCGCGGAAGTGCAAAGAAAAGGCCGATGCTTTCTGCCGCACACGCTCGGTCGCATACTAAGGAAGCGGCGATGGGGAAATAATAAAAGGCACTGGCTCGTCGTCTGGCTTCACTGCTATTCAGAGCTGGCCCGAATTAGCAAGGCTGGTGTAATCCACTCTGCACACCACAGTAACACAGTAATGTTTCAAATGCAGGGAGGGAAGTCCTGGCCCTGTTACGTTCTTGGGAGCTTTTTCCAGTGAGACCAGTGGAGTTTTCATCTCTTAAGTTTAGTGTCTGTTGGAAGAGTATTTCCTCAGCATCTGAAACTGATTTTGTTGAAGCAAGAGAGTAGGGTTTTGCTTGTTTTAAGTATGCATGGTAAAATAAATTGTGGTTTTTACAGTCAGGAGCAAAATTGCAATGGTGGCTTCTTGGTCTTTTGCAGTGGTTACAGCTGGTGTAGACCCCTCTGGGTGATCGATGCCTGTCAGACGGAGCTAGAGCACCTGGGAAAGGCTTTGAAAAATCAGAAAGGGCTCCCCTCTGCTCTCTCCTGCCTTCATTTCCCACTGGCTGGAGGAGCCTCCTCTCATCAGCAAAGTTTCAGTGGCAAAACCCCACTGATGTCCAGAAGCGATTTGAATGGCAGCTCCTATGGCCACATGCAGCCCAGATGGTTTCAGCTCTCTGCTCTTCTGCATTGGCCATCAATTCACCCCTGCAGTGTCAGGGCATGCAGGTGAAATCTTCCAGCTGCGGCTGTTGCTCACTAAGGCTGTCTGAATCTGCTTTAGCCTCTTGATGGTGGGATGCTTCCCATTAGATGTTTATTAATAAGAATTTAGTGTGAGTGAGTTATGTCTCATGATTTCCTAGTAATTTCCTCAAATGCTTAATAACAGACATGTCCCTGAATATCTTCTCTGTCTCAGCCTTAAGCCTTTTAAGCTGTTAGAACTGCTTCAGGATAAGAGTGGTGTGTATAGAAATTTGTGGGTTTTTTGTTGTTTTTTTTTTTTTTTCAAAAATAAGAAAAAAAATTATATGTTTGCCTTGTGCTTGGTTCCATGTATTTTCCCACCCAGTGCAACTGGACCGGCAAGTAAACCACTAGACCTCTAAGACCTTTTTAGGTGTTACTGTTTTTCATGTCATGCCTGTTCTTTCTTTGCATCACCTCAACAGAGCCAAAGCATACAGAGAGCGATAATAGTCGTAATTAAACAAAATCTAACTTACAGGAGCTTAAAATCGAAAGGATATGGTTCCCCAGGGAACAAGGGATTGTAACTAGTTCTGTTTCAGCTTGGTAGTCAGTGTTGCTGGAGGTCTCTGTAGGCTACAGATAATAACATCACAAATTTTGCTGGCAGGTTTTGATCTCTCAAGAGAGGAAGCAGGCTCTCTCGGCCCACCTTTGAGCCTCTGTAGTCTGGAAAATGGCTTTCAGCAACACTCTGGACAAGCTTTCCTTCTTCATTTGAGCCTGAACTTCCTGTTAAACCACCTGCATAAAAGTCTGGATGACTTACTTGAGGGAATAAAATAGTGGTGGTGGGAATTAATAAAATAAAAATACTTTTTTTTTTTTTGACCTGACTGTGTGTTTTACTTTCCTTAGCCATATAGCAATTTCTTAGGATGTTTCAATGAATTAATTCTTCTGTTTTGATGGCATACACGGATGTTTGAAGGTGCTTTTCAATTTTTAATGACATGCACCAATTATATGTATTTTCTGAAGGAATCCTCCCTACTTGGGGGAGTTTCTTGCCCTCTAATTCTTACCCCAGGTCCACAGGATTTGGGAGTTGGCTGTCCTTTGTGTCCGCTCTGAGGCAGACTCAGTCCGGGACTAAGTGTGATGTGTTATTTCTGGTCTCTGTTTAAAGGAAAAAAAAAAAAGTAGTCTTTCCCAACATCATGGCATGTTAGCCAAATATTTACAATGCAATTTGTAATGAATTATAGATGAATTGACAACGTGGTGTAAATTTAATATTAAAAAATTTCCTATCATGTCACACTATGTTCATTTTCTCCTTTATTTCCAAGGCCTAGGCGGACTGGTAAGATTGGCAGATGCAGAGTGTGAAAGAGGTAGTTCTTGATTCAGTGGGTACAGCTTGAATTCCTTCATGAAGAACGGTCTCCCTCACTTCAAGCTGTCAAAACAGCATTTGATTGAGGCTGCAGTTAGCACAAGCATTTTGTGATGCGGAGAGTAGCCTGAGTATTCAACTCATGGCCATTTGGGCTGCATCTTCTCCCTGGGCTGCCTGCGGGGCTTCAACCAGAGATTGCCTCCATCCTTCCTCCCCTTTAGTCTTGCACCAATGAGATGGCCAACTTAGGTTAGACAGGACCACAGGAGGTCATCTGGTTCAACCCAAGCCTGAAGCAGAGCCAACATGGACATCATATAGAATCATAGAATGGTTTGGGTTGGAAGGGACCTTAAAGATCATCTAGTTCCAACCCCCCTACCATGGTCAGGGACACCTTTCACTAGACCAGGTTCCTCAAAGCCCCATCCAACCCATCCTTGAACACTTCCAGGGATGGGGTATCCACAACTTATCTGGGCTACCTGTTCCAGTGCCTCACCACCCTCATTATAAAAAATTTCTTCCTTATATCTAATCTAAATCTACCCTCTTTCAGTTTAAAGCCATTACCCCTTGTCCTATCACTACATGCCCTTGTAAAAAGTCCCACTCCAGGCTTTCTTGTAGGCCCCCTTCAGGTACTGGAAGGCTGCTATAAGGTCTCCCCGCAGCCTTCTCTTCTCCAGGCTGAGCAACCCCAACTCTCTCAGCCCGTCCTCATAGGAGAGGTGCTCCAGCCCTCTGATCATCTTCATGGCCCTCCTCTGGACTCACTGCAACAGGTCCATGTCCTTCTTATGTTGGGGGCCCTAGAGCTGGATGCAGTACTCCAGGTGGGGTGTCACAAGAGTGGAGTAGAGGGGGAGAATCACCTCCCTCAACCTGCTGGTCATGCATCTTTTGATGCAGCCCAGGATGTACAGTTGGCCTTCTGGGCGGAGAGTGCACATTGCTGGGTCATGTTGAGCTTCTCATCAACCAGCACCCCCAAGTCTTTCTCCTCAGGGTTGCTCTCAATCCATTCTCCACCCAGCCTGTATTTGTGCTTGGGATGACCCTGACCCATGTGCAGGACCTTGCACTTGGCCTTGTTGAACTTCATGAGGTTTGCACAGGCCCACCTCTCAAGCCTGTCAAGGTCCCTCTGGATGGCATCCCTTCCCTCCAGCGTGTTGACCACACCACGCAGCTTGGTGTTGTCTGCAAACTTGCTGAGGGTGCACTAAGTTCTACAGTTGCTCAGGGTCCTGCTGATGACTGGGTAACTCTGTGATGACGGCAGATCTGGGGATGTGTCCAGATCAAAATGACTCCTCAGAAACCATAACATGAACATTATTGCTATGTTGTTGTGCTGGGTAGTTTCCTGATAAAAAATGATCTGGTTTTTATGTTCCGTCATAACTGATTGATGCCTTCAGGGTGGTTGGCCGAGCCGTGCAGTGGGGCCTACTGGGTTGGTCCCAGACCATGCATTGGTGGTGTTACAAAGTAAAGGCACATCACCAGCTCCAACATAGCTCACCAAGGGCATGCTCAGGTAGTGAAACGTTTGCAGTGTCTATTTGTGCAATTAAAAACTAGCTGAAGACAGAAATCCTGTACTGCTAACTTCAGTCTCTGCTGTAATATCCCAGTGATCCGTATCGGGCTTTCCTAACAGCCTGCGATGATGAACTGCTGATCATGACCTTTCTAAACTCTCCATAGTTAGATCTTGTGTTTATCTAAACAATTCAGCTTCTTTTTAGTGTATTGTAAGCACAATCATTAGCTCCTGTGCTTTGCTAAGGAAAACAGAGTAAAGCAGGGTGTCTTCTTTCCTGCTTTGTTTTTTTAGTATGATTAAGTCCAGCTTGGGTGAAAGGCTGAGTTTGAGTCTGAGACTTTTCCCAAGGAAATGGGAAGGTCAGAAACTCTGAACGTTGATACTTTTTTTGTGATGCAAGTTTATAACTGTCATGATTTTCAAGATGTGGAAGTTGTCGGGAGTTTTGCCATGTACTTCAGGAGCAGGAAAAGAAAGCTCTTTTTAAGGGATGCTGGGCTAACATTGACTTTGCCTGCACAACTGTGTTGTAAGAGCCTGTTGTGGAGTGGAGCCATCCTGGTAATGCTGCAGATCAGAGGATACCTCAGTGTTTCCATGTCCATTTTCTCCCTGTGAACAACACTGGATTGATTCCCATAATTAATCATTCCTATAATTAATCAAAACCATGTTTTGCTGGCATAGTTGCTGAGCTGAATTCCAGTGTGACATTTCCACAGATCCTACTAAGTTATCTTGGAAGGATAGAGCTCATTTAATTGCCCACTTTGTTACTGCTGCAAGTAACTTAATCTTACCATCTTGTGATATCCACAAGATTTGCTTTCTGCTCTCAGATAGCAGGGAATCCCAAAAGTTCATGTTATTTATGTTATGTTAGGTACAGTCATTCTTGACCTTAAATTTCCATGCCTGTCTGAATTCCATGCCTCAATAGTTTTTAACCTGGGGAAGGTAACTTATAACAAGTCTACTGTCAGAGGGCTTTGAGGTGGTGCTCTAGATCAAGTGACAGTTCGGTGTAATAGGTATTGATGATTCAAAGGAATCTGTCAGTAAAGACCTTTTTCCTGCTCTTAATACCAGAGATGCTCTGTGTAGGACTCTGTGGGACTCTTGGTGACTTTCAGGCAATTTCTGTTAGAGAGTAGATTATGCTGCCTGAAATGAGATGCTAAATATTCTGTCTATAAGGAACCAAAATGTTAGGTTAATGGAGAGAGTGCTGTAGGGATGTTCAGGATGGTTAAGAAAATGGAGAAGTAAGAGGGGGGAAGAAAGAAATGACATACTGATGCAGACTTAAAACTTTTTATTTTCATTTCTCTGTACAGTTTTTAGAGTTCTTGACAGATATGTGTGCAGCCATGAAATCAGCAGACAGGCATCTTTGAACTGTGCCGTGGATGTACAAAGTATATTGATTCATCTAAGCTTTCGCTAACTTTGGTAATAAAATAGTTCAGAGTCCAGAAGTTCAAATGGACAAATTGTTCTTCAACCTTTTCTGCAATGTATTAATTACAAACTGGCTTTTTTTTCAACAAAAGGCACCAGGACTTCTCTTTCCTTGTAGTAGAAATCGGCCTTCATTGTGGCCAGG
Source organism: Pelecanus crispus (assembly GCF_030463565.1). Classification (NCBI taxonomy): domain Eukaryota; kingdom Metazoa; phylum Chordata; class Aves; order Pelecaniformes; family Pelecanidae; genus Pelecanus; species Pelecanus crispus. Next base: position 40,316,016 of record NC_134647.1, on the reverse strand, counting down.
CTTGAGGTCCTTTCTATGCCCCTGTTCTGTCTAGTGCTGGTTATGTGGTTATCTGGAGTCCTTGGAGGGTCATTCTTAGAAAAAAAGAAGAACAATGTGGAACACTAATCATGGATGTACCTTGTTGCTATCATTCTTTTCCATAATAGCAGCTATTATATGACTTTGCTATCGTTTAGATTATTTTTTATATATATATATATATATATATAAGAAAGAGTTGTTTTCACTAATCTCCCCCATGAAGAGGTGAACATCATCATGGAACATTTTTGTGAGGTTTATTTATGCTCTGACATAGAGGAACAGATGCAATGATACAGTGAGAAAGCAGTTTTTTCCTGAAGCAGTGTAGGAATTCCCCTCTTCCAGGTTTTAGGCTGGTATCCCATGCTTTCTCATGCAAGGTGTGCTCTCAGTTTTAGATCCAACAGTGCAAAAAGAGGTAACTAAGTAGACTTGTTTAGGTCAAAAATGTTCCACAGTTCTACGCAGCTTTTCATCATCTATTGAAGGAATTGTGTTTTTTACAGAAGCACACATAAACTGTGATTTGTTCTGTTTCTCTGCTTCAAATGAGTGAATGTGGTAAGTGCTTCAAGTAAACTTTTAGGTGGTTGTCAGCTCTGTGGTAGGAGGTTTTATCCAGGCCACCAGGATGTGTTTCAGTGTCAGAAAGAGATTGGGAAGAGGGAGTGAATGCAGCGGTGTTTAACGTGATACATTGCAAAATGTCTTGTAGGAAGGTTTTCTCCTGCCACTGCCACCAGTGGTGCTTACCAAGTCACGCATCTCTCTTGGAGGACTTGTTTTGGGGTGATCGCTGTGCCATCTCTGCGACTCTGTTGAGTTTCTCTCCTCCTTGGGTTGACTTTGGATAGGGAAAACAAGCCTTACTTTCTGGACAGCCTATGCACAAGAGTGTGGCTGGCTGGTGATGGTGTGTGCCTTTGCCTCTGCAGCAGAATTGGCCAAGTCTCTTTGCAGTCATTGCATTTTCTGAGCACTGAGCATCTCTCCTTGGATTTGCCTGCCAGATGTTTCCCATTCAAGCCATATTGGTTTCCCTTACCACCTTGAAAATTGACTTGAGGTGGAAATGAATATTGCAATTATATAATTTACTTTTGCATAAATTAATGTCATTTTCTCTTAAATACCCTGCCATTTTGGACAAGTGTAGTTTATTAAAAAATAATAATAGCAGTTTGAAAGCATTATTTCTGATTTCAAGGACGGGCTTATTTCGTGGCTTTTGCAGGCGTGGCTCCTGAAGTGACATCCTGCTGTTGATGCAGAAATCTGAGCATCCTTGGAGGGTCAGGCAGCATCTGGTAGGAGTAAGCAGGGCGAGCCCTGCAGCCCTCGTCCTGTCTGCCCTGGGCATCCCAAGATGCCCTTCGCCTCTGTGCTCCCGGGCAGGGAAGGAGAAGCGGAGGTGGAGTGGAGGGTGCAGAAAGCAAGCAGAGGGCACAGCTTTGCGGGGAGTCATCATTCATGGAGCCTAATGCTAGTATGCAAGAGTTAAATTGAACTGAGTTAAATCGAACTATGTAAAATCCTTAATACAGTACTAGATGTTTTCTTTAAGAATCATGAAGCATGTAACATCCTTATGTTCTCCAAAGGGTTTATTTGGCAGCCTGTTAGCATCTCACTGTGACATGACTGAAGGGGGAATAACCAAAACAACAAGGAGGGGGAAAGAAGGCAGCAGTCACTAAATTGGAACAACAACTTTGTAGCATAGTACCTTTGAACCTGTGACTCTTCCCCCCCCGCCACCCTCCCTGGATGGGTAGCAGGGCTTAATGCCCTTGAGGACAACATTATGCTGGTCAAATTGTGACTGGGACTCAAGTAATTTTCCCTAAGGCTCCCAGTTGCTGCTGGATTTCAGTAGGTCTGAGGATGAGCCAGTCCATGTAATCCAAAGCAGTGTTTGCTCATTCACTGTGGTCTTCTGCAATTATCCACATTTTAGGCCTAGAAGTATATTTGCAGCTAACCAGGAGCAGCATGAAGTTGCAAGGTAAATAATTCTGACAATGGGAAAGGAGATCTGTGCTATAGGTAAAGATTGCTGCTTATGAAGAGACAGTAAGTAGTCAGGGTAGGAAAAGAAAAGAAAGGGGGTGAACAAAGTAATGGATTAGGGTATTCGAATAGCTGGTGGATTAACACAGTGCATACCTTTGGGTCTTCATTCTTTTGATTTGAAAAAAACAAAACAAACAAAAAACCACCAAAAACCCCCAGCTTCCAGCTCATCTGTGATACTAGTTTTTATACAGATACCTTTAATCCTATAGTTTCCATTTTCAGAGCAAAGAAAGATGTGTTTATTTTTCTTATTAGCTCTTTTCCTATCCTCCATGCAGTATTTTTGAAGCTAATGACCTAGATAGACAGAAAACAGAGGAAAGTGGGAGTAGAGTGCTAATGACAACTTGTTGAAGGCAGCTCCGAGCCACAGGCTGGGTACCCCCCAAGCAAGGGAGCATCCCTGCCCGGTCCCCGTGGAGGGATGCTGAGGGCTGGTGTGGTCCCTGTACCTCCAGATAGGGATTCACTGGTGTATGGGCTACCTCTGGCTGTGTGTACTTGGGGACATACATATATTTATATTTTACTAAAGAAGTGACCATTTTGCTATCACTGTTACAACTTTCCATGTGTTTAATGGAAACAGCAAACCGATGGCTGTCCCCAGCGGGTGAGCATCTCACTGCTTCGGAGTAGACCCTTCCAGCGTGTTGGTCTGTCTCGTTAGCTTGAGCCTGCGAATGTCCTGGAGTGCCTTTGGGATCTCCTCTGTTTGGGAAAGGTGTTGCATTACAGAAAACTAAGATAGGATGCAATGTTGTGAAAGTGATAATATTATGAAAAGATGGCATGTGTTTTATAGAGGAATTCCAGAAAGAAGAGTGGCTGTAGGAAGCTGTGGGAACCATGGGAAACCTTTCAGTGCTTCCCCAATCCTCCTGCTATTCTCTTTCATTTTAAATGTTTTTTCTTGCTCTCAGTTTGCTGTGTTTTGTACTGGGACAGCTTTCTGCTCCCGGTTCCCTAGCTTTTCCTCTCCCCTTGCCAAAAGCAGCAGCATTAGATAAGGGATTGCAGAACTGGCAGTTCCATACAAAACATGGGGAATGATGCCACTCCTCTCTTGTAGGCGTCTTCTGTGATATCCATGATTTTCAAAGTCTGCATCCTTTTTCTTTTTTTTAACATCCTTAAATTTAATGCAAAGATTCGGTGCTTGTATGCCTAAACATATACATGTGTGTCTATACATTTATGTATGTATAAATATAAATACACATATAATGTGCCCAGTCAAAATAGTTTCCTAGCACATCTGTTGCTGAACAGATGCTCTCTGTATCGGTCGGTTTGGCTGTTGCTGGCTTTCTGTGGTTGATGTTAACATGAATATTTAAAGAGTAACGAAGATCTGATTGCTCTGGTATAATCTAATGTAATGCAGGAGAATCCCAAAGATTTGACTTGCCTGAGGAGTGCCACCTGCCCTAAAACCATGTGCATTTGAGTTCACTCCTTTAAATGAAGGAATCAGCTATGTGACTTTGATTGCTGGCACATGGCAGCGGCTGTTGGGCTGTTTCAAGGGGGACATGTATGCAGATTAACCTCTGTCATTTGAAATGCTGCCTAGCAATGGCATGTAGGCAGTATTTATAATAAAAAATTAAACCAGTATGGTAAAATATTAAAAAAAAGTGAAAGGTAATACAAGAGATGGGCTGTAAGAGTCCAAATTTTTCAATATTTAAGAACTTTATACATATTAAGCGCTTACTTGCCTACCTCCAGGATGTCTACTTTTAAAACCTTTTGAAAGTAATATTTTTATACAGATAATGCAATTATCCCTTGCACTTGCATTTATAATGTAGAGATATTCCAACTGTTGTTAATTAAAAATGATTATGTGGGTGGAGGAAAGAATATCCAATAGTCCTGCAGGTGCTGGTGGATCAGGTGTGGTTTCTTGTTCATGGATCTCCAGGAGCTTCACCAGGAAGAAGAAATACCAATGTCCTCACCCAATGGCTCCTCTTTGCAGGGGGGAAGTGTCGGAGAAGGGAAACTGTGCCACCCTGCTCCCCAGCATGGGCCGTGGTCTGTGTCTGGGGATGCCATGTGCATGCAGCACGAGTTTGTTTTCTGTAAGTGTTGCAACCATCTTCATGGCAGTAATGGCTGGGAGATGTTAGCCTTGGACTGGGGTTTGCCTCTTTTTTTAATTACTGTATGTTATATACAGTGTGTGTGTGTATATATACATTATATATACCTGTTGTTCCAGACAGAAATCTTGCAGATTCATCACTGGAAAAACACACACCTTACTCTAATCTCTGCAAATACTTAAGTTTTAGCCTAATAATTAACCAGCCCCTTCCCCCCAACCCAATTATTTTATACAGTGTCTCGGCTGATTTAATCAGTGCCCTTTCCAGCAAGTCTGTCCTTTTTAAAAGTAATGGATTTCCAGCAGGATCAGATTTTCTTTCTGACTCTTTTATGGCTGGTTTCTTTAGAGATGATTTAATCGCTGTAAAACTGGTCTCTGTACTTACCGTTCTTGATTATATTGCTACTTAACAAGCTGTATTAAATGCGTGAAAAAATCAAATCAGAAAATTGAGCACTAGACAGTAACAAGGAAACACCCCCCCAACCCCACCCCCTCCCCCCGGTACTGTTGCCACTGATGGGAAGTGTGTGTAATCAAGTTATTTCTGAATTATCCTCAAGCTGGGAGAAAAAGACAACTTAGGATAATGGATAATTTGAAAGTAACTACACAGATATGCCACTAAAAATGATGGCCCATAACTGTATCTCATATAGCTCAGTCCCTGCTTCTCAGCTGAACCACTTGTTTTACGGGTGCACGCAATGGGACCGTATGCATCTGGAGCCTGCCACAGCGTGGAGGTTTAAAGGTAGTTTGAATGAAGTTAGCGCTGTGGAAGGGGACTCTCCTCCTTGCTCTGATCTCGGCAAATCCTCCCCAGAAGCAGCAATTCTGGGTACTGTGCAGCAGATCTGACCTGCGGTGGGAACATGGGCTGGTGGGCAGCTGCTGGCGCAACTTTTAGGTGGTTTCCTGACCCTAAAAAGTGACGATAACAAAGAAGAGCTGTCACATGTTGCTACGGTAGTGTTCTCCAGAGAGGGGAGAGGGATGACACCTGGCATCCCTCCCAAATCACAGCACATCCCTGAGAACGGAAATTAGGTGCTTCTGAGGGCCAGAAACAAACATAGAACTTCATCCTGATGTGGTTGAAGGCAGCAGCAAAGCTCTTGGGGCTTCCTTGGTATGTGGTCAGGGCAGGAGGACCACAGCCTCTTTGGGCAGTGGGGTCTGAGCTGCTAAATATAAATAGTCCTGCCCTCTACCACGGTCCCTGTTGTGACTGCCACTTGCTTTTCTGCAAGGGGGAAAGGCATGCAGGGAGGTCAGATGCTCAGGGCTCACAGGTGTGTCCCCAGGGGAAGGGGTGATGTAGAAAGACCAAGTCCCACGTGCCAGGTAGGATGCAGGTGCATGGGCAAAGGTGGGCAGTGCCGTGCAAAGGCATCGTTCTCCGAGCAGAAATGCGAGTGGCACCGTCGGGACATAACAACTTGCTCACAAGGAAACTTTCTTTCTAATGTCCATCATTTAATGGTTGGCTTATGCCCTTGAAGTGAGATGTCTTATATCCATAATACAGCCACAGTAATTTCATTCTAAAAGTACCCTATTTGATTAAGAACCATCCATGAAGGCAAATATCAAATCTCCAGGTGGAAACTTGGCCTGGCAGGAGAGGATGAGAAGTGGCCATTAAGCGAGGCCAGGCTGGGGCGTCCCCTCTGACCAGGGGCGCAGCACGGCACGGCCCATTTGTCACGGCAGGAATATAAATTTGTTTTCTATTACTGACATGTATTTGTCCTTTCCTTTATTGCAGCAATAATTTCTTTAAAATGCCTTTAAAAAAAAAAAAAAAGGAAGTATTGAGAACATGAAAGTTTAATCTTAATTTTGTCCTAACCTTTACAAAATCCATTAAAATACTCTTGCAAGTAACACCAGCAGCCTTGCTCACCTCAAGCGGGGATGGCTGGTCAAGGCGCTTGTGAAAGGGGTGAGCTCTCCACCTTGTGATATTCCTTAGGGCATGAAATGTTGGATGTTTTTAAACAACAAAAAAAAGGTGATGCAGCGCGGTAGAGAAGCACAGAAACGTTAAACCAGTCTTGCTGAACTGGCAGACTGTCTCTGCCACCACGGTGTGTGTGTGTGGGGGTTCACTCGTAAATTTTTACACTGCTATATAAAATATTGAGATGCTTTTGTGTGATGATGTGGCATCAATTTATCAGAGAAAGTGGAGCAAGGAAGGTATTTTGCATCAGAGACAAATAATTGCTTTTCTTGAAGGTTTATGGCAAAGCTGTGTGCCTGGCAGCGTGACGGTGCCCAGGACAGAGCTGTAGGTAGGAGGCTCGGATTTAGTGTGCTCATGATGGTGGTTTTATGGAGCACCCTACACCTGTGAAAGTGTCCCCCCGGAGCAGCTGGGCACATTTTAAGCAAAGTGAGAGCAACTACAGAAAGTGTGGAAATCGCCCGGCTGCTCATAAGGTCTCAGGGTGAAGGAGAGAAGAAAATGTCTTTTTGTTTCTGATCCCTTCTGCAGGAGTTGGAAGCGTTTTTCACTGGCCAGGTTACCGCTAAGGTGATTTTATCTGACGAGAAAAAATAAGATAAATCTACATTCTCTGTTGCGCCCAATTGCAGGTCCTATGCATCTGCCGTAGTGACTGACGGGTCCTGGGGAGCCTCTTGCAGTGTGTCTGTCTGGTGTTGCATCGGATACATGCGGTGGGGAAGGTAAGGGGGAGGTGAGGTGCTGTGTTGGGAACTTAAGTGTCATATTTATGTGTTCTGAACCTATGCAAGTGTGAAACCGGGCTGATAGTTGCTGAACTGTCCCAGGAGGATTGGCCTCTCCCTGCCTTCCTAGACTGATGTGTCCTGGTTGTATGGTCTGCTCCCAGCCTTGCATTTGTGGTACTGGCCCTGTTTCCACCCTGGAAGAAGCCACACAATGCTTCTGGCCCCCTGTTAAACTGCTACAGCATATTTTGCTGTAATAAATTGGATTGATGCACTAGTGCTGGAGGAGCTGATTCAGCTGGCTTTGCAGGAAAAAAAAGAATTGGTTTTGTTGATTCTTCTATTTTCTTCTTTTTTTTAAGGGCAAAACAAAATGGAAATCTCAAGGGAGAATGTGTATACGTTCATCAGCCTTTTTAGATCCCCTCTGCGGGGTTTCTCCCCTGCCCCATAAAAGCAGGCTGCCCCAGCCTGGGAGGATGCTGACTGAGGCTGCTTTAGTAGCAGCAGTCGAGAGGCTTGAGACAGAAATGCATGTTGTTGTTTTTCATAAATAAAAGTAGGAGCTCTAATTAGAAACACCTAGGAAAGAGCATTTTGTGCATTTGTAAAAAACTCTTGGGCAAAACACCCTGTGAGTCAGCTCATGGGAAGAGGGCAGAGGCAGCAGTGCCGGAGATGGCCTCAAGGGACAGCTGAGGATGTGGCAGCTCCGGCTCAGGCACAGGTTTCATAGTCCTCCTTCAAAATGCTCCATGATATTTCTTTGACTCCTTTGCTTTAGAGTCTGGCTTCACAGTTTCACCGTTTTAAGCGTTTTATATAGAAAAAGTCAAGCTCTGTGCATGTTGCTCTAGTCATTAAAAACGGGTCACTGGAAGTTTGGCAGCAGCATGAACTAGTGGCTCCCCCTTTTCTGTTTATCATCATTCATCTTCACCTGCTTGCCTTCAAAATAAAGGGATCAGAGTTACCCTCGGAGCTCGTACTGCTGTTTTACTGGAATGTGCTGTGTACGGACACTCAAGACACGTGCCACCGTGCTGCAGGAGGTGTAAAAATACATGTATGGTCACAGAGCATCTGGGCAGGATTCACCAATAAAAATTGCAGCACTGAAAAGTTGGTGGTAGACGGGCACTATTTTGAAGCTCTTCATCAATGTGGTGTTCACCCAGTAAAAAGCTGCTTCATGGTTGGCATGTGGAAACTGGCAGGTGTAGGATGTGATTAAAGCCACGTTTATATCTGTGTAAAATGTCCCTGGTGCTGATGCTTGACTGTTTCTTAAGTTTTTAAGCAGGGAAGTTAATAAATAAATGAATTATTCAAACAAAGGTGCAAAGCGAGGGGAGTGATCAGAGAAGTAGAGATTTAGAGATGGGTTCCTTCAGCCTGGTGACTTGTGCTTGTGTTTTGCGCTGCCATCCTCATGTTGTTCTGAAACAGGTAAAGGTGGGACTCAGCCATACCTACAAAGTGGTGTTCAAACATTTTTCCTTCTCTTGTAATTGAATGGCTATTTGTATCAGCCACGTATAGAGGTGTGTGCACATACCCATCCAGGTTTCTTCAAGAAAATGGCTTTTCAGTGGGGCACCTGCAGTGGGCACAGGGCTCCTTCCCCATTTCAGCCTGGAAAAACCATCTCCCCGCAGCTTTCCCGGGGTGAAGAGCTGCGAGCGGGGAGCAGGAGGAGGTTGGGCTCTGCCATGGTGCTTTTGCCAAAAGCATGAATTGGCCCCAAACGTGGGAAGACACAAAGTCCAGCTACCTTTTCCAGGAAAGCTGGCTTGTCTGTCTACAGTGAATGGCAGGGCCAAATTAATCTCTAAGAGATTAGAGTTGTAGGCACAACTCATCGCTGGTATCAATCACTTATTTATGGTGGTGACAGCTTTAAGCCCGAGTTCATTTAAACACCACTCAAATCGATGACATGTTTTGAAATACAGCGAGGAACGCATTCATAGAAAAAACATCCATAGAGGGTTATTAAATGCGGAGAAAGAACCTGTGGCTGGGGAGGTCCCTTGCCGTGAGCCGCTGGGTACCGGGGGAGGATTCTGATAAATATGGAGAGATGAATGATGGTACCTGCTCCAAATGCATCCCTGGTGGACCTTCATCCACCTCAGAGTCATCACAACAGGGCAAAGCCAGCCGGTCTTTTTCACATGCCCTCTCACTGCCTTTCATGCCAGTTTTGGAGCTGCGTGTTCCCCAGACTCACCCCTATGCCCCTGAGGTTTCCCCTCACAAAACCCTCTTTCAGCAGATTCCTTATTTGCTATCAAGGGAGTGTTTACAGCAGCTAAAGCTCTTAAGTGCCTTGTCTCGGAGACTGATGGCAATAATTAAAGCAGTGCTTTCCAGCCCTCTGCTCTTCGCTGAATTGCTGGGAAGTGGGGAATGGGGTTGTGCTAGCCAACAGGAACCCTGGAAATCCATGTTCAGCAATTTGGTGTGTATTATTTCTTTGGCTTGTTAGCGCATCCTCGCTGCTGGGTGCAGGTACCTAGCTTGTGAAAACCTCCAGGTAGGGGGGAGAATTGCCTGACAATTGTAGCTTGTGGTTTGGTTTTTTTTTTTTTCCCCCTTCTGTGCTGAAAAAAAAGTGCATCATTATGTGATATAATTTAATCAACATAACCCCCCTGTGTGTGGATTTATGAAATGATGGGGAAGGGTAGTGGGGTATTATTATCTTTTGGGATAACAAATAAATAAATAATGAACCGACTGATTTCTCCTGTGCTACAATTATGGTTGAAATAGCACAAAACAGCATCCAGCTAAAAAGACAGATGCAGAGATCGTGGCTGGTAATCACAGTGACACCAGGATGAGTTTTTCTAGAAGTGCTGTGAAATTGTGCAGTAAATTATGTTACACGAGATGTATTATTCCCTGGTTTAGTAAATAAACCTCCTGACAGGAGGCCCCAGCGAGGAAGCTGCAGATAGCTTCACCGCTGCACCGGAGCCTGGGCTTGGTGCAATGTGGTGTGGCTCCCGCAGTTTGGGAGCGAAGTGCTCCAGGAGATGCTGCTGAGGGCTTGCGTGGCTCCTGTTGTCCTCTTTGCTGTCTTTTCCTTTTGTCATCTCTTCAGTTGGGCTCCTTTCTTCTCTCTTCCCAGCTTATTCAAAGTCTGGTTCTGTCTTACGGTCCTGCATCACCTCTTCCTGTGGGCGAGCGAGGACCTCCTGAACAACGCATGGCTGCTGCCCCAGCTGCGAAGTACCCCATCCACAGCTTGTGGCCCATGCATGGGGAGGATGTCTTCCTCTCTGGCCCTTCATTTGCCCGTGGCATGGGCTGATCCTTGCTCAAAACCATACCGCGCCTGGTGCGGGCAGTGTGCTTTTGCCCAGCTGTCCTGGGCAGGAGAGCAGAACTGCTGCTCCTGGTTGAGTCTGAGGCTGGATCCTAGGACTTGGCTTCATTTTTTAACCCGGGAAGCGTGGAGTAACTATTAAAGGGACTGAACTAAGGCCATCAGGATCTCACCTCTGGATAAAAATAAGTCAGTTTGTTCTGAAAGTAATAATGCAACAAGAGCATCCAAAAAGTCAGCTCATGCGTGAAGCCCCGCAGCGCATCAGGTGGAGGCTGCTTCCTTAGCCTCCAATGCCTGTATCCATTACCCAAATTAGCACTCAGCAGAAGAGGGGCTCTTCCCCTTGCTGTGCTTAGCGGCTCCTTGCTCCTACGGGGAGGGGATAAGTGAGCAATCATCTGTCTGAACCTGTTATGTGCTGTCGTGTGGGTAATCACTGCTGCACATTGCCTCCCTGGCAGTAGGTGCTCTCCAGGAGCTGAGGGATGGTATTGCAATATCTTCAAGTGGTTTAATGATAGCATAAAAAATGTGATCAATATTCAGGTGACTTAAAATTTCAGTATTCAGTTGTAGTGTTTGATGACATGTAGCAGCTCTCTTCCCTGCAGTAGCTGTTAGCACCATTGGCCATGGCATCCTCTTGGTACAGCACTGAAAGCTTGGGCTGTAGTTTGCTGTCCAAATCCTGTTTTTGCCGAGACACCCCCACAAGCAATGAAAACAAATGTACTGATACGTTTATTTGGTGGTTTCTTTAGTAAGAAGGTGTTTAATAAGCACCTACCAATGTAAACAAATTAAGTTCCTTGAGTCACAGCTGGAGTTGCAACTTTTTTTCCCTTGATTATCAACGAATATATTCTGCATGGAAGAATTCACAGCTTACCAAGACATCTGGTTGCTAAATAATATAATCAAAGTAAATACAGCATAACAGGGACCTACTCCCGTGTTCCTAATGAGCAGAAAGTAGGTTTTGGGTGAGGGAAGTGCATTGGCTGGTGGAAGGAAGGAATAAGGAAAGCACAAAGAAAAGCTATGGGGGGAAACCAGAGAGGAGGGAGAAAATGAGTGGAGGAGAGAAGGGTGCAAGAGGGAGATGAGAGGTGCCTCTGTGCCAGAGCCTTGAGCGACACGATGCCCAGAGGCTGTTTGCGGCCAGAGGCAGATGGTGGTGGTGGGGGTAGGTGGTGGTGGGGCCGTGACAATAGCAGTAGACCCAGGTGATCCCTCAAAACTGGTAGGGCACTGTCTTTTGGGGCATCTAGCTGTGTTGCTCGAAGTTTAGAGGCTCTTTTTCTCTGTAAGTGATTGTATAAATGGCGTTTTTCTTCCTAAGCGATTGGCTTTCCCCCTTTACTATTTTAATAATTTTGGAGAGCGGAAAGCCAACTGTCGACAAATCTGTGCAAAGTTTCTATATTTAGTTGTTGAAGACAAACTGCTCACAGGAGCAGCCAGGTGGAAATCAGTTAGCTGGGCTTGGCTGACCTGCTCTTTGCAAGCTACAGTGTTTGAGCAGTCCACTTGGGGAGCTGCAGAAAGGCTTTTCCAGTCCTTCCAGCAAAGGACCAGGGTGGAAGCAATAGTAACCTTGAGCCATCGTCTCTCGGAGGCGCCTTTTCCCATGGGCAAAGCCATTGTGTAATGCTGAGGCAAGAAGGTACCCCCCATGTCTCCGTGCCCCCTTGCTCCATAAGGAAGCCAGTGTGGCGTTCCCGTAGGGTCTCATCCCCAGGGCTTGGCTGTACCGCAGCTGTGCAAATATCCCAGCCCTGCTGGCACGATGGGTGTTGCTTTCCCTATCTGAGCTTTGCTTTCTCTCACTCGGCAGCTGCAGTGCATACGGTGGGGCCCTTTTCCTTTTGTAACTCATCTGATCTGAGCAATCGTTTTTGTGGTTACTTTTTGGCATTACTGAAGGTGCACTCTGTTCAGCTGCAAGGGTAGATCCATACTTTTCCACAAAGTTTTGGGGGGACGTGTCAGGCTAAGGATATTCTTCCCACTCCATTGTAGCCCTGGGTTATTTTGGCAGAAAAACATGTTTGGGAGATCCTGGCAGGGCAGACTGTCCCAAGGATAATTTTTCAGATGTGGTTTGGAGGATCTCTGCTGCGATAGTAAACCCCACATCTGTTTACCTGCAAGCCTTGCGCTGCCTGTTCAATCCTCATTGTCTCTAATATTATACCCAGTAGGAATTAAAGGTAGTGGTAACTTACATTGCTCTGGCATCAGCACGTCTCTAATGTTCCCAGAACAGACAGCGCTTGCTGTTAGCGTGAGCTCGCTGCCGAAGGATGAGGCATCACGTTGGTTTGGAGAGGCAAAGCACAGAGAGGCTGTCAGTCAAGGCTGCCGGGGCAGGCGCAGCACGGAGGGAATCGCTCGTCCATTTTCTTTACCGACTGCAAACAAATTACGGCGGATAACAGTGAGAATGCGGGTTGGTCTTACTCCCTTACGAGGTGCATCTCCCACCAAGAGTTCTGCGGCTACGTTATTACAGACCGCTTTGTGAGAAACCATCATGGGGTTAAGTGATCTGCCAACTGGGAGGAAAAGTTGGGTGAGATGATAGTGACAGAACAAGGGCTCTGGTGTTATGGAAACCAGGCAATAACTATCCTTACCTTTTATACATTACTACACAAACCTTTCATCTACTCTGCCCTAAGGAAGATTTTCCCATCTAATACCTTGCTACCAAATACATTTTCAATGCAACCTAAGATAATATATTTTCTTTACTTACTATATTTTATATTGTCATTTTTGTATGTCTGGTTGCATATAGTGATCTGCCGGTGAATGGTCATTGCACTGATGTATGGGTTCCTTGCAACAGCAGTGTGCAGGAGTGCGTTATCACATATAGAAATCCTTATAGTAAAATTCTTCTGTGAACTTTTAGTATGAAAGGCAAAATGACCCAAACCAAAAAACCCAAACATCCAACTAACCATCATGCAAAACGTTTCACAGAGGACATTTTTGCTTTGTCTGCTGTTCTTGAGTTGGTGTGAGATGGAAAAATTCACAAGGCCGCTCATTTTCCTCCTATACAGACGTGATTTTTGTACATGAGAGCGAGCTGCTCAGACGAATGCAGGAGTAACAGGCAGAGCGGGGCAGGAGCAAGCAGAGATATCAGTGTTCACTTTGCTAACACAATAACCATGCTGTTGAATATCATCCTTGTGTTCCTGGTCACCACGTGCCTCGCTGCTGTGTCGTGCTAGTTCCCGAGAGGAGCAAACCTGAGAAATCGAAGCTTTTCTTGCACATCTTCGACTGCACAGACCACACACTGGGTAAATTCTCTATTAGCGTGTTCCCGCATTGAAACCTTTGTCTGAGGAACCGATTTATTTGCTGCTTAAATGTGCAGAGCAGTAGCATATGTGAAAACACATGCAAGAAATGTAAAGTGTAGGTTTTTGTGGTGGTGTGGGTTTTTTTTAATGGGGTTGGTTGCCCTTGTAATGGAGAGCATTTGTTTACGTGCTGTTCTGATAGCTCTGTGAGCTGCATGGGGAAAACAATTTGCCTTTGGGGAAAAATGTCTAAAGATACATTAATTTTTCATGGTGTTCATACCTGAGTCACAGAGGGGTGGAAATTCAGTACACTGCCCCCCCCAAATCTGCCCCTATGAAGTCAGCTAGCTGCTGCAGAGGAGGATTTGGACGGTGCCTCCAGGCTCCCCATGCCTTTTCAGCAAAATTCAGAGTAAAGGGCAATACAACAGAGAAAAAACTGCAAGTGCTGGCGCATTTTGAGCTTGTGGATGGCATGTAGGGGGAATTTCCAGCCCTGGTGGCACTGGGAGAGAGGGAAGTGGCATTTTGCAAATCCCCAAGCAAGGAGCTCTCTGACCCCCCAGGCACTTATTAAGTGGGCAGCCTTGCAAGCCATCTAGACTTATTGTAGGTATTGGCTTTGTAGCATTAGATGGCCTTTTTTTTGTTTAGTTACTTTTTCTTTGTGTGTGTGTGTGTTACAGAAAAATGGTGGAGATGGTTCAGTGTGGTGCAGGCAAGGTGGGTGCATAACAGGGAGAGAAGCCAGTGGCAATGGCTGTGCATGGCCGAGCTGTGTTAGCAACACTTTCTCTCATCTCCGTAGGATTTTCTAGTGTTCTTCAAAAGGCTAAATTTGTGAAAAAGTGACACAGTAGCAATTTAAGGACTGCTGGAGATTTTCAGTGGCATAGAGCTTTGCTGTGAAGTGCCGTATAGAGACGAACACTGGTCCTGGAGCCAGTCTAAATTTGCCACTGTGTCACAATAGATAGTTAAATTTCAATGTGTGTCCAGTACTTGCCACTTCAGTAGGTTGCAATCAGCTTGAATGGATATTACCTGAATAAATCAGAGCTGAATAGCACACCCATTTCTTACACAACAGAGCAGCGCACATTATCCAAGGGTGAAAGGAGTTGGTGCAGAGCCTCTGGCTGGTGGTGCTGTAACCACAGCTCAACACTGCAGCGTAAAAGAACAAATTTTGGTGTATTGTGGACTCCTCCGACATGGAAAGTGCTTGTCACTGCAGTGTCCAAGCTGGTAAATTACTGTGACTGCATGTACAAAGATTGCATAGTCTGTTGAATGAATACTGAGCAGCCATACCTACCATCACCTGCCCAGGCTGGCCCTACTTAGTGATCGTGGAAGGGGCATTCTTCATAGTAATTATAAATGACAACCGATTTGATGTGGCTGCATTCAGTCTTGGGACAGGTCAGCCTCTGGCAACCCCAGCAGTTACGCTTCCCTGTGATACATCTGTATTTTTTCTAGGGAAAGGTTTTTTCTTGCTACTATTCTAGGTCATATCCGGAGTGCATTTTTGAAGTGGATTTCCTGACTGTCCCCACTTGCTGTGCTTGAGTTCGTGCTGTGGAGCTGCCTTGGGGTGCCTGTGCTGAATTTCTTTGGTGTAAAACTCCACTTTATGATGTGATCCCAATCTCTCTTAAGGCTCTCTGGTTGCTCACAAGCGTTTAGTCCATGGGATTGGGTTAGACCTAGTCTGCATTAAAATTTGCAAAATGTATGTGCTGTGGGTGTTGGGTCCTGGGTGCTGCTTTGTTTCGTCCATTGGCATTGCTGAGCTCTGTTAGCTAACGTAGGGTTGGGGGAAGGTGCCTGGAGCTGGATGGTGTACATGTGCCCCAGGACATGTTGTATGTCCAGTGCCGGGAAAGGAGTGATTCCAGTTGTCACTGCTTTTCATGCACCAGGATAGTTCCATCCGATGTGGTGTGAGTGTGTTGGATGAGGGAGGACGTCTCTTTGCATGCTGTCTGTTCACTCTGGACAGCCTTTTACTGCTTGCTGTCCTCTCTGCTCATTGCTACTTTCCGATAAGATACTGAGGAAACCTCTGTACTAAATCCACCTGATCTGATTTTCTTTGGGGAAAACAAACCGCTTCCCATCTTACAGCTCCATCAGCTTCATGAAGTCTTTTTTTTTTGCTCAAGTTTTTGGTTCTTCTTACAGACATGTAGGGAGATAATCACATCTCTGCTTTCCTCTTCTCTTTTCAACCCACCATGAATCTTCTGCTTCTGTCCTGCCTCATTTGTTTCTTCCTCTGATTCTCCTCATTAAATAAATTGCAGCCAGAATGTCCTGTCAGGTGAACAGTAAATTAATATATTGCAGCCCAAACTTCAAAAAGGAAAAAAGAATTTAATTAGTGACCCATGTCCTCATCCCACCATGGTCAGTGATAAAATGGCTATTGACTTAATTGGGAACAAGGCACTGCTCCCCCTAGTTTTGTGTTGCTTCTTTATTATCATTAATAAATTGTGTATCCCAATTTGTATGGCGAGCAGTCACGCTGGTTGGCCAAAACCTTCCCTCTTTGTTGGTATAATGGTTAGGGTGGTTTCACAGCTATAGGCCAGCAACCTCCTTGATTGAGCTGGTACAAGGAAGTACCACCTCCATCGGGGGAAATCAAAAGAAACTCTACAATATGAGATAGGAAATAACATACCGAGTGGATATAAAATGCATTCATTTGGCTCTGACATTTTTTTTTTTTTGTTTGAGTTCTGAAGAGAAAGCCATATGGAGATTATCTTTCTGTGTTATATATTGAAATGCAGGAGCTTGGGGGCAGAATTGTGAATGATGCGGTTATGAGTTTACTCTGCACTCATAGGTATGTTCCCTTATCTTGTTATATGGCTGCTCCTAGGAATCAAATATTTAAGTTTACATTGCACTACTTTTGATGGCTGGAAGCTTTCGGTTTTTTTAGATGACGCTATACATCAGGTTTACAGTTCTCCTGGTAGTTTAAAGGAAAGGGAGAACATGCTCTCATGACTCTCAACAAGACCTTAAAACTCTCTGGCATTCTCTTTTCCTGGACGACAAGATATATTCTGGTCATCTACAAGTGTACGTTTTTCAGTGACTGCAATTTTTGGTTCTGTCTGGAAAGCAAGGCTACTTATTTTGATGGAGAGAGGGTTTCCGTCCTCGACTTTAGGAGAAAAAAAAGAAAAGAGTGCTTCAGTTCCGTTTTCCTCTTCAGCATATACATGTCGTTATACAGTAAACGTGTTATTCCCTTTTGCTCCTGAAACACCTTTTCCTTTCAGTCACTTGCTGTTGTGGAAGCTTTTCTGGCACTACACCCTGCAACATCTTTGTTCTGCAAACAACAATGAACTAGAGGCAATGCTGGAGCTGAATTTGAAACCCTTCATTGAAAAAAGGAAAGGGCAATCTTTACACTTGTATGTCGGTGCATGAGTCATGATCTAAAGCACATCACAGACTGGATTTTTGTTTGGTTTTCTATTGTGCATGGTGACTTTGTCATGTTCCCATGGTCCGATGGAGTAGAAATGAAGAATCAGTTGTCTGTCTGGAGGCCTTTTGCTATAGCACCTCATCACCTACCAGGAACGTCTTAGCACCTCTTTTTGTGCCACTTCTGGTTTTCCAAGTGTGTTGACCAGCTTTCTGGATTTCAGGGCATCACAGGTCAGTCTGGGTTTGCCTTTGCTGCCTTGGGGAGTTAAAATGAGCTGTGCGGGGTGGTACCCCATGTCACGGCAGCCACCAGGCGGGCAGCACGCCCGAGCTTGGGAGCACCTACTTATCTCTCACTGTGCCATAGATTCCGACTGCACTATGGAGAATTCATTTTGATTATTCAAAGGTGTTGCTCTTGCTGCCAACATACATGTATTTCTGTCTGTGCTTTGGTTTTGCTTGGGTCTGTTCTGAGTATAAAAGTAATGGTGTGTGCAGCTATGGCACAGATTGGATGTCTTGCTGGGCGAAATGCTGTGTCCCCACAGAAAGCGATGCCCGCTGAATTGCTGCAGAAGAGGGGGTTTGCCAGCTGAGAGGGGGTTATTTTGTGGAGGAAGAGCAATGAGCTGCCGCCATGGGTGCCTGCATTGCCCCACTGCTGCAGGTGATCAGGCAGCCCTGCCCGAGTCTGGCCCCAGCCCCACCGTTTACTGCGGCTCCTGGGGTGCGTGGCTGCAGCATCAGGGCCATGTTGCAAATGCAGAGGAAATTGCTGATATGAACCTGCCACAGTTTCCCCAAAGCCGCGTCCTACCCTTAGCGAAGACGCATGGCGTCCCATTGTCAGGGAACAACAGAAAACCACCTCTGACCTGGCTGAACTTTGCTGCAAAGCTCACGTGTCCATGATGCCAGCAGAAGATGGGTGTTTGCATGCAAACACCCGGGTCTCCTCTGGGGCTGCGGCGTCAGGAGCCGGCTGGTGTCTTCATGGCCTATTTGTCGCCCTGAGACTAGATGAAAGGAGTGAGAGGAAATTAATAAATGTTAATATATGCTAGCTTAATTGAGAATGCTGTTTTCATCAACTGGTGTTTGAAGAACAGACTTAAGTTTGTTTGTAAGCTCAAACAAATGTTGGCTTTTTAAAGCTGTTGCACAAATACAAGGATCTTGCCGCCTTTAAAGAGGTTTAGAGCTGTGAACTGTTCAGAACGTAAAATCTGCAGGCGAATAATGTGGCTGGGATTCAGTAATGCCTATGAAAGATAATATTTTTCTACTCAGTAGCTTAAGCCAAGCTTCAGCCAAGTCAGCCTTCAAATCCTGACTCATGCACCTTATTTTGTGGATAGCTCCAGCACCACAGCACCCGGCCTTCTATGTTATTTGGAACAAGCAGAAGTGATCTCCATCTCATTCCCTTTTTCATGTGCATGAATATGTTTTTCCTCCAGACCTTGCAAAGGCTTCACCTCTGGTCTGAGGAGCAGGAAGAGCTTGTTCTGCATGCTGCTGAGGGAGCCTGGCCGTTCCTGCCGCTCTTCTCACCATCCTCAACACAGAGGAGTCTTGGGGCAATAATTATCACATGGGGGGATGTGATCTCTGAAAGCAGAACTGGGAGTTATGTTTAAAAATATTTGAGAAAACTCCTTCTTTCCCCGGGGAACTGGCTGAGAAGTCCTTGTGTCCTGAAGTTCAAGTGACATGCACCTTAGAAACACATTTTAAATTATTTTTAGGTGAAATCAAAGACATTTCTGTAAATGAATTACACTTCAGAGGTAAAGTGCAATGCAATTTAAAAGTTAGAAACCAGAGCAGCTTTTCAAGATTGGTGGAAAAGTCTGAAGGCTGCGGACCTGTTTTTAAATGTAGTCATGGTTACATGTTACATGGCTTCTGTCTTACAGAAAAGTTTGTGCCTAATCCAGCAGGCAGGTAGGAAAGATAAGACCTATTAACTCCAAGGAGGAGCTGGAAAACCTTGGACAAATGTACTTTGGAAAGGCATGCATATTAATAAATAAACATGACTCCAGTAGGTGAGTTCATGCACAGCAATATATGTACTGAGCCTCACTGCCTCTTTCCCTGCATGCAAACCCAAAATATAGGGTTGTTTCTTCAGAGATGTAATAGTTGAGGTATGGGAATTAGGATGTCCTTGAGTTCAAAGTGAAATCCCAGCTTGATGGCAGGATATGAGGGTCCTTATGTTCTGGTTAATTAATTCTTGTGATTTCCTATGGAAATGGCCCTTTTGTTATTTCATCGGTAGCAAAATTAAAATATGGCCCCTACTCAATAGCAAGAACAATAAGCTCATTGTGATAAGCCATATAGCACTAACCTTTCTTAAATATAACCACAGATTCAGATCTGTAATATTAGCCATAGCATGCTGATTATGCTGTCTGAGACCTTTGCAAGCCAGTTTTCTCTAATTGAGAGAAAACCTGGAAAAACAGACCGTCCTGTAGCTCTGCTCTCCCAGGGAGAGGAGACAAACATCCCTTGTCGCAGCGCGAGGATGCTCGGCGCGATGCATATATTTGTGTAGCGCCTTCCACCCTCCTCCCCGCCTTAACCAGGGTTTATTTTAACCTACTCAGGGTTCAATAGCAAGGAAAAACCTTTTACGCGTGAAGCGCAGCATTGAGCCGCCGGCGGCGGCTCTGGGTTTGGACTGACATGGGCTCTGTCTGCGCACAGACTGCTATTGATTTGGCCAGCACAGATGCCGATTCACGGGCAAGGGGCTGGCTAACAGCACCCGCGGCTGTGGATTGTGCGGGAGCGCCCGGGGTCGGTATCCTTCCCCTTGGGAAAAATGGACTGCTTCAAAGGCGTTTGTATATCAAACCCCAGCTGAGAGGCAGGGAAACAGAAACCTGAGTATGGGGTGGTTTTTTTTTTTTTTTTGTTTGTTTTAAAAGTGTGCAAGAAGGGGTTTTTTGTGACTCTGGGCAGATTAATTTCACTTTTTTTGTGTGTCCGACCCTCCCCCCCCAGTGCATTTAGCAAAGTTAAATAAAAATGTAAGCAGCTGCTGGATGTGGTTGTTCTGTGTCAGGTATTTCAGGCAGCCGCAGTTGTGACCAAGAGTAGCTGTGAAAATCTAAACAGTGCAAAGCACCCTCTCTATGCGGAGACTAATGGCATCTCTTGAGGGTAGTCGTTTTCAAGTAAATAATCCCATGTAGTTGTTTGTTTATTATCACAAATAACATCAGCAAAGCTTAGAAGATATATCAACCTCATTTTCTAGGTGCTTTGAGGTGCATCATACAGAAAAACTAGGAGGTGGAGAAGCAATTGGATGTGCGTGTTGCTTTTCAGGAATAGTACCTTTTCTTTCTTTGGTTGCATATTTATGTTAAGTAAATATTCTTTATGCATCAAGTTCTTATGGCCAAAAGAAAATCTTTATGAAAGATGATGATAGAAATATTAGATGGTCTTCTAAAGTTTGTAGATAACCCAAAGCCGCAGTGCTAAGGTATTAATTCTGATGTAAGAAGAGAATCGGAGGCTGGGGACAGTTTTGCTAATGCATGGGGAGGGTCTCATTTCAGTGCCTGAGGGTGATGGGGAATGGAGAGGAGCTGCTATCTTAAAGATTTTGACCATGCTTCCACCAGTAGAAAAGATGTGCAGGACCAGCTCTGGAAGGCGGGGAAGGTGGGGTGTACATTGCTCGCTGCTCACAGCATTCAAGGCCAGAGGATAACAGAGTAAGCACCTGTGTAAATTAAGCAAACAGGGTGGCATGGACCCTTGAACAAAACAGTGATTAAAATTTGGAGGCTAGGAAGGGTCATTTTTGTCTAGGGCAGCCCAGAGAGCCTGCGTGGTCTCCTGTGTAGGGCTGGTGGTTAAAGGGGTCATTTTGGAGGAAGAATGAGGGGGGAGGAAGGCAGCACCCTCAGGAGGGCTTTCAGGAAAGCAGAGCAATTTGCAGTATTTGGGGGGGAGTTGGTAAAAAGAGAAGTCGGTGTTAGGACTATAAAGCTTGACAACTGCTAACAGCTGCCTGCCACAAGTGCTCTGCAGAGAGCCATGATGGTTATTTTCCCACTCTGTTTTTTATTTGTTGTTCCAGAAGCAGGAAGGCAATGCCCAAAGTCTAATGCAAAATAAAACAGAGCGGTTTTTGATTGCGCCGCACAGTCAAGTGGAAAAACGCGATAACTGGGACTCCAGTTTAAGGCACAACTGAGCCAAAGCAAAGAGGAGCCTGGCTCCAGGTCGTGTGGTGGAGCCATCAGGGCTGCCTTCGGGAGGGGAGCTGAGTGAGGTCTGCTCAGCAGGCTCCAGCAAGGAAAGCTGATAAGAAAAAGTGCATTTTTTTGTAGACTTTAGAGTGGCTGTGCTGTTTTGAATGTGCCTGAAGTGTCTGAAGTTCAGCTGCTTGTTAGGGTGATGGGCTGAGCCGTATGTCCTTTACTCACAAAAATTGCTGGGGCTCATATGAGACTAACTGTGTGTCAGAGATATTACCTAGGTGAAGAAAAAATTGGCAGATCTTCTATATAGAATAGATTCTTGTAAAAATGTTGGTAGGAAAAACTTCCTATATGTTTTTTTTTTCCTTCCTCTGGCACCGAAATAGTCAGGATGCCTGTGAAATCAAACTGAGTCACAGTGTTTACTCCCCGTGAAGATTAATGCTCTTTTTTCCCCTCCCTGAGGTTATGTTTTTCAGAAGGCCGATGCGTGAGCACTACTGGCTCCTTCAGCAGCTCGTGGCCCTGAGCGTGGGAATGTGCCGGCAGTAATGGCTAGGGGAGACGGGGGCTGCTCTTCCCTCTGACGGCTGCCCATCGCCCCGCTGCTGCGCCTGCCGGCAGTGGGGAAAGGATGGAAAGAGAAACTACTGGCCCTGAAGGCTCTGGTTAGACTTTTGAGTAACGTGCTTTATTTACCTATTTTGGTATAGAGTCAGAAACAGCAGGAGCAGCAATACTCTCTTCCAAAAAGGTAGAGACGCCTGTAGTTGGGGCTGGGAAATCAGCTTTGCTCCAGGAGAGCCTTTCCAGCAGGCAAGTCACCCGCTCCACGCTCTGCCCTGGCTTCTCTGAGGAGCGGCAGCACATCCCCGTTCGCAATGCAGTACTGCTTTGAAGTCTAAAATCCTGCTCAGACACGAAAAATTATTTTGTAAGTTGATAGGCACCAGCAACACCTGTCAGGTTGTGCTAAATTGATGCTCAAAATGAGGGGCGGCATCAGAACTCGGCCAAAAATAGGGATATTTTTGAAGGACTTCTTTGAAAGAGAAGTGGTGTCGTTACCAAAAACGAAGTCGGAACAAGGGCGCAGCACCTTGGCAAGGGCTGGAGGGCTTGCGGAGCTGTGGTCTCCTGAAAAGTTCTGGACTCACCGGTTCCTGGAGAGAAGCAGGGTGCTGTGCATGGGGGGCTTCCCAGCACCATGGGCGTTTGTACTTAAGGCGTGTGCTCTCCCCTCGGCAATCTTCCTTCGTTCCCCATGTTAAATTAGTACCGTCGTATCTGCAGCGCATCTTGCCCTCTCGTGTGTTGTGCAGCGTTACTTTAGTCTGCAGAGTAATTCCAGGGAACAAAATGCTGTATTTTTCATGAATTCTCCCTGAAAAAGTATTATCCCTTTTTTTGGGCAAGCTGCCTTGCAGGGATGCCGAATCCTAAGCAGTGTTTGTGGGTGAGGCAGGTATTCCCCAGAGGTTGATGTTTTTAGTATCACTCCTGTTCTGAGCCCCCAAACACAAAGAAAGCTAACGAAGCCCAAACACATTATGCAACTGCTGACCTTGATCAGGTTCAAAATTATCTTAAACATTAAACAGTAGCAAGCGTGACTTTTATTGTGGGAAGTATTTTACGCTGCATTCAAGCATGATTGCTGTAGTCTGGGGTCTGGGTTTGACTTTATTATGCTCTAAGTCTTTCAAGTTAATTTATCAAAATGACATACAGCTCTGGGGGCAGTTCTGTGGTATATGATTGACTAAATAATACTCTGAATTTCTGAAAGGCTTTTAAAGTTCACTGCTTTCACACCAGGTGTATTTGTTGTTCTAATGCAGGTCACTTCCTCTCGTACTCGTGCCATCCTCCAAGCAGAGCCTAGTACAAACAGTTTCTAATGACATAAATTGGATTGCAGGGTCGAATAGCCATGTCTGAAAGGGTTTTCTTTCCTTACCAAACGCTATCAAGCCAGTTGTTTTGTTTCCTTTCGACACACACATCCATTTTCAGATGCGATTAACAGATTAAATGGCGAATTTTGGTAAGAGGTTTGGAGGCAGCCATCGGTTTGCGGAGTGGCTGCAGGCATCGTAATATCCTTCTTGCTTGATTTGAAATTCAACTGTCACTTTCAGTAGAAATTGAAATAACTTTTTAGACCTTTTAAGTATTACTCGTGGCACGGTAATTTTAATTGTTGTCAGTTCCTGGCTACTAATGAAAGAGCAAGAAATTTGAGTGTCCTGTTACAAATGTACTTCTATTTCAGAACTGCACGAAAGAGGAAAGGTTGAAGAGGAGATGTAGCCTGGGCAGTGCTGAATAGGGCAGCCAAGTTGAGGGCATTGACATCGTTTCAGGACGGGGCTCACTTCTGTTTCTTCCCAGGGAACATAGGCATTTCTAATTCATAGGCATTTCTAATTCATTAAGTTCCAAAATAGGATTTTAGGCAGAAATTCCAGTTTTTGACAAGTTGTTTGTCTTTACACCTAAGAAAAGACAAGTTTCCTATTGTATTAGAGAATCTGGCAGGAGTGTATTCTCCTTCCCCAGTGGTCCGTGGTTGTTGCTGTGCTTTGCTAAGCGATGAGTTGTATGCAAGGATTTCTTCCTTCCAAAACCTATTTTCTAATCTTTTTCTAGCAGTCCACCTCAAAAGAGAATAGTTCTCTCACGAACGCACCAAAGGCTGGGTAAGGACTGAAGGGAGTAGAAAGTCAGAGAAGAGGCATCTCAGGAACAAAGTAGATTAGATTGGGGGAAAAAAGTTGAGAACAGGCTCAAAGGTGTGGAGGAGAAATGGAGTTGCCTGAGCCACAATTACCTTTTTTTTCTCTAATGTAAAATTCGCAGCCTGGCGTAGATCATGTTGTGTGTTATGTGCTGTATTAGCAGACAACACCCTGCAAGCATTGGCCACGTACCGTCGAAGGTCAACACAGCTTGGTGACTGGGTGAACAGCTGTATTGCTGTAACAATTTCTATTTCAGAAAAGATAATGAAGCGTTTGTGAAGCCTTGCGAACAAGGTTGAGAGGAGAAGCTGTTCACGCCGGGCGATATGCTGAGCAATAAAGGAGCTTGGGGTACAGTGACATGCCGCTTTCAAACCTACCCAGAGCCAAAATGAGGTGCTGATAGTGCTTGGCACTAGGACATGATGGTTTCAGTTTGGAGGTCTGTGATCATATGCAAGGTAACTTGGAAGTGAGACAAGGTGATGCGATACCATCCCTGCCTGAGTGATTGTGTCCCGTGTTTTGTAACCTTGGCGCGCATACAAAGCCAGACTTGCTATCACTTGCAAACAAATACATGTACTATAAGCAACAGAAAAATACAAGCTCAGTAAGAATTGCAGGAGTAGCTTTTGAAGACCGTGCATGGAGATTAAGCTGGCTCCAGCTGACATTAATAGGAGGGGTGTAGTAATTCTTTTCATCCCTTCTCCTAATTACAGATGCTTTTTGAGATACCTTGATGAAGATTTTTGCAAACCTCCCGAGGGTGACATCTGCTCCTCGTACGGGGCTCCAAAATTGTAGGTTTCCTTTACTGCAACTGTGCACTCTGTAGACTCTGCTAAATCTTGCTTGCTTGGTGGAAAATGGGAAGTTTTAGATCGGTGACTACGGAGAGTGTGGGATTGGTGATGTAATCGAAGGAGCCATACATTGCGTCAATCACACAAATGTCTCTGCTTTTCAAGCAAATTTTTCAATGTCTGTGCCTGCCATAAGCCTAAACGTCAGTGCCCCGTGACATGCTCCACTGAGGATCCTTTGGCATTTGCACTGTCTGCAACTGCTGCAGTAGATTAGAGCGTATGCTATTCAACGGGTGAGCGGGGCTAATCTGACAATAAATGTGTATTTTAAGTGTAACTGTTGCATTGCATTAATGTTGTTTATCTTGTGATGGTAGCCCTGCATTGGCACATGACATGAGCGATGTTAATGATGTGTGAAAGGCAGGGCTTTTTAAGGGGCCGTGCTTGTGCAAAGTTGAGTGTGGTATAATTAGAGCAGTATCTGGTCTGCTGATAAAATAAAGGCAGCTAATTGCCAACATTTTCATTTTCTTAGTCTCTCTTACTCATCAAAGACTTCGCGCAGCTTGGTGAACGTATCCCTTTCAGGATAAGGTAACTCATGTGAAAGCATTTGCAAGATTAATTTCCACTTAGTCTCAAGAGAATTGGGGAAGTTAAAACAACCACGTACGTTCTCATTATTTTTTCGGGCATATTTGCCCACTGGGGCTGTTTCTAAGATGCAGAAGCAGTAGGTAACATCATTGTATAAACAGAAAATCTTCAAACTGTCAAAATACAGATGCAGAAGTTGCATCACTGAGGGAGGAGGGCAAGCCAAGCCATGTCTGTGGGGACTTCAGGGGATCGGTGTCCTGCATTACTCACGCTGAGACGAGCGCGTGGGCAATGCAGCATCGCAGGACGCCGAAGCCAAGCGTGGAAAGGCGCAGGCACGTGGAGCGGGACTGGCGGCTGCTCATGCTCACTGGGGGCTGGGAGATGTGGTGCCAGATCAGGGGAGTGATGCTGAGATGCAGTGATGGCCACCTCCCGTTGACACCCTATAGGCAGGCTTGACCTCTGTTTTTTTCAGAGAAAATAACGTACGGCACACCACCGTGGAAAAGCTGCCAAGCTGCAGTGGTGACAGGTGCAGATAAGGAGGCTGAGTGAATGAAGCCTCTGTTTTTGATGAAAAACCATGCAGGGTGTTGAACAAAGCCAGCCTCTTCCCATGTACAAGGCCCATTAGGAACTTTTCAGCTATCGTTTATTTAGACAGGAAGTATATTCTCCTTTTACAGGAATTTATTGGCTGATTTATAAAGGTTGCTAGTTAAATTTGTTGGAGTGGGAGGACTGAAAAATGGAGATGAACAAGCAGCTAAGTGAAAAGCCAGCCCTTCTTGCATGAACCATGGCCCGTACCGTTTTCTAAACTGGAACGTTAATAACAGAGTCAGTTATTTCTGCTTGTTTTTCTTTCAGCTTACTGGAAGCCACGTGGTTCCTGTGCCACTCCACATACTCTTATGAGATTCCTGAATCCTCTGCTAGTTAATCAAGATTTTGAAGTCTGTTAATGTTCTAATTGGGAGGATTCATAAGCTTGTGTTTGAAATCTGTTTAGAGGCATAAATTTAGTAGGCTAAGTGATTATATATAGTAGAGCAGTTATGTGGATCTCCATGGGTTTGTAAAGTCAGTCCATTTCTATGGAAATAACCTGGCATTGTTAGCATCTTCCCTGAAGATTGATGCCAAGGATCTGTTATTTATTAGATATTTTTCTTTTATTTAAAAAAAAATTCAGAATATAAGATTTTTGCCAGCCTGCATCACATTTAAGTCTATTAAATCCCCTGTATACTCTGTATCTCTCAGAGGCAGAATACCAGAGGCTTGGAGGAAAGTGTTAAACCCATGAAGCTGATATAAGATAATATGGCCATAGGCTTCACCCTGATCTCTAATAGCAAGAGACTGCCTTTGCCACCAAGGTTTACAGTTTAATATCGCTTCTGAGATGTGCTGTCATTAACCATGACTTCGGAACTAAATCCTGTGTCTTGTTTTATCTTCGGGACACTTTGAGGGCTTACAGTGTTTATAGGCTGGAAACCAGAAGTTTCATGGCATCACAGAGATTGCAGTTACTTCAGTGCATTAATTCTCATGCTCTGTCAGCTGTAGTGAGACAAGGCAGACCTCCTTCACTTCTACTGCACTGCTACCATATGAAACACCAGAAAAACTGAATAGAGCCTACTCAGGATTCGTAAACATTAGTAAATGTTTCTGGGGGATGCAAAGTTTCTGTCAGCTCTCCATATTATGTAATGGTGCCATGAAAATTTATGTTGTTCACTCTTTGGGTTCTCTTTCAGACCTTGTTCTGTGATCTCTGCGGACAATTTCCTTCGTAGGGGCCTGTCTGTGTTTACTCATTGTAGGCTCTGCTGACCCATGGGATATGTAAAAGAAATTAAGAAGGGTCATGCAGTATTATGGAGCAATATTTTCTGTCTCTGTGGAGCTCACATTACAAATCTCCCATCCCGTTCAATCTCTATGATTGCAAGAAGAACAAGAGCCAGGATCAAGTCATTTAGGAGGGGAAATCAGGTTTGAAATTGTGACGACAACTTGCTAGGAGGCAAAAGAGGGGCAAAAGTTTAACTGACTTCAAAGTGGAGCTTAGCCTCCAGCCTGCTCTGGATCGGGCGCTTTCCTCGTAGAGGGCAGCAGCCGCAGCTGATGGCACCCCTCACTCTTCCTCTCTCCTGGAGAAGCTGCGCTTCTCCATGCATGGTGTGGTCTGTACTTGTGGGTCTAAGTGAAAGTTAAAGTTCAATCTGCCCTTACAATCCCACCATAACTGAATAGGAGGGGGTGAAAAACAAACCCTGGGTAGAGCTGAATGAAAATTTTGCATGTGGGATGTGGAGTTCTGCAGTGTTCAGTAACAATAACAGACTGGAAAATAAAAATAACCAACTTGTGCAAGCTAGCACCTGTGACAATTATAATTTTGGTCTGGGCATGAGATGATCACCATATAACAGGCCTTAACTCCAGTTTCTAAT
The DNA here is from genome assembly GCF_030463565.1 of Pelecanus crispus. NCBI lineage: Eukaryota > Metazoa > Chordata > Aves > Pelecaniformes > Pelecanidae > Pelecanus > Pelecanus crispus. The sequence continues at coordinate 40,288,092 of NC_134647.1, read as the reverse complement.
TTTGTAATTCCTAAGCAATTTTAACTGTCAAGTGAGCTCAACATAAGCTATTGTATAAACCCTTGCAACATGGCTGGCAAAGACGTTTTGACAGTGCCAATGGATGCTGGAGGAGTAAAGGATGTCTGACTGTTGCATCTCATGTTTGTATCTTCCTCAAACCTCTTATTAACCTTCCTATAACAGATCGTCAACTGTTCTTACTGAGGAATGCATTTAGGCTTTCGCTTAGCTTTGAAAACGTTTGCAAACCTGACTGAGCTCTGTGGGAATTAAACATTGCTTAACTGCTGTGCTCAACTGAGACCTTGGTTTAAGGGCTGCCCTTTTTGATGCACAAGTTTTTCCTCCATGGTCAGCTGTGATGATGTTATGTCTTTGACTCCCATGCCCAACAGATGCCCTATATCCCAATACAGGTCTACCAGACTTCTTGTTCCAGCTGTGCCTCATTCCTTCTCAGCTCACAGGCTAGAGCCTTTCAAAAGAAGGGAGGTTATCCTCAAACCTGGGTCTTACTGATGCCAGTGAGGAGCCCTCGCTGGTGTATGTGAAGGCTTTTGCTCACAAACTTATGGTTTTGGCTACCATCCGTGAAGATTTACATATATATATTTTTATACACACATGTATATATAAGATATAGATATACATATATTCATTTACACATATTCATACATAAACGTCTACATAAACATACATATATATGTACATACTTGCATGTATATGTATTGCTGTTGTTTGGTGAACAGAATTTCTTTGATATGTTTCTGAGCATAAGGGCTAGAAATGTCCACTCCAACAGGTTTCTACTTGGAAAGACTTAATATACAAAGGCTATAAATTATATAAAAAGTGTTTGTTGTTAAACTGTGATAAACACAGCTACAGGGAAGCAGCTGGTGCTTTAGTGCCTATGAGTTCCTTTGTGTTTCCCTAAAGCTGTAGCCAGACAAAGGTACATTTATAATTTTTTAAAATTAAATGTAGAGTAGAAAGAGCCATGTTGGATTTGAGATGTGAGGCACTCCAGCGGGATCGCTTCTAAGTCATACAGCTGGTTACCCGTCTACTGAAAGCCTTTCTCCCTCCTTTCATTCTGTGTTTGGATGTCTTGATTTCCTTGGGAAAGGGCAGTGTAAATGAGTGATTGCCGCAGAGCAGCTGTGCACCTTCAAGAAAAATGGATAAGCCTGGAGGTGGAGGTGCCCATTTAAAAACTCTTGGTGACTCCCTTTCATGGGCAAGTGGTGGCCACGGCCACTTGCACTCAGTAGTTGCTAGACTCAACCATCACTGCAAGCCTTCTGAAAAGTCTCCCATCGGACTTTGGGACTGCTCATATAAGTATGCAGAAACATCCTTCAGTCCAGGAACAGACATTTTGGTTCAGCAGAACAATCTGCTTAATTACCTAATTCCGTCCAGTTTGATACTGAAGTCATTATGTTTTATTTGAATTCATATATTTAAAGTCAGTGTATTTTCTCTTTGCATTTTCAGTAAGCCACAGATTTTTGCAGTGTCCACATGTGAGTACCTGATAGAAGCCCCTGGCTGTGGCTCTTAAACAGAAAGAAAACATACTTCCAGAGGCGTCTAAATATCTCCCAATAATTTTAATATGTGAACTGGCAAGTCTAGTGTTGTTACAGGCGGAGGAGCAAGGCACAAGCCAAGCGGTTGCCCAGACAGCGAAGGCAGCGTTGGGGGAGCTGGGAACCAGTCCTGCGCCCCTTGAGACACAAGCCAATGCTGCGACCATGCTTACCTTTTTCCTTCCCTCACAACTGTGGGACAGCGGCGTGAGCTGGACGTTTTCCCCTAAAATAATCAGAAGTGAAATGGCTTATAACATTATCGTTTAAAATATCCATCAGTAGGTTGGAGTTGATGTGCCTGTGTTAGCACTGCACCTTCTTAAGCTGCCTGTGGATCTGAGAAAGATGCTATACTCCTAACCGTATGATGGCTGTCTCATCTCTGGCCTTTGATCCTTCTTATATTTCTGCTATAATGATAATATACACGGACAGTCAGTCTCCAGTTCGCTACTATGATTTTTGCCTTTATTGTTAGCTGGAGAGCTGACTAGCACAAATGCGTATTTGATGCAAACCTCCTGCAGTTGGACTGAGGAAACTGCAGTGTTTTCATGAAGAGGTACAAGGCTAATGTGAAGAAGAGGCAGCATGTTGGTTATGGGAGTCATGTGTGTCTGAAACCCACTTTAAAATGAATATTTAATGGTACATCTTCAGTATGCTGCTAGCAAGGTCTGGAAAATGCTCTGCTTATTCCAAATTCAAGATCTGCATGGACATGTCCTATGGACTTGCTAATGCCTCTGTGAAGGCAAATAAGAGGCCAGTTTTGGTGTCTATAAAGTGCTATGTGTCGATCGGGTTTGCCTAGTATTTTTGCGGTGGGTGGCTGTTGTGGGGCTAGAAATTAAAGCGAGAACAGGGCTGAGCAGACCGACCGCTCTGACTTATCCTGAGTAGTTGATGGGATGCATTTTCCATGCCAAGCTCTCTTTTGCAGCCAGTTCAGCTTCCTTGTGTGAGGGAAAAGGCTGGAGAAACATTGGTTTTGTCACAGAGGTGATGGGCCCTCTAGCAGGACTGGTATTCAAATACACCTGCAGCAGGGTAAAGCCTGGTCTCAGCTGGGGGCAATTTCTTTAATTGCGGGTGGGGCTGGTGAGCACATAAGTCAGCCCGGTTGTACCAGGTGGCCTTAGTTCTCAGGTTGGGAGCAGGCTGGGAGACATTCCCTAAAAGCATGAAATGATTTCACTAACTTGCTTTGTGCTTTGAAGCAAAGGAAAATTGTCCTGGAAAGCAGGGAAGGGTGAAATGGGAAGTAGACTTGCTTGGATTGGAGGTAAGTCCCAGCAGCTCTGGAGCAAATTGCTCTATGGGCAAGTGGGAGATAGTTGCAAACCTGAGGAAGAGTTGGTTTCTTTAACTTGCATGGTCCTGGACTCTATGTGTGTCATGGTATGATTACAGAAAAGTCACCTCTGCTCTGGAGTGTAACTCATGGGTGAGGAAGCTGGGGGCAGTGGTAGAAATGAAAGCAAAATTTAAGGATTCCCGTTTCTAGTCTCTAGCTTTGCTATCTATCAGCAATTACATAGGAAAAGCTCAGCAAATGAAGACAACTTGCCTCAAAGTACACATTTGCTGTCGAGTAACTTCATGAACAGGTTTTTCTCTCCTTCTGAACTGGTCCCTGCATTAAACTTCTCTGAGATCCCTCATTGGCACTCAGTTTGAAGTCTCAAGGCTCAAGTCATTTTTTTTGTGCACTAAGAAATGGCAGGCAATGCAGTAACCTTCAAAATGCATGAGTAACACCGGTTCTTTGTCAGAAAGTCGTATAGCTGGAACGGCTTGGCCAAACTACCTGCAGTCAGAGTGCAGACAAAATGCAGTTGGTCACAACTCAAGTTTTATAGGCGTGTAAAACGAGTGGGGCGCTCTCTGATGGGTTTTAAAGGCTGTGGTGGAGTGAGTTACCGACAAGTCGTCTTGGGTACTACAAAGCCAAGTCTTCAAAGTATCTTTGGAAGGGGTGAGTCTGTATTGAAGTGCATTTGCGTTTTGAACAGCTGTGAGTGAACGGGTACTGAGTTGTATATGTGGAAGCATGATATTGAAAAGGTCATCCTGAAGGCATTTTTGAGGAGAATCACCTAGGTTTTGAGTAGTAAATTGAGGGTTTCCATATTATGAAGCAGTGGTCAAAATTATGAGGCAGTCTTTCCCTTTTTCTTTGAACAAAACTGGGGCTGTGGTGGTAAAATGGCTTTTATATGTGAAAAATCTGAGATGTCACCTGATTTGGAGCAGTAGGCTGTCCAGTCTAGTCCTCAGTTCTTCCAAACAGTTGTACCATGTGATTCCACCTGGAAAACTCATCATGCCCTGCCTTAGAGTGCTAGGTTGCCATTTTTGCTTTAGCTCTGGCTCTGGGAGGACAGTTCTGGGATTCCTGGGACGTTAAGAAACCCTTATTTCCAACCTGAGTCTATGCTGCCTACATTACTCTTGCTTGTTCTGGTGCCAGCATTGTATTAAACAAGTTTGGTGGGTTTTTTTTCTTTGTGGAAATATATTCTATCTCCTTGGTAATGTATGTGTAGCATACAACTAAATGCCCTCTTAACCTTTATTCTTTTCGGCAAAATAAGCTCAGTTTCTGAGTCTCCTCTCTGAAAGTAGGCTGCCTGGTTACCCTGTAAGTCTGTCTCAGCCTCTTTCTGTTTGAAATCGTCTGGACGGAGGAAGTTCCCGTGGCTTTCTCACCAGGCACTAATGCAGATCTTTCTCTATCTCTGGAGAGACTGTGCTTGCAATACCACCTAGCTGCCTCATAGTATTTCTGTGAAAAAACAAAACTCAAAAAACCAATCTCCTTCCTTTTCATTTCTCCCTTGCAATTTTGTCTTTGGTTTTTCAGTGTGCTCTCCTGTGCAACAGATTTAATCCTTAATTCAGTTTCTGGTTTCCTGGGTAGTTTTTTACTTCTTTTTGGTGCCACGGATATATTTTTCTTGTGTAAAATCTGCACATAAGTACCTGCAGGTCTCGAATTGTCCACATTGCCCCTCTGCTGTTATATCCTTATTCCCACTGTCTGAGCTTCAGCATCATTCCCAGCTCCCTCTCTAGTCTTCGTACCATTTTGATGCCAATCTGCAAGGTATACTGCGTGCATCATTTCTGCCAGATATTTACTCAGTGTGCATCCTATAGATCCTGTATCCATTCATGTTTGTTGTAATTCTCAAATGTTTTCTCAATACTAGAATGTTTTTTCCCCGGTAGTGCTTGCTTATCTTCAGAGAGAAATTGAACAAAATCCTCGAATCTCTTTCCCTTACGAAGTGACCTGGTTTGCTGTCTGAAAAATCCCAAACTTTTTGGGTTTAAACCCTTTTCTTCTTGCTCTCCTGTTCCACTGCTTAAGCTCATCTCTGTGCTATAGCAGAGCTCAGAGGCAGGAGGATACCTTCATTTATTGGAGCTGGGCCGCTCAGTATATAGCCACCACCTGAACACACCAGCAATATACAACTAGACAGCACAGTCTTCAGGCAGCAAAAAAGCCAACCGTACAGCAACATGCTAATGTTTATCCACACCAAAGGAATACAGAATGGGAAGGGAACAAGTCCCAAGCAAACTCCCTTGGTGATTTTGTTGTTGTTGTTCTCTGCTTTTTAACTTCTCAGCAGGGATATTGGCTTTTTGCATCCCTGCCTGAAAGCCAACAAAACCACATCGGTGGTTTCAGTTTTCTGTTTGAGAGTGAGCCCCTCCATGCTTGAGAGGAGCCCTAGAAATCTTAGCAGGTACCATCCTCAAGATATATACAGCTATATGTCTGAATTAATTTCAGTGTCTTCCATAATCCAGATAATAATCTACTATTCACAATTAGATGTAGTTCCAATTTCTTGAATGCTCAAGCAATCATTTTCTTTGGTAATTGAGTTCCCCATAGAATTCTACTATCCTGATCTCCTGCTCAGAAAACTAAGCGTATTAATTTGAAAAGCTGCATGAATGCCTGGCCAAGATAATGGCAGCAGAATAATTGCAAGGAAATCTCTTACAACAGGCTTATTGTCATCTAATAAAGCTTTCCCTGAAGGTTATGCTGCATGCCATGAATATGATACAAGCTCTAAAGTGTGCATGTGTGTGTTTGCATGTGCAACTTGGTTGAATTTTAACATTCCAAGATCTCTTCCTTACGTGTTTTATAAGTGTTTAAAGATCTATTTTTTTAAATATTTACCATTCTCTCTTTCTTTTCATGATGAATTTTGGGTGAGAAAGGGAAGGGGGCTGAGAGGAAAAGTGACACCTTCTGCCTGCAGGTTTAATGCATATACAGTATGCATTTACACACACTGGAATAAAAGTTGCATTCCAGTCTCCACATGAAGTTGAGGTTGTCTTCTACTAGATGCAGGGCAAACACTTAATAAGGGACCAGAAGCCTTCACAAAGAGCTTATAGCTCAGCAAAGCAACAAAGGAGAGGAGAAAACAGGGATGAAGGTACCCCCAGTGTCACGCAGCAGGCTGGTGGCAGAGCCTCAGCTGTCCGGGTCAGTGTTATTGGTGTTTGATAACAGTGAATATACACCTTGATCCATCATGTCAGTGATAATACTGTCTCGTTTACAGTGAGAGTCTGGTTTGACTAGGTAATTTAGTTTTAGTTCAGCACTTCAGGATGATATCAAATACCCTTTTTTCTCCTAGGGGTTTGCCTGTGAGGAATATCTGTGTATGTTCAGACCAAGTAGCCATTATCATGTGAGTGACGTCTAGAGAATGGTATTCAAATCTTATTAATTAGCGCTGTTGAGCTCTGGGCCTGCAGTTGGTGAACGATGGGCCTACTGCATTTCGCGTTGCTAGAACTGCTCTCCCTATTTTTATTTTTTGGGGGTTATTGTTCCTCTGTTGTTTCACCTACTGGAGTCTTGTGAATTGGATGTTTAAATAACAGAAGATGTGAAGTGAGGTAATTAGCCAGGGTCCCTGATAGGGAGATGGAGTCAGTGCTTGTATTGCATTTCTAGATAGGATGTTTTTTTCTGTCGTAACACGGTCAAGTGGCATAGTGTTGCATTTTCAGAAGAGCTGGGTAGCCAACTCCCATTGAAGTTGACTGGATTACATGAATCTATATCTCTTGAGATCCCAAATCATTTTGGACCCATTTTTCTTCCATGTGTGTTTTGTGGTTTGATGGACTTAATGAGACCCAAGGATGCAACAGAGGTCAAATGGCTTGAATCAACGTAAGAGAAAAGACATCAGAAATATGGCCCATAGTGGAGCCGAAGTACTCTAGGGGTGCAGAGCTAGTTATGAATGGAAGATCTGTCCTTTTCAGACTTGCTGTACACCCCACTTTCCATAAAAGGTAACACAATCTATAGATTAATGCCTCCATAAATAACTTGGTGTATGTCAACAGTTATGTAGCACAGTGGTGTTAGCTTTTTGTTATTTACAAGTAGCTGCTGTAGAGGTTTTGCACAGTAATCCAGTAGCTGGAGCATCTCATACAGAACTTTTACTTCCTGGCCATCAGATGAGTGATGTTTCAGATACCAGATTTTCAAAGGAAAACTGGACATGCAAAACCCTGTTCAGGACCTTTTCTTTCCTCTGCCACTAATATTGATCAGTTGAAACTATTTCAGAAGAGAGTCTTATTTTCATAGTAAAAATTTTAAGCAGCACCACAGAAAGATCTCCCTTGCCACTCTCCCTCGTACGTAGGGCATGCGCAAGCAGATCCCTGGACTGACGAGAGGTCTTTATAATAGAATATTTCAGTTGGAAGGGACCTGCAATGATTATCTAGTCTAGCTGCCTGACCACTTCAGGGCTGACCAAAAGTTAAAGCATGTTATTAAGGGCATTGCTATTTCTCTATGGAAAATGCTGTCTGTAATTCCTAGGATGGAGAGGGTAGGATTTGGGTCCCTACTTCTGGTGTCTGTGCATAAAGAATAACAGTGCTTTGCCCTGTAACACAAAACAGCTTTCTTCAAATGTCTGGATGTTTACCTTTGTTCTGCTATGGTACTTTACTTATATAGTGATGTGCATTCATCCTGAGCTATGTTTGTACTGACGTAGAGACTGCTTGTGTGTGTTTGCCGATAATGTGGGATTTTTGCATGGCAATAAAGCAAATGGGGATGTCAGGCTGTGTAGCTGAACGGGGTCAGTTCCCCCTCAGGAAATGCTGGAATAGGAGAGATCTCTGTTACTAACTCAGGTACAAGTTCGACTGTATGCAATGGCAAATATATGCCTCTACAGCTAATGCTGTTGCCTGATACTCCCATCTAGGTACCATGGTGTACTGAGGTGTAGCAGGACCAGAGGCTGAAATCAAAGGACAAATACTCTTTGGCAGATATGAATAAATAAAAACAAGGAAAATACAGTGTATGTACCTAGCCACAACTGTGCTATTATATTTCAACTTGCTGGGTTAGCTTAATGTGATGTAATGACAAGAGGCTGAATATTGAGGCACACTTCTTCTGCTTCTATCAGTGAAGTCACTTTCAGTTTCTCCATTGCCTCCCTTCCTCCAGTCATAAATGTCCTTGGCAAAATCACATTTATTTGTTTATATACATATTTAAAAAAAACCAAACAAACCCCAACCCATCCCTGGCATATTTATTTTGTTTCCTGCCTCACTTTGGATGGTAGAAAAAGCTCCCTGTGTCTGCGCAGGTATGTGTATAGATGTGGAATCATAACTATTTAACTAATATTGAAGGTAGCATTTTATGTAAAGCAGAGGGTAAACTGCAACAGCCAAGCTACTTGCTGGTTTTGCCAGTGGGTTTTCCATAGTTCTGTCAGCAGTGCTGGTGTTTTTCTTGGTACGTTCCACATCTCTTCCTTGTTGGTATATATGATTCATTGTTACCAATCTTTACAAAATGCTTTTGTGGGAGGATTTACAGGGGTTTGTTTTTTTTTTTAGTGAAATCTTTATTTTGTTGGACGGTAGCATCACTTACCTTGCAGAAGGCTTTGAAGGTGATGGCGATCTTGAGGTCTCTCCTGTTTCCTTGTGCCCTCTCCCGCTTGCCAGCTCAACTTCGGAAGGGAGCATTGTGCTGAAACACCCAGGGATCTTCCCCTCCAACATCATGAGACATCTGAGGCGGCTGGCTCTGCTTCTTCCCTGTAGTTGCCTTCCTCCTTCTGCCAGCAGGAGACATCTGGGCTGCTTGGCTGCTGTCCTCCACACTGGCTGCTGACCTGACCTTGCACTGCAAACCTATTGCCTACGGCAGCACCTCACGGCTTCCCTCCCCTTGCCCACTCCTTGGTCACTGCTTTTATGAGAATTAACCTTTCCAATGATTTAATTCTGTTTCTGCGTGGACTACAGTAATGTGCACGCCTGTGCAACATGCATCTACTGCATGTGTTTTTTGACTCAGGCTGGTGGATAAGCATTTTAAGACTGACCGTAGTAGTCTCAAAATCCATGCGCGGAGCAGTTTTCTGAGTGTAGCCCTTGGGCTGAAATGGGAGTTGGCATCCTATTTAGAGAAACTGGCTTTGATTTTGTGATGGCCTCCTGTGACTCTGTCCCCAAATTAATGGAGAAATGAAAGGTTTGCACATTCTGGATTTGTAGACTCAGAGGTCATCATGATAGGTTAAGAAAACTTCACATTTCTTCCATCCTATCTCTAATGTATTGACCCCTAGAAAGTAGATGAACTGTGTCCTTAGGGCTGGCAGCAGCATTCTTTAAAAGAAAAAACCCTCTGTCTTGTTCTTAGGAGCTAGAAAAAGTATGTCATGTAGGAGGGGGCATGACTGAGGGGGGTAGAAAAAGAACAAATTACATGTGCTGAAATAAAAGGACTAACAAGATGAATCAGGCCAGCCAAGAATTTCTTGACGTCATCCATGGTTGTGTCAGACCTCTGCATAAAATGCTTGAAGTTAGTGATGGACTGTGGACTTCAGTTGGGTGTTTGCTTTGTTGTTTGTTTGGGGTTTTTTGGGTTTGTGTTTTTTTTAACCACACTTGTGTGGTTTTTATAGCAGACACCAGAAACTGAACGTACCCTCCATGAACAGAATGTATTTGTTAATATATTTTGGCATTCAGAAGTAATCTGTGTCAAGTATTGAATATCTGCTTTCCACTCTACTGGCAAGTCCAAGGAAATGACAGGACATTGGAGAAGCATTGATTTCTAGCATATGTCATTAGCAGTGCATTATAAAGCTTGGCACAAGGTTTGTCTTAATCCATCTTTCCATAAACTTTAGAGGAGAGAGAAATGAGTGTTGTCAAATCACCAAGTGCCTCTTCTGTTCAAAGCTCCCTCATCTGAATGCAGGAGTGCCCGGGCATAGCTGTTCTTCCAAACTCAGGTCGGTGATCAAAAATGAACTGAGCCACCATCCTTCCACCATCTGCTGACTTTGGCATCTGCTGGGTGAAGGATGGCCATTGAGACGTATCTTCCCTTACTTCTTGTATGACAGGGAATGCCATCTAGCTCCCTAACAACAGGTAGATGTTGATTTAGCTGACTGTTCACTTTCTGTATTCTAACAGTAAGCACTACAAGCGTGGTGGAAAGAAATATGGCAGTAAAACTGAAGGACAGAGTGGGGTGGGGGTTGGAAAGAGGTGTTCATTACTCTTAAAAAGTCACTTGTTTTGCTTTGGCTAAATGGGATTTGGTGGGATAAATCTTAGAGGATTTAAGGAGATAAATCCCGGGAGCTGTGCTCTTCCTCATGGTCCTGCCTAGAGTGAAGTGCACAAACTTAATAACCCTCTTCAGTTATCTGAGGCAACTCAGGTGGTTTTAAAATCAGATTAATTTCAGATTTGTTGGTTTTGTTTGTATTTAATAAAAGTTTTTCCACTTCCTGCCTTGTGTTTTACAAGCTGTTCCTTAGAGGTCTGACACTTTCAGTCATGGCTTGCTTGATATGTAGTTGTGTATTCATTTTTTCCAGTTTGAAGAGGTATAATATGTCATCTCTGCCAGCATTTGTCTGCCTCACCTAAGACAACAAGCGTTCATATCGGAGTTGCCTTCTCACCATGGCAAGTATCTAAAATCAGAGAGATCCTGCATTGACAAGACTCTTAGCTGTGGTGTATGAATACTGACAATAAAAAGATGACCTTTGCATATATGTGCCTGTATAAGTGTACACTTAATATATGTATATATATGTAGGATAAATGAAATGATGATTTAAAAAAAAAAAAAGGCAAACCCAAAAATTGTAGGTCATGTGCCTTGCAAGGGATCTAGGCAGTTCTAATTATAAAGAGACAATAAGCTGTCCCTAATTAGACTTGTGGCCAGATGACATGGTAACCTTAATTTTAACATTCCTTGACTCTGCAGTAGTTGTAACTTAGAGTTAATGCAAAGACACAGGACTTTTGTTGTGGTATATAAGGTTAGAGCTAGGGATTTCTGGAATGCCACAGTTAAAGAAAAGGCATATTCAAGCTGTTAGTAGCTTGAAAAATAATAATACCTGGAGCTATATAACCTGTTAAACATCAACATCTGCTTTCAAACCAAAAAGAAGTATATCCTACTCTTCTTTAGAGAGTGGCCAAGATGGAATGCTGAATGAAAAATGAATTTTTTTGGTGTGTTTTTAAAAATCAACCAACTGGGCCTGAATTCTTTCCTGACACTTAAAAATTATCCTATTTTTTGTAAGGATAAGCTAGTTGCTGGGTTCCTGTCCATCAGCTGACACTACGTACTCCAAGCAGGCAATTTCTTTCAGCGCTTTATTGACAAACCACTTTTATCCAAATGCTGGGGGCAATGTGGGTGCTATTCTGAGAGTGAGTGATGGAGAACTTGCTCACAATCACTGGGGGACTCCAAGGTAAATTTGCCTGAAAGATTGTTTCAGTGTGAGAGTTACCATGCAGCTTGTGTACATTGAGGAGGAGAAATCTAATGATAAAAGAAAGAGTGTGAAGTGGGAGTTAGAGTAAGTATTTGCTTGCTGCAAATGTGCAGTCATTGAATCTGGTGAAAGGGGAACTTTGGGGAGCCTTGGATGTTTGTCGTAGCAAAAGGCCAGCCAGATAATTTCCATCAAGAGAGGTGGTGTTGGTGTCAGTCATGTTTTCCTCAAAAGTTGAGGCGTGGTAAAAGTTATTTAAGTGCAATACTTTGCTGAGCAAGTCTGTGAGTGCAGTGTTTGTCAACAGCTTTTGCTTATTTAAAAAATTGTCATGACAGTAAAAATAGGAATTCAAGACCTGAACTAGAGAAGTTGGATAGTTAAATATACATAGAGGCCCCAGGGGACCTTGCATCTCTTGCAGAAGTTGAGTCCAGCTGTTTTGTGCGTGTTCAGAGTTGATTCAGTTCGCTGCTAACTAGTATACGTGACTGGTGCTACATTAGCAGGGTTAAATGCTATTTCCTGCTGCTGCGGCTGAGTACAGACCTGAGCTTGGTTCAGCTCCAGGATGTGGAGCTGAGATCCACTTAGCCAGAGGCTCCCTGCTCTTGTGCCAGCTGCAGGTTGGAGAAGCCTTGGGGTTGGTCCCTCCTACTTGTATGAAGGTTGTGCCTTGCAAGTGTGGGCTGTACGAACGCAAGGTACTACGGATAGGCTTTTCTTGTGTTGGTCACATGGAGAAATGGCATTTGGGTTGGTCCCGTGCTGCCCCAATATCGGTTTAAATGTTCTTGACTGATGAATAATTATAGCTCCAGTGATGACAATGGATCGTACAGAGTCTTGTCTTGTTGTATCAGATCAGCTGTACAACGGATGAAGAGTCATATATTTGCACTGCAGTATTTTACGTTTGTGTGTGTGTTTCTTTTCTACAGGGCTTGTGTAGCTGTTTTTGCAAACACAGGCAAAAATATATCAGGAGGCTTTTTTTTTTTTTAAAAAAAAAAATGATAGTGAACTTGGACACTAGAAACTGGGAGTTCAGAGATGGGACACAGCCTTTTTCAGAAGAGTGTGTATTGGGTAAGTTTCATACCCCAAACTGAAGCCATCCAAAATAACTAGACACTGAAAATGTACATCTTGTTATTAATTTTGAAGGCTGTGAAACATAATCATCTCATTGAAAATTATTCTCTCTTAACAACTCCATCTAAGACTGCGTTATTAGCTGAATAGTCTCATTTTTGCTAGACGTTTAACCTTATATACATAAAATTTATAGTGGATTAATTTAACAAATTTAAAAACTTCCAGAGTAGAACAGGAGTTGCGATCCTGACTGCGAACAAGCTTTATTCGTATTTTGCTCTGCTCCTTCGCGTTCCTTTGTGTCAGACTCTCTTGTGGCAGTTTACAGTACCTCCAGCAAGTGGCCGCCTGTAAAAGCTGCAGTGGGCTTGTATAGATTAGCTAGGTGTTATGTGACTGTCTCCCTGTTGGCAAAGTGTGTAATTTGTGCTATATACTCGTCCTGCACAGGCCCAGGGCATCCGATCCGCATCAGATCGGGAGCTCATCTCTCCCAGTTAGGGGTTCACTTACAGTTGCCTGAAGACTGGGGTGCCCTTGATCATCGTTTTCATTGTCCTTGAAATATTCTGTGGTTTTGTGCACTTGTGATTTGTTTGTGGTGTTCTCCTTGGTGGAAAGCAGCTGTCTTTTGATAGGCAGGAAGCAGACAGGCGAACAGACAAGGAAAAGGGTGGTGGGGACGACGACAAGGAAGAAACATTCAAATGGAATCACTCTACCATGCTCCCAGCAGGGAAATTTAATTTCTGGCAGTACTGCTTTGCATTGACTCCAGCTACTATCTGAGGTCTGTTGCCACTAAGAAAGTAGTGTTTGTGGCAGTGGGCCCTTCAATATCCGGCCTATTCTCTTTCCAAAATGCCCGTTTTCTCATTGGCATGCATGGCTGGGTCCTGTGACAGAGCTGGAAGCCCACAAGAACACCTCCAGCCATAAGTAACCCCTCAAAAACCTGCAAGAAATTAACTCAGATTTTTTGTCTAACTTGGATCATTAATTAATTCTATCTCTGCCCCCATTACACAATTAGAAATGTTGCCAGTGTCCAAACGTGTGATTACTACATCTGTTAGGAAAGGGAAGAAACAAAAGAATTAATGTTGATGATAATTTATACTGACACACCAAGGATGAGGAAAGCACTCAGGGCACTGAAGACCTGGACGGAGATTTCAGCTGAACATTTGGAATGATCTAATGATTTGGGCAGATTTGGACATTTATTGTTCTTCTCCTTTTGTTTTTCCTTTACCCTCCACCAGCCAGTGACCCTAAAGACTTTTAAAGTACATTAATGTACTGTTAGCACATCAATGCTGGAAAATATTCCAGGGCTTTGCAAAGATTTGGTTATCAGGGAAGTCTTTCAAACTTTTTTGTTTTTTAGCATTTTGAAGGAGGTCCTTCTGTACATTCTCTGCATTTCTGTCACTGTACCTGTTGGGTCAGGCTGGTGGTCCAGCCAGCCCAGTCTTCTGCCTTTCTGCATGGCAAAAAAGGCAAAGGCTAGTGTTTAGGGAGAGAAGGTAGCCTGGCCTCTCCCACAGTACCCCTCACCACCCACAGTTGTTTTGGGGATGTGAGGTCCCTGCCTACCATCCCAGGATCTGTTTGTGGACGTGTTGACCATGAGTTTGTCCAACCCCTTCTGAGTCCCCTGGCACTGCCTATCTCCCTAGCCTTGTGCGGCAGCAGGTCCCAGATGTTTACCACCTCCTGTGCAAAGAAATTCTTTATCTCTTTCTAAATCAATCTCCTCCTAATTTTACCAGTTCCCCCTGCTTCTCATTCTGCAGCACTTGGCAAACTGCAGTTCCTTAAGCTAGTCCACTGCATCCATGTTTTTGCAGTCCCTCTTCAGCTTTCTCCTCTCCAAGCTGGGCAGTCTGAACCCTTGCACTCTCCCCTTGTGCAAGGCGGCAGCTCCATCCCCTTTATCGTATCGGTTGCTCTTGCCTAACTGCTGCAACCTTCCCAAGACCAGGACTGCATACAGAGAGGGGACATGCCAGGGGCTTGTGGAGTGGCAAAACAACACCTGTCCCTTTCACAGTATTCCTCCAGATGATTCACAGCATTTTGTTGATTCTTATTTTGGCGGCCAGCGCACAATGAGCTGATGGTTTCAGGTAACTGTCAGTGATGACTCCAAGATCTGAAATTGTGACTCCCATGAGTTCAGCATCACGTAGGCATGGTTTAGGTTATTATCCCTACATGTATTACCTTTAAGCTTATCTGATGAGGCTCAGCTTGCCTCCTCCTTGCCCACTCACTTGGCTTTTTGACTTTATGCTGGTGTTCTTCATTGTTGTGCCATTTGACTACCCAAAATGTTTTAGTTTCATCTGCAGGCTCAGATTTCACAGTTTCTCCCTTCTTCAAGTCTGTGATGAATGGAGGTATTGAATGAAATCCTGTGTTGGGTTTGCATGGCAAGGTTTTGGTAGCGGGGGGGGCGGGAGGGGGCTAGAGGCGTGGCTTCTGTGAGAAGCTGCTAGAAGCTTCCCCTGTGTCCCATAGAGCCAATGCCAGCTGGCTCCAGGATGGACCACCCGCTGGCCAAGGCCGAGCCCATCAGCGACAGTGGTAATGCTTCTGTGAGAACTTATTTAAGAAGGGGAAAAAAAACCTGCTGCAGAAACTGCAGAGAGAAAGAGGAGTGACAAGATGTGAGGAACATCTCTGCAGACACCAAGGTCAGTGAAGAAGGAGGGGGAGGAGGTGCTCCAGGCACTGGAGCAGAGATTCCCCTGCAGCCCCTGGTGAAGACCATGGTGAGGCAGCTGTGCCCCTGCAGCCCATGGAGGTCCATGGGGGAGCAGATATCCACCTGCAGCCCTGGGAGGACCCCATGCTGGAGCAGGTGGATGTGCCCGAAGGAGGCTGTGACCCCATGGGAAGCCCGCGCTGGAGCAGGCTCCTGGCAGACCCACGCTGGAGCAGGTTTGCTGGCAGCACTTGTGACCCCATGGGGGACCCACGCTGGAGCAGTTCGTGAAGAACTGTAGCCCATGGGAAGGACCCACCCACGCTGCAGAAGTTCACAGAGCACTGTCTCCCGTGGGAGGGACCCCACGCTGGAGCAGGGGAAGAGTGCGAGGAGTCCTCCCCTGAGGAGGAAGGAGCAGCAGAGACAACGCGTGATGAACTGACAGCAACCCACATTCTCCATCCCCCTGTGCTGCTCAGGGGGAGGAGGTAAAGAAAATGAGGAGTGAAGTTGAGCCTGGGAAGAAGGGAGGGGTAGGGGGAAGGTGTTTTAAGATGTGGTTTTTTGTTTCCCATTATCCTACTCTGATTTGATTGGTAATAAATTAATTTTTTTCCCAAGTCGAGTCTGTTTTGCCTGTGATGATTATTGGTGAATGATATCTCCCTGTCCTTATCTTGACCCAGGAGCTTTTAGTTATCTTTTCTCTCCCCTGTCCAGCTGAGGAGGAGGAGTGATAGAGTGGCTTTGACTGGCACTTGGTGTCCAGCCAGGGTCAGCCCACCACAAATCCTCATGAACATGTATCTCTGTGGCACCCTGGTGCTAGCTTTTCTTCTTTTTACAGCAAACAAAGCTGGAGCCCAGTAGCAAAACCATGCATGTTTATCCACTGGGGGGAAAAAAAACTATTTGAATTTGTCCCAGAGAGCATATATGGAGCAAATTAAAAAAAAAAAAAAAAAAAAGCCAAAACAAACAAAAAACCAAACACCCAAAAAACCCACCCACCCACCCAACCAACCAAAAAAAAAAAAAACCCCAAGAGGTTTGCAGAAAAGAGACCATGTTTTCACATAGGTCTTTCTATGGCTCCAGGAAACATGGGGGCATGTAGAGCAGAAGCCACAGTGCCTCTGAATCTTCAGGGAAGCTCTAAAGAAGCATCACGAGCTCTTTAAGCATGATGGTTGTCAGAAAAAATTCAAATGTGTCAGGTCTTGCATGTCAGTAGCTCAACAGATGCTAGTCCGAGACAAAACCATGTAATTAACACTGCTTAACACGATGGCATTTGGATAAATACAACTGCAAATTGAAAAAGCATTAAAATAATGTTGTTATTAATGCATTCCGTTAATAGCGGGGGCTGGCGACTCCTGAGATTTCTAATGTGTTATGCTCATATGCAGGTGATACAAAAAGGGCTGGTGTGGGTAGTTTTGCTCTGCTGCTCCCTTGCAGTCTTTTAAAATATTTGGTCACCAGATGAAGGCTTTGTTTAGACTGTAGAGAGCAGGTGCCTCTTGTTTTACTGCAGACAGAGCATTTTGTTACCCTCCCACTAAGTGTGGCTCGTGGCGTTGTGCTGGCTGCACGTGTGCTGCCCGTAATGCTGCCATTGCCGCCGTGCCTGTGGAGTTTGCCAGGCGCTGGTGGGGGAACCTGCCCGCGGCAGCGCGTCTGCCCCTTTGCCTTTCTCTTAATGAGGAGCTCCCCGTGTTCAACCTGGGAGAGGGGGGGAAATCTCGATGATTAAAGATGCTGCGCTTTCTTTTTGATTCTTCATTTCTCCTTATCAATAACTCCTCACAATGCTGTGGTGATACATACTCCCTATGAAAAATTAATAGCTACAGGCGCCTCGTTACTGAGGCAGCCTTCTGATGCTCTGACAAGGGAACAACATACCAGCTAGCAGGCAGCAGAGCTGCAAGTATCAAGGTATTCCTCTTGATACAGAAGATGTCCGTCCATCTCACTCTCTTCTTAGTTTAATTAGCGCATCAGTGCCACACATGCTTTTAAAACTAGAATACAACTTTGTATCTAATAGCAGTGCCATGGATCCTTCATGAGTTGGTTTGTACATCAAATCCTTTTCTTGCTCCTTTAGTGAGTTTAATTAAAGTGGACTTTCTAAGGAGCCTGTCTAATTTCAGGACATGGTGGAAGTCTTTGCACCATGCTGGCCTCTGCAGAATGTGCTGGGCTGTAATTCTGGCCATGCTGAAGACCATTGCAAGCTTTCTGTTGATTTCAGTGGGGCCAGGATGTTATCTAACCTGTTAGTAGAAACTAGTGTGCTAGCTTATTGCTGTTAAAATGTACACATGCTTTCTGATCATGTGCGTGTTCTTTGCCACTCTATATACCAATACAATATTAAGTCAACCATGTCATACCTTGTAAATCGATGATGCAGCACTGTGCTCTCAAGATGAATTGATGCTGCATTGACTTGGCTGTAGCATTTGCTATATAGGTGAATTTCTTACATGCATAGCTGAAATTAGGCTCATTGGAGTAGATTTAATTGGGATGGTGTTCTTGTTTCCTTCCTTTTCTTGGTTTCTTTCCTGAAAATCTGTAGCCATACAGTGAAATAAATGGGAATATTGACACTACAGAATACTTGTTTTCTCAAGGTCTGTCAGATCAAAGCTTTTGGGGCCCTCTTTTTCCTTTTGAAACTGAATCTGAGATTGATCTGTAAAGCATGTGTCCTATCATTGGAATGAACATGGGTATCTTTATTCAAAGGGAAATTCTGATCCATAAAAATGTTTTTAATTTTAGATGGAATACCATTGATTTTGGTGTTGCAAAGTCCCAGTTGCTTCAGCAGTATGTTGATGGCTGAAATGCAGCTGAGGAAAGGTAGGCACATCTCTGTAGGTTTTCAAAGATTAAGAAAATATTTTCCCTTTTACTGGTGCTTGTTTCCTTGTTCCCATGGTGATGGCTATTAGTGGATGGACCAGCTCTGAAGTTGTAAGTAGCAATAGCTAAGCTGTATGTTTTATGCTGCAAGACAGAGCAGTTTAGTAATAGATTTTCAAATGTATCTGCAATTTTTGGGTGACCAGCTGGAGCCACTGTAAAGAGATTTTATTTGCAGGGTCCTAGATACTGTGCCGATTTCCTGAAAGCTTCTTAAAAATCAGACAGTCCAAACTTGCCTGCTTGAGTTTTTATACATGATGTAAGCTTGCAAAGCAGACATATTTGAAGTTATTTGCTTGGTTGGTTTTTTTTAATCATCCTCTTGCAAAAAGGCAGTCTTAGGGGGAAGTTAGTCAAAAGGAGGAATTATTCAGAGCAAGTATTTTGCACATCTATCACTGTATGTGCTGCCAGACAAAGTGGCTATTTTAGAAAGGGAGCATTTTATTAACCTCCAACAGATCTACAATCTGTCAAACACAACTGACTGTTAACTCTGTTGCTGGAGAATCTGTCAGGAACAGCAACTCAGTGACTGGGACCAACTTGCTACATCAGTGCTTGCTACAGAGCAGTACCTGTTATTGAAAGGGTAAGGAAATATTTAGACATTGCTTAACATACATAAATAGTGAAATTTGTCTTGAAATACTGGAGTACATATGCTCAAATTTAGAACAGCCCCAATCTTCATGTTCTGGTATATCTGCAACCCTCGTGCTCTAAACCTCTTGGAAGGTTTAGAAGGGCCGCATGTGGTGTATTAAGCACAGACTATTTTTCCTTGTTTCTACAGGGCCTGATATAAGAGCGTCCTGGTTTCCGAAGGAGTGTCCATGGGGAGAAAAGGAATGGCATGGCTTTTGAGTTTCAGCCTGGAATTGGATAAAATGTTGACTTCTTTAATTAATGTCTAATTAATTCTTTCTTTTTTTTTTTTTTTTTACAAAGAAAACAAGCAGTAAACTAAACCTGGTACACCATAACTGTAGCTGGCATTTTCAGTGCAGCCGAAGCAGGAATAAGCTAGCTGTGTGGCAAATGTTCTTTGCATAGTGGAAAGAAATCCCCCCTGCAGTGTTACATGCAGGCAGACGCACACACATCCCCACAACTCCTGTCTCAGAACTGTGCTGGCAGGAGGCGAGGCTGTGATGGATGGTTGCCTTGCTAGAGAAATCAGTCGTGGATGCCCCTCACCCGTTTCATTATTTAATTACACAGTGGTCTGAATGCCGGGCAGTAAAACTGCATTTTCACCCATAGCTGATTTCCATTTAGTCTGTCATGTTAATAGTGAAATAAATTGCTCTAATTGCCTGCAAACTTCATCAAATTCATATCCCTTCCTTTTTTTTATTGAATATTTATTAAAGTTCATGTCATGTCTTGCTTGGTTGGTAAAAGTGGTCTAGTCTCTGCATCACATTATGCTTTAAAATACAGGGTGTCACATTTTCCCTCTTCCTCTTGAATTTTAATTTAGATTGTGAAGTTTTGCATTTGTGTTCATATTAATCATGCCATTTGAAGAAAGAACAAGTTTGCAAAGCATCCTTGTCTCTACGTAGGCTATGGTTCTGACTGAGGCTCTTACTTAAAGGAAGAAGCCCCATTGGGACCAAATCTGAGGCTGGTGTGAATTTTCCTAACAGAGGGGTGTGCTGTTGGTGTGCATGGACTGGGAGTGAGAGGCTGCTTTCAGAAGGCCAGAGTCAGTTTAAATTTGTGACGTGCTTATCCCTTTTGAGCTGTCTGTGTTCATGTACTTTTCAACTGCAGACACGTGCATGAACAGCTGATGTGTGGGGAAAAAAGTAGCACTGGAGTTTGGTGTCCTCCAGGAACTTGAGAGAACTGACATGAGCCCAAACCTATTCTGGATTTACTGTTGGTTTAATACCTAGGGGTGGGGGAAGAGGAGATTCCCATTTAAGCATACTTGAGAAAATCAGTGTCATGCTAGCATTGCTACAGCTAAATATTAGTCTTATGTATTGTTGTTAGTGTTTCCCATTCTATTTTTCATACATCTCATGATACCTAGTTTGAGAATCTTTGCTCTTGGATTTGTTTACCTACATGGCAATCACTGTGTGGCACTGTGTGGCAAAGAAACAAATTTATGAAAGGACTAAACAAATATCCCCCCCGCCCCCCCATCATTTTAGGGCCAATTTGATGTTTTTATTTATTTATTTTTGAACAGCTTGACTACTGGTTTGCATACTGTGTGTATTTGTAAGACTGTGACTTTAGAAGCCTCTCAATACAATAATTACTGCATAATACCTAGCAACATGCACACTTCTTCCAAAGATTTAGGAAGTCGGACAGGGTCAGATATTGAGGAACAATTTTAGGTACCATAATTCCAATTAAATACTTGCCTAAGGGGGAGGGTAGAGCACCTAAGCTCTCATGAGAGTGAAGAGGAGGATGGTGCAGTGGTTAGAGCATCATTTGGCTCCTTTGTAAACTACCTGTGGTTTTTACCTCCTCCAGAGTTTTTCCTATTTCTGTTCGGGTAAGATGCCTCTCTTGACTCTTGAGGATCATGGCACTTCTCTACCTCTTAGGTCTTTGACAATAAATGCTCGCCAGCTCCTCTTTCATGCACTGATCCTCTGATTTTGGGAGCAAGGGTCCAGCCCTTGGACAGCACCAGTCAGCTTTGTTAGTGCTGCTGGGCAGGTGGGCGTCCACATGGGAAGATCTTGCTTCCTCTGCTTGCCTTTGTAGAAGGTCTTGGAGCAGTTGTAAGAGCAGTTGCATTTTTATGGTCTATTCCTTAGACAAATTATTGTGTCCAAATATGTACTTAGATCACTATATTTTGCCTCCCTTGTCAGTTCTGTTGCTTCCAAAACTCACAGGAGGTAAAATCCAGCCTGCTCAGACTCGAAGGCAGTTTCATGCCAAGTGATCCTTCTTCCTACTGCTTGTAGGTTTAAGGTGCTGCATGCCCTCTTCCTTTTTGCTGCTCTGCCATTTAACCATTGAAAACGTGTCCTTAAAAATTAGAATTAATTACCTCTTTCTTGGATTTTTCTGTCTGTTGGTTGTGTTGTTTTGTTTTTGGAGTTGTTCGTGTCCCCCTGCCCAACATTCTAACCACACTAGCTGGTAGTATTCTTTCTGGATATAATCAAAATATGGTATTTGTACATAAACAGAATGCTGAATTGAGAATGCATCTTCTTTAAAAAAAAAGAAAAAGAAATTAACCAGACTGTTGATCAACCCAAGTAGCAAATGTACTGAAGAGGGTTTATCTCTGCGTTGAAAGGCTTTTGTCAGAACACCAGTGTAATCGTATATAATGGTTTTGTGCACCATTCATAGCCAGTGGTGGTGTTACAATGACATAGATTTGCTGAAAGAGTCCTAGCCTATTTAATTAAAAAAAAAAGAAGAAAGAAAAAAAGTTAAAAGTATGATTTGTATTCCAACTAAAGAAATGAATGTGTAAGTACTTATCAACAGGCACAGCTTTCATGTTTATTCATCCAAGGACTAGAAGCACATATTTTAGCATCTGAATGATTATAAATATGTTTACTAGCTATCAAAATCAGAGCTATTTAATTTGAGAGTACCAATTCATATTCAGATGTGTTTTGCTTTTCACTACTAGTGTTAGTTATCCTGTTCAGCATTCACAGTTCTGGCATTCATCATTTTCAGCTCACAACATATTGAGATGTAACTGAGGACCGGTGTCAAAGAGGTTAAGGGACATGGTTGTATGTTTTGATTACTTTTGCGTCAATGCGTCTTGTCAGAAAAATTGGATGGATACATTATGAATATATGCAGTATTACCCACCATATCAGAAAGGCAACGTTTCATTTTTTCTTGTTTCAAGTAATGTACTTGTCCAAGAAAAATACAAAGTCAGTAAATAAGCCTGACTCAATTAAAAATGATCGACGCCTGCCTTGAAATAGCCATCTCCAGAACACACCTTTTGTAGCTGGAACAAAGTTGATGATGATTGTGATGTAAGAATGCACTGGGGCACACTTGCATGATGCTGCATTCATTTTCTCTGTTATCTCGCCCAACACCGCAAAATGTTTGTTTGCTGTGGCTTCCCCTTTTTTTTTTTTTTAAATATCTGGTAAGATGTCTTTCCCGAAAATTCATTTAGCTGGAGTTTAAGTCAGCAAAATCAGCTGTCCACCAAAGTTTGCTGGAATTAAAAAAAAAAAAAAAAAAGAAAAAAAAAAAGCAGACAGAAAGGGAGGTCAACCAAATGCTCCCAAGTTCTGGATCAGGTTCCGACAGGCTTCCAGAATAGCCTCTGATGCTGTAACCAACCTGTTGAAAACAGTGGGTAGGAAACCCCCTCCTCATTTTGCATGAGTGGGTTTTGCTGTAAGACTTGTTAATTACCTAAACTATCATTTTCAAAAGTTAGAGGTGAAACACTGTATGTGAAAAGGTCTGTTTGGGGTATAATTTCATCCTTCCTTTCTGTCTCAGTCCTGTCTGATCTCTTTTCTTTCCTAAGCCTTATGACAGATTATTCTAAATTATACATGGGTGTAGTAATAATGTTTAGCAGCTCACTTTCGCCTGAGCCTCAGGCTCGCCTCGCAAACCAAAGCACAAATCTCACTCAGATGATTGCACACTGATTTGTGAACATCACTTTTCATTTTAGCAGCTCTGTGGTGGCATTTGAGCCGGAGGGTCTTGGCAGTTCCTGCCACTCTGGTGCTGATTTTTTTCCAGTTTTTTGGGACTGGTGAAGTTGTAAGAATTTGTGCAAGCGTGTTTGAAGTTGAGCATGGGCTACCCTTTCTGTATTGAAGGATTGCTGGAAAACAAGCTCTCCCTGAGATTTCATCAAACTGGAAGGGTCACTCAAAATGCCTTGCTAGCTGGCAGATTAAGCTTAGCAAAAAAACTTATGAAGACCTGCTGATGTTTTACTGACGTTCTTGATGACTTACAATAATACATGTGCATTAAATGCAGCGTGCTCTGATCTTTCTTCTGCTTGTGCTTTTATTTTGACCCTCTTGTTTTCTACATAGGAGCGTTTTGATCCTGAGTGGTGTTTTCATTGCTCTGTGTACTTCGTCCAGTAGTGTCTTATTTGCTAAGTATGGCAGTTTTTCTGTGCCACAACCAGCCCCTTGTTCTTCCCTTACTTTCCTGGTTCGCCTTCCCAATCTCTGACTTTTTTTCCCTGATGACAGAGTGTTCTCTTGCAGTCTTCCTTTGCCACCAATGCAGACAGCCAACTGCTGTAGTCTGCAGCTGTGGGCAGCATTCTCCTCCATACATTAGACCTAGTGTTGGGTCTCACTTGAACCCCCAAAGCAGGGCTTCAGATGAAATTAAAGTTTTCGTTGCGTTGATGTTCTGGCCAGAATTGCCTATAAAGTTTCCAAACTCCTTTCCGTTTCTTGCAGGTCTTGGAGATTTCTGTAGTGCCACGTGGTTTCCTGCTGTACATCCACTCAAAATTAAAGGACGGGTGGGAGGAGCAAAATAATGGGAGTATTTTCCTGTCGGATAGTGAAAAGTCTGTAGTGCAATAATTGTTCTTCCTCCTAAGTAGGTTTGTTTTTTCTTACCCAGGTCCTGCATTAATCATTTTGTTTTCTAGTGTGTAATATCCTTCCTCATGAGATTTCTCCCTCCCCCCCATCCCTGGCTTGCATACACTCTGTTTTTTGTATTTTGTGTGATGCCAGCAATGGCTGCAGGCAAATACTATTAATTTGAAATCAAGGCATACTGTGCAAAGGCAATGGGAGGGGAGTTTTCCAATATATTTGGTTTTGAAAAAATACGGAGATCTTGGGAAGTGTTACTATCATGCATTTGTTTTACAGACTCTTTGGGGTTCACATTTTAATGTGACTTGTGGTTAACAGATGGTTGTGCAGGCTTAATGTCCAAAAGCACTTGGCATCCCGCAGCTCCTGTTGGGAACAACTGTGGTCGCTGGGGGTGACCCCTGCTGTGCGAGGCAGGAGGATCACCAGGGCTTCCTGTTACTACCTTGGGTGTGGGGTATGTAAACCTCTCGGTGTAATGTCTGTCTAGTGACGTTTGAGGAGATGGTTGATTTGATGTAAAACTGCACAGGGGACGGTGCATTTAAATAGCCATAACTGCAGTGATGGTATAAGTCCACTGGAATCGAAAAAAATTATTAGATTTGTCCATTTTAATTCTCACTAAGTGCTATAATTTTGATACACCAAAAAGTACACCAAAAAGTATAGAAATTCAGTAGTTGTTGACAAAACCTCCAGGTGAGAGGAAGGAAGCCTTCAGCTCAGTGGTGAATTTAATTCACAAGAACTGTTGTTTTGCCAGCAAAGCTTTCAACATGTTTTGCAAGTTCCATCTGCCCTTTAAAATAATCTTCAAACTATAATAGTACAGTGTTACAGTGATGAATTCCCAGAAAGATAACTATTTCTGTGGTCCTGGCTGTCAGTTAACAGGAAAATTGCCCATAATGCTAGGGTTTAGCTTCCCCCTCAGGTGAACCTGGTAGTTTCATCTAGTTAGTGATTCTGAAATGCGCAAATGCTCCCAAATACTGCAACACCCAAATGTGGACACATCTACAAAGAATCTGTTTTATTTGGTTTTTAGGCAGGGCATCCCGAGCACTTTCTGAATATCAGTCCTCCTTCTCTGTGTGGGTTAAAGTACCAAAAGTGGCTGCTACTATAGGAAAAAATAATTTTCTTTGATATTGCCACTTGAAAGGAAAGTTTCAGTATTGAGCTATTTTTATTCCCCACTTTATTTACTTTTTTTAGATGGAAAATATGGGAGGAAAGTATCCAGCATTTGCAGAGAGATTCTTGTGTTCTTCTGCCAGATACAGAGGCGTGAAAGAAAGCATTATGTACAACAAGATATTCTCAGGAGATCTGTTTAGCGGATGGGCACAGTGTTAGATGTAATTTGTTTACTGACAAGAGTTTCCAACAATGGTGCAATGGACCAGGAAACATCACTAAAGTAATGACTCCTTTCCTTTTTTTAAAGTGATTATGTTGAACAGTGCAAATGAAACTGCTTTTTGAGGCTGCTGCTTAGGTGAAACAATTTGCTGATGTAAAGACATCCCCCAACTGGCTCCAGCAGCTGGTAGAAGACGCAGAGTCCGCGCGTGCATAGAAGAAAAGCTGTTATCTGTAAATCAAATGCGAGTAGCAACCAGGCTTGTCTAATCTAAGACCTACTGTAGTTAAATTGTGAGGCTAAAAACAAGCGAGTTATACTGTGTGTAAAGAAACGACTGTAAATAAAGTTAGCTCAACTGGAAGAGAAGCATACATCCTGAGGGAAGAAGAAGAATTACCACAAATACTGCCTGATCTCTTCACACAACAGAAATGTCTGTCAGCTATCCCTGCTCATTTGTGCCTGGAGTCCAGGATTTCTGCAGCCCACTGTTCACCCTCATGGCTTACCACAGTGATTGGGCACAGATATGACTGGGGATGTTATCTCTGAATTACTGCTGTGTCTCAAACACCGCTTCACATAGCTGGCAATAATGAGTCGTGATTTGAGCTCCCCAGAGAAATGGCTCAATATCTTGTGAAAGGGCATGCAATTAGTAAGTGAACGTATAGCACGTTTTAGACAGATGCTATTCATGCTTGACCAAAGCAGAGATGCACATTATAGCATTTCTAGGCAACTTGGCTCGTGAACTGTCTGTAAATGGCTTCTTTCTTTTTACATTGTGGGGTTTTTGTTAGTAACAAATGCAAGAAAAAACATATGCTCATCTGAACATTACTCAAAAGAAGTATTTGGCAGTCCAGCGCAAGAAGTCATATGGGAGATTTCCGTACGCTCTGCTGAGAATTAGGCTTGAGTATCAGTGGGAACTCGGTGCCCAGGTGCCATTTGTCTCTTTTAAAATAAGTCTTTCCACAGAAACAGTGCTTAAGAGTAAGTGAATCTAACTTTTTCTTTCATCTGGTCAACTGAAAGTTCCTCTGAAGGAGCCATCCGGTTTGTCCTCTTAACAAATCCTTACAAAGTTATTTTGGGATATAGTTTTGATTTCGTTAAATACTGTGGTGGGCTTGAATGATGAAAGTCGGTGTATTAGGGTTACCTGATGCACTCGAGCCTCCTGATGGAGATACGTAACTCAGCCCTTCAACGCAGTGTTTTGTTAGAAACTACTGTGTCTACTGGTTATAAAGCAAAAAGGTACTATTCGTAGTCTTGTGAACACCTCCCTGGGATTATTGGATATCCTCCAGTGAGACCTGCTAACTTGAAATGATCACTTGTTTCAGAAAAACGCATCTGCTTTAGTGACTTTTAGTAACTCTTGCTTAGCTCTTTCGGTGACTGTTTCCATTTTGGTGACTAATGCCATGAATAGCTGTAATCAGAATACTTTGTAATGCCATCCTCTGGTATAACTAGTAAAAATACTATTTTTGTTTTCCATCATTAAATGTATTTTCTTTATCAAAATTATATGCATATATATTTTTGTCTAAAGTAGAATAAAGCTACCCAGGATTAAGCACTACAGCTTCTGCTTCAGTGTTAGAAAAGCCAAATATTAACACAACTTCTCTTCCTACTATTAGCTGAGTTACACAGGAAAAATCAGAAACCACGCATTAACCTCATGCGAGTGAGCCTTCAAGAAATGTTCTGCTTCAGGCTGAACCTGATTTCCTCTACCTTCTGGCACACAGCAAATGATGACCTCTCAGCAACCTTTGGAGTATTCAATGACATTTAATTCTCAATTAAAAACTTTGTGGTTTTTCTGTTTGCCGGCAGATGACGTTACCGCAGATCTCCCTGCGCTTAGCCTAGGGGCTAGCTAGGGAATACCAGACAGCATGGTAATGTTAGGTCTCTGGAGTGATTTTTGGCAGTAGGTGTTGTAAGCCCATACAGCTATAATGTTTGTAAACTCATCCCTAATCCTGTTCTTCAGATTTTCTTCATTTTCGTAACTTTAATGTTATCTGGTAGAAAGCTACAAATTAAATCAGTGAGAAAACCAGGAAGCTGGCAGAATAAGCACACAGGAAAGCAGAAAGATGGATTGGAAGTGCACATATTCAGAGTTTGCAACCAAGTCCCAACAGCCTATTGTGATTCTGGTGTGACAAGATCAAGCACAGGCATAGAGATTAAAAGCAGTAAAGAAAAATGCTATGACATTTCCAGCAATAGCTAATAGATCTTTATTTTGTTCTACTCATGTCTCTTACTATGAATTTCACTCAATCTTGCCTTTTGATAAGAAAATCTTTTGAAGGCTAGATGCTTACTGAATTTCCTACCCTTACTGTCAAGTTTGTGACATACAGCTTTTTTTTTTGCCTTTTTTGTTTGTTTTTTCATCTCGCATGGCACTGCAATTTAGAAATTACTATTAAAAAATCCTCAGGAAAAGCTAGCTCATTCAGAAATAACTTATTTTGGACAAGAGCATTTCACATAGGTTTTAAGGGGCTGTTTTGTTCACAGATAGACAGTGGGGGTCAACAGTGAATTATAAATGCAATGGATATCTGGAAAATTACCCTTGCTTCTTTTCCTAGTGGTGATGATGTAGGCCAGGCTTTTGAAAAACACCAGTTGAGTATAACAATGATTTTGTCTTCATGTACTGCAATACAAGTACTCCAGAGTGTTCACTGATATTGGTATAATAATCCCCAGGGAAAAATCTCTGTTCAGACTTGTGCATTTAATACATGGGTGAATGCACATGCAGTTGAACTGGAAAGGGGCTTTGAGGGTATGGATTTGTGGTGAAAAATTGAGATTTTACTGTGAAAGTTGTCCCTCGGGAGTTCTTCCCCCAACTCCATCCTCTTGCACCATGAAACCCCAACACCAGCAGCTGTTTGAATGTGCTTGTGCAGTTTCTGTGCATGGGAATGGGAGAGCACCTCCCTGACTGGTTATGAATCTTCTTCAAGTTGTAAATGCGAGGGGCTTTTCCCTCTGCTCTGGCAACAGAGGCTCTGGTTTGTGCTGATTCAGTTCCCAGAAACAACATGTTTGGAATCATCAGGTGTATATTGTCCCTGAAGGTTTGATGATGATGATGATGATTTTTTTTTAAACGCACTAGCATGCTATATTTATTTTGATGTATGCTCAATTGCTTCTCTCAAGAGATAGCAAAGCTTCTTCCAATTACTGACGACAGTTCTCTTTAGTGGTAGCTCACAACATAGCAACATAAAAGTGGTATCTTATATTAATCTGCAGTACAGCTGTTTAGTTTCCAAGGGTCTAAAGAAAATGTGTTTCTTTGAGTTTGATCACTTCTCACGTCTGCGTGTGGAGAGACAAGGAGGATTAGGGACCCAGTTACAAAATATACAAAAATATTTATTGCTATTAAAAGCAAGACTTAAGTAATACTGCAGACTTACTTTTGAACTACTTTGTGTTGTTTCCTTATTTAAAAAGGAGACCATGAGATGACATTGCAGTGTCTATCAGCAAATTAAAAAAAAGACAGATTGGTCAATCAGATATTCAGTATTTCCAAGTTAAGGATCAGTGATTTTGGTCCTACATTTTATAGTATTGTCAGTTGCAAGGACAATGCCATAAAATATGGTTCATTCTGGATGCAAATGTTATTTGGTTATAGAATCATAGAATCATCTATCTAATGTACCACTTTTGGCAACTGAAAAGGTAGCAGTATCCTGCTTCTTTGTCCCAGTCAGTAGCTGTTTATTAGGAGGCTGTTTCATAGAGACTGATTTCAGTTTTCGGTCTTCCGTCCTTTTTTGTTTGTATTGGCAACTCAAGGTGAATCCATAGGTACAGCATTTATCTGTTCGGAAAGATCTGTGTATCGTATTACGGATTATGCGGCTTACCCGCTAAAGGTTGGGTGGAAGGTGGTGATCACAGACCACAACAAGGCAATGAAAGATGCATGCAAACCCACATCTGGCTCTAGACGCTGGGATTTGTTGGGAGGCTTCTGTGAAGGGAGAGCTGTTTCTGCTTGCCGTGCTCTTAGTCCCCTGTAGGCACCCGCTTCAGCTATGGTTAGAGTCCAGGCAAAGGCTAGCAGGCCCTTTCTTCTGACCCAGTACAGAGGCTGCTGCGTAATGATCATTTCGGTAAGTGGTAGTGGTGCTTGACCCTCTGCTGTCGCTGCTTTCTCAGCTGTACCCCCAGTTTTCTAATATGCATGTTGACCTGCATGGACTAAGAACTGGTAAGGCTTTGGTAGAAGAAGGTGATGGAGTATGTGGAACTCTGCTGACCTGAGTTTTAGAGTCATCCAGGAGCTGGGTCCAACCAACCCAGGGCTCAAGCCTCTCATTGCAGGACTGACAGCTGTTCCACCAAAACACCAGTTGTGAGAAGATGGGATGGATGTCTTTGCCTATGACTGTAACTAGAAAGATGGAAAAATACTCAACCCAGTCTCCTAGGAGTAAGGAAACTATAATAATGAAATCTATAATAATTTATTCTGCCATGGATGCTTCTGTTTTCTTTGCCCCAAGTAATTGAACTCATTACCAAATGGGACTGTTGAATGCTTTCCTGGATGGCAGTAAACCATGGACCTGTCACTTAGAGTTGTTCAGGCTGCTTTGGTGCTTTAAGTTTGTAGCTAATGACCTCTGTAGTGGTCATACCACCAAATGCCACGCTCAAAAGGCTGGAAGTCAGTGAAGCACCCAGACCACTCAATATATCAGCATGTAATTGACAATGCACAAGACCTGCTTGTGATTTATAGCCCGACAAAGGGACACACTTTTTATGTTCTGCCAACACAATTGGCAGAATATTTTAGGCACAGATGGCACATTAGCCTTGGACAGCTGGTTCCCTCTCTGCTGTCACATCCTAGGACCATCTAACTAATACTGTCACACACGACCCAGTTCACTGGGTAACTGAGAGGGGTTCTCACGCGTGGCTTTGTGGCAGCCTGAAGGCACATGAAAATCAATCTGCTAAAAGACTGCCTCTAAGAGGTTTCCAAGACTTAGCACCCTACTATGCCCTTCTGGCTGTTCACTTGCTGACCTCTCTCTTTTAGCTGCGTGAGTGTAACCAAAGAGTTTCTTCCTAGTTGTGTGATGTGCACACGTGCAGCCTGCAGAGTGTGGTTTTCTCCTTGTAGTGTCCTCTACTCTGCATCTGTACAAATGTGGGTTTAAAGAAAAAAACAAAAGGCAAGAGGCAAAACACATCTACGTAGCAGACATTTCTTTAAAGCTGGAGACAGAGTAGGGATCGCTGAAAGGTGTCTATTTTGAAAGGTTTATCTTTAATACTGAGCAGAAAAAAACCTCAAGAATATGTGGTAGAGAGACAATATATAGTGACAGTGTAAATTATACGTAGATGATAGCAAGGGTAAAAGAACAGAGGATGAAGTAGAACTTCAGATGCTTTTGGAAAGGAAAAAAACCCAAACGTTTTCTGGAACACAGTCAGGCAGGAAAGGTCTGAGGTGGAAAGCTGAAAGCTATGTTTGTTGGTAGATGAAACACATTTTTCACATCAGAAACTCAGTATTTCAAGGTATGATCCCAATAAAAAAGCAACAGTTTTATTTTTTCCAAAGCGTAGGAAATATGAGGTCCATAATTTCTTACTGTTCTATCAGAGCTTCACTGACTTTGCTGCAAACAAACTGCTGTGCAGAAAGCCTTTAAAACATATTTTGGCTTACAACATCAGATACAGAGTCTAAGAAGTGGTGATGGGATTAGGACTAGCTTTTATTGATGCCAAGCAACTAGACCAGAAAAACTGGAGTTTTGTGTTTGTGTTTAGAGCCATAATTTAAATAAGGTAGCATACAGTTTGTCATAGAATAACGCTCTTGGATTGTGGAGAGGTAACCAACAGGGGTGATGTGTGTGCACTGGGAGGCAGGAAACATCACCCTACCAAGGGAACGCTGGGAAAATACCCATTTGCCCTATCCCTGATCTCTTCTGTGAGCAAAGCTTCACTGTCTGTGTCTGGAGAGCAGCTCGCTTCGTCTTGGAGCAGGGAACATGTGGATATCTGTATGCAACCCAATGCTCACGATATTCAAGGGATGACAGAGAAGGGTGTCTTGATCCCAGTCCCATGTAGCAGGATTTCGGTTAACTGGAGCTCCAAACTGTTCAGGCATTACTTTTTAAAATTTAGTGCTATTTTTGAGGTTAATGATAACAAAGGGTAGACTGAAGAGCCATTCAAGTTCCGTTATTTTCCAAATTAGTACTATAGATAAAGGCTTTGATTTGGATGTCTCCTTCAATGTTATCTGTTGTTTTCATGAGGGTTCACCACCAAAGGTGGGTTGGACAGTGTTTAGTGGAGGAAACTCCTGCCTGAATATATTATGAAGTTCTTCGTTTAACATGACATGGAAGCAGATAGCAGTACTTCAACTCCGTTTTAAGTGAAATCAGCATTAAAGTTCCTATCTACAGCAGGGGGAGTTGATTTAGGACATCTCTCTGAGCTATATTGTGTTTTACGTGCCTCTGTAGAACTGCTATAGAAGTTGCAGACTTTAATTTTTATGGATTCTTGAATACTTCAAGATGGGATGTGTAGAGATGGATTTGACCGTGGCATCAAATTTCATTTGCATTTGAGTCACTTTCAGGGAGTTGCAGATAGGATGTAAAAACAGCTTTTGAATCTGCTTTTAGAGGCATTGAAATATATTTCTTTGTAAGATTTCCAGTATACATCTCTTGCGTATGTTACTTGACTGACCAACTGTCTCTTAAGAATAACATTTTTGAAGGCTGTGTCAGGGTTAGGTAACCTTTTAAAGACTTTGTGCTGTTATAGCACAGTAAAGTACATCACACTGATTTAGTATCCCAAAGGATTTAGTAATCTATAGCTAACAAATTAGTGCCAATCAACAGCCTGTTAGGACATTAACGATCAATTAGCGTTGGGATTGACATTGATGTGCTTCTGTGGCCTGGTACTTGGATTTACCAGCTGAGGACCTTTATGCAGGAAAGCGTGAGAATCTGCTGTAGTCTTGGTAAAGTGGGGAGAGTTGCCAACCACAGGTAGGAGTTAAGAAATGCTCGGTTGTTTCCAAGCTGAGCAGGCGGGCAGGGGGGCCAGGGGAGCCAGCTGTGGGGGAAACGTGTGTTTGAGTGACCTGGGAATCCTCCAAGTGAAATGACCGTCCCTCCCATTTGTTTTTTTCTGTTTCACTCCTGCCTGCTTACCACAGTATAAACAGTAGGGAAATGCTGATCAGCTAGATCCATCAAATGTGAGCTGTGATTTCAAGTCAGGCCATAATTAAAGCATATGTGGTGAAGAAATTAGCAGTCTGCCATGGAAATGCAGGTTTGTACCATACACCTGGAGGTGTTACCTGCCTTTTGTGTTCTCTGCTTCAAAATTAGGCAATGGGTAGCCTGAAATAAGTGTGGACATGGATTGAAAACATCTTTTTGAACTTGTTTGCTTATTTCTAATGCTGAAATGAAATATTTTATCTGCATTGAAAACTATATATTCTATCTGGTTTAATTACATAATGGTACTTCTGATTGCACACGAGCCATAGACAGTTTCATTAGCAAATGGGTACACTTCTTCTGTATACTTACTGGCATGGTAGTTATTGTTTCAACTCTTATCATCATCCTTTCAGATCATTTAAGTGATGGCAGAGATCATGAAAGCACTTGTCCTAAGCTTTTATTCAGAAAGGAGTTGCGCTTCTTACTCTTAATGAAGGTTGATAAGAACCATGCATCTAAGTGATGTATGGAAAATACCAGTGTCTTAAATGCTCGCCGTTCTGGCTTTCTGAGCACAAGTGGAATGTAATGGAATTTCCATTCAGTGTCCAAGGAAAAGTTTACTTAATTTTAAGAGTGGGTTATTTTCTGATGCCATTTGATTCTGAAGTTATTTTATCCTTTTATCTTACCTTTTCCTTAAATATGGCAGCTTCTAAAGGAAAAACAAACAAAACCACCAGAAACCCCAACAAACCAAGTTAGTTAAAAAAAATACCTTAAAGCTTCAGTATTTAGAAAAATAAAAATCATTTACATGAAGCACATTGGCAATTTTACAATTCCTTCTTCTTTTTTTTTTTTTCCCCCCAGAAAAACTGTTCAATTAATTAATCTTGAAATTGTGTCTTTCAGCTAATTTTTGGTGCAGCTAATTGGAACTTTTTTGTCTATTTCAGTGGCCATAGTAAAACTTCTTTTATTAAACTTTGCAATTTTAATTGACTAGCACTGGACAGGTTTTGTTGTAGTTTTGTTCTTTTTTTTAAATGGGACAAAATTGCAAAAGAAAAACCCCTGTGCTGTCTTTGGGACCAAACTGAATTTCTTAGTACCTAGAACTTGTTAGTTATCTATGCAAATATTTTTATCTCTAGCTGCTTCCGAGTTTTGATTTGGAGGTTTTGCTACAGTGTGAGAAGAGTGTGAAACAAGTTCTCCCAGACTACTCTGGCAGGAATATTATTGCTGTTTGGGCTTTGCACTTGCTGAGCAAGACTTCCATATAACTTGGTGTAGTTCCATTAAATTACACTGACCTGTCCCTGCAGAGGGCTTTATTTTTGTATAGCATTAGATTTAATAATTTTCTGTACTTTCCACTCTCTCCCAGTGTGGAGTGGCAGCTCTGTAGCACGTGCTCCTCACCTCAGCCAAGGTTTTGCTCTATTCTAGGTATGCTGTGCAGCATACAGTGCCTTACTGTTGATTGAGGAGTACTTGAGACTCCAGGTTGCTGCTGGCATCCAGCACTGAGCATCCATATGATACTAAAAAGCAGCGCTTGTTCTCTTACTCAGTGCAGTTTTAGGCTGCAGCCCCGAGCTTGGGGCTTGCTGGGAAGGACCTTTGCACCCTCCACAAAAGGACTCCACCTTTCTGCCCGAGGCCAGCGTGGTGAGGACTGACAGGGTGGTTGGAGGTTGTACAGGTTGTGAGCTCTGGCATATTGCAAAATGTTGCTGCTGTTTTGGCCTCTTAGAGAGGAAATGGGCATGACCAGGTTGGGCTTGGCATTTTGGGAATGTCCTGGGTTGCCCTGTGTTAATAGAGCAGACAGCATTTCCCTTCCTGAGGAAACACTCAGACAAGAGTTGACTCCAGCTAAGCTGTTAAGATTTTTGCCAAAAGGGAGATTGTGTTTTGAATGAAAGTTCACTCCAGGTGAAACTTCAAAAACATATTGATCACCTCCATGAGTTTCATAGAGACTTTTCTTTCCTTGTGCTACAGTAGTTAGGTTAGGAAAAACGATTGATGTGTCAGGGCTGTTCCGTTACAGTTGGGCAGCTTACCCAAGTATTCTTCTCAAACAAAAAAATGAAGTAAAATCCAGCATAGACATAGAGCAACTCGTAATGACAACTTTAAATCACTCCTCTAATTAGTGAGCACTCCCTGGGGACGCATTAGAATTATAAAAGCATTATTGTTGGTTATGCAGTGGTTGGAACATGTTGAGTTTTGGGCAGTTCAACAATACTACCTTGAAGAAAAGAGTTTTGCAGCCTTTAAGAATTTTCTGTAGCTTGGGAGAAAGCACAAATTGCAATGTCCTAGAAATCCTTTATGAATTGGGCCTTATGTTCACCCTTGTAAATAAGGAGGGTTTTTGAGTTTATATGCCACAGTCTAATAGGTACATAGTGACTGCTTAATGGGATTTACATTCACTCAAACAAAATTAGGTTGGTAAAAGACAATGCAACATGCTGTAATGTAAATGGGACTGACGGCAGAATTAAATGTTTGTGGAAACAGGGCAGCAGATCTATCAAGAGCTAATTAGACAGAGAGTTCAGAGGCAGACTTGGGAGTAAACAGCACCAACAAAGAGGGAAGGAGAGCAAGAAAGAGAGAAAATGGAGTCTTTGTGTGGTGATGAAAAGGAGTTATAAACAAGGTTATTTAAATTGGAAGGTCTGATGGAGCCTATCCCATGAGAAGGACTTAGTCTTATCCAAACCTGTTGATTAACACAAGCTGAATGGCAACTTTGATAACTCCTTTTATGTGCAAATAGTTCCTCTTTGTTGCGGTTTGCTATTCATGATATCTTCCTCCGATACACTTTTTCATCACAGTATAATGTTTCCATTTGCTGTTCAGCCTTTCTCTCAGACACCAGTTTTAAAACAGACTTTGGCCAAAATATTTCTAGCAGCAGGAGGAAGGCTAGAGAGCGGCACCAGAGAAGACGAGAAGGTTTCGGTCTTTCCTGTTCCCTGCAGGTGTGCGTACATGAGAGGAAGGCACCCCTGCGGAGAGCGATCAAGGTGAAAATAACGCCGCTGGCATGAGGGCAGACTGTATAAACTTGGCACATAAAGGATCCTGTTTGCCTGTCATGCAATCAGCTATGGTATCTTTGCCATTATTGCTGCATTTGGCACAGCTTCTGCCTTCTGTAGGCTCCTATTGTCAGATGGAGGAAGCAATATCTGTTTAAATAAAAAAGCCCATATATTTAGTTTGTGAAGGCTGGTCCCTCAATTCAGTGGGACCAAGGTTGGATTAATTTATTACAAGGAAACATGCAAAATCATTGACAAATCGATTGCTGAGGTATTTCAATAACTTCTGTTTAATCTTCATAACTTCTTTCTTCAAACCTAGCTTAAGAATGTCTCCCTCTGGATAAGAAATAACGTGGCAACTTTGTTGTAATTTTACATTTATAGAAGGATAGTTCAGGGCAGGCCACAGCATTTCAGTTACCATCCTTGGCAAATCCCAATTTGGGTTTATTTTTGTTGTTTTTATTTCTTTGCGCTGGAAATAGATGGGCTTTGCTGAATTTTGCTGGTGGGTGTTGCACAATGATGTTTATACTTGGAGGGGATCAGAAAAACCCTTGTGCTTTTTGGTTTTTTTTTAAAGTGGGAGAATCGTCCTCTCTCTTTTGACAGCAGAGCTGGGATTACAAGCATGTAAGAGTTGGGACTAGAAGCTGTGCTGGTTTATCTGACAGAAAGTGTCATTTTTCAGAGGGAGCCATAAAGCCTTGTTATGAGGAGTTGGTGAAGTAGGAAGAAGGTAGTGCTGTGTCTCAGGGCGGGCTTTTCCCTGAAATTTGAGCGCAAATTTCTGTCTGAAACCAAATCCGCTGACTCTGAGGGCCAGATCAAATAGGAGCGGGCTTCTCTGAGTGTGTGAAGCGTCTGACAATGTAACTGTAGTTTCAACAGAAATACACCGGAGAGTTGAGTCTTGTCTTGTTTGCTCAGAGATGCTGACTCTGTTAGGTAGTATTATTTTATCCCCCAGGGAGTGTTATTTGATAAAAGATGTCTGGGTTTGTGCCAGGAGGATGGAGCCCATGCTGGGTCATGGAGCTGTGGGACGGGAGAGATGGCTCTCCGGCTGCAGACCCGGCGCAGGCTGGGGCTCCCTGCTGCTGCCTGGGGTGAGCTTGGTGCAGGTCATCCCAACAGGGCTACTCCAGCAAATCCTCCTGCATTTCCTCCCTTTACCCTTAAAACAGGCAGGAAGAAAGCAGAGGACAACACACTTAAATCCCAGACGAGCCAGGCTCTCACCCAGCTACCAAATCTTACTGATTTGAAATAGATGATTCGGTGTTTTCTAGATGCCAGCTAGAGCCCTCAGCTGTCAGAGGTATGGTTTCCCGTCAAGGGTGACTATACGTTCTGCTCTCTTCCCCTCTGAAGATTTCAAAACACTTTGGTTTTGATGCAGAATAAAACCGAAGGGTGGAGGACAGTGGGAAGAAGATACTCACTAGGGCCAGTCCCAGCCACCACGAGCTGATGTGCCTCAGCTCTCTCTGTAGTCACCGAAAACGACATGTTCCCCCCGAAGATGATCTGGGGCAGAGCCCTAGCTTTGTAGGGTCTAGGTAGTTGATTTTTCTTCTTGCCCCTGCTCCCTACGTATCAATACCATCTTTGCATTGGTAAGAATACAGACTGGGATATGACATGTGCCCCATAATGAACTGGTGTATGGGAGGTGATTTTGTTCGTGGTGTGTGGTTGGTTTTTTGGGGTTTTTTTGTTTGTTTGTTTGTTTTGTTTTTTGTTTGGTTGATTTCTTAAAAGTAACTTAGTGGTTTTGTTGTGATGCTGAAAATCCATGCTGCTTAGAGGTTCAGGTTACACAAAATGTTACAGCGTTCTCCTTTCCTTGGAGTAATACTCCTGTAAGGCTCAAAATTATGTTGTGGTTTTGTGTGTGGGTTGTGGGTGTTTTGGTTGTGTGGGTGGTTTTTTTCTTTTTTTTTTTTTTTTCCTTTTCTTTTTTTTTTTTTTAAATTTCATCTGTGCAAAAGGCATTCCCCAGGGAAAGTAACCTGGCCTGGCTGTGGTAGTTAACCATCAGAAATGGGTTAAATTCTTCTTTTTTCCAGCTTAGTGTTCTGACAAGTATGGGTCACAGAGGTAGTTTCTTTGCCTTTACTGCATCAGAGCAGCATCCTTGTGTTTGAAAAGGTCTGTGGGAAACTATTGACTTTCACGTTCGTTTGATTACAGTTTAAAAATGAAAGGTCTGCATTTTGGCACCAACAATAAAAGCACAGGGAAGTTTCTGACCCCCTCTCTTTGGTTTCTAATGGAAAGAAAAAGGCAAGCTTGTGTGTTTCAGAGAGGCTTCGATGGTCCTAGGTTTTCATTAGGGAGCAGCTGGGGTGCAAGTGTAGTGACTGAGGGGAAGATGCTGGTGGAGAGGGGAGGTCTCTGGGGTATGGCGGTCGTGCACGCACTTTTTCCAAGTCCTTGGGCAATATCCGCTGAAGAAACTCTATTTGGGGAAGGGTGCCCACGCTTGAATGGCAGGGAGGAAAGAGTCTGCAGGTAAGAAGCCGAAACTTGATGTGGTGAATCTGATCTCTTGCTGTAATAATAATAGATTATAAAGTGGACAACAGTAGTCGTGCAGCATAAATTTGGCAGAAGCCTTAGCATATGTTATTACTTTGCTAGCAACTGTCACCAAGCTTGTTATTGACTGTGGAAGGATAAAAATCACACACCCTTTTACCTTGTTTCAGTCCTAGTAGAGCCTTTGACAAATTATTTTCTTGTTTCTCGGGTTTCAGCTGAAGAATGCAAAGCAAGCAACACAAAATGTGTGAGAGTATTTCACTACAACTGCATTTTTCACAACAACAAATAGATTTGCTATTGTTTGCTGGAAAAACGTGGATAAAAATATTAGTGTGTAAGAAATACGGCTTGGTGGTTTTCATTTCTGTGTTTTAGGAAGAGCCAGAGTTGTCCAATGACAGTTCCTTAGAAGAGATTGCCATCTCTGACCTTGAGGTGCAATGAATACTTAGTCTTGCTTTCTCTCTGCTAGCCTTGCTGTCTTGCCGTAGGATCGGTTGCTCCATGCTGTGACTGTACGAGAGCATATGTGTTGCAGATCACATGAATACCTCAGACCGGACATGAAGAGCAACTCCTGCTCTTTGCACTTAACCTTCTTAATGTGTGCTGGTAGTTATGAATGCTTTGTCTGAAAGGATTTACTTAAACAGCCCTCTCTGAAATCTGAAAATGCACTAAGCAAAATAAAGAATGGTGATTTTTTTTTTTTTTTAGAGACTTTTGGCTTTCAGAACCGAACTTCAAAGCTGTATTTTACTGGGTAGGAAAAGGTTCGGCCTAGATCCCTTCAGTTGTTTTACAGATTGTATTCTCTAAAAACAGAACGTCTAATCTTTGTCCTGCTCTGGATGGACACCCTTCAGGACTGAAGTAACCTCTAGTTCAGTACATTCCGTGAAATGGAAAGATAGGTATTGTTTTGGCAGGGAGGTGCTTTGAGATCTTGGGCCCAGCTTTGCAGACAGTGTCTGCAGCCACAGTCACTGGCTGTAGCAGGCTCCTGGGGACTCTCAAGTTGTTTTATTACAATGCTTTGAGGTTTTATATGGATTGTTTCTGTGGGAAGTAAATATTTGTCCTAAAGTTTCATCCTCCTCAGTTTTTTTGCACATTTAGAACATCAGGAAATGCATCAAGAAATCATAGAGGTTTTTTTATTAATTTTGCTGTGTTATATATGCTATATAATTTTAGTGCAGAGATATTTTTCCAACGTGAGGTCACTATTTTACGTACAAGTTTCATTTTATTTCATGATAGGAGAATTTTGAAAAGTAAAGAGTAAATTCTTGGATGTGAAAATCTGCCAGTTTGAAAAATCTGCCTGCTTTGAGTTTCAGCTTCACAAGGCTGTGCTGTGTCAAATGCCTGGGTTGCTCCACTGTTATCTTCTGTGGTGTTCTCGTAATACAAAATTGTATTGATTGATTATAGTTGCCAGATGTGACTACTGTACAGGTGTACTCTTGTTTAAAATTTCAGGTGTAAGCAGATTTTAGTCCATGGCTTCTCATCTCCCTCCTGGCTTGTTTCTTGTCTGCCCCCTCCCACCTAGCATCCTTGCCTATCTATCCCTCACGTGATAAATAACACTGTCTTATCAAGGTCAGTCAGAAAGGCCCTTTTTACATATCTCATAAATTTTAGCCAGGTGCCACCGATGTGAGATTAATGTAATGGCACTACAGCAAGCACTCAGGCTTGTCTTAATTATGCTAAGGTTGCCGGTTCACCGTTTCTCTTCATCTGTCTCCCGCTTTAGGGAACACTAAACACTATGTCATTAGATTGTCTGTTCCACAACATTGGCCCTTTGCATTTACAAAGTCATCAGATGGCTTATGACCTAGCTTTTTTAAGAAATTAAATTAAATAAATAGTGAAAACAAAAATTAAGCAGAAAAGGTGCCTGCCCCGGGGTGAGGGTCGAAGGGCAGAGCTGAGAGGGCCGAGGAAAGGGTTGGGGCAGCTTTTCAGTGCTGTGGGTTTTGAGGGAGCAGGGCTTGCTGGCAAGACTGTCATTTGGGCAGGGCTGTCAGATTGGGATGCTCTGCAGGGCACGGCTGTCAGGTGCTTCCTTTTAATGGTGTAAATGCACATGCCTTCACATGTGTCACAGGGTTTGCAATGGAAAGGGCTGCAAGCTTGGGGTTTGTTTTTTTTTTTTCCTGGTTTATTATTTTATTTTATTTTTCCCTTGGAAGTTAAATCTCCTCTACTGGAGAGTCAGTGCTTGGGGAGTCTGATAAGGGGTCCCGTGAGTTCCCGCAGGGTCAAACCAACATTGGATGTTTCTTCCCTCGGCTCTGGGAAGGGGAGAGAGGATAGCAATGTCCCGTGGCAGTATGCCAGTCAGAGCTTTATGTCCTGCCAAGGTAAAGCTCCTGTTGGGGCAGGGAACTGTTCCTTCCTGCATTTAGGAGATTACGAGAAATATTTCTTGGACTATTTGTTTATGTGCATTTGCAGGCTCAGTTTAACAGCCTGGAAAAGGCTGACCTTGGTTTTTATTTTATTTATTTTGTGCTTTATGGCCACATTGAAAGAGACTTTCATTTCTTGTCTGAGCATCCTCTACTGGCTTTCCAGGGAGGAGAATTTAAAGATAATCAGGTAGGACTACTTGATGCACCAATTTTAATTTTTATCTACTGATAAAAATAAATGCCTCCAAAGGGACTGAACAAGGCTTCCGTCAGAGCAGTTGGGCTTGTTGGCTGTTCTGGGAGCAGGGGAGCCTCCAACTTCACCATGAGAAAAGAGAAACCAGGTATCTGGTATAGTTTGGTAGCAGCTACCTGAAATCTGCTAAGATGGCTCACTCTTCCTTTCTCTAGCTGTGTAGGCAAATTAATGTGGGTATTGCAGATGAGACAAGTTTATCTGTTGGTTTCATGCTCTGAATACCAGTCATGTCTTACAATTTCTGCAACCAGGGCTAAATTTAGAGGATCGTGCTCCCTTTACTTCTTAGTACATGTTTTAAAAAGAAAAGGAAAAGCATTGTTCATAAAGAAGGGCATTATGTGAGGCACAGAAAGCCAGCCGGAGCAAAGCAGTCATGCTCTGAATAACACACAGGCCGCGCTCTCTTCCCAGTGCACTAAGCAAAGACAAAGGACCCAATGAAGAGGTAACGAGAATAATTGAATTTTTTCCAGTGTGGTACACAGTGCTGCTGACTTATGGCACCCATGTGGTGCTGGCCAAAACCCTCCATGAATAAGAGAGAGCCTGTGGCTGCGGTTCAGACGGGAGAGAGCGTGGAAGCGTGATGTGCTAATGGGGGCTTCTCCCCTGTTGATGCTACTGCTATGAGGAGGTAGTCCTGTATGAACATCGTCTCCTCTAGTCAGGTTTCCTGAGCTACCCCTACTACAGTCGTACGTTCAGGCATCACAGGGCTTGCCAGGGTCTGGGGATTCCTGCCTCGATTCTCCTGCTGTTGGTAATCAATGCAACTGCCACATGTAACACAGGGTGATTTCCTATTAGGAGGGAAAGCGCAGGCAGTGCATATCTGACCTTTTAAAAATCAAGTGCAAAACTTTAGCTTTGGTATATTTTGAAAAACTAATCTTATTCAGTCTGAAACAAAAATTGCGAAAAACTTTCCTGTATAGGCTGTGAATCACTGGTTACTCCATCGACTATTGGTGACTCCAAGGCACAGATCAGGTATCTGTCACTTTGGCATCTCAGCGTTGGGTCAATAAGGTAGGCATGGGATGTAAGCAGTTACCAGTAACATGGGAATTACTGCTGTCATTTTATTACCATAATATAAAGATAAATTTTAAGTTTTGTTAAGCCAATAGACTTCCTACAGTTGACTGTCCAAGGAACACTTACTTTTTTGAGCCTTAAATACTGTTTTAGTTCAACTGCAATGTGTGCGTAGGCAGCTTAATTGAAAGTGTTTTGAAAATAGTATCACCTCTGTTCAGGTTCAGTCTCCTGCCAGCATAATTCCAGTGAAAGCTCCTGTCTGCAGTAGAGCTCACTAGTTACTCCCAGACACGATAACTGGAAATGTGATATCTAGTAATGATCTGTGCTGTTGCATTATCAAAGCATTATAGTGAAAAGAGCTTATGTCACCACAGTAGGAAGCACATCTATGACTTCCCCTAAAATGTCTATGAGATAAACATGGCTATGACAAATCCAGCCCTAATGGTACATTTCAGACCACAGAAGGTCTTGTGATATCAGGGTGTCTTAGCAGGAAAAGATTTACTTTAAGAAGTGATTTATTAAGGTGAAATTAACATGTTCCTACGTAGCTTGAATTTCAGCTTTGTTTCATTTGCCTGCTAGGTGAAAAGAAATGCCACTTTCTTGTTTCTGTGAGTAACATTATTGCAAAGACATTTAGGGACAAGCTTAGATGACTGCATTCTGGCACGCATTCCCACAGAAGCCAGGCCCCTGTGCCCGATTACCAGAAATTTGGGCTGGATATATTGTTCTCCTTGTAACTCCTGACTTTACTGCAAGGATTATTGATAAGCATGTGAGCATATAACCTGGTGGCCCTTGGAGCAAGAATGAAGCAAAAACATTGCCTTCATTGCCTGACCTACCCACATGTCTCGGAAGTGAAGGGATGGGTGTGCGGGGGGGCGGAGCTAGGAAAAGTAGTTGTAAAATGAAAGGGAAATAGTGCAGTGCCTTGTTTTGGTAGAAGCCGCACCGTTTAAAAATCAAGTGCAAACATGGCATGGACAGATGTGCTTTAAAACGCCATTAGTTTT
Source organism: Pelecanus crispus (assembly GCF_030463565.1). Taxonomy (NCBI): domain Eukaryota; kingdom Metazoa; phylum Chordata; class Aves; order Pelecaniformes; family Pelecanidae; genus Pelecanus; species Pelecanus crispus. Next base: position 40,245,198 of record NC_134647.1, on the reverse strand, counting down.
CACTGAAAATGTTCAGTCTTGTGGGGGTTCTGTGTTTACCTGACTAATTTATTGCTTTGATTGAACGCAGTAATTGCATATTTAAAAGAAGAAAATTGTTTCATTTAAACTAAAACTTTATCTCTGTGTCAAAAAGCCTGTGAGCAAACTGGGTGGGTCTGCCTCTTGTGTTTGCTCACCAAGGTGTTCCTGTGTTGATCAGGTCTTTCAGAGCTCCTTGCCCTTGCAAATGTGAACTTCTCTCCCTCCTACCCAACTCCCCGGTGATAAAGTCAACCTCTTTTCTGGTGCCCTATGTCTATTTCAAAAGGGAGACTGGGAGAAGTTGTTAGTGGAAAAGCTGCTGAAATGCTTGATGCAGTCCATGGTGCCTTTTTTGGCTCTTGGAGTGAAAGATGTGCCAAGCTTAAGTGTTTCATGGAAGAGAGCGGAGAAAAGGAAGGAAATGGAAAGGCCACCAGCTCCAAGTCTTTCAAGCTGTGAGATGATTTTGAAAATGAGTTGTTCACTTAGAGGGTGTTGGAGTTAAAAAATGAAAATTGCTTTTGCAGCAAAGTGCACCATAAGGTCTGCAGGGACCGATTAGCACAATGGCTCTGTGTGTCCTATATAGTAAATGCTGCTTCAGTGGTTACTGTAAGATAGGATATGAAGGTGAGAGAAGTTAAGAGTTGCTCAAGCCCCTGTGGTTCACAGTTATCATTATATTAAAAGATAGAGGAGCTCTGGTTTTACTTAATTGGCAAAGACAGCAATTGCTCAATCAGACAGTTTAATGCAGAGGTTTTTTGTTGAACAGCTCTTTGTGATGAGGCATTTTTGTGCAGCTGTGACATAGAATCATTTAGGCTGGAAAAGGGCTTTAAGATCATCAAGTCCAACCGTTAACCTAGCACTGCCAAGTCCACCACTAAACCATGTCCCTAAGCACCACATCTACACGTCTTTTAAATACCCTCAGGGATGGGGACTCAACCACTTCCCTGGGCAGCCTGTTCCAATGCTTGACTACCCTTTCCATGAAGGAATTTTTCCTAATATCCAATCTAAACCTCCCCTGGCGCAACTTGAGGCCATTTCCTCTTGTACTATTGCTTGGTACTTGGGAGAAGAGACCAACACCCACCTCTCTGCAACCTCCTTTCAGGTAGTTGTAGAGAGCGATAAGGTCTCCCCTCAGCCTCCTCTTCTCCACACGAAACAATCCCAGTTCCCTCAGCCGCTCCTCATAAGGCCTGTGCTCCAGGCCCTTCACCAGCTTTGTTGCCCTTCTCTGGACACGCTCCAGCACCTCATTGTCTTTCTTGTATTGAGGGGCCCAAAACTGGACACAGTATTCGAGGTTTATTTTCCCTTGATAAGATGTATTTAGTCAAAGCTATCTGGATGATGGCCTGTTTTGATCCTTGTCATACATGGGTGTATTGTCATACATGCCTCAAGCATGCCTTTGTCTTGGATGGGAATTTTGCACTCAAATAGAAGCTTAATTTTATGTATTTTCTGTGAACCGGCTGTCATCTTTGGTAACACAAATCTGATTTCACCTGTGATCGTAAAGCAAGAGCTGTATAAGAAATACCTATGAGAAGAAAAATCCGCTTTAAAGTGCTCGTGATTCACTTCAGGCTGGGAAATAGAGGAGGGCTTTTAACTGGCTAGAAAGCAAAGTGCTGGAACGGTTTCCCATTTGGAGTGCTGGGAAGAGGAGTCCTGGCAGGTTTCTGTGTGAGCTAGAAGAACGTGAGGCAGATGGCATAGCCTGGTGATCTGTCCTGCCGGGGACTTGCCCAGAGGACTCGAGGGCCTTCAGTCCCTTTTGAACTGACTGTTCAGAGCTGGGAAGGTTGCTTCTGATTTTGTGCAAGCTATTTGTGTAAATGCAAGTTATTTTTCGTGCAAGTTACCCAAGGTCCAGATGTTTCAGATGGCCTAACGAGCCTCTTCTCCTCCATCGTCCTCTCACATCCCTGAGCTGAGGTGCAAGCACAGATGGCCTGAGCAGGCACAGCGAGGAACAGGAGCCAAATCTTGGATGTGCCGTGCAATTGATGGCCTCTGAGGGATGTTGCTTCAGGAGAGGAGTGCTTGGTTAGGCACTCTGTACGCCAGAGAGATTTGCGTCCACCCTGCTTTTGTCTGCAGGCTGGCAGAGGAGAAGGGGGCTTCTCTGTGTGCCGTGAGGTCCATGTACATCTGAGAAAACTGAGCAGCCGTGCATCATCTCCCTGAGCAGCCCTGGGCTAGGGCAAAGCCTGCTTGCGGGAGAAGAAAATGAATCCTATAAATGGGTTTGATATTATTAGCAGAGAGGGCATCAGAACATGTATGCAGAAGAGGAAGAGATCGTGGCTGGATGTGCGATCTTAATTGTCGCGCTTCCTGGCTTGACCCTAGTAAAATGCCTTCTTCAGCAGGGAATGTCTGTTAACACGTGCATAAAAACAAAGACATGAATAACAAAATACAAAGCAAACATATATGTTTATGTATCTGAAAAAATGTTTCTACTGCTTATTTACGCTCTGTGTATGCGTGGTGGGCTACATTTACGGGCTGTCTCTTGCAGATTTTACTGGCATAGAGGCAAGCAGTCTCTGCTTAGGAGTAGATTTTCTTGCATTTTCCAGGTCACAAAGACAGTGACCCAACAGATGTTAAAAATAAGGAAAACTCATTATAATTTTTTTTGTTAAAAATAATGAAAAAAGGGTAAAATGGTATAAGTAAAATGATGTCTGGAGCATGCTGAAATCTAAATAGCCAGTAAAAGAGACACATCCCTTTTCCATTTCCTTCCTCTCATGTTTTAAGGGGCAATGTGGTGGGTGCCTGTTCCTGCCTATTTGGCAAAGTCCCTGGCTTGTGTTTGGTCGTCCACGTATGCATCAAAAGTAAAGCCTGGCATTAAATGCTTAAAGTTTTGGTGGGGTGGACTTGGTGGAGGACTTGGTGGAGGACGCATGAGGTGAAAATCTGCTTGCGAAGATAGATGTTTGTTTCCCTTGATTTTAGTAAGACTGAATGAAACACTGCACAAAGTTCTTGTCTGAGACTGGAATTACCAAAAGTAGCTGATTTTGGTACTGAGACCCTGCTGATTTATCCACGCTAAATAATTGCCTGTTGTTTTCAAGAGTTTGCATTTGCCCGCAGATGCAGAAAAGGGAGTTACTTCATTTAAACAGACCTCTCCCCCCCCCCAACTATATGTAGGGAGCCTTACTTGTTGCTCACTCCTTTAATCAGGCAACTTTTTTTTTAATCTTATTTTGACATTTGTGTTGGAATTAATGTGATTGGCAGCAGAATCCAATAAATGAGAATTTCAGAGGTGTTTCTGCACCGCTAAATGAACCTTTGCCTGCAGTTTGACTTGGCAGCACTTGTGGAGTTCTGCATCAGCTGGATTTTATTGTGTGGGGAGATGGATAATCAAAAAGGGAATCGCACGTGCCTGCAAATTAAACATTTTGTTGAGAGTGCTCGCTTGCCATTGAACAGAAGTGTAATGTCAGAGAGAGAATGCGGGGGTACACGAGCCCAGTGCGCCGAGCGCTAAATGCCTCGTCGTACAAAAGCACAATGGCAAATGTTCAACAATGCAGTTGTGTCAAAACAAATCAGATCATGAGCAGCACCGGCTTGCTTTGCTTTATTTGCAGGGAAGTTTTTCTCATCCCTGCCTTGTGATTAATGCTGCTGATAAGCACAGAGGGAGTTACTGTATACAGCTAATGTGTGCTTTAATACCTGTTTGAATATTAATTTTCTAGCAGAGATGTTTTTGACATTTAGCCCTTTGCAAGCCGTCCAGAATAAGTCGTGGTATTGCTACACAAATGCTGTAATTTATTTAATTGCACCAGTATATGTTTTTTTTTCTGCCTGTTGCATTCAGAAGGCATCGCACTGTGTAGAGAAGAGATGCATCCAGAAGTGGACATGACCTCTATTGTGCCAGGCCAGGAGCTTCAAAATCAATGGGTCGCGCTCTGTTTCTTGGATAGAGAGGCAGTCCTCCTGAAGCACGTGACACTAATTTGTCTGAATATTGATAATACGTTGGGAGAAGTCTTCCTCCTCCTCCCACTCCCTTACCTGAATGGACCTATTGATCTGTTTGTTGTGATTCTGTAATTTATAGACCTTAGTCTGGTCGGTAAAGAAAATTATTTACTGAGCAAGCTGATTTTCAGTGTATGTGTTTAATAATATAAGGGACTAGAAACAACACAAAGCTACAGCGTTTCTCAATTGTGTGTGATGGGACATGGTATGAGCCCGGTAGCTACCAAGTTGTTTTTGATGTGTGGAAAATGTTGGGCTCTTTGTGGGGATGAGGGCAGTCAGCCTGTGCATGCGGGGGTGGTGTGTGTGTGTGTGTGTCAAGCACTTCTTTTGTTTTTATTAAAGAAAAAAAAAAAGCAGGTGATATTAGTGCAAAGCAATATAACTCAGTTTTGCTGTTCATATCTGGTGTGTGGACAAGCTTCACCTGGTGTTTGCTGCTTGCGTGTGTGTCTGATGTTCCCCTGATGTGTGTTTTTACCGAGGGTGCTGAGCTGGGATTTTCCTGGAGCCGAAAGCGGGGTTCAGCAGCAGCTCCCCCCCACAGGGGGAATGGCCATCGCCCTGCTGCGGCTCTGCACACACGCTGCCTATTTGCTGGGTGCTCCGCTTAACCACAGAAGAGCTGATGCTATTAAAATGTGAGATCTGTCAGGCAGTAGGCATTAGCAAATGCTTCAGGAAGGTTATCGGAAGGGCCGACATGTTGCAGGACTTCTGGGGGAAGTTTTGTGGCTATTTCTGAAGGGCGCATCAGATTCTGTAGTTCAGCTTTGTCCATGTTCCTCACCACAGCTACTCTTGTAGAAAGAATTACACGTTTTAAGGTAACTTTGAGTTTTTGGATACTGTTCTCTGTCACTTCTGCTTCTTCGTAAAATGGCTAATTATTAATAAAATTAATGAAATAACAGAATGATTGCAACACCATGGCTCCATAAAAAGCACCAGAGCTTAAGAAATTTTAATACCTTAGGAGGTATTTGGCTGAGTTGCAATTCCTGAAAACAAAAAATATTTAAATTTTATTAAAGAATTCCTGTCCTCCTTGCTGCTGTCGTATTTGGAACATTGCGTTTCCAGTAAAATGCTGATAGTTGTTGTTGCGGCCTCCCTCAGGATGGGACCAGAATGGATGACTCACTCTTTTGGTGGTTTAAGCTGGCAGCGGTCAGTCTGTAACCACAATTTTTTGCCTTATTTCTGGAAGGCAGTACTTCTTTTCCTAAAGATACAACAATTGCCTTTCAGAATAACTTGGTGCTTTTCTCTGTGACAGGTAGATGTGGAAATGGTAATGTATTTTCCTGCAACCTTCTGGTCTAGAAGATGGAGGGAGAGACCTTTGTGTGCTGAAAACTGGTACCACCATCCTTGCTTTGGGACAGGATGAGGAGCTTTGTGCTGCTGAAGTAAATGAGGGTTCGGATGCGGAGCGTGGGAGGTGCTTTGAGGCAGTTGCCAGTTGAGAGCTGTGCATGGTCTCACCTCCTGTTAAATGGACGATGGTGCTGCAGCTGCGCTGCCTTTGCTCTGGGGTGCTCCAAGAGGTGCTGCAGGGATAAAAGTGCTCGGCTGCAGGGTACTGTCCTGGCCCCCTTGCTCTTCATGTGGACATGCCTTCCTGGGGGGCATCCCTGCTAGGAGGAAAGAGATGTATTAATATGGTTGGTCCCATAGCATTCACTGAACAGTTTGAAGCAGGGATGATGAATCGATAAATCACGCCAGGACGTTTTTTTTTGCATTATTCTGTTTCTGGAGCAGATGGAAGATAGGTAATAGAACAAATACAGCAGTGTGCCCAGGTGGCCAAGAAGGCCAACAGCATCCTGGCTTGTATCAGCAATAGTGTGGCCAGCAGGAGCAGGGAGGTGATTGTCCCCCTGTACTCGGCGCTGGTGAGGCTGCACCTGGAATACTGTGTCCAGTTTTGGGCCCCTCACTACAAGAAAGACATTGAGGTGCTGGAGCGTGTTCAGAGAAGGGCAACAAAGCTGGTGAAGGGTCTGGAGCACCGGCCTTATGAGGAGCGGCTGAGGGAACTGGGGTTGTTTAGCCTAGAGAAGAGGAGGCTGAGGGGAGACCCTATCGCTCTCTACAACTACCTGAAAGGAGGTTGTAGTGAGGTGGGTGTTGGTCTCTTCTCCCAAGTAGCTAGCGATAGGACGAGAGGAAATGGGCTCAAGCTGTGCCAAGGGAGGTTTAGGCTGGATATTAGGAGAAATTTCTTCATGGAAAGGGTAGTCAAGCATTGGAACAGGCTGCCCAGAGAGGTGGTGAAGTCACCATCCCTGGAGGTGTTCAAAAAACGGGTAGATGTGGCACTCTGGGACATGGTTTAGTCTAGTCTACCCTTGATTGGTTTAGGTGGGCTTGGTAGTGTAGGTTAATGGTTGGACTGGATGATCTTAAAGGTCTTTTCCAACCTAAACGATTCTATGATTTTATGAAATACACCCCACAAACCTTATTAAACGAGCATTAGGGTTGCAGCGGTGAGCGTTTGGAAAATATTTGAGGAATTGCATTGACCATAACGCTTTAATTTTCCCTTTTTTCAAATGCAACGTGAGGTGGTCTTCAACTGTGTGATTCTTTTCTTCTGAGAAACTTATTTCTTGGGCAGGCTCTGATTCAGCAAGGCATTTGAAGTTACTGGCAAACCTATTGACTAGACATCAGTGTACGCATGCGTCTGCTTAAATAGGTATATGAACATCCTGGTGATGCACAGCCTGCTTACACAGGGTCTGTGATGGAGAACGTTGTAATAAGGGTCGTGGTTCCTCATTTGTTTACACATGCTTTTTTATACACACACACACACACACACACACACAGAGTCTTCCATTCTTCTATCAAATACTTTGAAAGAATCATTCTTAATCCTTCACTGAGCCCAGACTGGAGGCATCTCCTGAGTGTTACCAGGAAGGTTTAATCAGGTTACCTGGGAGCTGGTTTTCATGGTGTTTTTGCTCGTTGCTTTGTCATGATGAGCACTCTTCACAATGGGTAAAGCAAAATAAAATAACAAAACACATGCCATGGATTACCTTCAATAGTACAGTTTCATTTAAAAAAAAAAATACTGAGTATGAAATCACATCCCAGCACTACTCTAGCCAATGTTTTAATCACAGAGGAGGCAAGCGGACTGAACACAGCTTTTTCTTACTGTCTTTTTTTCTTTACGCTTTACACTTTACAAAAACATAAATGGCAAGCAGCAAAATATAAACTGAAGCTGTGTGTCTTACTGTGTATCCAAACAAGCAAGAAAAACAGTCTCAAGGAAAGCCATAGGTTTGAAAGCTGAATTTTGCAAATCATAAATAATGTATTTAGTCTGGCTATTCTGACCAGGAGTTTCAGCTATAATGGGCATGCTGGGCAGAGCTGATTGGCAGAACTAAACAGATTAGACATGTAAATGACATGAGTTGCAAAGAGGATTTCATCGTTTCGGGGGGGGGGGGGGAATCCTTCATCAAATGTGTAAAATTTCTTTAATAACTAGGCCTGGCAGGAAAACGCATGGAGTTCCAGCAGTGATAATTGGTGCTTTAACTCACTAGAACAGCCAGTGAACCAAAAGATTTGCGCTTACTTAATTTCTTCAGGACTTGAACAAGTGAATGTTACTGCCTTCATGCCAAATCGGGGCACACACAGAGAAAAAACAAAAGAAGGGCTGGGTTATGTCTATAATTATTTTTTTTCATGATTTCGGGACTGCCTTCTACAGATCGATTTCTGTGCTGAGTCCATCCAGGCCAGTGTCCCATTGCAGACAGGGATCAGCCCTGGATCCTCCTGGATACTCCCTAGAAGCCCATGTAGAGCCCAAATCCCCTTTCTCCTACTACAGCAGCCCAAAATGCATGTAACCATGTATTTACGTCTTGCATCCACCACACCCAGTGGCATCCAGTTGAACTGGTATTTGTAGATCAGGGCTTTGAATTGCTCACTCTGAGCTTGTGCTCATTTTTAACATGCAGATGTTTGCAGAAATTAGTCAAGATGGGCAGACCTGTCCTCTGGGGTCCCCCTCTCTGGATGCTGCAGTTTAACATAGGAAATAGAAGTCCCCACTGTCCCAGGGTGGGCCACCGCCTCTACCTCTGGGGGTGCAGGCGAAGGGTGACTTTCTCAGAGTAAAGCCCACGCATCAGTTGTGTCCTGTTTTGTGTTTGGATGCAGGATTTAGGAGGTGAAGTGTCACTGGTCACAAGGTATTTTCACCTGAACGTGTGCTTCACTGGAACCAGCAAATCCCAAATACGTGCAAGTCGTACCTACTTCCTATGTGTCTTTGCCTGTGGCTGCTGGTTTTATTGATCTCCCTTTGGATGGAAGCTGTCTGAGAGCCTCTCGCATCCATAGCCCTGTCACTGGGAAGAGGCTGCTGGAAGAAACAAGGTAGAGTCTGATTTTCAAGGCTGACCGTGCTACAGCCCTGGTGCAAGGCACAACCAACCTTCCTCTCCACTCTGTCAAAATGGGAGACTTCAGCACAAAAGTACGTACTTCAGCAATGAAGAGCTGTAGCAGAAGTAATTATTCACTCTCTCTGCTGCTTCTGGGCTTGGGGGCCCTCAGGAAGAGTGATCAGTGAGGAAAATTCTGAGCTGTTGTATGAGGAGTAGGAGGTTAAGAGGGACTGTTCAAGGGGGCCGAGCTGAGCTGTATTTGGGATATTAATACTAGTAGCCTGAGCTGGGAGGCGAGCAGGAGCACAGTTTCTCTCCAGCCACTGCGAGAAGGCTGTTCGCTGCGCGGAGGTAGAGTGGTAGACTAGACCTCAGATTTAAAGGCAATTTAGAGCTCCATTGACTTGTAAGATAAAAAGGCGATTTGAGTTTATTTCATTCCTCCCATGACTAAGGGACAGTGAGCCATTGCAGGGGAAATACGAACTGCCTTAACCCAACCTCAGTCTTTACCCAAAGCTTGAAGATGAGCCAGGCCTTTGCTGTGTCTAAGGAAAATATCCTTCTTCAAATGAAGCACGGGGCAATGCCTGCGCAGCAGGCGGTTTTAACCTGCATGGGTTTGGATGGCTCAAGGGGGAAATGGAAGTTTGCTGGAGAGAGTTTGCTCCAGACTTGAAATGCAATTGTAGGACCAAGAAAATGGGGGAAGAAGTTGCAGATAATTTGAAAAAGCTTCATGTTGTACTCTACTTGATATTTCCCTCACTGTGGGGTTGGGAGAACTCGGCTTCTTTCCTACTGGTGGTGTCACTGTATTTATTTTTTTTTTTTTTCTTTCTCAGGGCAAATAGAAGTAAACCTCAGCAGTGACTCCAGAAATTCTGGGTTGTTGAATCAATAGTATCTCTGCCCTCCTAAAAATACAAGCTGCTTGATTTTTAAAAAGTGAGATGTTCAAAAGCCAGGCAGTCCTGCATTTCTTGGAGCTGCACAACAGGGACTCGGGGCAGCACATGGTCACACTTAATTAGACAGCCTGGGGCTGGGATGGCTAAATGCCACCTCCACTGAACCTGAGCGTGGTGGATATGAACCTCAGCAAAAGTCTCGTCTGCTTTTATCCACCCTGGTAATGGTACGGAAGGGGGTTGTTATTAAAAAAAAAAAGGGGGTGGTGGGGTGGTGGGCTGCTTGTTATGAGCTGGCTTGCAAGATCCCATGTCAACTTCTGTGCACCAGAAATGTAATGACTTGGGACTTTGCCACCAAGTTCTCTTATGTGGTAGATTAACCTGGATTTGTGCACTGGAGTCTCTGGATGTGCACAGTGCTGTGTAACCTTTGCTTTTGTCACTTGTGTAGGCTTGTGTTTTAAGTCATTTATCTTGATAATGAGTTCTGTTTCACACATCTTCAGACAAGCACAAATGTGGAAACAAATACCATTAGGGAAGGAGGAGGATCTGGAGGCTGAAGTCTCCAACAGATAAATGGGTGTTTTACTTGTGGCAGTACATGGAGGTCTTTCATTTTTAATACCTAGCAAGCAGCTGATGTCCTTGCTACCAAGGAGGAGATGCATCTTGTCCTTCTTCTGCTCTTTCAGACAATGCCAGATGTCCATCGCTAGCCGGAAGGCTGTGAAACATGTCGGAAGAGTAGATCTCTTCTTTACAAAAGCTTATCTGTTGTGTGAGTGGTGCCTCAGATGGGGACTGGAGAGATGGAGTCTCTTTCTGCTTCCCATTACAGCCTCAGTTGTGCAGTTTAAAGCAATGTGGGCGTTGTCTTTTTGGATTTTTTTTTTTATGCTTAGAGCAATTTAGAAACCCAAGTCTGAAAAAGGAGAACTCTTCTGTGTAAAATGTTTTATTTAGCCTACGCCCAGAAAATGCTGCAAATCAAAAGGCCTGAGGTTTTTTGTGAAATGAGGCAGATTGCTGCAGAGCATTTCCAGAGGACAGCTGCTGTTCCTGGTTTTCAGAGAAATTTTGTTGGGGGAGAGGGTGGCAAGAAGAGCTGGAACAAAGCCCTTGTTTAGTCGTGGTACGTGCTCTCCTTTTCTCTTTCAAAAGCTGCACCAGAAGCTTACAGGAGGACCGGAGCTGCTAGGACAAGGCTTGGCAGAGAGCTGGTCACGGCTGCCAGCCCCTCTCCCAAGAGTAGGGGGGGGATTCAGCCCCTCGGAGGTGCCTCCCTTGGGAGGGTGCTTAGATTGGGGCTCCCATGCGGCTGTGTGGAACACTTCTGCCAGCGCAGGGCTCTGAGATGGATTCTAGGAAACCTGGATTATCATTCTGCTTTTATTTATCTTTCTGCTTTTATTTATCTTTGAAGCATTCATTGATCTATTTATTTTTATGGCGGGAGAATTCTGTTGCATTGTCTCTGTTGGGCTGTATTGCAGGTTTCAGTGCTAATGCCTGCTGCGGCAGATTTTTGTTCAAGGGACTAATCCCTTCATATCAAGGTCTTGCTTACAGCCCAGTAGTCCCATAGTTAGCCTTAAAGCTCTTTGAGGAGGGACTTATGTGTTACACACATACATATATATGTGTGTGTGTGTGAATGGGGTGTACCTGACACAAGTTTTCCATGATCTGGCATTGAGTGTGTAACTGTTACTGCAATGGAAATAAGTGCTCCCTTTCTCCACTTGCACAAGCAGAGGCATGGACCAGTAGGAAGTTGTGCAAGGGGGGACCTGATCTTGCATCTTGGGCGCCAAGTGCCCCATCCTTGGCATGTTTAAATATTCCAGTTTACATTGGATCAAGAGAGCACTGTTGGTTGCAATTGGCTGAGGATTGGCCCTGGCATTTGTTTATAGCATTCAGCTGGTTTCAGCTTGGAAGCTGGAGGGACAGATCCAGTATTTTGGGAAAGCTGCAAAGCCTTTCTGGGCCTTCATTACCAAAAGGAGAACGAGCAGCCCTGTACTGTGCTGGAAGGGACAGTACAGCAGTGCTTCGAGCACTGAGCTGTTGAGCTGCTGTGGGAATGGAGGCTTACGAGCGTTGTGAAGTTGGGTGGACCCTGCACAAAAGTTGCTCTGTGAACTGGCTGGTGTTGCAGCCGCTAGAAATACTAGAGATGTGGGCAATTCAGAGATCCATTTGTTGTGGATGTTTCATCACCCTGAACATACTAGGTTACGAAACCAAACTGGGCCCTTTTATGAGAAAATATGCTCTTGATATATCACTTTATTGACCCTTGTCAGTTTTTAGCACTTGGGCTCCCTTTCTGCCATGGTGCTGGTTGTGGTTTGCAAAGAGTCTCCTCTCCATGCCAAGTAGGACAGCAGGGTCCTGGAGATCCTTGGGTGTAGGAGGCTTCGCTCTTCTCTGTGTAAGTGATTTGGCCAAGCTACTTTTCCGTGCTTTTTGTGGTCTTCCAGGCAGCAACATGGAGGAGGAAAAAAGAAAATTACGCTGTAAAAGCACGGAACCGTGAACACAAAAGTCAAAGCACTGACACCCTTCGTACCTCAGACAGAGTAGTTTCAAGCTGAGGCTGTTATTCTTTTTTTTAAAAATAACACGGCACATTGTCAGTATAAGGATATTATATATTCTGAAAGAATTTCCAGGGTTTAAGCATAGCTATTAGCTGCTTCCTTTTAACCAAGCCATTTTAGAGTGATAATCTCTCCCTATCAGATCATGATTTTGAGCAGTTGGTATCTCTGATATTAGCTTTAACCTTTCCCGTGTAAGCTCATTAAGATGGAGACAACATACACAGGGGACACCACACAGTCCTCATCTTTCACTGAGGAGTCCTTCCTCTTTAGCAAGAGAAGCAGCTTAAACAACAGTCAATAGTATGTTGTGGTTTCTCTTGTGAGAGTGCCACAGAATAAATGAGATTGTGGATTCATGAACAATCAGTGTCACGTGCCGCACAGTGGCGTCCTCGGCTGGCTCTGATACTGTCACCTGCAGGCTTTGGTTCGGGCTGTTGATGCTTCAGGGGAGGGGACTGAGCCAGCAAACCCTGGCAGAGCAGAGCAGGGGAGGGAGAAGATAGCAAGGAGGAGCAAGATGCTTACTGGGACTGCCGAAAGGGTGGTTTTTAAGATAAAACACATAGGGCTTTTGTTCCCTTCCTGCAGTGATCTCTGTAGGCAGATCCAGTGTTGCTGTTTGCATTTCACCCTAATCTGTACAATGTTGATCTAGATGTTTAATGAGTGGATTGGTGTGAAATCAGGCTTCAGGCACCCAGACAGTGGCTTAGTAAATACTATAAGCAGCCGCTCTTCTAGCCTGGAGGGGTTTTTACGAACTTTTTATCACTGATTTTTATGACGTGCTATTCTGACAGCATTTGGATTTGTAGAAAGAAAAAAACCGAAACAACAACGACAAGAAAAAAAACCCCTTCTCACTTTCCCAAGAAATCTCCATTTCAAAGGTTTACACGCTGCAACAACTACTGCCTAATTGTCGGTGGGTAAGCCCCTGCATGACTATGCAAGCGGGGGAGACAGACACTTGAAAAAATCATTCTGATATTTACCCTGACAGGCAGATAGAGAGATACCGTGAGGCCGATCAGAGGGTGTCAGGCACACTCTGAGGAGCTGCCTGGGAGCCCGGGGGCAGGCGTAACCAGCTGAAGCCCGCATCAGTGTCTTAACTCTTTCTGTCAGCTGGTGGTTGGATGTTTAGCAGTGGTGCTTTTGCCATCCCTGTTATTTAAGGATGCTCAAAATGCCTCCTGCAATAGCAAGCAGGTGGACCGATTCTGTGCAACTGCCTCATTAATCCAGTTTCAAAACTATTGTCTTGCTCTTAGTCTCTTGTAAAGACTAAAAACCCAACAGAAGACCGTTAAAATTAAAAGCAGCCCCTTAAGGATAGTTCTGCTAAATCAGGGGGTGAAGCCTTTTTAGTAGGAGAGCTGAAGGGAGCAGAGGCAGCCCTGTTTGTTTTCCAACTTTTATGACGAGATTACTTGCGCTACAGGGACACATAGTGCCGAGGGCTGTGCAAATACAGCCTCAGAGCACTTGCGTGCTTGGTACGTGAAAAGGGAAAGGCAGAGGAGGGAGAGGGGAAGGCGGGTGCCCTGGCTCCTCGGAGCAGGGCAGCGGGGGACGACGACACCCTGGGGGCTGCCCTGCTAGCGGCCCTGAGGTTGCAAGCTCCCTGCTCTCTTGGGGTCCTGCCCTGTCCCATAGGATGCTGGCGAGGCTTAGCGGGCTCCAAATGTATTCAGATATGTGCCAGGCTGCTGTGGTCCCAGTGCACTCCTCAGCATTTGTCAAAAGTGGGTGTAAAATGCTGAAAACTCCCTTTGCATGGGGATGAACAGCTGCCCAAAGGAACAAAGCAATGGGGAGGCAGGTACGTAGCTCAAAAGCACCTGTACCCAGCTGTACAAGCAAAACCTCCGTATTCTCTGCTGCTCAGTGCTGCCAAGCAGGGGCTGTGGGACAGCCGTGGGGCTGGGGCCGCTCCCGACAGTTGCGGGAGAGCATAGTCTGCTGCAGCATACGCAAACTGGAGAGATGTTGGTCTGCTATTAAAAATAGCTAATGGGCCGTGACGTCCACCAAATGAGGTCTTGTGATAGTCACAACAAATGCGGTGTTTCAGGGCAGATGAACATAATTCTGTCAGTGGGATTAAAAGGAAATGCTGCAAAATTACACAGATGGTTTTCAAGCAGTCGTAAAAATTTAATTGAAATGGTTTTTTTATTCGTTGTGTGCTATGTTGCCACATAGCACTGGGCGTGTGGATTAAAAGGCTCTCTGGATTTTTAGGGAGGCAAGGTGAAGTGGGAAGGACTATATGGGACCTGCTATAAAGAGCTCAGGCGAGGTTTTTTCCTGCCCTGTCCTGTAGCTTTGCATCTGCCCAAGAGAAGGAGGATGTTTCTGTTTGTACCTTTTAGTAAGGCTGGCTGAGAGGGAGAGGCATGAGTGTACCACGTCGGTGGATGTGGGGATGGGGTGGGCACGGCTGCTAGGGCGCTGAGGGCAGCGGAGGACAAAATCCGGTTTAAATTGTGTTTCTTTGATTCTCGCCTGGCCGGTGCCATTTTGCTTGCGCTGAGGAGCTGGCTAAGTACACAGCCTCCCCTGGCAGCTTGTACAGAAGGCAGCGGTGTCCAGTTTGCCCAGCAGTCTGATTATGAAAAATTAGAGTAGTCCAAGGAAACCTCGGATGCATATGGGCTTCCTCATCCGAGGGCTTCAGCTGTAGCCCTTGCAGCTGAGCTGCAGGCCCTGGCTTTCAGCCTTCACAGCCAATTTGGTTCCTTGAAAACTGAGCGTGTGTCACATTCACAGCACAGACTTTAACAGAAGAAGCGTGCAACTTCCATTGCAAGGGTTTCTTTCTGACAAGGTGTGCTTGCTGTAGGGGTCTGTGCTAGAAATTAAATAAATACTTGCTGCTCCTTGCAGAGCAGGATTCTCAAAGCTCGTGGCTGCGTTTCTTCTTCATTGGAGAACCAAGCCCTGCAAATGGCTAATGATGGTTGAGCGCGACTGTGCTGCCTGCCTGTAGCGTTCGCATACCTGCCGGCTTAGCCAGCCGAGGGTGGGTTTGGCGAATCTGGTAAGATAAATGCACAGAAATCAAAATATGAGTTATTACCTGTTTTAAACATAAGTTTTAAAAATAAATGCCCTGAGATGTGAGCTCCTTGTGCAGGTGGAGACAGTCTCCATCCCATCTTGCAGACTAGTCAGAAGGCAAACCAAAATCCAGAGGCACGGAATCCAGGCAATTTGCCTGACATAGTAGGCAGAATTTGCCCTCGGTATTTGGGTATCTGATGCACGGATGGAGTTTTTGGATCCTGGACAACCCTACAAATGCTCATATGGTGGTCGGTGCCTCATAGCTATGCTGAGGGGACAGGGCTGTTTCTGCAGAGGTTGCCAGCATCCCGTGGACTGTCCTGCCCTGCCCCATCCACCCTGCGTGCATGGCTCAGGGGCTCAGTGTCCCGGAGACACATGCCGAACTTGTGTTCCCTCCCTCACTGTGCTTAGCAGAGGCCCGGAATGGGAAGATCTCATGGCTCCTGAGTCTTGCAGAAAAAGCAAGGAGCAAGCTTTTTGTGCTGAATATCCAGTCCTGGCATCTGTGAAAAGCCGCTATTGATTTTACGAAAGCAGTTAATGAGTTGACTGTAAAGCAGGAAAGTTGTGAGAGCAGCAGCACGGGAACAAGCTGTGTATGGTAAGGTTTAGATGAAGGGGGATGCCAAAAATTATCCCCTACGCTTGCCGAGCGGCAAAACCGAGCTATGAAATGCCTTGTCTGTGTTGGCACCTCCTAGGTGGGTGTGGAGGCAGTGCAGCAACGCCCCGTCCCAGTGCAGGCGAGGCAGGCTGCTACTGTGGGTTTCAGCACGGTCACCTTCCCCTTGGGCATGTGTCCACGGGCTGAGGTGGTTCAGACCTGCAGCCTGCTCCGGATGGGGCCCGGGGACCGGCACACAGCTGGCACCTGTCTCAGCCAGTGGTAAGGGTGCACATGGAGACCAAGCCCAGGTGCCTTAACAGGGCAAACAAATACTGAGTGTGGTTGGTGGATGTGGGCAGCCTCCCTCTAAGCTGCTCTGTAAATGTCAAAATCTGAACCAGGGCAGAAATACTCTTTCTGCAGATGACAAGTTACCAAGGAGGATGGGCTCCGTCTCCATTCAGGCGGGTTGTAAAGACCTCTGCTAACATGCTCCCATGTTCATCACCACGAAGGTGGTGCCATGGGAAAGCTCAGTCTGGTCAGTGAAACACCTCCCTCTGCAGAACCACGTCTTTATTTAATGTTTTATGGTGACCTCCTCCTGCATGGTGATTTTATCCAGTCTGTGAATTCATGTGTGGTATTTCAGAGCTTACTTCTTGGGGACGGATTTTCAGCTTTAAAGACCTGGGTGGGGAAATACATTTCAAAGACTTCTGAAATGTTCGTGTTCAGTTCCTACAGCGTCAGAGAGTTAATTTCTTCACTTAATCCTTACCTGACACTGCTTTGCCTGTTGTACAGCTGTGGGAAATGCTGAAGAGATTTGCATTGGATTTGTTTGGCCCAGCCATGTGGCTAGTAGGATCAGATTTTAGCGGTTTTATCAGCCTGTCAGCGTGCATCATTTTCTCTCGGGGGAAATAAGTGATCCACTTGCCTTCCCTGCTTATTTCACATTTGACT
The DNA here is from genome assembly GCF_030463565.1 of Pelecanus crispus. Classification (NCBI taxonomy): domain Eukaryota; kingdom Metazoa; phylum Chordata; class Aves; order Pelecaniformes; family Pelecanidae; genus Pelecanus; species Pelecanus crispus. Next base: position 40,228,505 of record NC_134647.1, on the reverse strand, counting down.
TGATGCTCCCACTGTGGCAAAAGATACTCTGAACTCTTTTAACCATGTTCCCTTGGAGATGGCAATAAAAAAGTCTGCTCGATGAAGATATTTCCTCAGCCTGCGGGCTAATTGGGGCCAGCAGTGATTTGAAGTAAGCATCCTTGTAAATGAGCCCCCGACCAGGTTTTGTATTTCTGTCTTGCTAGTCTGTCCTTACATTTTAGGGATTTTGATCATCAAGACCAAGTCTGAAGCACCAGATCTCAGTCATAGCTGTGCTTAAAGCAACTTTTTTTATCTCTCTAAAGCAAACTCTCCTAATTGTAAGCAGGTAAGCAGGATGAACGCTAGTTAGTAATTTGTCTCTTGCTCTTTAATACGCTTGTAGCCCCACGGGGACACATGCTGACTCCAGTGCCTCAGAAGAGGCAAATAGCTGGACAAACAAGGCAGCCGGAGCTGGAGGGCTCAAGTGGGCCTTAGGCAAGAAATAAATCCTTGTCCTCTGTTCAGGTACTCATCCAGGCTTCCCTCTGGCTTGGTAGTTTTTGAAATCTCCTGCTCCAGCAGCCCCGCAGCGGTTCTGCTGGCAACTATTGAAATCTACAGCCAAACACTGGGCAGAACTGCACTGTTTTGTCAGAAATTCGTCCTTGAACGTTCCCTGCATCTGTGAGGGATGAGTTTCAGATTTCCCATTGTAATTTTGTCAAATTTGCTTTATATGAACTGCTTTGAGACCGAAATGGAGGACATGGCCTTGTCAGACAACTTGCTTTGTGATTTGGGCTTGTTCCAACCTCAGTTGGTAAGGGAAAACGTAGCATGAAAACACCCTACTTGAGTTAAGCACATGAAAATGTGGGATCAAACCGTCCCCGCTATGAAGCGGCATCATGTCACGTGCTGTGGCTCACGGGGCCACTGAAAGGTTTTGTCAGATGGTGTCTGTGTATGTGCAACCCTTCGAAAGCAGAACACAATGCAGGGAAAGTGTTCTCACCAAAAATCTTGGGAACATCACTGAATAAATGGCCTAATTAAGACTGAAGAGGACTTCAGTGCTCTGAAACACTTGTGAAGTGCTTAGCTGAGTAGGAATAGACTGAAAGAAAGAAAACCTAAGGTTTTTTCCTTTTTCTTTCTCGCATGCAGACGCTGGCAAAATCAACAGTTTCATCTTTGCAGAAATTCAGGTGCCAGTGTGCATAGTCACAATCAAAGCACTTCAGATGAAAAATTGCCACATTTAATAGGGGCTTTTTAAACAGAGCAATTGGCAGCTACCTGCTTAGTTTGAATAATTTTATTAGTATAAAGTAGCCATTTTCCTTTCCATTTCTTCCACTATTGTGTTATGAATTTATGCACAACCTCCTATAGTTCTTGTGTATTTAAGATATTTAAAATGGATACATAGAATCTGTGTCTATTCCTGACAACTTGAGCAAGTAGTTGTAATTTGTTGGCAAAGAGAAGGCAACTTTCCTATTTTCCTAGCAAATTTAACTGAGCTTACTGATTTTTGTAATAGTATGTAGAAGCCACACCCCTCAAAAATAATGACTGGAGACTCCTCATCACTCGGATGTCCACTGGTGGTGCCAATTTGCTGCGCTTCAGTTTTGTGGTGTAAGAATAGCTGTACTGTACAAACCTAAGAATCCATCTGGCCTTTCTGCCTGTCTCCAAAATGACTAGAAGAGTGTGTATGGACCACGGAAGCAAACACCCAATGTGCCAGAGGACAGAATTTGGTTATCCAAAATGGTGGTATTTTCCTGAAAGGCAAATACCATGCTGGCAGTGTCATGCTGCTGCTGCTGCTGGGAATGGGTGTGAACTGATGGGTTTCTGCAGTCAACTCTACAAGACGTAAGAAGCCAACGCTGTTAATTTAGGAGAAGACCCTGCTTCTGTAACAGTTTTCATTCACACTTCCAAATCAGGTGGGTCTTGGGGTTTTTAAATTTCTTGATACTTAGAGCACTTAAGTTTAACTTTACTATCCTCTTTTCCAATGATTGTAATCTTCTCTGCTTTCCACCATAGAGCCTCAGCCTCTTGCATAGCACTAGCTGAGCTGTGAGAACACTTGAAAAAAGGAAAAGTTGAGTGACGGTCAAAAGCTGCATAGAAGAAATTATTATGGATGCTGGGTATTTCATTCCACTGCTTTCAGCACTGCCTGATCCTGTTGTTTTGCCATGGTTTTTGAGATGACCGTGTTCTCGCTAAGCTGTGATGGGGCAGTGCTAGAGAGCCTGGGAGACTGCAAAAGGGAACTTAAACAGCTCAGATGGGCTAATGGGGATTGAAGGAAGAAGAGCCAACTGATAGTAATTATCTTGAAACAGCAATTAAGTTGTCTTGGTTCACTGTTGTGGGCCAGTGCTTTTTCAGATGCCAGAACAGGAGCTGGGCAGCCACAACCTCAGGTGGTGTCACTGTGATCATTTTTCCTTCCTTTGTGCTGTCAACTTCCATTTCAGGCTATGTCATGTTCAAGCAGGTAGGATGGCTCATGAAAATCCTTGCCCATGTGCTTTGTTAGCCTCCTTTACAGATTGTGATCTTCTTTTTTTGATCGTATCCTCTTAATACATCCTGTAGCACAAGACATTGTCTGGTCACTTGTCCACCTTTCTCCAATGCTTTCTTAGGCAATCCGCTGCCTTAAAGTACTCTGGGCTTCACCTGCATTTCTGGACAATTTTTAGCTCTTTAACTGTTTGGTTCCCTATTGCAGTTGATATTTTTAGGAGGTACAACTTTGTGCTTGATCTTCTGCTGCGGGCAATGAAACCCTCTACAGGGTGAGCGGACAAGGAAGCGGGGCTGCCAGTGATGTAGCATCCTTGAGGACACTGTGCTTGCCCTGACTAATGTTACTAGGAAATGTGCTTGTGGCTGCTTCACCCCTTGTAGCTATGATTGCTGCTGCTTTTAAAACAAACAGGCTTTGCCTGCATTGGAGAACGTGCACCAATTACAGCTAATGGTGGGCAATTAGTTTGAATCCAGCGGAAGCTCTGCTGTCACAATTTGCAGCTTAACTTTTCTTCCCTCGTTCTGCTGTGGGCAGCTGTAATTGGGTCAAATGCTGCAGCACAGACTGGACCGACGTTCCCCGCATCCCTCAGCAAAGCCCCTGTGCCGCCGTCCAACGTGCCGTAAAGCAGCTGATGGCTGCTGAGCCCAGACGGGGCTGGGACTGCGTGTTGCACTGACCAGACATACCCCGGTGTGAATTGGTTTTATGACAACCCGAGAAGCAGGAGGGAGAGGATGGAGCACCTGGTCCACTGTTTTTTATTTGCTCTTTCCATCGTGTGAGATGGCACTGACAAAGAGGAGAGGGCGCCTGCCTCGTTCGCTACTGTGCTTCTGTGTAATTAGAGGCCATCCCTGCTCTGAAAAGTTTATGGGTTTATATAGGTTAAGTGGGAGAGAAGTACAAATTGTTTCCATTTTTCCTGATGGGGGAACTATGAGACAGAGCAGTGTTTGACCTGCCCACATCACATTGCTGGCATTTGGCATAGCTGAGTATTTTAGGCAGATTTCTTGAATGTCAGGCCAGTGCCCTATAAACACAGGTTGCCTTTTGTTGTTTGCTGGGCACAACTGTATGGGAGAAGCAATAAAGGGGCTCTGTAGGCAGGGCACTGAGGAATGCTTGCCCAATTTACATATGAAAACATTTATCCTAATACTCAGAGCTCACATAGCTACCAGTGAGGGGTTTCCATGGGCCTGAAGTCTGGCAGAAAGAGGGTCACACCACCCTCTTCAAATGAAATGCTTTAATTTTAATTAAGTCCACTACCTCCTGGGAAGTTGCAAGCTCCCAAATTTCTTAATTACCTACTGTGCAGCTGAAGCTCAATTGTAATTTAGGACTTGGAGATTTTTTTTTTTTTTTTCTTTCCTTTTTAATTGTAAACAGCAGCAGAGAAGGAGCGTGTACTGCAGTAGATGCACTGGCAGTGATAGATGAGCCAGTGCGGAGAGACAGAAATAACATGGCAGATTGGCTGGGGTTTTTAGCTGTCTAGGAACGAAGCAGAAGAGCGCTGCCCGCGCACCATCTGGATGAGGCAGCGAGAGGTGGCGAGCTTCACATGAGCGCAGGAAGAGGAGGGTGCTTTTCCCTTGTCGGAGATCAGAACTGACACTTTGATGTGTTCAGGGTGCCATCTACCCTGTCTAAATATTTATTTCTTGTGCTGTGCTCAGTCTAATGCAATCAGACTACAGTGTGGAGGGCTGCCATATCCTTTTAGCTCTGAATTTGTCTTGCAGTAACAGGCTCTACTGCCCCCAAACTACGCACGCATATTGCAAGCGAGGAGAAAAGTTGGAGCACCAGCTCGCGTTATAGCACCTCATGCATTGCCTCTCTTATTGCTATCAATTAGATCCGACAGAGCTTGCTGTACGGACTACCTTAGGGTTTGTCGTGCAGACCTAGAGAGACACTAACGAAGTTACGTGCAAGCTTGATTCCCTTTATATTAGTAGGAAGATAAATTAGCTAGTATTTTCTTTTGAAATATAAAAATGTAAATTGACTTCTACTGATATTAATTTGTTTTAATATTTCCACTGAAAATTGAACGACAATGCGCTCTGCATGTTTTCCATATATTCCTGCTGGTTGAAGAGCAGTGTGCTGTGACAAAACCAGTCCGAGCAATCCCTCTGCTAAGCAGAAACATGCGAAATTTGAGCATGCTAACAGTAACTTAAATTATGCATTGCACATGGACTCCTCTACCAATGCACAGGCTGTCCTGTGAGGGTAGGCTGGCTTAGGAGGTGGTTTTCTTGTTTTTTTTTTTTTTTTTTTTAAATCACCTGGGTCCCTTGGACCTGGGTGAGATACGGAGTTGGATTTGTTGAGCCTAACACACCCACTGGTGCCTATTATCATTAGTCCTACCTGTTGTCTTGGTCTGCGAAACTCTCTGTAATAGACTTGGTACAGAATTGGTTGCATAAACATATGTTGAATAAAGAGGGTAAACAGTGTTTTACTTGGAAGAAGAGTGCTTATTCTGCTCAGCTCAAGCATGATTGTGATAGTTAGGTTTTGTCCTTCGTTCTTCCGGACTTTTTTTTTTTTTTTTTAATAGGATGGTTAACTTGAACTCACCACCCTGTTATGTCTGTAGTCCAGACTAAAACTGTTTCAAGTAAATAGCATGGAGAACAATTTTTCAGGCTTCTCAGTGTGGAAGAACTAAATCGTCGAGGAATGTTCTTGTAGTGCTCTGTTGTTACTGCAGCATGTGGAGGGGAGAAGTTGAAAGACAGTTAAGGAGTGGCTTGACCCCATGTGAGAAGTGCACTGTTATAACAAGCCCTTTCCCTGCTCCCCACAGCTGATGTAGGTAGTTGCAGAGATTTGGAGCGTCCCTGGGCAAATCTTATTTTTAGAGAGACTCAAAAGGCTAAAGCAAGCTTCTGCTGCCTGTTAGACACTTTGGGGTGGCCCAGACACTTGCTGAGTGCTAGTAAATCACAGAATCATAGAATGCTTTGGGTTGGAAGGGACCTTTAGAGATAATCCAGCCCAACCCCCCTGCAGTGAGCAGGGACAGCTTTAACCAGATCAGGTTGCTCAGAGCCCCATCCAACCTGACCTTGAATGTTGCCAGGGTTGGGGCCCCCACTACCTCTCTGGGCAACCTGTTCCAGTGCTTCACCACCCTCACTGTAAAAAATGTCTTCCTTATATCCAGTCTAAATCTATCCTCCTTCAGTTTAAAGAAGACACTGTTTAGTTTAAAAGAAGTTTAAATGTGACACTGGACTCATAGGAGACCTTCAGTGCCAGGGGGAGGCTAGGCAAGATGTCTGAGTGTATCTAAAATGTCCCCGCATGTTGATATCTGTGCACCTGGGTATCACCTGAACTTTCCACGCCACATTGTTGTCGTGTCCTCGCAGAGCCACCTGGTTGCACCCATGTGCCCTAGGCAGATGGAGGAGCCCCTTGCCCAAAGGTCTCTATGGAGGATTGGTTGTACAGTGCTTTCCCCTTGGCTTTGTTTTCCTGTATGTCAGCTGTAAATGCCATGGGACCGAGGGATCCTCTTGCATGCAGGCATGTGCCTACAAAATGGCTCGCTGCTGCAGGATCCAGCCTGCTCTGCCCTCCTGACCGCTGCTGTGCAGTAGGACTCCTGTGTCTTCCTCTCTGCCTGGAGTAGAACTGAGCTCTACTGTGAAAGCTCAAGAGATTACAGTGAAACTGGGATAGTATTCTGGGTTGGTTTTGGTTGTGTTTTTTTTTTTTTTTTTTTTTTTAAAGAAGTGAAATTTACTTCAGTTTGGTTTTATAATCCATCCTTATGATCTGTTGCAGGCATTTGATTTAATAAATTTAATGAAATAATGATGGAGAAGAGATAAGCTCCAGTTTTATAAGGGAATTACAAGAGTAATCCCTGAAAAGAAATTGTTTGCATATGTGCAATAAATTGTCATGGTCATGTAAAATTTATATATGACTACATACATTAACTGTGGGGTTTATAGTATTTAGTTATTAACTGTGTTGAACATCCTGTAAGTTGTGCTTACAACTTAATGCCGGATAACATTTAAAGGCACCATCAGCTGAATGAGAACTGGTGAGCTCAGCAGAGAGGAGAGGGGTTGTCAGCTGTGAACTTGGTGTGTATTTTGTTAAGGTGGATGCGTCCATGAGTGTTGATAGAGGAGGGGTGCTGGGTGAAAGATTGTCCCTCCAGCACTGTAGTCTTACAGCCAGCCATTCCCAGGAAACTTTTTTTAAGATGGCATGGGGTTCTTTGGTTTTAGTACTGGAGAATAACCACTTCAAGATAGCAATATAGAGGTTGGTGCCCACTGTCAGGCAGGGCAGGTTCCTGGAGGGGCTCAGACCCAGAGGTTCATCTGCTGCAGCACAGCAGGGGGGCAGGCTTGACAGGCTGTAAGGGTACCTTGCTTCCCCATCCTCTGATAAGAATGAGGATAAGAGACAGTGGAAACAATAGTAATACTTAATTGAAAGATATATGATTGTCCCCTGTGTATGTTTTCCACTGTGTGTAATGTAATTGGCATTTCTTTAAAGATGCGTGGAAAAATACTTGCTCCTTTGGGGACTTGGTAAGCAGCTAAAGGACTTTGTGTGCAATGCCACCTCCTTTATTTTTATGAAGTAGCTAAATGGAAAATAGGTGTTGAAGCAGAGCAGGAAAGCTCGTTAGGTTTTATAGCACCAGTCTGTATGAAGTGGGGTTGTATTTGTTGTGGGGTAGCATGGACAGTCTGTATCCTTCTCCCCACAGCAGCTGTCTTGGATGATCTTTTGGCCACACCAAGTCCCGTGACCATGGTGGCAAGGCAGATCCTGGAGTCCCCTGGGTGCTAGCCCTGTTCCCAAGTGAGTCAGCGCAACCCTCTGGGTGCTGCACCCTCCCTTCACTGGCTCTGGGACCGCCGGGCAAGATGCCCCAGCTCTTCCAGTCATTAGGAGATGGCATAAGAAACTTGATGGATGCTCTCATTATCTTTAGCAGATAAGCTAAAACACAGGATCAAAGAGAGGGAATGGGGCTGCACAAGAAGTGAGGGAGACTTGCATGCTACTGCTGTATGGTCCTTAGGCTCTCACTGTGGTTTCAACTTTCAAATGTATGGGTGGACCAAGTATATCACTGATAGACAAGGTCTTCTGCACAGTCTTTATGGCTTTATTTTACATATTTTTGAGAAGTTTATGCAGTTGTGCATTGCTTAGGTCTTACAGAAGCCCTGACACCCCAGCAAACAAAACTCTTATGTTCTTAGAGTTTGTTACTCGAGCCTTTTGTGTAGCTCTCAAAAAAAGGTGTTCAGTTTAGTTGCATATATTTTACCATTCCAGCATCTTTGTATTATCTTTGCTTAGTTTAGCCCTCAGAGGTTGCTTGTAATTTTTCACTCTGTTTGCATGAGGGGTATTAAAAAAAAAAAAAAAAAGGTGTTATTCCTAGCTCTGCATGAGATCTCCTTGTTTATGCAATACCAGCTTGAGGCACAATTACCACAAATAATTGCCAAGAATACTTGCTCTAAAATCTAAACTTAGCTTTCTGGTTATTGTTGGCAATGCATTTTACAAATGGAGATTGGCTATTTAAGGCTGAATATTATGTTGTTATACTTGGTAATCAGGCACTGAGACTGTGCGCTACAGTAAGATTTTATTATCCTTAAGTGGCATTTTATTTAATCGAAGGAATGAGAGGAGCAAGGTTCTGGTCCTTCAGGTGATGGGGACAAAGAGTTTGGGAGTCAATTCATCCTTATCACCCTGCCAGGGAGGTGCCACAGTGGACAAAAAAAATTACGACCAGAAAACCCTGTCCTTTCAAAGGAAACTTAAGAAGATGTGGTTCCATAGCATGAAACCTTCTTTATTTCTGAGCTACACCTGGTGCTGCTGTGGTGCCCCGTTAGTGCTGCGGATGCCTCGTCCCTTTGCTGTGGGATGGGTGAAATGTGGGCCCTCCTTTGGCAGCATTTGTGCCGGGCTGCAGGAGTCCTGCTGTGTCGGTGTGAAGGATTAATGCAGTTTATTTCATGCCATGTGGCAAAGCTGCTTTCGTTTCTTTTAGTTTACTTTTCTTCAAAAACTTAATTACATGTACAAATAGACATCTTTCAGATTTTTATCAAAATAAAAAGTAAATTACTAAAAGCAAGCAAAAATTTTGGGGGGTTGTTTTGGAAGAAAATTGTAGGGGTTTTATTGAAAAACATTGATATACTTTACCTCTTTCATCAAAATATATCTCAGGGCTGCAGGGATGGGGTGAGGGATAAGAAATGGAAAGTATAAGAAGGGCTTTCCATTAAACCCACTCCCTTGAGAAACAGAGGACATCACGGAATGATGCTACTAATAACAGACAGTGTGGGGTCCTCCCTATTAAACCCATCTAGTCGGATGAGAAACTAGCATTAGCTAAGAATTTGGGGGGTGAGTCCCTGCTCTTTGCAGAGGTCAGACTTGAAGGTCTGTTTCTTCTGATACAATAAAAATTGGGAGATAACCGAGGGCTCTGCCGTGCGGGCCGGGCGCTTGGGTGCTGCCCTGTGTGCTCAGAAGATCAGCAAACGGACGAATAATGCCGCACTGTGCTCTTTGACGGGTTTCTGGCAGGGAATCAGCATCTCGAAGAGTTCATGGCTTTAATCTCAATAGCATTTTGTTATCGTTTCCCCCAATGGCTGGTGTATGCTTTTATTTTTAGATAATGGGTGCTGGTGGGGCCGTTTTTCCCACCACTCCCTTCCCTCAGGAAAACCTTTCAGCTTGTCAAAGCTGCCATTAAAAACAGGGTTGACTATTTCCCATGAAAGGGAATTTGCCCTAAGCTGTTATTGATGAGCGAAGCCCTCATTGGAAATGTAGGATTTTAGGAAGGATGCTGATGAAAGTCAAGGAGATTGGGAGAAATACTGACTGCCAGAGATGGTCGGGTTGCTTTGCTGTGTGCCAGGGAATCTGGCTCCTACAAAAGGTGGTGTTTGCTGGTTCTGCCATCATCATTTCATAGTCAGAAAAGCTCCTGTTTGAGGAAAGGTTTGGATGCTGTGATGATAAAAGTTTCTGTAACTTTAAACAACTGTGAAGCAGAATGGCTGTTTTTTTTGTTTTAAATTTATTTCCATGGTACCACATGTGAGGTTTTCTTTTTAACTGTGCAAAACTATTGTGTAAACTGCTGCTCTGTCATCCCAAAGCATCAAGTCTAATATTCAGATGCCGAGTATCTGCAGATTCCCCTAACTCCAGCTGGAGTTTTATTTCCTTTTGTTGTTATGATGTTTTGCATTCCTAAAACGCGAACTCCAGGAACTGTGTGATTTATGAGAATTTCAGCTTTGATAAAAAGAAAATCAGAGAGAAACAGGAAAATGTCAACATTAAATGTGTAAAACAAGCCAAGGAAAACTCCAGCTTTCATTTTCATAAATACACTGGTATATATATATCTGTGTGCACGTGTGTGTAACATCAAATGATTCTGAGGAAGTCCATTCCATAATTTTTGGATGCTGATGTGGTCGAGTTGAAAGTGTAACAATGTCACGTATAAAATGCGGTGCAATTATTCACTGAAAAAGATGTCATCATGTTAGAAAATACATTTTCTTGTATGTCTCCAGATATTTCACTGAGTATAATTCCAGGACAGAAGTTCTTTTCCTCTCACAAATAAAACGTAGGGATGCAGCAGGATGTCCTTAAAAACAATTCCTTTGTGAGGGATAACTAACTGAATTTACTGCAGAAAAAGCATTACTTACTGTCAGAAATATGGCAGATCTCTAGATGCATGCTTTTGGTTACTGAGGTAGTTGAGAAAATTAAAGGATGATCCTATTTGGCACGACACACCCACTCGTGCACTGGGCTGCGTGCCTCATGTAGCCTGGAAGTCACTGGGAAGGGAAGGTGCTGGGGGTCCTGCAAGGGCTGGACTCTAAATGCACGTTTTTTTCTGGGTTGTTTTGGGAATTCAGTCAGTTGAGTTGTTCTGTTTGGAACTGGAGGATCAGTTAACAAGTAATTTATTAACTGAACGGTTTTCTCCACTTTTAAAAGCTTGCTCTATGCCTATGCACGTCTGGCTCCTGCCAGCTCCAAGGCATTTGTACATCTTTAAACATGTGAGTAGCTCCCAGAAATCAAGGGCACTGCTCACGTGCTTTGGGTGTTTACAGGACTGAGACCTTTAAGAAAAACCTGGTCTAAATAAGAAACAAGTATCTGAGACTGCCGCTTCTGTGAGCAATCCTATTACATTGAGCAGGAGCTTTGTATGAACCCTGTTGCAAGATGAGGCTCCAAAAAGAGGGAGGAAAAAGGCTGCAAGTCAGACTGGTGTGCTCAAAAGTAGCATTTGATTTGGGGTGACTCCATCTGTGGGTCCCACCTTGGAGCTCCTCTGAGCATACCATGGACTAAACATTCAGCCTCTTTAGTGTGTATAATCCTAAGGGCTGCAAGTCAGTAACTGTTTCTGGAAACTGTGGCTAAAAGAAAAAGAAGATGAGGAAGAAAAAGAAAAATGCTAGGAAGAAGGAGATCAAAGGCTAGAAGGAGTATATAGTTTTAGACAGAGACTGAAGTAAGTGATGGACAGTTTTCCTTATTTTTATACAAGCTCTTCATCAGTGTAATAACGCGACTGGTGTGGCATGGCCTTTAGCTGGAGCAGGCTGGCAGGGAGCCACTGAATCTCACTTGTTTTTGCTTTGACAGTGCAATGTCAAAGGACACGATGGCTCATTGCTGTAAATCTCGCTGCTATTTATCCTGCACCACCGTGCACGGGTCTTCAGGCAGCAGTCATCTTTCGTAAGGAGTTTTTTATATACTGACCAATAATCCATAGGGTCTGATTCCTGTATTCCATCTCTAGTCAACATCAAAAGAAGGTCCCAGTGTGATGAATCGGGATTTTTCCATCTGCTGCTGTGGTTAGGGGTGTAGCGATGGGAAAGCAGAGCACAGTTCAAAGATCTGCGTTACTGAAATTGCCTTGTAATGCTTTATTCATATCTTCGATACTGCCTGACGGAAGGCAAATTTATTCGTTCTATTGCCTGGCTGTGATAGAGAGCGTAAGTCCTAGAGTAAGAAAGATAAGTATTTTGCCGAGATGCTGTTAAAGCCTTTACCTGTAGTTTTTGGGCGGCAGAATGACAGAAGTGGCAGCAGAGGGGCTCTTTGGAGACCACCCAGCTCAAGCTCCCGTTCCAGGGGAGATCCCAGCGGATTACCTACGCGGGTCTGAGGAGCATCGCTGCATCCATGACGGGGTGTGTGTCTGCTGGGCAGCCTGGTCCAGCCTCCTGTTGGGAAGATAGATGTGGGCAGCTGGTGGCCTCCTCTCTGTTGGCACTGGGAGCCCCATAGACAGCTCAGTGTCCCCAGTAGACCTCCAGTCCTTCTCTGCGGGGCTGCTGGTTGCTGCATGGGGTTAGCCTGCACCCCTGGGCAACAAGTGGCCCTTTTCCTTATCAGACCCCAGGAGGTTTCTGATGGGCCCGGACCTCGGGTTTACCAGGGTCCCTCTAGTGTTGGCCTCTAGCTGTTTCCCAGGTTGTCACCTCCCATGGTATAATGTCACCTGCAGATTTGCAGAGGGCGTTCTCAGCGTCGATGCACGTGTTGCTGATGATGGCCCCGATACTGGCCAGACTTCCTCCTTGTCCTTTACTGCTTGGAGACAGATGCCAGGAGGACGGGCTCCCGGGGGCTCACCCAGTGTTCCCCACACCCTCCCTTCCCTAAGGGTGGGGGGCAACATCAGCCTTGCCCCAGATGTCAGGGGCCTCCCCTGATCACCAGGTTTTCCCAGATGATTTTCCACTTTTCAGTTTTATAGGTTTGGATTTAGTCTCCTTTTTTTTTTTTTTTTTTTTTTTTTTTTTTTTGGTTGGGTAAGTGATGTGACACATATGCAGAGGATATATTACAAGCTGTAAGGTTTTACGGTATATCAGGAATGGAAGCAAGCAGATCTAGCTGTTGGCAGCAAGTATTAAAAATGAAGCAGGTTTAGGGAGGATTATTTCTGGCTTTTCATTTGGAGAAATAATCTCCATTTAAAAGTTAGTTACTAATATGCCCCATGACTATACATTCATCTTTACTCCTAATAATGGATTTTATCATCAGTACGCATGAATTTTCACTTATGTTATAATCCAATCAGCAGCAAATCTCCCTTTCTAAATGCAAGGTATTCAGCAGAATAGGGACTCTCTGAAACCTTGCTGTTCAGTAAGATGGCTCAAATATAGTGGAGCGAGTTTAATTTTCGTGATACTATCTGATACAGCAGAAGTTGCCTTTTGCCATGTAATTTGTGTTTTCACATGTGCAGTGTGGATGTGTGGAATGAAGTATTCGAATACCCTGTGCAAACTTGGAGGCTGAGGTGGGGAAACTCTGAGGTCAGGGATTTGTTTGGTATGGGGAAGGTAATGATGGAGGGGTAAAGGGTAACAGGGCTTTCTGGGGAGAAAAAGCAGACCACGGGCGAGACGGAGACTTCTGGAGAGTGCTCACGTCCTTGATTTGGGTTATTTTGCAATTGCAAATGTGTCCTTGGATTATCTGCATACTCACCATGAGCTGCTCTTGAACCTCAGGGTCTTTTATAAGCAGTACTGGAAAATTGAGTGCTTGCTTGGGTGGCACAAAAAGGTTACAGAAGCGGTATTCCTTCTGGTGCGGTGCCGCCAGCATCGCCTGCACAGGGCTGGCAGAGCTGCTGTCCTCTCTGGCTGGCAGGGGCAGGCTTGAGAGAAGTTGTGGTTTGTAAACCTGTAGGAGGGTCCTTGGCTGGAGAGGAGGTTTCAGTGTGAACAGAGAGTTCAGTGGGTTTTTCTGCTCTCAATTTGATATCAGTGTGCAGCTGGCAGAATAGGCAAAGCTCATGTGCCCATCCTGTCGGGAAGCTGAGGAAAGCCCTGGGAGCAGACCCCATCCCAAGCGATGAAGCGATCTGGCTCTTCCTTACGGTTTCCAGCAGTTCAGACATAGCGTGCACTTGGGACCCATGTAATGCTCCACAGTCTCAACTGTGGCTCATTAAGTGGTGATAGAGTAGAGGAGAGGAGTAAATGCCATTCAATGAAATACCTCCTTTTATGGGGGCCTGACCTTTCCGACCCTGAATTAAGCCAAAAGGGACCCATGCAGAGCCAGGTACAAAGCTTATTCCCTTCCTGCTTTGCCCACTGGGCACGGAAGCGTTGCCGGCACAGGGCAGACATGGTAGCAAACCCACTAGCCTGCGATAAAGCACAGGAGGTCATGATTTCCCAAAGTGTGGCACTTTGGTGTACCTTAAAGCTGTGGTCTGGAAGTGGAAAGGGAGAGCCCGGTGCTTTGCTTTCAATCCACTTAGTGCGTAGCATGCAGAGGGAACCCCCCACCACCGCTGCTTTGTTAATGGTTTTGCATCTTATTCAAAGGCACGCGCAGGTGGGCTATCCATCACTGCCACCTTTCATTACACCTCTCTGGCCGGCAGCGTGCTTGCCACGGTCATTGCCTCTCCCACCACCCACCGCCACGGTTTAATTGGCCCCTTAGAGCTACTTGAAGGGACCCTGGCTGGCCAGCAAGATTTGAGTGCTGATTTTGCCTTTTCTTATTATTCCTAGGGCAGAGGCTAACACTTAGGGTTTTGTTCTCCCTGATTTTTATGTCCTCTTGTGCTGAGCTAGCAATTTAAGGTCATTTTATTTTTATTTATACCTACAGCCTTGGCTTTATCAAATTGCTCTCCATTGTCACCCGACTAATGGCTTGGGTAGAAGTGTTGTTGCTCAAGTCTCACAGGAGCCTTTTGCAGTATTAGCTGCACAGGATCAGTAACTGGATGTCCCATTTACTTCTTGCATACAGGTTCTGCTTTAAAGCCACCGGTGCCTAAAGAGTGCAACCAGGTGCAAAGCTGGTACCAGACCTTGCTCGTAGATAGGCATCTGGTTCACAGGCTCTGTGATTCAGGCAGCGTATGTATGCTTGGGCATAAATGAGAAAACATCATGAGCCCAAAGTGAGAATCATTTAATTATCCAGCTGTACAGAAAGCTAGTTGAAGAGGTGCTTTGGGGAACTTGCCCTACCAGAAGGTCCTCTTGTAGGTCCCGTTGAGGGTCCTGTGCCTGGAGGGATGTGGGGGGTGAGGGTCTTTGTTCGTGCAGAATAACCCATAGTATCTTGGGAACGAAAAAGAAAACTAAATTCTCTGCTAAATCGTGAAAGCCTAAAGGCATGCGCTGAAATGTTCATAGTGCCACAGGAGCTTGGGGCAGAGATTAGAGTTAGGGATCTACCAGGTCACGTAAAGTGATGCTCCTTTTAAATTGCTTGTGCCATACTGATGCCTTTTAGTTTGCAGCATTCAAAGAAGTCCTTAAACATGCCTTGTGGTGAGGGACCGAGACTTACAAATAGGCGAGCTGTGCTAAAGTCAGATGGACTCGTGCCATTTTACACAAAGGGATCAAAATTACACACAGCAAGAGCGTTTAGAAGAAGGTAAAAATAAACCCACTGAATATTTGGATAAACCTGTAGCTGTTCATAACGGCGATGGCTTGATTATTTGCCTTTGTCTAGTTAAATGCTGGTTTTTTTAATCTTTTGCTACCAAATGACTGATCGCCAAGAGACTTACAGTAAAAAATACATATTTAATTTGGAAAAAGTCTTGCAGGGAGAAATGTATTTTTGCTAGTTTGCACAATAAAAGGGCAAACCACTTTTCATTCCTGCCTGGTTTTTTTTTTTTTTTTTTTTTTTTAAACTGGAAAAGGCAGCTTTCAAAGACAGAAAATTGTCATTTTGCCATGAAAGGCTGTTTTTGCTGACACAATTGGTAGTTTAGCTCAGCTTTAATTTCCTATTCTAAATATGTTGTAAGATTATAGGGTACATCCCAAGAAATATTCAGCATTTTTTTTTCCCCTTTTGAATTGCTTAAAAATTAAGAGAATGATTATGAACATGGCATAAGTCTATGCAAGATGTATTCCCCCCCCCCCCCCCCCCCTCCTTGACATTCAGTGTGTGTGCTCTTGGTAAGATATTTTATTACAGAACATTGATTCCAAGAAGATATTTTAAGTACATTAGGAACAAATTGAAAAATAAATGTAAGGCCAGAGTCTCAACTGGTGTAAATCAATGTCACTCTGTTGAAGTCAGTAAAGCAATGCCAGTTCATTCTAGCTGGAGATGTGCCCTATGGTTATTTTTTTCCATTTGTCCATAGGGCAGAGCTGGTTTTGCCCCTGTAGGTAAAGCTCATACGTATCTGAGGAAAAGAAGAGGGGCTCAGTAATTTGAAATTGTAGGGAACTCAAAAAGTGATTTAAATACTTGTAAAGCAGAGGCAAGGGCTACATTAAAGAATAGCTTCTTTTTTCTTTTCCCCTGAGCGTCTCTGAACTACTAATGACTGTCAGAAATCAAGATAGCATCTAATAAATTTGAATTACTGGGTATTTTCTCAGTGGTTTACCAGCAATATAGAAATTTTATCCAGCCAGGGTAAAAGCGACCCATTCCTAATTCAACTGGCCATGCACTGGGGAGAGGGGACTGGTTTGGGACTGTGCTGCCCCTGCGGCACCCTGCAAACCCAGGCTTACACGCGCAAAAAAGAAGTGGCCAAGTCAAGCCTTGTTAAATGATTGAACCCCCTCCATCTCTTCTGCAAGTGGTACCGTTCATTCCCTGCCTCGCCAGCTGGGCAGCTCTGATTTGTCTTTCCTTACTTGGTCCTTTTCCTCGGCTCCTGCCACTTTACCCTGCATTTGTGCTGACTCCTGCCCCCAGGCAGCCCTTCTCCCTGTGGCTCTGGGGTGTCTGCGCCCCCAGCGCTGGGGTGCTCGTGGCCCGTGGGGAAGCAGCCCGTCTCCAGCAATGAATGGTGCATGGGCTTGACCCTCTCAATAGTTTCTTTCAAATCGTGGTACATCTTTCCAGTGGGCATAGGTTGTGCTGTACGGCATGGCCAGAATTTTTTTTTTTTTTTAAAAAACTTGAAAACATGTTGCTGATGCAGCAGTGACCTCTCTGGTCTCCCTCCTCCCCAGTTTTAAGGACCTATGCCAGAAAATGGATGTGGTGCTAATGTATTTATTTTTTTTCAGTTTTTCAATGAGTCAGTCATAAGAATTATTTTTATAGACGCAAAACATATTTTTCTAAATATCTTTTGTGCAAATGACGAATCTGTTTTGGTATTTCCACCATCACCCTTTCAAAGGAAGAAAAAAGAGGCACGTGTCCAGCAAGGGAGGTGGGATCCTGAGCCATGCTATTGGATTCACTCCTAAAACAGGAAATGTAGAGCAGTCCTAGAGTCAAGGTAGAGGTGCTACCCCATCCGTACTACCTCCATCCCTGTGGCATTACATTAACCTTGAGGTTTGACAGGTTTGTTAAGTGCATATCAGCTTTTTACGAGAGAACTTTTATTCAGGGAGAAATCTATAGTTGTACTATTTTTTGCAGGCAAGCAACCCCTCATGGTCAGGGTTGGGTTTCTTTTGCCTGCTTATTGATGGCAAATGCTTGCAAAATGCGATACAGATTGAAAAGTCCAAAAATACAGCTTTTGTGTGTATGGAGTCAGTATTGCAAATGTCATGTTTGCATATTTTGAAATTAAAAATCAATACACCATTACATATCAAGAAAGAATATTTTGCAGCATCTGTTGTAAAAAGGTTATGGATTTCCTCATTAGCAGCTTACTTGTAATAGAGCTGAATGAGGAGGAGTGGGGCCATCGCCAGGCGGACGGAGCAGCTCGGTGCTGTGCCGGTGCTTATGGTTCAGCGTGCTGCCAAGCCTGGGGTTTGGGAAATGCATCACTCTGCTTTGGGGAAATGAGTCAAGCTCTGAGTTGATGCCATGTGTATTTCTTTTGTAAGGCCAAATCTTGAACTGCTTATTCTTGTTGTACAGTTCGTGTCAGGTAGGGGATTAATTTTTTTTCTAAGTAGCTATTAACGCAAGTCTTCCAGGAGAAAGCTAGAGAGGGATGAATCTTAAATCCATTTCAAAAAAAGAAAAGTAGCAGAGACTGTGAATTAGAATGATAAAACTTAAAACATTTTCCTTTTTTTCTTGTCTTTGTTTAACCAGTCAAGGCAACTTAGTCATAACAACCTATTTTGCTTTCACAGAGATTCCCTGTATGTCACTACATAGACATGGTACAAATCTGAATCCTACCTACAGGTGTTCAGTGTGTATGGCTGCATGGGCATGTTTTTATTAAGACCATATACAAACAGCCCTTTAAGCGAAAGAAAGCCAGAAATGAGTGCTTACTGGGGAATGAATTATTCTTCTTGACTCAACGCTAGTGATAACGTATTGAATGTATTTCCTTATTGTTACAAGAATAATTCGTTTTGGTGGGCAGCACATAAGATTTATGGTATGATTCACCTATTCATTTCTTTAATTTTTAAGACCACAAATTTTGTAAATGACGTGCCAGTAAATATAGAACTCGCTAGCCCTATGTTTCCTGTTAATTGAAGGTATATGGGACTAATTCGCCATCTGGGAAGTAAACAAAACTGTTCTCTTCATTAGTCATGAAGTTTCCTTACGGGCCACTAGTTTCAAGTGATCTCATTTTTATTCACTTTGAAGTTTCTGGAGTGAGCCGATATGTAAAGATATCTGTAGGCTAAGTGTCGGATTAGGTAAGCCATTGGACGGATAAGTTTGTAGCACAGCATCTGTTTGAACTGATCTGGGGTCAGAGTATGACCTATCTTTCTTTCCAACCACTACATATGTTATCGGCCTTTACCAACTTCATGATCTTTTCCAGGACCAATCATCCTCTTTTTATGTCTGTAGGAGACTGTTCTGGAGATGCTCTGTGACCTGTTAAATGAGAGAAAATGAAAAGCAATTAAATAAAACGTTTGGGTAGTATTTTGTGCATCACCCAGGCTTGCAGGTTGCTTTTCCAGCATTACAGTAAGCTCTGGGAGGGCTCCGAGGTCCCCACATGAAAGCTCAGAGCTGCTGGTTGAGTGTGGTGGGGGAAAGAGCACAAAGAACCACGAGTTTTGCTCAGTTGCTATTGCCCAGTTATTTGTATTACTACAGCAGTTTGTCATGGTTTGTGACTGTGATGGGCTGGGTTCTGCACAAATGCTGGATGAAGGCACAGTCCCTTCCTAAAGATCTCAAGCCAGGCAATTAACTCCCTGATATCCTAAGAAATGGTGGCCTAAACACTAGGGTGAAATGGATTCAGGTGGCCAGCTGGCTCATAAGCACCATTGCACTGGTAGGTTTTTGTGTCTTTTATTTCTAAAATTATTTGACAAGTCCTGTAAAGATAGAAGAGTTTGAGCAGTTCATGTTCTTCAGAGATGTGTCACCTCGGCCTGGGGTAACTTGGCCTCGTTTGGTAGGTTTGGCCACTCCTTTTCTCCATAGCCTTCATAATATGGAGGTATGCCAACAGGCCAAAGGAGTGGGAGCATCTAGACTGTCCTTTGGAGACTGAGAGTGACGCCACATCTTTAGTCTGTACTATAATCATTATACCTTTTGGGGGAGGCAAGAGAAGCGGAGATAAGTGATTATATACTTGTCTAAATCATATGCTTCCTTATCAAGCACTGGCAACCAATAAATCCCTAAGCTCAGCTGGTGTTAACTTACTCTGTCTGCGTGACTCTGTGCTTGTGGAAGATTAAAAACTGTATTTTAAAAAGAACAAAAAAAACCACCCCAAAAAACAACCCCAAACCAAGCATGCAAATACTCTACTAGTTTTTTAAATACATGTTGTCAAAAAAGCTAAGTGGAAAAGTGAATTATTGCTTTTCCTCCGGAAGAAGATAAAAAGCATGGTCAGGCAAATGGTTTTGTCAACGCAGAACACTCTGTAAAGTAAGAGTTTGGTAAAATGCAAATGACCATTACTCAAAATGCTGCTGGAAAGATAAAATGACTGCATGTGTTTGGATAGATGGTCGCAGAGTAAAGATCTGTTGTGCACTAAGTCATGTGGTGATAAAGATAGGCAGATAAATGCGGGTCAGCAGAGAAGATAAGACAGGCTATATAATGGCAAGCCACTGTTTGAGGGAATATATAAATCCGTAAGAGCCTTTGCAACAAATGACGTGAAAACTTACAGCACAAGACACACAACACCAGGGCAAATCTTTTTTTTATTAACTGAGTTGAACTTTAAAATTATGTTATGACCAAAAATCAATAAAGAGAAACTGATTTAAGTTCATCCGAGTGTGAAGGGGTTTATTACCAGTGCTACATCACTCTAATGATGTACTCTTAAAAATTTGTTTTTGTGATATATTACATCTATTATTGCTAAAAGGATAAAACTGCAAAGCAAGAGTGGACATTAATAAATCAATTTAAAGAAAAAATGGGCAGGTAGCCAGGGGAAAACGAAATCCAATTTGCAGTTTTTAAACGTTGTGCAATTGTAATGTATGCAAATGGCACCCACAACAAGGCTGTGGGTTTTCAATTGCTAATGGGATTCTCTCCTGGTGCTTATTTTGTTTGTTTGGTGTAGGATAATCCTCCTCGGTAACTGCGCTGTGACAGTACACCGATAAGTAATATTTCT
Source organism: Pelecanus crispus (assembly GCF_030463565.1). Taxonomy (NCBI): domain Eukaryota; kingdom Metazoa; phylum Chordata; class Aves; order Pelecaniformes; family Pelecanidae; genus Pelecanus; species Pelecanus crispus. The sequence continues at coordinate 40,208,316 of NC_134647.1, read as the reverse complement.
AAAGCTAATTTTCTCATTTAACCTTCTAGATAGATCCACACTATAAAAACAGCCCATAGGGCTTTGTTGATCGGGTTGCATGAAGCATTTCTTGGAGTTGTTAAAACACAAAACATCTGTCTTCCTGTCTCTGTTTCCATCTAAATTTATTTTCCTGGTTGTCAAGCGTGTACTGTGCAGAGAGGCACTGAATTGGTGCTGTCTTTCTGCTTATTAATACAAGAGTTAAAGTAACAACCTATGCTGGTCTGTCTCTGAACAATATTTGGACAAAAGTTTCCGAAAACATTCCAAAAAATGTGTTTGTGCTCTTCACCTAGCTGTAACCAAAATAAATTTAGCAGTGAAGTATATTTCTTGCAAAGCAAACTTTGAATTTCTGCTGGGAAGCGTTCATTGCCGCGTCTCCTAATGCTGTCCATTTGTGGACTGTGCTCTTCACAGAGAATTACACGAGATCCCTCTTTGCCTGTGACCTTCCTTATTCTAATAGCACCTGACAGTGAAAAATGCTAGGATTTTCAAAGGAGCCTGGGAATTTAATTGGACATCCACCTCTTTAAAGCTCTTTCAGCAAGCCAGGCTTATTTATTTTTATTAATATGCTCACAACTCTGGGAGAGGGCGATACAGCTGAAACCAACTTGTGTACATAATTACAAAGAGTTTGTGAAATGCAGAGATTAAAATAAGGCAGCTGTGAATAAATACGGTTTTGTCAGCCCTGCTCTGGAAGCTCTTCAGTCTACGTTAAGTCCAGGGGCTTCATCAGGGTGCCGTCGCACACGGCGAAGCGATGCTCTGACAGCGGCAGCGTCAAGCTCCATGTTGATTATTTCCTAACCATTACCATACCAAATCTGCCTGGGTCTGGGAGGGGAGGAGGGAGATTTGTACTTTCAAGTGCCAGGGTTTAACCTCCAGCCATTCGGCATCACCTGGAGAGGAGATGCTTCGTGCCGAGATGCGCTGCTTAGGTGCACCCTCGTGGGTGGGTCTGGCTTGTTCTCTCATGGATGTGCTGACCCTGTAGAATGGGCAAGGACGAAAAGTTGTGAAAAATATATTTGCCATTTTTTTAATGCACAGAATGTAAGGCAGACTGCAGAAGTTTAGAGACAGGTCTGTTGCGGATGGGTATCTGTTATTTGCTGAGTGCTGGGCAATGTTGTGAGAGGACTGAATGAAATTAAACTGTTAGGAGAGTTGTTTGTTTGTTTGTTTTTAAAAAAAACCCCAGCTACAGGAGCTACAGTTGCATATAGCGCTCAAGTAATGTATATTCAAATTAGTTTCTGTAGTGTCCTCCAAATGCCTCCTATAAGGTCAGGGAAAGCTGACTAAAAGATAGATGCTTTTGGAAGTCATTTTAAGCAGCAAATAGGACTGGGATCTTTGCTTTCTCTTACTTGTTAACGTTGCTTTAGAAGGTTGAACCCTAAGTAATCTTGAGCTTGTTAGCAGCCCCTTTCATTTCTTGAATCAGTTTTTAATTTCGTATAATCTTGTACATTACTAATGTAAAGTACAGACTTCAGAAACAGGCTAATTAAAATGCTGATGTATTTGGGAATTGGATCAAGTGATGATTTTTGGACAGCCAGTGGCTCAGACTACAGCAGCTTGGAGATCACTTTCAGGAAGCTGGAAGGTAAACGCAAGCCAGCAGTAAACAGAGACATCGTAAAGCTATTGCAGAAGGATCACTACAGTGATATTGAGCGCACATCCTTGTTAATATTGAAACATCAATGGTATTTTTAGCCCTTTGAGCAGGGAGCCTAAATGAATCCAAATGTCTTGATAGACGTTTTTCCTTGGTGCCTGCCCCAGAATAGTTGAGAACCAAACAATAATTACAATCATTTCTATACAGGCAAGAGAATGATAATCTTGGATCTTGCAATTTTCTTCTGTCTTTAGCTATCATGCAAGTCTGTCATTCTTGCAAGTTTTAATTTCTGGCATCTGCTTGGCAGGGGTAAATTAGCTTAATTGCTGTAAGATTTTTCAGAAAGTCTTCCAAGCGTTACTCCAGCAGAAAAATTGCGTTTGCCTCTCCACGAAGAGAAGCAGCGATAGTACGTGTCCCAGAATGTATTACATCCACTTAGTAACAATTTTACTGCTAACCTCATAGCACTGGTAAAGCACGGCGCTGGAGAGTGGCGGCAAAGTTATCAAGCTGAAAACTTCTCTGTGAGTAGTGATCTCTGTTACAAAATCACAGAACATATTTCACTTGATTAAAACGTGATGACACTACAGGTGATGTAAGTACTAGCTCTCTAACTATGTTTTCTGTTGAGATCTGTCCAGTGAAGCGTTGGACTGCAGCTTGCTGGCAAGGATAACTAATGAAAGACAAACATGGATACAGTCTTTCCCAAACTTTTGGGGTGTTTACGCCTCTCAGGGACCCACTCGTGAGAACACAGCAAAGAGCATACTAAATGTCCCCATAGGAAGAAGCAAACACCCACCTATCTGCAAGAATTACCAAGAAATTTGAAGCAAAATATTTAACAACTTTAACAGGCTTGGGGGGATCCTTGTTGCCATGCCAATTCAAATTACTAACATGGATGGTGGTTTTAAAAAAGGGGTGCTGAGTCCCCGAATCCTTGGCATGATCTCAGGCATAGGGTAATTGAAGGAGTGAGACAAAGGAATGTCACCATGTGCAAGATGATTGCTGTGCTCCACCTCTGCCTGCTTTGGGAGGATTTGACAAAGATGGTAAAACCCAAGCCTAATCTAATTTTTTTTTTTTTTTTTTTTTTTACACTTTAAAGGAAAAATAGATCTAAAAGAGCAGGAGGAAGTAATTTTATTTAATTGGCAGTTTCTGTTTATGTGTTCCTTTGGCTGAATTGTTTATCCACAAGGGGTTCCTTTGTTACTTTTTTTTATGATGGAAACCACTTAGTTGTGAGAGTCTATTTAACAAAATATAATAGAAATAAATACTGTGTTACTCAGTAGCATGGACAGGACTTCAGTATTTTCTCATTTCTCAGAATCTAGCAATTCAGACTCAGAAAAACACAGTTGAGCTGGGGAGAGGAATACTTCTGACATCTCACCTAAAGGTCAGCCTTCACACTTCACATCATTCCCATGCACCCATGGTCATGTGTACTGCATGGGTTTGTGAGTGATCGAAACACTTTGATTTAGCGTTTTGTAAATACTGAGATACAATTTGAACCAATGTCCCGAAGATGTATTTTGGACGTTGGTTGAGTTTTTCCACCTTTGTGCGTACTGAAACCATGTTTCTTTTGGGCATTATTTTTGAATAAGTCTGTGTTTGCATAGCAAACACGGTGCCATCTGTCAAACTGCAGTCACAACTCTTAAGTCACCATAGAGCAAAATGTGTTGTGTCCCTCTCCTGATCCACAAGATTTTCAGCTTCTTCTAAGAGCTATGCATGAAACCTTTGTCTCGGTGAAAAAAAAGGCAACATTCCCGTTGTCTTGAATGAGGCCACATTTTGTGCTGTCTTTCAAAGACCCAGAGCTTCCAGCAAATGTCAAGTGATTTTTGGCTGTGTTTGAGAATGTTAGGTATCTGTTAGGTTACAGCCCTTATTTCATCAGTCCTTTCTCTGTAAGCAGGGCCTCTAAAATTGACAATAAAAGGGAAGCGTCTAAAGTGGTGAGATAATTACCTTGAGCGAGCAAGGAGAGTTGCTCTGTGTTATGCAGGACTATTCCTTGATAAAGACTTCCATTTCTGTGTTTGTTTCTTCAAGGGTATATTGAGTGAGAAATAGTTTGGATGGATTTATATTGGCAGGATATAAGTACTGTAGATGAGAAACATGTTCATCTGGGCCAGAAACCTGGTGTTGCAGAGAAAAGTCCAACATTATTCATAAATATCCAGTTTTCTTGGCCTAAGTTGGTGCAGTTTCTTCTTTCAAGGTACTTTCTACTTCCTGCGGTAATTTAGCATGTTTGCCTTGATGATAGCCATTTAGTGTTAACAGACCCCTAAGTTCAAAGTCATTAGCCGCAATGAACTCAAAATAGAGTCAAGATTTATTTAACTTGTGTTCTGCCAAAATTAGATTGGTAAAAGGTAACATCGTCAGTCAAATAAAGCATTGCCACTTACTAGACTAAAAACCTGGTGGGTGCAGGCTGATGGGTTAAACTAAGCTGCCGATTTGGTCACTTCTGAAAGGGCATGTCTTCTTGTATTTGAGAGATGAGAAAAACTGTAGATGTCATCCCACTGAGCCATAAAGCTTTCTTCTTTCCCTCTGTTATAAACTCTTATAAGCCCTTCAAAAGCTCCTCAAGCTTGTGTAGTTGGAAATCTCTTTATCTGTCATTTTGTTTAAGCTTAAATACTTCACGGAGGCATCTGATGTTCCACAAAACTTTTTGCAAGTAAATGTGCTTTTATAACCTGAATAATGGTCTTGGGATAGAAAGGACCAGAGTTCCAGTTTTGGCTTGCCTGATTTGGCAGCTTTTAATGGAGTTTTTCTTCCCTGGGACTACGGAGCTTGCCATTTCCGTAAGAAATTCCCAGTAGTCCAACCTGTGATATTTCAAATGAAATGTTTGGTCTTTGGAGTGTAAAGGTCTTTGTTCAAGTAAGTCTGACCAGCCCTAATCAAAAGTGTCTAGAAGTGGGTAGTTATTTTCCCGGCATTTTTGTGCAGTGGTTTATTGATGGATATGGAGGAAAGAAGGGATCGTGAGTGTACAGCCCCGCAAGGAGACCCAGGTTGGAAGCAGCGGGCTCGGGACCTTTGATGGGAAGGCCCTAGCACTTGAGCAGCCCTTAAGCCCTGACCTCCAGACTGCCTGGTGCTTTCCAGAGTCCCACAGATGAAATCTATCTGCTGTATTTAGTGCAAGTGCACAAAAGCTCCATCAGTGGAATGGTTAGAAACAGACCTTTTAAATACCAAATAGCAGTACCTGCCGTTGCTTATCCTGACCCCATCTCTCACCTTCTGCTCTGACCCTTCTCCAGTTTTATATCCTAATAAAGCAGCTGCACATCTTACAGTTTCTGGCTTCTGCTGCTGCTTCAGGAGGTTTATTAAGGTCTTTTAAAGAATTTATAGTTATTTCTTTAACGACCTTTCCCAGTTCATTGTTGATTAATTTCCAGGCTTGCAAACTGGGAGGACGAGAGCCAGCAGTGCATCTTCTGCCTTGCTGGCACACCAGGCCCGGCATTGCAGGAATCATTTTGGTGTCTTAACACCATGTCTGTTACCCTTTCCTATCTAATTTTTCTTCCCTCTGTATTTGGCAGACAATGACTGTGTGTAATCTAATGTTACTTACCTCTTTTTATCTTCAAATTGTGACATCCTTAATTAGAGGGTGTGCAGAGGAAGAGTTGTTTTATCCTTGGGAAGAAGTGTACCTTCACATTTAACCCCTGGTCCTTGAATACAGTCTGAGTGTCACACTTAGCAAGATAACATCTAAAGAATGTTGTTTAAAAAAACCTGGTAAGGATTTTGCAGTCAGTTGCTTTTGGCTGAAGTCTGTTGACATAGATGACGTTTTCACAGAAAAGAAAAAGAAGTTTAAAAAAGCAAAACAAAAGGCAAAGTCTTTAATAACCTACAAAGTCTCATGTGGGATCTCTGTGGGAGTTCTGCTTGTTTTTGTGTGATTAGAAAAAGGCAGAAATTATGTCTATGTTTTTTTGGTGGTGGTGTGTTTTGTTTTGTGTTTTTTTTTTTTTTTTAAAGCCAGTACTACATGGCAGAAAAACAAGTATCATTTTGCCTTGATCTTGAGGCCGAGTGATGCCTTGGCATTGAGTCAAACCCAGTCCTGCCAAAATAACCTGGCTAGGACACCAAAGGCAAGGCCCGCAGCATATCTGAAAACAAGGAGTAGCTTGGAGTTGGGATGATGAAAAGATGAGGACTATGTGATTGTACGCATCTTGGCAATGATTTATAGCTCCTATGTCATCTGCACTCTTATTTGTTTCTATTACTCTGGTTTTCTTCTGAATTTTTGGCTAAGTGGTTGTGGAGACTGAGGTGGAATTGGCGATGTGGACCGGGAAAATTAATCTCAGACCAGACACTGGCCAGACAGATTTAGCAAGCTGCAAGTCTGGGAGCAGAAACGCTCCTCGGAAAAGTTTTGTACAGCCTTTTAGACTGCTTTTGAAGATATATCTACTGTAACTCTACCCTGGCTCAGATGCAAAACTGACCTGGGTTTAGTGAACCTGGACAAGTCTTTACACACTACTTAAGCTCTGGGTTGCAAAAGTGGCATCACAACACAGGAACTGCATGATGGAGGTTTGCGTGCCTTATCTAATGAGGTCCATGGGTGACAGTCGATTAAATCCACAAGCCTGGGGAAATAAAAATGTAATGGCTGCCTGCAGACAACATCTTAGGTTCATTTAAACCTTTCTCCTAAGATAATCAGTGTTTATTAAAAAAAAAGACTTGGGTAGCTGGCCCCAAGACCTTAGGATTGTGCCAGTGTGTGCTGTGCGATGTCCACAACACTTCTCTCTGGCTTTGTTGGGGCAATGGGATACAGTATATGCTGTTGAGGTATATTAAAAGTCTCCTTGGTTATATTCTTTTCATCAGATGTGCTTGGAAACATATAATAGATGGCAATAACTATCTTCTGGTCCTGATTAACTATCAGCAATCTTGAAAAAATGCTTGGTAAGCATCTGTGCAGGTTTCTGCAGATCAGTCAGATTGTCTGATACCGAGTTAAAAACTCTAAAGGAAAGCAGCGATGAAATGCTATGCGATTTATAGATCTAGTACATTCGCTAGTCCTGGAATATAAAAGCAATGAAGAAATGAGGAAGTTCAGGGGTTTATCTCCGAGGATGTGTTTGACACCATCCGTGTGACTTATTCATGCTGCAGTGAACACAAGGCATAACCAGTCATGTGCTGGCAGCATCTGCCATAATGCAACTATTTCCTCTCTCGAAAGAGAAAAGCTGTGGTATTTTAGGAAAAGTGCATGTTTACAGCTTAATGCCTTCCTTTTTTGCCGTGAAGATCACCGGTAGGAGGTTTTTCCTAGAGCTGTCCCGTTGTCACATCAGAACCGTGTCCACCGAGTGCACTACATTGCTGAATCCCACAGTCCCACAGTGGAGTTGAAGGAGTCTTGAGTATCGCTTCCTCTTTTTTGTTGTTGTTGTCATAACCTTAGTGTGATTTTAAATGGGCCTCTGTATTTGTCAGCTGTGTAGGAATATCTGTCTGTCGTAAAATCCCATTAATGTGAATATTGGTCCTTTCCAGTTTGTTTTAATAGAAGGCACTGCCAACAAACTCCCAATTTGAGATGTGTTACTTCTCTGTTTCTGTAAATTAGTTAAAATAGAAGAGTTAGCATAATAACTAAATTAGTTATGGTCAATTTATCTGATATCAAAACGAGGTCTGCTATGCTGCAGCTGCTTTGCAGCAAGAACACCAGGAAATTTTGCTGTTGTGTGTTTTGCAGCGAGTGTCCTAACATCGGTATATTTATTTCTCATTTAGTTTATGGAATTACTTAAATCTGAATGGTATGTGTAATAATACATCCCGTCTTGCTTCAGAGCTTAGCAAAAGAGAGAAGGAAGTCAGCCCAAAAAACTTGGTCCAAACTACTTTTTTGTTCTTGAGAACTTTGGTCAAAGGACTCTTCAAAACATGACCAGAATCAAAATGAATAATATCAATCTCTGTGCTGAGCAACTATCTCCAGTGTTTTCCAAAGTTATTCTGGTACCGTTCTCAGGTAGGATTTCGTATACCGTAAAGGGGAAAAACAACACACTCCATTGATTTTTATCATTTTAAGGTAATTTGACGTGGTAGGAGCTGCATGTTGATTAGCTGGTGATAAAGAGGGGAATTAATCAACAGACATTAGGTACTTAAACATTATGACAAGTGAAGAGAGAGCTTAAGGAAAGTCAAGAATCTTCTGTCCTTTTTTTTTGTTTTGTTTTACTTCTGACTTCCTGTAGTTGCTTATTTCAGGGTAAAGCAAATGTAGATGAAATTAGATTGGACTAAAAACATACAACGCTAAAAATTTATTTTGTGCATATTACAGAAAAGTATTTCCCTTAACACCAAGCCTATATGAGTAATTAGTATTTACCAAATCGAGCACTGATTTTTCAGTTAATTTAATCCCAGAAAGCAGGTAGGTTTTGTCCATTTCTGTGTTTGTATTTGTGGGGGCAGCCTGGAGTGGCACAGAAGATAGCACATTGGGCAGTTGCCCGTTTGAATGGAGAGCTGGTGACCTCTACTACCTTTTAGCCACTGTTCCCAGGAATTCAGGGAAGAAACATTCCTGGCAGAATATTGTGAATTAAAAGAAAAGACAATGAAAAGAGATGGGCCAGCTTAAAGTAAGAGTGACATCGTATGAAGGCAGTGACCTGTGCACTGGCTGTGGTGACGTTGTGGAGAGCAGGGACCATGTCATTGTTAGGAGCTGGTACTCGGGAGGAGGAGATGCGATGCTGTACGGTACCTCAGTTCTGCAGTTGGCCCTAAGAGCGGTTGATTCAGCTGCAAAGCCATATAGTGTTTCATGCTCAACTGCTTGATACTGTAAAGTGATACCCATCCAAGCTCCTCATTTACTGCAGGTCTACGAGGTTTATGCAACTCATGTTTTTGAGGCACTTTGAAACGGTAATCTACTATTGCTGTGTGTGTAACACACAGCTTTATGAAGCTCTATTCAGTTTGCCATTTACACAGTCTCGAGGGAAAATAATAGTATTTTTAGATATTGAAGCACTTTTGGGCTGGACCCTGCTTTCTTCAAAGCCTGTTGAAAAAAAGAGCAAGATGGGGCAATCTGCTGGGGGGAAGTAGGCAGGAGGAGGGAGGTAATTTTGGGGGTTTTTTGTGGTTTTTTGATAAGAAACCAGTGATTTAACATGACCCAGAATCACAGAAGATAAAAACAGATCAGGCAATCTTTTATTGGCTTAGTTATGTTACTTTTGTTGAGTTCTTTAACTGTGCATCTATATGAAGATCTTGAATTGCGAGATTCAATTTGACTGGCACTTTTCTCTGATGTCAGTCAAAAGGGAGAAAACCATAGAGTTTGAAATGTCTTAATGCACAACAGGCATTGGTGTAGGAATTTGCACTGCTGTGAGTGTGGTGACCTGAGGCCCATTGAAACTGCTGGGGAGAGTCCTGCTGATCTTGGTGGCTTCTTGATTTCTCATGTGATTTACCTATGGAAACTTAGCATAAATGAAATGTAGTCCTTTAATTCCCTAGCCATTTGGTGCTGTGATAAGACTTTAAACTATCATGATGAAAACAAACACAGGAGTGCTGAAGAAGATCATGTCTTTTGTTTGTGCTGCTCCACAGGTTTCCAAGAACACACATGTTCCTATAAGAGTAATACTTTATACATATAATTTGAAGAAGGCTCGAGGACAAAAAGTATTTGCCCCTTCACCTAGCAAGAGTCTAAGACCTTGGAGAAATGCTATCTGATGGGACCTGCTGTGGAGCCATCCAGGCACATGGTGGCTGCACAGGAGAGTAAGGTGAGGTGCTAGAGCCTTGTGCTTTGCAGACTTTGGTGTGCGTCCTGCCCTCGGGAAAGGCTGGAGGCACACCGGGATGGACAGACTGCGTTTCACGAGGTCCTTCAGTGGTGCTGCGTCTGCCTCTTTGACATTGACTTGTCTCAAAGCAAGGTTGGGGACTTTCTGAAGAGCAGGGAGGGGAGAGGAGCAGCTCTAGGTATCTATGTTTGGCTGAATCAGAATAGCAGCACATTTTCCTCCTCTTTTCTAAAGGAGGGGAAGGTGAAGGAAGGACCGGTGGACCAGGGGAGTTGTAACCATGTGAGCATTTATTGCCTGTTTCATTTGGTTTCGTGTTTCCGTGGCAACGTACCCTGTGTGGCCTGAGATCTGCAGTGAAATGGTACCTGTTGTGTCTGCGAGGGGTTGGGCAAAAAACAGGTTTTGTGAAGCTAATAAAAAATAAGTTAGCTTCAGGCACAATTGGTTTTTAAGCTACACTTACTTGATAGGCATATGGCTCATACAGAGACAGATAGCCGGGGAGTAACTGAAGCATGTTATGGTTGGGTCTTAGTTCAAGTGACACCAGGAGGGGAAATGCAGAGTAAAATAATCCCATTTAGCTAATTTTCCAGATAAATTAATGAAAGTGCTATTTCTAATGCAGATTTTGAAGTGAATTGTGATGGTTGAGGGCTATGAATGAAGTACTCGTTGTGGAAGGAGGTAACATTTCAAAGGAGCCAGTATAGAGAAAACAGTCACAAATCTTTTGGGTTGCGCCTTCCTTTTTCAACTGGTTGTCTACTCTTTCCTGCTGTTATCAGTCAGTCCATTAAAGGTACTACTATTTTTACTATTGGGCAGAAGCTGAAAACCTCAGCACACAGTACTGAGTTTAGACTGAACAGCTACTCAGCACCCATTAATTCACTTAAACAAGAGCTGAATTTTCAAAGTTGCATGGCTCTCAGCACTTCCCAGATCTCAGATGGCTCTTTGCTAATAATAAGGATGTTTAAAAAACACAACTCTCTATTCTGGTGCCTAAAAAGACACTTATCTCATCTGAGAATGTGTTCTGAATTTTTTTTTCCCAGCAGCATGGCATGGGAGAAAGTAAAAGCATGTGCTTGCGATGGCTTGTAGTGGGATGAGTGGCTTGGCTGGCTGGCTGGCGAGAGGGGTCCTGTTGGGAGATGAGCTCCCCAGCCCCTGGGCTGTGCGACTCTACACAAGGTGTCGAGGACCCATGAGCCCAGTATCGCAAATCCAGGTGTTAGCAAAGCTCTTTCTCTGTAAAAGAGAGAGCTTTTCAGTGTGGTTGAAACCATTGCTACCTCTTGCAGTGGAGAGGAGGTCTTCTGTTGTTGGATCTACCTCTGTCTTGGGTTTGTAGCATGCCTGTTTCTGTGCCACCTATGCTACCAAAGATGAGTGTGAGGTCTTCCGATTCTGGAAAAGTGGTCATGCAATCTCCCCCGTTTCTTGTAATAACATGTTTCTCCAGTATTGGACAAGGCACCTCAAGACCTGCTTCTGCGAGGGGCTGGGACCTCCCTCTGATGTGTTTGGTGATGGATGTCAGCTCCCTGAAAGTGCCAAGAGGCGATCTCCCCAGTGAGCTTCCCTGGTCCCGTTTCTGGACTATTTGCCTTGGTTTTCCATCCTGAAGGATTGTGAGGTTTGGGTGTAAGGTCCTTTGCCTGTCATTACTCTGCATTCCCAAACACTGAGCTGGCAGACTAGTTGTTCCCTGGAATATTAATCCCTAAATCCCTCCTATACCACAAAGTCTGAAGCAATTACAGTGTTTTCCCCTCCTCTGCTAATTAAATTCATTTGGAAGCAGACGTAGCAGTAGCAGTCTCAAAGGACCGTCCTTTTAATTTCCCTTCCACGTGTAGCAATTAGGCGGGGGTTGTTACTGGCTGAAACAATGAGTGCGCTGAATAGGTTGGTGTGTTAAGTACAGCGAGAAAGTTGTAGGGCTCTAATGCGCGAACACGGTGTGTTGTCAGCCAGGGCTTGACATAAACAGCTTATTGTCGGGTAAGCGATGCCTGGGGAAGCCCTACCCCTTGGGACACGCTGTGTGGTTTGTTGGGGTTTGTTTTGTTTTGTTTTTATTGGTGGTTTGTTTTTGTTTTTTTTTTTTCCCCCATTTCCTTGCCCTCACAATGTATCAGATATCAATCCTGGATCGCCCTGGGGAGACAAGTGTGTGGGTTTTTTTTAAGTCTGTATGAAGAATTCATGTGGTGTAAGTAATTTTTGCATTGTCTGGACTACTCGGTTTTTCATCTTAAAACGTACATCTGTAGCCTTTTTAAAGTCTTTATCAGTTGGCAGGGATATAAAAAGTTAATAACAGATTTATAATTTTATTAGCATTTATGCTGCAAATGCAAGAGAGTTCCCCAACCCGAGTTTAATGCATCCTTAAAGTCCTTTTTATTAGCTTGTTAATTCCCAGTAGTACCATTTTATGGAAATGCGTATTATGTTTTTTTCTAGAGGAGAAAGAGTGGATTAGATCCAGATGATGAAACATGGGGGTTTTTTTTGTTTGTTTTTAATAGAGGGAGGGGGTAATTCTTCATTTTTACTTCCCCAGAAGTGACTGTTTTATTGTAGTGTTGCAAGTACTTTTCACAGATACAGGTGACAACACAAGGTGAGTGGGCACCCAGAGTCATCCTTTTCGGAGGAGAACATGACTGGGTGCTCGGCAGGTGTGAACACTACGCGCACAGTGAGAGCGAATGACAAAAAGCTTCTTGGTGACCCAAACCGGCTCATTCTCTTCTGTTTTCTGTCAGGCTTGGCCAGGTTCACACACGGGTTGGGAGAGGTTTTTTTTTTTCTTTCAGAGGTCGGTCTGTCAGAGAAGAGGTCCCTTACTGATACATTTCTTTTGATAAATGCCCTTTATGCTAACAAGATATTTTGACTAACCTTGACTTCTTCACAGCCTGAGGATGGGGAATTATTTTTAAAATAAATATCATTTTCTCATTCCATTGGGAAACTGAATATTAATTTACCTTGGAGGAGGAGCTCTGCATGTATTTCAATATATTTGAACTGTAGGATTATGCCTGTGTTATTTTTATTGTTCATTCATATAACAGACAATATGGTGTAAATTAAAGGTGTATGGTAGCTGTTGCACCCTATATAAGCTCTCTCCCTTGCTTGTATAGTCATCCATCCGTGCTTCCACGTGGGAGCGACAGAATTTGTGGTTATTGTTCTGTTTTGCACATAGCGGGAGCTGGCAGCAGACTTGTGCAGTAAAATAGATTTCAAACGTTTTCCGTATCACTAATTGCAATTTCCAAGGCTTCCTCTGTGACAGAGCGTACAAAAGGGAGCTTTAATAAAAACTATCATTAGCCTCGTGGATCAATATGGTTTAGGAAATACAAAACAACTTCAGTTGTTTAAAAATAGGAAGTGCCAGAGGGGGTTCCCACCTCCCCGCTGAAAGCAAATCACAGGATTGATCTGTCTGCAGTGTAACTGCAAAATTTGCAGAAAACAGGTGAACTAGCTGGGAATATAAATAGAGCCACTCTGCAAGCTGGTACCAGCGTCGTTCTTAGCCCTCCTGGGCAACCCCCGACGGGTCCTCCATAAATGAGACAGTTGCTTGCGTTCGGGGGAGTCGGAAGGGAGCTAATGCCAGCCAGTGAATGCCTCTCCCAGCGTAGCGTTGTTGCGTTTCTCTTTCTGTTAATGTTCTCTTTTCATCTCTCTCCCACTCTCAGATCAGAACAGTTTCGCAGGGAAGTCGCAAGCCAATTTCAAGAAAGCCACCCATGAACACAGCACAAGTCACGAAAAGAGAGAGACTCGAACTGAAATAACGCCGGTAGTCTAGCCCTAGGTCAAGGAAAATGCTGAGAAAAAAAGAGGACAGCTGACCTTCTGAATGTTTAAAATACATGGAATAGTTGTATGGGGCTCAGTGAAATGTTCCCTAGGTAATTTGCTTTGGGGTTTCTGAAATAATCTCTGTGAATTTCATCTCTATTTACTCTTCAAGGTTAGACTTTTACATCCTGCTATGAAACACATTTCCCCTTCTCTCCTTGCAAACCTGCCTCCAAAATTACTGTAGGCTTCAGTGTGTCAGCCAGCATATTCCCAATGCTACTTTGATATGAGGAAGAGTTTAGAAATTCGGTGTTATTTTGAAGTGTGACTATTTGTCTGTGGCAAAGCAGCAGAAGGACGACAGGAATCATCCTGTGAACCTGTCTGTGATATCCACACATGCGCTTTACTACTAACATTTGTTGCATGCACTCTTTATGCACAGTGCAGTAAGAGCCTTGCTAAGATCACAGCTATGTCATTTGCTGGGCTTTTCAGGGATTAAGGTCTGTAGACTTTCCTTCTGGTATTTATTAATAAGCGATTTATGAAGGCAAGCGCGTAGTCCTCCACCGTTAACTCCGTATCATATTACATTCCTTCCCAGCCCACAGGGGTGGTTTTCAGGAAAAATGCATTGGGGTAGGACAACAGCAGCACTGATTTTGCTGCATCAGTTTCTCTTGTGAGAATGAATGTGGCCAGCTGTAGGTGCTAAAGAAATTTGAATCACCTGGGTGGCACTGGGCTCCTGTATTTTCTTGACCATAACCCAGTGGAACCAAAGTTTCTCTCCTGGGTGTCATGTTGCTTCCAGGCAAGGAGGAATTTTTGACTTACTGACTGTTCTATTTCTATCTCTGCTTGCTAGTACTGAATCCGTGACTTATTTTAACTGGTATTTTAGCTTGCCAGTAGAATCCCAAATTAAAACATCAGGGTGATGAAAGCCGTCTTTGTCTTGACCAGGAAAGAAACTGCGGTGTCCCAGGACTAAAAATGTAAATTTCTGTGGGCTGAGCACATGTCTGAGAGAGTTTATTTACCGAAGCAGTGGCCAGTCCTCTGAGTGCAGGATTCCTCCCGGTCTGGTAGTGAACGTCAAACCAGTGCATTAAATCAGCTTATGGGGAAATGACTGTTACTCAACTGCAAGTCCAACTGGGAAAGTTCTGTTTGAAAGATACTAATTAACGGTTTGCAGTGAGTATGAAATCAGTTACGAATTACTGTAAAACCCTGATAAACTCATTAAAGCAACCTAACTTCCATGGTATTCATGTCCCCATGCAGGTTGATTCAGGTACTCAGTAGCTCAGGATGCAATGAAAGGCTGACCCGTGGCTCAGCCGGCGCTGCTCCAGCCTGGTGTGTTCCCGGCAGGACAACCTCCCTCGAGCTGAACCCGGCTCCTCCCTACGTACAATTTTGTAAACTGATGAAGGAAATAAAATGACTAAGAGGCACAGTGATGCTGTGGCATCACAGCCAGACTTTATGGTTTGAATCTGTCCCTTTCAAGGAAGAACTGAAATCTAAATAAACCTGTATTCAGAAACTAGGAAGGTTGACTTCAGTTAGGTTTAAAAGCTGCTGAAATATAATTTTGCTTAAGTACTAAGATAGCGTGCCACGCTCCCTCTCTAATCAGTGGATCTCTAAGGGTGATTTTATGGCAACAAAAACAATCATTTGAAGTTGAATTGCCCACTTTCAGTAGCGTACTCTCTCCCAGACTATAGGCAAAACTTACTAGTGGCACTGTGTTGCACATTTGGATGGCTAGAAATGCATAGGATGAATTCCACTCTTCCTATTATTAAGATCTCTCTGATTGTATTATTGCATTTTAAGAATCACTAGCCTAGAGATACACAAGCAAGCATGACCGTTTAATCCATAATTAACCTCTTTACTGATGGCTTTATATAGATTATAGCAATATATTACAGGGTTTCTGTGGTTTCTCAAGGCATGCTTAAATATTGTAATCTGCTGTTATGAATTCAGTGAACTCTCTGGCATTTGTGCAATAGGGAATAGCTGAGGGAAATGGTCTTAGGTTGTAATTTAGTATCATTCACTGGAAGCTGCCAGGGTTTACATCTGAAGAAAACATCTCACACAACTGTTTCTTTAAAACTTTTTTTGTGGTTTTTTTTTTTTGTCATGTGTTCAGTCCATGCTGTCAGCACATTTCTAAATACTACAGCATGGTATTTCAAGACAAAAATTCAGACTTCTCTGAGTCTCTGAAAGCTCCACAGATAAGAAGTGGTGCGTGCTATTAGGAAAGATACCGTAGATCAGATAGGACTTACACAATATCAGTGATGTTCCAATGATTTGGGCCTTTGAAAATGCTTGGTGTAAGGACATCTCAAAGATCTAGTTTTCATGGCATGAGTTTTCACAGAGTTGTTTTAAAATATGAAATGCTTGCTTTTCTTCTTTCTAACTTTTCCCTTGTTAGTGAAGGGCAATATAATAAATTATTTCTTAGTTTTTTTTCCTTTTGTGGTTCTAAGACATTTCCCCTTTTCTCAGTTTGACCATGGTTTTGCAGAAGAAATAACAAACACATGACAAAACCAGCCCTATATCTTATACCTTTTTTATGCCTTTGCAGTTACTGGCTAACAGAAAAGAGGAGGAAGATATTTCAGTCATACACCTTTACTTTCCACAGTAAAGGTGTTCAAAAAATGTGTAGATGCGGCACTTCAGGACTTGGTTTAGTAGGCATGGTGGTGTTGGGTTGATGGTTAGTCTAGATGTTCCTAGGGGACTTTTCCAACCTTAATGATTCTATTCTATTCTAAACTAGGTGTGTGTGGGGAAACCCCTAAACTGGAAGCATTTAATTAAAATTCTTAATTTGAATAAAAATGCCTGCAGTTTTATTGAAAAAGAAAACCTTGATTTTTAATAGATGACTAGTTTTAATAATAGTATCTGAACACAAACGTGTGAACTGATGCTTTCTGCATCCATCCTCTGATCAAACACGGCACCTGAGATATAGAGCTGTTTTTCATGGGACATAATACCAAGTGCATCTGGGGATCTGGGCTTAAATGTGCGCCTAGTTTAAAGCACATTGTAAGTAGCTTTGAAGTTGGTGGAATGACTTGCGTGCTTTAATGTAAGCACGTGCTGGAACACCTTGCTGTCTTGAGAGGTCAGTGTACTGAGTCCAAGAGCTGCCCTCCTTTATAGTTACATTGGGGTAACTAAATTCTTCATTTCTCTTGAGCGGCCTCTGTTTCTAGTGCCTGTGATGCAAAAATACAGTGTCACAGAGAGAAAATAATAGCCAAAATTAAATCTTTAGAAGCTCCTCTGCAGCTGGGAGGGTGGCAGATATTCCTATTGGCACACTGATTATTGTAGCAGAGCACTGGAAGAGACAGGCGCTCCTAATATTATCAGTGATGGCAGAGTATTATCTGAAATATTCAAAGAACAGCTGTGGTGTTTTGGCTATTGCAATCTTGATTGTGTCAGCATAGATAGATTTCTTTCTGTTTTTCCCAGAGAATGTAATAGTCAAATGAAACCTTGCTAACTATAGCCTTGGGGCCGAGTCGGTGTTCTTTACCTGAGAGGTGATTGCAATTTTTGACAGGAAGACTAATGCGTGTTTTATTGTTGTGTGTTTAAATTTGATTTGGGGGTAGAGGGAGAGAACATTTTATTAAAAAGGGAAGGAGAATAAAGTCTTAAAATATTTCATGTTGCTTTGCAGGTGGGCTATGGAAGAGAAGACAGGGAGATCTGGGCAGTGCTTTTCATTTGAGGGGGTTTGGGCACTGCAGAAATGTTTCTGTAATAATCCCAATCCAGTACAGACCTTGATTAAGCAAGACCATTTAAGCAAGGGCTTAAATCCATGCTGGTTCAGCAACTGAATGAAGCTATGAAGTTAAGCACTAGATAAATTACACCTATATTTTGCAGCAATGAAGTTTAAAATCATGGTGTTCCCCTGTCCAAGCAGTTTGGAGCATGGTGGAGGGTATTTGCAATGCTAATGTCTTGCACACAAGGTTTGCGGTACTGTCTTACTGCATTCAGTGACAGCTGTGGTGAAAACCCCTTTGATCTCCCAGTTACTGAACAGACTTGCCCTCCTTTGTTGGCAAAGGGAGCGTAGGATGCTCCTGGTTGCAACAGGGAGCGGTGACGCAGTTTCCTTCTGACTCCGCCTGACCTGGCAAAGTGTAGTTTTGTGGCTCTTTTCTCCTACGTGTAGGATAAGGGTGTGGTTTAGCCATGTAAAGTCTTTTATAAGTCTTTTTTGTCATAGACTGAGCGGGGGGGATTATTGCTCCTGTGGAGCCCAAGAGGTCCAAGGCATCTGATGTTGCCACTGTCCATTGCAGTACCTGGAGCTGAGCTTCTGAATCAGCTGAGAAAATTCATGGAGGTTTTAGGAAACAGATTTTGAATTTGCTTGTAGTTCTTTTCTTCTGGAGAACGTCTGGCTTCAGAGAGAAAATTGGCATTCAGGGTTTAATATTCTGAAATAAGCACTTTATATCAAGGTTACATATGTAAGGTATGCAGTAGGTAAGGGACGGTGTCGCTGTAAACAGCTCAGGATCCCTTTAGAACAGGATTTTTAAATTGTGATCTATCATCTTAAGTGCCTATGTGCTTTTTCAGAGGGGGTCCATAAAACGCAAGTAAGAAAAGAGGCTTGCTGTTACCAGACATACATTTTTTGTATGTGGCTGCAAGCTTTCACCGTGAAATTTCTGGAGCCCACAAACTGAAAAAGATTAAACCTGCTTTTTTGGCAGCTCTGTCTTATCTTGTAAACCCTTGTGAGAGCGCCCTGGGCATGAAATAATAATAATAATAACAGTAATTATTATTGTTGTTGTTGTTGTAAATATTTTTTTTATTTCATGTAAGAGGAAAGAATGGGCAAAGTGATTCCGGCTTCACAGTTTGGTTTGTATACAGCTGGGAGCAGACTGTCTTTGCCTTGGAGATACATATGTACAGGAGCTGAACATACATTGCACTGGCCAAAACCAGGGGAGCATTTTTATTTTTCAGTATGTGAAACTCCTGTAGGTCCAGTAAAAATAAAATACAAATCCTGTGTGACTTGACAAGATGGGAGCTGGTGTGAATCATCATCGAGCCAGATGTGAGCCGTCGAAGTAAATGGAGTTTCAGCAATTTACAGCCTGGTTCAGTCACCAGTTGATACCATCAGATCTGTAAGAAGCACTGTCATTCCTTTGGCTTGGTAATAACAGTAGGAGCGCAGGCAGCTACCCTGCTTTTTTTCTGGGCTTGGAGTCCCAATATTCATCATGAGGAGGCATTGTGAGCTTTTCGTATCTTTTATTTTGAGAGAGAGGGTGGATGTGGGTGGGCTAGAGGGGAGAGGGAGCACCTTCTACTGCATGTGCCATTTCTATTTCACTTTCTAAGATTTCCTTAGCCCTCAAGGCAGGATGACCTTTAGCAGCCTCAAAATGAAGGAGTGTCGAATGATTTTTCATTTTATGAGATATATAATATAGGTGGATAATAAATATAATACTCTGATGGGCAGAGAGCGAAGAGCATGATCCCAGTTGAGAGCTGCTCAGTGGAGTCTTTGCCATTGCTGTCAGCTGCTTGCCCCTGTCCGTGCGCTCCTGTGGTGTGGGGGAGAGATTGTAAAATAGGGTATCGCTGCTGAAAATCATCAGGAGAGGAGAAATGAGTGTTAACAATCCTGCAGCTTGTTCCTGCCTGTACAGTGTGCTCCTCTGTCCTAGCTCTCCCTATCCCCAAAGCGAGCGGTTGCCCCCCGGTGAGGTCTGGGTGCTGCCTTCAGAGCAAGGGTGGGAACAGCTGTCCGTGTCACGGCGAACAGCAGCGTTAGCCTGACGGCAAGCTGTGAACACGGAGACGTTTGGTGAGCCTATGCAGAATGGAAAGTGAGATTTGATCCAACGCTGCAAATTTATCTGTGTTCATTGTTGTACCCATTGTAAAATCCTGCAATTTGCCTGTTGATCCTCCTGGACTTAGATTTATATTTCCTGGGCATGAACTGTAGGATTTTTCACCTTAAAAACTACTGGCAGTTGAGAGTTTTGTGGATAACTAAGAGGGATTCAGGTACTTAGCTGCTCTGAAGTCACCGGGGAGTCCCACGGGTGTACAGCCTCAGGTTGCCTTTCTGGAGCCTGGCTGGAAACTGTCGCTCTCACTAGGGCTGAAGACATTAAAGAGGGGTGCCACCTGACAGGTCTTAGAAATGAGGTGTTAAAATCAAATTACTAGAACTATTTTGTCACCCTTTTTTTTTCGGCGAGAGTAAGTAGAAAAATTAGTAAGTTTCTAGTAGAGTTAGTACTGCGGATGGAAAAAGGGGTAACCCAGATAGGGTGTGCTTGTGTAGGTATAATGGATTGAAAAAGAAAATTGCCTCCATTCTGCATGAAATCTTGGTGTGAGCTGGATCTGACTTACCCATACCCATTGGCTTCAAGCTCCCTTTCTCCCCTCCGCTTCACTGCCTGCAATCGTCAGCTTCAGGCAAAGCCTGTTGAAGTTGCTGGGATTTTCTTTTTCCCCAAAATTGTAAGTGCCTTATAAACCAAACTGGGGTCTGATGTCATTTCTGTAAAATCTGGGTATTTTGATGATGGAGGAAATGCTCTCCCTATCATTTTCGTTGTCTGTTTTTGAAAACCTGCTGTTTGGTGTTTTCCTTCAGTCCTGCCTTTTTTCCAAAAGGATTGTGGTCTTTTTTGATGCTTAGGCTGTTGTGCTTGGGGTGGTGTGTCACACTTCTTGGTAAAAGTCTAACGCCGTGAAAACTCCTCTGTAGGGTGCCCCCTGCATTCAGCATTTCTCTTCCATAATAATGATTAATGAATAGCACAACATTAAATTACTTTTAGGCTTATTAGCAGAGCTGGTCGAGTGCAAAAACATTTAAAGGTGTATCATCATTCAAGAATCAAATTTACCATTGTAAATTGAACTTGCGTTGTCTTTGGAGTTTCATGGGATCTAGTAATTTGCTTCAACTTGCTAGCACCGTGTTTCTTGCTCCTGCAGAATCGATATCTGCTCATCGCAGCACCTGCCGTCAGTCTTAATAGCTGGTGGGGTGCCATTTGGTCCCGTTGGTGTATGTGAACCCGTCCCCCACCCAGCGCCCGATCCGTTTGCAGCCTGGCTGTGGGGACGGCACCCTGCATTTGGGCACGGGCTCGGACAGACGCTGGCGCCTGCACTGGGAGCCGATCGGCGTGTGTCCTTCCATACGCCGAAGCAGCTCATCGTGGTCACCTCCCTGCTGCCAGAGCAGGGCACGCCGGCCGGGCTCGCCTCCTACCAAAATGCCGGTACGGTTCCCTTGCCAGAACGGAGGCACCGCGCTTTTTTGGTTTCTGTTTTTATCTCCTTCTAGCGCACTCACTGCACTTTCAAAACGTGCTGTGTCGCTACCGAGCCGTGCTTACCGCGAGAGCTTGGTTCGGATGTCCCCGTTTCGGATGCCACAAGCAGATGCGGCGAGCCGGGAGCGTCGCGGACCCTGGCAGCGTGCCGCGTGGTTCCGTCGAGCTCTTCGAATCGATGGACGGCGCTGTCCCACCTGGAGAGGCCGGTTCAGTGTGAATAGCATAGAGCGCAGTGTTTTTCCTTTCAGAAATATACAAAGAAAAACAACGGAAAAATCTTTGTGGGGTTTTTTTTCCCTTCCTTTCTTCCCCATCTCTTACCTTAGGAGCCCGCAGGCTCTCAAATCATTGTTGTCTCTAATTGGAAATTGAGTCCCTTGCTTTTAAAATCTTTTCATAAGACTCTCTCCTACTTCATTAAATCATTAAATGAGTTTAGCAGGTATTAGTTTTGAGCTATATTAATTGTGACTTGTTTTTCATTATGAGATAATTGTCAGTCACGAAACATAACTGCTGTAACGTATCTGAGCAGACAAAAGTTTCCAGGAGGCAGGGAGGGAGGAAATACAGAAAGGTCGCTTGTATAAAAACTTCTTTAAATAAATTCTTGCTGGAGGTAGTTAAGGATTCCTGGGAGGTACCTTGTTTGGGATGGAAACCCAGCAGTTTAAAAGCTTCTCTAAAGCATCAGGACCTCTAGCAGGAATTTGGTGAAGAACACGATGTGTCTGTGGTTTGGATTGACTGTGAATGGAACCAGTCCTGCCCTTAACGGGAAATATTTCCAATTTCCAAGCTTGCTTGGATAGGGTGATTTTACAAGCATGGCGGAGCTGTACAGCCTCTTGAAGGCTTGGCATATCCTGGGGCTGCAGAGGGAGATCCAGTTAACTTTGAGACCTGGGGCTGCTTGCAGCCATAATTGCTCTTTATTTTCACGGGCTACACAAATCCTGTGTTTTCTCTGGGTCCTCCTAAGCTGCCCAAAATGCCCCCCGTCTCGAGGGGCACAACAAGGTGTACGAGCGTAGCGCACCGTGGGCTCGGGAGCTCACCAGACCCTGCCGTGGCGGCGGTGGAAGCGAGACTGGTGCTGAAGAGCGCCGGGCCTGCCTGGTCTGTGTTGACAAGAGTGGTGCAATTTATCTTGAGCTATTTTCCAGGGACTTCTGGGAAACAAACTATGCATCATTTTAAAGATGTTTCCATGAAACAATTAGGCTGCAATAAATTATTTCTGCTTTAGTGTGAAGCGCTTCCTCAGCGTAGACAGACCTTGATGCACAACTCCAGGGAATGGAGAACAAATCCAAGCTGCAAACCCAGTTTGGAACTAACGCCTGGTAAATACGTTTCAAAGTTTTTTGGAGTCTCAGTTGTTAATCTAAACGTAATTCATCCTTCCACTCAGAAGAAATTACAGTTGTAACGCCAACATTTGCAAGCAGTGGTGAGTGATGCTAGTAGTCTCTGAACACCCATTCTTTACTGAAAATAGATTTGCCATTGCCAAGCGATAAGATAAAATCTTTTCTGCAGACTATGGCTTCTGGAATATAAAAAAAAAAATAGTTTCCGAGAATCCTGAGAATAAAAGATATGTGGTCTTTTAAGGGCTGTGTCTTAGAAACCACACTGCTGCTGTGATTTCAGTAGCCTGGTATTTCATCTGTTGTTTAATGGGCTAACAGAGTAAAATATCACCCTGTAATGATTCTTGAATGTGTGTGAGTTTCTTTATAGCCTTTCATGGAGACGCAGGCTTCAATTTTGTCCTGAAGAAGCTCCTAATATAAATGGGTAATAGATCAGTAAATCAGATAAGACCTGCCGGTGCGGGGGTAGAGGGATGGAGCTGAGGCGAGAGCGGTGCAGAGGGGAGGAGAGGAGGCCGGCGGCTGCGAGTGATGGCAGCCGTGTCTGGCTGAGCCCCTGCAGCCACGCCGCTGCTCTCCGCTTTCTCTTCCTTCGCGGGCACCGGGAGCCTGTCAGCTGGTGGGCAAGGGGGAGCTTGTTGACTTTTAGGTGAGGCTGGAGGGAGCAAATGCATCATCTCTAAACTGGGTAGCTCTAACTCATTTTTTTTGAAGCATTCACGGAGGGATTCACCCGGTAAACTCTTCTGTCTCGTATTCTTTACTGTCTTAATGGAAGTGGTTCATTCAGGTACTGCTGTTGCAAATGTGTTCAGATCTAAAAGCCATTGCATAGAGCAAATTTCAGAACTGGAGCCTAATCCTGTGAGTGGCAGGACCTTTGCTGTAAAACACCTAGCGCGTTGTGTTGGAATGGATGTGAAAGGCAGGGATTTCCCTGTAGCAGCCATTATGAATGTGGATGTTACTGGGGATCATAAACTAAAAGCTAGGCATGAGTTCCTGCAAAGAAAGCTAGTATTGTATTTGGTGTTATAAACTGATTATGTCTTGAGGGGATGTGAAGTCAGCTGTTGGCTATAGCATTGCGCCCAGTTTTGGGCAGAGTGAAGGAAAAAAATAAATAGGGGAAGGAAGAGGAAAACTTTGGTGTAGAAGAGACCTAGGGTGGAAGGAGGTAACTGGTATTATGTGTATAGAAGGATGCAGTGAAGAAGGATATTGGACATGGTCTTAAATAGCAGCAAGAGGGACAGAAGCTAGGTAGTAGGGGGAATCTTTCTAATGCTGAGGACGGTGAAGCATTGCAGTAGTTCAGCTGGAGAGGCTGTGGGATCTTCACTGCTGGAAGATGTCAGGAACAGAAGTGGTTTAAACAGGGCTGTGTGTTTCTCTCCAGACCCTCCCTGCATCAGGGTGGACTTTTCTCTTTTCTGCTCAGAGATGCAGGACTGATGATCTTAGAGATCCTTTCCAACCTTAATGATTCCTAGTTTTTACTTTCATTATAAATAATCCAGCCACCAAGCCAGGAAACATGAAATTGCTACTCTACCCTCAATTGGTTTAGTGGTGGACTTGGTAATGTTAGGTTAATGGTTGGACTGGATGATCTTAAAGGTCTTTTCCAACCTCAACGATTCTATGATGTCTGCGTCAGAAACCCGTAGGGGAAAAGGTCGATTAGGTTGGGCTACACATAGCCTGAGCAACATCTGATTTAGAAAAGACTGCCTCTCACTTCAGGCACAGTCCTCAGTAACCATGCTGAAGTTTCTTAAGAAAGTCACCACAGGTTAATAAAATAATTTTGAGGTTGTTCTAATGTAGCTGATGACCATTTTTGGAGACATGATTTGCTTCTCATTCATCTATTTGGTGACAGAAGCTGAGTTATTAGGTTAGGTTTTCTAAAGAAACCTTGCTTGTAATCTGTACTCATTCATAAGGAGATGCAGTTTCTTCTTAAAGCTGATATATATCTTTTGCTTACAACCCCAGGAAGAGAAATGGATATTCTCCTGTGTGTACTTGGAAAGCTTCTACCACAGATTGCAATTCACTGCACTCAGTGGAGTTTGACATTGTGCAAAGCCAACAGCTCTTTTACGGAGTCAATGGAAATGTTGTTTTTAGGACTTTTTTATCTAGCATCTTCCTAGGCAGAGTCGTCATTTCCCTCTCTGCTTGCAAACTGTGCCAGAAGTGAAATGTTACATGCTGGAGTCAATCAAAAGGTGGACCTGATAGAGTTCCTGTCATCATCTTCAGCTCTCCTTAAAGGATGAAAACAGCAGCATTTAACTTAGCAGAGAGAGGAGAAAGAGCAAATCCTGTGTTAGGGTTATTGTCCGAAAGATCTGTGCAGCTTGGCAGACTGGTTTGTTGATAATCACATTGCAAGAGAGTGAAGCGAGACATCAGCTGCAACACTAAAGTCGTTAGGAAGGAGGATTATTGTAATGAGTGCAGGTTGGCATGCAGAGCTCTCCCTTCCAGTCTCTCCATGAAACAACTGTGAGGGATCCCCCCAAATATGTCCACTTCCAGCTGGTTGTCAAATCCAAAATGAAATACCTGGGTGCAAGATAAATTCATGTATATGAGTGCTAGCTAGTTGTCTGTGGTACTGACCACCTGCCACGCTTTATGAACTTGCATTTATTTGTGTGTGTGTATATTTTAATACCTTTTTGTGGTGTGTGTTCCCCCCCGGCCCGAGTCATCTGTAGTAAGGCTCAAGCAGTGTATGAATACATTGTTTGTGCCCAAGGTGTCATGGCAGGGAGTGGGAGTTGTATTCGCTCTTTGCTTATTTACCTTTAATCTAGACCCCTCTGCTAGTGTTTCAAGCAGGCGCCTACAGTAGTTTCGTGCTTTGCAGTTTGATTTTTGTTCCAGTGAGCTTGGACTCCGAAGAAGTCTTAAAACCATTCCCTCCACAGGTACTTGGGTAACCTGGATGCCACTCCTCCATGCAGAGGGGAAGATTCAAGGTCAAACTTGATGGTACTACCTCATTTTCTGCTAGTTCCATTAGCATTCACAACTGATACTCTATTGTGTTTCAGTACTTACCTCCCTGCAGAAATATGTAGGCTCTCCATGAAGATAGGATTCCATATGTACCGCTTTCGGTGAAATCTGTTTATCTTCGCAGTTGGCCAAGAATAAATAAAACAGCCTTATGGTTCCTGTGAGTATACACTATATGCCTCAATTATTGGTGCATTATATTAGTAGCAGATGCTACATTCCCCATATAAAAGAGAAGAAGATTTCTGAACAGTAAAACCAAATTTTTTGCTTATACGCCGCAATTATCACCATTCCTTCATTTCAAAGGCATCTGTCTGACGTACCCTAATTGTGATGTGTTGTATTACCATTTGCATTACATTTTGCTCCTGAAAATAAGAGTGACAGTGATGGCTAAGGTTGCAGGAAGGTTTCTGCTCGGTTCAGGTGCCATACTATTTTCCTTTTAGCTTGAATTGTTTCAGGCATTTTTTCTGGGCAAGTCAAATAGCCGATTGCCCTCAAGAGAGCTGGTGCGGATATAGACCTGCCAGCTTAAGGCTGTATGGTTTTTGCTGCTTGGGAGCTGCCCAGGACAAGGGGCTGGACAGACATATAGCTCTGGTATCTCCAGACATCATCTGATTTACTTGTACTTCTCTTAAATATGTTACCACCGTGCATTTTGTCTCTGTTATGAGCTTTAGTCAAGTAAGCCTATGGACTCACTTGTTCTCAAACTACTCAACAGAAAGATTACAGTACTTGGGGTGAAAAAAAAAAAAAAAGTGAGATTGGGATGGGTGTTTCTGCTGACACTAGATGCCTACTGTAGGCTATGGTATGAGGCAAAATAGAGAGTTTTCAATAATCTTACCGGGCTTCCTCCCTGACAGACACAAAACTCGCTATTTCACCTTGACTGTGTTTGAGTTGATAGCTCCAGCATGCAGGAGTGTTACCCCTCATCTCTTGCAAAGCCGAAATAAGAACTGCTCTGTAGCTTCTCCCCTCTTTTATTGTAGGCAGTGTGATGGTAACACCATGAAAAGGTATTTCAGCTGTCTCAGATTCTTGCAACCGTAAAACTTTAGCCTCAGCATGCTTCTCCCTGACATATTCTGGCCCCTAGGAGATCAGCCCGTGGTAATTTTTCAGGGTTCACCTGCGTCCTGTGTGAACTCCAATGAGGTCCTTTCCATTTGATTTCATCTACATTGCCTTTTCCAGCTTGAACGTCACTGGAATAGGCTGGCACTTTTTCCTCTGTTTAATGCACAACTGCATACTCTTCTGCATCTCTCCCTGCACGAGAGCTGATGTGACAGAGGCAGCTTTGCAGGGGGACAGGCGGAGAATGGGGGCTCGAGTGTGTAAGTGGCCTCAGCCCCTCCCAAAATTGCCATGTAAATGTTGTTTCCCTGAAAAACGTCTTGTGAGTCGTCTCTAGAGATGCGTTTCACTCTAATTCCCTGCCCTACCTGCAGTGTTCAATCAGAGCAGCTGCAGCAGGAGGCTGTCTAATAGCAGACCTTTTCCGAGACAGGCGGTTAATGGGAACAGTAGCGGGCCCCGAGGTGTGTTTATACAGTCGGTCTTGCTTCCTCCGCTCCTGTGATATATTAACTACTTCGGAAGTTTCCCAGCTGTTTCAGGGGATAAATAATGGCAGTGGGAGCCCATATTTAACCTTCACCGTTCAGGCTGTGTGCTTTGTAGTTGTCGTCTTTTATCTCCCTGGCTATCTGGGAAAGACTTCAGATGCCTTTCTCCTCTCTCGGCTGCGCCGTTCCCCCTCTCCGCCTGCGGCCACGCGCGTGGGGAGGCACGGCCGCTTGCGTTTGCGTTGGTCAGAGCACAGCCTCCGTCCTCTGCGTTTATGGATGCGCTGCAGGTGGGAGGCTGGCTCCCCCCAGCAGTGCTGGGGGGGGTTCCCGGAGGCTCTCCCAGCAATGCCTTTGCATCCTTCGTCTCAGGGTTGCTTGCTCGGATGTAGCCTGTCACTCATTTCTGTTGTGTGTTTGTTTTCCTCTAGCTCAGTGACTAATAAATAGATGTGATTTGGGTTGTTTTTCGTTATTTCAGTGAATGATGAATAGAGGTGGTTTGGGTAAACAACAGCAAACATCAGCTGTGAGATTCCCCGCACCTCTCACTCTCCAAAAAGGCTCCAGCCTGGAAAAGTCCTGGCCTGGCATGAAAGAATTTAAGGTATTAGCTGTGACAGTGTTGGACCAGGCTGCACTGGGAGGCAAATGCAGCTATGCTGAGACACCTTGGCTATCCCTACTTTCACCCAAGTGTTACTTGGGATTAAGTTTTCTGGTTTTAAATGGGTGGAAAAGAAAGAATCAGATGAACTGTTGGAGAGGGTAAACCCCAGTGGTGACCATGTATGGGACTGTCACTGAATGGCAGATAAGGATTTTATGTAGTGTGGGTCTGAAGCTATTAACAAATATGGAACTAATTTGAAATAGGACAGAAAAAAGGGTTTTCTTCTGCATTCTTTTGGACCACAAAACTGTCTTTGCATATCTTTATGGACCCCAGAGCCATCAAACTAGAGGGTTGTGTTTGGCCATGTCAGGCTGGGTACATAGCCAGCTGCTGGTCTGCTGCTGTTACCAACCTCAAGTGAGAAGCTGGTCTTGACCCTGGAGTAGATATTGCCATGCTGAGCGTTCGGTTGGGATTGCTGCAAAGGGGTGTTTACATGCACCATGAGTGTAAAGCATCTGACACCTTTTGTCCTTAGCTGCTGCGTATGATCTGCAGTAATGAGTTGGCTTTACAAAACCCAGTGATCAGAGAAGCAGGAGAAAGTTCCTTTCGCGCTGGTAAGAAGTCAGCTGTGGAAAAGCCATGTAGGTGGGGTGGGAAAGAATAAGCAGCGTGTTCTCCTTCACATTTACAGAAGGAAGAGGGGAATTAGTTTGGTTACCATTCCTCTTACTGTCATATACTACGATACGTTAAAAGAACTGATTGAGGGAATAGGTGTCACAGGTGCTATACAAATAACGTAAAGTTAGTCCAAGTCCTGGAGATCTTGCAGTTAGGACAGCAGCAAGTAAATAGGGGCAAATGAGGTGGGAACATTAGGTGGCAGGATTGTAGCAGAGACATATGGGCATATATGTTCATTTTAACAGTGGACTCAGTGGCCTCAGGTAGTCATATGGCCATATAATGAACTATATCCAACAGTCATCTTGGTCTTCATACGCATGTGAGAGTACACAGAGAATTTTACATTGTATTAGGGAGGATTATGTGGCTGGGCAGAGGGAAGGGCTCTGTAACCTCCCAGGGCCTCTTCTAGACCTGCTCTTTTGATTCCGTGAGACGAAGTTTCCTTAGAGTTATTTTCCTGCAAACTTTCCTGCTTTTGCTTGTCTTACTGCTTTCTGTGTACTTCTGTGTCCACCCAAACAGCCTCTTTAACCTTAGTGCTGAGTGCCTCTGTCTCCTTCATTTCACCAAGGTACTGGCTTAAGGAAATGCAGGCTGAGACATTTACACTCTTATAAGAGTATGCTTGAACTTTAGGATCATTCAGAAGATACAGCAATCTTGCAGTTTAGTTTTTGTCTGAATCTAAATTTCAAAATGGAAAGGCTTTGCTTGTGGCGGTTCAAGGGTGCTCACCTTTGTTACGTTCACAAAATGAAAATATGTGCTGTTCCAGAACAAATTGACTTCTGTCCTTGATACATAGATGAGCGAGATATTATTTCCTTGTGTCTCTGACTTGGAGGCTATAGAATTATTGTTGCTGACTGTAAACGATATCCTTGACTATAAACAGTGCTGAAGCGGTTTGTTTTAAACTATTGGGTTTTGGAAGATGTGCGGTTTGTTCAAAACTAGTGTTGAAACCCTGAATCTGGCAGTTCAGTATGGGCACCTTCCACCTAGATATAGCCTCTTCCTTAACGAAGTTACGGGACAAGCAGTGGGAGCTGTGATTTACTAGGAAATAATCTGGAGCAAATTGATAATAGAAAGTTTTTATGCACTTCTTATTCTTCTTGTTCTCAGTCAGTCTCACCTTAGACTCTCAGCAGTATCTGGTGAGGGAAGCTCATCTCTGTGTGACTTGTAGTCAAAGGTATATGACCCAATTCAACAAAACACTTCAATGTGGTTAGCTTTAGGCATTGCTCTATTCCTGGTGATTTCAGTCAAGTAGTACTAAATGTGGAAGATCTTTTCTTCCTCAGTTGGAAATGTAGAAAAGAATGTGCATTTTCAGTTTGGGAGCAAGTCTTGAAAAACCTACTACCTTATTTTAGCATATTTGGTGTCCAGTCCTCATCTAAAGTAAAAAAAAAAAAAAAAAATCATACTAGCATCATCAGTGTACCCAGATAATTTTGCTAACCTTGTCTAAGGAATAAAGCAGTCACAATTGTCTGTTCTTTTCCTTATCACATTCCCTCCTAAACAGGCGAAAGTTGGCAGGTGCTGTTATATCCCTCTTTGAGACATTGGTTTTATTTGACTCCAGAGGGACTGCAGTGGAGGATACCTGTTCTGCTAATGAGTAGTGCTCAGAAGCCATTTAAAACCCTTGGAAAGTCAATAGCCGAACAGGTAGCCCCCGCTGATGTCTGCAAAGCTGCTGCTGCTGGATCCTCCCTGCTGTGCTTGGTGATAAGGCACAGCTTGAATCTTCAAATGCCACTGGGAGGATGATCAATCTCAATCCAGCCCCGTCCTTCTTCTCTCCCCCAGACAACTTCTACTGAGGAAGAGAAAAAACCATAAAAGTAGCGGCTTTAGGGCGTGAGAATTGTGAAGGTGGTGGAGTTCAAAAATCAATCATGACCAACAACAAACGGCTCACAACTTAATCTGAGGGAACGTTACTGCTGTGGGATCACAGAAGCAAGTAAAAAACCATAAATGCAGACACAAGCAAAGATGAAAATTTTTGTGTTCTTCCTATTATTACCCTCGGTGGAGGAAAAACTGCTTATTCCATCCACTCACCAAACAAACCGAAGTAAAAATAAGATAGAAGGGATCCTACTTATCTGATGGTTGTGACGATGCTATGCATATGATATACAGCAGGGAATTAACATAACACAAAATAAAATCTAACGTTAATCCCCAAGAAACATCTTACAGGCCTGAACACAAGATGCTATGAATTTTAATCAGGGAGGGGGTTTTTGAGTGATATATTTTGGATTTTTTCTTTTTCTTTTTTGTTTTCACTAATTTCAGCAAATAGAACATTTTCAGGCTTTTACCTAATTCTGTCTCCTCCCTAAAAGGGAGTAAGACTTAATGTTTTAAGGTTTGGAGTTGTTTTAATTTCAGGAAAGGATTGACCCCCAAATTCTCTCAAAGGTCTCCTTCATTTTGCTACGATTTTCCATCACATTTGGAAAATGCTTGTACCTGTATAACTCTTTAAGATCAGACACTCTGAGGCAGATATTTTTAATTATAGAACCTAAAAATCCATATTTTGGTCTGCTTTCTATCAAATATATTTTCAGATAAACCATGCTTCAGTCTATGGGATGCAGCTATTTGCACTGCCTGAAACCCAGGCAGTGATTAAATGCCTGACTGCTCCTTAAGTACCCAAAGAAGGGCTTGGAAGTTTTAAAATGAGGTGTGAATTCTTACAGGGAGGTTAATTTAGCTGATGCTGTTTAAAATAAGAAAAGAAACCCTGTTGCTCTTACTGATTGCCAGGCCACCGAATAAAAGCCTTCAAAAACAGTAATGAAAATGCTTTTATTTACAGACCTTAAAATCATGTTGCATCTTGCTTTCTTATCAGGTATTCCTCCACTGGCTTTTATTTTCTTCCTTGGTTTGGCAGATCCCACATCTTTGATTATTCGGTATCGAGAATCCCATGTCTGTCCCTCTGAACTCTTTTCCAGATGGTGATTTTGGATCTGTGAGTCTCCCCTTTTCAGTAGCTTTCTCTCTCCTCTGGTTTTTTGGAGACCTCTTGAATTCTGGGCACTTGAAATTGGAGTTTCACTGAGTTTGCTGCAGGAGCAGAGGTAGATTTGAGCAGTTGGGGGACAAGTGTGAGCAATCTGGGGAGAGAGCTTGAATTCTGCACAAGATTTGGTCCCAGGTGAGATGCTGTCTTCTGAAATACGCTCCTGGTCAGACAGTCATTCTGCATTGACACACAGCATAAGGTCACAGTAATCTGTAGTCAGATATCTGAAGACTGAAGGCAAAATACAGTCAACAGACATTATTAACCCAGAATACGCCTGAAATGAACAAACGAGTTACCAGAGGTGATTTCCCCCAAGCTACAGACGTTTAGAATAAGGCAGTCTAGCAATGACAATAATTTGATGGAAAAGAAAGAGAAAATGTCTGGGTTTTTCAATTAAACTTCTTTTTTTTATTAAATGCAATGGCCTGCAAAATATGGAAATCTCCCTTCCTGTCTGCTTTTACACCAGAGCAAAAGCTTAACGTCTGCTTGCACTCCAGGTCTGCTCTTTGCAAGGTGATTCATCTGTGTCGAGTTTGCTGCGTGTCTATAAAATCAGGAGCCTGGCTGAGTAAATTAGAACTGAATGAAAAGTTTTTAGTCTGGGGACCAACGAGATAAATCCATCATACAAAATGAATCTGAATTTTTGCTGGGTAGTGTTGCTCAGTATCGTTCCACATTATTTCTTACAAGACTTTATAAGAACTGTAACAATTTCTCCCAGCTGGGAAAAAAAGAGGTTTTCCGAAGTTCATACATTTACTTTTTTTTCAAGACCAACTGAACCTTTACAAATAACGGCATTATCTCCAGATCTAGAAATAGGTTCTTCTCTGCTGTTCTGCAAACTGTCACTTGTAGAGGTTTTATTTCAGGATGATTAAAAAGTACACGTGCTTTCCCCCTGCACACATGCTTTACATCTATTGTGTTGTAGCTTGAATCCAACACCGAAACGCATTTGGGGGATTTCACAGTAGAAATGCAAAACACGACGTTTGTTGTCTGGTTAATTCTGAGTTTTTAAAAAAAAAAAAAAAAAAAAAATCTTTCCTGAAGTTGGGGTTTGAAATGGTGCTCAAATAAAACGATTTATTTGATCTTCTCTTCTTCAGCAATGATGTAACATGTTAGGAAACCCTCTGCTACTTTGCCTTTTTATGGTTGAGAATTTAATTGATTTGTGCCATTACAAGGTTGGAAAAATGTGACCAATGTTTGCACACAGCGTAATAACAGCCTATAAGAGCGCGAGAGGGAGGGAGATGGTATTTCACAAAATCAATCCTTTCAGTCACAGTTCACTCCTATTAACTGAGTCTTGAACACTTGCAATTGAGTATGTGCTTCTGTAATTTGCTGAATTGGTGCCTTGGAGCTTTCTCCTGCCAGCACTAAAATTAGCCCCAGCGCGGTATTTGAATTCCCCTCCGAAGGAATGGGGCTGTTGGCAGAGTGCTCCCGCACGACGGTGCTGTGTAGTTCCCATGTGTTGGGTCAGTTGCTGTTTAACAGGTTGCTCTTAGCTCACTTGGGTGGATTTGGCTCTGTATGAGAGGAGATGGAGGCTTTTAGGAGATGTATGAACAAGCCGGACGGCCTCGGAGATGCGGGCTGTGCGGTGGATGCAGATGAACCCCGCGCTGGGGCAGCGCTGGAGAGGAGGGGCAGGAGGAACGGTGATAACGTAGAAGGCCATTTAAGGAAGGAGAGGCATGGCTATGAAAAACCTTGAGGGCAAGGACCAGGCGATTGCTCTCGTGAATAACCCTCTCCCCTGGAGTGCTGCGCTCAGTATTACCAGGTAGCAGCAGCATGAACCCTGGGCACCGTGTGAATATATAACCAGGTAATCCAGGCCCATCGGTAGAAATTATCTGCTGAGCTGACAACAACAAAAAAAAAAACCCAACCTTGCAAGGTCTTCATATCCCCTGTGAATAATTCCACTTTTCTTTTCCCATCACTTTTGGTGGTGTGCTCCGCAAGGTGGTATGGTAAGCACAACAACAGAAAGGAGAGCAAAAAGGCGGGGCAGTCCTTGAGAGTGTGAATACAACCCTGATGCTTTAATGAAGCAGAAGTAATCTGTCTTTAAGAGAAAGATTTGATTTATTCAATGATCTTGAACTGGAATTTATTGATATCTAGTATCGTGTGCGCTGGGAATAGCTAGTGAAGGAGTGGCAGCCCCAGCCTTTTCCAAATAAGATTTTTGGGGTGGTTCTGGGGCTCAAGTACATTTCCACAGGGAGAAGAGCGGCCAGATGAGAAATAATTCAATCAGTGTTCTTAAAATCTATGAGAAGCCAGGTTTTTTTGATCAAGTTAGTGCCTTACAGTAAATGACAGAAGGAAATCACAGATATGCTGTGAGTCATGAAGTAAGATCTTTCCCTTGGAAGAGTCCGTGTTTGTAGGCAGGCAGGGTCGGTGGTGGCAGAGCGCTTTTTGTGAGAAGCAAGTGTCGTGGACAGGAGGAGAGTAAGGGTGGTCCTGTGGCCACAACGCAGGCGCAGGAGTCTGCTAACTCTGACTTTCAGCCTTTGATTTCTCTGCTGCATACTCCTGGTACATTCAAGGTTGAGATGTGTAAGTGCTGTAGTAAATCAGAGAAGTAGTTAGTAGTTTTGTTGTTTTGATAACAAAAGGCAGGTGCTGAAGGAAAGGAGTTGTAAACTGTACAGCCCTCCATCATCCTTAACATGAAGTGTGGCTGTAAGCTTTTGTGAAAGCATTTCACAATTCTCCTGACTGGTGGCCCAGAATTAGGGAGGACAGTTTTGGATCAGGGAAAAAAAAAAAAAAAAAAAAAGAGATAGGAGGAGCAAGGGATGTAATTGGAAGATGACTAGGAAAGGGAGGAGCTGCCCAGGTGGGATTTCAGATTGTGTAAACTCTGTCTTACTGTGATGCATTTAGCTTTTGTTACAGGGCTGTGTTTGTGACCAAAGCATGTGAAAATCCATGTGCTGAACACTGTGGAAGGGGAAGAGGTTTCGGAAAGATGCATCAATCTGACAGCAGGGGGGTACGCACTGTCATCGCAGGTGGGCAGCACTGTTGGTAAACAGGATGCAGAGAAGATAAAAAGGAAAAGTAATTTTGGCACTGTCATTTCCACTTCTCCCATTACAAAAAAATTGTGAACAAGATCTGCTTTGAAATAAAAAGTAAGCAGCTGTATAATATTACTACGAAGTACCTGAAGGAAGGATCATGATAGAATCAAACCGCCACGGAGAAAAGCAGTTACGGCTGTGGAAAAATAATCTTGGTGCTTTTCCTACTCAAATACAGGTCTGTGGAGGAACATCACAGCATGGCAATGAGGTGATACTTGTCATCTGTGTGACAGAGACAAATTAGAATCCAGCCATCTCAGGGTGAGAACGATTTTCGTGAAAATTAATGACTTGATTAGAAGGAGAAATGAAGCTTCTTCAAGGGGACATGCAAATAAAGGAGGAATCACTAAAACTGTCACCTGATGTAAAACGAACATTACACAAAGAGAGATCGGTGGGATATTGTACAAAGACAAATTTGATGTGATATTAATCATATAGCGCCAGCAAGAGTAAAGGGGAGAGGGAGAGGAAGGATTCAGCACAGTATGCCTCTAACTTAGGGAAGTGTTTCTGCTCAAGCAGGGGATGAGTATCCCGTTCCCAGGTGAGCCAGGCGCATCCTCTGCACCCCCAGGCTGGGGTGCCACTCTCAGGAGGGTTTGCAAAGCCCTGTGTTTTTCTGGGTGGTGCCTCCCACTGTCTCCAAGCCCAGCGGAAGAGATTTGCCTCCCTTCATCTAGAGGCAAGGGTAATAGAGAACCATTATTTTCAGGAAGTGCCTGTAGTTCCCCAATGGCAATTTTGCAGAGCGTGGTGGTACCTGTATTGGGTGATTTCTGCAACCTTTCAGGAGGAGTAGGGCTGCTGTATTTTAAATGACAAACAGTTGTCACCTCTGTTGGGAAGAAGCACCTCCGGCTAAAACTGAGCAAGTATTAAACCTGATTTTGAACTTAGGTTTGTTGCATTAAGAACTAAATCTACAGGGGCAATTCGTTTCAGGTTCCAGCCCAACATTACTGTCCTGGGGAAGGAATGTGTTTGAGGACAAGCAAGGCAGCTAAACCAAAAGCAATGCTTTTCTTAGGCAGGAATATTACCTGCATTAATGACTACAGACATGCAAGTAGTATGTTTACAGAAGGCCTTGCTTTGAGTTTGAGGGATGCCCTAGAGGTTTTCTTAAGTTTTCCATAAGCCCAAATGATCTGTAAGGTATATTTTTCTTTTACTCTCTCCTTTCCTTGGGTGTGGAGAGCCGCAGACCTTTCAGCCTGGTGTAGGTAACACAATAGGATCCAAAGCTGTTTATCAGATGCTTTTTTTGTCTCATCCAGCACTACCAGTGGGAAGGAGAACGGTGCCCAACCAGTTCTCTTGATCATGTATTTTGTCAAACTTAAGTTTGGTGGGAATGTGTCATGGCAAAATGAGGGATCTTGCAGAGACCTAATGGAAAATAAAACTCTAGTGCCATGCTCTTAGCTGCATGTGACAAAAGGAGGTGCAGAGATAAGTTGGTAAATTCACGATCTGGCTATCTCTTGTTTCCTTGGCTGCTGAGCGGTACGTAGCGCCAGTGACGTCGAGCCAGCTGTGTGCTCTCGGGATTGTGCCAGTGGGGACAAGTAGGATGGATTCATGCTGCTGGGAGGCATATTTTTGGCCCATCTATCTGCAGGGTCTGGCAGAAGCCCTGGAATAGTTTTCATACATTGAGACACATTTTTACAACAATATGGCGTAGATTTTTTTAAATATAAGGAAAGCATATGTTACTGAGCATGTGATAGCTTTCTCCTGGGATGAAGTAGTGCTCTGCTGAGGTAGGATTTGTTGTGTGGCTTTGGGGCAGGGGCCTCACTCCTTCATTTCCACTTTTAGCCCACATGTTCTCTACCTACCTACTTCAGAAAGTGCCACTTTTACTGTTGGTAAGGATCCTGAAATAGTTGGTGCTCTAGCTGCATCACACCTGTATGAGAATAACCTCCAAATGTATTCCCTCCTGACCAGGTATGGCCACCTAGAATTCCCTCTGCCTGCAAGATGGCTACAGTATGTTCTCTTTGGCCAGAAAATACATGTACTTTACTGGTCCAAACAAGGCACGTATTTTTCCGAGATGAGGGTGATGGGTCCATGCAGTTATGAGAAGCCTTGTGAAAACCAATGTAAGCACGTGCGTGCAGTCTCCACACTGAGTTTCACAAGCATACCCGGAGCTGCCTAGCATGTCTTGCACAAGTGCCCTTTCTGTGCTCACATTTAGCGTGCAAACTGAATGCATGTTTCTGTGCTTTTTCATGCTTTCAGAATGTGATCCTGTAGGGTCAATTTATCATGTTTGTTTATTTTTAATAAGACTAAGCCAGTGCTTCCTGTCCCTCCAGGAGCCAGGAAATACTCTCTGTTAATAGCAGGGTCCGCTCATTCTCCAGCTAAGAATTTCCCTTGTTCTCCAATAAAAAGCTTTGAAGCCTCCACCTTTTTCCTCTTGTTTGAAAGTAGTTGCTGGGACTGTCTTCATATTCCCCATGTATATTTAAACATAAATTGCATCTGACTGCAGTGACACTAATTAAGGCGGAGGCACTCAGATGCAGCCCCCCTTGCGGGGAGCATGGCCAATAAACCTGCCGTGACTGGCAGGTGTTTCGACCGCTTTAGACAACTGCAATTTCATAAAGTGTCCTTCCCCTTCTCCTCAATGAGGAGGGGACCGCCAGGCTCCCTCCGGGGCACCCGCTGCCAGGCAGGGACTGGGTGGCTTTGGGGAGCACGGGGCTGGCGCCCTGCACCCTCCCGACCTGCTGGCATCTCACCCCATCAGGGGTCTTTTCAAGGCTGTTGCCTCCCCTTTGCTGGAAATGGGGATTTTTTTTTTTTCCCCCCACCCTCCTAAAATATGAAAATATTTTATATTATCCCAGTGATTTTTATAATATCCTGGTGATGTGCTCCTGAGGTTTTTGACCAAATATTATTAAAACTCTGCAAGGGCTAATAATCCTGGAAGTAGCGTGACGCCTTCCTGTGACATTGAAATAATTTAGTAATTTTACAGTACATTTGAATTTCGGCATTGCTCAGCCGCTCAGTTTCCATTAACTTTGCCTGGAATTTCTTATGTCCATACACACAAGCAAAAGTGTCAAGTTTCTCCTTCATGCTTCAGAACGCCACCTGAATCACAATTGTGCTGCAGCTAATTGTTATTAATTAAGCTGTTCTAGCAGTCCTAGCTGGGTTGCGCTTTTTTTTTTTGTGGTTGTAATAAAAAGCGAATGCATTTAGTAAGCACAGTATTAAGGAGGGAAAACAAGGGAGCCCTGCTCCTGGGAACTTCTCTGCGTCCTGCGAGATGGTTTTGGGGTGGGTGTGGGTGTTTTTAAGGAAGGGGCCACCGTATTGGGAAGCGGTGCAGAGCCCGGCTTGTTACCACCGAATTAGCTTCACTGACCTTCGCTGCCATTTACCCGTCACAGGCAGGCAGCTTCAAGGACGTTTTGCAACGGGGAAATTTGCACTGAGCCGCTCCGGCCGCACGTGCTCCCGCATCACTTAAGCGCGCAGGCACGGCCAGAGCCCCGGCACAAGGTTTGGCTGAGATCACATGCCGGGCGCCCCGTGCCCCCCGCCGGGGCTCCCCCTCCCTCCTCCCTCCCGTTTCCCAGGTTCAACTGAACCGGATCATAGAGTGGAGTGAGCAAGAGGAAGGCATTAATGAAATGGGGACCCCGGGAGCAGCCTCCTCGCAGAGGGCTTGAGTTAGGAAAATTGCTTCTTGGCCTTTTCTTCTTAATGAGGCTGCTAATAACGTGCCTGTTGCTTTCTACCTGGTGACGAGGAGCAAGGCGCCTGTCATTCATCTGCTTTTCTTGGTGTTTGTTTATGAAAATAAAATCAGGTGGGGATGTCTTCGGGCAGAAGCGCTGTCATCTTCTTGTGAGAGGCAGGAATATGAAGCTGCTTTTGGTCTGTGGGAATGTCATCGACATCTTCGAAAAAAGCAACCAGCCGTTTGCTGTGTCTTTCTCCCCCCCACCCCCACCTTGGGTTAAGAACCAGAAAACAGATTATTTTGGCACATCACTGGGACATGTTATTTTAACAGTGAGCTAATGGTTACCACTTGCAGGATTAAGGTGCACATAAATGTCCTCTTAAGAGGTCAGGAGTAGTCTTGGGAATTTTCCGAGTCAAAAAGGATCAGGGAATGGCTTGTGCACAGATATAAGAAATCAGCCCAAGGGCACAGGCTGGGGGTTGCTCCGGATTCCTCAGGTGTAGCCTCACTGGAACAAGCATCGTGGAAAGGGAATACCTCGGTCAAGCATCACATGTGGTCAGGGTGGGAGTCTTCTGCACCACACTCTGTCTCAGAGTGATTTTTCTCCTGCTATGCTCTCTGTATGCTACTGGCTGAAGCTTTAATCTCTCCACAGATCCTCCCGGTGCTGCCACCACTGTTCCTGGGGCAGCTCCAGTGTCGTACAAGGCATTGCCTTTTCTCCATCCCAACAAATTCCTTGGCGCTTTGCTGTTACATGTCTGTTCTTCTGCTTGTGTTTGTAGAAAAATGACCAAATATCAGATAGCAGCCTGGGCTCGGACCTTGGAAGTTGGTGAAAGGCTTTATGGCCATTTGCTGGGTTAAACCCCTCACCCTGCTCTTCCAGAGTCTGTTAGGACTTCTTCCCAGGACTGCTGTATTTGCCATCACCTCCTTGACCCCCGGGAGAGGTCTGGCCGGTAGATTTAGGCAGTTCGTTCCCCAGGCAAGGTTTGTGCCCATTCTGTGTTGCTGACTTTTTTGCTAAAGCAGCTTTCTTTGCAATACCTGCACAGGAGACTGGGCTGGGCACTATGAGGTGGGCATCTCTCTTCTTGCAGGTCAAACAAGAATCAGCCCTCCGTGGTTTCTGTATTTCAGTGATAAAGGGCCAAGAAAAGAGCCACCCAGGCTCCAAAAAGACCAACCATATTTTTTACATATATGTGAGAATAACTGCATGCGATGTGCTCCTGTGTTCCACATAGAGTTAGCAGCAGGGGAAAAACCGTGGGAACGCGGCGTTACTTCTGACCGTTTTGTGTGATGGTGCAAGCACCGATGTGCATTTGCTGTCTCTGCTTCCTTGTGCTTTCCCCAATTCCCTGCCAAGGGTGTGCAGTTTTGCCTTAATCCACAGTTATTAAGGGAGGCAGCTCCAGTACTGATTACTCCAGTGATAAACCAGTCCTGCTGTTGCCACGTGGAGGATTCAAAACTAATGGTGCTTCTGCTCCTAGGATTTACCGTTCGGAAGATACTTTATTGCTATCTTGTGACATTTCCCTGCGCTTTTATGCTCATTTATATAACTGTTTTCTTTGATTTATGGCAGGTTTTCTTCATGTATAACAGTGCCATAAATTGTGCGGCCCTACTTTCAGTGGTTATGAATTTGAGATATTCAGTAAACTGTGGGATGGGGGGAAAGGGTGGAAGCCTTTTGAAGAGG
Organism: Pelecanus crispus; assembly: GCF_030463565.1. NCBI lineage: Eukaryota > Metazoa > Chordata > Aves > Pelecaniformes > Pelecanidae > Pelecanus > Pelecanus crispus. The sequence goes on along the minus strand of NC_134647.1, from coordinate 40,168,488 downwards.
CTTTTGATCACAACCCTGGACAAAATAGCCTGTTCTCTCAGTACAGATCTGAAGCAAGCATCAAAATAAGTTGGCATAGTCTGTTGCTTCACTAGCCAGCTAGTTCTGGGGTTTTCTTGGTGCAAAATGTAAGTTAGTCATGAATGATAAAAGGATGCATGAGGCCAAACCCACACAGTGGTGACATTTGTGTAGCAATCCCTGGGAGCTCCGTTACTTGAGGTCTGCAGAGGTTTTCAGAGGAGCAGCAAATTAACGTTCTTCTTTTCATAAACCTTTCTTTTCTCTTCTCTTTCTCTTCATGAACCTGCTTTTTCACATGTTGTTATTTCTGAAGACCTTCAAACAAGCTCAGATTTTCAAGGAGTGTTCAGCGGCCATCAGAGATTCGAAGCCTATCAAAGCCACTGGTCAGGCCAGTGAAATAAAGACCTTGGGTTTTGATTTTGTTGGCATCTTGCTTTGTAGAGGAAGAGAAACAGCTCATTTAAAAATTGCTTTCTGAGTTCAGCTGTCAGAGAAGCTTTCTGTTGACCTTTACAAATTGATACCGTCACAATCAATGGACACAAGTTTAAGGGCAGTCTCTGGGGCAGGGAGGTGGGAATAAACGCAAACATTTATAAAATGTATCTGGAGTGCATTTTAAAAAGCCCAACAGAAAGAACAGACAGTATTAACAGGGAGCATATTTGAGCAAACTGATCTGTAAAGAATTCATAAGACCCGATTCTGGCAAGTACTGTTACTTAGAACTTACCTTTTGGGATGATTTCTGAAAGTACACGAAACAAAAAATAACAAATAAATATGCCTTAGGTTAGTCCAGTGCAGCAATAGGTTGGGCAAGGAAATCAGTTAGAGATTTTGAAGTCGCTTTGCCAGATTTGACTGCAGGGGAAGTGCATGTGAGGAGCACTTTCACAGCAACTTTGATAATCCCCATGCCCCTTCGCAGCATTGGAAAGTGAAACCGTTTACAAAGGCTCAGTAGGAACTGCATGAAGACGTGCAAGTCGGTCTTGTGGTTTCAGCCACTGGCTCGCTCATTTTTAAAGAATCAAGGAGACAAACCAAGAAGCTCATCAAACACGGACACACGGTCCTCACCTCCCAGGTAAAATACCTAGAAACTTCAGCACTCTAGGCGTTTGTCCGGAATCTACTGCTCATACACAATCAAGTTATCAACTCAAATGCAAGTCCTTCATCTGTCCCCTTAGTGCAGATTTAATAGCGGCCTGTGCTAACAGTCTCAGTGATGTTAAAAAGTAGTCCCTTTACTTTCTTAACAATGGGAAAACATCTCAGTGGTATGGTGTTACATGGAAAAATTTATTCGTGTTACATGGAAGAATTTATTGGGTGCTTAGCATGTGTGAAGGATAGGCTGATTTTATTTAGCTTTTTATTTTTACGTTTAATTTAAATTGTGCGATCCAGGACTTGGTTCAAAATGCGCAGGTTTGAGAAGGGGGGAGTTTGGTGTTCACGTGCACCTCCACTCCTGAGCATGCCTGGTGGCAATGCCGTACGTGCTCAGCAGCCTGTATGAAGCTGTTTGTGTGGAACGTGCGTGAAGTACAACAGATGAAGGATTGTCTGTGGCAGGTGATGCTAGCTTCAGATTAGGCTGTGTGTTTTTATACATAGCATATAGAAGTAAAAAGGTTCTTGTATAGACTTAAGTTATTGAAAGTTTGTTTTTCCTGCCTATAAACTGGTGTCTGAAAGCACTTGGTTTAATAACGTATGGGTTTTATTACTTAGTTTAGCCACGGGCAATTAGGAAAATACAACCATCAGTTTAAGAAAGGCTTGTGTAAGAGAGCACTTCAGGTTAGTTCTTTGACTTGATGACCTTAATGTATGTGACCGCCACAGACCCCAGGACGTGGTCCCTGTTCCCAGGTCCGGTGTGTTTTGGCTCCAGAAAAAGCACAGTGTTCACCCCATGGGCCCGGCCAGCCTCAGCGCAGCCCCTGCTTCTCCCTGCAGCGCCATTCCCCTCATCTGCGGTACTTCCAAGTTTAAATAATTACAATTTCAGCTGTATTACACGAGCTGAATTCTCCTGTCTGCTTGACAAGGTTATCGTGTTGCTCGAGAGCCTGTTGTTTTCATCAAGGAAAAATAAACTGCGTGCATTTTCCACTTAATAGACCTATGCATATTGGCTAAAATAGGGTTTCTTCAATTACGTTCTCGTGCATTGCACAGTCACCTTGAAGCAGTTGGGCAAAGCAGTTCCGAAATGTTGGGTTTGCTCTTGCCTGGTTGACGGGGACACCGAAGCCCCAGCATGGCCATCTCGGGTGCTCCCCGTGAGATGTTGGTTTTCTTTATTTCACAAATATTTTTTCCAGGGACTTCTTGTTTAAGCCACTCTGCAGTTTTGTCTTGCAGGGTTGCCAGAATCCGGGGAGGTTGTTCTCTCCGAAGCAGTCCACTTCTTTATGTGTTTAAATTTCATAGTTAGTTTAATCACTTTATTAGGTGGTATTTGGGTTATGTGATAATTACTAATGTAATGTGAGAAAAAATTCTGTGGGCGATCTTGGGGAAATACTTTTTTTTTTTTTTTTTAATGTTGCACATGGCTTGTTCTTACCCTGTAACAGCACGGTAGTTGCTGTGTGCTTTAGTGGTAACAAGTTACCCACAGTTACGTTAGCAGATCTAAAAGTACCTGTCCTACCTACCCTGTCTGAGCTGTATCTTCTACATAAACAGTGCTTGAATAGTAATAAGTAGGATCTGAGGGCTTGTGCGCATTTTGCCAAGTGTATTTTAAATATTGGACAGGCAATGAGGACTGCAATCCTGTTCCCATCGCAGCGGCTGCCAATGCTCCCGCTGGATTTCTTGGGCTGAGGATCAGGCAGAAGCTGAATGAATGCGCTCCCTTGTGCACGCACAAACTCGGTGTGTTTGTACAATCTTAATTAAAATGCATTTAAGTTGAGTGAATGCTTGCGGTATTCAGGGGCCCTCTGAGGAAGGAAAAAAAAGAAAGGCAGGCAGGCAAAGGCCCCCGGCTGTTGTGGAGCTGCATGAGCCCCTGTGGAGCTGCTGGGGAAGGTGGTCGCTGCCGCAGCACCGCGGCAATGCTCTGTGCAAGCTGAGCACCCCCGGACCCCCAGGAGAGCGCCGTTGAGGGGAAGGAGCCCTTCGTACCCCCAGCAAAGCAGCCTGGTTTGTGAGCTGGGAAGTGATTTCGGGCCAACCTCGCAGCAGATGTTACTGGCATCCCCTGCTAAATTGATTTGTGTTGAAGGCATGTATACAAAACCCAGTCCCAGTGCCTGGCCCCCCTCTGCTCCCCCCAATCCCACCTGTGCATGTGTTCACCTGGTGCTTGTGGTTTGTGCTCAATCATCTTTTCCCCCACTCCTTCCCCTGGCATTGAAAAAGCAACCCAAATCCTTTCCACTGCTGAGACCTCTAGAGATTTCCACCACTTTGCTCTAGTAGGGAGCTACTAATCTTAATAGGGATTGGTGATGGTCTATACTTTGGTATTGTAGGGAAGAATTTTGGTTCTTGGCATTAAGAGTTAGATTCACAAGCTTATTTTGGGGGCTGCACTCAAGTGACCGAACTGGAGACTAGTGCAGGAATAGGCAGTCTGTAATGGTCTTCACCAGCAACAGGGAAAGTGATTCCTCTGTCTGATGGTTCAGAGAAACAGCAACATTTGTGTGGACTAACCTGCACTCTGGAGTGGTGTTTCATTTCCTCGGGGAGGAAATGTGGGTCAGCTGGAAAAGGGGTCCTGGTGATATTCTTGATCATACTGGGAGACGCAGTAAGGAGCCCAAACTGGAAGCCTAGTGATAGAGAAAGGCCCTGCCAGTGCTTGGAAGTTGGAGGGCAGAGGAGACTGGCGTTGTATTTCAGAGCTATTTGAAAACCTTTTCACTGTCACAAAATGAGGCCTTACCTGAACTAAGCCAGGCGCTGGAAGCAGAAACAACTCAAATCTTTCTTAGATAATGTCTATTAATTGCTTGCTTAGGTTATGTACTTCATTCGGAACTAAATTGTAAATGCTCTAGACACTTCAATAAAGTAAGTTATTATTTGCGTCCTGCGTCCAGTAAGAAAATCCCACTCTCCTTCTAAACTACCATGCCATATAAGTGGCCGTAAAAGAAATCTTTAATTTCAAATGCTTTTCTATCACAACTTGTTGTGCCTGTAAATTTGCCAGTTTGTCCATCAGAGCTAGTGAGCACCTCCTCAGAGCTGGCACGATGGGGGTGGCGGTGAGTGGCACGGGGCCACGTGTCAGCCCCGTCCCTCAGGTTCCCCACCAGCTTGAAGGCTTATCCACTGCCTCCTTGTTGGAGCGAGCGCTTCCAGATTCACAGCAAGACCTCAAGGAGAGCCAGATGATGGAGCAGATGGCAGATGACTAATTTGGCAAAGTTAGATGAGTGGAAATTGTTTGCTTTAATTGCTTGTCAAGTCCGGTACCTACATTATAGTTAAGAAGCAACTATTTACCCTCAAAATAGAATGAAATGAGGAAAGAAAGTGTGTGTGTCTGTGAAGAGTAGGGAGAAAAAGGGAAGGAGAAGTTCCCAGAGCAAATAATTTGGTACGAAGGCTTTGGGCAGGGGAAGAACCATTGGCAAAGCCTCTTGTATTAATTTCTGCTTTACTTTTTTTTAGTGGTAGCTGTATGATACAGGTCCTGCCGTACATTTTTCCCATTTTGTCCTTTCCAGTTGCTGTATTGTAACATATCGTGAGGAAACTAAAAGAGAAACAATGCTGGAAATACTGGCATAACACAAGCAGATGACAATGGCTTGACATGGTCAGCACAGGCAATTATCCTTGAAATGTCACAGTATAAATCTAGTCAACATTTTGATGCTGTTTTTTGGTTGGTACGAACAGGAGTGCTACATCGGTAAAATATGCTGTGTAGCATCCACCAAACAGATTTTGGAGAGCTCAGTGCAAGGAAAGAGTGCCATCAGCCCAGGAAAGTGTTATCACATGTAACTAATCCTTCTTGATGAAGTTACAATCACTGTCAGTCTTTATTGTGCCTATTTGCGTTCCTGTTTATAAAATTGGGAAAGATCTTCCCTTTGTAGGTGGCATCTGATGAGCTTCTACTGTAGTTGGGACCACCCCGGTAAAACTCATTCCTGCAACTTTTCTGGAAGTGCTGGGAAACTTTTACAATGGCATATGAAACAATATTTGGGGGTTTAGCAAGCAAATTTCAGGGAATTAATGCTTTTGGTCCCTAGTGCTATCAACCCAGGGACCTCTTCTCCATGCAAAGAGAAGAAAGGCTATAGAAGTGTTTCAGAGTGACCTTTTAGCATTGCAGATTAAAATCTGGATGAAAATTACAGTTAATTTTTTATTTTACTTTATTTAGCAGTTGTGGAGAGCTTGACTTGGAAATCAAATTATATAATAACACTTCTAGGCTTGTGTTTCTGGGCCATTTGCATGCAGGTATAAGGGATTAAAGCCATGATGGGGTGACTCACGGCCACTGTGGGCCAGCCTGTACTGTGTCACCTCATCCCTATGACACACTGATGGACTGAATGGCGGCTGGAAGGCAATGGTGAGCTTCTCTCCTGGCCGTGCGGCTGTCCGGGGTTTCATGGCAGTTGGGTTGATTGCATGCAACTTGATTCAAATGGGATGATAATTTTTGAGCTTAGAGCAGACCTCACGGAAGGAAAACACTTGTGCCAGCTGAGCTTTTAATTAGGAGTACAGAGAAAAGTATGCTCTCCTTCATTACAGTCTCTCACCTGGGGAAAGCAAGCCTATAATTTTAAAACACTCTCCAAAACCACTGGGTTTACAGGAAAACGGATGGTGACCTCAAGGAGTGTTTTGCCTTCTCCCTGGAGACATCTGCAAGACTGTAAGTGCAGGCAGTCCCTCCTTTCATTAGGACATGCCTAATTGCAAGAAAATTCGGGGCTTTTGCAGCTCCTTCAAGGCAAGCTGTAAAATAATAATGAAAGGATTAAAAGTGTGTTTACTCCTTCTTCTGTGCGCGTACATGATAGGGTGCCCAGGCTGTTGCTGAGAGCCTGGAGCACAGTGAAATGAATGGGACTGCTGCAGCATTGCTGGTAATTAGTTGTTCCTTAAGGGGCTTGAGTATTTCCCCCCATCTGGGGGCCTTAACAAATTGCCACGAGTGTTTGCAATTATTAATAAACAGTTACATTAGCTGCCTTTCAAGAAACCCTGATGATGGTGTTGTCTGTAAAAACAAAGCTAATTAATAAATAAGTGGGAAGTATGGGGAAAAAATGTGTTAGAAAGAGGTGCTGACTGTTGTTGGGCTTGTCCTGACTGATATGAAGGAATATGGGACTCTCTTCATAAGCATGCTCCTGAAACCAGTGAGTCCGAGAGTTTAAGCCTCCTCTTGCATTTTTGGCCTGCTTGACAGACCAGTCAACGAAGGGATGTTGTGCTGCATTCAGGTGGAGTCTGGTGTGGGGCAAACGCATTGCTCTCCCGTGTCATAGAATAGAATCATAGAATCATTTAGGTTGGAAAAGACCTTTAAGATCATCCAGTCCAACCATTAACCTACACTACCAAGTCCACACTAAACCAATCAAGGGTAGACTAGACTAAACCATGTCCCGAAGTGCCACATCTACCCGTTTTTTTAACACCTCCAGGGATGGTGACTCCACCACCTCTCTGGGCAGCCTGTTCCAATGCTTGACTACCCTTTCCGTGAAGAAATTTTTCCTAATTTCCAGCCTAAACCTCCCCTGGCGCAGCTTGAGCCCATTTCCTCTCGTCCTATCGCTAACTACGTGGGAGAAGAGACCAACACCCACCTCACTACAACCTCCTTTCAGGTAGTTGTAGAGAGTGGTAAGGTCTCCCCTCAGCCTCCTCTTCTCCAGACTAAACAACCACAGTTCCCTCAGCCGCTTCTCATAAGGCCTGTGCTCCAGACCCTTCACCAGCTTTGTTGCCCTTCTCTGAACACGCTCCAGCACCTCAATGTCTTTCTTGTACTGAGGGGCCCAAAACTGGACACAGTATTCCAGGTGTGGCCTCACCAGCGCCGAGTACAGGGGGACAATCACTTCCCTTGTCCTGCTGGCCACACTATTCCTGATACAAGCCAGGATGCTGTTGGCCTTCTTGGTCACCTGGGCACGCTGCTGGCTCATGTTCAGCCAGCTGTCTACCAACACCCCCAGATCCTTTTTGGCCAGGCAGCTTTCCAGCCACTCTTCCCCAAGCCTGTAGCATTGCATGGGGTTGTTGTGACCCAAGTGCAGGACCCAGCACTTGGGCTTGTTGAACCTCATACAGCTGGCTATGGCCCATCGATCCAGCTTGTCCAGGTCCCTCTGCAGGGCCATCCTGCCCTCCAGCAAATCGACACTCCCACCCAGTTTGGTGTCATCTGCAAACTTACTGAGGGTGCACTCAATCCCCTCATCTAGATCATTGATAAAGATATTAAACAAGGCTGGCCCCAAAACAGAGCCCTGGGGAACACCGCTTGTGACCGGCCGCCAACTGGACTTAACTCCGTTCACCACAACTCTCTGTGCTCGGCCACCCAACCTGTTTTTTACCTAGCGAAGACTACGCCCGTCCAAGCCATGAGCTGCCAGCTTCTCAAGGAGAATATTATGGGAGACGGTGTCCTCGCCAAAGAGACAATAATAAATATTTTATGAGTCGAAAGAATATACCCAGATGCTAGACATGACTCCCTTATTGTTGGCAACGAGGATGCCTCATCGCTGCTTTGCCAAATGTGCTTTGGGAGAGGAGCAAGCCACCAGTATTTCAGGCAGGGAAGACCATGCCGGAGATGATGGGATTCACTCCTCCTGAATAACTCCAAATGTAGGCAGATCCGGAGAGGGATTGAATAAGAAATGAAACAAGTTGACCTCCTTCCAAAAGTTAGTTCATCTGCTGAACTGGGAGGATTATAAAATCCATTAGTGTTACAAGAAACAGAACTAGATTGAGTCAAATGTGATTTCTTAATTTAACATATAGATTTATCATCAACAGAGCAGAGCAAAATAATGGCCTAAAAAGCAGAAGCTGAAGGACGTTTTAAAATACTTCCGGTATTTGCTGCCTTTGAGAGAGCATCCGAATAATTTGGCTTTGTTATGAAAAAAAGTCAATGGAAAATTAATTTCCAAGTCATGTGCATAAATATTGATGAAAAACGTAAATTCAATTCAATACAGATGATTATTACTGCTGTAATTGGGGCCATTAAGAGCTGAAGCTCTTCTCTGTCACTTTATCTAGCTGGTAATAAGTAAACAAGTGAATGTGAAGTGTGAATGTGTGAGTAATGCCTGAAATCCACTTTTGTGATGGCCAAGCAGCACTCTGCCCCAGCACGCACCCAAAATTGCCCCTGCTGGGGGTGTAGATAAGAAGCAGCCACGGGCTGGCAGCCTGGTTGATCACCATTACCGCTGGTTTGGGTCTTCCCAGATGGCACAGTTCACATCCTTCAGCTTCGGGATAACGTTGCTGGTGGGTGTCTCTGGGCACGTACTCATGCATGCTCTGCGAGGTTCATTGCCAGAATATGGAAAGAGGGAACGGCCAAGCGCGTGTTGGTGGATCGATGTGTTTGAGAGCTTCATGGCGTGCTGGTAACCTGGTACAGGCTGTCAGTCAACAGCTCGCTTGGGTTTCCATCTGGGAACATGTAAGGGTACATCAGATTTTCCTGGGTCTGCATTTAAATGGCGCTGAAGGGTTTCCCTCATTGAGACACCTCTATAAAACCTCCCGAGCAAGTTCGGTGTATATGTGCTCAGAGATGCCCAACAGTGCGAGAAGCTGCAGACTTGGAGGCAGATCTTAAGCTGGTACTTTTTTGACTTAGAATCATAGAATCGTTTAGGTTGGAAAAGACCTTTAAGAACATCAAGTCCAACCATTAACCTAACACTACCAAGTCCACCACTAAACCAATTAAGGGCTGAGTACTTCTCATAGAGGCAGGGGTATTAGCATTTTTTGTTAACCAGGAGAGGTTCTGCTGTAGGGACTGCTTTTAATACGCAGTCTTTATTTGCTTGCCACTCATCGTTTTCTGGGGCTATATAAAATAATGTGTCTAAGAATATACAACAATGTGCTTTGAAGAGAGTTTATGAAATATAGATTGTGGTGGTTTTACATGGCATGACAAGGAAATACATTTTGTTGTGCTCATGTTTATGCCTGTATACGGCTGGAGCATTCCTGAAAATATGTATTATTTTGGCACTTAAAGAGCTGCTGCAACACGTAAATGCCTGTTGCTGTTCCAAGAGATGAGCAGGAGGGTAAGGGGGATATGTTTGTGCTCTGCATCGAGCTCGGGGGCAGAGGGACTGGGGTTCCCGTGTGACCCCTGCTCAGCTGCCACCTCACGTGCGGTTACTTTAGTGCTTCTTAACTATTTTGGCAAATCAGACCCAGAACGATTATGTTTGCCCTGAAGCATCTGGGAATTGCCTCCTGTGGCTCAAAGTGTGGGGATAAAACTTATTTTTAACTACCAGTTCACAGCCTGCTTTTTGGCCGGCGTCCCTCCCAGGTTTGGCTCCCTGGTGTGTGTGGGCAAGCAGGAGCACCTTTGTAATTGTACGTGGCAGTCTCCCTCATGGCAGGAATGGCTTTTTACCCTATTAGTTGTATTTTGCCTTAAAAAAAACCCAACAGCATATCTAATCTCTCTGTTTTAAAGGACTCCCCTCAAAGGATGGAGGTATTGTCCCAGCTCTCTTCTCCTGCAAGTGACTATTTATCTAATTTCCTTTTCTCAAATACTTTTGTAGTTTTCTCTTTTGTATTTTGAATCTGGCGTGATTATTAGGTGCATCAAAAGTATATGTTCAAAACCTGTGCTGTAAAGCTGAGACACAGAGAGATTAATGGCTTATTATAATAATGGATTATTAATGATCTATGGGTTAATGATCCATGGTTTATACCCATGTTCACTTTGGGACTTCAACTTGGTCCCCAGGTTGGGGCTCTCTCTCACTCTTGAGTACTGTTTCTGCATTGGATGCACTGCTGGTTGGATATTGATGGCAAAAAATCTGCACTGCTGCACCCCCTGATTGATGTTGGATAGTCTCATTTTCGGTATACAACTTGATTTGAGGCAATCTGTAACCAATTTCTTTTTTTTTTTTGTTGAGGGGAGATGACCTGTCAGGACAGCACAGTGCTGCAAAAGCTGAGGCAGGCCATGCAGTGGTTGGGAGGATTGACGCTGGGTAGTGATTTTCCCTGGTTTCCCAAATTTTGTTGCAGAGCAGGCTGGGAGGAGCTGGATTGCACGTACCTTTGACGCTTATCAGGCAGGCAGCAGAGGCCCAGGTGTGAGCTGGAACAAAGAGATGCTTTGTTTAACAGAGGACCAGAGGGGATTTCTTTTTTTAAGACAGAAATTAAATGCTTGGAGCTACTATGAGATAAATTATAAAGGATCAACATGATTTCTCCTAAATTTGGTTTTAAGATTTTATTCATCTGAAAGAATTGATTTCCATAGCAATATCAAAAGCTGGGAGTAGTTAATACAATGGTTTGGTTGTACAAAATTAATCTTATTTGAATAAAACCTGCAGCCCCAGCTTACATCTGGGTTGGCTTCACCCCTTTTGAATCGTCTTGCAAGAGCAGGCTCCAGGTGTTCTGCCTCCTTACAGCAACAAATGGCTAAATTAGCTTTCGTGAAATGTTTAATGGGTGTGCAACATGAAATACCAGTGTTGCAGTATATAGCTTTATTAGCTGAGCTGCTGGAATTGTTTTCTGAGCTATGTTGATCCTTAGCATTGATTGCAAAATGGAACAGAAATTATTTATTAGTTCTCGGGAGCCTTAAGACAGAATAATACTTATTCAGCTGGAAACACAGTCAATCTTGTTATTATAGATGCTGCTGCCTTTAAGGAAAAAGCAGACAAACTGATTTTGTGATTGGTAGCAAACATTTTTGAAGTCCTCTGGCAGGGACAGGCGTGCATCTCCTTGAAGGGTGGATATGCTTGTATGGCAGATCTCGAGGTTGTTCTGAATAAAACTTAAATACGAACTAGGACAGGGCTTTGTACTTCAAAAAGAAAGATGTACCATCCCCTAGCAGCAGTGGTTAATCCTTTGGTGTTCCCAGTCCAGCAGAGCTCTGTCAGGTCTCAGTGGGACCCTGTCTCCACCTTGTGAATCCCCAAAAATGGCTATTAAAAATATTATAAACAAATCCTGTTTTGATATGGTTTACTCTAAGTGGTAAGGTTTTATAAGAAAACTTTCAAAATATGAATGTTGTGCTTTAAGCCTTGAAATGAGGTGGTAGTTTTTATTTTAAAACCTGAGCAAACCAACCAGTTTTGTTTTTCTGCAACACATTATGAATATATGTCAAATATTTCAAGTTTTTAAACTTAGTGAGGACTTTGAAATTTTGCTTTTACCAGATCATAGAAAGAAATAAAAAAATCACATCCCTTAGAATACTTCCTTTGGTATCTAGACCAAATGTGTATATGGAAAAGCAGTCCTACATAGTGCCTGTTTGGCTTTGGACCATGCTTTTTAGCTGCTGGAAACAGAAAATCCAAAAATTATCTGATAAAACCTTCCTCCCGTGAATGGCTCACCATGAAACCAGCCCCTGCTATTCCTCTTCGGTGGGGAGTTGTGGTTCGGAGGAACAGATTCCTGCTGCCATTTTTAGGGTAGAGGGAGTTTCCTTGAGAGAAAACTTTGAGCAGTTCGTGGGTTCCTGGCTGCCTCCCGAAGCCCTTCGCCAAGAGGCTGCTTGAAGCTCCAGTTGCCCTGGCACAAGAGCAGATTGCTCTGCAGCAGAGACACTGCAGCAGAGAACACAGATGAGAATTGTTGCCATTTCTATTAAAAAAAAAAACCAAAACAACAAGGGGCGGAGGAGGTTATGTAGTAAGTAAACAGTCAATAATAGTAATGCTCAAAAACCTAATTACTTTTGATATTTAAAAAAAGACCCGCATCATTCAAAAGAGCATTTTTTAGCCAATTTTACTGATTATGCCTCCAGTCATGGAGAGTTTTGTTTGTATTGATCTAATCCAGGAATGGGAATGACTCCAGAAATGCTATTCTGGTCTGGCTCATGTTTTGCATAATATAATGCCGATTTCAAAAGTTTGGATATATTCAGATTCATTTGCTTGCAGATAAGAACAACCCATGAAGTGTTGGTAATCAGGAAAAGTAAGTGCATGCAAAAAAAGCCCAGCCCCACACCTGACCATTTAAGTAGCATTGCTGTCCTGGTAGGCTGAGAGCTGTGTGAAAAGCTGCTGTTGTAAAATGCTGCTTCTGTGTTTCTTTTCCGCATTCATTTTTGTCATTGCTTGATGCAAGGCAAGGTAATAGACTGAGCAGAGCTGTGATTCTGCAGTAGCTTTGAACTGGACTTCAAAATTTAGAACGGAGTAGTATAATATTAAAGGACATCTTCTGAAAATGAACTCCTAACTCACCTGACACATCTCCATCATACATTCAGATCACAGTCTGGTGAGTTGTGGAAAGACGACATATTTTTTGCTGTTGTCTTTCTCCTGTTTAATTGCACAGAGCTGGGAAGAGCTAGGGTCTTAAGGAAAGTGATGGGGAAAACGGCGTTGGATATATAAGCCCTTCTGGCCAGGTTGCTCTTGGCTTGTCTGACAGACCCTTCTGAGCATCAGCTGAGTAGGGAAAATGTTGGATTACCCAGGTCAGCTTGGATGCACGGGTCTTTCCAGCCTTATGTCCTTTAGTCCGTGACTGGCGCATCCCTGTTCAGTGTCTGATTCTGTCATTGGCGGAACTAGTAAGGACTTTGCTGGGAGCTGGGTTTGGCCCTTTAGGTTCTGGGGTCAACTAGTTTTGCATTTTTCCTGTATTTCTGCATTTTCAGCCTTTTTGCACATTTGGCAGTAATACCAGCACTTCATCCCATTTGGTGAGATGTATTTAAATTGCTGAGATTATCGTGGACCATATTTGTACCTTCCCACCTCTGCTGCTGATATTCAAGTAACTTGTGCTGGGTTTTTTTTCAGGACCCCATCCTGTGAATAATTCAATTTTTTTGTTACAATTACCTGTATACCTGTAGACAAACCTTATTTCCTTCTCTGCTCCTGTGCCCCTCTTCCGTACTGATTCTGATTTTGTGTCTTGTGGTTTCTTGCAGTGTGTGCTGGCACCGAGAACAAGCTGAGCTCCCTCTCTGACCTGGAGCAGCAGTATCGGGCCCTGCGCAAGTACTATGAGAACTGCGAGGTAGTTATGGGCAACCTGGAAATCACCAGCATTGAGCACAACCGAGACCTCTCCTTCCTGCGGGTGAGCACTTTCCTTTTCTCATGGGAATCCATTTCTCACGGATGCTAGGCTGGAGAAGGGCAGGTCTCTTTCCCCCCAGCTTTGCTGCAATATAAGAGGATAATAAAATGTCACAGATGTGCAGAGAACAAGAGCAGTGTCATTGCTCTGACAGATGCTCTGAGTATGTGTCATTTAGGTTGATCCAGGACTCAGGGGAGAAAGCCATGTCACTATGCAGAAAGGTGACGCCTTGCAGGTAAGGTTTAGGGAGGTCAGACAATTGCGCATACAAGGACTGGAGGCTTGGAGAAGCTAATCCTAATAAAATGCTATATATGGACTGGTTGATAGACTAAGCAAGGGAAGAACCCTGGGCAACATTTGTGGAGTGTTTAAGAAAAAAAAGATGATTGCTGAATGAACATAGAACCCTCTTCGTGTATGAGACTGGAGTTGTGAGCCTAACTGAATTTCCAGCATCTGGAGGAGGTCCATGATAGATGAAGGCAGTCCTGCCACCATGGAGGCTGTGTATTCCCTCAGCCCTCCTTACTTCAGATTTTGAGTAAATATCATGCTTTTGGGTTTGTGAAGGAACATTTCAGTGTGGTTTGTGCGTTCCCAGTTATCACGCTAGCAACCACAAGGAGGGAAAGGTGAATGCTGAATTGAAAGAATTTAAGCCCACCATTATTTGGCATTCCAAAACTGATTACGTTTGAAGAAATATCCCAGTAAAGGAGTGATCCAGTGCATTCGGGTGGGCATCTGAGGATGCTGCAGACAATGTGGCTGCCACGTGGAGGAAGCTGGTATGTAGGTATAAGGGCCACGGCAGAAAGGGCAGCCTGCGGCAGCATGGTTGCAGGCTGTGCTGGTCGTACTCTCCAATAGAAGAAGTCAAGCCATGACAGGGTTGTAAGGGTTGTAAACCCAATGTAAGGGCTTACATTGCTCGTATCGTATGGCATCGCTCATGTATGCTTCTGCAAAATGTTAATGTCATATTTCAAGATGCGTGTCTGTATGTAACTGGCATTTTCATAAAAAGCATGCAGAGGGAGTGGCAGGTTTATATCCGGCAGCAGGAAGAGGGTGGCAGGAGTCAGCCCCGGCAGGTTGTGTTACACTCAGTCGTTCAGTTTGCTGGGTCTCGGGTGAACCTAGCGCTCAATTTCAGTTTGTAAAAATGTGAACTTTCTGTTATGGGTTCTAACAAAGGCAAAGCCAATTCTCCAACAGCGCGTTTAGCTTTGCTTCATGTTAAATTTGTTGGGGATTTCACAGGATTTCCACTCTATACTTTGGCCTATATTTACTCAAAGTGTACACCAGGCTGCTAAAAGATCTGCAAGCAAAATTCAGCTACCAGATACGACTGGAGTAAAGTCTGGGGTGCTAATTGCACTCAGACTAACAGGTTGCCTGTTAATTTGAGCGAGGAATGCCTAGGAAGTAAATGCTATCTATACATTTCACAGTTGTGACAGGTGGGGAAAACACATATGCTTGTGCTGTGAAATATATAGCCCTGGTGCAGCTGGACTAATGTTTCCCACTGTGTTAGACAGGCGGCAGATAGATGCCTCTTGTGCGGGCAGGATCCCCACGCTGATTCGGGCATCACTGGAGTTGCAGATGCCTCCTGAAAGCCCTGACGGGGCCATCGTGCATGGCTCAAATTCATCATGGATGGTTCTCCTGCTTTGGCTTTCCTTCCTTCTTATGCTGCCTGCTGGTAGGTAGGGAAAGCAAATTATTTGGAAATTAGGGAATTAACGTTCCTTGTGGAGAGCTGCCATAAGCTGGAGTAAAATATTGGTGGAAAGTGGGCACTAAAATCAGCAAATGAGAGGAAGAAAGAAGGGTACTGTGTAGTAAATGAAGGTGATTCGGTCACTTGTGCTTTTTGGTGACAGTTACTATTGCTTTTTTATTAGTTTTATTACTTCTCTTACCTGAGACTGCCCTCTTGCAGATGTCTCAGCAAAAAGCAGAACTTGAAACAAAAACCCAGCAAACTGGAAGTCTAGTTAAGATGATAAATTGTAGTCATTAAAATAGAAAACCAAACAGAGGAGAACAGGTTCTTGGTGAGGCAAATAAATAAATAAATGTTGGCATATTTACGCCGATAATTCGACATTCATTAGTTATGCAGTATTACTTGTTTTATCATTTTAAAAATGGTTTAAATGGCCAAATGAAGGTGGCAGATGGGAGATAACTAAAAGAAAGGCTATTTGTCTCTCTCGGACTTAAATATGGTGAACTCATTGTGCAAGATGATGCTCCTCCAGCCTGCTCCCATTGTCCTGAATCTCTGTTGCAATAATTGCCCTCTTTCTTCACCAAAGGGACTTCAGGCAGGCAGTTGTCGTACCCCTGGGTTATCTGTGCGGCTGGCTGATGAATACCGTGACTTTGTGTGCCGCCCGCCTGCCTTCTCGTTAGTGCTCAGGTTAGCTGGGCAGCCTCTAACTCCAGGACAGAGGGAAGACCTAGCGAGCTAGGAATGCTGAGCCTTTTTATCATGCAATAATAAACTAATACTGTAAATGAAGTGAAAAAAAACCCCATAATTTTATTTACCTTGCAGAGGAACATTAAAAGACCAGCATCCCATCTCTCATTTATTTAGACATTTATTCTGTAAGTAGATTTGCTTTATGTCTATGAGTTAGCTCTCTTGATATTTGCCGATTAAGACTAAAAACGGCTGCCTATCACCTGAATGAAATGCTCAACCACTTAAAGTTCCAGGCCTGCAAGTGAGTGCATGGCTTTGAGGTCATGACGAGCTTCATTCGTCTAAGAAGGGATTGCATATACCAGTGGGTTTTTTCCTAGCATTTTCGTATGTGTGCAGAACAGGAGAACAAATCTGCTGGTTTAGTTTTACGTATTTTATTTTTGCTTCTGGTTTTGTTATAGTCTGGCTATTGCTTGCCTGTGGGTGGCCAAAACAAGGGTGAGCAATTGCAGCATGAAGTTGTGCTCTGCATGTGCTACCCTCCAGCTCCATCAGCTCAGCTCCTGCTGCTCGGTGCTTCCCTGCACCGTGGCCGCAACAGGAGTTCTGGCAGAGGAAAGGAGCGCTCGGTAGGAGGAAAAAGTATGCCCAAGCCTGAGTGCCGGGAAAGACAACATGTTTCTGACTGTGGGCTGATAGATAGTTTTCTTTGTTATGTTTCTGAGGCTCAGCCTACGCGCAGAAAATGTACGCTGGGGTAATTTCAGCCTTTGGAGTCCCACCACCACAAACTTTGGCAATGAAATGAGGCTTAGGTTAATGCAGCGCATTGCTGCTGGAGTAACACCTCACTGTCGTGGCCAAGGCAGGCTCTCCCCTGGTGTAGGTGCTGTAGTAGGGAAAGGCACTTGCAGTTTCCAAGAGCATGATTGAACTAGGAAAGACAAATAATTGGGTGGAAAACAGGCCCTGAGAGCTCCCTTGTTCCTGGTGCATGCCCAGGCTCACCCAGCAAGTCGGCAGGGGTGGCGGGAAGAGGTCGGGCTCCATCTCCTGCTGCTTCCCAACCCACTGACATCCTTCAACTAATTGCACGGGCCAGGTTTTTGCACTGGGACTTGCTCCGTGAAACTAGATAAGCTAGTTGAGCTGGTGTATGTCTTGAGTCTCATCAAGGCTAGAGCTGAGATTTATTTCCCTGGTTTGGATTTCAGAAAAAAATCTTGAGAAGAGCTCAGATCATGCACTGGTTCATATCGCAAATGACTGTTTGGTCTCAGAAGTGAGAACCTATTTTAGTTTCACTTGGCAAAGCTGACAGTTTGTATTGTGGACAGTTCTTATTTCTTAATAGCATCTTTGCATTCAATTTTCAAAATAAAATACACAGTTAGTATACCACAAAACAATTTTCTGCAAGCATTCTTGTTCTGTTAAACACATTTGGTAAACGAGAGTTATCTTTGACTAATCCCCAGGCTTTTAGCAATTCACAGTCAGTAAATTGTCTTCTTGTGCCTGGATTTTATTTAACCAATTCAGATTATTTATTTTTGAAGACATGACCAAAGTTCTGCACTGTTCCCTGCAATAGCTCTCCCAAATGATTATGAAACTTATTTCAAACCGCAATCAACAGCCTTCAAAAATTATCTACCACTGCTTTATAAATTCTTTTTTCATCTACCTCTGTAGTGCCTCTGTAGCACCCTCAGCCACGGCTATGTTGGCAGCTATCTGCCTGCGATTTAACAGGGTCGGTGTTCCGTGGTGGGCAGCTTTACAGCCGCTGCAGTTTCGGCAAAGACGTACAGCCCCATCTTCCCTTTGTCAGCAGACGTACGTGCATGCTTGGTGAAAACCTGCACCAGCCCATACTTACCGCTTTCCTTACAATCACGTTTAGACTTTGCGGCAGGTGGAACTTTGGGGGTTTGGGCTTTATGTATTTTTTCTTCTGGTTGTGTTATAGCCTTGGAGGAAGTGTGAGTCAGACCCCTCCGAGGGGACAGGACTGCCAGAGCAGCCATGGGAAGAGTTGGTTGCAAACCGTGCTGCTGGCCCCTAGGCATTTGGAGCTGCTTCTGGTTAACAAAAAAAAAGTAATCTATTTTTTTGCTTTTTAAAGCTTGTTGGTCTTTTATAGCAAAACAAGTCTAAGCAGACCCTTCTTGAAAGCTCTGGCAGCAGAGCTCAGCGGAGACGTGGGCACGGAGAGAGCCTGCAGTCTCAACAGACATATCAGGAAGGGGAGAGCAGAGACAGGAGGGTATTGCCTTGTCCAGTTTTCTCAGCAGTTTGCTGTGATGGTATGTACGGCTCCTGAAGGCCTGGCAGCACAGCTCTGCATCCTCTTCTGTAGCAAAATGGTATCTTAATTCCCAGCTGACAGGCTTCAGTAAGGTCCCAGCTCAGCAGAAAGGTAGCAGGATGTGGAATAGTGCCTGTCAGGAGTCCCCGGAAAGAAAGGCTAAAGGGTGGCTTTGCCTATGTGGAGGCAGGGTTTTCCCAAACGTGCTTAGAAAGTACTGCAGTCCAGCCCTACACCAGCCCAGGGCTTTGGGGGTGGTTTGCTGGGCAAAGCTGCCCTGTAGCATGTTTCCCTGCAGTGAGTTGCATCAGGAGAGCCTTGCCAGCACGTGTTGTCCTTGGCTGGCAAGAGGCAAAGCGGCCTCCAGGTAATTACAGACCTGGAAATCAAATACATGTATGTATTTATTTGTAATTGCGTGTCCCCGTCCCTGGACCGTACCCATTAGAAAATGAAGCATAAAGAGCTGAATGGTGTGCCAGCAGCGGCGTGAGGGGCAGGACTGCGCGCGCCACGCAAATCCAGGTGGAAAGAGGACCCCTCCAACTTGCTGCGTAAACCTGGCTAGGGCATTCACAGCAATAAAAGCAACTGCTGTGCTGGGTGGGTTACAAGAGGCCAGCAGCATGCCAGGCCATGCTTCTGGTGTTGACAAAATGTTTTATGCTGGTTGTGATCAGCCGCCAACTGTGTTGGATGAACCCGAGCCGTGTTTAAAGCGAGTTGGATCCCAAAGTCAGATGGTGGATTGGGAGCAGAGGCTAAAAAAGCATGTGTGATACAGCTCTCCTCCGGGAGGACAGCTTCTTCTGCTGTTTCCCATTGCTTTTGCAGAAGACAGTGGCTTGAAATAATCCCAGTGGCTTAAACTGGTCTCAAAATGGCCAGGGAGTATTGATTGCCAAGGTGAGGAGCAACATGGATTTGCGGGGTCTTCCAGACCTGTCCTGTGTTCAGAAGTGGGTAGTGAAATGGGAAGCCCATGCTGCAGCTCTGGTGAGTAGCTGAGTGCCAGTTGCTATTACAGTAATTGGTGTTCACATTGCCCCCATCCCTTGATGTGTGGGACAGTGCGTGGGTGCTTGGTACCTGGTCCCCGCTGCTGAGGACAAATATCACATGCCGCGTAGTCCCTAACATAATCTCATCCAGCTCTATCCCAACCCCACCGCTCCCCGAGCTTCCCAGCTGGTAGGTAAAAGGCATCCGGTGTTTTCTGGCATAAGTGTGTTTAGAGGTGTTACGTTATTTTTGTGCTTCAGTTGCTTCCCCGCTTTGCGATACGCTGATAGGAGAGCATCCACATCTCTGCAGCGTCTGCTTTCCTGTGCTGTCCCAGTCGGGCGTCCGTCATGCAGGTGTGTCCTTGTAGCTCTGCAGACTGCCCTTAGCGGCCTCTGTGGCTCCCTTCCTCGGATGCTCGAAAACCCCTTTTCAACATCCTGTCTGGTTTCAACACGTTTTTGGTAGATACAGGACACGGTACCACTCCGTTCATGCCTCTGCCGAGCCCTCTTTGGTGTAAGCCTCTAGCTGCTCCTGGTGCGTCTCCTCTGCTAGATGCAACGTGGCAGCGTAGGGACCCTGCTCACACCTCCCCTTTCCTCCCCACCAAAAGCTGCCTGCATGGCCACCAGCCTCCCATCTGCCTCCCTCCCGCCTTTCTGCCAAGATTTCCCCCTTGCGCCTGGCCACGCTTGCCTACTCGGGGATGCAAATAATCCCGGGTGGCTGACAGCCACCCTGCACCTGCGCTGCGGCGGCTGCTCCCTCCTGCCAGACCTCGGCGGAGCTGCAGAGCAGCGCAGGGTGACCCCGAGCCCTCTCCCCACCTCCCACCTCTTCCTTGCCATGCTCTTTCTGTCCGGCTTTTGCACAGCCTTTTTTTAATGTTGTTTACAAACCCAGCAGCTTCAGCTCTCCAAGCAGCTAATGCTTTTGCTAGTTCCCCACAGCCGGTTTTTGACTTGGGTTTTATACTCCTCCCAGCCCTATTCTTTTATTTTTATAGCTGTCCAGGGCATTGCAACAGGCAGAATAACTGGGCTAAGATGCTTCTTTCTCTGCTGTACACACCACCAACCTCCTCTCCCTAAAATAAACTGAAAACCCCACTTGCTCAACCTCTCTTTCTCCTCTCATCCTTTCCCTACCAGCAATTCAACACCAGCAAGCAGCCCAGATCAGCTCTGCACTGGAGTTTGGGCTTTGCTTTTGGCTTGGAGAAACTTAAAGACTCTGCAAGCTGATACTCTTCTGCTTGAGTTAAATTTTTAGCTTCTGCAAAACAAACATAGAAGAGAATTAATATACAATTAATCCTTGAGTTGGGTTTGGCAAGCTGTAGCCAAATATATGTACATTAGCTATTGCCCCATTAATTTAGGTATTATTTTTGGTGGCTTCATATGAAAGATATAATTTGAAATAACCACTTGTGTTCAGGAGAGTCGTGCTACGGAAATGCAGGCTCCTGTTTTGGCGCAGGGATGGACTGTAAAGCTGCCCTTTGCTTCCGTGTGTGCCAGGTGCTGTGCGACCCCTCCAGGAAGTGTTTTTTGGGGGAGGTTGTAATGGAGGAGGGCTGCAGATGATGCCCTTTTCCAGGGGAGCCTGGGCCTGCTGGGGATGTTACCAGGCTGCTCCTCGTGTCCCGTCTGCCGCAGGCTGGCTCGCAGGAGTGCTGCCAAAGCTGCTGGAGGCATGAGTGGCTACATCCCATTGTGCCCACATCCCTGTGATTGATTTGCTGTATAAAACACGCGCTGTCATCTGTGGTGTGACTAGCAGGTGGTGTCAACAGGCCCTTCACCGACACGTGCACACCCATGTACAAGGAGTTTGGAGAGGCTCCCCTGCCAGGACTCTGGAGGATGGTAGGGATGGATCCCGGCCTGGGGCTTTGTTTCCCCCTTCGTTGTTTTGGCAGCAGCCAAGAGCTTCCCCCGCTCTCCTGCAGCCTCTGCCTGCGTCCCCTTCAGTTGCGGGGAGCATCCTTCAGCTGTATCACACGTGGAGATGAGAGGTAAAGATATGAAGTCCAGGATGATTAAGGAGTCTCTTTAAATTGTCTTCTAGCATTTCCCTTTCAGCTCCCATTGTACAGGAGGCACCCCACCTCCAGCCGCCCGGGAAGCCTGTCTGATTCATGTGCATGGCAGCGGTAGCAACTCTGGAGCAGGAGAGAGATAAAAGAAGCCTGATTTAAATTATTCAGAGTAACCCAGACCCACGCACATGCTCGAGATCAGTAATATCCTTTTCGCTTGCTATCCCATTTTCATGGTTGCAGCAAAGTTGCCCTTCGTTAGGCAGAGCAGAGCGCTGTGGAGGTGATGTGGGGTGGCTCCCCCATGCCCAGGGGCTGCACCAGTCCTCCTTGCTATGTGGGGCGGGGGTCTGTCCTTCTTGTTGGTCCTGCTGAACCTTATAAGCCCCTCTGGCAGTTTTTGGGTGCTGCAGGGGTGCCTGCAAGCCTGGGTGGGCATGGGGGCACTCCCACTTGTGATGGGGTGCCAGCCATGGCTGCAAGTGGCGTTTGCCATTCTACAGTATCGTTGCTCCCTTCCCAGCCCCATTGGTGAGAGATTATGAGGTGCAAGAGGCCCCAGTACCAAAAATACGCCCAGGATGCGGGGTTCACCTCTCCAGGTGGAGTGCTTTCCAGGTTTGGCAGAGGTAACACTGTGGATGGGTGCCAGCTGGCAGCAGTTCAGCCTGGGTTGTGTGTGGAGGATGCTAATGGTAGAGGAAAGCATTTGGAGGAGTTGGCGGAGTCTACCATCACCCTGGGAATGTCACGGACAGGTCTGGGGACTCTTTGCTTAAACTGTTGAGCAGTCTGCAAAATAGATATATAGTTCCTGCTGTTTGGTTGCGTAGCATCAGCAGTAGCTGGGAAGACCTTTCTCCTCCTCCTCTCTAACGCAGGTCTTGTTCTCTTCCTAACAGCCTGCTATATGGGGCTGTGTCTGGGGGTACGTGCTGACCCTAGCCCTTCCCTTCATGATCAAGGAGTGCTGGTGGAAGCATGTTACTCCTTGGGCAATATCTGCTGGGGATCTTCAAGGTGCAGGTAAACCTTCCCCACGCTGCCCTGTGTTGGTCCAGGGTAGCTCCTGGGCCAGCACTGTCAACTCGCTTGTCCGCTGTGTGACCTGTCTTGGCCCGTGCACAGCCAGCCAAGTGTCTGACAAACTGGTTGTGCTTTCCAAATGGTCCTGGCACCCTGAATCGTAGCCACCAACGAAAATACAGATCCGGAGTCGAATTCTTAACGTGAACAGAAGCAACTGTTGAGATTCATGGCTCTGTCTAGGCTTGTTATTTTTTTTATTAAATACAGAGTGTTAATTTATTTCTTTTCCTATTGTTTAGCATCTCATCACATTCTTCCTTCTGTCTGCCCATGAAGGGGTCTGACGCTATCAGCTCCTGTGTGTCTGCAAATATGTGTGGCTAAGCCAGAACCCAGAAGCTGCTGTGATGGGTACTATAAAAACGCTGCTAGCGGAGGGGAGGACATTATTAAAAATAAAACAGTGCAAACCTTCTTAATTAGGTGTTGTTTCTCTTAGAAGCTGATCTTTCCTCTAGGCGACTGAAACCAATTATGCCCTCCCTTTCAACCACCTTATGCTGTTAATGATCTTACTCTTGTAAATGTAAACCTCTCCCCTACCAATGCGATTGGAAACGCTGGCCTAATTGAAGCTGGACTAAAGCAAACAATGGAGTAAAGTTAAACTAACCAACAGAAGGAGAAAAAAAAAAAAGAAAAACCTAGTTGCAAATGCTTTTAAATTATGAATTGATTTATTAGGTTATAAAGCAAATGAGTAGTTTTCTTCCAACCATAGAAAGAAAGGATATTTAGTGTAAATGGTGAGTGTAATGAGTTTTCAAGCCTAGTCTTAACCCTAGGTAGGAGATGGCATAAACTCCACCATTTCACGCTGTTCAGTGACAAGCTTTGCTCAGATGTCGTTAAGGCTTATTTAGTCTCCTCTTTGTCCACCCACCCACTTAAATCCTTCTCTGGAACAGAGGTTGAAGCCGGGAGGGACAGATGAGGTATAGATAGGCATATAGATACATATGTAATTGTGGTATAGCAGCCTGCGCCAAGTGGAAGTATTTTATACTTTCCTTTGACTGACATTTTTCTGTTTTCCTGAGCATTTAGGCAATATGTTGCCAATTTTTCCTCTAGCCTTCCCTCCCTCCTATCCCATTTTACTATGGAATAAAATGAAATTAAACAAACAGACTGTCAGAGAGCTGAATAATCTTGCATTGTAATACACTGCCTCAGAGTCCTGGATCAATGGTCTTGAATTGCTGTTAAAAGCCATTATGAAAGGGAAAGCAAAGTCTTTTGCTCTAAGCTGTGTCAAAGGGTGGAGGAGTACAGGGACGGATGGAGGCTTAGCCAACAGTTTTTGTGCTAAACCAGATCAATTTTAAAGGTTTCCTCTGTAGATGCCTGCTGGAGGGCTTTTATAGTTCAGAAATGTCAGCACAATTGTGCAGATTGCAGCATTCAGCAATGGCAACACTCCCACCCCAAACTTGATACTAGCACTGGGCCATCTAATTACGGCCCCACGTGTGCTGCACAGGCATCCTGCGTAGGTGCCCAGGAAGGCTGGGGTGGAGGGAGAGGCTGGCCTTCCTGAGTGTCTACCTCAAAAATAGCATGGCAAGGGAGCATTCGCAAGGACATGTCCTGGCCAAAGCTACTCCGTTGTGTGGGGCTGGTCTGAGGAGCCAGGGAGACTGGAACTGGCTGGGGGTGATAAGTGGATGTGTCTTTCTGGGATTGAGGATGGGTTTGCCCAACCCGATGAGCAGCCAGCGGGGATACCTCTGTTAACTGCATGCGGTGCGTGTTGCTGTACAGTGCAAGCTGGCTCGGAGTGCTGAACACTATGGGGTATGAAATCAAGTACCACTGACTTCTCAGGTGAGATGTCCCCAGTGTCAAACATCATCACGGAAAGGTGGAATCGGGAGATTTTGGTCAAAGTGGTGAGGACCTAGTTTAAGGCAGTATTTCTACAGGTAGTTAAGCGCAACTGGCCTCATTGACTGCTAGTACCCGTGTTTGAAGTTAAGTAGAACGGTAATAGCATCTGCATGCTGTATTGAATAGCATGTAGTGTTTCTTTTCCCGCTTCGGTGGTCATTAGTCCTACCAGAGAGGAAAAATGAAGTGCTTTGAGGTACTCTCTGAACATAATAAACTTGAAAATGTCAAAAAGCAAAGTAGAAATATCATGCTGTTTTTGACAAACCTGCACTGTTTTGTGCAGGAAAAATAGTAGCGATAGCTTAATGTTGCTCACTGGAGAGAAAGGTTATACCAAAAACACATTTTGTAAGAGAGTTTATGCTCATGCTTTAAGAAAACAACCTTAATGAGCCCAAGACGGAGACGAGACCCTCAAAGTAAATGCTGTTCGGTTTGAATAAGATGGAAGAGATGTAGCCAAGTGGTTCAAGAGCTTGAGTGGTGGTCAGAGCCTGATGTCACCACTCATTCTGATTGCTGATGTGTTGGGATTGATTCAGATCCTAAAGTGCCAGCAAAGAAGCTGTAAAACATTATACGTTGTTTTATAATTCTGGATAATCATGGTGATTGTGGAAGTATCCGCATCTTGCTGCAGGGGACAACCCACGAAACACCGACAAGGAAACCCACTGACGCACACGGCTACCTGCAGGGTATATTGCTGCCTCCAAATGGGGAAGCTTGAGGTGTGGAACATCGCTGCTTTAAATCCTTTTCATACCAGTGTTGCTGGTTTATACATAGAAGGACTCCTCCTGCCTTGAATTTGGAAGGGGCTTCTGAAAACAACCCCCCAGCTCTGTACTCATTGGCTTCCCTTCCAGAAAGCGCTGAAGGGCAGGGAAGAGTGAAAGGGATGGCGAGGTGTGTGTCATATTGATGCTGTAAATCAAAAGCAACAACCCCGCGTAATACATACCTCAGGAATAATAACGACAGTTCATCCTTCAAAAGTACGGTGCAGAGTGAAGGCCTAAAAAGGAAAATCCATGATGGATATCAGGGAATTAATAGCTGTCTCTGCAAAAGTGTGGAGTAACCTCTTCGGGAAGCGAAAGACGTTACAGGATTCCTTTCAAACCTGCTGAGTGATCAACTAGAAGAAAATATATCTGCTGTAAGGAGCTGCCTTGCTTTGATATGGCTGTGGAAGACCTGACCTAGTAGGTCTTCTAGATCACTGTCATTTTTGAAATACAGTCTTTAATTGCTTTGGAGTCTCGTGATTTTTTAGGTAAAAGGAAGAAGAAAGGAAGTGCACTCTGCAGATGGGTTACCCTCCTGCTCTCCGAGCCAGCGAGCTCAATGCAGAACGTACCTGCTGCTGTGGTAGCCAGTCTCTGCAGCCCGGTTATGAGAACATGTTTATGTTTCATCTGCTGTGCAACCTCAGTTATCTTCAGGTTATTTGGAAAGGGCTGTTGTAGTTGAAAGCGCAGAAGATGATAAAAGAAAAAGAAAAGGCAACCGCAAACCTGTGTCCTCCCTGCATTTCTGTCCCATTTGTGTGATGTTCTCGTGAGCAGCTGGTAGGTAGGTAGGCGTTACCTCGCCTAAAAAGGGGAAACCTATTAAAAACAGTCATTGCAGGAATCCCTACGGAAGGGCACAGCAGAAAGGGACGGGGTGAATTTCAGTTCTCGGTAATTGTCAGAGATGTGCAAGCAGAGAGAAATAAGAGGAAAATATTTGCAAATATTTATGCTGTGTTAAAACTACCGTAGAAAGCAGAGACGGCCGCGCAGCTTAAACCTAAAATGTTTTGCTGGCATTTGTTGCAGTAACAGTTATCTGACCGGTGGCTGGGTATCCTCCTTCCCCGCCTCCTCTGCCTATTTGTTTCCTGACAATGCTGATATTTGTAATTGAGGCCAGGTGAGGTCCATCAATTTAGCAAACTGCGAGCTGATCCCAGCCGTGCAGTCAATTAGCTCCGGTGCCCGGCATCAGCATGGCCGGAGGTTACGGCAGCGGTGCCCAGTAATGACGGCGGATGCTGAAACTCGCTCCCTTGTCAGCTAATCATTTCAGTGCCAAAGTAATCATTTGATCTCAGCAGAACAGCTGGTTTTAAACTACAGATTATCCACTACTTCATCTCCTCACTTAGCTGCGGAGCTGATTTGTTTCAGCTATAGATCAATTATACCCACAAAACAACACTCAGTTCACTCGTATCATGTGAAATGAAGATAAAACGGGTTCAGGCGCTAACTATAGATCTTCCATTACAAACCCTCCGTCCCTGCACATAAATACCCATCACCGGGGAGTGACTATTCATTCATTCCTGGAGCGAGTTGTGCTCATTTCATTAGGATACAATGAATCATTTTAGCAGAACAATGCATACATAAGAATAAAATGCGGTTAAAAGGGCATTTGTTTCTCGCGCTGCCTATAAGTGTCCCTGGTCAGTTGACACCAGAATCACTCAGATTGATCAATTGTAAAATCAAATACGTATGGTTAGAGCCTGTTGGGAAGCATTGTGTACTTTGTACGCGGAAATCTAGTCATTGCAAAGCAAGTGTTTTCACACGATCTTTTCCTTAATGTTATTGTGGCCTTTTGATCAAAAATTTCTCCATTACTGGCCAGTGAAATTGAGAAATTTTGCCTTCATTTGCCATGAAGACCCCTCACCTTGCAAATCAATCTGGTGTATGCTCAGTTGGCGCACGCCTAGACTACACCGATGAAACGGCCAAGTCCCAAAATCACGACATAATGGCATCGCTACAGGTGTTCCTAGTAGGCAAGCCAGCATTTCCTTGGGCAGAGTAGGTCCAGCACATTTAAATCTATACCAACATCAATATGTTTGCATCTTTCACAGCAGCCTTGCCATTGCCTGCTTTGGGATCGATTCAGCTTGTGTCGGTGGACGTGCGGCTGATCAGCGTAGGGCTAAATAGAGCTGGCTGGAAGTATTCAAAAAGCAAATTTTGGTAAAATGTTAAAAAAACATTTTGCTTTGGCTTTGTAATCCTGGTGTTTGACCAAAATGTGTTGTTTTTATTTAGTAGAAGAGGTAATTAAGTATGCTTTTTCTCTAATGGATTGAAGTGATGCAGGTATCGCATGCCAGTTAACATCGGAAAGTTCCCCAGTTTTTCCCACTGCAAGGATTCAACCCCATATGCTCATCATGTTCCCTGGTGTTCCTGAGAGGGAGTGAAATGCTTATGCAGCGTCGATGGGAAATACTGGGTTTATGTCATTTACCTCAATATTATGTTTTCAGTATGCAGAGGTTTAAAGCGTGTGGTTCCTGGTGTGAGCGGGTGCTTTTCTGTGCGCTTGGCTCAGTGCACTTTTGGTCACCTTTTCATTTTCCAGATTCTGTTAGAAACATGCTGCTTGGGAAAATAGTGTGTGAGGAAACCCAAGGGTGCTCTTGGGAACAAGGAGGTGCATCGGGTGCTGGCGTGTGGGGTCTGTCTTCTGTTCGGGGGGGACCAGGTTGTGTCCTGCAGCTCAGGCACCCAGGCCCCAAGGGCTGGATGGAGAGGGAACAGCTCGAGGCAGGAAAAATCCCCCTTCATCCAACTGTTTTGCACCTGGTTTGATGTTTTTGATATTGTTTCTTGTTCTTGTTAGACTTCCGTTACAGCAGCATGAGATTCCCGATTTGCGCAGTAGGGATCCCGCTGCAGATCCGTTGCCGATGCCTGCATGCTTTTATGCACCAGGGAGGAGTAACCTGCCCGTGGGTGTATTTATTTTCTGAAAAAGGATTTTTCAGATGGCATTTGGAGCAACCTGCATTAGGAAGTTTTCTGTCTCTTCTTAGGCAGAGTGGTGGGAGAGGGGAACATTGTAAAGGTGGTTTCTTATCGCCCCACGTTGGGAGGTGAGGAACAGCTATTTCCAAGACACCTTACAGTACCCATTTTTCCTGGGGCTTGTGTCCTCCCCTCGATCGGCTGGACAATATGAATGCAAAAAGATAAGTACTGAATGGAAACCATTTCAAATATAGTAACCTGTGCACACTTCCACAAACACGTCAGAGCCAGCTAAGCCCACAGCCAGGAGTTATAAAATACCTATTTATTTAAATGACTTCGAATAGAGTTCACACACTCCCTGAGATTTCAGTTTAGAAAGAAATAATTTTGATTGTGTTTCTGCACCTCAGCTCCTCCCGTAAAAGGTCACCTTTCTCCAAACGTGCCTTCAGGTTGTGAGCTGTAGTCCTGGTTTTTTGGTTTTGCTCCTTCTAAAGTTTTTGTTGTTTGTTAAAGCCCTTGCTGAACTGCTGTATCTAAAGTGTTGGGTTTTAATTCTGACCTCTGGAAGGAAATTACATATCTTTTTATGTCTAATAAGGGCTGAAATTCTGTTAGGTGAAGCAACTGGCAGTTTTACAACGTCTGCTGCCTGTAACTATCCCTGCAACTGCAAGGAGCCCAAACCCGACAACTCCTTAAGCAATTTTTAATTATTTTTTTTTTCTCCTATGAAATTTTAATGCTGCATCATGCCATGAATGCATAGTGGATGCAAATATTTATCAGATCTGCCGCAGACAGGGTTCACTGAATGTTAATTTGCCAGAAAGATGAATCCTGTTGTATCTGGTTAGCAGGGACTTCTCAGAAGCAAAGTAAGGACGCCTTCATCTTGGGTTTCAGGAAAGCTCCCAGTAAAGGCTCCTCTTGTTTCCTTAAATAAATGTCTTCGGCTCCATTCTCCAGAGGCATCTGGGAGTGCCTCTCTGGGGCGCTCTCAAAACAAAAAGGGCTGTTGTCTGATAGCACTTTTAAGAGGCAATGATTTTTCTTAGCCTTCGCTTAACTGGCGGGTAATCGGCCATCATCTCACTCAATACAAGGCTTTGGTTTTATTTCTTTATTTTTTAATTGAGCTAAATGCCTCTTCTGCTTTCCCGCTGCCTCTGATCTCTGCTGGAGAGAGCAAATCTTAGCAGCCTGGAACATCACACGTTTCTCTGATGGCTTTCGGCTCCCATATGCTCTGGTTCAGTAACAGTTTTGGCTGATCACTGTGACAGCAAAACACCTTTTTTTATTTAAGCTACAGCTTTCTAGAAATACGTCTTTGGGCTTAATCAACATAACCTTCAGCGGTTCTTTGAAACCTGGGATCTAAAAGCCATGAATGTCAGAAACACTTTATGGCTTGTGGGAGTCTTTAGAGCTTCTGACAGATAAAAGTGGAGGAGGAAGCCATCAAAAAATACACAAAATACAGGCTGGAATGGGATTGTTGCTGGTAGCTGACAGTTGGGCCCCTGCATTGGAAAGGACAGGCTACCAAAAGAAAAACTTACGACTGAGAAACCAAAGGGTAATGTAGTGCTGAGCTTAACACGGCGAGCAGCCGGTTGGGTTTTCTACAGTATACGCTCCTCAAGCCATCCATGTGCGCCGAGCTTAGGCACCCTTTGCTGGCAGAAACAGTCTTCTGCTGAAAGGTCTTTTGGACGTGAGAGCTGTCGGTTTATTATTAGAATAGCAGTGGTGGTCTTATTTTTAAGAAGAGAAGGAGAAAATGAGAATAAATTACAGTGAAATGTCAGCAACTGCTGAAAATAGAGGAGTGCAACAGTGTCTCTTTGGCGTTTCTGCAGCCAGGCAAGCACATGCAGCAGGAATCGTGCCAACGTGCAGTTTCCATCAGCTTCAATTACTACCTTAACCTATTTTTAAATATTTGTGAAGTTTAACGTTTAATTTTGGATGATGCTGAATAACAAGAATCAAATTATGAAAATTCACATTAAAGTATCAGTTGCAGCAAGCGCGTATCAATAATGTAAGCAGGATGGGACTGAATGGCCCCGGTCTTCCAAGAAATCTTTTCCATTTCTCTTGTGCTCCCTGTCTAGACAAGATTTATTAAACAATCCTCTGAAGGGATTGTCCTTCTCCACTACCTTTTATTATTGGTGGGAGCCAATTTGAGGCTCGCTCTGTTGTGCGAGGGGCCGGTTCCCTTGTGTGATTGATGAGCCGGATGAGAAGTGATTAGACTTTTACAAGCCCATGCTGCTTGGAACAATACTACCAGGAAAAAAAATTCAGTTCCTCAAATTTCAGATTCATTGCCTATTATTTCCAGGCTTCAGTTTCTCTTTCCTTCTCTTTGACGTCTCCTCATTTTTCTGGCTTGCTTCGCAAGATATGGAGAGAGAGTGGAAGGTCCGCACGGTGCAGCCAATAGACATAACCGTAGGAGGGAAAGCTTCCAGCTGTTGTGGGTAGTCTTGCTTTTTTGTTGTACTGTTGTTATTTTTTATGAAGACTGATTGCGATTTGCTCTTGATATACTTCCCCAGAGGGATTTGCCTTCTTCAAAGAGAGGCAATAAACTGGGCAAGCTGTGGAACAAGGCTGGTAGGAGGAACAGTAGGGCAGGTAGGACATACGTGCTGTTTCCCCAAATACAAGGCGGGGACAAACCACTATCCCTTATATTGGGGCTGTCGGGGTGAAACCGCTCTGCCAAAGAGCATTTACTGGATCGCTTCATGGTTTGCATGCGATGATGGCTGAGCAGAGACTTTTCTCCCAGGGATCCCAGCAAACCTGATATCTGGCTGTGCGTAACAAGCAGCTTTGCTCCTGCCTCTGACTGGGGTCTGGAAAGCCTTTTTAGAGGCAGAAATGTAGGTCTCCCCATCTTGTTCTGGCTCTCACCCAAGCCACGCGTTCACCTTTAGCACACAGTTGTTTCATCTCATGTTAAGACCTCTGCTGCTTCTCCTCTTCTGGGTGCCTGGCAGAGGTTTTCATCCTAGAAATACAAGAAGGCGCATAATTATCCTTGCCTCTAAGTTTCCTAATTTAATTCCTCTTGTTTTCATTCAGGGGTTTCCACTTTTTTTTTTTTTTTTTTTTAAAAAAGTCTTCCTCAGAAGACCTCTAAAACTTATCCACTGGAGCAACGGCAAATTGAAGCCAGACGGCTGTTTTTCTTTAGCACCTCTGAGGACCACTGATGCAGACCACATACGCACTATATAGCAACCAGGTATTACAGTGAACAGGGGAATCCTATTCCCTTGGTAAAAGTGAAATGAATTATTCGGTTTTAGCTTTAAAACTGACCTCTTTATGCACACACCAGAGCCTTGGGGGACCGTCCCCTGTTGGGGCTGTTAGCTGAAAGTTATCAGAGAAGCCAAGCAGAGGCAATACCCGGCCCAGCACTTTTGGGGAAAAGCATGCTGGAGAGATGAGTGTGAGCACCACTGCTCATGGCTTCATCGCATCGCTGTCATGTGATTTAATCTTGCTAAGCTGGAGCAGAGCTTGGGGTGTGGGTGCTCTTTTGGTGGCACTGAAAGAATGTTTCATCAGTATTTGTCCTGCTGTAGATGATAAAGCTTTTGCAATAAGGAAAAAAAGGTAATGGACGATGTTTTATAAATGAGACACCTAATAGTGACAGCAGTCACCTGGGTGAGGGGGTGGGAAAGGAGGATTTGTGACCAAGAGAAGCAAACTTCTGCAAAAGTCAGAGCCATGCAAATATTTGAAATTTCAGCTTGGTGACTGAACTGGGAAAGAATTGGAAAAGTCATTTGGGGTTGACACAAGTGAGAAATCATTTTTTTCCTCATCAAAACAAGAATACTGGAAAATGTTGCTTTGTGACAACTGATTTCTTTTTTGTTCAGCTCAGTGTTCTTAATTTGTTTTAAATAATACATTCTGGTTAACTACAAAGCAGTGAGCACCTTGATTTTTTCAAGTGTGTTTTTCCTTCCTCCTCCCAGCCGGAGCTATTTGCCACGTTCATGATTAATATTCAATTTACTTCAGTCAACCAAAAATTGATCTTTTTTTCCCCCATGCTGATATATTTATTATTTGAAAACTTTCTGCAACCCAATAAGGATAGATTTTTTTTCATGGCATTTTATCAAACCTGCCTTCTCTTTGCTGGGTTAAAACTTGATGGAAACAAGTTATTCATAAAAATGCAGGTCAGTTTTTGTTGTACTGAAAAGAGCTCTTGCCTCCATAAGAAATATAATAAATGAAACAAAATGAAGATCACAGATGTTGTAATAAAATTAGTAAATTTGTGTATCATTGAACTTCATTGGGATTATTGTAAATGGTGCTGTTACATTGTTTAATTATGTACAATTAGCCCAGGAATTGCTAAGTCCCTGCTGGAACCTTTTCTCTTAGATTTACAATAGGTCATGGTAGAGTATTTTTCTCATTACTGTCATGGAAGCACTAATTGAACTGGATCTGATCTCCCACATTGACTAGTTTTATCCATAGAAGAATAATTTATTTACGTACAGATAGTTCTTCTTTGCCATATTTAAATGGAGCCTGGAGCAGGCATAGAAGACGTGGCAGAATTTATAGTCCATTAAAGCATTTTCCATCAAGTGTCATCTGTGAAAACTCTTTTGGGCATATAAAGCAGGAACAAGATAAATGTAGTTTTGGTAAGTCTTGAAAATACTTTTCTTCTGGCCCACAGCCAGCCAGCACGGTGAATCTCTGGGGAGCTGTGCAAAAGAAGAAATGTTAGGGTTTTTTTACATACATATATAAGTATACATATATGCATTGAGAATCCTTCTCCAGAAAACCTGGGAAACGCAGTATTTTGATGTTGCTTCCAGAAGGTTTTATGGTTTCTCTCGGAGAGCTGAGAAAGAGCTGGGAGCTGCAAAGTGCAGCAGAGAGGTATTGCTTTGCTAGATGAGCCTGCGGGCAGAAAGGTGTGCCGTGCGTCTGGCCCTTGCGAGGCTGAACTGACACTGTTAAGTTGCCCACGCAGGAAGGGTGGCAGAAAGTATGGGAGGTGGAAGAGCTCATCATTTATTTCCAACCTGAAATCCCCCAAATGCTGGAGAAGAATCCAGTCCTTGCAAAGACTGGCATACTGATCTGGTGGATCCAAGGCTTTTGCCTTGTTAAGCATTGCAGAGCATTTGGGGGTTTCTTCATATTGATCATCCAAGCTAAACCTGCTCAATAATATCATAAATAATTTATTTGCTGACACTTTTCCCAGCCTGCTCTATATGCACCTCACATAGGTAGGATGTGAAAGCTGAACCTGTGCTTCCCGGAGGTTAGCTTTGCAGACAGGGAGGGCAGCAAGAAACAAATACAAAGTTCAGCTGAAGCCTTTCCTGTGAGCGCAGCTGCCTCAGGCATGTGCCGAGGAGAGGAGGATGGATCCGCTACAGAGCCTGGAGAAGGCTTTGAGCATTGGGGAGACCTGTTGGGGTAAGAGGAGCGTGCGCGGCACTCTGCAGGGGTACCAGCTTGTGCCTGGTCACAGCACCTCTCTGCTGTGTTTGAACTTGAACCAGGTGGGACTTCAGGTTTTAGAAAAGGCAAAACCACTTGAAGTCCTTCTCTGCCCATCTGTAAATACAAACTTGGCGCAATTTAACACGTGCATGCTGTATCCATGGAGGTCAATGGATATGAGGTACAACTGTCTCACCTCTTTGGACCAAGAGATCCATTTGCCTCAGCTGCTTCACACACCCTCCACCTTGCTCCTAAAACACCAGGCATTGCATCAGGTGGAGCAACAGCACACCAAAACTCACGTCGGCGGTTCCTGGCAGGCACAGTATCTGTGGACGTACTGGAGCCATCTCAGCAAACGCTGCCCGATGTGTGTGAGTTTATTCAAAACTGTTTCCATCAGCGGAGGAGTACATTATTTATGATTCTATTTTCCTCTCTGTTTGGAGAGCATTTATCAAATCAATCAGAGAATTCATTAGGTAATTGTTATTTTTTCATTACTTGCCTAAGTCTTGGTGTATTTACCCCACACAAATACAAAAGTCACTAGTAAATGGGATCAAGAGCTTGAAATATCTATCTTCCTCCATGTAGCACAGAGGAGGAGCCCAGGAGCAGCTCTGTAGTGCGACAGCTAGCAATGAAGTTGTGATATATAAGAAGTGACGGGATGCTGTCAAGTGTCATTTGTCGTCTGTGGCCTGAACGAGATCGCCTTTGGTCTGTGATGGTGGATGGCCAGAAATGATTCGTGCCCTATTTCACATGTGTGCAAGCGCAGCACCTAGAAGTGACAGATCAACACATACGAGAGGCCCCAAGCAGCTGTGAACTCTCAGCTTAATGCTGTTTTGCAGGGTCCCCTACATCTTTGTTAGCGTCTCATCCCACATGGCACCCAGGGCCACCTCCACCATCTTCCAGTGGTGGTTGTCATTAGAGCTTCCTAGGGCAATACCAGCCACTATTATTCTGCTCTTTCGTCAAAAAGGGGGTTGTTTTTTTTGTGCGGACTAGCTCGTTTGGTGATTTTGCCAAGGACAGCCCAGTGGTGGGTGTCCTGGCCGGCCACTGGGCTCGGGGACCAGGAGCAGCGGGGGTAGTGCTACTCCTGGCACCACATTTGCTGTGGTGGCTGCGCCTCTGTGCTTTCAGACCCCACGTCAGTTCATGGCTGCTGTAGTTTGGGAGTTGCCACTCCCTGACCTGCAGTGATGGAGAGAAAACACGTTGCTGTGGGATGGAGTTATCTCAGACGCACAGGTTGCTCCTTGGTGAATGGGGCCACCGAAATATGGTGCTTCCCACATCCCGGTGCAGGGGAGCTCCTGGGCTAGACCCGTGTGATCAGGTGAGAGCAGGTGAGGATGAAGGGGACCGGGAGATTACAGCAACACCATGTCAGTTCAACTGCTGTAAAAAAAGCAGCGGTTCCAGATGTGCTTCAAGAGCATCCCAAGGTGAGGGGCTGGGGTGGGTTTGGGTTTCAGAGGCTTTTCCAAGACACTGACCCACGCAGGCTAAGGGGATTGCTGGGAAGATTGCACTGCAACTGCCTGCGTGACCCCTGTACCCCACCTCATCTACTTTATGGGGTTTATTTTCAAGTAAACGTTGGGTTTCGCTCTTACCAGCTGCTTGCAGTGTCCAAGGCATCCCTTTCGCAATGTTAATGAGAAAGCTGTGTAGTACAGTTTTTCTCCAGGTGACCCAGCTATTCTGAAAAGTACTAAGGGCCACTGAACAAAAATGTGTAATGTATAATTAATGCAATAATTGTATAATTTTATTCCCCTTTTCATCAGAGTTGCTGTACACACTGCATGTATTAAATATGACTACAGTGCTGTTTCCCAAGACAACTGCTGAAGATGAGTTAGGAAGACCTCAATAGGCAGTTCCAGTTAAACATTTTCTTTGCAAAATAAATACAGGCTGTCTTGTGAATAAGAATGAGATTAGCTGAAGTCATTAATTAGTATGACTTTTTAAATGGAAGCTGTAAATGAAATAATTCACCATATACAGTATCTTCATTTTCTTCACTGTGAAATGGTTTTCTTTTTTTTTTTATTATTTACTCTCTGTTGCTGTTAGAAGCCCTTTGTAAGTTCAGAACTTCTTTTTTTGGTGGGTCCCTCCTGGTTTTTTAGCTTGTCTGTTTTGCTCCCCTTGTCTGTTGTCCCACTCATGGCTTTTGGACAGAGACAATATTATAATTGTGCCCAAAACACCTTTGCCTCCCTCTGCCCTTGTCCCTCCTGGAGTTTCCTGTTGCCGTGGGGTTCAGCTCGGTGACCAGAGCTCAGCACCCAAGGTGGCCAGCTTTGACCTGGAGTTATCTAATAAATTAGAAGAAGAGATTGCAGGGCTGGAGGTCTCTGAAGCAAGGAGAGCTTGGTATTGCCGCTGATTGTCTATTAGCTTGTGGGCATCACCGGTGCACGCTGTATTGTAGCATCTGTTGTCAGAAGTCCTGACAGTGATCTGGAGACCTGAAAGCCTAAAATGGGGCACAGAAAAGCTCAGGGGTCCTTTGCGTTAGCCTGTTGGTCTCATGTTTGCTTGTTTTCCTTATGTAGTTCAGGTTGGAAACTGTTAAAATACATGCTTTAGGCAGATTAAAATGATCCTTTATGATGGATGGAAGGGGTTAAACTGAAGCTGAAAAAGAAAACTTTTGAGAGGCTGTCTCAGAAATTCAGAAACAGAAAATTGGATGGTTTATTCTCATAGCTTTTCCCTAAAGCTTGGAGCAATTTGTTTAAACATTGATTTTAACATTTATTTTCCTACTTTTTTTTTTTTTTTTTTTTTTCCAGTGGCTTAATTTCTATTCCTTGTCTGGTGTGCCTGTTAATTTTGCACGCTATCACAAGCCTAATTCTTCTCTGTTTCAAATGAATATCATATAAATTAATTGCCATATGATTACCATGTAATTACATTGTGACTCATGACAGTTTAGACAAAGTATCATAGCTACACTTTAAGAAATGATAAATGTTTGACTAATGTGTCAGAAAAATGTAAATATATTGTGATTATTGTGGCACTTTTAAACATATTAATTCTCTCCCTAGTTTCTTTAAGCTGTCAGTCATTCTGTGGCAAAGAGCAGTCAATCCGAGCACCTGAATTTATCCCTGTTTAGGCAACGTTTAGCATTTGGGAAGGTTTTTGCACCGAGGGCCTGGGAGGATGTACGTGGCCTGAGTCGTGCCGCAGGATCATGCATGACACTCTTGAGAGACCTGTATCTTCCAAGTAAGCTACTTATTAAGTTTATCCTGTTACACACTTCTAGCTACCTTTTGCTGTATTTCACAGCACACACACAATTTTATTCCAGCTCAGTGTGGGGGCTATCAGTTCTTTTACTATTTGGGGGCTTTTCTAGCCTGCCTTGTCTGCTTGCTGGGGCATCTCTCCTGCCTGGGACCTCAACGCTGGCCACAGGATTGAATGGGCGGTTGCTATTAGTGATTGCAGCCATTTCGTCTCTGCGTCTTTTCCCGTCTCTCTGTCTCTCCCCCCTGTTCTCCAAAGGTGCAGAAAATTATAGTCAATTAGTGTTTAAGCATGCACTTTTGTCTGTAGTGGGGCACTAAGTGGAAACTAAGCCCAGCATTTCGCCTGCAGAGCGTCGCCCTGGGGAAGGCCTGTGGGCTGGCGGTAGGATCTTACGTTGCTGCTGCAGGGCGTTGGGATGGAAAGGGACGCAGCGATCCACAGCTGTGGCTATTGCGTGGCTGCAGAGCAAAAGTGAATGCTGTGAGCGGTCTCGCTACTGATGCTCGCAAAGGCTTGGGTGAAGCGAAGCTTTGGCTGTTGTCCTGGTTTCGGCTGGGATAGAGTTAATTTTCTTCCTAGTAGCAGGCACAGTGCTGTGTTTTGGATTTAGTAGGAGAAGAATGCTGATAACACGCTGATGTTTTAGTTGTTGCTGAGTACTGCTTATGCTAGTCAAGGACTTTTCAGCTTCCCATGCTCTGCCAGGTACACAAGAAACTGGGAGGGGGCACAGCCAGAAGAGTTGATCCAAACTGACCAAAGGGCTATTCCATACCATATGACATCATGCTCAGTATAGAAACTGGGGGGGGTTGGCCGGGGAGCGGCGATTGCTGCTCGGGAACTGTCTGGATATCGGTCGGCGGGTGGTGAGCAATTGCATTGTGCATCACTTGCTTTGTATAATATTATTATTATTATCATTATTATATTGTTGTTATTATTATTACTATTTTACTTTATTTCAATTATTAAACTGTTCTTATCTCAACCCAGGAGTGTTTCTCACTCTTACTCCTCCGATTCTCTCCCCCATCCCATTGGGGTAGGGGGAGTGAGCGAGCGGCTGCGTGGTGCTGAGTCGCTGGCTGGGGCTAAACCACGACAGCTGTCCAGTGCTGGTGGTCCCTTCTGACACGGATCAGTGGGAAAGGGACCTGCTCTATTAACAATCAGTAAGTGAAGGTCTACCTTCAGTTGAAAATTAAGAGTGTTTTTCATCATATTAACTAAGTTGCACTTCAGTATGTCTTATGGTCAGTGTAGACAGGGACAGACCTTTTTAACAGCTGCCATGAGGTGTCAGACAGACTCCTGCTGATGGCAAAAACATGATTAGCATCGAATTCCTTAAAATAGCATCTTAAGTTTAAATTGCTCTGAGCTCTGTAAAGGTATTAGGAAACATAACAGCCATGCCAAGGAAGTCACTGAAAGCCAGATAATGGATGTTTGGTTTCAGTTATGAATACCTTCACCACTGATCTTGTCTTATCACTTAGAGTGAAGTGTCCTTAGTAAGACAGCAAGATTACAAAAGAGCACTTTGCTGGTTTTCAGCTTTCTTCCGTGCTTGTATGTCATCACTGTACAATAAAGTCAGGATAAAGTGTAGTTATCTAGACCTACAGCGATGCTGAGAGCTTTTAGTCTGTGCAGGTGCCAGCACACTGTTGCAGGGATTTGGGCTGGGACATCTCAAGGGCTTATCTTGTCCTCTTCTGCATGCCGGTGGCTGCTGCTCTGCACTTGGTCCTGCCTTTGCAGCATGCCTCTATGCTACCTGAGGTGCTTGCCAAGGATTTAGAAGGGCTTCCTGAACAATTTCAGAGTAGGACAGATCTGGTTATAGCCCCCCCTTATAATTTGCCCTAGGGATTTATTTTTGTCTGCATTAGCAGGCCAGTTGCTGCTGCTTTCCCAACCAAATTAAGCAGCCACCACTTGGAGTAATAACTGCAATTCACTGAACTGAGCCAACATGACAATGTCCTTTGCTCATTTAAGGTCCTGGTGCAAGACTACTAGCAGTTGACAGCAAATAAACAGGCAAATCCATTAAAAAAAAAAAAAAAGTAAACCGTGGAGTTTGTGAGAAGGGGAAGGGCAAGGAAGGTATTTCTAGTGAATTTGCCAGCTGGAAATGGTCAGCCCCATGACTCAGGATCCCCTTCCTTGATGATGAGTGACAACTGAGTTACTCATCTGCCTCTGATGGTCTTTAAAAGGGAGGGACCACAGCTAGCCAGGCTGCAGGGAGCTAGCGAGGCTGTAGGCACTTCTGAGCCACCCATTTACAGCCATCCAGCTGGAAACCAGTGTCCCAATGCTCTATAAACCTACCTCTAGAGAAATTGTTTCCAGTCTGTAGCCATAGTAAAAATGAAATCAAGTTGCCCTTGTTCTGGGTGGTGTGAGCTTCAAAAGCCTACGCAGAGGTTGTTTAAATATTAAGAGTGTTGAACATGGGCAGTTTCTTTCCCTTTTCTCCTTGCTCTCCTTCTATTAGCTGAGAAAAGTGGGGAAGAAAAAAAATTGAAAGACTTTGTTAATGCAATGTGTGACATTAGAAATTGCCTTAATAATGAAATGCATGATTAGACCAATTAGAGAGGTAGGATGGAAATGCTGTGTGTGTAGGTAGTGCATGCTTAGCATACACAGCCCTTAAAAAAAGAGCCGATAACCATCAGGGAGTCAAGAAAATAATTGTGTTTCCTTGGCTCCAAACCTCTGGTTTGATGGCCTTTGCTATGTCCAAAGCCAGGTCACCTTTGTCCTCCTGACTTTAATTTGTGCTAAGATTGCTAATTGTCTGCTCTCTTACGCTGTTCTCATTGTAAATCTAGCATTTCATCCATTTCTCCCCCCTTGCATTTTGCCTTGCTGTTTCTCCATCACTCCTTCCCCAGAGGTCTGGCAATGTAGCCCTCAAACACTGGTGCAGGTTGGTCTCAAAATCCCGGTTTGCTTTCCAGAGGCTCAGTAGCTGTTCTCAAACGTAGCCATTGCAAGGGAGCTGCCAAATGAAGTCGGAGGGGCGGCTCCTTGGCCGGTGTGCGTGAGCACAGGCCTCCTGGTTTTCCTGGATATGCTGCGGCTGATCACCTGCGGGCTCCGCTCCTCACAGGTTCATGAGAGACGGTAATTTAGATCATCTCTGCTGCATGGTAGATAATGGGCAAAAGCTCTGCTTGCAATCTGGTGATGCATTACCCTTCCTCGGCCAGCGTTTCCGTGTTGAAATCTTTATACTCACAGATATTTTTAAGATGTATGGTAATGCATGATTTCTGGCATTAGTGCCAAGTGTCTTAAAGAGATTTCATTTAGATAAATTATCAGCCAGATATGAATAAGTAAGGAGCAATAAATCACAGAAAATTAGCTGTTTCAGCCAAATGGGGTTTTCATATGTACAGTATAGTCCAAAAGGAAAAATGTTTTTGGTTTTGTTTTGTGTATTGTTTGTGGGGTTGGGTTTTTTTTTTTAATTGAATGAGAAGGTTGGTGCTAAGGCATAGTAAAAGACAGGCCCAACGGTGTGTTTAACTACAGTTTTTTGAGCTAAGTTTTAAATTCGTTTTTTATATATACCTTTGAGAAAAGACATTACTGTTTCAGTGAGCAGGCTGAAAATGAACATTTTCTAACAGTTGCCAATCTTTCCTGCTAAATGTGGTGTACGGCTTCTGGAAGGCTTAGACCACATCTTGTGGCTGATGCCATGGATCACAGCCGTGTGTGCCTGAGGTACGTACAGCAATTGTTTGCATGGAGAAGCAATACTAAGAGAATATTTATGTGCTTGTATACATGTGAACACTGCTGGAAAGAAGCTTATCTGCCCCATCCCTGTAGGATCACCCATCTCAGCAAACCTGTCCTTCAGTCATCACGTACCAGAAACTTGAGAACTGCTGATCTGCACCTCAGAGAGTTATATCTTTCCCGTCCCACTGGACTGAACGTGTTCAATGCCACTGGTCAGTGTTGATCCTCCCTGGGGTGGGGCTCCTCCATTTCTCCTTGAAAGGTCTTCCCTTTCTTTCCCCCATT
Organism: Pelecanus crispus; assembly: GCF_030463565.1. Taxonomy (NCBI): domain Eukaryota; kingdom Metazoa; phylum Chordata; class Aves; order Pelecaniformes; family Pelecanidae; genus Pelecanus; species Pelecanus crispus. Next base: position 40,127,632 of record NC_134647.1, on the reverse strand, counting down.
TTTTTTTCCTAAATCCAGATCTCGTGCTCAGAGTCCCTTTCCTGGGGTGCCGTGCCCACAGCTCTTTCCCCCGGAGGCTGTTGCTGTTCCAGTTAGCTTTTTCTCTTTCCTCCCATGAAATAGTGAATGAGGGATTTTTTTGAACTTCTGTTATTGTTAGGAAATGCTGGTTTTGCACGGTCAGCATCTTTCACAGAAACCTATCAATATGGGCTGGAGATTTTGTGCCAGTGCAAACTGAAAACTGATTTTTTTGATCTCCAAGTGGCTGAAAAAGAGAAACACTGTTTTCCAGCCAGGTCTATTTACGTTACCTTATATGAACACAGTAGCACTAACATCATGGTAAATGAAGTTACAAGGTAAGAAAAGGCTATAAAAGTTAATTCAGTGAAGTATGCTGGGTAGCTTTTAATGTTGCTGTTAGCGTGCGTGATGTGAAATACACTTATTCCTTGCTGTAGGCAGGACTCAAAAGTTGATGGCTAAGGAAGAGGGAAAAGTTAAAGTCTGGGGCAGTTTTTAACATATCCCTTTGTATTAAATTTGAGTGTTCAGAGTGTACAGCTATACATTTTTTACATTGTTCTTTATGACAGCATGTTTTCTGGACTTCCATTTCTCAGTGTGATGTATTCCTTACTGGTCAGTCCCTGCCTCTGTGCAAATTTTGTTATTTTCCCCACAGTATGGGTGAGCTGACAGTCATAGCGAGGTTTTACTTACGGACCTCCTCTTGGTCCCCAGGAAAGCACGAGTATTGTCTTTGTTACAAGCCCAGCACTGATGGCAAAGGCAACGTTTCTGCCATGCTTCTTGTGGAGGCAGTTTAGCATTTTGGATATTTCCTATTACTTTGTGATAACGAGCACTGTCAGTTCTCTTTTTTGTTTTCTACTATTGCATTTTCAGTTACAGGTGTGTGTTGGTATATTCTACTTGAGGGCTATTCTTTCGATTGCTGGGGGTTATGCATAAGCAGGCATAAACGAAGATGCTGTATTGAGTAATATGATTCGAGGGCCTCATTTCAGATTTATGGTGATGAATGAAAGAAGGGTTACAGAACAGAATAGACCTGGGAGTCAGCTTAGCCACAAGAAAATACTTGACACAATAGGAAAGTAGGGAATTAAAAGTAACGTGCTTACCTCAAGTACAGTACTTTCTGTGCAAGAGCTAGCAGTTGTTTAAATAGAGGGAATTTAGATTATACTGCCATTTGGCACAATAGTACTTAGTCTAATTTTATCAATTACAGTATAAACCTGTCAGGAGGAATGCTGATTAGGGCATACTGTTTGGCTAGGGAGTAACGTGGCAGGTTCAAATAGGTGCTAAGCGCCTGGTTATTAGCTTTATTAAGTGGAATGTTTTGCTTATAACATTGCCCAAAGGCTTCCAGGTTTAAAGCAAGTGATGCAGTGTGTGTGCACCTCTGTGCATCCACACACACATGCAACTTGCTCCAGGAGATCTGGGTAAAGGTAGGAATTCAAGTCTGGAGGTGCCAGAAAAAGTGACCACTCCTGCTTTGGGTACACTTTCATGTCTGCGGTATGATGCAATAATCCCTGCTGCACTGCGGTGCGGTTCTTGCAGTACAATTATTTTTCCTCACTGGACTGCTGTTTTCCTCTGTGCCTGGGCAGTGTCAATGTGTGCTCCAGTGCATCCTCAGTATTGCTGCCCTTCCTAATCTAAGCCATTGCCCAAACGTCTGTCTAGCAATATTTTTGTCCAAGAAGAGAGATGGAGGACAGGCACTTTTAACGCTTATTTCCCAGTTACACTTTTATGTGTGGAAATTGCTGAGGATTTAGGCAGCCCTGTTATGGTGCGCTTTGCCATGCGCTGGTTTAAGACGTGTCCACCACCAGCTGCTTGTCCAGCCAGCAAAGTCCCCTCAGGCTCAGGCTGTAGCTACTCTGCTTTGTTGGCCAACATTTGAGCGAAAGCCCACCTCCGTTGGCAGCTTAAGTCAATAGCCTGTGTTCTCCACCTGGGATACGTCTGGGTTCTGAGCACTGGCCCCTGGTCACCTTCTGCTGTTGCCACTGCTGCAGGGCCGAGGCGCAGAAGGGCTGGCTGGCCACGTCCAAAGCCTCAAACTGACACAGCAAGACTCACAAGGGGCCATCTGTCACTGCCCAAAGCCCTCTTTCTCTGAACGCAGAAGGAATGTCAAAAAAATCAAGAGGAGGTAATTGCTTTAGTTACTCTTCCAAGCTTCACCCAGCAGTCCCTGCTCAGCCCAGCGCGTGCTGTCCTTGCATGGGGCTGGGCTTTCTCCAATTACAGGGGCTCTTGCCTTGTAGTTTTGCTTCCTCCTTGGTTTCTCCGAGGTCTTTGGTTTCCCACGCACGTGCTGTCCCTCACTGCATGGGCCGACCTTCCCCCCATGCAGCCGAGACATGGACGTGCCTTTTGTTTCGGCAGCATCTGCTGCGCTCCAGTCACCGACCCCAGTTGCTTTTCCCATTTATCCCAAAGGAGGGGCAGCGTCTGTCCCCACCGGTTTCAGCGTTTATTGTCTCCAGGCCTCCTGCCTACCCCATGGCAGGAGCATGAAGGTACGGCGCTGGCCAAGGCACACTGCTGTGCATTAAATGGTGGAGATGGAAAGAGATGTCCGACAGCGACAGCTGCCTCTTTCTCCAGCTCTCTGCACAACCTTGTAGACTTGAATGGGCATTGAATTCCTCTGCGCTGGAAAATAACAATGTCTGGCACACCAGTGAGGCCTTGATCTTCTGGTGGAAATCATGCTAAATGCTCAGCGTAGGTGTCTGTGTCAAGATGTTTGAGATTTTGCCTGGTTTTTTTTGGTGTGCTATGTAAAGGATGAGATTTCTGCTTAAAATTGATAGTACTATAGGAAGTGCTGGTGAAAAAAAGTACCCTTTGCGTGGCAGGTCTGAGGAATCCCCCTTCTCCCATGTTGGTTATTGGAAGGAGTTATGCACGAAGAAGTAAACAGGGTACCTGTTGATGATTTCGCTTGCTTCTGCGTGGTTACAGCTTTACAATAAAAGGTAGAAGCCATTTCAACATTGCTTTTTTTTTTTTTTTTTTTTTTCCTCCTCCCCCCCCCCCAGGGCAGAGCATGTGAACACGTACATGCCATCTTTGAAAACTGTATTTGCTTATTTAGTCTTGGAATGAGCCTGGCGTGGCACTGTCTTGCTTGACCACAGCCTGTGTCAAAGAAATGGTGCCATGACCAAGAAACCCAGTAAGCAGTTTACGCTCTTTCCAGATAAAGGAAGGAGTGCTAGCTGGGACGTAAAAGGAGGAAGGACTGGTGCGATGATGGATTTCATTTTGCCAGTTGTCAGCTATGCAGCTGAAGCGCTGCTTACCCCGCTCTTCACTGAGCCTCTCTGCGTGGAGTGCTTTCTCCTGCCTCACTGACTCAAAATAGAGTCACAAAATTCTAGTGGTGATTAACCCCAGCGTTATTAGCCCATTCTTGTCCTTGCTTTGGCTCATGCATGCCCCTTGAGACCTTCATTACAGGTAGTGGAGTTGCTGGAGTGTGTTTTCGGTTGCCACTGGTGCTGCAGAAAACCCTTGGAGAGCAGGAGAGGGGTGGCAGTTTGGGGATGCACCGAGCTGCCGGTGCTGCTCCTCGGCAGGTGGATGGCCCGGGCAGTGCTCCAGGCTACGCCCGTCTTCTGGGCCTGTCAGTTTTCTAGAGCTGGAAGGGAAGAGATGGCCCCACTGAGATTTTCCAGTGACCTGCACAAAACCCTCGAAACCCCTCACTCCACCCCCACCCCACCCAGCTCTTGTATTGTATCTGTACGTGCCTTAATCAGTCAGTAGTGCCTTGCTGGCCAGGTCTGGTGCAGGTATTGCGTCTGGGGTGACACGCACAAAAAGCCAAAAATTTACCGTTTCATTGAGATCCTTTTGGGATGAATCACAAGAATTGTTTCCGAATTTTATTTGGGTGTCTAATAATCCCAGTCCTAGTGCTAGGCATCTTAACTCTGTCCAATATAAATAATTTCTAGAACCACGAAAATGCACATCCTGATTTTATTTGAATGTATGAGAACCCCTATCCTAGTATCAATACTGGACATACGGGCTCTGTCCAAACTAAATGATTTCTAGAATTTCAGTAAATACCTCCAGGTGCTAAAGGCCAGATCTGCTGCCAGTAAAAATTAGCTGACCTCGACTGATGCCAGTGGTTCTGTGCAAGGTTTTATCTGCTAAGCAGCTGGTTGAGAGCAGTTGAGACCCTGCAAACTAACCTTCAGTGTGATTTCAGAGGGAACATAGTCCCTGTGCATCTGTGAGTACTGTCAGTCCACGCCCGAGTTTTTCCTGTGTTGTGTCAAAGGGTTAAGTAAATACAGAGGCACACTTAAGCTTGCAACCTCTGTATTTGAAGAAACTACCACCAAGTTCACCAGGAGCAAAATCCACAGCTTTGTGAAATTCAGTGGAAAATTGGCTTCAAGGAGCATTAACTCAGGTTCTCGGTGAATGTCTGCCTTCTTTATTAAGAGAGGGGGGAAAAAAAGAAAAAAAGAGCACCTTTAGATACTAAAGTCACTTTTTTATTTTCCCTACAAGTTTGAAGTTGTCCACTACCTGGAGTATTTTACTATTTTATTTATTGCTACTGAGGCAGAACTAGATTTAAGCTTAATATGAGGCTCCAGATGGTTTTTAGAACATGATCACATTTACAGTCCCAAGATTTGTGCATACCTGCTTCCCCCTCCATGCCTTACAGCTAAACCCTGCTCTCTCAGATGTGTGCTCCTGGAAATGCAGTATGGCATTTCACAGTTCCTATAAAGGGAAAAATCTTTTTCTGCAAAGCCTTTGGCACGACGTTGTATCCACCAGGTTTCCCTCTGCCAGCGTGAGATGGCAGCATAATTTTTCCCAGCACCCAGGCATGCGTGCATGTCTCGGCAGCACGGAGGGGTGGTGGCCAGGTCTGCAGCCTGGTCTGACTTTGCTGTGGAGTCTTTGGAGAGCTGGATTTTTTCATCCAGTCCTCCAAGGTCCAGCGGGGCCACAGTTGTCCCAAGCTGCCAACGGGGTCTGAGACACCCTGAATATCAGGCATTGTATGGTATACCCAAATGACAGCTCAGCTGGGGATTGGAAATGGGGAGTGATCATTTGGTTTGTGTTTTATCAAACGATTCTGAATTACATGGTCTTAAGATGAGGCTTTTTGCTGCTCCAGGTCAGTTCAGTGTCAGGGGATCATGTAAAAATGCAAAGGACCCTCTGGTTCCCCTCCTTGGAGCCTGGAGCCCCTACATGGGTGCCTGCTGCTTCTCCCACCTGCCATGGTGTGGGAGAGCCGGAGTCTGTAGCTCCTTTTTTGCTCTGAATTGTGCTTAGCTTGGTACCATGTGTGAGAATTTTATTTTAAATGCCAGAGTACGGCAGTGTGTTATTTTGTAAGAGGAGCACCATGTTATCCAGCCCGTGGCGTTCTCTTCCCTTTTTGCTTTTTCTTTGCAAAGACAAGCTATAAACCCAGCTTTTTAAAGTAAATGTAATGCAGGAGCATCAGTGAAGTGCACTAAGGCAGGATCTGCCCTTCCCATGCCATCTCTCTGGTCCTATAACCCATGCCGCAAAGGTGTGCATACCCTATTTTTCATTAGCAACTGGAAAAATCTGTTTTAGCAAAAAAGTATGCAGAAGCTGTTTGCTTGAAGAGAGGTTTAGGCTACTGAAGCCTTACTGAGTGCGGGTACCAATGATGGAGAATAACGTGAGGAAGCACATGTTTCTTCGTTTCTTTGTACATTGGTTTTTAGCTCACTTGCATTAAGCTTTTCAGTTTTTGCATCTGCTGTATTATTTTGCTTTCATTTTTAAAGTGTTCTATGTACAACTAAACCCACATGAGGATGATCTGTTTTCTCCTTTTTGTTTCTTTCTAAGGCAATAAGACATCTGGCTGCTGCTAGTGTGAATTATCAAGTCGCATCCTTTTAACCCTCCTCATCATTTTATTTGTAAAGTGCTCACCCGCTGAGATACCAGGGGCCATGTGCAAACAGTTTAAAACAACATTGGGAAATAAACGGCATGGGCAAAAATGATGAGAGGTTTTTTTAAAGCCGAAAAGCTGTGAGTGCTGAAAAAAACCATGTTGTTGGGGAGGGGGAAGGGAGAGGTCAGGTCAGTCCAGTGTAGCCGCAGAGGCTGAAGCTGACCCTTCTTCCAAAAATTAAGTGTAAAGTTCAGCTCTTCAGCTGTGGGTGGTGACCCCAGCAGACACTGGGACGTGCCCGTAAATCTTTTTCTGAATGTAGCCAATACTATAAGAAAAGCCATAGACCTGACTGTTTGGGAGAGTGGGATCCCAGCACTGCTGGGGTGATGTTCACTGCAGGGGGAGACTAGAAAGCTTAAAAGCTGAGCTTTTCTTCTGGAGGCAGCTAGAGGGGAGACCTTTGCATGAAGGCACCGGGTCCACTGGTGTCCAGGATGTCTGAACTGCCGGGGCATTCTCTCCAGAAGCTGTGCTAGAAATGAAAGTCCACTAATAAAGCCTGGCTGTCCAAGGCGCTCATGTTGCTCATGCGAAGCCCTTGGAGGATGAGTAAGGATCGAGGCTAAACAAATGAGCTGGCTGGCTATGTTTGTGTGCCACATCTGCCAAATGGCTTTTTTTGGAAAGAGCGCTGCCAAAAAAAGCCTGAAACAACAGAATGTTGCCAAGATGTTGAACTTCCTATCCCTGCTCCAGCAAATAGAGATATCAAGAAAGAAGAAGCGCCGCACTGATCTCTGCCTGTTTGTGATGATCCTGTTTTTCCTTATTGACGCGTGAGGCATCTTGCAGGTGCCCAGATGGCAACACCAGCCTGTGGCTCCTTCAGGGCCGGTGTGGAGCTCGCCGGGGTCGTGGTGCGAGAAATGCGGCCGTGCGTGAGCGATGGCTGTGACCTGTGCGTGCAGCGATGGGGCCGCAGGGACGGATCAAAGGATGGGAAGGCATCAGCCCCCGTGTGCTTCTTTTCAGTTCTGTTTATTGTCTTGAAACAGCCTTATGCTTTCGCAGTATCTCTGCAGAGAAATTTGTAGAAAAATAAATAAGAGTTTTCATAGAAAATAAGAGGGTGATAAAACAAATAAGAACACATTCGTGATCTGTATGATTTAAAAATAACTTAAATGCAGGAGGGTTGCCAATAGATTGAAAACTTCCAAAACTGATCACGTGTTTGGCTGGGAGAACTGAGCTGTCGGTCCCTCTGTCTGGGATTAACGCAGCCTGCCCTGAGCACTGCGGGAAGCAGCGGTAGCATCAGAGAGGATAAATGCTGATTTTCCTGGTGCTTTCCCATCTGACAAAGCCTTCAAAGTCTCACACCTCACCCAGAAGTGTTAGGAGTAATGCAGGGAGGAGGTGAGCAAACTCCAACCCTTCATGCGAGCAGACTGCTCACATGGCAACCTGTCCCTGCGTTGGAGGGCAAAGAGCTGGGGTGGCAGGAATGTGCACGAGCAGGACCAAGGCAGCATTCAGGGGATGGATGCTGAAAACAGTTGAGTATGTTAGTAGTAGTGAGGTAGATGCAGGTGTTGTAGAGACAGGGAGCCTTCAAGAAAGGGGGGGGGGGGGGGGGATGATGATCAACCTTTCATGCCAACTTTCCGTCCTCTGGATGTTTATTCAGATGCCACACATTTTTATCAGTCCTCACTGGGACAAATTTAGTCAGGTTCTTCAGGGTTTTCTTGGGTAGAGATGAATGCAAGCACAGGCTTGAGCACTTCAAGGACTGGTGCCCACAGCAAATGAGGAATTTTGCCCAGTAACAGCTTGTGCATGAAGACGAGAAATTCAGCTTTGCTATGGTAGATGGCAGAAGGCTCAGTGGGTAGGTCTGAAATTAAGGAATTTAATCAACATAGCAAATGCCGGGCATGATTTTAAGCAGTTCTCTTCGAAGGGAAATGGAGGGTTTCTGGTACTAAGAAAGATGGAGAAACCCCCTGTGGAAAGCTTGGTAGGTAGATGGGGAAAGTCGGTGCTCTTTGGTGATAGACTGCTCCCCAAGCGTCTGGGGTAGGACTGCATCACCAGGGTCTGCCCTGTTGTTGTACCAAGGTGCTTTGCTCATATTTCTGGGTTGCTACATCGAAAGAACTGTTTGATTACAGAGTGTTGATTGAAGAGTAACAGCCATGACAGAAAAGCGTGGCTGAAAGAAAGAATCCTAGAATGGAAACCAGGCAGCCCAGTGACATGTAAAACCAATGAATCTGGTATTTCCATAGATGCAGTGCTGTAGATATTTTACAACCGTATTAAAATGATTTTAGCCAGGAGGGCGAGAGGGGAAAAGCTATACAATAACATACGAATCACTTGCAGTGATTGAAAACCAAATGAGCAATTTTCAGCCACAAATATCAAGTGAGAGGACAAAGCAAATGAGACCTACAAGGCAGGCTAATAATCAAGATAAGTGCTAGAGATAAAAAAGTCCAGCACAGCATTATCGTGTACTGTGCAGTGTTTGTTAGGAGATTTCCTATACGCTGTGAGAATTTGCCGATGGTGCTGTGTAGATCGCGTCAGGGTTCTCAAATAGTTACACTGAGCTTATCGTCAACGTTTTTCTTCAGGATGTTACAAAAAAAGTGCAAAAAATACTTCTGATTTTTTCCTTCTGGTATAAAGTAGCATAAATATTGGGATAAAAACAAAAATCAGTTTATGTTTTTTCTATTTCCTTCTTAGTAGCATAATTCCGTGATGTGGCTCAAACTGTTTTAAAGGAGCGATTAATGATTCATTTATTTTTTACACAAATATTTCTCTGATACTTTCCTATTCTAGGCAGCTTTTGGAAAACAAAACCAGTTTGAACTCGAGAGGAAAGAAGTTTAAAATATTTTAAACAAATTAGCTTCTCCTAGGACCTTAACTACCGTACTCTCTCAGCATTTTAAATGAAATTGTTTGAATAAAATATATGAGGTCCTCTTTTAAAATGGAGGCAAAAAAACAACCTCTGAAGCAAACCAGAGAAAAAGAAGATAATAGCGCTTGGAAAGCAACCTCTTGGCAAAGAGGAACAAGAGCAGTGGAATAATTTAATTGCTCATCAGCTAATTATATGGTATTATAATGTTAATGTGCCTTCATCATGACAATGTAATAGGTATAGATTGAAGCATATGAAAAAGAAAGTGTTGATGCAGTAATTATAACTAAGAGCAGAGCTGTTAGAGTAATTATAACGCTTCATCAGGTAATTAACGTATTGTTCAACTTGAGACGGAGAACAAAGAGTGAAGAAGTTAAATATTGGAGGACATGCCTTCCCCGCTCTGGGGCCGTCTTCCTGCATTTGCTGCAGAAGGTGATACTCTGTATTGATACTGTTATTTTCTTATTTCCTTGTATGTATTTTATTGAGTGGGGGAAAGTTGTCAGGGTGCGTGCAGCAAAAGAGACCGGCAGCGTGGCAATTGTTGTTTTAAGCCATTTGTCCTGAAGACCCTCCCCAATCCTCCCTGCTGCGGAGGCGATCAATTTGCGGATGGGTATCTGGGACTGAAGGGCAGCGGACGCTGCTGCAAATTAACCTCCGATCAAAGACACCTATTCAGCATGGGCAGAGCTGATTCTCAGGAGAAGTGCTGGGGCGAAACCACCAAAGTGCGTTCGAGTTTCTCCCGTCTCTCTGTGCGACTGCTTTTGGGGTGCTGGGGGATGCTGGGGGCATCCCTGTGGGGGCACGAACGGCGATGCGGAGCTGGTGCCACGCGCGTCTGCTGCCCCTGTGCCCGCATCTCGCTCCTGCTGCCCCCAAAGCCGTGGGGGAAAGTGGCACTAGCCTGGCTCTCGCTACGAAGCTCCCAGGCTGGGAATTTTGCTTAATCTGATCAAATCCGCCCTGTGCCCAGCAGTCTGGTCTCCAGTGGGGAAGGTGGTGAGGTGCCGCCTGGCACACCCCTGTCCGCAGCCGACAGCGTAACTCACCGTCATCTGCAGGGCTGCGGCCGCAGTCGGCGGCAAGCTGCTGCCGTAGGGCTTCAGGACTAATCGGTGGTTTCGTATGGATGTGCCCCAAAGCGGGATGCGAGATCTGTGCCGCCTGCGCAATTTGACCTGCACTGTAGTAAAAAGCTGCTTGGGATTAAGGAACAGTGCTTTGAGGCGGGTTGATGAATCTGAGTTTGATTTTTCATTTGCTGGTGAAACGACCGAGTGTTGGTTTCAGCTTTGCACAAAACTAATAAAGAAGCCCTTGTATCTTGGGTAGCAAGTTATGGCAATATAAATATTACTTTTAAATATCCAGCTTTGTTTCTATTCCCACCCTTCCCAAAATACCAGAGTAGGAGTTTCTCCCTGTCTCCCGCATCCCAAAGGGAGTGCTGTAAGTTACTGGACCAGTGCTGTAAAAGCGTGGGTGCACTTAACTGTGAACATGTACTTACACATGTGGCTGTGCTGACCTTGTAAGATCTTGTTGTGGTTTAGCCCCTGTCGGCAACCAAGCACCACGCAGCCGCTCGCTCCCCCTCCCCCCTGGTGGGATGGGGGAGAGAATCAGAAGGGCAAAAGTAAGAAAACTTGTGGGTTGAGATAAGTACGGTTTAATAATTGAAAAATAATAATAGTAATAAAAATTGTAATGAAAAGGAGAACAATTAGAGACAGAAACAAAACCCGGGGGGGGGGAAAAAAACCCAACAAGTGATGCAACTGCTCACCACCCACTGACCGATGCCCAGCCAGTCCCCAAGAAGCCATCACAGCTCCCTGACCAACTCCCCCCAGTTTATATACTGGGCATGATGTCATATGGTATGGAATAGCCCTTTGGCCAGTTTGGGTCAGCTGTCCTGGCTGTGCCCGCTCCCAGTTTCTTGTGCACCTGGCAGAGCATGGGAAGCTGAAAAGTCCTTGACCAGTGTAAGCAGTACTCAGCAACAACTAAAACATCAGTGTGTTATCAGCAGTATTTTCATCCTAAATCCAAAACACAGCACTATGCCAGCTACTAGGAAGAAAATTAACTCTATCCCAGCCGAAACCAGGACAGATCTTATTACCATCTGGATGTGCAAATTTTGACACGTCAAAAATTTTGTCAAGGTATCTGCCAGTCAAGTCTAAACCTAAAAACCATGGGATGTGGAGAGAAAAAACTGGCTAATAGCACAGGGCAGGTTTGTCTCCTGTCCTCAGTCCATCAAGACACCCTCAGTACCGACGCGTTCTGCAAGACTGCAATCCGCATGCCTCCCTGGAGAGCTAATGATACTGTTGACAGCATTTTTTTTATTTTTGGCTTAACTTACCTCCTTCATCTCAGGATAGTTTTCTACTGGAAAATCAAACCACCTCACGCTGATTGTCATCATCAACACCACAATTTCTGATGAAATGAGGGCAATAGTGGGACTGGTTTGGTCAGTTCATTTAATGATGTACTGATTTGCAGTTCAGTTTTAAGCCTTACTACATTTTATTTAAGTGTTGCATCGTTTTGCAGGCTTTACAGGCATAAGGCTGTAGTGCTATACCCAGCTAAAGTACTGAGTGGTCAGTAAGGAATGAATGAAATGTTAAAATGTTATTGTAAGGCAAATGATGTCATGCAGCAGAAAGGAGGATGCCGTGCTTCTGGTGAAAGATGTGGAAATAGATACTGTGTGGTAACAGAAAGGTGGGATCAGTGTAAGCAGGTGAGATTTGGATGAGCTGAGCTGCTAGGCCTTGGCTGCAGCGATGGCCAGTGCAGTGCACTTGCTGGCTGCAACCCAGGAACATATTTAGGTGAGTTGAAGTCACGGAAGGGCAGTAAAGAGAGGGCTGAAAGGAAAGAAGATTGCTGGTGGGGAGGGAAGAAACACAAAAGAGTAAAAAGTAGTATGATGGCTAAAAGGACAGGGTTAGATAAGGGTGAATGAACTGAGTTTAGGTTGAAAAAAAAGCTGTCTGAGTATCAGAGGGCAGGGGCTTTAGAGAAACCTTTTGGTCATAACGGTGAGTGGAGTTTTAAACTGGAGGTTATTAAGTTTATAAGGGGGATTTCATGCTATAATGCCAGCAAGAGGAGGCTACTTCAGGCCTTGCATTCAAGGGACCTTGATCCACAGCAACCCAAATGCACCCTGCAGACAAGGGTTGGTTTTTTTTTTTTTTTATGGGGCTAGAGGGAGGAGCTGCCACTCTTGCAACTTGCAGTGACTGCACTGGTGTGTGTGGGTGTGTTAAGCCGACTCTGCCTTGGGAGCGAAGTAAATAAGTGTGATTAAGGTGTCTCATATCGTCATCTGAAATGCCATCACTTAGGGCCCCAATTCATTATTGTTTAATAACGTAGTGTATACTAAGCTCACGAATTAGCAGCATGCTGCGTTTCAGTAAATGTATACTAAGCCAGCGCAGCATGCTTTCTGACTGAGCGTCTCAGCATGGCTGAGTAGTTTCAGTTACTCTTAAAAATGAATGAAAATCAGACACCTATGTCTCTTGAATATCTGTGGAAAAAATTGGCTTTAAAAGACAGTTAAAATGACGCATCCTATATGCAACAAATTACAAGCAAAATGGGATAAAGCTATTGCATCAAAAAAAAAGGATTTTAATATACTTTAATGTTTTTCTAGAATGTATTTGCCTCGGTCTGCAGAAAAAAGCATTTTATTGAGCAGGATGATATATTCTTTTGGATGGTCCTTTCATGTTATATGTTAGAAGTTTGGAAAGTCTGTTCCCTGATAAAAAGTGCATTTCTCTGTCTTGTAAGGATTTCATTGTATTTCCGTGAGTGCCTCTGTTGCAGGCATAGAAGATGTGTTATTTCAACAAGTCTGTCTGTTTAGGTTTCCATGTGTAATATGAACTGCACACTAGAAAAGTTCCTTTAAGTGAAACAGGAAAGCTTAGTCTGTGAGTGTGCAGTAATGACGGATGGCCATAGGGTATCACCTCCTGTCTGGACCGTTCCCATATGAAGCTGCATTAAATCTTCTGCTGGATTGTGGCTGACACTGTGCAAATAGCTCAGGAGTAACCCAGTACGATGTTTCCAAGTGGGGGAATCTAGTTCTCTGATCAGGATGGGGCCCCTTGAGAGCAGCCACTGCTCATCTCAGCTTGAGGATCTGCTCTTAGTCTGGGAGTCCCAAAATCCTAACAGGGCGAAGCTAGCTGCCACGTTGCAACTGCTTCAGCTGGTATGAGCGTTCCAGCCAGAGCTGTTCCTCAAAACTGGAATGGATTCTTTCTGGAGGGTTCAAGTTGTTTGTTTTTGAAATATTCATCATTCATTTTTTTACCTCTGCATTTCTGGTTTCAGGCCAAACATAGCAATTGAAATGTGGAAATTGATAACAGGAGAGGTTGTTCGTAGGCTATTCCTTGCAGGAAAGAGCAGGAGCGGCAGAGGAAAGGTGGTTCTCAAGGCGCTGCCAGCCCAGTGAAGCAGAGCCCATGGGGTTGGACTGGGCAGGAACCCAAGGGTGTGCCGTCGGCTGCTGCCATTGACAAATCCTGTCCCGCAGGCAAAGCTCCTTCTCAGCCCGGATTGCAGGTACCACTCTGTGCCCCAGGCCTGGATGGATTGTATTTACACCTTTAAAAGACCTGCTGTTATAACTGAGTTATAGCCGAGAGTACTCTTACCGTCCTCTGAGCTGTGGGATCCTTACTGAAATCCTTTTCTAAATGCTTGCATTTAGTGGTACCTTAGAGTGGCAAGAGCCACAGCTAACTGGGCACTGAAATTAATTATTTTTGTCCATTTATCAGGTTTAAATTTGATGGCTTTCACATCTTTTTGGTGACGGTTATGTGTTTGGAGGGAGGCTGAACAGAATTTTGCAATCCATCTTCTCCCCACCACGTAGTCATAGGAGTATTTGTATCATTTCTCTTCTTCCTTTCCACAGTCACCATTTTATTGTGGCTTTCCTTATTTCGGCTTTGCCCTTTCTAGTTGTGAACATGATGTCCCACATGGACCTGGACTGCCTATACACCTAGCATGTTACAGTATCTCTCCAGTACTCGCTCTCCCTTTAATCCTCCTAATATTTTACATTATTTTGTGATTGCTAGTGCATTTAAATCTGGGGTTATACCTTTCATAATAGCCAGGACTGACCTGTTCAGAAGTACTTGATTGGTATTTGCAAAAGGGAAGTAAAACCCCAGGTCAGATATGAGGTGGATATGAAGTTGCGTCCATCTCCTGTGTCCATAACCTCACTGCTTGCACACTCTGTATGCACTCTTCTGCTGTACCGTCATCCCAACTCCAACCTGGATGCCTTGCAAGACAGCCTGGGCTGTGGGGTGTTACAGATCCTGCAAACTCTCAGGATTCCACCCGGAGTCATGCTGAAAATGTTTGGGAGTTTTGTCTGTCATGGCTGCATTCACAGAGATTTTCTTTGCAGGTAATGACAATGAAAATGTTTTCTTTTTCCCCAGTACTGCTGTGTTCCAGCCATTTTCCCTCCCCATTGATCCATACATGGAGTTTAAAAACTCGGCCAGGGAGTTTTTGCGTTGAGGCAGAAATACAAATACATTGGTGGGCCTTATTTCCTTCACTAAAAGAGCATTCATTCTGCTATTGACACCAAAGCCAGGCTGAGACTATGCCTCGCTGAATTAAAAACTAAAAAGCAATTAGAGGAGCCCCTTTGGAAAATGTCATCCAGCACAGCCATGGCCTGATACTCGTGTCTGCCTCCCCAGCACTGTACACCTTTTTAATTTCTTTTCTTTTCTTGCAAGTCATCCATTCAAATTGCTTGGGAGTGGAAAACAGAGTTATTGACTGTCTTTTCATGAGCTGTCATGAAGCAGTAAATAGAAGCAAAAGACAAATGTAGGCACATCCAGGGAAAGGAAAATCATAATTAATATTTCAGTAGAATAAAAGGTGTCTATAAGGACAAGAGTGGAAATAAAAGGAGAAGGAGATATTAGCTTGACATATAACAAGTTTTTAGCTGTATCATATATGTATTCACATAAATCTATACTGCAGTTGTGCCTAGTACGCATGTTTGACTAATATGGAGCATGAAGGCAGTATAGAAATGAAGCCTTTGAATAAGTTCTTAAAGAGTTTCCATCAGTTGTCAGAGATGGGGCTAAGTCTTTGATGTCAAAGTTGCAGAAGTCATGGAGTTGCATTTCCTCCTGGTGGGGACACTCCAAAGCACTTTCAAATTGAGCATTCAATGCAACACTTTAAAAACGTTATGAATGCAATGTATTAAATACATGTATCTGTATGTATCACAAGGCAATAGGTAGCTCTGGTCCTCTTATAATGGGTTGTTCTTTGCAAAAAAGGATTGGGCATTTGTATCAATAACAAAAGTGTCCACATTTATGGTAGGCTAAGCTGAAGAAGAGAAGTCAGCCTTGAGCACACAGGTTAAAGTAAGTATTTCCCTCAGAGGCACCAGGATAGCTGAGCCTGTTTCAGACGGGGGGGCACACAGAGGCTCCAGAATATCAACACGATATCCCTCACCCCTTCCTCCTGCTGCAACACTGCCCTGCATGGTTGCCCGCCTGGATTTTGGAGGTGGACACCATGTTGAAGCTGCTGGCAGATGTTGTTCAGTAGAGGACATGCAGTGCCAGTCCTGTACATGGGGCAGCCTTTGCTCAGGATGGTGTCTCCGTAGAAGGGCAGATCATCCCATCCTGTACACCCCAGCATACAGACTTGCCGTGCTTGATCCTGCTGACCAACAAGGAGTATTTCAGAGATCCTCACTGTAGAAGTGACTATGGTAGCCACAGTCAGATGTCCGCATGCTTTTTGCAATATTTCTGGAAAGAAGTATCCTGGAAGCTGCAGATTCCCATGCAGAGCCTGAGGTCTGGAAGGTGAGGGGGCACAGGGTAAACTCAAAAGCTGAAGCATTTGCCCTCTGATTTATGTAGATTTGAAAGTGTAGGCCTGAAGCCAAGAGCAGATAAATTGCTCAGGCAGTATCCAGTAAGTCACAGCTATCAGGTGACTACTAATAATTGTGGGGTTTTTTTACAAGCTACATGTCTTGCACAAATACAATTACTCTATTTTACAGCAGTCGGTGCAAATCACACATTTCTATCTTGCATACCAACTTGGTATCTGATTAGTGCCAAATTGCGTTTTGTGTTAATAAGCCTAAGGCAAAATTAGCTTGGTGCAGTATCATTTAGCAGTATTTAGACATGAAAAACAAGTTGTTTGGTTTTACTTTATTTAGGTTTACCGTAGTATAACAAGACTATTCTATCTGGGAGAGATGGTCTGTTTTGTCAGGGAGGCTGGAGGTGTGGATGTTGACATTACAGGAGGTGTGATGGTCACAAACCTAGATCTCTAAGCTTACAGGAAGGAGTTCAGATGGGAGTAATACGAGAATATCGATAAAATATTTCTTTGGAGTCCAAGAAGCATCTCAAGCCCATGTTACAACTCAATAATACCTTCCTATATGCCAACGGTAGTTGCCTTTGGTGGTGTGTGGGCCTAGGGACTTAAAGCTTAACGTGATTTAGAAAATACTGTCAAAGTGTAGCCCACAACACAAAGATCCTATGAGGAGCACTTTCCTGCTTCTGAGACCAGCCAAATACTTCCTTTAATTATACCTGTGAAATCGCATTAATGTAGGACATCATCGTTTTGTTTTGCAAAGTCAACTGTTCTCAGCGGGACTAGTCATAACTGGACTTGTGTCCACTAATACTGTGTGAAATGGTTTTAAAAGGGTAATATTAATCCCTTTAGTGGCAATTTGCATATGCAAATCAGGAGTGCACATATCCCTTGGCTGTTTGTGAAACCTCAAGGCACTGAAGCATTCCCGTAAGGTTATTTTTCATTTTCCCTTTGAGCTGCCCCTCCTGTTGTTTCCAGGTTGACTGCTGCACCAAGGCTGATATTTTTGCTAAATCCAGTGGAGGGTAAATGCATTTTACTTGAGCTGAGTCTTTGCTTGACTTTCAGGAGCTCGAAGAACAGATTTTCCATTGTGCCTCTCTGTTTACATGTGCATTTAATTGAAGATAATACACTGTTACCCCCATATAAACTGTAAAGTGGCCCAAACTATTTTTTTCCTGTGTAAATGACCACACTGCTGTTTGTTTTCGTAGGTATCTGCTGATTTACACTAGCTGAGGATCCAGCCTGGACCTCTTTCCAGTCAGATGGGTGTGAGACTGCCTGCAGGACCTCGATTGTCAGTAAAAAGCCGATGTTAGCAATTTTCATCAGGCAGCATGGAAATTAATTAGCCCAATTTTATGGAAATTAGCTCATTATAAATAATTTTAGCTGGCCCATTCACAAAGCACTTTTCACATTAGGGGGGGGGGGGGGGGGGGAAGGAAAAAGCAAAGCTCTGTGAATTGGATACCGAAAAAACTCTTTCTCTCCTCTTTCTAAAAACAAATGCATTTCAGCAGCTGTGCCATTTGCAGGGGAGGGGCAGCACCCACAGATTGAGCCTCTAGACTTCGCTTTCCCACTCAGCGCCTAAAAGAGCAACAGTGAGTGATTTGTTCGGCTGGGTATTGTTTGGGGCTGCAGATGTCCTTGCACAGCCTGAGGTTGCACATTCTGCTGTTGCTGCCTTTGGGCTTGGCCAAAGGAGGAGGAGGCGGGGAGAGTAGAGATGGGCATCTCCCGAGGCATCTCACTGGGCATACTGGTCCTGTGGCTAATAAGAAATAAAATAGTTCAAACACAAATACGTAATTACAGGGGTGAGAGCGGGTCCGTGTGCTGGAGGAGCTCTGTCGCCTCCTCTCTCTTAGGCTTTCTAGACTGTAAGGTCTTGCACTGAAGAGCAGGGAGGGTACATGAGCGCTGAGGGGTCTTGTGTGTTTCAGTGTCTGTCATAGCCCCAGAAGGTCCTGTGTATCAGTTGGGCCCTGTGAAATCTCCAGACGGTCCAGATCAGACGATCCTGAGGCTGCTGTGTTTCAATCCCCATCTTTTCTAAGGATTTTTTTGGTTCTAAAGAGGATCTAGCATGACCTCTATCTTCCGTTTCAGTTTTTGCTCCTTTCAGTGCTTTTGCTAAAGGGGTTTTAATATAATCTGTGTTCAGGCTAGTCATGAAATACACAGGTCATGCAAGGGAAGAAACACTTTCACCCCATGCTCAATCTCAGTGTTGTCACTTGTCGCGGGAGTTTTTAGGATTTAGTGATCTTCAGGATGTCTAGAAATTTGCCTGGGGCTCATCGTTTTCCTCTTGACTTACAGAGCATCTCTGTCCAGCAACCAGTTTTCTCCCAGCCTAGACTGAGTGGCCAGTTGAAAAATGGGGTTTCCTTCTCAAAGTATTATCTCTCAGCCCCAATTTGATTCTTTTCTCAGATCTCTGTGTTTTTTGGACTGTTGTCTTCTCTCCATTTGGCAAATGCCATTCTTGAAACCCTTGGAAAGAACCTGGGGATAAAACCTCTCATTTTATTTAGGGTGTTATGTGTCCTGCGTTCCCAGTGAGCCAAATGTGCTCTGGTGCTGTAGTTCTTCAGCCAGCGACACCTCCGTTCATGTACGTAGCCAGTGTACAGGAATGGATCACAGCATCTTGTCTTAGGAGATTTATTCCCTTAATTTTTTTGTATATCGCTTTGTCTGGGTCTCTACCCGGCAATAATTAGTGCCTAGCTGGAGCACCTACAGGATTTTCTTTCCTTGCAGCCCCCTTATTAGGTGTCTGGTATTGCTCATTTCACAGATGGGCAACTAACACTCAAGACGGATGAAAGAGCGGAGCACCCTGAAAGGCTTTTGGGCCAGTGCAATTCGGGGTGCAGGAGAGGGGCCACCTTCCTGAATGAGGAATGCGGACCATTTGCAGGGAGAACCTGTGGACATCAGGAGGGGATGAAACATTTTCCTGTATTTTAAAGTCTCTCCCACCTCCGCCACTCCTGCCCCAAATATTTACGAAAGTCTTTTGAAAAATTGCTGTCCATTTTGTAACAGCGATTCATTAACATGCCACTCAAGCTGAGGGGAGAAAGGAAAAGGTGTGGGAGGTCTGGATAAATGCGCTCTGTGAAAATTTTGCGGAGGGGCCTGTTAGTAATCAGTTCGGCTGCAATGAGGGAGCGTATTTGAGAAAACTAGTGCCAGAGTCCCAGGCAGTTCTGGCTGGGCAGCTTTGAACCCCACTCTCTCCTTTCTCTACCAAAAGAAACGGATGGTGCATGCTCACGAGCACGTGATGATGCTCACGAGGGTGTGGTGATGCACAAGAAGCAGCCACTGCTATAACATGCGCTTTCTAAAACCTGCTATTGAGAAGGAATTATGCCACAGAAGATGCTGGTTTGTTTCAAAATGTGAACTTTAAATAAATTGAAGCTGAAGGAATGTTTTGGAGGTGAGAAAAATATTTCTGGCAAGTGACAAGATCAGAATTATTACTCCTCCACAATTTGCTTAAGCAGCTACTATAAACAGCTACTAATCAGACTCCCTTGGTGTTTAGAGATATCTGTGGATTGATTTTAATTAGATTGGCACCTCTTTTTTAATTCTGTAATGTTTGTTTGCTTATAAGTTAGAGTATTTGGGTGCCGTGAAGCTGTTTGTTTAACTTCTTTAGTTAAATTCAAATCAGTAGGCCCTCAGGCATGTTGTTCTCTCTGCTAGTGGGTTTTTGCAAGAAATAGAGTGTGGGCTGATTTTTTTGACACCCCAACTGCAATTTCTTTTTAAGCACCTTAGGTACATCCACTGAATTTACCAACATTACCAAATGAAATGCAGGAAAGGGCACAGACACAAAAAATGTCAATGTTTGGGTGTCTTACAAGGTCATATTTTTGGTGGTTACTCCAGAGCAACAGGTTTCATGGTATAATAAAAATCAAAGGATGGAAAAAATACGTGCAAGGTGGTTTGGACCCGGTAATCCCTGGCCCAGAATTTTATCTGGGGTGCTCCAGTTCAGCTTTCTGTGAGCACCCATCTGCTGCTGGAGCTGGCTCAGACCGGCTGTAGACCTTAGCAAGCAATTTCGGTGTGTTTTATTCCAGTGTGAGGAGGGGTTTAGGTCTGTGTCAGCAGTGAAAATGCTGAAACTACACGAACCGAATTGAGTCTTTTAAGGTTGGAAGTCGGTTCTTGCTTTCCCTTCTTTCTTTCTTTGACTTGAAATTGTTTCTCTGCAGTAATAGCTGATTATCTCTAATCTGCACCTTTTCTGTTATGATTTTTGTTGATTTACCTTGATTTGAGTTTGTTTTTCATGGTTATTATGGATTTTAGCCTACATCCCACAGGTTGTCGGAGCTCTTTCTATGCTGAACCCATTTCTGTCTGATTATCTGAGGGTGCCCCTGATGTGATCCTGATGAAAAGTAGGTAGGGGGCTTGTAAATTGAAAAATGAACTTTAAAACAAACCCCCCAAAACCGAGAGTGTTCTCCATGAGAAGAATATTCGGTGATTAAAAAAACATTTGTGCTATACTCCCTTTATAAATTTGGGCTTAGGAAATGAGATGGGGCATGTTTTATCACTGATGTAATCGGGCTCTGCATAATTGCATCTGCAGCATCCTACATGCAACCAGGCTGAATTTGTTTAAGCCAAGCAAACAAATAACTTTGGAGTAAAGGCTGGACCAGAGAGAGAGTGGCTGCTGATTTGCAGCGTAGTGGCTGCAGTGGATGTGGTAACACAGCAGTACCCGTGAAGGAGCCGTAATCCCCTTGGGCTCTGAGCAGAGGCCACCCAAGGCGCAGCACAGGAGAGGGACGAGAAGGGGTTGCCCAAGCAAAGCGGGGCCATCTGCCGGGGTGCCCAAGGGTCCAAGTCTCACCTCAGGGCTAATGCATGGTTAGCGTTAAGTTTCCAAAAAGGAGAAAGCGGAGACCTGCAATGGAAGCTTTGCTCACGATGGGCTGCCAAAGGGCAAGAGAGGGCTGCTGCTAGAAACCCCCCACAAGCACCATAAATCTCCAGTTAGGGTTAGGCAGGGGCGGTGCTGAGATCAGGGGTGGTGGGCTCCATCCCAACCACCAGTGCATGACCAACCCTCTGGCTCTTTCTGGTGTTTATTTGCTTCCAACTCAAGGCACCGAGAGCACATATGCTGGAACCAAGCCCGCACCATGGAGTTATCCATGTTTTTCTCCAAGCACCTTTGTGCAGTTATTTTAAATCTTCTTTGGGTTTCAGTCTTTCATCTGGCATTTCTGCCTTTCATCCTAGAGCATCTCATCTCTTCTTGACCTCAGATCTGATGACAAAACCAAACCAAACTTTCTCTTGCTGTAACAAGTATTTAATTCAAAGGCTATCTGAAGATTGAGAGAAGAAATTTCACTTTTTGCTGAACCAGTTGATCCAAACAGCCAAGGAAGTCTCAGTCTTTTTTTTTTATTTTTTTTTAATTTATTTTATTATAAGCAGTGAGATAATTCTCTTTGGGTGGGAGAATTTGGATTCTTAAATTCGAAAGAAAGAACAAAATAATACCTTGGGTCTATAAGTATTTGTACAGTATTTGTATGATGATACAGTCCAAAGAGCCTCACCTGCGTATTGTTACAGGAAACTTTTTTTTGGAAGGGAGAGTTCTGCTCTGTGGTATTTCTGTCTAAATAGTACAGGGAGTCAGAGAGGTTGGGGAACAGTGAGAGAAAGCCCCAAGATGCACAGAAGACCTTGCAGGGGATGTCTGAACATCCAGGCTGGTCCTCTGCTGGCCACACCAAATGGTCCTTGGTCTAGGAGTCATGAACTTGTACTGGGGAAAAGAGGGGGTTTATTTGTTTATTCCCTTATGTTATTGTTTATTTTTATTATAGGTGAGCATGTGTATGTGAGTAGTAGGGGGGAAGGTCAGCAAAAACCAGGAGAGGACTGACTGAAGACTGCATAGATAGGGTCAGCATGAGGATGGCAGCACTGTGGTTGCAAACAGATATTGTGATGGACACAGCCATCGTTAGGGTTAGGATGGACAGGTACATCTCCACTGAGGTACGCTGGTGGGTGCCTGGCTTAAATTGTTGACATCTTAACCAGTCGAAGTGGTGTTGCTTGTGGTTTGTGTATGTGTGAAGCAGCAGCTAAGCCCCCTGTCATGGGGGTGCTGCTTTTCCAGGTGCCTTTGCCTCCACTTTCTTCTTTCCGGTGGTGGATTTGATTGCACATCCCTCTGCAACCTTTGCACTGAGCTGCTAACTTGGTATTAGCAATGAAAATCCAGTGCACCTGGAAACATTTGCATATGATGCCCACTGGCTTTAATACTAACAGTGTGTACTGCTCCAGCGAAGGCGAGCCCACGGCCAGGATCTGAGCCATGTACCTTTTGTTTCATGCATGCTGAGCTGTCAAATGTATTCATGTTAGCCCTTGACTCCTAACTAGACACACAAAATCCTGCAGAGACTCACGGTGCCTTGCTCCTGTAAACTTCCGCTCCCAACTTCAGTGATTTTTGAGCCTTTCTCTTTGTGAAATCCCTATTGCAGAGTTTCTGTGTGCTTCTATAGCTGAGTTGGAGGCGAGTCCCTTGCCTTGACACAAGCAATACCTGTGCTTCCTGACTTACAGGCTAAACTGATGATTCAGTGGCGGTCAGTAAAAAATGAGGAAAAGAGGGGTCTTACAGCAGCTGTATTGAGTGATGGTTAACAGCAGAGAGGGTTAGCAGGTGTACCTGGGTGTGGGACATATATACTCCCTCCCGTGTGAGGAGATTACCTTAAAGGCAGTTGTAATAGTCTGACTTAAACCTCTAAATGCAATTAAATCCTGAGTTAAGCCTGAAAAATTTGACCTGACATTCTGCCTTTGACTCATCCATTTTTGTGTTTCAGTATTACAGCGAATGTGCTGTAATGGATCACACACTCTGAAGAGTCTGCTGAAATAGCCAAGGTAAATTAGGGACAGCACATCAGGCTGGATTTTCAGTCTCAACCATCAATTTGATTTTTGTAATGTGCGCTAATGTCTGACAGCTGAATATGTATGTAATGAGATTTTAAGAACAACAGAGTTTTGATCTGTTAGAACAACATGCCATGTGAGAAGGTGCCTGTGCTACTGCATATCTGAATGCTTTAGGAAAATGAACCCACTTGAATGCTAAATAAGGCTGAAAACGAGCTTATTAGCAGGAGAGATGCTGTCCACTCTGTCCTGAAGCATTGCCTCTGCTGAAGGGGGGACCCCAGCCTTTTTTAAAGGCTCAGAAATGTTTAATTAACTTCACTCTTCCCATTATTTTTCACTTTATTATGCTATGTAACCTGCCAGCCTTTACATCCAGGTGTCCTTCAGATGCTGCCTCCCACCTGTTTGGTGGGAGAGGGGCTCTTGATGAAAGCCCAGAAACTGGCCTTAATTCTGATCTCCCTTGAGCACTTGCCAATGGCAGAGCAATTCCCTCAGCACAGGGAAGCGCGAGCGTGTCCTCCCCAGCTGATGGTGCTTTTCAGGTTCATCCCTGAGCTTTCCTTCTGCTTCTCACAAGAGATTGCTGCATCTTGTGGTTTTCTCATGTCTTTGAGTTTGGCTCTCAGTTGCCCAAGGGAGGAACTTTCTCTTTGGGTCGACATTGCTCCCAGCTGCTAGTGCAAGTGCAGGTAATAAATGGCATCCAGGAAGTACAGCAATAGGCTGAAGTGGAGTGTTGTTTTTTCTGTCTGCACCTGTCAAAAAACCCAGGTATAATAAAAAGTATCAGGAGTATCAGAAATATATCAGATTGCTTGTGAAGAGCTTCTGCTGCAGCCCATCAGACACAAAAGGCCAGGGTAATTCAGGTAAGCATCTAAACCGCAGGGGTTTCTCTGAACTTTGAGCCTCTCTGCAGCTTACCTGTTATTCATGTGAATCAGCCAACATCAGGTTTCAGTAGAGTGAAACTCATCCCCAGTATAAGAGCAGTAGCTTATAGCTGTTTCTTGAAAGCTATAGTTAGCCCTGCATGCTGGAGATTTGCAATTATTTTCAAAATCTGGAAGGATCCTAATTATTAGCATCCTCCTGTGTGGAGGAGCATGATAAAGTTGACCATACAGCAGCTGAAGTGCAGTGCCTGGTCTATCAGTTTCAATAAATATTTAGAGGTGCTGGAATAAAGAAGAGCGCGGAGCGAGGCGATGTGCTGTTACTCCATCCCATTTCATGGTTATGATAAGGGCTGGTGTGGCGTGTGGCCGTAGTCCGGGCTGCTTTCACAAGTGAAAATGTCATAGCATCGGAGCCATCTGGGGGGATTTCTCTATTAATTTCCATTGTGCCTTTAGATATCTTTTCATTTTCCGTGCCTCTGCCTGTGACCGAGCCAGTTTAAATCCATTTAGCTTCAGTAACAGGCTGGTACCTAAACAGACACCTGCATCCAGCCTGTTGCAATTTTTTTAAGCCCCACCAGCAAATGTTTTTTGGGAAAAAGGTCGATAGAAGCAATGATGAGCTGCGAGCTACCTGAATTGTGCGGTACTAATTGCAAGCAAATGGTAAATCGTATTGCCCTTCACCTGAAACACTGCCATCTTGCATAACTCCTTGTATTTCTCCTCTCTGACTGTGTATCTTACTCATTCTGTGAAGGCTGGGATCGAGATCTGAGCTATTCCGCTTGCGGGTTGAGGAGGGCTGTGAGCAGCCACTTGCCAAATGGCCACCGCAGCGTCTACAGACAAGTGTGACAAGTGGGATTTCACTTGCTTTATAAAACGTTCCCTTGTCAGGGTTGTGTCTCACAAAACAGTATAAAACAAGAACCTAATAATTGCAGAGAAGGTGTAATTTAAAAGCTCCTGTTTTCCAAAGGCAGAGAGTAGGGCTGTCTAGAAAGATAAACAGTGAGAAAACATTGTAGCGGTGTCATGGAATGAGCTGATCGTGTTTTTCTTTCAAGCACTTAACTTTTGTCCTTGCCTGGGTGGGTAGGAAACATTTACCAAAAGCAATAAATTTGATGATTTTCTTAGATCCTGTGAGAGGACAGCAAGCAATCGCAAAAAAGGGTGAATTAAAGGCTTAGGGTGTCAGACGAAGCAAGTGTAAGGTCTTGGTTTATAGAGGATGCACTTCAATGCTGGGCAGTTGGGAAAAAACATGGCAGTGTTTTGTAGTGCAGGCAGCACTTTCCGATCCTGATTTTTTTTTATTTGATACAAAATGTTTTCCATGGTCCTCAGCTAAAAGAGTAGGGAAAAGCTTTCAAACTTTCAGCAGCTACAGGTGTGCCAGAGGCAGGTGGAGTAGAAGAGAACACCGTCAACTGCGGCGTGCCTCAGCATCTCCAAAATAGCTCAGTTCACGTGCTTCAAGCTGATCAAGTGATCTTGGTTTTAATGACCAAGATAAAAATAAGGACTATCCACCTGGTTGACTTTTTTCCCTCCAGATGTTTTCTATGAAACTTTTTTTTTAAACAAAACAAAGGTTCTTATAAAACCCCCTTTTGGTTCAGATTTTGGTTTTGTTAAGAAAATACTTCATTTCAGTTTTCCTTGAAGGTCTTTGCAATTTGTAGTTTTGTGTGTTTGTAAAAACTGGTATTTCTTGGCCAGATGTGTTTCTGGCGGTGTATCTGTTTTTCTGTGGTTGAATATTGCTCTTTCCCTTTTTAAACCTCGTCCTGTCAATCACTGACGTTTGCCAGGGTATGTTGCATTTTGAAAGTAGAATAAATGACTGACTGTTTGGTTTTTGTTGCTTTTTCAGGAAATTTCTCCAAACAATGTGTATTTCTCTTAGGTTCTCCAGTTGCACTTTCTTCCAGAGAGTATCCTCTGAACAGGCAGCATGTTGGTAGAAGAATTAATGAGTCGGATTTTGTTAGAAAGAACCTCGAATCAGACTTCAGAAGTGAAACTTTCTGTGGATGCTGAAATTTTTAACCCTTCCTTCTTGCTATTTACTTGTCAAAAGTGGAGCTGGGGCATGGGGAGGGGAAAACAGCCTTCATTTGAAAAAATTGGTTTTCTGTTATTTTTACCATGCACATCCTCCATGTTTCCTGGCTAACTGTAGGAGCTGGAAGCCATGTAGATGACTGGGTAACCTGCTCTGAGCATCACCTGCGCCGTGGGACGGCAACAAGGTTTTGGCTCCTGGCACAGCCGCTCTAAAAGCATGGTGCAGAAAGACACGGGGCTATTTTTTCACACAGTGGGGTGTGGAGTGTGGGACTTTGCATGATTCCTTCTAAAATTATGATGTTAGAAATGGTAATTCCCTGAAAGACAGTAGGCTAGCAAGAGACAGGGATCCCAGCTATTACCTTGGCACAAAGTCATATCACCTGAACTCAAGCCTGCCTTCCTACATATAAAAAATCACCTCTGAGGATTTAATATGCTTTAACTTAATTTTATAGACTGTGTAACTTTATTTTCACTTTCTTCACTGTGTTTTCCTATGCAAGCCTTTGTGGTACAAAAAAGTTTATAGATGCTGGCAGTATAGTTATCTCTGTATCAGATGCATAGAAAACTCCCTGTTACAGGTTTAAGAATAGGTTAGAAATGTGTCTGCTGAAGATAGGGGCACTGAAGAAGACTCCAAGGAGTCTTTCTTTGAAGTCTCTGTCCCTGTAGGTGTGATGAGATCTCTGAATTATAAAACAGTAGGACAGATTAGAACTTGCATCAATTGTAGTGATCAGAGGAAGGATTACAGAGAAATCAGTTTGTATCTGCAGAGTCTAAGTCCCCCCACTCCAAAACAAAAACAAACCTGGAAAAAATGTGAAAAGAAAAAATCGATTACTCAAATCTCCACAGATTTTAAAACCAAGAAAATAAAAAGAAAACAACCTTTGTCCAATGATTTTTATTTTCTTCTTAAAGTGTCCTAGCCCAAGGTCCGTAATTTCCAGGGCAGGCAGAATTTTCCCAGAGAGTAATGAAAATGTGTATTCAAACCCCCTGTTTAGCTATGGAAAAAATCTTTAATTAATGTTTGTGGTGTTTTGTTTTGCTTTTTTTTTTTAAATAGGTCTGTTCACAGTTCTCAAATCTTTGCATCAATGTTTGTATCAACTCTGTTGAAGAGGGTCCTGTGAGGTTTGCTTCTGCCACTTACCAAGACAAAGAGAGTACTTGTGGTAGCAAATTCAGATACCTGCATGATGTTCCTGGGATAGGAGGTTGTATTCCTTTGGGGAATGATTCAGACCAGCTGTGTTAGATTGTGTTAGGCAGTTTGAATATCCTTCAAAATAACTCCTTTCTGGGGCGCTTTTCTGATTTATTTTAATTTTTGTGATGTTTTTGTGCCCACTGCCACTTTAATTCACTCTATAATCAATTTGCATCCTTCAAATTCATGGACTTAGAAATCTTATTCCAATGGACACTAACAGTGCAAAAGCTGCATTCTGCTACGGGGGATAAATCAGCCTATGAACAAGTGAGCTATAGATGAAATCTCTTTTTATTTAATCTTTCTTCTTTCATATACACCTTCTTTGCGCATTAGGTCTCTTACAACCCTATGAAAAAATAAAATAAAAAATGAGAGCTTACTTAACCAAGCCACCAGCAAATAGTTGCACAATGTGCTTTACTGTGAAAGTGGTTTCTGTGTTATTTCTTGCCTGGTCTCAGAAGACTGCTCTGGTCAGCGCAAACCTAATCAAGGCAGCCCTGTTTCATGAGGGCCAAGCCAAATGTCAGCTCAGACGCAGATTTTGTCCCTGGAGTCAGTGGTAGCAGCTGGTCTTTTATGGACTTGGGTTGTCGGAGCCACCAGCCATGCCTCAGAGACCAGGGCAGTCAACTTTGCTTCTTCCAGTTGTCTGCAAATTTGGCAAAATGAGTCCTCAGACGGCTGCAGGGACTTGCCCTCAGCTTAAAACCGCAGGAATGCTGCAGAGGGCACAGGCTGCATTAGCCTGTGCTCTCCCGTGGGCTTAACCCCACTAACCCATGGGCTTGGTCGGGCATTTCAGGGCAGCCGGCTCCGTAAAGGGAGGGTGGTGCCACCGGTTGTAAGCAGGTAGCGAACACTGGCTGAACCTGCTGGAGTTTTTATTCTTGTTTCTCAGGTTCTGTGTGAACATGTGTGACTACATGGTCTGCCCAGGTGTTTCACATTTTGAAAAGCTGCCTTATTTTCCGTTTAACATCTCTGCTGGTTTTGCTGGCTTTTGCAGTGCAAAAATTAGAGTATGTATTTCCAGGCAGAGGATGTTCCCGTAGGGCTCACACAGGTACATCTTGTGTCTGTCCTGTGCCATGTCCCAGCTTCACTGGCCTCTGCCTGATTGGCTTTAGTGACAACTTAGAGCTCAGCAGAAGCAGCAGCCATCAACTTTTCAGTATCCCTGGTTGATCATACGGTATTTTAGGAAAGATTTCTGCGTCACTGACTTTTATTTCCCTTTGCCTGGGCAGGTAGTTCAAGTGGCTTTGTATTTGGGCTAAAACTCCCCAAATTGTGTTGCATTTTCATGTACTCTATAGGACTCGGTTGAGTTCCTGTTTGCTTGTGGAAGCACGAGAGCTACCTTTTGTATTTGTGCTCGGAGCGGAGCAAATAGTGAGCAAGTCTCCCAGAGGCCCACAGGACATATTTTAGCCACGCCGGAACCATACCAAAGTTGGCCACATGGCAGGCAGGGGAAGGCCAGGCCTTCCTAATTTGAGCTCAAACCAAACTTCTCAGGAGGATCCTGAAAAGTGAAATTATTTACCCTTACCTCTGTATTCTGGCAGCTGGAAGTGGTACACCAAGGTGAAAAGAAAACGTCTGGTCATTATGGTATTTCAGTCAGGGTTTGAACATGGGCAGAACTACAGGCTTTCAGGTCAGTCCCTTCAGAGACAAATGGGAAGAGAGACTTTTTGCCCTTGTTTCACTTGTGTGAAAAAAAAAAAAAAGGTGAGACCTAGAGAAAGTGTATGACTTTGATCTTGGGATATAGCTCTGACTGCCAATATTCATTTTTATACTCTTGTAATAAGTTAACAAGGCTATGAACAAAATAAAATGCAATTACCCATGTTCATTTTGCAAACTAATGAAGAATTCAGGAGACTGTGAGAAGTGGCAGTGAATCATGCAAAGACGTTTGTGATCAAAATCAAATCTGCTCTTTTCCAAAGGAAAGAGCCTCCCGACTTTAAGGCAAGATCCAGGGAAAAGATATATGGTCCGGTGTCAGCAATCATTAGGCTGATTGCAGTGGGTCTAGGTCAGGACTTGTTATAAGTGATGATAAATCAATACAAATGAACCCAGCTCTTGCTCTTGGGTTATTCGTTGTCTGGAGCTAATTTTTGGCACTTGGAGGGAATTTAGCACTGAAGTGACTCTTGTCGTTTAGGAAAGCACTCTTTCCCTGAAACTTTAGAAGGGGAGTTGACTGCTCCTGACGTGACCTGCTGCAAAGTTTCATAGGTACATCCTGGGGAGGTCGTTTGCCTTCCACTTTGGTGTTCATGTCCGAGTGCCTCTTTGGCTTCACTGAGATAACCTTCAAGTAGCTCAAGTTTGAGGCATGGAGGAGATGATAACACTTAGCCTGGACTCTCAAATCACTCCGAAGAGATTTGGGCTTGGGGAGCCTTTGGGTATTTATTAAAAGGGTATGACAAGCTGAAGTTTCTCCAGTAGGATTTCATGGCTTGAGGGAAGACCACATCTACCAAAAGCTTCACAGAACTGGCTTAGTTATTGTGTCTTATATTCAAAGCTTTTTTCTGATCAACTTTAACTTTGAATCCATGCCAACCTTATAAATCCAGTTGTTGGTGGTTGTTCTTTCCCTCTGCCCGCCTCCAATAGTTTAAAAAAAAAAAAAAAAAGGCAAAAACTTTAAAGCTGTGCTATAATGACACAGATAAACAGTCTTTCAATGCTTAATATCAAAACATTTAAGACAGCTTTCTTTTCCCATAGATTAAAAAATAGCCAGAAAGGAAATTCATGGAACAAATGTAGTGCCTTGAAATACTTCAAAGAACCTGCAGGCAGCAAACATTTCCCCAGTCTGTGCTGGTGACCCTTACAGTGCCTGAAGGAAATGATAGTGTTGAGAGGCAGTTTGAGGCATTTATGAAGAGCTGTGGACTTAAGTGCTAGTCTCTACTGGTTTAAATTGGTAGGATTGTGTTCTTACTTGGAGATGGGCCCCATCCCTGAGAAGTTGGGAATGCATAGTGTGGAGCCATAATAGGCATTTTTAATACTATTCAAAATTAACATCTTACTTCTGGCAAGCTACAGTACTTTCTTATTGACACATGTATTTTTCTGGAGAACATGTATTCTCTAGAGCAAGAAACCTTGATGCTTTAACCCTCCTGCTGAAAATTACTGACCTTTGCGAGGCTCCTTGAGATGCTGCATGAGATCCCTGCTCTGGACCAGGAGACTGTGGGTAGTCACACGTTGTAGGGCTCCAGGTTATATTATGGGCTTGAGCATACATGTCTGGAAATTGAAAAAGGTAGAACTGAGGAACTATTTTCCAAGTTTGCAGTTCTTATGGAGGTGGAAAGAGCTTTCCTGTTGCAGCGTATCAGCTGGCCTGCACAGCCATCAGCTCCCATGTGTTACTGGGACAAACTCCAGAGATAAAGCACGGATCTTGCAGAGCTCTCAGGTTTTGAGCTTCTGTACTCCCCAAATGTTTTCTGTCCATGTAAGAGTTATATCACGTGGAGCTGAAACTTCTGCATGAATTAGACGCAGTTTAGAAAGGAGAGATGCAGTAGATCATCGTGTAGATCGCCAGGAATGTGTCCAACACATTTGGCTCTTGAACACCATTCTTGTGTGTTACAATCTTTTCTGCATGTATTTGTCACTGTTACTATTTCCCATCACTGATCATACCTGGAGTCTGTCTCATAGATGCATCAACTATTCATTCCAGCCTGGTCTCCTTGGCAGACCATCCAGCAAAGCTTTTTGACAGCTATTTAACTCAGAGTATGCAGGTAAATGTCTTTGGCTTGTGGGATTTGAGTACATGCTTCACTATGCTAAATAAAGATGAACTTAAGTACTTGCTTATTTAAAATGATTTTTTTCTAATGGTCTGAGGTTTCTGCTCCTGATGTGATTAGCCAATTGCTGACAGCCTTTTCATATTCTTCACACACTTTTGGTATTTACAAGAATTTGCCATCTACTGTACTCTGGAAAAATATTTCTCATACCATGAGTTGGCAATGAACTACTGTGAGGGATATTTCACTGGTTTTTGCTGGTAAGGTGTGTTCAATCACACCAGTCTTTGCTACCATTTACCTATGCCCTCCTTAATAATTTCTGTTCTCTCACTGGGCAACGGGAGCTGTTTTTTAAAATGGTTTTCATGAATTGCTAAAGACAAATAATGTTTATCGTATGATTCATCAAATGGAGGTTCATGTGTGCTAAAACTCATGTTAACTGTTAAGTATGCAAATAATTTTCCTTGGCATTATTCAAGTGCTCTTAAAACTTGACTCAATAAATGAAGGTGAATCAAACTCATGGTTATGATTCACAAAATTACGTGTGAACTTCTCATTGTATATTTAAACTGTGTCCACTGTGGGGAATAGAAATCACAAAGCCAAGTTGCAAATTGATTTCCAGAGAGCTGTGATACAAAGTGATCAGCTTCTCTTGTGCTTTGCCATTTCTGCAGCTCCTCTTCTGTGTCCCATGAATCTGCCGTTGCTCATCAGTCAGAATTACTGACTGTACCTTGAATGTACGCACATGGTTTTTACGTAGCTATGCCATCCAAAAGGTTTATGGCTATGCATTTTTACTGCCACGTAAACATGCTGATGTATTGATGCGGCCAGTGAAAATGCTGTTTATTTGAAGAATCCAGTATGGATATGAGGCAGGTTTTGCAAAACAACTAGGAGATCTGGGTGCAAAGTTCAGTGATCAACCACCAGACTTGGGCTGAAAAGCAAGGAGGTCAGGGTGTGCTGAGGGGTAAAGCCTCAGGGTGTTATTCTGAGATCAGCCCAGCTTGGAGCAGAGTAAGGCCCGCTGCCTTGCATGGTTTCCCAGGTGCTTGCAAGGGATTTGACAGGAAAATGGGCTGGCTGCAGCGCGGCGGGAGCAGGGCTTGGTGCTGCCCTTGGAGGCAGGCTGCAAAGGAGGGAGCTGCCAGGGCTGGAGAAGCTCCTGCAGGGAAGGTGCTGTGGGGCCGTGAGGGCTGAGCTGGATTTGTGCGGGCTGCCAGTTTGGGGAGGGGTTTTGGGGTGTCCCGTGTGGGAGAAAAGGACCAGGGCTGTGCTAAGGCCACACACATATAAATATACTGAAATTGTATATTTTCAGTGTAGTATATATAAATACACTGAATTATTCTTGCAGAGCACTTTGAAGCACAAGCACTCGCAACTGCGGCTAGCCTGGCGTGGGTACGGTCCCCGCTAGCAGTGCTTGCACGGGTTGATTAATCTTCTAATCCAGCATTGAATGTGAAATT
This sequence comes from Pelecanus crispus, assembly GCF_030463565.1. NCBI lineage: Eukaryota > Metazoa > Chordata > Aves > Pelecaniformes > Pelecanidae > Pelecanus > Pelecanus crispus. Next base: position 40,095,184 of record NC_134647.1, on the reverse strand, counting down.
CAGTAGCTTTTCAAACTGGTCCAGTCCTTAAAATTTCAGCAACTTTCTAGAGCCTGTAAGCGTAGATGTAAATGACTTGCAACACAGACTGCATTACAGACCTTGTCGTTTAAACGGTCCCGTGCAGGCCAGTAGCAGAGCCCAAGAGGGGTTGGCTACAAGCTTGTTATTTTTCCCCTAAGAGAGTTGCCACAACTAAGTCTGCCAAACTTTCTCTGTAAATCAATCTATTTAAGCTCTGTATTGAAGGGTGACATAAATAAATGACTGGCATTCACTTGTTGCTGCCTGGTAATCTTGAACCTAAATCATAATATTCAAAGGGTGAATAAATTATGGACGCATGAATATTATGTTGTTTCCAGCTTGCTGGTAGCGATCCCGTCGTCTTGCACAGCTGTTCTGCCTTTGTCTTGTTCCACCAACAGTGACATCCAGTGCCTTGGCTCATTATATTCCCTTCAATCTCTTTCTCCCTCCAGCCCTTTTTAATGATTTCAATCTATTTCGACTAGTCTTATGCAAAACTTCATCTTCCTCATGTACTCGCCTCTTTCAAGATGCGCTATTCCTCTGCCAGCGTGTGGTACAGGTTTAGCAATATCCACATGGCCCTTGTCCAGGGCTCCCTGGTGATTTCACCGAGAGCCTTCTTGAAGCCGGATGACTGAATAAGGCCCAGTAATGGTAATTATAGCTGTATTACTTATTTCTACATTTTTGGTGAGGAATCATGGTCGGGGAGCTGTGTTAATGCAGGAGGACAAGAATGTCTGTGTAGTTGTCATGGTTTCTTTTTAATGCCATTTCTGCTTCATGGAAAGAGTATAAAACCCATTTGTTTCCTGAAATCTCATTAAAGACAAATTTGGAAGGCTGAAAAAGAAATTTTTATTTTGGGTCAGTCTAACTACAGTTAAAATACTTCTGGTGGTTGAACGGCCAGAAGTTCTCCATTTCAGGCCAGTTCATCAGTAGCTTGTGTTTCCTTATGTTTAGCAGTCAGGGTGGAAAAACAGAGGTAAGGAGAAGAGAATTATTCTTTCTCCTGACATAATAAGGCCTTGATAATTCTTGCGTGAAGCAGATTTTATTTATCTCCTTGAGCATTTCATAGATTTTCTTTTATAACTAAGGTAGAGGTACTTTCTCATCTTGTCACAACTCATTCCTCCTGCCATCACCTTGGTGTTGATTTTCACTAGCTGCAGGGTCAGTGAGACCAAATGGCTTTTTTCTTTCAATTCTTTGGTCATTCAATCTTGGCAGGTTTTGTTTTGGTTTTTTTAAATTTTATTTTAAGTATGCATTGCCAAATGATTTTGGATGATGTGCTATTGAACAGCAGCAGAAGACTTCTCCACTAACGGTAGCAACGTAGACTGCAAGGCTAAATGCAGCAGTGGTATTCCTGCCTATGGGAAAATTCTGCTCTTTCAACATTTATGGTAATCCTGATTTGGGATGACAAGTTAAAATATCCAGAAATTCGGCAAAATGAAATGCCCATGCAGAAACGTATTGGCAATGACAAAGTGAATTGTGTTGTGAGGTGTGATGGTACCAGCTGCACCACTGTGTTGTCCGAGTTGCAAGTTCAGCTTAAAAATCAGCAAAGCTATAAATCATAAGTGCCATGAAGCAACATGTTGGCAAGTTAAGGCTGAACTGAACTGAACCAGGTTATTCCTGTCCAGCTCATCAGAAGTATTTCAGTCTGAGGTCAACCAAAACATTCTTTTATTCCTTTGGGGTTTCCAAAATTGCTGCAAGAGAAAAAAAATTAGAAAATAAATATTATCAGTTAAATAAAAAGAAAAAAGGAAGAGAAAGAGGCACTGCCGGGAAGCTAGGCTTGGGTCAGTGGAGCATTTTTGGCTCAGGGCTTGAAATCCATCTCCACTGCCTCTTCCCTCCTTAAGGAAAGCTGTGACTGTTGTTTCTGGGCTAAACAGCTGTGACATGGTTGCTGCAATTTCAGGGTATGAGGTTTCCATCACTCTCATGCTATTTTACATAATCTGTAATAAAGCAGGAATATATTTTATTCATACTTATTGTTCACAGGAAGACTTAGGAGGGAGTCATAACTGAGCAGAAACGGGTAAGACATGGAAGGTGAAATTGTTGTCCATTCCCTCATCAGAATGTCTAGAGACTGCACAGTGCCGGGCTCTAGGGCTTTTGTACATCCTCCAGAGAGAGTTGATGGAAGTAATGAAAAAATATGAAACTGGTGCAACAAAGGCAATAGATTTTCTAGTTTTGTATAAAACTGCCTGCTTTTGTGCTGTCTTGATTCAAACATGCCCAAAATTCCAGGTTATGTCCATCTAAAACAGCAAGCAAATCCTTTGGGCTGTGAATTCTTGCGCAATAAAAGCGGGATCACTGATGAAGTCCTCCAAGGCAGCTATTCTGCAGACAACCAGTGGTTTTCTAGAGGAGACAATCTTTTAAAAACATCCGTATGTCCAAGGCAGCTGGTACCAGCTGCTGAAAACTGGACACAAACATTAGGAGGTTTTGAGAAAAGCAGTCAAAAAGGGAATTTACAAGTTCTGTGGAAAAAACTGAGCTGGTATGAAAAGCAATTCCCAGAGCAAGTATAATTCACCTTTGGGGTGTCCAAGAGTTCACGATATTAGACAAAGACAGCTCTAGATCTAGGTGACAGATAGAAATATGTCTGCACTGAAAATGAAACAGTAGCAGCTTGAAAACAAATGTTTAGAATATTAGAAAATGTGTAATAAAAAGGGTTAGTAAGGCAGAAGAACAGTTAAAAGGAAAACGTTTGTACATAAAGCTCTCGGATGTCCTGACCATAGGAACTAAATTGGGTGTTTAATTTGCTTTGCTTTTAGGTATCTTGCTTCATCATACACTTCCAGGTCAATGAAGTGTCAGGGGGTCAGATTTGGATGCTGTCGGTAAGGAGATCACAGCCTTGCCACTGATCTCTCTAAAGAAGTGGCCGCTCCCAGGGGACCGGGTGCATTTATTCTCCATCCTTCACATTCGCAGCCCGATGCAGCCTCTGTGGCAGCGTCTTCTCCTGCACCGCAGTAGGGCAATTCCTGCTGACCTGGTGATGGATTTAATTCCTTCCACTGACAGCTGCAGAGGCTGAGGACTGTTTTGCCCCTTCAGGTCACCTTCTTCCTTCTTCTGTGTGTTACTAGTTTTAGAAGTTTTTATGGTGTGATGCATAGAGGTTCCTAGGTGGTAGTTCCTTGGAGTTTTTCAGTAGTCTAGAAGATTATTTAGGATGCATGGTTTTAGGTAGCAAAGACTATAAAATCTGTTCTGCTCCACTTCACACCTACCAGCAGCAAAATCTGTCTCGGCCGTTGCCTCAGAAAAAGATTTTCAAATGGAAAACTCACAATCCTCAAGCGCCTGCTGCGCCAGGGTCTGGTCCCTGTGTTTGACACTGTATTAAGAGGTGCCATGCACTTCTAAAGCAATTTTGCTACCCAGCGTTTGTAGGCTATCCTTGCACTGGGGTCACTGCTTCACAGCCTGCGGGACTGCAAGCACTGACAGAATGGCTTTTTGAATGTTATTCGCGTTGGGCATCGCGCAGCGTGCAGGCGTGTCCCCTCCTGCCCTGCTTGTCGTGCCTTTGCAGATCCACGGGACGTGCAGCTCCTGTTTTCAAAAGGAGTTAGGCTCTTGAGTTCAACTGGAAGCCAAAGGTTATTTGATTTGTAACTGGGGAGTTTGCTCTGAAAATAATACATAAGGCCCCAGGTAATTTTAGGCCCATAGGAAAAAGTAAGCACTTGACATGAGTTTGCACTGTATGAGCTCTCTTCGGAAAAATCCATACGTGCTTCACAGGGATGCGTCCTTGATCTGAGACTTAACACGGTGTATGCCAAAGTGAAGGGCTGGGAGAGAGAAAGGTGCTGGGAATAGGGGAAAAATTCCTTCATTTTATAGTGTGCATACGATGCTCTCAGTAGGCAAATGATTATAGTTTAAGAGAGGTTAATTAAAATGCAGTGTCTTAGCATTTCCTGGGCAACGCCTCTATGAAACACCTCGCCATTTCTTTTAAAGAAAGGCTAGGTAACTTGCCTGATGAACACTGGATAGCGATTCAGATATTATTTGGGGCTGATGGAGTAGTGATCAGAATACCAAAGAGTGTTTGTAAAAGGCACTGAAATGAGGGGAAGGGATGAGCATTCTCTGTGGACATCTGGATAAAGAAACGTTACTGTTTTACCTCTCCTGCCCTAAGGGCAGGGCTTCTGAGAGGCAGAGAATGACAGCTGGAGGAAAAATTACATATGCTAATTACTTCAAAAATGAATTAATTGCTATTAATTATTTTATCACAAAATCAATTAGTATTGTACTGCAAGTCATTTTAATTAAAGTAGTCGATAAAAATCAGATAAACTGTAGACACAGCAAGATTATGGCAAAACTCCAAAATTTGTCTCTAATAAGAAATGAAGGCCCAAACAGTTCAGCACCGAGATTGAATTAGCTGTTATTTTTATTAAAAAATGAGAGCCCACGGCAAAAACATGAAAGCAGAAGCTTCTCTGTGAAGGAGAAGAAAGCTTTTGGTGTTCATGAATGAAGTTGAAAAGGACAGTAGTAGCTATGGGTTTTCTGATCTAGCTACATATTTCTGAGATGATTTTCGCCTTAATTAAAAAAAAAAAAAAAAAAGAAAGAAAAATCACTGTTTTCCAGTGTTTAGGTTATTGTACTTAAAGGGATGCTTTGAAGGGACTTGATCTTGAATATTTCATCATCCCCTTAAACAAAAACATGCTGTCTTTATATTCTGCATTGCTAGTTCAACAAACTCAGAGTAGTTTTGGTCCTATTCTTGGAGTAATCAGGTTTCTAAGGGGAAGAAAGAAATAAAGAAAATTCAGGGGTGTTGAACTTTTTCAGTAGAAATGCGGTGGAAGAGATGGTATGCAAAAATTGAGGGCCACGTCTTGTGGTGGCATAACTCAGCACTGCTCTGTTGGCATTTGTGGTGTTTCTGCCTTGCCCACCATCTGGCAGACGCAGCCAGCCGCTGAAAGAGGCTTCTGCAAATTTAGGGATGCCAATCTTTCAGAATTGGATAATGGTGAGAACAAAAAACTGGAGAACATCAGAGGCATAATTAATCCTCTGCCTTTGCTTTTGAGTCATTATGTGTTGTATGTGGGTGGGTGGAAGTTTGCATTAGAAAGGAAGATGTTGTACTGCTGTCTAGAAAAGGACGTGGATGTCTGGTGTGTGGCAGAAACATGCAGGTGTTTTGGATGCTGGTATTTTATTATCAAATGATTTGCTCACTGGTTAATGACAGCAGCCAGGAGAAATGGATATGGGCCTTCCAGAGCACGGGTGGGTTTTGCAGGGAGATGTGTGAGTGCTGTAATGCGTGCGCCTAATAGAGCCATGTGAAAGAACGTTTCTGTTCTGATTAAAAAAAGGCTGCAAAAAAAGAGTTATCTGGACTGAATTTTTCAAACTCATGCGCAGAATTCAATGTTTGGGACTTCATTGAGTAATGCACAAAGCAATTTGAGTAATAAAAAAACTATTCTTTTTCAAGTGAGAAAACAAGAGGCAGTGATGGAAAAGCTAATTTATTTACTCTTTTATGGAGAGAACATGCTTTGCCCAAGTTCAAAACTGACTGTGCAGCTATTGATGAGTATTCCTGTGAGTAAAATGGCTAATGAAAGCACTGACGCTCTCCCCGTGTCTCTCTTTTGAGACTTTAAAGTGCAACTTCACTGCACGGCTGTAAAGGAAGGGCTCACAAGTGTTCAGTGAGCACTTGTCAGTGTTGCCATATGCTAAAAACTTGCATTTTTTCAAGTTCTTTAGTGCTAGAAAGAGCTTGTTTCAGAGCACTAAGTGATGAAATGGCTGGAAGGCATTTGATGATTACTGACCCTGTCCTGGCTGTCCCCATCCCTCCCTTGTCCTGCCCTCTGCAGTCTGCCCTCTCCTAAAGCCCTCCACACGCCTGCTACAGTTGCGGCTCTCTCCAGCAGGATCTGTGATCCACTACTTAGGGGCAAGAGAAAATTTGCTCATTTTTCATCTAGTTGACAGACTGGAGTAATTGCTATAATTTACCGTGCCCTCCATCTCACAAGCAGTTCCGATACTGTTACATATTTATGGGTCCCCATCTGAAGTCTCACTCCTGATGTGCAATTTAGGAGCACTTTGATTCATAATTCCTGATTGTAGGCCCTTGTAAAATTTAGTTATGACCAGTTTAACATCCATGTGTGGAATTACCAGGCGAGTTGTGTATTCTGGCTGACTAAACTCAAGTCCATCTTCCTCTTTTAAGAGCTGTGCCCATAACCTGGTTGCAACAGGCTGGTTGCCTGAGTACAGTAACGCTTTGCATAACTTGCAGTGTAAAATAAGAGTATAAATCATGAAATTTTCCTGAAGCTTGATTGAGAATCTGTGGTTCCACTCTTCTCTATGCCATAAGTCTGCATCAAGGTTTTAATCTGCAGCTTTTGTGTGAAGCTGTTAAATGGAAGATGTTGAGGGTCCTTTTTGCTTAAGGGAAGGGAAGTGCTTTTTGGAAGATGGAAGGAGAAGAGGGAAGGAGCTGAGATGGGGGCAATTTAGTGTCTGTGCTCTCCCTCCCTGCCCTAATGAATGAGGATTTCAATCCTCACCTGATCCCCCCCATCCACCCTCTCTTAGACTTGCTGTATCACATCCATGAACTCTTGTTGCTTATAAAGCTTAAAAAGTTCTAAACGTGACAACAGGGATTTCACAGCCTACGTTAAACGGTATCAGCTTCATATAAAGACAGAGAGGTCTTTCAGCAAAAATCTTAAATGCTGGCAGTCCTCTCTCTGAAATCAGTGGGCGATTTGCCTGAAAAGACTTCAGGCTGTGGCCTTGTAAAATTAATCTCCCCCTGTACAAACTCCTACGACCGCGTACAGAAAAAGAATGCCAGCTAAACAGTATTCACATACACATACAAGTATGCTGAAATGACATGAGTGCCTACAGTTTAAACTATGTTGATCCCACAGACATTTTTCGTGGCACTGTATCACACTAACCCTTGATGAGTTTGTGCAGACCTCTGCAGTAGGCTGCCCACACTGGAAAGCCACACTCATGTTTCTGTGGGGAAAGTCTGTTCGGACTCCTACATGCCGTGCAGCGCCAGACAGCTGACTGCGCTGAAGGGATCGAAATAAAAAGTGTGTGAACATATCAATATAAAACATACCCATGTCATTTTAATAACACATTATTTCTATTGACCTATTAAAAATAAAATTGCAACGTGAGCCAACTAACAGGCATGAATTTTGGTGATGGGCGTTAAAACCAATAGCAAACCTATGTTATTTTCAGTGCCTTTCTAATTCCACAGCTGTTATAAAAAGACCAAAGCAAGTCTCACCCGCCCACATCCCCATCCCTTTTCCACTGCCAGGTGGGAAAGCTTGTACCAGCAGTGGCCCCTGTACTACACTCTTCCTTGCATCCTGCACACACATTGTGCGTAGATACCATCAGTAGGCATAAGAAGATGCTATGTGCCTGCTTCCTTGCCCATCCTCCTGAGACCAGCTGCGAGGCTGTTAACAAGCAGGTTAGTTTGGACTCAGTCTTGGGTATCACTGCAGTTTGCCACTTCGTTACCACCCCTGAGCAGAGATCGGAGACCACCACATTTTATCCATTGCTTTCGTGGGTTGTTTTCATGCCACCTACCCAGAAGTGGGAAGCTGCTCTGTGTCTCAGTACCCTGAGATCTGCACCTTCTGCAAAAACAACCCTTTTCAAAGAAAGATATGTTTAGAGCTTTCTCATTTTGTTTTACACTTCACATCATGTTGTTATCGATGTCTTGTTCCATCATGTTATGTAGCGTAATGTAAGAGGACAAGTGCAGTAAGGTGTTCACTGTGTAGGTGGAAAATGTGAAGAGACGGAGTTCTCTCCAACATATGGCTGGGCTTTAATCATAGATTTTGTTTTTTTTTAAACGCTTCACTTTTTTCAAAGGTCTGTCTGCAGGAAAGTGAAATTTCTGTGAGAGATGCAAGCCAGTAGGCATGTAGAGCAAAAATAAAATGCAGTGCAAACCAAATCAGCCCTGCTTGTGCTCTTGAGCAAACAAATGCAGCCTTGAAAACCTCCAAGTCAGATCCCTAGTGTGGGTGCCAGTGGGCTACTGAAGAAGAGTCAGGATCCTGCTTAGCGTGTACGGAAGTATCCCTTATCCAAGGGGCTTGGCTGTTATGCAAAATCCTCATGTTACAGAGAAGAAACAGGCAGAGATGAAATGTTTTGACTAACCATTTGGTGAAGGTGGGGGTATGAAGTGCCATTTCAGCTTCCTGGCTTTCAGACATTTGTTCACTAGACAGTCACCAAAATGTATGTCTGAACCGGTCTCTTCTGAAAGGAGGACTGTCCTTGACTTTGATCGATTTTTCATGAACTTTGTGCAGAGGGTGACTCACGTCCAAAACATGAGCACATCTGTTTACTACTGAGGCCTGTATGTACTTTGCAGAAGGATGTTTTCTCTATCTGTTTCCATGGATCTGGCAGAACTTGCTTTTATTAGTCATGGAAATGTTTGTTCAAAAGATGGAAGGTTCTTGGGAGAAAGCAGTCAAGGTACATAACATTTTTTTCCTTGTTTACACAGCACAACTTTGAGACTCCTTATCATAGTTTTCTGCATTAAATCCAATTAGGATGGAGACAAGCAACCTAGGAGAGCTACAGGTGCTGTGCATCATTACAGGGGTACTAGTGAAATGTCCACAGAGATTGTCCACAGAGCAGGGTGTCTCCCGTTGCTTTATCTCCCCTGAAAATAATGCTGGATTTAAGGATGGGGCCACAGGTAATGCTGCACAGAGTCAAGGTGACGGGCCGGCTCTTCCTTGGCTTTGGGAGAGGGAGTGTGATGGTGTGTCATGCCCAAGGTTAGGTACTCTTTGGACCTGCTTGTTCCTCTAGGGTTTAGGCAGTGGTTTTGATGTATGTGGGTCAAATGGCAGCTCTGAGAAAAACCAGCATGTTTCCTATAATTCTCCAGATCCTAGGGTGTGGATGTACATTGCTGTCACTTATGGAAACGCTGTGAGTGTTGATGCCAAAGTAGCTAGCACAAGATCGCAGTGAACCCCACTCACTAGCATTCACTAGTGTTTCTGTAGCATGTTGATGTGTGGTTGTTGGCTCTTAGCAGCCACTAGTGGGAGGGCATTTCTGTTGAGGGTATCCTGTTTTTGAAACTAAGGCAAATATTCCTCTGTGTTCTGACTTCTCATGTGGCCTTCAGCGTGGTTGTTCAGCAGGCTGCCTGGTAGGGCTTCCTAACCATTTATTGGGGGCTTCTGATTAGAGCTACCCAGCAAAATTGCCCCATATTGTTGCTTATGAAGGTGTATTCTTACGGAAACCTTCTGGTGGGTCTGTTAGTCCAGGGGTTAAATGCTCTCCCCTGCCACACGCTTGAGAAAAAGCCTTAGAGGAGCAACAGGAGCTGTGAAAGCCTTGGCTTTGCGGTTGCCCAGCAGGGCAGCCTCAGGAGCCGTGTTTATAAAGTGCTTCCTAATGAAGGGAAAAGAAGCTGGAGAGTGATTTTCTAAGAATAAAAATTCTTTTATGGTTTTTTGAAAAGTACTTTACACTTTGCGCAAATGATCGCTTAGCATCTGGCAAGCTGGGTTTCTGCCATGTGTGGCAGAGGATACAGTTTGTGTAGTTGCAAGCAATCTACTCAGAAAGCTTTTGTATAGTCCTGGAGCCCAGGAACTTGTTAATTTTGAGCAGTCATTTTCCACATTTAGCCCATTAGAGACTCTATTTTTGGTGACCTAGTTTGAGCTCTTTAAAAAATAATCAAGCAGCATTTTTCAGATCTGATTTGTAATGGGACTGTGGATTGGTTTTGCAACTTGAAATGAAAGTTGGGGGGGAGGGGGGGGGTAGCAACTGCTTTTTATCTGCCTGGTCCTTCAGAGCTAACATTTTCAATTGATTTTAGAAGGCCTCTAGGAAGGTTAATCTGACAAAGACTATGGCTTGGCTTCGCCACTTCAAGGGTTATTGTTTGACATGCCGCTGGGAAAATAATAAAGTAGCTAGGTTTAAATAATACTTTCTATGCGATAATGTCCAGGAGTGCTACCAAGTATCACTGGGCATGATCCAAACATTGTTAAAGCCTCTGGATTCAGTAGCTCCCCAGTGCGTACAATGGGGTTTGGATTAGAGAGCAAGCAATTGGGGTGCATGCCAAAATGGCTTGCCTTGGGTTATGCACTGACTCTGCTGCGGCAGAGCTGGGATTAGGGCTCGGACCCAAATATCCCATTTCCATGCTCTATCTCATCTGTGGGAATTAGTACCATGCAGGAGAACTACCAGTCTCTGGCTAGTTGTGCCTGCAGGGAGGGCCTGGGCAGTCACAGCCCTTTAGTTTTTGTAAGAGAGGAAGGATGCTTACAGCTGAGAGCTGCCCGGGCCCAAGCACCAGCTTGTTCAGATGGGCGGCTGTGAGCAATTCCAGTAAAATAAAAGCAAGGAAAAATACCCCCAAATAAAATCTCTGTTTCTAACTTTATATGTATGAATTGTTTTCACATTGTGTGGCAATGCAAAATTACAGTCCTAAATATCAGGTGGCCTAGAATGGTACTGCAGTGGAAACATACTGTTTTCACTTATTTGTCCTTCATTTTCTCTGGACGCCCCTTCCCATGCTGCGGCCAGCAAGCTGCCTTGCTTGGAGAGCACATCCCAACTTCAGGCTCCCTCCTGAGATCAGGGAGAACAGCCTAGCAAAGCTGACATTGCAAGGAGAAGCACAGAGCGATCCTCTGGATCCCCAAGAAGAATCTCTGTGATATTTTTAAGGATCTGAAAATTTAGGGATTAAATCTGCCAATTTAGTAGGAAGGGAGAAGACAGCCCCCTCTCCAGGAGGGACAGCAGTGGGGGGTGTCCCTGGCATGGAAAGGCTGAGAGATTGTTGAGGAAAGTGTGGGAAAAAAGTGCAACCACCGTGTGCCATGGACGTGTGCACCTCCCAGCCATCACATCATCCTTGGAAGCTCCTTTGATGGGGCACCAGGAGAGGCAGGAACAGAGTCAAAACATGCAGAATTACAGCAAAGATTTAAAGCAGCTGTGGGTCCCCTGGTAGGGCCAACTGGACTCTCCTATTAGGGAGGTCAAAACTGCTCCTTCGTCCCTCTTGATCCCTGCTTGAGGCCTAGGTTTTTTGGGGCCGACCCCCAGAGCACAATCTTCAGATTGGAGTTTCTTACTGTTGGATGCTCTGTGCCTTTGTTTTCTCAGCATAAATACTCTTCCAGGGGCCAGGAGCTGGCAAAGATGATAATGTAATTCAAATGAGGTCAGGTTGGTTGTAATTAAAAATGTTTGGCCTATCAGAAATATGAGACTTGTATATTTAATTTATATTTGATTTAAAAAAATAAGGAAATTAGTAATTTAGCAGTTTCTATTGCCATTTTTGTGTTTCTGTAGCTCAAAAGTATCTTGATCCAACAAATGAGATATGGCAAATGTTCTAAATACTGTTTAATTTTTTTTTTTTTTACTAAAAAAATATGTAAATGTCTGAGAAATTATACTTTGAAAAGTGGCTACTGCAAATTAACAGCATTTCACATGGATTTTACTTTGCATTTTTAATACACATAAAGCGTGTCCCAAATTACATGATTTGCATTATAAACCAGAACAGCTCCTGTGTCGCTGCTGCTGTCCAACAGTTGAATAACAAGGCTTTTCTTTCCAAACTGTATAAATATATATTTACCCAAATGATGCAATTTAGGGCTCTTTTATTTACACTTTTCTGGTCAGTCAATCACACTGACATCTTTTATAGTCAGTGCTTTTTAAACGTATCTGAGTAAATGTAGCATTTCAGGAATGGAAGTGCCAGACATACGCTGGAAGTAATCATTTTGTTACTGTGCTGACATTTTGGCTCCAGAGTTTGGCACCTTCTCTGTCTCTGCCCTCGACTTCTGTAAAATGTTGCATTATCGTGTTGTGCCATCTTCAACCGTGGTGGTTTTACCTTTCTCTGCTGGGCCTGCAGCATTAAGCGTAGGATTAGGAACACCCTGGTTCCTGGGGAGAGTCCCATCCTAGGCTTTATTCTGTGGGCGGCTGGCACACATTTCATCAGGACCCAGAATACTGAAAGCGTGTCCAGCCACTGTCCCTTCACCACTCCAGAGCATGCTTAAGGCAGGGGCCTGTTGCCTGCAGGATCTTCCTCTTCCTGGTCCTGCTTTGTCTCTCCAGCCTTCTGCTGTCTGAAGCATCTGGAGAAAGAGGTGGATGACCTCCACCATGGAATTTTGTCGCTTTTACTTGTTCAAAGCCCTGACTCAGGTCATCCACATTTGTTTTCAGTAGTTTTCTGGGATTGCTGATCCTCATTGTCTAAGGAGATTGGGTTTACGGGTTTAATACTCTTGCATCATTAGCGTGGTGGCCCCACTGCTTGAATTTCATTCCAAGCTGGAGGACAAAACCATAAATGATCTTGAGTCAGCTCACTCCAGTATGTGTTGGCTTCTGGCTTGAATATGAGGGAGAAGGTAAATGGGTGGATAAACTTGCTATTTCTTTAGTTCTGTCTCCCTTACTCAGTCCCTTTACAGACAGTTTTCTTAAACATTCAAGGGTTGTGCGTACCTGTTACTCAGTCTCCTTCCCTTTTAACTTACATTGTCTGGTTTCAACCAAATTTGTCAGACAAGTAGAGTTTCTGATGATAGTATGTTCCATCAAGGACTGGAAAAATGATAACAGGGTGGATGGCAGGGACCCAAGTCAGTGCCTCCCAATAGGGATTCACTGCAGCTCGAGCTTCACCACGCTATTAGTCTTGAGAAGATTCCCCCCAGGAAGCACTAGGGAAAACCAGCAACCGTGCTTTCTGCTGCTCACGAACCTGCTTCTCTGCCTTGCTTCTCGCCCTTGAACAGAGCCCTGCAGCCTCCCGAGCTCTCATTATCTGTCCTTATGCCGCTCATGGAAGACGTTAGTTGTGGCGGACAAGGTGACTTAAGTTAGCAGGACAGTTGTATCTCTCGCTTAAATGAAACAAACCCCAGAGAAGGGTAGGAGTTGAATGTTGTGTCATAGTACCTAATTAACAGGCATAATATCTGCTGAAGTTGTGAACCTGCAAGTTTAACCAAGAGTTGTCTGAATCTAAGAACACTTAGGAGTTGAATGCAGCTGTGTCAGCATCAGTGGTGACCGCATCACTGACAACTTGCTTTGGTGTTGCTCTCTGCTCTGTTCTGTGTAGAGGCTCCCTGTGATTTTGTACCGCCTAGCAAGTAAATGCTAAGTGCTGTTAGTAATTTCATGTTTCTGGCTCCTAAGACAGCCTGTCCTCGCGCTTATATCCACGCACTACCAGACTGAGGGGTGTTAGGTGCGACTTGCAAACGCAGCTGCAGGCAGCCCTGATCCTAACTTCTAAGCTCGTAAGGCTGTGTTAAGAGCGAACATTGTAGCTCCATCTACAGCCTGTGAACTAATGTTCACTTAGAAATGGCCTTCACGTGGAGGGGAAAAGGCCAATGCCACAGAACTAGCCATAGCTGAAATGCGTAGGACCTGAGGCATTTCAGATAAAATAAATATGATTATGGTGCTGTTCTAATAATATCTAGCCAAGTGAAAAAATCCAATAAATGCCTGTGGTATTAATGGGGTCCTGGTTATCTGGCTGTGCAGGACTCGTGCTGGTGCCAGCCAGTGTCAAACACAGCCCCTTCAGCTCATGAAGGATCGGGGATGAGCGCTGGTTGATGTGTTGGCTGCTCAGGGAATTATTTCCCATGCAGGAACCGCAGATGGCAGGAGCTCTGGCACAGCACCCTCTTAGTGCTGGTGCCCTGGGAGGGCTGGTGGAAAGCAGCTGGTTTGTGTCGGTGAGCAGCAGCCTTTCTCCTCCATTAAGAGGGCTGAGCACTCCCTGAAAGGAAGCCAATGCAGTCGTCTTTTGGGTTTGCCAGAAGCTGCCATCCTGAAACTCAGTAGAGTTAAAGGTGGTAGCAAGGGATTTGTCGCGGCTCCGGCGGTGGGAAGTGAGAGATGTCCTGGGCAGTCCCTCACCTGGGGATTGCCAGGGTAGCTGTCAACTCCAAGGGACGTTCACAGTTGACACAGCAGAGGATCGAAACAGGTTTTCCAGCACTTTTCCCCTGCTGATCGCCTGCATTATGCAAAGTGAGCAGATTCTCAGCTCAGTCTCAGTATGCATCAGTTTGTTTTTTGAGAAACAGAAGCTATGCGCTGCTTCTAATCAACATTTTCATGGCATCCTATTTATTGTGCTGATCTCAGTGCAGCATGGCAGACTGGAGGGATCTCGCTCCCTTACTCTCTCCATTTGCTACTTTGATATTGCATTGGTATGACCTCCTTCTTCCCTTGTGCTCCGCTCCCTGAACCATGTTTCTCTCCTTGCAGTAGTTACAGACATCTAGTAAAAGGCTGTGTACTGCATTTCATGCATATGCTAATGGCTCTGTCCTTCTGGAGCGTGTAATTAAATCCATAGCTACCAAAATGGAACCACACCGTGGAGTTACCACTAGTTATATCACTGTTTTCAGGACAGTAGGAACTGTTCGTAGTCTCCCACACTTTGTCCCCAGCCTGTGTCTGTGACGTGGCGAGCAGAAGCTTATCTGCGAAGTGATACACCAGTACAGTACAACGGAGCAGAGCTGTCTCGGTAGCAGCACACATGCACGTCAGAAGTCATCTTTGAGATGAGGAGAGGGTGGGAATAGGAGCAGCGGGATACTGAGAAATTGGGAATTGAAGACACATAACATAAACAGCTCTTTTGCCAGCTGGAAACCCAGCAGGATGATGATAAAGTGCACAATGTTTATTGATAACTGAATGAGTGTTTGTTGCCAAAAAATGCATTTTAGAACTTAGCATAAACTCAGTTATCTGATTCTAGCACAGCTTAGTATTTCTTAGGAAATATAGGGCTTTTTTATAGCTATTGTTCACCTTAGGGAGAAAATAAAAAAAGGGAGAAAGCCATTTTATTTTAATAGCACTGCCTTCCTAATCTAAGCACTCTGTACTAGGAGCTTGGTTGCAGAGTGGAAAGAAATGGTGGATATTACCATTTATCCTTTGTTACGGAACACTATCACCTCTCTCTATCTCCATCAGCAGAGCCAGGCAATAATTTACTGCAGCGGACACTGAGAGATATCAGCTCCCAAGCCGCTCCAGTTCAGGTAGTTTGTCATCCTGAGCTTTCAAGAAGGTAAATAAGTTGATTAAGGGGGAAGATTTCTCATGTCAGCATTTTTGCCCACCTAGAAGGCAGCGCTCTCTTCCTCCCTCCTTATCCTACCCCTGTCTGTCTTGCACTGAGCTTTCTTGTGTACATAAGTAGCTTTGATGAAGAGTTACTTTCTTAGCTGTGCCTCAGAAATAGCAAGTCATATATATATATATATGGAAATGGAAATGATGCTGATTAGCCAAGTGTTGTGGTTTGAGGAGAAAAGTTCAATCAGAACATGAAGAGCAGGAAGAATATTTGGCCACCCCACGCACGATCAGCCCTTCAGCAGCTGCCAGAGAGATTCCTACTAATGCTCAGAAAAGCAGGACGTAGGAAAGGCAGTCAGTAACTGTAAAAGATGAAGACACATGCCTGGTGTAACGTTATCTTTCTAGAGTGTGCATTTGCCCTTGCTAAACTTCCTCTGGCAGTTTCCACATTCTGTAGTTTGTCTCCAAAAATTCATAAACACGCTGAATAGGGTAAGGGTAGGGAACCAAGGAGCAGAGAGCAATTCAGCACCCCAATCGTCTACCACTGTTGCGCGACTCTTAGTGATTAGGATGTTTAAAGAGCTGAATGCCATGCAGTAATTTCTAGAGCTGGTCATGCTGTAGTTAGGCTCTGAACAAGCCTTCAAGGCAGAGCTTGTGGCTCTGATAACTTACAAACACCTTGACCCGTAGCAAAACTTCATCATCCATCCCGATCTGCTTCAGGTTATGTTTGGTTATGACCCACCACAATGCACTGTGCTATGATGTGATTAATTTTTAGTTTTCAGAGAGTAAGACGGTAGTTCTCCTGCAGCACTAGGTAAGTCAGATTCTGGAGGTGGGAGACTTGGGATACTCCCTGCCTTAAGCCAGGGCTGCCATCTAGACTCATTCAAGGGTTACACCAAGAATTTCTTCCTAACAAAGCAGGAAATGTGACAAGACAAGAAAGGACTAAACCCAAATGTCTGCACTGTGGCGGTCTTCTGAGACATTGGCCTCCAAAATATGAGCCAGCCAGAGTTTTGCATGAAGCATAGCTTCAGAGAAAGGTATCAGAAACCTTTTACTCAAAGATGCTCTTCTGACTAAATCATTTTCCCTTCAAAATGCTGTTAGCTTGGAAAGGATGATGGAGTTTGACATGCTACCATCACCCAGAGAGGACATCCTGAGGCAGAAAAGACGGCATTTCCATCTGCGTTACTACAGCAGCTGCTGCGTGTGGTTATGTACTTCGCAGAGCAGGGCCAGGCCCATGACTTGCATGGTTTGGATCATGTTCTTAAAGGCAGAATTCAGAAAGCATTTAAGGACATTCTTTAGCTTGAAGAGTGAGGCTAAGTTTTTCCAGTCCATGCCTGTGCATATGTGCCTCCATCCCAAAGTGCTGGAGTTTCAGTTCCAGTCTTTTCTCAGGGAAAACCTCAGCTGAACTCCCCTGGCTGTAGCTGGCCTTAACATGGTTCTTTGCCTTCCTGCCCGAACCGAGACCGAGCCTCTGCCAAGGAAGATGGACATTGTTGTGGGGGAGCTGGCTACAGCTGTGGTAAGCACAGCAAAGGCTCTGGGGACATGAAAGGGAATTCCTGATCTTATGCTGCAGTTCAGGAGCTCTCCGGATCAGCCCTGAGCCTGTTTGCCCCTCTGAAAGGAAAAGATTCCCTTTTACTTGTCGTGTCATATAATTGCTAATACTGAAATACACATTCAGTGTTGTCAGTGCAGTTGAAATTAATTAATACCAGCACAACTTTCCTAGAAGGAAAATACCTGCTGTGAGGAGCCGTGCAAGCAGGCAAACCTCTTTGACTGGCCACCCATTCTGTAGCCCTCCCCTTCATGGGCAGATATGCACACACACGCAACCCCATCATTGGCTCTAACCAGTCCCATTCCTCAGGTGTCCTGCAGTGCTGAAACGGATGGCTTGCTGGCAAAGATAAGAGTGGGGGAGTATTTTCAGTTCCATGAAAGGACGTAGCATGACGCTAATTAATTAAAACTATTGGGAGTTCCTTTGAAGCAGCCTGTGGTTAACCATAAGGATTACTTGTGGAATGATTAGGTAAATTTGGCCGCAGGTATCTTCCCCCACTTCTTGGCCCCTAGGGGAGGGATGATGAAATTCTGGTTTAGAGTGATGCTTTGTTAGAGTTCTGTCTGCTTTAATTGATTCAGCTTCAGTTATAAATCTCATTAAGAACAGACAAAGCAAAGGACACATGTTAATTTGTAGGTGTCCTGTGAGTTAACTTTGATTCTGGCAGAAAAGGAAAAAGCAGTTTGCCTTGTTGGAAACACCAGAATGTGAAGTGACATGAGAATGAGCCTCCAGTGCCTTCCAGATCTTCATGTCATCTGTATTTTCAGTCTAATATTTGCAGTGAGGGTGGCAAAAGGCTGTGATAGTGAAGTTTCTCCAGCAGATGTTCTCTCTTTAGACTGTCATGCTGTGTTGAAAGCCAGGGGGTCAGTTCTTTGTTCCCTGAAGTTTGCTGTGAATCTGGTCATTTGGCTTATTGGAGTCCCATGTAGCCATTTGTACTGTTTTGATGATATTCTGGCAAGGCAAAGCCGTTGGAGTGCCAGAGCAGTAATTCTCTCTTCAGACAGGGAGTGCCTGCTGATTTTCAGATGCTGGTGAGGCAGATGAACCTTAGTCTTTGGGCTCCATATGAGCCCAACATGAATTGTTAGAAAGACAAATGGAAAAGCCAATGAACCTTCACTGAAAATGGCAGGATTGCTGGGATTTGTAGTACAGGGTGTGCAGACGTGATCATGTTTTAATGAGTAATTTGAAATAAATGTTTATATGCAACGTCACTTTTCAGCTCTTTTCACTAAGCTTTAAGCATTGACTTGCAATGATCATTGCTGTTTTTCTGTAACTACTGATAATTTTTTTTTACTCTTGACTTCACAACTTCATTTCAGTTAAGAATTCCATTACGCAGCATAAGGACATCATATGACACAGACCTTTCCCTTTTCTGGAAAGCTTACAGCCTAAATGAACAAGAGAGGGGGAAAAAAAAAAAGTGGCAATTTTATGAAGGGAAAGGAAAATTTGGTAATTCCTCTCTTATAGATGGGGAACAGAGGAGCAGAGAGAGGAACTACTGTGTTGGTGGAAGGGAATAGAGAGCCTCTAAAAGAAGGAAATAGAAGAGATGAGTTTAGCTTGTTTAGTAGTAGCAAAACAAAACCTCAAATGGTGTATTAATTGCTGTCAATACCCTGGAGCAGTTTGAACTAAAGGACAGCACCAGCACACAAGCAAATGTCAAGTAAAATAAAAACCCCTTTGCTTTTATGAAGGCGTGGGCAGGTGACAGTTCCCTTCTTTCTCAAGCTCTGGTTCAACAGAAGCCAAAGCCCAAAGCTCTTGCAATGACAGGCCTTTAACATTCACAGCGGCAAATGTAATTAAGGTCTGCGAGGGTTGCATCCTGGGCAAAATTTATCCCTTGGTTTGTAATGCTTTAATTTAGTATCAAATATTCATGGACTGGCAGGGTCAAATAGGGATAGGAAAGTACTGTAACAGACATTAGCAAAGTAGGATGCTAAAGTATTCAGCTGAAAGGTCAGCCATCCATGGAAACCCATTAGGAAAAATACTGTAAATACCTTGCTACATCTGTGAGTCACAGAGCTAAACATGAGCCATTCCTGCCCCCAGTGTGTAGGACTTCCAGAGTATGAAGTGAAATGTGTGCAAGCTCACACACTCAAACACACACAGTATTTCGAAAGAGCAGACAACCAAAGGTGCCAGTGTTTGGCTGGTTATATAGTTACATATACAAACTTTTCTAAATGGTGAAGCATGTGAGGTGTGGTCTGCACATAACAAGTCTGTCATGAGTTTAAGGGACAGAAAAGGCTGGTTTTGAGACACCCTGGCAGTATCTATGCAAGGGTGTTGTATGACCAAATGATTTTTTGGGGCATGCCCTGACCAATTAAGGACATGATTCAAAGCCTGTGAAATGATGTGTGTCGACTTTAAAGGATCAGGACTTACACCATCCAACTTAATGCTCTAAAAATAAATTTATTTAATAAATATAATTACTGAATTAATTCAATAATTTATTCATTCAGTAAGATGTTTTTGATGCCTGAAAGGTGTATTTGGTCCAGCTGGTAGGGGGTTCTCAGGCTGGCAAAAGTGGGTCAGGAGGCAAGGGCAAACAGAGCCCTCAGCCAGTGGGACCATGCAAGAAAGTAACTGACATCTGAGCAGGTGGGAATAATAATCTATTAGAAATCAAAGTGTCTCTTCTGTCTAGGGCCATGTGAGAAAAGAGGGAGGAGAAAAATAATTGGGTAAGCAGGCTGTGGGGCAATACAGAGAGAGTAGTTGTCTGGCTGCAATGTCTGGAAATGTGTGGTACTTTAGAAAATAGTGTGTATGGATACCGGGGGGCTGGCAGTGAGTATACTGACTATATGCTCTGTCTCCAGGAGTAAAATACCCCTGACCTGCCGTCTTCTGTTTTCCCAACTGGCTCTCAAAAGCACTGGTTGCTACAAGTAGGAGAGAATTGGGTAAAAACAAACAAAAAAAATTCCTTTGGAGCCAGAAACACCTGCAACGTTAACCTGATATTATACGTGCTGACTGAGCCCTAAAGTCAGGCTGGGTGCTGTGAGAATTTGAACTGGGTTTGCTCAACTGAGAAAAAACTGTCATTTTAGGCAGGATTTTTCTCTTGTCTCACAGCAGCGTGCAACTCAGTGAGGAAATGACCTAAGGACTGCGTTTTTAGATACCCAAAATATCCAAAGACAGGAAATTCTGCAGGAATACAAACACACACACTTTTTTGTTGTTTTGCCTATATGTATAGTTGTAAATAAGTATAAAAACTATATATATATATACAAATACATGCACACACACATATGTCATGCAGAAGATCTGAAATCTCTGAAAACTCCAGAGTGGCACAACTTAATTCTGCAAAATCCTCAGGCAGTTTTTAGAGTTAAATTAATACTGGTATAATTAAAATGGTAATACTATTTGTTAAGAGTATTTAAATAATTCATTTTCCTAGTGGTTATATGGAGTGTGCTTAGGTTCAGCAATTACATGCTAAGTAAAAGCACCCTCTCCTGTAACAATTTCATGATAATCTGACCTTTGGTGGTCCTAGCTCACAGCAGCTGGCATTTTCTGTATAGTTTACAGACTGTAAAGTAATTAATATCTGTGAAATACCAATGCTGGCCTTCTGATGTAGTTGCATACTTGAACACTCCCTTTTCTCTCTCTCTCTTGTCATCTTTTCTTTCCTGGTGTCCCTGAATATTGAATGATGGACACATTTTTAAGGCCACTACCAAGCCAACAGCTGGCTACCAACTTTGGGCAGAGAAGGCCCTTGCTGGAATAGAAATCTCTGCTAGCTGTTGTAAAGCCTGGTCTTTGATGACCATTCAACTCCCAGGATCCTCTTTTGAGGGAGGATACATCCCCAATGTGGTCAGTGTGGTTAAGGAGGTAGTAGTGGACAAATTCAGTCCACTCAGACCAGACTTTGCTCTTGCTGTGGTTTCTAGATGCAGCCTGGTTCACTCGGGCACAGTGCTCAGTGTCTCAGGGTCATAAGTGGATCGTGAGTTTTGGGGGTCTGGCCACTGGACCCCGCTCTTGCTGAAGGGCACATCCCAGCTGACGGATGTGCTGGTGAGCACTCTCCATTTAGGGGTTCAGAAGACATAATTCAAAATCTGCCATAATTAATTTTATTTGATATTAAGTACGATAATAGCTCTTGAAAAGCTGTCTTTCAGGGAAAGGGAATAAGGTTATTAATAAAAACAGGTGAGGAGAGAAGGCTCTTTTTTAGCTTGCTGCACTGTTTTATCATTGTCAATCAGCTGGGAACTCCTTTGAGATTATTGCTGTATAGTTAATAACATTGTTTCTGTGATGACTTTAATGACTGAACCTTTCTTCCATCCTTAGCTATGACAGTAACCACTCTGCTTTTTCTCCTTCAACAAGCTATTGTGTGTGGTTCAGTACATTAAGGAACATTATTAAATATAGAGGTTTCCTCTAATTAAGTCATTGGCAAAAGATTGCTTGTCCAATCATTTGCTGGTGATAAGTATTGAGGGAAATTATATCTTGTGCAGAGTATTACACTTTTCCTGCCATGCTTCCCCTAAAAAAAGAACAAAATGATATAAAAATAAAGCAGTAAGATTGCAAACTCAAGCACTCAGAAATTAGATAATGCCAGAGTGACGACTGCCTGAATCTGCCTTGCATTAGGAAAGACACATTCTGTCCTTCTCTGCTCGTCATCATGAGCAGTTTCCCTCTCCTCTCTGATCTCCTGCCCTGTTCCCCATCTTTTCCTTTCATAAAATTACCATTTCTTCTGGACTCTAAATTCTTAAGCTTTTTAGAACTTTTATATCAAGAACAAATGACTTTTTCGAGTCTTGTTCCTGGAAAAGAGAGAAACAATTTTACGTAGAACTTTTCCAACATTCCCCTCCATAAACTCACCTATAATTTAAACAAAAAAGGATGTTGTTTGTGAACCTTGAGGGAACCACAATTTGTTCATTGTTTCAGTAATTGCATGTATGAACAATGGTATATTTTAAGGTGTCTGGTTATTCTGGATATGATTAAAAAAGCTCCCATCTCCTTTAAGATTGTGCATCTTGCTTAGTTCAGGAATCACACAGAAAATGTAATGAGTGGGAGAAGTTTTTAACATGCTCCCTTGAAGAAAGTAGTGGAATTAATGCAGAGAAAAGTCTTATCTTATGGTTAGTTCAGTCACTGCAGATTAGAGGTTCTTTTCCTGCTTGGTGGCATCCTATGTAATCTCAAAATCTGGAGTCTATGCGTCCTTCCTAAAGAATACCTCTGAATTTGAAAATCAGATGCATTTACTAATTGCTCACATCTTATAAATTATGGATCTATCCTTGAAGGAGACTTTAACAATCTATTAAAACCTGAATAACAGAGCTATTCTCTAGCTTCTAGATAAACAAAACAAAAACGCAGCTTTAAAAACAAGAAGCCTCTTCACTTTTTATCTTAATGGAAATAAACCTAATCAAAAGCCAGCAATTAATGAATCTCTCCAGAGTTTCTGTTCCTGAAGAGATTAGAGTTACAAAGGCTGAAATAATTTCAATAGGTAAGTGTGAATTTGAGCTCAGATGATGTATTTGTACATGCTCAGCTAGAAATAAGAGTTGCTGAAATCCAGTATTTGGATGAAGATTCTCCTCTTCAATGAAACCAGGCAAACAGTCAACTCCTCCAATATTCACTAATTCATGCATGCAAAAATGTCCTAGAGTGCCAGTAAAGTCAGTTCCTCCCAGAAAAGGCATTTAAAATACTCATTAAAGAGTGGTTGTTGCACATATGAGACAAAAGCAACCCAAAGCATTCTATGATTCTGTGATTCTGTGTTTTTAAGAAAGTATTTTCTTGGGAAAGGAAAGCAAAGCTCTCCAAAAATAAGCTAGCTGCTCTTTCAGGATTGGACAGCCAGCCATTTGCTTCTTTCAAAAAACCAAAAGCCCAGGCTGAGGTTGTTTAGCTGAAATTTGGCAAGGTTAACGCGTTTTCACTATGTGTAGTCAGTTCCTGTGTTCAGAAATAGAAACAGCCTTTTGCTTTCAGGAGTGGCCTGACACCTTCACCTGCAGTTTGAATAGGAAAATATGGAAGTCCTGTTGTTCAGCTCTACCTCTGTACCAGATCTCTGGCATGTTTAACTCATTTTGCATTGCTCCAAGGAGTGGGAATCGTGCCAACCGAGGGCTCCTGTTACTTCCACAGTAGATGGTGGAAAAATTTTAATAAACACATTTAATTTATCTGGCTAACCATAGACTTGCCAGTAATAATACCAACTAACCTGTCTGTGTACTAGGAAAAAAGAAATCACAATGTCTGGTGTACAAAGCCTGTCACTCATCATATATTAAATGAACAAAGACGACCTCCTTCTACTGTTAAATGCCCACAAACATTCCTAGGATCTTCGCAGGCAGCTTGCTTGCAGCAGTGTGTAATTCTGGACACCCTGTTACAGGCTGCACTGCATTTGTCATGTGTATTCTTCCATTTGACTTCGATCAGACACTTGACCTTTCATAACCATCATGGGGAAGACATCCTTTTTCACCTCTCCTTCTTGTTCCCTGTATAAAACTTCATACACTTGCTGTCTTAGGCTGCATTTAAGCTGGGAGCACCGGTCCTGCTCCTCCTCCTCTTCCATTTTCTTTCCATGGGAAGGAAGGAGGCTCGGGCATGGATGGGCTCCCTGGCATGGTCCAACCAGTTTCGTGATCTGGAGGACCAAGTAAGCAGCCTCCCAAGACTCATTTCAGCTTAGACACAAGAAAAAACGTCATGGGGATTTAGTGTGTCACAAATAAGAACAACAATGTGGAATTTCTGTTGTTGATGATACCTTGTTTTTCCAAAATAAACAGACCAACTTGGTTCAGTCCACTGACATCTCAGGATGCCTGCGGCAGTACAGTCAGTACTTTGTGTAAATATGACCAAGAAGCATTGTGCAGTGAAAGTAACAACTAGGGTCAAGGCTCCTTGTGTTTTTAGGAAGGCACCTCTGCTCTGAGGACTCTACGGTCTTAACTACAAAAAAGAAACGTCAAAGCTGATAGTGGATGCAGACATCCCAACGCAGTGCTCACGCTGCTGCTCTAAAGCAGTTTCAGGCATCAGTTTGATAAGGCAGCGCTCGCTTTGTCTTTCCTGATGAAAGCGTCCGGAGACCCTTGAATGTGCTCACAGCTAAGGCTGTTTAAGGCAAATTAATAAAAGGGAGTGTGTTTTCCCATGGTTATTACTTTCCTAAAACCCTTCCAGAGTGTTGATATTATTTTGTTTATGAAGTAGCAGTTTGTGCAATTTTATGTTGCCTGGAAAGAAACCATGATTTCCTTGATTGAAGCTCCCAAAAGCAGAGAAGGCAAAAGGCATCAATCTCTCCTGTTAGAAATTCTGTAACAGGGCAGCCATAAGCTGATGTGCTTTGAGTTTCTGCAAAATGTAGCTACTACTAAACAGCCCAAATGGTAAAGCATTTTCTAACAGCATAATGCTCTCATTTTAGTCATTCCGATCTAATTTATGACTAAGTTTTCCCTTGGGAGATGATACAATAAACTCTCCTGGAAACCACTCTGCAAGTACATTGAAGGCCAATCAGGTATTACAGATATAATGTCAAAATTCTTACTGACTTGCTAAATATGTAGTCATCCATAGCTTTCCTCAGGACAGAAAGATGTTAGCTGTGAAGATTGGTTTGTTACAGAGTAGGGACTTTGTCTAGGTCATAACATTGCTCAACATAAACCACTTAGGATTTATTGTGTGCACTCAGGCAGCCTGTGTACCTGAAAGTTCGAGGCTTCCTAAGCAGATACACAAACAGAGGAATTATGTTTTAGACAGAAAACATTGGGAAGACTCTCAGATGTTGATGTAAGCCTGATCAGTTTCTCTATTCATATGATATTTTTAAACTGAAAAACAGGCATAGACACATGGTGCAAGCTGACACCTGAGCTTAGGTCTAACTCAGTCAGCAGGAAGAATACTTGGATACGTCTTTAGAAACTATACTTTTCAAAATTTGAAAGCAAAAGGGGTTTTTTTTTGGTCCTGTTACTTACCTATTATTTCTATTTAATGTTCCCATTCCTACATTATTCCATTATTTAATTTATTGTTATTTTATTTTCCACATCCCACATTGTTTTCCCAGCAATAGTTTGCAAAATGAGTCAAGATACACATTTCAGAGGCTCCTCGTGGTTTTGTCCATCACCATCGTTTATGTGTTACTAATGGGGCTTCCTTTCCAAATGCCAGATTTGGGCATTGATCTGCAGTTTAATGGATTCTAGACTGGCATTTGTTTTGCCTCTAAGACCTCCCTGGACCCTTCTGTAATGTATATTAGCTCAGACTCAGTGTAACTTGCCTCATGTATGCAACAGTATGATTTCTACATTAAACTCTGTAAATAGATAACTACACAGCTAATTCTCCTGTTTTAATGTATGGAACGTCCCACTCTTGAAATAATTAAATGTGAAGACCAACCATTCAGAAAACAAAACTTTAGTTCAACAACTCCCATGGTGGGTTCTATGAATTCTGTAGCAAAATCTTAACTTACAAATTTCCAATGGCTTTAAGGAAAGATGCGTCTGACTGACTGCTACTTTGAATTTGAGGAAATCGAATGCTATCTTCAAACCACTGACCTGCTGCTCAGGATATTATTAATATTTTGTAAGCATATTACCAAAGATGACTAGATATTCATGAGGACAAGAGTATGATTTAAAGTTTCTACCAGCTGTCTTAAATACTGAATAACAGTTTGATTCTGCAGTCATGCAGCAGCACAAGGCTCCTCAGGTACAGCTCTTAACAAAATTACAACCAAGCCCTTCCTTTGCCTTTATTACATCTTAAAGCAAACTGAAAGACTACCAGAAGTTCCTCTTCTTTTGGTAATAAATTTGAATCTAAATTGCAACTTTAGTGTTTTGGACAATAAATTCTCTGCAGCTGCCAAGGCAACTGTAGTTACGATACACCGCTTGCTTCTGGATCAGGCACCAGAAAAATGTTTTTCACAATCTATGTTCTGATATTCATAAGTGTGCTCAAACTTGAGGGATTTTTATTGAAGCTTGTACAGTGCATCTGAAAAACCACTGGTGCTCAGAAGGGCTTAACATCAGAATTTCACAAGTGTTGATGTAATTGAAGGTTGCACATCATGGAAGAAGACAAGGCACGAGCTTGGTGTGGAACAAAATTCCTTATGTGTGTTCTCTGTGATAGCTTTGACATTGTCTCTAAATGGAGCATCCTCTTAGACATGAGAAATGTCAGTATGTACTACATATTTCTCATGGTTATGGATGGGGCTTTGAGAGAAGTTGGCAACAGCCGTGTGCCTGAATCCCGTAAATACGTCTCCTGAACTCCTTTGAAAATCTCAGTTTATCATGTCATTAAAAATTCATAACCATCAGTGAGCGATGCATGGAACAGCTAATTGAGCTCCATAAATTGTAATAGGCTAGCTATTTCCACATTAGGCATTAGCGTTTCCCTTAGAGTTAGCACTGCTGTAGTGCTGTAGCTGCTTAGAGGCCGCTTTGTGGTTATTCAGTAAATGCTAATTTTTTAATTGTGACAATGAAAGATGTATTGCATTTGCATGGTTGAAAATGTATGAAAAAATAATGAAAATTAATTGATGGTGGTTTAGGTTACCAGCACACTCATAAACATGTCCGACTGAATTTTGTGAAGGTGGATAGTATGATTGCCCTGAGAACTTGTTTAAAGTTAAGGAAGTGTTGTCTTTGCAGTATTGTGGTTTTTTCTCAAACAGGAAAGAAATCTGGCCAGTTAGGTGTTGCACAGTTCTAACCAGATATAAATGCATAATTTTTAATTGATCAAAAATCAAAATGTGAAATGCTCTGTTCAAGTCAACTTGAGATGTGAAAAGCTTCTGAAGGAGATGACGTGGTGGTAACTATTCATATTCATTATTTTAATGACGACTGTGCTGCGGCATGTTAACCTTTGTTAAGGTGGACAGTGCACGTAGGAAGTATTTTCCCCTTTGTATCACTTAGAAATCTGACTTTCTTAGGATGTAATGTATGCGACAAAGCATACAGTTCATGTTGGAGGGTCAGCCTAGCTCCTTGGGTCAGAGTTGGGAGATGTCTGTTGTCGGCTGGCAGCTGAGCTGTGTAAGGAGCCTTGCCGCTGCCTCGTGAAATGGATATCCCCTGATAACAGAAATTACTGTATTTGCAGCAGATGGGATGAAAAGTGTCCACTCAGTTTATTCCCTACATATATCTAATTTGAAGTTCTTTGCCGTTTCTACTTCCCTCCTTGTGGTGGAAGAAGAAGAAACCCCTTCCCTATGGAAGCCCATGTGCCTCCCCAAATTTTTCCCAGAAGCTGCCTTTCTTTATAACCCTGGAGGTGGCACCCTGACTTCCCCTGGGGACCGAAGCACCTCTGTCTCAATGCAAACGAGTGCTGGAAAAGCAAAAGGCTTTTGTTTTTCTCTTCCAAGTGAATATACTGAATATATATTCATTATGCCTTTTTTTTTTTTTTAAGTGTTTGTGAATTAAACACACTCGTTTATCAGGTGATCCTCACATCCTGCACTTTCGTTTATTGGTGCTTTCGACGTGAGATCAAACCAGACTTGAAGCATACTTAGCTTTTATGGAAAAGGGCAAAATCAACCTAAAAGATAATGAATTTGGGTTGCACAAGCGCGGGCTGACCCCCGCAGTAGGTTGCTGTTGCTCTGACTCCCGTGTCGGGGGCGTGTGTCCGGTCAGATGAGGCAGCAACAGCTTTGCTGGATCAGGTCCAGTGACTGAATAAATAACGCATCTGCAGCTGAAATAAAAACCTACAATATAGCTCTCTCTGGTGCCTTAGCCACAGTCTAAGCTTCTGTCCTGGTTTCGGCTGGGATAGAGTTAATTTTCTTACTAACAGCAGGCATAGTGCTGTGTTTTGGATTTAGTAGGAGAAGAATGTTGATAACAGGCTGATGTTTTTAGTTGTTGCTGAGTACTGCTTATACTAGTCAAGGACTTTTTCAGCTTCCCATGCTCTGCCAGGCGCACAAGAAACTGGGAGGGGGCACAGCCAGAATAGTTGATCCAAACTGCCCAAAGGGCTATTCCATACCATATGACGTCATGCTCAGTATATAAACTGGGGGGGGTTGGCCGGGGAGCAGCGATCGCTGCTCGGGAACTGTCTGGGTATCGGTCGGCGGGTGGTGAGCAATTGCATTGTGCATCACTTGCTTCGTGTATCATTATTATTATTATCATTATTATACTGTTACTATTAGCATTACTATTTTACTTTATTTCAATTATTAAACTGTTCTTATCTCAGCCCAGGAGTGTTTCTCACTCTTACTCCTCCAATTCTCTCCCCCATCCCATCGGGGTAGGGGGAGTGAGCGAGCGGCTGCGTGGTGCTTAGTTGCTGGCTGGGGCTAAACCACGACAGTCCTTTTTGGCGCCCAACGTGGGGCTTGAGATAACAACAGATTAATCAGAGTGTATTAAGGAGTCTGTTAACAGTTGCCGGTCACGATATTAGTTCTTCTGATCTGCACCATGTTCTTTTTTTTGCAGCACGCGTTAAAGCTTGCTGTCAGTTTGTGTAGTGTGCTATGCTCTGCAGTGATTCATGATCTTTTGCTTGGGAGGCTCCTTATCAAAGCCCTGACCTTGAGCATTCTTTGGTATTTGGGTTTCATACAGAAGTCACTACTGTACTTCGGGTACTACCTCATAGAGAGAGTTAGCAATTATACTTCTTACTCTGAGAGGCTTGTTGTGGAGGAAATACAGAATGGCACCTTTGCTGCTTTCTTCTATGATGTTTCCTCCTTCATTACAACAACTTTCCTGTATCTTGAACACCCCTGGGCAGTTAAGATACTTGTATTGATACTTCTTGGGAATGTTGTTTCCATTTTGATAAAGGTCAGTAAGCAGTTTAAAAATACCATCCAGAGATCTACCCCAAGGCTGGATAGTTATGAGTGGCAGGGTGTGTGGGATCGTATGCGCAAGTACCTAGGGCAGTGGGGACCTCCAGTGTTTTGGAACTTCACCCCTGAACAAGTGCAGAATCCTGAAGAATTAGTAAAGTATTTGGAAGAAGTATGTTGTCACCCTGGTAGCTCCAGAGAGACACAAATCATTGCAACATGCTGGGGACTGGCCCATGCCTATCGAGCCGTGGTCAACGCTAATCAGTACCCTCAAAAGAAAGAGAAGGTCTCTGGATCTGATGACAAAACAACAAGCACTGTGGCTACTCAAACCCCCACTACAGGCCCTGCGGCTACTCCAACCCCCACTACAGGCCTTGCAGCTACTCAAACCCCTGCCCCAGGCACTGTGGCTACTCCAGCCACAGCCATGAGCACTGCGGCTACTCAAACCCCAGTGACAGACACTGTGGCTAAACCAGAGAACCAACCTGCGCCGGTATCAGTTGCCCCTATACAGAAGAAAAAATACACGAGGAAATCAGTTCGTTTAGTAAGGGATGAAGATGAACCAGGGCCATCACGAGAACCAGAGGAGGAAGAACCCATAAATGAGATGGTGACCACCCGATCCCTATCCCTGAGTGAGCTGCGAGATATGCGAAAAGATTTTGGTCGTCATCCAGGCGAGCACATCATCACCTGGCTGCTCCGATGCTGGGATAACGGGGCCAGTAGCCTGGATTTAGAGGGTAGGGAAGCCAAGCAGCTGGGATCCCTTTCCAGGGAAGGGGGCATTGACAAAGCAATTGGAAAAGGGGCAAAACCGCTCAGCCTCTGGAGGCGACTTCTGTCAAGCGTGAAGGAAAGGTATCCCTTCAAGGAGGATGTTTTATACCGCCCAAGCAAATGGACCACCGTAGAGAAAGGTATCCAGTACCTGAGGGAATTAGGCGTGCTGGAGGTGATTTACAGTGACCTGAATGATGAGCGGTTAACCAAAGACCCAGATGAAGTCAGGTGCACACAATCCATGTGGCGGAAGGTGGTACGGAGCGCACCAGCATCGTATTCCAACTCGTTGGCAATACTAGCCTGGAAAGACGACGAGGCACCAACGGTGGATGAAGTGGCTAGACAACTCCGGGACTACGAAGAAAAGCTCTCTTCCTCCCTACGGGCCTGTGTCTCGGCTGTGGAAAAACTGTCTGAAAAAATATGCCAAGAGTTCCAACAACTCAGAGAGGATCTGTCCTACTCCCCACCTGCACGGACCAGTGTCTCAGCCATTAGGAGTCAACGTCCCTATGCTCAAGAGAGAGGATATAGAGGATACACACCACGGGGCACCCTGTGGTTTTACCTGCGTGATTATGGAGAGGACATGAGAAAGTGGGATGGAAAACCCACCTCAACCTTAGAGGCACGGGTGCGTGAATTGCAAGGAAAAACTATTAGAAAAGGCGGTTCTCCCAGGAAAATTGCAGCTCCAGTTTCCAGTGAGCAGTTCCCGAGACAGAGTAAGAGGGCTAATTTTACTTCCGACCTTGATCAGGGAACTTTTGATTCACATTTACAGGAAGTGAACAACGAATACTGTGACCAGTGTTAGAGGGGCCCTGCCTCCAGCCAGGTGGAGGAAAGGGACAACCGGGTTTACTGGACTGTGTGGATTCGATGGCCTGGAACGTCAGACCCACAGGAGTATAAGGCTCTAGTGGACACTGGTGCACAGTGCACGCTAATGCCATCAAACTATAGAGGGGCAGAACCCATTTGTATTTCTGGAGTGACAGGGGGATCCCAACAGCTAACTGTACTGGAAGCTGAAGTGAGCCTAACTGGGAATGAGTGGCAAAAGCACCCCATTGTGACTGGCCCAGATGCTCCGTGCATCCTTGGCATAGACTACCTCAGGAGAGGGTATTTCAAGGACCCAAAAGGGTACCGGTGGGCTTTTGGTATAGCTGCTTTGGAGACAGAGGAAATTAAACAGTTGTCCACCTTGCCCGGTCTCTCAGAGGACCCTTCGATTGTAGGGTTGCTGAAGGTTGAGGAACAACAGGTGCCGATTGCTACCACAACTGTGCACAGGCGGCAATATCGCACCAACCGAGACTCCCTGATTCCCATCCATAAACTGATTCGTCGACTGGAGAGCCAGGGAGTGATCAGCAAGACTCGCTCACCCTTTAACAGTCCCATATGGCCAGTGCGAAAGTCTAATGGGGAGTGGAGACTAACAGTGGACTATCGTGGCCTGAACGAAGTTACACCGCCGCTGAGTGCTGCCGTGCCAGACATGCTAGAACTTCAATATGAACTGGAGTCAAAGGCAGCTAAGTGGTATGCCACAATTGATATTGCTAATGCATTTTTCTCCATCCCTTTGGCAGCAGAGTGCAGACCCCAGTTTGCTTTTACCTGGAGGGGTGTTCAGTACACCTGGAACCGACTGCCCCAGGGGTGGAAGCACAGCCCCACCATTTGCCATGGACTGATCCAGACAGCACTGGAACAGGGTGAAGCTCCAGAACATCTGCAGTACATTGATGACATCATTGTGTGGGGCAATACAGCAGAAGAAGTTTTTGAGAAGGGAAAGAAAATAGTCCAAATCCTTCTGAAGGCTGGTTTTGCCATAAAACAGAGTAAGGTCAAGGGGCCTGCACAGGAGATCCAGTTTTTAGGAATAAAATGGCAAGATGGACGTCGTCAGATCCCAATGGATGTGATCAACAAAATAACAGCTATGTCCCCACCAACTAGCAAAAAGGAAACACAAGCTTTCTTAGGCGTTGTGGGGTTTTGGAGAATGCATATTCCAAATTACAGCCAGATCGTAAGCCCTCTCTATCAAGTGACCCGGAAGAAGAACGAATTCAAATGGGGCCCTGAGCAACAACAAGCCTTTGAACAAATTAAACGTGAGATAGTTCATGCAGTAGCCCTTGGGCCAGTCCAGGCAGGGCAGGATATTAAAAATGTGCTCTACACCGCAGCCGGGGAGAATGGCCCTACCTGGAGCCTCTGGCAGAAAGCACCAGGGGAGACTCGAGGTCGACCCCTAGGGTTTTGGAGTCGGGGATACAGAGGATCCGAAGCCCGCTACACTCCAACTGAGAAAGAGATACTGGCAGCATATGAAGGGGTTCGAGCTGCTTCAGAAGTGGTTGGTACTGAAGCACAGCTCCTGCTGGCACCCCGACTGCCGGTGTTGGGCTGGATGTTCAAAGGGAGGGTCCCCTCTACACATCATGCAACTGATGCTACATGGAGTAAGTGGGTTGCATTGATCACACAACGGGCTCGAATAGGAAACCCCAGTCGCCCAGGAATCTTGGAAGTGATCATGGACTGGCCAGAAGGAAAAAACATTAGAATATCACCAGAGGAGGAGGTGACACGTGCTGAAGAGGCCCCACTGTATAATAAATTGCCAGAAAATGAAAAGCAATATGCCCTGTTCACTGATGGGTCCTGTCGTCTCGTGGGAAAGCATCGGAGGTGGAAAGCTGCTGTATGGAGTCCTATACGACAAGTCGCAGAAACTGCTGAAGGAGAAGGGGAGTCGAGTCAGTTTGCAGAGGTGAAAGCCATCCAGCTGGCTTTAGATATTGCTGAAAGAGAAAAGTGGCCAGTCCTTTATCTCTATACTGACTCATGGATGGTGGCAAATGCCCTGTGGGGGTGGCTGCAGCAATGGAAGCAGAGCAACTGGCAGCGCAGAGGCAAACCAATCTGGGCTGCCGCATTGTGGCAAGATATTGCTGCCCGGGTAGAGAACCTGGTTGTAAAAGTTCGTCATGTAGATGCTCATGTACCTAAGAGTCGGGCCACTGAAGAACATCAAAACAACCAGCAAGTAGATCAGGCTGCTAAGATTGAAGTGGCTCAGGTGGATTTGGACTGGCAACATAAGGGTGAATTATTTATAGCTCGGTGGGCCCATGATGCCTCAGGCCATCAAGGAAGGGATGCAACGTATAAATGGGCTCGTGATCGAGGGGTGGACTTAACTATGGACAGTATTGCACAGGTTATTCATGAGTGTGAAACATGCGCTGCAATCAAGCAAGCCAAGCAGTTCAAGCCCCTTGGGTATAGTGAACGATGGCTAAAATATAAATATGGGGAGGCCTGGCAGATTGATTACATCACGCTCCCACAGACCCGCCAGGGCAAGCGCTATGTGCTCACCATGGTGGAAGCAACCACTGGATGGCTGGAAACATATCCCGTGCCCCATGCCACCGCCCGGAACACCATCCTGGGCCTTGAAAAGCAAGTCCTGTGGCGACATGGCACCCCAGAAAGAATTGAGTCAGACAACGGGACTCATTTCCGAAACAACCTCATAGACACCTGGGCCAAAGAGCACGGCATTGAGTGGGTATATCACATCCCTTACCATGCACCAGCCTCCGGGAAAATTGAGCGATACAATGGATTGTTAAAGACTACCCTGAGAGCAATGGGTGGTGGGACGTTTAAACATTGGGATACGCATTTAGCAAAAGCCACCTGGTTAGTCAACACCAGGGGATCTGCCAATCGAGCTGGCCCTGCCCAATCAAAACTTTTACGTACTGTAGAAGGAGATAAAGTTCCTGTAGTGCACATGAAAAATATGCTGGGGAAGACAGTCTGGGTTACTTCCCCCTCTGGCAAAGGCAAACCCATTCGTGGGATTGCTTTTGCTCAAGGACCTGGGTGCACTTGGTGGGTGATGCGAAAGGATGGGGAAGCCCAATGTGTACCTCAAGGGAATTTGATTTTGGGTGAAAATAGCCAATGAACTGAATTGTATAATATTAATTGCTTTATAATACTGTATGTTATCTCTTAACTATATGTTATCTCTTAACTGCATGTTAATATAATAATATAGTAGGTTAATATTAAGTATATAATACTATATATTATGATTGCTATATGCCACATCAATGGTATTGCAGTAAGAATTGCCCAGCCTAAGGAAAATGAACTTTGATGAAACCATGTTGGAATGAGAACTGACTTCAGCATGCAACAGTCCAACATTGCACACCACCTCTCTGCTCTGAAAGACTGTGATGACAGATGGAACCCAAAGTCATGGGCTAAATGAACTCAATGGACATTTTAGAGGGATGGGCCATAGACAAAGGGAATGATATCTGTGTGTATATCAAGATAGGGAAAGGGGTGGTGATTAATTGGAACACATTGGAAAGGGGAGGGCCTGTGCATGACGTAGATGGTATAGAATAAGGGGTGGATACTGTCCTGGTTTCGGCTGGGATAGAGTTAATTTTCTTACTAACAGCAGGCATAGTGCTGTGTTTTGGATTTAGTAGGAGAAGAATGTTGATAACAGGCTGATGTTTTTAGTTGTTGCTGAGTACTGCTTATACTAGTCAAGGACTTTTTCAGCTTCCCATGCTCTGCCAGGCGCACAAGAAACTGGGAGGGGGCACAGCCAGAATAGTTGATCCAAACTGACCAAAGGGCTATTCCATACCATATGACGTCATGCTCAGTATATAAACTGGGGGGGGTTGGCCGGGGAGCAGCGATCGCTGCTCGGGAACTGTCTGGGTATCGGTCGGCGGGTGGTGAGCAATTGCATTGTGCATCACTTGCTTCGTGTATCATTATTATTATTATCATTATTATACTGTTACTATTAGCATTACTATTTTACTTTATTTCAATTATTAAACTGTTCTTATCTCAGCCCAGGAGTGTTTCTCACTCTTACTCCTCCAATTCTCTCCCCCATCCCATCGGGGTAGGGGGAGTGAGCGAGCGGCTGCGTGGTGCTTAGTTGCTGGCTGGGGCTAAACCACGACAGCTTCCCCGATAGATGTTCAGAAGACTTGGAAGTGTTTATGAGAAACATCAGTTTCCCTAATTGTTCATGGATCTGTTGTTCTGGGCAGAATGACGAAATTTTCACTGTTATTTTGCTCCGTTTCACTCAGATTCGTTTGACTCAAGCCAAAGGACGATTTATGATGGCAAGGAACAATCTTGCCTTTTACTCCCAGCTGACAGGATAATTCTGGCTTTGCTGTTGGAGCTTAAGATGCTTTACCTGTACTTGGCTAATATTAGTTGTAATTAAGCGAACGGGTTGTATAGAGCTCAGTTTTTACAGTTCATCACCTGAAAAAGAACTTCTGAAAATAACCCTTTTAGTTTTGGTGTCATTTTGGGACACCGTTTCCCTGCTCGCCCTGCGCACACCCACTCACACCCTCAAAATGGCTGCCCGGCCGTGGCTGAGGCGAGCAGCGGCCGCCATGTTGTGGCAGCCCCCTGAGGCACAGCAGCCACCCAGGGCGGGTTAGCACCTCGAGGCACGAGGAGTTTCGGGACATACGGCCTTCATTGGGTCTGTTGTCATCAAAGGGTAATGGGTTTTTAGGTTTAAAAAAAAAAAATTGGCTCTGTCAGGGAAAGCAGAGGCCAGTAGAAGACTCATTTATAAGCTACCGTGCCTGCTTTTGGGGTTCAGGGCAGCGCTGAGCCTTAGGGACAACAAGCCTTGGAGCACAAGTACTCATCTCCTGTCTGAAAAACATAGATGAAGAGCTCTTCTCTGGTAAATAGATCAGACTTGAATGCTGTGGCTTGTTCTGATTTTAAAGCAGCTCGTGAGGCTTTAGATTTGTCAAGGATTAATACTTCTCCCCCCCTGGCTCCCCCCTAATTTTCTTTCCTGCTAGAAGTATGCCATTTCTTATTTCAGGATCTGACGCCTAACAGGCCCAGTCAGAGGAGCAGACACCTTTGGCTCTTGAATCCTCAGAGGTGTCTCCTCATCTGCTTTCAAACACCCAGGCTTCTGCTCGGAGGCTGCAATGAATAACATCCCTTGTCCTTTTGTGATGGGGACCTTGGGAGTTTTAGCCCTTTCCTCATTCAAATCTATATGCTCATTTCCACTGTCATACCCAAACAACTTTGGGGAGCCAAAATGCGTTTACCGAAGCAGCAGGAGTGCTACGGCAGCCTGAGCCTGTCGCTGCCTCACTCGACGGCTTCTTTACATGACAGGTCATGTCTCAAGAGCTGGACAGATGACAAGGGAAGGCAGGATAATGCTGGCCTGGAATTCCCAGTCAAAATAATGCTGTGATGGCGGCGGGGGGAGTCCCGCAAAATCAAAATGGTCAGCAAGCAAGACTGGAGGTTGCCAGAGTTCATTTAGTTTTCCCTGTCAGAAACTTTCAGCTTCATGTCTGGTGGTGATTAATCTGTGTCTTTCCATTCTAGTGGTAGGTCATGGGAACTGAAATGCAGTTATTTGTGTCCTTGTCTCCCTTTTTCTTTCCTGAGGGACTGACTCATGGGAAATTCATTTTTGCAAGGACCTCCAGCCCTACCTAGCAGGAGAATCAAACTAGGAGGTGACACTCGATCTACCACTGCTGTGAGCCACTCCACCTTCTAGGTGGGACACAGATTAAAGCTGAAGCAAAACAGCTAAAATAGAGCATTAGGATATCTGAGTTTATACCTGAGTTCATGATACCTGAACAGGAAAGCATTCAGTGTTGTATACGGAGGATGGGAGGTTCAAACTATGCCTAACCTTGGCATGAGTTGCAGAGGATCAGGCTGGCTGATCCCGTCTGGCATGAGGATTTGTGAGTCTGTGTGGAAGCTGGCATCTTTGTAGTGACTCCAACAGGGCTTGGAGTGAGCTCCAAGTGGGCAGGTGTCCATTTTCAGAAAGAATCGCATCAAAACTAGCAGTGACTGGCAAAGTGACAGTGTCAGCCAGCAGTGGCCAAAACCTGAGCTGCCTGCTGCACTCCCGGTATGTTTTTTCAAGCTGGACCAGTCAGACAACACACCATCCTGCAAAACATGTTATTGCTCTGCCTTTTTCATTCAGATTTGAATAAAAAAAATAAAATAATCCCCCAAATTAATATAACGGACCACTAGATTTGGTCAGTAAGGTTGCTATATTCTAGTAAATTAGAAACCCTTTGGTTTATTTTCATCATTTAGTTTTGCAAGGATTAACATGGCAGTTTCTCCAGCAAATAAAAAGGTGTTGCAGTGCTGATGGAAGCCTTGGAACTGGAAGAGACACTCTAGCTCTTGTAAAAATAGTTGCCATATTTTGTCTTTTCAGTTGGATAAACCAAACAAAAAGTACCAAGGATTCTCTGTTAGGGGTGGCAGTTCACAATTACCAACAACAAAACTTTGCCCTTCTCTCCTCCTTTTTTTTTTTTTTTTTTTTTTTTTTTTTAAATTTACGAATGAAGATTTACTGGTGAGAGTGTGTGTGTGTGTGTTTAATTTCAGTGCCATGCTGAAATAGGGCTCTTTCAGGTGGACTCGCTGGAAGGCGGTAAACAAGACATACCCTAAAAATAGAAAACATGGTTATAAGTGACAAAAATTGGCAGAGAGGACTTGGTCAGATGCAGTTTTGGAACTGCTTTTAATTTTTTTCAACTCAATTCCAAGTTAAACATCCCTTTAAATTAATTAGAGCAATCACAGTGTCCCTAGAATATCAGTAGAGAATTGAAGCCATTAGTATAATTTTAATTTTTCCTAAGTTGTGAAGAGAGGCTAAAAAAGCCAGTGTAAAGAAATTTTGGGTATGATGAAAAACAAATTCCTGACCAAACTGGCTAAGCTGAAATGTCTGAAAGCAAAGAGCTATCATGAAAGTGCTGGAAAGCTTCTGATTATAATGGAATCAGTGTCCCAGGGTATAATGCAGCTCTACATTTAATATTGAGCTACTGAACCGTACTTCTCAACCTAGCTCAACTCACTGGGTTCTCATCGAAGTCCTGTAATGACACTGTGCTCTGTTTAGATGCCAAGCAAGTCTTGAAATAGCTCCAGAGCTTTTTCAGCAGCTTCAGCTGAGTACAGACATTTGACTTTAGAAGGACAGCTAGTGCGTAGAGTTTGTGGCATATAAATCCTTCCTTATGTATACTGCCATGCTTGTTAATAGTCTTACGAACTTTTATAAATGTAACTAAAAGGTTCTTGCACACTTACGTATGAAATCGTGGCAACAACGTTGAACCAGCAAAGCAAAAGCCTGTCCTTTGTGCTGCAAATCCATGTTCCCTTTCTTTATTAATGATACATACACAACACATTTACGTCGATGCCTGCTATTGTTTGCCTGTTTGTTTTTATTACAATATTGACTGGAGTCCACATCATGTTAGTTATAGTCTGTGCACGTTACTCTAAGCAGAATTTTTCTTTCTGTGTATTGTTTAAGGTATTGACTTTGCCAAAGGGAAGAAAAAAGTGCATGCATCCACTTAAGCCCATAAGTAGTTATATCAATTTCTGTCCATTAAATATACAAACACACATAAATATATGTGTATACAGTGGTTTCAGGCTGTTGCGGGCATGGAATTAATTGAGATTTGAAAACTGTATTTGAGACACCCTTTCCAACATGGAGGTCCTGTTTCTGGGAGCAGCTTTGGGCAGCCGCATCCCTCGGCCTGTGCGAAGTCCTGCTGAGGATGGTGGGGCTCTATGCAAGTGTCAAAATGACACTTTTCGAAGGCATTTGCAGGTTGCTAGGCCATTTATTTAAATTGCTTAGAATGAACTTTTTTTTTCCAAAAAAGCATACTTTAAAATCTTTTTTTCTTTCTAAAAACATCTGAGTTTTGTTAATCTTTTGGACTTTGAAAAACTGTTTCTAGTTATTGGGTTTGTTTTTTTTTTTTCCCGTTTACAACCCAGGCAATCAATTCCTGAGTACGAGCAGGAGGGTTATTGAGTCTAAAGCAAAGAAAGATTTCAGCCAACTCAAAGATGCAGCACTCATTTTGCTACAGGTTTTCATCCCGTTTTTAGTCAAAGTTTGGAATATATAGCATGCATGGTTCCAGCACTTGAATCTTTGCAAATGTTCAGTGATTGACTTCATTTAGAAGTACAAAAGTGGGTGTTAATACATATACGCATTGTCTTTATTTACTCTTCCAAACCTGCCCCCCCATTTCTACTATTCATTCCTGTTCGATTGTGAGCACTTCTAGAGATGTCTCTCACCCCATGCTGTGTCCTTTCAGTTTTACCATGGAATATCCTGTACAACAAAGGGTTAATTGCAGGCAGGCAATCTTACGTGCACTGTGGCATTGCCCCAGTGGATTCTGCTCATGTCGAGGCCTTTGACCTGCTCTCTGCTTTGAGTTGTACAAAGTCATCCTTTCCTGCATCTTTAATACTTACTGTAAATTTCTGCTGAAAAGAATGTCTATCTATTTTCTAGTTTTCCAACCAGTATCTCTAATAAACTCGGTTAAATTGAAACAGAAATGTGGTTAAAATCAATAAATTGAAACAGAATTTGTTTTCCAAATTTGTTTGGTTGTTTTGGTTTTTTTTCCCCCTTGGGTACTAGCATCTCATAGTAAAGCATCCACTGTATGAGAAATTCAGAACAATTAAAAATGGACCATTTCTAATGTCTTTGTTTAATTTTTGTCTTTCAGTCTATCCGAGAAGTCACAGGCTATGTTTTGGTGGCTTTGAATCAGTTTGAATACCTGCCATTGGAGAACCTGCGCATTGTTCGTGGGACCAAACTCTATGAAGAGCGATATGCTTTGGCCATATTTCTTAACTACAGAAAGGATGGTAACTTTGGACTCAGGGAACTTGGCTTGAAGAACTTGACGGGTAAGTGAAACTTGCAAATGTGATGGATTAGTCTCAAGAAAAAAAATTAGCTTGTTGAATATTTGCCCCAGTGCCCTCAGTCACTTGCATTCTGCAAATAACAGAGGTACCACAAGAGGCTGGCAGTTGTACATTGAGAGGCTTAATTTCATTCCTTTTTTGGTTCACAACTGTACTTTTCTCAGTGCTGATCAAAGGCTGTGTATGGAATTCATGCCAAGAGTGTATTCAAAACAAAAATAGTTGCTGAAAGAGTAAATGAACTTTTTTCTTAGTTTCAAGAACATGAGCCTGTTGGTTTCCTTGTGATCCTTGGTTATGCATGTATGTTGCTTTAGGTGTTACATATTTTCTGCTAAGTTAGCTTAGCTTTAGCATCCTCTCTGCCTCTGCTCTTGCTGCTGTCTGTATCACCATTGCTGCTGCACTGGAGGGGTGGGGGAGAGGAAGGGGGTGGGAGGGGGAGACTGTATCTTTGGTGTATTTAATTTTAGAACTCCCTTTTCTAAGCAAAAACGGTGTATTACATATAGTGAGAAAAGCCCTTATTTTCTTGAGACAAAAATGTGAGCCAAATCCATGGTTTTATGTTAATCTGTAAATTCGGGGCTGGATCACGATGTGGGGTAGATCAACATTTCATTTCTCCCAGCTAAGGATCTACAGTCAGTGGTTTGGAAGATTAAAAACTGGCTAAATATCACTGGACTGTAACTTAATAAAGTGCAGGCAGTGGCAAACTCTTTCTAGGGAGTTCACTGGAAGTATTTTATTTATACCTGGTTCCTCATCAGCTATGATCATTTCTACCCTAAGTTTTGGTGATTGTGAAATGGCCTTATTTTGCCTAGTGGCTAAATGCTGACTGAAAATCACTGACCTGAGCTGGATGTAGAGTTTGAACCTGAGTACAGAGAGGTGGGAGCCTTCTGAAATGTATTTAGGCACCCTTCACTCTCTCCTTTTTTTGTGTCACAGTATTCAGAGTGGCACACAAGCACTTGCAGTTCCCTGTTGTTCAAGCCTCGCCATGCCATACAGCTAAGCTTTCAAAAGCAGAAGGGAAAAGGAGACTTGAAGTATTTTACAAAATAAAACAGTTTTGGCTGACTCTTTCTGATCAGGCTCTTTCTTCTGGTCATATTTTTAACAATTTTCTTTACAGAGACCATCATGCTGATGCTTCCCAAGGTCTCTGAATTCCTACCATCTACTACTCTTCTATCACTGTCATAATCCAATTTCCTCCTCTTCTGTTCCCACATTTCTTCCCATCTTTCTGATTTAGGGTGTTCATTGTGACTGTCTATGCCTTCACATAATACAGAGCCGTAGGATCGGGTAATAATAGTATTATCTGTTTCTTCATGTACTTTTTCTTGTCTGTGGGTCTCAAAGCGCTTTATAAAAGACATTAGGCTGGGTGAAACTGAGACAGAGGTGAGGTGAGGCCAAGGCCA
The DNA here is from genome assembly GCF_030463565.1 of Pelecanus crispus. Taxonomy (NCBI): domain Eukaryota; kingdom Metazoa; phylum Chordata; class Aves; order Pelecaniformes; family Pelecanidae; genus Pelecanus; species Pelecanus crispus. The sequence continues at coordinate 40,054,038 of NC_134647.1, read as the reverse complement.
GAAGAGGAATGGAACCCTTTCCTCTTGAGTCTGAGGCGGCTGTTCTGCCAGGAAGTGAGGGTTGTATTTTCAGTGCTTATTTAGCCATGGCTTTGCTGCTCAGTAAGGTAAAAAAAAAAAAACTTATCTTGTACACTCTGGCTCAAGATTTTCTTTTTGAACCAGCTGCCCTGTGCCAATAGGCAGATCATCTGACTCCAGAGATTCTCTCTGGAAGCCGCTTTAACGTGATAGGTACAACACCAAAACTGCCCAGCAAATAGCTTGACTTTCTTTTCAAGTGTCCTGAGAAAACCTGCCTTAGCTCAGCCTCTGAAACTTTCCTAACATGAGATTATCACAGCCACTTCATCTGATTTAGGCATTTACAAAGCCCTCTGATGGGATTATTTGGCTCAAAATGTATTGTTGTCTCTTGGAAGTGCCTTAATAACACTAGCTTGTCTCCACTGACCACTTAAAATAGCTGCTTGGTGCTGAACATGAGCTCTAGATAGCATGTGCCAGGGCCTCATGAGTCTCTTCAGCAGCTGTTCTTTGACCATTTTGTATACTGTTTAAGATGCACCTGGCTATTTTAACCCACAACCTGCTTCTTGTTGCAAATGCTCTCCCTGGAGCATATTAATACTTAGTTTATTTTCCTAACACATCCTTAGCATTAGTAGCTGCATAAAAATAAATGGTGGATGTGGGAGTCGATGATGTTGCAAGGCTGCGATAGGTCGGCTGTGTCTGAACCAATCCTGTGTCTACCAACTGCTCCATATTTACGTCAGAAAGAACCAGTGATTTGTTATTAAATTTAAGATGAAGCAGCCACTGTGAGCTTACATCCTTCAAGCTTCTAGTCCACTGCAGGTTTCAAGAGATTGACTTTGAATGGTGCATCTCTTCCACTTGAGTAAATTATAAACATATCTCTTGCCTTGCATGTGAAAAACTGTCTTTCCAGGGCTTATGCCTTTTTTACAGAAGTTTGGGAAGTTCTGTTCTTATTTGTGCAGTGTCTGGATGATGGGATCCTGAGGGTATTTCTGCCCAGTACTGCACAATAGACAAATACAAACACTATTCCCTGTGTTAAATAAATGAGGAAGCTGCTTTTACCTGCTGATTATCCTCAGAATTAACCAGAGACAGGGTTTCAGCCTCCTTTGCAGTACCACTGCATTATTTTCAGTGTGTTGTTAACAGCTGTGTTTTTATTGTCAGATATGTCTACCAGGTTTTCATATTTAAATGTAACTTTAAACGCTTGAATTTCTTCCCTTACGCTATTAAAAACCCCCCCCAAAACCAGCTATGAAGGCAGTAAGTTTTATCTCACACAGAAAACATGATCCAGTTGTCAATCATCATGTCTGTCAACCCGAAAGGGAGGGGTTTTTTGTGTAGCACAGGCCAGGACCACGTCCCAAAATTCCTGTGACAGTTGCAAAAAATCTTACCTGTAAGAATTCTTTTCTCACTTGTTATAAAACCTTAGTCAATGGTTCTACAAAAGTGTCAAAACCAAACAGACTTTGAACTAATGAAGTGGCTGCTGCCATCTCAGCTGGACTCAGCTTGCAGCTTCAGCTGCCAAGTAGCCTTAAAGTTAAAAGGAAGGTTTGACGTACCGAACCTATTATTCAGCCTGAGATTAGCAGAATAACCGATTACTGAGGGAGCAGGTATGCCACCTTCTTCCATTCATTGCCTGTGAGCTAGTGCAAATCATTCCTGTCTTCCCCATGTAGCTAGGCAGTCAACCTGAACTTACGCAATGAAAGGGCATGATCATTGTTCACACTTTGAGTACTCCAAATATAGAGAATACCTGATGGCTGCGTTTCATTATGGCATTTATCTTCATGAGTGGGGAAAGAGGGATAACTCACAAGTGCCAAAATCACTTATGAAGTATCCCATATTTTCCTCTGAGTGAAGATGAATAATAGAGATCTACAGCAAATGATGTATCTTTGACTGAGCAGTGATAACCTCATCTCCCTTATTGGCCTTGGGGACGCAGGCTCCCCTGCGTGTGCCATTGAGTTCCTTTAATATATTAGAATAAAATGGACTTAGCAGTGATTAGTTTAGTAACCAAAAAAGCAGCAAAATATGTAATTTCTTAGCTGCTTGTTTTGCAGGAATGTAGATACATGATAAATTAAGATAACTGAGGTTCACATGACAAATGCATATTGTAGCTGAAAGGATTTGGTCAGCGATAGCCAAAGAAAGGAAAGCTAATTTGATGGGCAGGAAAATCATAGGGAAAGGACCATCTTCAATGGGTGTAGGATGTGATCCATTTTAAGTTTCCCCTTCTACAGATTTTTGTAATAGGTTTTATTTTTTTAGGTTTTGATTAAATTTATTTTAGTTGTTCTATAAAACAAAATTTTGAAGTTCTATATGATCATTTCTGTAACATTTTCATTTTATCCCCCCCCCCCCCCAAAAAAAATAGAAAATGCTAATGGGTGCTTTAGAGGACAGAGAAAAAGAATGATATCTCTTATGAAAAAGGTTGTTTTTCAATTAGTTTCTTCGGGTTTTTTTTAACAAGGACTGCTCATTTGCTATGATTATATTGCAGCTTGATCAGGTTGGAGGGCGGGGCATGGCAGGAGTTGAATTTTCTTTAGTTTTCTTCACTGTGCACATTTTGGACATACAGTGGTTTTGGAAATCTTATTTAGATACTTGCTTGGGGCCTGAACTCCTTCAGCGCTGTATGACTGCACGTGAAGCATTTTTTGCGGCAGGGATTAAGGCCACCCCCTTTTTGTTGCCTTGATCACAAAGCCCTCAGCCTGTGTCAGCAGGACCTTTCCTAGGACTACACGCACACTGCACAAGCCACTGCTGAGTTCATGGTGTTCAGAGATTCCTGTGTGACACCCGGTCTGAGTAGATGAGATTGCGGTATGCTGATTGTGGCATATTCCTTAATCGCTGCAGCTTCATACTGGTGGGGCAAGCTGGGAAGAAAGCGATATGTAACTTGCCTCAGGCTTCCTATGCAACAGGTGGGCAAGGCAACACATGTCTAACCTCTGAGAGGTGTTGCTAGGATACATGGAGGAATGAGGAATTCATTTAAAAAATCCGTTTGGTACCCTCTGTGTGCAGGGCTGCTGCAGGAGTTACCTGCCCTGTAGAAGAAGCTGCAGTGGCTCTGTGACTGCCCAGGAGTGCTCCTTTCCCTGTATCCTCAGAGCTGCATGGACCACGGAGGCATTTGTATCCCAGCAGATCTTTGCTGACCAGCCAGTGGGTAGGAGAAAAGGGAGGAACACCTCGAGCACGGCTGTGCTTCCCTCGGGGAAGGAGGGCTCTTCTGTGTGGTGGCACAGATCCCGGGGGCATGGTGCAGGACCTGCCCTGGGTTCCCCTTGCTCACCTCACCCCTGTGGAAAGAAGGGCCAAGGCTTGTGGCTGCCCCCATGCTCATCAATGCAAGTGTGCCTGCTACCACGTGTCTCCTCTCCCCCAGGACACTGTTAGACTATTTCCTGGGAAAAAAATTGCCCCATTCCAGCTACTGCTCTCCTCAGACATCGTAGGTGTGATTTGACAGCCAGGAGAGTCCGGAGACCGATCTCTGCTGGCAGTCGGTACGCAGCCACCCTGTGCTGAGCACGGAGGCAGTTACTAGCACAGATTCAGGCTGCTCCCTGCCAGTTGGCATCAGTGCTTGGGAACGCTTCCAGGCACTCCTCAGCTTATGGCTGCAGATGTGGCCCCGAGGAATCCCAGATAAGGGACTTGCAGGCTGAAGAGCAACTGCTTCCAGCTAGCAGAAAATTGCTCACAGGTGTTATCAAGGCAAATAGGTATATTGTATATGGCCAGAAATAAATACTGATTTTGAGCCGCATGAGATTTATACTCATGAGTTTATTATGTTCAGTAACAAGGGTGGGACATTGTTTTTTAGATTTCAGTAAGGCTAGAATTTTGCAGTCTCGTTGAAGGATTTGGATATGCTTTTGTCATGCTAAATGGTATAACTAATGCCTGTGCTTCTTTGCAACCTGTTGATCAACAATTTATGCTCAGTTTTCATTATTTCAAAGCACTTTACTCTTTTCAGTTCTGTCTCTAGTGTTAGAAATGTGCAACCTTGTTGGAATGATTATGGCAAGGAATTAAACAAAAAGCTTATCATAATAATGATATATTGGTAAATGTTTTTAACTGGAAATGCCAAAGAAAGTTGTTTGCTGGTTTTGCCTTGCCCCCCAATATTTTCCCGTAAACTATGAAATGCATATAGTGGATTGTAAATGGTCTAAACCAGTTTATTGAAAGTAGTATGCAGACTGACGTGAGTCTCTAGTGTCATGCAGTAGGATAACTTCACGCTGCAAAGTTTCTCCTGAAACAAAACAGGTCTTAAAATCATGGGGAGGAGAAACTAGGCCAAATCCTCAGCTGGTGTAAATTGGCTTACTTGCTTTGGCTTCATAATGAACTTAAATTTAAATTGCCCTTTACTTTCTTCAGTGGATAATTTAATTCATGCTTTAATTTATAAGTTAACTAGTGCCTAACTCCCACTTAAGCCCTTTTAAGGATGTTGTGTTCAGGGTGCTCTGTCAGGATTAATACCCGCTAATGATAGCTGACTCAAGGCATGTCTACACCTTGCAGCGCAGCTCTGAACAGGGATCCTTGAGCTAGCATCGAGCCTAGCTAGCTTGAGAAATATTGTTAACCCCTGTCCTGGTTTTGGCTGGGATAGAGTTAATTTTCTTCCTAGTAGCAGCCATAGTGCTGTGTTTTGGATTTAGTAGGAGAAGAATGTTGATAACACACTGATGTTTTAGTTGTTGCTAAGTACTGCTTATGCTAGTCAAGGACTTTTCAGCTTCCCATGCTCTGCCAGGTACACAAGAAACTGAGAGGGGGCACAGCCAGAAGAGTTGATCCAAACTGACCAAAGGGCTATTCCATACCATATGACGTCATGCTTAGCATATAAACTGGGGGGAGGTTGGCCAGGGAGCAGCAATTGCTGCTTGGGAGCTGTCTGGGTATCGGTCGGCGGGTGGTGAGCAATTGCATTGTGCATCACTTGCTTTGTATATTATTATTATTATCATCATACTATATTGTTATTATTATCATTACTATTTTACTTTATTTCAATTATTAAACTGTTCTTATCTCAACCCAGGAGTGTTTCTCACTCTTACTCCTCCAATTCTCTCCCCCATCCCATCGGGGTAGGGGGAGTGAGTGAGCGGCTGCATGGTGCTTAGTTGCTGGCTGGGGCTAAACCACGACACCCCACACCGCTCGGGTCCTGTGCTTGGGCTAAGTAACCTGGCAAGGTGGACACAGCAGATCTGTCCTGTCTAACTATGGTCTCTGCAAACAGAAACACGTTGTCCTGGGCTTTCAGGGTCTGAATTACATGGCTGCTGGGTAAAGAAGGGTAGCGGACTGGGAAGAAGGACTGGGGTCTAGAGCAGACAAAGGAATTCCTAGCCCTGTGGTAACCTACGCCTCTGCTGCTTTCTGTTGTGAGTCACCACTTCTACGACAGAGCCAATAATCCTTGCCTACTTTAATTAGACTAATTTTGAGAGTTTCATATGAAAATGCTACTCAGAGAGGATCTGGTGTGATGTGGAATTCAACTTTTAACACTGACAAATGTTAGTTTAAATGTAATTATAAAATACATCCAGGTATGCTGCCATTGTCACCTGATAATGCCATGTAAAATAATAATGCCATTCATTCTCTTTGTCTTGGCAGTTTCTCCTTTTCACCTCTCTGTGGTAGTTCTCTCTATCTGTGCATTTTTCAATTATGAAGTAAGAAATACTCCGTGTTCTGGAGGTGTGAAACACCCTTTAGCTTTTTAGAAATATGGGCAATCAAGATAAATCCAGTAATACTGAAGCCTTCTAGTAATGGAGTAGCTTTGTCTGACTTCAGTGACTTGAGAGCTTTAGCAGCACAAGGATTTCTCTGGCCACATGCTTTACAGGGAGTTAAACATCTGAACAGAGTAATCCCTCCATTTCAATCACGTGGGTCAGGAATGGGTGGCATTTCAAATCCAACTTTGGCAGACAGATCTGTGTTGAGCTATAATGTAACTTAAGGAAAATGCAGTTAGCATTACAGTTGGGAAGAAATTGTACAGTTTATAGTTACAGCACTGCTGAAAAAATATATCCCAGCTGCCCACCTGCTTGGAAAGGCAAGAAAGAGCTGGGTTGCACTCTACAGCCCAGGCCAAGTTCTGTTCTTGACTAGGTATTTTAGAAGTTAAAATCCTTGCTACTCCAGTAGTATATCTTCCTCAGTTCAGATGAATGAAAGAAGCATTAATTCCAGTGTGTTTTTTTTTCCTTTTTCTTTTTTTTCCCCTCTTTCTCTCTACAGTCTTCTGAATTCATTGATTTTCTTATTTCCTTCTGACAGGGTACAGCTGACAAGGAATTTGGCACTTTTGTAAAATAATTAAAGTCTTGTGTTACATGGGGAATGTAACCTATCAGCACTCCCTAGCAAAAGGCAGGTTACAGAGCAAGATAGTTCAGTTGCCGCAGGGTGGTGGGCTCTCTCTGTCCGCCTGCAACAGGCATGTGAGCTGTGAGCCACTGGTGGGGCAGAGGGACCAGCCTCCAGCAGTGTGGGGCTGCTGACGTCTAGGGCTCAAAATGGCATGAAACTCTGGGGATCAGGTGTCAAGTTTAGTGCCTTTACTTAAAGATCAGCAAAGCTCAGCAAAGGCATTTCAGTGGCTTTGCAGCATACGTCTACAAGGCGGTATACGTCTACAACGCAGTGTATGCTTACAGACCTGGATTTAAACCCAAATCCAAGAGTGAGCTCCCTTTTCTAGCTTTTCTTGCCAACCTATATGAATAAGGATTTGGGGTTTAGGAAACCATTCATTGCACACAAAAAAGGCCCACTGAGGTCAGAGAAGATTGGATCAGACCCCTAGGTTTACACGGTGGAAATAATTTGTGTTCCTAGGATATTTTCAGGTCTGTTCATCTTCATGTCACTTGCTGCTTAGGGAAATTCCCTAGAAGCTCTATATGGAGGGACTGGAAAGGCAGTGAACCAAAACCTGTTTTTATTTACGGCATCTAGCTCCAGGGAAGCCCTTGCAGACAGAGGAGGCAGAGAAGCCCTCCCAGACACTCAGCCCAGGAGTAAGACTGTCACGTGGCCTTCACTGCCTGCAGGCTGACAGAGGCAAGTGCTCCCACCTTCTGCTTGGCCAGCTCCATCCCAGGCTGCTTGTTCCTTGCCTGCACACAAACCTGTTTCTTGCAGCGTCGCAAGTCTCAGCCTGGACAGCGCTGGGACTAATCTTGTCAAAACCAACATGGGGTCGTTTTAATGTGAGTAGGTCTGTGGCAGACTCGAGATGTGCAGCAGTGCGGGATCAGGACTGAGCAGTAGTTCATTAAGAGTTTATCTGAAAATGAGTTTGATCACACAAGCTTTGTACGTTGGCATGTGAAAGGGAAATGCTGCTGTTATGAGGATGCGTTGTGTGTTAATCTATGAAAGAAGAAGTTCCAACAGATTGAACCCATCTGCAGTGCTATGCTGACAGGTCCTGCCTGCAGTTTCCAGGGTGAGGAAAACTTGTTGGCTTACCCACATGAGCACTGCTTCTGAGTTTGCACACAGATAGGTGCACTTCCTGATGGGGAACAAGGAGTTTACCGTCAGGTGCTTTCCTTACATGACTGGGGGAGTGTCCTGGTTTCGGCTGGGATAGAGTTAATTTTCTTCCTAGTAGCAGGCATAGTGCTGTGTTTTGGATTTAGTAGGAGAAGAATGTTAACATGCTGATGTTTTTAGTTGTAGCTGAGTACTGCTTATGCTAGTCAAGGACTTTTCAGCTTCCCATGCTCTGCCAGGTACACAAGAAACTGGGAGGGGACACAGCCAGAAGAGTTGATCCAAACTGACCAAAGGGCTATTCCATACCACATGACATCATGCTCAGTATATAAACTGGGGGGAGTTGGCCGGGGAGCGGCGACCGCTGCTCGGGAGCTGTCTGGGTATCGGTCGGCGGGTGGTGAGCAATTGCATTGTGCATCACTTGCTTTGCATATTATTATTGTTATTATCATACTATATTGTTATCATTACTATTTTACTTTATTGCAATTATTAAACTGTTCTTATCTCAACCCAGGAGTGTTTCTCACTCTTACTCCTCCGATTCTCTCCCCCATCCCATTGGGGTAGGGGGAGTGAGCGAGCGGCTGCATGGTGCTTAGTTGCTGGCTGGGGCTAAACCACGACAGGGAGGTAAAAGGGACTGACTATTACAGTTGTCTCCAGAGACCCTTTCTGGCCTGCCTCATTTGCTACCCATGCCCTGCCCCACAGGAGTGGATGTGATGACAGGGATGCGTTCAAGGGCAGCAGTTCTAGGCAGCTGGGCATGCTGTGATTGTGAGTGTGCTTTGTAAACATTGAAACACGCAGCCACTTGCCCTGCATCTCTGCAAAGCTGCTGAGGCAAACACAGAGATGGGCAGAACAAGGTAACCTTGAGGGGAACATAACAATAGAAATGCAGACCTGTAGACGAAGAGAAATCACCGTGTGAACAGAGGTAAGGAAGTGGGAAACACCCAAGTATGTGCCCCACAATCTAATGGCAGAGCAGAAGCACTCACCTGAACTGTAACTGCATTACAGATGAAGGAGCAGACAGGCTGCACAGGAGCGCATCTGATACAGAACTGCTGGAGTTCTCTGGGACTTGAGACTCCCTGATCGTCCCATCTAGTTTCGCAAGAGCTGCTTTCCATATAAAATGAATTTTGGTTGGTCTGAAGTGACAGCGTGAGGTAATCGGAGCAGGAAGCAGGTAATGTGTGTGGATGCAGAGCTGTCTGTGGGCCGTAGGAGCCTTTTGTGCATTGCTAGGAACGTGCCTGCAGGTGTGGAGTGGGGGAACAAAGGTATCAGATGAGGAGAACACGCTGGAGGCCTTTTTCTTTGATGTTTGGAAATCGCTCAAGGGGCTGTCTTCTCTGAAACCTCTTTGCCTTGCCTTTTTTTCTTCTTTTTTTTTGCCCCCTTGGTGAAACTTTCATAAATGTGCTTTCATTTCTTTAACGTTGAGAAGCAAGAGCACATCCATCCATCCAGTCATCGTACAAATGCTGTGCTGACACTGGAGTTCCCCCAGGAGCTGGCTGCTGCTTCTGTCCGTCAGAAATAGCATAGCCACATGCTTTGGGTTTGAAACCACGGGTACTCCTGATGCGGGGGCACAGAAGGAAGGGCACCATCAAAGATGTCTCTGTCTACCGTGCTGGAGAGAGGAGATTGTGGTGGTGTTCTTTAACTGGTCAGCTGGGCATGCATTCAGATTGATGCTAAAGGCTGTGAAAACTCTGGGAGCTGGTTCCATCACAGTGTAGCAACTGTTGACTCAGTCGGCTTCAAAAACAGCTCTGGGGCATGGCTACCTCAAGGCAGGATGGGGAGGCTGAGTTTATGTGGAGAGGTTCAAGATGTTCTTGCCAAGACTACTGCACAGGGTGAAAGAAGCTCATCTGCTCCAATCTCCTGTATACAGACTTCAGTTAGAGCTAGTAGCAGATTTTTTGAGAACTTTTTAAAATTGAAAAATGTCTGACAGGGAAGCTTTCTGTGAGAAAGGTGTAGTTTAAAAAACAAAGGGAATAGTGCTGAAATTGTCAGGCACCATCTTTCATTTAAAAATGAAAATGTATGGCTTATGATATTTAACAGCCTTTCATGCTACCTTCTATAAATTAACTCACATTTTCAATCAAACAAATGAAAATAATTTGTGTTAATTGAACAATAATAACTGATTATGGTTTAGACTGATTTTTCTTTTCCATTGGATTTCAGCTCACTGAAGTATCTAGTCTTGGCTCGTTTACCTGGTCTAGGAAAAGAAAGGTTTTAAAAAACCGTAAAAAGGGTTGGAAAGTTGTTTTCTGCTCATACTTCATCCCAATGTCAGTCATAAGATACTTCCTTTGTTGCAAGAGTGTGTCCAATGGAACATAGATATACAGCGCAAGTTGTAAATGAATCAGCTCAGCTGCCGGTTGTGGTGCAGTCTGTCAACATGGTTTGACATGAGCTACCTGCTTCTTGGCAGGGCAAATTGTCTTTTTTCAGGAGCTGCTTGCTGCCATGTTTGAACTTAACCCAATATACTAGCTTCAGACTACTGTGGATGTGCCTGGAGCAGGCAGCAATCACTTCTGAGGTTACACTGGATGCATAGCCCTTAGTTTTGTGCATCTCTGCTAATTTTTAAGTGATATGATGGGCTCCCAGTATGTCTCTGGTTCTGGAGTGGAGAATTACATGCAGGAGCACATTGTGTCTTGGAGTGGTGCCCTTGGTTTACTGTTGCTATAATTTCTTTTATAAAAGCATGCTGGTTCCTTTTTTTTAAGCCAAAGCAATGTAAAATAAGTGCACCTGAATTAGTGGCAAGCTTTGCAGCGAGCTCTAGGTCATGACTGAGTTCATTCCCTGGCTTGAGGGCCCAGTCCAGGTCCTACTGAAATTACTCTTTATTAGCATTGTATAAGAAGCAAAGTGGATATGTAGCCCAGGAGATGGGTTTGTCATCTCTGGTGGAGTTAAACTGAGTTTCATTTCCATGAAATAGTAATGATTATCTTCCCGTAATACTTGAATTCTTTACAAGCCTCAGCCAGTTAAAGATCCATTATCCTGAGCACACTGTTGCAAACACCAATAAAAAATGTAATGTAGAAGAGGGGCAGACATTAATAGTAATAAAAAAGTTGTAATGCAGAAAAGGGTAAGACAAATCCAGGGAGGATAAAGGCAAAGCTCCCTGTCCCATATGTGGTTGATGGGGAAGCTGGGGTGGACACAGCTGAATGTGTCCTAGGCTGTGTAAGAAAAGGGTGTGTAAGAAGTCCACGAAGGTTGATAAAAGATTTTCCCTCATGTTGAATTGATAGTTACAAGCTATGTTCTGGGTGAGTCGGACATCGACCAGCACTGGCAGGACATCCAAAGTCTGGCGTATCCATAGCGTTGGTGCTTTCTGCCAACCTCACCAGGAATGAGCAGGAATCGCATTTTGTTCTGAGATGGTGATACTACTGCTCCCTAATTCCACCCCCATCCCCCCTCGAGAAGGAATCACACTGCTGGCTCTTTTTACAGACCAAAGCACTGATTATTTATTTCTTTAGCAGGAGATGTATGCTAGTCTTCAGTTAGATGTCAAAGACCCACTACTGATAGTTGCCCCTGGCTGGTGTTTGCTCACAGTAACACACAGGTGCAGCCAGCCAGCTTGGACTAGTGCTGACGGCTTGGGCTGTCAGCACGGCTGCCCGAGCTCCCCCTTGGAGGCTGTGTCTGGGAAGCGGCAAAGGCGATCAAAGGTGGAAGGGATTATTGTTCTGAAATGCTCCAAGTACAAGATGAACTGGGTGGATCAGAACTTGAGTCTCCTTTTTTTTTTTCCTTTGCCTACACAGGGTGTGTAGGAGTTCTGAAATGATGCTGTTGTGACCGCATGGCTGTGGTTTTCTTCGCTCCTGCTCAGTTAACTATTACTTGTGGTAGCCGTGCTTCCGGCAGTCACGCTTAAGTGCTGATACAGGCCAGTTCCAGGTGTGCCCTGTAGTGCTGCTGTCAGGTGAAGATGACAGTCGTGAAACGCTTCAGCAATGGCTGGACTCAGAGGCTCTTCTGCTTCAGAGAGTGCTGATCTTTAAGCGAGACTTCATGTCTTAAAAGGAGGCACCAAGCTAAAATATGCGTAGGGTGAGGTTGCAAGGGCAGCATCCTCCTCTGTGTGTGTCAGAAGAAGAGCTGAGAGGGATATTTTAATGGCTGTGACTGCGTAATGGCTTAATCCCATGGGCTGTACGGTTAGCCCTGCACGAGCTCAGTAAATCTCACTACAGCCCCCATTTCAAGCAGGAGCAAGACTTAGATGTTCAGAGCTGAGTGGTTTTGATTTAATATTCAGAAGCATTCAGCTTCCCAAATAAAGATAATAGTTTCGCTAGTTGAGAGATTTATTAATATCTTAACATGGCCTTAGTTTTAGCCTTTTATTCCTCCTTTCTAAAAAAATTTATTACCACAAACCAGCCTTGAAGTTTGGAAAAGTAATCAAGGCTCTGCTGAGCAAATTTGACTGTACTGATGGGTTGAATGAGCTATGACCTCTGCTGACCTCATTCTGCTCCATTTCCCCTTCAGGCTGGTAGCAGCGGCTGGAAGTAAACATTAATCTGTTAATTTAGCCTCTGGTATAAATAGAAAAAACATATAATTGCAATCACTGTTTTGTCAGTGGGCCTATCCAACCTTACTGCTTTGCTTCTGAGGAAGAAGTGGCAGTACTGCCTGCGTGCTTCTCTGCTCAGGGGACTTTCCATCCCACAGTATTTGAGTGGGGCAGATTATTGCTTGCTTGCTTGCTTGTTGCAACAGGAGGGCCAAGTGGGGCACCTGCTTCCTGGGCATACGTCCTCCAACATCCCGATTTAATAAATCTTCTTTCTTCCATCCTTCTCTGGAGACAGCTGCCCTCCATGTTATTTTTCTTTGGGTGTTTCTGGGAAGAGATAAAGTTTGTCTGTATAGAGGCAGGTTGGGACAGGTTACCTTACTGTGCCAGTCCTAGGAAAGAAACTATGGGACATGGAAATAATGCCCTGTCACTGAGGAAAGGAGGGCTGGAAGGGACTACCTTCAGTCTCATTGAGTTCAGATAAGCATTATAGCATACGCAATCCTTTTACAACCTTCTCGATGACCAGACACGAATTTGTGGAGGCGGGGAGGGAGCTGGGCAAATGGAGTCACAGCTTCCTTCCCATTTTCAGCTGGGATGGCGAGTTTGCGTGCTACGTGGCACACTGACAGCTGTGTGGCTGCAGAGGCAGTTCTGGTCAGGGTTGCGTCTCCTGGCAAGCACCAGCTTGCAGCCAGGTAGAGGGTTGTTTGCCTATGCCTTACAGGGCCATTTCAAAACTCTTTTGTGCCTGTCTGTTGTTGGTAGCCAAACCAAGTCTGAGGTCTTTCCATGAGCAGCATGAGACGGTTCCCTTGTTGCTTCTGACTCGGCACAGGTGTAGCCTCGAAGATGGAAGCTGTGCTGTTTGCAGCATCTCAGAGGTTACTGGAAGGCATCTCTGTCTCTCTTGGCATTAGCACGTGACTGGTGTTTATGTGCTTTGGCATTGCGTGACGGTGGTTTTGCTGACACAGCAGTGGGAGGCTTATGATATGAGGTTCTGATGGCTGGTTTTACATCCATCTTCTGTGGGATCTGATGCAGAGACTCAGGGTAGCCTGCTTGGAGATCCAAGGGTTGCTTTCCTCTCTGCTTTCTTATGCGGGTAATTAGTGTCATAATCTAGGGTTTAAGGATAGCCAACAAAGAAACCTTACTTGGGTTTAACTAAAATTGCTCCTTAACACAGCTTGTTAAATTGAAATAAACTCCACATGAATGTTCTCTTAAATACATTTACAAGTGCCTTGTATTGATTTAGCCTACTTCAGTAACTCAGATGAGCTAAATTGATGTCTGTGCACTAAGTTAAGTGCATTCACTTGGGATTTCATACCTGCTGGACTGACTTGACTTCAAAACTGACTTTAGTTAAACCAATGCAAGCCTTGTGTGAAGAATAGGCCTTTCTTATTTGTTGCTATTGGTTTGACCAAGAGCAACGTGACAACTTAGGGGAAAAGGTGTCTTTTGCCCTGCTGACTGTAATGCTGGCGTGCCCTACTAACCTTGTCCCTAATTTTGTCCTTGAAGTGATACTAGCATTGCCTAAATACCTTAGTAGCAGCCTTCTTTCTGCAAGGCAGCTGTTTGAAAAAGTATTTTTATTTAATCCTTTTGCTCCCAGGTGCGCTGTTAACTAGTATCTGGAGAAAGAAGATGAACAAAAGGCTTACAGACCTACTTCTCTCCCGTCCTGCCTGATCACAGAATCATAGAATGCTTTGGGTTGGAAAAGACCTTTAGAGATCATCCAGCTCAACCCTGCTGCAGTGAGCAGGGACAGCTTTAACTAGATCAGGTTGCTCAGAGCCCCATCCAACCTGACCTCGAATGTTGCCAGGGATGGGGCCTCCACTACCTCTCTGGGCAGCCTGTTCCAGTGCTTCACTACTCTCATTGTAAAAAACTTCTTCCTTATATCCAGTCTAAATCTATCCTCCTTTAGTTTAAAACCATTACTCCTTGTCCTGTCACAACAGGCCTTGCTAAAAAGATTCTCCCCATCTTTCCTGTAGGCCCCCTTTAAGTCCTGGAAGGCCTCAATAAGGTCTCCCCACAGCCTTCTCTTCTCCAGGCTGAACAATCCCAACTCCCTCAGCCTGTCCTCGTAGGAGAGGTGCTCCAGCCCTCGGATCATTTTGGTGGCCCTCCTCTGGACCCGCTCCAGCAGGTCCATGTCCTTCTTGTGCTGAGGGCTCCAGAGTTGGACGCAGTACTGCAGGTGAGGTCTCACCAGAGCAGAGTGGAGGGGCAGAATCACCTCCCTCGACCTGCTGGCCATGCTTCTTTTGATGCAGCCCTGATGCCCCCCAAGCCAAACAAGAACAGTTAAGAGCCCTTAGCAAAGGTTTCTTTCCCTTTTCAGACAGTGTCTTTCAGCTTTGGCTGAGCTTGGTGTCTCTTTGTGCTGTATAGCAGAGTTCCTTCAACCATTAAGCTGACAGGCTCTTTTTATCTCAGCCACCAAAAGCTAATCTTAAGCACCCAAACTAACACTTGTGACCAAATCTCTGCTCCACTGACAGCGTGGAAAGGAATTGAAACCTAACCCATCCTCTTCCTGAGCTGGCCACTGGGCCTGCAGCAAGGGCCATGGTTTCCCTTTAATCCTCTGTGAAGATAGGATGTGGAAGATGATCGCAGGTTTGCGAGTTACCACAGGTTCATGAGTTGCTTGTTCATAAATTATCAGTCAGTGGTTGAGCTGTGGTAACTGGTGACATATATGCTCTTTGCACCCTAAATGGATTACAGGAATGTGTTTTTGCCTTATTTTTTCATAGGATTGCTGGACCTATTACCAAGGTTTAGATGGTGGGACAGTGTTAAACGGCAACAGCACAATCTCCTGAAACTGCTCTCAGTAAATGTTGAACTTCGTCTTACCTGTTGAGAAAAGTGTTTCTGCATAGGCATTTCTAAATTCGGGGCTGTGTTCATGTTTTAAGTAATGAGTTTGCAAGTAAATGTAAACTTTTGTAAACTTTAATGTATAGACCTGAGCTACTTTTTGCTAGAACACAAGGGTCATCAGTTTACAGAGGACTCATCTGTAAGCAGCACTTCCCCGTCGTGGCTCAGAAACTCACAGGAGAAGAGTGAAAAAAATAGTCCCTGCCCTAAATAGCTCAGTGTGATTAAGACAGGAGGCCACCAGTGGACCCAGAGAGGTAGGTAAAGCAAACACAGGGAGACAGAGCAGCTTCTTACAGGGAACATCGGTTCTGCACGTCCATGGCTACCAAGGCAGCTAAGTTTCACTTCTATATGAGGGCAAAGAAGGTTTGAGGGGAAGGATTTGAAAGAGGTCAATGAGACAGCCTGCTGGACATCCACATCTTTGAGATACAGCACGGAAGAAAGAACAAAAGATGTCTGAAAATCTATCTTGTGTTTGATGAAAGGTGGCATGATGGGTTTATTGAAGGTGGGAGAAGACATAAATAGTGTATGAGAGAATGATAGGCTCTGGAAGATCCTGAAAATGAATAAAATTTGCTTTTATTTGATGTGATGAGGAGGCATGAAATGGGGGGAGAAGAAAAAGGCATGTTTAGAGTGGTGAGCTAGAGAAGTAGTCACAGTGGAATTTGGAAGGAAACAGAGAAGGCCGAAATTGCTTCTTAAAGGAGAGATGCAGTTGTCAAGACATGAGAAGAGCCTGGACAGGAGCTCTAGATTCAATGATAGACAAAAAAGGCCGTGTTAGAGAGAGAGAACAGAGGTGGCATCAACTGTGTCACACAGATTGAGACTCTGAAGAAGAGGTAAGAGGACAAAGGACTCCAGATCTCTGGGGCAGTTGGCAGCACCGGCTGCAGTGGCTGGGGCTGGAAGAGTGAGGGCAGAGCGTGCGTGGGAGAGGAGGCGCAGAGTTGTTCTCTGGGACAAACATTTGTGGAGTGTATAGCCCAGCACTTAGAAATGTATTGTCCAGCTCTAATCTGCGATCACCATCTCCAGGTGTATCTCCATAGCTAAGTACTTCCTGGGAGGTTTTGTCGGGAACTGTGGATGCTGAGTAGTTGGGGAGGATTGTCCAGCCTCACCTGCTACCAGTCTGTGCTTTCTTATGTCAACAAACCGTTATGCTCACAGATGTCACCAGGAAACAAATACTGGCTTTTGTAGTGCAGACCCATTTCTGATGAGACACACGTATCCCAGAAAGGAGAGTTTCAATAAATGCACAAGGAAGCTGCAGTGGTTGAAGCTTATATTGTGTTTTTCTTGCTATCACATTTGGTGTATTATCTAAAGGGATCTGTGAGTGAGGTGGTAAAACAGGGCTTTTTTAATTATACATCACCCAGCAAACTGATAAGGCAAACAAAGCAGGCAACCAAATAACACAGGCATGAGCCACTTCAAAATAATAATGTAGCAAGAACAATAGGGGAGTAATTCACAGCTCCCTAAGAAATTTTTGCAGTTCAGAGGGGGTGAGATAGCAAGCAGCTATTGACTGTTTTCCTTTCATGTTTTCCACCTGTCTGCCATGTGATTGGGAAGTATATTACCTGAATCCTTGCCAGAGCTTTTTGCACTGTTGTTGTAAAAGCCTTGTTCTACAAGAAATGATCCTAATGGAAACTGAGATGTAGGTATGAAATGCATACAGAGAATGGAAGGAGAGTAACAACTAATTTAAACACAGGTTAAACCCTTTCTAATTTTTGTTACATGTAGATGTACAGGGACAGTTCTGGCATTTCCCTGGCTCCTTTGGGCTGCTCTGGCACTGCAAAGTGGGGTGAACTGGCAGCTGCCCAGCACAAGGAGGTTAGTTCCCTTTGGGCTCAGGCACTTTCTGTGAGCACCAAGGCTGGGAGGGAGCTGGACGCTTGGTGTGAGCTGGCAGCGTGCTCTCAGCACAACGGCCAAGTGTTAGTACAGCACCACGCAGGTTTTGTGCAAACTGAGTTTACAAGTGTGTGTGATGGACAAAGGTAATTGCTAACACACAAAACATCTAGCACATGCAACACAGGCACTGCCTCAGAAAGCACCAGGCCAGGTGGAAGGTGACGGTGGCAACCTCAATGTGTGAAGAATTTAGTAATTCTGCGGCCTGATGGTGCAAGGTGGTTGTATGCTCTGCCTTGTCTGCACATGTGCTGAAGCGCGTATCTGCACTGCAGAAGCCAGGGGTTTAAGCTCCAGCTAGCTGCCTGGCTCAGCTGCTCTTGGCAGTGGAGCAAGAGAACCCAGCGTAGGCCACAAAGGGTATCCCAGATACTAAGTAAATATTTGGGCTGTAGGCCAAAAAAGATCTCCATGCTACCCAAGTCACGCTGTTCACAGTACGAGATCTAAGTGGTCTGAAGCCAGCCCAGAACATCTACTTGAGATACCATGATTGCAGTACAGACGTAACCTTTAAATCAGAAAAGACATTTTGAAATCCTAATCCGCTTCAGAGTTCTGTAGCAATTCACATTTGATCTGCAGTCCAAACTGGGGAAGACAAGAAAGCTCACACAAGCTTGTCTGTTGTCCTTTCAAGCCTCAAGGTGAATGAAGAACTGGAGGAATCAACCCACAGTTAAATTTCTTCACCTTCGATTTTAGCATCTTTCTTAAGAGAAAGGAACATCTACATGCTGGAGAGATTTAGTAGAGGTATTCACTGCAAATACACTAAGGCCTGGGATGTGTTTTCAAAGACTGAGTAGAATAAGAATCCTGACTGGGTTGTGTGTGTGTGAAGGCACACATTGCTTGCTGTTTTCCTAACAGCCCAAAGAGGGTTGACTGCAAGACAAAACTATCAGGGTTTAGGGTTTGTAGGGGTAGGCTGTGCTGTTTGCCTTGTATAACTTCTTGCCATTTGCAAGACTAAAGGACATTCCTATGTCTCCGTCTTTGAAAAGCTAAAAATTTATTAATATATAAAAGACTGGCAGCATTCAGTTGTTACACTTTACGGAATTTGGTTTGATCCTTTTAAGTGTCAGAGAGTTTTGGAGAAACAAATTCCACTTCTCTAAGTCTGCTCCAAACACAGACAGAAACAAATTTAATTAGTGTAAGTAAGAGGATAAGTTTTCTGGTTTGTTACTTCTCTACATGTGTCTGTCTATCTATTCTTCCAGCTTACCAGTGTTTTCTTCTACTTTTTCGCTAATGTGGCAATATTTAACTACAACTTTCAAAAGCCGAAGACCTAAAATAATAAGCCCTGTTTTCAGAAGGTGGTGAGGGCCACATATTTAAAAATAGAGAAGCATCTAACTCAAATAAGTAGGAGTTAGCCTTCTAAATACCTTTTAAAATGGTATGCACTCTAGGAACACAAGTCCAGTTTGGAAAGGGTGGGACACACAATCCTGAAGTCTCAGGTTCCTGTGCTATTCTGAAAAAGAGATTGAACATCTTAAATTACATAGATGGATTTGAGAAAGTCAGTTTGAGGATTCTTCTTAAAACCTTAGGTGCTGGAGTTTTGTGATGGCCTGAGAATTTCAGCTTCCTTTTAAAAACAAATAATCCATTTCCAGCCATCACAAATGTGGAGCGAAAATGAAAAATATGAATCCTCAGAAGCTAGAATGCACATACAAAAAAATAACATTGATTATTTTTAACATCTCAGCATTTTTTAGTCATGACTTCTTGGGGGCTGACTGAGATCCTGGAATGCTGGGGGCTGGTTATCCCACATTTGTAAAAATAGCACATGTCTAGCAAAGGCAAAAAAGCTGAAGAACTTTCCATGCCACCTTTTATTGTGTGCTTGCAGGGTGGGGTAATGTAACATACTTTTGCTGTACTTTTTAGAAGGTTCAGGTACTTATTAGGAATGGCACAAGTCATTTCTATTTCTGTGAATATATTGTAGATTATAAAACTTTCTGTTGTTGGCCACTTTCCAGCCTGCACTATCTGTTTATTACAGGCCATGTGTGGGAATGGAGTCATAAACAACCTCTTACTTTGGCAAAACCAGAACACTAATCACTTTTGTATTAGCTCCAATAAATCCTGAAAAAGTAAATGTTGTGGATTAAAAAGATAATAACGTGCTAATCCTTTCTGTGGTCACTGACCATTTTAAGCTGTTCCATCTCTCATGCCTGAAGGGTAAATCCTCTGGCTCTTGATGAAAGGCTAGATAGTGAAGTATGTATGCACATCAAACACTGGACTTGTTATCAACAAATGCATTTTTCTCACTATTGCAGATAATTTTTGATCCACTTTTACTCTCAATCTGAGATCTCACTTTTCCTCCCCCACCCCACCCCCTGGTCTTCTGTCACCAGGACTCGTTCATGGCACAGTGATGAAGAGGCTGTCTTACAGAAAGACCTTCCTCAGCCCGTGGCTGGTGATAGGGGTTCAGAGCACTTCCTGGCAGAAACTCTCTTATAATGGAACAAATATGTGAAATTCCTATAGGGGCAAAGAGACTGATAGACTTGAAGCGGTCACATTAGGGTCACTCAATTTATAGAATAAGCGGATCAAAAAATGAACAACAGAGTGTTATGGACATACTGTGACACCCATTGAAGTCAAGGGAGCCGTTCTCCAGCCTTAAACGGGCTTTGGCTCAGGCCTTGTTGGGGCGGGCTGTCTCCTCTGGCAATGCAGTTACCCTACACTAGAGCCAGAAGAGGGGGAGAGAGGGTAGCAATACAGCTGAAGACTTGGAGGTGATGCAGATAGTTTTCAAACTTTCTTCCTCCTTTTCAAAAAAATAAATCACAGCTTGAAAGCACTTCTGGCTTCAGCAGATTCAGTAGCTGGTTGTAGATGTTTCAGTTGCACGTGCAAAGCTGAGACATGAAGGTGAAAACATTTTTCAGATCAGTTTCTGCTCCTAATCTCCAGTAAGTATTTTTAATGGGTGTATCAAACAAAGCTACAGCAAGTGCCAGCATGGTCTGTAGGCCATTACTTTCAAGATTGTTCGCATTGTACGGCGGTCAACACACTTCTGATTTTTCATGTATGGCACCAGAAGCAGTGTTTTTCATTTGCAAAGTGAGTATTCTTCACACAGAAACGCAGGAGCCGCATAGTGCGTGGAACAAGCAGTTGATTAAAGATTAGAATAGTAATGAATGTATTAAAGTGGAAAGTACTTGGATAATTGATTAATTGGTGCAGTCTAAGCTACTTGCAGAGCATTACATTCATCCTCCGTTAAATCAATCTCTGTCTTCTGTCCAAGCCATGTGACTGAGAGCTGAAAGGCATGAACAACTTAACTGAAGTCATGCAGATCGGTTCTGCTGAAATGGCGGGGGGGGGTGGCGGGGGGGGGAGCTGGTCAGTGCTCAGGATCCTATCTGCAGCCTGTTGCTTGTGCTGGATCTTGTGCTTACATTTCAGCAGTATCACAGGATTGCAGGCAGGTGGAAGATGTAATTAGTAATGCTCTTATCTTCCCATAGCCCACTTTTGCATTTCTCCCACCTTGTTGCTGCATTGTTCATAAAAACAAAACTGTGATCTCATGCAGAAAGAAATGTCACAATGACATTTTAATTAACATCTTTGTCCAAGGGAATATATGATTGCTGTGAGAAACTGCAGTCTGGGATAGGAACCATACATTCCTTAGCAACACAGGAATGCCAGAAAGGACTCCCTTATTACAATTAAAAATCACATAGCAACTGAAAGCCACAGACTCATTGCTCTGGGGTAATACCAGAGCAACAAGCTCTAAAGCACCCGTGTGTACAGAACTAGTTATTGAGGACCAGGGAGAAGAACAAGATGGGATAGGACAGGCTTCCTGCTTTATTGGAAAGCTTCTGTTCCCTAATTTTAATAACTGTTCAGCTGTTTTTAAGGGATGATATTTTAGCTCCTTTCAGGGCCTAGTGGAAGAAGAGTGTACAAGAAGGTCAGTGAAGTGGTGGAGGTACATAAAATGGATGGCAGACTTAGTGCCTTTCATGAGTTTTTTCTTTCAGGCTTTTCAAGGTCTATGCTGTCTTGTGCTTTCCTGTTGCTGTGCCACTTCTGCTCTCATCTGGTGACTGACACTGAGTCAAATAGATGAAACCTCACTGTATGTGCATGTACAGTGTGTTTAGAGGGTGTAGGATAGTTACCAGCCACTCACTGTTTTGATCTGTCAAGTGTCCAAGAGAGGTGCAAAAACCCTTCTGGGAATGCTCCTCCTCTGATCTTATTCTGACTACCGTGAAGAACTGCAGCTCTTTGTGCCATCTTTCTCCCTGGTGACTGTTCCAAATGGACATTTCAGGCATGAAGTCTGTTTATCCTGCTTATAGTTTGTTGAAAACAGTGAGTGAATCTTTTTGGAGCATTTAACAAACACAAGCTGGAGAAAGGTGGACCCTTTGATTCATAAGCAGGGTGTAGACCCATCCCCAGAGTAACTAGCATACTCTTCTCTCGTTTTATTTGCTTAGCAGTATTTGAACAGGCTGTGGGCCTAGGATTTAGAAAACGAAGCGCTGAAAGTGAGGCACTGGCATAAAATAGTAATTCCTAAATATTTAGAGAAGCATGTGTATAAACACTTGCAGAATTAGGGCCTAGAGTGTTTTGTTTGTTTCTAAACCCTACAAGTATGCAGTTGTTTGAATGTGTCTTATTTTGATGGCTAAATGTGACCTTTTAGGAGGCCGTCTTTTAGTTGCTACTTTAAAAATGGATTATGTGTTTAGCTTTTTCTTACAACCGAAAGCACTACCAAAACCCAATGACATTAAACATCGACTACTGTTAGCATCCAAAAATTACAGCTTAATTTCCCACTATGAATATTCAGAGTTGAGAGCCGATAACACTGTAATATGATAAACACCAAGGCTGGAGGCTGCCACATTCACTTGCATAGGAACCGTTTATTATCAGCAAACATGGTTTTGACAACCACTTTGAGGCAACACTGTTCAATATCAAATAGCAACAGAATTAGCATGCATTTTCATGTTAATTACTGTAGTGCACCGTGCTGTGTGATGGCCAGGGAATGCAACAGGGAGGTCTGAGCTTTGCCAGTCACTTGCAATGTAGAATTCAGCTAATGCAAGTTTATTAGCTCTGAGGAACAGCATTTAATGAGCCACTAACCTCACGATAGGCCTGCTTTCCAAATGGTTAACAGGGCCTGCCAACTCATAAGTAATGTATGAGAGAGAAGGAGGACACAGCAATAGGTTTCTGGTATTCATTAAGCGGGCCTGCAGAAGTCACAAGTGGCAAAGTGGGATGACCCTGTGGTAATCTCTTAGAAATGGAAATAAAATGTGTATTCCACTGACTGGCTCTTGGGCAATTACGTTTACAACACTATTAACCAAAATTTATGGGAAGGAGATATAAACATGCTTTGTTTTTAAGCTCCTGGTTTTGTCATCGGTCTTTGAAAACTTTATGAAGGTGCTGTTCATTAATAGCACTGTGAAAACATGGGTGTTTCCATGGGCGGATACTCATGGGCAGATGCTCTTCTGTGATATAGGGATAACTGTAAGTTAATGAATCAGGTACTCATGTTGTTATTGAATGTAATTGGAAAAGAAAAATCCTTGATGGTCTTCTCTTCCTCATTAGTATGGTATAAATATATGCTTAATAGCATCACTGTAAAACATCTATTTCAAGAATACTTGGTATAACATTCAGGGTAAACTGCTCCTTTCTCAGTGCTGCTGTTACTTTGATTTATTCCTATAGTATGGCTGCTAGTTTTGATTGGTGTACCTGCTTCTCCACTCTCTTAATTGATTGTTGTATTGGTTTATTATTTTAATCAGGGCTCTGTGAAAAGGAGCCTATTTTGTAGAGACAGACAGTCAAATCTTTTATCTCTAGTTTCTTTAGGCAACTGTCTTCAACAGTCTCTCTGATACTGCAACACTGATTGGCGAGAACAATTTACCACTAAGGCATAATAAGGGAAAATGTAATAAAATGTCACCAGGCACTGCTCATTTGCAGTTGTTTGGCTAAAAAATAGGTTTCATAAAACTTAGGTGAACTTGGAAATCACCTGAACACATTGCTTCCTAGATTTATGGCTCAATAAGCCTGCATATATGCTCATAGCCACTTCAGAGTACTATGACAATTCATCTCACCTGCAGTCAAAAATTGTGCAGAGGGTTGCAATCAGATGTGTCAGGGAGCATCTTCCAGGCGGCAGACATTGGCCTGAGGCTCTGGAGATGTGGCTGCTGTATTTGGTACAGGCACCCCATTCCTGTACGACCTTTGGCAAGTTGCACCTCTGTTGTGCCTTATGTTGTCCATCCTTCTTCAGCCAGTAGAATAAACTTAGCCTATAAGTTACTAAAAGCAAGTTTCCTGTGAGGTACCTAGGACACAGGGGGGTACCAGCCTCATGTGGGCCCTGACCACCCTTCTGTAGGGCAAGTATTTAATGACAGTGGTATGTTTCCTTCGTGGTACTCCTGAATTCATGTTGCCATGCTTATTCCTACAAACACATTAAGTGGCACCCAGCTAATAAGAGTTTTCCCAAAAATACGCAGCAGTATACAAAACCTTCCTCAATTACCAAAGCGGTGTGAAGAGAGGATACATACGGCCCTATCAGAGGGACTACAAATTCACAAATGGCTCAAAACTAGTTAATCCAATTGTCGTGGTTTAACCCCAGCCAGCAGCTAAGCACCACGCAGCTGCTTGCTCACTCCCCCTGCCCTGGTGGGATGGGAGAGAGAATCGGTGGAGTAAGAGTGAGAAACACTCCTGGGTTGAGATAAGAACAGTTTAATAATTGCAATAAAGTAAAATAGTAATGATAGCAATATAATAATAATAATAGTAATAACAATATACAAAGCAAGTGATGCACAATGCAATTGCTCACCACCCGCCAACCGATACCCAGACAGCTCCCAAGCAGCAATCGCTGCTCCCCGGCCAACTCCCCACGGCTTGTATACTGAGCATGACGTCATATGGTATGGAATAGCCCTTTGGGCAGTTTGGATCAACTATTCTGGCTGTTCCCCTCTCAGTTTCTTGTGCACCTGGCAGAGCATGGGAAGCTGAAAAGTCCTTGACCAGTGTAAGCACTACTTAGCAACAACTAAAACATCAGTGTGTTATCAACATTCTTCTCCTACTAAATCCAAAACACAGCACTATGCCTGCTACTAGGAAGAAAATTAACTCTATCCCAGCCGAAACCAGGACACCAATGCTGTCCTACAGCCTGCCTAATATATTTTAATGCTGGTATCTCAGAGTATGGACTTACCTTCAAAAGAGGGACAAAAGTAGCATCCCTACTCAAATAGTCTGCTCAGATTACTGCTGTGGAAATTATTTCCTGTGTGTTACCAGCACTATTGCTGAGCAATACACTCTGTCCTGGAATAGCACTGAAGTTGCAGGGAAGAAATGAAGTCTTTGGCTTGTGCTGCGGTTGCAGACACCATAGCACTGTCCTTACTCTTAGAAGAAAGATGCTTTTCTCGTTTCTCTTCTGCTCTGAAAAGGCAGTTTCTCACTCCTGTCCACTTGTGAGCTCCTGGAGTGGGATGTTGTCCTGCCTGTGGTGGGAGGAAGGTAGTGGCAGTACTTTGATAGTGTTTCCAGGATAGGGAATGGGTAGCTGAGCCCCACACCAGTATTTCATTAGCATTACTGATTATAGAATTCATGTTCGAGAGGAGCTTACTTTTAAACTTGCTTTCAATAGGTATAAAGCAACTGCTTGCATGTTTCTGGCCTGGCATTGCACAGATACTAAGAACAGATGGAGGAGGCATTTTGCGGTCAGAGACGTGATTTTCGTCTGATACTGTCTTTAGACAGACACACTTCTAGAGTGTTCTGTATTTAGTGTAGTAAAGCCGTGTCTGGTTGCCTGCAGCATTCATGTGTTCAAAGGACTTTCTTGCTTTCAAGATGCCTTGTATCTATTACCTTAAACTTCCTTCTGCTTTGCATAGGGTCCTTTATGTTCCTACAGTCTTTGGGACTGTAAGGTCCCCCAGTTAGTGTCCTAGCATAAATATGAGCTCATTACCTTACAGGTTGCTGTGCTTACAGTTGCTTTTCTTTAAAGAAACCGGTTTGAGCTGGGTCAGTTTTTGTGTCAGGAACTTGCTTGCTTGCCAGCAAGTCTCGCCTAGGAATGGCCCGAATGGAGTTTTGAATCTCCTTCCATTAGGCCTGGGCTGGGCTGTTTGCCCTGCCTGCTGCCCTGCCTGCTGTGCTGGCTGCTGCCCTCTGCACACGCCTTGCCCCGTTTCTTTGTGGCAAGGCAGTTAGTCCTGAAACAGTGACACGTCTGAGATAAATCCAAAACAAAATGAAGGGAATTGACTTTTTCCATTGACTTTGGGTGAGACCTTTCATCATTAGTCTTTTACATATTTTAATTTCAGAAATTGTTTTACATTTCCTGTAACAAAAGAATTATTTAAATTGAAAATGAGGAATTTCCTTATACAACATCAGATCTTTTAGTGATTTGCCTTATGAAAATTGCACATTATTACAATGTAAATCAAATAAGATGAACGTCTGGCCGAAAGAAAGGTTTGTGTATATGTGCTTACCCACACACAGCCTAAAGCCATGCGTTTTGCTTTAAAGTTTTCATCTTACTGATCATACTTAAATTTAAAAACTTACATATGTATTAAAAGCATACATATGCTTTACATGCAGTATTTCCCCTTTTCTCTATATATTTTTTCTGAAAGCCGTAGGTATATGAAATGTGAAGGCTCTAATGCAAAATAATGTCATGCTCAGAAAGGTATATACCTGACGTTTCCAAAGCTAGAGTGCCCTGCAGCTAGCTGGTGTCCCTGTCATTTTTTGTTGAAAGTACTGCTGCTAGGTTTTTAATCATTTCTCTTGTGAGGAAGCTGCTTTCCTCTGTTTTCTGTGTGCTGTGCGGGGCTGTGTTGGGAGCTAATGGGTGGGATGTGTCTGGGAATGTGTTTGGCACCCGCGCTATGCCCCTGCCAGCCACCTGCATGCCATGAAGCCGCACCTCCCTTAGCACTAGGCAGTACTAAGCTTCTAAACCCCATAGTTCAAAAAGGCCTTTCTAAAATATGGTCATAGGAAGGGAAGCATTTATTTCAGACTATTCCTGGAAAGGTATTTTAAATAGTCCCTCAGTGTACAGTTCCATTATATTTAATGTGAAGAGCCAGAAGAGCAGAGAAGATGGAGTGTTGGCTTGCAGACACAAGCTCGAGTTGCTCACACAACAAGCTGAAGGGAGTTGGGTTCAACTGTTTGGTCAAGCGGCGTCATGTGAGTCTAACAGGAATTTCGAGAGCATGGGGCTGGGAGATGCTTCCTTTCGGTTCCCACCTTCTGCGGATGTACTTGTGCATGTAACCATACACAGTATGCAGCCCTGCTGTAAATGTGATCTCAGTGCTTGACACTGAGCTTGTAAGTAAAATTTTTCAGGACAGTGACTAGTGTAACTTGGATAAGCTTTTAAATTACTGGAGATAGAGTTTCATAAGACTGTATGATCATTTCAATTTCAGTAGGAGAGGGGCTTATTTAACAGATGAAAACTTTTCCTAATTTCTTAAATATCTAGTGAAAGACACTATTTGTATACCCATGTAAGACTGTCCACAGAGACTGCTGTGGTTTGATTATATCACCTTAAGTTCATACCTTTAAATGGTGCAAGCACAACATGCATATACAAGGCCTTACTCAGAATGCTGCCCTTGCTAAATACACTGTGGTGCAGCTCCATTAAGCATTAGTTTTTAATACAGATAAAGCCTTTTGCTTATAAGCAGGGATTACAAAACAAATGGTTGGCATTAAAGCCCCAGCTTAAATGAGCTGCAAAGTAAAATATCGGGAGAATAAGTTCCTGTGGGCTTCAAACACAAGGACGTTTTCCTGCTGTTCTTGAAGGTTTATAAATACTTGAAGTGTGAGTGGTGGACCACCACAATCAGTGTCGCTACGGCGTTTTAGTAAGTTGGGGATTTGATTCCAGGACTTAGACACTGGGATAGTTATTTGGGTGCAGACTCAGGGTTAGGTGGGGTGAGGAACTCCTGAAGGAATCTCATGTGGAGATGTTCCTGATCCCTTCATTCCTTTATAGGATCTGCTAAATAATTGCCTTTTTGATCTAGGAATAGCAATTACAATTTGCTGCTGGTCAGTGAAAGGTTAAGCCTTCCTCCAGGGCTATTTTTAAATGTGGCAACAACTGTCTTCAGTGTTTGTAATCTGTCCAGAAATAGATGCCACTTAACAAGAGCGCTAAGCAAAGAGAAGGGCCTTTTTCAGGAATTCCCACTCTTCACAGGCATTTCGTTTTCGAGATCACTTTCAGCCCAAGGACACTTGTGGCTGCTGGCTGTCAGGTTGGTGACCCTGGGCCCTGCCGGAGCGGGAGCCGCGGGCGAGAGCAGCACCTTCTGGAGCGCAGGCTGAACCACAGCGGCTCAGGGAAGGGACGGCGTGCAAAAACCTGCTCTCACAAAAGCAAAGGGATGCGCTGAGATCAGGAGGGGGAGTTCCCCCAAGGCCAACCGGAGCAAAGCCAGTGTGGTCATGCTGCATGGACACCCCTGCTACTGTGGAGCATGCATCTTGCTCGTTGTTTGTGTCTGCATCTTATTGCTCGTGACATGTTAAGCCCCATCACTTATCATGCAATTCTAGCGTGAACAGCAGTTTTGTACTTCATTGACAGGTCCTGTTAAATTCAAACCAGCCAAGCCAAATTCATTGTGTCAGGGAGAGGGGAAAATATCTCCACAACTATAAGACTTCCCCAGTTTTCTCACCTGCTTCAAAGCAGTTCATTCTTTGGGGTTTGATGACGTTTGCAGAAAATGCATCTGCCTTTCCTATTCCTCATCGCATGTATTGGGTTATTCTTTATATTGCGTATTGAGTGCTGCTACATTACGTACAAATATCAAAAACAGACTCTGGAAAAACGCATAAGGTCAGCAAACGCCTGGTTCCCTTGATCACTGTCTGTGATGGGAGATACATCTGCTCACTGCTTGCAATAACTGCGCACCACAGTGGGAAGAGCCAGACTTCTTGTCTTCAGTATCTGTGTATCAGTATCCCAGTATACCCAGACAGTTGAGCTCTGGACCTCTGATTTTAAAGAAGCCAGAGACCTATATATATGCATGTAAGGCTGGATTAGGTATGTTTTTGAGTCTGAAAGTGGCATCAGCTGCCTTTGTAAAACCACCTAAGTGTACGGGAAGGTGCTTTAGCGTAAGTGCAGTGGAACTGAAGACCGTGTTTGTACATTCAGCATGCAGGGAGCCTTGGTACGTTTTCAGGCTTGAAACTACAAAAAGCGAAGGTACCCATACATAGGTCCCCATGTAGAATATGAACCTAAATATTAGAGGGGCGCTCTCATTGAATCCAATGTACATTTTGCCTTACTTGAGCAGGATTGAGCCCTTTAAGGTGTTATTTTCCTCAGGCATGGTGTTGTGGTTTAACCCAGCAGACAGCTAAACACCACACAGCCATTCGCTCACTCCCTCCTCTCCCCAGTGGGATGGGGGAGAGAATGAGGAAAAAGAAAGTAAATTTCATGGGTTGAGATAAAGACAGTTTAATAGGACAGAAAAGGAAGGGAAAATAATAATAATGATGATAATAATAATAATAATAGTAGTACTACTAATAATAATCACCATCATCATCATCAAAATAAGTGATGCACAATGCAATTGCTCAACACGTGCTGACTGATATCCAGCCAGTTCCCAAGCAGCAATCACAGCCCCCTGGCCAACCCCCCCCAGTTTATATACTGAGTGTGATGTCATATGGTATGGAATAGCCCTTTGGTCAGTTTGGATCAGCTGTCTTGGCTGTGTCCCCTCCCAGCCTCTTGTGCACCTGGCAGAGCATGGGAAGCTGAAAAGTCCTTGACCAGTGTAAGCAGTACTTAGCAACAACTAAAACATCAGTGTGTTATCAGCATTATTCTTACACTAAATCCAAAACACAGCACTGTGCCTGCTACTAGGAAGAAAATTAACTCTATCCCAGCCGAAACCAGGACGCATAGGAAGCTTGAAAATTTTTATTTTAAAATAGAATAGGAAACAACTCAGTGTACGCAAGACATTGTCAGTTGCCAGAGACAGTTCTGGCATACCGGCAAGGAGTAGTACTTTTAGCAGAAATTGAAAATGTGTTTTTCTCTGCCAGGGGTTGAAGATTATAGCTGGCTGTGATTTCTGTGTCTGATAGTTCTGAGCTGTGAAGGGAACAGTTCATTCTCAGCCAGCTCTGATATGTGAGAAGCCTGGGATCTGGTTTTAGAATATCTCTGAAAGCTTAATTTGCAACACCAAAGTTACAATACCTTGTGAGCAGTTTAGCAGATACAGCCAGACCTGAATTACATGGATCATGGTACACGCTAGCTTTTAGCTGCACTGTTCTTCACAGGAAGGCAAAGAAGTCACTTAGCAAAAACTGATGGCTTGCTTTTGGTTAACCAAACACACATGTATATAATAGTAATTTAATAATGAGTTTGTGACACCATGTTTTTTCTTTATGTTGCCTGTCAGCATTCATTCCAGTGTTTCTTAAATCACTAGATACTTAATACGTGGAAAGCCTGACTTTTAAATTAACTGGACTTCAAAACAAAGTTACAGAAAGTGCCAGGGACTGATAACATGTCCATGAAACTTAATACACCTCTGCCTCAAGTCCCTGTTTAAGAAAAAGAAAATACACAACCCTGTCACTGTTCTGTTAAGGGCAGAGATTTAAGCCCCTGCTCCACAGGTGTGTAATGAAGATGCAAGTGGCTGGCTGCATGTTGAAAAAGCACAGGAAAAGAGAAGTGCAGAGGAAGTAGTTACAAATTCTAATCATGTCAGTAGAAAGCTGTAAATTAGGTAATGATTTACTTTTCTCACCTTTCCTGTTTTATAATTTAATAAAAAGAATAGTTTGGGGAGGGGGGAAGGTTGAGGAGAGAAGGGGAATGTCACCATGGCAAATAAGGGACCTGATTTTAGCACCCATCTGGTTGCTGCTGAAGGGATATTTCCCCATGTAAGCCATGTATCTGCGGCTAGGGACAAAGTGGTAGAGCTAAACTGAAGATTGGGAGAAGATTGGGAGATGGTCCTCACTCCATCCTTTTGTGCATCTGGGGAAATGGGCAGGCAAGCTGGTGGTTCTTCTGTGTTGCTTCCCTGCAGTTCCCCTCATCGCTGTAGCTAAACACATAGTGAGGAAGTGGGACGCACACAAAAGTTTTGTGTGGTTTTCCTACCATGTGGATTAGTAGATTTAGCAGATTTGACCTTGAGGGAGTTATGTAAGTAGAAAGTTGTGCTTGGTCACCGTAACTTAAGCATTCTTATTTGCAGTGGTTGGAAAACCTGCATCCAGGTAATTCGGGGTGAATTGCTTTTGACAGCCGTATGTAATTTGATTTCCATTTATAATGGTGCATAGACACTTTGGAGGTGATCTATTATGCCTCTTCTGGGATAGATCAAGTATTGATCCTTGGCTGAGGAAGACCTCCTCATTCCTGAGTGCTGCAGGCACCAGAAGGTATCTGATGAGTGGGCTAAGTATTGTTTCCACTGGAAGTCATGATATATTCTGTTTACACAAAAAAAGTTTTAGCAAAATATGAAGATTGTTTGAGATGAAAAACTAGCACCCCAGAGCTTCCAGCTGTTAAAAGGAGTTCAGTTCGACTTTATTCGCTGGCTCCAGCCAAAGGACTAAAAAGAACAGGACAACTAAGTTGAAATGAAGAAATTACTTTTGTTAGGTCAATATGCTACACTATTCGTTTTTAATTAGGCCATCACAGCGAGTCTCTGCCTGTCTTGCACTGATCATATATTCAAAGATCATCCAGAATGTGCTAATGTAAGGCTTTTAGTATCCTTTTAGGGATACATTTAGCATATTAAAAGCATACTCTGAGCATTAGCAAGACATACTGTACTGGTGGTTCACAGTCAGCCAGACCTGGAGTTTACTTAGGCGATGCTATGCTCTGTGTCCTGTAAATTATTACTGTGTATATTTTTTAAATTGAAAGCAGGTCACTGTTTTCCTTACTAATTAAGGCTGGAAGCTTATTCTGCTGTGCTCATCTGCTTTAATGTGCTGCTCAATAAAATCTCTATTCTTAACGGATTTATTCAAAACATGTAACGCTTCTTACATTCTTTGAGGTCTTTTCCATCAAGGCAATCATGACTAAGTAATCATAAATGGGTGAGTTTATCATTTAGCCACTGTTGGTCAGAATTTGGACTTTATAGAAATTCAGGCCGAAGGGAATCACTGTGTCCACTGGTCTCTAGCTGTTGGGTGTGGAGCCTCTCCCAGTGATTAGGACCAACCCTACGGGATTGCAGCAGTCTGGGGGATCCTCATTCATTCCTCCTCCTTCACTGAAAGTAGTAATCACTTTAATATTTTTTCAGGCTCCCCAAGGCAATGTTTTAAGGCATGTTGCATAGTAAAAGTGGGATGGAACAAATGAATGTTCATGCACGTAGTGTAGGATTTTCTAAACCGATCACTGTTGGTGGGGTACTGGCAGGATTTTACTTCACTGAAGTCATTGCTGAAAATCTCACTAGATCCCTGCTGAAAACCCTAATCATATAGCATGGGGATGTATGGGTGCTGGCCCCAGTGAGTCCTGCAAGTAATGAGCAAAGTCTAGCAACGAGCTTGCCTCTAGGAGTAGGCTTATAGACTTTTATGTAATTATTTTCATATTGTATTTCAAATGCTCAGACTATTAGAGGACTAAACCCCATTTGACCACACTTTTTCCAAAGATCGTCTCATTATGAAGCCTGAAAAGGGTATGTGATTATGTAGTTGCATCTCCTGCATGAAACAGCTCAGAAAATGTCCACTGATTCCTATGTCTGCCTTTTGAAGGCTTCTACGAAGGAGCTTTGCCTCAGCTCTGGCCATTTGCTGGGCTGACTGGTAACTTTTCCCATGCAGAGCACATGCAGTATTTCTCACCTGAATTCCTATAGCATTACTTGTCATGTCCAGGATATTTGTCTGCTAGAATGAAGGGCCTTTTCCTATCCAGTGTCTGTTCCTTGTGTTGGTATGTGCGGATTGTGATAAGGTCAGCACTTAGCTCTATTTCAGAAAAGAAAATAGATGGAGATTCAGAAGCCTTTCACTGTAAATCATGATGTTGAATCATTATGGGTCATTTCCGAACCTTATTCAGTTCATCTTTTATTCTGATTTTGTCACCAAAAACTGGACACAATGCTTCAAGGTCCTACTGGTGCCAAACACAGCACCTACTCATCAGCGTTTTGGCTGAAGCCCTGCCTGGAGAGCCTGCACTGGGCTCCCGTGTTGAGAGCCCAGCTTCCTGCAGCCCCCTCTGTGCCCAGAGCCCTGCTTCTGCACGCTTTGACAGCTTTATTAAAGGTGTTCATTGAACTGTCTTACAGGTTTTAATGTGTGGTAGACTGTTGGTTGTCCAGGTGGGGTTCAGCACTTTGCAGTCCTGTAGTTAATGTTCTCTTCTGGTTAGGCAAAAGTTTAATGTAACTTTGCCAAAAGGGCAAAGAGAATTACTTGCTGGTGTCTCTTTGCACTTGGTTAGTGGCAGTGTGTCATCTTGTTTAAATTGTTTTTTCTTTTTGGTTTGACTCAAGTAATGCATCTTGAGCACTGTAAAAAAGTTGCTGTATGCAAATTTGTTTTGGAACTGATTTTGCTGTGCATCACAAGAGTTATTGAAGATGATCAAAGTCATACTAAATGTTAGAGAAGATTACGACAATTATTTCTTTATTTCACGTGTCAGTCTCTTATTGTTCTTTGTTCTAGCTGTCTCATTTTAAATCTGTACATTTTCAAAATGGTTTCACCATTCTGTCACTAAAGATTCAGCTGTTTTAGTGAACCATCAAAGAATCAGTTATTGACTTTCTGTCTTGGCAGAAGAAGTGCTTACCTTTCAGCTTCTTCTCTGTGTAGCAAATCGACTTCATTTTTCCTTTGCTAGGCTTAAAAAGAGTACAGTTTGGTAGGGCCTACTGTGCAGTAAATTAATTCCAGGCTAAAACTGAGAACACTTTGAACAGGAAAGAAATTTTAAGAGTAAGAGATACACATCTGTGTATGCACTTTTTTTTTAATTTTTCTTTTTTTTTTTTTTTTTTTTTAAATAAGAATTAAGGCAGTCATGAATAGGTCTCAACATTACATGTTTATTTCTGTTGTAGTTTCAGTAGAACTTCCTGTAAAATAAATTTCATATACCACCCAGGCATGTTTATTTCTGTTGTAGTTTCAATAGAACTTTCTGTAAAATAAACTTCGTATACACCCAGGCATGCACATGCATACACATGCACATGGCATGTACTTTTACGTATACTTAGAAAACCCTCCTACTTTAAGTTTAAAAGTAATCCATGTAAAAGCGTGAAATGAATTTCCCTTGCTTATTTTCTCACAAAAATAATTGGCACTGGATTCATTATGGGCCAAATTTTGATGATCTTGTTTATACTGATGATATTTTGCATTGTGAGCATTTAATGGATCTTAAGGAAAACAAAGTGCTAGCATGTTTTCTTTAGTGATTAGTAGATCTGATTTGAAATCATTGTCATGTGAATTCATTTTTAAACGCAGGTAGTGTGTAGTTTATTTTTGGACAAAGGACCATACAATTTTGGGTATTCCAAAGTAGATGGATCTCAGAAAAATAAAACACAAAAATATCCACAGGAGAGCCATAGAAATAGTACAAGTTAGCTAAGTACTTTGGTATGAAATAAGTTTTTGTCCACAACTGGAGAAGAGAACAGTCTGGGGAGGAAACTTGGGAAAATCATCTGCAGATAAAGAAATGGGAGAGGGTTAAAGCCTTTCTGTGCATGCTTGATTGGATTCACGTGAACAACTCTGTGTCATAAATAGTGTTCATATATGCCGTAGTCCAAAGCCTGCCAGGAGGAGCATGTATCTCCTGCAGATTCAATACTGTGTGTAGCACTGCCACTATGTACATATATTTTTAAGGAAATATTAAGTACCTTTCTTCTTTGTGCTGCTTCATGCCCTTGCTCTAGTTCTTTGTGTAGCTCACGCTCATTAATTGGTTAGTTGCCATGTCATTTCTGTGAGCAGACCGCAAAAATGCTACTTGCTTCTTTTCTTGTTTGGGTTACTTTCAAATCTCAGATACTAGCTAATGGCAAAATTTGTATTTTAACCTCAGAAGTAATAGGATTTAGCTAATTGAGCAATCTCATCTTTTTTATCCCTGAAAGAGTTACCACTTTGGGCAGTGTTGAATTCACTGTGAGGTTTGCATATTAGTGAGGTGGTTCCACTGTCGGTGATTTGTCCCAGGGAAGTTTTGCTGAAATCCTCCCAGCAACCCTCCATTAATGTCTACAGGCACTTTCTTTCTTCTTCCAAGTAAAATAGAGAAAGTGGGGGAAAATAAGAGAAGTAATTAAAATGACAAGACATAGGAAGCAATACACCTCCTCCTCATCAAAGCTTCAGTTTATACAGTTCTTTAATTTAAAGCTGGTGCTTGCAAAGGTATAACACCAAGGTAATTAGACTTGTTTTGTAGTTTGGTCACTTTGCCTGTTACCTTGCTGATTTGGGTGGTATTTTATTAATGATCCCTCAAGGGAAAACTACTGTAGCTGGGAAATTAATGAAATATTAATAACAACCAAAGTGATGCTTATGATTCCACTTTGGAAAAGCCTGACCTGAATGTGCTCTGCGCTTACTGTGCTCTGTGAGCAGAAAAGTCAGTGCAGAGCATGTGTGCTCCACGCTGCCTTGAGCATGCCGAGTGTGGCGCCCCTGGGGGAACTATTCTGGGTTAGCAAGTAGGAATCCACAGGTAAAAGCAGAGTCAGGTGTGGGCAGTGGAGCAAGATCTACAAACCTGCTGAGCTGAAAATGGACCTGAAAGAGCACACCAGGCAAGATTAAACCTAAGTGAACAAAATCTCTGTGGAGGTCTGGAGAAAAAGAAAAAAAGGTCAGAACTGTAAACATGATTCAAAGAGGTGGAACTGCCAGAGAAGCCCATCTTGGTCCTTAGAGGACAGACGTACCCAAGTTCAGCGGATTCCACTTCAAGCACCTTCCCTGATTTTTTAAAAAATCCATCCCCTAGCGCTGTGGAGGTGAATAGTTGCTGTTCCGCAGTTAAGTGCCAAATCCCCCTCTTCTTGGTGTGTTTATCATGGTACATCTTTGACTTTGGCCTCTTCAGATAAGTTGGGGAGAAAGCTGTGTCTTGGACATGTTTTCCATTGGTAACATTAGTTTGTTTGCCCTGGTCATGATAAATACGTGTTAAGAAACTGCTACTTTACTGGAGACTGGAGTAGGCTTGAGACAGACGTGTAATATAGCAACAGTTAAAATAGCCTAAACAAGGTTTGTGAAACCTTTTAGTTAAAATTTTTGCTATGTCTCTGGCAAAACAGGAGGTTTTTGGAGTCATTCAACCTTATTAGCTCTGCGAGTGTTTACGCACCTCCACATACATAAAACGCAAACTGTTTAAAAATAATAGCGTTCGGAGGATGGCCCAGATTTTTGAAGAATAACAAGTAATTTCCAATTCCTCTGAACCCTTCTCCTTTTTCCCTGAGTGTGCAGCATTTTCTTAGTTTAGAAGCTTTTTGATCATTTAGGAAATTAACGTTGCAGCAGCTTCTGAAGGGATGTGTTCATCAAGGAAACCAATTCAGATAACGAAAAAGCACAATTGTTAGTTGTCTCTATCATTATGGGAAAAAAAGATCTTGCAGGCTGATCAGAGTCTTCCGTAGCTGGTGGCTCTCAGATATTACCTTCTGCCCTCTTCTTCCCACCCTCCCCTTCCCAGCAGCTCTGTGAGCAACACAAGCATGAAGATGTTTCCTTACTCTGTGGTGCTACATGATCGGAAACGTGACATTGGTCATTACAGAGCCATCTTGAGTTCCCTCATGGAAAAACTGTGCTTCCAGCTGGCCAGACACCTGTAGATGACAGTCTGGGGAAACAAGAGGGAATGAGTGTGCATGTTCTGGAGAGTTTTCCCATGCTGAATAGTATAGATAGATAAGAAAGTGAAAGGAGTCATGCAGCCTAATAGGTTTTCATTGGGAGATCTGGGCTCAGACCTTACTTCGGACTTGGGTACATTATCTCTACTGTCTTTACCTTGTTTCCCCATCTGTAAATTAAAATGGTGGCAGTCCTCTTCGGATTTTCCTTTTCTTGTGCCCACATAAGTTTGGGGACAAAGGCTGTCCCTTCCTCAGGGTTCTTACAGCGGCTGAAGCCTTGGATTGCCGTATAATCAGAAATAGCCCCAAGGTTGAGTTGTTGGGTTTTTCCTGATTTTGAATATGAAGTCACAAGATGAAAGGCATTTTAACAAGGGATGTATTTGTGCAGGTACTTATATGCACACACCCATGAGTGAAGCTGCTGAAAAATAAGCCATTGCCAATACTGCCTCTTAACGTGTCTTACACCCAAGTGCACACAGCAGAGTTATTGACTAGTGATGTGGAAATGTTCTTTCAAACTAGGCATTCATAATTAAACTGAGATCAAATACCCAGCCTTTACTCTAGTGCTAATGATGTGGAATATCTTCCTTTTCTTGTATTATTTTTTCATGTTTGTGTGTGTATGCGTGTGTATTTTTGCAGCAAGCTGGAAATGATATTTTTAGTCAAGAGGACTAATTAATAATTCATTCATGAATAATGATGAAAGTAGCTGATTAAAATGTATGTCTAGCTTCAAAAGGAATAATCTTTAGAAGTTTTAAGTGTTTATAAAGTCCATCTCACCCCCTGTCTTCTTTTCCTAGCCTCTGTGCAACAGCTGCTGTTATTCCCACTCACAGGTATCAGGTAATAGTTACATTAGGGAATATGATCCAGAGTAATAAAGCCTAGTTTTTGGAGGAGGTGGGTAGCTCCCATTGACTTAGCATGGTTGGTGCTCAGCTACCCCGGGCATGGTAGGAAGCTGGACTGCATCTCCTGATGGCAATACAATGTGGAGCTTCAAAGATGGAGCGCAGCAGCTCAAGTGATGCTGTGGTGTGTGTGTAGCACAGAAATCAGAAATGCACGTGGGCATTACATGGGGTTGCAGTTAGAGCTCCTGCAACAAAAGGGGTTACCTGAAGATTTCGTAAGGGTGACCTCTGTTCACAAGAGTCTTGCTGCCAGTGTTTTTGGCTATTCCTGACAGCACAGGGGATGTCCTAGGGTAGGGAGCGTTAAAGTGCAATGGTAGTGACATGTCAGCATTGTGATTCCTCAGGGGCAGTAGCTTCTCTCTTTAGTGCCTTGTGGCTGTCAAAGTATCGTATTGAATGTCCTTGACCTAAGTGGGCCTGCAAATGACCCACTGCAGTTATAAGAAGTGGAGGTGTGAGGGAAGTCAGGTGCAAACCTTCCTTTAGCCTTGTATCTCTTGGTTTAGTGGGACAGCGTTGGATTGTGTCCTACCTACGAGTTCCTCGGTGTCTGTTTTTCTGTCCTTTAATCTTTCTTTGGAAGGAGAAAAACCCCTGAAAACACAACACAAGGAGAAAAACTAAAGAGAAGAGGGATCAAAGTCTTTCGTGAACATAGTGTGTGTAAAACCACCTGCAGGGGCAGATTTGTCATGGTACATTTTTGCAAAAATCATTAGCTTGTCATGGCAAAATGGAAAAAGTAATAAAACAGCAGTAAAAACAAGTTAAATTCTGAGCCTGGAGGATCAGCTTGTCTAAAATAAATGACACTTCTTTAGGGGTCAGCTCTTACTTTCTCCAATCCTGTGCGACCATCGCCCTTTTCCTTTTAGCTTAGCCCTTTCCCAGGCCTCAACATTTCTGCAGTATTTTGTATTTGACATGTTGAAGAACACTCATTATTACCCTTTCCCCTCTGGATGATCTTTTTTTTCATCCTGGTGATGTAGTGGTGGCAGTACATAAAATTATAGCTAATTCCACTGGCCTAGTCCTTTCTGCTACTCTCAGTTTATATCCTCAGCTCAAAAGTACTTGAAAAAGTCCCAGCAAGTTTTTAGGCAAAAGACCATTTGCTTGTTAGATTGCTGAGGCATCTCCTGTTGTATCATGTCTTCCTGAACTGAGTCCTTATTTTTTGTTAGTGCAGATCTGCTTATTACTCCTTGTGAAACAAAGTCACATTACATGCACAGTTGGCAATGTTCAACTCCTAATAACTCATCTGTGTTTGCATTGTGAACTAAATGACCTGAAAAATTGTAGGTTAAAATGGAATGGCGGGGGCAGGGGGTAGACACATTAGAAGGAAGAGAGGTTCAGGAATGCATTTAGAACTGAGAAATCTTAATTTTCCAGCCCATCTAAAACTGGAAAGCCATTGAAAGTGTAGGACTAGAAGTTCATCTGGTGTAAATAGACATGGTTCACTGATTATGAGGGAGCTATGCAAATTTATATCTGCTGAGGATGCAGCCCACAATTTAAAAAAGGCATTTAGAGACCAAAGGGAGAGTAAGAGAGCTGTTTATTTCTCAGTAGCTTTGCCAGGTTCACCCCAGGTCAGCAATGAGCAGAAGGTCAGTGCTCTCTGCTGGTGCCTGCGTATTTACTGCAGTGTTCAGCCGAACATCCCAATTAGCATTTGCCCCTGCAGAAAGCCGGCTGCCGACGTTACTCCATTTCCAGCCTGACAGGTAGCCAACTGCTGCCCCAAATGACACCTTTTTTGGTAATCTTTGTTGGAAAAAACAGATGAGTTACCCCTCAGGTTGCTGCCTGTAGGACAGAGGGGGTGGCATTGGTGCCACCTGCTCTACACTCTTTCCTGCTCCTGGACTGATGTCTCACATGCTCTGTCCTGGCTGGGACTCATTCCTTCCTGCAGGTCATTAAAAAACATATGGAAAAAATGGCATTGAATAGTACTGCAGGCATTTAGCTGGAGTAGCATTACCTTAGCTAGTGCCATTACAAGTTAGAGTTGCTCTTCGTTATCAATTGGTGCTTTTTTTTTTAACATAAAATTTTTTGTTGGTGAGAGAGCAGCAAGCAGGTAGTGTGATATAATGGCAGGGTTGGTAGCAAACTCAGGAGCCCACAGGCATTTACACACAAATCTATCAGCCCCCTTTAAAAACAAATTTTTTTTTTTTTTTCCTAATTTATGCCCCAGGTGTGAAGCTCCAGCATGTACTCTTGCAAGTGTCAGTTCCACACCCCTTGAAATTCAATTGCAAAACTTCCCTTGCTGCTGAAGGATTAAATGTTACCTCTGCATTTCTGTATTTAGATCGTCTGGTGCAGTGACATCTTTCCTGTGCATTGTGCTCTGTGTGTGACGTGACAGGCTGCATGGTATTTGAAAATATATTGTTGTTTTAATGTACTGGGGCCCCGAAGTGCATTAAAAAAGCTTTTGGAAGATCTCAGGAACAACAGAAATTCGTACACTGGGCTTTGGGGTTTTGTTAGTTGATGTAAAGCACTTTTCTTTGAACAAGCAGACTTTTCCTTGTGGTTCCACCACGCAGTGGCGGCTGTCCTGGTAACGCAGAGGCAAGGTGAACTCTCTTCATCTTCAGGCTGAGGAGACTGCAGAGACCTGAGTTCACCAGGGGCCAAAAAGCTGGTTTAGTACATGGGTGGTGGTGGTGGTGGTGGTATACACATGCACGTATGTATTTTAAAATGCTAAGACAGCATTACCATGGAAGATGCCCTTTAGCACTGAGGGCAGGAATAAATTTGGCTGTTTTGATTCAGGACCCTGAAATTCTGAAGCAGACCCTTAACTGATGAAAACAGCACTTTTCTAAAGCAGTGGGCTAATGTTTGACATCCATGTTAGCCATTGTTTTTCTGTTCCTAGCTTGATCATGTCTGTTCTCTTCTTTCAATTATCAGGCCTGGCTTCAATCCTCAGCAACCTCCTGCCCATCTCCTACTCCTTAAGCTGGCTAACCTTAGTACTCTGCCAATTTTTCAGTAAAGA
The DNA here is from genome assembly GCF_030463565.1 of Pelecanus crispus. Lineage (NCBI taxonomy): Eukaryota > Metazoa > Chordata > Aves > Pelecaniformes > Pelecanidae > Pelecanus > Pelecanus crispus. The sequence goes on along the minus strand of NC_134647.1, from coordinate 40,013,733 downwards.
GAGTACTTCTTCAGTTTCCAATTCAGCTCTGTTTTGGCTTTAGCACCTCCTTCCCTGTCAGTTAGGGACTGACATGGACTTTTATTTTCACGTCTTCTTGGTCTCACTGATGAAACAGTCTTGGTTGCTGTAATAGTCCAGTGGTCATATGTGGTTTCGATATCTGTCAGTCGAACAGCTTTCTTAGTTAAAACTGTAATTTGCGATATATTGCAGTTTCTCTTACTGTGAGAAATAATACGCATTTGGGGACGTACCAAAAGAAAGCATGCCCTTATGGTTTAGAGTGTTTAAAGCAAAACTGAAGCGTGCTTTGTATCAAATTAGCTTATGCGTTTCTCCTTCAATCACACTGCCAGATTTTTCTTTTATTACCTTGAATCATTTTTCCCTCCCTTCTCAGCTGCTTCACCCTTTTTATTTTCACAGCTTTGCTTCTGTACACACTTCTATTCAAGCTCAAACTTCCCTTCTATTCAGTGGTGATCCTTAGGTGGCCATGATAATCTGGGAAATGTTGCTATTGCTTGGCATTCTTTTAATTATTAATATTTCAGTTGTTAATATTCCATAGTTACTAATTATGCAAAGTTTATATCATCCTGAAGAACCACAGCTTTAGCAGGGTCCAAAGCACTAGAGATTTCTTTTGAGAAAATAAAAATTTATGATATTTACTGTCAATAAACTTGTAAGATAAAATTGTATCAGCAAGGGGGCAGATAAGCAGAAAATTGCAGACTAAAATGTGTGAAGAGCTTACAGAATAGAGGGGTTAGTTAATTATTTATCTTAGATGGGTAGGAAGGTGTAAAATCCACAGATAACAGTAATTGGGGTGACTCATTCTGTGTTTGCTTTGTTAACACTTAAAAAGAATAATCTTTTTTTAATCGAAAATTGGGCATAAATAAACTGGTTCCATTAGTTTCATGTAAAAGATAGAAAACAAAGACTGATAAGCTCAGCTGTTTCTTCCAAGGAGGATGCCTGTTTAATTCCTCCGCTTGAGATTTAATGGGCATGGTTCAGGTCTCACTCGGACCACCTGTAAATCAGAACATTCCCCATCCATCTCGGTAGATGTAAAGCAGGAGGTGAGACCTTGCCTGGTCGCTGTAAAGCAATCAGCAACCTGCCAAAAGATCAGGAGGTAATTTGGGTAATTGAGGAAAAAAGCATGATACTCCTCAAGTCACGGAGATGCTGGAAAAAGACAGTTTTGTCCACTGCAATAAATCCACCAGCCCTAGACTCTTATTATCTGCAAAGTCTGCTTTTGACAAGATTGTGACGTACAGCAACAATCACTCTGTGGCTCCACATTTGCTGCAATGGGAATCCAAATTGTTTTTTGACAAATCCTTAGGAAGGCTGCCAGAAGCCTTCTAGCACACACTAACAACCAGTTTATGGTTCCACACAAATATACAAACTCCTGACAGAGGTTAAATGTACTACAGTAGCAATTGTATTCTATTTTATCATATGACAGGAAGAGAGATGTTGTGACGAATTAGTAATTCACTTGAGAGTAGTTTGAAAATATTGCAAACTTGACAGATGGCAAAAAGATAGCTTAGTAATGTTACATTATTCCTATTGTGTTTTAATTTTTAACACCTTTTCTCATTACATATTAAAACCAAAAGCAGTAGACCAATACTTGGCATGGCTTTTTGTTGCAGATTTGTCAAATACACAGTTTCTCACCTGGGGAATCCTTACCTTCATTTCCATGCTAGAAATCACAATATTGTCTTTCCGGAACAAACAGTGAATGCAAGCAGAGCATCTCAACTCCACTGATTTCAGAGTCCCAAAAGAACCCAACTACTGCTTGGTTTCTTTATACTCTACATAGTAGCTGAAATGAAAAGGTAGAAGGTGGCGCATGAAGCCAGTTTGTCTCACAGCCCATGTTCAGAAAAGGCTTTCCCTTTGTAATGTGGAAGGCTTTGAAGGTGTGCTGGTGGAAGAGGGAGTCACATAACCATGTGTTTTCATGCGGGATCCCGCCACAGAAGAGCACCAAGTATGCAAGTCTCATTGCAAACAGCCTTAAGGTAAAGAAGGAAGGAACGGCGAGATGTCAAACTGGCCCCAGTACAACCAGGGACAGAAGTGAGGCTGGGGCACTGCTCTCAGCGGCCCGTGGGCTGGCCAGGAGTCCTGGTACAAGTAAGAGCCGTTTCAGGGCAACTTCGTCCTTTCGATGAGAGTCAGCTACCGCTGACTCACTCTTGGTCTCTTCTGCCCACTTTGGATGGCTTAGTGCCCAAACTGAGGAGAGAAAAGAGGGCCAGACGGTGTTAAACTATGTATCCCAGTGCTGTTTCATTCAAGGCTTTCTCACTTTCTGGGACTCCTCACCTACCTCTACGGTGCAGCTTTTAACATCAGGGGCAGAAAAGGGACCTGAGAGAGGATGGTCCAGCCCCACAACCACCGGTGAACCGCCTTTGAACTCTCTTCATTCATGGGTGCGGAGCTGGACGAGACTCCTGGCAGTTTCCCATTCCTAAAGCTAACCATTTCTATAAGCTATGTCACCATGCCTATCATGTTAGATTTCGAGATCTGTCATTCATCTTTTCCTTGTTCTTTGCACTTAGTCTTGGTTTTGCCAAAATAAACATTTTCTTTTCTCCCATCCATGGCAGTTTTTGCTCTCTTTGCCTCCCTTTTTTATTTCTTTCCTCTTTCCATCATAGAAGTCAATGCTAGTAGTCCTTTTCATGTAAAAAATAAATCCAAAAAAGGAAAAGAAAGCATGTTTTGGCACTTTGTGTTATGCAAACATATTCTTCAGGACAAGCATATTTTATGCATTAAGGAAGAGAATAACTTTCTTTTACACTGCGACTTGCAAGCTGCTGTGGGATGATGGAACAAGCAGTTTTCAGTTATGGTAAAATCATCCATGCGGAAAACCAGACTGTTAAATGTTTCAGACAAGATAGCTTTTCAAACCCCTGACCTGGAGACTAGTAAATAACCAGGAATTCTGTGACCACCGGTTGTTAGGCTGATGAAAAAGAAAAATACATCAACCTATTGCCTTAAAGAGACATTGTGTCACAGAGGTGTTGCAGTTCCCCGTGCCAGGGACTGTCAGTGTCCAGAGACTGATTTAAGATTTTTTTGTACAATTTGAACTGCAGCTGCCTACCAAGAGATCAAAATAAATAAAAGCCCCAGCTGCTGCACCTCCTGAAACTGTGGCCCCTCGGGCTCGGACCACATCAGTGCCTGAGTGCAGTGAGCTGAAGCACGGTCAGTGCACAGGGACCTGCTAGGAAATGCCAGGCGCTGCAGGGCGCTGGATGAGGTTCGCCTGCAATTGCACCAGTGAGATGGGGCATCCTCTGTTCTATCTCCATCCTGGTTGCCCGAAGCTGTCAAGGAAAGGTGGTTTAGCTGAGCCTTGCGGCAAGTGGTGGAGAGCCAGTGTTGCGGTTTCTGTGCCCCATCGTCCTTTTCAAGCACTTGTTGATGGAAGGGGGGGAAGATTTAGGGGCCTGGAGGGAAAGGAGATGTGAACTCAGTGTTGTCTTGACAGTCAGAAAACCCCTGTGAGCTGTGGTGGGAAAAAGGAAGGGGTCTGCTCTAGGATGTATCTGATGGGCTCTGGGGAAAAGGGAGATTTCTTAGCATTTGTGTTTCTTCCTTCTTTTTTGTTGTTGTGTGTATGCCTTATCTTCTGAGAGGCTGCGGTGATAGTTATGTCTGTTTGTGATGGGAGGTGATACTGTGAAGGTGTTTTGGGTAGTGGCGGGGTGTTACATGGTTTGCAGAGCAGAATGGCCCTGTCTCATTTCCTGCCTGGTGTTTCAGTGAAGGAGTGCTAGAGAATTAATCAGACTTGACTCCTTAGGAGGAGATCCGCTTACACTGCTAACTGCAGGGTGGCTGAAGTTATGTCTGCAGCTTTTTACGGGTCAGTATGAGTTTGCTTTGCTCATGCCTACAGCTGAGTCTGATCTGTCCCTCTTCAGTAACACCGTGCTGAGTTGTGCGTCAGAATATATTAGCCCAAGTCTAGCACTGTGCTAAAGCAGCTATATAGCTTTTAGGGGACTCAGAGCATGGATATAGCTTGTTCTTCTGTATCAGAGGAGTACCTACTCAGGAAGGAACCTAAACTAGCTCAAAATGAACCAGCTTAACTACCAAGCACCGCCTACCTGTTGCAACATAGTAAATTACCCCATTTGAAATGCCTGCGTGTGCAACAGCTTGCCAGCTTACGGTATCCGTGAGATAGTTCCTTCACTGCCAGCCCTGGGGAGAAGCGGGTGTTTCCGTGTTATGTTTGAGGACCATGTAATCTTTTCTGATGCTATGCGACAGAGAAAAAGCATTTGGTCTGTACTACACTGTTCTCTGCAAATACACGAGACAGGCATTTGGGAGCAATTTCAGTTATGTTTTGTTGGGTGTCTCCGAGAGGCTTGGTGGGCCGCAGGATAAGGCTTTGCGTTGTGCATCCAAAGACTGTGGCTCTGGCTGCGGTGTTGCCACTGCCGCTCTGTTCCACTGTGTGATGCCCTTTTGTGCCTCCATGCCTTTATTTCACCTGCCTCATCCATCCTCTGTACAAGCTGCTCAGGGCAGGGACTGAGATGCATAACTCTAGGTGCAGGAATCAGGTCTTTATGGAATGCAGAGGAGCTGATTTTATACTATTATTGATAATAAACAACATCAGAACATAGCAACGAATTGATTTTTTTAATAATTTCGTCTTCTTCCCCTACTATTGGATGGGATTATTCCGTCTGTTAACCTTTGAAGCTATGGTACTAATTTGCTTTATTGCTTAAAAACCAACGTGAATTACCCTGAGGCTGTTCCAGAAATCATTTGCTTTGTTATCAAAGGATCAACAATTCAATGAAGACATCTGGTTGGTTTTTTTTTACACAAAGCTATTCTAAGAAAAGAATATTGAGATGTGTATAAAGAACATCTATTGAAGTAGTTCAGAAAGTACTGCTGCTCCTGTAACAAGCTGTTCATGGTGCTGTGCAACAGTTGTACCATCCCAAAATGCTCACTTATCCCTAGAATGGTGTGCGTTGTTCCAGGCACCTCATACAAATCTTTGCACAGAGGCGTAAGATTTGTATTTCATTCTATTTTGTACTATAAACTGAGCAGACCCAAGAAAATTGTGCAGAGGGAGGTTCCCAATACAAGTACTGGGGCAATTGTTCAATCTAGCATGGCATGTGCAAGCAGACAGATTAATGCTCTCTGTAACTCTCCTCTTCATAGGTTTTCATCACACAGATGAGAAAGACTAACACCACAAGCATGAAACAAGGACTAATAAAATGCATTTGTAGACAGGTGGCTGATTTGTGGAACTCACTGCTGCAAGAGCTGCTGCAGTCAGGAGCATAGCAGATTTGAGTAATAGGGCAGCTGGTGGTGCAGGTAATACCAGCTTTCACCATTATAGTGCTCTTCAGAGCATGAAACTGCCTCAACTCCCCACAGGTAGGAATTAATTTTCTTTAAAAATAGACATTTCTTTCAAACACTGTGTAACAACAGAAGAAGGAAGGACATAGAAGAAAACCTAGTCTGAGCTGGGTTGACTACTTTTGTGCTCGTATACTTCTCACGCTTTGTGACTAAGTTTTTGCATGTACTTGTGTTTGACCTTCTGAGAGTGCACCTTTCACTATGAAACTAGGTTGTTTTCCAGATGTAGCTGCAAGAGCAATGTTCTGGGTACAAGCTATTCTTTCTGCCTTTAGATTTATGTTAGACGTAGAGTTTTTCTGCCATGAAATACTATCCTGGGTTCACTGAAGGCATGTTGTAATTAGTTCGTTTGTTTGACATGATACTTTTAAACTACCTTCTGTGATAGCTCCAGTCTGCAATTGTCACCTGCTCAGGTCTGCATTGGTTATGCTGCTCTTCCTTTTGTTCTCACTCGTTTTTATGATTTAATTGGAATTCAGCAACGACCCTGACGGAAATGAAGAGAAAGATTCAGGCAGGAGAAAGCAAGGTATGTGAAAATGAAGCACAGTATAAAGGATGTTTTTGTAAATTGGATGCCACAGAAAGTGAAATCTAAGCAAGTTAGTTTTCCGGAGAGCATCTGATTTCATTCTTCATCTGCTTACTATACTTAATGAGTACAATTGTCATTAACACGGAGGCTATTTTGTGTGACCCATTTTGTCTATCATAATATCTTTGAGTGGTGTAAAGTTGTCTGCTGGGGAAGTGAGACTGTTGGAGACCAGCTTTTGAGAGCATGGCAGAATCACCCTCCCCACTTGGACTTCGTGGCAAGAACAGCTTGTTGGGTCAGGACCTGCATCTTGTGCAGTGATTTTTGCTGGTGGTGAATTAGGCTAATGTGGCTCCTGCTTTTTGGGTTTAAGAACACTCTCCAGTTTGCAGGGGCTGAGGATGACTACAGGAGTGGGGGGCAGTGAGCAGCAGAGCTGTGGTGTATGTGAAAGCTAACCTTGTGCACATTAGATGGCACTGAAATAAGTGTGAAGTGGGCCTGAAGTGCTGCCCAATTGCCTGCTCTGCGGTCATTGTGGAAACACCTACTTAAGGGGTCAGGAAAGTGGAGCGGCTGACCTCTTGATGGACCTTGATTGCCTCCTTATTGATGTTACTGTAAATCAGCAGAGAAGGAAATGGCACAGGCAAAGGTAAAATGAAGCAAAGGGAACTTGCTGCATCTTGTGGGGTTATGCAGGTGAACAGCTAAAGCTGCAGTGTAGGAAACATGCGTATTAAAAGCATTAGTATTACCTGTCTCCATGAGACAGGCAGTATAGCAAATTAGGTACTGGTTCATCACCCCTCACTGAACTCAGACGAACATTTCCCCTTGTCTTGGCTCTGACATTGAATGCGTTCCTTTGGCCTTTTGTTCTGGTTTATGAGACTGGCCTGACGCCCTGCTACAGGGATTTCCATGATGTGAATCCTTGCGTTTGAAGCATTAGCTGTTCCAGGACATCCTTATCTCCCCTAACAATTTAATGAAGATTTGCAATTGGTTGTGTTACATGAGTGATCCACCAACCTAATCGAAGAGCCCTAATGTGATATTCATGTTTCTGACAGCCTATTTTGCATATGGTTTTCAAAAGTCTATAACCTTCTTCAGTTACATTCATGGAATATTTTAATTTTTTAATTAAAAAATTAACTATTTTTGTGAGGCAATTTTTTAGAAGTAATACTGTGTCTGTAAATCAGGAATAGCCCTTTCATGTGTGACAGTAATAACCTAGCAGCTGAAAAAAAGGTTAAAATTTTCATCATGGGGGAAGAAGTCAGACTCTCTGAGCTATTGGTTTTAGCTAAGATTGTTTTATGCCTTCTAGGAACCAGTTAATCAAAGAACTCTTTCCATACTTAACAGATTTTATATATGTTATATTTTACATTTATAAACATGCAGGAAAATATATATTTAATGCTATTTTTTTCTGCATTCTTGCACTGTTACTGATCACTAATACATCTGTGTTGGAAAGCAAGCATTCTCCATCTTCTCTATGTACAATTTCGGCTATGAAGAGGCAAGTGTCTTTATTATGCTCCTTGCAGAGCTATTTGCTTGGAGACCTAAGTTCTTTTTCTAATTCAGTGTCTTTGCATCTTCTGGAACAAACAAAAGGGAAAAAAAGAAAAACAGAAGAGAATTACTGAACAGCAGTAGTTTCTTTAACTGGAAGCAATGTACAAATTGTTCCATCTGGCTACATTGACACCTTTTTATAGTTTATTGCTCATTTGGAAATGAGAGTCACGATTTCCTTTTGCAGAATGCTCTCATCCTTCTTGACAGAAGAGCTGACAAGAAAGCCCAGATCTCCCAGGGCTGCGGGGCAGCTCTGTGCTGGGCTAGCTCCTGCGTGTCCCTTCCCTGCAGCCAGAAGAGAAATGTGCCTGGGAACAGGGTGACACAGTGTCCCCACCAAAATTGTCACTGTGATCAAATAAAAATTTTATGTAGATTGGGGTTGATTTTGATGGATTTCCCTCATAATTGTTGTCAACAAGTGTTTTAAATGAAGAAAGTGAGTATCACCCAAAATGACCTTTGGTTTTGAGTAAATTGTTATAGTAGAAGAAGTGAAAATGCCAATAATCTTAATTCAGGTTAATAAAATACTTGGTATCATTATTTCAAAATAATTTATTTTAAAATTGGTCTTCCAGTTGGCACAAAACCTTTAATCACATTAATGATGTATTTTTGGGAAACCTCTAAAATCTTTGTCAGAAATCTCTATTCCAGTATTCCCAGTTGGTACTGAGTTGCAGTAGACAGCTGAGGAAGAGAAGTGCAGGTTGTCTCAACTGGAAGAGGCTACATCATTGTGCATCTGAGAAGTTGAAAATATAGAATCATAGAATCATTTGGGTTGGAACAGACCTTTAAGATCATCCAGTCCAACCATTAGCCTAACACTACCAAGTCCACCACTAAACCAATTAAGGGTAGAGTAACAATTTCATGTTTCCTGGCTTGGTGACTGGATTATTTTTTAATGAAAGTAAAACTAGGAATCATTAAGGTTGGAAAGGACCTCTAAGATCATCAGTCCAACCATCCACCCAACACCACCCTGCCTAGTAAACCATGTCCCAAAGTGCCACATCTACCTGGTTTTTGAACACTTCCAGGGATGGTGACTCCACCACCTCTCTGGCCAGCCTGTTCCAATGCTTGACCACTCTTTCCGTGAAGAAATTTCTCCTAATATCCAATCTAAACCTCCCCTGGCGCAGCTTGAGGCCATTTCCTCTTGTCCTATCACTGACTACTTGGGAGAAGAGACCATCACCCACCTCACTACAACCTCCTTTCAGGCAGTGGTAGAGAGCGATAAGGCCTCCCCTCAGCCTCCTCTTCTCCAGACTAAACAACCCCAGTTCCCTCAGCCGCTTCTCATAAGGCCTGTGCTCCAGACCCTTCACCAGCTTTGTTGCCCTTCTCTGAACACGCTCCAGCACCCCAGTGTCTTTCCTGTACTGCGGGACCCAAAACTGGACACAATATTCCAGGTGCAGCCTCACCAGCGCCGAGTACAGTGGGACAATCATCTCCCTGCTCCTGCTGGCCACACTATTGCTGATACAAGCCAGGATGCTGTTGGCCTTCTTGGCCACCTGGGCACACTGCTGGCTCATGTTCAGCCGGCTGTCAACCAACACCCCCAGGTCCTTTTTGGCCAGGCAGCTTTCCAGCCACTCTTCCCCAAGCCTGTAGCGTTGCATGGGGTTGTTGTGACCGAAGTGCAGGACCCAGCACTTGGCCTTGTTGAACCTCATACAGTTGGCCTTGGCCCATTGATCCAGCCTGTCCAGATCCCTCTGCAGCGCCATCCTACCCTCCAGCAGATCGACACTCCCACCCAGTTTGGTGTCATCTGCAAACTTACTGAGGGTAAAAAAAAATGAAAATATGACTCTGCAGCTTTGTGAAGGACCTTTTAGGACACTGATACTCTGTGCCTCAAAAATGGCAGTGGGAGCACTGCTGGTCAGTGGCTTGTACAAGGAATGGAAGCGGTTTGGTGAAGTGTGCTCAGACACAACTGCTTCACAGAGATCCCACTCCCTTCCATTGTGCCAAGCTGAGATATTACAGGCACTGGATTGTGACAGCTGTCAGTCAAACTCAGGTGAATGTCAGCTGGTAAAATACCATTGTACTTTGCTGCATATAGCAGTACTGAATTTTGGCCAGCTGTCATAAAAGACAGCATATTTCAGGCATCTAACAGCATCACAGCTTAATTTTGTAAAGAAACAGTTGGAGGGCAGTGTGTGGAGCTACCAAGGTTTTGCAAGTTATCGCCTCTAGCTTCTGGACCACCGCACAACTCAAATCATAACGGACTTCTTAATGTATATGCAGGGGGGACCCCACTCATACTCTGCTTGGTGTTATCCAAATCAGTCATAAAAACACTAACCCAGGCGGTCTCAGAGCACTGAAGAGACTGATACAGTGTTAATTAGATTAATTCTTAGCCCTAAGTTGCAGATTATCCAAATCATTAAGCCAGTGCCATCCATGGCCTTCTGTGATTGTGCACAGAAAGCTATTGAGTGCTTGAACCTCTTTGTTGATGCACGGAGCATGACAAGAGCTGCTGAAGGTTTATCAGCTAACATCTGAGAAGCAGTAGAGACAGCCTTCTTGAACCACTACGCAGCAACTGAGAACCACCCCTTCCTTTTAGCAGAAAGGTAGTGCAAGGTGACTTGTGTGCTCTGATATGAAGGAAAACCAGCCTTTTACTTCCAAGATTTTGGTTGTGCTTGAATGCTGAGGAACTCAGTTGCAGGACAGGAAAGCAACTGTACACGCAGCAGGTTGGGGCTGGCTGCGTTGGAGGCTCTGCGGGAAGCTAATGGTGACAGCCTGCTGGGCAACTGTGTGCGCTTCAGTTTTACCTCTCAGTTGGAGAGAAAAGAGGTTTTGGGCTTTCATTGGGTTGTAGACTCTGATAAATGCAAAGCCTTTCTGGTAGGAGGAATGAGGGGAGGAGGGAGGGCAGGAGCGGGAGTGCAGGGTGACATATCACTGCCCCTCCCCCAAAACAGCTGATAGCTCAGTAGCCCAGGTCATGGTCTGAACATGGGACCACCTCACTCCTTGCTGTGTCCCAGAGGAGAGCGCCAAATCCCCCCTCACCCAAGCCTGAGCATGAACTGCCTGTGAAGCAGTTGGCTGAATAGGGTGGGTCTCTCCCCAGGAGCTCCCTCCTGAGTCTGAAATGTGTCTGTGCTGAAAGACTTGGTTGAAGTTGCATTTTCACAAAAAGTTTAAACCAAAACAGGTTGGCATTTCCCCAAGAAGAATCCGTTGGGTTGGAAAATTTCCAAATAGCTCTGGTGCAAAACAGTGTGATTAAATTTCAGAGCTCCTTTAAAACTGCAAGATGGGGGAAAATGCTCACAGAGAGGTGCAAGCAGACACATGGATTTGCTTTGAAAATGGAGTTAAAGAAGGAACTCATTTGACAACTACTTATTAAAGCCATAACTGCAGAATTTCAAATTCTGAAATTAGCCTCACTGCTTCAGTAGAAATGTCTTTGCTCACTGTCTTATTTGTCTCTTTCTGATGTCTCCACTGGAGCGGTCTTGTGCAGGAATTTCTAACCAGTCCGTCCGTCCATCCTCCCCCCCCTCCCCCCCCCCCCCTTTTTTTTTTTTTTTGGTATATGTTTTGGGCAAAGATGACTTTAGCCTAGGGATCAGATGATTTACAGAGTGGAAAAATATTGCTTTGTAATAAAAGGAGGTTATTGAATAAAACCCAGATTTAATACCCAACCTAACAGAACACCCTGATGAATGTAATTGCATTTTAAGCATTCTGATTGAATTTTTGATCCATATTGCATTTGTTTTGCTTATGAATCTTTTATGGAAAAAAAAAAGTGTCTGGAGATTAAAGGATTACTGAGTTCTTAAGAAGCCCAGGCAGCTGGTAAAGCATCTGAATATTCTTGCCTAAATTTGGTGGGAAAGCTATATTAATCTTGTCTATTCTAGCAAGTGATATGTCTTAAGCCAAAATAGCCCAGGGGAAGGCGGACAAGAGAGAAGAGATGTAAGGGACAATTGCTTCTACAGGTGAACAAACTGCAGGGTATTAGCAAGAGCTGGAACGAAACAGTGCTGTAATTGAAAAAAAGAATTCATCTGAAATGATTATGGGGGAGGATGAGGTTTTTCTTTTTTTCTCTCTCTTAATTTTCTGATGAAGTGGAAAGAGTGAGCAGTAACTTGCATACACTCGGATCATGAGAGTCACTCATTTCTGTTCTCCCTTATTGGTGAGGAGTGTGGACAATGTGCTGGAGCCTTTAACTCCTGAAAATAAGGTTCCTGCAGGAAACATGGAGACAGCAACTGTGCTTGCAAAAGGCGTTTCAGCAGTGGAGGGAGGACTCACAGCAAGCATGTTCAGCACAGAGAGTAAGTGATGGATTTAGCCAAGGGAATGGATTAAAGTAATTTAGGGTCAGGGTGTGCCTTTAGGCAAGACAGAGGGCAAGTGGCTCTGCTTTATACGTAAACACGCACAGCTAAGGCGAGCTGTGAAACTCTGATACTGACTGAAAACTCATTGTCTATTTGTGCAAAATGCTGTTTATCATTAGGTCCAAATGACTATTGTATGTGGTGTAAAAAAGAAGCAAGTAAACTTCTTAAAGTTGGCTCCACACAGAAGCAAAGTCATCATCTCCCAAGGACAGAAAAAATCCTACCAAGCACTGTGAAATCAAGAGAGGTCTTTCAGGCTTTAGCAGGCTCTCCCAAATCTGTAGCATATTTTACCAAATGCTGGCTGCCTCTTGAAATCTTCTCCTAGTTGAACAAAACCTCAAAGCAAATCTTAAGAAACGACTTCCAGTCTGATCGGGGTACATGGTAAGCAAAAGGCAAACTCAGCAGTGCTAATGAGGAATGGTTTTGGGGTACTGGTTTTTGATCTGTGTGAGCAAGAGATCACCACAAGCTGTTGTGGCTGAAACATGTTAACAAAATAAAGTGGTAATTGTTTTGTTGTTCTGAAATGATACAAACAATATTTATTTCCAGTGTTCAAAAACTGTAAATATAATATTTTCTAGGTAGCACCACTTTAAAGTATGCTTAGCATATTTTCTGTGCTAGTCAAAGATTCACAAACCATTAAAAGTGAGAACAGAACCAAAGAGCTGAACGACACAAGCAGTGTTGGAAAAAAACGCCTAGGGAAGGAACTTCTTAATTTCTTCTATCTACTGCTTTTGATGAGACACACAATATGGGGTTGGGGGGGAGGCTTTTTCTTCAAGTCCAGAGTAGGTGGATGAAGTTTGCTGATATTTCTAAATACCAGTCTTTCTAAATCCATTGCAAGCAGGTAAATCCCCCCAGAACACTGCAAAGTCCAAAGTGGTTTTGTTCAGGACAAAGAAGCCCCTTAGACACGGCAGCAGGGATAGAAATCTGCACTGGATCCAGGGAGCAGTGAAACATTGCAAGGGGAAAATTGATGCCTGCGTGAAACCTCTGGTTTGGTTTAAAACCAAGCTGTAGTGAAACATTTTTAGTCTTCTACACAGTTCAAGTTAGGCATAACCCATAACCAGAGCTGCAGATTCATGTCTGTTCCTCCATTTTTTCCTTAAAAAACCTGTGAGGTGTTTAGAGTTGGATTGAAATTTGGGCTTTTGTGCATAATGGAGACATCTGAAGTAGTCATTCCATATAGACTTGACTTTGGGCAAATTTCATATCCCTACACTATGTTGTTTAGGCTCGTTTGTAGTTTTCTCGCAGCAGAAGCAGAAAGATAGATATACCCTGAAAAAAAGGGACTGCTTTCATTGTAACTGGAATCTTAAATGCTGTAATCGTGTGACAGTCTTGGTTTCTGTGGACTTTCCAAGCCAAGTGCAGAATTTAAAATGGCTTTCTGTGTGCACTCTTAGTCTTGAACCAAGCTGAGCCTGTGCTGTGAATGTGTTTCAGGTATCATTATATCTAACCCGATATCTTCTGTTTGATAAAGTGCAATGGCACTTGGATTCTTTATTTGTTCTTTTATCTATATACAGCAGAAAGTGGTGGGTGCCTTTGAAACTGTTTGCAGCAAACAGTGCATCAAATGAAAGGAATAAAAAGGCCTGGCTTAATCTGCCAACCTCATTTGCAGTAGTTATATCCTGGCCTAAGAGCTGCCATCTTTGCTAATCACATTTCTGCCATCTAGGCCTTGTGGATCGCCCCTTTTTGGCTCCATTTGGATATGCAGTGGGATCCAGTTCAGCGGTACTCTGGGTGCATTTATGGTCATCTTTTTTGAGGTTGTTGATGGATGCAAGTAATCAGCTCAGAAAGCTTTGGGCTTCACATGCAAAGGCCAACATTTTTTCATGTTATTGGAGTGGAAAAAGTGCCATGCCATCAAGGCAGTGGTAGTACCTGGACAAGCCCTCCTGCTAGCCTGCCGCACTGGTCTTTTCTGCGACCAAATGGAGCAAAGTTTTTAAAAAAAAAAAACAAGTGGTAGCTTCTTTCATTGCTTTTTTTATTTTCCCCCTACTCATTATACATTCTCCTTCCAACACAGGGGTGAAATTGTCTGGTTTTTACTGACCAGTATGCAAAGACAGGGCAGTATGAAGTCAAAGCTCTACAAATCATTGAGAATGCCAACTGTGAATAGCCACGGTCCTCTGCTAGGCTCTAATAATTCGTGTTTGGATTTGCTTGTGTCTGTCAATGCTTTGCTTATGATGATAATACTTGTGGAGATGGAGCTTAGCATCTTTTTATTTGTTAGAAGAAAAAGATCTTTAAGCCCCATGTATTTAAATGAATTTGTGTAATTCATAGGAGCTAAAGGATGAACAAATACAGGATCATAATTATTTTTGCCTGGAAAAAAAATCCATTAATCCTACCATCCCTTCATTACTAGCGGCAGTCACAAAAGCAAATCACTGAGGTCCTTTGGCAATAATTTTCTAGCGAGCTTTTTGCACTTTCTTGACCTCTTCTCTGCTCTGCTGTGATAGGAAAGAAAGGGCAGAAATGGGAGATAACTGAGAGTGTTGCTCCATGCTGGGAAGTAAGTATGTGTGAACCGAGCTGTCATTGTCATGCTCAGAGCAAAGCCAGCTTAGTGATCCTCCCTGCTTCCGCGGACTGAGGAGCCATCCTGCTCTTCAACTTCACTCTGTTTGCAGCAGTTGCATGTAGCAAACAAAATCAGCTAATGGCCTAATTCTGATGGGTCAGATAGGTTTGCTTTTGAAATAGCCAATTCCCTCAGTGTCAATTTGGTGGTAATAAGCAATTTACAGTATATAGTGGTCAAATGTTAGAATTGAACTGTTTTTCCATTCAAAATAACTCTGCAGATATTAATGCTGTGTGAAATAATCATTAACAGGTTCAAAATGCACAGTTGGTACTGTGACATGTGTTAAAAATTAAGATTTGCCCAGGCTAATGTTCTAATGTTAAACTTTTTCTAAATATAATTAGATGTTTGTGTTAAACTAACAAGTAAACCCGGTGTATAATTTGGAGTCACAGATCATTGAAGTCAGTGAATGCATTTTGTTAATTTCATATGGAAACTTGAAGGTCAGGGGGAACAGCATGGGAAGGGTCCCCAAATAATGCAGTTTTAAAACAGTGTGATGTATGTTCACGTCAACAGAACTGTGAAGTTGGGTCTCAAAATGCTTTCTGAAAACAATCTCCCCCTGCTTGTTGCCTGGACCCTGTGATTTTATGCAAGTATAAAATGGGGGTATGGTCATAGCAGTGAAGCCCAGGTGGCAGTTGTAGGGCTCAAGCACAGGAAGGACATGGACCTGTTGGAGTGAGTCCAGAGAAGGGCCACAAAAATGATCCAAGGTCTGGAGCACCTCTCCTATGAAGAAAGGCTGAGAGAGTTGGGGTTGTTCAGCCTGGAGAAGTGAAGGCTCTGGGGAGACCTTATAGTGGCCTTTCAATACTTAAAGGGGGCTTATAAGAAAGATGAGGACAAACTTTTTAGTAGGGTCTGTTGTGATAGGACAGGGGATAATGGTTTTAAACTAAAAGAGGGTAGATTTAGACTGGATATAAGGAAAACCTTTTTTACAATGAGGGTGGTGAAACACTGGAACAGGTTGCCCAGAGAGGTCATAGATGCCCCATCCCTGGAAATATTCAAGGTCAGGCTGGACCAGGGCTCTGAGCAACCTGATCTAGTTAAAGATGTCCCTGCACATTGCAGGGGGGTTGGACTAGATGACCTTTAAAGCTCTCTTCCAACCTAAACTATTCTATGATACTATGATGCTTAGCTTTTGGATTTTTAATCCAAAAAGAGCAGGCTTTGTGGTGCAGAAGGAACAAAGCAACATATATCTCAAAGGCTCAAAACAAGAGCAAGAAACAGAATCTGCCTTCAATGAAAAGACAAAAAAGAATAAAACCAAACCATTTGAATTTTTGAACCATTCATGGGAGTTTGGGGGCCTTTTTATATTGAAGAGTTAAGCTTCGCCTTGCTAATCCTGTTAATGGATATTGTTGCTCCCTGGGCTTATCTTGTTTAACAGGAAAGGAGAAAATGAAGCAGACCAGACGAGAAACTCTGTAGGAGAAGGGAAAGGAGCTACGGCCTCACTGGGAAGGGAGGAAGTAGCAGTGCCTATCAGTTCTCTGCAGATTTGATGCCTACCCTCCAATGTAGTCTGAAATCTTCAAAACATCAACTTTGCAAAACAACCTTTCTCCCACTTGCCTTCTCCTCAACTATGGCAGGCAATGCAGTATTTGACTTTTTATGTCTCTTTATGTCACAAATTATAATACAGTTAGGGTGAAAAGAAGGAAGAGCATTTAATTATCGGGAAATAGTAAGTGTCCAGGAATCACAATATTTTAAGAGCCCTGGTCACTGTTTTACAGGAATCTGGTTTCTTTTGTAAAGACTTTGTTGCTTTTATAGATGCAATTAATCAGACATCTTGCTTGTGGGCAGGTTCCTTTTGCTTCTATGATAACTTGCTTCAATACAAAACGTGCTCATAACAGCTTCACAAGTAGCATGTTTTGGTCCGAAAGTAATTCATTTTACAGGAAGCATGAAAACCTGTTGCAGAAGGAGGAGGTGTTGGGCCTGAGCCCACATTTTGTGAGGGGCTAGCCTTGATCCCCTAAAAGGGTTCATTGCAAACTGTTGAAAAACAATTACGTGAGTAGAAAGTCCTGTATGATTTGCTTCAATTACTATGCCTGAATTGTGATATTGCTGTATACTGTGGCTGCAGCCCCACTTACCTTAAGCTTGCTTATTTAAAGGAATGGTTGTAAAAGTGTGATTTTCAAAATTGTTACACCTAGCATATCAGCTGTTCATCATTCAGGATTGAAGCCAGGTTCACAGAAGATTTCTTTTCTTGTTTAGGCATATAAATAACAGCTATTCTTTTCAGAAATATTCAGTGAATGTCTGTTGTCATGAAACAGAAAATACGTCTTTTCAAAAGGCTCAACACACTGACCTAATTTAGGCTTCTGTTTTCATAAGGTACTTCCATTTTTGGAGGTCTGAGTTGACATTTCTCAAAGTAGTTAGTTTTTCCAAGAGCACTGGTTATTTTCCTGCTAAAAAGGTGTCCCCTTCTCAATATGTCAACTTACCCCCTTCCAATATAATTTCTCACTTCTGAAAATTTCGGCCCAATGGCATAAACAAGAATTCTTTGAAATCTTGGCTCTAATTAGGGGTATTAAACAGTAAACAGGAAATTTTCTCCTTAAGCTCTTCTGATCACAAAAGAGTTTAAGGAAAGTAAATTAACCAGACAAATAAAAATTAATTTAAATTTGAATAAAGTTAAGGGAAGAAAAAGACATCCTTGCTGGTGGCTTTGAAAAGTCCTTTTATGTAATGCGCTTGTAACAGTCCCCCTTCTGTTTGGAGACTGAACCTTTCTGAGCATTGGTTGTGCTGAATAAGGTGTTGCACTTGGTGCGTATAATAGTAAGGGATATGAATTATATACTGTAATTAACACCCTCCTCTAACCTGCCACTTGTCTCCCGGCTGTGCAGAGGTACTGTCAGGATTGGCTGGCGTTATAGTTGATAGTTGCCAAAAACTCATTTAAAGGCTTTGACACAACGTGTGAGAAAAGCTACCTTAGCAGTACATCCATTAGTTTCCTTTGGTTGTTCATTTTGTTATTTGCAAGTACCGACGAGTCCGGATAGAACAAAAAGGAACGTGTCACCTGACTTTGCCAGTCAGATTTGTACTTTTATTTATAGATGTCATGATTCAATGAATTTTGATCTTTTGATGGGTGAGGTTTCATTCATTGGAAGCACTGTTTTGCTTTAGTTTTGCTTCACTTCAAGCTTAAGAGGACGGGAAGCTAAGTGCTTCCCATCTCCAGAGCACACCTCTTAGCCAGGCACTACATCTCTTCAGCAAAGAGTGTTGAGTCCCATGGACAGTAGAAGTGGCTGGTGGGCTGAGGAAGCATCTCTTAACACAAGCTAAGTGATCTAACAAGGGCTGCACAGAGGAAATCACCGTGTCAGTGTTACAAATGAAAGCAGCTCTTAGACCCCAGATGATTCCTCAAGGCAAGTTGGAGTTGGTCCCCGTGCTTCCCTTCTTCTGTACCTTTCTTTCCTCTGCTGTAGCTCATTACTCCATGTCTGTTCACCATGAACAGGCAAGGAGATTATTCCCTTCCTCTGTACAGGAATGACTTTACTGACTTTTGTCACCACCCTCCTCAGTCCTCTTTTCCTTAGACCAAACAACCCCCTTTCTTTCTACTTACCCATGTAGGTCTCTGCTCACTTCTCATTTTTTTCCTCTGGGTTTTCTCCATGGGTCCACCTCATTTTGAAGTGGCAGTGCTCAACCTCAGCTAGTGTTTGAGCTTCTGTCTTGCCAGGAATGAGCAGCATGAAAGGATTATCTCATAAACATTGCAGGCTCTGTGCCTCTCTGTGCACTGCAGTATGGTGTTTGCCTCTTTTTGTGACAAGGTGTCACAGCTGGCTTGTGACGATATCTTAGTGTGCGGATCAAAATGTTTTCCTGAAGAACTTATCTCTCTCCTCTTTTCGCATTCAGTGTTTGTACAGTGGATTATTTCTGTCTAAGGATAGTCCTGGGCACTTGTCTCTGTGAATTTTGTTCTTTTCAGACCATTTTGTTTATTTGCCAGGACCATTTGAATTCTAATTTTATTCCCCCATTTATTTGCATTTCCTCACAGCTTGACGTTGTCTGAAAATGACTGAGCATACATTCTTGTCCATCACCCAGGCTGTAGTTGTAGAGAATCAGACAGGCTCCTCAGCATCGCTGCCTATAGGGCTCCATTTGACCTCAAGCCAGCAGTAGCTATTCCCTGCACACACTACTCAACCAGCTTTCACCCACCTCCAAGTTTTCCCAGGACCGTCTTTGTCTGGTTTGCTTATGAGAATATTAGGCAGGACAACCTTATGTTCCATCTCAAGTAGACAAATGTATATTTTCTAAAAAGATGCTTATGTTTTTTAAAGTTCTGGTCTTCTGAAATGAGCCAGTAGCTCCTGAAGTGGACACCTCTGTGATGTTTTGCACTCACCTGATGGGCTGGCTGGCGGGAGACAGTGCTCCAGGCACAGCAGCTCTTCCCACAGGTACTTACAGAGAATAGAAATGCTTTAATCAAGGCTGAAGAAAGGAGCACATTGCTAGAGCGCTGGCCTGGAATCAGTGCTTCTGATCTCCCACAGAGCAGCAATCCTAATTGAGGTGGCAAGTGTGATTGGACAGACCTAATGCTCCTCAAAATGGGCACATGCTTGGATCTATATGAAAAGGCAAGCTGCAGGTGTTACGAGGTGTCTGCATGGGGAGGGACACGTTGAGCTCATGCCAGGCTTTTCTGAAAGGCTTGTGTTGAGAGCCTTGAGGCACCCCTTCCTGCTGCTAGCATAGATCCAGATTTCAGCAGCCAAGGCAGCATAAACTCACCTGTTTTTTTCCCAGCAAGGGACATGGTGGCTTCTTCTCCATAGTAAATGTTTTTATCATAAAGACTTTTTGAAAAAACAGTAAGAAACACAAGATGAAAAACTAGCCAACCTCACAAGGCCATAGCATATACCAGAAAATCAAGATGCTGGCTCTGCACTAGAAATAGTACTGTGGGCTTTGTAACCACAGGAAGAGAGGCTATTTCATTTAGTCCTTGTAAGAAAAGTGGACCGTTTGGGTACGTATGGTACGATGCTGCTCTACCATCTGGGTATAACTCTTAGAAGAAAATCTGTGTAGTTGAAAATATTAGGTCTGTGAAAGTCCAGCTTTTGCAGAGAGTTTGCTTACTTTGATGGTGAATTATAGTTATCAGTACTGAATTCCTTTAGATGCATAAAAAAAGTATTTCCCTGCTTTAGACCATATGAGGCTCCAGCACTGCTGAGAGGACATTGTGCTCTGCCATCCAAAGCAGGTCTCTAAATTTACATTGTTCTTTTCCAGTACATCCCAGTTGACAAACATTTACAAATAATGAAATTGTGGTTCTCCAGTCTTACAGCACGTCTGTATGCTGTGTCCCTTTGCCTTGCTGGCACTAAACTGTATCTCCTGAAATCTGTTGTTTGGTAGCTTTTCATACTTTGATACCTCCTGGGATGTGGTGTTTCCGCAGACACTGTAAGTATCTGCATTGCTGTTGTACACAGGCTGCACCCCTCCTGAGGTTCACTGGATAGATAAATTCAGTTGCACGGCCCAATCATCTACTTGGATTTCTGTAAAGCGTTCGACACAGTCCCCCACAACATCCTTCTCTCTAAATTGGAGAGATATGGGTTTGATGGGTGGAGTGTTTGATGGATAAGGAATTGGTTGGATGGTCGCATCCGGAGGGTCATGGTCAATGGCTCGATGTCCACATGGAGACCGGTGACAAGTGGGGTCCCTCAGGGGTCCGTACTGGGACCGGTGCTATTTAACATCTTCATCAATGACATAGACAGTGGGATCAAGTGCACCCTCAGCAAGTTTGCAGATGACACCAAGCTGAGTGGTGCCGTTGACACACCAGGAGGATGAGATGTCATCCAGAGGGACCTGGACAAGCTGGAGAGGTGGGCCTGTGTGAACCTCATGAGGTTCAACAGGGCCAAGTGCAAGGTCCTGCACCTGGGATGGGGCAACCCCCTGTATCAGTACAGGTTGGGGGATGAAGAGATTGAGAGCAGCCCTGCAGAGAAGGACTTGGGGGTACTGGTGGATGAAAAGCTGGACATGAGCCAGCAATGTGTGCTTGCAGCCCAGAAAGCCAACCGAATCCTGGGCTGCATCAAAAGAAGCATGGCCAGCAGGTCGAGGGAGGTGATTCTGCCCCTCTACTCTGCTCTGGTGAGACCTCCCCTGGAGTGCTGCATCCAGCTCTGGGGCCCTCAGCACAAGAAGGACATGGACCTGTTGGAGCGGGTCCAGAGGAGGGCCACCAAAATGATCCGAGGGCTGGAGCACCTCTCCTACGAGGACAGGCTGAGGGAGTTGGGATTGTTCAGCCTGGAGAAGAGAAGGCTGCGGGGAGACCTTATTGTGACCTTCCAGTACTTAAAGGGTGCCTACAGGAAAGATGGGGAGAATCTTTTTAACAAGGCCTGTTGTGACAGGACAAGGAATAACGGATTTAAACTAAAGGAGGATAGATTTAGACTGGAAATAGGGAAGAAATTTTTTACAGTGAGGGTGGTCAAGCACTGGAACAGGTTGCCCAGAGAGGTAGTGGAGGCCCCATCCCTGGCAACATTCAAGGTCAGGTTGGATGGGGCTCTGAGCAACCTGATCTGGTTAAAGCTGTCCCTGCTCACTGCAGGGGGGTTGGGCTAGATGACCTCTAAAGGTCCCTTCCAACCCAAAGCATTCTATGATTCTATGATTCTATGAATATGTTGGGCTAAGTGCAGAATCCACCGCAGCATGGACAAAGGTTAAATGCCGAGGGTTATGCTGAGCAGATGGGAAGGAAAGGTGAGCAGTTTTCATTTGGAAGGGTCAGAGTAGCTTAAGAAAATACCAGTCCATTCCAAGAGCCATGGATTTTTCTCAGCATTGAATCCTGTGTATGAAAAGTGTCTTTTGTCAACAGCAGGTTAAGGAAACAAAGTACTTGGGGAGCTGCTGAACGATGAAAAAACTGAAAGCAAGTGATGCAGATCAGCCATTAGCCAGTGTTTGCTGCTTGAAGTGTTTCTGTGCTCTGCCACTGCCATCTAAAATGGTTTATTTGTGTAGAACAGAATGACTTTTTTTCTTTTTTTTTTTTAAGTCCTTGGACCAGTAATTTCAAGGGCTGTGGCATCACATCCCTGATTTGGGAAGCAGAGTGACCATTGCTCCTAGCCAGGTGCTGCTGAAACTTTTTCCACTGAACTTGTAGACCTGTGCTGGGTTGGGATGGTGTGGGAGAGCCGTGCTGGAGAGGTACCTCTCGTGGATCGGCAGAGTGCTTCCTGAGCCTACAGGATTTGCTGTCTTGCCTTACTCAGTTCTGACTGTGATGTTGAAATATGTTTATCTGATGACCAGCCTTAACTGCAGGTGCTTTTCCTTTTTGGGGGGGCACCCTCTGGGTCTTGCTGATGTGGTTAGAGCTGGGGAAGGTTCTGGCTGTGCAGCCTCGAGCTCTTCTCAGCATCCAGACCTGCTTACATGCGCTGGAGCGGGAGCCACAGGTGTTCCTTGTGGATATGCTACTATGGCATCTAGAGTATATTTCACATACACTGGTAGTAAGACTCTGGTAAGGAATCGGAAGAGAATCAAAATAGTGGGATTTTTTGTTTGGAAGGGGCTTCACTTCCCCTTATAACTCCTCCTTACTATGTAATAATGTTGGTAGATATGGTGAATACTACTAGAGCAGCACACAGACTGCTGAAGCACTAAGCTTTTACTAATGCAGCAGGTATTGTACTGAGCTACAGCAAACCAGCTGTGGTGGTTTAGCTTTTGGGTTGGGTTGGGATAGCTTTTCTTTCCTCTAGGTTTTTTCATTTTTCTGTTTGTGATTATTCTTGATTTTCTGAAAAAGCAGCAGAGGATTTTGTGTATACAGCAGCGAAGTTAAAACGATCAAAACAGTAGGATTTAATTACAGGTTGGCAAGTCAATGATGTTATAAATAACACACATATATGAGCAATTTTTCTTTCTTAGGCAAACATTTTACCTGTCTGAAAGTCATGCCTGTATTTCCAAAATCTGTTTTAGCCCAGCGATTGCAAACTTAACAGTTTTTATTTGAAGATTATACCAATCTAGTACTTTCCTTTTTTTCTTTTACAGGCATGAAAATAATACTAATAAAAACATTTTAGATTTACAGTGTTAGGAGCATTGGTTCATTTCTTCTGTGAGAACTGTGGAAAAAAAGACAGAAGCATTAATTTCAAACTCTAGCCCCTAGGGTAGCTACAGAATATTGTCTTCAATTAAAGAAGAAAAAGTTCTGAAATTCCCAAGGGAAGTTTCTGTATTTTTTGGACTGAATCATTGAAGTGGGATATCAGTCGTCATTCTTTAAAAACAAAACAAAACAAAAAAACCCAAAAAAACCCCTTCAACTAAGTAAAAAACCTGGTAAATGTAAAAAAGAGTAGGGAATACTATAAGCCCAGTAGTCCTAATTTAAAGCCAACTTTATAAAAAGAGTATTTTCTTGTGTATTTTTATTTCATTACTTCTTGCTACAGTAAATAATCCTGCATTCCTCCACTTCTTGTACGAACATCTTCAGAAACCAAATGTTTATGCATATATCGGATTACAGCCTGCTTTGAGGTGGAAATCAGCCTTTGAGAAAAACTGCGAAATGCTGGGTGCCTATTTGGCGGAGGAAGTTAAAGGGGATATTGCTTGTTAACACAAAGTGCAAGAGGTGCATTATTTCTCATTTTTGGTATTGGGAAAGAGCTGTCTCATATGCTGCTTTATGGTAACTTTTTTTTGAAAGGTGATGACTGCTTTTTCTCCTTTGATTTTTTAAAATATGATAAACCTTTTATGGAGAGTGAATATGCCTTTAGTTTCTAAAATATCTTGCTGTTACACTCTTCATAGGCTGTGCACACAGATGAGTAATCAACCTATTTAAAAAAAAAAAAAAATCAGTGATTTTCCTGTAACAGTAGTTAGCTTTAATCAAAACTTCATAACATTAATGTTATATTAAAAGCAATCTCATTTGACTTCACAGAACAATGTGGGTATGAATAAACCAGTTTCTTAGGGAACTGAAGAAAGCACGATCCCTCTTGGGGCAAGGAGCCAAGGTGCATATTAGTTGTTTAGCCAACGAGCAAACTTGCAAGTTAATAAGACCACTTAATAATTCTGTTTTAGTGCTGAACCTCTGTTGCACTTGTGGGAGCAGCAAGGTCTCGAGACACTGCGGTACTAAAACCCCTGCACTCAGAGGAATGTACAGCACAGAAGATGAAAGAACTTCCCCAGAGCCACTGTGACGTGCACTTCCAGAATGGAAACAATAAATAATTAGTAGGTGTTCTTATATAGATATCGAACTGCTTCATAAGGAACAGGGGATGGATTTTGTTCCCTCCACCCATCACACACACAGTGAAGCATATTTCTTCTTGCAGGTCTTCAGTAGCCTGTGGAATAGCCCTTCCACAGCCAGAATGTAAAGGAACACTTTATGATTTGAGGTTAAGATAATGTTCTTTGTTCTGGCCCCAGGGAGCAGTCTTGCACATTTGACAAAGGGTTTAAAATGGGAGCTTTCCAGGCAGGAGGTTGGTCCGTGCTTCTCTGATGAAGCGGCTGTTATTTTTTTATGTACTGGTTTCAGCTGACGGAGGATCTTGTAGTTGTTAATGTCTGTAGCTTTACAGCATCCTCAGGAGTCAGAGACTTGCTGCTGTCTCTGTTGTACCAATGGGTACCAGGACAGGGATGGCTTGCCCAAGGGCGCAGAAAATTTTGTGGCATACCGAGAAAATGACACCTGGATCTTCTGGGTCCCAGACCTTGCTCCAGCCACCAACACATTCTGCTCTTAGAATTATAGCTCTCCTCTCCTCTTGTAGCATGATGTACAACGTTGATCAACTACAAGATGTGTAGAGGAAAGTAAATTAAAAAAAATATCAGAAGAGGCCTAGGAATCTGCAAACCAAATGCCTGATGGAAACAACTGGAGTTTTAACTTGGGAGATGGGGTTCTCTTTATCAGAAAGATCAGAGAGGGTTTGGCTTTAGTAGATAAAGACCAGGAATGTAAGAAACTTGCATCTATTTGCCCTGTGGGAGATGCTCCATGATATACTATGTGCTGTATTTTTTCAAAGGCAAGTTAGTCAAACTGCATCATGTAGAGCAATAATTAAGAAGTAAACACAATAGCACATACAGGTTCTGGTCTTACCATTTCAAGAAGGCTGTTGTAGAATTACAGTAGGTACAGAGAAGGGCGACTAAAATGATTAGGTGCATGGAGCAGCTGCTTTATACGGAGTGTCTAAAAAGTCTGAGACTTCACTTCGGATAGTTGAAGGCTGTGGGGGGAATAAGATTGTGGCTTGCAAAATCAGGAAGGTGATGGATAAGCTGGATGTAGAATTGTTGTTCACCAAATCCTGCAATACTAGAGAAGGGGTGCTTGGTGAAATGAGTAGGAGCTTGATTTGTAAGAGATAAAAGAATTTCTTTGCACATGAGGTCGTGAACACCTGGGACTCACTGACTTGCGAGGCTGGGGAGACAGGTACTGCCAGTGGGCTCAAAAGGGTTTGGACAAGCTCATGGACAACAGGTCCATAAATGGCTAGGTAGGGACCTGGCATCCCCAAAACAACAGTTGTAGGTGGTGAGGGATGCTGGAGGAGAGGCCAGGCTACCTCCTCTCCCTAAGCAACAGCCCTTTTGCCATGCAGAGAGGCAGACAGAGCTGGCTGGACCATTGGTCTGTCCCAGCAGGGCATTTCTGATACTTCATAGATACTCTGGCAACCTCCCACAGGTGCCCGATTCACATTTAATGTTGCAAACGTGTACCACTTTCCATTGTGCTTTCTTTGTGAGGTTGTATCATTTGTTTTACACTGGGAAGGAGACGGAAGCTGTTTATGAGTTCTGAAAGTTTTCTGATTTTCTACATAAATTATTAATCGTTCCAGAATTCATGCAGGAAGCGTGTTACCCGCTAACCTCCTTTGGCAGAAAGGTTCCAGTTACCAAGGCAGGGAGCAGGAGGTACTACCAAGTCTCTCAGGTGACTCCAGCTGTCTCAGGTGACTACACCTGCAGCTCTTGTTCTTTTAGTAAAAACAGAGGTGAATTTAGTGATACTGAAAACAAGTTACTCTGTAAGTTACTTGGGCCAAAAAGGCAGCATCACATTAGGAACTTTTCTTAGCTGCCCTGACAGCTATTTTGGCTTTTCTCCTCACTTCGGGGATAGTGAAGACATGTAGTAACGTTCTGGAAACGGTGTCTCCTTGAAAACTTGAAACCTTGCTGTGTAGAATTGTGTATTATCTGTAACAAGTGGCTTGAAGTTCACCCGGAGTGAACACGCCAAACTTTCCAAAGATGTGAAAGTTTCAGGCAAATATCATGAACGCCACCTTCAAAATAAGAATTTGTCATACAGTGTTGTCATCTTTTGTCTTAAAGACAATGGGAAGCCCATTCATGACCTTTCGTGTGAAGATGATGAGGAAAACATTTCTTGGTGTTTTATACATTGCTAATCATTCTGGCAGTGTGAAAAAGTAGTTGACTCTCTTATGTCTTATTTCGGTCATCTTTGCTAGTTTTGTGCATCTGGTAATATCTCGTTCATCATCATATTCTCTTGTCAAGACTTCAAGGCAGGAGGGAGCTTTCTGACAGCACAACCTTACTATTGCCTGGGGAAGCTTATTTTTAGTTTCCCAAGATAATGTATGTTTTCTTTTTAGATTCTGCTTATTTTGAGACAAGATCTTAATTAGAATTAGTTCTGAACATGATAGAAATGTAAAACCTGTTCATTTCAGATTTCATACACTCCATTTTTTTTGCAAGACATTCTGAGTACTGAAAAGTAGTAACAAAGAGCAGAAAATACTCTTCTAATTAAGTAATATACTTAACGCTCCCTTTACAGTAGCCCATTTTAGCAGTTATCTCTTTTTTTTTCAGTCTCAGCTGGGAATGTGTTCTTCTGTTCTTCATTATGCCCTAGAGAATGTTTTTAGTCTAATTGATGGAAGGATGCATCTTTTCAGGGCTTGTCCTGTGGACTTTTTTAGTGCATGAGACATGTCTAAGTGGGACCTTGTTGGCAACGCTGCAGCCGAAGCATGTTCAGTGACAATATGTGCCTCTCTCAGAACTGAAACAATTTTTTAGAGGAGGCTGTTTCAGCAGAAGTTACTTTGGGGTTTTCATGGCTCTCCCGAGACAGTTCTGATGATGCACTATTTCAGCTTTTCATTTTAAAAATATGTTTTGCTTTGAATATTTTCCTTTGTAATATATATTAAATTTTTCTAAGGGCAAATCAAAAGGAAATATTTACATTTGCTGAAATGAAATGCTGCAAGTAATCTGAGGAAGAGATCTTTTTGCCAGAGGAATTTAAATTTTTGACTTTCAGCTTAAAAGACAATGAGGTCAGACTTCAGAATTTCAAATCCCCTGAAAACAGGTCTTGCAATCTTCATGTAACATTGTTATGAAACCGTTTCCCATGTTTTGTCTCTGTAGCAGCTCTACAGCTGGATTATTTTCTGATCTAAAGCAACATGTCTTCACTTACTGGTTTGGGAAACTAGGACAGATAATACTAATGATTTAATCCCAAATCAAAATATCACTCATAGATTTATCTCCACCCTGCAGCAATTCAGTCTCGTGCAGTGGAGATATTTCATTGGCGAAACTAGTTAGCGCAGAAAAAAGTATCAGGCAAATAGAATTAGCATAACTATTTTGGCACACTCTGGATGCAGCAGGATTTGTCATAAGAGCTTGTAAATACATACTAATGATAAAAATCTCCCATTCCTTTGGGGCTCTGGTCCTCATGCTGCACCACTGAAGTTTGTTGGGGCTTTGGTCAAGCCCGTATCTCCTAATGTTTTTAGATCAGGTGAGCCCTGTGTAATTACTCAGCGTTGGTAGTAGTAAAACTAACAGAATACCCATATTTCTTGCTGGGGTGGCCAGCCTGATGTTCCTAGAAATGCCATCACATAAAATTCCTGCACTGGTTTGTTGCTTTGGCCAAGTCTTCCAAGAGGTTTGTGTAAACATCCCCGCTTTCTGTTCCCGTGTTGCAGGATTGTCATGCATAAAGTACGTTGATTTCTTTATTTGTACTGCAGTATTACCCAGAGGTGTACTACATACTGAATATTGGTTGATTGCTGATCAATTGCTGTTGAGTGCATAGCTAATAAATAAAACACCAGTTATCAGTTATGTTTATTTTAGAATTCGGCTGCCCACTACAAATGAGCAAAACTTACTTTACAGTTTACCACACGTGGATAAGCCCAAAAAGAGCAGTAGGTCTAGCACTCTGTGCCTTTTCAGTGTGCGGTGGTTTAACCTGGTACGCAGCTAAACACCACACAGCCATTTGCTCACTCCCCCCCTCCCCAGTGGGATGGGAGAGAGAATCGGGGGGAAAAAAAAAAATCATGGATTGAGATAAAGACAGTTTAATAAGACAGAAAAGGACAGGCAGAAAAAGAAAAAAATCATCATCATCATCAAAATAAGTGATGCACAGTGCAGTTGCTCACCACCGACCGACTGATATTCAGACAGTTCCCAAGAAGTGGTTCTCCACCCCCCGGCCCCCCAGTTTACATACTGAGCATGACGTCATATGGTATGGAATAGTCCTTTGGTCAGTTTGGATCAACTGTCTTGGCTGTTCCCCCTCCCAGCTTCTTGTGCACCTGGCAGAGCATGGGAAGCTGAAAAAGTCCTTAACTAGTGTAAGCACTACTTAGCAGCAACTAAAAACATCAGTGTGTTATCAACATTATTCTCATACTAAATCCAAAACACAGCACTATGCCAGCCACTAGGAAGAAAATTAACTCTATCCCAGCCGAAACCAGGACAGTATCCGCCCCTTATTCTGTACCATCTATGTCATGCCCAGGTCCTACCCATTCCAAAACATTCCAGTTAATCACCACCACTTTCCCTGTCTTTTGATATATGCACACAGATATCATTCCCTTAGTCTGTGGGCCATCCCTCTATAACGTCCATTGAGTTCATTTAGTCCATGACTTTGAGCTCCATCTGTCATAACAGTCCTTCAGGGCAGGACAGGTGGTGTGTGGTGTTGGATTGTTGCATGCTGAAGCCAGTTCTGGTTCCATCACTGCTGCACTTTGCTTGGTTTCATCAAAGTTCATTCTCCATTAATTTGGGAGATTCTTACTGTAATACAGTTGATATGACATATAGTAATCATAGAAGTGATGACATACAGTATTGTATAGCAATTAACATCATGCCATTCAGTTCATTGAGTATTTTCACCCAAAATCAAATCCCCTTCAGCTACACATGGGACTTCCCCATCCTTTCACGTTACCCACCAAGCGTCCCAGGTCTTTGAGCAAAAGCAATCCTACGGATGGGTTTTCCTTTGCCTGAGGGGGGAGTAGCCCAGACTGTCTTCCCCAGCATATTTCTTATGTGCACTACAGGAGCTTTATGCCCTTCTATAGTACGTAAAAGTTTTGATTGGGCAGGGTCAGCTTGATGGGCAGTGTTAGTGTTGGCTAACCAGGTGGCTTTCACTAAATGTGTATCCCAGTGTTGAAATGTCCCACCACCCATTGCTCTCAGGGTAGTCTTTAACAGTCCATTGTATTTATTGTTCGATCTTCCCGGAGGCTGGTGATGGGGATGTGATATACCCACTCAACGCCGTGCTCTTTGGCCCAGGTGTCTATGAGGTTGTTTCAGAAGTGAGTCCCGTTGTCTGACTCAATTCTTTCTGGGGTGCCATGTCGCCATAAGAGTTGCTTTTCAAGGCCCAGGATGGTGTTCCAGGCAGTGGCATGGGGCATGGAATATATGTCCAGCCATCCGGTGGTTGCTTCCACCATTGTAAGCACATGGCACTTGCCTTGGTGTGGGTTTGTGGGAGTTGGGTATAATCAGTCTGCCAGGCCTCTCCATATTTATATTTGAGCTATCATCCTCCATACCAGAGGGGCTTTAGCTGCTTGGCTTGCTTTATTGCAGCGCATGTTTCACATTCATGGACGACCTGTGCAATAGTGTCCATGGTCAAGTCCACCCCTCGATCGTGAGCCCATCTATATGTTGCATCTCTTCCTTGATGGCCTGAGGTGTCATGGGCCCACCGAGCTATAAATAATTCACCCTTATGTTGCCAGTCCAGAGCGACTTCAATCTTAGCAGCCTGATCCGCCTGCTGGTTGTTAAGATGTTCTTCAGTGGCCCAACTCTTGGGTACGTGAACATCTACATGATGTACTTTTACAACCAGGAACTATTTCCTGTTTAATTTGGTCAAAGGCTCGTCGTTGCTCAGAGCCCCATTTGAAATCATTCTTCTGGGTCACCTGGTAAAGAGTGCTTACGATCAGACTGTAATTTGGAATATGCATTCTCCAAAAACCCACAACACCTAAGAAAGCTTGTGTTTCCTTTTTGCTAGCTGGTGGAGACATGGCTGTTATTTTGTTGATCACGTCCATTGGGATCTGATGACATCCATCTTGCCATTTTACTCCTAAAAAATGGATGCCCTGTGCAGGTCCCTTGACCTTACTCTGTTTTATGGCAAAATCAGCTTTCAGAAGGATTTGGACTATTTTCTTCCCTTTCTCAAACACTTCTGCTGTGTTGCCCCACACAATGATGTGTCACAAATGCAGGTTTGTGATTTTTTGCTGATTATGGCAATTTATTGTGAATGAGTGACTTTACACAGTTTGATTTAGTAGCAGTTTAGAATTTACTTGTAGCAAATCGCAGGATTTGGTTGTAATATTTTAATAGCACTCAGTCATAAGAGATTAACAAAGTGATTAGACAAAATTGATCAAAACAGTGACTTAGGTACAGATTTGAAGATGGCAAGGTTCAGTTTATTACTACATGGAGGTGCATAAAGGAAAATTAAGTTACACTGAGTTGGAATGATTCACAAAGGGGTCGTGGGAGCAGGGGATAAGTGAGACCCTCCCGTTGAGTCACGAGGTTCAGAATAGACCCCCTTGCTTTCTAAACTCCTTTCAGAGAGGAGTCTAGGTGCAGCGAGGTCCAATCTTAGTCTCAGATTTGGTCAAAGGTTTATAGGAATAAGGATAATGCAGCAGTATAAGACTCACTTTGAAATTAAATTGTACATCTACAGACTACTTAAACTGATTCACACATGCATACAGACAAACATGAATACATATATACATATATATATAGATTAAAAAAAAATTGGTATACCAGTTTAAAAACTCCCCTCGAGTTCAGTGAAATACGTCTAATGTCTTGGCATTTCTCAACAGGCGAGGGTTGAGCCTCAAGGAGTGAAGGGTTTCAGCCGAGGCTCCACTGTCAGTCAGCAATGGACCTCCAATTTTAGCAAATTTTAAGAGTTTGCTAGCTCTGAAAGGAGTCCTGCTCAGAGGGAGATGCCCGTGCAGCCTGCTGCAGTCCAGGAGAGCTCAAAGAGCCTCTCTTAGGACTGCTGTTTTATAGGATCATGAGATGATTGGCTTTAGTCATTGTAAATCTCCATCTGAGCCACGATCTGGGGTGGTAATTACTGCTCTCTTTCAAAGTTGTCAGGGGTAACTTGATTGTTCTCACTCCCCCTTTCAACCATGTAAGACTTTCTGATAAGGACAAGGCCACGCTCCGCTTCGACCATGTAGGAGTTTCTGGTACAATTAAGGGGCACCTAACCGACCAGCTCACTACAAAAGGCTGTGGTCTGGCAGGAATCCCTGAGGTTGCAAAGTGGTTGAAGAGAGAAAAAAAAAAAGGGGGGGGGGGGGGGGGGGCGGGGGAGGGCGTGGGGAAATGCACTACCACATGATCTCATCAACATATTGCACTGGCCATATGGGACTCTTAAAGGGTGAGCTTTTGAGCTGATCACACCTTGGCTCTCCAGTTGACGAATCAGCTTATGGATGGGAATCAGGGAGTCTCGTTTGCTGCAATATTGCTGCCGGTGCACTGTTGTGGTAGTGATTGGTACCTGTTGTTCTTCAACCCTCAGCAACCCCACGATAGAAGGGTCCTTCGAGAGACCGAGCAAGGTGGACAGCTGTTTAATTTCCTCTGTCTACAAGGCAGCTATACCAAAAGCCCACCGGTACCCTTTTGGGTCCTTGAAATACCCTCGCCTGAGGCAGTTTATGCCAAGGACGCACGGAGCCTCTGGGCCAGTCACAATGGGGTGGTTTTGCCATTCATTCCCGGTTAGGCTCACTTCGGCCTGCAGTACAGTTAGCTGTTGGGATCCCCCTGTCACTCCAGAAATACGGATGGGTTCTACCCCTGTAGAGCTTGATGGCATTAGGGTACACTGTGCACCGGTGTCCACTAGAGCCTTGTACTCCTGTGGGTCTGATGTTCCAGGCCATCAAATCCACACAGTCCAGTAAACCCAATTGCCCCTTTCCTCCACTTGGCAGGAGGCAGGGCCCCTCTAGTCCTGGTCATAGTATTCGTTACTCGCTTCCTGTAAATGTGAATCAAGAGTCCCTTTATTAAGATCAGAAGTAAAATCAGCCCTTCTACTCTGTCTGGGGAACTGCTCACTAGGAACTGGAGCTGCAATTTTCCTGGAAGAACCCCCTTGTGTGATTGTTTTTCATAGAATCATTTGGGTTGGAAAAGACCTTTAAGATCATCCAGTCCAACCATTAGCCTAACACTACCAAGCCCACCACTAAACCAATTAAGGGTAGAGTAATAATTTCATGTTTCCTGGCTTGGTGACTGGATTACTTTTTAATGAAAGTAAAACTAGGAATCATTAAGGTTGGAAAGGACCTCTAAGTTCATCAGTCCAACCATCCACCCAACACCATCGTGTCCACTAAACCATGTCCCCAAGTGCCATGTCTATCTGGTTTTTGAACACTTCCAGGGATGGTGACTCCACCACCTCTCTGGCCAGCCTGTTCCAATGCTTGACCACTCTTTCTGTGAAGAAATTTCTCCTAATATCCAGTCTAAACCTCCCCTGGCGCAGCTTGAGGCCATTTCCTCTTGTCCTATCACTGACTACTTGGGAGAAGAGACCAACACCCACCTCACTACAACCTCCTTTCAGGCAGTGGTAGAGAGCGATAAGGTCTCCCCTCAGCCTCCTCTTCTCTAAGCTAAACAACCCCAGTTCCCTCAGCTGCTCCTCATAAGGCCTGTGCTCCAGACCCTTCACCAGCTTTGTTGCCCTTCTCTGAACATGCTCCAGCACCCCAGTGTCTTTCCTGTACTGCGGGACCCAAAACTGGACACAATATTCCAGGTGCAGCCTCACCAGCGCCGAGTACAGTGGGACAATCATCTCCCTGCTCCTGCTGGCCACACTATTGCTGATACAAGCCAGGATGCTGTTGGCCTTCTTGGCCACCTGGGCACACTGCTGGCTCATGTTCAGCCGGCTGTCAACCAACACCCCCAGGTCCTTTTTGGCCAGGCAGCTTTCCAGCCACTCTTCCCCAAGCCTTTAGCATTGCATGGGGTTGTTGTGACTGAAGTGCAGGACCCAGCACTTGGCCTTATTAAACCTCATACACTTGGCTGTGGCCCATTGATCCAGCCTGTCCAGATCCCTCTGCAGGGCCATCCTGCCCTCCAGCAGATCGACACTCCCACCCAGTTTGGTGTCATCTGCAAACTTACTGAGGGTGCACTTGATCCCCTCCTCCAGATTGTTGATAAAGATACTAAACAAGACTGGCCCCAAAACAGAGCCCTGGGGAACACTGCTCGTGACTGGCTGCCAAGTGGGCTTAACTCCATTCACCGCTACTCTGGGCTCGGCCACCCAACCAGTTTTTTACCCAGCTTTGAGTTGATAGAAATCTGAGGACAGGTTTTCCAACAGTTTTTCCACAGCCAAGATGCAGGCCCATAGGGAGGAAGAGAGACTTTCTTCATATTGCCAGAGTTGGCCAGCCAATTCATCCATGATGAGTACACCCGTCTAAGCCATGAGCTGCCAGCTTCCCGAGGAGAATGCTGTGGGAGACGGTGTCAAAGGCTTTGCTGAAGTCCAGGTAGATGACATCCACACCCTTTCCCTCATCCACCAGGCAGGTCACCAGGTCATAGAAGGAGATCAGGTTGGTCAAGCAGGACCTGCCTTTCATGAACCCATGCTGTCCGGGCCTGATCCCCTGGTTGA
Source organism: Pelecanus crispus (assembly GCF_030463565.1). Taxonomy (NCBI): domain Eukaryota; kingdom Metazoa; phylum Chordata; class Aves; order Pelecaniformes; family Pelecanidae; genus Pelecanus; species Pelecanus crispus. Next base: position 39,979,738 of record NC_134647.1, on the reverse strand, counting down.
CTTGCACATGCCTGTTGAGCGCACCCAATATGAACCGCTCCATGATCTTCCCTGGCACCGAGGTCAGGCTGACAGGCCTGTAGTTCCCTGGATCCTCTTTCCGGCCCTTCTTGTAGATGGGTGTCACATTGGCAAGCCTCCAGTCATCAGGACCTCCCCTGTTAACCTTGCAACTCACATACCCATGCTTCTAGGGTCAAGGTAGATTTTCCATCCCACTTCCTCATGTCCTCTCCGTGGTCATGCAGGTAGAACCACAGGGTGGCCTGTGGTGTGTATCCACTATATCCTCTCTTTTCAGCAGAGGGACGCTTACTCCTAATTGCCGAGATACCGGTCCATACAGCTGGGGAGTAGGACATACCCTCTGAGTTGATAGAACTCTCAGGACAGGTTTTCCAACAGTTTTTCCACAGCCAAGATGCAGGCCCATAGGGAAGAAGAGAGACTTTCTTCATATTGCCAGAGTTGGCCAGCCAGTTCATCCATGATTGGTTCCTCTCCATCTTTACAGGTCATTCCTTCCAATGAGTTTGCATGCGACAATGGTGCTCTCTGTACAAACTTCTGCCACATGGGTTGTGTGCACCTGACTTCATCTGGGTCTTTGGATAACTGCTCGTTTTTCAGGTCCTCATAAATCACCTCCAGCACGGGTAATTCTCTCAGGTACTGGATACCTCTTTCCATGGTGGTTCCCTTGCCTGGGTGACATGTAACATCTTCCTTGAAGGGATACCTTTCCTTCATGCCTGACAGGAGTTGTCTCCAGAGGCTGAGGGCTTGTGCCCCTTTTCCAATCACTTTCTCAATGCCCCCTTCCCTAGAAAGGGATCCCAGCTGCTTGGCTTCCCTACCCTCTAATTCCAGGCTACTGGCACTGTTATCCCAGCATCAAGGCAGCCAGGTGATGATGTGCTCGCCTGGATGATAACTGAAATCTTTTCACGTGTCTCGCAGCTCACTCAGCAATAGGGATGGGGTGGTTACCATCTCATTTATGGGTTCTGCCACTTCATCCTTTTCTCTTGATGGCCCTGGTTCATCTTCATCCCTTACTAAACAAGCCAATCTTGTGTATTTCTTCTTGTGTATAGGGGCAACTGATAGCAGCACAGGTTGGTTCTCTAGTTCAGCTGCAGTGCCTGACACCGGGTTAGAGTCCCTGCAGTGCCTGTTGCCGAGGTTTGAGTAACTGCAGTGCCTTTCACTTGGGTTGGAGTAGCTGCAGTGCCTGTCACGGGGGTTGGAGTGGCCACAGTGCCTGTTGCCGGGGCAGATCTCTGGACGATATTCTTAAATAGTTGTTTAACCCTAAACAAGACCTGGACCACATTCATAAGACATAGCAATATGAACATGCTGGTTTGAACATGCCAGGGATATTCAAAATTCTCAAGAGCTGTTGTAACTAGCCTGAAGGAGAAGGGGATGGTGAAGGGGAAAGTGTCCCCCTCTGTCTCCCCCATAGATTGGTTCTCCGAGGAGAAGAGGTAAAAAGTGTAGTTATTAATAGTTTCAGAGAGATGGCTCCCAAAGCTGGCAGAGCAATTGCATTGTGCATCACATTTTTTGTTGATGATGATGATGTTTATTATTTTATTATTATTTTCCCTTCCTTTTCTGTCCTATTAAACTGTCTTTATCTCAACCCATGAATCTTTTTTTTTCCCCCCAGTTCCCTCCCCCATCCCACTGGGTCGGGGGTGGCAGGGAGAGAGCGAACGGCTGTGTGGTGTTTAGCTGCTTGCCGGGTTAAACCACAACAGTCTTTCTGGTGCCCATCGTGGGGCACCATCTCAACCTTTTTTTTCATCACACCTGTTTTACACTGATCTCCATCTATCAGACCTTTCACTGTTTTGGTCTGGAATTTCTGAGAGAGGATCTAGACCTTTGTGCTTCTGGCTAAGCATTTAACCGCATGGATGTAGATATGATTATGCCTTTTTATCAGCTGCTTTTGCTTTTCTGCTGTTTATGTAAGCATTTTTCATTTGTCTCCACCATTTCTTTGTTTAGGAGAGACATTCTCTTCTAAGAGAGTTTCAGGTTTCCTACATCCTTTTTTTTTTCTTCCCAGTGTTATAATTGATTTCAGGAATTAATCATCTCAAGATGGCTTGTCATCGGAGTGATTTGTTGGATTTGAATCTTCTCTGATATAACATTGAAAAAGTTAATGAGGAGTTCATCCCAAATGTGCTCCCTTCTACCATGAGAAGTGAGCATGCAAACTGCATAATAATGGTCGAATCTCGCCTTCCACTGGGGTCTGCAGCACATGGTCTGCAGTGTCTCCCCAGAGTCTGGGGAGGATTTGGATGGGCCATCAGATCCAAGCCTCTGTTTCCTAATATTTTGCAGGATTCTGCGAAATTCCACAGGCATCCAAGAAAAGCATTTTCATATTAACAAGCCTTTGACTTTTACCACAACCTTTCCAACCCACTTTCCTACAGAAAGCTACAGTTGGACACAATACACACAATACATGGCATTCTCAGGGGATGCTCATCAGCTTTTTTCACTCTCGCGAGGCTGAAAATCTGACACTCTGCACTGACCTTTTCTACCAGCAACCTCAGTCCACCTTAGATTTCACCTTGTTCTTCCTAAACTCTGCAGGGGCAGAGTCTACAGTGGTACAGCTTTCTCTCTGCTTGGTTTGGGGGCTTGTTAGAGCTGAAACATCCTGCAGCACTAAAATTAGGTATTTGTGATTACTTGACAGGAGCAATCTCTCTGCTGGTTTATTTTTGACACCATGTCATCAAAGCTCTTCTGAAACAATATGCACTCATGTGGGAACAGCAGTGTGTTCTCAATACATGGTCAACAATTCTAGTCCTGACGTGCTATGGTTTTTGTTCTGGCTTGTTATAAGTAACTACAAAGGAAGCAAGCCTGCCATTACAGAAACGGGGTGGCAGTAGGGAATATTACAAAATGCTTCATGTTGGTAGAACTTTTCCAACTCAAAAAGAATGTAGATTTGGAAGGTCTTCAATTTTGCATGGAATACTGTGGAGGGCTGTGAATGCTGCAGGAATGAAAGCTTAGCTTGTTTCGTTGCTTTGATTCAGAAAGAAAAAGCCCAGGCACAGGGAATGTACTGTAACTAGAAGTAACAGAATAAACTGGGCACAGAAAAATTTTGGTAGGAAAATTTTTCCAACAATAAAGCCTGCCTAGGCTATGATACAGACTTCAGAAGCGTCAAAAATTCTTTGTCCCAGTTTACTTGAAGTTAGCCTGGAGAAAGCACTTTTGGAACAGACTGTTAGGAGTGTTTTGCAGGTGGCAGTGTGATACAAGCTCCAACTTCCAAATGGCCTTTCCATGAAACCCTGCATACGAAGCCTCTGCGCATCCAAAGCAGGAACTTTTTGTGTTCACTCATGATGAACAGTTAACATTTGTTGTCCAGAAAGGTGTTTTTATGAACCATTAGGTTGACACTTATTTTGCATAGCCCATTCAATTGTAAAAAAAACAGAAATCAAAAGTACTGTTCCAAGCATGGCATATTGAAAAAGTAAATGTGTTGAGCGCTGCCTCTGATGTCACCAGCTATAGTGTAATGCAGTCCTGAGTCAGAGTCCACTTCCAGAATGAATGCAGGGAACGTCCAGTATTAAAGCTGCTTTATTACAAGTATCTCTAAAGGGCAGTTGGCATTTATCCTGAGAGAGGATCTTTTTCTTGAGTGGTGACTTGTGAGCTATCACAGAGAAGGGTGAGCACATTGGAAGGCAAAAATATGTGCTTAAAGGGCAAAGCAAAAGGTGTAAGGCTGAATTTGCAAATGCTGTAAATCAGCATGGCTCTACGGACTGAAATGTGATCCTCAGCCATGCTAAGGCCCCAGCGCTGATAAAATAAGGGCATGCAGGTCCTCCTGGTTTCAGAGATGCTCTGATTAAAGCTGCATGTTGATGGCCTCCAGTGGGCCAGGTGGTAGCCAAATCCTAGTGAGCCATAACAGTCATCTCCACAACCCTTTTATCTGGTGATAACCCTCAGTGGGCATATGGGAAGGTGAGGGGTAGGGCTGCCCTGGGAGTGTTACACAACACGAGGAATCCCTGCGAAAGAGGAATCTGGTATGAGATAATAACCTCCACTAGGACAGCCCTGGCAGCCAGAAGTGTTCAAGGGCGGTCTAGACACAGAGCAGAAGGTCTTAAAATAACTCTCTGGGCTTTGCAAAGCAAAGTTCGTTGCTTCCCAGCCTCATGGTGTCAAGACCACAAAGTGTCAACTGTAACTGAAGTGCAAAAGCGTACTTTGAGGTTTGGAGAAAAAGTCAAACTGTTATTGGTATTTAGCTATTCCTTTCCAATTTCACCAATGGTACCAGCTCAGGGGCATACAGGGAATGAGAAGGTGACAGGGGTCTTTGTTAATTTTTATTTAAACTTAATTTTACATTGGAAAATGTCACTTTTGAGCCAGAGCATAATTTCTGGGAGAAACTTAATACCCTGTGACCCTCGGAGGAATAGAAACCTCCATTAGAATCAGCGATATCAAGAGAGGAAACAGAGAGTGCAGTATCACATCTTCCAAGTGGCAAAGCACTAAGACCAGATGGCTTCAACTCGGTTTTACAAGTACTTAAAGGAACATCTGGTTCCTTGAATGCATCAGCTGTTTCACCTCTTTCTGAGCTGCAATAAGTTACTAGTTTCTTGTGTTGCTACCTCTCTTATGCATAGTCCTAAACAAAGAATAAAATCAGTGTGCAAACCATAACTACTTATGCCTGTGATTAATCAAGAAATTAAAATCTTACAAGTTACAATCAGCTTTATTTACTTCAGTCAGCTATAACATTAGGAAAATGTTGTACATTGCCTATTGATAAAATTTGCCAAGAGGGGCCTAATTTTGATGAGGTGAGTTCCTGACTATGCGCACACCCATATTCTTGACACTGCTGACATTTAGGAGGCTATTTTAATTGCCTCAGAGTTTAACATTGAATCTGAATTGTAGAGGGAGAAGAGAAATCCTCTGTGGAAACTACTCTTTGTAGGTTTTGAGTGTTTTCTCGTGATCTTGTGATCCTGCAGCTCTCACTTCTTTCGTTGTTGATCGGTGTGTACTATGAAATGAAAAGAACACTGAAAAGAGCTGGTGGTGTTAGAAGTTGCCTTGTAATGGTTCTTGTCGCCAAAACCTTGTTCTTTGTGGCCTTGGCACCAGAAATACCATGGGCAGATTGCTGCCTGTTTTGACTTCTGGACTAGAGACCTCGCAAGTCTGCCAAAACCAGTATTAAGCAAAAAGCCTTATAGTGTCAAATACTGTAGGTGTAGCTTTTCTGTTTTAAACGTGCTGTCTTCAGTGATACTTGGAATTGATTTCACATCTGTCTGGGCTGAAGTTTTGCTATGTGAGTGTGTATAAGGGAGAAGGAAGAAATAGGACATTTTATGGTTTTTGAGCTTTGTTTTGTTTTGCTTCACTTTATTACCTAAAAACCCCTGGTCATAAATAAGTAGGTACAGTGTTTGATCCAGCAGTCTGTAGAAAGTAGGAATCAATGGGAGCTTCATTCTGGAACTGCATCTGAGAGACACGCGAGGAGAGGCGGCAGTGCTTGCATGGTGAGTTGAAAGTACGCCGTGTTACCGTCAGGGAAGGAGAAACTGGGTCTTTCGTTATTGACCGTGTTATTGACTCCAGCATCTAGGATGTGTTTCAGGGATTTCAGATTTCATCTTAGTCTTTTAAAGCTAACACTCTGCATGCATTGAGGAAAAGGCAGCTTCCACAAAACGCGGAGCCTGCACACACTAGCATTTCTGCACGAGCCAGTAGAGCTGGGTGCCTCAGTCGTTCCGGTCTCTGCTCCCACTGCTGGAAATGTACAGAGCGGAGGGAGGACTTGAGCAACATGGCAAAGCCAGTTGAGTGCCAGGGCTCTTAGCTGGCCTCTGGCAGCAGCGTGATGGCAAAGAGAAGCAACAAATTTGATTAAATAGCTTGTGTGATTCTGTTGCGTATCCATATATTTTTGGCAGATGTGATCTGAATGGATCCTTTCTGATCATGTAATCTGCCTGGATTACGGGAAGGGGAGGTGTTAGAGTTTGAATTCTGTGGGTTTCCCCTATCTGCATAATATGAATGTGGAGTCTTTCAAAGCTCCAAGTGCCTGTACAACTACCCTTTTCTCTCCCTCTTTGTTTTTGGTAGATAACCAGTTGCTGTTTATGCTTGTGGATATAAATAAACTAAAGGAAAGTGTAACATTTGATTTTAAAGGCTATGGTGTCATATTTGGTTTACATATTTGATAAAAGGCATGGTTTTGCATCCTTTGAAAAATACATTTTTATCAGGGCTTGCGAAATTTTGGGGTTTTTTTAACAGTGGTGTTTACTCTTTGAATACAGCGGAGCACTAGATTATAAATAAAACCAGGAACTGATCCAACAATTTATGAAGGTAGCAACACTGGCACGTGTAAGTGTGTTTCATCTAGTTTTTCTGTTACAGCAATAGTGACGTCTTAAACTGGAGAGGTTTTGGCGGAGGTTCCCAAGCACTACATTTTGTTGTTATTTCTCCATTTGTTTTTAATGACAACCTCTGGCACTCGTGACAGATGCCTTCTGTTTGCTACTCCAGAGAGCAGGCATGCCCCTTGAGAGCTTGGCAAGACAAGAAAGTGGATCTGTGACAGGTGCTAGAGGAAAGGACATCATATCTATACCAAGGTTATCTCTATAATATGAATCCTTTATAGAAGTAAAGCTTTGGAAAAGACCACTTGCCTGCGTTTACCAAAGATGGGCATTTAAGCCCATGCCTTAGGGTGCTGTCCTAAATAAACTAGTACTTGTGTCTTCTCATGTCATTTTACATCTTCAACAACTTTTAAAATTAGATCAAATCCATTTATCTTTTTTTACTTGCTTAGACTTTTTAGAAGAATGATTTTTCATTCTTCTCAGACAGCTGAGTTGGAAATGGACTTTTGAAGGATGATGGTCCTGCCAGTGATGGAGAAATATGAAGTGTCAGGCCCTGGTGATATATCTTCCAGTTAGTCTGGCTTTCTCTGTGGGAAGCTGGCAAAAGGCCAATTGCAATAAGCCCTGAAATATTCCCCAATGAGAGCCTGCAGCTCCACTGGAGTCCACTGAAAGTTCCCATCCCTGAGAAGAGGCACTGTACTAGTGGGTCACCAGGCATGGTGTAAAATCCAGCATAAATGAAAATACTGTGTGCTTTCCTGGATTCGTGAATGTGCTAAGTGGTCAGAAACATTTGAGAACAGAATTTGAAGTCACTGAGGAAAGGGGACAGTTTCCAGAGAGCTCATTTTGACATACAAACCCATCAGTTCATTTCTATCTGCACCAGATCTGAGTGGTTCTGAAATTCTGGTCTGCAAACTGATTGCCGCTAAATAGTCAGCAACAGCTTTTAGGGATAGGCAACTGAAATTTTCTATAGGTTTCGCATCGCATGAACTCACAAACTCTCTGGGATTTATCATTAACCAAGCTGGCATTTTAATGGAAACTGCTGTGTGCATAAAGAGATTAAAGTACCTGTAATATGAACCACATTCAGTAAGCATACTGAGGCACAACTGAAATCAAAACAAATCAACTCTTTTGTGGTGTAATAACATGCTACCTAGAGCCTTTCTAGGTTTTTCTCCTTGATTATAGGCGTTATCTGCTTCATTAATTTAAGTAGTGTTATTGTATCAATCAAGTACTTTGCCAATTTCTAATTGCCAGGCTGGGAGCTGAGTCACTAAGTTATCTTGGCGAAGAAACAGTTCAGGAATGACAGTTATTTGGGTATTAATTTGTTTTCCTAAAAGCCTTGATTATTTTAACATTGACATGAGTTTCTTGTATTTTTATTTGCCTTGGTGCATTTTATTGGCCTTTAAATGAATCACTCAATTTATTAGCCTTCAAGTCCATTTTTGTGCTAATAAGTAATATATTAATAATATATACAAGCACTGATACATTTCAGCAAATAAAAACTCCAGTGGTGGTAGAAATATTTTCAAGTGACCCTGGATTATTTTATATTTGCTTCAAATCAAAATATTATAACGAACATTTGAAATGGTACGAGGATGTGTTCCTCAGCTGTGCAAATAGGTGTGAGACCCAGTGGATTGAGAATACGGAAAGACCTGTAGTTGATGTAACTGCAGCTTGGAATAGTTCACAGTCAGGTTGATGCCCTGTTGGTGTATCACTGTAAAATCATTGCAGTGGAGTTAAATCTAGCTGTTATTTGAAGGGCATGGTGACTGATTGTGCTGATCATGACATTCATTTCTGGTCCTTGGTGGAGTGACTGAAACTTCCATATGCTGAAACAGACAGTGAGAGATATTTCAGGTCATCTGCGTGGATTTTTCTGGTTTAAAGTGATATGCAAGCTTTTTTATGTGGGTATCAGTATGGTTTTCTCTTGAGCAGGAGTTTACTTGCACAATCACAGCAAATAGATGAAAACATTTGGGAGCTACAGAAAATCATGTTTGCAGTCTTTGAGAAATCTCACTTGTATGGAGAGTGAAGAAACTCTAAGCATAAAAGTTAATTTTTCATGCAAGAGAATGTGTAAGGTTCATGACAAGTTTTCTCTCTTACATGTTACACTGTTCAGTACCACACAAAAGCCATACATAGTCCTAAATATTTACTGTAATAATTTGTATAATTAGGCCAGGCTTTGTTTTTTACTGTTGCTAGTACACCACCATTTAAGAACCCTGAATGGATTTTATTTAGAAAGGCACTGACACGTACACAAGGTTTTTTAGCAATTCATTGAGTCATAAGCACAAGGTTAGTTACACAATGAATCAACAAACAAAGAGAAACTTCTGAAGTCGGTATATCCTTCCACAAATATGTAGCAAGGTTAAAAGTTAGGCTCCTTTCTCTTTCTTATTTTTCAAGCAGTGAGGGAAGAGCACAGCAGGGATGCATCTTAACATCCTGTCCAGTTTCTGCCATACCTCCCCCAACAGGCTCTTCAGAAGAGCCCGATGATATATTCATCCCGAACAAGCAGTTGTCATACCCCTTAGCAACGGGAAACACGTGAAAGCTCTCAGGGCAGGTTTGCACTATTTCTCTTCAGGGCTTCTTTTTAGTTCAGGGTCTTGCTTGCTCAGGCAAAGAGCATTGGTTATTTAATGAACAGTTCAAAATTACTGGAAAAAATTCTGACGTAAAGAACAACATGGTTTTGGTATCCCTTATGTATAGAGTGCTGTCTGCTCCGACTTTTCTGCATCCAGGATACTTGCATTGAATTAATTTCTGAGATGGGTATTACTGGAATAATACTAATATAGCATAGGGGGTACCTCGGAGGAAAAAGACCTCATCCTTGAATTTGCCTGTATGGAACATCATTCTGTATTTTGGGGAATAATGACACAAGCTGCTGATAAGCAAAACTTTCCTACATCAGTGGGATGTTGTTTTATCATCTTCTGATAGGCACAGTCAGTTTGTGTATCTGTGTTCATAGCTGATTGATAGCTTACTATAACAGCTGTACCAAGGGAAATGCTTTTGCCTATGGTGGCTTCTTTATTGGATTTTTAAGCTACAAATTTAATAAATCTCAGTTTCAATTAACAAAGTAAATATAAAACTGAGTTATGGATTTAAAGGGAAAATGTACAAGAACCCCACTACTGAACGGAAGATCTGATTTTTATTTTTCCCCAGCCTTGAAACGTATTTAGTCTCCTGTTTATTCTTGTCTGGCAAGAAACGTATGCTAGGAAATGTTAATTATTCCTGAAAAGGAATCAAAATCACCAAAGAAAAAAATTGCTAAATTTGTAATTATAGGTGGTTGTTTCATCATCATAAGGTTGTTCTCCTGTGTATTTGATGTGTGGTCATGTTCTCCTTCTGCCTTCTTGTAAATGAGCGCAGTGAGTACCCTTATGGGGTTTTTTGTACCTGAGATTTCTTTAAGACCCCTCCAAGTACCTATATGCCATATGGTAGGTTTAATTTACAGTATGGGTGCTACTGGTGGCCTGCCGGCACTGCCCTTTTGAAGGATGTGCGTTCAAGTCTCAACAGGGCACACTGAGAGTTAGATGCAAGTAAGACCTGCCAGGACTTCTGATTTCTGTCTGCTCTGCCAGAGGGGTAAAACAGAGGATTTGGCTCCTCAGTAGGGCACAGTTACCAATATACTGTGTGGTACAGGGAGAGTGGGCAGCATCCAGGAGAGTTCAGCCTGCTGCAGTGTTCATGTCCAGTATGGCACACGCCATACTTAGGACAAGCAGCTGGTGTTTTAGTGGTTGCATTTCTCTGTAGAACCAGCTATCATCTCCATGTCAGATTTAGGCAACTGTGAACGCAAGCTTCAGCTTCAAACTTGTTTGGACTTAAATCACCTCTTCCATAACTCAGAAGCAGGTGAAGAAGAGCAAGTGCAAGAGAGGCGTCAGCACCTGTGGCAGCGGCTGTTGGGTCCTGACGACACTGACAGCATACTCCTAGAGCTGCTCGGAGCTATATTTTGCATCCCAGACCAGTAAATGTGTGAATCCAGAGATCTCAGAGTGCCTGCTGGAGCCCTGAGTACTTTGTCCCTCTTGTGACAAGTGCTGGCAGGCAGTCAAGGACATTTTCTCCTCTGTTCACATTATGGGAAGGGGCAAGGCTTGAGCTAGCTCAGGCTGAACTGACGTTCACGCACGTAGAGTGCTTTACAGAGCTTGAGGAGGGAGATGAGCCTGAGCTGAGCTTGCTTACCCAAATTCTTGCTCTGACACAACTCTTCCTTCCCCAACTGTTCAGCCTACCCCCTTGAGACACAGTCTCACACAAGGCAAATTCATAGGAGAGATGGATGCAGTGGAGATGATGCCCTTCCCCTCTGGCACGTCGAGCTGGGATCTGCTTTGGTTGTGACATGTGCAGTGCTGCTGTGCTAGGCCTGAGCACTGAGCCCCATCATAAAGAACGTGCTTCCTCTCATCGAACCACGGTGTTTCCTTGGGAACGGGGGAGGAGGAATATTGTTGTCATTTGCAAAAATTCCTTCTACTGTTCTTAGCACTCCTAAACTCTCCTGGAAAGCACCTGGCAGCTTTTGAGTGAAAAACAGCCAAACATCTAAAAACTGCAGACCAGAGTTGGCAACACACATGCACCCTGCGTAGTGCCCCAGTAGGAGTTTTATTGAACCATTGAGTTGGTATTAAGTTAGAAGGGTGCTGAGACAGGAGACTGACACAGGCAGTAGTGGGAAAACTTTGCTTGCAAAAAAACCAGTGCCTTAAAAAGCCAAAAAAAGCACCCCAAACCTCCAAGTCCGTAATTACCAATATGGTTTTAAGTGGATGTTTATCCAATTAATCTGAGAGTACTAGCTCTTTCCAAAATGCACATATACCAGCAGTGTTGTTTCCAGAGATCACTCAGACGTGCCTGTGCCTCTGTGTGTGGTACCTCTTGTTCTGGTACATCTGTACGTGCTACATGTTTTAGGAATTTCCCCTCTTTCTGTGTGCAAGGAGATGGTTTTGTTCATGCGCAGGCTGTGATTTGTGCTAACGGTCCTGCCCGGAAGACCAAGGTTGAATTTTATGCTGTGCCTCTTCGAGTCTTTTTTACCTCCTTCCTCCCCTCCTGGGTTTGCCCAGAGGCAGAGGGGCTGGAGGCAGTCCTGCAGGCTGCTGTGTGATGGGGCTACGCCGTCCGGCCTGTTGGTGGGGATGGCCAGCAATGCTGTAACACCGTGTTGCACCCTAGGCTTGGCTCCTGGTGGGATTTCTCCACAGGTGCTTGTGCCTGCAGAGATGGTGGGTGCTCAGGGGATTGTTTGCTTGTCCCTTGCTAGTGATACATAGATGTTTCCATCTGACACATGGGTCATTCACAGGACCCTTTTCTAAGAATTTAATTCTCAAATGGTGTAAAACGGGGGAAAAAGGGAAGGGCAAGATCCTTGTATATGTTAAAAAATGAAAGCCAGTGATTAACAGGCTTAAAACCCTAGAACAGATTTTGCTCACACCACAGTGCTCAGCCTAACCGCCCTTTCCCATCCCTTCCCTGCAAAGCGCTCCGTGGAGTTACCCACCTTCGCTCTGTCCTCTTGTCTGACGTGTTCTGCAGCACTGGGATTCCCCAAATTACCATAGGGCCCCTCGCAGTGCAGGAGCGGGAATCTTCATTTGAGCTTGCAACAGGAAAATGACAGCTTTTAACAGGGCAGGTGAGACAGCGGTGATGGTGTTTAACAAAATCCCTCTCTTCTCTGCTGGTGAGACCACTAGGCTTTTGCTGTTTCTGTGGCTCAGAGAACAGGCAGAAATGTGCAGGGCAACACAGGGGAGGGTGCTTTGGCAGCAGCTCCCATTGTGGTTGCCACATGCTCTGCGGCAGAGGCTGCAGTGGGTCAGGGGGAGGAAGGTGGTGGTGGGGCAGGAGGAGGAAGGCTGCTTCCCTGCAGCTCTCTGGGACCAGGGTGGCCCTGGCTGACAGCCCCCAGTGCTGTGCCCCTGTGCTTTTGGAGGGCAGAGTGGGGCAGGCAGGGAGGCTGTGAGCAAGCCCCAAAGACCCTGGAGAAGAGCAGGGAGCTGGCATATGGGGAGATTTGGGATGGAAAGGAGGAGATTTTCCTGCAAACGTAGGGAGACTCCAGGATGCAGCTCGTTTGTAGTCACTGAAGTTTGTCAGACCTATAGAGGTGGACTGAAAGAGAAGGCCTTCTTTGTTAGGAGACAGCCTCTGACAAGGTGTGGGGAGGATGGTTTGGGAGCCATTTTATTTTCCTCTCCTCTCACTGTGTCTGTGGAATCGGTTAGTTGCTCTGAGCACCCACTTGGGTGCTCGGCATGCAGGGAGCTGTGTCTGGGAGACTGGCTAGTAAATTTGACAGGCTTTTTATTTTCTTTATTTTCACTTAAACATTTACATCACATCGCATTACCATCTTTTGGCTGTAATTAGAAATCCTGTGGAATTAAGAACTATTAAATTCATTGAGATTTCAGCCTTGGGAATTTGCCCAGAGGCACACAGCTTACAGGCCTTCACAAGGCTTGACTTCCCTGGAGTCATCTCCCCCTCCCCTGCTTCATCCAAGCCTTTGTAAAAAGGAATCATCTTTTCAATTTTGCTAATTAATTGCTCTTGCCAACCAGCAGATGTTTTGTAGCCTTTGAAGACCAGCAATAGCCAGGTATATAACTTCTGCAGCCTTACACTGACTGCCTATGCAATTTGAGCAAGAACTTCTGAAGCTCAAGAGAAAGACAAGCTATTAAAACCAAACAAGGAGTTATCATAACTCAGAAGAATATGTTTCCCCCCTTGTATTTGATTGGATGAATATTCCCGTCCCTTTACCAACTTTATTCAGTTCTGGGGCACAGCACTCAGTGGACTGAGAGAGAAATTATCATTCAGGATCTCTCTTATGTTTATTTATTTATTTATAAACTGTGTCTCATATGCGTCTACCTTAAAATGCTACGGTTAGAAAAGCCACAAAGCTAACCATGGGCAATGCAGGGGCAGAGATTCAGGCTTGAACCCTACAGAGCCAAGCCCCAAAGCTGGGAGAACAGCAACTTTGTTTCACCATCAGTGACTCAGTTCGCAGCCCATGGTCTGTTTGTGTGTTCTCCCTCTCTTGCATAGGGTTTTTTGGGAAGCTCTTTGGCAAAAAATTACTAAGACTTGTTCTTATAGCAGTTAGTATGACAGAATTGGTGGGTTTGGGCACTTACTCTTCCCTCCTGTTGTCTACATTATTAAAAATTATCTCACTGAAATAAATACCATCAATCAGTGCCGGCTGCAGTTTATCTAGAGTGTAGACAAGGACAAACTGTGTGCTTTCGCTGCCTGCAGACAGAAGCCGTTTGGACTAGTTTAACTGCAGAGAGGTAGAATGCTGGAAGCAAACCGATCCTTTTTCCAGGAAGAAAGTGTATTCTGCTATCAGATATGACAAGGAAGGCAACCCTCCTTCCTGCCAAGGTTGCATGGTGTTGTGGTTTAACCTGGCATGCAGCTAAACACCACACAGCCCACAACACATGGGTACAGAGCAGAAACAAGTTAGAAAAGGGTCTGTCCACCATGTGACAAGGCACTACTGGGAACAGAGTATGTCCTCTGTTAACAGAGGTATAGATCTCACTGCAGTTTTACTTCCATGTCACTCCAGGCCACAGCGTCACTCTTGATGTACTGCATCGTAACTGAGAGCAGCTCGGGTTCAGTGCAATCCATCTGCTGGGAAAAGAAGGAGGTGCGTTGGGAGAATGTTTGCAACCTTGTCGGTTACAATCAAAATATTGATGGAAAGAAAGAAGAGGATGTTTTCTTTGTAGCTTTTAAGAAGCTAGATGTGTAGGATGAGGCATTTATAAAATTAGGATTGGTGGGAGATGAGAAGGGCTCATATTTAAGAGCGGGCAGAAGAACTGGAGAACACTTGAGGAGAGAGATGGTAGTCTTAAAAAAAGTGAATGAACTAACCCTGAACTATCCCTTGTGCTTAGGACCTTGTCACCCATTGCTTTAGCTCCCACTATCCAAAGTGGCTCTTTTGGCATGAATTCACGTGTGCTAAACCATGCCTTACATAAGCATCTGGTTTAGGGTTAATAGTTTGAGGAAAATTGGCCTGAATTCTGATTTTTTTTTTATGTAACAGCCGCATTTTAGTTGTTGCCATTGTTTCAGTATTACCTTATAACAGATGCACAGAACACGAGTATAATTAAGTTCAAAAAGGATGTGGTCAAACATGACAATCACAGAAGGCACGTGAGTTTTGGGGAGGAAGAACAGTTAGCAGGAAAGTGTCGGCTATGTTTCCATAGAGTCAGCGGCTCAGCAGCATGGACAGGTTCCCTGATATTCTGTCAAATTTGAAACCTGAATTAAGTCTGCATGCAAAAGCAAGAAGCAGGACTGACAGTGACCTCTTAGGAATTATAGAAGTAAAAGAGGAAAAAATGGGAGCTGGGATACTTGAGGCTCAGACCTTATCAAACTCATTAACTTACAAAGAAGGCCTTACTGATTGCTGTGATTAACATGCACGTTCCTCAGTTTACAGGCCTTCTTTTGGCTATCTGGCTGTCCCCAGCCACGGCGCTGGGAGGGCAAGCACAATCCAAGGTCCTTGTGGCTGGTAGGAGCCAAAGAATAGTCACTTTACAGTCCTCTGTGCAGGAGGAGGATTTTCAGCATGTCATTCGCACAGTTTCAGTACAGGAGAGCCAGGGAAAGGCACAGGCACTTCCCACCTCAGACAAATTTCAATTAAAATTCCTCTTCGAAGAGTCGACACCGTGTCTCAGGAGAGGTTAACAACGTGGCATAGAAATGTGAGAGCGTACTTGAATAGATCCCATATAGAAATTTTAAGCTCAGCGGACACAGACTCCTCTTTCGAGCCCAGAAAAAAGATTAGTTAGGTTATGCAATTGCTGGAGCTGGCATAAAACCAGCTGCATGCCAATTACCAGCCTGTATGCAAATTCTTGTACTGAAACGCAGGATGCAGCTGGACGTGGGTCTGGGCACCCTTCCAGGATTATTCCAAGCCACATTATGACAGTTTTGAAAGAGAAGGGCTCTATGGAGCCAGTAATTTTTTACAGCCTTTCAGAAAATGGAGGAAATTACCACTACATGCAGATCTTTTAACTATTTTTTTCAAAGGGAGAAGGAATTTCTGCATGTTGATGCCAATCAGGATGTACTTGAGGCACTTACACTCCAAGACAGAAGGCCATCAGTCTGTTTGCCAAGTGCACGGCCTGAGTGCCAGATGTGCTTGGGATAGAAAGCAGGCTTCTTGAATTTGCCAGTGGTTGTATGAAAAGAATTGAAAAACATGCCACCAGATAATGCCAGAGTTGAAGCTCCTGGGGATGCTGCAGGGAAACCCTGCTGCATTCAGATGCCCCTGGCCCTGCCGAGGTTTCTTTTCCTACTGCTGCTTGACTTCCACATGAAAAGCCTGCTTGGAACGGGTGCAGCAGCAATGGCAGACAAACTGCCATGCAACATTTACTCACAAAATGCCACTTATAAAGAGCGGAATCCAGGAGAACAGGGACATGGTAGTCTCACAGTTACATATCTCAGCAGATGGAAAAGATAAATTGAGAGCTGCCACCAGCAGACATGAAACATTACAGGTTTGATCAAAATATTATATAGCAAACATCCTGACAAGGAGAGGCATTTAAAATGCTTGTGTCTGTCTTGGCAACACAGAAGTGAGTCAGTCAAAGTATGTAGCCTCATCCTGGGTGGAGAAATTATATGAACATCCTGTGAGGAGAGAACTTGTAAAAAGTTTAGGGGAAAAAATAAAAATAAGTACTCTCAGTGCCATTTCTCAAATTTGGCCCACGTAGATGATATGAAATGTAAGGTACTCTTCAGTGGAGAGCTGGTTTTCTTAAGGGTCCAGTTTGGCTCAATGGACCTCATATCTATTAGGTGGCTCTGAGCATCAGCTTCCACTTTTTCTGGCCTGGAATAGGATGCTCTCTCCACTGCTGCCCCATGTTTCTTCAGACTCTCTTGATTGCTGGCTGCCTGCCCTTGAGATCAGGGAAGGAAGGAGGTGGGATGAGTCCCTGTTGGAGCAGTGGGACAGTGAGGTTTAGGTCCCAGTATCGTACACCAGGACTCTGAACTAGCAGAACAGCTGGTCATAGGTGAAGGAGGTTGGTTGAAGGATCAGTCTGCAATCTTACCCTGAGGAAGCCTTGACTGGTCGTTCTCTGTAGAGTGAATCTGCAGCCCGTGGAAATGTTCTGGGTTCTGGAGGCACTAGGAAAGCCTGCTGGAAATCACTCATGTTGTAGGGCTGGCAAATAAACATACTGCCTCTCAGGAGCAGAAACCATTCATCTGGTGAAACACTTCAATCACAGCAAAAGCTCTAGAGAAGTTATGAGGAAAAATGATTGTGAAACTATCATGGTGAGCCAGGAAGGGTGGCTTAGTTGTGCATGTCTGCTGCACCTTTGCAGAGGCTGATCAGTGTGGCAGACAAAGGAGTTGTTGCAGCTATAGGGCATGGATAGCATTTCAGAGGGCAGAAGAAGTGACACTGAGGTCTGTTCAGTCTTCACTTAACAAATTTGGAGGATGCGTGACACAGAAAGTGGGGGCTGTGTCATGAAAGACTGCAAGGCAAGCACTGATACAGCTGCTTCAGGTTATTACACCAGATTATGTCCCACAGGATGCTCACCATTAAAGATGGACCAGACAGCAGAAATAAATTCCAGTACTGCGGTATCTGTCAGAGCCTCCAGGCATTCTGGAGCCCGCTGGGACACCAGGGAGACTTTGTTTGCCCTGTTGGTGCACCCAGTGTGCTGCACATCATCTCCCCTTCTGCACCTTCTGCTAGCTTTCTGCCAAAGAACAAGAGCAGGGCAGAAGAGAGATGATTTATTTCGGATTCAGCAGGTTTTAGTAACTTTTGAATAATCAGATGCCCCCAGCTGTCCTTCCTTGCTGAAATCCATACTCAGAGGTACAGTTTCTGGAACAACTGAAAGGTAAGCGCTGCCAAGTAATGGTGTGTTATCAGAGGACTCACTGAAGAGGCACATACCAGTGCATTGCAGAAGCAGCTCACTTCTTCCTGAACACGTGGTTGCTACTAACCGGCATGCAGGTATCCCCATCAGGTAGTGCTGTGCTACCTGAATGTTAAATCATGGCTCCTGTGAATGAAATGACTGCTCATTTCTGACTGTTGGCATATTGCTGCTCATACAGAGCTCAAGAGTGTGCCTTCTGGGGTGAGCTAGCGATGTGTCATGCTCTCCATAGACAGTAATTTGAAACTCATCAGTGATTCATTACAGTGACTTAAATGAATACAATTTTCCTTTTGCTAACAAAAATCAAAAGATCGAAGGGCAACAGTTCTTTCATACTGAAAGCTGTAATGGTTCTTAGTCCAGATGTCCCTTTTGCATGAAATGGGGGACAGCGATGGTGACATAGGTTCTGTATTTCAAATACTGTAGCACTTCTTTATGCATGCACGTGACATGCTTTTAAATATGTTATCTTCCAGATGGGTGTTTTGCATCACCAAATGCTTATCAGTAGATAAAAGTTTAAAATGAGGTATGCTTTTATAAAAATGGAGAGAATGGATTGCTTATGGAGTGTTGTAAGTGCTGTGGTAGTAGATGATTAATAATTGTGGAAGGACAAAATAATTTAGGTCGGAAGGGGTATCTGGAGGTCATCTGGTCCAATCTTCTGCTCAGAGCAGGACTAACTTCAGATAAGGATCAGGTTGTTCATTGTTTATGAAAATCTCTAGAGATGGAGATAGCACCACTTCTCTGGTCAGTCTGCTCCTGTGCTTAACCACTCTTGCTGTGAAGAATTGTTTTCCGATGTCTAATCAGTGTTTCCCATGTTGCCGCTTGTGCTCGTTGCCTCTTGTCCTTAAGCTGTGCACTTCTGAGAAGAGTCTGGCTCCGTGTTCCCCTATAGCCCCCCTTTAGGTAGAGGCAGTCTGCAGTTATGTGTCTCCCTTCCCCAGTCATCTCTCCTTCAGGCTGGACGAGCCCAGGTCCTCTCACCTCTCCTCATGTGACAAGTCCTCCAGCCTCTAACCACCATAGTGGTCCTTCCCTGGACTCTCCTGTAGTTTGGCAACACCTGTGTTGCATTGGGGTGCCCCAAGTGGACCCAGTGCTTCAGATGCACCTTCACGAGTGCCCAGCAGATGGGCATCATCACATCCCTCACCTGCTGGCTCTGCTTCAGCAGCCCACTGTGTGATCACCCTTGATGACTGCATGGGTGCACTGCTGACTCATGTCCATCTTACCACCTACAAGGACCCACCAGGCCCTTCTCTGCCTCTCCCTGATTTGAAGGAACCCACAGGAAGCCAGGTGGATTGTTACAATGTTATGTTTTATATATGTTAATCTTCCTGTCACCCCCCAAAATTATATTAAGAAAACAGTAAATCAAGCACTTGGCTGCTAACATCAGGATCAGAATTTGACTGGACAAAGAAGTGAGGTAATTAGCATCTCCTCCTGAAAATTAATATCCCTGTAACAGAGTCAACGTATTACATGAACGCTCCTCACCTGCAAAGTCAACAGGGTCAAACAGCTTTAAAAAGCTAGTGATGGGAAAAGAAGCAAACAAATGAGGTGGGTAACATTGTAAACAGCTACTGCTGCTTCTGCAGTTAACATCTGCAAAGGAAATGCTGGAGCTAAGGCTGGTCATACAGCTTTATGTCTACCCTGTTGTTAATTAACATCAAAGATATGTGATACTGATGGCGGGTGTAAGGTTAACGAAAGTAGTGTTGGTTGGAATAAGTACATCTTTTTATTCTCCACTGTCAAAGCAGAGTAATTATTACAGGAACAGGAAGCCTCCTCCAGAATGGAGGGGAAGGAGGTGATTTAAATGTAAAGCTGGGCCTAAATACTTTAGGAAATCAAGATGGAAGTAGGCAGAAACTGCTGTGATCATTGCAAGATGGGTTAAATTGAGCAGCCTCTAGGACAACTGAATCTAGCTGGATTATGGAGAGATACCATTTCCTTTAGCACAAGCCAAGTGTGTTGAGTGAAAAATACTATACTTAAGAACAGGACTGTTTCTTGTGAAAAGAAACATATCTTAAATTGAGTTTATACCCAGCTGTTTTCTTCCCTTTGGATGGGTGAGGGTTTTTTGTGTTAATTGTTTGATTCATCTGTTTCTACTCTCTTCCATAGTATTTTGGATTACTTTTTCTTTGCACTGAACCCTCTGGGGCCATGTGGTCACATTTTATGTGCCCAGTGGTCTCAGGAACTGCTCAGGGTGCAAGGTGAAATGGGGCCCATTAGCCTGACACAGACTTGCACACTGACTTGGACTTCCCCAACAATAAGGTAGTCATGGAACACATACTGTAACTCTGGCATGTTTACTACAAATGGCTGGGATAATTTGCGGTATTGTTTCCTTTTACAAAGTAACCAACCAAATGATTTGGTATCTTAATTCTAATAAGGCTGCGAAAAGGAAGAATTCAGGGCATGCATGGACAGAGGAATAATCTGAGCAGATACAAATGTCGTCTTTGAGTTGGTTTAATATGGCTGAACCCTTTCATGAAACAGATACTCCCTTTGGGGAGATTGCTAAAGAAAGAGTTGACCAGAGCCTGTTGTCTTTTAATGAAGTAGCTAAATGACTCGCAAGGACCCTGTGAGCCCGTCTTCACACACGTTTGTGGTGAAATGGTGAAAAGAGTACCCCATCAAACTCAGTGAAAGGTAATCAAATGATTCCATTTTTATTTAAGCAGCAAAATAGGTAGCTAGATTTGGAAGATTTATGCTCAGGTGCTACAATCCAGTGTTCTTGGTTATTGAGCAGTTGGAAGTACAGACCCACAGGCTGCACATAATGCTGATTGCTTTTGATGGAAATAAAGAATATCTTGCTGTTACCATCAAGCCTTGAAACTGACTTCCAGCTAATGACCCAAATAATCTTTACTTGAAATTGCATAATTGAGATCAAAGGCTGTCTGGGGCTTCTAGCTGGTACACAGATTCCACATCCATGAGCTTTTGAGTATGGTCATTGAGCTGAAATGGAGAAGGTTAAAACTCTCATTTTCATTACCAAACTCCCCCCATCTCCCAATACAAATGTGACATTTCAATTTTACACAGTCCAACTCTTCTTAAATCATCTGTATAAAAACTTCAGATCTTGATTGATGATGGATGAGCCATTGTCTCCTAAAGCACCCAGTTCTCATTACCCTTTAAGACACAGCTTATTAATGATGGACCTGAAGTGCTTTCCCAGTGGGTCATCAGCAATCAACTGTGCTAAGAGATCAAAAGACTTGGTTTGGCATGAAATTTCCAGGCCAAAGCCATTTTTGGACAACGCATTCAGCATCTTGGGTGAAATATGACAGTGTTTTGAGAGTGATACAGTATCTGACAACAGATCCCCATCACCTGGGTGATGATGGCAAAGATGCAGCACTGTCAGCATGCAAAGATGCTTCAGCTCTAATGGAGGTTGACCTTGGAAATTAACGTACATCAACATGCATTATATAATATGTACATGTAGAGTATACCTGTATATGGTATAGTGTGAAAGACAGCTGTTTCCTTAGCAGAGAATCAGCTTGGAAGGTATAAGATATCTTCTGTTTTGTTTTTGAAGTGGTTACAGTGGACATGCCCAGCAGTTTTTCCTAATTAACTCCTTACCCTTTCTCTGCCCACTTTAGAGCTAGTTCTTTTCCCTCTCACTATGTCTTCTTCCAGTTCATCGTGCCAGCTGGCTTCATAGTACTAGAGAATAGCTTTTAATTTGCAACCATGAATAACAATAGCAGTTTTATAACCAATTTTATAGCAATTTTAGAACCAGATTCTACTGCTAAATAGGTGCCTATAGCCCGCACTGCATATCAACACACGAGTTACTTGCACTTCAGGATACGTTGCAGAATGTGAACAAGTTTTGCCAATTTAATCCACTTTAGAAATTAGATAACAGACCGTGAGGGATTACACAGTACACAAGAAAAAGGCAGCTGAAGAAAATGCCCTTTTAACAGATGGGTGAAGAAGAGGGTTTTTTCATCTCCAGTCTAAACTGAGAGCACACTTGCAGAGCTAGTGTCCCTTTGCCTTATTTACTGTGATCGTAAGCTTCTGGTGGCTGGTAATGCATTTTCACTGACTCCAGTCAAACTCATTCTGTTAGAATAGATGTTATGAATTTAGACCCTTCTTGAATTTAGCACACTAAGTATAAATTGTGTGTGATGTACCTATCTGTGTTCCATGGCACTTTACGGAAAGTGTAAGATACTTGTGTTTCATGGTTGCCAGAGACCCATATGTTTCCATTTCTCCTGTTAGTATTGTAAGTATTGTATGGTAGGTTACCAAGGTTGTGTGGTAATGGTTATGCTATTCATCACTGGGCTAATGGAAGCAAGAAAATAGCAGATATAATAGATAATACATTTCTGATTTAGCTTCCTGAATAAATAACCATTTAATATAATTTTAATAATATGTAGATATAAGTTCCCAACAATCATTTGGCAGCAGTAAGCAAAATAATGACAGAAGTCAGTGGTGAGTCCACTTGCTGATTTATTTTCATATAACTTTGGTTACAGAATTATACTGCTTTTAAGCCAGTAAAGTAGCTCTAATAACAAAGATGGTAAGATTTTGTATTCACTTCAGAATCAAGTGGCAAAAGACCTGGGAGCTAGTCCTTTGCTCAGAGAACCAGCTGTAGCCCTGGTGCCAAAATGGGAGATCGTGGTACTCTTAAGTGTGGCCATGAGTACCTTAGAGGAAGGCATCCAAAATTGTCTGACACCTTCAGGAACTCTTTTCCCAACAAAAGCTAGTGGGACTTGTGCTTCAAAATCCCCTTTTGTAACTCTGTGTCCCTGAGCAGCGTAGAATTCCAAGGGTAATTTTGCTGCCAGTGCAGCACGGTAGGTATTTCAGGCAGCAGTTGATAGAGCCGAGTGCTCTGCCTCCTGTCCCATGGAGCAGTGTTGTACTTAGACTAGCAATTTTCCAGTGTCACAAAAAAAATTGTTTTAGAAGACAAAAACGCTCTTCCCAAAATTTACTTGGTATTTGGTGGTATTTAAAATACGTTCCACTGTGAGCAGTCCTTTTTAGTGCTTCTTTGGCAAGAACTAGCTTCTTTCTTCACAGTAGAAATCACAAAATTCACCTGGGGACTTGTCATTCTCTTTCCGGCTCCAACCTCTGAAAGAGTTCAGCAAAGGGGCACCTCAGGTGTTGCATGCAAGAGAAGAAAGCTCTTTTTGCCTGGCTTCCTTTGCTAGCTCATCTGCATAGACAGAGATGCCTGCCTTTCTCCTCCTGTTTATTGTTTAACTTTATCTCTCACTTTCAGTGCTGTAAATTAAAATGAGATGATGACTTTATGATGATGAGTTCATTATACAGTAACTCTATTGTATGTTGATTACATTTGTGCTTCATTTGCTTAACATGTAACAGGGTTTATTAGGTCTTTCCAGGTATTGTTCTTGCTAAGAGAGGGCAGAGAAGAGCAAAATGCATTTGAGTTTAAGTCAGTGAAGCCAATGCATCTGTGCTGATTTACACATGCCGAGGACTCAGCATAAAGAAAAGTAAGATAGCAGGTTGGAACGGGAAGGTAGAAAGGGAATGAATCTGGATCCCATAAAGCAGGACGAGTCAAACACAAGTACTTTAAAGATTGTACTAAACTTTGAACACAGGATTATTTAATATCTGTAAGAACCCATCTTTGATATTACTACTTGGGTTTATTAGCACCTCAGTGCATGAATAGACCTGTAAACTTTAATCCTGTCCCCTGTGAAAAATGGTACAGGCAGGGCAAATAAAGATACTGCATCGTGTTTTTGGGGAAGGACAGCAGGAACAATGCTTATTATTCAGTGATGAGGGAAGTCAGAGCATTTTCCACATTTGCTTTTAGTAAATCGCAAGGCAAGCTGTCAGCTTTCCTTACAGTACAGAGGGAACACTTTCTGGTTACTTTTATACTGAATAAAGTCTTTCTCCACAAATTGAAACTATTAGAATTACTTTTAGAGTGAGATGCTGCCTGCTCTACAAGAATGCATCAAATTTCCTAGCAGAAAAGAAAATTTGATAGGTATTGTCATGAGTGAATGCTCTAAAAAACAGAAATTATGCAAGTGGCAGGTGTTCAGATGTACCAACTGATAGTGACACTATTTGGAATCGTGTGCAAGTGTTTAAGAAGTTATGAATGTAGATTTTACAGTTTTTCATGGCTCGTTAGATGTTATTTTTAATAAAAATCTGGGCCATAATGGATTAGGTAATCCTGCATAGCTGGGACAACACAGAGAAATCATCACTAGTCATGTTTTCAGTTCTTCTTCTAAGTCGCACTTTTTCACCAGAGCAGAATTGCTAACAGATACTGTATGGGTTTTTTCAGGATCATAAGAATATCATACAGACAGATCATTGCTGTATCTCTAATCTGGACTCTGGACTCTTTCCTGTATAAGATTGTTATTATTGTTTTCATTTTTAAGCCCCTTTTCAATGAAAAGCCAAGCTTTTAAACCAGAGGTTTCTAAGAAATAGTAATACTCTGAACTGATTAATATGGTGGAAGGATGTATTTACAGATGATCCTTTATTTAATACGTTCTTTTCTTGGGGGCTACCTCCTCTACATACCGTGGCCTGTAAACCCTGATTTTTTTTAAAAAAATATGCAGTAATTCCTTCCTTCTTGTTTGTCAACATTAGCATTCCCACTACAGCTTTTAAAGGTTTTCTTGGGAGATGAGAACTATCAGACAACCTTAATCATTGCTACCATAGTCAAGATTTACTCTTAATGTCTCTGTGAGAAGTGTGCCACTCTTGGCTGTATAGCAGCACTTAATGTCATTCTAAGGTGCCATTACTAACTATCCTTCAACATTTCTTTGCTGAGGCTTGAATCTCTGACAGTAAGCGGTTCATGAGGTTGTAGCTGCATAGGTCCTGTTAACTTTAATGAAAGTCACATGGGTTGTCCTTTGCTTTAGAAATACAAGAGCCAGGTTAAGAAGAGAAATTGTGAATTTGAACAAGAGTTTAGAGGGTAAAAAAAAAAAAAGTTATTGCTCCAGAGGAAACCTGGTGTTACAACCAACAGCTGTAAGATCATTTTCATGTTGACATTTGACAAATCAAGTCTTTTGAGATAGGAGAACAAGCCATTTTTTTAAACTAAGTGATATAAACATGAAAATTAAAAAAAAAAAAACAAAACAAAAAACAACACACACCCCCCCTCCCCCCCCCCGACCTTTTATCTCCTCAGAAACCATCTCCCTTTGACACAAAGCTTCCAGCAAGGCATGTCAGTGGTAGTTTTGGATCATAGTATTCGAGATTTGGATGATAGATGTTGAGTACTTGAGTATTTTGGATCATGGTATTACAGCAGCACAGTCGGATTGGAAAAACATGCTTTTCCAGACATCGTGATGACTGGACCCTTCTTCTGTACTGTGGGCTCAGAAAATTCCTACCCCAGTGGAGCCCATTAGTTCATTGTATGTTTTAAGCATTCATATGTATTGATGAAATACAGCATAGTGTGGTTGATTGCTTGTGTTTTTAAAGTCAGTTAAGTTTGGAAGGTTATTTTACCCACAAATAACAGCAATGTTCCATACTTGATTACACTGGAACAACAGGTAAACCCAATAACTCATCTAGCAACTGTGTGGCTGTCTTCATCAGGTTTCTTCTGCATATAAATAAATGGTTCCTCTTTACAAATACTGTAAGCTACTTGGCCTCCAGTTTTCACAGTATTAAGTGAGATTACAGTGAGAATTTTTTGCATTTAAATTTCATGCCCTCTCTCTCCAGTACACAAAGCAGCAATAGATATAATCAGCTGTGTGTCTAAAGTCTTACAAGTATGTTCTCTTGTTCTTTTATGCAGAAATACTGAATGGAGGGGTGTATGTTGGCCAGAACAAATTTCTTTGCTTCGCAGACACCATTCATTGGCAGGATATCGTGCGTAACCCCTGGGCCTCCAACTTCACTTTGGTTCCAACAAATGGAAGCTCAGGATGTAAGTACTAGTTTCATTCTTAGCCTTGTCAGTCGCTCAGCATGAAACAGTGTAAATATGACCAGAGGTTTTCCCTGATCCTCTGTTACAGAGAATTGTATTTGTAAATTTTCCCCTTACGTTGCATTCTTCAAAGTTTGTATGCTGCTTGTAGGAACACTTAGTCTAATCTTAAAAACACTTTGTAGAGAATATTTGTGAACATCATACATTTTCTGAATTTTCTCTCATGTTTCCTCTCTTCTGCGTATTCTTTTTTCTATTTATTACTAAAGCCACTGTGCTGCCATGGAAGCACAGACGTTATTGTTTGCTTTGCATTTGTTCCTGCTGCTCAGTCTAGTCCTTGAGTCACAATGCTCTGTCTATGGCATCATAATTAGCTGCTGGAGTAATTATGGTACAAGCTCACGGATATTCTGACTTAGATGAGATATGAACCTCAGAGAAATAGTTATCCTGTTGCCTTTTGTGTATCTGTGAAGAAGGAGAGAGAATTTGGGGTGCTGATCACAGTATAGCCAATATTTATCTGTTTTTAATATGTTATCTCTATTTCAATGCTCTCGATTTCAAACTTGGAGTATCTTTGCACTTTGATTAATTTGTCTGATCCATTTCATTGAATCAGTTAGGTTGGAAAAGAGCTTTAAGATCATCAAGGCCAACCGTTAACATAGCACTGCCAAGTACGCTACTAAACCATGTCCCTAAGCACCACATCTACACGTCTCTTAAATACCCCCAAGGATGGTGACTCAACCACTTCCCTGGGCAGCCTGTTCCAATGCTTGACAACCCTTTCAGTGATGAAATTTGTCCTAATATCTAATCTAAACTTCCCCTGGCACAACTTGAGGCCATTTCCTCTTGTCCTATTGCTTGCTACTTGGGAGACCAACACCCACCTCACTACAACCTCCTTTCAGGTAGTTGTAGAGAGCAATAAGGTCTCCCCTCAGCCTCCTCTTCTCCAGGCTAAACAACCCCAGTTCCCTCAGCCACTCTCTAGACCCTTCACTAGCTTCGTTGCCCTTCTTTGGACGTCCTCTAGCACCTCAATGTCTTTCTTGTATTGATGGGCCCAAAACTGAACACAGTATTCCAGGTGCAGCCTCACCAGTGCCAAGTACAGGGGGACAATCACCTCACTTGTCCTGCTGGCCACACTATTCCTGATACAAGCCAGGATGCTGCTGGCCTTCTTGGCCACGTGGGCACACTGCTGGCTCATGTTCAGCTGCCTGTCAACCAACACCCCCAGGTCCTTTTTGGCCAGGCAGCTTTCCAGCCACTCTTCCCCAAGCCTGTAGCGTTGCATGGGGTTGTTGTGACTGAAGTGCAGGACCCGGCACTTGGCCTTGTTAAACTTCATACAGTTGGCCTCGGCCCATCAGTCCAGCCTGTCCAGATTCCTCTGTAGAGCCATCCTACCCTCGAGCAGATCGACACTCCCACCCAGTTTGGTGTCATCTGCAAACTTACTGAGGGTGCGCTTGATCCCCTCATCCAGATCATTGATAAAGATATTAAACAGAATCAGCCCCCGTGCTGAGCCCTGTGGAACACCGCTCATGACTGGCTGCCAACTGGATTTAACTCCATTCATCACAACTCTTTGGGCCTGGCCATCCAGCCAGTTTTTTACCCAGTGAAGCATACACCTGTCCAAGCTGTGAGCTGCCAGTTTCTCCAGGAGAATGCTGTAGGAAACAGTGTCAAAGTCTTTAGTAAAGTCCAGGTAAACAACATCCACAACCTTTCCCGCATACACTAACTGGGTCACCAGGACATAGAAGGAGATCAGGTTATTCAAGCAGAATCTGCCTTTCATAAACCCCTGCTGACTGGACCTGATCACCTGGTTGTCCTGTATGTGCCACATGATGGCACTCAAGGTGGTCTGCTCCATAACTTTCCCTGGCACTGAGGTCAGACTGACAGGGCTGTAGTTGCCTGGATCCTCCTTTCGGCCCTTCTTGTAGATGAGCATCACATTTGTCAACTGTAGACCTCCCCAGTTAGCCAGGACTGCTGATAAATGATTGAGAGTGGCTTGGTGAGCACTTCTTCCGGCTCATTTCCCTATTTCCCTTCCCTAGAGTTATTCACCTTCAGTAGTATTTTGATGATTGTTGTGGCAATAATGAATTCTAGTGAATGGTGGTGATAGTGATACAAAGTGTTTAGGTAAAATTTTCCATAATACAGTAAAGTGCATTCAAAATGAATACCATGCTGTTAAACAGTACCCTCAGGATGTATCAAAATTGAAATTCAGGTATAGGCTGGGAATAAGTTTATATCTGATGTCAGGAGTGACACCACGGTAGACATATTCTTCTGAGCATTCCGGATATAGGCACATTCTGGATCGCTTACCATATCCTAAGGTGTCCCTCAACGATGTATAAATGACTGATTACCTCTTTAGCTTCCACTACAGCCAAGAAATTACTTCAGTTCTTCAGTTCCATGTTAGGAATTAAAAAAAAAAAAAATTAGACTCTGGGTAAAGACCATTTGATGAGTCCCCCTAATTTCTAAGCAGCAACTTTTTTTTACCAAGTGCTTTGTGGTGTAATAGATTTTGTATAAGGCTGACTTGCTTTTGTATGTCTCACCTTATACCCTCAAAAACAGAGCACAGCTACTTGAGATACGGCTTCCTCTGGGAGCCTGCCAAATTCCACTGCTCCTCGATCTTCCAACTCCAGAGCTGAGGCTCGTCTCCTCTGCTTTCTGGCTGGAAACCTGACATAGTTGTAATGCAGCCAGCTCTCCTATTTGCATATTAAAAAAACCTCATCACTGGTGATGATCAGTTCTAAGCAGAACTGATAAAACCTTTGAAGGTTAGGGAATGCCTGTACCCTTTTATGAGTCATTGCTTCAACAAGAAAAAGACTTGGTTGTTACTCTGTTTTGTTCTGTTATTGGGTTTTCTTTTAACCTTTGCCAGTTCTTCAAGACAAATGCTTCTGCAACACCAAGGTAATAAGCTCTTTTAAAAAGCAGCCAACATCAATACTATCTTTTTGAGCTAATGAAAGTTTTACTGGTGACTTTAGAGGAATCAGAACAAGATCAGTGCTGAGTACTCTTGGAATCACACCCTGAAAGTGATAAAGGCAAAAATTAGCTCCCACAGCAAGATGAAAGAATGCATGTACCTAAGTCCAGTTTTCTTAAAATATTTTTTCATTCCTTTTGAGTTGTTTTGAAACATCAAAGGGAAGCAACAATTTGTGCTTTGCCATTTGTGCTTGATAAACCTGAGAAATGGCATTATTTCAATGATGATTGAGAGCTATGTACCAAGGCAGCTTCATTAAGATAGCTGCCCAAAGTTTATTTTTCCTTACTTGGGATGGAGCAGAGCCCAGTTGGACTGTATTTAAACTAATAAACGTAAGTCTCCTTCTCCAAGAGACTGGATTCCATCTCAGTACTATTCATGAGTCCTGTGCAATTTGATTAAATTAGGTAATCCAAACCATTTCTGTCTTCATAACTTATATAGGTGAAAATCTAAACCCTGTTATACAGAAAGCCAACAAATGGCTAAAATGGTTTAACAAAGGTGTTAGAGCTTTGGGAAACAAAGAATTCAGGTACAGAAATCACCATTTAAAATAGCCTAAAATTAAATAGCTCTCCATGTGTGCATGCGTGCATGTATTACACACACATGCATACACATAGGGGTGTGTGTGTATATATATATATAACGCCTTCAAATGAAATCACTCAAATGTGGAACTTTATTACTACCTGTCAGGAGGTAGAATAGAAAGGGAATGTGCTACACTGGTAGTTTATGAAAGAATTAAGACAAGTTATTTGTACTGGTGCAGAAAGGACTTGGAGAAATGAACATTGAATTATAACCCTAGAATGGAAATCAGTATAGAGTATCATTAAATAAGGTATACTCTTCTCAAATTTGGCTCACATGTCACTTTTCATAATCTGCTAGGCAGTGTGGGTGCTTGCTGGGCCCAGTCTTGGTATTTTTCCACTGCTGCAAATAATGCTCAGTGCATTACAAAGTCTTTGGTACTTTTCTGCATACACTGTGAGTCATGCTTTTTTGGATCCAGCATGTATATATACTTACTGTTTATTTTACATGAATGTATTAAATTCCCTGAAGTCTCAGGTGCCTCCTATCAAATGCAAATCTTGGCTAAGTCCATTGGAACTGAGTAAGTACACATTGCTTGGCATCACCAAGAATATCCTAAGTGCAAGAGATGTCAAGGAAAGCCCTCTGGGACTTTTCCTGTCAGAATATCTTGAAAAGAATGAGTGGGTTTTACTGCTTATCTAAAAAACTTTACAGGAGAGTGAGAAGGTCCGTTAGAGAGTCTGCATCAATCTGTGAATGTAAACCAACCAAACCTTCTGTGTCAAGCTCAACAAAGTCCGTACTAGTATTTTTAGGATTTTTTAGGGAAGTCTGCGTAAATGTCTGATCATATGAGACCCAGATAGATGCATCGGTATATGTGCCATGTTTAGCCACTACTGGCTGGACTGGAGGGTAGCTTATGTCCCAGGAATTGTTAATGCTGTTTCACCATGACCATCTCAGTAGTGCTGCCTGGCAGAGAATATTTCAGGGACAAAAGGCTGGAAACCACCATGAATGTCAGAATCAGACACTTCATAATTCCAGACGGTCCTAAACCCTAAACCACATTTTGGTGTTTTGGCCTCACTAGCATTGTTTCCAGCCGTCAGTAGCAGACATGAAATCTCCCTGAAGGCGTCTACATGTCCAAAAGATGCCGATGCCAGAGTGGACTCCAGCAGGATTATACAAATGCATTGTCGTACTGGGAGCACCCATGCATCAGTGTGCGTGTCAGCCGCGCTCCTTGTTCGTCTTCCCCTGTGAGGGAGCCGACACTGCAAGCTGCTGGTGCTGCTCTCTTCCCCAGCCAGACAGAAGAGCTGATAATGGTCCCACTTCAGGGATAATTTCACTTGCAACCCTCCCTGCTGCTCCAAGGCAATCAGCAGAGGAGGAAGACAAAGGGCGGAGTGAAATGAAGATGCTTTGAAATAAAATCAGTCCCCTGCCTCTGTGCTTGTTTCATACCTCGGATCTGCCAACTCTGGCAATCCCCTTCCTTTACATCAGTGCTAGACAGAATAGAATATGGCCAGTGAACTCTGCAAATAAAGCTTTTATGATTCCCTTCTTTGCGGGCTTTCATTGTCACATCAGTGTTAGGAAGCCAGCTGAAAAGGCCACGGCGTCTTAACCGCTATGATAGAAATACTGCAGACATATGAATCCAAAGTGCTGCTTCTCCTTTTTTTCTTTTTCTTTAGCCTGAAATGCATTCTACCCATTGCTTCATGTTCTGATCAAATGCATGCAGAAAAGCTCATGTTAGAGGCCTTTGAATTACATGGTCTTACTGTTAAGATGAATACAGCCAGTGGCTGTCGGTGCAGAGCTTAGCTTATACTGCTGAAATGTAGTAAACAAATGTTGTACCAGGGGCCACACATACTTCAACTCGCCAAGGACAAATACCTCTGTGCCTGGCATTTTGATGCATACTCTGAAATAATACTAGTATTTACTGTTTGCAGAGCCTTCCCATACTGGTATCTTGTAGCTGAAGCTTTTAAAATTTATTGTAATTTGAAAGCAGCCTTCTCTTCGATTTACCTGAAATCAACGCTATCAGCCTGGGGTTTTTAAGCTGGGCACCTTGCAGTGGGAATCTCAAAAGTGCTTAACTGTCTAAGGAACAACATTTTCCCTTTAAGTATATGTTACTGAATTTGTTTCTGCAATGCTGAAAATCTGTTTTCTCTCCTTCCAAAGACAAGCCATGAATTCAAGCATTAGCCAAGCATGCTAAGGGCATGCTTTGTGAGACCATATTCCCCTGTTACCACATCCACTTGTTGCATTTAGTCTCTTAACTGAAAAGCTGGAGCTCTTCCCTTTGGAGCTAGAAACCCAAGGTGCAGTTCCCAGCGATGGTGCAAGAAATAAAGCAGGAAATAAGGATTAGACTTCTTGCCTAAAATGACTCTCGATTGGTAGACAACTCCTCTCTAACCAGCTTTAGGGAAAGTGCAGTGAAAACTCAGCTGCTTTGATCAGTGTCCTCAGTGTCCTCAATGTCCTCCTTAGTTTCATAGTTAGCAGGAACTGGGCTAGCCCCCCATTGTGCCAGGTGAGCTCTTTCGCAGGATTTGACAAGGACTGTAGTATTAAATCAGAATTGTCAGTGGAGCTTTACTTGGAGATTTTGTTTCACAGAAAAGCCTGAAGGGTTTGAATTATTGCATTGAGGTCACTTACATAGCTAATAGCATAGGTTCAAATAAATCAATAATGCATTTAAAAATGCTGAAACTGTATGGATGCATGCTCATGATGGAGCTGGTAACTGAATAATAAAGATTAAAAAATTATTTTCCATTTTCAAGTTAAAAAAATGCTGCCTTTCAAGAAATTATTCAAGAAAAATGCAGGACTGCATGTTGGCACATGCCCAGAGTTGTGAAAACTGAACTCTGTGAAAATTAAGCCCATTTTAAAGTATTGTCCTGAACTGGAATTTCTGCTCAAACTCTGAAGTGTAGGAGATCTGTGGAAAAATTTCCCTTGGCTTGATCTGACTTTTTGACTGAGCCCCTGTTGGCTGTGAAAAAAGCTGGAATTTTTGGCAAGATATTTTTTCAATAGGACAACTTCATTTACTTGCTATTCATAACATAATACTCTGCCATTGCTTTGTATCTAATTGCTCCTAGTAATGTAAACCCACCCAGTTTCTGATCTGTGCAGAAGTACTTCTACATTGTTACATGATGCACAGGAAGAAAAGGCTTGGTCTTTTGCTGTGTACCTGTGATTCAATAAATCCCATGATGCGTTCAAGGGAAACACTGCTTTAAAATATCTTCCCTCTTTTTACCTATTGATTCATAGATTTTTTTCAAGGGCAAAAGAAGCCTTGAAACATCATTAGCTCTGATTTCCTGTATGTGGAGGCCCTCAAGTATATCATCATCTTGCCTGCCGTTGAGCTCAGTAACTTCCCTAAGTGCAGCGCATCTTCCAGCCCGGCTTTGAGTTTCAGAAGCACCCCCAGCCCCAGTGTGGCTGGAGCTCCCGCAGCCACTGGGGGAGAGTGTGGGGCTTCTTCGGTCCTCTGTATGCTCTTCTGGCGCTGGTCTGAAGCTTTGCAGAAGTGCAGCCATCCCTCAGGAAGCTGCTTATTTCCCTAGTGTCAAGAGAAATAATGCCAGGTGCCTTTATTTCTAATTTGAACACAGTTTTAAATTGCAGGTGTTGGTGCTTCTTGCACCTTCTCCAGCTAGCTCAGAGAGCTCTCTTGTAGCCAGCATTTTCTCCCTGTAGAAATGGCATGTACCGTGTAATCAGCTCACCTCTTGGTCTTCTTTTCATAAGCTAAACAGATAGAGGGTCTCACATCTCTCACGGTGAGGAATTTCTTTCTGGCTCTAAAATAATTTCAGTTGCTCTTCAATGTAAAATATCTGTATTTTTCAATGTGCTTTTAGAAGGCAGAAACCAAAGTGTACGTAGTGTTTTAGTACCGATTTAACCAATATCCTGTAGAAGTAAAAATTGTATCCTTTGTGTTTTGGTTTCACACGAGGAACCCGATGTTCAGGCAGTTCTGACATCTGTGTGTTTTAGAGACTCCCTGCTTTCCAGAAAATGTTGCCTGCATGTCTTGTTCTGAAACATGCAATCTTAGTTTGGCTTTATAAAAGACATTTGGTGTGAGTGACTCCAGCTTACCTGCCAGCCTGGCTCATGCTCTAATACTGCCTGCTCTTAACTGTAATTTGCTGGAGTTTCAGTCTTCCTGTCATCTGTATGTTTTATTGCCTGGGATTTTTTAATAATTTCTAAACCCTTGGCTGTAATATTAAAAAGCATCAGTCCTGCGACAATCCCTGGGGAACCACGCCCCAATTGTATTATAATTGCTCGTTTACAGCTACTTTTGGAGAGCCCCCAATTAGCTGTCTCAATGCATTTGTCATGTGTTTTATTAATATTGAAACATAGAGACAAATCTAATTAAATGTTTACCATTTAGCCAGTGCTTTGCAGTTTAATTAAAGGAACAGAAAATGGACTAGCCAGCTGCAGAGTTGCTTATGAAGTCAGCTCTCTGTTCTCCTGGTGCAGACAATCCAGGCTGTGCTTGACCTTACCTGGATGCCAGGTGTGTTTGGAAGCATTCTAGCTCAGTCTGACATATTTATCTCTGTGTAGTATGTATTTGGTTGATGTACTGGCTTCATATTCTTTTTTTTTTCCTTCCTACATTTTCTCCATTACACTCTCTTTGTGAGTTGCTTTATCTACATTAACCTGCTACCCCATTGGCCCTGATAACTGAGAGTTTCCTGGGCCATGTTCTCTTGCAAGTTTTCCACATGCTAGCAAAAGGAGTAATACAGTTTCTAAAAAGATACTTCTTTAAAATATTGCAGAAATTGGAACAATTTGGTAGAAACTTAGTTTAGTAGAAATATCTCTTTATATCAGACTAGTTTAAGAGCAAAAGCTCCTTACATTTTTTTAAATTGGTCTAGGAGAAAATCAGCCAGGTTGGATACATGTACATCCCTTTCAGCATACATAGTATGTTCTTGTGGTGTGTTCCACAAAAAGTGTAGGTTGATATTTGCAGGGGATTTTGTATAAGTGATAAGCTTTGTTCTCCTTCAGGTGTTAACAATCTGAGTTGCTGGCAAGGCTTGTAGGTGAGTTTGTGCATGGCCATTTGTTGCAGCTACAGAAAGAGGTCTGATGGGTGGCCAGCCCATTGATTTAATGTTCAGTAGTGGCCTTGTAATTCTTTACAGAGCACAGTAACTCATTTTTTGTACCAGCAGTTGCAATATTAAAAAAGGATTATTTTTACACATAGTGACTTATCTGGAAATTTATACTCGGGTCAAATCATTGGGTATTTAATTCTGAAATAATTATGTGATAGTTATGAAGAATAGGGTTCCTCAGATGCTTGCAATCTCTCCCAAAAGTCCCAACCTTCCACCAGTTCTCAGTTACACTGTGGCTAAATTGTATAAAATGCTACTACACATGTGCACACCAGTGTTTCCAACTGGACCATCCAAAACAGACTCTTGTGCAGGACCAGTCCTACTACCATCAGGAAGCCACACTGGTGATGTGGGGAGTGGGAGGGAGGATAGAGTCCTTTCCCACAGTAAAAATGCCATCGGTTAGTAAAAAATCAGGAGAAGTAAACACAGTGTAGATATAAGAATGTGGAAAGCTTTCCTTTAGACCAGTGGATGCTCCTGTAACAGGAGACAATTATGTGTAAATAATGAATACGTGTAAATCAAACCTCTAGCCCTCAGTACCAAGTCACAGGTGAGCTAACTGCATTTTGTCCAGTTACTCCTGCAAGATATTTTTGTGCTTTTTCAAAGCACAAGGATTTTGCTCTACAGAAGGCTGGAGTAACAGCAGTATATTTATGTATGGTGGTGGAAAGGAAAGAGGGAAGTGACTAATTCATGCTGAAAGCCAACTTACAGAATACCTAGTGTATCGTTTCTGGTGTACATCTAAATTGGAAACTACCTACAGAGAAAATGGCATTCTAGAAAGTATGCGCTGAAGACATTTGTTATTGCAGAGTTTGTTAAATTATAACCTTTCATTGAGGTTATTACTTGAAGTTCAATTAACATTCTAAATGTATGTTTAGAGACCAGCAAACGGGGCCTCCACAGACAGGTGGTCTTAGTACAGAATACGTTTCCTGCCGCCAGTGTCACTGTGGCAAAGCCAGGAAGAGAAGCTGTTCTTTTCAATAAAAAGCCACAAATAACTAAACCATTTTGTGAAGGTTCCTTCTGTGTGGAACACACTTCAAGGGCTTGCAGCATTGCATTTTAGCAGCAGTTACAGTTTCATGGATATCTCAGTTGGTCAGAAAATTTATATCAGAACTGAATAGCAAGTCCCACAACCACTTTTTTTACTAGTATACGTGGAGGTTGCTTTTCCTAACAGTAAGGAATCTCTAGTTAGGACAGAATTTATTTATTTACCTGGAATTGAAAGACAAACATAGTAACAGAAGAAATTTATTTTAAAGAATAGTTTTTGCCAAGCATATGTAACTGAAGATAGAGGAATATATGAAATCCAGTGATATAAATGAACTTGTTTTGCATTAGTGTGGCAAGCTGAACTGCTCGAATGTTTTTCCTCAACCCAGAACAGTGTGTTTTGAATAAAGGGAATCGGTTTAGTTTCCTAATAAATACCTTCAGCCAGCATTTTCAGAAGGGATTTGTCAATTGGCGAATGCCCTTGAAACAGATTTGAAAGGCAGGCAGACGTGGCATTTAATGGAAATACAATGCCTCTAATAGTTGAGTTCACTGAATAAAAAGTAAGTAACAAACACAAGTATACCTAGCTAATATGAATAAATAACGCTGTGAGGGACAGAACTCCTTAGGCTGCCAGAGCCTAATCCAGGGATCTAGCAAGGGAACTGCTACAATGCCATGGATCTTTACGAGTCATGGACACAGAAAGGAGGGCACTGAGAAAGCCAGTAATTACTGGTTTCTGAAGAACCTCTGACATGGGCATCTCTTTGTGGTGAAAAATACATTTTTTCAAAAAGAGAACCAAAAAAATACCCAACCCCAAAACCAACCCCCTCCCTGCCAAAGTGCTGACCTTGTTTTACTGGGTATCTCCCTCCCTTCTTACAGGGTGAAAGTCACCCACCAAGTGGCACCGTTTACCATGCTGATGTATAAAAATATTACAAAGTGGCACTAGTTCTGTAGCTACGGAATTCAGGTAGTGCTCCACAGAGTAGTGTGTGGCAACTGTTGGTAAATGCTTATCTTTTAATGGCAACCTGTGTGTGTATAATGTATTACTGTATACCACCTGTTCATAAGCAGATTGGCGTTTAAGCAGTATATTGCACAAGGGAGAGACTTTCAGTTTAAATGAAAGCATCCCTTTCCATTATAAGCAGCTTGCTTTATCACAAACACCAGTGTTTCCTGAAAGTAGGAAATAAACCCCAAATACTCTGAATATTTAAAATAGTCTAATTGAATGGTAATTGGCAGATTTGTAGTGAGTGGGTGGGTGGGTGGAATTGGTCTTTCACAGCAAGCTCCAGCTGCTCTAGCTAGCTGCCTTTGAAGAGCTGCTTAGGGAAAGAGGAAGAAAAGAAAGACTATAAAATCAGCCGCTTAATTGCATCTACTGGTTCTTGAAGCTGCTGTGTGCCTCCCACCCTTTTGAAGTTGTCTGTTGTTAGAGCTGCAAGATGCACATCCTACCCACCAGCTCAGAGCAGGCTTGGTTGGTGCTGCTGCGCAGGGCACGAGGGTAGATGTATCGCTTGGTGGCAGTGGGTGGGTGCAATGTTGGGACTAGCCAGCCGGCATCGTGCTGGGCTTCTCCCGACAGACTATTCTGTTGCTTGCATAAAACACAATAACAGCCCAAGCCTTTATTGCTGTCATGTCTGCATTTTTTAAGGGTGTTGTTACATGTGCCCTGTTTTGGCATAAATTCTTAGAACTGTCACTAAAGTTCCTGTCCCACTTTTGTGGATAGCCTGGTGTCCTGGTTTCGGCTGGGACAGAGTTAATTTTCTTCCTAGCAGCAGGCTTAGTGCTGTGTTTTGGATTTAGTAGGAGAAGAATGTTGATAACATGCTGATGTTTTTAGTTGTTGCTGAGTACTGCTTATGCTAGTCAAGGACTTTTTCAGCTTCCCATGCTCTGCCAGGTACACAAGAAACTGGGAGGGGGCACAGCCAGAATAGTTGATCCAAACTGCCCAAAGGGCTATTCCATACCATATGACGTCATGCTCAGTATATAAACTGGGGCGGGGGGGGGTGGCCAGGGAGCAGCGATCGCTGCTCGGGAGCTGTCTGAGTATCGGTCGGCAGGTGGTGAGCAATTGCATTGTGCATCACTTGCTTCGTGTATCATTATTATTATTATCATTATTATACTGTTACTATTAGCATTACTATTTTACTTTATTTCAATTATTAAACTGTTCTTATCTCAACCCAGGAGTGTTTCTCACTCCTCCGATTCTCTCCCCCATCCCATCGGGGTAGGGGGAGTGAGTGAGCGGCTGCATGGTGCTTAGTTGCTGGCTGGGGCTAAATCACGACACCTGGCTAAAGAGCTCTGGCCACTGGCCTGCTCAAACCCAGGGCTGTTTCAGGGGCTTCTCTCTGATCCCTTCACACCTCCTGCAGGGAAGGGGACAGTGCTGTGGCTTCAAATGAAGCTCAGTGACTAGAAGGGAAGTTTCTGTCTGCTAAGCAATGGACAAGGTGCAGGAAGTAGCAAAGCAAAAAAGAAGAGTGTATTTTACACTCCTGCAATCCCTCACGCTTTCTGTGCCTGTGTGTAGGATCTCCACGTTCATAAGTCCTTGAGCTACTATTCAAAGGAGCTTTGACACCTCAAAATCTTCTTTCTGGTCCTCTTGTAGGAACTTGTAATTTCCTTTCAAAACCTCATAAAAGCCATCGTCAGTGAAGTGTTCTGGCATAGGGGAAATGCTGGGAATATTTGCAGAGTAAGATACTTAATCCAAGGTTTTCAAGTGGTTTTATACAAATTGCTACATATGAAAACAACTTCATATTGAATTCATCGTATTACACCTACGTGATAGTCACAGAATGTCCACAGCATCACCTCTATGCAGATCTCTGATAGCTGAAGATTATCCAGAAAATTGCAGTCTGAAATTTGTTTGTATGATTATTTTCATTGAATATTTGTGGATAGCAAACACTGAATCTAAATATCAGAGTATATGCCCAAGCATTTTTTTCCAACAGAGAAAGGGCTTCTGTTGTCCATGTATTGTTTTGTAATAATCAGTTTTGTTTTGAAGAGGCAGAGATACATTTTGAATAAGCAATTACATTTGAATAAGCATATTAGGATACTTATCCAAAATTTGTCTAAAACTGGACTCCAGATTTCATGGGAATGGGGAGTTCCTTTCTAGTATTTCCATCTAAATGAGTCAAAAGTTGGTTAAAGCATTAGCACACTTAACTGCACTCAGCCAGGCTCTAGGAATATTACATGGCATCAAGAAAAAGTAAAATGAATTTTAAAAGCCACTTCAATTTCGACTTCTCATTTCCTTTCTTTGAGGTTATTACTTTGTTTAAAAAATGAAAACTGTATGCCCCTCTGTTCGAACTTTATTACTGCTTTGGCAGCATTACAGGAACGTTATTACAGGACATTATTTTGACTTATGTGGTATTGACTGACTTGATCTGTTTGAGGGGTGGAGGAGTTGGTATTAAACAAGCACAAGAACACTCCCAGCTTTGGCACTTACTTTTCAGTGTGTCTTTGAGTTTGTTGAGAGCCCCCTCTGAAAATCTCCTCTAACAGTGCAGAGATTTCTCGCCCAGTGTTACACATTGTGGCCAAAAAAAGAAACCTGTATCCACATCCTTCAGTTCTCAGCCAAGATTGTGCATTGGGCAGGAAGTCTGCTGCTGCACCTGAGGACAGGTACCTGGCTTAAGATTTATTACCAGCACTGATATGTGTGCACATCTGATTGCTGTGTTCAGTAGGAGTCACTGCTGCTTGGCTTGTTTGTGTTTTTTTTAATTTCATGTGTTGTCACACCACAAACAGAAGCGCCTGTTGCTGTGAGCCAGAATAAAAAGCACTTGGGCTGAGAGCTAATGAGCAGTATCCTAGGGCAAGGAAGGGTGTGGGTGTTGCAGTGTTAGGCATCGCAATGGCTGGTTCTTAGATATGAAATTCATGTACCTCAGGACATCCCTATGCAGAGGAGGGATCCCGTTAAAATAGCACCTGCCAGGGGCAAACCGGGGTAAATGCTGAAATGAGTATAAAGGCATAGAAGATGTTGGCTTTTTATGGTCTCTGTCTGCTGGGAATCTGCATTGCTTACCTGCCTGCTGCCTTCCCCTCACAGACCTGTCTTCTGCTCACACTCAGTTTTCCTCAATAAGAAGGACTTTTCTCCCCCTGCACAAAATACATTAGCAGCTTAGGGGTTCCCCAGGATGTAGGAGAGCAGGCTTCAGTTTCCTACCTTGCCTGAAGGCATTCAGTCCCATACCTCCTTATCTCCTACCTCCCAGTGGAAACTGCCCCAGGTTGTTAGGGCAGTTTCTGATTCAGGGCCTTTTCTACTCCTTCTGTTGAAATTTCAAGTGTTCAGTAATTATCAGGTAAGATACAGAAATAGTCATGGGGGCAGGGACTGATCCTTAGTCTTCCCCAGTGATTGTAACCACTGAGCTGTGGGGCAAGAAGCCAAGAATGGTTGCATGCTGTGTCCAGCTCTTCGGGGCCAGTGAGCATCCTGCGTCATCAGGAGGGACGGGTGCCGGCTCTGTGCTCTCCCCTTCCAGAGAACAGCCTGTAGACTGTTTCCTGGGTTGCTGTCCTGGGAGGTGAGAGTCTTCATCACAGTAAGCAAAGGAGAAAACGGAATGCATAACCCCACATCCTAGGTGAGTGTTAACATCGACAGATGGTGGAACATTATCCTCTCCTCCTGCACAGAGGAAAGGGGAAATAAGATCTACCCCTGTATTTTGAAGGGGTCTGGGGTTGTCTGTGTGCTTTGAGGATGATCCATACAAGGCAGGGTGTTTCATGTCTACACCAGTGTAGACCCCCATTAGACAGAGACCGAGCTGCTCTGCTGTTCAGGAGCAGAGGTCCTGCTGCAAGTGTGTGAGAATGGGCAGTTATCTGTGGCTTTCTGGAGGGGAGTATCTGTTTTTTAACAATAATGATTATGAGGAAAGATTCCTGAGGGCTTGTTCTTGATGAGCCTGCCAAGCAGCAGGTATGACTTGACCTATCCTTTTAGCCTTCCGGCTGTGTCTCCCCGTTTGCTCACGATCCCTGTGTTTTTGTGTGTGTGTGTGTGTTCAGAAAGGCATTTGATGCTGATTGGAACTAATTCACCACCACAGTGGGAGGAATTCACTTACATTGCTCTGTGCAAACAGCTATAAGCAGTGATAATTAATAGCCCCTAATTGCTTAATCAGTGTAAAGTTTTAGACTGCATCATATGTGAAGGTTTTTATTTTGTGTGGATGACTAAAGCCCCAATTAATGCATCAAGTCATACAGACTTACCAGTGCTGTCTGTTCTAGGCAGAGAAAAACAACAGTGTGTTCGTTACCCCCCTCAGGTCCCTTTCTGTAGTCGTTACTGTGGCCTGAAGACATCGTTCTGTAGCAGCTGAAGTAACGTTACAGTGAGCTTCCTATCAGCTCAGAGCTGTCAGCAATAGGTACGAATCCAACAGCCTGAGCCCATTCGGTGCTGCTGATGTGCCCTTCTTGGCTTTTAATTTATTCCTTTACCTCTGGTAGCCAATCTCTCTTAAAATCAAAACTGTCTGCCACCAGCGTATCTAGCGATACTCTGTAATTTTGCAGTTCTGAACAGATCCCCGGTCCCTGTGCGCACGTGAGGGTTGTCTCCATCACACATTACTCAAGAAAATGCGTCCCCCTTTGGTATTCAGTTTTTGTTTTCTTTGGTGCTGGTTCAGTTTTATCTCTGTTCCTGCTCCCCGCTCTCCCTTGCACTGTCCCTGTATCTCTCCCTGTGCCTGTCTTTCAGGGTATATCTGTTGGATTGTTTTCATTTCCCAGGCCTATTTCCCATGCCAGTTCCTTTTCAGCTGCCTGTGCCTGAGTCCCTCTCCATTTGCGTGCGTGTCTCTTCTTATCTACTGAGGAAGATGAGGGGAAGATAGAGGTGTTGAATGGCAGAGTTGGAAGTCCCTATTGGAAGTGATTGTTAGAGGGAGTTTGCTTTCACTGTTATTGAGCCCCAGTGGTCCCCATATGCTGGATGCGTACGCACCTGGCAATTAGGGGGTGGGTACTAGAAAGCTTTGATTTATGGATGGTGGTAGCATCCACACTAGGTGCTGTGCTTTTCCACAGTGTAAGTATTCATCATTGATGAACACTATGCGATTTTTCACTGTAAGGGGATCCCATTAATATTTGTGCAGGGTACCTCTATTGGGCATGGAGACTTCAGGGTAGAAGCAGCAATAGAGATATGAGACAGAAAGGTCAGCTGAATTGCTGCCATTTACCACAATAAAAGTGACAGTTATCAGTGCAGGTACAGCTTGTTAAAGAAAAGCCTGAATTTTATGGGGCTAATCCCATGTTGGAAAACTATTTGGTGATACATTGCGAAGTGAACTCCTCTGACATCAGTGAAAGCAACATAGTTTGATAGCAATAGAGGAATTGACCCTTGGATTACTGTATCCCATAATGCTTCTACAGAGAGTAAGAGAAAATGAGCACTAGATATTTCTATAAGACACTTTCTTCTTTTACAGAAAGTTTTACTTTATCTTGCGACATGTGTCTCTCCTGCCATGGAGAAAGGAAATCCTGAAAAGTGTGAGTCTCTGTTAGGTAATTAACTTTCAAATCAATAGAAGAGATCTGAAGGCTAGCACAGAGCTGGTAGAAAATGCAAAATGATTTTTACTTAACAAAGAAGTGTGACTGAATGAATGAATGTGTGACAATAGGAATAGTCAGACAAGGACACAGAAAGCATTACAGCCTTATAAAGGCAGAACAATCCATCACAACAATAGTATCTTTAATTCTCGTTAATGCTGTGCGGCAGTGTTTGAATTATATTTTGATTTTGTTATCTCTTCATACATAAATCTAAGCAGTTTTAGCTGCCCAGAAAAACAACACGGAAACGTATTTAAACCTTCTGTCCCATCTAAGCAATGGAAGGAAGAGACTGGGACTCTTACCGCAGGGTATACCTGGAACGTCTTGGACCTTAGGGCTAGTTATGTCTAGAAACATCTATATGGGATCTCTAGCATTTTTGCAGGAGTGAATTTTTTAGGTGAAGGATGAGTTTATAAGTAGCTTACAGAAGGTAATAAATGATTTATAGATGTTTTGATAGTTAATCAATTATTTTAGACTGTTAGATAAGTAAAGAGGCTGCTTATAACCATGGCTTGTAACCATCAAAGCCACTTTATTTTGGCTGTGTTTATTCACACTTCAGTATCAGTGTGTTGCAGATATGCTAACATTTATTAATGATTTATTAGCCTAGTAGAAACCATCTGTAAATGCAAGCTTTGTGCAAAGTGAGACCATTTCTTCTCTTATTTCTGCTTTCCTTCTCCTACTGAGAGAGGTCTGCTTGAGGCAGCTGGCATAGCTGATGGAGAAGAAGCAGTGTTTCTTCTCTGTACTACACTGAGCTTAGAGCTAAGGGGAGGACTTCATTTTTCTTGTCTTCTCAGTAACTTAATCCTTCGTGGTTTTACTGTTCCTGAAATAATAAAGTCAGTCTGGAGCCAAAGGAAAGCCCTTCTCAATTCTCAGGAAAGCACAAGGATGAAGTAACCTTGGTCTTTCCCAAGCTAGGGAGCAAATGTTTTCTGCTGCTGACTCTCCCCAGCTGGGAGAACAGAAGCGTCTCCCGCAAATAAAACTCTGTGCTGGAAGTTACAACAATGATACTCTGCCCCAGAGTCCGTAATGAAGATCTGTTGCAGTAGTATTGGCTAAGGGAAGACAAGTGCAGGAGATGAGCCATTGGTTTTCTATGTGGAATTTGCCAAAGCAAAACTAATTCTCATGCTCGAGTGGGAATCTGCCCTTTCTAAACTTAGATTTCATAACAAACCCTGT
Source organism: Pelecanus crispus (assembly GCF_030463565.1). NCBI lineage: Eukaryota > Metazoa > Chordata > Aves > Pelecaniformes > Pelecanidae > Pelecanus > Pelecanus crispus. The sequence goes on along the minus strand of NC_134647.1, from coordinate 39,936,212 downwards.
AAAAATTATGTAAGCCTCCTTTTAACTCCTTCCGCCCTCCTCTGCAATCTAATGAATAAAATGTCGTTGTGTATGCAAAACAATGCTACCATTCAGGAGTAGAAATGTACTCTAGCGTCACATCTGTAATGAGGCAGGAGACTTTTCCAGGTTCTTCCTCTCTATATCTCATGTAGAAAAGAAAAAAAACCTTTTCTTATATGTCTTCACTAATGTGCAAGAATTAAGTGAATGGCCAAGGTCATGCTTCCAAGGTAGGGCCCTGCAGATTTTTTTTTTTTTTTTTGTGAAATTCCAGCTAATTCTTGACTCACTGTTTGATTGTAATAAGAACATATATGATGAGTTGTTACAGATGGGCTGTTTCACTGCAGCTGAGTGTTCCTAGGTCCCACCAATTGCCACCAGGACTTTAGGACACTCAGCATCTTTTGATGTCAAGAACCAGTGGAGGAAATCACAGGAAGGAGGTCTACCTCTTTACTCTCTGCTGTATCAAAACAAAAGGAAGAACACTTCTGCAGTTTCATGGTTTGCCATTTCTTCATTAGTGGTTTCTTTTAGCCTGTACTGCTGTATGTTGGAGGGTTTTAGAATATTTTAGACACACAAGGAATAACAGGAATAATTTATTTTATGCCAAGAGTTGTTTGATAAATTTTTCTGAAATCCGTTGGCTCACTACAATCTAAAAATCCTAAGAAATATATACAGAAAGATCTGAGAGAAGTAGTATAAATATTTCAAGGACCCCATCAGTCTTAGGGCCAATAGATTTATTATCATTTAAGCCCAACATACAGATCTAATCGTAAGACCTGTTCCTTGCATGAATGCTCCTTATGCTCCTGGCTACTTATGTTGACTTCCATGGGACTGTTTTTGTGTCAGATTTACAGAGCTGATCTTTAATGGGTAGCAATCTATCCTTATTACAGTGGGGAAAAACAGGTGAAATACAGAGTTATGTGAGGGCAGAATCTGAACCAGTTCATACTGAAAGCGAAGTAAGTTATTTTTCTTTTTAAACAAACAAACCAATATAGACACACTCTTTGGAGGGAGTTTGGTTTTTGTTTTTCATTCTCAGTATATTTGACCTTCAAAAGGACATGTAACAATGCAATTCAGAGGTGTGCTGCCTACAAGCTCAGGTTCTTGTGTCTGTGCAGCTGTAGAAAGAGAAAACAGTGAAGCAGACTTTGGGTTCCCAATGAGGAAAAAAAGAAAACTGGCAGCCTTTTCTTGCTATATTGTTAAATATCTCTATTTAAATGCAAGTGATCATCTGACACTGCCAAACAAAGTCATGTACCAGGAAGCAGGTGTGCATGTTACAAATTATTTTTGAAGATGCTGGATCACTTTTATTTCCAAGAGGAGTAGAGTTGGCTGAATACATTTTTTGGTTGTGTACTGAGGGTCAGCTCAGCACCTAGGAGTTTCAAATATGAAGATTTTTATTTTAAGTGTAGCTTTTGCAGAAGCGTGGGTGGCCTCTCTAGTTAGACATCACTTGTAGGGGTGCTTGAAGTTTCTTCTGTGTTACCTCACTGCACATACTGCAGTGGAAAGCCCAGTGCATACAATATGTTTTGGAAGGGGGTAGAATCCAGGGACAGAAAGAGGAAGAAACAGCCGAGCTGGTGCCTTGTTCTGCCTCTGAAACATGTGGTTACAAGTGATCTGTGCGGTGCTTTATACTGCATCTAGCTGCAAGACTTCTGGCTTCCTCCCTAAACTCCAGACCCCTTAAGCTAGAGAGGCATGAGATTTGACTTCAAGGAAGGATCAGGCATAAAATAGTCTTGCAAGAGGAGGCTCTGCTGTCCATGGGTTGATTGTTCCTCCCTAACTGCCCCCAGCAGGGATGTGCCTGCTCAGGTGAGGACCAAGCAAAGCAAGTGGTGAAAAGGTTATTTGAACATGCATCCGGGGCCCTACCCTTTCTCCTTCCCACTTCTGTTGGTTAGGGATAGCCAGTTTATGAAACGCACTTCCTGAGGAACATTTTTGTTCAGTTGGGTGAGCACCAAAGCCAACAAACAAACTGTATCTGGGTCTCCTCGGTTAAAATTCTTCCTTTAATTTGCTCTTTACCTCACCTTCTTTTTAAACTTCCATTCTTATAAATCAATATAGATGTATTTGCTTTCTGCACAGGGTTCCAGTAGTCTTTTAATAATCATAATAATCATTATTACTGATTAAAGTTGCATTATTCATGCCAGATGGAGTCCCCTCCCTGTCAGCCAGAATGAGTTTGCATTATGGAGTTATAGTACATTTGTGATCTAAGTAAACAGATGGCAGAATGTGACAGCAAATTATGTGCTGGTGATGTCAGCAACAACGCTTCCCGAGTATAATTGCTTTAAATGAACATGAATGCAGCAAGGAGCTGGTAGTTTTAACAAGGTAGTTGGCATACAGTGTGGTAATTACTGTACAACATCATCAATAGCACCATGAATGCTGTGTGAGTGCTGAGGGAAGAACACTAGCTTTGAAAAAGTAGTGATGGAAAGTCCGACTTTACACAACTGTCACAGTGGGTTTGCTCAACTGTATAACATCTCGTAGGTATAAGCACACTGCTAGCAGAGGAGCAGTGTTTTCTTTTGGAGTGATACAACCTTTGCTGAAACACATTTTGCATTTTGTCCGACACTATCTCCCAATCAGGGCATGTGGGAAGTATTTGATTTAGTGTAATGGAGCAGTGTTAGCAGCAGCTGCTGTTAATACAAGATTGAAAGGTAAGCTTCTGGATCAGGTTCAAAGGGGAAATTTGCTTAATAGAATCTCAGCAGTATTTAGTGATGAATAAAAGTTTAATCAATGATGAGGTTAGGTTCTTGTGGTCAAAAAAAGCAGCAATAAGGACTGTGTGTAGTCTTCAGCAGTGCTTATGGTGGGTTTGTCAGTTCATCCCTTCAGCTCTGGCTGGGTGTAAAGGGCTTGGCTGCCTACACCTCAGGCACTGCCACACCTGGGTTTTAGCAGCTGGGGCACAGGGTGCAGTAAGGCAGGCTCGCTGTGTGTGCTCTGGGAGCATTCAGCATTCAGGAGGGGGAAGAACTAAGAACAGGAGTGTGACTGAGCTCTGGCCCCATCTGAATGGGAGCTGCACAATGAGGTCTCCATTCGCTGGCAGTCAGGACTGGCGTGGGACTGAGTGTTTTCTCAAATAATGTAAGATGCAAGCAGAGGAGAATGTGCCAGTTCTTCTGCCTGCTTTCCATTTCCTTGCACAGCAGTCAGCATTTAGCCGTGAAATGGAAGACGTGAACTCAACTCCCTCTTCAGTCCAAGCGGGTTTCAGTCACTAATTACTAGGTAGTTTATAAAAGCTACCATTTCTAAGTCTTCCTCCTCCATCGGTATTTTACAATAAAAGCACCTACAGTTCCTTTTCTCAGGACTAAACCTGTCAGCACATGGAAGGATGATGTAGAGCATCACCTCTAGATTCTGAAGGAACGTCATGTTCCTTCAGAAGCGTAACTGCAGGCAACTAGAGAACCAATAGCCAGAAAAGGAAGGGTCCTGTGAGCTTAGCTGTCACTGGGGTTAAGTGGTTGCACAGGGCACATTTCCTTTGCCATGATATTGGACATGAAGACTATGCAAGCTTTTGGGGGTGAGGGGTGGCTTTTAATCAAAGGCATTGAGTTTATCACCCCATTGTTCAGATGAAATTGAACATGAGATAGATAGATGTCCTCTCTAGCACAGCCGTCTCTTCTCCTGTGGAGGAATGAGTGGGTCGTACATAGGATGTAGAGAACAATAGTAATAGCACTGGGCGATGAAATTGTTCTGCAGTCCTCCAGACTTGTTAATCTTTTTTTTTGTTTGTTTTAAAATATCCCAGTCATTATACATAGAAGGAGGTATTTAGGGTATAAAGCACTTAGATAAGCAGCCATATTTCATATATGTTTGACACCAGTTCTGGCTATTTATCTGGGCCTTTTTTACAGGCACTGTTTCAACCTTGGTAAAGCATAAAACCCCTCCAAAGACAAGGTGGACCCTCCTCTTCAGCAGTTGCTGGATGTTGAAGAAATGAAAGGAAGCCAGACTTCTAATCTCTCTCTCTTTACATCTGTCCCGCAGGTGGCCGATGCCACAAGTCCTGCACAGGCCGATGCTGGGGACCCACAGAGAATCACTGCCAGACCTGTAAGTATGCAAGACTCTGAGAAACAAAGGAGTGAAAAATGATGTAACAGGGATCCTACTTTTTTTTAATCATGAAGGGGTGCTATAAATTCTGGTTTTAGTATAATTCTAAAATATTTGACATTTTTTTTCTGTATGTTTGTACCAACAGATGATCTGCTTTTTTTTCCACCCATGTGAATTTATGTTTTTCTTTTTTCCCTTGTGACTTCTGAAAATGCTTAAGCTAACTTGAATTTTCTTTTCACTTCTTGGCGGTAACATGGAGCACGGCTCCTGAGAATATTGATGGTTATTTTGGAATACACTGAAATGAATACTGCAGGAATAGAAAAAACTGCAAGGCAGATTTGGAGATCTTTAATGATGGCCTGACACTGCAAAGTTCCTAATGCTAAAATACTCTGTTAATTTCAGTGGGAGCCTGGGAATATTAGTTATCTTGCAGAATTGTTCTCTTTATAATAACTTCAGAATATATTTGAGTTGTATTGAAAGAGAGAATAAAAGTTTTTTTGTGAAGGAAGTAGTAAGTGGAAGGTTGTTCACAATGTCTGTCTGTCCTCTTGAATTTAGAGAGCATTAAAATGAATGAAAAAGAACTATATTGAGAGAGATTCTTCCTTGTGTGCTTTCAGCTCCTTCAGATAGGCACTAAAGAGCTAGAATTGCAGTCACAATATTAGCCAATATAAAAGAGGAGAAAATTGAGAGCTGTCTTTTCCTACAAGTGTTTTTTTTTCTTTTTTCCCCCTTATGGGAATAGAGCTATCCTTTACACTTCCTTTCTTTGAAATTTAGGAGGGTGGAAATCAGTTGTGTTTACTGGAGTCACTCTTCCTAGGAAATGAAATGGTTGCTGATATCTCCCCCGGAGAGCATTGCTCTAGCTTGTGCTTGTTTCCTTGGCCAAGTTGTAGATAGGAGGAAGGGACTGTGAAAAATTAACCTCTATCAAGTGAGCACACCAACTAACTCTCTCAACTGATGATAGCCCAATGTCATCTGCCTTTTTTGTTGGAAATATTAGGAACAGTACAACTATGCTTTTTTTTTTCTACTTGGAGCAAGAGATAAGAGGAAATTATACATGGCAGGCAGCTTGACATGAACGTTTTATGAGTGAGCATAAGCAGGAAATCCAAGCTGACCTCCTGTCCCTGGCAAAGCGAGGGGCACAGCAACAGAGCTGCGTGCCTGCAGAGGCTCTGCCACCCTGCCGGGCGCTGCGTTTCATTCAGCAGTATCAGCTGATGTTGCTGGCAAAGCTGATGACAGTTACAGCTCTGCTAAAGTTAACATGTTCTTATATTACTGTTTCATATTAAGCTTTATCTGCGGGTATGATTAAAAACACTTTAGGACAGGTTGTAGGGATAACTGTATAATGAGCCAGGTACAGTGATGCTAAGCAGATGATTCTTTGTCTGAATCAAGCTAATACATCTCCTTCCTTTGCTGGCAGTCTTTATGAAAGCCCCAAAGAAATCAGTGCTCAGAAAGCCTCCTTACATCAAGCTTATGTGCTGAAATAGATAATCGAAAGGGACTTAAACCCTAGCTGATCAAATTATTTTATATCATGGTAAGAATTAATTAATGCTGTTTTTTTCTCTGTCCTACTGAGAGGCCTGTTTGTCTTTTAAAACTAGTAGCTCTGTAAGAACCTGGGTAATTCATCCAAGCTTGAGTAGACTTCTTCAGGCCTTATGGTGGTTAGCTTATCCAAGAACACTGTGAAACCTTGACAATTATATAAGGATGATATGATCCTGGCTCAGGCATTGGCTCCAGCAAGCAGAGGCGCCAGCCTTATGTAAAGTTGGAAAGTCCAGCTGGACTCTGTGTGGCTGCGGAAGTCCATGTGGCAGGATCAGCTCCCATGGTCTCAGCCTCTACAAAGCACTGCTCTCAGATAAGTGAACTGATTTGGTGGATTAATGTAGTAATACCAGAGAGAGAAAAACTTATCTGCAGTGTTGTGAAGTCAGAAGCGTAGCAGAGCTGCATGGTAGGTTTGCTCCAGGAGTGACAGCTATCTCTCTCTTCACAGTGACTGCCCGCTCAAATCCAAACAGTGGGGACAGGCTGAGGCACAACCATGGATTTAAAATAATAAACTATGGAAAGACATATGCCGTCTAAGTTCCAGGGAGATACAGAGATCACCCATTTCTAATTTGAAATAGGTACTCTGCGGCCTTTTACCTTCGAGCACACTCTGCAACCTCTGATTGTCAGAGACAGGAGTTAATTTCATATCGTATACTTCCTCTTTTCCTCCTTGACCTCACTGCACCTTGGGTAAACAGCAGGATTTAAGGAAAAGACTGACTATTAGGCTGGCAAGGGGAATTTCTTCATTGCACTTTTGCAAAATGTGGTTTTCTGCAAACTGTTTGAAGCCAAGAGTGTAAGTAGGGACTACAAACATAAAAAGGCAAGTGGTGCTGTGCTTTTGCTGCCTTCATTTCTGACTTTAAAAAAACATGCCTGGCTTTCACGCTTATAAATGTTATTCTTAGATACAAGCCGGAGATAGGATGAATGGTATCATAAACATAGTGTATACCTTAACCTAGTCACCTTGGGGATGCATGTCTTTCAAACACGTGTAGGAAAACACTTCAGCAGTATTACATCCCAGTGTCAAACTATTTTGTTCCTAGAAACAACTCAGAAGCACATCTGCATTTTAATAATTTCATTTTTTTTAATGGAGTCGCTGAAGCAAAAAATTCTAATGATCCCCCCTCCCAAGATAAGATTTAAATTATTTTCCTGGGAAAGGATAAAAAATGAAAGATCTTAATCCATGTCTTTCATTTCAAATTACATATGGAAAAAAATCAAAATCCTTTTGTTTTTTGCATGAATATCATCTACCTAGCTGCTTCTTATGTTGCCTTCCAGCAGTGTCTCTCTGTACTTCTAACTCCATCTGAAACACCACCTGCATCTAACTCTATCCTAATGTCTCTCTAAATGTGACAAGAAAATTTACATATTTAAGAAGACAGTTAATAGGAAATTTAAAATCAGCTGTTCTGTTAGGAGGTAGAGAAGATGTAATTTCAGGGTACTATTTTATGCAATTAACAATTCATTTTTCTTTTATAATTAAAGTATTAGTAAATATAAATACTGAACATTTAAAAGCTAGATGGTATTCTTTGTTTCAGTGTCAGGAAAGGCTAATGTGGAAATACTTTAAAAAAGAATATTTTTCAAAGAGTACTGGGCACCCACTAAATCGAATGTAAACCACTTTAAAAAAAAACCCACAAGAACAAACTCTTTTGGAAGTTACTAATCAAATTTGAAAATCTGTGGTTAGGTTGTTACTGTTTCTGCTGATGATGTCTGTTATGAGTTTGCTTTTTTTTTTACTTTTTGTATGAAAAGAAATTGAAACTCTTACAAATTGAATACATTATTTTATTAAGATGACAGAATATGCACTTTGTCCTAGAGGAATGTAACTGAAACAGAGGAGAAAAATCTAAATTAAAATATAGGCCCAACTAAGGGAATGCAAAAAAGGCAAATATCCTTTAAACAAAACCCAAAACATAAACAAAACCCAAAACATAAACATTCAGCAAATGTAAAATGCTCCATGACTGTGTATGTGTACAGGAGTTTGGCCTGAGCATAATTGTATTTATACAGTCTTTGTGCAGCTGATGTTGCTAAGAAAAAGATGCCAGTGCAGTAAGTACCCAATTAGAGCAGCAAAAGGCAAGTGGGAGCCTGGTGCGGGAGACAGAAAGAGCTGAACCAGCAGCTTAGATCAATCAGGGTAACCCAGCATTTTCGCTTGGAGCCAGCATCTTTAATTAAAATCCTTGTATTTCTCTAATAACTTTGCATGTTCATAAGACTTTGTCATTGATTTCAGTTACTTCCCATTTTTTCCTTCATAGATTTATAGTGCCCTGACATAATTAAAGATTAAGGGAAACAATAAGAGAGACTGATTAATTGCACACATATATGAAGTGCTCATTCCACCCTGTCCCCAATACAGCTTATTGCTATATTGCAGTGAAATACTAGCAGAGATTGACAGTCAGTGTTCTGCACTCCCCCAGAAACCCATCCCAACGCATGGCACATTTTTTGAAGACCTTGTTGTTTGCCACTGTCCTTTGCTGTCCCAGCCCTGACTGTGACAGTTCTGTGCACCTGAACCCTCAGATTTCTTGGGATGCCACAAAGGGTCAGTAGGCATCCGGGCAGGTAGTTGTGCTGACCCTCAAAAGTCTGGTTCGAAACTTGGGGCCTCAGCTGTGATTAGTGAAGGGTCTCTTCACAGTTATGTTGGGTGAAGAAACCAGTATCTGGCACCTGAACTTCCTCTGGGGTCCCAGCCCAGAACTCCTGTATCTCACGTGTTTCTGGGCTGCCAAGGATGTGATGTGAGGGCTCCTGATCACCCCTGTCCCCAGCTCCCCTGTGAACAGTCCCCGCACTAGGTAGCCGGAGGAGGAGGTCGGTATTGCTCCACTCTTCTCTCTCAGCTTGCAGCAGGGTTGCTGCTGCTGCGTTGATGCTGCCTGTTCGCAGCTGCTGCCCAGTTCCCTACCATCTGTCCCCGCTCTCGGCACCATCTTGAGCCACGTCTCCCCTCTAGGAGCCACCTGCCAACATTCATCAGCCTGAACATACGGTTTGATATTTTGGGTAATATTTACCTTTACATTTCACTCTTTTGGATAGGTTTTGAGTCACACCTACAAAATCAATTGATTGCATTTTGAGGAAGGTTTTGGGGGGAAAAAGCTTGCTATCTTTTTAAACCAGTGCAGCTATGTACATTTTCTATAGGGTTACCCCATGATAATGATTGTAGGAAGCTGAACTGTTGAGTTATGTTTATTGGAATCTGAACAATCAGATTGTTTGGGGACTTCAAACAATATATAGTATTGCCTTGTTAGTTTTGCTTTGGGGAATGTTCTTCATTGCAAACTGTCTTGAATATGAGTCCTTAAAAAGCTCTTTTCTGTCTTGGTGTGTGGTGCCACTGAAGGTATCCGACAGGTCCTCCTCAGAGCTGGACCCTCAATAGCAGTTACAATGCAAATAGAGCATGCAGTGAACTGGAAGATAAATATGTTATGTTTTGGCCTTTTCCTGGAGTTGAATGTTGGCATTTGTGTTGGCATTGTTTGCTTTCCCAGCAAAATAAACAATTAGGGAAGAACAGTAACAAACCTTTGCTGTAATTGTGAATTTTGCAAACCACTTTATAACTTCCTAGTCTTTAGGAAAACTCAAAATGTTCCCTATCCTGAACAGCATGGTAGAGGCCCTCGTTAAGCTGGTGCCTAATCATAAGCAGAGTGTGCTTTTTGAAGGCCTTCTGTTTAAGTATTGTGCTGAAAAGGGAGCCATATCCCTCCAGGTCAGCCCTGGTGTGGGGGGTGCTCTTGCTTTTTTTAAAAAGGAAACATACTCTGGAACAACTTGTTGTAGTCTCATAAAAAGTTAGGGGGAAAAAAAGGACCGTATCTGTAACTTTATACATTGCACAAGCCTTACTGTGGGGCTCTAAAGGAGGGTGAATAATTTAGATGATTTTGTCCTAGCCTAATAGTGTGAAAACTGCTGAAAAGATGTCAGTAAATTGCTTAAATCCATTGCTGTTGTTGGAGCTCATTTCCCACCGCTGTTTAAGCTACACAGCCCAGGGAAGCGCTATTATCTGCAGCTCAGCTTGAAAGAAGTGTGTAATCCTGCAAATACAGACCTTGGCTCGCTGAAAGGAATAGCTCGTTAGTTGACAAGAAGACCGTGCCTTTGCTAAATATGCTCAGGGGTGGTCAGTGTGGTTTGCAGGCACAGACACCAGGCACGGGAGAGGCAGCTCCCTCCTCCCCTTGAGACAGGGGATTCACCTCCTCAGGGCTTGTTTTTGGGGAGGCAGCAGTGGAGGATTCCCAGGACCTCTTGCAGGCGATGGTATGGGACATGCTGCTGGGCCTTGGCCTCTTTGCCCTTTTAAAAGTCTGCCAGGAAACCTCCTCCACGGGAAAGCAATGGTTATATCGTGATGGTGGACATCTTGACCTGGTCCCAACAGCAGCTGGCACTGAGGTAAATAAATTATAATTGAGTTAATTAGGTGGCTCGTAGTAATTGTCTACACAGAGGTGCTTTACACCAAAACTTCCCAAGTTTAAGCAAAACATAAATTGTTGCGGCGCCACGGTGAGAAATGCTTTTTAACAGCATCCTGCCAGTGAGCGGGAATGGTGTGGTATCATGTCCTCTTCTCCTTTCCTGTTGTAGCAGTGTTGATTGTATCCACCTGAAATTTGGCTCCTAGGCTCTCCGCCTCTAGTGCAATGGAAAAAAAAAAAAAAAAAATTACACTGCTGGTGCACTGTAATTTTTCAGGGTGGTGCTGGTGAGGGGAACCCCGGCACTGGCCTTCCGCCTGCGGAACCTTCGAGAAGGGGCCACTGACCATGTGCGGTCTGGGCGGGGGCTGCACTGAGCGGTCTCGGTGGGAGGGGCAGCCATTTGAGTGCCCCCCATGCTGCTGCAAGGAGGGGTGCTTCAGTGCATGGCCTCGGGGCCTGCCCTGCCGCTGGCAGCGGTAACGCCAGCCAGAGGGGCAGGACGTGGTGGCAGAGGAGCAGTCATTTTAAAAAATGAGGTATATGTGATCGTGAACTGTCGCTGTGGGAGGCAGAGCGTTTGGATGGTCCCCCCTTGGCTCAGGGGCCAACTCCTTGTCTGAGGAGTGACAGGGGTAAACACAGAGGATTTGGGTCGTGGGATGGAATGAAAAGAATATCTTCTGCTTCTGTGCCTCTCCACTGACGGCAGAGGGGGAACCTTTGGCAACCAGGGTCTTCCATCAAGTCAGGATAAATCTGGGCCTCGCCTCCCTTTGAGGTCAAAGCGGATAGTGCCTGGTCCAGTGCAAATCAAGGCACTATGGACCTATTTCTGAACTGGAGAAAACACTATGCAGTCACTGACTAAATGAGGTCTTCATTCATTTTCATGAGATGTGACTGTCCCTATCCTCTAATGGTGTGGTGGTGGCGTACTGCGACATGTGTGTTTTGCTTAACATATGCCACTGTTTCATCTCTCTGTCCTAATGTTTATCAATACTGTTACTTAAGCAAACAAATCCTTTTAATCTGTTTCTCTAGCAGGGTTGACAGCAAGTGCATTTACAGAAATTTCCCTTATTTCTTAAATCAGATTGCCTAAGGCATGAAAGTATTTTCTGTCAGGGGGTTTGCCGCTAGTATCAGCAAGACGGAATTACTCTGAAAATGCATTGTTTTATTCTGTAGCTTATAAATGATGACCTCTCTTTCGTTATATACATTTTTATGTCCTAAATAAAATATTGTGTATATCAAGAAGCTGTGGCATTACCTTAAGTATTTCAGGCAAGTAGTGGAGAGAATCTGAATTGGAAAGTACTTTGCTATCGGTAAAGGAGTTACTGATAGATTAAATAGTAGAATCGAGCAGAAGGTTGGATGGAATTTTGCATTCTCTGGCTTCTTGAAAAGTGTTTTCCATAGAGAAGTAATGAAATGCTTTTAACAAAATAAATGGTAAAGGTTAATTACAGAAATGTAATATCCCTGGTTTTGTCAAAATACAACTGACAGCACAGCTTCCTGGCATTCTGTAGGCGGTGGTTGGTATAGTCCTGCAGATAATACTAATTTCTTTTTCTGTAAAATAAAGATAGAGGCTATTGCCGAGTGAGGGGAGGAAGATGCTCCACTTGTTGACCATTCTTTGCACAAGACAAAGCCCTGAGGTACAGTAGTGTGGTGCTACTTAAATCACTGTGCTTTCCAGTTGGTAGAATGTAGTTGTTCCCCTGTGAATGAAGGCTGGATTGTGTTATTTAGAAAAGTTAAGTGATGTTCCCAAATGTGTTCTAATCTGCAGGTTGTATTCTGTTCTGTTATCTCATTGCTTATTTGTCAAATTGGTTGCCATCAAGAACAGCATTTGGTTCTGACATTGCTAGCCTCACTCTGAATTTCACTCATTGATTCAGTGTTGCTGTTCTTCATGGGGGAAAACTCACTCATCTGGTGGGCTCTTCTGTTATTTTGTGGGTTTTTTTTTCATATCATTCTGTCAGCTGTTTACAAAAACTAATAGTTTGAAAATAACATTCCACCTGAATTTCCAAGGGTAAGAGCAAACACTTTAAAAATTCTTCCTCCACAGTCCTTGAGCAACATACACGTTCCTAAGGAGGATATTGTGAAGGTATTCTGGAGGATATGAGTGGACAGTACCATTAACATAATTACCTTAAACTTGAGGGTTTTTTCAGTATGCTGTTTGGTTTATTGTTTTCCTCAGTGTGCAGTTGAAGAGCTCTCTCCTTAGTTCTGATTCTGACTTGATAATTTTTCTTGCCTCCTCCTAGTAACGAAGACAGTGTGTGCAGAGCAGTGTGATGGACGGTGCTATGGGCCCTATGTCAGTGACTGCTGCCACCGGGAATGCGCTGGAGGCTGTTCCGGACCTAAAGACACTGATTGCTTTGTATGTGTGAGACTTCTCATTTTTCTTGTTTCTGGCAGTCACACTGCAAATTCTTAATGCTTTAATCCACGAAAATCACAATTTTATTCCTTTTAATGTATTGCAAGCACACTCCCAGATTTAGACTGCAAATTTTAGCATTTAATATTTTTCACATTATATTAACATCACTTATCTACTTAATATTACCCATTAACAGATTTACGAGATTTGTAAATACCGATTGGGAACCATTAATATGCTAATCTCTATGATTTTTATCTTTTGCTTTTCTAAAATTAACTTTTAGAGGTGATAGGGAGTTTTTAGAAGTATTTATCATTACATTTGAGCATGGCTTTTATTACTGCTCTGTGTGCTTTTATTTGAAAGTCAAGAATACAGTTTAGCTTCTCTGTGAAAGGTGTTCCCTATTACTGCCAGACTTGATTTAAATTCACCTGTTTTACTGGGCATGCTTCTTAGTGAGATGGAAGGAAAGTGGCTTCCAAAATACTCTACCTCAAATGCATGCCACTACATGTGCTTAAGCTGGAAAGAGGAAAAAGTTAACTTTTTCCTTAAAAAAGAGACCATCTGAACATCCAGGTCTTTAGACAAATTTGTCTTGTTTGTAGTCTGTTATGTGTAATAGTGTAAGCAGCTACAGAATCCAACACTGATCTCAAAAAATGTGTAGCTCATCACACTGGGTTGCAGAGACAAGTTTTGCTAATGTTTTTAGGGAAAGCAAACCTAGGCCTAAAGAAGCCTAGAAATAGAACATGCACAGAGAGGTGGATGTTCAAAAGTACCCAAGTGATTGAAGAGACAACTGTCTACAAAGTTGGGTAGGCTCCTTTTAAAATCTGCCAGATAGGATTGGGAGGAGGGATCTTATAGTATGGAAAATTGCAGATGTTTTGATAGTGTAGGCAAGTGGATCATAATGAACCATTTAAAATTAATCTTTCCCTGGCTGGACCTGAAACTCGCTCACTGTTGAGATATCGTTTGATAGTGGTAGGTCTTGTGCTTCAAAAACACATTCTAAATGCTATTATTCTGCTGATGATGAAATGCAGTGAATGCCTGACTTAATTGCTAACAGGTTTTACTAAAGCTGTTCTTTGTGGCTGGAGCTTTGCACAAGTAGATAGATATTCAGCACATGTGGTACACTTGATCCAACACTCACGTGAAGTTCTGTGCTGTCTTTGGACTAGAGAGATGGGAAAATAACATTCTTTCCTGTGTCATGTACAATCTAAATAGGGAAAGGAAAGAGGAAAAGTGCAGTTATTGTTCCTGTATTACTGTTGAGGAACATCCTCAAAGCTGATGTGTTGAGTCTGTCCATTTTCAAAGCTTAAGGACAAGTTATTTGCAGCGTAAGTTCTGTAATACTGCAGCCTGAAAGAAAATGAGTTAGACTTTCTGAATTGTGGCAGTTATGGAAATATGTATGCTAAAAATCAAGTAGTGTGTTTATTCTGATCCAGCAGAGAAGTACCCAAGGCTTTATTCTCATTCACTCCTGGGCCAAGAGCAATGTAAAAGAAATCCAGCAGGGGTCTGGCAATTTTCAGGACTAGTCATTACTTGCTTAGTACACACTGGGTGAAAAGTGTAACCCTGTAAGCTATAGACAACTGCGCTTAGCTTTCAGCTGAGATACAGAACTTCGGTTTTTCCCTGTGTATTCTCCTGTGCTTTCATTCACAAAGTAGCGGCATTTAGCACTGGTTGCTAGAAGTTTGCATATATTATTGAAGCAATTACAAATGTATACGAAGCATTGTAGTCATAAACTAAGTGTTCCCAAATCTTCTAGATGAGCTTTTCCTGAGAAGTGCCGTCTCTCTGAAGAGTATTGGTGTGCTTTAATTTATGAATTTGCTAAACCGTTATCAGAGGATTGTCATGTACATGATAGGGTACCTTTTAAGTCAGCAGCAGATGTAAAAAAAATGTGTTGAGGAAACAAACTAAATTAGTATTTATTAATAAGGAAAAGTACAGTTTATGAAGCATTACAAATCCTTTAGCATATTATGGCAGCTTGCAACAGCTTCCTGTTGTAAATATGTTTTTAATATTTCTAGATAAAATTCATCCATCCTCCTCCATATGCTGCCATACAGTCATTTGCATATTCAGTTCTAAAAGCAAGACAATAATCATCTGACATAACTGCAAGCAGACATGCTAAAACAAAGTTTTAGAGATGTTCTTATCTTGCAACCAAAACCAAACTGGATCTGAAACTTGAAATGCTTAAGAGGGCCTGGTTGAATGCCCAGTGGAACGACAAAAGTGACACAACCCTATTTGTAGGGTGGACTTCCCATCCAGTTCTTAGTAAAGAAGTAACTGACTGTATTTATCTTTGTAAGGAAAAAAAAAAAAATCTGGTTCTGTGAGAAACAAACAGTTTTTGTAATATGCATTTTAAAGAACCAGAAAAGACAGGATCAGGAGTTTGGCTTAGCTCATGCTCCATATGGGCAGTGCCTTCATCATGGAACTCCCTGTTCGTCACTTTCAGCAGCGGATTTTGTCCTTCTCCCTTGGCGACATTATTAGCCTCTCCTCTCTGAAATCTTCTAACATAACAAGCAACCTCCCTCAGTCCTGCTCGCCCTGATCGGAATGGAGATAAGTACTGTTAGTAATAGCAGCAGAACAGAGGAATCTTTTTCACTTTTCTCTCGGTCCCAGCCCTGGAGGGGAGTGGACATGACACGCACATTGGTATACTTGTTGACTCTTTAAAGATTTGAAACCATCTGTATTTTTTACAACCTGGAAAAGGACCAGAAGGATTCATCCCTAGACTAAAAGTTGTAAAGCAACCTGGCTTCTGGAAGACAGGTTAGTGGGGAAGCAGAATCCAGTAGCAGTGGTTGCTTAAACTGCTAGAGGGATCCAAGCCAGGCTACAGCTTTTGTATTCATATGAAATTTGACATTTACGGTACGCTTTGTGAATATTACTCCCAACAGTTTTTTTATAAGCTGTGGTTAAAACCATAGACACGATCTGTGGTGATAAGGAATGTCAAAACTGGTGGGGTTTTTCTATTACTAATTATCAACCTTGCACGGTCAATTATTTTCCCCTGCATACCATTACTTTCTTTTCACACACTTGCCTCTTCATTTGTCAGGGCCCTGTCCCCTGTCAGCTGTGGGTGGCTGAGCTTGAATGCTAAGTGATACAAAGTCCTATTTTCTTTTCTCAGTGTGTGAAGCAACTGACCTTGTTAAACTTGCCACTTAGGGAAATGACCCCCTCCTGCGCTAGCTCAAAAGAAGTTCTTATCCCTCTTGCTTTATAATTGGGAATTTTGGTTTTCAGCTGGATGATGGACTCATGCTGTAAGAAATCTAAAGGCTGGACCTCTGAAAAAGTCATTAGCATTTGTTTAGACTGACTATGATAAATAGCTGTTCACTCTTGGCAGTTTTAGAATGTCCTATCGAGTTGTGAATTAGTTGATTGCTAGCAGTAACAACAGTTATGAAACAAATTAGTGTTGTTATGTTTTTGTAGGAAATGCTGTAACAGTCAACTGTGTTTCAAATTAAGGGGGCTCAGTGAGCCCCCTTGTATAAGTCATTTATTTGCCAAGATCCTAGCAAGAAATCTAAGTAGCCAGAATGAAGGTTAGAAGACTATATATCACATTCCTCACTGTTGCAGCAAGTCTGAACAATCGAGACTGTTTTAAACTAAAAAAAACACAAAAGCAGCTATATGATTCCATTTAATATTTTTTTTTTCTCCCTTGTTTTGCAGGCCTGTATGAATTTCAATGATAGTGGTGCATGTGTCACGCAGTGCCCCCAGACTTTTGTATACAATCCTACCACCTTCCAACTGGAGCATAATCACAATGCCAAGTACACCTATGGGGCATTTTGTGTCAAAAAGTGCCCACGTAAGTGCTGTGTGAGCTGCCTTTTCCTGCAATGATGGAAAGTTTGAGTTGCATTTCAGGAGCCTTAGAAAACAATAAGAGAATGGGAGCTAAGTGCACAGTGCAGTATCTCAAATCACTCCACATGTGCTTGCAGCCTGTAATAACTCAGTCACATGTTAACTAAAGACAGTGACATTCTGGGTTGCTGACACTTTCCAGGTATCCTATACTGTAGTGATTTTCTTAAAGAAAGGGACTTAACTAGATTTCTGTTCTCATGATGACCACTTGTTACATTCATGCTTTAGGTCAGCATTTGCAAATTTCAGAATGAACTGTTAAAATAGTGGGATTGTAAAAGGGTAGAATTTTCTGTTTCAGAAAAGTAACTACCTGGCACCAAATGCTTTCATGATACTGATGCCCTTTTCTTAACTTGGAATAATGATGGTTTGACAGAAAGTTACCATAAGTATTTTCTGCGCAGTTCTGTCTCAATGACGAAAAACCATGCAGTACTGACAACAATACAGTCTTAAAGCTCCAGAATAAAATTAGAGAGCAGGAGGGAGTTAGAAAAAGAATAACCCCATGCATGTAAAAAACACATGCTTCTGAGATGCCAGACAGATGATGACAAGTAGTCTTTGATACTGCTGTTCTAGTTAGAAAGAAAAATAAGGGGGACAGTATTCTTGCTCTCCCATTCATTCCCACCAAGGTTTACAGTTCTGTTGTGCTTTAATTACTTTATACATAAATTACATATAAGAAGGATGAGTAATCTATAATAAATGTAACCATAATTCAACCTAAAGCAAAATTCAAATTTTGAATCTCTGTTGAGAAGTTCAAACTGACAGTAGGCTGAGGCTGTGACTGTCAAGGTTTAGTCCTGTCTCTAATAGAGTAGTGGGTTTTTTGAAGCAAGATAATTTTTTTACAAAACTGGTATACCATGTACTACTTAAGGGATATGATCCTTTGTCCAAATACTTCATTGACCTTTTTTTTTCCTTTTTTTTCCTTTCTTGATATTAGTAAGCTTTCAATTAGGTAGGATCCATCTATATCCCCTTCGGCAGTTGTCTTACAAGGCAAAATTTAAATACTTGTCATTGTCTTGTGCAGTGTTTTACCCCAGATGTGTATATTTGTGTACGTATGAGAGAGACAGGGCAGAGCATCTTGGTTTATTTCTCTCCAATTACTGTAGCTTTTTTTAAACACAAATAATCATAAAGCCACATTGGGGGAGCAGGAGGGACCAGGCCTGACAATTCATGGATTTTCATAAGTCTCTGAAGACGTGCTTAATTTGCTTGCTTATACACTTCTGAAAACACTGAGCATTAAATGTTAATGCCAATGTGGAAGTGCTGAGATAGTTAATAATATGGATTGACGTAGAGTCCATAAAGATGTGTCCCGGTACTATTTAGTCCAGTGGTTCACTTTCTCTTCCTTTGTCTTCCTTTGTCTTCCCTTTCTCTTCAGACAACTTTGTGGTAGATTCCAGCTCTTGTGTCCGTGCATGTCCGAGCTCCAAGATGGAGGTTGAAGAAAATGGTATTAAGATGTGCAAGCCCTGCACTGACATTTGTCCTAAAGGTAGGCAGTAGTTTAGTATAAATTTTCTTGAATGTGGTCTACACTGTAGTAGAGCAGAGCAGGCATGAAATACCCTTCATGAGTATGGTGTAGAATATTAATAGCCTTTGGATAGCCACAGAACTTTGAGCTGTGTAGGCTATGTGTGAAATATATACAATAGAATGAAAATTTATTAAGTTGTAATTGTAATATAACCAAACCAATTACTTTTGATTAGAGAAAAATGAAGGGGATTTCTCTGTTGGTTTTAGAGAAATCTAAAGGAATTCTTTATTATGTTATTTTAATGACTAATATTTCCTGGAGGTGTTTTAGAGCTGTCCTTTTGTCATTCCAAAGGGGGGCATACTAAAGCCCTGGCTTCAATGTATGGTATGTCTCGTACTTGTCAATACAATGTTAGGTTTCCATGTATTTCCTCTGTTTTTTAAAAATGTCTCTGTTTTTCCAGAATCTTCTACCTCCTTTCTAAGTGCCTAAAACATAGACTAGAAGTTTTTCAGTGTTGATGCTGTTGAGAAGACTGAAATCTGTAGGTTACTTTACTGTCCCAAACTCCACTAGGGAGACTTTCTGCTCCCTGCTTGAAGATCTCAGGAGCAAAGCACCATCAGTTTTCTCACGTGGGCCTACGCCACTTTTCAGTCCTAGTGGAAGCCATATCTGGAAGGGAATTCACAGTGAAGCTGCTGAAAAACTCTGTAAATCAACAGTCACTCCACATGGCTGAAACAGTCAAACACTGCCAAGGCTGGGTACTGACATGCTGAATCCTAAGTGAAGGCTATGTCCAGCCCTTTAACCTAATTACACTAAATAACTTTTTTGCTGGATAGATAGTTTTATGCATGAAAATGCATGTGTGGTGTTCCTGTCAAGCTCTTAGCCTTACTCTGTGAGGAGGAAAGTTACCACATGTTTGTAAAAGGTTCAGGTGTACTGCTAGCAGTTGCTATTAGAGGAGCCCAGTTAGGGAGATAGGATATGTTATGTGATGGAAGTCACAAAGGATTTGTTCCTGTAATCATCATGTGTCCCAGAAAATGCAACTAAATTACATAGAAAAAGCTACAAAGAGAAGTTTCCTCACTAGGTTCCAAAGTTTCTCTAGGCCCCAGTAACTTATTTGTTGGGATGATGAGTAAAGAATCATTTGTACATCCTTTCTGAAGGACCTTATGGCATGTGAATGGTTAAGTTCACAAATCCACCAGAGCAAAGGGGACCTCTTGAGCTACCAGTGTTAGGACCCCTCAGTTTCTGCAGTGAGTAGTGCACACATAAGTGGCATGGCCAAAAGGCTAGTCTGAGATAAGTTATCAACTATCTGTTTACAGCTGGCTTGAGTGGGGTTTTGTGTGGTTCATACTTGCCTTTAGATCCAGTGTGAAATATCTTAACCTGTGTGCTGGATGTCCTTCTATGGCAGGTATTTTAGCTTATTGTTTGTTTTAAATTGTCATGTGCTTCTTTGGGAATACAGGTAAAAGGTGCCATTTTAACACCTCTCTGCTGCTTTATCTCTGAAAGAAATTAAGACCTGTGTCCAGAAGGCCAACATGTTCTGATTCAGTAATTGTTTTTCCTAGTTCTTTACACAAACTCCTTGTTTTGGCAGCATGTGATGGCATTGGAACAGGGAGTTTAGTGTCAGCTCAGACGGTGGATTCCAGCAACATTGACAAGTTCATAAACTGTACCAAGATCAATGGCAACCTCATCTTCCTTGTTACTGGGATTCATGGGTAAGTGACAAAGTGTTAAGACGTTATGTTATGGTGCCAGCTGAAACGAATTGTGTCCACCTCTTAATGATGACCACAGGCTTCTTTTATGTAATAGCAGATCCAGGATAGATTCATTTCTGCCTTCCATTATGAAGGAAACTCTTACCTTGATTCTTATGATTCCACCTCTAGGAAAAGAAAGGATGAAGTAGACTGTTTGCACTAGAAAGAGAAAAGACAACTGTGATCTTTGGTTACTTTGTGAGATGCTCTGTATTGGCTTGCAATAATGGCTGATCAGAGAATACAAGGGCGAAAGGGAAGTTACCTTCCATTAGTTTGTTTTAAATTTCCTATGACCAGCAGTGTAATGTGCAGAATATGCACAGAGCGCGCCTACCTAGCATAAATTGTCACAGCCTGGATGGCTGTCACTGCTTATACATACAAAAAAGCTGCCCTTTTGTCGACCAGTTTTGAAGTATATATTCAGGTTTCAATTGCAGAGATACACAAAACTTACTGGTATTTAAATCCAGTATTTTCATTTAAATATGGCTGTATTGAACAAGTGTTAGTAACTGTTGAAGATGTGGAGGTACAGAACCAATATTTAAAAGTCTCACCAATGTCTCCTTCTAAAACAAGATATACCAGCCAGATGACTAGTGCCTTGCTGTTTATAGTTTGGCGCACTGTGTGTTTGCCATTGTAGCAGAGGTGAATGCATGGTGCAAATGCTGCAGGAGTGGGATGTGTCCAGGGAAGACAGACAGACTCTGTTTGGATGGTCAAGTGAGGTCTAATGCAACTAGCCACTTTCTTGCATTGTGTTCTTTCTGTCATTGAGAGAACATGAATATGATTCTATCTTCTTACTAATTCAAGCCTTCATGTTGTAATCAGACATGGTGAATTACATGTGAGGTATTTCTGGGTCTATTAAAATGAGCAAAATCCTCAAAATACACAAAGATTAATCCCTTTTTCCCCTTTGTTGCGATAAGTATGCAGATATTTCATAGAATCATAGAATGCTTTGGGTTGGAAGGGACCTTTAAAGGTCATCTAGCCCAACCCCCCTGCAGTGAGCAGGGACAGCTTTAACTAGATCAGGTTGCTCAGAGCCCCATCCAACCTGACCTGGAATGTTGCCAGGGATGGGGCCTCCACTGCCTCTCTGGGCAACCTGTTCCAGTGCTTCACCACCCTCACTGTAAAAAATTTCTTCCCTATATCCAGTCTAAATCTATCCTCCTTTAGTTTAAATCCGTTATTCCTTGTCCTGTCACAACAGGCCTTGTTAAAAAGATTGTCCCCATCTTTCCTATAGGCCCCCTTTAAGTCCTGAAAGGCCGCAGTAAGGTCTCCTCGCAGCCTTCTCTTCTCCAGGCTGAACAACCCCAACTCCCTCAGCCTGTCCTCGTAGGAGAGGTGCTCCAGCCCTCGGATCATTTTGGTGGCCCTCTTCTGGACCCGCTCCAACAGGTCCATGTCCTTCTTGTGCTGAGGGCTCCAGAGCTGGACGCAGTACTCCAGATGAGGTCTCACCAGAGCAGAGTAGAGGGGCAGAATCACCTCCCTCGACCTGCTGGCCACGCTTCTTTTGATGCAGCCCAGGATTCGGTTGGCTTTCTGGGCTGCAAGTGCCCATTGCTGGCTCATGTCCAGCTTTTCATCTACCAGTACCCCCAAGTCCTTCTCCGCAGGGCTGCTCTCAATCCCTTCATGCCCCAGCCTGTATTGATATTGGGGGTTGCCCCGTCCCAGGTGCAGGACCTTGCCCTTGGCCTTGTTGAACCTCATGAGGTTCACATGGGCTCACCTCTCCAGCTTGTCCAGGTCCCTTTGGATTTTGTGGTATTTTAACAGTGTAAATACTCAATTGCTTCTACTACTGTGTAAGCTTCAAATTTTAACTTGCTTTTCAGGTTCCTCGGAGCTTTCAACATTGCTTGCAACTGGTTGTCAAGATTTGATATCTTAAATACAGTTCCCAAACCAACTCTGTGTTTGCAGCTTTATGGTGTAGCAAAAATGTGATTAACTGAATGTCTCCAGATTGATCTGAAATGGAATTCTGGCATGAGTAGTGCCAGCAGATTTTTCTTTAGTCTTTCTATAGATTCAGTTATGTTTAGATTACAATAAAGTGGTTGACACTAGGCTGCCTTGCTCAAATTTCCCTACTAGGTGAGGTGGAAAGAAACGACTTGTTTCCTTGATTTGATATAGTGGTTGGTTGTAATGCTTCACCTACAACTTGACTCCAGCCATGAGAAAGACAGTTGAAAATCTACTTCAGTGGGGCCCTACAGCTCAATGATTCTCAAAAGGCCAGCAAATGTGAGCTTTGACTGTGTAGTTGGTCTTCTCATCTCTCCAGCAGAGAGTACAGTGTGAAAGGTTAATGTAGCATAGGGAGGAAGAAAAACTTTGGTTCAAATTGTTTAAGGAAATGCTGCTTCGAACTGGTTGAAACCCTGGAGAAGGTCACACAGGAGTTAGTGCTTAGGCCATCACACTTTCTGATCTGGCCAAATGACCGACCGAGAGGCTGGATGTAAATCTGTTAAATCTCACAGGACAGGAAGTACTCTAGTAAATGCAAGACAAGCAGCTGGAGGACATGAGCAATTTTGTGAGGATTATTTTAGTACATTACATGAAATGTAATTTTGAGTATTAGAACTGCTTTTGTTGCAAAGGTATATTAGCCGCAAAGTTATGAGATGAGTCTCATTAAAAAATCTGTCTAAATTAAAGGGACAAAACCCAATCTTGAATAGAAGGTTATAAGCCTAGGACATGTAATGTTGAAACTGTGTAGCACTTTGTCTCCCACTCTTTAGGAAGAAAACTCACTCCAACAAGTCTTACGTTTGAGGACACTGAGTTCTGCAACCCTAAATTTTTCCACAGCATAAATTACAGTAGTATATATTAAAAGAAGAGAAGAAGAATTGAGAATTAATTAAAATAACTTTATATTTCTGGAACAGCTTTTTGTTCAAAATTTCTGTTACATTTTCCAAATCAATCATACATAAAGGAAATTTAAAAACTGACACTAGCAACACAGGCAGTTTATTGTATAAATGGACAGTATGGAGCAACAACAATAATATATATTTCCACTCCAACTTTTAGTTAACTTCTGTTACAAATTCATTTACTCAGAGTGAACAGCAGCTTTTAAAAATATGAATTTTCAGTGTTTCAGATTGTAGGGACTTAAAGTCTAGCTCTCTGTTGGGAATTGAAAGACTTTTGTAGCAGCAAAGAATAACTTCAGTGAAGGATGCTGAGTGGATTTTTTTTTGTTTGTGTTCATTGGAAACTATGCCATTACAATTCATCCTGTCATATTTTTGTATGATTCTGTAGCCTGTCTTTCCTGAGTACTTGAACTTCAAGTCTTTGTGAATTTGTAATTTATATAAAAAACTATATATATAATTATGAATTGGGTTTATGCACAATTATTTCTAATACTTCATATATAAATTAGATAATTCTGAATTGGCTTTAATTAGTGTCCAGCAGCTAAGTGGGATGAAGGTAGACCTAAATTTTGGTGAGGGAGTACTACTCATTTTTGTAAGGTAATGCTCTGCTGCAGTGTATGAATAAACTGATCTTCATTAGAAGACATATTTGCTGCCTGAGACAGAGACAGAAAACACATTGGCTGGAAAATGAGTAGGACCTGTATAGGTCAGATGCAGCCTTCTCTCTACTGTTTCCTTCTGGTTGGGGTGCTAAAAAGCCAAGCTGCATTCTGCTTGTGTTGCTTCCTGTAAAGGGGTGGGATATACCAAGGAGAGCTTTAAGGATGGACAGCCCCAGCTAGCAGCAAATGCTGCCTCCTTCTTCCCCCGACTTGCAGCAGGAGCAGCAAGCCCTCAGCGCTCACCAGCTTTTTCTCTTCCCTTTAGTTGTCCATCTCCAGTTTCACAATGAGCTGAAACTCTCATTGGAGCTCTAAAATTCAGCTGTGCCTGTTATACTGAAAAATCTGGGCTCTGCTAATAAGAATGGTAGAAGATGACTGCATTATCCTACAGTTTTATATGTTGATCAAACATAACAGACATTTGGCTGCTTAGGGGGGTTAAATATGTATTTGTATCTTTATGTGGGCATTTGGAGGTGAAATTCAGCAGCCATGTTTAGCACAGGCAAATGTTTTCCTTTTTTAATAGTAATGCATTGTAAAAGCAAAATGCTGTGTTTCTGGTAGATAGTCAAAACTTGTTATCTGGTTCTCTGAGACCCCAAATTGTTAAAATTAAGTATATATGATGCTTCTGTGGTCCACTGGGCTTTATGTTAAGGTTCGAGAACTCATTTTGTTGCTGCTAACTTGGAGTTACCTCCAGGATGGTTAGAAGTGACCCCATCAGTCTGTTGCCGCACAGACTTTTGAGGCCTGTACCAAAGACAGCCTGGTTGATTACCTGCATGTTCCAATTCCAAGAACAATGTGTCTTGGAAAGCAGGAGGAGGAGAGGTGGAAATGCATGTTCCATGTTTACTGAGGATGTTACCTACCCTCAGAAAACCCACAAAAATACCATAACAATGTGTAACAGAAGAATCTTTTCCTGAATTTTTAAAGTATTTTTGTTTAGATTAGGCTTCTAGTTGGCATCCTAAAAAGTTGGAGAGTCTTTACTCGTTTAAAATTAGAGGGGTTGGGGGGGGATAGGGGGCATGGAAATTATTTACTAAATGATGGCACTCTCAAAATCAAGGTCAGCTTCATCTTCTCTAACTTTGAGATTTTAATGTTTGGGGTATTTAATTTCTCAGGTGACAAACTTGCTTGGCAAGGATCTGTGCTTTTTTATGTTCTCTGTTCAACACCTTCTAAAAAGTGTACCCTTTTAATGCCATGTGTCAGGAACTGCTGGCAAGCTCTTAGTTTTGTTTTGCTTATAGCTTGTCACTTGTTTCAGTAGCAGTTTTGTTAGTCCTGCTAGTACAGTATTGCAACTGTACCATTTGAGCTAGTATTACTGGAAAAAATGTTGAAAATTCATCTTTCCGTTAGGGAGGTCACTCATGGTTGTTTAGAATCCCTTAATTTTCCATGAGCATAAATATTTGCTAAAACATTAATGATTTGAACCTTAAAGATGCTAAGCACCATTATCTTCCTTCAAGATGACTTGGGAGAAGTTAGACACAGGTTCTGCAGGAGCAACAGTCTGAAGAAATCTGGAGCATATGCTGCCTAAAAGCAAAGTGTTGACCTCCTGAATGCTGCTTTCTACATGGTATAGCTTTGACAACCTGATCTTTTTTTATTCAGATTATCACATTTTGTCTTTTTAATCTTTCAGGGACCCATATCACACAATTGCTGCAATCAATCCAGATAAATTAAATATCTTCCAAACAGTGAGAGAGATAACAGGTAACACAATTCTGATTTCATATAATCTGAACTTCTCAGTTTGTGTTTATGGTTGTCATTTGTTGGGTTTTCTGAAGAACACAAGGTGCTTTTTTCTTTAAACTCGCCACGCTGTAGATTTCATAAAAGTTTAATACGCAACAAGTTCAGTATCAGTTGATATTCACAATGTGTTGTCCTTTGCTCATGAATACAGAATACCCATTATGTTTTGGGGTACACAAGCATCAGAAGACCAAGACCTTACTGTCGAGTGGGCAAGGGTCTTGGTCTTCACTTGAAAGCATTTGAAATATGCCTTGGAAAAAAACAGACAAGCCAATCTGATTTTGCAGCTACTTCTCTCGGTCTAACAGCAGATGCTGCTGCAAATTAACTTCTGTAATTTAAAGCAAAATGTTTAATGTGTGGGGTGGTAGTCCCTCGCATCTTTTGTGGCTTTTCAGTGGGGACATATAGCCAGAACTCAGTACTTTGTTTTCTTGCATCTTGCTTCTTGTTTCACCATTCAGGGGACAAGGAGGAAGATACTACAGCTTTGAGATCTCAATTGATTGCTGATTATGTATAGATAGTGAAATGCAAAAAAAAATAGTCTATTTCATGCACAAAAAAAAAAAATCTTTGGACGCTACAGCACGGTTGATAGCTGGGTGGAGCTCAACAAGTGTTTGGCATTTGAAATGAGTTCTCTTCCACGTGCTTCACCTCTCAAAAGTTGTGTATTTCAGCAAACCAGCAGGATTAGAAAATGAAAGTAAGCTCTAAATCTCTCCCTAATTAATACAAAGATAATCTGGCATCTGGGTGTCTGTAATTTGCCATTCTTAAGCACACTAATTGACAGTCTCAGCTCTACTACTTAAGTGGAATTACCCCTATGCTTAAAGATGTACTGCAGTCCAGTACTGAATCAAAATCATAGGGAACTGTACTATGTAGAGATCTGTGTAGCACAAAATAAGTTGTCCCACATACTTATGCAGAGAATACTCTCTGGTGATCAACAGTCCTCGCGCACACACACACACACGCTCAAAAACAAATGCAAGTTCTTTGTTTTAGGAAAGTCTTGTCATCTTTTACTGCATCATAATAGATCTCTCAACTTCTGTCCTAAGTCTCTAGCACATTTTAAAACTAAATGTTCTTAATTCAGGCAAATCTCATTTTTTTTCTGCTGCTGCTGTTTAGAAAAGGCTGGAAGGCCTTGCAAGATTTCAGCCTGTGTTTAGGTTCACCCTCGCTGTGGCTGTTGAAAGTGGACATAATACTGCTTGGTGTTAGAGTCCTCCTTTGCTTTCTTGGAGGAGACAGTGGTGAGCAGCCTGATGAATTCAAAGACAGTAGTCTGCAGCATTCATTACCTGTTTGTTTATTTTTCTCAAGCCAGCACTGTCTTTCATTTATAGGCTTAGCCTATCCTAATTAGTGTATGTGATAAAGCAGTCTTTATGGCTGAAGTCATTGATATTTGTATGCTTGCCTTTTTCTTCTTCAGGATATTTGAACATACAGTCATGGCCTGAGAATATGACAGATTTCAGGGTGTTTTCTAACTTGGTTACTATTGGTGGAAGAGCTCTCTATAGGTAAGGTACTTCCTCTGTTGATGGAATAATTTTTTATTAGTATTCAAGTATTCTTTGTTCCGTAGCACAGAATGCAACATCTTTTGGGAAGGGCATCATAAATGGTTATGTTTTTCTCTGTTACCAAAGTATTCATTAACAGTATCTTTGCTAATCAGTCTTTTATAAGGGGTAATACCTTTTGAAAATAATGATTTAAAAAAAAAAACAAAACCAAAAAACCCCACTTTGTTCATTGCTGTAGCTGTTAAAATATATTTTCCAGACAATGAGTTATGCTTTAAAATACCTCATGAATGTGAAACATAACTTAAAAGACATTAATAGTAGAACTTAGCCCCCTTATCAGGAAATTTATATGGTTGCGATTGAAAGTGCAGGCTCATATGCCCAAAGAACAATGTCATTTTAAGAAATGGTAAAAGATAAATGCATGGAAGAACACTGAAATCACTGAGGTACCTTGCAGGTGGGGTGTATGTTAGCTCTGTAGTGACATTTTTACCAGAGTTGTTTCTGTATGAAAACTCATATGGAGGAATTGGTTTGAAGAGAAGATAAATGTGGTGAGAAATAAGGGAAGCACAAGAAGGTATCTGAATGATGTATACAGCAACCCCTGGTTCCCCATTGTGTTAATACAGTAAATCAGTCATGGGATTCTGCTGGCATCTTAAACAGCAACCCAAGCAGATTACAAACAGCAGTGAAACCTTGAGATTGAATTACAGCCCAGCATTGTGTTTGGAAGCAGCAATTTTTATTCGGAACAGCTGGAAAACAATTATAACCATTAAAATACAATAACTTAAAGGATGCCCAGAAACTGGATATTGCCTACACTAATCTTTAGTCATAAAATATGTGCAGTCATTTCCGTGTTATATAGACAATCATTTACCGTTCCTTTGATGAAGAAAGGAGATAACCACATATTACAACAAAATAAAAATGAAATGTAGAAAGTAGGCTGGAAAAAATTTCCTTGAAAATAACAATTTCTTCCTGTATTACTATAAATGACATTAATTTGATGCCTGACAGAAGATGTTCATACATTTTGTATGACTTTGTCAGTTTCTCCTTAGCATATAAACTATCATAGTATTAATTCTGTTATCTTAGGAAAAAAAATCTGGATTTTACTCAGTTTTCTCAACAGCACTTTATGTCAAAAAACACGTTAATGGATGAGATGGAAGTAGTTGAGGTGTTTTGTTGGCCCAGCTACCCTAGCACTGTGAGCATCACAGCTTGCAGTATCACAAGTCTCACAGGGCTCATAATTTTCTAGGCAACAGAACTGGATATTGACTTGAAATATTTGTGTCACCCTAAAATAAAAGTTTTCTTACCAAATTTCAGTGTTGCCAGAAGGATCATCTTGACATTAGGAACTAATTCTAGTGGGAAATTCCCAACCAGCTCTAATAAGTTCCACCTTCTGGAGCTAACTCCTTTCTTTTGTTTTCATCACAGTGGCCTTTCCTTACTCATCCTAAAGCAACAAGGCATTACCTCTCTGCAGTTTCAGTCCTTGAAGCAAATCAGTGCTGGCAACATCTACATAACAGACAACAGCAATTTGTGCTACTACCACACTGTCAACTGGACCAGCCTCTTCAGCACACCTAGTCAAAAGACAGTGATTCATCGAAATAAAAAGGCAGAGAACTGCAGTAAGTACTGTGGCTCAGTGCAAATCATCTTGGCTATGATTAGCTCACACAGCGGGAAAATGATACAACTGCTGATGGGATATGGTGTAGTGAGCAGGCCAGAAACTCGGCTGATGTGTCTTGGAACTCCACAGACATCAGTGGAGCTATGATCATTTACAGACTCTAAGGATTTGGCCCAGTCTGCCTCTGAGCAGATTTATAGGCTAATGAAATGGTTTAAGGTATGAACAAATGAAAGGGAGAAGAGAGACGGCACTGCTTCCTTACTGTGATGTGAACTTTCCAGATTAGAGAACAAGTTTCACAAATACGAATTCTGAATGCCATAAATGTGGAGTGAATGTAGTGTTCATGAAAAGCACTGATGTTACAGGTTTGAAAACTACAGCCCTTTCTTTATGCAGTGAGATTAGCATCTTTTGCTTCCCCGAACCTTCTTCACCAAAGTGGCCCTGTCTTAATCCAGAAAGGTGACTTTTGGGATGGTTTTTGATCACTAGGTTCCTCCTTTCTGTACTTGACCTATCTGATAAGGAAGATTACTTTTAATTGCTCCCAGTTGTTTTTCAGGAAAGCTTACGCGCCAATACCTGGACTGAGATCATAGTACTGATAAGCAAATGAATGCTACGTAGCAGATGAAACAATTTGGTTATGCAGAAATCAGGCAGCAAATTACATTAACAGAGTCATATTGTCACAGCAATACAATTCATTTTAAGCATCTGTTAGACTGCTAGCAAGAGAGGAGATTCATTAAATTGCTGTATGTTTAAGTGGTATTTCTGGGTTTTGTGCTTTGACCAGCCAGACATGTTTGCTTTGGTTTTTTTCAGGCTGTAACTTATTCTTTTAGTTCTTCCCCCCCCCCCCCCCCCCCCCCCCCCCGCCCCCTTTGCTTTTTGCCTTCCCTTTGAAGTACTGTTCTGTTATGCTTTGAGAGAATTTGTGGCTGTGCTCATCACTGTAGTATGAGGATACCTTCCAGTGTTAGGTGAAACACAACCGTACATTTATCACTACTGCTCGGGTTTTTTTCTACTCTCTTCTGCCATGTAAGAGCTACATGAAGTGGAAGGTCTTGTTTGGTATGTCTCTGCGTGGTTTTGTTTTGGATTGGTTTGCCTTTTGTTGTTGTTTATTATTAGCACCCTGTTCTAACCAACTGAGCTAACCCAGCTGGTCAATATTATTGTTGTTTGGCTGTTTCCCTACATACAAGTTAAGAAAGTGAAGGCTAAAGAAATGCCTCTTGCTGTTGACATAGATAATTTAACTGTGACCATGCCTGAGGGTGTAGAGGGAAAGGGTTGTTCTTAACCTCCAGCAGATCACTGTCTGCTTTTAAACTGCAGCATCCTTTAGCCTTTGATGTAAACATTCTGTTATGTGAGACAGAAGGATGTGTTGAACAGAACTTTTCTTGGTAGAAGTTTTTGTGTATGTTTGTAAAAGACGTCCTTGGTGTAGATGGTGAAACTATGGATTAGACGCTTATATTTGGTAGAACGTTTTGTGGGAAGGCAATATGGAAGGTGGAGGAGAGGTGTAGTGTCTGCTGCTACTTCTGAGGTGAGGAAGTGCACAAGGGCGTTCTGTGTGTTGAACAGCTTCATGCCCTGGTGTCCTTACTACTGTAACCCAGCCAAAGGCGTAAGTAAATGAATCCAGGTGGTTGTCTGTGAGAGTAGCGTAGCTCTCCGTCATCCAGAGATGATCGAACACATGATGATAATGTCCTGTGGGAATGAAGCATTGATGAGAGTCCAAGGATAGTCCTGAATAATGAAATGAATTAACCAGTTATAGGACAAAGAAGGTTGCACAGTGTCTATTTTCAACACACCCAACTTTATTTTGTTCTGGATTAACTCCAGTTGCTCAACATCCATGAGCTTTGTACCATCTTAATGGCTTCTGTTGTCTTGTTTTTTTGGTTTTTCCATCTCAGGGCTTTTTCTTCGCTTTGAGTTCTTCTGAGTGTGACTATTATTTGAACAATTGAATAAGAGCAGCCTTGCAAGGGAAAAGCATGCATTTTCTGGCACTGTCAGCTCCTTAGAAACTTGGAGGAAAGCTCCTGACTTCCCATGAATAACTAGTGCCTTCGGTCTCGCCAGCTAGAGCATTTGTAGATGGCTTGTAGTTCTGGTATGCACTCTGTTTTTCCTGCTCTCCCCATCTGGCCCCGCCCAGCACAGCCTACCATGAAAAATGGCATCTTGGCAAATAGAGGTGTTGCCAAGAAAGAGAATCACATCTGCCCAGGGATCGTGGATTGCTAGTTGCTTTTCCGTGATAGTGTTGGAGTGGTATAGGATCAAGTGGTGGGGAGGAACCTAGTTCTGTGCTAGCAGTGTAGTAACAAGTGTATTTTGTATGTCATGACAGGAAGAATTAGCCCTTTGAGTTTTCACGTAAGGAGTTTCTTTGGCTGACAGAACAGGATCATGACAGGAAGAATTAGCCCTTTGAGTTTTCACTTAAGCAATTTCTTTGGCTGATGGAACAGGATCTGTCTGAAGAAACACAAGGTTTTGATGGCTGTGCAGGAATCACTAGGGTTATATTCCAGGATCCTAGTGGTCCCATCTTGCTGTGAGATATATGAACCTGTGAACCTTCCAGAGAGCACAAGATTCCTCTCTGCCATATGAAAAACTGCTGGCTGTGGGAGAAATATCTTGCTTTTGATGCTCTGTGATGTTTTCTAACAGCAGATTGGCTATAGCTGTCTGATAATGATACATCATTTAATGAAAGAACAGCTTCCATTGCTAGAGATCTAGTATAAACGTAAAATAACCAGTAATAGGGTAGACTATAGGCCCCATGTCTCATACGGTAATGCTTCCTCTTTGCTTCAAGCTCTCTATAACTTACAGTATGTTAGAAGAAAGTGGAAAACCACTCAGGTGAACTTTGTAAGGTGCTTTTTCCTTCATGGAATAGTGTCCTTTTTGTTTCACTGGTTTTGAGAGCTTGGGGACATAGCTGAACACAGTAGTTTGGAAGATATTCCCATATTAGTTGTCAGGACTCCTTTGTCAAATACCTCTTTGCCCTTTGATCCTCTGATCACTAAGTTTGAGTCCCACTGAGGCAGCCACAACTACTGAAACATGAGCTTCCAGGGCAGATGGAAACTTGGATGTACTGTCACATCATCCTGTTGCACTGTACGACTTGTCACTACATTTGCACACAAAGGGAAAATGTAAACTTTATTTGACTTTCAGCTTGTTGAGGATTTGCTATAATAGAGACTTATTATTTTCCAGGAAGAAAAATACTCCTAAAGATATTTTATGAAATTTAACACCAAGGGAATCTTCATGAGGAAAACAAATCTCGTTCACTTTGTTTTAAGAGCTCACAATGTCAGCTACAGTACCAAGGGACTAGTTTTAAAAATGGACTCTAACATATGTTCATTAAATGGACTGTATATAATGAACGTAGGCTAGGGGCCAAGTTACTCTGATCAGAAGGCAGTGTCTTAGCTGACTTCCTGGATCCTTACAGGGAACAGTGGTTTTCTCTCTCTGTACACGTCTGTGTGAATGGATTGATTAATGTTTTGTGGCCTTTTGAGAGTCAGCATTAGATGAGAAGAGCTATCCTGCTGCTTCAACTCTGCCTGTCAGGCAGCACCTCTCTGGAGTTAAATGGGTTCTGCTGCAGGTTAGACGTCTAACTAAAATCTTCACAATTACTTGGAGTAAGGCAGAACGGTTCCTTAGAGCCAGATGCATTTCTCCAGCATCTTCTGAAACATCTGTGTTTTTCAGGATAGGCCAACAGACTGGGGTTTAGGAGAATGTTCTCTGAATCTTCCACTGCCTGAATGTCTGGGATCTGAAGGCAAGCTTCTAGGGTTTCAATTTCTGCCTTTCAGTTATCTTGCCTGTTCTAGACCCTGATCCTGCAGATGCTTGTGCATATGTCCATGCCCCTCTGAGTGACAAATAAGGCTGATCAGAATGGGGAAGGGAAATGCATAAGTGACTATCTGCAGGATTGGAATCCATCCTCTATGGTAGAAGTACTGTCTGCTTGCATGGTAACAGGCAGGGTGTGAACTGTTAATACAAGTATCCATTAAAGATGGGTTTTTTTCCACATGGTTTCAAGTGAAGAAACCAGTCTAGACCATGTTAATTATTACAGCCACTGTCAGGTGTCTTTATTATTATTATTCCTCTGCATATTTTGAGTCACTATCAGCTTGGTTTTGCTTTCCTCACTACCTAGTGATTGTTAATGGCTTAAAGCAAGTTACAGCAAACAGTTAATATTCATGTGTAGCTTTTCTTAAAACTCATGTAAGAGCTTCGAAGATCTAGTCAGCATCATATTTAAGTGACTTATAGGATATATCACAAGATGGTGATATCTTTTCCATACAGTTTAATGCTGTGTTCAGCTGACCATATAAGTCAGTGAGGAAATACTAAAAAAAAATTGTCAAGGGAGTAGAATATTTGTTGAAAAGTTCAGTCTGTAGTGATGCTTCATCTTTGAGGTAACAGTGACATTGCAGGGTTTGGCAGAACTCTGATATCCCCCCCCCCCCCCATAAGGAAGAGAAAGACGATAGAATTCAGTCAGTGGAAAATGCTACAGAATTATCCAACACACAAAATATACTTTATACTCCTGATACTGTCAGTTATTTCATCTTGCTATTTCTGCCACTTCTTGGCAATGTTAAAATAGTCACCAAAGATTTCACCACCTTCAAGGCGGCTTTTCCAAAAGCTGGTTAAAAGCCTAAGGCAGCCTTCACTTGTTTGCAGAAAGTTGAAAGTACAGGAGCAAAACATATGTGTGTTTTTTGAGTTTAAAGAAAAAAATCATAAACCCCACAAAGCTCTGTTGCTTTGTGTTGTCTTTCTAATTATGTCCCATGCAGGGCCAGAGGGGGGTGGGTACCTGGAAAGAATGTGACCTCTCTCTTCACCTTCCCTACACGCATTCAGGGACAGAAATATCAGTGTCCAAGCTTGTGTGCACAGGGAACATAGAAGAAAGTGACACCTTTGAGGCTGAGCACCATGGAAAGGGTGGCAGTACGTGATCATCAGCGAGAGACTTCTGAACTGCGTAGACCCTAAAAGATGCCTAGGCTTGGGGGCAGGTTACAGAAGACTTGAGGCCAAGGGACAAGTTGAGGCTTCAACAGTTGTTGCACCTTTAGCACAGTCTGCTAGTGTCTCCCAAGGTTGTTTAAGAGTTCAGGTGGCAAATAGGCATCTTCAAACTGATAAGCTGAGTGGAAATTAATTGGAGAGCATTTATCTAAAATGCAGTGCACGAAGCTCTCATCTAAAGTAGACTTTTAATTGCCTACTAGTATAAAGTGTAATGTTAAATACAGTTTGTGCATGAAACTTACTTCGTTATGAACATTTTTAATGCGGAATGATGACTATAAATTTATTTGCTAGAGAATGTGCTCTGGTAGTTAGATTTTACCGTTGCTCTGTGCTGAAGTGAAGAATTTGCCTTTTTTTTCCCCAGCATGGTTTTTTTTATGGAACAGTCAGAGGTGACTCATGTTAAATGTGAGTGCATACAAAATAAATGTAGAAAAAATGTTCTTTTATACAAAGTTATTTAAATAATTCCTTTCAGCTTTAGTGACACCTGCAGTGTACAGTGAAACCTTTTTAGGCAAAGGTGGTTATAAATGCGATTGTTATGAATTATGCCAATTTAGCCACCAATTAACAACTTGAGTAAATGATTACATTCATTATCAGGTGTGATGCAAAGCTAATTGAAATCTGCGGGAGCTTTTCTGTTGAGTTCATGGAGCTTTGGATCAGGCCCATAAGTGTATAGCCAAATAACAATAATTTTTCTTTTTTTAGGTAGCTAATTCTTTTGTGTTCTATCTAGGTTGGGGAAAAACATTGAACCTTTCTGCTTCTAACCTATGTGACCCCACTAATAAAGAATGAACACTTGTTCTGAAACTCCCGATGAAAATGAGTTCCTGTTAAAGGCGTTATTGTTCTTCCCTTCCACATATGGCCGTGTGATATGCTAGAGCTTCAGAACATTCTCAGCCCATGTAGATGCCAAATAATGTGTCTAAAATTGAAACATTTCTTTAGCCATCCCTATAATTAAGGAAGAGGAAGAAAGACAAGAGTAATGGGTTTTTATAAGTTGTCAAAAAAAACACTCCCTTCTTGCCAAGATTCATTTATGAAAACATTTCTGTGACATAGAAATAAGCAGAAGGAAATAGTGATTTTTTTTTTTTTTTCCTATTGCTTTTTTCATAGACTACAGGCACTGTGTTGGCTAGATTTCAATAGGGTAATCACGATTTTCTTTACTCAAAAGCTTTCATTTTATTTGCATAAGGTTACTCAGTATATTTTCTGAGCTATCTTGTAATAGTGTCACTTGCTATTTGAAGGGATATTTTAGTGCAACACTGTGTGCATGCATGTGTAAATAAATTCTGATCCCAGAGTAGTCTGACAGATGAGAACAGCAAAAAGAAAGGAAATCACTAGTAATAAAAGCACAATTTCAAGTTACAAAAAAAGGTGAGAAAGCAAATTGGAAACTGCCTTTCAATGATGAGAGTGTGTAAAACAAAATCAGAAGAATTAGTAATATTCTTAAGATTGAAAATGAGAACAAAAGGATCTCCAAAGCAGGGTGGTGGGGTTTTTTTTCATTCCATGACAAGTACTTAAAGTGAGTCATTGACTAAAAAATAAAACTATTCATATAAATGTTTGCTTAATTAGAACTGTGATAGTTTCTGGGTTTGGCTTTTTTTTCCCCTTCTCTTTTTTTATTTGCTGATACAGTTTAAGCGTGAAGCTGTCAATCCTGGTTTTCCCTACAGCAGGCAATGTGAGGCAAGACTTGTATATTTGTCTGGTCAGTGTCAGTCACACATCACTGTGAGACTGGATGAGATCAAGGGAGATTGGCAGACCAGG